>NC_060122.1:329929613-332429613 GCF_021461395.2 Schistocerca americana
TGTTCTGATTAATTATATTTAGTAGTAACAGTCAATACGTTCAAATAACAGATCTGCCTGCACATAAATGTTTCACTGGATTTGTATACACCTTTCTATGAGAGCCTGTTTCTGACCATCGAAATTGAGCAATCGAATGGTGAGGCTGTAACGAATAACAGACACTTGTTGTTGACTTGACGGCGTGGTTGGTGTTTTGGTTTTCCTGCACAAAGACACGGATAAAATATTTTAATTGAGTATCGATGGTACCTGCAGAATGACAATATGTCAAATGGCTTTATTCATTATTTTTATTCAATGAACTGTATTTATTTTATTCCTAATCCTGTGCCACATCATTTTAGTCGTATTAACATTTTTATTTGCCCACCACTTACAAATGGTTTCAAGAAGTCGATCCCTCCCCTGACCTTTTGATTTACCGAATATTTTATCACAGCAAATGATTGCGGTAGAGGGCGCTTGCTGTTAAGAGAAAGTGGGTATAATAATTTAAAAATCAGTCTGCTACAAACGATGTTACAGTAGTCGCCAACTAATTTTGTTTCGTTTTTTTATTTAAGAAGATATCAGCACTTTTTTATCTTGTTTCCTCAAAGAAAAATAGACTGTGATTCTCCTCAAATAAATGATGAAAAGACTTCATGGTCCGTTTCTGAGCGATAGTCCGACGTTTTAGGTTTTGATTCACACATGAGAAGTGAACCCTTAATGAAACCCATGTCACCGCCTGCATACACAGTAATTCAGTGTTGAAGGGCACTTTTATTCGACAATGCTCCTCGCACACTGTCACTATGCATACACATCGATAATTGAATACTTATTGTGGGCACCTCGCCTCTCCTTCTTTGGCGTAGAAACTCGAATTCCACTCTGCTCGGCCCGCACGATAAATCCCTTTACTTTCTCGTCGTCAATAAATTTAATCACGTACACCGCTAGCCTGTCGGCAAGATTTTCTGCCCTCATCTTTCATGCTTGCACTGCAGCATAGCAGCCCGCACTACTTTAATCACAATGAGACTGTACATAGTCACGTGGCCACATTAGTTCCTGCTACTGCCACATTACTACTTCGCCTTGCTGGGTAATAACTAAGAACTGCTCTCTGCGCTTTTATTAGTGGATGAACTAAGACAGTGTACGCGTGTGCAATGGACGCAAATCGGCGGGTAGCTGGAAAAACAGTGCGCATGCACGAATCAGATTTGAACGTTCGAGAACTTGGGATACTTTCACAATTTAATTTGAAGTTCATGTTCGGAGCCGATATGCACGAAGAAAACAGACTGTCATCCATATTAGCAACGGCTGAATTAATTTCTTCATGTTTCTAGATTTAAGTAAATCTGGACGCTATCAGCACAGAAATTGTACTTTGAGGAGAACATCACTAAAGAGATGTAATAGATATGTAACAACGATAATCAGTCCGGGAGTGACCTCTGTTGCACTCCTGAAAAACCTTTTTCCCACGGACAACATACTGCTGTTTCTGAAGTAGTTTTCAAATTACATCAGCGAACTAACTAGAGATTTTAAGTGTTACTTTCAGTTAATGGTATGTCAGGTATTGGGCTGAAGTCTAATAGTATCACTATTTATGCGAGGGTGAGTCAATAAATAAGTTGCAAACTGGGATAGAAACATCAGAGCCGCAGGTACCAGCCTGAATTTTATTTTCGTTTTCAACATATTCCTCTTGTAGACTTAAATATTTATGTCGTCGTTCGAGAGGGCGTTAAAAACCTGCAGCAGAGAATTCATATCTAACGAGTGGTCTCTCGGGATGTAAAAACTATACTTGGTTTCATAAATTGGCGAACCCCACGAGATCGACGCATCCTGGGGGTAGCGAAATACCTCTGGACCAGGAAACAATGTGCCTTCTCTTGATAGCCAGGGCGCGCTGGATGCTCCTTGTTCGTGATTTTTTTTTTGTCCTTTGCTGAATTCCTGTATCCGATTGAACAGAAATTTCCATCAAATACCGTTCTAACAATATACGGGGTGAATTTCGCTATGGACGTATTCTGCGAACAGTTCCTAAGCTCACGAAAATTACGTTTTTCTGGTCGAGTACGCACTCATAGAATGCCTGCCATCTTGGTCTGACTGCAGATCATTAACCGTTGGCCGCGGAATACTGTGTATCGGCTACCTTGCGCACGACATGTGCTGCCCCTTCAAGATACATATAGGCGCGAAATTTAAAACAGCATGCGGTATTCTATTGTCTGTGACTTATTTTTGACACACCCTTGTAACAGTACGGCGTAGTGAAATTAGTTGAAATTCACGCGTCAAAGCAAAGCTGGCGTCTCTTATTTGGACATTTAATTGCGTAATAGTGCAGAAGATCAATACAGGTTATCCGATAAAGTCCCAGAATCAATCGGTGGAGCAATAAATTCAGCACATCCCGTAGTTTGACTTGCTAGCCGCTGGTATCGAGCGTGTGGAATCTGATTGCGGCCGCGACTGAGTGTTCCTGCAACGTCCCCGAGAACGGCTAAAGTAACGTTTCACTTACTGATAGTCGTTCTTTCCGCGAGCTATTCATGAATGCAACAGGAATTGTGAATGGGGAGGGGGGAGGACGAGGGGGTGGGGGGGTTGGGGGAGATTAATAGCGGCACATGCAGCTCCTCACTGCCAAACACCATACGGTCGCTTGCAGAGTATGGTTAAAATCTCTAGATATCCCTGTATATCTATGTAATGCAGAGTTGAACACTATATGTCTGGAGTGACCGATCCACCAGTATAAAAGGAGGCGGGCAATGCAGTGTTGTCAATAGAGAAGTAGTAACAGCAAAGTGCGTCAGTCAGGCGTGCTCTCTGACTTCGAAAGTGGACTAGCCATTGAATGTCACCTGAGTAACAAATCAAAAAAATGGTTCAGATGGCTCCAAGCACTATGGGACTTTACATCTGAGCTCATCAGTCCCCTAGACTTAGAACTACGTAAACCTGCCTAAGGACATCACACTCGTGCATGCCCGAGGCAGGATTCGAACCTGCGACCGTAGCAGCAGCGCGGTTCCGGACTGAAGCGCGTAGAACCGCTCGGCCACAGCGGTCGGCAGTAACAAATCCATCAGGGACATTCTAAAGCTCTAAAGCTGAGCAGGTCGACTGTAGGTGATGTGATTGTGAAGTGGAAACGCGAAGGAAAAACCATAGCTCAACTAAGACCAGGTAGACCTCGTCGAGCACTGTGGAGGGTGGTAATGAAAAATCGCATGAAATCAGCGGAAGGAATAATTCATGAGTTCCAAAGTGTACTCCGTGCAGTAGAGGAACAATTCAGAGACGCTGATTGTTTGCATTAGCTTGGCAATGCGCTGTGTCATAAAATACACTCCTGGAAATGGAAAAAAGAACACATTGACACCGGTGTGTCAGACCCACCATACTTGCTCCGGACACTGCGAGAGGGCTGTACAAGCAATGATCACACGCACGGCACAGCGGACACACCAGGAACCGCGGTGTTGGCCGTCGAATGGCGCTAGCTGCGCAGCATTTGTGCACCGCCGCCGTCAGTGTCAGCCAATTTGCCGTGGCATACGGAGCTCCATCGCAGTCTTTAACACTGGTAGCATGCCGCGACAGCGTGGACGTGAACCGTATGTGCAGTTGACGGACTTTGAGCGAGGGCGTATAGTGGGCATGCGGGAGGCCGGGTGGACGTACCGCCGAATTGCTCAACACGTGGGGCGTGAGGTCTCCACAGTACATCGATGTTGTCGCCAGTGGTCGGCGGAAGGTGCACGTGCCCGTCGACCTGGGACCGGACCGCAGCGACGCACGGATGCACGCCAAGACCGTAGGATCCTACGCAGTGCCGTAGGGGACCGCACCGCCACTTCCCAGCAAATTAGGGACACTGTTGCTCCTGGGGTATCGGCGAGGACCATTCGCAACCGTCTCCATGAAGCTGGGCTACGGTCCCGCACACCGTTAGGCCGTCTTCCGCTCACGCCCCAACATCGTGCAGCCCGCCTCCTGTGGTGTCGCGACAGGCGTGAATGGAGGGACGAATGGAGACGTGTCGTCTTCAGCGATGAGAGTCGCTTCTGCCTTGGTGCCAATGATGGTCGTATGCGTGTTTGGCGCCGTGCAGGTGAGCGCCACAATCAGGACTGCATACGACCGAGGCACACAGGGCCAACACCCGGCATCATGGTGTGGGGAGCGATCTCCTACACTGGCCGTACACCACTGGTGATCGTCGAGGGGACACTGAATAGTGCACGGTACATCCAAACCGTCATCGAACCCATCGTTCTACCATTCCTAGACCGGCAAGTGAACTTGCTGTTCCAACAGGACAATGCACGTCCGCATGTGTCCCGTGCCACCCAACGTGCTCTAGAAGGTGTAAGTCAACTACCCTGGCCAGCAAGATCTCCGGATCTGTCCCCCATTGAGCATGTTTGGGACTGGATGAAGCGTCGTCTCACGCGGTCTGCACGTCCAGCACGAACGCTGGTCCAACTGAGGCGCCAGGTGGAAATGGCATGGCAAGCCGTTCCACAGGACTACATCCAGCATCTCTACGATCGTCTCCATGGGAGAATAGCAGCCTGCATTGCTGCGAAAGGTGGATATACATTGTACTAGTGCCGACATTGTGCATGCTCTGTTGCCTGTGTCTATGTGCCTGTGGTTCTGTCAGTGTGATCATGTGATGTATCTGACCCCAGGAATGTGTCAATAAAGTTTCCCCTTCCTGGGACAATTAATTCACGGTGTTCTTATTTCAATTTCGTGTAGCATCTGTGTGGCAATGGGCTGTGCACAGTAACGTTCCTGAAACGGACTGGTCAGTCAAAGAGTCCCTAGATGGTACCAGCGGAACATCTTTGGAATGAGTTTAGAAATTGGCTTTGTTCCAGACTCCAGCGACCTACCCTCTCCTGTTTAGGCACTTGAGGGACAATGGACTACAATTCCTTTACAAACATTTAGCTGATTCGTTGAAAGTGTCCGCAGCAGAGGTGTCATAAAGGCGAGACATTTTCTGCGCTCATCTTTCATGCTTGCACTGCAACATAGCAACCCGCACTACTGTAATCTGAGTGTGACTGTACCTGTTCACATGGTCGCATTATCTCCTGCTATTGCCGTTATTACGACTTCGCCTTGCCGTGTACTAACTATGAACTGCATTCTGCGCTTTTATTCCTGCATGAACTAAGACAGTTTACTCCTGTCCAATGGACTCAAATTGGCGGATCGCTAGTGAAACAATGCGAATCTCTTCCCCAACGTGAAGTCCCGAGCGACTGGAAAAAAGCGCAGGTGACGCCTGTATGTAAGAAGGGTAGAAGGACGGATCCTCAAAATTACAGACCAATATCCTTAACATCAGTTTGTTGCATGATTCTCGAACATATTCTCAGTTCGAATATAATGAATTTCAATGAGACAGAGAAGTTTCTGTCCATGCATCAGCACGGCTTTAGAAAGCATCGCTCCTGCGAAACGCAACTCGCCCTTTTATCACATGATATCTTGCGAGCCATGGATGAAGGGTATCAGACGGATGCCATATTCCTTGACTTCCGGAAAGCGTTTGACTCGGTGCCCCACTGCAGACTCCTAAGGTACGAGCATATGGGATTGGTTCCCAAATATGTGAGTGGCTCGAAGACTCCTTAAGTAATAGAACCCAATACGTTGTCCTCGACGGTGAGTATTCATCGGAGGTGAGGGTATATCATCTGGAATTCCCCATGGAAGTGTGGTAGGTCCGCTGATGTTTTCTATCTACATAAATGATCTTTTGGATAGGGTGGATAGCAATGTGCGGCTGTTTACTGATGATGCTGTGGTGTACGGGAAGGTGTCGGCGTTGAGCGACTGTAGAAGGATACAAGATGACTTGGACAGGATTTGCCATTGGTGTAAAGAATGGCAGCTAACTCTAAATATAGATAAATGTAAATTAATGCAGATGAATAGGAAAAAGAATCCCGTAATGTTCGAATACTCCATTAGTATTGTAGCGCTTGACACAGTCACGTCGATTAAATATTTGGGCGTAATATTGCAGAGCGATATGAAGTGGGATAAACACGTAATGGCAGTTGTGGGGAAGGCGGATAGTCGTCTTCGGTTCATTGGTAGAATTTTGGGGAGATGTGGTTCATCTGTAAAGGAGACCGCTTATAAAACACTAATACGACCTATTATTGAGTACTGCTCGAGCGTTTGGGATCCCTATCAGGTCGGATTGAGGGAGGACATAGAAGCAATTCAGAGGCAGGCTGCTAGATTTGTTACTGGTAGGTGTGATCATCACGCGAGTGTTACGGAAATGCTTCAGGAACTCGGGTGGGAGTCTCTGGAGGAAAGGAGGCGTTCTTTTCGTGAATCGCTACTGAGGAAATTTAGAGAACCAGCATTTGAGGTTGACTGCAGTACAATTTTACTGCCGCCAACTTATATTTCGCGGAAAGACCACAAAGATAAGATAAGAGAGACTACGGCTCGTACAGAGTCATATAGGCAGTCATTTTTCCCTCGTTCTGTTTGGGAGTGGAGCAGGGAGAGAAGATGCTAGTTGTGGTACGAGGTACCCTCCGCCACGCACGTATGTTGGATTGCGGAGTATGTATGTAGATGTAGATGTTGAGTGCACGGTATCACATTAACGTCCACTAATGGGTGTACGTATACTTTTGATCTGATAGTGTACGTGGAAATATAGAAAGACCCTGTACAGATGGCCGCACTGTACTGCTCAGGTTTCATTGGTCGTAAACAGGCGTAATTTCTCTAGCGACGGAGTTCGTTACTGCCGCTCGCAGTGCGCTGCCACCTGTTTGCTGCAGGGTTGGGAAGGCCGCGGCGGCGCGGGGTTAGGGCTGTGACGTCACGGCGCGGCTCGACAGAGGCGGCGCCTGCAGCCAGTCGCGGACGGGAGGGGCGCACTTGTAGGTCAGCCGTCAATGCGTGGGCCTCGACGGCGTATATTTAGACGCGCCGCCGCCAGCTGTTCAGCTGTTCTGGCCGCCTTTATGCCGTCTCCCCCGTTTCTCATGGCTGTCCGCTTTGCTAACCACTTGTGCCATTACATTAGCACTTTACGCGTCACTTGTCTTCCCGACACTCGTGTATTTTTGCTCTTCAAAGCAAACACTTGGCATCCGTATGCGTTCGGGTCACCTAATATTGGTCGATCTTTCATCGACGAGTGCGAAAGGAACAATTTAGTCTGCTTTCTGTACTCTTCCAGAACACTGTTAAAATAATTGATGATACATATAAAACGTCAGCCCTTCTTTATGAGAACGTTACTGTTGGTGGGAAGTCTACAGCGCTGTGACGAATACAAATTAATTAAGTTCAGGAAGTAGCTGTAAATCAAATATGCGAGGCAGAAATTCTCAGGAGTAAGTCTCAGATTGTCACTTTCTAAACTTCTTCGACACTGTTGATCCCTCTACAAATTTACGAAAGAGGATGCAAAAATTAGAAATAAATAAGCAAGTCGACCTGCATATGTTTAGCACCAGTGGAAGTTACGTATAAACAATGGAGAAACTACTTTTATAACCTCCAGTAAGGAGTAAGTAAATGAAAACTAGCTACGTTAAATGAAGAAGCAGCTGCGTCAAAAATAGTCCATCAGCAAGAAAATTATGTTCAGTACATGATGAGTGGAAAACGTAGCTTAAAAACAAGCTAAAGTGTGTCTTCTTCACTAATACTTCCGTTTCATATACAAATCTTTATTTAAAAAAGTTATTGCGTGGATAGTGAAGAACAATACCACACTTTTGTTTTTGTAACATTTGAATTTTTTTTTTACTGTCATTTATATTCAGTTGAATATGTGCAGAACGTAAGTGTCTGTAAAAGACAATTATGATAAACAGTTTGCAAACGTACTCGTTCCCATATCATTATGAAACACCGCCAATGATTAGTCGAACACACAACTAATAAAGTCGGGAAAAAACTGATAAGTACGACTTCTGTTAACGCTACATGAGGTACTGTGACTAGGAAACGGGAATTTCTAGTTTCGTCAGTTTCCTGGACAACCAGCTGTGTTATTGTTAAATATTCTTCCGATATGTTGGCTGAAAATTGTGCAGCCACGGAAGTAGTTACCACAGAAGTGGAACACAGTATAATCATATGGGAGACGGATTTGCACCAACAGAATAGTATAATCACACAGGAGACGGACTTGCACAAACAGAATGTCCACTTCCGCCTCACAGTAATTTTTGTTCCGCTACTTTGTTGCTTGGTTTTCCGAAAGGACATGTTCGAACTACGGTCCACATCACATACGCAATATAAATTTTAAACTTCTGTCGAGACGTTCTGTGCTTGTTTAAATGCAGCATTCGCGCCGTTTGATGAATTTTTTGTTGCGAGGCATACGTTATTTGTGTAAGTATCTCTTTGTGACAGCGCGATCAGTTTGGCGTCAAAAATAATTAAGAGGCAGCACGAATTTATCCTCAGTGAGTCACTGACTCGCATAAACAATGTCAGTACTGTTTAAAGTCGCAGCAGCGAAACTAATCAGTCACCCAGCTGTATATGATTGTATCGATGGAACAGTCAGTTCATTGCGAGAACTTAGAAAATGTATATCGGCAACACGTTACGCCCACAATGCAAGATCACGGTGTGATATTGGATCCGCCTTGTGATTGGCTTGAAGACTTCCCAGTAGAATCAACACGTCGTTCATAATGGTGTGATCACTACACAGATAAAATTTATCGGAACGGAGAAAGACCCGCAGCTAACAGGCGTTGGTGCTAAAGCTGGTAGTAGTTGACCATCCACAGAAACAAATGTTAAATATCGCACATAAATAAATGGAAAGGCTTAGAGCTGGGAGTCGTCAGAATTGTCTTTTGTTTCAGACATTCATGCATTTCTGACGGAACAGACATTGTAAAATCTTGCAAGCCTAGAAGGGCAAAACAACGATAATAACTTCGAACACATAGTATCATCCTCCCTATTGCGGGAAATCTAAATAACGTTGGGAGCATTAGAGGATGTAGACAGTGAGGCATATGGAGGTTTGGTTCGGCATGTGGAGCGTACACGGATAGTCTAAGTCGTCATTCGGGAGGACGACGGTTCAATTCCGCGTCCGGCCATCCTGATTTAGGTTTTCCGTGATTTCCCTAAATCACTCCAGGCAAATGCCGGGATGGTTCCTCTGAAAGGGCACGGCCGACATCCTTCCCTAATCCGACGAGACCGATGACCACGCTGTCTGGTCTCCTTCCCCAAAACAACCAACCAACCATCTAAGTCGTGAAGTCGACCTGTTCGAGTCCAGTCGGGCATAACTTCTCGTGTGTCACTAATAGGTTGTATGCCTATACCTAATATAACTGATGTCACAGAATTCACAATCAGGTAAGCTCGTAATAGATGGAAGGACCAGTTATTGTTCTGTCACATGAGTGGTAATCAATCATCGGAAACAGCTACTCATTTGGCGAAACCGTATATCATTCTTTTTGTGGATAAAAGCATCCGTATGACGTAATATATTTCTTTATTTTTTATTTTTTCGGAAACCGTTATTGGCATATCAAAAATTACAACTTGTAAAAAAAATTGTTCAGTGCCAGTAGCATTAAAACTTGTGTTTAAGCTGTGCATTGGTCTATGACTCTAGTAAACTGCAACACAATGAAGGCGGCACGCAAGTAACAGCGAACTGGTAGTGCACTATTTGCATGGATATGCAAATGAGTAGTACCTCAGTGAATCTAAGAAAAGTTGACAAGAGTAACGTCATGTAGATTCCACTGATACATCACATTTGAAAGTTGGTTGTTCATGTAAGAAGTAGAGCCATCTACCAACACAGCTCATATCTCCTCGACTCCTGCACGATCATTGGCTATTGAGACTAATGTTTATCGTTCTGCAATAATGACAGCAATAATTTCGTGTGGTCCGAAGGCCTGGTGCAAGCCTTTCAGTTGGTCGCTACTGCGGCAAGTGCGTATATCTAACATACGCCAGTAGTCTTACTGGGAAACGGAACCACTTGTCACTATTGGCGGATCTTCACATAATTGAGAGGGAAAGGTTGGGTCAAAGGCAGACTGCAAAATTTTGGTGGTTCGACACGGATTGGGTCCCACCACTTTTCGTTTAGCAGGCACACACTTTACCAAAATTACTATTTTTTTTACCACTAGACCACCAGGCGCAGTACTGCTCACATTCGTCGGGATTGCACGATTGTCATGAAAATGTGGAATCAACAGCTCAGGAAGGCCATACTCACTGTCATGCAGAATCGTAACGATCCCATGCGACTAGCACCCATATACAGGGTGTTACAAAATGGTACGGCCAAACTTTCAGGAAACATTCCTCACACACAAATAAAGAAAAGATATTATGTGGACATGTATCCGGAAACGCTTAATTTCCATGTTAGAGCTCATTTTAGTTTCGTCAGTATGTACTGTACTTCCTCGATTCACCGCCAGTTGGCCCAATTGAAGGAAGGTAATGTTGACTTCGGTGCTTGTGTTGACATGCGACTCATTGCTCTACAGTATTAGCATCAAGCACATCAGTACGTAGCATCAAAAGGTTAGTGTTCATCACGAACGTGGTTTTGCAGTCAGTGCAGTGTTTACAAATGCGGAGTTGGCAGATGCCCATTTGATGCATTGATTAGCACGGGGCAATAGCCGTGGCGCTGTACGTTTGTATCGAGACAGATTTCAAGAACGAAGGTGTCCCGACAGGAAGACGTTCGAAGCAATTGATCGGCGTCTTAGGGAGCACGGAACATTCCAGCCTATGACTCGCGACTGAGAAAGACCTAGAACAACGAGGACACCTGCAATGGACGAGGCAATTCTTCGTGCAGTTGACGATAACCCTAATGTCAGCGTCAGAGTAGTTGCTGCTGTACAAGGTAACGTTGACCACGTCACTGTATGGAGAGTGCTACGGGAGAAGCAGTTGTTTCCGTACCATGTACAGCGTGTGCAGGCACTATCAGCAGCTGATTGGCCTCCACAGGTACACTTCTGCGAATGGCTCATCCAACAATGTGTCAATCCTCATTTCAGTGCAAATGTTCTCTTTACGGACGAGGCTTCATTCCAACATGATACAACATACTGACGAAACTAAAATGAGCTCTAACATGGAAATTAAGCGTTTCCGGACACATGTCCACATAACATCTTTTCTTTATTTGTGTGTGAGGAATGTTTGCTGAAAGTTTGGCCGTACCTTTTTGTAACACCCTGTATACTGTATATTGTTCGTTCAGCCGAGTAGAATAAGTGACACGGACGGTCAGAGGACGTCTGCATCACCACGGAGTGTCAGCATGGTGATCACTGCTGCGGCTTCCCCTCTCGTTGCAGCCAACAGAGGCGCTCTGACATTGGTTCCCCCAAAGGTAACACTGCTCACAGGAATGGGTACCTGTCATCTGCACACGGCATCATGATGAACGTATCCGGGTGCAGAGGATCCGAGGGAAAGGGATATTTTGAGGACTGCACTTATCGTCAATCCAGGCCCACTACCCGATGCTGATGGCATAAGGTGCCAGTGTGCACACGACGCGTTCAAATATGATAGGCACAGCCAGTAATTTAGACAACAGCCGTTATATCATATTTCCAGTGTGTTAAAATTGGTGAATAATATTTTGAAGAATCAGCCTCAGTTGCGCAAATTTTCCGGTCTTTACCAGGTTTCGGCTAAATTAATCTAGTCTTCTTCAGAAGCATAAAATTACTATAACATGCCAGACTGGGGCACAGTCAACATTAAAATTAAAAACCATGGTACCGTGGTACCATGTCGAATTAAAACTACTTAACTACTAAAGTAGTTTTAATTCGACATGATACCACGGTACTATAGATTTTAATTTTGACTGTGCCCCATTCTGGCTTGTTATAGTAATTTTATGCTTCTGGAGAAGGCTAGATTAATTTACCCGAAACCTGGTAAAGACCAGAAAATTTGCGCAACTGAGGCTGATTCTTCGAAATATTAGTCTATCACAGTTGCTGACGAGGCTGCAATATGCTAAAAAGTCTTAAAATTGGTGGTTGTACCCCATCTTTTAACAAGAAAACGCAAGACTGATCCATCCCGATATAGAGGGAGACCAAATGTTGTCCTGGCCAGCACATTCCCCAGATTTCTCACTCACTGAAAACACCCTATCATCGGTTGCCAAGAGACTGGAATGCTATTGCTAACAAGCCACTGTGAATCTTGACATGGAAATGAAGTCGCATGGAGTGACGAACATGTATCTGACATCCAAGCTCAGCTCAGTTCGATGTCCGGTCACTTAGAGGTGACAGAGGGAGCAGCACTAGAGACTAAATTTCCTTCCCTTTTAGCCCCAAAACACCTGCAAAAATTAAAAACGTAGTCTTCCTGCCATAGATCACACACACAAAAGTGTAACTGCGTTACTTGCTACCCATCTGAAATGTGTATTCTCATAGGACAACTATCCGAGGAGTTCTACCCAATAATATCCAAACAGCAGACTCTGTACACAATTTATTAAATTGCCAATACTAAACTCTTTTAAATAACAACAAATTCATATGACTCACAAAACTTAACAAATGGTTAAAGAGTTAGCTTTAAAAACAATAACGGCGGCTTGCCACCATAGAATCAAGAACCTTTTACAATAGTGCTTTTAGAGTTTACCCAAAAGACAAAATCCAGTAATAACTTGGTATTACAATTTAAAACGATTTATATAAAAAAACTTCGAGAAAGTTAATGGCGCTTGGCACCATAAAATGAAAGAAGCGCAACACGCAACCAATAAATATAATAACAAAATAATAATTTGATACAACCATAGACGCAATCACAGACGAGCGAGCTCTTAACACTTCGGAGCCTTCCCACTAGAAACGGTCCCCGAAATAAACCGCTGAGAGCTCCCCGACATGCCTCCCACAACTGCCCATCACTTACGCACCTTGGTTATGTTCTAACATATCGACTGCCAAATGTACCATACACGAACGCAACTCCGGGCAGGACTCCAGTTGAGCAAATAAATTAGTACCAACAAATATCGTAACGAGCCACACACACAGCACAAAGTTCCAACAACTCGGTCCCACATCAGAAAAGTTCAGAAACCGCTGCTGGAGCTTCCAGGGGAAAATCTGTAGAGCCAACCGAGCCCACACCCTAACCTGGCAGACGACTCCAAAATTCAGCAACTAGTTGTCTCCGGGCCAGAGTATCACAGGACCACGCCGGACCTCTACATCAGACAGGCAGGAGGAACAAGTACGCCGACTCCAATTAATCACCACCGCATGGCCAGCACAGCGGCGAGTCGCCTCCGCCGCAGACCACTCTGCTCATATTGCGAGGCACAACAACCTTAGCGCTAGTCACTAGCAGGTCAGGCGGAGCGAACTTCACGTTCCGTGCAGTACCCGGAAAACCAAATACCCTCTCGCTTTCCGCCGGCCACCGCAAAAACACACACCAGCGACGTCATAGCAAATCGCCATCGGAGCGCCACCCGCACCAGGACAGCGAACTATAATCGATTACAGTGCGCTCTCTGAAGAAGATCACAGGATAGCGGCGCGCGCCATATCACCATCCTTGTGTTGTAGTTTTTATCTCCAGAAGTGTATTTCCGAGATTGTCTTGACACTCTGACGCAGCAGAATGTGGAGTAACAATACCTTTCTGTTCCAGTTGACGATGATCGACAAGGTGAGCCGGTGGTTCGAGATGCTGGAGCCGCTGTCGCGCCCAGAGAGCGGCTTCGTGGACGCGGCCGGCGCCGAGGAGGACCCCTGGCCGCCAGCGCGGGCGCCGGCGGCGGCGGCGGCGGCGGCGGCGGCGCGCGGCCTGCGAGCAGCGCTCCGCGCGGGCCGATCCGTAACTACCTTCTGAGGCGGTGCGCGGCCGGCGACCGGCAGCTGTCAGCGCGAGTGATCTGTCTCCACAGCCACCAGCTTCTCAGGACAGATCCGCTGCTGCCAGCCCTGCAATCTACCTCCTACGTCACCAACTTCTGACGAGGCTAAGAGCACCGTTAACCATCCGCGGTCCAGCCACCACGTGCGTCAGCAGCATTCGAAGGTTAACCGACGCCTCGTCAGCCGTCTCGTGTTGTTACTCTCTAGGTGTGAATAGTACAACCGTCCAACACTCGTTTGTTATGTACCCGCGATAGACTGCACCTCGATTAATTTCTGGTATCATCAGTTTGTCTCGTTGCAATGTATTCCAAATACATTATAATAATTGCCTGGAACTAGAACCGTCGTTATCTGCCGTGGGCTTCAATGTTCCAGGAAGTTTCGTCACGCATTCATATCTATGCGGTTCTTCCAACGCCATCATCAAATTTCGGCGAATCGTTTTCAAGTCACTCTATATGGTTATCAATCAAGTGTGAGACTTTTCCAGTACTCTTTCCTCTCACTTTCATTTCACCAGACACGTAACCAAAGTCGGACATTTCCATTGTGTAATACCATCCAGTGAAGAAGATTAGATTTTCTGTGACGTTTTCGTACAGGAACGAGTGAACTGTATGCAGTCCAAGATCGTAAATATCTTGCACATATCAGAGTTCACAGTCTCGAATAATTTTTTGAAACAAAACATTGTCCATAGTAGCTATGTAGTTATCCTTTATTTGTCGTGCGATTGGTCAATTTCGACTCTGTCACATTCCAGCACTTCCTCATAAGCAGTATTTTACGTGCCTTACGTGTTGTAGCATGCAATCGGAAAAACCATTCAATATTTTCATCCATACGTCGACTACTACATTTGCATTCCAATCTGATATCGAAAACATCGTACTAGAAGCAAACAACCGTTTGATCTCACTTGCAGACGACAGAACTTCCACATTAAGAATGGAACACGTAGGACATACAGTGTACTGCTCATTAATAATTGCTGGAAAATGACTTAGAGTCGGCCGGCCGGAGTGGCAGAGCGGTTCCAGGCACCACAGTCTGGAACCGCTCGACCACTACGGTCGCAGGTTCGAATCCTGCCTCGGATATGGATGTGTGTGATGTCCTTAGGTTCGTTAGGTTTAAGTAGTTCTAAGTTCTAGGGGATTGATGACCTCAGGAGTTAAGTCCCATAGTGCTCAGAGCCATTTGAACCATTTTTGACTTAAGAGTCGAAACTGGCCAATTTCACAAAAATAAAGGATAACTATACAACACCCTAGGGAAAATATTTTCTTTCACACAATCCAAGATCGTTACGTCGTTATCTTCCAAAGAAGTTTCTGATGTATCGCAGTGTCACAATTACTCATCATTTCTCTCACATTCGTCAGTCCACTACGAACAACACTCTTTCTCATCGCAGTTGATATATCCTAACGTATCTCTGGTTTTCTTCCGCTTTCACAATGGTGCAACTGTATTTTCACCATTAACACACCGTGCCATCATTTTTTTCTTTGCACTTTCTACAGGTACCTTGGTTCGGGCAATTCATTATTTCTTAACTTTCTTATTTTTACTTTACTTATGCTCCTTGCGGGTATTTGCACGAAAGTTACGAAATAGTGGTACCCATAATTTCCCTAGCCTCTTTGTGAGTAGGGACAACAGGTGCATAACGTAAAGCAGCGCTTTCCGCAGCTCCTTCCATCCGTAAGACTGAGGAACA
This sequence comes from Schistocerca americana, assembly GCF_021461395.2. Classification (NCBI taxonomy): domain Eukaryota; kingdom Metazoa; phylum Arthropoda; class Insecta; order Orthoptera; family Acrididae; genus Schistocerca; species Schistocerca americana. The sequence goes on from NC_060122.1 coordinate 329,945,319, forward strand.
TGGCTGTTAAGTAAAGACTGGTGCTGATGCAAATGCATTTATCATTTGTATGTCTAAATACTCGTAGTGTGCGTAGATTTTTTACTGAATATACGTAGGTGTTAATTAATGTAACTGATTATGAAAGTGCTCTTGCACTATTTCTTCTCTACCGAAGTTGCACAGAATCGTTTTGTGCGTAATGTGCATTTATTAGTAGTAATGTGGTGCTGAAAGTGTGTGCTGTAATTATATTTGTGCCAAAATAAGAGCCAGCATATATGCTCAACGCGAACATTCCTTTTTAGCACACATTGTCTAGGATTTACTCTTACTTGTTTGTAAACAATGCAAACAAATGAGTTAGGAGTGATTCTGTGTGAAGTGTGAACAAGCATGTGTTTCGTACACGAAACGTATTTCTTGTATAACACTTGTAAGTAAGTGAAGAAAGATTTGTTTGGTTTCACATGATATCATCTGACAGGTGAATACATGATACATCAAGCATTTAAGAAAAAAATCTGCACGAATTGTTTATTATGTTCAGACATTGTATTATATTTAGTTGATTGTTTCGACAGTTAAGTCAAGAGCAAAATTATAGATGTCACGTTGTTGTAAGTTGTTCTAGATTAACATTGAAATTTATATATGATTTCATAAAAATGGCTTAATGTTATCCGTGTAGTGAGTAGGCTGTCATCGGAATGCGAAGAACAATGCACCTTACAGAATACAACCCTCGATTTCTACTTTACTACCAGTATTCAGACTGGATTTTGTAATTCGCTGAAAGGAACGTATAATTGAAGAGCAAAGAAGAGAACAACAAGAATCGGGTAACATCTGATTCTCAATGTTTTACAGCACATCAACGAACTGCCAGAATAAACCATCACGCAAAATGTGGAACTGAACTGGTATAATCATATAATGGCGTTCGTATATTCCTGAACAAGATTCGAGCAAGCTTAAACCATACTATCTTCTGTATAAACCACTGGAAACCCTCAGCATTTAAGAAAATGACAATATTTCCGCAGAAGATTTTGTCAAAATATCCGGCATCATAGTATCGCTAGCACTGAAATCATATCATAAGGATTCAAATCAAAAAATTGTAATCAAAAACAGTAGTGATAAAGTAATTTTAAGCTGTAAACGTAACATTATTGTAAACTCTGGCAATGTGATGCCACATATTCTCAGAAAACAATCGTGAATAAAGAAAATTTTGTACTTTTCTTCATTCTGATATTTCATTTTATATTTATAATAGCAATATGAGTTACGGCGCTAAAATGATTATAGTAATAAGGTTACAAAGTAGTGAATAAACATCTTCGGGCGACACAGCTTTATCCGTGCTAGGAAAAGTTTAAAATGTTGCTCAGACGCCCATTGTTTAGCAGTTGTTGCGTTTATGAGTTCTCTGGAACAGGCTGTTTTTAAACTAGCTCCTGATGCTACCGAGAAGATAAGGAGAGAAGCATGTCTTTGTTGACTGGGCACGTTCCCCCAAGACTAGAATTACAACGGCTGAGTGGACTGATTTGAGTTCACTCATGGTGGATCCTAATGTCGTTACCATACTTTGCGACAAGGGAAAAGTTATCGTGACAAAAAACAATAGCACCTACAGCCACCCTCATGATTTTATTTTATTTTGTCGCTACCAACTTGGTTGGTTGGCAGTTGATGGCTGGAGTGCTGACACATTATCTGCGTATCCATTAATGCTGGCAACTGATGGGCTATGCATGGGGATCAAATCAATCTGTACCGCATCAACACAGCCTGAAGATGACGCAATGAAGCGTTGAAACTGGTAGCGACAAAATAAAATAAAGTCATAAGGACGGCTGTAGGTCGTTTTATTTTTGTCACGACAGTAAACAGCCGTCGTCCCAGAGACGTCCTGCCAAAAGAATGGGCATACAAAAGGGAAAAGTCAGGTTGTGTTGGACAAGCGGAATTGTGTTCAAAAAATGCAGTGTTTACTATCTGACCCAGCTTACCGCAGACTCAGTGATGACTCGACGAAAATGATTGAGAGGAAGACTAACAACCGCTTGCAGGTGAGTTCCTTGTGGAAGGAAATTATGGAGAGTGTTACCTATTGCTGTCCGCTCCTCTACATTTTATGGTCTTCGGAAGATCTAGAAGGACGGGGTTCCTCTTACGCCTGTTGTCAGTAACACTGATGCTCCGACATACCCTATAGCAAATCACCGTGCTACACTGTTGAGCCTGCTATTAGGTTGGTGTGTGCATCACATTAACAATTCGCCGGATTTCGTACGCCGCTAAGAGAGATTGCTTGTGAGTGACCCTGATATTTACTAAGTTTTGATGCAGCCTCTCTCTCTTCATTCACTTTACTCTGATTCGTTATGGTTAACTGAGGTTGGGTTTGTCTTGAAACAACTAACCTATTTCTACACGTGTTGACTTCCACTTACACATTATCCGGTTGCCGGTTCTATCAATAGACACATAGAGTTGCGATGGGGAGCTCTTCACACCTATTGTTGCCAGTTTGTTTATGGACGACTTCGAGGAAAGTGCCCTAACGTCAGCGGCATTGAAACCTGTGTACTTTTTTCTAAATATGTAGACCTGCCAAAAGAATGGACATACAAAAGGGAAAAGTCAGGTTGTGTTGGACAAGCGGAATTGTGTTCAAAAGATGCAGTGTTTACTACCTGACCCAGCTTACCGCAGACTCAGTGATGACCCGACGAAAATGATTGAACACTTGTTGTTGTTTGATCTCATGGATTTGAGAATTTAAACAACTATTTTGACATCTGAATTGAAAGGCTTCGAATATTCGCTTCAATATGAGGTGTAAAAGGATAGCCGACTTCCTTCCTTGATGTGTTGGTGACAAGGACAGTTGGTGGTACGTTAGCGAGTACCATTAAGAGGAGGCACACACAAACACTGATATCTCTCTTCAGACTGATAATTGTCACCATCCAGCTCAGTCTGATGGGGGAACTTTGTAACTTGGTTCATAGAACCCACGTCTTCTCAGACAGTAAAAGTTATTCCACTGAGTTAGACAATATTGAAGTCATCTTTCGCCAAACTGGTTATAGTGAAAGTCAGATTAGACGCCCGTTGAGCTAATGACTGGGTGGTGAAAATAACGGGATGGCACCAAAATCTACGGCGTTTGGGCCTTATGCACGAGTCATTTCCGATAGGAGTGGTCGTATTCTGCGGAAACTTGGTGTGAAGTGTGTTTTTCGAACAGCATCTAACACCAGAGACCTTTAGAGTGTGTAAATAGTGATCTTGGTTTGCGTAAGGCGGGTATCTACCGACAATTCTGTAGTTGTGGTAAGTCATACATTACTCAGACCATTGCGACCGAGGAGGTCCGGTGTATTAAGCATAAGAGTCATACACGATTACAACAACTCAGGAAATATGTTACTACGGTAGACTGCCTTGGTACCGGTCGTCCTATGAAATACAACAACGCATAGATTCTGTCGAGCACTTCCAGCCATTCAGATAGTATTAGTAGCGAAGCTGTTGAATTAAATTAGCAACTGACCTGATAAGTAGGCTATTTGGTTAAATTCTGCTTAGCATCCAGCTGTTGCCAAACAACAGAGGCACATAATGCGACAGAGGGACGTAATGCTAGTTGGTCAATCGTTGGTAATTAATGTTCAGTAGCGATAACTTCAGACGTTGGTCCTCTGTGGTTGTGTGGTGGCAGTAGAGGTTTACGATGTCTATGTATGTGTCTGTGTGTGTGTCTGTGTGTTTGTGTTTGTGTTTGTGAGTGAGTGCGTGAGTGATTAAGTGGGTGGAAGGGTGGGCGGGTGGTTGGGTGTGTAACCTTGCCTTTTTGCATCAACCTATTCTTGCTCAGCTTAGCCTCGTCTACTGAGGGTTTAAATTTCCTAGAACATCGATCTCTCGTTCCATTTGTGACTTGAAAAGGACGGGGTGTCGACGTGTGGTGATATAGAGAGTTGTAGAAGGCGTCATCATGGTGCAGTCCAGTACGCTGAGGTGACAAAAGTCATGGGATACACCCTAACACGGTGTCGGATCTGCCTTTGCCCGGAGTAGGCGTAGCAACTATGACGTGAAATGGACTCAACAAGTCGTTGGAAGTCCTCTGCAGAAATATTGAACCATGCGGCCTCTATAGCCGTTCATAATTGCGAAAGTGTTGCACGAACTGACTACGTCCCATAAATGTTCGATGGGATTCATGTCGGGTGAACTGGGAGGCTAAATCATGCGCTCGAATTTTCCAGAACATTCTTCAAACCAATCTCAAGCTACTTTGGCCAAATGACATAGCGTACTGTCATCCATAAAAATTCCGTCGTTGTTTGGGAACATAACGTGGTCTGTGCTACACTCGAGCCCTTTCATCAGCCCACCTAATTTTCAACATTCGTCTATAGCACTACAACTCAAATTCTTCGATTCTCTTCTGTTCTGGTTTTCCCATAGTCCATGTTTCACTACCGTAAAATGCTGTACTCCAGTCGTACATCCTCAGAAATTTCTTCCTCAAATTAAGGCCGGTATTTGATATTAGTAGACTTCTCTTGGCCAGAAATGCCTTTTTTGCCATAGCGAGTCTGCTTTTGATGTCCTCCTTGCTCCGTCCGTCATTCGTTATTTTACTGCCTAGATAGCAGAATTCCTTAACTTCATTGACTTCGTGACCATCAATCCTGATGTTAAGTTTCTCGCTGTTCTCATTTCTACTACTTATCATTACCTTCGTCTTTCTTCGATTTACTCTCAAACCATACTGTGTACTCATTAGACTGTTCATTCCGTTCAGCAGATCATTTAATTCTTCTTCACTTTCACTCAGGATAGCAATGTCATCAGCGAATCGTATCATTGATATCCTTTCACCTTGTATTTTAATTCCACTCCTGAACTTTTCTTTTATTTCCATCATTGCTTTCTCGATGTACAGATTGAATAGTAGGTGTGAAAGGCTACAGCCTTGTCTTACACCCTTCTTAATACGAGCACCTCGTTCTTGATCGTCCACTCTTATTATTCCCTCTTGGTTGTTGTTCATATTGTATATGACCCATCTCTCCCTATAGCTTACCCCAACTTTTTTCAGAATCTCGAACAGCTTGCACCATTTTATATTGTCGAACGCTTTTTCCAGGTCGACAAATCCTATGAAAGTGTCTTGATTTTTCTTTAGCCTTGCTTCCATTATTAGACGTAACGTCAGAATTGTCTCTCTCGTCCCTTTACTTTTCCTAAAGCCAAACTAATCGTCACCTAGTGCATTCTCAATTTTCTTTTCCATTCTTCTGTATATTATTCTTGTAAGCAGCTTCGATGCATGAGCTGTTAAGCTGATTGTGCGATAATTCTCGCACTTGTCAGCTCTTGCCGTCTTCGGAATTGTGTGGATGATGCTTTTCCGAAAGTCAGATGGTATATCGCCAGACTCATATATTCTACACACCAACGTGAATAGTCGTTTTGTTGCCACTTCCCCCAATGATTTTAGAAATTTTGATGGAATGTTATCTATCCCTTCTGCCTTATTTGACCATAAGTCCTCCAAAGCTCTTTTAAATTCCGATTCCATTACTTGATCCCCTATCTCTTCTAAATCGACTCCTGTTTCTTCTTCTATCACATCAGACAAATCTTCACCCTCATAGAGGCTTTCAATGTATTCTTTCCACCTATCTGCTCTCTCCTCTGCATTTAATAGTGGAACTCCCGTTGCACTCTTAATGTTACCACCGTTGCTTTTAATGTCACCAAAGGTTGTTTTGACTTTCCTGTATGCTGATTCTCTCCTTCCGACAATCATATCTTTTTCGATGTCTTCACATTTTTCCTGCAGCCATTTCGTCTTAGCTTCCCTGCACTTCCTATTTATTTCATTCCTCAGCGACTTGCATTTCTTTATTCCTGATTTTCCCGGAACATGTTTGTACTTCCTCCTTTCATCAATCAACTGAAGTATTTCTTCTGTTACCCATGGTTTCTTCGCAGCTACCTTCTTTATACCTATGTTTTCCTTCCCAACTTCTCTGATGGCCCTTTTTAGAGATGTCCATTCCTCTTCAACTGTACTACCTACTGCGCTATTCCTTATTGCTGTATCCATAGCGTTATAGAATTTAAAACGTATCTCGTCATTCCTTAGTACTTCCGTATCCCACTTCTTTGCGTATTAATTCTTCCTGACTAATGTCTTGAACTTCAGCCTACTCTTCATCACTACTATATTGTGATCTGAGTCTATATCTGCTCCTGGGTATGCCTTACAATCCAGTATCTGATTTCGGAATCTCTGTCTGATCATGATGTAATCTAATTGAAATCTTCCCGTATCTCCCGGCCTTTTCCAAGTATACGTCCTCCTCTTGTGATTCTTGAACAGGGTATTCGCTATTACTAGCTGAAACTTGTTACAGAACTCAATTAGTCTTTCTCCTCTTTCATTCCTTGTCCCAAGTCCATATTGTCCTGTAACCTTTTCTTCTACTCCTTCCCCTACAACTGTATTCCAGTCGCCCATGACTATTAGATTTTCGTCCCCCTTTACATACTGCATTACCCTTTCAATATCCTCATACACCTTCTCTATCTGTTCATCTTATCAGCTTGCGACGTCGGCATGTATACCTGAACTATCGTTGTCGATGTTGGTCTGCTGTCGATCCTGATTAGAACAACCCCGTCACTGAACTGTTCACAGTAACACACCCTCTGCCCTACATTCCTATTCATAACGAATTCTACACCTATTTACCATTTTCTGCTGCTGTTGATATTACCCGATACTCATCTGACCAGAAATCCTTGTCTTCCTTCCACTTCACTTCACTGACCTCTACTATATCTAGATTGAGCCTTTGCATTTCCCTTTTCAGATTTTCTAGTTTCCCTACCACGTACAAGCTTCTTACATTCCACGCCTAGCACACTGGACTCGCATTCGGGAGGACGACGGTTCAATCCCGTCTCCGGCCATCCTGATTTAGGTTTTCCGTGATTTTCCTAATTCGTTTCAGGCAAATGCCGGGATGGTTCCTTTGAAAGGGCACGGCCGATTTCCTTCCCAATCCTTCCCTAACCCGAACTTGCGCTCCGTCTCTAATGACCTCGTTGTCGACGGGACGTTAAACACTAACCACCACCACATTCCACGCCCCGGCTCGTAGAACGTTATCCTTTCGTTGATTATTCAATCTTTTTCTCATGGTAACCTCCCCCTTGGCAGTCCCTTCCCGGAGATCCGAATGGGGGACTATCCCGGAATCTTTTGCCAATGGAGAGATCATCATGACACTTCTTCCATTACAGGCCACATGTCCTGTGGATACACGTTACGTGTCTTTAATGCAGTGGTTTCCATTGCCATCTGCATCCTCATGTCGTTGATCATTGCTGATTCTTCCGCCTTTAGGGGCAATTTCCCACCCCTAAGACAAGAGAGTGACCTGAACCTCTATCCGCTCCTCCGCCCTCTTTGACAAGGCCGTTGGCAGAATGAGGCTGACTTCTTATACCGGAAGTCTTTCGCCGCCAATGCTGATTATTTATCAAAACTTAGGCAGTGGCGGGGATCGAACCCGGGACCGAAGAAGTTTTTATTATGAATCAAAGACGCTACCCCTAAACCACCATTTTTTTTTCTTTTTCAGACTCATAACTTAAGACCGACTGTGGTAAAAAAAAAAAAAAATACAGTTGGACGCGAACAGGCGACTATAAGTTTAGAACGCACGACGCTTGCCACTTTTTTTTTTTTTTTTTTTTTTTTTTTTTTTTTTTTTTTTTTTTTTTTTTTTTTAGAGAGTGTTCAGTTATGAGTAGGTGGAGACAAGGCGGGCAGGGGTCGAAACCCGAGGCCTGGCCGCGATGTCTCCCCCCCCTCCCCCCATCCCTGAATCACTCCCTCAAAGTACCTTTTTGATTTATTTTTGTTTTATTTTTATTTATATTTTTTTTTTACCAGGAAAAGGGTAAATGAAAAAAAAGCTCTTTATTGGTACAAACTTAAATACAACAGAAATGCCATCCTACCGGCGAAAATAACACAAGACAATATACTCGTACAAGGCGAGGAATTTTTTTTTTTTATGAACAAAGTGTAGGGAAAATAAGAATAATAATTCTGATGTAATCTAAGAGGTGTGAAGCAATATACAGTGGAGTGAGGGAAAGACCAGTGTTGTCTGGGGTAGTGCATTAAAGAAAGGAGGCGCGTGTCCATGCGCCTACTCCACTGTGGGTTACGATGTAGAAAGTAGCGCGGGGAGTCTCAGATGTCAGCAGGGGGGGCGGGACTGCTGTCGGCGTGTGGCACCATCCAACTGAGCGGGGGTGAAGTAAAGATCGCATGTAGGTAATTGGCGAAGAAGGCGCGGTAGCGCGGTCGCTGTTCGACTTCACTGTGGGCGGTTTGTAAGTACTGCCAGAAATCAAGGCGTGATTTGTCGCCACCATTATACATGTAGTTGATCGTCCATCCCTTGACCCATACAATCGCATGATTTTTGGAGGCGGGGAAACAAGTATTCTCAGGATGGATAAAAGTCCGTGGGTCAATCGAGTCCGGCGGAACGCGGAGGTAACAGGCAACGAACTGTCGGGCAAGTTTCCAGACGTCACTGGTGGCAGTACAAGTCAGTTGATGGACATCGTCATCCACGAGGTGGCAAATGGAACAAAGTGGAGAGTCCAGTAGTCCGATGGTGTGAAGGCGATGGTTTGTGGCGAATTTTTCATTTGCGACTTGGTACCATGATGCCCGGACGTTGGAGGGAAGAAAAGGCTGGTGGATATGACGCCAAACCGTGGGCCACCGCTTGGACGGATGTCTGAGTTCGATATTGTTGCTGGATATGGAACGAAGGAGTGGGGTGTAAAAATCTTTAGGTCGAGGAGAACGCGTGGTCGGTAAGTGTGTGTGAGCATAACTGAAGTCGACGATGAAATCAGAAATGTGCGTCAAATGATGCTTGATGTGTCCGACTGGTACTGGTGGTGTTATGGTCGCGGGCACAAGAATTCCCAGCAAGCTGCGCGTAAGGGAGGTGCCCCTGTGCCACTGCTTGTGCATGGTGGACATGTACAAGGACGCCGCTCGGAGTCGCACATTGACAAGGCCGAGGCCTCCTGCTCGCGGGGGAAGGGTGAGCGTGTCGCAGCGGACCTTAAAGATCGTACCGGCCGTAAGGAAGTATCCGAGGGCAGCCTGGAGGCTGCGTCCAATAGTTGATGGCAGCGGGAGGACCTGTGCGATGTGGACCATTCTGGCCGCCACATGTTGTTTGAGGTATTGGACACGTTGTAAAGAATCGAGTCGTCGGAGAAGATTTTGTCGCACCGTCGTGCGGATAGTTTGGAGTGCACGCCGAAAATTGGTGGCAGCGGAGCGGCGCACGGAGGAGGTGAAAATGATACCAAGATAGCGTAGTTGTTGTACACACGGGAGAGGTGCTAGGTCTTCGTGTGAGAGGCCGCGTCCAATGGGCATCGCCGCGGATTTAGCCACATTCATGTTACTGCCCGCTGCAATGCCGTACGTTGATATCAAATCAAGTACCGTGTGTGTTTCACTCCGTGAGCGGATCAAGAGGAGGAGGTCGTCCGCATACGCACGACATCGAAAACTGTGCTGTCGCAAAGTGAGACCAGAAAGGTGGCTCGTCAGACTCCCGATGAGTGGCTCCAGGCTTATGGCATACAGTAGGGTCGAAAGCGGGCAGCCTTCCGTACGGAACGCCGGATCGCCACTGGTCCCGCCACACGGCCGTTAACCTGAATCAGAGATTCGGCGGTGCCGTACAGGCGCCGGATCACGTCGATAAAGGCTGGTGGAAAACCCATGCGGTTCATCACTGAGAACAGAAAAAGATGCCGCAATTTGTCGAATGCGCTGTCAAAATCGATGGCAACCACTGCGGCGCGGAGTCTGCACGCCGCTGCCAGTGCAATTAAATCGCGACATTCTCCTATGGCCGTTTGTATATTAACTGAGCCGCCCGGAGTTGTCTGTTCCGGGGATAGAATGCTAGGCAGGATCTTGCGGCATCGCGTTGCCAGTAGGCGTGTAAAAATTTTACAGTCTGCGTTAAGCAGAGTCAGGGGACGGTAATGTGCTGTCGTCACACCTGGTGTCGGTTTGTGGATGGGTATAATAATTCCCGTGACGAAGGACGGCGGTACGGCGTTCCCCATCGTCAGCAGTTCATTAAACATCGTTGTCCACCGTGACGCCATTAGTGTGAAGAAAGCGCGATAAAATTCTATCGGCAATCCGTCGACACCAGGTGACTTATTCAGAGCACCTTTTTTGATTGCATCGTGGGTTTCGTCACGCGTAATGGGTTCCATCAGCTCGTCCGCTTCGTCGGTGGTGAGGGTGCGAGTTACGTGTGGTAACACAGACTCCTCAGCGTGGTTGTTGGTAGTCTCCTCCTGGTACATTGTGCGGTAGTGGTCTACAAAGGCACTGACGATTTCGGCCTGGCAAGTGACGTGCTGGCCGCGACAGGTGGTGATCTCGGTGATGAGTTGCCGTCGTGCCCGCATCTCGTGGTCGTGCGGTAGCGTTCTCGCTTCCCACGCCCGGGTTCCCGGGTTCGATTCCCGGCGGGGTCAGGGATTTTCTCTGCCTCGTGATGGCTGGGTGTTGTGTGCTGTCCTTAGGTTAGTTAGGTTTAAGCAGTTCTAAGTTCTAGGGGACTGATGACCATAGATGTTAAGTCCCATAGTGCTCAGAGCCATTTGAACCATTTGAACCAGTTGTCGTCGTCGATGTTTCCTATCGGAGGCGATATGATGCATGGTCGGATGTTCTTGTTCCGCCGAATCTTGACGTCGGGTTCGCACCATAGCCCCCTGCAGTCTACGGCGTGTCAAAGTTACAATTTGCGCCTTAATCCTGCTGCGTTCCCTCTGGGTGTCGGGGGTGGGCGGTTGGGCGTCCAGGTCGCGGAGAACGGCGTAGAAATAGTCGGTAGTGTGCCGGCGCCACATAGCAACTTCCTTTCCATACTGAATCAAAGTACGTCGAATGGCAGGTTTGGCACATTCTAGCCACCAGGTCAAGGTCGTGCAGTATTGAGGTAAGCGACGTTCACAGGTGGCCCATGTCTCGGTAACACGTTGAAGACATTCGGGATCATGAAGATGGGAGGTGTTTAGCTTCCAGGGTGCACGACTACGCCAGACCACTTGCTTGGGGAAGAGAATGTTGCAGATGTAGGCACAGTGGTCCGAAAAGGCCAGGGGCCAAAGTTCTGCACCTTGGACTGCAGGTGTGAGTTCCCGAGAGACGTAAATTCTATCAAGGCGGCTCGCGGAGTGACTCGTCTGGTAAGTATGTCCAGGCGCGTCGCCGTGCCGAACTTCCCAAGTGTCTCGGAGCAACAGATCTCGGACGACAAGACGCAGTTCTTGACAGGTGTTGTAGTGGGGCACTTGATCTTTAGGGTGCAAGACACAATTAAAATCACCCCCAAGCAAGTAATGGTCGCAGCGTCCAAGAAACAAAGGAGCGATGTCTTCTGAATAGAAGAGTGCTCTGTCGCGTCTGCGGGTGGAGCCTGACGGAGCGTAAATGTTGACGATACGCGTCCCCATGACGGTGACGGCCATGCCTCTGGCAGATGGAAGGTATGTGATATCGGCCACTGGAATACCTTCTCTGGCGTAGATGGCTACGCCGCGTCCCAGGTGATCACCAGGAGAAGGATAAGTGTTATATCTCGCGACGTCTGGAAGTGTGGCCAGGTGTACTTCCTGTAGTAGTGCGATATCGACGTCCGACGCCCATATCATCTCTCGCAGCAGTTGCAGTTTCACGGGTGAGCTAATGGTGTTAGTGTTGATCGTCGCTATTCGGTAGGTTTGGAGCCGTACCCCGCCGTGGAGGGGAACTCCACCGGCGGAGGATGAAGAGGGGCGAGGCAACGGCGAGTCGTGCAGTGCACCACCTGACGGCGTTATCAGCGGCGTAACCATGCCTCCGTCTGGGGTAACTCTGTACCCAGCGTGTGGTCTGGGTCCTCATCGACGTCCCCACTCCACACCATTGAAGGCGCTGTCGTTGTGATGGTCGTACGTTCCACTTCGGTCGTAGGGGCAGAGGACGTCTCGGCGGCAGTCGCATCTGTGGAGTCCATTGGTTCAGGAGCACCTGAGCGAGCCAGTAGAGTAGGCATCGACGTATCCACAGTCGGCGTCATGTCGTCATTCGTATCGTCGTGCAGGTTCTCCGAGGCCTCGTCGTGTCGGACGGCCTCTGGAGCATCGGGGGGTGGTGATCCGTCTCGTTCCGAGACCGTACGGCGCCTCCTCTTGCGCCTCTTAGGTGAACGTTGTTTGCGGGATCGTCCCTCCGTGTCGGAAGACGGGAGGGAGTCGCGTCGCTCTGAGAGGAAGGCCGTCGCGGGAACGTCCAATGAAGGGGCGTCCATATGTTCAGGCGGGGGGGGGGGGGGGGGGTGTCGGAAGTCGTCGCTGTTGGTAGTGGCGCCGGAGTAGCGTCAGGCTTTGAGCGCGACGCGTCGGCCCCAGCGGTATCCGTAGCAGCTGGAAGGGTCACTGGTGCATGGTCCGATGGGCGGCGGCCGGTGGGAGGAGAAGAGAGCGCCGATGCGTAGGTGATCGGTAAAACCGTCGTCGGTGCCGGAGGTGCCACGGTAGCGGCTGGCAGTTTGGTGATTCGTCTCTGAAGACACTCAGATCTGAGGTGGCCTTCTTTGCCGCACCCGGAACAGGTCTTGGGTTGGCCGTCGTATATGACAACCGCGCGGCACCCGCTAATTTGCAGGTAAGATGGCACGTGGCGATGGAGGTCGATGGTGATCTGCCGTACACCGTTAAGAACAGGGTACGTTTGGAATTGCGCCCAACGTTCGGCAGTGTGGCCATGTACAGTGCCATAGGGACGGAAAGCCGCGATAACGTCTTCCGCTGGGAGCTCGAACGGGAGTTCGAAAACTCGTATGGTGCGCATTCCTAAGCCGGCATGGTCGACAGTGACCGCTCCGACATTGCCGTCGGCGTGGCAGAAGCGTAGTCCATGGTTGGTATCACGAAGTATTCTTTCACATACCGCGTCATTGACGACTTTGACGTACACAGTACTGCTTAATATGGACAAATGGATGCCCAAGATGTCAGAAGCTGGGATCTTAGCAACGTCGCGTAGGAAGCGTTCCACTTCCAAGGCCTTTGGTCGTGCGTAGTCGTTGCAGAAGTTGAAACGTAAAGTTGATTTTCGAAAACGGTTGGCCATGATTCTAGTGCACGTAAGCGACACGTAAGTGACGGCCGCTGAAATGTAAACAACAGCGAGCGCGCGCGCTCCGCAGGCGGAAATAACAACACGTCCACACTGCACGGCGGCGAAAGCCGGACTTCCATCAGCGCATATCAACTGAAATCAGTACTCATCTGATCAGGCAACGTTTTTTCAGTCGTCTAGTGTCCAACCGATATAGTCACGAGCCCAAGAGAGGCGCAGCAGGCGATATCGTGCTGTTAGAAATAGCACTTTAGTTGTACGTCCCACACTGAGTTCTGCAGTTATTCCACGCAGTGTTGGTTGTATGACAGCACTGAGAATTGTACGCAAACGCCGCGACTCTCGGTCGTTAAATGAAGGCCGTCGGCAACTGCGTTGTCCTCGGAGAGAAGTAATGCCTGAAATTTGGTATTCTCAGCACATTCTCGACACAGTCTATTGCGGAATATTGAATTCCCATGCGTCTAGCTCCAACTACCATTCTGGGTTCAAAGTCTGTTAATGCTCGTCGTGAGGCCATAATGAAGTAGGAAAACTTTTTGCACAAACCGTCTGAGTACAAATGAGAGCTCCGCGAATGCACTGCCCTTTTATACTTTGTGTACACGACTCTACCGCCGTCTGTATATATGTATATCAATATCCCAGGACTTTCATCAGATCAGTATAAGTTGTTTGAACATTTTGTACGTCGGGACAAAATCAAGTTTTACCTGTCTCAGACAATCAAGAATTTAGGTTATGACGTACGGAGAACCTTCTGTTTGTCGATTACATTTAGATCGAGTAATCGAGTACTATCAATCGATCTTAGGCTTTGAAAAAATGGAGAGTTCCACACAATATTTTGCAAATTTTCACGAATATCTAGTCTTTATAATGGCACGATTCTGCTTTACCTTCATATTTAACACTCCTTAGATAATTTTATACGTATGAATTAATTGCCCGCTGTACACAAACTTTTTGATAGGAAGCCGGAAAATAGAATTAAGTGGTAAGGTGTCAGGCTACGAAAGACATAACTTGCACAAACAAATTTACTAGGTTAGCTTACTACAGAAATTACGTTTGACAACACAGAATTTCTCAAAGGAAACCTCAATATTTATAAGTGAAAAAAAATTGTGACCAATGAAAATCTTCAGATAGCTAATCGAATTAACTAAATAGCTATCACTGTCAGTATAACGTTCTGCAGTATTAAATTTCAGAACATAACATTTCTTTAAAAAACAAATCTCGCCATTTAAAAAAAGAAGAATATTTTGTAAACAGTGAGGGTCTCAAATGAAGTACTGAAGTAATTAAATAACTTTAACTTCAACACTGTTCTGAGGCACTGGCATAACAAGCCCATTGCTAACTTGTAATAGTAATAACAATTAGTCAGGTGAAAATTGATCCAGAACTATAACAGACAAATAAACAAAATTTTAAAAAATTAAATTGTTAAAAGGTTAATTTTTTGCTACAAAATCAACAGGGAAGATGTTAGAAAAGATCCTCCAGCTGAGAGCTGAGTTGGTAAAGCAGAACATTAAACATTATTCTCACCATTTAGTAGCCAAGACAGTAGAAGACGAACACAGAAGTACAAATAGAACGTTAACCGTGACAGGCAAAAGATATAGATTTTCAGAGTCAATTTTAGGATGAGATCCAAAGCAAGTTTAACATAAAGTTACTACCGAATAGGTACTCTTTTGTGATCGTCCTGTAGTAACGAAGTCATAACCTTTAACGTCTTGTGCCAAACTTAATGTAATAAGACTAACTTCGTTCCCAAGCCGCTCCACCTGGTTAACAGCCAGGTCTGGACTGCAGGAACGCATCAGAGGTAGAAATCCAGGCGCCTACGTGAAATTGCTCACTCTGCCGCAACGTAGAGTCAAGCGACAATGTATCACACCTAGGCTGTCAACGGCATAATGCCACAAGTCACTCCAAGACACAACTACCCCCGGGAGCTTGAGTGGTCCGTTCAACCCTTTGAGCGCAAATGGTTTCTGCCTAACGCCACCATTTTATCAATTTTGTTTTGAAGTACCAGTACCTTTCGCAAGAGGCCAAGAATGTAACTACAAGGCAGAGCGTCTTCGTAGTGGTACACTGAGGTACTTCTACGAATGTAGTGCATTGCACCAGTCCATTACAGCATTCAAAGCAACAGTCAGCGTGGAGATAGTGCAAACGTGAATGTAAAAGATTGTGACATTATGTTTTTTTATAGTTATCATACTGAAGAAAACACTGACAGTGAAAGTAAGTAGCTATAAAATAATTGTAACATAAATTTGATTCTGTACTACGGCTTCTGCGAGTGGCTTCGAAATGAAACCACTAGGACAAAATGTACTTTTGATAGATATTTATTAAATTTGAGGCCTGTGTTTTCTTGCTATTTAGGACTATATTTTGTTTTAGGCATTACGAGTTCGTGAAAGTATCAAGATGTGGGATTGTTCTTATAATAAGTTAGCTTAAATTAGTTCAAGTAGTGTGTAAGACTGGAGACCGATGACCTCCGCAATTTGGCCCCATAAGTATTCACACACATCTGAATGTTTGAAGGTACGAGTATAAAGAATAACGTCACAGATATGTCAGTGGCTCTAAAAATTCTAAAATAATAGAAATCAGTAAGTTGTCCTCGACGGCGAGTGTTCATCATAGACAGAGTTATCGTCAGAAGTGCCCCCTGGGAAGTATGATAGGACCGCTGTTGTTTTCTGTATACATAAATTATTTGGCGGTCAGGGTGAGCAGCAATCTGCGGATGTGTGCTGATGATGCTGTTATGTACGGTAAAATGTCGTCGGTGAGTGACTGTAAGACGATGCAAGACGGCTTAGACAAAATGTCTAGTTGGTATGATGAATGGCAGTTAGCCCTGAATGTGAAAAACTGTAAGTTAACGAGGATTAGGAAGAACTAACCAGTAACGTTCGGATACAGAGTTACTGCTCAACACAGTCAAGTCGTTTGAAAATCTGGGCATGACGTTGCAGAACGATGTGAAATGAACGAGCATGTGAGAACTGTGGTAGGGAAGGCGAATAGTCGACTTTGATTTATTGGGAGAATTTTGGGAAAGAGTGGTTCGCCTGTAAAGGAGACCGCATATAGGGTGCTGGTGCGACCTACTCTTGAGTACTGCTCGAGTGTTTGGGATCCGTACCAGGTCGCATTGAAGGAAGACATAGAAGCAAATCAGAGGCGGACTGCTAGATTTTTTTTACCGGCAGGTTCGAGCAACACGTAAGTGTTAAGGAGACGCTTCGGGCACTCAAATGGGAATTTCTGGAGGAAAGGCGACGTTCCTTTCGAGAAACAATATTGAGAAAATTTAGAGGATCGGCATCTGAAGCTGACTGCCTAACGATTCTACTTTCGCCAACATACACTGCGCGTAATGTCATTTCTGGAAACCCAGAATCTACTATGTAGGAATCAACATGGATTCCGGAAACAGCGATCGTGTGAGACCCAACTCGCTTTATTTGTTCATGAGACCCAGAAAATATTAGATACAGGCTCCCAGGTAGATGCTATTTTTCTTGACTTCCGGAAGGCGTTCGATACAGTTCCGCACTGTCGCCTGATAAACAAAGTAAGAGCCTACGGAATATCAGACCAGCTGTCTGGCTGGATTGAAGAGTTTTTAGCAAACAGAACACAGCACGTTGTTATCAATGGAGAGACGTCTACAGACGTTAAAGTAACCTCTGGCGTGCCACAGGGGAGTGTTATGGGACCATTGTTTTTCACAATATATATAAATGACCTAGTAGATAGTGTCGGAAGTTCCATGCGGCTTTTCGCGGATGATGCTGTAGTATACAGAGAAGTTGCAGCATTAGAATATTGTAGCGAAATGCAGGAAGATCTGCAGCGGATAGGCACTTGGTGCAGGGAGTGGCAACTGACCCTTAACATAGACAAATGTAATGTATTGCGAATACATAGAAAGAAGGATCCTTTATTGTATGATTATATGATAGCGGAACAAACACTGGTAGCAGTTACTTCTGTAAAATATCTGGGAGTATGCGTGCGGAACGATTTGAAGTGGAATGATCATATAAAATTAATTGTTGGTAAGGCGGGTACCAGGTTGAGATTCATTGGGAGAGTGCTTAGAAAATGTAGTCCATCAACAAAGGAGGTGGCTTACAAAACACTCGTTCGACCTATACTTGAGTATTGCTCATCAGTGTGGGATCCGTACCAGATCGGTCTTACGGAGGAGATAGAGAAGATCCAAAGAAGAGCGGCGCGTTTCGTCACAGGGTTATTTGGTAACCGTGATAGCGTTACGGAGATGTTTAATAAACTCAAGTGGCAGACTCTGCAAGAGAGGCGCTCTGCATCGCGGTGTAGCTTGCTCGCCAGGTTTCGAGAGGGTGCGTTTCTGGATGAGGTATCGAATATATTGCTTCCCCCTACTTATACCTCCCGAGGAGATCACGAATGTAAAATTAGAGAGATTAGAGCGCGCACGGAGGCTTTCAGACAGTCGTTCTTCCCGCGAACCATACGCGACTGTAACAGGAAAGGGAGGTAATGACAGTGGCACGTAAAGTGCCCTCCGCCACACACCGTTGGGTGGCTTGCGGAGTATCAATGTAGATGTAGATGTAAGGACCACGAAGATAAGATACGACAATTTAGGGTTCATACGGAGGCACATAGACAGTCGTTTTTCCCTCGCTCATTTTGCGAGTAGAATAGGACAGGAAATGAGTACTGGTGGTACAGGGTACCCTCCCCCACGCTCCGTACGGTAGCTTGTGGCGTGTCTACGTAGATGTAGATTTAGATGAACCCTTCCAGATATGATATCATTTCTTATTCCAAGTTTACAACATGAGAAAGTTCACAGTTTTATCGCTCACAGTTTAATGACAGTCCACACACGGCTAGAGTTCATTTTGTCTCGTAGATCTAAGAAAACAAATCTCTACAGAGACATACAACCGTCAGAACTGTAGCTCACTTGGAATGCATACGCATATGTACAGTGCTACAGTAATTGCATTGTAGACAGATCTGGAAACTATAACATTTCGTATTACACCGGTATATCAGGCCCCGCGTCCATATGATATTGCCAACCGCCGTTACGCGTAACCACATCAAAGCCACCTAGCAACTCACGCTCGTGGCTGTATTTGCTACTGGCAACGTTCTGCTGCCTCAGTCGTGATATCGCGCAAATAAACCTCGACACACAATCTGATCAAATAATTACGCCATGTGGGTGAAATTTAATAAAATTTCGCTTTAACAAATTGGCCAAAATTGTATGTCAAGGTCGGTAACTCAGAGATTCCAGCGATTTGCACAGCATGAGGCAGCCAAAATCTACAAGCATATTTTTGGCTAGTAATTGTTTCAGTAACTCCAAGCTACGAAAAATCTTCTCCAAATCAGCTTGGGGGCACAGCTTACAACGTGGAGCAGACCGTGGTTATCTACTGTATATGACAACATACCATGAGCCTTCAGGAAGAATCAGATCCTTTAGGATAACGCGACAAACGGCTATGAATCATCAGTGAAACCACCTGCTTAGCTACTTCAGTGGTGGTACTTACTGTACTTATTGCCAGCATTTCCATATCAGATCTTAGAAGGAGTATTATGCGATTATTATCCTCCTTCGATTCCAAACTCTAATAAAGGTTCCCCGAGCAGTAGTACCCCAACAGCAAAACGTAATGTTCACTACCGACTATAATGGCTATTATTATTTTGACATTTGGTGACTCTTGAAAGTTTCTCAACACAAATACGAGTATATTACAAGGTATTCTCCTCACGCTTATACTAGTTTCATTGAAATAAATATAATACATTCGCATCAGTAGTTAGCTAGTATTTATTCGGCCTCGTATCTTTCGTGAATAACATAGTCCAAGGTAGTTGGTGGCTATTGGCCAGATTTTATTAAAAGGGGCAGTATATGTTTCTCGTGACTGGATGAAATATACCATATTATTCAAATTTCCAGTTGATGATCTATCACACTCACAACACAGGGCTCACTGCCGTTAATTCGATGCAAATATCTATTCAGTGAACCGAGGCTTAATCTCATTCATGTTAGCGATGTGTCTTGTCTTCTATTCCCTTTAAACAAAGTAAGCTGGTCTTTCGAGCAGGGATTGCCTGTACTTTTCATAATTGATATAATTTGTTATTGATTCCACATGCTTTACAAATCTTGAAATACTGTTAGTTTTAGTCCATCATTGTCTGAAATCGTATGTTTGTGGTATATTTCTCTAGTCTTTCTATAGGTTCTTTGAAATTTTTTCCATCGCTGGTCCCTTACCCACATAAACTGTACCTGTTCGCCAACTGTACTTTTTTCCACTTCTTGCTTGATATCCAGAATAACTTTATGAGATGTCTGAAAAGACTGAAATGCACTGTTGCTGTCTGACTAGAAACTTCTTATGTTATACTGCATATATCACTGCCTCTCAATTGGCATGTACTTCATCAGAGACGCCAGACATACTTTTGGAGGGATAGCGCAGTCTAGAGTTATTGATCACGGACTTCAATGTGATGCGCTTTTAATATTTTCCAACACGAAAATCTGTGTCGAAATTTGGAAGAAAATCCAAAGAGATTCTCGTCGTATGTACAGTACGATAATAAAAACATAACCGATAGCTCACTTCATGATAACAGTGGTAACGTTACCACTGACGGCGCCACTAAAACGAATTTCCTGAACACAATTTTCCGAAATTTGTTCACCAAAGATGTTGCAGTAAATATTCCAGAATTCTGATCAAGAACAGCCATGTTAATTCCATAATGCTGGAATACCAGAAAACGTGAGTAATTTTGAAGTAGATACCTTAGGTGTGCGGAAACAATTTACTTAATAAAGGCAGGTGTTCTGGTGCTGACTGTATACCTAATGCATTCCTTCTGGAATATGCTGACGAAATATCTTCAGCTTTAGCAATCATATATAACAACTGGCTAAACGAAGGATCCTACCTAAAAACGGTAAAGTTTCAGAGGTCACACTAGAACACAATAAAAGATATAGAAGTAATCTACTGAAAAGTAGTAGCTGCTGGAAAGTCATCTATTGAAACTGAAGTGATATCTGTGGCTCCCCAAGTAAGTGTTATAGGCCCTCTGCTGTTGTTCATCTATACACTGATGTGACCAAAGTCATGGGATAAAGAAACATACATTTACAGATGGCGGTAGTATCGCGTACACAAGGTATAAAAAGGCAGTGCATTGCTGGAGCTGTCATTTCTATTCAGTTGAAGCATGCGAAAAAGCTTACGACGTGACTATGGCCGCAAACGGGACTTAACCGACTTCGAACACGGAATGTTAGTTCAAGCTAGACACTTGCGACATTCCAAAAAATTTTAAACATGGCCGCGTTCTCAGCGACCGTTACAACGTAAAACTAAAGCAATAAACAGCCCTCGGTCGCAAAGTGAAGTCTGTTTGACCTAGGTTTCGGCCACCTTTAAGAATGCCTTCATCAGAAATAAAACATTTAAACTGGCCTATAACATAAGTAAAAAGCTTTAGGAAAATTTTTTCTGTAGATGTAGGAACTGACTAGCAGTATAAAAAGAAAAGTCATAGTACTTTCATGTCATGTTTAAAATAAATAGCAAGCAATAAAGTTTTACTCACAGAATTTTAAAATAGAAAACATAGAAGGCAATCTACCATGGGCTGCTCACACATGTTGAGCCACGGTTCACCACAATATTTGTCTGTCTATATTTTGTATGTTACGTAGCCTGTTTGTATTTGCGGCTACTAGATGGCACTTTTGGTGGACTGTTCACCTGCCCGCAATTGCTAACGCGGGCGCCTTACTCTGATAACTACCGCAGCTCGTACATGTAAGAACTGTGCCTTTCCTTTTTATACTGCTAGTAAGTGCTTACACTCACAAAACGTTTTTCCTAAAACTTTATACTTATGTTATAGGCCAGATTAAATGTTTTATTCTGATGAAGGCACTCTTAAAAGTGGCTGAAACCTAGGTCTTTAAGACTTCACTTTTCGACCGAGGGCTGTTTATTGCTTTAATTTTATGGGACATTCCATTTCGGAAATAGTTAGGGACTTTAGTATTCCGAGATTCCCTTTGTCAAGGGTGTGTCGAGATTACCAAATGTCCGGCTTTACCTCTCATCGCAGACAACTCAGTGCTCGACGGCCTCCACTTCACGACCGAGGCCAGCGGCTTTTGAGTAGAGTTTTCAGTGCTAACACAGAAGCAATACTGCGTGAAATAACGTCGGAAATCAATGTGGGACTTCCGATGAACGCATCCGTTAGTACAGTGTGGTGAAATCAGGCGTTAATGGGCTGTGGCAGCACATGGCCGACAGTGCCTCTCATGCGCTCGTGACCATGCCAGTTGAACCCTAGACGACTGGAAAACCATGGCATGGTCAGATGAGTTCTGACTTCAGTTCGTAAGAACTAATGGTAGGGCTCGATTGTGGCGCGGACCCTACAAAGCTATTGACTCAGATTGTCAACAACGCAATGTGCAAGCTGGTAGTGGCGTTGTAGAGGTGCAGATTGTGTTTACATGGAATGGTCTGGGTCCTCTGGTCCATTTGAACCGATTATTGTCTGGAAACGGTTAGCTTCGGCTGCTAGGAGACCGTTTGCACCCGTTCATGGACTTGATGTTCTCATACAACGATGGAAGTTTTGAGGATTTCAATGCGCATTGACACCGGACCACAATTATTAGTTGGTTTGAATAACATTCTGGACAATTCGAGCGAATTATTTGGCCACACAGATCCATTGAACATTTATGGTACATAATCGAGACACCACTTCATGCAAAAAGTTCTGCTTCACAACACTTTCACAATTATGGATGCATATAGAAGTAGCATCTCTCAGTATTTCTGCTGGGGACTTCCAACGACATGTTGAGTCGTCAGAAGGTGAAAACGAATTGAAAAATTACTTTGATATCTGCCTGGAGCGAAAAGTGGCAGTTGACAGTATCCAATAAAAGTTTGGGGAGCACGATGTGAGATCACCTTTGCTACACCACGATCGATACGAGAACAAACGGGAGTTGGTGCCAAAGCGCCGTCCCACCAACCTGTCGTCCACATCTGCCACTGTCATAATCCTGCCACGAAGCAGTGGATCGTGTCCCGTGTATGGCAGTCTTCCCTCGTCACTGCTGTGGATACGTGCTGGGCCTGAGTCACCTGGATGCGGGCATCCCGCAGCAGAACGCAGTCGCAGGACAGGAAAGGGAGCACCGCTGTCGTCAGGTCCTTGGCCGACTGACAGGCAACTGGACTGCTGTTCACCTGTGTCATTATCGCAGGGTGCTGACACTGTAAGTAGGCTGTTTAGGTTTTTATATAGGTAACGCCACGTAGCGCTCTGTATGAAAATCACTGGCTGTCCTGTTAGCGGTCTGTGGCTGGTTGGCATTGTTGTAATATTCACTGTTGTAGTGTTGGGCAGTTGGATATGAACAGCGCGTAGCGTTGCGCAGTTGGAGGTGAGCCGCCAGCAGTGGTGGATGTGGGGAGAGAGATGGAAGAGTTTTGAGAGCGAATGATCTGGACGTGTGTCCATCAGAGATAGTAAATTTGTAAGACTGAATGTCATGAACTGATATATATATATATATATTATGACTTTTGAACACTATTAACGTAAATACATTGTTTATTCTCTATCAAAATCTTTCATTTGCTAACTATGCCTATCAGTAGTTAGTGACTTCAGTAGTTAGAATCTTTTATTTAGCTGGCAGTATTGGCGCTCGCTGTATTGCAGTAGTTCGAGTAACGGAGATTTTTGTGAGGTAAGTGATTCATGAAAGGTATAGGCTATTGTTAGTCAGGGCCATTCACTTTTTAGGGATTATTGGAAGTCAGATTGCGTTGTGCTAAAAATATTGTGTGTCAGTTTATTGATGATCAGAATAAGTGAAGAGAGAAATGTCTGAGTACGTTCAGTTTTGCTCAGCTGTTTAAAAAACAAATAACGTAAGGGGTTTATCAGCACAATCATTAATAAATTTTTCCAGGGGGAGGTTTCAACACATGTAGCTCAGCGTCCAGGCGGTTGCCAGCCGTGTGCTGGCACTGCTGGCCTGCTGCGACGGAGTGAGGTGTATCTGTCCCACATTGTTAACGACGTGTTATGTAACTGACGTCTAATAAAGCATTTCTCTTTACCATCAGTCTCTCTCTCAGTCCTACTGGCCCACTACTCCACAGCTAGCCCTATGGAGTTACACCTGAAATCGACGTCACACTCTGCAGTAGACATGATCTTGTTAAGGTGCATCCATCGACGTTGTAATAAGGACCTTAGGGCGCAAACGCTGTTTGCTGGTGAGGTAACTGACTACTACCAGGTGCCTGGTTTGACAATAGCGTTTAATTTCCGTTTTGTGTTGTCAATTCTTTTCCCTTTTAACATTTAGATCTACACCTGTCAACTTTATTCTTCTTCACTATCACAGTCAAGTTCAAGAGAAGGCAGCAAGGTAAGTTAACAGTGACGAAAAAAGCATGCAGACAAAAGAAGAGTAGATATCGGCATGAAATCATAAGGATATGTAAACATTAAGTAAGAATAACATAAGAATATCAAAATGTCACAGCTATAACCATTTGTAACGATGATATCTAATGAGGAAATGAAACTAACATATTTTGAAACATGCTGTATATTTAGACTAGGTACTATTGAAAAGCTACAAGCAATAACATGTCTTGATTAAGAAAACATATTTCATTTTTGTATTAGCTGCAAACATACTTACAATTGACTGAAGTAAGGCTGAAACAGTCACGATTCAAACAACAGAGTGCAATAATTTATTTTTGTAATATTCATGAAACATATAGTTGCTTAAGTTTCATTAATCAGCACAGTTTATCAACGAACGCTTAAAAAAAAAAATAATATGATCATGGGCCCTTAAGAGATCATTAACACAGATAAAACCATTGTATAGCATTGCATAAGTTTGCTGCTGCAGAAGAAGTGTATGTTGCAGGTCGAGGTAAGTGGTCGTAATGAAATAACAAAGCTATGAAGTAAGTCTAATTTACAGACAGCAACACAAAGTTGTACAGCTAGTACACTGTCTCTTGGTCATAATAAAGTGAAGCTTGTATCAGATATCAACAATGGTACGCTGTTGTAGTGAGAGTGTAGTAGGCGATGTGTATTTACACGAATTTGATTATGTTGAAGTTGTTAGGCATTGGTTGGTCCTGCCAACGAGTTTTATTGTGTATTAGAGATGTTCATAAAATAACAGGTAAGTCTGCCGAAGAGAATCATGGTTGTGTAGATTATTGAAGGTAGCGTGAAAGTTGGGCAGTTGTTTGATAGAGATGGAGGTATTAGAAAATACAATGCGATGTGGTTCTCGCCAGTTAATGAAGTGTCAGGGAACAGACATGTGCAGTTGATAAGTAAAAGATACGAAGTTATTAATAAGAAGGCCACTAATGAGACAAGACATAGTATACAATAGATATTGAGAGTAATTCACAATGTAATGAACAAATAGGAATGGCATGCGTTTAACAAAAGTCACTTTACTTGGCACAAAGGATTAATGGGCGACTGAATTTAATTAGCCTCATGGGATGTATCACACTTTTCATAAGAAAATATTTGTTGCAACTGAGACAGTAAAAAAGCGAGGAGAAATATTTTAAGAATTTGAGCTACGTGCACACATAAACACACAAAATTCATAAACAGGGTTCCACGATTTTTGAAATAAAGGTAATACGATAAATACATTACAGGTTTGAGAAAGTGATTGTAGATCACAGGTAACAGTACAGCAACAAGAATGAACCTCTAATTGTCGAATGAAAGCAAGGAATTATTACACTAGTAACTGGTTTCATTTTTATCACATTATGAAAGCATATTACCACAAATTATTAGATGTACAAAGCAAGGTTTTCTCTCAAAATAGCTATGACTCACATTTGTTCATCTGCGTAGTTCGTAAAAAAACTACAATTGTTAATTACAAATATGTACAGACCACGCGTAAAAAATTGTGTGAAACAAAAATACACACTCAGAAGTGACATTTTATGAGTATGTATGATATCTTTTGTGTAAATTAATACAAATATTGACATGGTATTTTCATAAACGTGATAGCCGAAGCAGTCAGCTGTGTCTGAGTAATATAAAGCAAATTATATGGCGGAAGTCCATAAAACGAATTTAAGCAAAGCCGATGTGGGGGTAGACCAGTGTACCCGCATGACTCATAAATAGCTATAGTCCATTACAATTTCAATACCGAGTGACTACTGCAAATATTCACAGGAATTGGGAAGACATGTAATAAAAGTTTTTGGAGCAGTTAATACAGACTAGATTTTCCTTGGTACTGGCTGCTTCAACAGGATATGGCGTGTTGGTTTTATTGCAGCTGGAAGAGAGCCTTTTGTCATGGCAATTAGCTACTGAATTCAGTCTCACTCCATCATGTCCACCAGTTGCACAGGCGGTGGTCGACCGCTACTGGCTGTCAAGGTGTGTGATTTCCATGAGTTATGCTGTGCCAGCTGTGGGTAACTGGATCTCTCTCTCTCTCTTTCTCTTTATGCCTACAGCTAAGTGTGATTCCGCGATTGGAAGTTGTTATGATACATACACTCCTGGAAATTGAAATAAGAACACCGTGAATTCATTGTCCCAGGAAGGGGAAACTTTATTGACACATTCCTGGGGTCAGATACATCACATGATCACACTGACAGAACCACAGGCACATAGACACAGGCAACAGAGCATGCACAATGTCGGCACTAGTACAGTGTATATCCACCTTTCGCAGCAATGCAGGCTGCTATTCTCCCATGGAGACGATCGTAGAGATGCTGGATGTAGTCCTGTGGAACGGCTTGCCATGCCATTTCCACCTGGCGCCTCAGTTGGACCAGCGTTCGTGCTGGACGTGCAGACCGCGTGAGACGACGCTTCATCCAGTCCCAAACATGCTCAATGGGGGACAGATCCGGAGATCTTGCTGGCCAGGGTAGTTGACTTACACCTTCTAGAGCACGTTGGGTGGCACGGGATACATGCGGACGTGCATTGTCCTGTTGGAACAGCAAGTTCCCTTGCCGGTTTAGGAATGGTAGAACGATGGGTTCGATGACGGTTTGGATGTACCGTGCACTATTCAGTGTCCCCTCGACGATCACCAGTGGTGTACGGCCAGTGTAGGAGATCGCTCCCCACACCATGATGCCGGGTGTTGGCCCTGTGTGCCTCGGTCGCTGAAAACGACACGTCTCCATTCGTCTCTCCATTCACGCCTGTCGCGACACCACTGGAGGCGGGCTGCACGATGTTGGGGCGTGAGCGGAAGACGGCCTAACGGTGTGCGGGACCGTAGCCCAGCTTCATGGAGACGGTTGCGAATGGTCCTCGCCGATACCCCAGGAGCAACAGTGTCCCTAATTTGCTGGGAAGTGGCGGTGCGGTCCCCTACGGCACTGCGTAGGATCCTACGGTCTTGGCGTGCATCCGTGCGTCGCTGCGGTCCTGTCCCAGGTCGACGGGCACGTGCACCTTCCGCCGACCACTGGCGACAACATCGATGTACTGTGGAGACCTCAAGCCCCACGTGTTGAGCAATTCGGCAGTACGCCCACCCGGCCTCCCGCATGCCCACTATACGCCCTCGCTCAAAGTCCGTCAACTGCACATACGGTTCACGTCCACGCTGTCGCGGCATGCTACCAGTGTTAAAGACTGCGATGGAGCTCCGTATGCCACGGCAAACTGGCTGACACTGACGGCGGCGGTGCACAAATGCTGCGCAGCTAGCGCCATTCGACGGCCAACACCGCGGTTCCTGGTGTGTCCGCTGTGCCGTGCGTGTGATCATTGCTTGTACAGCCCTCTCGCAGTGTCCGGAGCAAGTATGGTGGGTCTGACACACCGGTGTCAATGTGTTCTTTTTTCCATTTCCAGGAGCGTATATGCAAGGCTCAGAGGCATCTGGCGGAGAGTTAGTTAGTTACATCTTCGACAAATCATTTGAATGATGCTTTTTTTGTAATGATGTGGAACGAGTAAGTTTACAGTACATGTACACATGATTAGTGTCAACATCAGTGAACACATTATTTTTTAGTTCTATTCATGAGACTACTCTTGAAAACAATTGTTTTTTTCTTTTGAGTAAACCGTCGAAATTTTTTTTTCGCTTCATTATTGAGCTCAGTTCTGAGCCACTGACAGTTTTAATAATGTTTCGTTCTTGTGTTGTAGGTATGGACATTACTATTCTTCTCAAATTGTGATGAATTATTTATAACGAACTTCGTTAGCGAAAATATGTATAGTGATGACGCAGTCAAAATCCTTTACTGCTTGAAGAGGTGCTACATGATGTCTGTGGATGAAGAACACATATCGTTCTTGCTGCTAGCTTTTGTGGAATCGTCCCTCTTTCTAAATGATGAGTTAACCCATAAAATTATTCCATAAGACATTACTGAGTCGAAATACACAAATTATTTCAGGAGGTTGAATCGCTTGTTTCATGG
Organism: Schistocerca americana; assembly: GCF_021461395.2. Classification (NCBI taxonomy): domain Eukaryota; kingdom Metazoa; phylum Arthropoda; class Insecta; order Orthoptera; family Acrididae; genus Schistocerca; species Schistocerca americana. The sequence continues at coordinate 329,973,213 of NC_060122.1, forward strand.
ATTAGCAATTATACGAAGAGCGAAAGTAGCCGCACTGTTTGAGAAGCTCAGTAACAAACTTCTTCATGTTCGAGTTTTCATCAATATGTTTAAGCAAAAATTTGGGACATCATAACCTAATAAACTATATACTGACTCCTGCGCATGTGCTATATCAAGTATAGGTTTGTCTGTTTTGTTGCACATAACTGAACACAGCGTCTTTCTCTTTTCAAAATTGAGGAAGAGTCCATTTTCTGAGATACACTTTATAACTATTTGTAAATATCGTTTACCATCTCTTGTGTTGCTTTCCCTCTAATGGGATTTATTATCATTAGTATCATCCGGAAAAGTTACTAATTCCGCTTATTGAATGTTGTGTGTAAAGTCATTAGCATTTATAAGACACAGTGGTGGAACCAAAATTGAACCCTCTGGGAACAGTCACTAAAATTTTCTACTCTTCCGACATTGCTAGAATTATTCAGTACAACTTTTTGTATGTTGTTTGCTACGGATGGTTCAAACCATCTGTGCAGATAGCCATCTATGTCCAAAACCTTGAGTGTTTATAAGAGAGTAATTTGATTTACACAGTAAAAAGTCTTGAAAAGATCACAGAGCACACTAACTGGCAATATTATATAGTTTAAGACTTGTACTGGTTGATGAGTGAATGTATAAATAGCGTTCTCAGTCGAGCAACCCCTTTGGAATTCTAAATGTGACATGATATGTAAATTGTTTCCACACAAGTGTGAGTCTACCCTTGAGAAAATTACTTTTTTGGAAAGATGACGGTATGCAAATTAGATGTAAATTATTTACGTTTGTCTTTTCACATTTTCCAACTGCATATCTTAACCTATCTGGAAAAATTCCGTGCGTCAGTTGTGACGCGTGGAGTAATCATCAAAATGGTCATTACTTCTTTATATCATTGTGAAAAGACACTTCAGTTGTCTGTGCACGCTGTACAGCTACCTTTGCCATTTACAAGAGCCTGAAAAGTACTTTTATGGTCAGCCGGAAAACGATTGAGAATACTTGCAATAATTGCAAGATTCCTTGTAAGCATAGTTACTTATAATAGAGTCTTGAAACTTGTGCAGCTGTGTTATTGCGTTAGTGTAATCAACAGCTGTAATTATAACATTACATGACAAATGTAAATCATACTTAATCTACCATGAATAAGACTGTTTTCATTCCAAATTTGGTTTTTAGTAAATAACTTGAAAACTAATAGCTGTAGCTTATAGATGTCTCAGATATAAGGTTTTTACATGTAACTGAGATTATGTTTGAATTCTCATCTGTCTAACATTTAGCGCCTCCAGCTTTTTATAAAAATATCTATTTTGGCGTAAATTTTGCTCTGATCATTCTGAGACTTCACAGTGTTAACGTTAATATACTTAAGCGTACACTGACGAGTTTGGGAAAGTTTTTTAATTTTTTATTTCACTCTTTGATTAAGGCAAATTCCTTTGTATGTTGAACACAGGCACATTATGATGACGTTGTGCTGGCAGTAGTGAACTGGCGTAAGCCCCAGCACTCTTGTTCGCCTCTATACCTCTTACAATGATACAGCGCTCGCTTCGCCTCACAGTGATGCTTTGCACATATCACTAAGGATGTTACTTATTATTCTAGAACTACTTTTCAGAATTCTGTCTAAAATTCCATCAACATGAGCTTTCATTTACAATTATCTTCAAAATTCCATTAATCTCAGTGAATGATGTGTGTGCTACTCCTAATTGTTTAAAATTTTGTGGAGAAACGTTATTAATACATTCTCCTGCTTCTTAAAATGAACCATTTAATCTTTCTTTTGCTGCTACATTTCAAAAGTGATTGTTAACAGTACTCCAACCTTATGAATTATCAGTCGCGACGTTCTCATTTTGTTTAACTGCTATGGCAACATTTCACAATGTCTCATTATAGTTTTTCGGGACAGTGGTGGCACTAGGCTCCAACCTGTCAGTTTCCTGAGGCATATCTGACCATGGGAGACAAAGATATGTGCAGTCCATTTTAAATTTCAGTTTGATTTAAATAAAGTGCGAAACATTCCTATCTATTGCCAATGATGGTATTAATAGTTTACATTGTAAATCTAGTGATGTGTAATGGGTAAATATACTGAGAAGGGTCTGTTCTTATTCACAAGACTACTATACTTCTGTAGTGTCACACTTCTCTGCGGTAACGTTACAGAGATGTCACTTCTTTAACACGCTAAAAGTGCAGGGGACATTCCTGATAGACTTGGTGTTTATTTGCTGCAGTGTCCTATTTTTTTAACGTAGAGATCAATGTATTTGTTTAAACCTTGCACTGTACTGATTGTTCAATCTTGTGTTTGTGTATGTGAATTCGGAATACTGAGAGAAAATCGAGAAAATTGTAACAAATTGTAAATAACAATTCTAGTTACTCATACACTGATGTGCTTGCAGAAGGTGCGTACCTGAAGTGTATTCAGTTTTAAATAATGCATTCCAGAATTTGTTTCACTCGTATATCGATATTTTTTTTAAATGTGACAGTGTGGTATTTCTTTAGTCTCGCGTTTAATGCATCTTAGACTGACAGTTTTGAAAAGTGGGAGAAAATCGTTGAACATTTCAAATGTCAGTGGTAGATGGTCATGGGTTGGAATCCTTACAGATTTCGTCAAAACACTACTGGCTAATAGTAACTGAGCTGCGCTCCAGTCACGCAGTATAATGCCAATGTGCTTTATGTCATAAAATTTGTGTGAATATTTCCCATTGCACAAAACTCTGTGATATCATTGAATTATAGTAATTCATCTGTGCCACCGTAATGTCGGACTGGTTATCACATAAATGACAGCAGCATTGACCACCATTTTTAAGGAGGATCAACCTGCTGTTGGTACTCCAGAGGACAAATGACGAAACTCATGCATTTAAAGCAGAAATTAAAGTGGGGCGACAGGGGGGATGACCTGATTCCTATTTGTCTAGAGACAGACCAAGTGAGGGGGAGGGGGGAGAGAGCGGAAGGAAGTTAGCCTCCCTTTAGAAGATTGTCTGGGCCAGGAGCTACACGTTGAACGGGTGACCTTTATTTTCTCACCATTTTAATGTCACGCTTCGTGGATGTACGCTCCATCTATGCAACTGATTGAAGGCAGTTTCTTTATTGCCATACGTGTTTCGCTTCTTATATTTATGAAGCATCTTAATGGCCTGTAATACATGTTTCTTTTTATACACATAAGAAACGTATTATATGGGGGTTACAATATGTTACTGTGTTACATTCTGCCGTGTTTTCTCTTGTTTTTTAGATTATAATCAACATTTGTTGCATAAATTTTGTGATGTGCAAGTATTGTTCGATGTTACGATTTCCAGCGCTGTTTGGTCGTGCGTGTGGTCCAGTGGACCGATTTCCGGCGTTATTTCATCCGAATTTGATTCAACACATTGCATACATCACTTGCACTTTGCATTTTGTTAGTTAGTTAGTTAGGTGTTCCATTGAGCAGTCTCACGGTTACCGTTATGATGTGGAACGTGTCACTTGCATAAGAAATGCTCCCACATGAATCGAGGACCTTTTTTTACGCTTCATATTTTTATAACCTGCCTCATTCCCTCAAATGGCACAAAATGCATGTATTATATCTGTAGATTTATTTATTCCTGTTCAAGAATTCATCTATGGTATAGAAAGAGTTGGCAAGGAGAGATCATTTCATTTTATTTTTCAAACTATTACTACTGCCTGTCACTTGTTTCATTTCATCTGGTGATTTATCGAGAATTTTACAGCAGCATATTTTACCCCTTTCTTTGCCAAGGATGGGTTAAGTAGAGGATAGTGTAAGTCTTTCTTTCTTCGGGCATTACAATCATGAATGTCACTGTTGTTTTTAAACTGATCCATTTTGTTGAAAACAAATTTCATTAGTGAGTAAATGTACTGTGAGGCTGTTTTAAGAATTCCTAATCTTTTAAACAGGTGCCTATGAGATGTGCCACTATGAGCCCCCACATTATTATAATCACTTTATTTTGGTCAATGAATACCTTTTGCCTAAGTGTTGAGCTACCCCAAAATATTAGACATCAGAGAGTGAAAGCATACAAAGTATGTCATCTTACTAATTTCTACATCCTCAGAATAGAAAATTATTCCAATTGTAAAAGTTGCTGAACCTAGTCGCTTTAGGAGATTCAAAATATGAATTTTCCAATTAAGATTATCATCTTTGTGTGCAATCCGCCTGCTTAACGTGCTTGCCTCACATGCATTGGGCCTGGGTTCGATTCCAGGCTGGGTTGGAAATTTTCTCCACTCAAGGACTGGGTGTTGCATTGTCCTGATCACCCTTTCTACCTCATCGACGGCCCAAAGTCGCCCAATGTGGCGCCGACTGAAATAAGACTTGCACTTGGTGGCCAAACCTGAATGGGATTTCTCAGCCAACAATGCCATACATTCATTTAGTTTCATCTATGTGTACAGCCAAGAACTTATTATGTTCTACCCTGGCTACTGACTTCTGTTGATGTGTTATATTTATTAAAGGAACAGTACTCCTTGCAGCAGAATATTTCATGTACTGTGTTTTTTCAAAGTTCAGCGTAACCCCTTTCGCAGAAAACCAATTAATAACGTTTCCAAAGACATTATTTGTATCATTTTCTATTGAAGTTTCCTTTATTGGTTTAATACTGATGCTTGTATCACCAACAAATAGTTGTTTCAGATAACAAGACGGTCATTAACATACATCCAAAACAGAAGGGGACCAATGATTGAGCCCTGTGGAACAATTTATGTAATTTCACCCCAGTTAAATGAAGTGGCAAACTTCCATAAATCACTTAAACCACATAAAGAAACTTTTTGCTTCCTGTTCTGTAGATGTGACTTAAACCACTCATATACTGTTCCATTTATACCATAGAATTGTAATTTCTTCAACATAATGTTGTAGTTCACTCAATCAAACGCTTTTGATAGGTCACAGAAAATTCGTATAGGTGACGTTTTACTATTTAAAGACTCTGTTACGCAGGTAGTGAAATTGTTTATTGCTGTCTCAGTTCAACACCATTTTTGAAATTCGAACTGTGATTTACTAGGTACACCATTACTGTTGAGGTGGCTAACACTCATGAGTACATTAGTTTCTCGACGATTTTTGAAAATTCTGTAAGTATTGATACTGACTGGTAATTATTGAAATCTGTGGTGGCTTATTTTTTTTTAGAGAGGCTTGATATTGACATTTTCTAACCTATTTGGGATAATACCTTGAGTTAGTGATACATTACATATATGACTCAGCACATCAGCTGTAACTGCTTCACATTATTTTCATATCTTGTTAGAGATGTCATCTACTCCAACAAAACATTTATTTTTCAACGATTTTGTGAGTTTCCTTATTTCACAAGAGGTTGTTAGGTGAAAATTAATCTGACTAAGAATTGTCAAAAGTGGCTCTTCCATATACTGCTTGGCTTTTTCTTTGGAACTATTCTCAGCAATTTTTTCACTAACACTTAAGAAATGGTTGTTGAATACATCAGCTACTTGTGTACTGTTTGTTAAGATGGTCTTGTTCTCTTGCATAGTAGTACTGACTACGTCAGTGGTTACTTTCCCTGGCTCCCTTCTAACAAGATTCCACATTGATTTGATTTTATTACCCAAGGTGTTAATTTCATCACTAACATACATATTTCTTGATTTTTCTGAAAACTTTTCTCAGCATGTTACAATAATGTTTATAATGTAAAATTATTTCTAGGTTTAACTAATTCTTGCTGTTTCACATAGTTTTTTTTCTTTGTGATGACATTTTAATTCCTGTAGCAATCCAAGGTTTCTTTGAAAGTTGTTTGGTGTTACACTTAGCAATTTTTTTGAGCAACGATGTTCAAAAAGGGATATAAATTTATCAAGAAATACGTTGCATTTAGCATTAACATTTGCCTCATTATATACATATCCCCAATTAACATTTCCTAAACGATCTCTGAAGTGCTCTATAGATACCAGGTTAAGCAACCCAACAGTTTTACTTAATGGTTTCTGAACTGCACACCCTACTAAATTTTTTAAGTTAACGAACTGTACATCAGAGGGAAAGAATGTGTTAGTTTTACATCTTGTTGCTGTACAAATACGTTATCTATTAGAGTGCAATTGTCTTGAATTATTAGTGAAGGGGAAATTAATTACGTATTCCACATTATATGTGATTAACGACACTTCAAGGTCACTTTTCCTACCAGAATTGCTAAGAAAGTTTACATTGAAATCATCACAGATTAATAACTTGTTCTTTTCGTCCGACAGACAGCATAGTAGGGAGTTAAACTTTTTATGAATAGGTTCCAATCCCCTAATGGAAACATGTACACTGTTGCTAATGTCAGCACTATATTTGTTAGCTGTACTTCACTTATACAAACTTCAAAGTGCTGATCGATACTAAATTTGCTTACTTCTACAGGTTTTGTTTATACCCTTGTTTTGTGTAAATGGCATTTCCTCCTTTATAGACGCTAGATCTGCAAGTTAAGATGCTAAATTATACCCATTTATAGTGACACTTTCCATCCCCACAGTTACATGGTGTTCAGACAGACAAAGTGTATCAATCTCATTCTTATTTTTGAGATCATTTAAACACACTAACAGCCCATCTACTTTATTTTTCATTCCTCTGAAATTGAGACGAAGTAAATTGATACTAGCCTTAGCTTTATCCCTATTTGCTGTACATGAAGCTTCTTTCATTCTCTTTCATTTGATTGTCGTCTGTCCGGACTTTCGCTTTAACCTAAAAACCTGTCACCTGTTCCCATTAACGACAAGGATTATCGCTTGTGTGAGTGTGATCCCCCTCATAGTATCTGCTAATAGAGAAGCTAACTTATCATTCTCCTTCTTATTTAGGTGCAGGCCTTGTGTAGTGTATCCCCAACTACCAACAGCATCAACTGGAACAACACATATGTGATATTTTGCCGGTGTCTGGAACGTCCTGTTCAGCTCATTGTTAATATGCCTTACAGCACTGTTTACCCAGGCGAATAATGGCGCTGAAAAACCCCCACAAACCCCACATTGTGTTCAACACGTGTGTGTTTTCAATGTGTATTGATGCGAGCTGTTGCTGTGTGTTAATCTTTCGTCTTTTGTTTCTGTTCTGTGTGTAGTTTGCTATTTTTCATTTGTTGTGTGTACGTATGTGTGTGTGTATGTGTGATAGAGAGGGACAGAGAGAGAGAGAGAGAGAGAGAGAGAGAGAGAGAGAGACGGAGAAGGGGTTAGAGGAATATGTTTGCTAATGTTCCTGATATCGGTGATTCCATTGGATGCCCATCTTCTTGTAAGTAAAACTTCTTTTTAAATTGGGAGTAATTTTTGTATGTGATTGCATTGAGGGTTTTAGTTATTTCATTAATATTGTCAGCAGGTAGTTTGCTGTATGTCAGTAAGTTTTCTTCAATTAATTTTATTGTGTCTGTGGTGGGTATTGAGGTGCACATGTTCTCTGCATCAAAAGAGATGTGCAATGGTGTTTGCGTGATGTGTATGTCTTTTCTTTCTGTTATGAGTTCTTTTGTGTTTTTCACTGTTTTGCTGTTCTACATGCCTAGAGTGCCAAGAATGTAAATCAGTATATCTGCGGATGACAGAGACTGGAACTTCAACACTATGTATAAAAAAACATATAAGAAGTTGGAAATATGAAAATAGCCATTCTACTTTCACTGAACACCTGATACAGCATCAACATGAACCATCTAATATGTAATGTGACATAACAGTTATCAGAGTGAGTAATCACAACATAAAGCCTCTGACATTGCAAGAAAACTTTCACATACAAAGAGCGTCTGCAATGGAAAAGAAGGTACTCAATGACTAAATCTATATAAGTAATAACTTCCTGATCATGCTAGCCACCAAAACAATAACAAACAGAGATCCGAAGTGTAACCAGAATAAATAATTAATGAATCTTCCTCTAAAGCCTTCTCTCTCTCTGTCTCTCCCCCCCCCCCCCCCCCTCCAACACACACATACACACACACAAAACAAATGAAAAATATCAAACCAAACACACAACACAAACGAAAGGTGAAGGATGAACACACAGCGACAGTTGGCAACACTACTCATCGAAAACACACACATGTTGATCGCAAAATGGAAAGTGCAATTGATGTATGCGATGTGTTGTATAAAATGTGGGTGAAAGAATGCCGGAAATCAGTCAACTGGAGCATGGAGACTAATAAACACATCTCCAGGATCATATGCATGAGGTGACAGCGCTGGAAATCGTAAGTAACAACGAACGACAATTCCACGTCACGAAACTGGTGCCACAAAAGTCTTATCGGAAACAAACTAGATCTCCCCCCAACCTGGCTTTTACCAGTCGTTCCACTCATCTGTAGATTTGACAACGGTGAAGCAACCGAAACAGCTTTATAGTGAGCAATAGTGAATTTCCAAATTTCTCTCTACAGCCCTGGTGGAACAATAATTTTAAAATATAGCAAATTCTTAGTGCCTGTGGAATCCAACATAAAAAGAAAATGGTAGACTTGTGTGTGACCCTTCATTAGGTACACCATTGTGATATCAATAGAGCGACATTAAAATGTTCAAGACCATTGAATGTAACAAGTTCAACAAATAATGTTTCGAGATACCAGTTACTCAAAAGTGCAAAGCAGTGAAAACTAATTCCTAGTTAGAAGTTACAAAATGTGTTAAAATATTAATTTTCGTTGAAATGAAATCCTGGGCAAGTCCAAACAGAAGAATTGATAAATCTGTAACATTTATTTGTCTCACTTAAAATTAGCGAAGGTACTCTAATCAATATTAGCGAATATTATTTTGAATTCACAACATCATACACAGTGTTAGCGATGAAGTCAGAATTAGATACGAAAAGAAAACAAAAACATGAAGACTACTACAATTGTAATCATAGAAGTAGATGTGTCAGTAAGAGAATTTTTTTTTTTTAATTGACAGCTAACTTACTAATATTACGTTGGCCCATTAATTCGTGACGTTTTCTCTTTGCTTGTTGCTATGGGTTTATTTATCGATTTGTCACTCTTTATTTGCAGTTTACTGATGCTATTTGATTTTAGATATTATCATTTTAAGATAGTGAGTGGAGCTGTGGACGCCAGAAAATGAAGTGCCAGGTGGATAAATCGGAACATTTCCGACGTATTGTTGAGTTTTAGTTCAGTAGAGGGTTGACAGCAGCGGAGGCAGCCAGAAACATTTGGGCCCTGCATGCGGATAATATCAATGCACAGAGCACGGTAAGAAAATGTTTATCTCGTTTTGAGGAGGATCGGTGTGACAGTAGTGATTCTGCACGTTCAGAAGAGCTTCGAGGTTTTATGAAGATCGTTGAAACGCGTTAGTCCAAAATGATCCACGTCAGTATACTCGAGAACTGGCAAATGTGATGAACTGTGATTATTACAACATCGTTCGACATTTTCATGCAATGGGGAACGATCAAAAATCGGGTACACGAGTACTGAATTCTCTAAGCCCAAAACATAAAAATTAGCGGCTGCGCATATGTGCACCTGTGCGTGCTCGTCATCTATTGGCTCGTGAACAATACCGACCATTCCTTTCCTGTATCATTACTCGTGACGAGAGATAGTATCATTATGCTAAGCTAAGGAAAAGATAGGAATGGTTAAAAAAAGAAAAAAAAACAGCAACACCTCGCACGAAGACCGGCGCTCTTCCGCAAAAGACGGTGTTATGGTTCAAATGGCTCTGAACACTATGCGACTTAACTTCTGAGGTCATCAGTTGCCTAGAAGTTAAAACTAATTAAACCTACCTAACCAAGAACATCACACACATCCATGGCCGAGGCAGGATTCGAACCTGCGACCGTAGCGGTCGCTCGGTAGACGATGTTATGCATCCGGTGGAACTCCGACGGCTTAGTATACTACGAATTGCTTCCCGAGGTGTAACCATTACTGCAGACACTTATTGTTAGCAAATAAGACGTCTTGCAGCCGCAATCTAAGAACAACGACAATGAAGCCTGCGTGAGGAAATGCTAACGACGATAACGCCCGGCCGTATTCTGTTAGATTGACAAAAAACTCTATACAGAAGTAGAGTTGGGAAGTCATTCCGCACTCACATTACTCACCTGATATTGCTCCCTCAGACTTCTACTTTCCCCGCTCTCTGTCGAAAAACCTTCAAGGAACTTCCTTTACGGATGAAAATGCACTCCGAAAATGTCTCGACAAGTTCTTCGCTTCAAACCTATATCATTTCTACAGTCACTGAATCGAAAGTAGTCCCATAGTTAGCAGACTGTTGTAAATAGTCAAGGGGGAGATATTATTGATAAATAAAGTCTTTGTTATGTATATCTCTTGTGATTAAAATTATGGGAAAACGCTACGCGCTTGTGCACCAACCTAACATTATATTCACTAACGCTGAAATATGAATTATTAGTATGTGCTTAAGGTACAAAAATCACAATGGAATTCAGAATAACGTCACTAAAAATATGATTTCAAACACCAAGGGAGCTCTAAATATGGTGCATAGTCCAGTCATTGCACTGAATAAACCCTTAGTAAAATCCCAAAAATTACTTATGAGCACATTAAATCCGAGAATATGAAGTGTAATGATAAAACTGTTAATGACAACGTTGTTGGGGACGTTAATGATATAGTTGAAGCTGACAACGCTGCAGGTGTAAAATCAGTTAAAGGTAACACCCTCGGGCACGCCGAAGAGGTACAATAGTAGTTACAAAACGATGATTTCGCTTAATTCACTAATAACGAAAGCCCTTGAAAATAAAACCTTATTTTTCACATGAAAAGTAACCATCATTATGAATCTTAGAACTTCTTGTCTATGAAACAGCCTAACATTCATAAAAGGATGAATCTGGTAGACACGCTGTAAAAATTATGTAGACAGTCCTGCTCATATTTTAAGTAAGAAGCTCAGTAAAATAATCAATGAATTATTGCCATGAAACTCCCGAGTAATAATTACGCGAAGCGATAATATTTGACTGTAGCGCTCGGCGCTTGTGTAGAATCTTTGACTCAAATAACAAGCCCACTGTTACGATTTCTTAGATACTTGAAATTGCGACCAGCTTGTAGGGAATTTGTTGTGGAAGTGACTGTATTGGTTTTATCATTAATACTTCATCATTAATCAGTTAAACATCGATTGCGAACGACTAATTACGATTCTTGGTGAAGTAAATATCTCACGCACGTCGACATTTCGGTTCAGCACTGTTATTTTGTCTAACGTCGTCTTCGTAAATTGATAACGATCTCAACACTCTACCAACTGTCGCCGAGTTTTAGGCGAGGCCAAGTACAAATCAAACCAAATCATCAAGAAGAAGAGGCGTTATAACCTATAATTGACAAACCAGGGACTCCTAAGATACGACTCGGCAAACGAATGGTAACGAGATGGGGAGCTATTAATATCAGTGGGGGCTACTCTGGGAAGAAGGTAGAGCTGGCAGAGGATCCAAGTAAGATGGGGTTGGACGTTTTAGCTGTTAGTGACTCATTTTTTAAACATAAGAACATTCACTGGTATACTTGGGAAGGCAGGGGAACCAGATCTGTCATTGACTATATAATAACAGAGCAGGAATTCAGGAAGGCTTTGAGGGACACACGTGTATTCAGGGGATTCTTTGATGACACTGATCACTATTTAATCTGCAGTGAAATTGGTATTGTGAGGCCGAAAGTGCAGGAGGTCATGTCCATATGTAGGAGGATAAGAGTGGAGAAACTTCGGGATAAAGAAATCAGGAACAACTACGTGACAGTGATCTCAGAAAGGTACCAGTTAGTTGAATGTAGTCAATTACAGTCATTGGAAAAGGAATGGACAAGGTACAGGGACACAGTACTAGAAGTGGCTAAAGAATGTCTTGAAACAGTAGTGTGTAAAGGTAGGATGAAGCAAACAGCTTGGTGGAATGACAGAGTCAAGGCAGCCCGTAAAAGGAAAAAGAAGGCGTATCAAAAATGGCTACATACTAGAACTCAGGTAGACAGAGAAAGATATGTTGAAGAAAGAAACAAATCCAAACTGATAATTGCAGCATCCGAGAAGAAATCTTGGGAAGACTTTGGAAACAGGTTGGAGACCTTGGGTCAAGCTGCTGGAAAACCATTCTGGAGTGTAATTAGCAGTCTTCGAAAGGCAGGTAAGAAGGAAATGACAAGTATTTTGGACAGGTCAGGAGAACTGCTGGTGAATCCTGTTGATTCCTTGGGCATTTTGAAGAGTTGCTCAATGTAGGTGAAAATACGATCAGTAATGTTTCAGATAACGATGTACAATGGGATAGGAATGATGATGGAATTAGGATCACATTTGAGGAAGTGGAGAAAATGGTCAATAGATTGCAGTGCAATAAAGCGGCTGGGGTGGATGAAATTAAGTCGGAACTCATCAAATACAGTGGAATGACAGGTCTTAAATGGCTACACAGCATAACTGAAAAGGCGTGGGAGTCGGAGCAGGTTCCATCAGACTGGACGAAAGCAGTAATCACACCAATCTTTAAACATGGAAACAGAAAAGATTGGAACAACTACAGAGGTATCTCTCTAATCAGCGTTGTGGGTAAAATCTTCTCAGGTATTGTTGAAAGGAAAGTGCGAGTATTAGTTGAGGACAAATTGGATGAAAATCAGTGTAGGTTTAGACCTCTTAGAGGTTGTCAGGACCAGATCTTTAGCTTACGGCAAATAATGGAGAAGTGTTACTAGTGGAACAGGGAATTGCATTTATGCTTTATAGATCTGGAAAACGCATATGATCGGGTTCCTGGGAGTAAGTTATTGTCTGTTCTACCACATTATGGAATAGGAGGCAAACTTTTGCAAGCGATTAAAGGTCTTTACGTAGATAGTCAGGCAGCTGTTGGAGTTGGCGGTAAATTGAGTTCATGGTTCAGAGTAGTTTCAGAGGTAAGACAAGGCTGCAACCTGTCTCCACTGTTGTTCATATTATTTATGGATCATATGTTGAATACAATAGACTCGCTGGGTGAGATTAAGATATGTGAACACAAAATAAGCAGTCTCGCATATGCGGATGACGTAGTTGTGATGGCAGATTCGATTGAAAGTTTGCAAAGTAATATTTCAGAGCTAGATCAGAAATGTAAGGACTATGGTATGAAGATTGGCATCTCCAAAATGAAAGTAATGTTATTGGGAAAGAGATATAAACGGATTGAGTGCCAAATAGGAGGAACAAAGTTAGAACAGGTATACGGTTTCAAGTACTTAGGATGCATATTCTCACAGGATGGCAACATAGTGAAAGAACTGGAAGCGAGGAGTAGCAAAGCTAATGCAGTGAGCGCCAGCTAAGATCTACTCTCCTCTGCAAGAAGGAAGTTAGTACCAAGACTAAGTTATCTGTGCACCGTTCAATCTTTCGACCAACTTTGTTGTATGGGATCGAAAGCTGGGTGGATTCAGGTTACCTGATCAATAAGGTTGAGGTTACGGATATGAAAGTAACTAGGATGATTGCAGGTACTAGTAGATGGGAACAATGGCAGGAGGGTGTCCACAATGAGGAAATCAAAGACAAACTGGGAATGAACTCTATATATGTAGCAGTCAGGGCGAACAGGCTTAGATGGTGGGGTCATGTTACACGCGTGGGAGAAGCAAGGTTACCCAACAGACTCATGAGTTCAACAGAAGGAGTCGGGGTAGACCAAGGAGAAGGTACCTGGATTCGGTTAAGAATGATTTTGAAGTAATAGGCTTATCATCAGAAGAGGCACCAATGTTAGCACTGAATAGGGGATCATGGAGAAATTTTATAACAGGGACTATGCTCCAGACTGAACGCTGAAAGGCATAATCAGTCTTAAATGATGATGATGATGATGATGATGATGGTACATGTTCCATGAACGTTTTTGTGAAACATAAAATACACAGCAAGGAAAAATAATTAATTCTTAAGGTTTATTTTTGTATTTACACGATCTTTTATAAAAAACCCAGTAGTTAAGAAATGTATTTACAGCGAAAACTGGATTTTGTGTACGATAGGTGATTAGAAACAAGAAGACACGCGTTATCCTTGAAAACTACAGTTAGACTTCTGTTAATTAGCATTGAATTTATGAATTTTATATTTAAATTATGTAAATGAATATTCGTACTGAATGGAAAGAAATAAAAGACAAACATCGAAACGAGACTTTAACCATAGGTCACCAGTCTCAAGTGCTGCTGATTTCTTTCCATATTAATGTATTTTACCCATAACGGAAACCTCGTAGAAAATGCACTCTGATTAAAAATTTTCAACAGCTAGGAATCGAAACAAAGACACGTACATGACTGGTGAGCATTTTATTACAAAGTCACGGTGCCCATCGAGAAAAATCTACCATATTTTACCATAGTAAGGGTTATAGGAAAAATTCATAGTCGATTTTCTCGAGACTTTTGAGAGTTGCATGTACTTGCTTTGGTTTATTGGTAGTTCTATATGACTTCTGCAGTTCAAGTAGCATAAATATAAAATCACAAAAATCCCTTTGCCACGTGGTATTCTTGTTAAGTGCTATGTTTGTGAAGCTGGACAGGTTTGCTAGTCATATATAAATCTTATCTGTAGGTGAAAATTGTTCGAAATTTGTAGACAGGCAACAACTGACTGGCAGCACATTCCTAACTACAGAACTTATCTAGCACTTGTCTCATAAATAAGTTATACGGTCACAAAAATTTGCCCCATAATATTAAAACTTTATTACTGTGAATCTATATCTTTCAACATATAGGCTTTAAAGCGGCTATTACTAGTATAACTAAAATAGTATCTTTGCGTTACTTACCTATGAAAAGTAAATTTTCCCCCTTTGATGTATTTCGATTTGCATTCGTAGCAGCAGCAACTACTCACCGCATATGTTCCTAATAAATAAATGTGTACGAAAATCCATATAAGTGTTAATTTCAAGATTTTGTCATGGGGCAAAATGTAATGAAACAGCGTTATACTGAATGATATAACAAATTCCGGTTTGATGATGGCGACATGCGCACTACGCCATGCTCACTCAGTATCCATTTCTATCCTAGCTTAGAAACAGTGATAATTAGTGAAAACTTATATTTACCGGACTCACCAAAAATGATCCAGGGTCGAAATTCTTTTTTAATACAACCGCACTCAGACACAAACACTTAGGCCTACGTGTTCCTTCAGACTCATCTGTTGCTACTTTTTATCACACGTCCAAAGATCTTACAATCGCAACGCGTCCGAGATTATCTATACAGGTAGGGCTGCGTTTGAACATGATTCGAACTGTTCGAACAGGTTTCGTTACAGTTTGGGAAATATCGGGTTCCTTACGATCTTTTGATCGTCCTGCTATCTAGTGACTTTTTGTTGGTACTATGACAACGACCTGTCTTAGCGTTTATAATGCACTATGGATTTTAGTAATAGAAGTAGCAGTGAAGCACGGACTGATGTATATTATCAAGTGTGTCATGTGTAACCAATAAAAAAAAATATTGCACTCATAATTCAATCCAATTCTTAAGCTTTCACTCGTCCCGCGATCTAGTGATGTTTGATGGTACTATCCCCAAAGCTTTTCATCTTTGTCTGTTAACTTCATTTAAAAATCAGCATAAGTGTTTGTATATCTATATATGCTTTTACTGTTTGAGAAATCGGAGTGTAAATTTGTTCAAAAAGAGTAGGAGTTTAGCAGCGGTAGGATTTAATGTTATTTCCTCCAGTGTTTCACGAAATAATGAAATTCTAAGCAGAGTGATAGCTTACTGTTGTGGCTAGTTCGTAGTTGCTTGCATATTCTTTGCACTCACACCGTGTGAAACAAATGTCACTTGATTGTTCGAACAAGCTCGATATTGTATCGAACGCTGCGGTGTAATGGGAAATCTCGAGTCCTTTCGTACGGGAGTATCGTTTGACCAACCCTACATAAAGGCAATACACACGGTATCTACTCATACTTGATCTTGTCTTCGCATATAAAAGTAAAGTAAATTTCGTTTGAAGGAAATACAGTACTAATTATGGCTTAGTTTCGTTGATGTGTGATGTTGGAGTAAGCAGTCTATTTGAATGTACAATGACGCAGCGACATAAGGTTGCTGTGTCTTCACATAGAATAACGAATATTTAGGTTATGTATTAATTGTACTAAAACAATGAGGAATGAAATAAATGACAAATAACAATATTTTTTGCTGGTGCACTAGAACAGGATTTAGATCCTTTGTAATCTGATGCGTTTACCAAGCCCCTCCACAAAGAGACTCTCGTATTTTCCATTACATGTCACTGAAGTTTCTGCGTATACTTACTACAGAAATAAAGTATTCAAGGTGATTACATTCGTCCAACATCACTATGTGTATTCGTTACACTATTAGCATAAATTTAGAAGCGTTACCAAATGTTCTACGGTCACATGCATTTGATATTCAATTAAAATGAACCTTGATAGCACACTGGAAAAAAGCCAAATTTGATTATGCACTTTAGATTCAGTTTTCAACCTTACGCTGAGCAACATGAGACATGAAAAGTTACATCTTCATTGTTATCCACTGAAAGTTCAAAAAGAAATATTTCCTACGCGTCATGAGTGAATTACTGCACTATTTTACGTTTTTAATATTTTCTAGCGATAAAAGCGTGTAACAAAGAGAGGTCCCCAGCGGTGGGATAGACGTTTTGAAATGAAATATACTGTGATCTAGGCCAAGATCCCAGGTATCACATCCTGCAGCCATTCACCCTTGTGGTCCATAGTTTGCGAATTACTGACGAAAAAAATTTGGAATTTTGCGAGATTCTCAGTATCGTTAAAAAAGTCGGCTTACGCATTTCGATTGCATGGTGGTGTAACTCTGGTTAGCAACGCCAACAACCATCAGTTTTCATTTAGTTCTCGATAAATATTGAAAAATATAGCGAATTTAGTATCAGTTTACCTCTAAACTGTGTTGCCGCGTGGTTGCGGCGTCAACACATCACTGTGCAGTGCTCCGACAAGTGAGGGCTGCAGAGTAATCGGCGGCAACGCGAGTGCTTGCGGACGGCCGTTCGCTCGATCAAAGACTTCAAAACTCTTTCCAGAAAAACTGTGAGTAAAATATCAGCGGTCGACAGAGTAAATACCACTACAGTGTATCTCTGACAGGAATACAGGTAGACCCCCATCATTTGAAATACATGAGAGGATCTTTAAAGAACTTGTAATTGTAGAATATGATATATTAGGTATTCAGTTGTATTTCATTCAGAATTCTGTGTTCATCATATTGAAACATGCTGAAAATTGTGACAAACTCGTGACAGCAGGTGGCAGTATTAGGAAATTCAAGCACCTCGGCGGATCTGTTAGAAATGTTTCTGTAGTAAATGCTGGTTATGGAATTCGGAATATAAGAGTTTATACTGTATGTTTTGAGTTCCCAAATGAGGTGTTATCGTGGTACCTCAAACAATACGTCACCATTTTGCAAATTTAAAATATCAGATGGTCTGTCACAGCCCAGTATCAAATCGGCAGTGGTGTACGAAAAGTTCAGATGAAATTAAACAGACACATTCCTTTTCACGCCTTAATTACGGGAAATGGAGCGTTTATAACGTATAGTGGGCAACCACAGACATGTTCAATTTGTTATTCTACTGACCTCCTGAGTGCAAATAGTACTAAAAGAGTACCGTTGCAGCTTCCTATGGAAAGAACGATACTTCACTGGATACAAGTGACATCCGCGGTAGTTATTCGCAAGTAGCTAGTAGCGTACTCTTTATTTCCACCAGCTATCAAGACAGTTGCTGTAGTGCACGAGACAACTAAACCTGCACAGGAAATGGTAATGGAAATTTAGAAACCAGTAGCAGAATACATGCCCTCAATAGAGAGCCCATCTGTGGCTGCAAATCTTACAGAAATACACTCCAAAGTCAAAGAAGCTACATCCAGAGAAACAAAATCAAATTCATAACTTGAAAAGAAAAAGGGAAAAACTGAGGAAACTAAGGCAAGTGACGAATCGGGACGACAAATGCAAGGCAGCGTTACCTCCGAAACTGATGTATCCCAGACGACTACGTCAGTTGAAGATACAGCAGACAAGCTGCGCAGGGAAACGCAAAAACGGGCGTTCAAAAACCCTGTAGCCTCTGAAGTTCAAGATAATACCCCTGAACAGCTTGTCACAGAATCACATCAGATTAAACATGTCACCTACCAACAGTCTGATAAAGAAGCAAGTTAATTTCTATCAGGCAAGTGAAAGAATACAAATTCCTACCGTAAATTGTGAAGACCTATATGCTTAGAAATCTGTGTGACCATCTGATTTCGACATTATTAACTCATACAGTTCCAGTGCTAAGGGAATTATAAAACCATTAGAATAAGAAGACGATATAGACGACGAAGTGTCCGCATATGCTTCAAATTACTCTGAGCACTATGGGACTTAGGCTGTAGCACCTAGAACCGCTCGGCCACTCCGGCTGGCTGTGTCCGCATAGCGTAACAATAAATGGCGCACAGTCATACTCTCTGTAATATTCTCACTTTTTACATAAGTAAGATATCCACTGTTACTAAGATAGGTGCTCTTAGCAACTTCTTAAAGGTGAGTGTCATATAGCTTTAGTAAAAGAAGCCACAAGCGAAGCGGCTAATCATATTGTGGCTTCGCAGTAATTTCTAACGTCAACCCAGAGACTAGAACTGTTACCGTTATTATAATAAATCGTGACATTGAAACAAAAATGTTGAATTTTTATCGAATGGAGTTGTGGAATCGCTTGTGCCATCCACGACGTAACTCATGTTAACATTTATGCTCCAACTAGTAGTGAAAACAAAGCCAATAGAATCCGTTTCTTTGGTCAAGAACTTTGGCAGTTACTTCATAGAAATAATAATAAACCTACTATCGGTGGCGATTTTAACTGTGTAATTAGTAATGATAATCAGAATTCTGCTCCAGACAAGTCCAATGAACTTAAAGCGCTGGTTGAAAGTTTTCTCGAAAACGCCTGGCGAATTTTGAACCCCAACAAAACCGAGTACACTTATATTTTTACGAATGGACATAGCAGTCTTGATGTGCCACCGTACATCCATGCTCAAATAGTTTAAAAAGTAGTTAAAACTGAAACAAAACCGGTGATATTCTCGGATCACTGCAGCTACATGTGCCAAATTAAATTCTCGAGAGCACTTTTTCGTCATAAGAAAGGCATTTAGAAGCTTAACATTAGGTATTTGGAAAATCACATGTCGACACAAGATTTGTCACATGGCAAGAGGTACTCAACAACCGGTACCACGCTAAAAGCATGTTGGTATGGTGGCTATCGCAAGCTAAACCTGCTATTTGATATTCATTAATCAACTATGGTTATAAAATTATTTAAAAACAGTCTTGATCGCAGCCGATGTTAACTTCTGACGGTTTCGGCCTTTTAATTACGGGTCATCATCAGAGTTTGCACCATCTGAATGACGTCGGAGGCACCTGATTTGCTATGGAGGCTTCAGTCACTGTAACAGTCAGTTGCTGAGACCTCCACAGTAGGTCAGGCGCCACCGTCGTCATCCAGATAGAGCAAACTCTGATGATGGCCAGTAATTAAAAGGCCGAAACCGGTCAGAAGTTAACATCGGCTGTGATCAAGGCTGTGTTTAAATAATTTTATGAACGTAAATATCGCTGTTCTCCAACAATGTTATGTAAAATTAATAAAATATAGTGCCGACAAAGCCCATTGGCTCCGATCAACGTCAAAATTCTATCGAAGCTTTCTGATAGAATTCGTTAGTAAAATAACAGCTCAGCCGACCCTACTATCGAGGCTGAAACAACTGAAGGCAATATGTGACCTCCGAAAGAAAACTGAAGCTACCTTTATAAGGAGTTAACCTGTCGGTGGCAACTCAGAAGAACCTATTTCTATGTACCCCTTAGGCAGGGAACGGAAGAGAGACGGGAACTGTTTCATAACAGAATGGAAAAAAGACATAACGGCCGAAAACTACCAATGAGATTGAAATAAAAACTGAAATCACCACCCACGTTACAGACCTAATCAATGAAAGCGACTTCAACCCATCCGCAATAAGTTTTCTCCAGGAAACACCTCACATGCTTACGGAAAATCATCGGGCGCGTCTTACATTTTACGCCCCTACATTTTACACGAAACTGAGGAAACAATAAAATGACTTCTAAAGGAAAATCTCCAGGAGTGTGGGGTTCCTGTTGGATTTTATCCAAAATATTTTTATATTTCGGGGGCAGTTTTACTAGATATTCGTAAGAAAATCCATAATGGTGTCGACATAACGAAAGAATTTTTAAGAGGATGCATGACATTGATACCAAAAACTAAAGCAACTTCAAACTTAGAGAATTTACGTCCTATCATATTACTCAGCGTTAACTGTAAACTAATAGCTCGAAATTAAAGCTAACAATGAAAAAGTGATCAATCCGTATCAGATGTGTGCCGTTCCGGACAGAAACATATATGACGCATTACTAGCATATAGAGATTATATTTCGTGCACACAACTGACGTGTGAAAGGAAGCAACGATTTTATTAGTAGACATTAAAATTGCTTTCCATGGGGTTAGTCATAAATATATGGAAAAGGTCATGATGAAAGTGGGTTTTGGCACCAATTTCACAAATGCCATCCATAGTACTTTTGGCAACTCCGTGGCATAAGTTGTTGTTAATGGTAGATTAAGTGAGAAAATTCACATCAAAAGATCAGTCAGAAAAGGTTATCTGTTATCTATGGCGTTATATGCAATAGCGTTAGCTCCGCTCCTTGTATCATATGTTGTGAGTGCCAAGGAATTTCAATAGGAATACATAGGTTCCTATGCAGAGCTTACGGCGATGACTAAGGTGTTTTCATGGAAAGTTTACGAGATGTTGACATCTTACATAACATCCCCCGACAGTCCCCAAAAAGATTGTGATGTTGCTAATTGCAAATAATAAATCAAATATACAGCGGGATTGGTTCACTTCAAAAAATCAACACCAGGTGCTAAGCGTCGTAATGGCAAACAACCCACAAAGAATGTGGGCTCTACGATACATAAAATAAGAGCGGTAGTAAAAATCCACGCATGTAGAAATTTAGCTATGATAGAAAATATCGAACTGTGCAACACACAAATACTCGCAAAAGCGTGATACTTAGCTTAGGTCCTCCCGATGTCCCAAAACACTGGGAGGGCTATACAGCAAGCAATATACTGGTTTATTTGGAGGGATGAAATCTTTTAGATGATCTGCACTGCACCCTCAACTTAAATGAGAATGGATCTGCACGCAAAATGTGCGGCATTACTCGTCAACGGAACTAAGTGTGTAATATAAAACGTACCACACTCAACTGCTGTAGTGTTTCACAATGATGGCTCGACGTCATAGTTCGCGCAGGTTTACATTGTTAGTATCCCACACTCATTAAACTTTGTCCGAAATTATTATCTCAATAAAAGCTACATACCCACAGTTGTCCTAAAACAAGGAAAAACTCGTAACGTGGCTATAGCTCTCAAACGAATGCCATTTCTAATAAATGGGAACTGGGACTACCAAGGAATTGCTGGAAAATCGTGTGGAGAAACTTATCAATGAAAATAATAATAGAAGGTGCCGCATCGTCCTGGTACACAGTGATAAACCGGACAATAGCGACCAGCTCTCAAGCTTTACTCCATTCAGTTGAAACCGTCAGCCGTACGTGGAAATTGTAATTCGGAGAACACTATTGAACATGGTTCTGAGTGCCCGAAATTTATCGAGATATGGCACACAGCAAGGGACATAATTCGACTAGCCAAGAGAACGGATATACGCAATGTACAGGTTTCTAATGCCATGATACCCGAATGAAAACTAATCCCAAAAGCAAGGTGGGACGCAAAAACATGGATCATGGCACACACAATTCATATAAATTTTGGACTCAAATTAAAGGGCAACTTACAGTACTTCGCATACTTATGGGATGAATACGATAAGTTACGTACAAGAATTTTCTCAAGATTTCAAAATGTGAAGCTTATTATAGCTTTTGATACGAAACCTCACGGGGAAAAAAGGAAAATGTAATGTCTATTCTACAAATGTGTCGTCTAAGAAATAACTCAATGGACGTAGTTATTTCTTAGATGAGTTTGTTTTCAGTTATTATGTGAAACTGTCAAATGCTAAATAAATATCTTTAAAAAAAGGTAAATAGCTACGAATACAAGGGGTTGTGGGTTCATTTCTCATCTGGTGCAGTAATTTTTTATTTTTAAATTTTTATCGAAATGACTTTGATCATTGTTTTTACTCATTTACTTGGTTTAAATGTAATTTTTTATTTATATTCTTTTGTCACATTATTTTAATCACCGTACAAACTTTTTCATTTGTTTCATTTTTTCTTTATACGATGTTTCCACTCGGAATTTTTGCCAATATGAATTCGATTACTTTTATTTGTTATAATATTCAATTGTTTGGAAATTCCGATCCATCAGTTAAAGAACAAAAGACCAAATAATCTATTTAAATGGCGGTGTAGTGGCGTGAAAAATGACGGTGTAGTGGCGTGAAAAATGTAGTTTTCATTACCAGATGTGCAACTTTTTTGTATGGTAATCGTCACACAAAGAATTTAAAACGTAACGTAAATATCTATTGCACAACGCAAAAAATAACCTAGTTGAAGATTTAAATGAAAGAAGGTTTTATAAGCACAACGAAATTCAAACAAAATGACCAAATGGGAAATAGATATAATGGACGCAATAATGTGGACGAGAAACAGTGTGAAACAACAAAAGAAATTAGATAAAAATTAATACACAAAATTAATTAAAACACATGAACAAAGTTTTCTAGTGGAAAAAGACGGACACGAAGCAAAATGAGAACAAATGAGGAAGTAGATATTATGATTAAAATGATGTGACAAAGGAATGGAAATAAAAAAAAAACTAAATTTAAATAATTTGATTAAAAATGATGATCAAAATCATTTCGATAAAGATTTCAAAATAAGAAAAAGTCACTGTACCTGGCAAGATTCGAACCCACAAGCTTCTGCATGTGAGGCTACTATCATATCATTTTTTTATGGAAGCCAATATATTACACCACGCAACGACAGTGTTTCAAACACCTTTTTTTAACGCTGTTGAGTGTCAGATAAAATTCCGAAATTTTTTTCGTAAATTGCTTGCAGAAGAGGGCCAATCAGCGTGAATGGCTGCAGTGTGTTATACCTGGGATCTTAATGTACATAGCCGTATAGATGGTTTCGAAAACTCGATCCCACCGCTGGGGACCTCTCCTTGGAAGTCTCGTTATTCAAAAAATTTCGAAGCTATGTACGTGTGCTACGAGAGTGACCAAATTTCGTGCACTCTGACGCCACAGTGAGATTCCTTACATACTAACAGCACAAAAATGGCTCTACCGGAATTTCTTCCCCTACTTATTTCCGGCACGAAATGGTCGTCAAAGAAAGGCAGTTTGGCAAAAAAACTGTAATCACATGCAGATGTGTGCTGTGGAGTTAGTGCAGCTGGTAGTGTTTTGCGTTGGAATAGTAGAGTTCTCGAGTTCTATTCAGCGTCCGGGAGTATTGTTTTTTAACATTTATTTGCTACCGAAAATATTCACGTGGTGGAACTGCGTTAGGGAATTTTTTGTAGTGTTGATATCCAAAACAGACAACGCCAGCGTTGTTGCGCCAGTTGTTTAACAAACAACACAGAAGTAAAACCTAACTCTGTTTCAAAATCCGTACGTATAAAGTTGTAACGTGGTCACGCAAAACTTTGCAGAACGTTTAAAACAGAGAGACATCCCTTCTTTACCAATGGCTTGCACTAATAAAACAGACTGAAATGAACTTCGTAATAATACAAGTCAGTAATACATTTGTATTCATTTGAACTTCTTAAACTGTAAAATAATGAAAATGCGCCGCTCTTCCACTGCAACCCTCGGACTCGTATACGAGGTGCATATTTGTCAACTCTGCAGACGCTGCATGTTTCTGTCAGTGATTTGTACCAAAACTAATGTTGGACTGGAGGTATTTGGGCACCCCCCAAGTATATCGTTTGTTGGCCCAATACAAAATGGCGGTTTCGAAGCGTCATTGAAACACAGAAGAAAATACAGGATGATTCAAAAAGATATAACCACGGAGGTAAAAAAAAAAGGGAGATGGCCTATAGACTTATCGCTGTACGTTGTCTGGAAGCCAGAGTGGGCGGGGCCAGCCGCCTTCTTAAATAGCCCACACATCAGCAGCCTACTGTTTACTATTGCTTATAGTTCAATATTTCTGTAGTGTACACGCAATAACTGTTTTAAATACTAAAAATTACAGTGCTTACATGAGTAACATAATGTCAGGAAGGCAATTTCGAACATTTCTCTGTTCTTTAGTGCGTACTTGTCTAGTAATACAACACATTTGGCCTCGTTAATGTAACTTTTTTTTTTTTAAATATTTCGAATAACGAAGAAGAGAAGGAAGTGATGTGAAAAGCATTCTTTCGCAATCCAATTGCTTCCACTTTTACTGCATTTGTATCGATAGCAAATGGAACTGGAACTCCGAAATCAATGTTATTTGTTTACAGTAATGCTTTATGTTCGTTACATTTTCAGCTTCCAACTAGTATTGACAACGTTTTTAATGTTCAAATTTGCAAAAAACTTTCTGAAGTGTTCTTTGCTAGCCCATAAACGAGTGCAATGAGGGAAGTCGCAAGACATGCTATCGTATCTTGTGCATGTCAACAAGGTGAACGGTTATTGGAATGTCAAAGAAACAGAACTGCATAGAGGTGTTCCTGCATGCAGAATAGAGTTCTTGTTTTTTTGCATTGTCAGTGCATTACACATCTCCTCATTTTGTAAAAAAAACCATATAATTTCTGAAACTTGTTCCACAATTGTACAATACTACAAATATGGTTAAGGGAATGGTCTGAAACACTTAGACCAGGTAAAATTGCGTATTTTGTTTTACGATGTATGCAAGTCATATTTTTTAGTAAGGATTGCCTAACCTGTGTACCATGTAAGCGTACCTATCGAACAGTAGCCTATTTGATTCTTTTCCGGAATATTTATTGCCAGTAGTTTTCTAGGAATAACCAAACATATCACAATTAGAAGGTAAGTCAGCTTTAACATTCTGCTTCATTTTATTTTTGAATTTCGTTTTGAGGTTTTCAAAGTGTAGAAGTTTGTGCCATGTTTTGTGACAAACCAGTCATTAGTTAGTTTTTTGTTCCATATATCATCAATTTTAATGATGTGGAACTAGTCATTTTATATTAACATCAATTTTTTTACAATATGCCTCCATGTTGATCATTAATTATTGTTTTTTAAATAACAGACAGACAAATGTTAGCAATTCCTAACCATCTCCATTCACACTTTACAATGACAGATAGTCTTCTACGGAATATGAGGAATTGCCAAAAAGAGACGTTTCCTGTATAGTTTCAAATTTTACTTCGCTGTCAGTCAGGAATTTAACATCACTGGATATATGATGAAAACTTTTGGTTGCAACGTTGTGAAGCCCTGTTTGTGCTAGATGTTGTGTCTAGGCAAGACAGCCTAGACACAATGCGAGGAGGCCGAAAGGCACGCGCTATAAGCTCACGCAGGATGGCGTGAGGTCTGAAACAGGATACGTAATGAATGCTATAAAGAAAAGTACGTAGCTTCTGGAATACTTAACTTTAATCCATCCTTGGTACATCGCTATTGATGAGACAAGTGAGACTCTATAGTTTCATGCAATGTTACTAATGGCGCCTTGCTAGATCGTAGCCATGGACTTAGCTGAAGGCTATTCTAACTATCTGCTCTGCAAATGAGCGAGGCTTCGTCAGTGTGAGTCGCTAGCTACGTCGTCCGTACAACTGGGGCGAGTGCTCGTACGTCTCTCTAGACCTGCCGTGTGGTGGCGCTCGGTCTGCTATCACTGAAAGTGGCGACACGCGGGTCCGACATGTACTAATGGACCGCGGCCGATTTAAAGCTACCACCTAGCAAGTGTGGTGTCTGGCGGGGACACCACATTCCACCCCCGCAAATTGGCGAACGGCCGTGTTATAAGGCTTCCGCCCGCCGTGGGGAGGACCCCATGTTGACGTATGCGATGAGGTGGGGAGCCTAACAACAGGCGAGGCTGTGCCACCCGCACCCGGACATTCGGTGCACCCCGGACTAGGTTTTCAGGCGTTTCCTAGCTCCCCTTGGACCGAATGGCCTGGTGCGGGTGGCACAGCCTCGCCTGTTGTTAGGCTCCCCACCTCATCGCATACGTCAACATGGGGTCCTCCCCACGGCGGGCGGAAGCCTTATAACACGGCCGTTCGCCGATTTGCGGGGGTGGAATGTGGTGTCACCGCCAGACACCACACTTGCTAGGTGGTAGTTTTAAATCGGCCGCGGTCCATTAGTACATGTCGGACCCGCGTGTCGCCACTTTCAAAGATAGCAGACCGAGCGCCACCACACGGCAGGTCTAGAGAGACGTACGAGCACTCGCCCCAGTTGTACGGACGACGTAGCTAGCGATGCACACTGTCGAAGCCTCGCTCATTTGCAGAGCAGATAGTTAGAATAGCCTTCAGCTAAGTCAATGGCTACGACCTAGCAAGGCGCCATTAGCCTTACATAGCAATTGATAGTTATCGTATGAAGCATGTCTCGTCAATAGCGATGTACCAAGGATGGATTAAAGTTAAGTATTCCAGCAGCTACGTACTTTTCTTTATAGCATTCATTACGTATCCTGTTACAGACCTATCTCTTGCCTGCGTGAGCTAAACGCGTGCTTTCCGGCTACTTCCGTGGCGTGGCTGTCTTGCTACGCCACAACGTTAGAGACAACCATAATGTGGCGTAATGAATGTCTTTTTTTTCTTCTGGTGTCGTAAGTACGTACATCATTGTTGCTGGTGAAGCGCAGTGGATCATTTACAACAAACTTCACGAGTGAATAAGTATATTGTGAAACGATTAGATTGCTACTCACACGCCCAACAGCAGCCACGACGAAAAGTGTTTCGGCCAAAGCCTTCTTCAGAAAAGGAGAAAGCGTACACATACACATTTCCACTATCATACAAAGAAAACCCATACTCATAAGACCGCTTCCTCCGGCAGTTCCGGCCAGAATCTTTTTTAAAGAGTGAAAAATGTGAACCTTGAGCAATCATCGGCTGGAGGAACTTAGGGCATGAGACGCTGCACCAACAACCAGAGCTGTCACATATCAGCGTGATGTACGGGGATGAGGCCGTTGATACTTTGTGTCCCGAATGTCGGAGCGTTTGCGATTTAGCAGGCAATGAAAACCATAGGAAAGAATAAAAGTAAACAGTGACCGTAATTCATGCACACAAAAGAAAATATTGCTTGAACGACTCCATTTATGAATGAAATTTGATTCCCTTAAACTTTAGATTACGATAGGATCGATTAGTACACCCGTAGACGACGCAAACTGGCATTTTTGATGAAACAACATCGTCTCCACAGAATCAAAGCACCAGATGCTATTTGCGATGCGACCACAAAAGTCGATAGATGTCCCCAGTGGTCGACACTGGGCGCGGGCACGTCAGAGTGACATCGCGGGGAAGTATAACCTCGGTGAACCATGGAGGTACGAATGCGGTAAACCTAATGTTTTCGTCTATGTAAGATGGCGGACGTCAGCTTCAAGTTCGTGATGTAATGACAACGCCCTTCCTTTTTTTTACCTCCATGGATACAACAGATTTCAGTTGTTTATTACAGGCAAACTATGAAAGAGATAAACACGTTGTGGATGTCACTGGACAGAGAAAAGAACAAAGGTTTATGTTCACACAGACACTGCAAGATACTCAACATGACTACCATGCGTTTCTCGATAAACTTCCAAGGGCTCCGTGTGAACACATCTCGGATACGCTCGAAATTTTCATAAGAGGTGCTGTGGCTCATCAATGCTTCTCCCTCTGCATATGCAACCAACATTAAAGAATTTTGTATGCCATTCATAAATCTGCTTGTCTAGAGATGGCTTCCTGCTGCATCGACGGCGTGAGGCACGTTGCACTTGAACAATGGATTGACTTTGTGCCGTGCTTGGAAACATTCCGTATTTTTCGAGTTTGTGCCTCTTTGGTGTAATCGCTAGTTGTGTAGAATCTCTTTACCAGAGAGGCTCATGGTCCGAGGCGGCTTGTAACGGGTCGCGACAAAAGTCCTCAGTTAGCAGCGGCACGAGGAAGGTGACGAGCGGGACCCTGCGTTTGGAGCACCTCGCGCACGTGCCGAAAAACGACTTGGCCGCACCTGGAGTGATAGCGCGGCCTAGTCGTAGCTGGGAGCCGTTGTTTGGGAAGCTGTAATTTGGAAAGGAGCTCCCCTTTTGCATTCAAGAGAGCTTCTGTTGCACAAGACTGGTGCTGCCCCAAGGAGATCGGCGGTTGAAGCAACGGTTGGAGGTCTGTACAGCCGTTACTATTCTGTCGTTGCGCCCTGGCTGCACTTACACGCGAGTACTGGATACCTTCTCGTGAAGCTGAGTAACTTTACTACTGAGTATTTGCCCATCTGTGTGTTTTAGTTATTCGTCTTGCAAAATTGCAAGTCAGTCAGCCCACGTGGGGCGCCATTAGTTCCACTATTTCCTGAATGGTCATTTGATTGTTTTAACTTTTCATGTCACATGGTTGTCATTGAGTGTCATTGAGTTTGCCCCGGTGTGGGACATTATTTTGTATGCCTGATTTATGTTTCAGGTGTTATCACTTCAGTATAATCCTGTGTGCAGTGTATTGTCAGGAAGTGTGCGCAAGACTGACGTGTGAAATAAAATAAGATTGCATGATCTGTAAACCCACTGAGATAGCAGCGGATGAATTCTAATGCTGCAGATTTGTTCTTGAGTTAAGTAGTTAGCTTTTGTAGTTGAAACGTTCACATCTCTTAATATGGCGCTCATGTGAAGAAGTGTTGTACCTAAACTTATTTTGAAATTCTTCGGTACTCCTGCATGGTAAAGAAGCAACTTTTAAACTGTGGCACGAGAAAAACTGGTGTTTATAAAGCTTGTGATAATGGTCCAGCTGTAATTTGTAGTGTATATTGCGTGCTGTAGTTAAATTCGATTTATCTGAAAACTGTTTTTAGGTTTGAATTGCTGTCATATTGTTATTATAAATTTGTTTGAAGGCTTTTACATGTCGTTTTGAGATAGCCTTGGGCATTTTAAATTTTTTATCACAAATAGTTATAGAGTTTGAGTTGAAACTTTTAACTGATGTTATAATTGCTTTGGGCTCAAAATTGTCACTACTGTATCACGGGTATTTTACCCTTGAAGCTGGTTCAATATAACTATTATTAAGAGTAAGCCTTGTAATGGGTATCTTTAAAAAAAATAAAATAAAGGAGTTGGACAATATGTTTTCTAATAGCTGTTGAGTAAGAGTTTTTTGTTAATAAATTTGTTTTAAAGGATGTCTGAATTCATGTTAGCCCGGCACCTTACCACTCCTTAGTAGCTTCTACCTTACCAGACTTCGCGCAAGTTGCAACGCACAAAGTGATTTCTCTTATGCCGTAGTCGCAATGTGGCTACAAACAGCACAGCTGTGCCAAAACTTTGAACTTTCCTCTGTCGAGACACACGTGCAATGTGTCTTCTGTAGTTTGTAACAAGCAACTTAAATCCTTACCTTCTTTTCCAGTCACCCAGCACTTTCCGATTCTGTGCCCAAAGGAGTCTATTTCAGGGGATATTCCAGATTTCTACAGAACAAAATTAACTGTTTCAAAAGTAGTGCAAAAATGCCACAGTTCTGCTGTACCATTTCAAAATTAGTTTAATGCGGACAATAGCCTGTCGATTAGAAAATTTATTTCGCTAGAATTTTTCTTATGTTTTACTTACTTATTCCGTTATCTGGTAGAGCAATGCTATGAGATGAAGTAGAAATCTATAAATAGAATACTACCCAAATTTTGAAGTACGTCTGATTAGTAAAAGAAGTGTTACATACAAATTGGATGCCTCTTGTTCAACTGTACGGTGTGACTTATTGTTAAGATAATTGGGTTTTCTTTGGGAGGACTGCAGTAAAAAGCCCCCGTCCAGCCGACTAGATTTGAGCTTTCTGTGATTTCGTTAAATCGATTAAGTCGCAGGCCGTGATGGTCCGTTTGAAACGGCACTGTCAATTTCCTTCTCCAACCATCCCTAGTCCAAGCTAGCGCTCCATCTTCTGTGACGTCGTCATCTACGTGACTCTATACCTTAAAATTACTTCCTTTCTTTGCCTCGTAAGCGAAGTTGACATAGTACAGATGGCCGAGCAGAGATACCTCGTGATGTCAGGATAGCTGTTTGGAACCTGTGAAGCGTCTTCGACGCTAGTACAACTTTATTAGGGTTCAGTTATTGATTCACAACACTTAAAAATCGTCGTTCTGCCGCACCAGCGTCGGCTGTTGCTCATTCTGCTGCGTGCTGGATTCTAGCTGACGCCCGTCGTGTCAGCTCAGCCGCTGCATGGTGACCTTGATGCCGTGGCGGACTGCCGGCGAGCAGGTGCAGCTGTTCCGGACTGGCTGCTGGAGATATTCGGTCCCACTCCGAATCCTGCGATGACCGCCGATGATCCACCATCGATGAATCTGGTGTCGGCAGTCATGTCGTCATTTGAAGTTCTCCCTACCCTTGGTAGGCGTCACCACCCGAAGGCGCCTAATTGTTGATACAGATACATGGTCCCTAAAGGGCTCTGTTCCTGGCTTCCTTGTCGATGTCAAGGCCTGGCAGCACTCTGCGATGCTGTGCAGTAGGAAGACAGTCAGTTCCTCCATCACTACACGGTAGGCGGCGAGCAGCATGAGTTTAATCAGGCTAGTTAAAAGACCGCACTGAAGCATCTGGGACATAGATTCACTACAGTGCCATAATCATGGAATTGTGCGCTGTTATTCTGACTGCCATCGATCTCAATGATCAACTCATGACCAGAGCTGGAGAGCTGGCGTATATTAAGTGAGGCTATGACACAAGGGACGGTTCGTAATTACCGAACGTGGTCTCTTTATTCTGCCATACTCACTTAACAGGCTGTTAACTGCTGTGTCGGTCCTCCGCTATGTGCTCTTTAGAAAGAGATAGTCTCTTGCAGCTTGTCTCACGAGCTAATGAATGTGCTTGTCTCGCTTCCTGTGGTTTTCCGTAGCGGTCTACTTTGTGCTCAATGCGTGTCCCCACTCAGCAGACAGAATCGTCGACCTGGTGCGTCGACCTGATCGACTCGCGACATAATGGCACGTTTTCTGCTCCGCCTCTGCCTCTGGCCCTCTGGCATGAGCTGAATTTCACTGTGGCAATGTGAGTTTCAGTAAAAATTCCCTAATTTCCACCCCTTACTATTCGGTGACGTAAGAATAGCTTGCTCCGACACACTACTTATGACAAATTACGAATGAACTGCTCAAGTGCCATTCAAATGCACACTGGTACCAAAAAGTGCAAGGACACATATCTGACAATCTAAAGTGAAACATATCTATATATATTCGGATCTGACGTGATGCGTTACCTATCAGAATTTATATCGTCACTCATTATCATAGACACACTTATTACAAATGTGACAATGTATTCTTCTCAACATACGTTAATAATACCCGCATTTTTAGTAACAGAGTCTGCTGTTTCGAGTGCAACATGTCTCCTCTTCTAAAACATGTGAGCAAACACAGACACACACACACACACACACACACACACACACACACACACACACACACGTACGACAGGCTTTTGTTCCCTTGTTATATTTAAGTTTTGTAACAAATAAGTTATTAATTTATACCTTCAAAACCAAAAACAAATCACTGACATTTCAAAGGTCCCAGAACAATACTTTTGATAAAATCGAAATTTTAAGTCGTTACACTTATAAAAGAGATTGTAATAACCGCATTGAACTAGAATGCTGCTACAACTGACACTGTTTTATCGCTGTAGATTATATAGTAGAAATAGGCCTATTTCAAATCTGTGACCATCTTCAGGCTATCTGTAGGCAAATACGTTTAGATTTCTTCCAAAACATTCATTTTGAACCCCTTTGGTGTTACATGTAAGATTTTCATTGCGTTTATATGATCAGCGTCGTGGTTTTTTTTTTCTTTTCTTTTTTATGTGGTTAAGAAACTTGGTTTGGTTTGTGTCGCTGTTTCTCGTGTGTTCTCTGTGACTAATTTCTACAGAATTGTAACAGTCTTAGTAATTGATTTATGTATC
The DNA here is from genome assembly GCF_021461395.2 of Schistocerca americana. Lineage (NCBI taxonomy): Eukaryota > Metazoa > Arthropoda > Insecta > Orthoptera > Acrididae > Schistocerca > Schistocerca americana. The sequence continues at coordinate 330,005,738 of NC_060122.1, forward strand.
CCTGGTTTCGTTTGTAGTGCTGGTTTTGTTTTTGAGATTAAGTCCAGTTCTGTAAACGAATCTAACTGTTGTCTTCTTTAGTAATGTATTCAGTTCGTTGGATGTATGCATTCTGATTCAGTACTATTGCTACAATGTCATTACAAGATATCTATCATGATGTAGGCCCGAGAGAAAATAAACTTATATAAGAAATAGCAATATTAAAAAAGATAAAGTTATTCAGTTTTTTAAACAACACTGCATACGTTAGATGTAATTTATTCTTTTCAGAATAGAGCACGTACACTCCTTCGAAAGTTAGTAAATACTTATATTTGTTGTTTAAGTAGAGTTTCAACCTCAGGAAGCACATTTTCTCGTTTGGGAAAATGGAATATCGGCGAAGGTCTTGAGGAATGCATAAATTCCACAGTAGTATGTTCAGTGATTATACTAATGTATCTCAGGTTGGAATATTTGCAAGATACATATCTTGATCGAATCAGATTTTCTTTTCACAAGGAATTTCAATGTATTTCTTAAATTATATTTCAAGCTGGGCTGCTTATCACTAGTGGTCTTCCTTGCTCTGAAGTTCCCTATACAATCTCATGGCTCAAAGTTGTGAAAACTTCTAGTTCCAGGAAGTATTTGAAATTCTGCAAAGTGTTATGCAGTGACAGAGTGTGACTGATCTAAAGATTCGTAATTAATTTCTGGAAACTTAACTTTGGTGATGTTAACATGACAAAACTGAAATACATCTGATGAAAATAGTATTTGATTCCCTGGGGATCTGAAAATTTTCCTTCCATGGTATTTTTTAACTGCCCTTCCCATGTCACCAAACTCGGTATTTCCTTGGCTAGTTGCAGGGAGTGATCACTCAGACAGAGGTCAATAAAATAACATTTATTTTCACACGGGACTGGGCATCTATAATTGCTGTTTGTTTTGACAGATGAATGTTTTTTTTTTATAAAGTCTGTCATACTTCGTTGAAATTTTTGGGCCAATATAGACTCATCAAATGTAATCACACATAACACACACTAAAGTCATCTTTCACCTTCAGTATTTTTTAAACTGTAAAAGGATGTACACTACAAGAGTCACTTGTCCTTTGGTATCTAAGAAATTAAGAGAAGTTTTCACTGAAGTCCATAAATACTGTGGCATTGTCTCCATTACATGATTATTTTCCTTGTAATAGCCAGCCGAAGTGGCCGTGCGGTTAAAGGCGCTGCAGTCTGGAACCGCAAGACCGCTACGGTCGCAGGTTCGAATCCTGCCTCGGGCATGGATGTTTGTGATGTCCTTAGGTTAGTTAGGTTTAACTAGTTCTAAGTTCTAGGGGACTAATGACCTCAGCAGTTGAGTCCCATAGTGCTCAGAGCCATTTGAACCATTTGAACCTTGTAATATTTTGAGACCTAGCAATGTCAGAATGTGGAAAAACTTTTCTCAGGTTAGATAAAACATCCTGAATAAAGTCATTTGTGTACATTGGTCAGTATAAATCCAGTGATGAAGCTCAGTGGTTTCATTTTCAATGGAAGTATTCAAGTAATTTTCCAAGGAAACATAAAAGTGTTTCTTTTGGAGAGCAATCACTGCAGTACTGTAGTGTACACGCAGGTGTCGGATTTTCAGATACAAATATTTTTGTGAGACAATTATAACTTTCTTGAAGTGGTACCGATCTCATTAGTGAAATTTTGTTCTGGTAAGTGGTAACGACACAATCTGTATGGATACCACCAGCAAAAACGCAATATATGGGGCAAAAGGAGTAGAATTTATAAAAAACTTTTGTCTGTATTTTTTTGGATGAATTACTTTGAAGTGTCAAAATAATCTTATTCTAAATAATATATTTTATTGTTAATAAGACATATTTTATACCAGGTAAGGTTCTAGACTGTCCATCAGTAAATCGATTATTTCAAGTTTCCGTTTCTTTCCCCCAGGTTTTGTTCTGCTAAGAAACACTTTTCCTTAACGAAATTCTCTGTTTATTGTGTCAAGTAATCAGAAACTTTGAAAGTATTTGGAATTTTTCCCGATACCATTTCAGTGTTGTGGGGATAGTCAACAGCTGACTTTGTTTCTTCCTTGTAGCTAAGTGTAAATTTTTCCTGATGTTATCGACCAGCAAGTTGGCGTCAGCTGTAGTTCCTTCTAGTGTCTTTTCTGGTGTAGTTTCATTTTCAACATCTCAAGCAACTGTCATTTTCTTGTTTACTTTTGTCACCTAATATTAGAAGTTTAAATTTTGCAGTCTCCTTTTTGCAGCTCTTAAGTAGGTGAAATTTCAGAAGTAAGCATGCAACATCTGAGGAAAAAGAAGATGATTTCACAGTTTCTTTTCCTGTAATTTCTGCTTTAACACCCTAGTCGAAATATGTATAAACAGAATCGTCGTTGTTGATATTAAACCAAGTATAAGAAGAGCACACTTATCGTCTAGTTTCAATTTCTGTGTTTTTGAAGTAGAAGCAGCCCAGCTTTACTGAAAAGTGACTTCTCTTGTCTCAATACGTTTTCTATGCGGTTCACAACATATTGCTATAGAAATTAATATTTTGTTTTAAAAAATCGCTTATAACGAAGACGTCTTCCCGCCATCACCATCTTTTTTTGTTCGTAATTTATGTAAATTTACTTCTTCTTCAGCTAAATTACTTAAGTTTCCTGTAGCTCTTTTAGCATAATTTCCTTAGTGAGATGTAATCTGTGATAATATCCCTACACTGTAATTATATTCCATGCTGAGCAATTGAAATAATTCTTAAAATGTCAAATTTCAGTTAAACTTCCAATGAAATATATTTATTCAGTGTTCTCATTCAAAGAGAAACTTTTAACTCAGTTTCCCGTTCAAATTTGTTTTAAAAAGCTCTACAGTACTAAGAATTTCACGTCAGATAATCATGAAATAAACAACACTTGCACATACACAGACACATGCGAAAATAAAACATTTAAATAAACAATATTAGTTTCTATGCTACAACTTGATAAAAAACCTAAAATTTCCATTATAGCATGAATAATAAAGGAACACAAACACCATTAATTTTATTTTGCCAAGTGGTAGCTCAGTCTTTGATAGTTGTTTTGGAAAAGATAAAAGGAAAATATTAGGACTCTTTTGTCTCCCTCTGCAATATTAGATACTGTGGTGCACCTTGTTCATTCCAAATAAAAAATTATATAAGTACGCAGTTTTTTTGTTTCGATGGTTGTACTTAAAGGTATTAGACATTTTTTGCAGTATTTATAGTACTGGCTATATAACCACAAAACGCCACATATATTGGTTGATGGATTAAAATGAAGTTAACAATTGATATTTTATGTCTTCACAATGTTAAAAAGACAAAACTTCCTAACTCTCATGTGCCATGACATGGGCACAGAAAAATGGAGACGGAGACAGAGTGCTAAAAGTTGATGTGGTTACTTATCTTCATAGGGACAGCAAGTATGTTCCATATAAATGTAAGGCTGTCTCCATGACTTGACATAGATCTGATCCAACAGTTACTAATATGTTACTTAAAAACTAATTCTGAACGTTTACTTCAAATTCATAAACCATATAAGATCCGCAATCAGTTTTGAAAAAGATGTTATCATTCGCATTCAATATCAATGTGTACGATGTCTTGTTATGAAGGAAATAATAGAACTTTTTTGGTTTAATGATATTATTCGGAAAATATTCAGAAGAACCACTGTTAAATTCACGATACAAATGAGGATCTAGGGAAACTGACAGAGCAAATTTAACGGAAACTTTTTCAGCTGTTGCAAGGGATTCGCGTTGAGCCCAAAACAATTTCTACAGTCAGATCTCTCAGAAAATCCTAGGATCTCAAGCCTGCATAAAGACAATGAATGGACCCAAACCGTACGTGAAAGGTACGGCTCAGTCACAGGTAAAGTTTGTTATTACTTACTGTCATTGAGTTATTTATTCCGTTATATGTTATTAAGTCAGTTAATCCTTCCGAGGCGGCGCCCGAATCTCACTCGGCCCAGGCTATGCTGTGACGCTATATTTTTATTAGGTTCAATGTGATAACAAATTGACGTATTTCTTAGTCAGTCTGTTGATCGTTATCAGTGAACTTTCTACCCTATTTTGGCTGGTGCCCCTTCTCTAACTTGACCGAATTTCTTGCTTAACTCGAAATTAGTAATTGGATTAAATGTGTATCTACTGAGATAGTGAAGAACGAACCATAGAGCTCACAAAGTAAGGCATAGTGTGCCTACTACATTTCCCCACGGAGGCAGCTGCTTTCCTACTCTATATTTATTGATAATTTCTCACATGGCGAACAGTGCTGTGCATCTCCAGATCATAGAAAATAGTTAAAAATAACAGCTATACTGAATCACAGCACGAAATTGCACAGCTATACATAGTCTGGTACTCCTGATACATACATAGTTCTAATTGGTGTATAAATAACTACTGTGATACACTATTGTTATCATACTTTTGACTGTCAAGTTCGGTAATATGGTGAGGTCATTACGTGACGTAGTCATTTTGTGCATGCCCACTGCATTGAATTCTACTTAACCTGAGTTGACTTTCATCGCACACTATCTTCCTCATACGATTATACTATTACAGAATTCTTGGACTCTCACCAAATTATGTGTATTCTGCTTGTAATTTCGGAAGTTTTAACCAATACAACCAATGCTTGTTTATTTTTCAACTCTGTTGATAGCTAATGCCGATAACATATAGGGCATTCATTTAACAATCACCGAAATTGTGAAGTGTTAAAAACAGAATGAATTGTGCTAAAATGTCGTCTTCTAGGCTATTTGTGGTGGTTGTGGATCACAGTGAAACAAAAAAAAACGAAAGTTAAAACATTACACATAATAAAGCTATAACCGCTTCTTTATGGATGAAATTACTGTGACACCTCACTTGCACGCAAAATTGTGAAAACTCAGAACAACAGACTGCGGCCAACAACGCCATTGTGTATCTTTTGCAAAACAATATTGTTTACCCTTGGAGCTTTCCTCCTGTTAGATAACAGAGTACGTGTACACTCATAACAGCATTCGAAAAAGCTATTTTCCTTTGAACTCCACCGCGTCTTAATGCTGAAGCAAATGTTCACACCGGCAGACCATCAGTTATACTGGGTGATCAAAAAGTCAGTATAAATTTGAAAAGTTAATAAACCACGAAATAATGTAGATAGAGAGGTAAAAATTGACACACATGCTAGGAATGACATGGGGTTTTATTAGAAACAAAAAAAATGCTAGATACGTGAAAGATCTCTTGCGTGCGTCGTTTGGTGATGATCGTGTGCTGAGCCGCCATGTTCGACATGCTTGGCCTCCCAGGTACCGAAACCTCAGTTCGTGCGATTATTGGCTTTGGGTTACCTGAAGTCGCAAGTGTATTGTGATCGACCGACATCCCTAGGGATGCTGAAAGACAACATCCGACGTCAATGCCTCACCATAACTCCGGACATGCTTTACAGTGTTGTTCACAACATTATTCCTCGACTACAGCTATTGTTGAGGACTGATGGTGGACATACTGAGCATTTCCTGTAAAGAACATCATCTTTGCTTTGTCTTACTTTGTTATGCTAATTATTGCTATTCTGATCAGATGAAGCGCCATCTGTCGGACATTTTTTGAACTTTTGTATTTTTTTTTTTTTTTTGTTCTAATAAAACTCCATGTCATTGCAAGCATGTGTGTCAATTTGTACCTTTCTATCTACATTATTCTGTTATTTATTAAGTTTTCAAATTTATACTGACTTTTTGATCACCCAGTACTTCAGATGAAATTCTCTCTGACCTATCAGCGTAAGCAATGTTTTGTATTCAGTATATATATATATGGGATGACGCATTGGCTCGTTCCCTCACTCACTTCGTACCTCAGAGCAGTCCATGATGTGTTGATCCGGCCCCTCATATCTTGGAAACGGCATGGACGTTGATCTTCAGATTCAGAGGCCTCATTGTGGTGGCACGTTACGGCGTAGCCTGACTCTGTCGAGTCATTAACAGCCTGTTTATTTCTTCCCAATAGTCTCGCTTTTTTTTTTTTTTTTTTTTTAGAACATGACTTCTTCACTTTCGTGCCGTATGGCAACAGCAACTGATTGTCGTTTCTAGAAAAATGACTGACGCTGGCAACTGTGCTATTCTCCACTGTTTTACATCATACGACTCCAGACAGGCCGTTCAATGTATCTGTGGTACACAGTTGTGTAGTTGTGTGGCACCAACTTGGGCACCGAAACGCGACGACAGAATTATTGGCTCATTGTTGGTGCTCATTCTATCGACATGACTGACGCATTCAACAACACGAATTAGATACAGAATGACCTTCAAGCATTTAAAGTGAAATAAATACGGGAAATAAATAGCAACTAGTAGTTTAAAAAAAATAAAATCTCATCGTTTCTCATCCACATCCCTAGGGGTTGTAGGATATCTTACTATCTCAGTATTTTTATACATTTTAGGAGTCATGCATACACCAGATTTTATTAATATTGCTCCAAGCGTTTCTGAGTTATGATTTTACCTTTCCCACATTGATGTTAGGTGATTCCTACCCACCCAGTGCTTCTTTCCCGGTAGTGAAGTAGCAAAATTGTTTGACATCGATCCAGTGGTTTAAGATGACATATGAACGTATATACTTTCACATATACTTTTATAACTATATAGAAGATACAGGGAACATAAGTATCACAGGAACAATAGCGAATAACACATTCAAATACGTCAGCAACACTACATTCTAAGTTGGATTGTAGTGTATACCTAAGAACAGCGTGAGTTAGCAAAAATTCTCAGCCAATAAATAATGTTCTCTATATTTACAGTCAGTATTTGTTTCACCGGCTAGAATTAAAGAGAGAAATTTATACGCCTCCTGGCTCGCTGTGCTGTTCGTCGTGACGCTGTCACACTCCATGAAAATGGGAATAAATGCGTTGACCACAAAGAGTACTCAAGCAGAGTGATACTCGCAGTAATATATTATTAGATAACGTAGGTGATATTGCTCAAAGGGTGTCACGCTTCACTCACACACGATCCTAAAAGGTCGCGCATATCATGCTGCCCAAAGTTGTGTATGATTACAAAGGATGCGTGGCCGTCAACAGCGAACACGAAACGGCCATTTGGGCCTGTTTGAACGAGGTCGTCTTTGCGGCAGGGCTTCACGAGGGGGCTTGATTGGAACGTCACGTAGATCACCATGGACTCGGCAGCGTAACACACAAAAACGCGTCACTACAGATTCAAGCTATGTATGCAAACAGCAAACAACGGTAAACTACCATTAGTATCAGCATTTGCAACATTCACTTCGCTTGCAATGACGTCTCTACGGGCTTTAAGGGGCGAATGTTAAACTCCGCAGAAATTTATCCGAGAGAGGGTGGAAGTCTAAAGTTGCCAGTTTTATATAAACGATTCAGTCAATGAATCTAAAAACGTATCGTGCGGTAAGAGCTAAATTTGGCAGGTAGTTCGCAAGACTGATTCCATCTGAAACGATTGGTATGTATTCCCATTTGAGGTAGATTACTTTGGTACCTAAACGGTAAGCCTATTTCATTAGTGTATTCTAAGTTTACCTTTTGTATTATTAACGCGAATGAAAAACCGCCTTTTTGATTTAATGATCGGGAATTACATCCTCCTTATGATTAAATCTACGGTATTCAACGAGTTATCCACAGAAACATTTTATTCATATGTCATTAATGCGAGCAGCGTTTATTTTAATTTCAACGTTCAGAGTTAGTTTCGGGTCTCTTCATCCATCATCCAGTACGTAGCTGTATAAAAAAGCACAGCACGTTGCCTTCACGAAAAGGGAACTCAATGGTGTGAGCGTAAACAACGGAAATAAATTTACGTAGAAAAAATTTCCACACTTATAAAAATGGCAGCGTATTCCTATTATGAGACTTGCGTTTGTTTTGGCTTGTGTATTTAATTTTTCTTGATGGTTTGACATGTCGTTGGTGAACATAAGGCGGAAAGAGTGCAACGATAAAGCGTTGAACAAGGAACAAAAATTGGGACGGTGTAACAGTTTCCAATTATATATGCACTCAAAGCAAAGAGACGCACTTGAAATTTATTGAAAAATACGAGTCCAAAATTGGTAATTTCAAAATTTACTTAGTACGTAGAGAATACAAATAATCGTACCTGTCAGTGTGGAAACTACGAATGGAATTGCTACTTGGTTATGATTAACCGAATTCAGAATTTTGGTAAATTTGTCGAGGCACTTCATTTTATAGCTCACTTCATTCGTTAAGCCTACCTGATTGATTTTTTTAAATGACTAAGAATTTATATTTTCTCTAGCATATAAATTCCCTTACCTTTCTTTGCGTAACAGGTGATTTGGTGTTTATCGCTAATGTTTCAAGACGTGCTCTATTGCTTTTGAGAAGTATCGCCAGTGCACTTGGATTGCTTTTTTTTAGACTTCGTGTATTCTTGCAAATGAATACAAAAAATCGTTCTTGCCCACTGCCTATCATTTTACAATCATTACTTCCAATTTTATATGTTTTTGATTTGTTTAATGATGCCGTTCTGAATAATGGTTTAAAGCAGAATCAGCTTTGTAAAAGAAGTGGTTTAAAGAAATGCCGCCTAAATAAAAAATGTCGCTTTCATTTCATAAATTTTGTCTGTGATACTATGAAGAATACGACTGGTAAGTCTACACTGAAATTTAAGAGTCAGAATAAAACAATAAATTAGAATAACTGAGAAACTATTTTTGGATAACAACAAAAGTAATCAGCGAAATTGCCACATTGATCCTCTTCAGAGCATAAAGACTGAAAATAAATTCTAAAAAAATGCTTCTTTAACTGTGATACAATAATTTTTTGGTTACAGAACTTTTCACCTAACCATCTAATGGATGTAAGCATTTTTTTCATGCCTCTTATTATTTAAGTTCACTACCATTATTATAGTTGAAACAAATGTGTTTTGGAAGATAGATTTTTTGCACTTTTGGGATGGACTGTGACCTAGGGAGAGCATTTGACTAGATAAATATGACATACCTCTTAAAACTGTTCTGGAATAGGCGGGTAGGACCGAATTTCCTCATCCTAGGACTGAAACAAGGCCATCGTAGACTCCGCAGACTGACACATCATGCAGCCATGCCAATCTGATTTCAGGGTTCGTAACTGTAAGACTGCATGCTGCGCGGTGTTCCACCTCATAGAGTTTGAGAAGGTTATTCGTCCTTTTGATCTTGAAATTTCACACTAATTCCCTCACTTCTTAAATAATGAATTTAGATCCATTGACGCAGACATGTACAGTATAACATAACCGAGCTCCTACGTCTTCTTCAGTAACTCAGTTGAGCAGAACAGAATACACCCGTAGGTTCAGTAAGCCGTCACCTGCCGTCGGTATTCACAGAAAAATGAAGTACTGCAGAGTAAGACGTAGGCCGTTAGAATTCAAGACGGATGTTGGACAGATACGCTGCTGCCATGGTGAAGATGGTTGAGAATTAGGGCAGGATCCGCGCGGCAGGTAATCTGATCTTTCGTTTTTTGCTTCTTGATAAGGGCTCAACGCGGAAGCGACAGAGAAATTGCTATACATTATTTCAGCTCTGTTCTATAAAGGTTTGCGGGCACCTTGACTGCAGGGCAGCGCCGAGAAATCTGTTCCACCGTGAAAACTTCGTAGTATCCCGTGAGCAAGGTTACAAATCCAAATTAGATAGCAATTAAATGGCCACTGTATTCAGCATTCAGCTCGGCAATTTATAACTGTGTCTGCTGTAGACTTCTTCATTAGTAATATCATTTATCTACAACTAACTATAAGCTATTTTGTTATGACCGAGGGTCGACAGCTCCACAAAATCATTTCGATGTATTCACCGCCAGCGACAATAGGTGATGGGAACTACTATATATCTTCTTTCTGTCGATCTGTTGTGGATAGGGGGCAGAGGCAGTTATCAAAGAAAAATCACCAAACAGCTATATGTCCCAGAAGGCATTTTATTTAGACGACCACGCTAGGCATTTCATTAAAGTCATCTTCAGGTCCCCGCTTGTTAAAAATGAGTATACATGCAGTTTGTACACCATGAAAAACCACAGTTGACATTATACAAATGAAAAGTAATAATAGAAATCCGTAAATCTCACAACATGCGTTTTGCAGCGTTAAAAAAGTACCTTCGCACAAAATGCACAACCTAGCTGAATATATACACATACGAGTTAGCATCGAAACTATTTTGACATCACAGAGTCATAACAGAACATGCAAAAAATTACAAAAATACATATACAAAATCAGAAACACGAACGAACCAATCTTATCTAGATATTTTGTTCCTTTTCTTACCCTTTTTATTTTCTTTATTTTTTATGTCAGTTTGTACAAGAAACCTTGATGATTCTTCTAGTTGAGAAACACCCTGGTTCTTAAGAAAACCTGTCCTCATTAAAATCAAAATCTTGTGCTATAACTTATGGAGTAAACAGTAGGGTGCGTATCTATATAAGTATTATCACCGCTAGTGATACATCAGAAATAGTTGTCACAACATCACAAAACGCACCAGAAGCAAAATCCAACGGATGACAAATTATTAGGGGAATAACGGTAGGCAAAGAAGTTACTAGGAATACTCATAAAATACCTTTTCTTGTCTCTTGTCTTCCCAGCGATCACAGGCCCTGTAGACCACGCGCTGCATCAACGATCTGCTTCCACTGTCTTCTGTCTCTCGCAGCCTCTCTCCACCGTATTGAAATTCCTAATGCTGCGATGTCCTTCTCTATGTCATCTTTCCACCTTGTACGGGGTCGGCCCAATAGTCTTGTGGCCTGGAGAGTTCCTTCACATGCTTTCTTGCTGATTCTGTTGTTGTCCATTCTAGCCACATGCCCAGCCCATTACTGTCTCCTACTTTTTGATTTCTGGATGATAGTGGGTTGCTTCATTAACTGATAAATTTTATTGTTCTTTCGAATTCTCCATACACTATTCTCCAACACATATCTCCACATTTTTCGCATTACTTTTCTTTCGAAAACATTCAGTTTTTCTCTGTCATTCTTTGTAAGCGTCCAACTTTGTGAACCGTACATTACTATTGGGCAGATGATAGTGATGTATATCTTCATCTTTGTGGTGATTGACAAAGCTTTACTTTTGAGTAGGTTGCTTAGTGAGTACAGACATCTTGACCCTGAGGCTATTCTTTCATTTATATCCATTGTTGTGACATTTTTACTGTTGAAACGTGATCCACGGTATTTAAACTGGAGAACTTTTCTGAATTTAGAATGCTGGTCAGTTTCAAAGTAAGGATTTGGGTTTATGACTCGACCTATTTCCAATTATTCGGTTTTCTCTTGGTTAATCAAAATTCCCATTTTGCTGGCATTGTGCCTGAGAGATCTGTGCATGTCTTTCAGTTCTTCTTCAGTTTCACTCAGCAATACTATATCATCTGCATAAACCAGGAGTTTTACTTCACTGTGTTCGAATCGGAGACCATTGTATAGACGTAAATTACTCATCCGCACCACTTTCTCTAATACAAGGTTGAAGAGGACACATGAAACAGCATCTCCCTGTAGAAAGCCTGTTTTAATTGGAAAGGTTGGGGATATGGATCCTCTGAACTTCACTGCTGCCTGGGAGCCATCCATGCACAGTTGTATCATCCTAATGATTTTAATGGATATACTAAATTCTCGTAGTGTGTTGTAGAGGCTACTTCTGTGGATGCTGTCGTAGGCTGGCTGGAAGTCAATGAAGAGACAGTGGATGTGTTTGTTAAATTCCCAGTATTTCTCAGGGATCTGTCGTACAGTAAACAAATTGTCAGTTGTGGGACGGTTTGTTCGAAATCCAATCTGGTAATCTTGAATAATGTTTTCTGCGTAAGGTTTAAGTTTGAGTGGTGTGGATCACTTCCTGTTCTGTGATTCTACATTCGTCATTATTAATGCTGTCACTCTCAGACATTGTTTAATTGAAGGTTATGTGCGGATCAGTGAAATTTAACATTTTTACTCTTTCCATTTTCCTAGGATATCTTCCAGCTGCGTTAGCATATTTTGATTTTTATCTTTTCTGAATAGGTTTTCACTTTGCTAGCCTCTCTTGCTTCTCTGTGTATATTGAAACAACTTCTTTGAGTTTTCATTCCTGCTTTCCACTTCTATAGATTCTAGTACTCCAGTTAGATATTTCCTTTTCTCTGTTCGTAGAACTCTTGCTGTTTCTCTTATAACCACCTTGAAGGTCTCTCTCCTGTACTCACTTCCTTATTATGAAGCCACAGCATCCTGGCTTCTTTCTCCCTTCCTACTGCCCTCTGACACTTTTCGTTGAATCATTTCTGCTTCTTCATTTACTTTTTTTTGCCCAGTGTTGTTTCTGCTGCATCTGTTACCACAGTCTTTATTCTTTCCCAAGCCTTCTCGACACTATTTTCCTCCTCATCTTCTTGCAATGCTGTAATCGGTTATTTATTTTAATCACATAGGCTTCTTTAACAGACAGTTTCTTCAGTCGTTCGATGTCTAAATTAGGTTTTGATGTGGCTTTTGGTTGTTGATTCCAAATCATCTTCATTTTCATCTTTCCTGCCACTAGGAAATGATGTGAGACAATTTCAGCTCCTCTGTACGTTCTGACATAAAATACCTACAGGGCATAATGTTATGTATGAAATAAAAAAAAAAACAAAGAATATGACTGTGTGTTCCTTAAAGATAAATTAATCGACGAGAAAATACTAAGGTGGTACAAACAAGACCCCTAAACACCGTCCTAATCAAGGGGGTCATTTGAAATCCTCAGTCGACTTGTAACTACTATTCCCTTTGGAATGTAAGGTCTGTCTGTAAAATGACGAAATCCATCCAAACAGGAACTGGCACATAGCAAGCTGTATCGCCATACGTAGCGTTGGGAACTGATTAAAAATTCCTTGATTGAGCAAACCAACAAGACATCAAAGTATAAGTCCACTAATTAACCAACATACTGACACAAAAATGAGCAACATTTGTGAGGGAAAAAGGAGTTGTTAAATGACCTCATGTTATAAACCAACCATGGAACGGAACAGTATCAAATTGAAGCCTTCTAATGAGGAAAGCCAAATTCATGGTACAACTAATGTAGTAGAACTAGCCTACATATGTCAAGAATCTCGAACCACACAGTAAAACTTGTGACCCACAACAGAAGCACAAAAAATACTCAAAAATCAGAGTTATCATGAGGTCGACATCAATCCAACATCGTTAACAATCATAAAACTCGCATATATGGCAAGAGCAATATAAGATTCTCCATAAGGTGTATCGTGAAGCAAAGGTCACAAAACTACAGATATACTAGATTAACCAAAAGGCATCTCATAAGGTAGTCAAGAAACACCGAATACGCCACATGTGAGCCAGGGAATATGTCAGTTTTGGTCTAAAAATGCAACCGATTAAAAGTGATATGCAAATTAATTTATTACAACAAATCAAATCGTGTCGTAACAGCAACAAGCTCACCACCCTAAATATCAATGAGACATCACTGTCATAAGGAAAAACCCTATTTTAGATGGGTATAAGCTGACAAAAGACCGAAACATGGTCAATAATAAAAATGTTCGACATACAAATGTTATGGAGCACTATAAAATGAAATTCGGAGAGTTGCAGAAACATCAAAAATCAATGAGATATACCAATACTCATAACAAGGGGACCTACCATTTCTCGCAGGTAGACAAACCAATCCATTAGGATAATAGTGACATAGCTCATGCATACTAGGTATAAGGAAAAGGCTGTAGACAGAGAAAAGTGTGGAGTATCGGAAACACAATGGTCAAGGACATAAGAACTTGAGTTAATACGGAAGTACTCAATTATAGGTAAAGAAGATAACACCTACAATTCACAGAAATACATAAAAAATAACAAAATAAAATATACTAAAATAAAACTGCACATTGCCCAGAGGCTCAAGATCTCTGCCCCCCAACCACCAATCAGTGCAAAAAATTGAAGCTAAGAGTGAAGTGTGCCAAATTCATCGTGGGTTATTGTAGCCAAATGAAATCGTCAGTATGTCAAGGACAGAAATCGCCCCAGGGAAAGTACATAATTAAATACATAACCAATAAGCTACATATTCCACTTACAGCAACGACTATACCAGGGTAATTCTGCTGCCAAGCATAGAATCAGTAACTATGAGTCGTCAAGGAAATTAATAAAAATTTAAAATGATAACAGAAATAAATATATTATTAATAAATAAAGTAATAAAAAAGGAAAGAAACTAGACAAGCTTGACTTACATGTGCTTCAGATTCTGTTTATTGTCTATTTTTGTCTTTTGTTTTCGTTTTGTTTGGTATGTTCCGTTATAACCCTGTGATGTCAAATTAGCGGTTTTGATGCTAACCAATACGTGTACATATTCGGGTTTGTTGGGCCTTATGTGCATAGGTACTCTTCTTAACGCTGCAAATTGCAATATTTAGGTTTTTAACTCTTTTATTATTACGCTTCATTTTCTGTAATTTCAGCTGTGCTATACTTTGATTTAAACTACAAGTACACTGATTTTTAATATACAGGGGCCTGAACTGGTCGTCTAATAAAGTAACTTCTGAAAACACACAGCAGTTTGGCGAGTTTTCTTTGCTAGATATCCGACCAGCCGCTGTCCCGCATCCACACCGGATAAACAGAGAGTGCATGTACCGTACCAGGTGATGGCCGGCCCGATAGCCGGCACGGTAGCTCAGCGTGTTCGGTCAGAGAGCTGGTTGGCCTCTGTAATAAAAAACTGAGCGAAAGGATCAACAGCGAACTTGAACGGATGTCAATTGACGTCCGCAACGACAAAGAGAGAGAGAGAGAGAGAGAGAGATAGATAGATAGCTTGACGGATTGCCGTCCTACGGGCCCGGGTTCGATTCCCGGCTGGGTCAGGGATTTTCTCCACTCAGGGACTGGGTGTTGTGTCGCCTTCATCATCATTTCATCCCCATCCGGCGCGCAGGTCGCCCAATGTGGCGTCGAATGTAATAAGACCTGCAACCAGGCGTCCGGACGTGCCCTGTACGGGGCCTTCCGGCAAATGACGCCAAACGCTCATTTCCATTTTTACCAGGTGATGGGATGAGCCTATGAACTCATGAGCAACAAAATTAAACTGATGGCAACTACAACTGCTACTGACTTTATCAGGAGGTGTATGTCAAGGGGTGCAATTCCTAGGTTTGCATGATTACAAAACGTGATCGGGTTAGCTGGATGGCGAAGACCAAAAGTGAAGAATTTTGGATGAAACTGGATACTAGAAATTTGCACAACAAATATTATGAGCCTGCGAAACAACTATATTTCGATCACCTACAACTTAGCAGGTTGTTAGGTTCTCAGGAACTTGACAGTTTGATGCAATATGTTATGAGTGTAGAAGAAAACAAAAAAGGAAATACTGTTTACACCTAAAATTAGAAAATTTGTAGGCTAAAACGACAACAAAAGTTGTATATCAATAATGTGATTAAGTTTAGCAGTCACAAATATTGTGACAGAGACGTTAACAATACTAACGTTGTTTCCAGTAAATAAGAACTTGTGTTTTACATAAAGGCAATAAGTATGCTGTAGGTAGAAGACTGCATAATAATGACATAAAATCATTTATTGTAGAGGTAAAAGGAACTTTCAGCTACTATAAGGTCAGCAAACCCCATCAGGTTGTGCTTATTAATAATGCGGCTGAAGCAATCTTTTCGCTTTGTAGTAAAAACAAAAATTGTAAAAAGAATGGAGGTAAAAATGTAAATGAAGAGTTAGTTGTGCACAATATTAATGAAAAACTCAGAATCCATGAGGTAGCTGTCTAAATGCTGATAAAGGTAATACTCACGTTGTGTTATGTATAAGTGAATATGCTAGTGAAATAAAGGACTTCTTTGAGAAGAATAGTATTTCAAAAATTAATCATAGTCCTAGTAAATATTTTTCTAAAGAGGTCAAATGTAGTCTAAAAAGTCTTTTGTATTGGTTGATAGCGATTCTGACACTTTAGAGATTATGAACCCGCATGCCCCTAGGTTAAGAGCACAACCTAAGGAGCATAAAGTTTATGTCCATGTGAGGTCAGCCGTTAGTTATACTACTGCTCCAGGCTATAAGTTATGTGCCAAACAATGAAATTCTTGTCAACAATTACATCTTTGAAGATCTCTCTATGTGAAGAAGACTTATGATTTTAAACTAAACTCCACCCTAACAGGCCATGAATGCCCAACCGTACTGCTCGTCCACCGTGTCATCCTCAGCCCACAGGCGTCACCGGATGCGGATATGGAGGGGCATGTGGTCAGCACACCGCTCTCGCGGCCGTATGTCAGTTTCCGAGACCGGAGCGGCTACTTCTCGATCAAGTAGCTCCTCAGTTTGCCTCACAAGGGCTGAGTGCACCCCGCTTGTCAACAGCGCTCGGCAGACCGGTCGGTCACCCATCCAAGTGCTAGCCCAGCCCGACAGCGCTTAACTTCGGTGATATGACGGGAACCGGTGTTACCGCTGCGGCAAGGCCGTTGGCATGCTTACGATTTAGTGGACGTAAAAATCCAGGATTGGTTACAAATGGGTATCCTAAGATGTGGCTAACTTATTCACTAATGTGCATGTTATTGAAAATATAAGACTCGTCAAGAGAAATTTCCTTAGTTTTAAACGATTGTCTATAGGGGAAATTGAGGTATTTATACAGTTGCTTGAATTAGTTCGCTCTTATAATTACTTTCAGTTTAATGGTGAAGATTTCCGGCAGGACGGATTCCCCATGGGCTGTTGTTTCTCGGTGACATTATCCTACATATTTCTTTACCACATTTAAGTATCCGCCTTTGCACAGAACCCTGCGTTGGGTGACATCGTTTCATTTTAAATTTTTATCAATTTCCGGATTCTATGCTTCGCAGCAGAGTCACCCTGGTATAGTCGTTCCTGTAAGTGGGATATGTAGCTTAATAGTTACATATTACATTATGTACTTTCCCTGGGGCGATTTCTATCCTTGACATTATACTGACGATTTCATTTGGCTATAATAACCCACGATGAATTTGCCACGCTACACTTTTAGGTTAATTTTTTTGCACTGATTGTAGGGGGGGAGGGGGAACTTTGGTTTCTGGGCAGTGTGCTTCATTTACTGGTTTTATTTAGTATACTTTATTTTGTTATTTTTGTTGTATTTCAGTGGCTTTTAGGTTACCTATGCTTGTTTACTTCCTTATTAACTCAAGTCTTTGGCCATTGTGTTTCCGATAGTCTGTACTTTTCTCTGTCTATGGCCGTTTTCTATTCTTAGTATGCATGAGCTATGTTAGTATTATGGTAATATATTGGTTTGTCTAGCTGTGAGAAATGGTAGGTCCCCTTGTTATGAGTATTAGTATATCTCATAGATTTTTTATGTTTCTGTAACTCACCGAATTTCATTTTATAGTGCTCCATACTCATTGTATGTCGAACGTTTTTATTATTGAACATGTTTTGGTCTTTTGTCAGCTTATACGCATGTAAGATGGGATTTTCCCTATCACTTTTAATCGGTTACATTTTTAGACCAAAACTGACATATTCCCCGGGTCACCGGAGAAGTATTCTGTGTTTCTTGACTGTACTCACGAGTTGCATTTTGGTTGATCTAGTATATCTGTAGTTTTGTGACCTTTGCTTCACCATACACGTTATGGGGAATTTTTATGATGCTCTTACCATCCATGCGAATTTTTATGATTTTTAACGATGTTTGATTGATGTCGACATCATGATAACTATGTTTTGAGTATGTTATGTGCTTCTGTTGTGGGTCACAAGTTTTACTGAGTGGCTCGAGACTCTTGGCATATGTAGGCTTGTGCTACTATAGTAGTTGTTCCATGGACTTGGTTTTTCTCATTATTTAGAAAGCTGTTTCACACCTTTAAGAACTATTATGGTTTTTATATTTAAAATTAAAATAAAAAGTAAAAAAATGAAAATAATAATAAAAAATAAATAAATGAGAAAGGAAGGGGAAAGGGAAAAAATAGATAAGCTTCAGTCATTTGTCCTTCTGATTTTATGTATTGTCTATTCTTCGCTTTTTTGTAATGTTTGGCACGTTGTATTATAACTCTGTGATGTCTAGTAGTTTCGATGATAATCAGTATGTCTACATATTCTGATTTGTTGTGGTTTACGTGCACAGGTACGCAAGTACTTTTCTTAACGCTACAAATTGCATTTTGTAGGTTTTAAGGACGTACACTATACACTTCATTTTCCGTAACGTCAGCTGTGGTAGACATTGGTATACACTACATGTATAATCGTTTTTAACATGCAGGGACCTGTAGATAGCATTAATGAATTGTCAAAACTGGTCGCCTAAATAAAATAATCACTTAATGCAACAATTCACCGCAGCTATACTATTAAAGCAGAGGTCCACCGCACTCTGAATTCCTCCCTTGGTGCTATATATACTCGACAGCCTGATAGCCTGACCGAGGCTGAAATAAGAGCCTGTCTCACTGACCAGGGAGTTCACCGCGTCGTGAAGCGGGTTGATAAAGAATTAGTGTCAACCCACAATCTATTCCTCAAACTTGACTGTATGTTACTTCCATCAAAAATTAAGGCTGGCTACGAAGCTATTACTGTCAGGTCATATATCTCTATTCCAACGCGTTGCTATAAATGCCAGCTCTACAACCACACCCGCGAACCTTGTGAAAATGCTGCCAAATGTGGGAGTCATGTTAATGAGGGTGAGTGTCCACTTCCTTCCCCTAACTGCAAGGGTGATCGTGCTGCTTCCTCCTGTGGCTATCCAATCTACCTCAATGAGAGAGCCATTCAGAAGATCCGGTTGAAGGAAAAGGCTCCTACTCACATTGCTCAGCTAGCTTCAAACCTTGCACACCACCCTCTGGCAATTATAGCACATTTTTCTCTACACTCCAACCTACGAAGGCCATGGCTACACACAATTGCGTCTTCCAGCTTAGTGCCACGGTTGTGAAATCGTCCAGCTCCAAGATCACACCCTCATCTTCATCTGCTACGGGTGCGCACCATAACAAAAAACTTTCGCCTGCGCCAGCAAAACCGCATGCCTCGCAAACAGAAGCACGGCAATACAAAAAGGAGTACTCCCACAATGACCTTCTGCACGCCTCCAGCCAGGCAATGTCTGGGCTTGCACCTGACAAACGCCAAGGTTCTAAGCAGTCAAGGTCTTCCACTTCTCCACCTCAGCATTATTCTTCAACGTGATATCCTCATCCAGCCAATCTCCGTTTCTTTGGGACACCCGTCAACAGCCAGTTCGCTGGCCAATCGAAGGTGAATACTGTCACCTCAGTCGAACTAATGACCACGATCCTTCAGCCACGTTCGAATTCTACCACTGGCAGCGCCGTAGTTGTAACAACAACGACGTTGTACTATTGTACATATAAATAATTTTTTTCTGATTTTTCGATAAATTAGTGTAATCGATGTTCTGATTTCATTTCTTTTTTGTTTCATGCCATTATGCTAAAGAAACTGTAAACAATTTTCAATGTGAATATTAATGTTTATGTAAAATTTCAAGCAATATTGTAATAGAATTGAAGTGTAACAAATGTTGAAACTGTTGTAAGATGTTAAAGTTGTAATTGTGCGTCTGGTCCATACGTAGCCAATGTATTAGGATATGTAGAATGCAAAACCTCTGGTGAATACCCTGTCTGTAGGGAGCGGTAAAAGGTGAATGGCAGGCGAGCGCGGGAAAATGCACACGGGCGCTGTACGGCATAACGGGCTCAGCAGTAGTAGTCGGAGTTGGGCATTGGTCTGAGCAACACGTTCTGGATCGAGGAGGCTCTCCTGGAAGACGTAGTTTCATTGAGCCTCGCATATGCCGTTCTGACGCCTATGCAGCATGGCAAAATTCCATAGGCACTAAATGGAAAAGTATTGCGACGCTAAGAAGAAGTAAAGTGCCGATACATCAAGAGCCATTGCTGTGATTGTATGTGTGCTCTGTGCCTCACCATCTCGCCGCTTGCCAACCGCCGCATCGATACGAACAGGTTGAAACTTTTAGTACTGTATTCGTGTGGACCAGTGTTACTTTTGTTCCATACTGTTCAATAGCAACTTAAATTTTACCAGATCTGTCCTATCATTTAATTATCCTCACAACTAACCTAGCCAGGGTCCTTTCCAAATGTTGTGCAATCCGAGTGTCCCGAAATGAAGAATTAAAGTTTATGTTAATAATAATTACCTGCAGACCTAGCTATGTTAGAATGATGTTTAAAGAACTTTGTTGTTAATGAACTAATAGACGATAACAAAGGTCTGACAAAGTTGGAAGGTAATTTTGAAATTGGCTCAAATGGTTCAAATGGCTCTGAGCACTATGGGACTCAACTGCTGAGGTCATTAGTCCCCTAGAACTTAGAACTAGTTAAACCTAACTAACCTAAGGACATCACAAACATCCATGCCCGAGGCAGGATTCGAACCTGCGACCGTAGCGGTCTTGCGGTTCCAGACTGCAGCGCCTTTAACCGCATGGCCACTTCGGCCGGCTTTTGAAATTGGTTTAGTAATGAAGTTTAATTATTTCGAGACAGATATAATGGTATTTAAATGAGCGGGAAATAAGATAAAAAGAGTAGTAACTCATATAGTGGAAATTTTGAGCACACAATGATTTCAGTAATTAAATTTTTTTATGCAGTGATCATAACAGTTTCAGGGTCCCCCCCCCCCTTTTTTATTCATTTGAATTCTGAAGTGTTCTAAACTGATTAGACCAGCAAAGTTAAAGCCAATATAAAAACCAGAATTTATCAGTGTTTTACCTTTATCAAAATTGACATTGTGTGTGTGTTTCGAAAGTGCTATTTCTAGGGTAACCTATGCCCGATTTTAATCAGATCAATAGACAGTACGAAGTTTTGTAGTAAACATTTTAGTGTAATGTTATGTATTTATGGTTTATCCATATTAGTACAGAAAGTGAAATTATCAGTTCAGTAGATTTTCCGGTTCTAAAATTTACCACATTATGCAGTGTTATTATGTGTTGTTTTGCATGCACGTACATCAACTTGTACAGGGAAGAAACTTAGTTAATGCCTAATTAGGCTGGCGACCGTATTATTAACAAATTGGTAGCATCTTCTGTGTTGTTTCTTGTCCGTCCTGACGTGTAGTTGCATTTCGGACTTGCTTGACGTACCATTGTTATTACAAAGAGAGTGTAAGTCTGATTTGCCACCATTCAGGTACACGCGGTCAATATCTATACAAAAATCCTTTCTCATAAGGTGAAGCCCGTCAGCTTACCATAGTACAGGCTTTAATGAGTATCGTGTGCCCACCGGCAGCGTTACATAGTGACTGCCCCCTTATTTGACCCATCTCATTTTTCCTGCGTTGATGACCAGATAGAATACCTTACAAACGCTATCCTTACTGCCGCAGCATGTTCCATTCCTCACACCTCTTCCTCGCCGCGACGTGCCTCCGTCCCCTGCTGGACTGACGCATGCCGCTGCGCAATCCGCCGGTGGAGACGAGCCCTCCGCGTTTTTAAACGTCACCTCACAATAGCGAACAGTAGCCGTTAAAAACAGCTACGAGAGCAGTGTCACCGCACTTTCAGGGACAGCAAGAAGACTAATTGGCTTTCTTTTCAAAGCTCTTTTAACGGTTTTACTCCCTCTCCTATTGTTTAACGTAATTTCAACACCTTGGGCCGATTTTGGCAGACATTTCGAGTTCCACTCACTATCATCTTGCCTTCCTCCATCTGAAACTGGCGGGGAGGCATGGACGATTTCTTTCTCCTTCCAGAATCATGAATGTTATAATACCGATTTTACTATGAGGGAGCTTAAACATGCATTCTCTTCATCCCGGTCATCAGCTACATTCTGATGTTTCAACATCTACCTCCTGCGGGCCTACGATTTCTCCTCCATACATAAGACCGCATTTAGACAGATGACACATTTCCCATTCACTGCCATGAGGCCATTGTCATTCCCGTACATAAGGCTGGTAAGGACAAACACTTTCCTTCCAGATACTCCCATCCCCCCTCCCCCCCCCCCCGTTTCCCTCATCAGTAGTACCTGCAAAGTAATGGAACGTGTGATTAATGGTGGCTGGTGTAATGGCTTGAGTCGAGATCTCCTCACTAATGCCCAAGGTGGATTCCATAGGCACCGCTCTGCAGTTGATCGTCTTGTCGCCTTGTCAGCTCTTTTGCGGAAGTGCCAAACTGTGGCCGTATTTTTTGATTTGGAGAAGGCATATGACACCTGGTGGAAGACAAGTATCCTCCGTATTACGTACGAGTGGGGTTTTTGGGGTCGGCTTCCCCTTTTTATCTGGGAATTTTTAAAAGACCGTATTTTTAAGGTAAGTGTGGCCTCGAATTTGTCGGACTCTTTTATTAAAGTGAACGGGGCACCTCAGGTTTCTGTGGTCAGCGTCGCCTTATTTTCCATAGCTATTAACCCTATTATGGATTGTCCCCCGCCAGGTGCCTTAGGGAGTTTATTCGTTGACAACTTTGCGATATATTGCAGTTCTCAGTGAACCTGTCTACTTGAGCGGCGTCTTCAGCGATGTATTGATCGTCTTTACACGTGGAGCATCAACAATGGCTTCCGCTTTTCCGCTGACAAGACTGTTTGTATAAACTTCTGGCGGCGCCAGGAGTTTTTCGCCCCATCTCAGCCTATTCCTTCTTCCGTTTGTTGACACAACGAAATTCTTGAGACTCATGTCTGATAGGAAACTCTGTTGGCCGTCTCAGTCTCTTATCTGACAGCTCGTTGTACTCGCTCCCTCAGTGTTCGTACTCGCTGCCTCAGTGTTGTATGTGTTTTATGCGGTACCTGGTGGGAAGCCGATCGGACCATCCTCGTCTTGTCCGATCGAAAGTTGATTACGTGTGTGTCGTATATTCTTTCGCAAGTCCGTCTATCTTACGTCGTCATACCATAATTCGCCATTGCCGGATACGTTTAGCCACTGGTGACTTCCATACAGTTGAGAGCCTATATGCTGAGACTGCTAACTTACTGTTGTCCTACTGGCGGGTGTTCTCCTCAGTCATTACTCGAGCCGTCTATCTTCTATGTCCGGTCACCCATCCCACGCTCCCTTCACCGCCAGTATGGGCTGCGCCCGTCTCCTCTGTTACCTCCCTCAGTTTGCTTGCGTTTGCTGGTTCGACAGCTTTGCTTTTCGTTCCCCTTGGATGCGTGCTCTTCACCACCCTGGCTTCGTGCTGAGGTACGTGCTCATTTAGGTCTCCATTCTGTTCCTAAGGACACTACGCCTGGTCTGTTGCATCTGTTGCATAGCAGCGAGTTTCTCGTCCTTCGCGCGTGGCTTGGGCACAGTGTCTTCAACTACACCGACGGTTCCAATACCGACATTGGTGTCAGGCGGGCCTTTGTACTTGGTGATGATCCTTTTCAATATCGGCTACTTGACCAGTGCTCGATTTTTACCACGGAGCCATAAGCCCTCTATCAGGCCACTCAGTACATTCGGCGACACGGTCTTCCAAATCGTGTCATCTGCTCAGATTCTCTCAGTGCTCTTCAGAGCCTTAACGCGTTGTACACAGTCCACCGTTTAGTACAGTGGATCCAGGAATGCCTCCACTCAGTCTCTGTGCAGGCGTCAGCTTGGTGGTCCTGTGGGTTCCAGGTCACGTCGGCGTGCCAGACAAAGAGGCTGCTGATGCTGCTGCAAATGCTGCAGCTCTCCTCCCTCGGCTGCTAGTCATTCTGTTCCCTCGGCTGATCTTCGTGCCGCTGTCTGTCGGCATGTGGTCTTCTCTCCAAGGGAACAAACTCAGGGACGTTAAACGTTTCGCAGTAGTATGGTCGGCTTCCTCTCGGACCTCACGTTACTAGGTCATTGTAGCCCCGCATCGTGTAGGACACTGTCGTTTTAGTCACCAGGGTTTATTAATTGGTGACCCTGCCCCACTCTGTGCCTACTGCTCTCAATCCTTGACTGAGCATCACTTTTTGATCCGGTGCTCACTTTTTGTTTATGTTTATGTCTACATTTGCCGCCTACTTTGTCAGATGTTATAGCTGATGACACACGTTCTGTCGATCGCGACTTAATTTTTATTCGCCACAGCGGCATGGCAGAGCAAATTCGATCTTCCCCAACGGGGACTACCGCCATCCCAACGATGTTTTGAGAAATTTCCCCTTGGAACGTCCTTGCCCTTAGCTGCTCCTATTTTAAAGTTGCTTGATTGAGTTTTTGCCCTTTCCGCCTCAGGTTTTTATTTAGTACTGAAACGTCCCCTTAGAAAACTTTATGAATGGCTGTGCTGATGAGCCTCTTACATTAGTTGATTTTTCAAACAGCTGAGCAAAATTGAACGTACTCAGGCATTACTCTCTGTACTTATTCTGATCAACTCTAAACTGACACACAATATTTTTAGCGCAACGCAATCCGACTTTCAAAAATCCCTACAAAAGAATGACCCTGACTAACAATAACATATACCTTTCATGAATCACTTACCCCACAAAAATCTCCGTTACTCGAACTACTGCAATGCAGCGAGCTCCAATACTGCCAGATAAATAAAAGATTCTAACTACTGAAGGCACTAACTACTTATAGGCATAGTTAGCAAATGAAAGATTTTCATAGAGAACAAACAATGTATTTATCTTAATAATGTTCCAAAGTCTTCATCCAATATTACAAATTTACTCTTTCTGATGGACACACGTCCAGATCGCCCGCTCTCAAAATTCTGCCATTTCTCTCCCCACACCCACCACTCCTGGCGGCTCACCTCCAACTGCGCAACGCTACGCGCTGTTCACATCCAACTGCCCAACACTACAATAGAGAATATTTCAACAAAGTCAACCAGCCACAGACTGCACTCAGCACAGTCAGTGATTTTCATACAGAGCGCTACGTGGCGTTACCAACATAAAAACTTAAACAGCCTACTTACAGTACTTGTTTTCTCTTATGTTATAATACGGGTACTTATGAGTTTAGCAGTTTTGCGCCCTAAAGCAACAACCAACCAAACATCTGTTTGGTCGAGTGAGTGTGCACTTCGCAGGAAGTAGTACGTGGATAATAGGGAGGTATTGATGCGGTAAGATGTGGTTCGACCGGTAGAATGTTACCATGTGGTCATACAGGCCCTCCCAGAAAGGTGACGTAAGGCCGTCGCATTTAACGGAGGTTACGTTGAAAAATATGGTTTTCTAGCCGAAATGGTGGGGGATAATATAGTGTAATGGAATCCTGAACAAAACCAACCTGCTTTGAGAAAAAAAGAGTGTTGCACTACTTATTGGTCATCCCTTTATATTGTGAATACTGAACCTCATTGTCTCTTACTCATCTTCATAAAAATTCCATTAATACCTTTTGTTATTCAGACACGTCGAAACTATGTGCAAGCAAGCACTGCAGCACCAACATTACCTCATTTCTTCATTTGTTGAATTAATCTTTACCAACTCTTAATATAAAATTTATCATCCTCTATACCTTTATCTCTGTGCTCTGAAGCTATTTCTAGACTGGTCAGAAGCATGACCAACACACGACTCATTTACTAGCTTCTCTTAGCCTACTAGAATAATGATTATGCTAACAGCGACATAAAATCACGCTGCTTATACTCAGAATCTCTATGGCTTAACATATGGATTGTTGAAAACCTCTATTGGAAAAAATATTCGGTTTACAGATATGAAGTGTGACACATCGAATGAAGCCACACCAAAAATAAGCTGCAAACCTTCCACAGCTCTGCAAAGCGCGCTAATTCTTCAATTGTGAACGGGACAGTACATCTTGGGACCACTGTCAGGATGCCTTTCAAGTTTAGCTTCTATGTGTTTTGCCTCGTTACAGCAACAAGGATTATCAGCGTGGGAAGTTGCCCACTGTATTGGCGTGAACCACAGCGACATAATGCGTACACTGAAGACACGGAACATTGGTAGGCTACCTTCTAGTTGTCGTTTGTGGTCAAAAACACTGGGTGATATTTGCTACTTGCAAGATGTTGCCCACAGGTCAACTGTAATACAGCTCCGCACTGCTGTTTGGGGATAGCTCTGAGCACTGTGACGCAACAGGCTCCACACAGTCAGCATTAATTAAGAATTACAGCCCCCCCCCCTGCCAAAAAAAGAAAAGCTCCTAGCACCGTGGTGCTTTTATAAGTGTGGAAATGATAAGCAAGCCAGGCTAGCTGCGTTCTCAGCCACCAGTGAAGCAGTAGCGACTTTAGTTTCTGTGCTTTTCGTGTCCGGTCATTTTTTTCTGGATGTCCGTTTGTAGCTGAAAAGTTTCTCAACTTTGTTTTTCAAAAGTGGTGGTGGGTGTATTTTGCATCGTCATTGTGCTGAAATAGTAACTCTGAACAAGTCTTCTTACTTCAAAATCAGCGTTCACTATAACGGCGGTATCTCGCTCTCTTGATTCATTTTTCTGCGTGGCATAATACAGTTCAGTGTCCAGATTAGTCTGTGGTAAAACCAACTTAGGTCATTGGCGTAAAGTATCACCCATATTCAATGATGAATATAGGATATTTCTATCATATTATCGTCGTATTAGAGAGTAGTGACCAGATACCAACATAGCTCTCAGCTAGACAAAGATTCGGGTAGAAAATGGGACAGTAATGTTTCGGTGCTGTATCGCGGACTGATGTCGGACGCCTCTCATCGCTACCGAGCCCTGTGTACTTAAACCCGTTGTCCAGCCAGACAGCAAAAACTTCGGCGATATTTTCAAGACCATTATGCATCTGCCCGCTGTTCCCACCCCTCGCACCTCTTCAAGAGCTGGCAGGAATCAATCGAATGAAATTGCCTGTATTATATGCCGAAATGAGCTTGACTGACCCTGCCTCGCACTAATCTAGATTTGCGGTATTTCTTCGCAGGACCCCTTCCTCATACAGCCTTGTACTTCAGGAGAGTCGCCATCGAACAGTGAGACATGATGGAGCAACAGTGTCTCATCCATCTTGAGGACAGGACGCCGAAAAAGATCCGAGGACGTTCAGCAGCACAGGGTACAGGAACAAGGTTTTCGGTGTCAGTCAGTAACACATTCTTTCTTTCATACTTAGAAAAGTGGCGCAGTGGTTACAGCATTGGACTCACGTTCTGGAGGACGATGGTTCAAGTTCTTTATCCGACTTTCCGAAGTCATTCCAGGCATTGGCCTGGTTGTTTCCCTCCAAAGAGTCCTTTGAAACGAAGTTTGTGATCCATCTCTACTGACGCCGTTGTCAATGGAATGTTAAACCATGACATTCCTTCTTTCCATTTTTTTTTCACAAATGTGCGCACCCGTATTCCAGTCCTAAAACCTGAGGTCAAATAACGTTACAACATCTGGAGTTAGTAGTTTTGACGAAGAAGCGATGTACTCATCAAATTCATCAACTCAGACACGAAAAAATGTACGATTAATAACCTTCCTGAAACTTGACTTAACGCTGGAAATCAGGCCTTCAAAGTGTCGACTTAGTACCAGCAACGCAATTCACTTGGACTGAAATCACAGGCACGTAATATATAGACTATTTAATGCGCGACAGACTGGTTAAATCTATTGTGCAACAAAAAGACACAAAGGCAAAAACTATACAATACTCCATCCAACGTTTTCTCAGACAAAGCCCTGCCTCTGTGGCCGAGCGGTTCTAGGCGCTTCATTCCGGAAGCGCGCTGCTGCAAGTTCGAATCCTATCTCGGGCATGGATGTTTATGATGTTCTTAGGGTTGTTACGTTTAAGTAGTTCTAAGTCTAGGAGACTGATGACCTCAGATGTTAAGTGGCATAGTGCTCAGAGCCATTTGAACCATTTGAACCCAGACAAAGAAGTTTTATCGCTCTGTTTCTAAGCGACTATGCGGAGGTGAGTGGGATAGCCATAACCACATATACAGATGGCAGTAGCATCGTCTGCACAAGGTATAGCATGGTAGTGCTTTGGCGGAGTTGTCATGTGAAAAAGTTTCCATGTGATCACGGCCGCACGACAGGAATAGACTTCCAATGCGGAAAGATAGTTGGAGCTAGACGCATGGAACATTCCATTTCGGAAAGCGTTAGGGAATTAAATATCCCTAGATCAACAGTGCTAGCAGTGAGCCGAGAAGACTAAATTTCTGGTATTACCTCCTACCAGGGACAACACAGTAGCCAAAGGACTTCACTTAACGAGTGAGACACACGGCGTTTATTCCGTTTCGGAAAGCGTTAGGGAATTAAATATTCCGAGATCAACAGTGCTAGCAGTGAGCCGAGAAGACTAAATTTCAGGTATTACCTCCTACCACGGACATCACAGTAGCCAACAGGCTTCACTTAACGAGTGAGACACACGGCGTTTGCGTAGAGTTTTCAGTGCTAAAAGACAAGAAACACTGCGTGAAATAACCGCAGAAATCAATATGGAACTTACGACGAACGTAGCTGTCAAGGCAGAATGGCGAAATCTGGCATTAACGGGCTGTTGTAGCTGACGACCGGTGCGAATGCCTTTGGTAACAGCACGACATCGACCGCAGCGCCTCTCCTGGGCTCGTGATCATATCGATTGGACCCTAGGCGACTGGATAACCGTGGGCTAGTCAGATGAGTCCCGATTTCAGTTGGCAAGAGCTGACGGTAGGGTTACAGTGTGACGCTGAGCCTACGAATCCATTGACACCAGTTGTCAACAAGCCACTGTGAAAGCTGGTAGTGGCTCTGTAACGGTTTGAACCGTGTTTTCACCGAATGGACTGGGTCCTCTGGTGCAACTGAAGCGATCATTGAGTGAAAATGGGTATGTTCGGCTACTTGGAGACAATTTGCAGCCATTCGTGGACTTCATGTTCCCAAAAAACGATGCAGCATGTCAACGGGCCACAGATGTTCACGATTGATTTGAAGAACATTCTGGATAATTTGAGCGAAAGGTCTGGCCAGCCAGATCGCTCGACATGAACCCCATCTGACATTTCCGCGACATAACTGAAAGGTCAGTTCATGCACAAAATCATGCATCTTCAACATTTTCGCAATTAGGGTCGACTATAAAAGCAGCATGGCTCAATAGTTTTGCAGGGGACTTTCACTGACTTGTTGCGTCTATGTCACATTCAGATGCTCCACCAAGCTCGGCAGAAGGATGTCCGACGCGATAGTACGAGCTATCCGTTGACTTCTGTCACCTCAGTGTATTATGCAACAAAGACACAAAGGCAAAACCATGCAATAATACATTCAAGATCTCCTCAGACCATGACATTTTATCACTTCCTTTTCTAAGTGAGTATATCCCTCAATGCCTAGACTCAAATGTAACTGCATGCTTCTAAAATGTTATCAATACGCAGTAATTCCGTAACTGTCCTCGCATTCGAGGAGACGTCGGTTCATATCTCCGATCAACTCACTGTGGAGGAACAGCAGCTATATCTTCATGGTGCGTGGAAGCGGGCTCTCGATTCGCGATGCTTCAGAGAAGTCCGCCGAATTGTTTACGTAACCAAAGGAGCATTGACTTTACAAGCACAGACGTTGATCCAGTCTATTGCAACATCACGTAATCATGACGTAAGCCGATGAGTGGCAAGCAGCCTATGGGCAGTCACGAAAGGCAGTTACTCTTGCCAAAGACAATGACAGTGGTCGTCGAACGGTTAAGGTTTTACCCAGACATGACTCGGCAAGAAAAACGAGAACATTTCAGACAAGAAAGTCGCTGCAACTACCTGGATGATTCCTTCGAAAAGGAATCATTTACTTCACCAAACAAGGAACTGGAGCGGTAAGACAGTGGACACGTTCCAAAGGACTGCGGTTCCATTCTCTATCCGGTCATCAAGATTTTTTTATACCCCTGCACATTTACTTGTATATTTGCTTCATTATGTCCTATAAAGTATATTTGTGAAGTGATTAAATATCATTTGTTTCTTCAGCGGCGTTGCATTATGTTCAGGAAGTGGTGTTACGTGGTGGATATCATCAGAGCTTTAGGAGGAACGCTGTGACGGGTAGAAAGTGCTACCACCGACTGGAGGCTGTTCACCCCTGCGGTGGCGACCTCGATCTGGTGTGACGCAGTCCGGAAGCCGGCTAATGTAGGCAGGCGGACGGAGCTGAAGGCGGCGGCCTAAGGGAACAGCCAGGGAGGTCGCCGGCGGAACGCTGAAAGCGCTCCACGGTCGGGACTCCGGACGTTCTACACGGCCTTTGTGCTCCTGCTGATCCGGCACTTCATTAAAGCACTGCGGCTGACCGTTGTATCTTATTACACACGGACATATCGCATCATGAGCAGTCTATTACAGCTTTTGGGTTAAGCAGTTACACGTATATCCTTCAGTTCTTTTCTACTACTTCTTTTTAGCAGTTTGAAAAGATCCATACTGGATGATATTTTCCTCGTGTTGACTGTTGAAGGACTTGTTGATAACGGGTGACCTTCCTGACACCAAAATGCTATTTTATACTGAGGACAGGAATGGCATGAACTCCGTCTGCAACTTGTGCACTCTTTCCTCTGTGTTATGCTTTTCTTCCGAGATTAAGGTTGGGAGCCAAGCCGACATTTGCCTAAACAGATGTAATAAACTCTATAAAAACAACCCCAGGTTGAACAGTATACCAAACTGGTGGACAAAAGTTGTTAATCGGCCCAGCGAATTAGAACTGTGTCAGGTTCTCACCTATCTCTAACACACTAAGTATCCAGTATTATCTGTATTACTTGTCTCAGAAGTACCATAAAATGTGTAAGTAAGTATATAAAGTACAGTAAAGAAAGATAAGACATGGACAAGAATACCAAATATTTCAAAATACACGTACAGGTATCTATACTGCACGCCATTAAAATTAAAACACTGGGAAGGATAGCAAATACCGAAATTTTGAGTGTTGTGCTTGTACAGCATAGCAGCAAAAAAAGTACATCATTAAATCTCTAGGTGATTTGGGGTGTACAGAATGCGAAATTTAGAATACACAGTTGCCGCGTCTGACAGTAACGATGTCTCTAATACCGCTGGGCATTGCGACGAACAGTTTGATACTATGGTGAGTCTCTCAATAACCAACAACCAGATGTTATCAGTGAATGACTGATCTGGAGAACATGATTGGCAGGGACACTTATCAAGTATCTTCTTTGTCATTTTAGATGAAAAGCGCCATATAGTGTTGCATTATGCTATTTATAGATCGTCACTGAGACATCAAAGATAGAGCAAAGAAGCTGGCCTTAACAAAATAGAAAATTAATGGCTACTGACTGAATTACCAGTAACACGAATTAGAGGTCACCATGTTATGTACCCAATACTATCTTTTAGGTGACCACTTTTCCTGAAACTGTCATCCAAAATGTTTCAGAACATTTTTATACTCATTTTCCTTGATTAAGTAGTCTATCTGTGACTCTGAATAATAATTAAATCAAGGTTCAGTACCTCCTTTCATTGCTTTCTGTTCACAGACTGCATGGTCAGGAGCCTATTAGCTGGCTAGTAAAAGATAAGACTTTTTGAGGGGAGCAAGCTATGACAACAATGTTCAGAGACCGAGGCCAAGACGCAGCCTTAAGGCACCCATTCACAGGCCGTCGAGACAGCAAACACTCCTCCCCCCCCCCCCCTTCGGCCCACCACCCACTGAGCCTTCGGCGGCCTATCTTACTGTTTCGGTCGACACACTGCAACTCGTGGCAGATCCTACCTGCGCCCAGCGCCCAGTCGCATGGCAGTTTCCATCATACCAAAACAGCAGCAGCGAAAGACTACACCCTTGTCTTACATCCTTTTCAACCCGAGCGCTTCGTTCTTGGTCGTCCACTCTTATCATTCCCTCTTGGATCAAGTACATACTGTACATTACCCGTCTCTCCCTGTAGCTTAGCCCTATTTTTATCAGATTTTCGAACATATTGCACAATTTTACATTGTTGAACCCTCTTTCCAGGTTGACAAATCCTATGAATGTGTCTTGCTTCCATGGCCAACCGCAATGTCAGAACTGCCTCTCTGGTGCCTTTACCATTCTTCTATATATTCATGTCAGCAACTTGGATGCATGAGCTGTTAAGCTGACTGTGCGATTATTTTCGCACTTGTCAACTCTTGTAATCTTCTGAATTGTGTGACTGATATATTTTTGGAAGTCAGATGGTATGTTGCAAGACTCAAAAATTCTACACACCAACTTGAATAGTCGTTTTGTTGCCACTTCCTCCAATGATTGTTGGCAATTCTGATGGAATGTTATCTATCCCTTCTGCGTTACTTGATCTTAAGTCCTCCAAAGCTGTCTTAAATTCTGATATACTGGATCCCCTAACCATCTATCTAACTATCTATATACGGATCCCGCTCCAGCTACTGCCGGGCCTGGGTGCTGACGAGTCCTCTCCATTTGGCTCGGTCGTCCCAACACTTTCCTTCCTCCACTTGCTGCCAGGTCACACCTCTCCTTTCCACAGATATTCTCACTCACATTTTCCACCGTGTTCTTGGGCGCCCTCTAGGTCTTTTCCCATTCATCTTTAGTTCTGCCGTAATTTTGGGAAGTCTCTACCCATGCATTATCTTTGCATGCCCATACCATCTTAATGTCTTTTTTTACAATTTCTTCTCTCATACTTTCTTATTTAAGGTCCTTTCTAATCTCTACATTCCTTACTCTGTTCATTCTTGTTTTTCCCTTAACTGCTCTGAGAAATTTCATTCCGAGGCTAGTCTGTGTTTTGAAAGCGCCGGCCGCGGTGGCCGGGCGGTTCTAGGCGCTTCATGTCCGGAATCGTGTGACTGCTAAGGTCGCAGATTCGAATCCTGCCTCGGGCATGGATGTGTGTGATGTCCTTATGTTAGTTAGATTTAAGGAGTTCTAAGTTCTAGGTGACTGATAACCTCAGATATTAAGTCCCATAGTGCTCAGAGACATTTGAACCATTTTTTTGGTTTGAAAGCAATATATGAAGACTTTCATACTGGCTTGCTAGGCCTAATGCAAGAAAGGATTTTCTGTTGGGGTTGTCTCCCTTAGCCTTTGGAGTTTCTCCTCCACCACAAGGCAGTGGTTCCCTTCTCATTTAATCCCCAGAAAGGAGGGTTGCCTCATCTGCCAGCTACGCCGGTCCTCCTTCTCCGCCGTCGCTGCTATTAAGGTCTTCACCCGAGTATTTGTATGGAGTGGAGCCATGTATGGAAGTGAAACGTGGACGATAAATAGCTTAGACAAGAAGAGAATAGAAGCTTTCGAAATGTGGTGCTACAGAAGAATGCTGAAGATTAGATGGGTTGATCACGTTACTAATGAGGAGGTTTTGAACAGAATTGGGGAGAAGAGGAGCCTGTGGCACAACTTGACTAGAAGAAGGGATCGGTTGGTAGGACATGTTCTGAGACATCGAGGGATCACCAATTTAGTATTGGAGGGCAATGTGGAGGGTAAAAATCGTAGAGGGAGACCAAGAGATGAATACACTAAGCAGA
Organism: Schistocerca americana; assembly: GCF_021461395.2. Classification (NCBI taxonomy): domain Eukaryota; kingdom Metazoa; phylum Arthropoda; class Insecta; order Orthoptera; family Acrididae; genus Schistocerca; species Schistocerca americana. The sequence goes on from NC_060122.1 coordinate 330,039,450, forward strand.
TTCAGAAGGATGTAGGTTGCAGTAGGTACTGGGAGATGAAGAAGCTTGCACAGGATAGAGTAGGACGGAGAGCTGCACCAAACCAGTCTCAGGACTGAAGAGCACAACAACAACAACGCGTAACCTTGGGCATGGCTTCCGTGTTATACCCCATGGGATTGGGTCCCTGCTTGAACTCAGCCTTCCTAGTAGTCCGGCCTGTTGAAGTGTATAATGCCCACCCCCCCGCGACGTGGAAGCGCCAGACAGGAATTACCCCAGTGGAGGAATAGGGAAGGGTACCCTACCTTCCTGGAGCCGGGTTAATGATTGTGTATGGAGCCACAATCCCCTATCTCTTCTAAATTGACTCCCGTTTCTCCATCTATCCCAACGGACAAATCTTACCCCTCACAGATGCCTTCAATGTAGTCCTTCCAACTGCCCGCCCTCTCCTCTGAGTGATATTTATTGTTATATTTCGAGGAGTTTTGGGCACCTGCTCTGCAATCGCAGTCGGCAGCTCGCGCCCGCGCTGGCTGTTACCAGTGGTAAGAGCACGGCACAGCGGGCGGCGCCGCCCCGGATCCCCTCGTTACTGCCGGCTCTGTTTGTCGGCCGCCCTGATTGCGTGGCGGCGCCGGCCGGCCTCCGCTGCTCTCTAATTGAGCCACGGACACACCCTGCCGCCCCCTCTCCCTGCTGGCGTCTACTAATCAGGGCTGCGCCGGCAAGGTTTAGCACTGTCCAGACCGTGTCCGCCGCAGACTTCTCGCGGCGCAGGCAACAAAAAGAATTCAGCGCGGCGCCCGCTCGAAAACGAAGTGGATAGGAGAGACGACGAGAACTACACAGAACACTCTAGCATGGAAAGCTGCATCCAACCAACTAAGGACTGAGGACCGCGAACACAAAACAGGTGCGTAGGACTCAGCAGTAAACGCCAATTAAGTTCTTTTTCGTGGTACTGGTGGTGTCAGTATACACACTAAGACAGAAAAAACCACTCGACACGAAGAAATTTTATAAATTGTTTACAAATTGATATTCATACAGAAGGTAGAAGGACCGATCCTCAGAATTACAGACCAATATCCTTAACATCGGTTTGTTGCAGGATTCTCGAACATATTCTCAATTCGAATATAATGAATTTCCTTGAGACAGAGAAGTTGCTGTCCATACATCAGCACGGCTTTAGAAAGCATCGCTCCTGCGAAACTCAACTCGCAGATTTTTCACATAATATCTCGCGAACCATGGATGAAGGGTATCAGACAGATGCCATATTCCTTGACTTCCGGAAAGCGTTTGACTCGGTGCCCCAGTGCAGACTCCTAACTAAGGTACGAGCATGTGGGATTGGTTCCCAAGTATGTGAGTGGCTCGAAGACTTCTTAAGTAATAGAAACCAGTACGTTGTCCTCGATGGTGAGTGTTCACTGGTGGTGAGGGTATCATCTGGAGTGCCCCAGGGAAGTTTGGTAGGTCAGGTGTTGTTTTCTATGTACATAAATGATCTTTGGGATAGGGTGGATAGCAATGCGCCGCTGTTTGCTGATGATGCTGTGGTGTACCGGAAGGTGTCGTCGTTGAGTGACTGTAGGAGGATACAAGATGACTTGGACAGGATTTGTGATTGGTGTAAAGAATGACAGCTAATTCTAAATATAGATGAATGTAAAGTAATGCAGATGAATAGGAAAAAGAATCCTGTAATGTTTGAATACTCCATTAGTAGTGTAGTGCTTGACACAGTCACGTCGATTAAATATTTAGGCGTAACTTTGCAGATCGATTTGAAGTGGGACAAGCGTGTGATGGCAGTTGTGGGGTAGGCGGATAGTCGTCTTCGGTTCATTGGTAGAATTTTGGGAAGATGTGGTTCATCTGTAAAGGAGACCGCTTATAAAACACTAATACGACCTATTCTTGAGTACTGCTCGAGCGTTTGGGATCCCTATCAGGTCGGATTGAGGGAGGACATAGAAGCAATTCAGAGGCGGGCTGCTAGATTTGTTACTGGTAGGTTTGATCATCACGCGAATGTTACGGAAATGCTTCAGGAACTCGGGTGTCTCTGGAGGAAAGGCGGCGTTCTTTTCGTGAATCGCTACTGAGGAAATTTAGACAACCAGCATTTGAGGCTGACTGCAGTACAATTTTACTGCCGCCTACTTACATTTCGGGGAAAGACCACAAAGATAAGATAAGAGAGATTAGGGCTCGTACAGAGGCATATAGGCAGTCATTTTTCCCTCGTTCTGTTTGGGAGTGGAAAAGGGAGAGAAGATGCTAGTTGTGGTACGAGGTACCCTCCGCCACGGACCGTATGGTGGATTGCGGAGTGTGTATGTAGATGTTGATGTAGATATCGACGGAAAATGCAAAACTGTAAACCTTGGTGGCCGGTGGATGAATGTAAGACGCTGCAACGCAATTTCACCACCCATCTGGCAATAATAGTAAACAGCGACATGTCGATACCAGAGCAGGTCTTAGCAATTTGCATTCCGTGTACTTAGTTGGACAGTGACTATGCCTCGCATACACGTAGATGTCAGCATTTGAGAGAGGACGTGTAGTTGGGCCCAAAGAAGCCGGTGGGAGTAATCGGCGAGTCGCTCGAAATTCGGATAGGAGCGATGCCACTATTCGATCGTGTTGGCAGGAATGGGTGAACCGTGGTCGAACACAGCATCAAGAAGGCGAGGACCGATGCAGTCCCATACAGGCACACAGAGCCACAGATTCATTATTACCATCGATCCGACGTGCAACTGGATCTTCACTAAACACAAGGACCGTTAATAGACGTCTCACAGAATGGGGGCTAAGTTCACGATGGCCACTGCACCATCCACTCTTGAGTTCTGTACACCAACAAGCCTATTTTCAAAGTCTTGAACATGACTGCTAGGTTCAGTGACCGTTTACAAATTAAAATTGAAACAAATGAGCCCTCGGTCACCATTTTTTAGTCTTATTAACCAGGTTTCAACACTTCTAAGAGTGCCTTCATCAGAATTTAGACATTTAAAGTGGTCTATAACATAATTACAAATTTGTGGGAAGAAAAAACTTTTTTATATAGAAAAAGTGTAAGTACTGACTAACGATACAGGACAGAGACAGTACTTACATGTCACGTATAAAATTAATAACAGGCCAGAAGGGCTTCAGTCGCAAAATATTTAAGAGGAATGTGTGAAGGCGAGAATCTAAGGGCTGCTCATACCTGTACAGCCTTTGTGTCACTCCTTGTAGTATAAACCCGTGCAATGCAGATGTTACTGCATGCTATGTTCTAATACCTACCATAAAGGAAATGGTACAAATGGTTCAAATGGCTCTGAGCACTATGGGACTTGACATCTGAGGTCATCAGTCGCCTAGAACTTAGAACGACTTAAATCTAACTAACCTAAGGACATCACACACATCCATGCCCGAGGCAGGATTCGAACCCGCGGTTCCAGACTGAAGCGCCTAGAACCATTCGGCCATACCGGCCGTCGGAAATGGTAAACTAGAAATCAAAATCTGGGAGTATTCGCTACTGAAACACATGTCTAAATGTTCATTGTGACTTTCACTCACTTTATTTCGCTGGAAATCATGCGTAAATTCGTAGAAGAAAGGACGGCTCACGGCAGTTGACAGGAATATGAATCCTGCTGCAGGCAGTTTATTTTTAATAAATATGCTGCATTCGCACCTGCTGCTAATATGAACTATGAGCCCATTTGCAAACGAGCATGAAAGTCCGTAGGATTGAAAAATAACGCAGGGAGCAAAGTAATTTTTGAGAGATTTTAGCTTAGGAGATATTCACCCCTGCACATTCAAAGACGCGTTCTGAACAAAGAGCTAACCTTGATCAGACTGAAACTTAAACTGCGAAAACATGTCCTGCTGATGCAGCTAAAAATCAAGTAATACTGAATTACTCCAGAGCAACCCAGCAAGAAACGGTCTCATCAATAATCCTGAACGCTGCAGCTTATAAATCCGTAATATGCAAGACAAAATGTCTGATCTTAAGGGCAGATGTAGGGCAAAACTGCGGAAAGGTATGAACTTTTTTATTGCGTAATTTATTAGATCGATTCTTTAAGAATGACAATAGAATAATGTACAATCGTTTGCTCGACGAAAGATCCGTACCCAAAGACTGGAAAACTGCACAGGTCACACGAATATTCAAGAACGGTAGTGGGAGTAATCCACTAAATTACAGGCCCATATAATTAACGTCGATATGCAGCAAGAGTTTGGAACATATATTGTCTTTGAACATTATGAATTACCTCGAAGAAAACGGTCTACTGACACACAGTCAACAGGAATTTAGAAAACATCGTTCTTGTGAAACACCACTAGCTCTTTATTCGCACGAAGTTGTGAGCGCTATTGACAAAGGATTTCAAATTGATTCCGTATTTCTGGATTTCCGAAAGGCTTTTGGCACTGTACCACACAAGCGGCTTGTAGTGAAACTGCTTGCCTGTGGAATATCGTCTCAGTTATGTGACTAGGTTCATGATTTTTTGTCAGAGCGGTCTCAGTTCGTAGACGGAAAGTCGTTGAGTAAAACAGAAGTGATTTCTGGCGTTTCCCAAGGTAGTGTTACAGGCCCTTTAGTGTTCCTTATCTATATAAACGATTTGGGAGACAATCCGAGCAGCAGTCTTTGGTTGTTTGCAGACGACGCTGTCGTTTATCGACTAATAAAGTCATCAGAAGATCAAAACAAATTGCAAAACGATTACGAAAGATATCTGAATGGAGAGAAATTTGGCAATTGATCCTAAATAACGAAAAGTGTGATGTCATCCATATGAGTGCTAAAAGGAATTCGTTAAACTCACGAGAAATCAGTCTAATCCAAAGGCCGTAAATTCAACTAAATACCTAGGTATTACAATTACGAACAACTTAAATTAGAAGGAACACACAGAAAATGTTGTGGGGTAGGATAACCAAAGACTGCGTTTTATTGGCAGGATACTTAGAAATTGTAACAGATCTACTAGAGACTGCCTACACTACGCTTGTCCGTCCTCTTAAAATACTGCTGTGCGGGATGGGATCCGTAGCAGATAGGACTGACGGCGTACATCCAAAAAGTTCAAAAACGAGCAGCGCGTTTTGAATTATCGCGAAACAGGGGAGAGAGTGTCACTGACATTATAGAAGATTTAGGGTAGACACCATTAAAACAAAGGCGTTTCTCGTTGCGGCTGAATCTTCACACGAAAATTCAGTCATCAACTTCCTCCTCCGAATGTGAAAATATTTTGTCGACGCCGACCTACATAGGAAGAAACGATCACCATAACAACATAAGGGAAAATCAGAGCTCGCACGGGAAAATATAGGTGTTCGCTTTTCCCGTGCGCTGTACGAGATTGGAAAATAGAGAATCGTGAAGGTGGTTCTGTGAATCATGTGCCAGGCAGTTAAAAGTGATTTGTAGAGTATCCATGTAGATGTAGATGCAGAATAACATCGCAAAGTTTTTCAATCGAATAATGACTAGAAATATGCCTTAAAAAAGTTTATTTGGACGTCTGCGACTGCCACGCCTCCCTTTCTACGCTGTGATCCACACCTTCCGCAAGCTAGAAATTTTTAGTGCGTTAATTTTTTTTTCACAGAATCGAAACGAACTGCAGATGAATCTATGAGTCTATTAGGCCGCGAGAAAGATTATCTTTGTTTGTTCCTTAGTTTACAATGTTGTTTTTGTAGTAGTACGTACTACAAACCTATTTCAGTTTTTCTTCCAAACTTCTGTGTTTGCCTTATTTAGATTTGTCCGTTCGTCTTCGACTGAACTACCTACTGAGCTATTTCTGGTCGTACTGTCTGTAGCCTCCGAGAACTTCAAGCGTATCTCTTCATTCCTTCGTACTTTAGTACTTACGTATCCCACTTTTTTACGCTTACGTTCTTCCTGACTAGTCTCTTAAACTTCAGCCTACTCTTCATCATGACTACATTGCGATAGGAGTCTACATTTGCTCCTGTACGCCTTGCAATCCAATATCTGATTTCAAAAGCTCTGCCTGACCATTATATAATCTAACTGAAAACTTCCCGTATCTCCTGCTTTTTTCCAAGTATACCTCCTCCTATTATGATTCTTGAACAGAGTATCCGCTATTAGTAGTGAAAATATATTGCAGAAATCAGTTAGTCTTTCTCCTCTCCCATTCCTACTACCAAGTCCATATTCTCCTGTAACCCTTTCATCCACTTCTATCTCTACAATCGTATTCCAATCTCCCCTGAGTATTATATTTTCATCTCCCTTTACGTACGGAATTGTCCTTCCACTATCCTCATTTTCTTCATCTGTCTCTTCATCTTCTGCTTGCGTCGTTGGCAAATTAGTGCCAAGTTCAGGTAACGGTAATGACGGTGGATATCGAGCACGAACACTTCTTTCCAAAGTGGACCATAAAGGCTCAATAATCTTGAGATCTATTGAATGTGGTGGCGGGGGAGATGCGACAATTCACCCTCGTTCTCACGAATCCAGTGCTGGACAATGCGAGCTGTGTGAATAGGCGCCGGCCACTGTGTCCGAGCGGTTCTAGGCGCTTCAGTCTGGAACCGCGCGACCGCTACGGTCGCAGGTTCGAATCCTGCCTTGGGCATGGACGTGTGTGATGTCCTTAGGTTACTTAGGTTTAAGTAGCTCTAAGTTCTAGAGGACTGATGACTTCAGATGTTAAGTCCCATAGTGCTCAGAGACATTTTGTGTGTGTGTGTGTGTGTGTGTGTGTGTGTGTGTGTGTGTGTGTGTGTATGTGTGTGTGAATAGGCCCCTGTCGTCTTGGAACAAACCATCATCAACGGGGAAAAACACTGGGCCATCCGAAGGAGTTGATCAGCAGAATTGGCCACCTAAACCTCGACAGTAGTGCGATCTTGCATAGTAACCTAGGCTCTAATGGACTGCCCGTATCATCACCGAACCGGCACCATGTTTCCCTGTTGGTAGCAAACAGTCTACAACATAGACTTCGGGCGACGTACGCCAGACGTAAATTCGGTCAGAAATTGGAAATAGTGTGAAACAATGGACACCTGATGAAACGACTTTATTCTATTGTTCCATAGTACAGATTTTATGGTTTTGGGACCTCATCTCCCTGTTACGGGTATTTGCATCACTGAAGCGTTGTTTTAGTAATTCAGCTCGGCCTGGATATCCCAGCTTATGAAGTTCCCTTTTGTTGTTTTGGCAGTGACAGGGTTCGCGAGTGCGGCATCCAGTTCTAGAGTGACTGCTGTCCTCTTCTTTTTCGTCACAGTTCTCTTCAATGACCGTCTGCTACGATCACTCAACAAATACTTTAGTCCCCATTCTGACTTAGTGGATTTCCCTCTTCCTCTTTATGCTGTATAAACGTTAGATACGATGCCTGTTGCAACACCAAACGGTCTGGCTATCTTGGTTAAAGAAGCGCACTGACAATTTGCCCTCGTTAGAATTTACTTAGCTCCAACATAATTCACGTTTTTCAGTCCACGAATAACCCTTGCGACGTATTGCAGGCTTTACGTTGGTGCTGCTCGTGTTGAAATGCAACAGCGCCAACTGCAGACTTAGCTAGCCACTGCATTACTCTTTCTGTACCTATACTTTTCTCCAAGTCCTGTAATTCACTGCTTTACCATATTCAGACCCCAAAAGGCATCACCGTGATTCATCGAAACATAATACTTAAGCAAGACACTGCTCCCTAAATTACAGACTCCTTAGTGCCCCGCCCCCTCCCTCCATTTAACGAATTCAGAATATTGGCAACTTGGCAATACACTGTCACCAGATACCCAAAGGTCAGCAGAATGGCACAAGTCACTGTTATACTTTAATCAAAACAAAAATACAAGGTGAGCACAAAGTCTTGCCCTGATTATAAAAATTTATAAAAGTATAATCGTTTGACATAATAAGTTACATTTGATGCCGTTACATAGCTTAGTGATACTAGTTTTTACTTAAAACCACTTACGTTAGTAAATCTCAATGTGTGCTCCCTTGGTAGCTCGGAGAATGTCGAGACGGTATTCCAGTTCCCTTCAGGTGTTTGGTGACATGTGTTCTGTCAGAGTACCCACAGCAGCTTGTATCCTAGCCATCAGTCCGTCGTCGTCTGTATAACGGCATCAAATGTAACTTATTATGTCAAACGGTTATACTGCTATAAATTGTTATAATCAGTGCAAGACTTTGTGCTCACCCTGTATTTCTTCCGGAAATGTTTCCTGATTCCCACTGCCGTACCTTCTGACATAAGGGAACAATGGTTCAAATGGCTCTGAACACTATGGGACTCAACTTCTGAGATCATTAGTCCCCTAGAACTTAGAACGATTTAAACCTAACTAACCTAAGGACATCACACACATCCATGCCCGAGGGAGGATTCGAACCTGCGACCGTAAGGGGACAAATACCGTCTGCTGTTCTAGCCAAACGATGCCTCACCTTAACAGCATTTCATTCCGAGTGTAGAGTATTCGCAACGCCTTGTTGCTTTCACGCTATGCGCTCTAGTTCGAAGCGGCACTGTTGGGATTGCTGCAGGATCGCATTAAGCGGCGGATTCCCTCTCCCACTCCGATCCACTGCAGTTGCCTCGTCTGTTGATGGTACGGCAGCACATCCTACGACTACCGAGAACCGCAACCACACAGGCAGCTCCCTGGGACAGCCACGCCGATACAACAACAAAAAAGTATGGCGGAGCGCCAAGACTGGCCTGTTTCACCACACCGAACACTTGTCTGCCATAATCCATGGCTCCCGGGCCGTGGCTTGCAGATGCTGTTGATGTGGCCGACTCCGTCCCTGGCTTCAGATGGTCCCCAATGCCGCGCCACATCGCTACGGCTAACAGCGGTGTGGCGCTGCATCCGCCGAACTTGCGCTCCCAGCGGTGACAGGCTGAAGAGCAGCTCGGTTGTCGTCGCCAACAGGCAGGGAGCCAAAGCAACTGTGCCGTGAATTACAAATTTACGGGAAAGAATATTTCTTGTGTAAGGCATCGTAATGCTGTCTTATTTTGTGAAACGTTCCGGATGTAAAATAGCTTCCTAGTTGTATCTTTGGGAGAAGCAGCAAGAGAAGAATCAACCCATAAGAAGTAACGCAGAGCGTATTGGGACTTCAAGTGTTTGGAATTTGTTATAACCAGAAAAGCTGGAAGACCTGAAGAGAGAAAATAAGGTGAACCACAGGCATGTGATAAGCTTAAGTGAGGTTAGATATGAAGGACAAAGTGAAATGAAATAGAACTACATACCAAATAATTTATATATTAGTGGATAATAATTACAGGAATTCAGAGAAAATCTCTCACGGACTATAAGAAGATGACACTAATAAAGATTGTGTTCTTGCAATACAAATGAGATAAACACTGAAAAAGTGAAGAAGTCATACAAAGTGAAGACATGGAACTCAAAAAGAATGAGAGCATAAGTAATCAAAACACTGAGAGAGACTGTAGCCCAGACCATGAAAGAAGAAAATAAAATAAAGGAAGAACTTGAAAGTCTCTTCAGGTTTTCTGCCGGATAATAATATCAACATGATTTTATACGTCGACAATCCACCTGTCCGCCATTTTCAGAAGAACGCTGCTGCTAAAGTGATACAAACATCTGTCAAAAGCATCTCGTCCATGAGGCCAGATAAAGAGATTAGTGGATCACTTCAGTTACCTTCGTCCCAGCATTAAATTTACCATGAAGGTCGAAATTGATGGGAGGCTTCCACTTTTGGACGTCACAGTTTACAAAAGCCAAGTGGTACTCTGGAACGAAGTGTTCATCGAAAGCCGACACACACGGATCGCTAGCTATTTACTAAAATTTACCATCCACTGTACCAACGCAATGGCGTCAGGACACTGGTAGAAGAGCATATGCCATTGCGGACGCGAACAGTTTAACCCAGGAACTTGGACATTTAATGTCTGTGATTCAGGAAAATGGATACGCCGAGAAGCAAAATCTTCGGGCTATCGAGTTTAGACCTTCCCCGGAGGAACATGAAGATGAGTAATGATCAGTGGCCATTTCTTCCTTTTGCTGCGGCATATTATTTAAGACTGGAAGAATTTTAAGGAATTTCAATGTTAAGAGCGTGATCCGACCACCTTCATGAAAAATTATTTTGTACGTGTATCCACAGGACATGTGGCCTGTAATTGAAGAAGTGTCATGATGATCTCTCCATTGGCAAAAGATTCCGGAATAGCCCCCCATTCGGATCTCCGGAGGGGACTGCCAAGGGCGAGGTTACCATGAGAAAAAGATTGAATAATCAACGAAAGGATAACGTTCTACGAGTCGGGGAGTGGAATGTCAGAAGCTTGAACGTGGTAGAGAAATTAGAAAATCTGAAAAGGGAAATGCAAAGGCTCAATCTAGATATTGTAGGGGTCAGTGAAGTGAAGTGGAAAGAAGACAAGGATTTTTGGCCAGATGAGTATCGGGTAATATCAACAGCAGCAGAAAATTGTATAACAGGTGTAGGATTCGTTATGAATAAGAACGTAGGGCGAGGGTGTGTTACTGTGAGCAGTTCAGTGACCGGGTTGTTCTAATCAGAATCGACAGCAGACCAACACCGACAACGATAGTTCAGGTATACATGCCGACGTCGCAAGCTGAAGATGAACAGATAGAGAAAGTGAGGATATTGAAAGGGTAATGCAGTATGTAAAGGGGGACGAAAATCTAATAGTCATGGGCGACTGGAATGCAGTTGTAGGGGAAGGAGTAGAAGAAAATTTTACAGGAGAGTATGGACTTGGGACAAGGAATGAAAGAGGAGAAAGACTAATTGAGTTCTGTAACAAGTTTCAGCTAGTAACAGCGAATACCCTGTTCAAGAATCACAAGAGGAGGAGGTATACTTGGAAAAGGCCGGGAGATACGGGAAGATTTCAATTAGATTACATCATGGTCAGACAGAGATTCCGAAATCAGATACTGGATTGTAAGGCGTACCCAGGAGCAGATATAGACTCAGATCACAATATAGTAGTGATGAAGAGTAGGCTGAAGTTCAAGACATTAGTCAGGAAGAATCAATACGCAAAGAAGTGGGATACGGAAATACTAAGGAATGACGAGATACGTTTGAAGTTATCTAACGCTATAGATACAGCAATAAGGAATAGCGCAGTAGGCAGTACAGTTGAAGGGGAATGGACATCTCTAAAAAGGGCCATCAGAGAAGTTGGGAAGGAAAACATAGGTACAAAGAAGGTAGCTGCGAAGAAACCATGGGTAACAGAAGAAATACTTCGGTTGATTGATGAAAGGAGGAAGTACAAACATGTTCCGGGAAAATCAGGAATACAGAAATACAAGTCACCGAGGAATGAAATAAATAGGAAGTGCAGGGAAGCTAAGACGAAATGGCTGCAGGAAAAATGTGAAGACATCAAAAAAGATATGATTGTCGGAAGGACAGACTCAGCATACAGGAAAGTCAAAACAACCTTTGGTGACATTAAAAGCAACGGTGGTAACATTAAGAGTGCAACGGGAATTCCACTATTAAATGCAGAGGAGAGAGCAGATAGGTGGAAAGAATACATTGAAAGCCTCTATGAGGGTGAAGATTTGTCTGATGTGATAGAAGAAGAAACAGGAGTCGATTTAGAAGAGATAGGGGATCCAGTATTAGAATCGGAATTTTAAAGAGCTTTGGAGGACTTACGGTCAAATAAGGCAGAAGGGATAGATAACATTCCATCAGAATTTCTAAAATCATTGGGGGAAGTGGCAACAAAACGACTATTCACGTTGGTGTGTAGAATATATGAATCTGGCAATATACCATCTGACTTTCGGAAAAGCATCATCCACACAATTCCGAAGACGGCAAGAGCTGACAAGTGCGAGAATTATCGCACAATCAGCTTAACAGCTCATGCATCGAAGCTGCTTACAAGAATAATATACAGAAGAATGGAAAAGAAAATTGAGAATGCGCTAGGTGACGATCAGTTTGGCTTTAGGAAAAGTAAAGGGACGAGAGAGGCAATTCTGACGTTACGGCTAATAATGGAAGCAAGGCTAAAGAAAAATCAAGACACTTTGATAGGATTTGTCGACCTGGAAAAAGCGTTCGACAATATAAAATGGTGCAAGCTGTTCGAGATTCTGAAAAAAGTAAGGGTAAGCTATAGGGAGAGACGGGTCATATACAATATGTACAACAACCAAGAGGGAATAATAAGAGTGGACGATCAAGAACCAAGTGCTCGTATTAAGAAGGGTGTAAGACAAGGCTGTAGCCTTTCGCCCCTACTCTTCAATCTGTACATCGAGGAAGCAATGATGGAATTAAAGAAAGGTTCAGGAGTGGAATTAAAATACAAGGTGAAAGGATATCAATGATACGATTCGCTGATGACATTGCTATCCTGAGTGAAAGTGAAGAAGAATTAAATGATCTGCTGAACGGAATGAACAGTCTAATGAGTACACAGTATGGTCTGAGAGTAAATCGGAGAAAGACGAAGGTAATGAGAAGTAGTAGAAATGAGAACAGCGAGAAACTTAACATCAGGATTGATGGTCACGAAGTCAATGAAGTTAAGGAATTCTGCTACCTAGGCAGTAAAATAACCAAAGACGGACGGAGCAAAGAGGACATCAAAGGCACACTCGCTATGGCAAAAAAGGCATTTCTGACCAAGAGAGGTCTACTAATATCAAATACCGGCCTTAATTTGAGGAAGAAATTTCTGAGGATGTACGTCTGGAGTACAGCATTGTATGGTAGTGAAACATGGACTGTGGGAAAACCGGAATAGAAGAGAATCGAAGCATTTGAGATGCGGTGCTATAGAAGAATGTTGAAAATTAGGTGGACTGACAAGGTAAGGAATGAGGAGGTTCTACGCAGAATCGGAGAGGAAAGGAATATGTGGAAAACACTGATAAGGAGAAGGGACAGGACGATAGGACATCTGCTAAGACATGAGGGAATGACTTCCATGGTACTAGAGGGAGCTGTAGAGGGCAAAAACTGTAGAGGAAGACAGAGATTGGAATACGTCAAGGAAATAATTGAGGACGTAGGTTGCAAGTGCTGCTCTGACATGAAGAGGTTAGCACAGGAAAGGAATTCGTGGCAGGCCGCATCAAACCAGTCAGTAGACTGATGACAAAAAAAAAAAAAAATTTAGGAAGCGTGGCATACATGAAATTCTGTGTCAGTGTGCGAAGGTTACATCGGCCGTTCGATTCGCACAGTTCAGGACGGGTACGTGGAACATTGCTGTCGCACATGGCTACGAAGTCGGAAAAATAGGCGGTAGGAGAATATTGCCTAAACGAGGGACACGAGATGAAATTAGACAAGACTATGATTGCTGTCAGTACTTTCGGTTTTCGGAACAGTGTTTACGGAGGGGCAATTAGGTTTGCAGACAATTTGATTAATAGAGACAATGGTTTTCCTCTTAGCAGGACGTGGAACCCTTTACTATTCCGCATCAAAACGCAACGTCCTTCGGTGCTGCCAGTCCCTATGTTTGAAAATAGCTTTTTCGCCAGTGTTCTACTAAGGGTGGCGTCACCAGCCCAATCTTGGAGAGTACCAACTGTTGTGGACCGCGCATGCGCCGTGTACGGAACGCATGTCAACGGAGGACGACGATCCTCAGCCTTGGCCTCAGTTTTACAGAAATGTTGGTTTTGGAATCCAACAGTAACGCAGCAAACCCGATGAGACTGCCTAGGGAAAGCAGGAAAGCCTCCGAGGTTCCAAGGAAATTCAAAGCTGACTGATTCATTTGCAACTTTAGTTATTCAATTATTTGGCATATTTACGTAACTATCTGGTAACGATAGAATTATGTAACTATTTATCTACTGCTTCCAACGTAATTTGTCTTTGTAAAAGTTTATAAGGTGTTTAGGAAGATCTCTGGGTTGCTAATTAGCGGACCGGTCAGATCCCAGCCCGCCTCTCGGTGAACTCTATGTAGCGACTTCGTTGAGGTAGTTTTGGCTTGCTTATCTCGAGCTCTTGTTTGGCAATCTGATAGGGCGGTGGGTTGCACCTGTATGGTGCGGTAAGATGTAGTTTGGCTGTGTGCTGCATGACCACGTTTGTGATACAAGGCTGTTAGTCAATCACAGAGGCCGTGTAGGCCTCATGTAGTTATTGTCTTAGTTCGTATCGAGAAGTTTAAGGTAAAGGATTTCAGTGAAATTTTCACGATTAAGAAGCATGTCTGTGGAGATTTTATCGCTGTGTCTTAATGAGGCCAGCAGATTTCGATGCAAGATACAGAATCAGTTTGCAAATAACTTTGCCACATAGTGCAACATTTTAACTAATCACGCTCCCCACCACTGAGATTTGCTCAACGTTTTCACTATGCATAGATTTTGCTTTCTTTCATTTGTTCATGTGTCGAGAACTTCGTGTACTATACGTTTCTGAGTACTAATGTTGCACGCTACAGCGCGGCTTTAGTACTTTCGGAGACAAATATGTGGCGTTATATTCAGATATGTTTCAACTGGCTTATGTTTCCCAGTCATCATTTTCCTGCTCAAACGAGTTTATACCTAGTTGCACTTAGCAGCTGCCACACGATCACTGGGCTTCAGTAATGCTGGGAATTTTTGAGTATTCATACTACGACGAATCTCAAATTTAGAATCAGTCACAATGTACGTTGTACTTGCGTTCCCTTGCATGATTTTTAAGAACAAATCATAGATGCCAGAGTTCAACGCATGTGGCAGATTCGTTGTTTCTTCATTTGATAAAGTGTGACTGTTTGATGTCTTACGTTTGTACTACAACAACGGTGTACTTCCATATGCCAGCGACACGCTACAATATTACAAACCCTTTAGTTATGCGCCTTTCATACACGGTCAGATTTTTTTTTATGACTGTTCAGGTTCACGTAAATTCAGATTTTCTTTGATATGCCCACTGCAGATCATTCGTTACTTTAAGTAAGCCTTTCCTTCCTAGTCCTTATTCTATACATTTTGCAGTCAAATCGCGTTTCTAGTTTGATTCATGATTGTAAACACTGTCAGTGGGAAGGCATTTTTAAATTTAGACCGTGTTGCGGACTTGCTACTGTACGTAACCGTTTTTCAAAACCCGGTAGGAGGCTTACACAGGCGAAAACAGCAGAGGAAGAAACAAGATTCTTCCCAGGAAAGGGCGCGAAGAAACTATGGTTAATAACAAATGATGAAGTGGAGAAAAGAAGAAAATATAAAAACAGATGAGACTGGAATAGCGGTACAATGTATAAGATATTAAATAATCAGTTGCGAAGGAGACAGCAAAAACAAGGGAGCAGTTGTTAAAAGAAGAATGTGATAATATTGAAGACCTTGAGAAAAAAAGGGTAGTATCAATCTACGAGGGCAGTTCAACAAGTAATGCAACACTTTTTTTTCTGAAACAGGGGTTGTTTTATTCAGCATTGAAATACACCAGGTTATTCCCCAATCTTTTAGCTACACAACACTATTTTTCAACGTAATCTCCATTCAATGCTACGGCCTTACGCCACCTTGAAATGAGGGCCTGTATGCCTGCACGGTACCATTCCACTGGTCGATGTCGGAGCCAACGTCGTACTGCATCAATAACTTCTTCATCATCCGCGTAGTGCCTCCCACGGATTGCGTCCTTCATTGGGCCAAACATATGGAAATCCGACGGTGCGAGATCGGGGCTGTAGGGTGCATGAGGAAGAACAGTCCACTGAAGTTTTGTGAGCTCCTCTTGGGTGCGAAGACTTGTGTGAGGTCTTGCGTTGTCATGAAGAAGGAGAAGTTCGTTCAGATTTTTGTGCCTACGAACACGCTGAAGTCGTTTCTTCAATTTCTGAAGAGTAGCACAATACACTTCAGAGTTGATCGTTTGACCATGGGGAAGGACATCGAACAGAATAACCCCTTCAGCGTCCCAGAAGACTGTAACCATGACTTTACCGGCTGAGGGTATGGCTTTAAACTTTTTCTTGGTAGGGGAGTGGGTGTGGCGCCACTCCATTGATTGCCGTTTTGTTTCAGGTTCGAAGTGATGAACCCATGTTTCATCGCCTGTAACAATCTTTGACAAGAAATTGTCACCCTCAGCTACATGACGAGCAAGCAATTCCGCACAGATGGTTCTCCTTTGCTCTTTATGGTGTTCGGTTAGACAACGAGGGACCCAGCGGGAACAAACCTTTGAATATCCCAACTGGTGAACAATTGTGACAGCACTACCAACAGAGATGTCAAGTTGAGCACTGAGTTGTTTGATGGTGATCCGTCGATCATCTCGAACGAGTGTGTTCGCACGCTCCGCCATTGCAGGAGCCACAGCTGTGCACGGCCGGCCCGCACGCGGGAGATCAGACAGTCTTGCTTGACCTTGCGGCGATGATGACACACTGCTTTTGTCCACTGCCAGATCACCGTAGACATTCTGCAAGCGCCTATGAATATCTGAGATGCCCTGGTTTTCTGCCAAAAGAAACTCGATCACTGCCCGTTGTTTGCAACGCACATCCGTTACAGACGCCATTTTAGCAGCTCCGTACAGCGCTGCCACCTGTCGGAAGTCAATGAAACTATACGAGACAAAGCGGGAATGTTTGAAAATATTCCACAAGAAATTTCCGGTTTTTTCAACCAAAATTGGCCGAGAAAAAAAATGTGTTGCATTACTTATTGAACTGCCCTCGTATATAAGAAGGTTTGAGGAGTTACTTCGGATAAATAGACAATGAACTGTAGGGGAAAAGAAACTAGGATGAAAACTGTACGAGGAGAAAGATGAATGTAATGAAAAGGGTGTATGGAAAACATATATAGAGCAAAGGAGAAACGAGAAGATAGAGTATGAGATAGAAGCAGGGGAATATGAATCTCTGAACTACAATAAATAACAAAGGAAATGAAATGACTTAAATGTCTTGGATTGCTTGGTCTTTCTATAGCACATTTCAGTGTATAGATGAAAAGGACATAGCAGAAATTAAAGATTTGTGCAATTCGATATACGAAAGTGGTTCAGGGCCAGAAGAGTTTGTCAAGACAGTGATGGCTCCAATCTTCGAAAAACCTGATACCAGGAAACGCACAGAAGACGGAATAATAAGTATAACCGGTCATGCCGCCGAAAACTGTTTTAAGTATATTGAATCGTAATGGAAGAAAACCTGGAAGAAGAGTAATGTAACTCTCTACAGTAAATTGATTTCTTAGGATGGATAGGATGTGTGACTGATGTGTACGGACGCAGGAGGAGCTGGCCACTGTTCGCGAACAGCTGAACGTGTTGATGGCCGCAGTCAGCCGTCTTCAGGCTGCTGCCTCGGAGTGTAGCTGCAGTGGGGAGTCTGGTGCGTCGCATGGTACACCCCAGGTGTTACATGCTTCACCCACTGCCCCGCTGTTGAGACATCTTCGCGGGTACCGGGCGCGGTTGGGCCACCCTCTCCCCAAGGGGAGTGGCGGGTTCAGCGGCGTTCACGGCGCACGAGGCGGAGGGTCAATGTGGAGGCTGGCCGTGTGGCATCGCCCGCTCTGCCTGTGAGTGGACATGTGGCCGCTCCTTCAGCAAGGTCCGAGCAGGCACACGGGGGGAGGCGTTTATTAGTTATTGGGAGCTCCAACGTTAGGCGGGTGATGGAGCCCCTTAGGGAAATAGCGGAAAGGTCGGGGAAGAAGGCCAGTGTTCACTCTGTCTGCTTGCCGGGGGGTCTCATCCGAGATGTGGAGGAGGCCCTGCCGGCGGCGATAGAGAGCTCTGTGTGCTAATTGTTGCTCATGTCGGCACCAATGACTCCTGCCGTCTGGGTTCAGAGGTCATCCTCAGTTCGTACAGGCGGTTGGCGGAATTGGTGAAGGCGGAAAGCCTCGCTCGCGCGGTGGAATCAGAGCTAACTATTTGTAGTATCGTTCCCAGAACCGATCGCGGTCCTCTGGTTTGGAGCCGAGTGGAAGGCTTAAACCAGAGGCTCAGACAATTCTGCGGAGATCTGGGGTGCAAATTTCTCGACCTCCGCCATCGGGTGGAGAAATGTAGGGTCTCCCTGAATAGGTCAGGCGTGCACTACACGCCGGAAGCGGCTACAAGGGTAGCAGAGTACGTGTGGAGTGCACATGTGGGTTTTTTAGGTTAGAGAATTCCCTCCCTAGGCCCGACAAGACGCCTCCTGAGACGCAGCAAGGTAGGAGTAGGCAAAATGCAATAGGGAATAACAATATTAATGTGCTAATAGTAAACTGCAGGAGCGTCTATAGAAAGGTCCCAGAACTGCTCTCTTTAATAAACGGTCACAACGCCCATACAGTACTAGGGACAGAAAGTTGGCTGAAACCAGACGTAAACAGTAATGAAATCCTAAACTCAGATTGGAATGTATACCGCAGAGACAGGCTGGACAGTGAACGGGGAGGCGTGCTTATAGCGATAAGACGTGCAATAGTATCGAAGGAAATTGACGGAGATCCAAAATGTGAAGATCACGGTTAAAGCAGGCCCAGACATGGTAATTGGATGTCTCTACAGACCCCTGGCTCAGCAGCTGTTGTGGCTGAGCACCTGAAGGATAATTTGGATAATATTTCGAGTAGATTTCCCCACCATGTTATAGTTCTGGGTGGAGATTTTAATTTGCCGGATATAGACTGGGAGACTCAAACGTTCATAACGGGTGGCAGGGACAAAAAATCCAGTGAAATATTTTTAAAGTGCTTTATCTGAAAACTACCTTGAGCAGTTAAACAGAGAACCGACTCGTGGCGATAACTTATTAGACCTTCTGGTGACAAACAGACCCGGACTATTTGAAACAGTTAACGCAGAACAGGGAATCAGCGATCATAAAGCGGTTACTGCATCGATGATTTCAGCCTGTAAATAAAAATATTAAAAAAGGTAGGAAGATTTTTCTGTTTAGCAAAAGTGACAAAAAGCAGATTACAGAGTACCTGACGGCTCAACACAAATGTTTTGTCTCAAGTACAGATAGTGTTGAGGATCAGTGGACAAAGTTCAAAACCATCGTACTATATGCGTTAGATGAGTATGTGCCAAGCAAGATCGCAAGAGATGGAAAAGAGCCACCGTGGTACAACAACCGAGTTAGGAAACTGCTGCGGAAGCAAAGGGAACTTCACAGCAAACATAAACATAGCCAAAGCCTTGCAGACAAACAAAAATTACGCGAAGCGAAATGTAGTGTGAGGAGGGCTATGCGAGAGGCGTTCAATGAATTCGAAAGTAAAGTTCTATGTACTGACTTGGCAGAAAATCCTAAGAAATTTTGGTCCTATGTCAAAGCGGTAGGTGGCTCAAAACAAAATGTCCAGACACTTTGTGACCAAAATGGTACTGAAACAGAGGATGACAGACTAGATGCCGAAATACTAAATGTCTTTTTCCAAAGCTGTTTCACAGAGGAAGACTGCACTGTAGTTCCTTCTCTAGATTGTCGCACAGATGACAAAATGGTAGATATCGAAATAGACGACAGAGGGATAGAGAAACAAAATCGCTCAAAAGAGGAAAGGCCGCTGGACCTGATGGGATACCAGTTCGATTTTACACAGAGTACGCGAAGGAACTTGCCCCTCTTCTTGCAGCGGTGTTCCGTAGGTCTCTAGAAGAGCGTAGCGTTCCGAAGGATTGGAAAAGGGCACAGGTCATCCCCGTTTTCAAGAAGGGACGTCGAACAGATGTGCAGAACTATAGACCTATATCTCTAACGTCGATCAGTTGCAGAATTTTGGAACACGTATTATGTTCAAGTATAATGACTTTTCTGGAGACTAGAAATCTACTCTGTAGGAATCAGCATGGGTTTCGAAAAAGACGGTCGTGTGAAACCCAGCTCGCGCTATTCGTCCACGAGACTCAGAGAGCCATAGACACGGGTTCACAGGTAGATGCCGTGTTTCTTGTCTTCCGCAAGGCGTTCGATACAATTACCCACAGTCGTTTAATGAACAAAGTAAGAGCATATGGACTATCAGACCAATTGTGTGATTGGATTGAAGAGTTCCTAGATAACAGAAGGCAGCATGTCATTCTCAATGGAGAGAAGTCTTCCGAAGTAAGAGTGATTTCAGGTGTGCCGCAGGGGAGTGTCATAGGACCGTTGCTATTCACAATATACATAAATGACCTTGTGGATGACATCGGAACTTCACTCAGGCTTTTTTCAGATGATACTGTGGTGTATCGAGAGGTTGTAACAATGGAAAATTGTACTGAAATGCAGGAGGATCTGCAGCGAATAGACGCATGGTGCAGAGAATGGCAATTGAATCTCAATGTAGATAAGTGTAATGTGCTGCGAATACATAGGAAGATAGTTGCCTTATCATTTAACTACAAAATAGCAGGTCAGCAACTGGAAGCAGTTAATTCCATAAATTATCCGGGAGTACGCATTAGGAGTGATTTTAAATGGAATGATCATATAAAATTGATCGTCGGTAAAGCAGATGCCAGACTGAGATTCATTAGAAGAATCCTAAGGAAATGCAATCCGAAAACAATGGAAGTAGGTTACAGTACGCTTGTTCGCCCACTGCTTGAATACTGCTCAACAGTGTGGGATCCGTACCAGATAGGATTGATAGAAGAGATAGAGAAGATCCAACGGAGAGCAGCGCGCTTCGTTACAGGATCATTTAGTAATCGCGAAAGCGTTACGGAGATGATAGATAAACTCCAGTGGAAGACTCTGCAGGAGAGACGCTCAGTAGCTCGGTACGGGCTTTTGTTAAAGTTTCGAGAACATATCTTCACCGAAGAGTCAAGCAGTATATTGCTCCCTCCTACGTATATCTCGCGAAGAGACCATGAGGATAAAATCAGAGATATTAGAGCCCACACAGAAGCATACCGACAATCCTTCTTTCCACGAACAATACGAGACTGGAATAGAAGGGAGAACCGATAGAGGTACTCAGGGTACCCTCCGCCACACACCGTCAGGTGGCTTGCGGAGTATGGATGTAGATGTAGATGTAGATGACTTCAAAAAAGGGAGAGGTGTAAGAGATGCCGTTGGACTAATACGTATGATTGGTGAAAAATATACAGGAAAAGGAAAAGCCTGTGACTGAATGAAATGGGACAATATGATGGAGATTCTAAAATTGAAGAAGGTGAATTGGAACGACAGGAGACTAAAGAGTTATACATCTTGCAGAAGACAATCATGACGGTAAGAATTATGAGAGACTTGTTTGGAGTCGGAAGGGGGGCAAAGACATAGTTGTTGCCTTTCATCAACTTGTTTTACCACACATATCGAATACCTGATCATGACGACACTAGAAGTAAATAAGGAAGGAGTAAGCGTAGGAAGCCGGAAGATCGACTGCATCAGATTTTCCGATGACGTAGTACTGCCTGGAGATGAAAGTATACCTTTTTAAAGAAAGGTGTCCAAACTTGAAGAATGATGACAAGAGTACAGAATGCGTATCTACACAAAGAAAATTTAGATAATGAGAGTACATGAAAAAAAGGGTTTGAAAGTGAAAGCAACAGCAGATGGTCAAATTGAACAGTTTCTGTAGCATAGATATTTGGGGAGCATGCTAACTGATAACTGAGCGACTGAAAAAAAATACAAGATCCAGAACTGCAATGGGTAAGTTAACTTTCCAGAAATGGAACGAACTATTACTATGCAGCAAATTGTGGTTCTGTAAAAGGTTGGTTATAAACTTCGTGTGGAGAGTGTTTTTGTACGGTTTTGAAAGCTGGACATAAAAGTAGAGAGGTCGAGACCAAATTTGAGTAGTTGAGCTATGAGATTGGAGGTAATGGAGGAAATAAAATGGTTGGATAAAATGCAGTACTGGAAAGGGTAAAGGAACAAAGAACTCGCATAAACCTGGTTAAGAAATGAGAAGCAGACTGTTGGGATATATACTGCGAGGGAAATGAAGTCTGACAACATGTATCGCATGTACAGTGCAAGGACAGAAGAAATCCGGGATAAGAATAAAAATTCTGAATGAAGTGAAAAGGGGAAGGTTCCAGACTATGAAACAAATAGCGAGGCAAATGGAGACAGCAATGTTGTCAGGCAGAACAAATGGCGATGACGATAATGATGATGATGACTACGTAGTATGTCTTGTTGCTGATTTTGTTTCACAGTCTGCGTGTATGTTACTTAAAATATTTTGATTATTCTGCGTGTTGGATAATTTTCGGCTGGTACAATAAACAGATAATTGTAAATAGACTGTTACTTTATTTTTATTTTATGGACCAGAGACCAGTTATTCAGTTACAGAAATCAGATAAGTACTTGAGTCAGTGTTGTTACTTCAGATGATTACAAGTGGTTATAGTATTAGGAAGTTTACTACAAAAATTAGTAGGTTGATAAAGTTTATTAATTAAAGTAATTATTTTTCTGATTATGTGATGGAATATCAATATTAGTGCAAAATGAAAGTTTACTTGTTGCGTTACGTATGGTCTCCAACTATCAATGCTTATGTCTTTCACTTGCTGCTGTTCGCTGATCAATTCTGGTTCTGCCTTCCAAGACGACAGCCACGTCTTTTCAAATGTCGCCGTTGGCCTCGCGTGACTCAAGCTTGCGTGGGTTGCACCGATGAAACACTCCTGTCTGACTTCCCACTGCTGAACTAGGTCAGCTGACGTATCGAGCAAAGATACGACGTGATTACCATTGCTGCAAGTAGTTACAGTATCGTGCTCTCTGCATCTCGCTCTCTGCCCCCCCCCCCCCCCCCCACCCTCACTCCTGTGTGTGTGTGGTAAGAAAAAGAAGACTTACATGTTCCAGAGGTGGACTGTAACGCTCCCTTAGGTCCATTCTTTGTATTACGTTTGTAAGATCATTTGTTTTTACAAGTCAGATGTTCTCAAAACTAGTTTGCATTACCTTCCACTTTCTTTAGAGTCCTTCATGCCGTTGTGACAATAAGCCACAATCTTACTTTTTTGCCGGCCGGAGTGGCCCAGCGGTTCTAAACGATACAGTCTGGAATCGAGCGGCCGCTACGGTCGCAGGTACGAATCCTGCCTCGGGCATGGATGTATGTGATGTCCTTAGGTTAGTTAGCTTTCAGTAGTTCTAAGTTCTAGGGGACTGATGACCTCAGAAGTTAAGTCCCATAGTGCTCAGAGCCATTTGAACCATTTTCTTACTTTTTTCATTAAATTTTGTTTGTCACTTTCCATTCGCATTTCGTTAGAGAGATTAAAGTCATCAAATTTAAATTTGTAACAGCACAAATACGAGAATGCAAGCCATGAATATCGGCCAGTGAGGTCATTGACTGTTAAGCGAGTGAGGGACGATGTGTCCATAATGACCACTGTAGCAGCTTCAGTACACGGAAATCAAGTGTTTGCGAAACCATTGCAATTTTATTGAGTAGCGACTACTGAGGGCGAGAGAAAGATTAGAGACAACGACACGTTCACCACGATCTCACTAGAAATGTTTAAGCAATTTATGTTTGGAAATCTAGCGCTAAATACTTAAATAAAAGCTTCTACGGTCATTAGTTGGTATACATCAGTGTTAATTATTTGAGAACAATACTACCTGACAGTTAAGAGAAGGCCTGATAAACTTCATATTCTTGGATAGGATTGTGATTCAGTAATATTATACTTACTGCTAAATTAAAGTCCCTCACCACGGCGATTCGCTCAGAACAGTACTTTGCCATCCTGCTATTGTAGTTTACACACTTTAACATTTCTCACTCCATATATTGTGTGAACAATAATAATACCTTTGTGTTACAGCGTGGCATTTACTCTGTTCTGTTTAGAGAAGTTATTCCACGTGGAAAATCGGATTAGAGTTGTGAACCATTTAATACTTGAGGTTGAAGTCTTCTGGGTTGCCGGGTCGCGTCATATTTCTTCTAAACGATCGACGTTCAGATAGGATCTTCTCCAGGATCTTGTGGGGTCCACTATCTATTGAATAGTGTCTCTGTGTCACGGGGACTTTTCCCGTTTTTGTGATGGAGAAACGGGATCATTGGGTAAAATTCTTGTGGCTACCACTCGTGGGCCATCGTCATTGCATAATAAGTGAAGTATTCATGCGCTAATGCTAAAGAAGTGACGTTTCGGCTAAAACTATTCTGACTGTCATTGGTGGGCTATCGTCATTGGTTACAACGGGATTTTCCCACCACATATATTAGACAAGAGCTATTGGTTAAAATTCTTGCGGCAGCTTTCGGTGGAACATCATCATTGGCTAGAAGCGACCGGGAAGAGCAAGAGGGGGGAATGATTATTATTTCCCCCAGAGATGGCTGCCAGAGCGTCCTTTGTATTTGCTCGCACTCCGCGGTCGCCTATTCACTTCCTTAACAGCTAGGAGTCGTGATAACGGAAGCCCATAGCAGTCCTCAGTGTTGAAGTTACATGCGTTCTTATAAATTTCACTCACTTCTCTGACTTTCCTTCCATTAATGTCGGTTTCCTTAGCCAGCACACCTGTCTTATTGAAATCAATGTCAAGGCCACAGTTCTCGTGATGTTCCGCTACCTCACACTTTGTTTTAGCTGCATGTGGCGTTCGTGTTCCGTAATCCGTTCTTTAACAGTCCTTCCCGTTTCACCTACACATACTTTTCCGCAGCCACACGTTATTTCATACGCCCGCAGTGAGGGCGTAATCAGGTACATCTGTTGTTCGTCGTAAAAAGTCTTTTATTTTGTTTTGACTGAAGAAAGAGGTCTGAAAACACTTTTTCCTTAGTATTCTGTTTTTGCGCTCAGTGACCCCAGAAACAAACGTTAGCTTAACAGAGTGAGGACGCAGCTCCTCGTTGTTCCTACTAGCATAAGTAATATTTCGCTTAAAGTCCAGTGTATGGACAAACCGTCATAGTCATTGGCCTTCATTGTCTTCTTTAAAAAATACAATTCCGATTCCAAGCTGTTGTCATCACTGACACGGAAACCACATGAAGACAGTGTGGTGAACACTGCTTGCTTCTGGGATGAGTAATGGTGCGAATTGGCATTTAAATATATATCTGTGTTAATAGGCTTTCGATACACTCTGTGTCCAAGAGTGTAGTCAGATCTTCTATATATCAATACATCTACGGACTGGAGACAGACCTCACTGTCAACTTCCAAGGTAATTTTGATTTTGAGGTTTATTCCATTTAAAAAATTGTCGAACCCTATGAAGGTCTTCTTCGCCGTGTGGCCATGGATCGGATGTGTCATTCACATAGAGGAGCCAGCAGGGAGGCTTGAAAAGAGAATTGCTTAATGCTAATCGCTCAGAATGTTCCGTAAAACTGTCAGCTGCTACTGGCGGGAAGGTTGAACGCATAGCGACACCGTCAGGCTGCTCACAAAATTAACCGTTATATTTAAAATAGTTCGATCGAAGACATAATTCAGTTAAGTCACACAAACATGTCGAGCAGCTTTCTTCCTTATGATCTTTGTTGTCAGATACTGGGATGTTAGTAAATAAAGCTATCACATCAAAGCTTAACAAGAATATCACCTACGGATATCTTCACCGTGCCTATAATTTCCAAAAAATGTTTCGTATCCTTGACAAAACTTTTTTTTTCAAATATCACGGGCGTTCAATAAGAAACTAACACATTTTTCTTCTGAAAGCAGGTTTATTTTATTCAGGATTCCAACACACCACATCATTCCTCACTCTTTTTGTTACAAAATCCTATTTTTGAACATAATGCCCGTTCAATGCGACAGCCTTACACCACATTGATGGGAGGCCATGTATGCCCTCATGGTACCGCTCTACTAGTCAACGTCGGAGCCAACGGATTGCATCAACAACCGTCGCCATGCATTTACCAGCTGAGGGTGCGACTTTTAACTTTTTCTTCTGAGGAATGATAGGGTGGCACCACTTCATGGATTGCCATATTGTTTCCGATTCGAAGTGATGAATACATGTTTCATCGCCTGTGACGATAGTCGACAAAAAAAAATGTGACGATCAGCTTGTAACGCGAAAGGAATTCCCCGCAGATGGTCCTTCGTAGGCCTTTACGGTCGTCTATTAGGAGGTGAGAAATCCAGCGGGCACATACCTTTCAGTACTCAAATTGGAGGACGAGTGTGTCAACTCTACCAACAAAGACGTCCAGTTCTGTAGCGAGTGAGGGTGTCCGCACGTTCTAACATTATGGGAGTTACAGCTGTGAGCGGCCGGCTGGTGCAGGGGAGTTCGGACAGATCTAGGCGACCTTGTTGCAGTGATGACAGACGCCTCGCCCAACGACTCACCGTGCTTTTGTTCACTGCCAGGTCTCCACAGGCATTTTACAAGCGCCCATGAGTATCTGCGATGCTCTGGATTTCCATCAAAAGAAACACAGTGGCACCTCTCTGCTTAAAACGTACCTCCCTTCCAGGCGCCATTTTGAATGCTACGTATAGCGCCGTCACCTGTCGGAACTTTATGAAATTAAAGCGGTTGAAGCGAGAATATTCCACGATGACTTGTCCCTCAAGAAATTCAGAATTTTTTCAACCAAAACTGGCCGAGAAAAAAAATGTGTTGCATTACTTATTGAACGCCCCCTCGAAGATGTCTCACTTTTCGAGATAAATGACTCGCTAAAAGGAAAGTTGACGAGTTAATCCCATTCACTATAGATATCCTGAGTAGTCCATATATTCTACTTGCCAGTGTAGGAGCAGAAACGTGCCCGAGCATACACCACCATGTAATACGGGACTGCACTCATTCACAGTACCTCACACGAGGGCATCTCTTAGGGACATGATATAGATATGTTCAAAAAGTAAAGGGAATTATGTAATTTAGTCTATTGTATTGTTCTGTTGTGCGACTTTTGTTGGTTTTGTTTTGGTAAACATCGAAGGCATTTGATTTTCCAGAATGAGATTTTCACTCTGCAGCGGAGTGTGCGCTGATATGAAACTTCCTGGCAGATTAAAACTGTGGGAGAAGTATTTTGTATTCAAGCTTTGCTGCCCATCATCTTCGGAGCAGTATTGTGTTGAGATCGTTAGGAAACGCGCTGCAGTTAAGTTAGTTGCTTTCGTGCGATCACGCTTAAGTGTTAGTACTTGTTCATTTACGCTACTGTGCAACACATCTCCTCTACTGAGCAAGTGCTCATAGCTCTGTAAAGTGCGCATTTTTAGAGCCCATGTTTACCTCACAATTTTTTTCTTGTTTTGGTCCATGTTACCTACTCCTATAATGTGAAAAGTAAGAGCTTGCCGTAGAAATTTATTTCAAGGTATCGGAGAGGAACAAGTGCTCGTAGCTATTACGATCTGCATTTCAGAGTCCACATTTCCTGGACTTCTTTGCTTCGAATGATCGTTCCTGTCATATCCCTGAATACTGACCATTCCTCCTGCAGCACACTGTGTGTGTTATCTGTGTTTATCGCAGGTAACTAACTCACTATAAGAGTTATGAAGAAGGCCTTGTAGATGTTGAAGATGATAAGCGCCCTGGATGCTCCAGTACAATAAGCGATGAAATCGTGAAAAAAATGAAAGAAGTAATAATGAACTATCGCTGATTCCTATCAGAGAAGTCGTCGGTGATGTCACCATATCATTTGGTTCATGCCATGGAAGAGTTTGGGATGTTTAGAGTATGAAATCGGTGGCAAATAAATTTGTTCCAAAAATACTGAATTCGGAACTAAAACAGAGTCGAATGCTTGTTGCTCGTGAGTGCTAGATGAAGTTAATAACAATGGGGAACTACTGAATAGTGACATAATAGGGGATGGAACATGGATTTACGGATATGACGTCAAAACGAAGTGTCATTTGTCCTCGGGATAACCAAGATGGGGAAAAGCTCGAAAAAGGTGGTCAAATTTGAAGGATATGTTCACTGTGTTCTTCGATTTTAAATGCACGGCACACCACCAGTCCACGCGACAAGGTCGAGGCATCAATAAAGAATACTAGTTAAAAGTTCAACGCTGTTTGTGTACAGAAATCCGGAAAAACGACCCGATATATGTTGAAACAATTCATGGGTTTTACAACACGATAATTCACCCGTCCACCCATTGTTGCCTGTTCGCGGGTTTTTGTCCATGCCAGTACTGTAATGACGCTCCAATTTCTGTATGGCCCATACGATTTTTACATTTGTATATTTTCCCAAAAATAAAGAAGACCTTGAAGGGTCGTTGTTCTGCAAGCACAGGTGACAAGAAAAGGCATCGCCAACAATTAAAGTTTCCCAATATCCTAAAAACACAGAGTTCCGGAAGTGTTTCGGAGATTGTGAAACGTGCTGGCGTCAATGTACTGAATCTAATGAGGTCCAAGACAAAAAAAATAAACAAGGTTCTTTCCAGAAACAAAAATTAACATCGTTTTGTGAACATACTTATGATACGAATCAGAGACTGCAGCTTATTGTGAAATCAAAACTGATCTGATGATCAGTTCACTTCTAGTTACATTATCAAGAATCTTTCCTCGCATCTTCATTGGCTGTGCAACATTTTTACTGGCCGTAGGCAAATTGTGCAACTAAACAACGAACTGGAGCAGTAAAATATTACTCCGGCTAGAAGAGCAAACAAAACATCGGACAAGAGTTGTGTTTTGTTATAGTTTTTCCCCCAAGGATTTGTTACGTTTCGCTTAACAGAGTTCGAACGAGAATTACCCTGAGAGACAAATAGTGAAAGGAATAGGCCACACATATCGTTTCTTTCTGCATGAGTTTCTGTATGTGCCCTCACAATCACCGTCTGTGGCGATCACCGTTGTTGTCAGTTACGAGCAGGCTGTGACGCTGCAATTCACTGCAACCAACTCTCGGTAATTCAGTCACACAGCGCATTGCTATGCGTCCGTTATAACTAGTATAATAACAGAATTACGTAGAATTTGCGGCGTGATGCAATTTCACTCATCAGTTTACGCAGAACGAAACCCTGTTATTCTATTTTTATGGGAGTCTGTTTATCACGTTCCCGAAAAATTTTGATTAAAATCATCCGTCGATAACCGCGCGGGATTAGCCGAGCGGTCTTGGGCGCTGCAGTCATGGACTGTGCGGCTGATCTCGGCGGAGATTCGAGTCCTCCCTCGGGCATGGGTGCGTGTGTTTGCCCGTAGGATAATTTAGGTTAAGTACTGTGTAAGCTTAGGGACTGATGACCTTAGCAGTTAAGTCCCATAAGATTTCGCACACATTTGAACATTTTTTTCATCTGTCAATAGACAAGAAGTTCACGCTGTATTTATAAAATTCTCCTTAAGCAACCTGTGATCAGAAGCTCACTCTAGATGACAAATTGACTGTAAAAGACTCGTTAATTGGTTTTTATCTAATATCACATTCCATAAAAACAGCTTTTCACCCATATTCTTTCTTGCAACTACGTTCTTCACGTTCCCTCATCGCTGTATTAGGTGTGCTGCCTGTTCCAGCTTTAATTACAATGAATGAAACGCACCCTTTTGAAAAATTATACATGACTGTGCTTAAACTGACACACAATATTTTTTTAGCGCAACGCAATCTGACTTTCAGAAATCCCTACAAAAGAATGGCCCTGACTAACATTAACCTATACCTTTCACAAATCACTTACCTCACAAAAATCTTCGTTACTCAAGCTACTGCAATACAGCGAGCGCCACTACTGTCAGCTAAATAAAAGATTCAAACTACGGAAGGCACTAACTACTGATAGTCATAGCAAATGAAAGATTTTGATAGAGAAGAAACAATGTATTTACCTTAATAGTGTTCAAAGGTCATAATATATATAGCAGTTCATGACATCCAGTCTTACAAATTTCAAAACTCCGCTATCTCTCTCCCCACATCCACCACTGCTGGCGGCTCACCTCCAACTGCGCAACGCTACGCGCTGTTCACATCCAGCTGCCGCTGCCCAACACTACAATGGCAGACAACAATGCAAACTAGCCACAGACTGCACGCAGCACAGCCAGTGATTTTCATACAGAGCGCTACGTGGCGTTACCAATAAGAAAACATAAACAGCCTACTTACATGACCAGTAAATTATAATATTTTCCTGCATCTGGTTTCTAAGTGGTCGGACTTACCTATTCAGAGTAAATAAATCCAGAGCTTGAATCTTATTTTATTTAGCACGTTACATTTCTGAAATACTAAACAATAATAAAATCTTGTTTTTACGTCCAATTTTTGCTGGAATTTAATAAAATTATGAATAACATTACCTAAAAATTATTCATGCACAAATATAGAAAAGCAAAACACTCATAATGTTTTACAAATACTCACATATACTATCGAAACAGTAATCATATTTAGAAGTATTAATTTATTTCCTTGTTTAATGTCAATTTATTCCGGGAAATTGGATGAGGATGCATTCCTCTTCTAACATGACTTACCAGCGTCTAAATAAAAACCAACAGCAATAGTTTCAGCGTCGTTGATAACGACGTTCCATGGTAAGAAAGTCTTTGCGTAAGCCTTCACCCTGTATAATGCTGAAAATGCCAAGGCTTTGTGGAACACTTTTCAGATTTTCGCCTTCAGCCATCCTTTTAATAGTAGTTTAATACATTATCTTAATCCCTATCGAAGTTCGCAGCTCATGGTCTACTGGCTGTCGGCTTTCGGAACGCTAGGTGCACGGAAGTCTTGTTTACGTCCTCGCCGTGCAGCTCCCTCTCGGAGTTGTTTACGTGAGTCTGCCGTCTTAGCGCGTTGTATTTCCTTCGAAAGAGATTGGCTTACGCCCACAGAAAATCGACACTGAAGATTATGCCCAACCAAAAGCACTTGAAATCGAAAAGTTTATCAGAGAAGTAGTTGCAATGATCTTGTGGGCATCCACCTGTCTACAGTGAGCAGAGTAGTATACGTGAAACTGATCAGTGAATAAATATGTGAAAAAGTTCTAAGGGCAACTGGAAGTGGTCTTAAGTTTCGTCGCTCTGATGTACACATCGGTGACGTAACTGTGGAGCATGCAGGAGTTCGACTGCGGACGATGCATGTATTTGAACTCCCTTTCGAGGTGCCTTCAGAGGTAGTGGTATCTGCACTCCGCCCATACGGAAAGATGATTAGTCATACAGCTGAAAAGTGGGTTCACTTCACCACATACCCGGTTCTCCATGGAGTAAGACATATCTGCATAGAGCTAACCAAACATGTGCCGCCCTACTTATACATTGATGGCTGCCGTGCAGTTACATACAACTTAAAAAAGTTTTGCACCACCTCGATTCCGAGAGTTCCGGAACCTGTACAGAAAATTGGAACAGAGGTCAACATAAACATCATTGCTCATGAAAACCCCACATTGGATGTTTTACCACCATACAGCGAAACCTACAGAGGTGGTGGTCCAGATTCCTGTACACACCGGTACCTCTAATACCCAGTAGCACGTTCTCTTGCATTGATTCATGCCTGTATTCGTCATGGAATACTATCCACAAGTTCATCAAGGCACTGTTGGTCCAGATTGTCCCACTCCTCAACAGTGATTCGGCGTACATCCATGAGAGTGGTTGGTGATTCACGTCGTCCATAAACAGCCCTTTTAAATGTATCCCAGGCATGTTCGATAGGGTCCATGTCTGGAGAACATACTGGCCTCTCTAGTCGAGCGATGTCGTTATCCTGAAGGAAGTCGTCTACAAAATGTGCACGATAGGGCGCGAATTATCTTCCATGACGACGAATGCCTCGCCAATATGCTGTCGATATGGTTGCACTCTCGGTCGGAGGATGGCATTCGCGTATCGTACAGCTGTTATGCCGCCCTCCGTGACCACCAGCGGCGTACGTCGGCCCCACATAATGTCACAAAAACAGCAGGGAACCTCCACCTTGCTGCACACGCTGGGTAGTGTATCTAAGGCGTTTAGCCTGACCGGGTTGCCTTCAAACATGTCTCCGACGACTGTCTGGTTGAAGGCATATGCAACAGAACGTGATGCCAATTCTGAGTGGCCCATTCGGAATGTTGCTGGGCCATTTGTATCACGCTGCATGGTGTCGTGGTTGCAAAGATGGACATCGCCATGGACGTCGGGAGTGATGTTTCGCATCATGCAGACTATTGTGCACAGTTTGAGTCGTAACACGACGTCCTATGGCTGCACGAAAAGCATTATTCAACATGGTGGCGTTTCTGGCTGGGTTCCTCCGAGTCATAGTGCGTAGGCAGCGGCCTCCGCTGTAGTAGTAGCCCTTGGGTGGCCTGAGCGAGGCATGTCATCGACAGTGCCTGTCTCTCGGTATCTAAAAAATGGTTCAAATGGCTCTGGGCACTATGGGACTTAACATCTAAGGTCATCAGTCCACAAGAACTTAGAACTACTTAAACCTAACTAAGGACATCATACACACCCTGGCCCGAGGCAGGATTCGAACATGTGACCGTAGCAGTCACACGGTTCCAGACTAAAGCGCCTAGAATCGCTCGGCCACCGCGGCCGGCTCTCTGTATCTTCTCCATGTCCGAACGACATCGCTTTGGTTCACTCCGAGACACCTGTACACTTCCCTTGTTGAGAGCCCTCCCTGGCACAAAGTAACAATGCGGACGCGACCGAGCCGCGGTATTGACCGTCTAGGCTGGTTGAACAACAGACAACATGAGCCGTGTACCTCCTTCCTGGTGGAATGACTGGAAGTGATCGGCTGCCGGACCCCCGCCGTCTAATAGGCGCAGCTTATGCATGGTTGTTTACATCTTTCGGCGGGTTTAGTGACGCCTCTGAACAATCAAAGGGACTGTTCTGTGATACAATACCCATAGTCAACGTCTATCTTCAGGAGTTCTGGGAGCTGGGGTGGTGCAAAACTTTTTTGATGTGCGTAATTTATGAACGCCAGCCGAAGAACCGAAGAAGTGCTTGGGATGTTGCCAAGAAGGACACCTCCGTTTCAGCTTCTGCAGCGCAGAATCACACAGTTACCGCCTGGGGACCTTTAGGACACGACGGCTCCGACGATGCTCCTGCTGATATTTGTCGAAGTTCTCCATAACGACCCCAGACCGTGATCATCACTGGCTCCTACTACTGAGACATCGTCGTCTCCGGTAATGCCTCAGACTGTTGCGAACAAACCGATGCCACTGCCTCCTCCAGTCATGTACAGTGGTGAGCAACCTCTAGCGCAGGGTTGGCCTTTGACTCCATTGTTGTGCCTACCGATGCTTTTGTTTATGACCTTCCGGATCCTAAGGCGTCTTCCGATACCGAAGGTCATGTGCACAAGCAACGGTCACCGTAGAGACGTCGGAAACGACGGATTGCCCCGTCTGACACCTGCAGGGCGCCATCTCAAGACGATGAGGATCACAACTCTCAAGACTGTAACCCGATGGACGATTCCGTGGAGCCGTGGTGGACGCACCAACCTCCCCCCCTCTCCCTTCCCCGTCCCCCCGTAGGAGGTACAACCATCTTCGCATCCACCAGGCACTGTACCTATGGACGTTCAACAGCAGCTGAACGAGCACCACTCTTCCACCGCCGACTCGACACCACATTCGGATTCGGCAGTTATCTATTGAATGCACACCATCCATGCACCTTTGCGTGATCTGACGATGTAGATGACAAAACATCCACCGTTGTGACAGCAGCGAATGCTGCTGCTCCAATCCACGCCTGCTAATCGACATGGTTATTGGATGGGGATGTGCAGCCTGCTGGGACAATGTTGCTGTTCACTGGTGCTCTTCGTGCGTCCATGAGCGTCCCAGTAACCCCAATTCCGCGACAGGCTTACAGGATAGTGTCCGTCAAAGTGAACACCATTGGCACATCTGTCAAACAACAACTGCTCCGTGAAATGTTGAGGGCGTCGGATCTCGATTGCTATGTTTTTCACCTCACGCCGTGTGCTGACGGTGGCAGTGGGACGGCTGTACTTTTAAAGGAAGGCATTGAGGTAGACGACGTGATTTACTTCCGTCGACTAGGGTTCTTGCTGTGACTTTCCACTTTGTGCAAATCGTCAATCTTTACGCTCCCTCGGCATCGCCAAGCGACGGGAACGATCGCGATTCTATTCAAAACAGGTCACTCGTTTGTGGGCCGCTACGACCATATTATTCTTGGCGGTGACTTCAGTTGGGTGTTATCCCAAGAGGACCAACATCCCCACTACGCCACATGCGAGGAACTCAAGTTGCTCGTGAATGAATTGAAGCTCACCGGTACTTGCGGTGCGTGCATACGTACGTCACTAGTCATTCACCAAGTCGTCTTGACCCTGTCTACGTTTCCCATGGAATCGTAACTGCCACGCTTGACGATGAGTTATGGCCCACCGCCATCTCCGACCACATTGCCTATATTTGCACTGTTTCGTTCCAGAGGCAGAAGGTGTGTGGCGGTCGAGCCCTGGAAGCTGAATATCGCCCATCTCAAGGATCCGGAAAGCAGGCAAGTCGTAGGGACGACGTATAACAACTGTGTGAGACGCCTTCCAGCGTATCCTTCAACACTCCGATGGTGGCTCGACTGCACCAAGCCTTAATACGCCGTTCGATAATGAATTACTGTCGCGACAAAATGCTGTGGCAACGATGTACCATGGAATACTATTTCACAATTCTCCGCGAACTCTCAAGCCATGCCGCCTCTGTTCAACGACAGGTTGAAATTCAACGGATCAAGGCGAAGATAATTTCTCTTATGCGTCACCGCCTTAAAGACATAACAGTACGCGCAATTTGTCACGATTGTGTACTAGAAGAACGCCCGTCCATGCTTCGTACTATCCGAGAGAAGTAGCGGTGTCGGAGAAAGCTAGTCAACGCCCTCGACATGCCAGATGGTCGCCGATTGACGTTCCAGAATAATATCGCAAACGCCCTTGTGGATCACTACAAACAGTTCTATACAGCGCAGGACCAAAACATAGCGGTAACGAGTGATGTCAGCGGTTCGTTGGCAGGTACTCTTGACGGGTATGGTGCGGCTGATGGCGTCGCTTATGCTCTTCATAAGGCTGCGGCGAACAAAGCCCCAGGTCCCGACGAGTTTCCTCTGGAGTTTTACCGCACATTCCACGACACATGACTTCACGCTGGACTGCGAATTATGGCTGGCTCTGAGCACTATGGGACTCAACATCTTAGGTCATAAGTCCCCTAGAACTTAGAACTACTTAAACCTGACTAACCTAAGGACATCACACACACCCATGCCCGAGGCAGGATTCGAACCTGCGACCGTAGCAGTCCCGCGGTTCCGGACTGCAGCGCCAGAACGGCACGGCCACCGCTGCCGGCCTGCGAATTATGAAGAACTGATGAACTCTCACCTTCCCCTCCCACCCGAATTCGGAGAAGGCTTGCTTATCCCGCTTCCCACGCCATCGGGAGGTTGGGAGTTGGATATTTTGGGCCGTTGAGTATGTTAAATTACGGCTTCAAGATTTTTACCCGGATTCTTGCCGTTCGCCTTCGGCGCGTCATCGCTCAAGCCATCTCTCTGGATCAAACGTGCTTTGGTGGTGACAGTAACATTCAGACGGTACTCAGCGATTACGGTGACGCCATAGCCCTGGCCACGACCTGCCACAGTCACGGTGGCTTAGTGTCAGTGGACGTCGACCACGCCTTTGATAGAGTGAGTCATGACTTTCCAGAAAACGTACTCCGACAGATGGCCTTCCCCCAGAGACTTCATACTGCGGCTCCTCCGAGGTGCCACGTTTCGAGTGCTGGTCAATGGCCGTGTGGCGGGCCCTATAAATATCATGCGGTCGGTCCGTCAAGGCTAATGTTTCTGGCTGCCTCCGCTGCTGTCATCCATCTGCTGAACTCAAACAGAAGAATATGTCGGAAAATTTCCGATTTCTCCTCCTGGTTCTCCATTTCCTAGCGTCCACATCTCCACTCACTATCTCCAGATGACAATATGACAATATGTAAACTCACCTAACAGTAATGAACCACAAACAAACTTCGACAAACCTTAAATAAACCATAGCAACCTAAATACCAACACGCAAAACAAAAACGCTATGAACTTTTGTACCAAACTAACACATTTATCCCAAACGCCATTCCACGGAAAACAACAGTATTTTGTGAAACCAGCCTGTACACCTTAAGCAGTGAGACCGGTTTAATTGAAATTTATATTTGCTATCCTCCAGTAGGAAGACCACGCTGACATATGTTTTTTTCTTGTCAACTGAAATAGGGAAATGTATGATTGCCTTAATTTTGTTAAAAGTTCACCTTGCACTGTAAATCGCCATCAAAATCCCATCATGGTCTGGCAAATAAAACTCGCCTGCCACCTAGCGATTGTTTTACAACTCAAAATATGTAACGCAAAAAGTAATAGCTTCAGAGTGATAGATTTTATATTTTGAGGATTGAAATAAATAAAATAACAAAATCGAATGAAAATATAAATATAACACATAAATCTAAGTATCTCGAAAACTAGAGAGACATTTTGATTTGACAACCAGTAATACGTAGCAACTCATACATCACACATCACAGGCAAAATGGTTGTTGACCACTATCATCAATAATTTTTCCACTATGTTATTTTTTCACGTCTCCCCATGTACTCAACGTAGTAAGATATCGTTTCGAATTTAGTATTTTTCCCTTATAGCCCAGATGCTGCTCGAATCAAGTTCTCAGTTTTATTTTTCCACCTGCCATTTTAAACTGTGTACGGTCACCTACTGGCCAGACTCACCGTCGCTGCAAATGTTGCAGGATTCTGAGGCATTAACACTAGTTAACAGTAGATTTTGTTGTTCCTGCATATTCCATTGATTTTAAAAATTGTGACTGGTTTCTTCTCGCATGAACCATCTTCATATCTGAATATATCAGTCGCAAGAGCAGCCAGTGCAATTGATCAGAAAATTTTACATCCTACATCATAGGACAAAACTGTGTGCCTATGTACTTTCCACAACGAAAGAGAGAGCGTACGAACGTCTCTTAATGTTTCGCTGAGAGACTGACAACTACAGCAACAGAAGAGAAAACCTACGAATGTCAGTCAAACACAGCCGAATAGTGTGTGCTCGCGCTACCGTACCGTTTGCGCCAGATAGAATTCGCGTTCGAGGCGCTCTTTCCCTTGTGTTGGCTCCATTGTAAACCAGGCGTAGCAACTGAAGGTAGTGAAATCTGACAGTAAGATCACCAGTACGAAGCGACTGCTGAGTGCATGCAGCCATTAATTTCTTTAATATTCCTTTCCTTTCCTTTTGAAAAATTTTTACCTCGAATCTAAAAAGCTGTAAGGAGATGTAAGGAAACATTTGTTGGTTAGTCACGATTATCGTCATAGAATAAATATTTAATTTTTGATACAAGGGACGTAACTGTCACAGTGTTTGTATTTTACATCTGATATCAAGTTATGACAACAGTTATGGTAATCAGGTCCACTTATTATGCAAACAACTATATAATTCTTTTCATACACAGACATGGTCTAAAACTTCGTACCATCAGCAGGGGTTATTTTTTATTGCGGACTAAGAAATTCGAATATGTTGCAAGTAATACATATTCTGACGAAATTGCCGGCGGAAGTGGCCGTGCGGTTAAAGGCGCTGCAGTCTGGAACTGCAAGACCGCTACGGTCGCAGGTTCGAATCCTGCCTCGGGCATGGATGTTTGTGATGTCCTTAGGTTAGTTAGGTTTAACTAGTTCTAAGTTCTAGGGGACTAATGACCTCAGCAGTTGAGTCCCATAGTGCTCAGAGCCATTTGAACCATTTTTTTCTGACGAAATTGGGCTTAAAAACATTTAATTCTGTTGTGATCTTTACATTTTATCAGCATTTTTAGGTGCTATATAAATCTCTTTAGTTACTATAAAGCTTGCAATCTGCAACGAAATGATGTTAATGTCAGGTCATTTGGCTCGCTTAAAAGTCATAGTAATTTCGATATGCGACAGTATTTCGTGATTGTTTTGCGATCACTTATAGTAGGTTTGTGGGACTTGTCCTCATACGCATCAACAGTAGAAACACATACTGAACCGTGATACATGTTTTTATTGAACGACACTCAGAAGTTCAGCTTTATAAACTTCGCATAGGCGCAAATCTCGTTTTGTACTTCTGTATCTGGTCCCGGTTGATATTTCTTTGTATTGATTGTCCACCCCTCCCCCCTCTCTCTATCTATGTATTGTTCTCTGAGCGTGTCTTATCTCTTTTTTTAATTGCTGTTACGACGAGTGTTTGTACGAAGGTAACCACTGGAAATATTTTAGTATTTCTTGACGTATTCATATAATTTAAAATGAAATACATTACTTTCACACAGATTCCTTGATGTGTTTGGAGGCACAGGGCCGTCTGACTCACTCATTACCAAAAGGCTCGAGCCGATGTTGTCACGCACACTTTGTGTAATGGGCTGGCATTAAGCTTTTACAGTCAGCTGTTAAGGCACGCCGAACGACCGCGGCTGCGCTTCCTGATATGAGACTGTGCCATCAACATGCACATGATTCACCCGAAGTTACAACCATCTCTAGGTCTTGCCGCCCTTTGTTTCAAAGCTTCTTGTTGCAAGATGTTGATACTGGCAAACACTTTCTGTGTTTTTAACTTCGTTGCCTAGTCTGTCATGAAATCATTGTGTACTAATATACTGATTATTTTCTAAATTAATTATACTATATTGCGATTTCGATTTTCTTTGGTTTCTATTACCCAAAGGTGTCCACGTTATCATTTTACTTAAGCTAATAATTATTTTAAGATCTATTCCACATAAATATGTACTAGTAAACAAGGAACGGTTTTACTCATATTCAGAAAAAGACCTTGAACGACTAGAGGCAGAACGTTCATATTCACAGGACATTAACATTGATATGTTCTATATAAATGATTAGTATTTCAGTCACCTCGGTTCAGGATGTGTCCTCTTGCCTAGTAGGCATAGTGTCCGCCATGGGCGCTGATAATGCGTAATGGCATCGACGTGTGTAACACGCGAATGGGTCCTGTGGTACACCCATCGATGCTGCATTCACGTGGTTCCGAAGTTCACCTGTTGTAGTTGGCATTGGGTCACAGCACTGCACCCGTCCTTTCAACCACATCCCACACATTTTCGATTGGCGACAAGTCTGGTGATCTGACGGGCCAGAGAAAAAGTCTGACATCCTGGACACTAAGAAGGCACGTGTTCGTGGAGCAACATGTAGTCGTCCATTGTCTTGCTGAAAAATTGGCGTCTGGGGTTTTATCCAGAGAAGGTATGGCTATGGTTCACGGGATGTCATTCACGTAGGTCCCATTGGTCACAGTTCCCTGGACGCGAACCAACTGTGATTTGTGGTTGTACCCAATTGCATCCCATACCATAAAGGCTTGAGTTGGCGCTGTATGTCTTGTGCGAATGCAGTCACTGTGATCCTGCTCCCCTTGTCTGCGGTGAACCAAAATGTGACCTTAATTTTCAAACAAACAGAACCTGGATTCGTCCGAAAACACTATCTGCCATTCCTGTCCCCAATAAACGTCATTCCTTACACCAGTGCGGTCTATCATATTTCTGTACATTCCTCAAATGTAGGCGGAGAAATGGAGGTCACCCACCTAATTAACGGCGACAAACTGTCACCCTTGACAGTGTTTCACAATTCGACTGTTGCGCCAGAGCCGAGGACAACACAGATCTGTCCTGCAATGCCATTCGGATGAGGCGTCGATCGTCTCTTGGGGTGGTCTAGATGATGTAACCTGACTCACCCCGTCGTGTTCTAAGGCCTTCATTGAGCAAATCTTCACACACCCTTTGCGCTGTCGAAACGCTTCGTCCAAAAAGAGCAGCAATTTCCTTGGTGGATGCATCATATTCTCTCATGCCAACAATGCCCCCTCTTTAAAACTCTGTGACGGTTCAGTTCGCACATACGTCGGCAAGGCATCCTGCACTTCTGCTCAAGAAACAATGATCCATTACTTTCGTTTTACGCCGACAACGAGAGCCGCAGGCACATTTTCCTGGCAGGTGGTGTTGCGCAGCGATATCGATGTTGAGCTTGAACCCGCGGACCAACGTGGTTCAAATGCTAATCATTTCTGCCGAGCATACTAATGTGCTTGTCCTCTGAATATGAATGTCCTATCTCTAGTCGTTCAAGGTGTTCTGCTTGTTCTCAATATGAGTGTAGTTCTCGAAGTTGTGAAATTAAAAACGAGAAAATTTTAGATATTTAGCTTCTATTACATCCAATGACGGCAAGAGTGGCAAAGATATTGAAGCCGATGTAGCGACGCGTAAAAAAGCAACAATGTCCCTGCGTGGTCCAATTTGGAATATTGTATTGGTCAGCAGACCAAACTGGATATTCCATAGCCTTATTGAAAATATACACTCCTGGAAATTGAAATAAGAACACCGTGAATTCATTGTCCCAGGAAGGGGAAACTTTATTGACACATTCCTGGGGTCAGATACATCACATGATCACACTGACAGAACCACAGGCACATAGACACAGGCAACAGAGCATACACAATGTCGGCACTAGTACAGTGTATATCCACCTTTCGCAGCAATGCAGGCTGCTATTCTCCCATGGAGACGATCGTAGAGATGCTGGATGTAGTCCTGTGGAACGGCTTGCCATGCCATTTCCACCTGGCGCCTCAGTTGGACCAGCGTTCGTGCTGGACGTGCAGACCGCGTGAGACGACGCTTCATCCAGTCCCAAACATGCTCAATGGCGGACAGATCCGGAGATCTTGCTGGCCAGGGTAGTTGACTTACACCTTCTAGAGCACGTTGGGTGGCACGGGATACATGCGGACGTGCATTGTCCTGTTGGAACAGCAAGTTCCCTTGCCGGTCTAGGAATGGTAGAACTATGGGTTCGATGACGGTTTGGATGTACCGTGCACTATTCAGTGTCCCCTCGACGATCACCAGTGGTGTACGGCCAGTGTAGGAGATCGCTCCCCACACCATGATGCCGGGTGTTGGCCCTGTGTGCATCGGTCGTATGCAGTCCTGATTGTGGCGCTCACCTGCACGGCGCCAAACACGCATACGACCATCATTGGCACCAAGGCAGAAGCGACTCTCATCGCTGAAGACGACACGTCTCCATTCGTCCCTCCATTCACGCCTGTCGCGACACCACTGGAGGCGGGCTGCACGATGTTGGGGCGTGAGCGGAAGACGGCCTAACGGTGTGCGGGACCGTAGCCCAGCTTCATGGAGACGGTTGCGAACGGTCCTCGCCGATACCCCAGGAGCAACAGTGTCCCTAATTTGCTGGGAAGTGGCGGTGTGGTCCCCTACGGCACTGCGTAGGATCCTACGGTCTTGGCGTGCATCCGTGCGTCGCTGCGGTCCGGTCCCAGGTCGACGGGCACGTGCACCTTCCGCCGACCACTGGCGACAACATCGATGTACTGTGGAGACCTCACGCCCCACGTGTTGAGCAATTCGGCGGTACGTCCACCCGGCCTCCCGCATGCCCACTATACGCCCTCGCTCAAAGTCCGTCAACTGCACATACGGTTCACGTCCACGCTGTCGCGGCATGCTACCAGTGTTAAAGACTGCGATGGAGCTCCGTATGCCACGGCAAACTGGCTGACACTGAGGGCGGCGGCGCACAAATTCGACGGCCAACACCGCGGTTCCTGGTGTGCCCGCTGTGCCGTGCGTGTGATCATTGCTTGTACAGCCCTCTCGCAGTGTCCGGAGCAAGTATGGTGGGTCTGACACACCGGTGTCAATGTGTTCTTTTTTCCATTTCCCGGAGTGTAGTTGCTCATGGTGCCGAAACATGTCGCTACGTGCGAATAAAAGAAAGGACAAGATCAGGGCAGCGGAATTAAGTTCTATGAGAAGATTCATGCGCTTCACCCATGAAGATAAGGTCAAAACAACTGAAATATCGGAAGAAATGGAAGTAACCCCGCCCATAACGAGTGAACTGGAGAGTAAGTCTTCCGTGGTTTGCGCATTGTAAAAGATATACTACACTGCATAAGCGTTCCTCACGCTCACTCACACAAATCTACATCTAAATACATACTCCGCAATCCACCATACGGTGCGTGGCGGAGGGTACCTATTACCACAACTAGCATCTTCTCTCCCTGTTCCACTTCCAAACACAACGAGGGAAAAATGACTGCCTATATGCCTCTGTACGAGCCCTAATCTCTCTTATCTTATCTTTTGTGGTCTTTCCGCAAAATGTAATTTGGCGGCAGTAAAATTGTACTGCAGTCAGCCTCAAATGCTGGTTCTCTAAATTTCCTCAGTAGCGATTCACGAAAAGAACGCCTCCTTTCCTCCAGAGACTCCCACCCGAGTTCCTGAAGCATTTCGGTAACACTCGCGTGATGAGCAAACCTACCAGTAACAAATCTAGCAGCCTGCCTCTGAATTGCTTCTATGTCCTCCCTCAATCCGACCTGACAGGGATCCCAAACGCTCGAGCAGTACTCAAGAATAGGTCGTATTAGTGTTTTATGAACGGTCTTCTTTACAGATGAACCACATCTTCTCAAAATTCTACCAATGAACCGAAGACGACTATCCGTCTTTCCCACAACTGCCATTACACGCTTGTCCCACTTCATATCGCTCTGCAATGTTACGCCCAAATATTTAATCGACGTGACTGTGTCAAGCGCTACACTACTAATGGAGTATTCAAACATTACAGGATTCTTTTTCCTATTCATCTGCATTAATTTAGATTGACCTACATTTAGAGTTAGATGCTATTCTTTACACCAATCACAAATCCTGTCCAAGTCATCTTGTATCCTCCTACAGTCACTCAACGACGACACCTTCCGGTACACCACAGCATTATCAGCAAACACCCGCACACTGCTATCCATCCTCTCAAAAGATCATTTATGTAGACAGAAAACAACAGCGGACTTACTACAATTCCCTGGGGCACTCCAGATGATACCCTCACCTCCGATGAACACTCACCATCGAGGACAACGTACTGGGTTCTATTAATTAAGTAGTCTTCGAGCCACTCACATACTTGGGAACCAATCCCATATTTTCGTACCTTAGTTAGGAGTCTGCAGTGGGGCACCGAGTCAAACGCTTTCCGGAAGTCAAGGAATATGGCATCCGTCTGATACCCTTCATCCATGATTCGCAAGATATCATGTGAAAAAAGGGCGAGTTGCGTTTCGCAGGAGCGATGCTTTCTAAAGCCGTGCTGATGTATGGACAGCAACTTCTCTGTCTCAAGGAAATTCATTATATTCGAACTGAGAATACACTCCTGGAAATGGAAAAAAGAACACATTGACACCGGTGTGTCAGACCCACCATACTTGCTCCGGACACTGCGAGAGGGCAGTACAAGCAATGATCACACGCACGGCACAGCGGACACACCAGGAACCGCGGTGTTGGCCGTCGAATGGCGCTAGCTGCGCAGCATTTGTGCACCGCCGCCGTCAGTGTCAGCCAGTTTGCCGTGGCATACGGAGCTCCATCGCAGTCTTTAACACTGGTAGCATGCCGCGACAGCGTGGACGTGAACCGTATGTGCAGTTGACGGACTTTGAGCGAGGGCGTATAGTGGGCATGCGGGAGGCCGGGTGGACGTACCGCCGAATTGCTCAACACGTGGGGCGTGAGGTCTCCACAGTACATCGATGTTGTCGCCAGTGGTCGGCGGAAGGTGCACGTGCCCGTCGACCTGGGACCGGACCGCAGCGACGCACGGATGCACGCCAAGACCGTAGGATCCTACGCAGTGCCGTAGGGGACCGCACCGCCACTTCCCAGCAAATTAGGGACACTGTTGCTCCTGGGGTATCGGCGAGGACCATTCGCAACCGTCTCCATGAAGCTGGGCTACGGTCCCGCACACCGTTAGGCCGTCTTCCGCTCACGCCCCAACATCGTGCAGCCCGCCTCCAGTGGTGTCGCAACAGGCGTGAATGGAAGGACGAATGGAGACGTGTCGTCTTCAGCGATGAGAGTCGCTTCTGCCTTGGTGCCAATGATGGTCGTATGCGTGTTTGGTGCCGTGCAGGTGAGCGCCACAATCAGGACTGCATACTACCGAGGTACACAGGGCCAACACCCGGCATCATGGTGTGGGGAGCGATCTCCTACACTGGCCGTACACCACTGGTGATCGTCGAGGGGACACTGAATAGTGCACGGTACATCCAAACCGTCATCGAACCCATCGTTCTACCATTCCTAGACCGGCAAGGGAACTTGCTGTTCCAACAGGACAATGCACGTCCGCATGTATCCCGTGCCACCCAACGTGCTCTAGAAGGTGTAAGTCAACTACCCTGGCCAGCAAGATCTCCGGATCTGTCCCCCATTGAGCATGTTTGGGACTGGATGAAGCGTCGTCTCACGCGGTCTGCACGTCCAGCACGAACGCTGGTCCAAGTGATGCGCCAGGTGGAAATGGCATGGCAAACCGTTCCACAGGACTACATCCAGCATCTCTACAATCGTCTCCATGGGAGAATAGCAGCCTGCATTGCTGCGAAAGGTGGATATACACTGTACTAGTGCCGACATTGTGCATGCTCTGTTGCCTGTGTCTATGTGCCTGTGGTTCTGTCAGTGTGATCATGTGATGTATCTGACCCCAGGAATGTGTCAATAAAGTTTCCCCTTCCTGGGACAATGAATTCACGGTGTTCTTATTTCAATTTCCAGGAGTGTATGTTCGAGGATTCTGCAACAAACCGATGTTAAGGATATTGGTCTGTAATTTTGAGGATCCGTCCTTTTACCCTTCTTATATACAGGCGTCACCTGCGCTTTTTTCCAGTCGCTCGGGACTTTACACGTTGGGCAAGA
Organism: Schistocerca americana; assembly: GCF_021461395.2. NCBI lineage: Eukaryota > Metazoa > Arthropoda > Insecta > Orthoptera > Acrididae > Schistocerca > Schistocerca americana. The sequence continues at coordinate 330,084,333 of NC_060122.1, forward strand.
GATTCGCGATAAATGCAGTAGAGTACTCTGTAAAATCGAATTGGAATCCCATCAGGACCTGGCGATTTATTTATTTTCAACTCATTCAGCTGCTTCACAACCCCACGGATGTCTATCACTATGTCCTCCAGACGGTAATCTGTACGAGACTCAAACGGTGGCATGTCTGTACGATCCTCCTGCGTGAAAGATTTCTCAAATGCTAAATTTAAAATTTCAACTCTCGTTTTGCTGTCTTCCGTTGCCAGGCCAGACTGATCAGTGAGTGACTGGATGGAAGCCTTCGACCCGCTTACCGATTTTACGTAAGACCAGAATTGCCTTGGGTTTCCAGCAAGATCTTTTGCTAAGGTGTGACGGTGGTAGTGGTTGAATGCTTCGCGCATCGCTCTTTTTACAGCAGCACGAATCTCTACTAACTTTTGCCTGTCCTCATTCTCCCGATCTTTCTTGTACCGCGAGTGCAACTGCCTTTGCTTCCTAAGCATTCTCCGAATTGCGCTGTTAAACCACGGTGGGTCTTTTCAGTCCGTAACCAACTTTTTCGGCACGTAGTTGTCCAATGCGTGATTTACAATGTGTTTAAAATTTGCCCATAATTCTTCCACGTCCATCGTACGGGAAGTAAATGAAGTCGATTCATTTACTAAGTGGGATGCTAACAACTGCTTATCTGCTCTTTCTAGTAAGAATACTCTCCTAGCCTTCTTGACCGACTTTTTAACTTTCTTAACCATAGTCGTAATGACAACATCATGATCACTAATCCCTGTCTCAACACTGACACCGTCGATGAAGTTTGGTCTGTTCGTGACTACCAGATCTAAAATATTTCCATTGCGCGTTGGCTGTCGATTTAGCTGGTCAAGACAGTTTTCGGATAATATGTTTAAAATTAATTCACACGACGGCTTGTCTGTACCACCTGTAATGAATCCATAGATATCCCAGTCTATAAAAGGTAGGTTGAAGTAGCCTCCGACCAATATAGCATAATCCGGGTACTTCTGCGATACAGAATGTAGACTCCCTTTGAATGATTCTAGAACCGTCACGGTGGAACCTGGTGGCCGGTAATAGCACCCCACAAATAACTTTATTTCCCCTAGCCGTGTTAAACGTGTCCAGATAACTTCACAATCACACTCTACTTCGACCTCAGTAGACACAATATTTTTGTCAACAGCAATGAAGACACCACCTCCTACGGTGTCTAACCTGTCTTTCCGATACACGTTCCAACCCTCACTAAATATTTCAGAACTTCCTATCTCAGAGTTCAGCCAGGTCTCAGTCCCGAGAATAGTTTGCGCGCCACACGCTTCCTGGAGGGCAGTAAATTCTGGAACTTTATTCCGAACACTCTGAAAATTTACTGCTAATATCTTGATAGCTGAAGTGCCTTTACACTGATCGCGTCCTGATTTCCCTGCCTGCACGTCGACTGGTGAGTCTTCATTAGGACACCTCGCACTACTGCCTAGCCTAAAAAACCCCCATGTACACGCCACAAGTACTCTTCTACCCGAGTAGCCGCTTCCTTTGTGTAGTGCACCCATGACCTATCTAGGGGCTCCTACAATTCCCCACCCAATAGCGCGTCTAGAAATCTGCAGCCAAACCGTCACAGAGTCGACGAAGCCTCTGGTTGAGACACTACACTCGGCTCCAAACCAAAGGACTCCGATGTGCTGAAACATTACGACGATCGCCCACCACGAGACTCAGTGCTGCCTGGTGGCGTTGTGGAAACATATCGCACTAAGGAAAGTACGTAAGCGAAACACGAATAAGGAATCGTTCCAGCAACGATACGGGATGCAGATGGGGGATCTACTTACGTAAGTACCTTTGACAAAGCGCGCATTGTTTAGGCCCGGAACCTGGGAACGAACATCTCGGAAACCACAAAGCTGGTCGGCTCTCCGTGTGTTACGGCTGTGAGCTTACATGGAAACGGTTGACGGACGATGAAATATCGAGTATGAGACAAGGTACTCGACGTCAACGCCTCTTTACAGAACGTGGAGGTCAGAGGCTTTCTCGAAGGCAGCTTAGGCAGCGATCTGTAGCAGATCTGATGACAGCGTACAGTGCAGGTGAAGTCACAAGTGTTTCGGCGCACACAGTTCAGCGCACACTGTTGAGTGTTGAGTTTGGGGCTTCCTGGGGGAAGGGGGCTCCATATTGGCATGCCGGGGGTTCGGTGAAGATTTTGGCAGCCGCACCGTGGTACCCCATGGGCCTTATGTTTACCCTTCAATGTCACGTTACTGCCAAAGACTATGTGACCAGTATGGCAGATCAGGTCCGTCCCATGGTACAATGTTCGTCCCCCAGTGGTGTTACTGTGCTCCAAGAAGACAAGGCCCAGTTCACACAGCTCCCTTCGTCTAGGACTGGTTTTGTGAACACGAGGGATCAATTGTTGCATCCCCCCGGACACCACAGTCACCGTATCTCAATATTATTCAGCCTTTGCACTCTGCTCTGGAGAGAAGGGTGCGTTATAGCTATCCTCCTCCATCATCATCACCTAAACTTGGCACTGTTTTGCAGGAAGAATGGTACGTATAAGTTTCCGTTGAAAACAATGCACGACTTGTATGGATCTATCCCGAGACGACTGGAATATGTTATGAATGCTAACAGTTTTCCTCCAGCGTATTTGGGATGGCATATTTTGTGCTTTTGGTATTACCAAATTTTTGTCCATCTCCTATACAGCACCTCAACATCTACATTTAACATTGTGAAAGAAAGTGATTCATATTTATACTACATCAGATGCCAAAGAAATGAGCACAGTTTCTGATACAGACAAATGATTTCTGATCATGTCATCTGCGCTTTATGTATGTTAGGGAGGCCTACTTGTTGCTGAATGAGTGCCTTAGAGCTTTGTGTGGAAACATTCACACTAGATTAGGCTTCATAGGAGGTAGTCTACAGGGAAGACACTGTCATTTTTGATCAGTCTTCTTCTGTGCACACTGGACGAGAGCTTCAGTTATATGAGGAGTACCTACATCTACATCTACATGGATCCGTGCCAGATAGGGTTGTTAGAAGAGATAGAGGAGATCCAAAGGAGAGCAGCGCGCTTCGTTACAGGATCATTTAGTAATCGCGAAACCGTTACGGAGAAGATAGATAAACTCCAGTGAAAGACACTGCAGGAGAGACGCTCAGTAGCTCGGTACGGGCTTTTGTTAAAGTTTCGAGAACATACCTTCACCGAAGAGTCAAGCAGTATATTGCTCCCTCCTACGTATATCTCGCGAAGAGACCATGAGGATAAAATTAGAGGGATTAGAGCCCACATAGAAGCATACCGACAATCCTTCTTTCCACGAACGATACGAGACTGGAATAGAAGGAAGAAACGATAGAGGTACTCAAGGTACCCTCCGCCACACCCCGTCAGGTGGCTTGTGGAGTGTGGATTTGGATGTAAATGTAGATACTCTGCAAATCACTTTTAAGTGCCTGGCAGAGGGTTCATCGAACCATCTTCATAATTCTCTATTATTCCAATCTCGTATAGCGCGCGTAAAGAATGAACACCTATATCTTTCCGTATGAGCTCTGATGTCCCTTGTTTTATTGTGGTGATCGTTCCGCCCTATGTAGGTCGATGTCAACAAAATATTTTCGCATTCGGAGGAAAAAGTTGGTGATTGGAATTTCGTGAGAAGATTTCGTCGCAACGAAAAACGCCTTTATTTTAATGATTTCCAGCCCAAATCCTGTATCATTTCTGTGACACTCTCTCCCATATTTCGCGATAATACAAAACGTGCTGCCTTTCTTTGAACTTTTTCTATGTACTCCGTCAGTCCTACTTGGTAAGGATCCCACACCGCGCAGCAGTATTCTAAAAGAGGACGGACAAGCGTAGTGTAGGCTGTCTCCTTATTAGGTCTGTTACATTTTCTAAGTGTCCTGCCAATAAAGCGCAGCCTTTACTTAGCCTTCCCCACAACATTTTCTATGTGTTCTTTCCAATTTAAGATGTTCGTAATTGTAATACCTAGGTATTTAGTTGAATTTACGGCCATATATCTTATTCACCACTTCGAAAAAATAGAGTTTTGTTGGTGTTCTGGTAGGGAAGAGCGTAGAGAGTGACCAATTTTATTAATTCAGGTAGTTTTCTTCTTCGAGCATATTAAAAAACTTGCCTCTTATTGTATTGTAATTTACTTGTACTTCTTCTTCTTTTGCCTCTATCACGTATCTACATTGGCTTGACATGTTAATTATTGTAATTGCCGTTGTTAATGAAAGACGATGGCCTGATGTCCATCCTGTCACTACTCCGTTACCTACCGTTGCGGAATTAGTGTTTGCTTATCGTTGCTTCTAGTGTTATCCATGTGAAAGTCTGAGAACGTTTTTGAAATGTTTGCGAAAGGTGTAATTGAGGCGATACGAGGGTACTAGCTGAATGCTCATCTAGTCGGATGTGGGAAGTCGCCTGAGAACTACATTCAGGCCATTCGTCCTTATCAGCCGGGCGGATTCGATCCGGGCCGGCACGCCTGCCCGAATCCCGGAAGCAGCGAGCTAACACGCACGGCTATCCGAGCGGGTTCTTATTGTATTACACCTGTCAGTAAAAATACAGTCACAGTTATTCTGCCAGGTTTGAAAGCTAACTCAAAAGTGTGGAGTAATTAGCGCGGGTAAATACCGCAACACAGCGGAAGCTATTGTCATACTGTGTAAGAGAGTACATTATTTAATTTAACATTGCTTTGTTTTTGTTACTGAAGAATATTGAATCAAAGGATTATTGTGTTGAAGATAATATTATTCTAGATCGGTGTTTCTCATCAACAAAAAATGTCAGCCACGCTCCTTCCTCTGCCCGCCCCCACCCTCTCCCCCTACCTAATGTGCGGCATTTCCAGATTTGCGACACTCTATTCAGTCTTTTTGTGGTGAGCATATCGCATGCAGGACAATGTACTATACTTTCTTTGAAGGATTACCTTTGCTACTTTAAATATTCTTGTCCCACCTTGTGTGCGTCTTTATCAACTAACATCGGTGTTGTAGAAGAGGTTATTAAAATACTTGCCCTTTACTCACGGTGACCTTTCCTTCACAATGTGACCTTTCCTTCGGTAATTGTTTTAAATGGGAAATACTTCGGCAGTGTTTTGCCTTAGTAGGAGCAGCATTTGTGAAGGTTCTTCATTATCCTCTTCTGAAATTCATCAGAATAATAATTAGGATTTTCTTGGGGGGTTGGCTCTATGATGCTGTGGCTTCATCTGGAGCATTCTCAGACTAGGTGAGGTCCGGTAACCAGAACACGAACTGTGGTTTTCGTTGCAGCAAAATGTCGCTTTATTAAACTGAGTGGGAACATAAGGTTCGACCTCACATTCTTTGAATTCATTAACTTTTCGGTTGACAGTAGCTGTTCTGAAATAATGAGTGTTCAACAGGAGATCAGATGTTAACTTTCCCCAGTCGCATTGCCCCAGTTGGCTACCTTAAAAGTAGTCTTCTGGAACAGGATTAACAAGAATAAGAAATGAATAAATAGTTACTGTGAAATACCTTGTCTGTTTAGTCATCTATATAACGAAGTATCTTGCCAATTATTCCACAAAAGCTTTTGTCGAATGTCTTCAAACTACGTATCTTCACACTTGTTCCACAACAGCTTATGCTAAATGTCTTCATGCATTGTGCGCGCCAGTTATCTTACATGCACCCCAGTGGCCTCAGCCATTTTAATGTGTGCGTTTTCAATGTCTCATCGAGTGAAGTGTTAGTAGTATACGTATGATGATGCTACCTAGAAGTATGAACTTAGGGTTTGGTATACGCATGAGAGTTTTTTTGCTCTCAGTCTATTTGCCGCTCTAAGATAGTACGCGCAAACTGTTCACACTAGGTGCCAATTTTCGTTGATAGTTACTGTCTGATAGTTACTTGCGGATACTTTCTGTAAGTGTCTGTGAGTCTTGTGAGAGCAGATGCCGGAAGCTTTTACGCATACGACGGGTGCGAGTGTCTGTGAGAGCTGAGAAATCACTCTACGTGAGATTGTTCTGTCGTATTTCCGGGGGTGAAGGAAGAGGTTGCGATGCAAGAGCGTCAGGCTACAGCTACACTTTTAATATTTTCAGTGGCGAAGAAAAGCGTAAATGATCGTGTTTCTTGGATAAGAGAGTCGGCGGATCTCATTGCAGAGGCTGTGCTGGAAAATCCACAACAAAATCGAACTTTTACGAGAATGATAGTGATGGAGATAAAAGAAAAAATTACCAATCTAGATACTATTACGCGTAAATCAATTAATGATAGAGTGCTTGTTACTCTACTATTTCTAGCATCAGCTACATTTATTCTCTTCAATATTTTGATAAGTAGCAATTACGATGGAATAACATTAAACAAGTTTTATCTGGATACCCATACACATTCATAAGCCAAATAAGGCGGATATCTGATAAATTAAACATTTCCAAAAGAAAGGAAGGAATATTAGGGTTCAGCGTTCCGTCAATACAGAGGTCACTAGAGACGGAGTATAAGATCGGATTAGAAAAGGACAGAGAAAGAAAGCGGCCGTGCCTTTTCGAAGGAACCATCCGGAATTTATCTTAAGCAATTTAGGCGAAACCACGGAAAATCTAATTCAGGATGGCCGGATGCTGGTTTAAACCGTCGTCCTCCCGAATAAAAGTGCAATGCATTTCAAGGTATGCATTTATTTGAACGTTTTTACTTATATTATCTTAAGGAACCACTCGTAAATTCCGGAGGGCCTGTTCTTCAACACACAATATAATACTGTAAGCAATAAATACCACACATGTAAAATTAGAGATACAGCTGCGTTACTTGAGATTAAATTACAATTTTCCGAGTTCCAAAACGATTTCTTTCAAACAAATTTTCAATTGTCTCTCCACGTTAATTACTCTATGTTATAAAACTACTTCTCATGATTCCTTGAATCTTGGATATTCTGGTAAATTTCTTCTGTGTAGGTGCTAAAAAGTGTAGCCTTTTCAAATAGCAAACTTTGCTTCTTATCTCAATTCATGTAGTCCAGTTACTGCACATTCCACAACATTGTCCTTTCCTCGTATACATTAATTAAACGCACAACATCATCGTGAGTCTACCTCATGGCAGCTTTTCTCAAAACTCTTTTTGCCAACACATTGCTCACAGTGGGTATCGACAGCGAAAGTAATCTCAATTGTCCCGACAGTGAAAATACACGTTTCTAGAGGGACTTACTGCAGTGGTGGTGTGACGCAGAGGGCAGCGCACTAGTGCCTCATTAATGTTTGCGAATTAAAGTGGACTCCAGTCTAATCAGTGACTTTTTTTTTTACTTTTGTTCGTCAATTTATTTAAAAGCATTACAGTGCTAATATTTTAGACCCATTGTCCCTGTTAGACGATTAACATATTCAGTCACATGTTCATAATAAAGTGCAGCTTCACTAAAAGCTTCCCACGTTCTACCTATAAAGAAATGACGCCTCTGTCGCGCAGGATCTAAATGACGCGCCGCTGTGTGTTCAAGCGTCTCAGATGCTACAAGAAATGCGTGACGCTTAGTGTCGAAAATGCGACGAGCTTGAGGATTTGCTGCCCCCCGGGATTAGCCGAGCGGTCTGGGGCGCTGCAATCATGGACTCTGCGGCTGGTCCCGGCGGAGGTTCGAGTCCTCCCTCGGGCATGGGTGTGTGTGTTTGTCCTTAGGATAATTTAGGTTAAGTAGTGTGTACGCTTAGGGACTGATGACCTTAGCAGTTAAGTCCCATAAGATTTCACACACACATTTGAGGATTTGCTAATGTCGCTTCATTTCTTAAGGCCGCATGACTTTCTGCATCTAATTTCCGTCAGATTTGAGGTTTTTCAGGTTCCAGTAACTTTCGCTGCTCGAGCTCTCTTAAACAGACATACGTTTGCGAAGCATAACACAAAAAGAAACACATTAATAATATATTTTAATGCTTTCTTATGTAATAGTTATAAATATGATTCTCGGCCTCACCGTCTCATTTGCTATTCTATCTCCATAATGTTTTGCCGTAAAAACTGTCCAGCTTCACCAGATGCTGTAGCAGTTCTTTTTAAGATTTCAGGAACAATGCACGCTAGTAAACACCGGATTTTTCAGTGTCACGAAATAATCTATAAACGACAAAAAAAAACCAGTCGCCGACCTCCGGGCAAGCGTCGCCTGCATCCCACTCACGTACACCACATTTAACAACCGACTTAAAAAAAAAAAGTAACCTATTTTCTTCCTCAAGGTTCAGGCCATCTCCACATCACATGTCGTAAAAATCTATACAGCTGCTTTGCCACGAAAACGTAACAAACAGAGTTACCTTCGAATGTATAACGTTAGTATGGATCTGCTGCGTAGCATTGTCAAAGTCTGCAATTTCAAACTAGGCAAATTGCTCGCGCTGTTCCTTTAGGAGATAAAACGGGCGACTTCTTCTCTGAGGAACGTGCCACGAAGTTTCATGGTTACTTTTATTTAATGTGCGCATGAGTTCGACAAAATACATTACCAAGGTGTGGTGAAATATGGCGCGAATCTGACACTCAATACGGCCAGTCATCACTTTCCGATACTCTCAGTTCTCCCGACATTGCCGGTGTAGTTTTTCGTATCTGACGGCTCCGGCGAGCAGCTCTCGAGAGATGGAGCTTGCCGTTTACGTGAGAGGTGTAAACCTAGAGGCCGCACTCTCGGACACTGCCGGTGAGATGATTCTCGGCGCTGCTTACGTGATACGTATTAGTCGCAAAAGATCTCTGGGAGCGAAAAACTCTCTAGCTTTAGACCTGTCAGTCATAGTAGCCTGCTCGTTAACTTTCTCCGATCTACCCTGCAATCACCGCCACACACCACTGTAGCAGGCCACTAGACGAAAGAAAACAAACTGGCGCAGCCCATCTGTACGAGTACTTTATGATACCGTAGTAGGTCCATATAGTAACCTAAACAAACTAATAAAAAACTCATTACGTAACGTCACTTCTTCGAGGTGATAAACTTTGACTGCCCTTGTAACGTCTCCTGGCAAAACACATATTATATGTGGTAAAAAAAGTTAAAAAAATTGAACTGGATAGTTATAATTTTATTTCTGCATTGACAATGATTGGGTGAACTTTATGTAATAAAAATAAACCATTATGTGTCATGTTTTATAGTTGTAGAGATACTTATTAAATATCAAACAAAGATGTAAATGAATTAAACCAAGTATAAATAGTAGTGACCGAGCATAAATTTCTCTGTCGTCTTTTTGGAGTTACGTGAGTAGGAAGAGCCTGTGACGCTATATTGTATGCTTCTGTAGCATTCTTTTGTCAAGATTGAGTGAAGGACTCCATTAGGCATTGATTTGTAAAGGTGTGTAGGAATTTAATCTGTCTAAATGTTTTGAATAGAGTTACTTAGTGAAAACTTGCATTATGATTTGTAATAAGCTTTCCTGGTATTTTAATCCATCCTTTTAAGACATTTTCAGCTATTTAAATATTATTCGTGGTGCAGAGCTGCGCTACGAACGAACGAGCCCCTGCCGCGGCGCATTCAAACTGCATTAAATGAAACCAATGGTACCGCAAAGAAGCGGGCAGGTAACAGTGACCTAAAATTATTTCTTTCAGCTTTCGGGATTGCACGGCAAAGCAGCAGATTTTATGGTGTGTTTTACAGGTGGACGCGAGCTGCGGATGATATTATATTATTAACAGTGCAAAAAGGTAATTTACCTTCATGACATAAAAGAAATCTTGCTGTGCATAGTTCTGGTCTGGTAAACATTATAGTAAAAACATTTTTTTCTCTGATAATAGTCTCATGTTCTCGTGTTAGTCGTGGTACCTATTGGTGTTTTAATGTTAACAAAAATCCACTGCAAAATTTTGAAGTTGAACAAACATTGCTTACTGTAACATCAGTATTGATAATGAAATAATTTTCAGTAAGCTTTTTAATAACTGTAAGGTAAGAACGATATGTTGAACTTTATAATGAGTTACAGAAACAAAACAGTGTTCCTTTTATAGAAATCCAGATCCACAGTAATAAGAACATAAGATATTTTGTTTTGTTGAAAATTAATGATCCAAAGAAAGTCACAGCGCAGCATCCCTAAAAAGTATTTCAGGGCTCTTTTCATAACAACATATTTTATCTCATTCATTTACCAAATATTAGTTGTTACGCGAGCAATAACAAAGATGGCGAAGCCCTTCTGAAAGTTACGTGTAGCTTGTAGCTAAGAATTTGCTGATGAGATCAATACTTGCAGTTGCTTTGAAAGCAGTTGCAATGCGAGCAACGCTGCATCTACGAAGTTTGTTAACACCAGAGACATGGTCACTTAATGCTAGTTTCACGCCGGTTTCAGGCACTGAACATTCACGTCCTAACTTGGCAGCCAGAACCGCACATGCGTACTTTTCCACGATGTAATCGTGGACTCCGCAAGCGTGTTTTTCATTAAAGTAACAGCGTCGGCCTCCTGTGTTCTTCGGTGAACATCCATTATCAGCTTACAAGCGTGCAGCGGCAGGCATTAACTGTCGCTCCGCACGTATCCATGGCGACTGGGGGAGCGCGTAGCATACGCGGGCGTACGCAAGTGGTGGCGGTGCGGTGGTGGGAGGGACTGGTGGGTGCGGCTGCCGACTCTGCTGCTCGTCCGTCACTCTGCCTGCGCCGCGGGTTTGCATAACCTGACCGCTACCGGGGCTGCGAAGCCGACACCAACCGACACCGGCGCAGGGTCCTAGCGGCAGCCAACAGGTACGTGCGACTTGGCGCAGATATAACGTATCGTTCTCTCCTCGCTTATTCTGATAAACTTTTGTTACTAGCCACTACCCAATATTAGCAACAATACAGAAAGATAACGCAACGGATCTACAGATGTGTAGTCAGGCCCTTAAAAGTCGCCGACACACACTTACGGTCCTTTTGCCACCTTGCCAATTAATCTGTTTTGTCGAAGATGTTTCATATGCATTGATTCATTGCATTATATGCTGTGTAAACGCTGTTACAATCGATAGCAGTAAAAATCGCACCCCTTACGCATGGCTGATTCTCAGGAACATTGGGAAGACTGTCCTTGCTATTTCGTTGAATTATACACGCGCGCTTCCGTTCACACGCCTTTATGTGAGGTAAGGACAGTCGCCCAGGTTTCGCATGGAACAGTCGTACTCAGTCGAGTTGCAACAAAATTAGTGAAAGTTTGCAGATGTTGATAAAATATGACTTTGGTAGTTTCCCGATGAATGGCTGGACAACAGTAAGTGATTAATCGGCTTACTAGTGGAAATCAGAAGACAAACCAGTATTGTTATTCTGTCAGGATCTTCCGTCAACGGGCTACCTTGACCTGTTACAGCGTGGTAGTTTAATTTGGAAAATTAGTAGGAGCAGTGACAAATTTCAGAGTTAAAGTTGTACAGAGTCTGTGTGATAAGCATGGTTGGGCTTGTTCATTTTTAAGTAGTGTGTTACCTACGAACTCAATAAATTAAGTAAGTGGTATGCACTGTTACCATTTCAAATCAACATTTTCACTTACGTTGAAGAACTTATGACATAAATACTCGTAAAGAAAACACACATTTTTGTTTTAGGGAAGTGTGTTGTAGCAATTAAACATCCATTACCAGTGTTCAATCGTCGTAAAGGAAACCGTTTCATTTAAGTGGGAGGAACGTTAAAAGTGCACAGCCATCACCTTTGATGGCATGCGACTTACAGGAGATTTTTCGCTGACGATTCATATGCCAATATCAGTTATGCGTAAATGACTTCCTTATATCCTAAATCACTATGTAATTAACTTAAACATCTTTCAGAAGTCAGCTGGTGCTGGAGAATAGTATAGTAGCAGATAAAATAAGTTACTTCATCGAAATTACAACATTTTCAGCAGGCGATTGTCTGTGGTATGATACTCGATTTAATAGATAATAGATTTCGGCCTGCAGCGTTTTAGAGTTGTTTGTGAAGTGACTTAGCGCCTGTTACGGATTGAAACCGATGTTTCATTAAAACCGATGTTTCATTAAAACCAATGTGGCAAACATTTGACTTGTTCAACACTAGTAGCGGTGTACAGGAACATAAAATGTAGTGCGTGATGTGTCACACATGCACAAAGCTACAAGCGAAGAGCATTAGGCCCTCAGTGTGAAGTTCCGTATACTGCCATAAGTGTTTTGAATTTAGCCCGTAATTTGCGCTAAGGTGCTTCTAAACCACTTCGAAATGTATGCAGGCCAAATTCTACATTACAATAAATTTAATAATCTACACAAGGAATCATCTGGTGAAAACTTTGTCATTTAATAAAAAAAAGTGACTGTGGCACCTATTAAAGTGAAAATATGTTGCAGTAAATCTTTCAGAGTTGTTATGGGTACAAGCAAAACACCTACCACTTCTGTTTCATTCAACACCTTCAAACGTTCTAACCTATCAATCACTATCAGCATAAATTCCATGTTGGAACGACGTCTTTCATTCTGTATAGAGCAAGAGAAAAATAATAGCTATATACGTTGCAGTAGATTACGAGTCGCCATTCTGATTTTCTTTAAATCTTTTGGTTGCTTCAGTTCAGTATTCTACTACATTGTCTGTTATGAAACGTATCATTTCGTCCTTTTCCTACTGATGTCGTGATCGTAGAACTGTTACTTCAAATGTTCTTTTCCATTCAATCGTAGTTGTTGACTGTTGTTCTCCATGCCGTAATTATACCGTTGCTATTCTCCAAAACGATCATATATTCATAAGAGAAAGCTATGATGAAACGTAGAGTATTAACCCTCTAACACATTATCTTTGACAAATATGAATGTTACTGAAGATGGATAACTATTACAATCTCAGTATATTGAGAAGTAAAGATCGGAGTGTCGCCGATTTCGAAATTTAGACCTCTTATTATACAGCAATAGTGAAATAGCTCATTGTCTTATTAGCCCCTGTGGCTACGTAGTCTGCACATAACGTAATTGCACTTCACATAGAGTCGAACCGTTTTACACTACTTCGTAGCAAACTGGGTTACTCTTTTCAATTTCTTAATACGAGATGAGAGGAGCAAAAGGACTCTTGCGTAGTGAAGGACTGAGTAATATTTTGTATACCTATTTTCCTTGGTAATCGGTGTATTCATACAGCCAATGTTAAACTAAGGAGCTATTTTTATTTCAGTTATCATCAATGGTTGTTATGTTTCATTATTGCAATTCCTGCACAAAATTTTTGTAATAAAGACACATATGTTAGGAAAATCACCAGTCACACTCCCACTTCAGACGACGTGAAATACACAGAGATTTTACTATGATTCTAGGCCATTCAAAACAAATTATCGCGTTCATAGCCCATGGAAGCGTTAACCCTCTGACTTCATCTGTGCAAAAGAGACGGGTAAACCACTAGCTGTGTGTAAAAAAGTTGTTTCAAGAAAGCAAATGAAAAATCATATTATCTATGCTGTGATATCTGTTTCCGAAACAATATAGAATATTTCGAAAAATAATCAGAGTAACGTAGAGCGCAGCCATGAAGTTCCTCCACGGGATATTCCCCTCCGGCACTTGTTGGCAGTGTTTTGTTGAGCTTCATTGCATGTTCCGTCAAGGGCGTCAGACAATGCCAGCAACAAATTAGGAAAATCCACAGCTCAATAGTCACCGCTCCCTCTAATAAGAACTTCCGTTAAAGTGGAGCATAAGTAAAGTGTGACTAATGCGAGAGAATATCTCAGGAGGATGTTCGATTTATCTGCGCATTGCGTGACGGAGAACATTCGCCAAACCCAGTCACGCGACAGGTCTTTGCACGGAAAGAGAGCCACCAGCTGCCCCTACTGTTTCTGCCCATTAGCTCTCTTAAAGCGAAATGAAAGCAAATGGAGGTGGTGCCAAGGACGGAAAGCGACGCGTAATATATTGTCCTGGCACCTGAGGCAGCTTTTGATCTTACTTTATCTTCCTCTCCGCAAGAAATGAAAGGCTTTCACAAATGGTACACTGTGTAATCACCATGCAGTATCAAATTATTCAGGTCATAATAATGAATCAGTTCAAGTGCAACTTCATTATCACACCCTAGTTTTACACTACTGTGTGGCATTTTTGTGTGATACAGTTAAATCATTCGACGCAAATTATCAGCGTATGACGTCGTTTTCGAAGAGTCGCATTTCGCAATATCCTATACTGGCATGAGCAGTAGCACATGTAGTCACTGCTAGTTTCTGGTTTTCCATTTCTAAGTTTTCATCACTAGATACTATTTTATAGTATATGTAAGTCTGTAGGGAAATGAATTGCTTTTCCCCCAGATACTGAAAGAATTATGAAAGATTTAGAAATAAAGGAACTATTGTACTTTCAGAAACGTACATATACTGTGATAAAACTTCTCATTCGTGTACATATATACTGAAATCCATTAGAGTGTACCTTAGAGGGTACTTCGTACCGAATACTTACCCACCATCCAGTTCCGTCCGAATGTGAAGTGGAGGCTGAGTGGTTGAACTGTGTAACAGCTAACCTGTTTCGGATTTTTTGGCATCGTCAGATTTTTAAATATAAAAAAAACGACACAGAGGTCGCCATTTGTAAACTACGACTATGATTACGAGTGCATGTAAGGTTTAGTAAAAACACGCGAACACATATTTATCTGCTGTATGACCACACGAAAGCGCCAAAATTAAAGTGGCTTTGTGGGCGGTACTTGCAATTCCTATGTTCTCTGCGGCTCCGAGTTGTGCGCATTGCACCATGAAGCAAATCCGAGCGATACAGGGCAAGGAGTGCTCACACCGTCCCACCAGACGTGGTCGGATACCCACTGCACGATTCGCATCTTATGGAGGAGCTATGCTGTTACAGAACCCGACGAAACTTATTTTAACACATTAGGTAGTAGCTTAATCCTACCCGGCCGATCTTCTGGTTACGAGTTCAGTGTCAACAACAGAAGTAAACACAACGGCCACGTAATGATCTACCTAATCTTAGGTTAAATAACTCAGTGATCTTCTTTTTAATAATTGTAATGAAATTAGCCATCTAATTCGTACCTATGATAGAGACGGAAAAATAAAAAAGAATGTATTGCAGACATTATCATACGTCAGACATTGTTCGCAACTCGTGGTCTAGTGGCTAGCGTTGCTGCCTCTGGATCACGGCGTCCCGGTTTCGATACCCGGCCGGGTTGGAAATTTCTCCGCTCGGGGACTGGGTGTTTGTGTTGTCCTCATAATTTAATCATCATTCATGAGAGAGGCTAGACTGGACTGAGAAAAGAGTGGAAATTTGTAAGGGCGCTGATAACCGCGCAATTGAGTGCCCCACAAACCAAACATCATCATCAGAAATCACTTAGAAAAACACTTGGTTGTGGAAATTGCTTTGTTCATTTAACATCTGTTGTGGGTATTATATTGTAAGTTACTATTCAATTCAAATGTATCCATGATTTAGGAACATCATAACAAATATCAAGGTGACGATTTATGCTCCTTTTTTATCCACATTAAAAATGCGAACCAAGAAGAATTACTACGTACTTTGCAATGTTCGATAAAGTGGACGCGGAAGGATACGCCCGTCTGGCCTACATAAAATTTCGGTGAAGCACAACATTTTCAGTTTGTGTATTTATTATGAACTACTCTTTTATGCCATAAGCATGGCCTTGCTGCAGAGGATACGCCATTCCCCGTCAGATCACCGAAGTTAAGCGCTGTCGGGCGTGGCTGGCACATGGATGGTTGACCATCCGGGCCGCCATGGGCTGTTGTCATTTTTCGTGGTGCACTCCGACTCGTGATGCCGATTGAGGAGCTACTCGAACGAATACTAGCGGCTCCAGTGAAAGAAAACCATCATAACGACCAGGACAGCGGTGTGCTGACCACGTGCCCCTCCTATCCGCATCCTCAGCTGAGGACTACACGGTGGTCGGATGGTCTCGATGGGCCACTTGTGACCTGAAGATAGAGTTGGTTGTTAGTACTGAATACTACTATCTTTTTAATCTCAGCGACGAGGTTCAGACACTTTTCCTATATAATGAATTTATTTTTCCTACGTTTCGCTTTTATGATGTACACTGATCGTCTAGTTCTTAATTTTCTTAGGGAAGGCGATGGTGCCCTTTGCTTTATAGTCGTCCCAACTACATGTTTCAGTCTAAAATTGTACTCGTCTGTGTGTCATAGACCAAAAATACTCAACTTCAGATTAATGATAGCATCTGAACAGGTCAACTGTGTTTATTACATTGTTTGTACATGACAAAACCTAATTCTTTTATTTTTTATTTCTAATGTGAACTCGATTTTAAGGTGAATTGCAGTCTCAGTGGCGTCTGTTAAATTGTCTACCGTATCATCGAACAATATGACTGTGTCCTTGGCTTCTTGGAGAGAACCTTCGACTTCTTAAAAGAATACAATCTTCCTTCCAACAAACTTTACTCCATCTGAATATGCTGATTCCTTAAGTTGTTTCGTAAGTGGAGTTGCATATGAAGGGCGACGTTGTATAGACTGTGACAATATACCCTAACAGTCTGCAATCGGTGGTTCGCTGACTGTTGGAACAGAACCTTTCTTATCTCATATCTCGTTGTCTCCATTGGAATTTTTCTCCACTGATCGCGGCTTATAAGATAGATATTTTCAGCAGTGAAAGTAAGATTGGCCTTTGGGATCGCTTCTCCTTTTGCTAATATAATATTCGAAATTATTACGAAAAACGGACCCCACGTTACCTATTTGTCCATTTCGTGTGAAAGAAGGGAAAAACATGTTCCTGGTAATATGGTAAAGTCAGCGCCGCGTGAGAGACTAAAAATCCGCAATTCAACGTCTCAATCGTAATGTCGAAACAATCACATCAACTACCATACCTAAAAACGTTGCACGACGCACTTTTAACATCTACTGCAACTTTAAGTGCAAACGATAGCGTGTTTCTTCGATTACGAGTTACTCGTAACATTACCAAGCACCGAGCTACACTGCTTAATGAACATACCCTACGGTTTTTCACCAGCCTGCTCACGGCTCATTACCATCAGTGATCGATCATTTCCACTGACATTCATAACAATAATGTGATTCAGCTGTTTATCTTCCCAAAGATCTTTTTAACAAATTATATAGCGAATATGGTTAGCCAGTAAGAGTGGTTTTTTAACAAGTTATCTGTCAAGGCACAAAAGAATTACAGACATCGGTTATGATTTAAATCAATGGAAAAACTTAAAAATTTACGCCGATCTGGGATTCGAAGTCGGACCTCCGGCTTACTCGGCGGATTTGCTGACCACTGCGCAATCCGGACACAGTGATCGTCGCAACTGCACAGACTACCCCAGCACGCCTCCTGTCAGACCCAAAATCTCATCTTATCCACTTACTAGGTAATGCCCCCTGTGGCAACGGCATTGCCGGAGTGGATACACCGGTTCCTGTCAGATCACCGAAGTTAAGCGCTGTAGGGCGTGGCTAACATTTGGATGGGTGACCATACGGGCCGCCATGCGCTGTTGCCATTTTTCGGGGTGCACGGAGCCTCGTGAGGCCAATTGAGGAGCTAATCGACCGAATAGTAGCAGCTCCGGTCAAAGAAAATCATCATAACGACCGGGAGAGCGGTGTGCTGACCACATGCCCCTCCTATCCGCATCCTCATCTGAGGATGATACGGCGGTCGGATGGTCCCGATGGGCCACGTGTGGCCTGAAGACGGAATGCTGCTATATGTAATGCCCCTTACCTATTATCCTCATCTTCTGTGTCTTGCTTCAAAAAGGTTCAAATGGCTCTGAGCACTATGGGACTTAACATCTGTGGTCATCAGTAACCTAGAACTTAGAATACTTAAATCTAACTAACCTAAGGAATCACGCACATCCATGCCCAAGGCACGATTCGAACCTGCGCCGTAGCGGTCGCTCGGTTCCAGACTGAAGCGCGTAGAACCGCACGGCCACACCGGCCGGCTTTTCATAATGGTTGTGGCATCAAACAGCATGTATACAATTATGGTTAGGACGACAAATCGATCACTTCAGTGCAGATACATACCAGGCTCGAAGTCTTACGGGAATAAGCGAAGTGCCGCGAGTAATGAGGGTAATGGGCATGGGGCATGACATTAGTAGTGTGTGGATATGGCGAGAATCTGAGTCTGACGGGAGGGATGCTAGGGTAGTCTGTGCAGTTGCGATGACCAATGTTCAGCGCCTCTGCCTAGTAAGAGGAAGACAAGGGTTCGAATCGCAGTTCAGCACAAATTTTCTACTTTTCTCATTGATTTAAATCAGTGCCCACACGCAGCCATAATCTGTAATTCCTTTGTGTCTCAATTCATAGCGCCTGCTGGGTCGAAATGCTGTCTTTTCATCCCGTAATAGTAGATATTTTTTTCCTAAAACAGTTTCTTCTGATAATACGTGCTATTAACTCATTGCTCTTCTTCCAATTCTGCGTGACAGGCTACCTTGTCACCTGACGGAGTGAATCCTGTGTGCTAAGGGCACCAGTATGGATAACAAACAACCAGTGGCAGAGCATCAGGTCGAGGTTGAATCACAGGAGCAGCATCAACGACCGCGGCGCAGCATCCTGCGCCTGGATCTCGGCAAGCCACGACGCAGTTCCGGCTCTGGGGTGGAGTTCCGTGGGCCCAGCCAGACGCTCTCGCCGACGCAGGTGAGCGGGCGCATCTGGCACTACCGCGCGTTTCCACGTTGGCACCGTCACTACGACGTAAGAAGAGTACTCGTGATTTCCTCACTCTAGTAACAAGGCACTCGAACGATGATGGAATTGAAGCTAAATATGGAGCTATTTTATCAGCTTACTCTGAGAGGAACCTGACTGGTATACAATCTGGACCGGAGGCCTCGCTGATGACTGATGGCTGATGGCGAGTAAATAAACTGGTAATTTATAAATTTCTATGTATAGAGTGGTGTAGAGACGTATGTATAAAAAATGTACGCATTGCCCGTGGCTATGTACTTAATGAATGTGTTTCTATTATTTTGGTGTATGTCGAATACTGAAAGCATGCACTGTGTATTCTTATTACATATAAACATTCTCTATTCATTACATTCGTACAGAATCAGAGTTTTTAAGGTTTCTTCTGGCTCACCTGGTACTGAATGTGAGATTTTTCCACCAGAGCAACTCACACGAAGCCATTCTTCTTTCCATTTCAATGGATTATACTGCCTACATTCTTGATCTCCTCCCTCCCCCCCCCCTCCGAGATAAAATGACTAATTTATGATAAACATAATCAGTTAATAGAGCATAATCAAATGGAGCCTCGCCAAAAGCCTCCCACGTTCCACTCATGTAGTTGCAATGTCTCTGTGTTTGTAGTATAGCCTTTAAAAGATGCCATCGTGGTCAGACTACAAGAGTATCGGGAACTATAAGGGACGCACAGCGTCTAAAATGCGACGGGCTTGTGACTTTTCTAGTTTCTCTATAACACTTACGGCCACCTACAATTTCCGGCGGACCCGAGATTGTTCCTAGGTCTGCTGGATTCGAATTACTTTCGCATCTTGGGCTCTCTTGGAACTATGCGTTATATCGTACTTAGATGTGTGGGGCTTATAGTAATAGTTTTAATTTTGGTTCTCAGGTTTACCATCATATTTCACAGTTGTTTTTCCGTAAAAACTCTCCACCTATGCTAGTTGGTGTAGCAGTTCAATATTATAAATCATGCATACAACAACATTGAGTTTTCAGCGTTACGGAATAATCTATAAACACTAAGAATCGCAGAGCATCCCGCTGGCGTCATCTACATCCCACTCATGCATACAATATTTTAAAAATTTTATAGTACTTAAAAAGATACAACTTTCTAAAGTAGCCTACCATCTTTCTTCGGGCTCAAGATATCTCCTCACCAGTTTTCATCGGAATCTGTTCAGCGGTAGCATTGTGAAAACGCATCATACAGAGTTAATCTCGCATTTAACAATATTGGTATTAGTTTGGAAGGATGGATGACACACGTTAAAAATTGAATAAGCGTTGTATTGATTACATTGAATCATTTTACGTAGAACACAGCAACCAATAAGAGTATTTTCACAAATATGAGGAAGTTCGGAAGCGAGAGTAAACAGCTTTTCCAAAGAGTAAATATTTTTCAGTAACTCTCTTAATATTCTGCAGATAAATAAATATCTTGTGCTACACGCTTTGTAAAGCAGCTTATGTTCTCCCAGGATTTCAGCTATCGAGAATCAAATTTCGTGAACATCGGTTCAGTGATTTAATCGTGAAAACATACCTTTCACATTTATGATATTACTGTCGATTGCTATGGATTAATTATGTTGAGATGGTATAAGTGTTGTATTCTAGATGTTCCCCGCGGCTGCGATCGCGTATCAGTAAAATGAAATGAAATGTACGTATGGCCTTGTTGGCCAGGAGACCCCGGTCCGGGCATTTGGAAGGCTAGTACAGGTCTTTTTGACGCCACTTCGGCGACTTGTGTATCTATGCAGCACACAGAGCTAGCTGGGAGAGGAAGAAGTCCGATCCAGCCGGGAATCGAACTCGCAACCCCTATGATCGAAAGTCAGTTGCGATAATCATATGCCCACGGGCTGTTCGTGCAAAGCGGAATGCACCACACAAGTTATAAGAAACGCATGACCCTCAGTGGCTAAAATGCGACGGGATGGTGACTGATGTTTGTATGGAAGTATGGATTAAAGAAGAACAGAATTGTACAAGCAATGTATTCGTTACATTCAGTCCTATCAACTAGAACATATCAAACAATAAAAGCATTTTCACAAATATGAAAAGTGAAAGAGTAGACATGTAGCTTTTTTTAAGAGTAATTGTGAAACGTCCCCTTTTGATAAATTATACAATACTGTGCTTAAACTGACACACAATATTTTTAGCGCAACGCAATCTGACTTTCAATAATCCCTACAAAAGAATGGCCCTGACTAACATTAACCTATACCTTTCACAAATCACTTACCTCACAAAAATCTTCGTTACTCGAACTACTGCAATACAGCGAGCGCCACTACTGCCAGCTAAATAAAAGATTCAACTATGGAACGCACTAACTACTGACAGCAAATGAAAGATTTTAATAGAGGACACACAATGTATTTACCTTAATAGTGTTGAAAATTCATAATATACATAGCAGTTCATGACAGCCAGTCTTACAAATTTCAAAACTCCGCCATCTCTCTCCCCACATCCACCACTGCTGGCGGCTCACCTCCAACTGCGCAACGCTACGCGCTGTTAACAGCCAACTGCCCAACGCTACAACGGCAGACAACAATGCAAACCATCCACAGACTGCACACAGCACAGCCCGTCATTTTTCATACAGAGCGCTACGTGGCGTTACCAATAAGAAAACCTAAACAGCCTACTTACATAGTCCCCATGCTCCCCACAAAAAATTTTACAAATTGTTTTGGGCAGTGGCCAATACAGATTTGAAAAAAAGTTTTCACAATTACAGTAAGAAAGATATCAAATGCACACACTTATTAATACAATGTTGGTCAAAAGCTAAAATTTTCTCAGTCCATAAAGACAGTCCTGATCATTCATCACAGTAAAACTGCCATTTCTTTTCTCAAAGTCTGAGCAGTAGAAGACAATGCACAAGGAAGTAGTGGATTTCCATGCAGTCTTGAAGAAGCAGTGTTGTCCTTCCAACAGAAAGACAATGCTGACTCTTGACATGCAGACAGGTAATGGGTCACAACAGAGCAAACCCACAGCATAGTCATTCGAAGTTTTGAAGAATATTGGTAGGTAGATCATCAAAGAGTAGACCCACTGTAGTCCTGGTAGAGATTACGGTATTGGTGGGCCACCAGAGGTGCAGACCCACTGCAGTCCTTGTAGAAATAATGGTACTGGTGAGTCAGCAAAGGTGTAGACCCACTGTAGTCCTTGTAGAAATAATGGTATTGGTGGGTCATCAAAGATGCAGACCCACTGTAGTACTTGTAGAGATGGCCAGCAGCCATCTGTTGTGACTGTGCAGGTGCACAATCACCATTGAAGAGTCTTGCGGATAATATAGCAAGTCCATAAACCACCACTTGTGCACTCACAATGTTTTTTGGAATTGTCCTTAGAACCAGCAGTGCTGTTATCCAGTCCCTTGCTGAATTATTAACACACATGCAAACACTAACAGTCTCTACTTCTCACGTATTATGCATTACTATGACCAACAGAAGCGTGTGCAGTGAAATGTAACTTAATTTGAAGAACTGGTGTCTATACAATTACAACATAAGAATACAATTACAAAGGTACAAAATACATCATTAAAGAACATAACAGTACAGATAACATTTGTAGTAACACAGACTTTACAAAAGAATAGAAATAAACATATACATCAGTGTTACAGGAATTATGAAATAAGTAAATAAATAAAATAATGAGAGTAGTTTTCAAAACGTTAATTTCACACATGATAATTGAAACAGAACAGAATTAATAATGTCTAAACATCTTTACAAAGAAAATAACATATTATAAAAGCAAATTATATTTGAGGATAACAGTATTCCTCATCAGAGTGAATGTAGCTGAGTATTAAAGAAATTCTACAACATAAAGATAGGAAGAACACAAATACACAAGGGTACACAAACACATAGCGAAATAATACAAAAGGAAAGACAGGGTTCGTTTTCAGTGTGACATTTGGTACTGCAGTCCACCCCAAAACTTCATTCCATATATCTCTCCTCTTATTTCAACATTTGTTTCCACCAAAAAAATTCTATCCAAGCTTGCTTTCTGTATTCTGTTCACATCCTCTTTCAAAAATAGTTTTTCTCCTCTGTACACTACTTTTTTTGGCCAAGCCATTTTCTTATAGCTTATCAATGCATTTCTTCCAATTCATCACAACTCGTTCTCTCATATAGCCTACTCCATCTTAAGCTAACTTAAATCTACTGAGCTCAGATGCTAAACTAAGGAATGAGGCAATGCAGCAGCACAAAACAATTAACACAAACAGCAATGACAAAAAATACAAATGGAAAAGCTACCTACAGTAAATCTAAATTATCAAGCAATGCAATATTACAACTAATATGAGCCAATGTGCAGCAACAAGAAAAATAAATCAGTAGTAAAACTAGCTTAACAGAGTAATACAAAGCGAAATTTAGTAGCACTATGCCTGGCAAACAGCCGCAGCAAATGCAATAACTTATATCTAAACATGAGAAAGCTCAAGCAGAAAAAATATTACAGTAAAAATGGCCATGTTCAATACCTATGTCACATCTTAACACTAGAGTGATGCAGCACTGTAACTTGCTCTAGCAGACAAGTTACCAAGTCACTGACAAAAATTATGTATGTAATTCCTGTGAAGTGGAAATGTCTTTTTGTGCTCCCTCATGTTTTTGGAGTACATCCATCATACAGTTATTTTGTTACTGGATCTGTAGGCATAAAATATTTATATTAGTACATCTATAAAATTTTATTTTAACCAATGCTGCAGTACTGCTAGGAACTAGATATTAAACAAAATAGGCAAAGCAAGGCGTGAAACGTCATTCACTAGCCATATGTTTCTCATCATTTCATTTCAGTAAATATCATAAATTAAGAACTCTACAGTGTAATCATGTTTTCAAGTTTGAGGGTGTCGTATTTACGCTGCTTTCTACAAAGGAATGTCAACAGCGAGGATAATGGCCTCTTTTTTTTCCACCTGTGCTTCTGAAAGGCACACACTAATGGCTTTTTTCCAGGCATCTGTCGCGCAGCTGGGTGCCCACGACACATTACGTGAAGGTGTTCACTTAACTTTCTTACCAAAATATTTACGACAGTAGTTTCCGCTACAGTGACGTCTCATATAAAAATATTTCACAGGTCAAGAATTTGCGTTACAAATCTGTAGAAACAAAATCCTATTGATATAACAGTGTCCAAAAAATTTTCGTCATCATTGTAATACATTCACGCATTTACATACATTTCATAACTCTTAAAGTACGATTCTTGGTTTCCAACAACTTTTCTCACAAACCAGAGTCCTTAACCACTACTCATTATTCCTTACCTTATTCTTCGACACTTCTTCAATATTTCATCATAACAGATACGTAGCATAATCAAATAACTCATATAGCATCAGCTTATTGATCATAAACATAATAACATCATAACACCTCAGTCAGCTCTCAAAATCGTCGTAGCTTCCTCCAATAATTTCAAAATCTAAAAAAAATTCTCTGCTCATGTCAAAAGTGTCATCTGCCTCAAACGTACTTTAAAAATCGTGATCCCATACCAAATATATCATTCAAAGCTCTCATAATATCACAATGGGTCCGAAAAAATATGAACAGTTCACAAAGTACAGACAAAATACAATTTCGTA
Source organism: Schistocerca americana (assembly GCF_021461395.2). Taxonomy (NCBI): domain Eukaryota; kingdom Metazoa; phylum Arthropoda; class Insecta; order Orthoptera; family Acrididae; genus Schistocerca; species Schistocerca americana. The sequence continues at coordinate 330,108,870 of NC_060122.1, forward strand.
AGTGTGAAGTTATCCAACGGTGTAATTACGTAAACATCTGTCACTGCCGTAGTAAAAAAGTTTGTCTCTCTCAGTTAAATGATCAGATAGCTGTGTGATTATGTGTTAGAGAAATATGGTACTGATGTGTGAAGTTGTGTAAGCAAATACCATATTAGCTAGGGCTCCTTGTGCTTGCCAAACACATGATACACAAAGTAAGCGTGTACCCCCCTGAGGATTAATGTAATTATACCCTCAGGTGTTACAGATTAAAGCAGTGGAATTAAATGTATCATGGAAAACCTTTGTATCGTTGTACTTCAAATATCTTTAAAAATAAATGATTTAAGTACAAAATTAATCACTCAAATACGTGTACTGTAGCGCTAAACTGTGCGTCTTGTTGTAAGATAATCTCTGTGGAAGTGTCGTAGTTATCGTCCTCCTAAAGCTAAGTTCTGCAGAAGCCAATGTACTTACCTCATGATAAACAAAAGTGAAATGCTTTGCGTATAGATATCTTAGAAATTACGCTTATTGCGGTGATGAAGAAAGTACTGTGCTGTTACACATTGTTGCGCAACGGAAAAGGCAGTCTCATTGTAGCTATACCACAAAAGTTACTACTAAAACATGTTTTACTTTCCAGAACAATACAGAAAAACTATGCAGATATAAAACAGAAACACCGCAAAAGCAACATTGTAAATTGTCACTCATTAGTAGCGTCGTGATAAAATCGTGTAGCTGTCACATAAACTAACCACTGTGTCATCTGGTATCTCACTGAAAGTACTTTAAATCCAGAATGTATTTTCAAGTAAACCAAAATGTTTCATTAAAATCTCATTAGCAGTACCAGTATATGTTCTAAGTATGTAAGCCTTATAGTCGTTATATAATCGTGCAACTAACAAGCAAGAATGTACACACATAATAACACTGTGTTGTCTGTTCACTATAACAATGCATTCGTAATTATTGTCTAAATATGTTCCCTAGTTTCTAGACTGGATAGTTAATTTTAAAACATAGTTAAATGTGAAGTTTCTAAGTGTGACAAAGAGTACTAGTAACATGAAGTGAAAAAATTTTATAGCAAACACTAAGTTAAAAGCAGATTATCTCTCAATAAATGGTTTTACATGTGAAATGTGGTGTAAACCTTTACTCTTCCTAGTACATAGTTTTAGCTTCAACGGAATCATCGTGTGGTATATGTCGGTAAAGAAGACTGGAATTTTTCTCGAGGTTAGCGTGTATGTTATTTTTCTCTGAGCCAGCTGGCGCATGTGGCTGCCTGTGGTGCTAGTCATTGCCTGCTATCTCTTTGTTGGCGTGCGTCGTTATAGAGATTAGGAGACCTAACTTCTACAAATTCACCTTGCCCAGAGGGCCCAGCCCTGTTTAAATCCCGCCAGTTCTGATGAAATTCAGGTCTGTCGTTATGATTATATCTTCTGTCGTCATGTCCGGAGTTCCTGTAGTTTCTTTCTTGTCGGTTAAGTGGTGGAGAATTTCTCCCAGAATTATCACTGCATGGTGGACTGTTGCATCTGAAGTTATTCTGTCTCCCGTGATAATAATTGTTCTGGTTGCATTATTGTCTGTTTCTGTGATTGTCTCTGTCATATTAATTACTACAGAAATGCGATCTTTCTCTGTAACTATTATTCTGCCAATGGTTGTCATACGGGTGGTGTCTGTTTTGGTCACGATTTACGTTGTAAGAATAGCATTGTCGTGTATTATTTCTGTCATCGCGGAATTGTGACAGATGTGACCTGTAATTGTTGTACTCCTGTTTTTGTGTTCCGCGATTGTCAGTGTCAATTTCCAGTTCTTGTAACAGTCCCTGAAAATGTCGTCTTTGCAACGTCCTGCTAAAATAATATGTCGTAAATGTTCAGGCAGTTTGATTAAGCAAATGTGGCTGAGTTCTGAGGGGCTGTATGGGTTAGACAGGTACTGATTCTTGTGCAACATGTCTTCAAAATATTTCACAAGATTGGAAAATTCAGATTGTTCAAAGTGTTTCATCATCATGATGCTATGTTTTACTCGGTCTTGTGTGGCTTGAGACCAATATGCTGAGAGGAAGGCATGGTAAAATTCTCCTTCACTGTGGCAATCGTGAATGACCGATCGCATTCTTACAGCTCGTTCATTCTCTAAGTAGCCACACATAAATTCTAATCTGTGCTCTAATGACCAGTTGGGAGGAAAACAATGAGATAATTGATGGAGCCACGCTTATGGATGAATGTCGTTGCCAGAATTCTTAAATGTTTTGAATTTACGTGTAGTAAGGAACAGCTTATAGCCAAAATCATCATGTCGGCGAGTCGCATATCAGTTGTAATGTTGTTACTTTAATTTGCTATGATGAAAGCGGTACTGATGGACAATAAAAGCGGGTTAAAAGCTGTGAGCTGTCTGGGGAAGTTAACCGTGCATTACTGCGCAACTGTTTCACCAGGTAACTAGTCTAGGTTTACCAAATTCCCAATCAGACTAACGCTGATTATAATCTTTGAATAGTCATACAACAACCGGTAATATATATATATATAAAAGGAGAATTTAAATAAAAAGAAGGAAATCAGTTTATATTTGGAAATTTATTTTAAGATTGATCGTTGAAATTTCAGCATATTAAACGTGAGTTATAACTGAGCTGGTGCCTTATTTAGGACTGTGAAAATGTGAGATTGTAATCTTACGGAACACATAAAATATGGAGCCAAGATTGGGAACCTGCATACAACACTGCATTCATAAAATAACACACGAAGAACGTTGAAACATAAGCAACAGGAAATTAACCACAACCAACAGATTCAGTTTTCACCCAAAGAAATTACGTTCGTAGCACAATCCTGTCCGTCGTGTAATTACCACACACTGGTATACTAAATTCATACCAACTCTCTGTGAAATCTTCCCGAAAAGAATAGCTGAGGGCTACTTTGATGATTACACCACATGCTTCACGTGGTCAACTTGGCTTACACAAAGCGTATAACTCCACAATAATTTTGATAATTAAAATAAATTAGATCGAAAAGCAATTTACAAAAGAAAAACCTCGAACTGGTTACTAACGTCTTACTATTAACCTGATGGGTCAAACAGTTACTGATCAACACGTGGTTCCACTTTACTCACAAAGTAGTGACAAAGCAACTACCGGAAAATAATCTGAACTTCACACGAGAATTACACTGCGCTGCAATTTAAGATAACCTTAGATATTTTAGAGCTAAACCTGAAATAAAAGTGATTAAATTTTCAGTTAGGCTGAACTTAAGAAATCCATTGTCCTACGGACTTAGCAGATACGCGCTTAACCGGAGATCTTACCAGTTCAGACGCTCGCCACGGACAGACTGACCTGCGCTCCTACCGAGCGTGCTTCCCAAATACAAACGGAAGTGGCCAGAGGGGCAGCTTCCTATACCAACATGACAACGGACGGCCAGGACCATACTAAGAATAGAAACCTCTTTGCTTTTAGAAAGCGTAGCTACTTGTTCTGACGTTGGTCCTACTGTTCTCTAGCAGACAGCCTTGTCTGCTACCCTCAAGCATGCAACTAGAAATACATTTGCTCATTCATCCTCTCACACAGAAGGGAAGGGGGATGACAGTATCTTATCATATACAGTATATAAAAGAAAGCGGATGTAGGTTCCGTATGAGACTGTGTGACATGAATTACATATAAACTGTGTTTTAAAGTGTAGTAGTGTGACAGATCGTTCTTGTTTAGGCGTACAAGTAACATGTTTCACTGCTCAGTCTCCTCCCAGATAGTCAGAAACACCATAGCAAATTTAGAAGAGGAATTTATGCCGTAAATGACAACAGACTTAAGAAATTAACATGAAAGGAATCCAACAGAGACCTTTCACGGTCATTGTTACGTCGTGTCGGCGGTTCCATTTCAAAATTCGGTGCACCTTGCCAATTTCTTTCATAATTTCCGAAATGTCCTGTGTTACTATTTTGTGGTTGCTTCGTATTTCTATGTCCCTGTTCCCGTACTGGAGCGCGAGTGTTGAAACGTCCCCTTTTGAACAATTTATACATGACTGTGCTTAAACTGACACACAATATTTTGTTAGCACAACGCAATCTGACTTTCAAAATTCCCTACAAAAGAATGGCCCTGACTAACATTAAACTATACCTTTCACAAATCACTTACCTCACAAAAATCTTCGCTGCTCAAGCTACTGCAATACAGCGAGCGCCACTACTGCCAGCTAAATAAAAGATTCAAACTATGGAAGGCACTAACTACTGATAGGGATAGTTAGCAAATGAAAGATATTAATAGAGAACAAACAATGTATTTACCTTCATATCATCATATATAAATAAAGCAATTCATGACAAATTTCAAAACTCCGCCATCTCTCTCCCCACATCCACCACTGCTGGCGGCTCACCTCCAACTGCGCAACGCTACGCGCTGTTCACATCCAGCTGCCGCTGCCCAACACTACAATGGCAGACAACAATGCAAACTAGCCACAGACTGCACACAGCACAGCCAGTGATTTTCATACAGAGGTGGCGTTACCAACAAAAAAAACCTAAACAGCCTACTTACAGTGTGCTCTGAAATATGTAATTCTTGTATTACTTGTGCCAACTGATCTTGTACTTCCCAGATTTCTCTTTTGTACTGTGTATTGATTTGATTTTGATTTTGTTTGAATTTTCTAATTTGTTCATACTCTTCAGTGTCAGTGAAGGCTACAGGTCTTGTGTCATTCAGATCATCATCTACCTTTGTAGATAAGTTAGTGAACTGATCTGAAAGTTCGGCTACTTTATCCGATAGTGAAATTATTTCCTCTGTGTGTTTTTCTGAACCAAGCTTCAGAGTGTCTATTTTTGTTGAAATCGTATCTACTGTGTCTTTTAAGTTTTCCTGAGTTTTTGCAAGTTGCGTAACCGAATCGGTAGATGCAATTGAGTCAATTTTAGCTTGCAAGGTGTCACGATTTTCATGAACAATAGTTTGCAGTTCTTTTATGGCTGCTTCGTGATTCTGTAATGCATTTTCATGACGCGAAAAAATAGGTTGGAAATGCTCACAAATTTGTGTTTTTACGTCGTTACAGACTTTTTGACATTTCGATTCGGTTTTATGTAACTCAGTAGTTAAATCTTCACGTGTTTGTTCAAGAGTTTGTTCCGATGAGTCTAACTTTTGAAGCTGTTGCTGTGTTTGTCTCTGGTGTTGTTCCATTGTGTCTAACTTTTGAAGATTTTGTTCTATTGTGTCTAACTGTTGCTGTGTTTGTGTCTGATTTTGTTTCATTTGCTGCATTAATTGCAATAATAATGTATTAGTGTCTGGAATGTGTTTCTCTATGCTTTTTGGCAGTGCATTTTCACTGGCAACTTTCACGTTTTGACAAGCAGAAAATGTCTTTTGACTCATTTGAGAAAACGGTGAGGACCCAAAACCTGAGTCTACAGTATTTGCAATATTGTGTTCTGTCATTTCGGATTCCTGAGGCGGCCTGTTGCCGACCGATCGATCGATAATGCTTCCCTGTTCACTAATTGTTTCACTGCCTACACCATTATTTGCAGCCCGCTCCATTTCCCTATGCACAATTACCAAGTTACTACTTTGAACATTAGTTAATTCATTACTCTGCGGCGCTAACACACTGCTTTCGTCTTCACCGTCATTTCTCAGTTTACTTTGAAGCCTAGTATTACGTTTTCCACACGGCATTATTGTCACAATATTTCACACGACAACACAGAAAAGCACAATTTGAAGAGCAAAATAACAAAACACATTAACATAGCATTGAAAATAATATCTAGTTAATTGCAAGCGCAGCTGCGAAATACTTGATGCAAATCTACATGCATGCCACAACTGTGTACAACAATGAAAAACTACAACTACAAAGGAAATTCTCTCTATAATTACGCGCTAGCAATAAACAAATGCTACACTAATTACACAAGCTACAAGAAAAATCAGAAGATTCCAGTGAGGTATTCTCGGCTAAGGGTCGACATATGAAACGTCCCCTTAGAACAATTATACATGACTGTGCTTAAACTGACACACAATATTTTTAGCGCAACGCAATCTGACTTTCAATAATCCCTACAAAAGAATGGCCCTGACTAACATTAACCTATACCTTTCACAAATCACTTACCTCACAAAAATCTTCGTTACTCGAACTACTGCAATACAGCAAGCGCCACTACTGCCAGCTAAATAAAAGATTCAACTACGGAACGCACTAACTACTGATAGGCATAGTTAGCAAATGAAAGATTTTAATAGAGAACAAACAATGTATTTACTTTAATAGTGTTGAAAATTCATAATATACATAGCAGTTCATGACATCCAGTCTTACAAATTTCGAAACTCCGCCATCTCTCTCCCCACATCCACCACTGCTGGCGGTTCACCTCCAACTGCGCAATGCTACGTGCTGTTAACAGCCAACTGCCCAACGCTACAATGGCAGACAACAACGCAAACTAGCCACAGATTGCACACAGCACAGCCAGTCATTTTTCGTGCAGAGCGCTATGTGGCGTTACCAATAAGAAAACCTAAACAGCCTACTTACAATTGTTGTTCCATATTTCACGTTAAGTTCTTCAAATCTATCAATATGATGTAATACACGCGTTCTAAAGTAGCATGTGTTTTTCCTCAGCGTTCAGGCTATCTCAATAGCTAAGTTCATCCAAATCGATACACTGGTTTGTTGTGAAAGCGTAACAGATGGCGTTACTTTCGCAGTTTTAGTATTGGTATGGATTACACATTTTATGTACAGCTTACTGCTTGCTCCTTTTACACTACCAACGGCCTTGACGCATTGGTAACACCGGTTCCTGTCAGATCACCGAAGTAAAGCGCTGTCGGGCGAGGCTAGCACTTGGATGGGTGACCATCCGGTCTGCCGAGCGCTGTTGGCAAGCGGGGTGCACTTGGACCCTGTGAGGCAAACTGAGAAGCTACTTGATTGAGAAGTAGCGGCTCCGGTCTTGGAAGCTGACACACTGCCGGGAGAGTGGTGTGCTGACCACATGCCCCTCCATATCCACATCCAGTGACCCCAATGGGCCTTTATGGCAAGTTCGGGAGGAATTTCTTTTGTTCCTTTTACACTGTAGAATGCTTTTACTAGATCGAGAAATTCTGTGAGGGTGTCTTGATTTTTGTTCAGTTTTGGTTTCATTATCAAGCACTAAGTCAGAACTGCCTCTCTGGTGCCTTCACCCTTCCTAAAGCAAAACTCATAGTCATCTAACATGCGCTCGATTTTCTTTTCCATTCTTCTGTGTATTGTTGTTGTTAGAAGCTAGAATGCACTAGCTACTTAGCTGATTGGGCTTTAGTTCTCGCACTTACCCCGCCCTCGCCATCTTTGAAATTGCCTGGACGATATTTTTCTTGAAGTCTCATGAAACACCATCAGTCTCATACATTCTACAGACCAACTTCAATAGGTGTGTGATTGCCACTTCCCTCAATAATTAAAAATTTGCGATAAGATACTTATTTAGCCTTTTTGCCTTATTTGATCTGAAGTCTTCCTGAGGTGTTTTAAAATTCTGTTACTAATGCTGGATCCCCTATATCTCCAGTTTGTTCGTCTGCCATGTCATCAAACTGTTCCTCCCTCTCATAGATTCCTCATTGGCATCTTTCCACGTATCCATTCTCTCCTTTTCGTTTAACTATGGAATTCCTGTTGCACTCTTAATGTTATCACCCTTGCTTCTAATTTCACCAAAGGTTGTTTCGATTTTTCTGTATACAGAATCAATCCTTCTGACGACAATTCGTTTTTCGCTTTAATATTTTTCCTGCAACTTTTTCGCCCCGGGTTTCTGTGCTCTTGCTGTTTATTTCAGTATCAAGGTAATGATACTGCTGTATTCTGTCTTTCGACGAACATTTTTGTTCTACCTTCTTTCGTCGATCAATTGAAGTATTTGTTGTGTTAGCCAAGGTGTATTCGCAGTTACCTTCCTCGTACTTTTCTGTATCTGTTCAACTTCTGTCATAGCCCTTTCTAGTGCTGTCGATTCTTCTTCAACTGCCTATTGTGGTATCCATTATTGTAGTATCTGCGTCTTTATAGAACTTCAGACACGACTGAGCATTCCACAATAATTCAGTATCTTAACGTACATGATTTCGGCTATAGCTCGTAAATGACAGATGAATCGCAATACGATAGCTATGTTTGAGCAACACGTTACACAATCTTCACTGTTGGATGTGCATGTCGGCACAAATTCAGCATCCAACAGTTTCGTACCACTGCAAGTTCGTACCACATCGGTTTTTAATTGTTCTGAGATCGAGGATCACATAAAAAGCAAAACGACATCGGTCTGTAATCGACCTGAAGCCAAAAACCCCATGAAAAGCAAAATGTCATTGGTTCCAGATTGTCGTGAGACTGGCGTAAGACATATTCAACATGCTGTCCATCGTGATCTGCCACAAGGTGAAATCGAGAAACAGCATGTTCCATAACAGATCGGAGTGTATCTGCGGTCACATTCAGTATGCGTTCCGCAATCTGTAACTTCAACTGTGTTCGTAACTTAAGCACTGAACATATTTCACATAACTCCACAGCCATAGGTCGCACGGATTAATATCACGTGTTCTGGACTATCAGAGACTTTCTCGTCCATATCACCTATAAATGCGACTGTACGGGCCTTAGTGCAATGGAAGTTCCATGTAAATTGATGATTCATTTCTGACTTCTCGATTCTTTGTCAAAACAGAAATTTCTGTATCTAGAAGGAGACCTGGTTGACAATTAAATAGTTGGGAGCAGGTACTGAAGAGATCTTCTTAAAGGAAACCTCTTCGTACTCGCCCGAAAAAATGAATGGAAACTACAGAGAGCCTAAATCACCTACGAATGGACAGAGATTTGAAAACTGCATTTTCTGAATACAGAATGATGACGAAAAGTGCACATCCGAAGTCCGATAGAAGGCGAATTCATTATATACGAAGCACAAGCTTGGACTGCACGAGGATGAAGAAGAAAGTCCTGCTTCCTGTTGCTCGTCGCCTGCTCGGCTACATTCATACAGATGTCACTTTGAAAACGGTGCACATCCTTGTGCCATTTAGCGCTTGAGGGCTTTTGATGCTGTAAGATCAGGTGACTGCTTACCTGTGATAGTGATCCACCATACAAAAGGGTGCCTATGTCTTTCAGTCGTCGCCTAAAGTCAAGAATGCGTTTGATAAGGGTCAGTAGGCACCAAGGTTGAACTCTTATTCCGGCTTCTAAGGGTGATGCTGTTACGACGCCCGTTGATTAGTGCTTGTGGCCGTTAGTAGTATTTTCTTTCAGCCGAGAGCTGAAGGACTAAAGTCTGTGCATTTTCTTTTGAATAATGGGTCATGTTTCATTTTTTTAAGAGGCAAAGTATTTTTCGTAATGCGTATTTAGGATGTGCTTTGTGCCTTTGCAGAGTGTCATGAGCTTAAGGCTGATTAACTAGCCTCTGTTTTGAAAAGTTTGTTACGCGCCCAAATCTGTGATAGGACTTGCTGTATGTGCAGTGAACGCCTTTCGGAAGCATAAAGTGTGGGCCACCTGGCTCCCACTGTATGTACCCATTTGTGGGCCGCTGTACGTCTGGTATTTTTTATTTATTTTTTAAAATTACTTAAAGAGATTTACTTTCTCAAAACGTTCGGACTTATTGAATATTAACTCATTTGGCGATGGTCCGTTGTTTTCAAAACCTTGGAACGGTTTATTATTTAGAGAAAAGAATAATAAAAAAATTTCTTATCGTTTAAAGTTTTTTCACATTTTAAATATTTTTGAAATGCTCCTAAAGCTGCGTTTTTTTAAATTTTTCTTAATTAGCTTTTTTTAATACATTTTGTTTATGGTAACAGACTGTTTTAGAAATGATGAAATGAGAATACAGGACTGTAAAACAGCTTTGCCCATTCATTTAAAGCATATACTTGTACTGTTTGAGAATACTGATAGTCTAGTGTGCTCATTAATCACGCATACAGACTGGATGTTGTATAAAATAAAGGTCGTTAGTTTTTTTATTTGTATAAGCTCATAATGGATGGATTTAAATTTCTAATAAATTCGTCGCCTATGGGAAGAATCACTGTGATGCAAGTTGTTCTTTTTTTCTACAAAGAGGGACCCCATGTAGTACACTGGTAATAAAACCAATTCCCCAATGGAATAAATAAGTTTTAAAAACTTATGAAGGTTTAAACTTTAACAGTGGAAACTATCTAGTTACAGTTAGTTACAAATGATATAAAGTATACAGACTTCAAAAGCTTACTGCCCTTTAAAGTAGTCACCAGCACTACATAAAACCTGCTGCAAGCAATGTGGAAGTCGTAATATACCCAAGCAGCGCTAGCAGTGTAGACAGATTGAAAGGAGTGATCTGTTGTCTGATGAATCTCTGCACCAGATCTGAAGTGAGCGTCACGAAGAAGTTCCGTCATCCTAGGAATCAAGTTTTCTATCATATTAGAAATCAAGTGGAAGTCACACGGTCTTATGTCTAGGGAGTATAGCACATATACCTTTACCTCCCAACCCCACTGATCAAACAGATCAGTCACAGCTTGTACTGTACGTGACCCTGCATTATCCTGCGCAGTAATGTGTGGCTTCTGCAGAATTTGTCGCTGCTTCTTTGTCAAAGCTGGCCAGAGATTTCATTCAAAAATCAACAATAATACAGCATACTGACCATTAGGAAATAGTATGTTCGTGACAGTGTGAGAGGTTAAAACTTGTCCCATCTTCAGCATGCCAGCCAGCCACACACTGATGTGACTCCTGTAGTGTTGGGACGTGTGGACACCCTCATTCGAGGTGATCGATAGATTACAATCAGACACCTCGCTGCTCAACTGGAGATCTCTGTTAGTAATGTTGACACATTAGTCCACCAGTTGGGGTGATCAAATGTGTCTTCCTGCTGGATTCCTCACCCCTTGAAAGAAGGCGCTAAAGAGCAATGAAGGACCATCTGTGCGGAATTGCTTGCACATTACGAGGCTAATTGTGACCATATTTTGTCAAACATCATTAAAGGTGATGAATCATCGGTTCTGCATTTCGTGAACAATGTGGCAATTCAGGGAGTGGCACCAGGGCACCTCTCCTCCAAAGGAAAAGTTCAAAGCAGCGCCCTCAGCTGGCATGTCATGGCGACGGTCTTTTGGGATTCTGTCTGGACGATGGGCTCCAAACAGCTGTATATTTTCAGAAGTTATTTTATTTGCACAACCAGATGAGGGATGATATTAATGTCATCTTAAGGCCCCAGTGCACTCCATGTGTGGAGAATCAGATACATCCAAAACTGAAAGCATCATTAGTAGTATATGAATGCCAATTCTCAAAGAGGACATTGGATTAAAAATTCCAGGATAAAACCAAGATTCTAACTTTGCCATATACCCGAACCAAAAATTTATCTTTACCACAAAACTAAATTTTCATTTAATTTCTTAATAAATTAACCAATTAAGATTTAATACTCAAAAATTAAATTAAAACATGTAAAACTAATTCAAATTCAATAACATGAATAATGCAATTTTTATTCTGTTTTCTACCACAGTAAATAAAATCGAAATTTACAGTTTTATCTGATTTATCATCATCATTTGTAAAGATTTTACTATATCGATGTACAATAGTAATTTTCTATTATTATCACAAAGTTAAAAAAAGCTTTATCAACAACTTTGTAAAATTTCAGCTTTTCCAATAACATAAGATTTATGTTTTTTAAGTTCTGACAATTTATTAATAATTCAGAATTTGTAAAGTTCAGTTAATAGATTTTCAATGCTTCAATTTATTTTCATTTTTATTTATATAGAAAAACTTAAAGAATAAAAAAATAGAATGTTATCCAAACGATTGGAGAACATTTCAGTTTTTCAAAAACTCAAGTTTTCAGTTTACGTCTTCTCTATTTTCCTGAGAATATTTCAGAAGAAAATGAAAACAGGAAGTTAAAAGTTCTTAATTTTTTCTAATATTTCATTTATTTAACTAATTAAAGATTTTCAGTAAGCATTCCATGTTGTGATCGTAAGTTAAATACTTTTTGCCCTACACAATAACATATTCAGTTTCATAATATTGGATATTTTCATTAAAAATGCACAACATTTTATTGTTGTTTTTGAGTGGTTAAGACATACATTCTTTTAGACATTTTAATTACATAAATAGGATAATATCGAATAAAATTGAATGAAGTTACATTTACATTACTATTTAATTATATTGTTTTTAAAAATCTCTAAAGGAATCATAAGTTTAAGCAAGTTGCTTGGTTGTTCCATAATTATTGAAGAAAAATCATTTCACCCATTTTTCACAGAGATATTTTGGTTAAAATGGCTCTGAGCACTATGCAACTTAACTTCTGAGGTCATCAGTACCCTAGAACTTAGAACTATTTAAACCGAACTAAGCTAAGGACATCACACACATTCAAGCCTGAGGCAGGATTCGAACCTGTGCTGTCGCTCGGTTCCAGACTGTAACGCCTAGAACTTTCCGGCCACTCTGGCCAGCAAGATATCTTCTAAGTTAACATGTTCAAATAAAGACGAATGACGTAATTCATTACTATTTCGATTACTTTGGAAAGCAACAAAGATAAAGTAGGCATATACAATTTGAGACACTTATAATAATTAGTAATATCTACTCAAGAACTTCTTTTTGCATGTAAATCAGCAAATTCAGTTCTTTGGTGTTTGAAGAAAGAAACTGGAATTTTAGAAATTTTAAGTCTTTCTTGGTATAGTTGAAGTGCATATTCTGGTAAAAGAAGTGTTTCATCTTGATCTTTTCTCACACTAAAAAATTCACAGTTAAATCATCTTCAAACATAATTTCCTTTTACTCTTTAAAAAATCCACCAAATAATTCTAATGGACCAAAAACGTCATTTTGTTTAGTTTTAATTTTACCATTGTTAAGAATATGACATTCTATATTTAATTCATTCAAAACGGATGAAGCTAATTGAATAAGGCTTGAAGAAGAAATAAGGTAACATCTCATTCTAGATAAAATATTTTTTTCCTTTTTCAATTCTAATAACTTTCAAACAGATTTTAAAACATAATTATCAATTAATTTAATATTTGATTTACTATGAGAAACAGAAAAATCAGTACATCTGTGTGAATAACATCAAAAATCATGTAAAGTTGTAATATATTATGATGACTCCAAATGTCACCAATATCAGTATTAATTTCTGTTTCCTTGTTTTTACATTAATGGGAAAGGAGTAAAATTGATAGTTTTCGATTTGGTTCATGATTTATTAAGGAAAAAAATTATTAATTCATTTCTGAAACAACTGTTGCATAAGAACCATCAAAGTCAATTAAATTATCATTTTCATCTGTCACAGTTACATGTAAATATTGAATAGTATCAAAAATTTGAATTTTTATAGGATGATTTGGTTCTTAAATTATTGAACAACAAAATTAAGAATTAGGTTTAAATAATTCAATAATATAAGTTCCTTGATGATAATGATCGTTATGTTTGTCAAACATTGCATCAGGAAAATTCAAATTTACATTGTTTAATTCAAATGAAACGATTTAAGGAGCATATTTAACAACACTTTTATTGGGTTCTATAATTAGATTATCATGTCCTATAAAACTTGTAATATTATTTCTTTTATGTCTGTGTAAAGTTTTCTATCACTTTTGACAACAATTCAACTTAAAATTTTATCTGCTTTAGTACGAATGTTTCGATTTTTCAAATGAATAAATCTTTCTAATTTTCAAGCTGTATTGACTAACGTGAATTTTTGATGTAATATTTTGAGATAAAAAGATGAACAGAAAACAACTAGTGGAACATTCTTATAGGTGGTTTTATTGGAACAATTAATCAGTTTTCCGAACAGAAGGATTATCACTCATTTGAAATAATCTATTCATTAATATCAGTAAAAACTCTGTCAGTGAATGACAGACTGGGAACAAAATATAATAATTCTGGGAAAGAAATTAAAATAACAAGCATGGTGAACCTTTCCCAAATTTTATTTGATGTGCAATTATAGTACCATCGGGTTGTGGCCACACAACTTTCGTGACTGATTTCTATATTTTTGCACCTGGATGGGTAAACGAGAAAAAAATTATCATTTTTATGTCCATTCAAAAAGTTTAGATCAAACAAAATACTTCATCATCAAGTCATGTGACTAGGGCTTCCACATCAAGTAAACCATTTGTCAGTTGCTAGTCTTTCTATTTTACACCACTTTGGAGACTTGCACATGATGTGGATGAAATGATGATGATGAGAATAACACAACACTCAGTCCCTGATTGTGGAAAATCTAAAAACCGCTGTGTATAGAACCTGGGCCCTTAGGATTGGCATTCTGTCATGCTGACCACTCAGCTGCCTTGTGCAGACACCAAAATAAAAACAAGTCATAAAAAGATGTCAAAAGCATTGAAGATGATATTACTGATAAAATTCCTAGTTTAATGAAAAATAGTGATAAAATTACTCAATTAGATAAATATGAAGATAATTCAGTTGTAGTTTTTCATGATTCGATTCTTGAAAATCAAAGTATAGCTATAGAAAATTTTATTAGAGGAAGACATAAATGCATATTTTGTTTGAATTTAAGTCAAAGTGATTAAAAAATTACTTAGAGACAATTTTGATTTTTTAAATATTTATACAAAAGATGATACTAATTTGAAACATATTTATCATGAATTTTTTGTGGTGATTTCAAGTTTGCTTAGTTCAAACAAATATGTAGTAAATGATGGAATAAGAAAGAATTAGTTTTATAACAATAGATATAAAAAGCAAAATTAATTAAGGTAAATATAGAGAACATTATAAGAATTGGTTAAATGTTGAACATAAATACTTAACATGAATGTTGAATTTAATTTTAAACATATTATTGAACATAAATGTTGTACATAAACATTAACCCTAAACGAAATATAAAAGTTAACAAACAATTAAAAGAATAGTTTTAGAAATGATAAAAGCTGCCAAGAACACAATACAAAAAATTAAGAAATGCCAACCAGTTATCGGTACAACTGATATGTTAACACAGGAATTGGAGGAGTAGGAGAAATAGCTTTAAGAGCAATTGAAGAAATAGATAAGCTGAAAAAATGGTTCCTTATAATCAACTATATTTAGATGAATTTGACATTCCATTAAATAAACATTATGAAAGTACATAGTTTGACAGTACATCAAGTGATTCAATAAAAGATGATATGCTCAAGAATTATGAACAACAAAGAAAATGAAAAGAAAAAGAAATTAAAATGTAAATATAAGAGAAAGTATGTAACTATTTGTTAATTATAGTGATGGTAATGTTGGACAAAGTAATTGCATTGCAAAATTACCTTTAGGACCAATGGTGATAAATTAAATATTGTTGAAAAATATTGGTAGAACAGATGAGTCAAGGAAACTTTTAAATAAAAAACAAATAAGTATGGATGTTTTCGGACCAGAATTTGATATTCTTGATTCACAAAATTATGCTAGAATTTGTTTGACTCAAACGCTGTATATGATGAAAAATTTCGAAATAAATTTCTAAATCAAGTAAAGATGTTAGATACAATGATTTTATAAGAACAATTGTTGAACGACATCCTAGCTTTTCAGAATAAAATCTTGGTGACTCATTTCCAGTAGTTTTTGAAGAACAGTTAAACAATATTCAGAAAAAACAATTGAATATATTTGGGTGATGTTTAAGTTTTAATTGATAGACTAACAGTAATTCAGGGTGAAGGGTTATCAGGAAATAAAAACTACCATAGTGAAAAAGTTGGAATAATGAAAATGTTAACAAATAAATTTAGTGATTTTTTTATTAATGTTCCAAAAGGAATTCCTTATTTAAACAGATTTTTGAATAATTTACCATATATAATTTGGAAAGGGAAAAATATCTGAAAGATTCAGTTAATATTTCAATTAACAAATTCCCATTTCGACTGCTTATAATTATTCTCCCCCCATGAACCATGGACCTTGCTGTTGGTGGGGAGGCTTGCGTGCCTCAGCGATACAGATAGCCGTACCGTAGGTGCAACCACAACTGAGTGGCATCTGTTGAGAGGCCAGACAAACGTGTGGTTCCTGAAGAGGGGCAGCAGCCTTTTCAGTAGTTGCAAGGGCAACAGCCTGGATGATTGACTGATTTGGCCTTGTAACAATAACCAAAAAAGCCTTGCTGTGTTGGTACTGTGAACAGCTGAAAGCAAGGGGAAACTACGGCTGTAATTTTTCCCAAGGGCATACAGCTTTACTGTATGATTAAATGATGATGGTGTCCTCTTGGGTAAAATATTCCGGAGGTAAAATAGTCCCCCATTCGGATCTACGGGTGGGGACTACTCAAGAGGATGTCGTTATCAGGAGAAAGAAAACTGGCGTTCTACGGATCGGAGCGTGGAATGTCAGATCACTTAATCAGGCAGGTAGGTTAGAAAATTTAAAAAGGGAAATGGATAGGTTAAAGTTAGATATAGTGGGAATTAGTGAAGTTCGGTGGCAGGAGGAACAAGATTTCTGGTCAGATGACTACAGGGTTATAAACACAAAGTCAAATAGGGGGAATGCAGGAGTAGGTTTAATAATGAATAGGAAAATAGGAATGCGGGTAAGCTACTACAAACAGCATAGTGAACGCATTATTGTGGCCAAGATAGATACGAAGCCCTCACCTACTACAGTAGAACAAGTTTATATGCCAACTATCTCTGCAGATGACGAAGAAATTGAAGAAATGTATGATGAAATAAAAGAAATTATTCAGATAGTGAAGGGAGACGAAAATTTAATAGTCATGGGTGACTGGAATTCGAGTGTAGGGAAAGGGAGAGAAGGAAACATAGTAGGTGAATATGGATTGCGGCTAAGAAATGAAAGAGGAAGCTGCCTGGTGGAATTTTGCACAGAACACAACTTAATCATAGCTAACACTTGGTTTAAGAATCATGATAGAAGGTTGCATACATGGAAGAACCCTGGAGATACTAAAAGGTATCAGATAGATTATATAATGGTAAGACAGAGATTTAGGAACCAGGTTTCAAATTGTAAGACATTTCCAGGGGCAGATGTGGACTCTGACCACAATGTATTGGTTATGACCTGTAGATTAAAACTGAAGAAACTGCAAAAAGGTGGGAATTTAAGGAGATGGGACCTGGATAAACTGAAAGAACCAGAGGTTGTACAGAGTTTCAGGAAGAGCATAAGGGAACAATTGACAGGAATGGGGGAATGAAATACGATAGAAGAAGAATGAGTAGCTTTGAGGGATGAAATAGTGAAGGCAGCAGAGGATCAAGTAGGTAAAAAGACGAGGGCTAGTAGAAATCCTTGGGTAACAGAAGAAATATTGAGTTTAATTGATAAAAGGAGAAAATATAAAAATGCAGAAAATGAAGCAGGCAAAAAGGAATACAAACGTCTCAAAAACGAGATCGACAGGAAGTGCAAAATGGCTAAGAAGGAATGGCTAGAGGACAAATGTAAGGATGTAGAGGCTTATCTCACTAGGGGTAAGATAGATACTGCCTACAGGAAAATTAAAGAGACGTTTGGAGATAAGAGAACCACTTGTATGAACATCAAGAGTTCAGATGGAAACCCAGTTCTAAGCAAAGAAGGGAAAGCAGAAAGGTGGAAGGAGTATATAGAGCGTCTATACAAGGGCAATGTACTTGAGGACAATATTATGGAAATGAAAGAGAATGTAGATGAAGATGAAATGGGAGATATGATACTGCGTGAAGAGTTTGACAGAGCACTGAAAGACCTGAGTCGAAACAAGGCCCCAGGAGTGGACAACATTCCATTAGATCTACTGACAGTCTTGGGAGAGCCAGTCCTGACAAAACTCTACCATCTGGTGAGCAAGATGTATGAAACAGGCGAAATACCCTCAGACTTCAAGAAGAAGAATATAATAATACCAATCCCAAAGAAAGCAGGTGTTGACAGATGGGAAAATTACCGAACAATCAGTTTAATAAGCCACAGCTTAAAAATACTAACACGAATTCTTTACAGACGAATGGAAAAACTAATAGAAGCCGACCTCGGGGAAGATCAGTTTGGATTCCGTAGAAATACTGGAACACGTGAGGCAATACTGACCTTACGACTTATCTTAGAAGAAAGATTAAGGAAAAGCAAACCTACGTTTCTGGCATTTGTAGACTTAGAGAAAGCTTTTGACAATGTTGATTGGAATACTCTCTTTCTAATTCTAAAGGTGGCAGGGGTAAAATACAGGGAGCGAAAGGCTATCTACAATTTGTACAGAAACCAGATGGCAGTTATAAGAGTCGAGGGACATGAAAGGGAAGCAGTGGTTGGGAGGGGAGTAAGACAGAGTTGTAGGCTCTCCCCAGTGTTATTCAATCTGTATATTGAGCAAGCAGTAAAGGAAACAAAAGAAAAATTCGGAGTAGGCATTAAAATCCATGGAGAAGAAATAAAAACTTTGAGGTTCGCCGATGACATTGTAAGTCTGTCAGAGACAGCAAAGGACTTGGAAGAGCAGTTGAACGGAATGGACAGTGTCCTGAAGGGAGGATATAAGATGAACATCAACAAAAGCAAAACGAGGATAATGGAATGTAGTCGAATTAAGTCGGGTGATGTTGAGGGTATTAGATTGGGAAATGAGACACTTAAAATAGTAAAGGAGTTTTGCTATTTGAGGAGTAAAATAACTGATGATGGTCGAAGTAGAGAGGATATAAAATGTAGACTGGCAATGGCAAGGAAAGCGTTTCTGAAGAAGAGAAATCTGTTAACTTCGAGTATAGATTTAAGTGTCAGGAAGTCATTTCTGAAAGTATTTGTATGGAGTGTAGCCATGTATGGAAGTGAAACATGGACGGTAAATAGTTTGGACAAGAAGAGAATAGAAGCTTTCGAAATGTGGTGCTACAGAAGAATGCTGAAGATTAGATGGGTAGTTCACATAACTAATGAGGAAGTATTGAATAGGATTGGGGAGAAGAGAAGCTTGTGGCACAACTTGACCAGTAGAAGGGATCGGTTGGTAGGACATGTTGTGAGGCATCAAGCGATCACCAATTTAGTACTGGAGGGCAGTGTGGAGGGTAAAAATCGTAGGCGGAGACCAAGAGATGAATACACTAAGCAGATTCAGAAGGATGTAGGTTGCAGTAGGTACTGGGAGATGAAGAAGCTTGCACAGGATAGAGTAGCATGGAGAGCTGCATCAAACCAGTCTCAGGACTGAAGACCACAACAACAACATAATTATTCTGGTCCATGAACAAGATTAGTAGAAAAATTAAAATGAAAAGAACATTATATTTTATATAAGTCTAATAAAGAGTTACAAAAAAGAAACAGAGATAAAAAAGTTCGATTCTTTGTGAAAGAAAGAATGAACATTAGTGATTCTTCAGAGAAAAAATTGTTGTGGCTGCAATTAGGGGAACAGGCTAATTAAAACGAAAAAGAAGAAAGAATTTTAATGTAGATAAAAATTGGCAGGGTTAACAAATTGTTTTTAATCTATAAAAATGATTAACTTTTAAAATGATTATACTTTGCTAACAAGTGGTAAACTTATATAAAAACTCAGTTAAACTTAAACTCAATGATGAACAATTAAATATTATTGAACATTTGTAACCATTGTTCAAAACAGAAAGAAAGAGAAAATAACTGGTGGAAATTTACTTAATTCATAAACTATTTTTGTTTTGTAAAATACGGGTGAATATTTAACAAACAAAAAGGAACCAAACTCGATGGGGAATTTTTACCTTTATTATTAACTGTGTTAGCTTACTTAGTAACAAACAGTTCATGTGCTCCAGAATGAGATTTTCACTCTGCAGTGGAGTGTGCGCTGATATGAAACTGCCTGGCAGATTGAAACTGTGTGCCCGACCGAGGTAGGAGATGAGGTACTAGCAGAAGTAAAGCTGTGATACCGGGCGTGAGTCATGCTTCGGTAGCTCAGTTGGTAGAGCACATGCCTGCGAAAGGCAAACGTCCCGAGTTCGAGTCTCAGTCCGGCACACAGTTTTAATCTGCCAGGAAGTTTCAGTTCATGTGCTGCTGAAACTGCAACAATTTCAAATCTAATTACAAATATGACAAAAGGTGAAAAAGATTTAGAAAAAAAAACAATTTGGAAAAGAACAGAAGAAAGCAGAAGAAAAATATAAGAAATAATTGAAAAATTTTATATAATCTTTTATCTACTTTTGAAATAGATGAATTCGTTGAAGAAAAAAAAATTAAAAATTTTCGACTCTTCTTTATGATTATTGAAGTGCCTAATGAAAGTAAATTTAGAACTGGGAATAGTAAATGTCGATCATGATTATCATGTTTGAACTCATTGAATTTTAATGTGATATAAATAAAGATATAAAATTAGTTTTTGATTCATATGTTGGATATATTTCAAAACAACTAGCTAAATATTTGGGAAAAAATATCTTTTCTACAGTTCCAGGAGCACCCAAAATTTCGATGAAGTAATTTTTGGACATTTGTGTTTGTTTTGGAACTACTGTGCATGAATTGTAAGTTTAAAGATTTTTTAATTTTACTAAATCGGCATTTTTTATGTAAACTCAATAAACATTTAGGAAAAAACAATTTTACCATCATTAGAACAAAAAATTAGTAATGATTTAAATTTTTAAAATCGAAAATATTCAATCATTATTAGACTCAAAAATACGTAATGTAATTGAATTATATCAGATTGAAATAAATAACATTTTGAAGTAACTAAATGTTATATTGATTTTAAAAGTAAAAGTATAGTTAGTATCAACGATCCACTTAATTATTTGGATGCAGTAAAACCACAATTCATAATTATAAGAGTACAAGATTCTGTTATAACTGTTCCAGATAATGTAAAGAAAATTCTATTTGGTAAAATAAAAAGTTATTATTATTATTTATGCACAAAAGACGAGAATCACATTTACTGTTTGAAGTGCAATAAGTTTACTCAAACACTTCATCCTCATATAATAACGACTAAAAAAAAGGAAAAAAATGAAGGTTTATATTCAATTTTTAAATTAAAACTAGTTATTTCGTTAAAAAAATTATAGGTGAGGTTCTAAATATTTATTAACACACTATTAATGAATAGGATAAACCAATTAGAAAGAAATTGGAAGAAAGAATATTATTCCATTGGAACTCACGATTTATGGCAGGCAGATTTGGTTGAAATAGATTAGTCCAAAAGGAATTTCGAAATTACATAAATGATATAAATATTTATTGACTATTTTAGATATATTTCAGAATTTGCTTAGGCAGTTCCATTTAGAGAGGAAACAGGTAAAAATATAATTAATACTTTCGAAAAACTATTCAAGTGAGCAGCGCCAAAAAATCTGCGTAAAGATAATGGTAAGGAATCCAATAACAAACACTTTCAAGAGTTAATGAAAAAATTAAATATAATGATTATTCAACTTTTAGTGAAGTAAAACCAACTGTTATCGAATGATTTACTACAAAATTGAAAAAGAAAAATGTTCCAAAGTTGCCCTACATGGAATTGTAAATGACTAGATATTGCTACTAAATTAACTAATGCATATAATAGCACATAACATTAAAACTAGAAAAATTCGACCAAATGATGAAAAAACTTATAAAACCTTATTTACACTGTTCATATAACAAATTTGCTAGACGCTGAACCTAAATCTAAAATTGGATGTAAACTAATAATAAGTAAATTCATAGGAATGTTTGAAAAAAGTATAAAAAATTCATCCCAGAAATTTTTGAAATTGAAGATACTTATCATTCAAATCCAGTCACATAGAAATTGAAAGATTTAAGTGATTGACAAATAAAAATCTTGTCCATAAAAATGTTTATGTACAAGAATTACTGACAATAGATTTTCCAGACTTTTATCTGGTTGAGAAAGTTGTAAATAAGGAATGAAATAAAGCTTTTGTTATATGATTAGGTTTTATAATTCACATAATAGTTGGGTATATATGAGCAATGCAATTTTTGAAAATCTTAATATAACATTGTATATATAAATGGAGATATTTAACGAAATGTTAAATATGTCTGGTACGTATGAAAACTATGACTATGTTCATTGTTTCATTATTGGATATAGAGTTTATTTTGGTATCTAAATAAAAGATAACAAATACAACTCAATGGCCATATTATTGGAGGATTTTTAATATCATTTCGTGGGATGATATGGTTTTAAAAATGGCTCTGAGCACTATGAGACTTAACATCTGATGTCATCAGTACCCTAGACCTTAGAACTACTTAAACCTAACTAACCTAAGGACATCACATACATCCATGCCCAAGGCAGGATTCGAACCTGCGACCATAGTGGTCATGGGGTTCCAGACTAAAGTGCCTAGAACTGCTCAGCCATATCAGCTGGTGATATGGTTTTAACGCTTATTTTAAATGCATTTAAAAAATTTTATGAGTGTTATTTAAAATTGATTATGGAAAAGGGACTTAATAAGGCACTTTAAGATTTCAAAGACGTTTGTTAGTTTATTTATATGTTAATGCATTTGTTCTGGGGAATACTCAACAAAATTATTGAAATAATTTCAGTAGCAGACATTTCTTAAAACTTCTTTCATTAGTGGCAACTTATTTACTGAGTATGGTACACAGTTTTTAAATATTTTTAATAATTCAGATGTCTTTCTCTGATTATATCTGTTTGAATTTGTGCATTTTAAATTGTCTTCTAACAATATAATATTGATTATTAAGTAATATAATATTGAAATACAAAGAATTGCTCTAAAATGTTGATCACTCAATTTAGTAACACCATAATAAGAAATTAATTACTTCTCTAAAACCTTTAATAGTTTCATATGTCTTACAATTTCCTGGATTACATTTTCCATAATTACATTCCATGGATGTTCACATCCTAAAATACCAGCAATGTGATGAGTATTAAACCAAAAATTATTTTTTCCACCAATAACCACAAAAAACTTTTTGTTGTTACATACAAGTTTTTTATTTTTGTATCCACCACCGACTTCATTTATATATATATATATATATATAACATATTTTTTAATAAATTTAATCCTAAAAAATGGAAAGTAAAAATAATTTGATTTGTGAAGTTTGCAATCACGAAAAAGATATTGATGAAGAGATTAAAATACTAGGATGATTTTTTTACATTGAAAACGAGGTTGCAAGGATTACAAAAGAAAAAGCAAAAAGAAATTTTTTCGTGGTTGCAATACTAAAACCTTTTTGCAAAAAATGTGGAAATGCATTAAAAATACTTCCAAGGATATTCATTTCTGTGATCATTCAAAAGATGGGACATTAGCTATAAATAGCAAAAAATAAAGAAAGAGACAATGCAATAGTTGAATCGATTTATTGAACATTAGTTTGTAAATTTTATTTGAAAAAATATCAACAATTTACATCATTAAAAAGATTTTAAATAATAAATTTATTTTTTTGTTACTTAAGACTCTGTGCGAATGTTTAATTTGCATAAGAAATTAATTTTATCATCTTTATTTGATTGGGATTTAATTTTTAATGTCCATATGGTAATGTAATATTTCATTTTGTAATCGAACACATTCATCATCATCAGAGCTTAAAACAATTTTATTTTATTCAGCTGTATATAATTCATGAGTAAATTATCTAACCAAATTGATTTTTTATATTTTTTATTTTCTCAGTCTAACATTTTATACAGTCATCAAAAGTACTGTAGATTTTTTCCTCTGTTCACCATTTTTAAATGCAATTATTTTTTATCTTAAACTAACATGGTCTAACTTTTTCTGTAATATTCATTTTCTCATTTTACCTAAGGCTTTCTTCTATACTTCTGCAAGATAGTAAATTTTATCTTTCAGATAATTACTTGTGTCAAATTCGTTTATCATTGATTTCATATCTTTACAACAATTTTCAGTTATTCTCTCCTATATGAGAAAATCCGTATCCATAAACAAAAAACAAAATCTCCACCAAAATTTCATTTCATAATGTTGTAGTGAAAATCATACATTTTTATTTCCAATAATCGAGAATACTTATTCCAATACAAATTGGTTTATTAAACATTATTTTGATGTCCTTATATGAACTGCTACAAAATATGCTGAAAATATAGTTATATGTTTATAATTTGGTTTGAAATATAATTCATATATTTCCAGGGATCTCTTATTGTTATAATATTTTGTCCACTTTTATTATTTTCCTTTGTTTTTCCAAATTCTAATTTATTCATTAATCTGTAGAAATCTAATTTAAAATCGATAGTTTCTCATTTCTGTATAAAAATCAATGTATTTCTTCAACCAATCCGACTATCCAAATGATAATTTTTCTTTATTATTTAAAGTTGTTAAAAACTTGTATCTTTCTCGAGGTAATAGTAAATCTTTATGTAAATCATATAATTTCTTAATAGTCTAAATGAACTTGTAAAATATGACCATATAAATCATCATCTGACATTTTAATGTTTTTTTCGAATTAAAACTTTCTCATTCTAACAAACCCACATCTCTAAATTGTATTAACTGAGTCATTGCCCTAAACATACGAAATATTTGCGTCTAAGTAACCATGATTGACTTGCTGGGTTAAATTTTTTCGCATATTTAATAATTGATTGGGTATATTTTTAAACACATATGAAATTTCACCTCTAAATCGTTTCCCAAGAAATAAAATCACATAGTTATCATTTAATAAATCCAAGTTTTTTGATATTTAACTTAGATTCCCAAGATGATCCTGGAGCTGTAAAATGCCAAAATGGATCGAGTTTATAAGATTTAGTACATTTATTTCTAAAATTTTGGAATGTGCCTGCTAAAATTAAAAAGCCAGATTGTTTATATAAGTTTATACATTCATCAAAGTTTTTGATTTTGAATTTTTATTGTACTCATTCTGGTCGATTATAATCTTCCATCTTCAACAAGAATAATAAAAAAGATATTTCTGTTCACTAGGTGGAAATTCATCAATATCTTTATTATCAATTGTTAATTCTTTCATAAAGAAATGGAGAATGCAAATTGTTAAATTATGGTTACCAAATGGAATAAATTTAGAATTTTGGTTACTGGGAGTGTAATATTCATGTAAAATTACTAAGTATTTTCCTGTTCCTTACACCAAAAGTAAATTCCTTTTCCAGAAATGTGACAGGTTTTCCGAATTTTTAAAATTCATCATATCATCTTTACTGATTCTCATTGGAATTTTTCATTCATATAATGTAGCAATTTCGCTTAATTCTTCTGTTAACATTTAAATGAATTTTTTGCTCCATCTTTAACTGGACTTTCAAAATTTCCACTACAATGTATAAAACAAAAGCTGAATGAAATTGGTGAAACTTTTTATTAGTTGTTAATGCATGATTTTTCGGATTTTGGTTGACAAGTTTCAATATCATTTAATAATCATTCGGAATCTGCATAAATTTCAAAAGTAACTTGTGATTAACGATTAAAATTTGTTAATTAATTTTTTTGAAATTTAAAAGACAGTTCAAATTTTACTTCTTTATCTTATTTACAATTGTTTTCACGAATCTCTAACTTTTATTTGATTCAAAATATCTTGGAAATCTGTCTCAAAAATAAATTTTCCATTTTGCAGGATTTTTTGGCCTAATTAATCTAGACAGGTGCTTTATCCAACAAAAGTGTGAATATTAACACTTCAAATTATAAGAAGATTAACCAAATTTTTCTTGTTTATTTTGTGAACAGTAAAGAGGTTACTCAATAATTATTTCTTCTTCTTCACAGGTATCATATACATAAACAATAATTAAAATATTACATTCTTTTCAAATTTTGGGTATCTGTAACTGAACAGGAAAAGTTATTTGTGTTTCAAAAATTTCGTCCACCTCTAATCCAAGATTATATAATTACTAACTCCTCGTACATTGTGTTCGACAGTTTATGATACTGATTTAATAAAATGAAGAAAAATTTTTGATCTGTCTTCTTTACATTAATTAGTGCTTTTTTATCTTCAATTATGTTTTATAAATCAGTGTAAGAACAGCAAAAAATAGCACTCTGTATCTTAACATTCAATTCTAAACTATCTATATAGAGTGAAGACCAACCAAATTTTTCTCTTTCTTGTTCCCTTTGTAGTTCTTCCATTCTTTCCAAAATATCAAGAATTTATAAAAAGGTGTTAAAATTGAAGGTAAAATTAATGAAAAGTTGTTACTATGTTAGTTAGTATGGTTGATGATTTAGCTAAGGAATCAAAAAAATTGTGTGTGGAATAATATTTTTGGATACATCTGGTCATGTTGGAACTCAATGGATTTGTTGTTATAAATGGATGAATTTGAATTTTTTTTTGTTTCATGTGGTAGAAATACACCCAAACAGCTGACCCACTATTTAGGAGGAAGTGATTTATATTGTAACACTGAGAGAGTATTGAATTTTGATTAAGTGTTATGTAGACATTTGTGTCTATTTGTTTTCAAGTTGTTGTATATGATTTAGAAGCTTAATGAATTTTGAATTTAATAAATGAACATCTTCAGAAATAAATTACATGCTAAAAATCAAGACAGATGTAGAAAAAAAACTCAATAATTAACACATAAAAGTCAAGAGCTGTTGTTCACTAACCTTTAAAAATTGGAAGATTTTAATTCAAAAATATTCAACCATCAGTAGACTCAAAAATAATTAATGTAAGTAATTAATTTCAAAATGAATCAAATGGGATTTTCAAAGTAACTAGTGGTTATATTAGTTTTAAAGTTAGAAGAATGGCGAATGGAACTTTTCCAATATATGTAAATGATATTTTGAAGAAACAATATTTACAAAATGTGTTATCAAATCAACCCTGAAAACAAAAGTATTGTAACATATCCAATGCCATCCGAAGCGGGCTTAGAACTGTGTCCACTTCCTTTCTTTTCCATTGCTCAGCTCTGTCTTTGTTGTTCTTCTAATTCTTTCTCAGCTTTTTTCTTATTTATAAGCGTGTAAGCAATATCTGCAAATCCATCAGCTAGTGAACCAAGAGTAGTTAAATATGCACCAAGTAGTAATGGTAGAAGTCCACCTTCATGTTTTCTTTTTCAGAAAATGCTCAGCTTCTTTTTTTCTTTTCTTTTATGGGTAAATTTTCATCAGGTTTCTTATCTCTCTTTCGTTTGCTGGGCATCAATTAAAAGTTGATCAGTACTATTCAGTTCTACATCTACATCTACATCTACATTTATACTCCGCAAGCCACCCAACGGTGTGTGGCGGAGGGTACTTTACATGCCACTGTCGTTACCTCCCTTTCCTGTTCCAGTCGGGTATGGTTCGCCGGAAGAACGACTGTCTGAAAGCCTCCATGTGCGCTCTAATCTCTCTAATTTTACATTCGTGATCTCCTCGGGAGGTATAAGTAGGGGGAAGCAATATATTTGATACTTCATCCAGAAACACACCCTCTCGAAACCTGGGGAGCAAGCTACACCGCGATGCAGAGCACCTCTCTTGGAGAGTCTGCCACTTGAGTTTGCTAAACATCTCCATAACGCTATAACGCTTACCAAATAACCCTGTGACGAAATGCGCCGCTCTTCTTTGGATCTTCTCTATCTCCACTGTCAATCCGACCTGGTACGGATCCCACACTGATGAGCAATACTCAAGTATAGGTCGAACGAGTGTTTTGTAACCCACCTCCTTTGTTGATGGACTACATTTTCTAAGGACTCTCCCAATGAATCTCAACCTGGTACCCGCCTTACCAACAATTAATTTTATATGATCATTCCACTTCAAATCGTTCCGCATGCCTACTCCCAGATATTTTACAGAAGTAACTGCTACCAGTGTTTGTTCCGCTATCATATAATCATACAATAAAGGATCCTTCTTTCTATGTACTCGCAATACATTACATTTGTCTATGTTAAGGGACAGTTGCCACTCCCTGCACCAAGTGCCTATCCGCTACAGATCTTCCTGCATTTCGCTACAATTTTCTAATGCTGCAACTTCTCCGTATACTACAGCATCATCCGCAAAAAGCTGCTTGGAACTTCCGACACTGTCTACTAGGTCATTTATATATATTGTGAAAAGCAATGGTCCCATAACACTCCCCTGTGGCACGCCAGAGGTTACTTTAACGTCTGTAGACGTCTCTCCATTGATAACAACATGCTGTGTTCTGTTTGCTAAAAACTCTTCAATCCAGCCACACAGCTGGTCTGATATTCTGTAGGCTCTTACTTTGTTTATCAGGTGACAGTGCGGAACTGTATCGAACGCCTTCCGGAAGTCAAGAAAAATAGCATCTACCTGGGAGCCTGTATCTAATATTTTCTGGGTCTCATGAACAAATAAAGCGAGTTGGGTCTCACACGATCACTGTTTCCGGAATCCATGTTGATTCCTACATAGTAGATTCTGGGTTTCCAAAAACGACATGATACTCGAGAAAAAAACATGGCTCCAATTTTTATTCCTTTTGCTTTAATTATATTGCTAAAACAAGAAATAAGTAAATTGCTTACATAATAGGAAATTGAAGAAGTTATTTCTGAAATAGATTTATCTCCATGCTTGAATGGATTACTTAGTCTTACTCATAACATATTTTATAAATAACTGACTTTACTTTTATGGCTAAAGGCGAGAAAAATGGCTCACAGTATCAATAATATGATTTTATTCTAAATCATTTAATCATTTTCAGATGTGTGTGAGTTTTCTTGACAAAGTTTGCAAAATACCTCCTGACAAACTGTCAATCAAAATAGTCAACAAATCCAATTTCGCAACTGTAAGATTTAAAGATTCTTTTAAAACTGATTACAGTTGATGTAAAGCTAATTACATTTGGTGAAATAATTAATTTATTTTTTATTCTATATTAATGAAGAATGATGATCACATTTACTGTTTGAAGAGCAAAAAGTTTGCTGATATCTCTAATCCTCATAGATTAACAACAAAAAATGGAATACAAAGAATAGAACATCTTTGTTCAATTGTAAAAGTAAAAAGGGTACATTCACTAAAAGAAACATTTAGGTGAATGTCTCAATATTCGTGTGAAAATTATTAACGGAGTATATAAAATAATGAAAAAATTTAAAAGAAAAATATGATTTCTTTTGGAATACATGACTTATGGCAAGGTGATTCGGTAGAAATGGATTCAGGTATCCTGAAAGGAATTTCAAATACAAAAAAGGTTTAAATTTTTTAAACCTGTTATACATGTTTTTCAAAATTTGCTTCATCTATTCCACTTAAACGTAAAGTAGGTAAGACTGTTGTTGATGCTTTTAAAGAAATATTTGTCTCATAAAACGAAAAAGTTTGAAACAAATAACGGTAAAGAATTCTACATTAGCTTGTCATCTGACATATTATGGTTTTTTTCAGAAGTATAACTTTTCGGTTCTAACCAACTGAAACTGAGAAATTGACCAACCATATAATTTATTTGAGTTTAAATGTAGAACATAATTTCATTGTTTTGCTGGCTTCAAATTATTCATATTTTTATTATTTGGTTTGGCATATCTTTTAATACTTTCAGAACATCCATCTCGTTATCCTTTATCAAGTAAGAAGATAATGTAATAACTGTTTAATAAATCTAATCAAACTTGTCATTTTTACATAGAAACCCAAGATAATAGTGGAGCTGTAAAATTCCAAGTTGGGTTGACTATATAAGATTTAATACATAAATTTTAAAATTTTCTAAAATGACTGCTAAAATAAAAATCAGATTTATTATCTAATTTTGTATATTCCTCTAAATTTTTAATATTGAATCTTTACCACAATGTTTGTGCTCCAGTATGATCTTCATTAGAGTTATTATCTTTCTTTCTTGGGTAGTTTCTTGTAATTTTTCTTCACAATACATATATTTGAAAGGATAATCTTCTTTTTTAATTATTAAATCTGATTGTTCATCTTCAAATATATAGTAGTTTCTCTTAATTGTGCTTTTGTAAGGTTACAAGATCATTTATCAATACTTCCAGCTATATATGTAAATGAAAACTAAGATATTAAAGTTAATCCATCTTCAAGAAGGAAATATATTTTTGTTCATTATTTGTAATAGCAACTAATAGTAATTGTTTTTGGTATTTATTAGTATAAGATTCTTTCAAACTTTGATTGATGTGTGTTAATACCTTTTAATAATCATTGGAAAACTGTATAAACTACAATAGGTACTCTAAATGAATGATGATGATTTTAAAATTCAATTTTTTGACCTTTTACAGGCGTATCTATTTATACTTCTTTACATTCTTTACAATCCTTTTCATGATCATCTAATTTTCCTTGTGAATAAAAATATCTTAAACGTCGATCACAAATACAAATTTTGTTACCATTTTTTGCTGCTAGTGAATGAACTAATCTACACAGATTTTTTCCCAACAGTAATGTGAATTATTTTAATCTTTAATTATAAGAACATTTACGAGTTTTTCATCATTTTTTGTATAGCACAGAGGATATGTAATAATTCTTTCTTCTCTATTTTATCTTTCATATGCAAAACATTAATTGAAATAATTCATTTCATTTCAGATTTTGGAATATCTGTTAACTGAAGAGGAAAATAGTTTTCTAGTTTTAAAAAATGTCATCTAATTCTAATCAGATATTTTTATAGTTATTAAGACTTTCTGAATATTTATCTACAGGATAGAACGCATATTTTATAGTCCACAGAACACATTTTTGAGTTCCGTTTTTTAGTTTAGAGTTTTTTATCTTTAATTACTTTTGATTAATCGGTAAAACAAGAACCATCAATTGGAATGTGCCTATGAAACTTAATTCTAAGCTATCTACATAAAATAAAGATGAACCAGATTTTTTCCTTTGCATTTCTTCCATTTCACCTAATAGTTTATTTGTTGATTTCTTACAATAATCTTGTTCTTAATAAAACTTGATTATGTGTTTGAAACGAAATTCTTTGCTTTCATTTTGTCTTTTGTTAGATGTAAATTTCATTTTAGCTTAAAACACTCATCTTCATATTAAAATATTCTTTAATTATTTCAACTGTAATTTGATTAAAAAATTCTTGTGGTTTAAGAACATTATCACTATTGTTAATTCCATAAGTTATTATTCTTGATTTAAAGCAGGAGCTTTTCTATGAATTTGTTAGGTGATTTGAAAAAATAATCACGTAGTAAACTGAAACCTGGTCAATTTCCTGATAATGTTATAGCTTAATATCATGATATTTCCTACTATAAACTTTTCAGATAATTCTCATTATCATTCTTACTGGTATTTTTCTCAAATCTACTTATAAGATTGATTAAATGTTGTTTATTGAGATTATGATAATTATTTAATTTATCATTTTACAATTTTATGAAGATCGTGTAATGATTTATTGCTCAAATTTTTACTGTTATTATTGATTTTAACTTCAGATCTTCTGATAAGAGCGAAAAATTCCCTTTTCCTTAGTTTAGAAAATTTTTTATTTTATTTTTGTTTTGTTTTAAAGATTTTATGAAGATTGTTGAAGTTTTTATTCAATTCATTATTACTATTATTGATATTGGCATCAGTATCTACAATAAATCTGATTAATTTTTCTTCAATAATTTTGGAATAATTTTTTAATTTTTTATTTTACAAACGGTTCAAATATCTTTTATTCTTTATATTTTAATTCTCTCCTCTTTCTTTCCTTTCTTCTTTTCTTTTAAAAGTAATCTAAATAAATAAAAATAAGGCTGAAGTATTCTTTCTGATTTTAATATCTGGGCTGTAATAAAAAATGAACTTTCATAATGCAGATTGTACTCTCATAATGAGGAGGAAAAGCTGCATTGCAAAAATAATTAATTGTTGTAATTTAAAGGGAAGTGATTCATAGTGTAAAAGCTCACAATTTGACTGCAAGAATTTTTAACAATATAAACTCCCTGAATAATGAACTTTGACATAACTCCAACAATGCTTAGTTTTTCAAACCTGATCACAGTTCCCAGAACTAAAACTCAATAAAAGAAGTTGGTCCTGACTGATCTAAACACTTAAAAACATATGTGCTAAAGCTGAAAGTTACTAATCTGCACAGAAGCACTTGTGAGGTTCAATGAGTTCTTAGTTACTTGGATATCGAAGTATTTTCCAAGTTGGTACTAATTCATTTCTAACAGCTCTTACCAGGTTCAGAATAGGTCAGGCTCTGCCTTTATCAGCTAATGGTATGTTTATGACGTTCTGTACATGTTTCTAGTATTATGATGAGACTTTACGATGTCTTCCTTTTGAAAATAATTCATGAGAGTCTTTGTACTGATGATTTTTCTTAGGATTGCATGATAATATTTTCTTTTCCTGGTGAACACAGTGTGACATTAGGGTTACTTTGCGAGACTTAATTTCTGTTTTCCTATGGTGATTTGTGATTGGATACCTAAATTCTAGTTGCCAGAAGATTACTATTTTATGGTATGTGATGATAATTACCTAAATTAATTATTGATTAAAATTTGTAAGAGAAAGATAGGTGAAAAACGGTGCTGCAGTAACAGAAGAGTGATTTCAACAAAGTACCTCATAATTCCTCTTCATATAAATAAAAGATTCTATTACACTTCCTCCTTCCCTGATCAGTTACCATTACATAATCAACCTAATTAAACACATTGACAAACTGAGAATTTACATTTGAAACATAAGATTATAGCTGCTTCCTCCCTTTAACACAGCTAACCACTAACTGCTCCTGCACCTTTCCAAAGTCCAAAGATAAAAACCTAACTTTTGCGATTCAGCTCTACAACTTCGCTGCTCACTCACAATCGATTCAAAACTACATATGACACCTATCGTTACCCCATAGACTGGCGCACCAAAATTTCACAGGCAAGGAAAACTTTGGTTCTGCTGCAAATACCATTGCTGATTACCACTAAAATTCTGATTGTTGTTGACAAAATTCCTGTTATGTCTTTCGTTCCCATAATAGTCATCCTTATTGTGATTGAAAGACATACCACGGTTTTTTTTTTTTGTAGTGAAAACTGCGATTGGTGTCAGAAAAGTTGTTATTATTCTTCTGTTGAGAAAATGTCTGATCAGTTTCAAGTAATTTAAAACGTCACCTGCTCTTCACACACTTTTCAGATTTTCTGTAAGTTCTCAAAAGCAGAGAATCAAACCTCATGGGCTGAATGACTCAATTAAATGCTGTTTTTGTTGTACCACGTGCTCAAAGTATTGTGGGGAGAGCACGCTCTGTAGTCTCAGACCAGTGAGCTGTGAGGAAAGTGCTTTGAAATTCTTCAACTGAAAAACATTGGCTTGCAATAGGTCGCATTCTCGTAGACATTTCCCTTACCAAAAAGCTACAAATAAATTCTAATTTATGAGAAACAGAGCAGTTTGGTGGCAAAGAAAAGGTGAGTTACTGTATCCTGTGTAAGGGCTGTAGACAGTTAGTACTGTTACGAAACACTTTGAATTTCATGACAGATAAAAAATGTTTATAATCAAAACTATCGGTTCTAAAATTATCAAAAAAATGCTGTTGGTTAAAGAAGATTCGTGAGTTGTCATGTGCTTGTAAAAGATCTCTTTCTCTGATTGGTTTAGGAAGCTGAGGTTGTGATGAATGTTTTATATGCTGATTGGTGCAATGCATAGCAAAATTATGTGAACAGTCCTGAGAATTGGTATCGTTCTTAGTGTCAGACAGGCAAGTGTTAAGTTCCTGTTTGATTTGACGAATTATTTGCATCTGTCCCCATCGAAAGTTTTCAAGTGATTGAAATTCTTCAGTGTCAGTGAAGTGTACTGGTTGTGTACTTTCAGAGAGTTTGTCATGATTTAGTTTTAATTGTGCTACTGTGTAGGTGAGTTCATCATATTCAGCGTACAGACTGTCCTATTGGTCGTCAGTTTTCGTAGTATCATCTTCAAGTGATTGTAACTGTACAGCATGACAAAGCATTTTATTTTGCAGAGTAGCAACAATTCCACTGGGTACCGACTTTCTAATTTCACCAAAACATAGGGCTTTGTCTTGCCTCTGCATTTCAAAAATAGTATGAAGCTGTTCATCAACGGCTACGTTTCTGTCAGAAACACGTTGATTAAAGTTGTCATGACATGCCATTAGTTCGCTTAAGGGGCTCCGGAACGCCCTATACTTGCAATGTTAAAATAACGCTTATAAATTACATCTTTCCTCACAAAGTATTTGAGGTAGGAAGTTGAACTTTTTACAGATTATTTATTGGAATATGGGCTACAACTTAACACAGGGATTTTACAAAATTTTAGTTCAGTTATTAACGATGATTTTTTTTCAATTGTAATGAAAATTCACAAGATTTTTTTGCAATTTTTTATTTATATATTCAAAAATATACAGTTTTTTGGAAAAAGGCTGTGTTAAATTATGCAGAAGGTATTGTGTAACATTTACTGAAAGTTTGAAACAAATATGTTTGGAAGATCCTTAGAAAACATGTAATTAGTATGAGAAAATAAAAGTTTTAGGAATCGAGCGACGAAGATTGGATTAACTTTTTAGTGCATTCCAGGTCCATAGGATGGATTATCTTCATCCTCTGCAAACTCCTCCTCCAGCTTCCTCTTGTTCCTCCTCCTGTTTACTCTTGCTTGTATTTCTAGACTCTTTACAGCCCCGTCTGCTGCCCGAAGGCGTTCCTTGTCTAAAGCAAGCATCGCTCGTACCATGTTAGAACCTATATTCATTCCCATATTTCTAAATACCTTGCACCTTACAGTGTTGCCATCATTGAAAGTCGCAACAGCATCATACACACCAAAGTGAAGTGTTTCTATTCCAACAAATACAGTCTTGGGGATTCTCGACTATATAACACTATTTACACTTTCATTGGGGTTTTGAGTTTTTCCGTGAATACACTTTTTCAACAGTTCAGGTGCTGCTAAGTCTCTGAAAATAGGTTTTATCACCTCCATTATTGCATGAGGCAGACTATGCTTATGAGTGTACACTTCACCAGTTAGCAATCCTTTGTTACATTTACACCAACTGTCTTCTTCTTTGGGACACAAGCTATGTTGAGGATTTTCATCAGTTGAAGAAGTATGAAAAAAAAGAGCCCAAACAGCCTTCTTCATTTCGTCGACACTTTGTGTATTTTGCCTAATAGCCATTCCATAATAGTTCTGTATTTTGTCAATTACACTGTCAGTTAACCTTCCCTTCCCATCCAGTCCTTTACCATCACTGAGTTTTTGTTTTTTGTACGAAGCTTTCAGTTGCCGAAGTCTTGTTCCCATTCGCTTCTGTACGTGTCCAATACACTCAAATTTCTGCACTACAACATCATCACCATAGCGCTTCAGTCCTTGAACATGTTTGAAACTTTTAGAATCACCATCACCAAGGTAATTAACATATCGCACTTTATCACACGCCTCAGAACGCTGGAAAATACTGGCAACACCAGCCACTTCCATTCCTCCACTACTGCCACTATAGTTAGCTTTGCAATTATTTTCATGTGTACCTTTATATTTTTGTGGACATCTACAATACTTTGATATTACTGCTACATCTAAAACTTTCCCTGTATACATACTGGTGGCAGATACTACACCATGAAGAGATGTGTGTCCCCGTTTATGCCAGGTACCATCAAACGCTGCAGTCAAATATCTGTTACCATTATTTTCCATTACTGCCTCTTCCACAGCGTTCTTCATAGATTCTATACAGACATCTTCTACTTTAGACCCTATTAATTTACTATAGGTCGTAAACTTGGTTGGGGATTTCGAAGATTCATGATGTCACAGAAAATTGCACCTGCAGTAGCACCCTTACCAACTGAATGCAAGGAATAAACAAATCTAATGTTGTGTTCGTAGATTTTGCTACCATTTTCTTCAGTTGCAGTTACTGCAACACTGTTCGAAAAGGTGGTCATGTATGAACACTTATCACATTTCAGTTCTATTTCACTAGCAAGTCCTACGTACTTTATTATGGACAGTTCCAGACCAACTTCACTACAATGAATACATCTTACACAGTTTGCAAAATTCCTTTGAGAACCGACATATCAAATATTTCACTCACATCCGATTCGCCCATAAAACATTCATAGTTTTCACTCATTGAACCAAGCTTCTTCTGTGAAGTATTTTCTTTCCCACTTTGACTGCTATGGGCAGGTGTACTTGAGAGGTTAGGTTCACTCACTTGGTTATCGTCTTTATTGTTTACAGTAATAACACATACCTTTGGCTTTCCAACATTTCTCCTTTTCTTAAAAGCCTTCAGAGGATTTCTAATAACTTTACTTTTACTCATTATTATACTTCAACAAAACAGAGACTCAAGAAACAGAATTAATTACGAATATTTTCGAGATAACGACAGAGTAAATAAACATGAAACAATCGACAATCACACCAGCGATATATATTGAACCATCACAGGTTAGCCACAACACATACTTTATCTCACATCACTAAAATTTACCTGATGAACACGGACGTTAATAATACCACCACTTGACAGCAGTTTAACAGCGCCACAGTGGGTCACACCCATGTAGAACACATTTGAAAAAAAATTTAAAAATAGTTGTAGTCTTCGGAATTGAATAAATTATATATCTATTAGAAGGTAATAGTCTGCAGATTCAGAAAACGCAAAAAAGTAAAAATTGAACTTTTCATGATTTTGAGCCTTTCCGGAGCCCCTTAAATGAGATTTGGCATTGGTAACCTTTGTTGTAATATCATTTACCCGATCTGTTAAAGCTTTGTAACTGTCTTTAAAATAATCAGAGTGTGCCATCTGATTTTCAAGGAGTGCATCTAAAGATTTTTTTACTCTTCAAATTTATGTTTAAACTCCTCAAATTGAGTAGCGTCAATATGTTCTTTAAGAGACTCGAGATTTTTAGAACATTTATCATAAAGTTTTTCGAATTGTTTCATAAGAGTCTCGTTACTGTTTTCAATTTCGTCAGAAAAACGAGTGGATTGTTCATCAAAACGTTTTGTAAGGGTCTTGTCTACTTTTAGATCATCGTTATTGTTTTTAAGCTTGTCAAAACGAGTGCATTGTTCATCAAAACGTTCATTATTCTGTTTTTTCATTCCATGTGAGAACTGAAACAAACGATCGAACTGAGCTTGCTCCGAGAAATTCATATTGTGTGTACTCCAACTAAGCTGTTGTTTAACAATTCTATCACAAAAATTTCATAAGGGCTAGGTGTCAGATTTTGGCAAAGGTAGTGAATCTTTCATATTTATCTGTGTGCTGTTCCTGTTCACAGAATATAAAAGTTAGTATTACAGCAAATATTACTATTGGAATGTTGAGTTATATCACAATGAAAAGTGTCTACAATGTTTGTGCATTGACTATCTGGTTACAAAGACACAGCATCTTGCATTATTATGTCAGAAATATGTTTAGTATTAGTAGTGACTGAATGACCAGCAAAAGTATTGTTGCTGTCAGTTGCGTTTTGCAAATCAGATTTTAGCGAATTCATCATAGTGCGTGATTTTCTGACAAATGTACTACACAGCAAGATAACAGAGAAATATAGAGACAGATCCGAAATGCAAAAGCTTAAGATAAAACACAGTATTAGCAAAATTTGCATTGTGCTGAAGTACAACAATAGTTAAACTAACACAGAGCAGTATATAATTTCTAACTTACTTTTGGAACACACTTGCTTACTTTTCTACTTTTGAAAAAAAAACAAGATCAATTAAAAATTAAGAGAAAGGTAGGAAAAAAACAGCGCTGAAATAATAAGAGTGACTTTAAAAACAAATACCTTATCATCCATCTTCACACAAATAAAAGATTCCATTATACTTCCTCCTTCCCAGATCAGTTACAATTACATAATCATATTATTCAAAACACGTTGATAAACTGAGAATTTACATTTGTAGCATAACATTATAACTGCTTCCTCACTTTAACACAGCTAACCACTGTCTGCCCCTGCAGCCTTCACCCAAAAAATAACCTAACTTCTATGATACAGTTTCACAACAGCACTGCTCACTCATAATCAGTTCAGATATCAAAGTTATACATGACAGCTATCACTTTCTTATTAAAATAACTGATAAATTCCATCAGATCCTGTCTAGTTACATATGAATAAACATTTTCTGTACAATAATTTTTAGATCATTATAACGTATCCATGTTTTCCTTTACTATACATTTCTAATTTTTGAAACAGCTCAGACTTGGTGTTCATTTTGTTTGGTTTTATGTGTATATAAAAAATATTATTTTTCAAATTTTGTAGTTAATATGTAACTTGAGTTTTTTAATTTAAATGTTGCCAAAAAGTTTAAATCTGTGTATTTAGGATTTTCGTTTAATTCGAGAAAATTACTATTAGCATTTATTTATTTATCAAATGGCCATCTGATCCATCTGACACACTGGAAACATACATGGAGTGTAGAGAAAAATCATACACATTTTGAAAATGTATGTATGTATGTGTGAATGCGTGTGTTCATTAATGTTCAAAATCTTCTGCTACACCACTGGACGAATTTCAACCAAACTTTGTACACATACACCTTACTGTCAGGCAACAATGTCTGTGGGGTAAGAACCACCTACCTCTCAAGGGGGTGGGCGTGAGTTTGGGGGGTGTGGGGAAAAGAAGGGTGTGTCCGCCATGCTTGAATTCTCAGACTTTATTCACACAGTGTTTGAAAATCAAAACACTTAGTGACCTACTAACTTTACTACACTTTACAAAAGTTTTTCTCGCTGACAACCTCTACAAAATTATGAAAGGAAAAAGTTAGTACTTTTCAGCTGTTCAGGCATAAAGTATGACGTCATAATTTTTTGCTTCTTTCCCACTAGCTGTATTCGCGACTCATTTTGCAGACAGTATGGACATGTAGTACTGAATGTAACTGCAAAATTATATCATTGTAGGACACGTAGTTTAGGAGATGTGACGTCATAAATATTGAGCACAAGGCTAGATGCTGAGTGGCACGGGTCTGGACGCACAGTTATAAATACATACATGGCCAACGCCGGGTTTGTCTTCCAGTAATTGTATAAAATATTATAAGCAAACATATGAAGCATTTATCTTTTTAGATATGTATAAATGTGTCTTATGGTCAGGAGATCGCAAGATTACCCTGATCGTTATTGTTTGCTAGTCCATTCAAAGTTTCTCAGGATCCACATATAGCCTCCTGCTACGGACGTAGACTAGCTGTATACACTTTAGTTATTTACACCTTACAAACACAAAATTTATTTGTAAGATTATAAGTTGCACTAGTGACCCTCAGAACCATGAAAAAGCAAATACAGAATGTTCACGGATATCAGGGTGAAGTGAATGTATTACCATCGACATCTAGAAGTGTTTGGGGAACTATTATAATTAAAAAATCCATCATTCGGAGAGAGTCACACATGCTTGCCTTATAAATGGAGTGTACTGCAAAAAAACGATGCTGTTAGATGGACTGAAAGTCATGCACTGTCTCTTGTGTAGTGCATATTTGTTACAAAATTTTATGCAGGAGTTGTATATCGATCCAAGTGTAGTGAACTTCGTATCATCGACGTCTATAAACGTTTGGGCAACTACTATACATAAAATTCTATCATTACAAGAGAAGCACACATGTACATCTCGTAAAAAGAGAGTAAAACCCGAAAACCAGAAGACGATGGTAGTAGATGGTCTGTAAGTGGACGTCGTCGCATGTAGAGGTCACATTTGCTATAAAAACTGACACGTTCGTGTCATATGAGACAGTGGCACGTCGGCAGCGGTTATTCTATGTATTGTTCAAAAATTTCGTGCTGCTACTCGTGAAAGAATTTTACTGCGCCACAGCAGTTCGTGAAGTGCACTGAAAGATGAGTAACCGCGAGTATCTGACAGTGGTCGTTATCAACTGTCGGCGTACGACAGCGTTGTCGAATCCGGCCCCTGGTGTGTAGCTAATGTGATTGCGAGAGCTAATTTATTAGCCGCGAAAATGAGAGCGGCAAGCGTACGCCGGTACTCGGCCTGAAAAATGATCCAATCGCACTAAAACAGCGTCGAGCTTCACTTCGCCGCGATTCCAGCCACTGCGTGATGGTTGGACGGGGCCCGTCTGCTGTGGTGTGTCGCGGATGCACGAGATCTGTCGCGACAACACGCCCCACCCACCTTCCAAAGCTGTCGTCCCTCCACAGGAATGCCGTTGCAGTGTGTGTGTGTGTGTGTGTGTGTGTGTGTGTGTGTGTGTGTGTGTGTGAGGGGCTTTCGAGGTTGGTCCACAATGTTGTACATACTACTTCATCAAAAGTATCTGGACACCAATTAGGGGATATTAATATGTGGTGTGTCCATCCTTCATCTTTATGACGACTTGAGCTCTTCTGAGGACACTTTCAATGAGGTGTCTGAATGTATATGGAGCAATGGTAGTCCATTCTTCCTCGAGAACCGAAACAAGAGACAGTAGCGGCGTCGTACGCTGAGGTCTGAGGCGAAGTCGACGTTCTAACACATACTAAAGTTATGATATTGCAGTGCCTGTGTTATTCGTTACGAAGCCCATCAGATGAATTCACAATTCGAATAATGACTACCATCAGCTGTAGAATGGAATGACGACAATGAAAATTTGTGCCAGATCGGGACTCCCCAATTATTCTGTGCGGTCGCTTTCATCTTTTTTTTCTCCTACATAAATCATACTTAGGTCTACTCTTAATGTGACAGCTATGAATGCACTGTGATCTTATCATCCCCTGATCTGTACTGAGGAATCACGATTTTTTAGTGTCAAAGCTCAGAACTGACGTACATTACCATCTGTCTGTCAATGTATGCAGTCTTCCAGGGGATTCAAGTACATCATTTCTTCCCCCATCAGAGTACTATTGTTACTATCCATGTTATACAGTTCTATATGATCCGGTAACAGTGCGTGTGACATGTACACACCATTAACCTAGCAGCAACTAGATTCTGTAATGGGGTTTATTGCCTAAGGCCATGTGTCATATTACTTTAATATAAAGCATTTCACAGAAGATGTAATGTGAATTGGCAGTTGAAGGTGCTTGCACTATATGGCGAATGAAAGGATGATGTTACATATTAGTACTTTAACAGGGAGAAGTCAATGCACTCTAGAGACATTGTACCATATTCCATATTCAAGAGATGGTACATACTATGGGAAATTGGTATGGATGCAGCAGAAATATTAAAACTCCATCTAAAGCAGCGCTGGTTGACGTTGAAATAGAGCATCAGACTGCACTATTTTCAATGAACCTTTAAACGTGACTACTAGTTAATGAATTTAGACAAAACGCTGGGATTTCCTTTTATCAGAATGGATGTGTGTGACTGCATAACATTTGGGAGAAATGTTTACATCTTCCTCTGATAAAAAGAAGCTGGTTTTTAAGCTCTAATTTATAACTATATAAATGGTCTGTTTGAGTTGAATTCTGTCTAAATGCCAACGATACCAAAGTACACCCTTAAAATCAGTATGGGAAGTATATTGTGTGGTAGACTGTAGCCCCCCCCCCCCACACACACACACACATATACACAGAATTACTTAATAGTCCTGACAGACATTTGGTAACTATGTTACACACATCTGATTCCATTGCTTTGCAAGATGGTTGGGTGTTTTCATCGTAAACAAATTACTTTTCGAAATCAGGTTGGAGTCGGTATGCATGTATGTGGCATCGAACGCAGTAGATTTAATGGAAGATTTGTTAATGGTGACAGCTCTTAAATAGCACTGATTGGCATTTGGAAACTACGTGACCGTATTTCGCAATTAATTGTTTTTGTATGTTTTGAATTTCACAATTATTGCACGCAAAATCTGCTGGGTAGGTATACCATCTTGCAATGAACTTTCGTTTATCTTAAGATGATGGAGTGATTGAGATCACGAACAGCACATCTGCATCTCAATGCTCACACTATTTTGAGCAAAACATTACCACAGATCGCCAGCTGGGGTGGCCGAGCGGTTCTAGGCGCTACAGTCTGGAATCGCGCGACCGATTCCTGCCTCGGGCATGGATGTTTGTGATGTCCTTAGGTTAGTTAGGTTTAAGTAGTTCTAAGTTCTAGGGGATTGATGACCTTCGAAGTTAAGTCCCATAGTGCTCAGAGACATTTGAACCATTTAGTACCACAGATCTACTGTCACTCCACTGCAGCACACACAGCTTCCTGCAGACTATGTGTGTTGACTGTGCTTTGACGTTTTAGAAATACATCCTTTGATGACTCCCAAGCTGTTAATTGTAGCGTAGCAACACCAATCACAACGAGTATTGTTGCACTAGCTCTTCTGCTTTCGAAGAGGCGTATTCTGAGGCAGAATGTGTCATACGACCATTAAACACTCCTCCATATCTCCATATATATGTCAGTTTGCCACACAGTTCCTCCCATTCTGTTTGAAAGAGTCCCACCTTCATACTTCTCTATACATTCTCAATTTCGGCTAAAACTTTGAAGTTAGCTGCTGTCTTGGCATTAACAAACTTAGACCCACTTGTGGTTTAATTATATATACTGGTGAACAGTAATGTCAGTTCAACAGCTCAGTACTACATAGGCGCTGTCTACCAAACCTGTTAGGTCACATGTGTTCATGTTATGTGGGTGATCTGTGAAGCAAAAGCATTGAGTGGATGCTTCTAGGACTGTATAAGGTGGCATACTCCATTCTAATATGTGACAAGAAAACAAATATCTGGGAAAGACGATGTATTTCTCCCAGAAACATAAAGGTGCGTTATTATACGTAGGGAAATATACAGACAAGCAGTTTTTTACTCGATTACTGTGTGTGGTTGGGATAGAAGGATAAGCGATAATAATGCTGCGATGTACTCTCTACTATGCACTGAATATCCACTAGTGACGTATTTGTTTTAAATGTAGGATGTTCGTAGGTGATTGAGTTGTCTACAAGTAGACGGGAAGACCTGTGATGGAGTTGGCAGCTCACGTGAACATAACTAAACCTATTGCACATTAGTAGCACTAGCAATTCATTCATTGTCACTGGAAGTGTTAACTGCAGTAAAGTGCCTAGCAGTAAGCATCTGGAACGAGCTGCAGTAGAATCCATTTAACACTAAAAACTGATAGGTTAGTGAGCTAAAGCAGAAGAATATATCAGACTCGAATTCATTTACATGTATTTTTAAGGGGGTGAGGTGTACTTCACCCACTAAGAAGTGCCAGTGTAGAAGGTGAGTGGCCACAAATTCCGTCAGCATTTCGCCTAGAGACTGTGACACTACAATTCGAATCGAAGTGTGAGAGACATTAAGGTGA
This sequence comes from Schistocerca americana, assembly GCF_021461395.2. Lineage (NCBI taxonomy): Eukaryota > Metazoa > Arthropoda > Insecta > Orthoptera > Acrididae > Schistocerca > Schistocerca americana. The sequence goes on from NC_060122.1 coordinate 330,152,469, forward strand.
TTGCTGTTGCTGGATGGAACACCGACATTGATACAGTCTTGGTTGTACTTGTTGGTTAATTAGCTCTTGATGTACTATAATTGGATGAATGAGCGTATGACATTGGTGGCCGGGAGACCCCTCCCGGGGCGGTTCTGCCGCCGCTCCACAAGTTCTTTAACGCCGCTACGGCGACTTGCGAGTGAATGAGGATGAAATGATGATGAAAGACACACAACACCCAGTCATCTCGAGATAGAGAAAATCCCTGACCCCACCGGGAATCGAACCCGGGACCCCGTGCGCGGGAAGCGAGAACGCTACCGTAAGACCACGAACCGTGGACGATAATTGGATAAGCATGTAGGAACTAGGTTTGTTTCTAAATAATAACTCCACTAAGCATGTACGTACTGCCATGTGGATGTACTCATTTCTAGACAGAATACAGTATCATAGTTGGTCCTCTCCCGAAGAGGGCGTGCGGGAAAAATGAACAGTGCTATGGTTAAACCCCAAATATTTTCCTATTCTAGCAGTGATTCTGAACTGTACACATAGCTGCGAGGCTGTTGCCCCAATGAAAATGATTCATTGTATAGTGTGCATGATGGAAGATGTGTGATACTGTTAGAATTGTATTATGGAACTGTATCCCAATAGAAAAGCTGGTGAAGTATTTCTCATGAAACACTATGCCGTCAACAAAGAGTCTGATAGTATTATACTATCGAATATCTGGCGTAGTGATAATTGGAATAAGACAAAGGAAATTAGGACAAGTACAGGGATATATTTATAGACAATCATTCGATATCAATGAATTGTAGATGAATCATATTTTCTTTCTGCAGCCCTCGTATAGCAAGGTGCAGCAGTAAGGCATCCTTGGCCATTAAGAACCTATATCTGGCGTAGTGATCATAGAGGAGATTAGAGTATATAAGAGAAGTATAGATATCAACTGCGCAAGTGATTGGAAAAAAGAACGAAGAAATCGATTATACTGCTACAACATAATTTAAACCACGCAGTAATTTACAGATTAAGTATTTAGATGTAGGCTCCTGTCTACAGTAATTACATGAGACCAGTAGGCTATAGCGATTTGAGGAGGAATAAGGATGGTGACTGTTGGAACCGTCGCCTGATAAACAAAGTAAGAGCCTACGGAATATCAGACCAGCTGTGTGGCTGGACTGAAGAGTTTTTAGCAAACAGAACACAGCATGTTGTTATCAATGGAGAGACGTCTACAGACGTTAAAGTAACCTCTGGCGTGCCACAGGGGAGTGTTATGGGACCATTGCTTTTCACAATATATATAAATGACCTAGTAGATAGTGTCGGAAGTCCCATGCGGCTTTTCGCGGATGATGCTGTAGTATACAGAGAAGTTGCAGCATTAGAAAATTGTAGCGAAATGCAGGAAGATCTGCAGCGGATAGGCACTTGGTGCAGGGAGTGGCAACTGACCCTTAACATAAACAAATGTAGTGTATTGCGAATACATAGAAAGAAGGATCCTTTATTGTATGATTATATGATAGCGGAACAAACATTGGTAGCAGTTACTTCTGTAAAATATCTGGGAGTATGCGTGCGGAACGATTTGAAGTGGAATGATCATATAAAATTAATTGTTGGTAAGGCGGGTACCAGGTTGAGATTCATTGGGAGAGTCCTTAGAAAATGTAGTCAATCAACAAAGGAGGTGGCTTACAAAACACTCGTTCGACCTACACTTGAGTATTGCTCATCAGTGTGGGATCCGTACCAGATCGGGTTGATGGAGGAGATAGAGAAGATCCAAAGAAGAGCGGCGCGTTTCGTCACAGGGTTATTTGGTAACCGTGATAGCATTACGGAGATGTTTAACGAACTCAAGTGGCAGACTCTGCAAGAGAGGCGCTCTGCATCGCGGTGTAGCTTGCTCGCCATGTTTCGAGAGGGTGCGTTTCTGGATGAGGTATCGAATGTATTGCTTCCCCCTACTTATACCTCCCGAGGAGATCACGAATGTAAAATTAGAGAGATTAGAGCGCGCACGGAGGCTTTCAGACAGTCTTTCTTCCCGCGAACCATACGCGACTGGAACAGGAAAGGGAGGTAATGACAGTGGCACGTAAAGTGCCCTCCGCCACAAACCGTTGGGTGGCTTGCGGAGTATAAATGTAGATGTAGATGTAGAATGTAGATAAATGTAACTACTGAGTCTAAAATAGCCATAGAGACCTGCTACTGTCCTGACTAGAAACCACCAAACGTAAAAAAATATGTGGACACTAGCACCCACATGGTCGAGAATTTCCCTCTGAACCTTAGTGTATTGTTTTTCTCCTTTGATAGTTCTCTACCTAGTCCGTGACAGATAGAGAACTAGACAGCCTTTTAAGTAATGGAATAGTGCTGCACAGTGTGATGGGATTTCGAGAGAATTAGCGTAGGTCTGTGACTTAGCTGTGGGTACATAAGGCTATACAGTGATTAACCAGAGCATTATGACCATCTAACTACTATCGATACAAACATTTCCAGGCAATAGCAGCGTCACCTGGCGAGGAATGACAGGTAGTCAGACACACCCACAAGGTGCATGTAGTATTAGTGAGTGCACTGTCCGTGTGTAGAATGGGGAAGGCATGCAGTCTATCTGAGTTTGACTAATGGCAGATTGTGATGGTCCAGAGGCTCAGCGTAAGCATTTCGGAAACTACTAGCCTTATTAGGCGTCTGAGGAGTGCTGTGGTGAGTGTCTGCAGCACATGGCGAAAACGTAATGAAACCACATGCAGATGTCATGCAGTTGGCGGCATTCATCATTACATATGTCGGATATAATAGACTGGACAGACTGGTGACACAAGACAGGCAGTGAACTGTGGGAGAACTGACACCAGACTTCAATGCTGCGCAGAGTGCAAGTGTGTCTGAACACACAGTGCACAGAACTCACCTAACGATGGGCCTCCACAGCCGACAACACCTGCATGTGTCAATATTGAAAATAAGACAATGGCAACTATGACTGTCATGCTGATGGAAGGGGCCAATCCATCGTCTTCCTGGGGAATAGCCCCACATCTTCGTACCCTCCCTGGAATTTAGGCAGAATAGGGGACTTGCATGTACCAATGTGATGCCAACTCTCTCAAGCGACATACGAGGGCCTCATTGCTTGTATGCCACGACAGATCGCTGCTGTTATCCATGCCAAATGAGTACATACAGACAATTAGAAAGGGGGCCATAATGTTCTGGCTGATCAGTGTATATTGAAGATTAGAAGATGTGTACATATGGGTGTAAGTATTATTATGACAGAAGGGGTTGAGATATGATCTCTTGTTGTCAGCAGACATGTTTTCCCCTCCAATATATCTCTCACGAAATGACTGTAACGATACAATTAGCGCCTATACCTCAACTAATTGAGTAAGTATGAAACTGTTCACGGAAAGATGCAGTACGGCTAATAAATACCTAAGGATCGAAATAAATAGGAAATGCAGGGCAGCTATGGCGATATGGCTGCATAAGAAAAATGTGAAGAAATCTAAAGAGAAATTACTGCCGGAAAAGTCAAAAAACCCTTCAGTAAAATTAAAAAGCAAGTTCGATAACCTTAAGAGTGCAACGGGAATCCCACATTTAAATGCAAATCAAAGAGTGAATAGGTGGAAAAAGCACTGTGAAGTCCTCTACAAGGGTGAGGACTTGTCGAGTGACATGATAGAAGAAGAAACTGAGTCGATAAGAGGATCCAGTATTAGAGTCAGAATTTAAACGATATCTGAGAGACTTGAGATAGAAATAAAGCAAAAGCGATAGACAACATTCCATTGGAATTTCTAAAATCATTAGGGGGAAAAGGGGCCCAAATGACTAGTCAATTTGGTGTGTAGAATCGAGGAGAGTGGCGGCACACTATCAGACTTCTGGAGGAATATCTACCACACAATTTCAAAGATAGCAAGGGCAGAAAGGTGCAAAAACTATTTGACAATAACATTAACGTCCCATGCAGCCAAACTGTGACAGAACTGTTACACAGACGAATGGAAAAAGAAATTGAGGATCTATGGCGACATGATTTCGATATATAGGATATTAAACATAAGCCTCTCTTGAGCACGTAACTCAGCTGTGCAAATAACTGTATAACTGTGATTGGAAACTCAGTTCAATGAAGGTTGTTGATGATTGACTGAAAAAATACAGCTTGGCAGAAATGTACGTCAAAATCAGGATTATGTAAGTTAGGAATGTACTCGCATATGTTGAAAGTCATATTAATATCCACTTGTAGGTGTTCATATACTTCTGATGGGATAGTGTCACGAGTGCATGTGTCGATTTCGTTGGCGTATTAGAGATCCATCTAGTAGGAGGTATGTATACTCCAAGCTCCAGCCTTTAATTTGGCGGGAACCAATAAGAACGCTTCAACAGGCGAAAAACCCAGGCCTACATTGTGCAGGAACCAACAAGAATGCCTCCTCAGAAGGACAACCCAGTTCTGCAGGTTCAGATACATCAGGTATTGTTCATATCCTTCAGGACCACCTACATGCAGAATGCAGGTGGGAACACAGGAAATATATAGTTAAGCAGCCAGTCCTTCTAAGAATTTCTTCAATCCACCTGCTAGAAACCAGATGTCCCTCATCAAAGCAAGCTGCCACTACTGTAAATTTCCTGGTATTGTTCACAAGGTCAGCATTTCCCTCAGCGTTTAGGTGTTCCAGGACAGTTTTGAAATGTCTTTGAAGCAACCCCTTCAGAAGAAGACTTGTCAGATGACGTAATAGAAGAAGAAACAGGAGTTGACAGATAGACAGAGAACAGATAGGGGATCCAGTATTTGCATCAGAATTTTAAAGAGTTTAGGAAGACTTAAAATCAGGTAAGAGAGAAGGAATAGATAACATACGATCGGAATTTCTAAAATCATTGAGCAAGTGGCAACAAAAAACTATCCCCATCGGTACGTAGAATATATGAGACTCGTGATACACCTTCAGATTTTCGGAAAAACATCATGCATCCAATTCCGAAATATAGCAAGAGTCGACAAGTGCAATTATTATCGCACAAGCAGCTTAACAGCTCATATATCCAGGTTTCTGACAAGGATAATACATAGAAGAATGGAACAAAAACTGAGGATCTGTTAGATGAAGATCACTTAGGCTTTAGGAAAGGTAAAGGCACCAGAGAAACAGTTCTGACGTTACGGTTTAAAATGGAGCAAAAATGAATAAAAATCGAGACCCGTTCATCTGATTTGTCGACCTGGAAAAGGCATTCGACAGTGTAAAATGCTGCGAGATGTTCGAAATTCTGAGAAAAATATGGGTAAGTTATAGAAAAAGACGAATAGTATGCAGTATGTGCGAGAACCAAAAGGGAACAGTACGTGTGGAAGACCAAGAGCGAAAGACTCGATTTAAAAAGGATGTGAGACTGGGATGTAGTCTTTCGGCCGTACTATTCAGTGTATACATCGAAGAAGAAGTAACGAGGGAAATAAAACGAATGTTCAAGAGCGGGGTTAAACACATGGTGATAGGATATCAATGATAAGATTCGCTGATGCAGTAACTATCCTCAGTGAAAGTGAGAAAAAATACAGGATGTATTGAATGGAATTAACAGTGTAAGGAGTCTGCCAAAGACTAAAGTAATGAGAAATAACAAAAATGAGAAGAGCGAGAAACTTAACATCGGTGTTCAGGATCACGAATTAGATGAAGCTAATGAATTATGAGACCTATACAGCAAAATAACCCATGCGGACGGAACAAGGAGGACACCAAAAGCAGACTAGCACTGGCATTCCTGGCTAAGAGAAGTCTACTAGAATCAAACATAGGCCTTAATTCGAAGAAGCACAGCACTTTATGGTACAGAAACGTGCACTATCCGAAAAACGGAACAGAAGAGAATCGAAGCATTTGAGATTTGGTGCTGCAGACGAATGTTGAAAATTAGATGGACTGCTAAGGTTGGGAATGAGGAGATTCTCCGCAGAATCTGGGAGAAAAGAAATATATGGTGAACACTGACAACAAGAAGGGACAGGATGGGAGGACATCTGTTCAGACATCAGGAAGTAACTTCTATTGTACTAGAGAGGGTAAAAAGCTGTATGGGAAGACAGAGATTGCGAAACGTCCAGCAAAGAATTGAGGACATAGGTTGCCAGTCCTACTCTGAGATGAAAAAGTAAAGAATTGAGGACGTAGGTTACCAGTCCTAATCTGAGATGAAAAGGTTGGCACTGGAGAGGAGGTCATATTCCTGCATCAACACATCAATGCCGACTGGCGGTTCCCTTGTTATAATCTGAAGTGTAGGATCTGCTGGCTGGCTAAGTACGCCATCCGTTGGACTGGGACCGCTGGCAAGCAGGTTGTCGGCACACTGTGGTCGTTCTTTATGCATTAGTTTATATGTATTACGAAAAGTTGAAGTTAAAGTCATTGTCCCTGTTGCACAACTGGGAACCTATTTACGTCAATGAATCAGTTGAGATGCTTTTCGCAGCTAAGTTGCCCGACAAGATATATTTATATTAAAAGACGCCACCATTTACGCATTACGATGTATTTCTCAAAGTGACACATATGGGGTTTATCACAAAGTTCCAGATACATGAATGAATTTGTTGTTACAATTAATTTTCCTTACTTTCGATTAGATGGGTAGATCACAAAATTAATGAGGTGGTATTGAATATAATTGGAGAGGAGCTTGTGGCACAACTTGACTAGAAGAAGGGATCGGTTGGTAGGACATGTTCTGAGACATCGAGGGATCGCCAATTTAGTATTGGAGGGCAGCGTGGAGGGTAAAAATCGTAGAGGGAGACCAAGAGATGAATACACTAAGCAGATTCAGAAGGATGTAGGCTGCAGTAGGTGCTGGGAGATGAAGAAGCTTGCACAGGATAGAGTAGCATGGAGAGCTGCATCAAACCAGTCTCAGGACTGAAGACCACAACAACAACAACAACTTTAGTACAAATGCAAGGCTAAGAATATTGTCGCGATTTCGTTAAGTGAGGATCGAAAAAATTTACTGAACTCAGTTTATCCATATATGATTCAGTATTGGAAATATTGATTACTTTTATTGTTGCACAGGAACAACCGCTAATCCAGAGAAATCTCCTACATTTACATTTATTTTTACTTGTCAAAATTAGCGAATATTAAGATATTTATTACGACTCTGGGCCGTAACCATTCAGAACAATGGCACTGACCTCTGCACTAATGTTCCCCTATAAAATTTACATAAAGAAATTAATTTCACCACTTCCTGAATACAGGAGGTGAAACATATAAAAACTGACAACACTTTTAATAATATTTTATTGTATTTAGGTTAAATATTACATGAAACGTGCACGTTTTCATGCCTCATGGCTTCTTACACTTCGAAAAAACGAAACGGGAGAGAGATCTTTTTGCAAAGAACAGAGATTCCAATTACATTCGCAGATCATATTAATTGATCACAGTCTTTGTTATTTTTCTGAGAAGAGATAATATTTGTATTTCGTTACGACGACAGTTTTGATATATTTTCAAAGTTATTAAATATCGTTTTTGTGATGTTATGTGGCGTACCGCCACAACACCACTACAAGAGCTATTCCTTCTTCTGCTCATTTTGTTTAACGTGTTGTTCGGCTCTTGAACTTTATCAATTCATCTACAATTCTCTTTTCACTCCTTTGTGTCTCGCTCTGGACATCCATTTAACACGTTGCAACCATTTCCCTTGGTAGTGTAGCTATCTGGTCTGCACTGACAACTTCGGAGGGCTGAGGAAACATTCATCTGGTTTTTCTGGATAGCGTGCAGCACTCCCACCTTGGTGTTGTGGGTCCGTTGCTTTGGCATGTGTTACGTGTCTCGTTAAGGTTTTGCAAGGGTGAATTTCAGTTCGTTTTTGTACAAGTGAGTGTTCGTCAACGTTTTTCATTATTTCCGTAGATTACCGAGCAACATAATATATCTACGCTATTTACAACTGCGAGAAACGATGATTTACAACAATGATAATTGAAATATTTCGCTCTAAGATGTTGTTTCTAGACAGATCTTACTTGGCATGCAGTACTATATGCTGAAAAAAGCCGTTAATTTGTTTCTTCGTTCGATATTTTGATAGGATTTTTACCTGAAATTTTGCAAGGTTGGGTATAGCTTTGTAAACTGTCTTCTGTAATTGGTATTCCGACTAAATATTCTGCAGCTATCGTAAACTGTTTTCAGTGTTGTTACTTGTCCTCAAGTCTAATTCTGAGTGTGTTTCCTTGTCTGTGTACCGTATATACTTAAATCACTTTCGTGGAATTTGGTCTTGGATTAATATTGCTATCAGCTTGTGATTTACTCTTTCATAAGGCACAAGGTGTTTTACAGTCCACAAAAGTAATTTATATTTCAGTGTCTATATTCCACCACAAATAATTTCTTTGGAAAGTAACATCACAGCGTAATTTTGTGTACCTGAAAGCATTTCGTTCATCCCCTGAAATTTTCTCATAATATCGGCATAGTCTAAGTTTGATGAAATTGATAATTAATTTGTATCGAGTATTCACCAGATTCATTTCTGTGCAGTTACGAGACCTTCCTTGTTCTTTTAAGTTGTATATTGCTATCACGGTAGAGTTTTGGTCAAATTCTACACGGCTCTTGTCCACTCCAAACCATTTTTAGTAATGTAAGAAATGGAAATCAAAATGACTGCTTTAAATTTTCGTACAATTATATATTTACTCCATATTCATCTGAATCTTTGTTACTTTTCGTATTGCTATACAATATTTTATGTTAACCTAGTGGAAGCGTTTTCTTGGTGTTTTCGGATATCTGCATCGTTAGTGGAGAAGTGTCTCGAAACTACTACTTTTCATGATAGTTTAGCAACTTGCAGTTGGATATTGATTTGAATTTAACGTTTTCTAGAGATACACCATAAACATGATTTTGCATATTCAGAGTTGGAAGAGGGTGGACAGTCGCTCGTATATTATTTTCTAAAAATTGTATGACCTTTTCACAGTTCTCCTTGTGGTGTTTTTCAGCCTCTAGTTTTACGAATGCTGTTTTCCGATGTAGTTTATTTTGCCTTCCGTTTCCTTTGTGTTCTGATATTTCTTGTATTTGCAATCACTTTCAAAGTTTCATCCCAGTTTCTTAGTCCTGTTTCCGAGTGTCACTTCTTCTTTTTCTCCATTAGAATGCTGCCCTTTCCAAAACGTTTGTAATATTCCTCCGTTTTTGTTCCACGTTTTCCTTTAACGTTGCATGTGCCATTAATTCATATAACAGTTTCTTTTATAATGAGTTGTTGGAGCGGTCGTTTAAGTAAGGTGCTTTATACGATGTTTTATTTTATGATAGCTGATTTCGGTTTTCCTTTTGTTCCATCTTGATCTCATTTTGACGGTACACAGGAGGAAGTACTCATCTAATTCTATTTCTGGTCGTCTAAAAACTAAGTATCCCTAGACCTGCAAATTTCGAATTGTCTATTGATTCCCAGCAAAATGAAAGAGACAAAAGGAAAAAAATGCGTCCACAACATTAACCTGCCTGTACGGAACAAAATCAAACAGTTACCACTGCTATTACGCCAATTTTTGCGTTAACGTTTCCCATCAATATGATGTAATCATATTTCTTGCCTGAATGAAGAACTTCTTGCAAGTTTAAGTAACAGTTTTCATTTTCTTATTTACACCTCGAATTGCCTCCAAAATTTTAGGGGATCTACGCATCAGATTAGTAATTTGTGTAAATTCATTCAGTTGCATAAATATTTTGTGCAAACATCTGTTTAAGCATTTGGGAGCATTAGCCACAACCGTATAGGTTCTTTTATTATCTACTGAAATTTATTTTCAAGAACCCATTGGCGCTCAGTGATGTTCACAGATACTACATTTCAAGAAAAAATGCAATTTTGGAACAGAGAGACTGAAATAAACCTCTACAAAACTTTTCGAAAATCTGCCCATAGAAAAACGTGTTTGAGTTCAGAGCAACAATGATTTCAAGTGATAAAGTAATTTCTCTTTAAGAACTACTTGTACACCATAGAGTACACGTGATGGACAAACTTAAGAAAACACCAAAAATGGAACACAGTACAGTGCCTAACATGGTGTACGAAAACTGGTATTCATGACAACTTCCAGTCGCCTCGGAGTGGATACGTTCAGGTCCTGTATGGTTTTCAAAAAATCCTATACACTATGTGATCAAAAGTTTCCGGCCACCTGGCTGAAAATGAATCACAAGCTCGTGGCACCCTCCGTCGCCGATGCTGGAATTCAGCTTTGATGACAGCTTCCACTCCCGCAAACATACGTTCAATCACGTGCTGGAAGGTTTCTTGGGGAATAGCAGCACGTTCTTCACGGAGTGCTGCAATGAGGAGAGGTATCGATGTCGGTCGGTGAGGCCTGGCGCGGAGTCGGCGTTCCAAAACATCCTGACAGTCTTCTATAGGATTCAGGTCAGGACTGTGAGTAGGCCAGTCCATTACAGGGATGTTATTGAAGTGTAAACACTCCGCCATGGGCCGTGCATTCTGAACAAGTGCTCGATCCTGTTGTAGGATGCAACCGCCATCCCTGAATTTCTCTTCAACAGTGTGAAGCAAGAAGGTGCTTAAAACATCAATGTAGGCCTGTGCTGTGATAGTGCCACGTAAAACAACAAGGGGTGCAAGACCTCTCCAGGAAAAACACGACCGCACCATAACACCACAGCGTCCGAATTGTACTGTTGCCACTACACACGCTGGCAGATGACGTTCACCGGGCATTCGCCATACCCACACCCTGCCATTGGGTCGCCACATTGTGTAAAGTGATTCGTCGCTCCACACAATGTTTTCCCACTGTTCAATGGTCCACTCTTTACGCTCCTTACACCAAGCGAGGCGTCATTTGGCCTTCACCGACGAGATGCGTGACGACCAGTCACTCGACCATGAAATCCAAGTTTTCTCACCTTCCGCGTAACTGTCATAGTATTTGCAATGGATCCTGATGCAGTTCGGAATTCCTGTGTGATGGTCTGGACAGATGCCTGCGTATTATACATTACGCCCCTCTTCAACTGTTGGCAGTCTCTGGCAGTCAACAGAAGAGATCGGCCAGTACGCTTTTCTGCTATATATGTGTCACTTCACTTTTCCACTTCCTTATCAAATCGGAAATAGTGGACCTAGGGATGTTTAGAAGTCTCGCGTACAGACGTATGACACAAGTGACACCCAATCACCTGAGGACGTTCGAAGTCCGTGAGTTCCGCGGAGCGCCCCATTCTGGTCTCTCATGATGTCTAATGACTACTGAGGTCGCTGATCTGGAGTACCTGGCAGGAGGTGCCAGCACAATGCACCAAATCTGAAAAAATGTATGTGTTTGGAGGTGTCCGGATACTTTTGATCACATAGTGTAGCATTCTTCCTGCCAAATAGTGGAAAGTTCAGTAAACGATCAGGTTGGTGGATACCGTTCACGCAACCTCCTCTTCAAAGTAGATCACAGAGACTCAATAATACTAAGATCTGGTGAGTGTGATTTCCAGGGGAGATGCAATAATTCATCCTCGTACTCACAACGCCATTCCTGGACGAAGTGAGTGCGTGAACAGGCTCCCTGTCGTCTTGGAACACAGCATCACCATTTGTAACAAACTTTGTACCATAGGAAGGACATGATCAGCCAGAATGGTTACATAACCCTTGGCGGTAATGCGATCTCGCAGAGTAACCATGGGGCACATGCAATTCCGGATGCTGAAATTATCATTGAATCCCCGTAATGCTTCATTTTTTGAATGTAGGATGTTTGAATGAGTGTGAAGCTAGAGGCATCAGACCAAATAACTTTCTTCCATTGCTCGGCACTGTCCTCTTCGATGACCGTCTGTCACACTCACTCAGTACACTCTTTGGTCTGGGTTGTGTCTTTGCGCATAACGTTCTTCCACTTTCCTTGTACACGACATAAATCTTTGATGCTGTATCTCTTGAAATACCAAACACTTCGGCTACTTTGGATACGAAAGTACCCACTATACGACCACCAACACTTCTGCCCCGTTCGAATTCAAGTAACTCCGACATAATGCACTCACAGCTACACTGTTCTCACCACGACTGACACTTTCAACGTCGCGAGAACATTGCACAGCTGTCGTTAGTAGTCAAATATAACAGCGCAATCTTCAGGCTTGGCTAGCAAAATGGTTCAAATGGGAAGGACATCACACACATCCACGCCCGAGGCAGGATTCCAACCTGCGACCGTAGTAGTCGCGCGGTTCCGGACTGAAGTGCCTAGAACCGCTCGGGCCACCGTGGCCGGCTGCCTGGCTAGCATCTGCATTCATGTTCAAACATGCATTGCTAGGGGTGTTTCCATATTTTTGTCCAACCCTGTAATACTCAAAAAGAGATATGTACTTAGGTATTATGATGTGTGTATGCGTGGCCCACCTTCGTTCAGAGTACATGCTCCAAGTCATAATATTTATCGTTAATATGATGTGTAATACGGTTAACGAATTTAGCAGCAAAAGCCACGTTGTAATCCAGGTGCCTCCAAACAACGGCCCGCGGGCCAGCACTGGGCCGCAGTCACCATCAATCCGGTCTACGGAAACGGGTCAGACATGCATGGTATCTGGCCTGCCGTAATTATCGAGTACCTCTCACAACGAGTGATTCGCACAACGAGTAGAAGAAAATAGAAATTGACTCGCTCAACGAATCATGTTCCGCATAAAGCGTCTGTTTAGTGTTATTTTTTTCAGTCATTAATAACCATTACAAAAACCGCGCTCTGGCCACTGTAAATGAACACTAAGTCATCCGCCGGCCGGTGTGGCCGAGCGGTTCTAGGCGCTTCAGTCTGGAACTGCGCGACCGCTACGGTCGCAGGTTCGAACCCTGCCTCGAGCATGGATGTGTGTGATGTCTTAGATTAATTGGGTTTAAGTAGTTCTAAGTTCTAGGGGACTGATGACCTCCGAAGTTAAGTCCCATAGTGCTCAGAGCCATTTGAACCATTTTGAACTAAGTCACCCGTTCCCCTGTAAACTATCGCTCTGTAAGATAGAAGCTCCGATAACGCTGTATTCAGTGTGCTGTACTGATCGCAGTTCTCTGCCAGCACAATTGTTATCCATACCACTACTCACAATTCCGCGACGCTGTTGCATATTCTCTGTAACAGCGCTGCAAAATCTTCGTTGGCGCGTGGTAATCCATTCCTGTGGAGTATCTGTTTATGAATTCCAATTCTGAGTTGTCGTCGTTAACTAACACGAATTCATTATAGATGCCCATAATGCAATAGCCACGCACGCTACTAATTAACAATAATGCTGTATCTCTTTTTCGACAAATTTTGAAGCACAGCCATAAATAAAAATCCAAAAGAGTACAATACTGTGTTATAAATCTCTTTGAGTACCTTCTCTTCCGAATAGTACGCATTGACCTATCGTACATGGATGCCCATTGAATGCATGTACATATACGTCATACTCCACAAGCCACCTAACGGTGTGTGGTGGAAGGCAACCCTGTTAAGCTCGCGAATAGTGCGTGGGAAGAACGATTGTCCGTGAGCCTCTGGGTCTAATTTCTCGTTCTCTTCGTGCTTATTACCTGGGACGTATGTAGAGAGAAGTAATATGTTGTCCGACTAGTCCCGGAACGCGCTCTGTCGAAATTTCAATAGCAAACTTCTCCGTGATGCACTGTGCCTCTCATGTAATGTTTATCAATGGAGTTTGTTGAGCATCTCCGTAACGCTCTCGCGCCGGCTAAACGATCCCGTGACGAAACGCGCCGCTCTTCGTTGGATCATCTCTATCTCTTCTATCAGTCCTACCTCGTAGGCACCCCAAACAAACTGACAATACTCAAGAGTCGGTCAAACAAACGCCGTATAAGCTACTTCCTTCGTGGATGACTTACATTCCCTTAAGATTCTTCCAGTGAATCTGCTTTTCGACTGTTTTTTTACGTGGTCATTCCACCTAAGATCGCTCTGGATAGTTACTCCTAGATATTTTACGGCAGACACTGTTTCCAGCGGTTTGTCATCAGTAGTTAAGCTGTACAATAGTGGATTTCTTTTCCTACGTATGTGCAATGTCTTACATTTAATTACGTTCAGGGTCAACTGCCAGAGCCCGCGCCATTCATCAATTCTCTGGAGGTCATTCTGCAAATCGCCACTATGTTCTGGCGTTGCTACTTTGCTATAGACAACCGCATCATCCGTGAACAGTCTTAAAGAGCATCCGATGCTTTCTACTGGATCATTTACACATATTGTAAACACTAACGGTCCTATCACACTTCCTTGAGATTCTCCGGAAATTAACTTCACATCTATAGATTTTGTTCCATTAAGAGCGACTTACTGAGTTCTGTCTGCAAGGAAGTCTTGAATCCAGTCACACGTCTGCCCCCATACGTGATAAGCTCTTATTTTTTCCACTAAATGGCATTACGGGACGGTGTCAAATTCCTTCCAGAAGTCAAGGAACATGGCACCAACCTGACCTCCGTTGTCCACTGCGCTGTGGATCTCATGGGGGAACAGAGCGAGCTGAGTTTCGCAGGATCCCTGTTTGTGGAATCCATGTTAATTTTTACAGAGGAGATTTTCATTCTCCAAAAATATCATAACACTTAAGCATAGCCGGCCGGTGTGGCCGAGTGGTTCTAGGCGCTTCAGTCTGGAACCGCGCGACCGCCACGGTCGTAGGTTCGAATCCTGCCTCGGGCATGGATGTGTGTGATGTCCTTAGGTTAGTTCTAGGGGACCGATGACCTCAGATGTTAAGTCTCACAGCGCTCAGAGCCATATGAACCATTTGAACTTAAGCATAGAATATGTTCCACAATTCTACAACAGATTGAAGCCAACGATAAAGGTCTATAACTGTGTACATCTGTTCTGCGGCCCTTCTTAAAAACGGGGATGACCTGCGCTTTCTTCCAATTGCTAGGTGCCCTTCGATGCTCAAGTGATCTAGGATAAATTACTGCTAGAAGGGGAGCAAGTTCTTTCGTATAATCTTTGTAGAAGCTTACAGGTATCTCGTCTGTTCCTGATGCCTTTCCATTACCAGGCGATTGTAATTGTTTTTCTGTTCCAAGATCGGTTATCTCAATGACTGCCATTTAGATGTTCGTACGAAGGTTGAAAGGAGAGTCCACGTTACGATCTTCCACCGTGAAACAGTTTCGAAAGATAGAATTCAGTATTTGGATCTTCTCTCTGTTACCTTTCTTTTCGGTGCCAAAATGGTCATTGAGTGAATAAATAGATGATTTTGACCCACTTACTGATTTTACATACGACCAATATCTCTTTGGGTTTTTGTTCAGATGAGTTGTCAAAGTTTTGGTTTCAGAGTCATTGAACGCTTCTCTCATTGCTGTCCTTAAGCTCATTTTTGTTTTTATTTACCAGTTAAGAATTTACTCCTCTTGAATCTGAGATGAAATTCTCTTTGTCTAGCAGTTTTCTAACGCGGCTATGAATCCATGGTTGGTCTTTCCCATCCTTACTCGGAACGTATTTGTCTAGGTCATATTGCACTACGCCTTTGAATTTTTTCCATTTGTTCTCCACGTCTTCATCCTCATCACTGAATATTTGATGCTGGCTGCTCAGATACTCTGTAATTTGTATCCTATCACTCTTGCTAAGCCAAAATTTCTTACTACCTTCCTTAACATACTCTGTAAGACCCGTCGTCATAGATGCTATCAGAGCTTTATGATCATCGATACCTTCCTCTGCGTTAGCTAATTCGAGAAGTTCAGGTCCGTTTGTTAATTGGTTCTCTTACTGCTCAAAGCAAATTTTTAACAAGACATCCAGAACTACGCCACGCGAATCCCTGTCTCTGTCACCGATTTTGCTACCACGACACTCCCAATCTACACATGGCAAGTTGAAGTCAGCCCCTATTACAATGGCATTATCAGGAAAATTACTAACGATATTCTGCAATTTCTGTCTGAAGCGCTCTACTACTAGGGCTCCTGACCCAGGCAGTCTATAAAAGCATCCCGGTACTATGTTTGACTGATCGTTGATACTTCACTCAAACTAATTCACAGTCGGAATCCGTGATAACGATACTAGAGAATTCTTTACTGCAATAAACACGCCGTCACCATTGGCGACTAACCTTCCTCACCTTAAATACTCCAATCTGAACTTAGGATTTTGTTGTCATTATCGTCCGGTTTCAACATACTTTCTTTCCCTGAGACCATTTTTACATTATAGCCTTCAGCAGGCGATACTAATTCCGCGACGACCTTTCCTTGGATACCCCTGCAGTTAACTAAAATCATATTTACCTTTCTTATCTGTGATCTGCGACGATGAACATTCACTGATGACACTACGGCTAATTTATCAGGCAAATCGTCTTTAATGCCAATAGAGGGTTTCCCTAACATAAAAAAGCTCCATGTGCACACCGCACGTATTCCGCTATCCTAGTAGTTGCTTCCTGCGTGTAATGCACACCTATTAAGTGGTGCCCTACAATTCTGCACCCGATAGCGGAGGTCGAGAAACTCGCATCCGATACCGTCGCAGGGCCTCTGGTTTACACCTTCCACACTGCTCCAAACCAGAGGAGCGCGATCAACCCTGAGTACGATGCTGCAAATAGACAGCTTAGCCATCGGCCGAAAGCAGCCCAAGCTGCAGCGTCATTCCTACCAACATGTGTCTCTATATGCAGCCAGCTGCACCCAGTGCGCTCGATAGTCGCCGGTAGGGCCTCCTCCACATCACGGACGAGACCTCCTGGCAAGCATACCCAGCAGACACTGGCATTCTTCCCTACGTTGCCTGCTGTTTCCCTGAGGGGCTCCACCACCCGCCTAACACTAGAGCCGCCAATTACAAGTATACCCAACCTCAGCTCTTTTCCGGATTGGGCAGAAAATCGGCCGCTGGCCCAACAGGAGAGGCCTCCCGAGCTGGCTCAGAGTCATCGTCGACACTGGGTAGCACATCGTACCTGTTGCTAAGGCGTAGGTGGCCAGCCGCGCGACCTGCTCCCTCTTTCGCCTTTCGCCCAGTGGTATGCGAACTCACCACAGTCTGCCACCCACACTCGAGTGAGGACAGGCCGATTGGATGTTGAGTGTCACAAGATGCAGCGACACTCGGGTCACCAGGGATTCCAACGGCAACAAAGGCGTCGCAGGTCTCGTCAACAGCACCCCGATGTCGCCGCAACTTTGAGCAGTTGCCAGAAGCGTGTCGACGGTAGCCAACGCAGCTTCCAGGTGTTTACGGACAGCAGCCAATTCTCCTTGTGTCTGCTCACACCACACACAGTCCCTAGCCCCCCAGTGTGTAAAAAATAGGAATAAGGTCTCAAATGGCGCTACTGGGTTTGGAATGTACTTAAAATGTAACGAGGAGAATACGGAAATACTAAAAACTGCTCTGCAGATTTCTTACTATACCCTGAGGCGGCAAGCTCTTGAACAGAAATAAATTTCTCTACTGAAGAGGTTGTATCTACAGTCATCTGTTACAAGAAACCTATATTCTGTGCACCAGCACGAGATAGTGGCGTGATGTGGAGCTTCTGGAGGCGGTAAAATTACACTTGGAAGCCACCTTGCACAAGGATTTGCATCAAGATTTACGCAAAACCAAAAACTTAGAATAACATCTACATCTACATTTATACTCCGCAAGCCACCCAACGGTGTGTGGCGGAGGGCACTTTACATGCCACTGTCATTACCTCCATTTCCTGTTCCAGTCGCGTATGGTTCGCGGGAAGAACGACTGCCGGAAAGCCTCCGTGCACGCTCGAATCTGTCTAATTTTACATTAGTGATCTCCTCGGGAGGTATAAGTAGGAGGAAGCAATATATTCGATGTCTCATCCAGAAACGCATGCTCTCGAAACCTGGACAGCAAGCTACACCGCGATGCAGAGCGCCTCTCTTGCAGAGTCTGCCACTTGAGTTTGCTAAACATCTCCGTAACGCTGTCATGCTTACCAAATAACCCTGTGACGAAACGCGCCGCTTTTCTTTGGATCTTCTCTACCTCCCCTGTCAACCCGACCTGGTACGGATCCCACACTGATGAGCAATACTCAAGTATAGGTCGAACGAGTGTTTTGTAAGCTACCTCCTTTGTTGATGGACTACTTTTTCTAAGGACTCTACCAATGAATCTCAACCTGATGCCCGCCTTACCAACAATTAATTTTATCTGATCATTCCACTTTAAATCGTTCCGCACGCATACTCCCAGATATTTCACAGAAGTAACTGCTACCAGTGTTTGTTCCGCTATCATATAATGACACAATAAAGGATCTTTCTTTCTATGTATTCGCAATACATTACATTTGTCTCTGTTAAGGGTCAGTTGCCACTCCCTGCACCAAGTGCCTATCCGCTGCAGATCTTCCTGCATTTCGCTGCAATTTTCTAATGCTGCAACTTCTCTGTATACTACAGCATCATCCGCGAAAACCCGCTTGGAACTTCCGACACTATCTACTAGGTCATTTATATATATTGTGAAAAGCAATGGTCCCATAACACTCCCCTGTGGTACGCCAGAGGTTACTTTAACGTCTATAGACGTCTCTCCACTGAGAACAACACGCCGTGTTCTGTTTGCTAAAAACTCTTCAATCCAGCAACACAGCTAGTCTGATATTCCGTAGGCTCTTACTTTGTTTATCAGGCTACAGTGCGGAACTGTATCGAACGCCTAACGGAAGTAAAGGAAAATGACATATACCTGGGAGCCTGTATCCAACATTTTCTGGGCACTGAAATGAGCTGTACAATTGCCTGTAAGCGCCAACAGAAAAGGCGGGGTGGAGTTTATGCACGCTGCCTGTGCCACAGACATTTCAATCACCGTCTAGTCCTGAAACGAAAGTCTGAGTGTAGTTCAGCACTACAGTATGTTGGTGTGATGAACTACAATCTGCCCATCTTTTCTTGAGCTATGTCACCCGTGACTGCAGAGAACGAAGAGGTGACCGTATTGGCGCAGCATGGCGAGGAACGTGGCGGGGGGAAGCTACGCCGCAGTGCTGATACCGTATGCAGCTCTGACCAACTGCTGTGATGTTAATAATGCACGGAGGTAGCAAGGATTCGTGAAAGCGAGTTTCAGCGCTCGTCAAGAGTGATATTTGTTTGTAGCTATGGATATGAAATGAAATTAAGACCACAGCTCAAGGTCAAACAATAAGCACTTCACTGTGGAATGACTACTGCAGTACCACTCAGTGTCAGCTCGTAACCACTGGTAGCGGTGGCAAGCGTCACGAAAACGCCGAGGAGTTCCGACCAGTAATAGGGTATCAGGCCTCAAGAAAACTATAGCAAGGTGTTGGTGCTTGGGGCTTAGTGAAAGAGCCAGTGAGGCGATTAGGCTAAAACGTTTAGAGACCCCTCTTCTAATCGAACCGTAACTAAAACGATGTAGGTGTCAACAATAACCAGCTATTTGCATACAAAGCTGACGTTGGCCAGGTCATGGAGAGAAAACCACAACCTGCAGAGTATATGCATGTGACGTGAGTACGGTGCGTTAGCATGGCAGGGCATGCCGAGTGCTTGGGTAACACGGAGTCATGCTGACACGCATTATACGTCACGCACGTCGCTACGCTGTCCGGATTGCAGTCCGTTTACAACAGTGGCATCACAGATTAAGTAGTAGTAAACTTAAACTACAGTATCGGCTACAGTTAGTTATGTACAATTTTGTACCTGTAAGTAATGACTCAGAACAGAATCTGTAGGTACAGGGCGGTAATAATTAAAGTGCAGCTATCCACAGAGTTCGAGTGAGACCGTTAGTTATCGTATGGCACCAAAACTTTGTAGATATGGGGAATCGATTTACGCCGAAAAAAAAATAGACGAGTTTTGGACACCAGGAGTAAATCTGGCGCTGTGCATGCAAGAAGGACGTACAGAAATGTTTCCATATGTAATGGATTGGGAACGCGACGTAGGCAGAAAAGGTCAAAAAAGTGAAAAACGCATAACGATGTTATTATTAACCGTCGCTTTCACAGTTTGTACAATATGAGCACCCGAGACGTCGACGAGATGCCGTACAGTGGCATATTTGCACTAGGTGGCCAAAGTTGAAACTAATACTTTCCATCATAAATCGGTTTCGCATTAACGTATTAGCATATGTAACAAGTGTCGCTGCCATACGATAATTACAGACCACACTGGACCTCTGTGAATAGCTCCACTTTAATTTTAATCACCTGGTATAAATGAAGACTGTGGCTCTCACAAAAGTAGTTAACTTCAGCTTTGTAGATGTTGTACAAGCCGTCTCAGAAGGAGTAATGGAATGCTTTAGGAGATGGTGTCATAGACTTAATTCGAAAAAAATACACACACACACATTTCATATAACACGCGTCATATTTTTATTTGCTATGGAGATATAGCCGTTAAAATGTATCCCAAACAAATACTCACGTGAGGTGTTAAGAAAAGGCAAATGATTAAGAAATTGACTTCCATATATTCCACATCCTATTTCAGTGCACTTTCGAATTCCCTTGTCGACACCACGTTTATTCTCCCTTAGAGGTCTTTGTACTCTTTCACGGAGGGAACACTATTCAAAATCCGAACGGACAGTTCGTCTCGTTCGTTTACTTTTCCTCTGTAGATCTTAATTTGCAACCATAGCCACTGGAAAACTCTAAAAGAGTAATGTTCACGAGTAACCAAGATACGACACCAACTCTGCAGATCCATCTTCTGGGGAATGTTAGATCTAAATAACGTGTCACCTGACGACGTGAACGTGTAGGGTCTCCAGCTTGCAGGATAAATATACCCATCCCAATAGATAAGGAAACGTCTCCCAGTAATGTGCGACTCTCGTTTTCAAGGAGAGAAGCTTTCTTGAAAGTGTATGTCCACAAAAGTATGCAGGTTTTTGTTGGACCGGCTATGTGAGTTATGAGTGAAAGCAGCTTCATATTGAAACAGTATTAATGGCATTACTAGACGATTTGTACTTAGCCAATAACAAGATGATAAGGTGTTCTTGTGTCGAGAACACCGATACGTGTAGAAATTCAGAGCTTAGTCGGCGAACGCTCTACCGACAGAGTGATAGCTTCTACTTCGTCCACACTTTGTTCATTTGCACGTTCAGATGAGTTAAGACTGCTGGCCATTGCACCAATCTCTCACAGTTTAGTGAAGACTCTTGTACTCTGCCGTCCGGTAATAGTGTACCGTATTCTCTGCAACAAACAGCAGCATTTCCTTTGCACTGCTCGCATCCAAATGCCATATTGACGTACTTGAAATTTGTAAATACATCCAGCACGGTATATTTACTGTGACGTGGTACTAAAGGGAAACTACCCATCACATCCCTTTACATTTCGTGGTAAGATGGCCCAGAGGACAGCCCGTCAAAAGCTGAACACATATCAACCATGAAAACAGGAAGACGGTGTCGTGAACTGTAAAAAGAGAAGCAAAATAGAAACAGTGATCCGTCGAAGTGCAAGATGTTGTGACAGGATAAAAGATTTTGAGTGCCGTCACGGACTTTCATTCGCTTCAACATATTAACTTGGTGGTTTGCAAGTATTAAACAGCTGATGTATGGTTATAATGCATGTACGTTCTGTAACTAAAGTCTCTAGGTGTGCAACGGTTGTAGAAAAGCGAGCTATCGACTGCTCTTGACAGAACGAGCAAGTTTCGGCAGAGTCTCCTTGCTCCGGCAGCAGCTAACATCAGCTGTCCGAGCCAGAGATATCACGAAATCGAGCCGGCCACTATTAACGAGGCGAGGGCCGCCGAAGAAATTACATTTAGTTGTTTCAAGCAATGGAATTGTGAAGCGATTGTCTAAATTGGTTCCCCTGTGGTTTTCGGGATTTAGAAGTTCAGTTCTGATACGAGTCTTGCTAGGGAATTCTACGCTAGAGCTGGTAGGTATAAGCTCTCATTAATTATCGTGTCTAACAGTCACCGGGGAAGACAATAGATCCCGGGTACAGGCGGGATACCGACTAATACATTTTGTGAGAATGCCGTCAAGAACTTTTATTGAATTATTGATATAGTATTCGGTCGGTGTTGTAGATCACAACTTAGCGTGACCGATTTGTTAGATTTGTTTAGCAGCGTATCTGCTTCAATTTATATTGTTCTGCGAGGAAAAGTAGGGTACATTAAAGTGACTGATTTGAGTTCATTTTGTGTCGTATCGCTGGAGAGATTTTTGCTACAATCATATATATATATATATATATATATATATATATATATATATATATATATATATATATGGAGGAATTGGTTAATTGACGTTGTAATGGCGTGGATAAAGTTCATTAATAATCACAGTGTGTAGGAAGAAACGGGATAGCATGCTTTTATAAAGTTGTGCTCTGATTTGGTGAAACTGTGTTCCATATTTGCAGAAGTTGATACTTGAAAGTGTTAGTCAGCCACTGGATTGGTCTTAGAGTGCGATTCGTGGTATTACTGGTGCTCACAAGACTCTAGAAGTTGTTTTGGTTTAAGTTGGTGGCTGTTGTATTCACGCACGCTCTTAGACAATGGAACGGTTGCGATATTTATGTAATTTTGGAAGCCCAGTCTAAGGTAGTTGAGTGTTGAGCGGATAATGTAAGTGCATATTTTGAGTATGCAATGCTGAGTTACTGGCGTAATAATTGTGAAGGATCTGCACGACTTACGTAAAAGAGGACACTTATTACTGCCCGTAAATTTTGTGACTCCAATCTTTGAAGATAGACTTCGTATCCTAGCGGAACCAATTAACATTATTCGGCAACATTCAATTCCTTTGCTTGGTAGGATGACGAGTGGCAAATTTAACTTAGGGACTGTTAGAAGGAACGCGACTGCCAACACCTGAAGTAGATAAGCCTTGATTGCTGTATTAAAGTAAAGTATTGGTAGCACGTAGGATCTTTGTTTGTGTTTTTGTTTTGTCTGCGCTAGCCTAATCTGTGTGGGGATTAGACTTTTTTTGAATGTCACTCGTTCACATGAAAGTTGTATGTGAGGTACAAATTTGATTCCAGTAAAGAAAAGACAAACTTAATTCTTAGTTCAGAGTCTTAATTTTACAGTGGAAAGGATTGAACACACACTGATAGATACGCAAGTGGCCAAAATAATAAAGAGCTACATTGCTGCAAACTAGTTAAAAGCCAGTCTTGCATAAGTCAGTTATTCCAGGTTTCAAAGAATTAGACTCAAAGAATTAATGTCTTATTGAGATTCTATTATGATTTAAAATCAGTAATCAGAGAAAGAGGATTAATTAGATTTCATGTGACAAAAGACAAAGGTATTAACTTCTTTATTATTATATATAATTTATTCACTTAACAGTTATTTGAAGGATTTAAAGCGAAAGAAATAAGGGAAAGGTACAATAAGAAATAACGTTTACAGATCGTAAGAGAGTTAATAGTATCGCAAAGATAGCAACCGCCATATCGCTGGTTCGCAATGAAGTTATAACTTAGATTGCTGTGTTGTGAAGTGTCGTAATAAGAAACGGTTTATTAAATTTAACTGAACAAGGGTGTACGAAAATGCCATTTACCGGAAGTAACTGAGACGTTGGTCACGGTGAATAATTATTACGCGGTTTTACGTAATCTTTTTTCATAGTAGTGAGTGAAAAATTTTTTCGCGTAGTAAACTATACCGATCGTTAGCGTAAATAGCCAGCAATATACTTCTATCGGGTTATGAAGTTGTTTGTTATCATCAAGACATTTTAATCGTTTAAATTGTCAATAATAACGTCATAGTTGGCGCATGGTACAGGTTATAATGTACACAATTTAGAGAGAGTTGTCGAACTGTTGTTGTCAACAGCAACCCATGTTACGGCTCATTGAACGAGCATATTTATGTTTCAGATAACCTGTAGTGTACAGAAGATCTAATAAAACCCCAATTATTAAGAAGAGAAGTACCAGTACTAAAGTGTGTTGACCATTCACCACTTTAACGCATTTCAATAACATTGACGAGTGTAGTATTGACAGAGTGTACGATGTAACAGGGGGATGTAACCAGTGTGCTATTTTTAGTCGGGTGCGTAGTTTGTGCCCAGTTCCTGTTACATCCACACGATTAAACATCTTGGACTAAAATTTAACGATTTATATTAGTACTGGGACGATGTGTGTCTAGACGTCAAGGTAGGGCTGTTGTCAGCATACAGATTAGTCACGTCTCTTCACCCCACTCTACATAGATCAAAGTGGCATAATACAGTACATCGGGAGAAGCTGAACAGTCAAGGCATTGTGGTCATGCGGTCACGGTGGTGGAATGCGAAGGTAACAATCCACGTTCAAAACCCCCTGGGCATTTTTTTTTTCACAAAATTATGAAGCGTCCGGTCACTGACGAGTTTGTTCGGTGTATTTAAATTTGTGTCTGTGTCATGGTGTAAAGTCCGTTTGCAACAGCGAGGTGTAAGGAACGGACGGCCAGACGTACATACCTCATATTTCTTCCATACCATATGCTATGACTTGCACACCGTTTTGGAAATTTTGACTCCTGAATTCCTTTGTTGTAACATAGTTCACACCTGTTTATTTGTCGTTTTCATGTCTGTGAGAGGTCTATGCGATATCTCGCCAACTCTCACTATTCATCACATTTACTTGTCATGGTAATATATTCTTACCACACGACTCATATTCCATAACCAATGTATCATTTGACGATTGCCACGATTACCGAATGGAAACAGACTCGTCAATGACCGGACGGAAAATTCATAATTTCGTGAAAAAAGGGATACGACGGGGATTTGAACACGAATCTCTTACTTTGGTAGCGAGCATCGTGGCCACGCAACCACGATGCAGTGCTTGTTGCATCTCGCTCGATGTTGCTCATCTTGAGCGTGGATCGTTTACTGTTTCTACTTTGCTTAATTTTTTCACAGTTCAGTACATCTTCTTCCTGTTTTCATTGTTAATATGTGTTAAGTTTTTGACAAGCTATCTACTGAACCATTTCACCACTAAATCTGAGGGGGGTGCGATGGGGACTTTCCCTTTTAAGCTGATAGTAAGTAGTTATCCTGCGAATAAAAATCTTACAATTCAGAAGGACACCAACAACGAAATAGAAGCATCAGTTGTTGAAAACTGGAGCACCCTGGGTTGCGGCTATTAAATGTTTCGAAAGGATGAATCCCAGGACCCTCCCGTAACTGCTGTCTATTACGCATCTCTGTACTGTCCAACAAAGGCAAGTTATTTGATTTCAGAACATACGAGGGAGCACAGATACATGACACTATTTTTAACATAGTCGCCAGGGCTCTGTAAACAACGGTCGTAACATTCTACCAACCGTTTTGCTCCTAAATCCACTCCTTGGTCATGGAGCTGTTCGAGAATCGCAATGCGAACGCCACTCACTGTCGGGAGATCTTCGACTGTTAGTGTAAGTTCTACATTATGTATTTCTGTATGAAATTTAGCCCAAGGTTACCTCCTACTCTATAAAAAGTCTACTTATTATCGAAAACTGTTATCCAACTTAAACTCGCATGCTAACCTTGACTGAACAGGAACTAATTTGAATTAAACTGTAAGTGGTCTGAATACAACTCGGCTTTATATTAAATACGCAACTGAAGTAAAAAACAGTATCTGCCCCTAATCAAAATTTCCCCTTACCTCGCGTCTTGACAACGTTGTTGCAGATTTCTTGAAAGCACAACAGCAAGCAGGCAGCGGCCAGGCTAGATTTCTCTTTTAAAAATAAAATTTGCGAACAGTATTGGAACTGTTGCATACCATATGGTGCAATGTCGTAATGCGTGATGATAAACCTTCTTTAAACAGTGAGATGGGGACAGCAACTATTCGTATAAAATGATAGTCCAAGACAACGATTTTAGTTTGAAGCATATATTCAGAAAGACAGAGTAAGACCTTCACAGACAACGTTGGCCTGAACGATACTATGAATAATAAAGTGAAAAATGATTTAAAAAGGACACAATCTTAACAGAGAATTACTATAAAAATCAAACAGCTTAATCAGCTGATATATTACTGCATGATTCAGGGAAGTGGGGTGGTCTTTCTCTCAGCTCTGAGCAAATAAACAAAGTTAACTAGCTGATAATAATCTTTCCAACAAATTAACTGCGCAGTGCTGCAGTCTTACCTGAAACTTCTACTCGTAAATAGTTATTCAAAATTTGTATTCTTTTCGCCTCATATATTACTCATCCTTGCTGTCATTTATAACAAATCTTCCTTCATCTAACAGACACGCTCACAATGCACACTACTGAATTCCATCACTTACCATACATTAAGTAAGAATGTATCAGACTGCGCAGAGGCAAAGACTGTGCCACAGCAAGACCAAAGATTGCTTAACAGTAACATAACTTGCGCTCTCTCTGACGTGCACATCGATAACTTACAAAAATCAGAAAGACATGCCCACCGTACACTACATGAATCAGTTCCCCGATTGCGGGGCCATTGTCGTCTTTGGCCAATGACGACAGCGTTCCTTCCCGATCAACATCTCCCACGTCTGTGCGGTCTTCGTCAATTATTGGCGCCATTGCACCACGGCTGGACGTGACATTGCATTTGGTCCGTATACCGCCAGAATTTTGCCGTGAATCTGTGTGCAAATTAGGGGTTTTGCCCTCAAGAATCATACTGTCCCGTGTACGTCAACTGTGAAGCACATTTCCAGTTGTCACGGCATTTCACTCGCACATAATAATTCATGTGTTACCTGGACCGCAGTAGAACTATGTCTACAAGAACCACAGAACGTTTTTGCTCTTCTGACAACGCACACTCTTGTTGCGCTATGGTGTTAGCGTGGGACGACATGTCTAGCTTACTTTTTGAAGAGCCTAAGTACTTTGGACAAGCCGACAGAGTGAGGAGCACTGTTCACATTGCCATCCGGCCCTGCATATTTAGATTGTCCGCGGCTTTCCTGAATTAGTTAAAACAAACGACGGGGTGTTTCCTTCCGATAGGATACGGGTCAACTGCTTTCCACATCTGAGCTGAGCTTCTGTCTGTAATGAACTCGTTGTCGATCGGACGGTAAATACCAGTCGTCCTTCCTTTTTTGAATATTCACAACCTTTCATAGATGGATATTTTCCTGCATCAGTATCGGCAACAGTCATTGGACACAGATTGTTGGATACAGGTATCTTCCAGGCTTTTCCATGCTTCAGCCACAGTCCTCAATGTTGTGCTTTCATGGTATCTAATGTTCTGAGTCGACATACCATCTATTTACCATTTTGTACGAGGGTTGGAACTTAAATAGTGGCTACTATTTATTCACAACCGATACAAAAGAGTTACATGTTTGCACTTTTTACTGTTCTCCAAAGTAGTCAGCAGCGTTGTGTAGAACCCGTTGCCAGCGATGTGGAAGGCGTAGTACACAGTTAGCAGAGCCTGTTCTGTTTATGGTGCGGATGGAGCGGTCTAAAGTTATGGTGATTCTCGTGTATGACTGTGATGGAGTTATCCTAAAGCATCACGTTCCTCCATGGCAGATCGTCAATGCACAGTATTACTTTTCGTTTTCGGAGCTTCACCTGCGACCAGCTTTACGAAAGAAGCGGCGACACTTTATGCGCAACCCACCCATCATTTTGCATGACAATGCGCGGACGCATACAGCGCAAGCTGTGGCTGCTCCGTTCGGTCGATGGGACTGGGAAGTACTGTACCATCCACCATACTCCCAGGACTTAAGTCCTTGTGACTTTGATTTGATTCGGAAGATGAAGGAACCACTTCGTGGCATTCGCTTCAGAACTGTTCCAGAGATTCGACTGGCAGTAGACCGTTCCATTCGCACCATCAACACAACAGGCTCTGCTAACGGTATACTACGCCTTCTACATCGCTGGCAACGGGTTCTACACAACGCTGGTGACTACTCTGAAGGAAAGCAACAGGTGCAAACATGTATGTCTTTTGTACCGGTTGTGAATAAATCGTTGCCAGTATTTAAGTTCCAACCCTCGTATATCCACCCAGCTACATTTCATAGAGTCTTAATTGAACCTTCATCTCTAGTCTATTGCTTGATCCACTGTTTGTTCTCCTGTATCTACCAGTAATTCCCAACATTCATCTCTACATCGCTCGCTGAGCATCAGCTATTTTTTTAAATAGTTTTCGCATTAAAACATGTCTCACTGGCACACGTCAAAATTGTTTGTGCACATTGATTGTGAACTGTCCTATTCCGATACAACGAAAATTATGTTTTGAAAACCTTAGTCTAGGCGATATTTGGATGTCTATTTTGTTACCCATCCAGTTGTTGTAAGTGCCCTGTAGACAAAATCTCTTGTGGCTGTACAGATTCTTCTCGATGCTTTTAGATGTTTCCACCTCACTCTTGGAAAGGCCATTTTCCGACTGGACTATTGTTAAATGTATTTTCTCACCGCGATCGTGATTTCAGCCTGTCAATTGATAGCACACTATAAATTGTGTTAGTGGAGTTGATTTTCTTTAAGAGAACGCAGTCATCATGTCAACTACATTTATATATTCCACGTGCAAAATAATACAGGATTCTTCGTCACTGGTATAAAAGTACAGAGTACTTCATGTTATCTGCGAACGTAATTTCCACTGTCCGTGTCCAAAAATCTATGGCTCATAGCGAGCAACTGATAAATGACGAAACACATTTCAACATCAGTTATATAACAGCGCATGTAAAATTTCGCAACGCCTACCTACAGACGAACAGTCTGCTTTTTTGTGGTTTGGTATCTACCCTAGAACTGGGTAAACTCGTAGGAGCGTGGTGAGAAAATTCTGAATCATTAGAAGTGTGACAGCACCGGACCACAAATATATAAGCGATCTATTAGAACCTCTAGGTAATCTCCTCTTACCCCGCGAGCATATGCTAAAAAAATTCCGCTACTCTACTCTCTACTTTTTTGCTGTCGGGAGTTGCCGTGCGGTTCTAGGCGCTACAGTCTGGAACCGCGCTGCTGCTACGGTCGCAGGTTCGAATCCTGCCTCGGGCATGGATGTGTGTGATCTCCTTAGATTAGTTAGGTTTAATTAGTTCTAAGTTCTAGGCGACTGATGACCACAGAAGTTAAGTCGCATAGTGCTCAGAGCCATTTGAACCATCTACTTTCTTTTTGTACTTTTACAGTAATTCCTGATCATTAAACACATTACTTTCAGGCATGTTGGTTTTAGTATTTACATATTAAATGACTTTGGGGACATCCTGGTATTTTATCTTAGCTTTGACTTCGTTATGGGACCCGTTTCCGCATTAAAATTAACAGTCCTACCCGCCTCTTGTACACCACGTGGTAATATCGTCCCTTACAGCTTATTTGCCAGTCTGTGGTATAACGCTTTAAATGAATTGACGGAACAGGGTTCTCATAATTTTTTATCTCCGAATCGACTCGCCCGGACAACGTCGTAGACGTGATGTTTATAAAAGATGTATACGGTACTCTTACGATCATTCTCACTGTTATTAATCAATTTTTATCAACTTATGGTCTATAATTTTTCATTAAAAACATTGGCATCAGAAATCGGCTAAGAGGTGTTGAAAGAACAAAGGCATCTTTGGCCTGGAGCTATTTACGGAAAACAAAGGATAAAGACTAATTACTCACTTGGATTTTCACTTTCTCTCTCTCGATTACGAAAGCCCACAAATTCCCCGTTTGCTCATTCTTTACCCTGTTGCCTGGTGATACCAACATTCATCCATTTATTCATTCCTGCCGGGGACTCGTCTTCGATCCGCTCAGGCCTCATCAATCTTCTCCTCAGGAGAGCGAAGCTTCTTTTTCCTGTGTCTTCGAAACTTTCACCGATCCGCATAATTTTAGGTCCTCCATTCTGTCCTGGTAGTTCCAATTTCCCCATTAATTTCAGATACGCTTACACAGCATTCTTGTTCTCTCTTTGGTGGATGTGAAAAGTAGGTTCCCTTATATTACGCCTTGCAAGTCTGTCTGTTTCTAGAAGTTAAATTTCTGTTACCTTTCTCTCTTTATGAAATCGGTGATGGCCCCCCAGCATGTAGCGTAGAAAGGAAGAGCAGTTTTGTAGAATTTCACTGGCATCGCTATTAGCAGTATGCCCACCATGATTGCTGCCAAAACGTTTTCTGGATGCACAGCCGCTTTATATTGTAAAATAACTGTCTTTTTGGGCTGCAAATTCGATTTTATTCTTCATCGAGTCACAGTTATCTTATAACATGACACGTTTCTACACGCACTTACGGAGTCATGGCTGTTTCCCCATATACGATGAATGGAATTATAAGTCTTATGAGAAATACTTGACTCACAAGATGTGACGTAGCCAAAATTTCATAAACAAGACAACTTCTGTTTAGCAAATACGCTTCCCGGGTTTGTCACAGGATAGTGTTGTGTAATTCCGCAATATTTCTTTGAAGAGACTGTTCGACATATCAGGTGCCTGTGGTAGTTACTGCTGCAAGTGGACATTTGCTTCGATGAAATATTGAGAGACTTAAACAAAGTTATCCAGTGTCAAGGCCGAGAAGTATATTTGTAACTTGAAGACAATCACACTGTTTGATAAATTATAGAGTGCAGCCATCAGTCGTCCGTTTTTTAGATTTTATTACGCAAATCCAGACTTCGGCTAGTGACTAGCCCTTTCAATGCACTATTTTCTATTCTCTATGCATGTAAGTCCCTGTTGTTCGGGAGTCAGTCACGTTTCTTTGAATACTCACACTGCTGATAACTTATCGTAATCGTTGTCTTGCTTGATATCTGTAATTAAATCTTTAACTGCAGATCACAATCGTTCTTCCGTGTCTGGCAAATAAGAGTGCCACGAAAAGCGTTGTATGTGAGTGTAGACCACTGTGATTACCAGTTTATTGCTAAAAAATGTTTTCAATACTTGCGCTAAATATGCAATACTCTCAAGAACCATATTTCGTTAAGAGATGTTGCCCAGTTTTTTGACTGACTTTCACAACGATTTGTGTGATCGTGGAAAGGTCTTCAGATTTGCAGGGTGCTTATAACATTTTTCGAAAAGTGAAATTACAACAGCAACAAATATCCTTTATAAACATCTTTCCAAGATGGCAGAGTACATGGCGAGTAACGAAACATTTGCACCAACATGCTTGTACACAATGGCGATACGTTTGTGGATATGACATTCGATCTGTACATTTGAGAGACTGCATCACTCTCAGCGTGACATTATTCGTGAAGAAGTATTAAAGTATAATGAAACTATCGAAGGACGACTCATTACCTGCCCCCACAGCTGTAGTTCTGGAAATATGTCTTCTCTTACGCTCCAAACTTTGTTCGAGGAGTGCTAGTGCCGCAAAATATGCAGAAGATCTTGAAGTACGGAACGAAGGAAAAAGGTATATATGGAAATAAAGCTTGAGGGCATTGCTGGTGACATTTGATATATGGTTAATCTGTGGAAGGAAATTTTATTTTCTTAGACTATGTAGCCTCATAAACAAATGGCGACAGCAACTACGGAAAACAAAGCAGTACTGTCGTGCTAAAAGTGGCAGTATAATACAGCGAGTGCAGAATATACCAACGTTGGTTTACAAGTTGGAAAGTTGTACAGTGTAAAAAAAAAATCCGAAACCAAACAAACGAATCTTGAACAGTTCCGACTCATATCAGAAGCATTAACGAAGCTGTGGCAGTGCTAGACTAATATTAAAGCGAAGACCAGTGCTACATTGCTACATGGAAACAACAGTTAAGAACATGAAGAATATACAGTCGCAAGCAACTGAATTAGAGAGAGAACGCTCCTGTAGGCACGGCGAATGTATACTTCTGTTATCTTATTCCGTACGCTCGTATTTTGTTCGTTAGGCGGCAGTATAGAAGTATACTGAGCGCCTTGTACGAGGGCAGTTCAATAAGTAATGCAACACTTCTTTTTTCTCGGCCAATTTTGGTTGAAAAAACCGGAAATTTCTTGTGGAATATTTTCAAACATTCCCGCTTCGTCTCGTATAGTTTCATTGACTTCCGACAGGTGGCAGCGCTGTACAGAGCTGTTAAAATGGCGTCTGTAACGGATGTGCGTTGCAAACAACGGGCAGTGATCGAGTTTCTTTTGGCGGAAAACCAGGGCATCTCAGATATTCATAGGCGCTTGCAGAATGTCTACGGTGATCTGGCAGTGGACAAAAGCACGGTGAGTCGTTGGGCAAAGCGTGTGTCATCATCGCCGCAAGGTCAAGCAAGACTGTCTGATCTCCCGCGTGCGGGCCGGCCGTGCACAGCTGTGACTCCTGCAATGGCGGAGCGTGCGAACACACTCGTTCGAGATGATCGACGGATCACCATCAAACAACTCAGAGCTCAACTTGACATCTCTGTTGGCAGTGCTGTCACAATTGTTCACCAGTTAGGATATTCAAAGGTTTGTTCCCGCCGGGTCCCTCATTGTCTAATCGAACACCATAAAGAGCAAAGGAGAACCATCTGTGCGGAATTGCTTGCTCGTAATGTGGCTGAGGGTGACAATTTCTTGTCAAAGATTGTTACAGGCGATGAAACATGGGTTCATCACTTCGAACCTGAAACAAAACGGCAACCAATGGAGTGGCGCCACACCCACTCCCCTACCAAGAAAAAGTTTAAAGCCATACCCTCAGCCGGTAAAGTCATGGTTACAGTCTTCTGGGACGCTGAAGGGGTTATTGTGTTCGATGTCCTTCCCCATGGTCAAACGATCAACTCTGAAGTGTATTGTGCTACTCTTCAGAAATTGAAGAAACGACTTCAGCATGTTCGTAGGCACAAAAATCTGAACGAACTTCTCCTTCTTTATGACAACGCAAGACCTCACACAAGTCTTCGCACCCGAGAGGAGCTCACAAAACTTCAGTGGACTGTTCTTCCTCATGCACCCTACAGCCCCGATCTCGCACCGTCGGATTTCCATATGTTTGGCCCAATGAAGGACGCAATCCGTGGGAGGCACTTCGCGGATGATGAAGAAGTTATTGATGCAGTACGACGTTGGCTCCGACATCGACCAGTGGAATGGTACCGTGCAGGCATACAGGCCCTCATTTCAAGGTGGCGTAAGGCCGTAGCATTGAATGGAGATTACGTTGAAAAATAGTGTTGTGTAGCTAAAAGATTGGGGATTAACCTGGTGTATTTCAATACTGAATAAAACAACCCCTGTTTCAGAAAAAAAATTTGTTGCATTACTTATTGAACTGCCCTCGTAGAACTACAGGAACACGAGATGAACCTGGGTGCCTGTATTTACTAATTTGTGGATACGTGGACGAACAAAGTGAGCTGGGTTTCACGCGACAGTTGTTTGTGGAACCCGTACTGATTCTTACAGAGAAGATTTTCCGCTTCTAAAAACATCATAATACGCAAGTAAAAAACGAGTTCTAAAATATTACAACCTACTTCAGTGATGCAGCCCATAGTTCAGCTCATCTGTTTCTCTTTTCTTCTTTTTTTCTTTCGAATCTCTAGGAACTTTATATTCGGCAAGTCACCGTGCGATATGTGGCGAGGGTATTTCGTGTATCACTTTCACTTACCCTGTTTCCTGCTTCAGTCGCGAATGGTCCCCGGGAAGAAAGAGTCTGGTAATGCTCCATGTGGGCCAGAGTCTCTCTGATTTTACCTTCACGGGAATTGAACCAGGGCCGTTAGGTATGAAATTCCGTCGCGCTGACCTCTCAGCTACCAGGGGCAGACATATAAGCAGGAGAAAGCTATATATTTGTTGACTGTTCTAGGAACGAGCGCTGTTGGAACTTTAACAGTAAACCGCACGGTGATGCAGGACACATCTCTTTCAGCGTCTGCCACTGGAGTTTGTTGATGACCTGTGTGAATCTTTCGTGCTTACTAACTGCATCCGTAACGAGGCGCGTAGGTCGTCTCTGGATCTTCTCTATATTATCTAACAATCCTGTCTGGTATGGATCCCATACTGACCAGCAATATTCAAGCATTGGTTGAGTGAGTGTTTTGTAAGCTACCTCCTTTGTTGATCGACTACGCTTCCTGAAGATTGTTCCAGTGAATCTGTCTTAGTTTTATGTAGTCGTTCTACTTTAAATCGCTCCAGACTTACACTCCTAAATATTTTAAGAAAGTAACTTCTAGTGATTGTTCGGCAGTCGCGTAGTCATACAGTAATGCGCCCTTCTTTCTATGTGTGCGCGATACATTACATTTGTTTATGTTGAGGGTCAATCGCCACTGCTCGCATGAAGCTTCGATCCTCTGCAGGTCTTCCTGCATTTCACAACAGCTTTCTAGTGTTGCAGCTTCTCCGTATACAACAGCACCATGGGCAAAAAGCCTCATGGAACCTCCGACGTTGCTACTACGTCATTTATATATATTGTGGAAAGTAATGGATCTATAACACGTCCTTGGGGTATGCCCAAAGCTACTTTTA
The DNA here is from genome assembly GCF_021461395.2 of Schistocerca americana. Taxonomy (NCBI): domain Eukaryota; kingdom Metazoa; phylum Arthropoda; class Insecta; order Orthoptera; family Acrididae; genus Schistocerca; species Schistocerca americana. The sequence goes on from NC_060122.1 coordinate 330,187,100, forward strand.
CGTCTGAAGACTTTTCTGTATTGAGGATGACACGCTGTGCTCTGTTTGCCACAAACTCTTCAGTCCAATCACAAAGTTGGTTTGATAGTCCATATGCTCATATTTTGTCCATTAGGCGACATTGCAGAACTGAATCGAATGCTTTACGGAAGTCGAGGAACACAACCTTCTGGGTCTCGTGGACGAACAGAGCTAGCTGGGGCACCCTTCGCTCCTGCAGTGACATACAGTACATTGCTCTTGGAAGAGGAGCAAGTTCCTTGGCATTTTATGCAGGACTGTATAAGCATCTCATTAGGTCAGTGGCCTTTCCTCTGTTGAGCGATCTGAGTTGAATTTCCATCCCATGGCCAACGATACGATATAACGGCCTTTATGGAACCTTTATGTAATTCACAGTTTTCTCAAATCTACTGTCTGATCGAAAGTACACTGACGGGAGAAAATCGCTACACCAAGAACGACATGCGTGACATAAGCGATAGATGGTCTATGTGCTTTCAATTCTGACCGATGATGTCTATTCAAGTTTCGCGGCAGTCACATAAATGTGGCGCTGGAAGCGCTACTGCGAGGATGCGAAGCAGGTTTGCGTTAAATATACCCTCTAATGGTCGTGAGTCTTATTATTTATCTTTGAGATCGGACGTCGTTAGTTGATGTTAGTCAAGAATGGCTTTAACGTGAGGAAGAAGTCCTTATTAACACCTCGCTGAGTTTGAACGAGGTCGTGTAATAGGTCTGCGAGAAACTGGATGTTCCTTCTGCGATATTGCAAAAAGACTTGCCAGGAATCTAGCCACTGTACGTGACTGCTGGCAGCAGTGGTCACGAGAATGTACGCGTTCCGGATGGCCACAGGGCACTACCGAAGGGGAAGACTATCGTGCTCGTCAAATGGGTCTGTCGCATCGTAATCCATCTGCAGCCGCAATTTGAGGAGCAGTTCAAATGGCTCTGAGCACTATGGGACTCAACATCTTAGGTCATAAGTCCCCTAGAACTTAGAACTACTTAAACCTAACTAACCTAAGGACATCGCACACACCCATGCCCGAGGCAGGATTCGAACCTGCGACCGTAGCAGTCCCGCGGTTCCGGGCTGCAGCGCCAGAACCGCACGGCCACCGCGGCCGACTGAGGAGCAGTTGGCACCACAGAACCACAACGAACTGTTACAAATAGGTTACTTCAAGGACAGCTCCGAGCCAGACGCCCTGTAGCGTGCATTCCACTGACCCAAGACCACCGCCATTTGCGACTTCAGTGGTGTCAAATGAGAGCTCATTGCAGGGCAGTGTGAAGGTCTGTTGTGTTCTCTGGTGGAAGGTGGTTCTGCCACGGTAGCGGTGATGGCCGTATGTCGGTTAGAAGGAGGCCAGTTATGGGACTGCAAACAAACTGCTACACTCACTGCACCTACATTTGGAGTTATGGTATAGGGTGCGATTTCGAATGACGGTAGGAGCACTCCCGTGGTTATCCCACGCAGCCTAAATGCAAATTCTTAAGTCAATCTGGTGATTCGATATGTTGCGCTGCTATTCATGAACAGCATTCTAGGCCGGCCGCGGTGGCCGAGCGGTTCTGGCCGCTTCAGTCCTGAACCGCGCGACTGCTACGGTCGCAGGTTCGAATCCTGCCTCGGGCTTTGATGTGTGTCATGTCCTTAGGTTAGTTACGTTTGAGTAGTTCTAAGTTCAAGGGGACTGATGACCTCCGATGTTAAGCCCATAGTGCTCAGAGCCATTTGAACCATTTTTTGAACAACATTCCAGGGGGTATTTTCCAACAAGATAACGCTCGTCCACGCACCACTGTTGCGTATGGGCGTAACATTGCAGAGCGATATGAAGTGGGACAAGCATGTAATGGCAGTTGTGGGGAAGGCGGATAATCGTCTCTGGTTCATTGGTAGAATTTTGGGAAGATGTGGTTCATCTGTAAAGAAGACCGTTTATAAAACACTAATACGACCTATTCTTGAGTACTGCTCGAGCGTTTGGGATCCCTATCAGGTCGGATTCAGGGAGGACATAGAAACAATTCAGAGGCGGGCTGCTACATTTGTTACTGGTAGGTTTGATCATCATGGGAGTGTCACGGAAATGCTTCAGGAACTCGGGTGGGAGCCTCTAGAGGAACGGAGGCGTTCTTTTCGTGAATCACTACTGAGTAAATTTAGAGTACCAACATTTGAGGCTGACTGCAGTACAATTTTATTGCCGCCAACTTACATTTCACGGAAAGACCACAAAGATAAGATAAGAGAGATTAGGGCTCGTATAGAGGCATATAGGCAGTCATTTTTCCCTCGTTCTGTTTGGGAATGGAACAGGGACAGAAGATGCTAGTTGTGGTACGAGGTACCCTCCGCCACTCACCGTGTGGTGGATTGCGGAGTATGTATGTAGATGTAGATGTTGCAGTCCAGCATGCTCTACAGAGTGTCGACATGTTGCCTTGGCCCGCTCAATCACCAAATCTGTCTCCAATCATCGCACGACAGCTCCACCGTCATCCACAAACAGCAATAACAATCCTTGTATTGACTGACCAAGTGTAACAGACATGAAACTCCACCCCACAAACTGACTTCCGGCACGTGTACAACGCAGTGGATGCACGTTAGCACGCATGCAGTCGACGTTCTGGTGGTCACACCTGTTATTAGTGCACCAGAATCTCACATTTGCAATGGATTATCTCGAGCTTACATTAAGCTGTGGTATTACAGTGTTAATCACTTAAATATATTAGCTAGACTAATGTATTTCCGAAATTTCATTGTTGTGGTCTTCAGTCCTGAGACTGGTTTGAAGCAGCTCTCCATGTTACTCTATCCTGTGCAAGCTTCATCTCCCAGTACCTACTGCAGCCTACATCCTTCTGAATCTGCTTAGTATATTCATCTCTTGGTCTCCCTCTACGATTTTCACCCTCCACGCTGCCCTCCAGTTCTAAATTGATGATCCCTCGATGTCTCAGAACATGTCCTACCAACCGATCCCTTCTTCTAGTTAAGTTGTGCCACAAGCTCCTCTTCTCCCCAATTCTACTCAATACCTCCTCATCAGCTATGTGATCTACCCATTTAATCTTCAGCATTCTTCTGTAGCACCACATTTCGAAAGCTTCTATTCTCGTCTTGTCTAAGCTATTTATCGTCTACGTTTCACTTCCATACGTGGCTACACTCCTAACAAATACTTTCAGAAACGACTACCTGAGACTTAAATCTATACTCGATGTTAAATTCCTCTTCTTCAGAAACGCCTTCCTTGCCATTGCCAGTCTACATTTTATATCCTCACTACTTCGACCATCATCAGTTATTTTACTCCCTAAATAGCAAAACTCCTTTACTACTTTGTCTCATTTCCTAATCTAATTCCCTCAGCATCACCCGACTTAATTCGACAACATTCCATTATCCTCGTTTTGCTTTTGTTGATGTTCAATTTATTCCCTCCTTTCAAGACACTGTCCATTCCGTTCAACTGCTCTTCCAAGTCCTTCGCTGTCTCTGACAGAATTACAATGTCATCGGCGAACCTCAAAGTTTTTATTTGTTTTCCATGGATTTTAATACCTACTCCGAACTTTTCTTTTGTTTCCTTTACGGCTTGCCCAATATACTGATTGAATAGCATCGGGGATAGGCTACAACCCTGTCTCACTCCCTTCGCAACCACTGCTTCCCTTGCATGTCCCTCGACTCTTATAACTGCCATCTGCTTTCTGTACAAATTGTAAATAGCCTTTCGCTCCCTGTATTTTACCCCTGTCACCTTCAGAATTTGAAAGAGAGAATTCCAATTAACATTATCAAAAGCTTTCTCTAAGTCTACAAATGCTAGAACGCAGGTTTGCCTTTCCTTTATCTTACTTCTAAGGTAAGTCGTAGGGTCAGTGTTCCCTGACGTGTTCCAACATTTCTACGGAATCCAAACTGATCTTCCCCGAGGTCGGCTTCTATCAGTTTTGCCATTCGTTAGCGTAGTCTAGTACTCATTATTATTAGTTTAACCTATCCCCAATACAGACTCTAGTCAAATCTGACAATGAAGATGTGCTGTGGTCAAGAAGCTGTCGAATAAACGTCTAGATGCTATTGTAATTCGCACGTTACGCATCGGAGCTCCGTGGTGCGTGTCAGGCCTGCAGGTGCCAGAGGTCGGCAGCAGTGCTGGTCAGCAGGCGTGACCCGATTCCGAGGCGCGGCCGCCGTGCGTAACTCAGCGTCAGTCACGAAATCCTACAGCGCGCGGGCAGAGAACCGCACCGCCCCGCCCGCCGCCTCAGCCAGCCGGCGTCTGGTGTCTCGGCTGCCGCGTCTCGCGTGCCCGCATTACCGGATTAAAGCCCTCCCGCTGTCATGGCCGGACCTCATAAATAATGCTCCCAGGGCGGACCTCGGCGACACAAGCTGCTCCCTCCACCGTCTCCGCTCGGTACGCCGCCTTCGCTGCTGTACTCTTCTCCAGCGAGTACTAGACGCGTTCAGTTTCTCCCATATTATTTTTCGTGAAACTAGCGCACACAAAACTGGAACTTCTGTCGCTTCTCACAGACGAACCTACCCATCGCACCCCACTCAGATTTAGTTATAAGTTGGCACAGTGGATAGGCCTTGAAAAACTGAACACAGATCAAAGTTGTGTGGAACTGTGAAAAAAATAAGCAAAATATACAAACTGAGTAGTCGATGCGCAACATAGGAAACATCAAGGAGAGTATGAGCTCAGGAGCGCCGTGGTCCCGTGGTTAGCGTGAGCAGCTGCGGAACGAGAAGTTCTTGTTTCAAGTATTCCCTCGGGTGTAAAGTTTAACTTTTTATTTTCAGACAATCCGTCCGATGCGACTGTGAAACTGTTGCATTCATTTGTTGCAGTTTATGTGACAAACTCTTACGTTTTCATCACCTTTTTGGGGGTGATTATCACATCCACAAGAAAACATAAATCGCGCAAGGTAGAAGAATCTTATTACCCATTCGCCAAGTGTACAAGTTAGGTGGATCGACAACATATTCCTGTCATGTAACGCACATGCCGTCACCAGTGTCGTATATAATATATCAGACGTGTTTTCCTGTGGAGGAATCGGTTGACCTTGCGACCAAATGTTTTCGGTTCCCGTTGGAGAGACACGTCCTTTCGTCTACTAATCGCACGGCTTTACGGTGTGCTCGCAAAACACAGACACTAAACTTATTACAGTGAACAGAGACGTCAATCAACGAACGGATAGATCATAACTTTGCGAAAACAAAGAAAGTAAACTTTTCACTCAAGAGAAGACTTGAACCAAGGACCCCTCGTTTCGCAGCTACTCACGCTAACCACAGGACCATTTTTTTTGTGCTCTACCGACCTTTTTTTTATTATTTATTGGTTTTCTATTTGGATACAAAATTAGGCAGTTCACAAACACTAAATGAAATGCATCCTCTGCACAAAAAAAAAAAAAAAAAAAAAAAAAAAAAAAAAAAAAAAAAAAAAAAAAAAAAACAATCACAAATTTGAAGGAACAGGAATGTTGTTTTGTTTTATTTATTTATTTATTTTCAATAAAGATCACTCTGTTGAAAGGAACATGTAGTCATTTCATCGTATAGTATGTGCATTACATATTGAGTGGTGAGAGAAGCGTGAGGTTCATTATCAGCTGTCAAATGTGCACACCGACTGCACCCGGCACATCCCAACTGCGTGGGGGGTCAAGGAAGACTGCCTGAAGATAGTTGGCAAAGGTTTTCCGATAGTGTGATCATCTATGAACCTCATTGTGGGCTTGCTGCAAGAAATACCAAAAGTCAAGTCGCGACTTGGCGGCATCCCCATAGAGGTACGCGATCGTCCAACCTTTGACCCAGATGATCGACTGTGATTTAGTCGCAGGAAAGTAGTCACTCTCCGGATGTAAGAAGGAAGCAGGTGTAATATGTTGCGGGGTCACACGGAGGTAGCAAGCCACCATCCGTCTTCCTAGGAGCCAGACGTCCTCCACCGCGATACAAGTTAAGCGGTGATGGTCGTCATCCACTTGGTGACATTTTGGGCATAGTGGAGTGTCCACTAGTCCAATTGCATGGAGCCGTTGGCTGGTGCTGAACTTGCCACAGGCGGGAGAGAACCACAGTGCCCGAACGAAGGTAGGAAGGAATTTTTGGTGCACATGTCTCCAAATCTTCGGCCAATGCAACCTGGGGTGTTTGAGTTCAATGACATTAAGACTTATCCGTCGTAGCAGCCTTCGCGCATGGCGGTCTCGTGCGCGGAAGCTCGTCTCTGATATAACTAAGTTCCACTATAAATGTTGAGACATGCGCAAAATGTGGCGTAATGTTTCCCACCGCCACCGGAGGTGTGAGGGACGCTGGAACCAGGAGATCCAGTAGGCGGGATGTAAGGGAATCACGCCCGCTACGCCACTGCTTGTAAATCGTGGCTAGAAGGAGCGCCGTCGCTCGGCAGTGAACATTAGTATGTCCGAGTCCCCCCTTGTCCGTAGGGAGCGTGAGCGTTTCGTATCGCACCTTGAGGGGCGATCCAATCATCACAAAATAGCCTAGTGCTGGTTGAAGTCGACGTCCGAGCGTGAGTGGTAGGGGCAGGATCTGTGAAATATGCACCATTCGAGAAACCACATAAGTGTTCAGATACTCGCCTCGCTGCAAAGGATCAAGGCGCCGTAGGAGATGTTGTCGGACCATGGTACGTGTTGTCTGTAAAATACGTCGGTAGTTAACTGCCGCAGTATGTTTTACAGGTGAGGTAAAGTCTATGCCGAGATAGCGGAATCGTTGCACATAAGGAAACGGACTGATTTCTTCCGGCGTAAGGCCCCTTCCAACCGGCATTGCCGCCGATTTGTTCATGTTCATTTCACTACCCGCCGTCACACTGTGGTCCAACAACAGTTCAAGGACCGTCTTCACCTCTTCCTCAGAACGAACGAGCAGCAGGAGGTCGTCCGCATATTCACGACATTTGAAGGTGTAGCCCCGTAGTTCCATCCCAGAAAGAGAAATGGTTAGCCTCCCAATTAATGGTTCCAACGCTATCGCGAACAGCAGCATCGAAAGAGGGCAGCCCTGGCGAATGGATCGTCGAATTTGAATGGGCCCTGCTATACGCCCATTAACCTGTACCAAGGATTGTGCGCCCCCATAAAACCTTCTAATGAGACCAGTAAAACGGTCTGGAAATCCCATTTGTTCCAGTACAGCGTACAGATAGTTGTGGCGCACCTTATCAAAAGCACTGTCAAAATCAACCGCCACCATCGACACGTTAAGCCGGCACTCCTCCGCCAGCGCTATCACATCACGGCATTCGCCAGTAGCTGTTTGCACATTCACCGATCCACCCGGTGTCGTCTGTTCTGGAGAGAGAACGCTACGAATTAACGTACGACATCGGGACGCTAGCAACCGTGCAAAGATCTTATAGTCGGCATTAAGCAGGGTGATGGGGCGATAATGCGTGACCGTAATTCCTAGCTTCGGTTTATGTACTGGCACCAAGAGGCCTTCCATAAAAGCCGGTGGAATAGGTGCATCGGAATTTAACATCTCGTTGTACATTTCCGTCCATCGCGGTGCCATTTCGTTGCGAAATTCTCGATAAAATTCAGCAGGAAGCCCATCCATGCCTGGGGACCGATTCAACGCACCTTGTGCGATCGCATCATGTACTTCCTCACAGCTAATGGTTTCCAGTAAGGTTCCCGCGGCTTCCACCGTCAGTGTACGGGAAACGTACGTGGCTATACGGTGGAGGTCATGGACATGGACTGCTTCTTCCCGATGGATGTGATGGTAATAGTCGACGAATGCAGAGACAATGTCCTCTTGACGCGTCACTCTTCGGTTTTCGCGGGTAATTAATTCCCGTACCAAAACGCGTCGTCGGTGCTTTCGTTTATTCACGACGTGGTGCATGGAAGGAATCTCGTGCATTATCGTACCGTGACATCTGGCGCGCACCATGGTTCCCTGAAGATGTTTCCGAGCTAGAGCCACTAGTTTAGCTTTTATCCTTTTGCGTTCGATCCAGATGTCCTGTCCCGGCGGACCATCATCCAGGTCGCGCAGTGCTGCAAAATAAAAGTCGGTCGTACGGCGGCGCCATTCTGCCGTCTCCCTGCTACATGAGATAAACGTACGGCGAAGCGCCGGTTTAGCACAAGTCAGCCACCAATCAAGCATCGTCGTATACCTTCCAACTCTTCGCTCGCACATCGTCCATGTCTCAAGGATCCGTTGACCGCATTCAGGATCATGTAGATGTTGAATGTTTAGTTTCCACGGGGCCTTACTGTTCCACTTCTCTCTACAGGGAGAAGCACCGTACAGATATAAGCGCTGTGATCGGAAAATGCCAATGGCCAGCGTTCCGCGTCCTGGACATCATTTGCATGAGCCCGTGAGATATAAATGCGATCTAATCTGCTCGCCGAATGACTTGTTACATAGGTGTATCCCGGTGCAGCTCCATGTCGTAACTCCCACGTGTCACTAAGTACAAGGTCGTTGACAACGATTCGCAACTCCTGGCTGATGTTTGCTTGCGGCCATTGGTCTTTCTGGCTGAGAACACAATTGAAATCTCCACCAATTATTACACATTCATAACGTCCATGGAATAGTGGAGCAATGTCTTCTGCATAAAATTGCGCCCTTTCCCGTCGCCGATTATTTCCCGACGGTGCATAAAGATTGATGATGCGTGTCCCAAACGTCGTGAAAGCCATTCCCCTGGCCGTTTTCCACTGGAAAGCCATCTCGCGCGTAAACTGCCACCCCACTCCCATTGTGATCTCCATGTGACGAATAGGACTGATAGCCTGCGATGTATGGGAGTGCTGCTATGTGGACTTCCTGCAGCAAAGCAATATCCACATCAGATGCCCAAATCGTTTCCTTCAGTAGGTGTATTTTGGCCGGTGAACGCACGTCATTTATATTTAATGTCGCAATACGGTTCGCATGGCGTTGAATCCCACTCTGTCGAGGCGCAACAACTTCTCCCTGCATCGGCGCTGGGGGCTGTTAGAAGACGTTCTCTCGCCCCTCTCCCTTCACCTTCAGCAATTATTAGGCCGTCTTCGTGAGTGCCCGCTGCCTCTGTATGACGTCCGGCGCCTCCTCAATATCGTCATACCACATCTTTTCAGGCTGTGATATATTCGTGTATATAGCCACAGCATCTGCGTCTGGAGAGCCAACTGGCTGTGATTCCTCTTCAGCATCACCACGTCCCGGTACCGTCAATGTGACAGACCGCTGTGGGTCTGATCGAACAGTTCCCATTGCCTCATCCTGTTTCATAGAGGCTGTTGTGTCGTCTTGGTCCACAGGCACATCGTCGTCGGGGCAAGGGGAGTCATCCCGAGGAGATGTCGTGCGACGCCGCCGTTTCCTCCTTTTCGGGGAATGTTGTTTGCGTGATCTTCCTTCCGTGTCCTCAGATTGTAGGGAATCACGGCTGCCCGACAGAAAAGCATCCGTAGGAACTGGAAGTGTTTAGAGTCCCATCGTTGTACTTGGCGGGAGTTCGGTCGAAACTAATGTTGTCGTCTCAGAGTGCGTTCCAGACGGAACAGCATCCGTAGTGGCTGGAACTGTTTCTTGTACTATCGGTGTGCTTGGTGGGAGTTCGGTCTCATCTGATGTTGTCGCCGTAGATTGTATGCTCGATGGAGCAGCATCCTCTGTCATCCCGACGTCTGCGACAAGGTTTCGGAGAGCGCCATCTTGATCTTCCACCGGGGCTGTGTCCTTTCGGTCATCAGCGGATGCAGTGAGGGCTTTGGCATAGGTGATCGGTAGTACTGTCATCGCCGGCGACGGCTCCCGCACATCTGAAGGCAGTTGCGAAATCCGCCGTTGCATACAGTTCGACCTGAGGTGTCCCTCCTGGCCACAGTCAGAACATGTACGTGGTTGACCATCGTAAATCACCACCGCCCGACAACCACCAATTGTCAGATATGACGGTACATGCTTCTGAAGATCAATAGCGATCTGTCGCACTCCGTTAAGAACGGGGTACGTGGTGAGTTGTGTCCAGCGTTCTGCCGTGTGACCATGTACCGTGCCGTATGGCTTAAAAGCCTCGATAACTTCTTCAGCCGGGAGCTCAAATGGCAGCTCAAAAACACGTATTGTCCGTACACCCAGACCAGCATGTTCTACAGTTACCGTGCCGACATTCCCGTCACTATGGCAAAATCGGAGACGTGCTTTTGTTGCCTGTAGAATTCTCTCACACGCCGCGTCATTTACTATCTTAACATACACCGTGGGACTAACGATGGACAGGTGAATTCCGACAATATCGTTTGGCGGTATCTTGACGTCCTCTCGAATGAATCGTTCCACTGCTAAAGCCTTTGGTCGTTCGTAGTCTTTGCAGAAATTGAATCGCAGTGTAGTTTTCCTGTACTTGTTCGTCATGATCGTTGTTACTAGCCCGCGCGCAGACTAAGTCCACAAGTAAACAAACACTCGCACACGTCGCACAGGCGGAAGTATCGGACCTCCGCTTCGCACGGCCGCTAGCGCCGAACTGCAAATATTTTCGCGCTGGTTTCGTTACGATGGTTGGCAAGGCGAAAGCTTCTGTCTGCTAACAGAAGCGATAAAAAGGCAGTAGTGCACGCCTTGACGTAAATACGAGGGTGAGTCAAATGAAAACCTTAAATATTTTTTTTATTATTATTTGTTCTGCAGAAGTGGTACAAAGCTGTATCACTTTTCAACATAATCTCCCCCACGCTCAATGCAAGTCCTCGAGCGTTTACAAAGTGCATAAATTCCTTTAGAACAAAATTCTTTTGGTAGTCCCCACAACCACTCATGCACCGCGTGGCGTACCTCTTCATCAGAACGGAACTTCTTTCTCTCCATTGCCTCTTTGAGTGGTCCAAACATATGGAAATCACTTGGGGCAAGGTCTGGTGAGTGCGGTGGACGAGGAAGACACTCAAAATGCAGGTCTGTGATTGTTGCAATTGCTGTACGGGCAGTGTGGGGCCTTGCATTGTCACGCTGACATGCTGACAGCAATCCAAGTCGCTTTGGTTTGATTGCAGGCCACTGATGTTTTTTTAGGAGATCTGTGTATGACGCACTGGTAACAGAGATCTCTCTAGGCGTGTAACGCTCCAAAATGACGCCTTTTTCGTCCCAAAAGAGAGTCAGCATAACCTTCCCTGCTGATGGTTCTGTTCGAAACTGCTTTGGTTTTGGTGATGAGGAATGGCGCCATTCCTTTCTCGCTTTCTTTGTTTCCGGTTGGTGGAAGTAAACCCAGGTTTCACCCCTAGTAACGATTCTTGCAAGAAAACCACCACCTTCTCGTTCAAAACGCTGAAGAAGTTCTTCAAAAGCATCAACACGTCGTTCTCTCATTTCAGGAGTCAGCTGCCGTGGCACCCATCTTACAGACACTATGTGAAACTGGAGCACATCATGCACAATGTGGTGTGCTGACCCATGACTAATCTGTAAACATGCTGCAATGTCACTCGTGGTTTTCCTTCACTATGGCTTCAACTGCTGCAATGTTCTGTGGAGTCACAACTCGTTGTGCCTGACCTGGACGAGGAGCATCTTCCACAGAAGTCACACCATTTTCGAACTTCATACTCCATTCGTAGACTTGCTGCTGTGACAGGCATGCATCCCCGTACTGAATTTTCATTCGTCGATGAATTTCAATAGGTTGCACACCTTCACTACGCAAAAACCGAATAACAGAACGCTATTCTTCCCTGGTGCAAGTCGCAAGTGGGGCGGTCATCTTCCTACTGATACTGCGACGCTGTGTGTGCATCTGCACTATGCTGCCACCTTCAGGCCATTCTGCACGCTGTTTGTAGCACGCTTACCAACTCACAGGATAACGGCGTGAAATTTCGATTTGCTATTACAAATTTAAGGTTTTCATTTGACTCACCCTCGTATATGCCATCTAGCAGCAATAGTAAAAAACCAACATAGTACAGGCAGCCTTATACAAACTGATATGAATGTATATTTTTTTTAAATAATTGTTTGTGTCTTGCTGTACATATTTCGTTAGATTATACTATCCGAAATATTAGAAAGCTATGTAAATATAAATGTACATTTTCGCGACTTTAGTACGTCAAAATCGTTAGTTGCATCCCCGAAGACGCGTTTAGACGGCAAAGTTACCGCCGTTGTTCAAATCACGAGGTGGCTCTAGAAGAAGTCTCTGAGCAAGGTCTTGTGCAGATTTTTGACTAAGGAACACGTATAGTAGCATGTGGTCCAATTTTGAGCTTATTAGCAAGAATAGCCTCGAGTACGAGAACAACCACCGGAACAAAAGACGAAAGCATATATTTTATTTGTGCAATCAGCGTAAAATGGACTTTGTACCAGGATGACTTATTTTTCAGTAAAAGACATGATGTAGTTGCTGTGTAAAACTTAAGTAATGTATGCGTGACTAATCTTTAAAGGTTTCTTTCTTGTGTCTTTATTTAAGTACTTTGCAGGAGTGTCCTTTCTCCTGCCAAACGTATATCACGAATTTTATAATTTTCAGTGATTAAAGTAGGTACATTATTTTGTAATACAAATCACTGCTAATTACTTACGCAAAGACAATTTTTTACTACAAAGCACAAATATTTACCACCTAAATTCTTTAAAAACAGAAGTAATATGTAGCAGATGCTGGACACCAGGAGAAGACGACGGAACGCATTGTGACTTTATATTATTCTCAGCAGCAAATACTGTGTTGCATTTCCGTCCACACAATTTCGCGACTTACAGTGAGTCCGACAAACGTAATTTTCTGTTCACCTAAGTGCAGGATGACGTGATATTTTTCCTTGAAAGTTAATATTTAAGAAAGTGGTACGTCATTCAGAAAGTGCATCATCTGCTTTGATACTGGGAAGTGCTGTAAATGCAACAAGTCTTTTCCTTGCAAGAAATACCGATTTGATGCTTCAGAAAGCAGCCACCACAGTGGCTAAACATCCTCAATGTTTAGCAGGTGTTTTACTCCAATATTTCATTATACATTTTTGTTGATCGTTAAAGTTCCTGAAATGTTTTTTTGCGGGAGTATAAGGGCTAATATTCCGCTAGGCAATCTTAATGTCTATGTGTTGTCCATGAGAGCCATAAGGTTACGTCATCGTTACAAGTGCCGACCGTATACAGGGTGAGTCATCTAACGTTACCGCTGGATATATTTCGTAAATCACATCAAATACTGACGAACCGATTCCACAGACCGAACGTGAGGAGAGGGGCTAGTGTAATTGGTTAATACAAACCATACAAAAATGCACGGAAGTATGTTTTTTAACACAAACCTAGGTTTTTTAAATGGAACCACGTTAGTTTTGTTAGCACATCTGAACGTATAAATAAATACGTAATCAGTGCCGTTTGTTGCACTGTAAAATGTTAATTACATCCGGAGATATTGTAACCTAAAGTTGTCGCTTGAAACCTCCGACGTTCAGTTGCGTGTTGTAACAAACACGGGCCACGGTCGGCGAGCAGCATCTGCAGGGACATGTTTACGATGACGACCGTGTTTACGAGTGTGGCTGTAGTGCACTGTTGTGGTTTGGTCTAGCTGTCGCAGTGTCCGCATGTAGCACTTGCTGCTATTGTTATTCTGCATTCGTCTCCGCACGCAGACCAACTGTAGTACACCGTGTTACCAGACGTCTGTGACAGTGTAGTATTATAGGAACTGTAACCATGGTGTATTCGAACTCTGAAAAGGCGGAGATGATACTCACCTATGGCGAGTGTCGACGAAATGCAGCTGAAGCCTGCAGGGTGTATGCAGAACGGTACCCGGACAGAGAGCATCCAACATGCCGCACATTGCAAAACATCTACCGCCAACTGTATGCAACAGGCATGGTCGTAGCAAACGGGTCCGTAACAGGCCCGTCACAGGAGAAGCGGGTGCAGTTGGTGTGTTAGCTGCTGTTGCCATGAACCCACACATGAGTACACGGGACATTGCGAGAGCCGGTGGACTGAGTCAAAGTAGTGTCATGGGTATACTGCATCGTCACCGCTTTCACCCGTTTCATGTGTCGCTACATCAGCAATTACATGGTGATGACTTTAATCATCGAGTGCAATTCTGTGATTGGGCATTAACAGAGAATGCGTTGCAGTTCTACCTGTTTACTGATGAAGCGGGTTTCACAAACCCCGGGGCAGTGAATCTACGGAACATGCATTGCTCGTCCGTGGACAATCCTCGCTGGCTCAGACAGGTAGAGCGACGGCGACCGTGGACTCTAAATGTATGGTGCGGAATCATTGGCGACCACCACATTGGTCCTCACTTCATTGTAGGGGCCCAAACAGCTGCAACATACATCGCGTTTCTGCAGAATGATCTGCCAACGTTGCTCGAAAATGTCCCACTGGAAACGCGTCGACGTATGTGGTATCAACATGATGGTGCACCTGCACATTCCGCAATTAACACTAGGCTGACCCTTGACAGGATGTTCGACGGGCGTTTCATAGGATGTGGAGGACGCATAAATTGGCCAGCCCGTTCTCCTGATCTTACACCTCTGGACTTCTTTCTGTGGGGTACGTGAAAGGAGAATGTGTATCGTGATGTGCCTACAACCCCAGAGGATATGAAACAACGTATTGTGGCAGCCTGCTGCGACATTACACCAGATGTACTGCGGCGTGTACGACTTTCATTACGCCAGAGATTGCAATTGTGTGCAGCAAATGATGACCACCACATTGAACATCTATTGGCCTGACATGTCGGGACACACTCTATTCCACTCCGTAATTGAAAACGGAAACCACGTGTGTACGTGTACCTCACCCCTCATGGTAATGTACATGTGCTTCGGTAAAAAAGACCAATAAAAAGGTGTTAGCATGTGGACGTAATGTGCTGTTCCAGTCTCTTCTGTACCTAAGGACCATCACCGTTCCCTTTGGATCCCTACGTAATTCGGTGTTCTCCGATACACACGATCGAACAGCGGAGGAGAGGTACTCAAGCGTCACCTTCAGGTTACAATATCTCCGGATGTAATTAACATTTTACAATACAACAAACGGCACTGATTACGTATTTGTTTATATGTTCAGATGTGCTAACCAAACTAACGGGGTTCCATTTAAAAAAACCTAGGTTTGTGTTGAAAAAACATACTTCCGTGCATTTTTGTATGGTTTGTATTAACCAATTACACTAGCCCCTCTCCTCACGTTCGGTTTGTGGAATCGATTCGTCAGTATTTGATGTGGTTTACGAAATATATCCAGCGGTAATGTTAGGTGACTCACCCTGTATAGTGTTCTGTTGTCCTCTGCATTTTCTTTGTACAACTACAATTATTTTTTTATTTCCTTTCGTGTGGGAGTGTGCATGCTCTGTATACTGGAGAGCCATCAGCAGTGGAGTTACTGAGCACCAACTGCAGGCGACTGTCTGCCCAAATATAATGAGTCCGAGCGCCGATTTCGGTCATTTGCAGCAGTTAGGTCTTCGTTGTTAGGATAAATCCGGGTGGGACATGGCAAGCCCAGTGGCGTGTCCAGTTTATTAAAACAGTTTATATTTTTACATGTATCGCTTCCCAGACTTTTTAGCTAACTGATGGGAAATAAAGTGACATCAAAAATAAAGTTCTCGAAAATGGCCAGGAATTCTGCGTTTCAGCTGCTTACTCGGGGCTACCACAAACGGTTGGCTTGCGGCCTCATTGCTTACAGAAAATAATGAAAAAAAAAACATTCTTGATAGCAAAACAGAGGATAATTTAGTATTGGCGGCCGTTATCAGTCTATACAGACCGTCTTCAGATGTTAAGGCATCTTCTTCAAGTGATTCGTGGAGGCGCTGTGTAGAGTCGAAAAGTACTTTCATCAACTGGTCAGCAGTCGAAACATGCTGGCACTAATAAATTATCTTCTATGTTGCGATCAAGACTGGTTTTTTTTCATTATAACTAAATTTAGATCACTGTACTCCAAATTTTATCAAAAACGATCAGCTTTCGGAAAACCTTCTAGCCAGCTAACGAAGACCTGCTGCAAACAACAAATCGACATTTTCCTGAATCCAAGAAAGTTTAGTAAGGAAAGGCAAAAAGGTAAAGACCTCACTCTAAGACAGCATAAGAGAGAACGTTTGCCAATCGCCATTAACACACCGTTATAGCCATGAACTGCAGACCTGAATCCGCAATCTCTCTCCTAAGCGAAAAATAATAATGGTGTAATTTATACTGTGTGCAGAGCCGAGTGGAGCGTCTGAATCAGAGGCTGAGACGGTTTTGCGACCGTGTGGGTTGCAGATTCCTCGACTTGCGCCATAGGGTGGTGAGGTTTCAGGCTGGATAGGTCAGGAATCAATTACACGCAACAAGCGGCCACACGGGTAGCAGGGGATGCGTGGGCTGAGCGGTTTTTTAGGTTAGATGGCCTTGGGCAAGTACAGAAACGGCAAGAGCGTCAACGGGTGCGGGGCAAAGTCAGGACATGCGGGGACCAAGCAGCAATCGGTATTGTAAATGTAAACTGTCGATGCTGCGTTGGTAAAGTACCGGAATTTCAAGCGCTGATAGAAAGCACCGAAGCTGAAATCGTTACAGGTACAGAAAGCTGGCTTAAGCCAGAGATAAATTTTGCCGAAATTTTTACAAAGGTACAGACGGTGTTTAGAAAGGATAGATTGCATGCAACCGGTGGTGGAGTGTTCGTCGCTGTTAGTAGTAGTTTATCTTGTAGTGAAGTAGATGTGGATAGTTCCTGTGAATTATTATGGGTGGAGGTTACACTCAACAACCGAGCTAGGTTAATAATTGGTTCCTTTTAGCGACCTCCCGACTCAGCAGCATTAGTGGCAGAACAACTGAGAGAAAATTTGGAATACATTTCACACAAATTTTCTCAGCATGTTATAGTCTTAGGTGGAGATTTCAATTTACCAGATATAGACTGGGACACTCAGATGTTTAGGACGGGTGGTAGGGACAGAGCATCGAGTGACATTATACTGAGTACACTATCCGAAAATTACCTCGAGCAATTAAACAGAGAACCGACTCGTGGAGATAACATCTTGGACCTACTGATAACACTTACAGAGTCGAAAAATTCGGACTTTTCGACTCTTTAAGTGCAGAACAGGGAATCAGTGATCATAAGGCCGTTGCAGCATCCCTGAATATGGAAGTTAATAGGAATATAAAAAAAGGGAGGAAGGTTTATCTGTTTAGCAAGAGTAATAGAAGGCAGATTTCAGACTACCTAACAGATCAAAACGAAAATTTCTGTTCCGACACTGACAATGTTGAGTGTTTATGGAAAAAGTTCAAGGCAATCGTAAAATGCGTTTTAGACAGGTACGTGCCGAGTAAAACTGTGAGGGACGAGAAAAACCCACCGTGGTACAACAACAAAGTTAGGAAACTACTGCGAAAGCAAAGAGAGCTTCACTCCAAGTTTAAACGCAGTCAAAACCTCTCAGATAAACAGAAGCTAAACGATGTCAAAGTTAGCGTAAGGAGGGCTATGCGTGATACGTTCAGTGAATTCGAAAGTATAATTCTATGTACCGACTTGACAGAAAATCCTAGGAAGTTCTGGTCTTACGTTAAATCTGTAAGTGGCTCCAAACAGCATATCCAGACACTACGAGATGATGATGGCATTGAAACAGAGGATGACACGCGTAAAGCTGAAATACTAAACACCTTTTTCCAAAGCTGTTTCACAAAGGAAGACCGCACTGCAGTTACTTCTCTACATCCTCGCACAAACGAAAAAGTAGCCGACATCGAAATAAGTGTCCAAGGAATAGAAAAGCAACTGGAATCACTCAACAGAGGAAAGTCCACTGGACCTGACGGGATACCAATTCGATTCTACACAGAGTACGCGAAAGAGCTTGCCCCCCTTCTAACAGCCGTGTACCGCAAGTCTCTAGGGGAACGGGAGGTTCCAAATGATTGGAAAAGAGCACAGGTAGTCCCAATCTTCAAGAAGGGTCGTCGAGCAGATGCGCAAAACTATAGACCTATATCTCTGACGTCGATCTGTTGTAGAATTTTAGAACATGTTTTTTGCTCGAATATCATGGCGTTTTTGGAAACCCAGAATCTACTATGTAGGAATCAACATGGATTCCAGAAACAGCGATCGTGTGAGTCCAAACTCGCTTTATTTGTTCATGAGACCCAGAAAATATTAGATACAGGCTCCCAGGTAGATGCTATTTTTCTTGACTTCCGGAAGGCGTTCGATACAGTTCCGCACTGTCGCCTGATAAACAAAGTAAGAGCCTACGGAATATCAGACCAGCTGTGTGGCTGGATTGAAGAGTTTTTAGCAAACAGAACACAGCATGTTGTTATCAATGGAGAGACATCTACAGACGTTAAAGTAACCTCTGGCGTGCCACAGGGAAGTGTTATGGGACCATTGCTTTTCACAATATATATAAATGACCTAGTAGATAGTGTCGGAAGTTCCATGCGGCTTTTCGCGGATGATGCTGTAGTATACAGAGAAATTGCAGCATTAGAAAATAGTAGCGAAATGCAGGAAGATCTGTAGCGGATAGGCACTTGGTGCAGGGAGTGGCAACTGACCCTTTACATAGACAAATGTAATGTATTGCGAATACATAGAAAGAAGGATCCTTTATTGTATGATTATATGCTAGCGGAACAAACACTGGTAGCAGTTACTTCTGTAAAATATCTGGGAGTATGCGTGCGGAACGATTTGAAGTGGAATGATCATATAAAATTAATTGTTGGTAAGACGGGTACGAGGTTAAGATTCATTGGGAGAGTCCTTAGAAAATGTAGTCCATCAACAAAGGAGGTGGCTTACAAAACACTCGTTCGACCTATACTTGAGTATTGCTCATCAGTGTGGGATCCGTACCAGATCGGGTTGACGGAGGAGATAGAGAAGATCCAAAGAAGAGCGGCGCGTTTCGTCACAGGGTTATTTGGTAACCGTGATAGCATTACGGAGATGTTAAACAAACTCAAGTGGCAGACTCTGCAAGAAAGGCGCTCTGCATCGCGGTGTAGCTTGCTCGCCAGGTTTCGAGAGAGTGCGTTTCTGGATGAGGTATTGAATATATTAGTTCCCCCTACTTATACCTCCCGAGGAGATCACGAATGTAAAATTAGAGAGATTAGAGCGCGCACGGAGTCTTTCGGACAGTCGTTCTTCCCGCGAACCATATGCGACTGGAACAGGAAAGGGAGGTAATGACAGTGGCACGTAAAGTGCCCTCCGCCACACACCGTTGGGTGGCTTGCGGAGTATAAATGTAGATGTAGATGTAGATGTAGATGAACTAGGAAGTTTTCTAACCTATAAAAATTGTTAGCTGTTAGATTTCTGAAATCACCTGCAGTGATTTATGCATTCCAAAATTTTCACATTAGTCAATCGACATATTTCGATGAAATTTATTGGAAGTCACTTTGTAGAGATCTATATATTAAAATATTTTTATGTTATTATCATTAAAATCATTGGCAGCTCTACTGTGGCTTAATATTGATGGCACCCTCTTTTGTAAAATATTTCGTAGGTCAAAGTGATCCTCATTCGGATCACCAGGCGACAACTGCTCATGGAGATCTTGTCACCAGGAAAAACAAAACTGGCCTTTCGTGGTTCGGAGCGTGAAATGTTAGATCCCTTAATCGGGTAGGTAGGTAGGTTAGAGGATTTAAAAAGGAAAATTCATAAGTTGAAGTTAGATACAGTCGGAGTTTGAAGTGTGGTGCAGCAAGAACAACACTTGTGATCATGCCAGTACAGGATTAACAACAAAAAATCAAATAGGAGTAATGCAGGAGTAGACCTAATAATGAGTAGAAAAATGCTATTGTGGACAAGTCACTATGAACAGCGTAGTTAATGCATTATCGTACTCAAGTAACACAGGAAGCCAATCTTCAACACAGTAGCACAAGTTTGCAGGGTGACAATTTTCGAAATATGTAAAATAAAATAGTCATAACTATTGAACGGTTTGCGTTAGGACATTCAAATTGCACGGTTGGATGGAAGGGGGGGAGGGGGAATTAGTATGCGCATGCATGATTTGGTTTTGCGACGAAGAACCCTTTCATTTAGATGGGTTCGTCAATAAGCAAAATTGGCACATTTTGGGGGACTGAGAATCCGCATTTCGCGATCGAGAAGTCTCTTTACCCTCTACGGTGTGACTATGTGGTGTGCAATAACCAGTTACGGAATAGCTGATGCGATATTTCTTGATGGCACGGTGACTGCGAGTGGTACGTGAAGGTTTCGGAAGATGTTTTCATCCCCATTATCCAAAGTGACCATGATTTCGACAATATGAGTACATGCAAGACGGAGGTCGACACCATTGAAGCAGGAGAGTGTCTGATGTCATGGAAGAGCACTTTGGGGACCACAGTCTGGCTCTGGCGTACCCAGAGGCCATTAGCATGGACCTCGAAAGACCACGATATTCTCCGGATCTGAACACATGCGACTCGTTTTCGGGGGGCTGTATTAAAGACAAGGTGTACAGCAATAGCCCCAAAACCATTGCTGAGCTGAAAACAGCCATTCAGGAGGTCATTAGCAGCATCAATGTTCTGACCCTTCAGCGGTTCATGCAGAATTTCGCTATTCATCTGCGTAACATGTCGCCAATCAGGGTAGGCATATCAAATGTGTCATAACATAAATCCGAATATCTGTAATGACGTTTACGTGTTAAAGTGTGTGCACGACGTAGTGTGTAACTAATTTACGTTTTTTTTCATATAGTCGAATAATTGGCACCCTGTACATGCCAGCTATCTACGCAGATCGAGTCAAAGTATTTGTGATGAGGTACAGAAACTGTTCAGATAATTAATGGAGACGAAAATTTAGTAATTATGAGTGATTTGCATTCGATAGGAAGGAAAAATAGTAGAAGAATATGGACTAGGGGAAAGGAATGAAAGAGAAAGTCACCTGGCAGAATTTAGCAAAGAGCACAGTTTAATCATTGGTTTAAGAATCATCAAAGAAAGTCGTATACTTGGAAGACACCTGGCGTCATTGGAAGGTTATTTAATGGTAAAACACAGACTTATAAACCAGATTTTAAATTTTAGGACATTTCCAGGAGCAGATGTAGACTCTGCATATAATTTATTGGTTATGAACTGCAGATTAACTAAAGACATTGCACATAAGGTAGGAAATTAAAGAGATGGGACATGGATAAACGCAGTTGAGAGTTGATAAAGAGCATAAGGCAACGTTTGATTGAAGCAGGGGAAAGAAAGACGTATTGGCAACTTTGGGTAATGGAACAAAAAATGAGTACTGCTTCTGGTATTAGCAGTAACCAACCTACATTCCCTCTAACATCCAATCATTAAAAACTTTCAGCCCAGTAAAAATTTTGCAGTTCTCTGGCGGTATAAAATCACTTTCTTATCTCCCTAATCGGAAACTATACGAGACACTTAGGACTTCTGGCCAGTTCAAATAATATGTCCGCTTCTCAGCGCCTCTGAGTGAATCTGGGGACAAACGATATGCGCTTTTCGCTACCATTACAGTTAAACAATATGGACGTCGCCTGCTGAAATTTCTCCCCCAGTCGCGCTGTAATATTAGGCTGTGTTCATTACTCTGTGGCACCAACCGTAAATTTTCGCTTGCACTTTTCAATTTGCCCACCGGCCCACGCTTGCACTATAAACCGGTGACATTGAACTAATTGACAATTATGAAATTAAACTATATTAGTCTGTTGTGCTGCATTATCCTGTACTTTTTCTATGTGCTTAACATTTATGAAAGGCTCAGAAACTTATTCTTAATAACTTTATCAGAGTATATACCTACAGGGCTCTTTCCTAAATCACTGAAGGCAAAATATCCCAGATTAGGTTCTCTGAAAAGTACTCTGCCGATTTACTTCTCAACCTCCCTCTTTTACTGTCTCCTTTATGACTTCGTCGTCGGTGAGACTTTAGACCATAATCTTCCTTCCTTTTTATTATGTTCATTGTAGGTCGTGGACCTGGCTTTTGGTTTGTGGGAAAGAAATCAAGGAAGTACATTTTATTTAAGTGTGACACAATCAAATGATGTTACATTACGAAACGTTTTGGTTTTACAGTCGTAATATTATTGTTATGAGTCTCCGTAAAGATATTTTTCATTGGAGTAGAAGTTTTCCAACAAAAAGTTCCTAAGTATTAAATGTCACTACATTGCTCACAACACTTATCTGCTCCGTTGTTGCCAGTACATCTGATCTCTTTCTTTATTGTGTTAAACCCTCAGGTCTCTATATAGGTTATATTTCGTTTTTTGTTGTAGTAATACTTTCATCCTATAGACTATTTTTTAGAAAAGAGAAGTATTGATACCATCGATTAATGTACGTACTGTGAAACAGTCGTCGAAATAATGTTTTTCGGAGAGCTATCTCAGGATGTTCTAGAAGTAACTCCACATACAATTACTAAGACGCGCTTCTATATTGTGAAAATCTTATTGCTGTAAGTTGTGCTTCCCAAAAAAAATTATTTTGTAGCTTATCATGCAGAATAAACAAAATTTCTTGGATTTTAATTCGCCTACAACTGTAATCACGTGTGTTGTAAATTTAGCAGCATTATAGTAGTTCAGCAATGGTTCAGTGAGAGGTTAATTAAGATTATGATGTAATTGTAGTCTCAAAAACTGACCTCTATGTATTTCTTGTCTTTCATTTTTTTAGTAGACTATTTTCATGTCTTGTAGAATTCCACGAGAAGTACTTCGTAAAAGGACAGGGTTGTTTCAAAATGAGTTATTTCGTTTTATTCGAACAATAACATACAGTTTTCAGAAAGTTCACAAGCTGCCTTGCCAGTCACAGGACAGGCACTATTTGCTATTCCTGTAACGGTATCATCTAGTAAAACAGTAAGACTTTCACCAACTGATTATGCAAGTGGAATGCCATTACCAGAAATAATTGTAAACCCAAAATAGAACCCCGTGTTGATTCATGTCAGAGTGCTGAAGCTCCAACTTGCTATTTCCAGGTGATCAGGATCGATGGACAGACATTCCTTTCTGCTATGCTGTATCACTGGGTTAAGAGACATGGAAGAGGACCATAACCTATGGATGGAAAGGATAGAGCAAAATCTCGAGAACGTCTCCGTTTTTTCTCGTAAAGCATGATAGATCTATACGAAGACGAATAAAAGTTTACAGTAGAATACAAGCAGCAGAGATGAAATTCTTGAGACGAGTGAAAGACAACAGAAGAAGAGATTAAATGAAGAATGGCGTTCGAAATGATTTAAATGAATATGATTGAGCCGTGGCGCGGCTCTGGGGCGCTAGACGCTATCGATGACTCCTCTGGTTGAGGTTGGCACTATGTGCGATCGCGAGCGCCTCCTGTCGGAGCGGGTCCTAACGAGGGAGTGAGTGCGAGTACGGGAGTCTGGGGCGGACAGTAGGGGAGAACGCACATTGCGGCCGCACTCTGAGGCGACAAGAGAAGAGTTGTGGTGCACGGCCGAGAAGGGAGCGTTGAGCAAGGCGGCAGTCAGCATCGCTTTCCGGGGGACAGAGAGTTGCGGCAGTGTAGCAAGCAGACACCAGCTCCGGGAGCAGTGCTCCGGTTTGTGGACGTGACGTGGGTCGTATTTTGGCGCAGTATAGTTTCCTTGCTACGCATCTGCTGCTCCCTTTATGCCCACGTGTGTTGTTCTGTCCGTAAGTGCATTGAAAAGGTTACGCTCCGGCTGGAACAGTGGCTTGTGCTTTACGTTCATGCACCCTGACTCATTTGTTTTGCTGCAGGCAGCTGTAATTTCAGAGATTTTTTTTTTTTCGTCGCGATTGTCTTAGCCCGGTGGTGCCTAGTATCCGAGAACAAGACAGCTAACGTGTGACCTGTTGTTTTGGGTTTTGGAGTCCTGTTTGGGCAACCTAGTTATCACGCACACAAATGTATTGCCGCCGAGTGAGGTTAGTCCTAATCTTGTGGAACTGAGCTTTCAGTGACTGGCTCGTCTGCAAATTAATTAATTTAACCTTTGTGGTGTTGTTTTTTGCTTTCAATGGTGAATTTCTTGTCATTCATTTGTGTATGTTTCGCCGTTAATAATAACTGTAAGATAGCAAGGTCTTGAAGGACTTGCGTATCGTGACTGTATTTTGGCAACTGTTTAATTTGTTCTTGTTTATCGGTCTGGTGAAAACTTATGCCAAGTTTACTAATTTCCGCCTGTGGTCCGGAAGTTGGTTTGGAAGTAAATCCGTTGGTAAATCTGTACTGGACCTAACTATTAACTGATCTTGCGTTGAACTAATGCCATTATTAAATCGTTTCTTGTGTGCTATAAATTGTATTACCATAGACAAGGAGACAGGGCTCATTCTGTGGTCGAGGGGTAGGCACGGTTGCTGCTTTACGCGTGGCGTCTTGTCACTCGCTATCATTTCCCGCGTTAGTACGGGCGACGTGAGATTTGTTTGCTTGCGGCTGTATGGCCGCTAGTCAGCTGTGCCTGCTCCCGCTTCAGGGTGTGCCGTGTTTCGTAAGGCGTACGCTGACTTTCAGTCATTGTTACTCCTGTGTTGCTGTCGGTCGCTTACCGAAACGTTGTAACTTAGCTTTCATGATTTTACTTAATTCAAGCATTCTTGTAAAGCAGTCCTTTATCTACGTTTAATTAATTGGCAATTCTTTATTGGGGTTATTCACTGGTTGAAGGTTAACATATGTTTGCAACCAATTTTATGCCCTTGCTTAATTGAGATTTGTTAAGAGCCTTTATTGCTGGAAGATCATTAAAGCTTGGGTGCTTGTAATTGTGAATACTGTTGTCTATGTTGTGGGCTACCCTTCCACTTCCACAACCAAGCTGTCCTATCTACCAGTACCAATGATATTAATGAGAAAAGAACTTAATACAGAGAGGTGGAAACGTGGATAGAATGAAAGACGGAAGACTGTCCAAAAAAATCACAGGTCGATCTAGGAAAAGATGGACATTCTTATTGAAGATGAAACAGGCAAATGCCTAATCCATGTATTAAGACGACAACGGAAAGCATGAATGAGACGACCATCGATGTTGTAGGCACGATTCTTTCGTAGAAGTTACGTGACACGCTGAGAACAACAAAGGGCTTGAGCCTCATCACAAACGGAACAATAGGAGAAGCACGAAAAACAGCTGTCCATTCATAATGAATAACGTACTCGCAAGAAGCTTGTCTCTAACGCTTTCCAACACAAAAGTAAAAATACGTAATTTTATTGTTTAAGTTTAATTGTTGAATTCATGAATAGGAAATATCTTGACTGAAACGAATACTTCATAAGGTCCGTGTTTATTACTGCTGGTTAGTGATGTGAAGATCTTGAGCTCACATCCAGATAACGTCCTCGGAATTTTCTACCACACAAATTGAAGAATGGTTCCGCCCATGGACATGATACGAAATTAGAAGCACTTCAAGAAGGGTTGAACAAGTCAAGAAGCTCAAAATATTTCTCTTGACATATTTATGACTGACAACAGAAAATTATAAACCTGATAGGATTTCCAGGATGTCCTAAGAGATTTACCGAATTCGGTAAAATAATTCTTCGCATTATAAAAGATGCAACAGAAATGCAGTCACACTGCTTCCTTGAAGAGCTGCAGTTGAATAGTAAACAACACAGTAATCGCATTTCCATTTTTGCTTCGTTAGCTATTATTAAAAAATCCAAAATTAAGAGCAAAATTTGAAATATCTTTGGGTGAGTGTAATTGGATTTCGTCTGATCTCTTAACCCCTCTGTCTTTTGTATCAGTGTTGCAAAGAAAACAGATGGGCAGCGGTGCAAATAACGACGGTATGGGCTGTCGGTATTTGCTGTTAGTAGCAAAACCAACTTTAGTCCTCACTCTTTTATACAAAACTGCTCGGATACGTCTCGGGTTTGTTTTCCCAGTAGTTTTATTCTATGTTTAGCTTCCACGTGAGTGCGGATAAGCTTACTAAAGAGGAGTTGGGTGATATACACCTCATGTATGGATTCTCTGAGTGCAGTTTAAGAGTGGCGCAGAAACGCTTTGCTGACGAGGAGAACACGGCAAGTGTCATAAACCGATTCCCCAGAAACTTCGCTCAGTGGAAGAAGGGTCAAAATAAGCGAACGCGGTTCTCGGCTTATCTGTAGACACTCGCCCGTTTCTGAAAAAACGACTGTCAAAGCTTTTGAGATATTTTTCCAAGTACTTTACTTGGCTTTTACAACACAATGTCACTAGACGAACTGGAGGCATTGTGGGTAGTGACG
The DNA here is from genome assembly GCF_021461395.2 of Schistocerca americana. Taxonomy (NCBI): domain Eukaryota; kingdom Metazoa; phylum Arthropoda; class Insecta; order Orthoptera; family Acrididae; genus Schistocerca; species Schistocerca americana. The sequence goes on from NC_060122.1 coordinate 330,213,487, forward strand.
CGGGCTCTTAATTTAGCGCCCCGTGTTCGAAACCCGATTCTTGCTTTTATTTTTGTTTTTCATTTATATACACACGAATGTTTTCCAGTGTATATTGATATAATATTGTCTTTATTGGTCTACTAATTCTATGTAAGATGAATGAATTTAAAAAAAATTGAGAAAGTTGTTTGGAATTCTCTTCGGGGAAATTCCCGTAGTGTATCTCGAGTCATGATTAATTGCAAGCGCCAGTTTTCGGAAAAGTGATCCATTATGCATGATTTGCTGCGAAATTATTTCCAACGCCCAAAATCTTCACCAGTGTTAACGACGAATCCTTCTCTAGTGAGATTCAAACGAAGAAATGTCACTGTGGTAAAACTGCCTTCACACAATGCTCCTGGTGTTTGGAATATCTGTGTTTCTAATGTTTCTACGATCGATATCATCCAAGGGAATGCACCAAACCTTCCTTAAGAATAAACATATGAATAAAATATAAGAGTGAATATACGAAGTCATATAAGAACGAAATATTAGAATACGACAATTTAAAAAGATTGTAACCCCTCAATATATCATACCCAAATATATTATATAGTAAATGTGTCACGTTTATTGCAGTTGCAATTTTATCCATATAACGCTCTTTTATATCCTAATTTGATAAGAAAGATTCATGTAGTAACCTACTACGCACATGAGGAAATAAATGAAAAGAATAAAACGAAATATAATAAAACAATCGGGTTTAGAACATGGGGAGCAAAATTATGAAGTCGTGACGGTAACAAGTGACCCACTATTTCATATAAGAATACCTCGAAAACTTCGACCGTTCTTTTTTTTCTGGGGGAAGCTCCTGGGACATCAAATAATTGCACTTGATATGTTCTCCTCGTTAGTTGCTTCTGCGGCAACTTCAGCAACGTCACAGTACTTTTGCACCTGCACATGTGTTGTACGTTTTGATGAACGCATTTTCACAGAAACAAAGTTAACAGGGTATCACACCCTAATAAACCATAATTACATTATTGCCCTGGAACGATTCACTCGCGACCACGAGTCTCTTACACCAAAATACTCAGAAAATTTCCCTGAATAACCTCAGGAATTCTCGCGCTGGAGATCAAGATTACCCTACAAACAAATCACCGGCGAGTACTTTGGTGCATATTACGCACATAAATTTATTTATGTATTATCACCCCTCTGGGGCGGAGACGGTAGATATTAGTATTGAATCCACAGTTTTCGGTGCCGCTTGTGTGATTGGAGACAATAGTGATCACTCTTCACCCGATCATTATGGTTAAGCATTAAAAGCTGAGGATAACTGAGTGACGTGTAAAAATGATCAAAAGTACTGGTATTTGTGTTGAATCCAAAGTTACCGTAGTTGTTAAACGGGTTACTCACAGTCACATTTCGTTTACTCAAACAGGTTTCTATACTAGCTTCTGAAAACACTTTGAAAATATTTTCATTATCTTTGAGTCCTGAGTTATAGTTTACTTTCTTTACACGCATCCATACGTGCACCTGTACATATATAAAGCTTAGATAGCGGTTACTACACTGAAGCGCCAAAGAAAGTGGTATAGACATGCGAATTCAAACACAGAAATACGAAAACAGGCAGAATCCGACGCTGCTATATAATTCATCAAGTGTCTGTTCCAGTTGTTAGACCGGTTACTGCTACTACAGTGACAGGTTATCAAGATTTAAGTGAGTTTGAACGAGGTGTTATAGTCGGCGCACGAGCGATGGAACACAGCATCTCCGACGTGGCGATGAAGTGGAGATTTTCCCGTATGACCATTTCACGAGTGTATCGTGAATATCAGGAATCCGGTAAAACATAAAATATGCGCAGGAAAAAGATCCTGCAAAAGAGGGACCAACGACGACTGAAGAGAATCGTTCAACGTGACGTAAAGCTATATTGCAGAAATTATACCTAATATGCAATCGATGCACTAGCGCAATTCGCTTTGACACTGTAAGGATGCAGAGGCTTGCCTCACTAGGGGTAAGATAGACACTGCCTACAGGAAAATTAAAGAGACCTTTGGAGAGAAGAGAACCACTTGTATGAATATCAAGAGCTCAGATGGCAACCCAGTTCTAAGCAAAGAAGCGAAGGCAGAAAGGTGGAAGGAGTATATAGAGGGTTTATACAAGGGCGATGTAGTGCAGTCCTTCCGCAAATTGTTGCAGGTGTCAATGCCGAACCTACATTATTGAACTGTTGATGACTGGAAACATGTTGCCTGGTCGGACGAGTCTCGCTTTAAACTGTATCGAGTGGATCGACATGTATCGATATGGACACAGCTTCATGAATCCATGGACTCTGCACGTCAGCAGGGGACTTCATGCTGGTGGAGGCGTGAGCAGTTGGAGTGGTATGGAACCCCTGATACGTCTAGACACGGCTCTGACAAGTAACACGTACGTAAGCGTCCTGTCGGATCACACGCATCCTTTCATGTCCATTATGCATTCCGACGGACTTGGTCAGTTCCAGCAGGACAATGTGACACCCCAAAAGCCCAGAATTGCTAAATAGTGGTTCAAGGTGGTTACAGGAACGCTCTTCTGAAATTAAACACTTCCGCTGCCCACCAAACTCGCCAGACATGACTATTCAAAAATGGCTCTGAGCACTATGGGACTTAACTTCTGAGGTCATCAGTCCCCTAGAACTTAGAATTACTTAAACCTAACCAACCAAAGGACACCACATACATTCATGCCCAAGGCAGGATTCGAACCTGCGACCGTAGCCGTCGCGCGGTTTGAGACTGTAGCGCCTAGAACCGCTGGGCCCCCCGGCCGGCAGACATGACTATTATTAAGCATATCTGGGATGCCTTAAGGCATGCTGTTCAGAAGAGATCTCCACTCCCTCGTACTCTTGCGGATTTATGGACATCCCTGCAGGATTCATGGCGTCAATTCCTCTAGCACTACTTCAGACACTAATCGAGTTTATGCCACGTCGTGCTGCGGCACTTCTGCGTGCTCGCGGGGGCCCTACACGATATTAGGCAGGTGTAACAGTTTCTTTTTGCTGTTCAGTGTAGTGTGCCGTGTGGTATCCCTGATCTTGACAAACAGGGTTTACCATTCATGACGTATAGTGGTCAATGTTCAGCATCCATTTAGCTGTAGTGTAAGGTCTTGCATTATTCTGTTCTGAAAGTACCACATGGTACTCTCATTTCAACAAGTACCAAATCAGTCCTGTTGTCATATCCAATAGCTCCCCACACCACGACTCAAGGAATTGGGCAGGAAGGGCGCTAGAGAATACCTGATTACCGAGACCTTTCACCGGGTTGTTTACAAACGAGTCTGCGTCGGTTTGACCGCCACATTCAGTAGCAGCAAGATATACTGTTGAACTCCAAAGAATGTACCAATCTGCCAGTTGACTCTGGATCTTCACCATGCAAGTCCTGTTTCCTGTTGTTTGGGTTCAGCTCGAGATCACGACCCAGCTACCACTAATCTCTTCGCGACCGATTTCAGCTACTGTAATCCGCCTACTCTCTAGGTGGTGCTACCCTTCTGGGAGAACAAGTGGTGACTCTTCTTGGCACATTGGTGTCTAAAGTTCATTTCGTCACTAGTCATTCCACAGTTATCGCATTACAGCCAGCTGCCTGTGCAGTATGTCGGTGTGATGCTCATGTTTCTCTCCAAAGCTGAAAGATGGCGATAAGCTGCACGTCCTCTGGGGATATTTTACTACGGTCTCCACCTAAAAGTTCCAGGAAGACTGAACACACCCAGTAACCATTATGCACTGATATGTAGGAAAGGTTTTCTTACCTTCACTGTATTTTAAGAAGAGGTTGACATTTCACTCAACATAGCTCACTGGTAGGGAAATGCTGAAGTATCAGTTTGGTAGTGTCCCTGTCAACGTTTTATTTGGGTAGCACTTTTCATTTCCGTCAGTGTACTTTTGAAAAACTTAAAATAAAATATCTTTCATTATTCACTGTAGGTGCATTTGATTCTTTTTTGTGTCTCATAGAAAACTGGAATAACCGTGCCTGTCCGGGTAAAGGGCTAATTTTTCTTAAGAGAAATCACCCTCACTAGCTTTTGTAACTGAGATCGCTAATACATGCTAATGGGGCAGGGGAAAGTCCTGGGTAATAGGCCAGGGGAAATTGTCATGCACAAGCCCTAAACAAGCTACGCTTATGTTATGCATTCAGTCCTAAACCAATCTGCGACATCCCGTGGAGAGGGATCAAACATTGATCCGACTCTCGGATCGAATTTCGTTTTCTCCGTTCCTTTCACTTCCATAATTCTCTGTAACAACACATCCACAGTATCTCACACAGTACGCTAAGGCAGGAGGACCACAGCTTAGCGTGTACTCCGACAGGAAAAAACCGCAAGAACATGATATACTCTTTCTACGGGGTCAAACTATTCTCCCAACCAATTTCAGTAACAAGCGACAAACAATCAGTTATCTTTAACGGTAATGATAAGGGAATGGATTAATTCGCCCCAACGCTTCACTTTAGATTTTGCATTTATTGTCACACCCTTCAGTGTAAACCATAGAACAAGCAAGTGTAACAATGAGAGAATATTTGCACTCGTAATATTTGCTAAATAACTTAAGAATTACTTAATGAACAATAGGAATCTAAAATTATTTCGTATTAACAAACATTTTTAAGACCACAAACAATAAAGATCAACGGTTAATAAAGTCCCATAAACTTGAGCAAGGATCACCTTTTCAGTCTCTGAATGAAGTCAGTAGGTGACATAGGGGGAATCAGACATACATTAAATGTTACACCATTAAGGACGATCACTCATTAAGAATTATATCCACAAACCAAAGAATATTCATTTAAAGCAATTAACATCAATAGCAAATAATTAAGTCACGTCTCAGAAAATATGTCAAAACCAAATCTTTCAGTTCTATAACAATACTGGATCGTGGAATACGCCGGATTACTGACACAGAAGGCTAAATCTTACCAAACAGCAATATCTCCAAACCTAGAACTATCTTAATAGTGTACAATACTTAGGTTATCCAGAACTACTCTAATTCGCCTTTCTTGGGCATAACTGTGGAGTAGATAATTAACCTCTTATTTCATTCTCCTGGAACACTGAGCGGGAATAGACGCTCGGGCAACTCTTACTCCAGCGTGGCTCAGGAAAGAGGATGGCTCCACCAGGAGGGGGAAACATTTAGCCGAACTGGAAAGGGAACTCGTCTAACACGAGCCACTAGGTTGGACGAAGACCAGTTGACGAATTTTAATCATTAACGAAAGCTTGCTGGCCAGTAGACGAAAATTACAGAGGCAAAGGTAGCTTTACTTGTGCTCACAAGAATTGATCACTTCTGCAAATGAGATTCCGGCAGAACTACCGCCGTAGTATCAACACGGGACATGGGAGCTGAGGAGAGCAGGTCAACAACGGTTCCTACCCAGTAGGCCCAACATTTCAGACAGACCGAGCAACCGACATCAATCGTGGCTAGGCGGATTACCAAATAGAAACTCTAGCACAACCTTGAACATAGTTAAATAGAGCATTTAAATGCCCCGGGGACTAAACTCCTTAACACAAGAATATACACAAAATAACAACGACTAAAGTTAAATATGCCTACGTACTAAAACACAACAAATATTGGCGAACACTGAAATAATCTCGCACTTCAGACATCCATAAAGTTAATTGGCTCTGTCTCTCCGCCAGAAAGTACAAGGTTATTTATCATTTTACAACGTGCTTATCGAAACAGTTTTCCATGGGAAAACAACGGCTTGCAGAAGGTCCACAGCCAAAAAAAAAATCTTATTTCTTTTTGTTTCTTTACGACGCGCGCCTCACGTCAGCATGGCGTTCAAATGCACGATCATGGAAGCGGGCATTAACACACACGCAAGGCAATTTCCAGTCACAAACTCAAAGCAGAGAAACGTTGCCACACAGTTATTAATAGCCCCCACAACACCGGAAGATTGGCCCCGCCAGACGACGACCGTTGCACTAACCAAATGAAAAATCTTACTTTCAGTGACGACACCACCTCCGGGAGGTTATTGGCAGCCGCAGACGGACTTCATAGCTTCCCCAGCCCATGAACGGAAACCAATCATTTTCCACAGATTCACAGCCTCTTGAGTCTTCACGCCCCGGGGTTTTGGGCCCATCCACACTTCGCATAGAGGGACCGAGCGTCCCGCTGCAGAACGGTCGTCCCGGGCCAAACACTCGTCTCAACTCTCTCGACACGGCATACAGCGCCTCCTCCCAGCGGGCGCGCTAGCAGCGCACTCGCGGAAGTTCCGCAACGCCCTCTAGGAAAGCGCGGAAACTCCAAACAGGAGTAAACCAAGGGAAAACAGGAACCGTGGCAAACTACACGGTTCAGACCAAAAATTAATTAATGTAGAGCAAAGACATTTTGGTAATACATTTGTCTAGGTAACTTATTTAAGTGATTAACATTGCAAGATCACAGCTGAATGGAAGCGCGGGATAAGCCATTGCAAATGTGAAATGCTCGTACATTAGTAACCGGTGTAAAGACCAGATTGCTAAATCCATGAATGTAAACATGAATGCATTGAGTTGTACAGGCGCCGGATGTCAGTTTGTAGGAGTTCCATAGCTGTTGCACTTGGTTGGTCAGTGACACTGGAGTTGATGATGTCCCATATGTGCTCTACTGGAGACAGATATGGTGATCGAACAAGGCAACATGTCGACAGTCGGTAGAGCGTGTTGGCTTACAACACAGGTATGTAGGCGAGCGTTATCCTATTCTAAAACACCCTTGAATAGCAGCACAACAGATCGAATCACCAGACTGGCGTACCATTTTGCAGCTAGTGTGTGAGGGATAACCACGACGGTGCTCCTGCTTTCATATGAAATCGCACAACAGGCCATAACTCCATGTGTAGTTCCAGTGAGTCTAGCATGTGGACAGGTTGGTTGAAGGTGCTCAGGTGGCCTCGTTCTAACCAACACACGGCCATCATTGGCACCGAGACAGAACCAGATTTCACCAGAAACACAGCAGACCTCCACTCTGCCCTCCAATGAGCTCTCGCTCGACGCCACTGGAGTCGCAAATGGCCGTGACTAGGGGTCAGTGGAATGCACGCTACAGAACGTCTGGCTCGGAGCTGTCCCTGAAGTAACCTATTTGCAACAGTTTGTTGTGTCACTGTGGTGCCAACTGCTTCTCAAATTGCTGCTGCAGATGCAGTACGATGCATCAGGGCCATGCGTCAAACACGATGGCGTCCTTTCTCGGCAGTGTCACGTGGCCGTCCGGAGCCCGGTCTTCTTGCGACGGTACATTCTCGTAACCACTGTTGCCAGCAATCATGCACAGTGGCTACATTCCTGCCAAGTCTTACTGCGATATCGCACAAGGAACTTCCAGCTCCCCACAGCTATATTACACGACATCGCTCAAAATCTGTGAGTTGTTGGTAATGGCTTCTTTGTCGCCTTAAAGGCATTCTTGACCGACACCTACTCTCCACGTCCAATCACAGAGGAAACTAACGCTTCTTTAAAGTCAGTTCCGCCATTAGACAGTTTTTATTTGTAGTGTTACACTTACAGGATCATGATTTCGGTTTTAAAGTGTCTTGATAAAGTGTTTTAATGTTATACAGTGCCTAAGATGGCATGCTTTCGTATTTAAAATACACTATTAGACACACTGTCTAAGGGTCAATATTTCTGGGAAAAGCCTACACCTTTGTTTTATCACTGACAAGGGAACATCCCCATCGCACCCCCCTCAGATTTAGTTATAAGTTGGCACAGTGGATAGGCCTTGAAAAACTGAACACAGATCAATCGAGAAAACAGGAAGAAGTTGTGTGGAACTATGAAAAAATAAGCAAAATATACAAACTAGGTCGTCCATGTCTAAGATAGGCAATATTAAGGGGAATGTGAGCCGAGGAGCGCCGTGGTCCCGTGGTTAGCGTGAACAGCTGCGGAACGAGAGGTCTTTAGTTCGAATCTGCCCTCGGCTGAAGATTTTGCTTTCTTTATTTTCGCAAAGTTATGATCTGTCCGTTCGTTCATTGACGTCTATGTTCACTGTAATAAGTTTAGTGTCTGTGTTTTGCGACAGCACCGCAAAACCGTGCGATTAGTTGACGAAAGGACGTGTCTCTCCAATGGGAACCGAAAACATTTGATCGCAAGGTCATAGGTCAACCGATTCCTCCACAGGAAAACACGTCTGATATATTCTATACGACACTGGTGACAGCATGTGCGTCACATGACGGGAATATGTTGTCGACCCACCTAACTAGTACACTTGGCGAATGGGTAAAAAGATTCTTCTACCTTGCCCGATTTAGGTTTTCTTGTGGATGTAATAATCACTCCAAAAAAAGTGATGAAAACATAAGGGTTTGTCACATAAAGTGAAAATAAAAAGTTAAAATTTTCGGTCGAGGGAAGATTTGAATCAAAGACCTCTAACTCCGCAGTTGTTTACGCTAACCACGGGACCACGGCTCTCCTCGTCTCCAACTGCCGTTAATATTGCATATATTGCACATGGACGCCCCTGTTTGTATATTTTGCTTATTTTTTCATAGTTCCACACAATTTCTTCCTGTTTTCTCGATCGATCTGTGTTCAGTTTTTCAAGGCCTATCCCCTGTGCCAACTTATAACTAAATCTGAGGGGGGTGCGATGGGGAGGTTCCCTTGTGAGTATACCATCTTGACTGGCTCAAGACCGTTACAGATTGTATCTAAGGCAAATCTAATTTGCACGCTCATAGATGTACTTCTAGCGCCAATCTTATGGGACTGGGACGAAATCTGAATAGATATCATCTATTAGATGGAGAAACACGCCTGCTAACTTCCGTTTATGTCGCACTGTTCCTTCTTGGTGTTGCAATTTCTTTCCCATCGCTATATTTCTCCAACATCATCCATGAAAAATGACCACAGAAATCCAGTTTGCACTAATAAATGGAGGACTTGTTCACTAGGCCCCCATTTAAAATTTTCTTCAGGTAATATAGGTTGTTTCTTAGCAGCTGAATTCACTGTACGCGCGTCCTCGGTAAATTGTCGAACACTATATTGTAGGGGTAGTCAGGAGGTTCCAACTATCGCCAAGAAAAAAAATCAAGCTATTACCATGAATCTTGATGGTGGTGTTGGTTTTTTTTCTATATGGTCATCTCCAAATTTGACTTCTTTTCCCCTACGATTGATGACGTCTGCGTGTTGGCAATTCGAGAAATGTTACACCTAGAAAATCACCTTATCGTCGATCTGAAAATGACTTCTGCGCAGTGGTTTCTTCAACTAGAGGAGGATGCCAAGTCAAGAGAATGCGGGGAAGCAGAAAAATTTGATAGCCTGAAGATCAAACATGGGCTACTGTGATTAGTTGATTTGGGGAAGGTGACCAAACAGCGAGGTAATCCGTCCCATAGGATTAGGTAAGGATGGGGAAGGAGTTCCGTCGTGCCCTTGCAAGGGAACTATCCAGAGATTTGCTTGGAGCGATTTAGAGAAATCGCGGGAAGCCTAAATCAGGCTGGCCGGACGCGGGTTTGAACCGTCGTCGTCCTGCCGAATGCGAGACCAGTGTGCTAACCACTGCGCCACCTCGCTCGGTGTGCTACTGTGTCCCGTGCAGAATGAGTCTGGAGCATAAACAGCCCGTTGGACATCTTCCCGCGACTTTCCGTTTTTACAGCGTCCCATAACCTTGCCAAGGATATTTCAGTAGTGTGCCCCTATGATTCTTTGCCTCTTACGAGCATAAGCAGCACCATGCAATGGTTGTCCCAAGACACATTAAGCATCACCTTGCACCTTCGCCGTTTTAATAGCTGTGAATCCACTTGCTTTTCTCCTTTGTCTGTGGTCATACTGATACCCAGCACTCGTCCATGGTGAGGCAGCTAATGAAGTCATCTGATTGGCCTGAGGCAGCTGCAACATTTTCACTTCTGGTTCCATGGGTTTTTTGAGTTGGCGTGAACAGTCGCGGGTGGCGATCTTCGCAAGTTCCATATGTCTTGCAAGATGTTGAAAACTTATCCATGACCAATCTCACCACTTCTACAGTTGCCTGCGTTGTGTTGTGCTGTTCTTCAAGCACCAGGGCATCTACTTCTCTTGGGTTTACCCGTTCTTCACAGAGAGAAGTCCTGCCACTTTGTTCTCCGTCATTCAGACATTCTTTGTCTGTATGCGCTGTAACTGTTTGTTGCATATTTTTTACGTGCTTTTCACATCTTCGTAAATACCATTTTTCACTATGTTACGATGATTTGGAAATGGGTCTTGGCCCGAAACCAGTCATCAAGTGAATAAAAAAAGTAAAATTTGCAACTTTCGAGTGGTTTTTCGTAGTTTCGTTTTTTACCAGACTGGAGGCGTCTGCAGCACCTGTGTTGGTGATGCATTGTTGCCTTTCACGTTCGCCTACTCAACATAGATTGGATTTCCATTCAATGCAAAAAAAAACGAGTTAGCACACAAGGCTCCACTTTATCAATGGGGGTGCGCTATTTTGTTTTAGCGGAATGGTACAGTACTGTGGAGCAGTGATTTCAATGCGCTGTAGTACTGAGGACCTGTAGAGTGCAAATGAGATAACGATAGCGGTGCGGGCTACGTTGTGAGCGACTACCAATCTTTAGGAGAGATGCATTTCGACAGCTGAAGCCTATGCACAAAAGTACATATCGCGTAACTTCTGTACAAACGATTTTTCTCATAGATTAAGTCAGTACGACCAATAATTCGACAAATATAGATGTTCAAACTAAACAGTTTCCGACTAAAGTACGGAAAAAGAAATAAATAGTCACACAAATAAAACGAAAACGCAATTTACAACCCGCTGCCACAAGGAAACCGAAAAAAAGAAAAAAACAGCAGAACAAAATTTAATGTAGAAGACAATATCACGAGGCATTAAATGTCAGTTCCGTGACAACCTCTTTGAAAATTTTGCACAAAAAATAATTTTCTTCTCCTTCTTCCGCGGCTATCCGAAGAACTGAAGCCTTGGAAAGTACTTACTCAAAAAACCGGAAGAGTAGTACAAAATTCATGTAGTGGACAATCCTGTTAGGACACTAACAATGTAAAATAAGGAACGTGTGTCACGTGGAACTGCATCAGTTCCTAATAACCTCTTTGATAATAGATAAAAATGTAATTTCTTTCTCCTTCTTCTGCCTCTTTCCGAAGCTTTGGACAGACTTGGTAGCTGTGATTTACTATCCTCATTGAGCGAATAGAATAAATACTTGTTCCTGAAACACTCTGAAGCACAGTTCTCAACGACATTTTTGCTTCATCTTGCCTCTTTCGACAAAAATTGAACGACATTGCATCGTAAAGTCGCCGAACAAAACGTTAGTCACTCCAGTGCGCACGCACAGATGGATCGTTAAGTCTTAACAGATGGCGCAGCAATCGAGTCACGTGCTCGACCGCGGTCCTAGCCTCTACATGAACAAAAGGCAGTAGCGACCAGTGAGACATTCACGTTTCAACCAGACACTGCCACGGCCAAAAAAAAACGTAATAACAGTTTTAGAAACAAGGCCGAGGGAACGACGAATGGCTAGGCAAGATTGAGTGAAGACATCTTTGTGGCGTCGATAGTTACGACGCCACAACGTAGGTGCACGCTCTTGTAAGTTGGCACTACGAGAGAAGACTAACTACGCCGACCACAGCGCCCTCTGGTCGACGATGTGGAGCTGAGGGAGTGCCGTCTTGATTTTGGCCCATTTCATCAAGAGCATACAGCCTGGAAATATCGCTTCTAGTACCGAGTGGGCTAGCTTGCTATTGAGACTTTGTATTAGATACGTTTAGTCAAAGTTTGGAGAGCAGCGAGTATTTTTTAGTTTAGAGATTATACAGAACAGTCATCCTAACTTCACAAGATTAGACGTGGACTACGGCTTCATACCTACGTGCTCATCCTAGCTAAAGTTATGTATGTATTTGATATTTACTTGTGTTTTTGACTCTATTTAAATAAAAAAACCATGTACCATAAACTACAGACCAACCCAAGAGTTTGAGAAAGGTTCACAGTTAATCGATTCTTAAAAGAAATGTTAACCACCATAACCTACATTTTCCCACCAGTTAAAAGGCAACAGGAAATTTGTTTAAGGTATTAACCATTTAAGAAAAAAAAAAGAATCTAAGAGACTCCCAGAGGGTATACTTTCAAGGCATGCTGCCAGTTGTGTATGATTGCTTTAAAATATTAATGTCTCAGTAATTCCACACACTTAGTAAAATCTTACAATTCCTTCCAGTTAAACGAACAACAGGAAAATTTTTAAGCTATTAACAATTTAAGAAAAAGAAAGAACAACCTTTTGAGAGACACCGTCAAGATACGCCTTCAAGGCAAGCTTTCCGTTATGTATAATTCCTTTATGTAACTCTTGATTCAGTGAGTGGTTTGAAGAGCGGTCTCCATCGGTTGCCTCAGGTCCGGGCGTCCTTCCAGCCCATCAGACCGACGTCATCTTCTGTAGGCGTGGCCACCACGCCAGCAAAACTCGAACACACAAGGCGTGTGTTAACAGCCTGTTCCATTCCACTAGTCGAGAAATAGTTTCAATAAACACACACACACACGGGGGGGGGGGGGGGGGGGGGAAATAAGTCCGTTGTGAAGTAGCAGAATGCCTTTGTGAAAGCACAGCCAATATGGAAGCACCGAGCTGTCAGGGGCTCAAAAGCCAATGGGCAGAAAACAAGGCCCGCAATCGCACGCTGCCGTATCGAACCAAAACACAAGAGACACGTTCAGAAGACCCGAAACAACTCAAGAGGTGGCTGATAGACGCAAAGATTAAGCCAAACAGCTGCGCAACTTGGTTAAACTCCGGAGAAGATGGCAATTTGTACATTCAAAAATGGTTCAAATGCCTCTGAGCACTATGGGACTCAACTTCTGAGGTCATCAATCTCCTAGAACTTAGAACTAATTAAACCTAACAAACCTAATGACATCACATACATCCATGCCCGGGGCAGGATTCGAACCTGCGACCGTAGCGGTCTCGCGGTTCCAGACTGCAGCGCCTAGAAGCGCACGGCCACTTCGGCCGGCTGCAAATTCAAGCGTGGGGTTAATCACACACGCCCATTACCCCGAAGATGTCAGGAAAATCTAGAATAGAACACTGAATCGACCTTCAGATTAATTTAATAAATACGGAACAATTGCCACCAAGGCGACTCTATCCAGGCTCATTCCTTCAGGAATAGGGATAAACAAACATCTAAGCCATCAGTCAGAGTTTGTAAATAGAATTAAAATTCGTGTCTGGGATCATAGCACTATAGCCACTCCACCAAACAACAGAAGGTAAAGGAGGTCACTAAGCAGTGAGAAAACGACCAGGGCGTACGATGATCGCCTTCAACCGAACGCCACACCTGTCGGCCTACCGTTGTGGAAAAAAGATGGGGCCGCCTCCTGTCCGTTATGGCGGTCGCATCCTGGCTCATAATGCCGTTTGGGTCCAGCCAGAGCCGCTCTACCCAACAAACCTGCATCGATCACTGCGTCGAGCGTCACTGAAAAGGAGCTGCCGCCGCGAGGCGAGCGCCTCCATAACAACAGGAACAGCTCAGAAGCGAACAAAGAACAGACAGACCCCGGAAATTCGAAGGAAACTGAGCCGGACGGTTCAGACATTGTGCGAAAGTTTGGGTAAATGTAATGACGTGGCAGAGTGACAAAAAGGAGCAGTCGTGTTTGACTGTTCCCATGACTATATGGTGTGTGGTTCTAATCGGTGGATTTCAACGTGTCTATAAGCAGATGGCGTAGCACACGTGCCCACGAAACACGACGTTAGAGTTGTGGTCGGAAAAAGATTCAAACTGAGAGAGGACCGGAGATGCCATTCATGGACTGAGAATCAAAATTGCTCCCAAACTCGACCCGAATTGCTGCCGGTAGTGAATGAATGTCCATCCCAATATATTATTAACAGAACATTGCGACAGAAACTGCAGGCAATTAACATTTGTAGTCGGGAACCTCGCAAAAGGCACTTGCTCAAACGGACGCATAAAGACAACAGGGAATACTACCAGGCTATTGGTTTTCTGAACATTCCTCCACCATATTACATCTGCAAAATCACCTCCCTTGGACCCCATACAAAATCTGTGGGACACTTAGGAACAGCGTGTAAGACGCCTACATCAACATCCCAACAATATGATGGAATTGCGCCATCAAATCCTCAGCGAGTGCCTTAACCTGGAGCGTCGTACCTACACAACCTTACGGACTCACTTCCTAAACGAATCCAGGCTGTTATCAACCCAGGGGCGGAGTTACACGGTATTAAATGATGGTTGTAATAATTTCTCTAGCGGTGATTAATGATACGTGCGTAATACTGCAGAACTTCCCGTGCACCTATTGTACTTGAAGTAGTGGCGCCATGCTATAGAGCAAAGAGATAGCAGTGAGAATGCTAGAAGTTAGCAGGTCGGCATGCGACACTCAACTGGGGCTGCCACCCCTTGAGACGTCGTCTAACGACACGTGAAAATGCACGTGGGCGAAGAACTAGTGACGTCACAGTGCAGAATTCCACGTTCCCCTACATTCCGAGGTGTGAAATGAAGAATCTGAAATGTCAGCTTTTGCCTCGTGCAGAGGAATGTGCCCTATGAGATACGACATTGTTTTACGCCACAATCAGAATTTAGGAGCCGCCGTATTGTATAGAGTCAAACTCCGTATAGACATGGCTGGGTGAGATTAAGATATGTGAACACAAAATAAGCAGTCTTGCATATGCGGATGACTTAGTTGTGATGGCAGATACGATTGAAAGTTTGCAGAGTAATATTTCAGAGCTAGATCAGAAATGTAAGGACTATGGGATGAAGATTAGCATCTCCAAAACGAAAGTAATGTCAGTGGGAAAGAAATATAAACGGATTGGGTGCCAAATAGGGGGAACAAAGTTAGAACAGGTGGACGGTTTCAAGTACTTAGGATGCATATTCTGACAGGATGGCAACATAGTGAAAGAACTGGAAGCGAGGTGTAGCAAAGCTAATGCAGTGAGCGCTCAGCTACGATCTACTCTCTTCTCCAAGAAGGACGTCACTACCAAGACTAAGTTATCTGTGCACCGTTCAATCTTTCGACCAACTTTGTCGTATGGGAGCGAAAGCTGGGTGGATTCAGGTTACCTTATCAACAAGGTTGAGGTTACGGATATGAAAGTAGCTACGATGACTGCAGGTACTAGTAGATGGGAACAATGGCAGGAGGGTGTCCACAACGAGGAAATCAAACTGGGAATGAACTCTATAGATGTAGCAGTCAGGGCGAACAGGCTTAGATGGTGGGGTCATGTTACACGCATGGGAGAAGCAAGGTTGCCCAAGGGACTCATGGGTTCAGCAGTAGAGGGTAGGAGGAGTCGGGGCAGACCAAGGAGAAGGTACCTGGATTCGGTTAAGAATGATTTTGAAGTAATAGGTTTAACATCAGAAGAGGCACCAATGTTAGCACTGAATAGGGGATCATGGAGGAATTTTATAAAGGGGGCTATGCTCCAGACTGAACGCTGAAAGGCATAATCAGTCTTAAATGATGATGATGATGATGATGATGATGATGATGATGGTACGTGGTATGAATACAAGCTGTTCCAAAGCATCTGCAAATTAAAGATCTCTCAAAACGCATCGTTTTAGGTGCTGTTCGTTATAATAAAACGACAGGAAACAACATATCAGTAGTTAAAAATGGTTCAAATGGCTCTGAGCACTATGGGACATAACTGCTGTGGTCATCAGTCCCCTAGAACTTAGAACTACTTAAACCTAACTAACCTAAGGACATCACACACATCCATGCCCGAGGCAGGATTCGAACCTGCGACCGTAGCGGTCACGCGGTTCCAGACTGTAGCGCCTAGAACCGCACGGCCACTCCGGCCGGCTATCAGTAGTTAAGGGCGTCCTGTATGTTTTGGTGTTGTAGCTTCTGTGGAAGCATACCGTCACAGTGCTTCGGCAGAATCATAATCTATCAAAAGCACGTCGTTTTGGTATAGTTTGTCATAGTTAAATATCAATTAATGACATTCATAGATACAATCTTTACACGTTGTACACGATATTCGAAGACATGACTGCCGTGTCGAAGCTGTAGCGTAATTAGCAGCGTCATGAGGTGTGAAGAGAAAGATAGCAGGTTGAGACCCACCTCATCTCTTTCTTTTTACATTCTAAAATGTTCTGGGTCTTAGTATTAATGTAACAGTAGTACTGTCAGCAATATTCGTTATTCACACACATCAAAAAAAGTTTTGCTTCACCTCGGTTCCGAGAGTTCTGGAATCTGTATAGAAAATTGGAATAGAGATCAACATAAATATCATTTCCGTCCTTTTTATTGCTCATGAAAACCAGACGTTGCATGCTGTATCACTATACAAGGAGACCTTCAGAGGTGGTGGTCCAGATTGCTGTGCACACCTGCACCTCTAATACTCAGTAACACGTCCTCTTGTATTGACGCATGCCTGTATTCGTTATGGCACACTATCCACAAGATAGTCAAGTCACTATTGGTCCAGGTTGTCCCACTCCTCAACAGCGATTCGGCGTAGATCCCTCAGAGTGGTTGGTGGGTCACGTCGTCCATAAACAGCCCTTTTCAATGTACCCCAGGCATGTTCGAAAGGATTCGTGTCTGGAGAACATGCTGGCCACTGTAGTGGAGCGATGTCATTATCCTGAAGGAAGTCATTCACAAGCTGTGCACGATGGGGGCGCGAATTGTCGTCCATGAAGACGAATGCCTCGCCAGTATGCTGCCGATGACGGTCATCCACTTCAGTCGTAACCCTTGGGCGGCCCGAGCGAGGCATGTCATCGACACATCGACAGTTCCTGTCTCTCTGTATCTCCTCCATGTCCGAACAACAACGCTTTGGTTCACTTCGAGACGCCAGGACACATCCCTTGTTGAGAGCCCTTCCAGGCACGCGGACGCGATAGAACCGCAATATTGACCATGTAGGCGTGGTTGAACTACGGACAACAAGAGCCGTATACCTCCTTCCTGGTGGAATGACTGGAACTGATCGGCTGTCGGACCCCCTCCGTCTAATAGACGCTGCTCATGCATGGTTGTTTACGTCTTTGGATGGGTTTAGTAACATCTCTGAACAGTGAAAGGGACTGTGTCTGTGAAACATTATCCACAGTCAACGGCTATCTTCAGAAGTTCTGGGAACCGGGGTGATGGAAAACTCTTTTTGTTGGGTTTATTGTAAATAGTTCTTGTTGCACAGACAACGACTGGAATGTTACTCCAATGACGAGAAATCTTAACGTGACTGCAAATGTCTGAAAAATTAAACATAATTCACACAATGGAAGTTTTTGCTATTATCAAACTTATTATAAACTACAAATACCCTCTCTTAGTTTTATGGACTGCGTCATGCTTGTATCTTGCCATGAATACCTCATTTAGTGGCGTTGAGTAGCTTCGAAAAAATCTCCTCTTCCATTCAATTGAAATTACGAAACGAATCTTGGTCTTGAAACCTATGTGATTAAGGGCGTTTTACCACAGTGATGGTAGAGAATAAAACATCGAGAACATGCTCACTATGCATCCGGAAAGTGACATTTGATAATAATTATACAAACTTACTATCTATCTATCTATATCCGAATCCCGCTCCAGCTACTGCCGGGTCTGGGTGCTGACGAGTCCTCTCCATTTGGCTCGGTCCTCCCACCACTTTTCTTCCTCCACTCGCTGCGAGGTCACACCTCTCCTTTCAACAGATATTCTCACTCCCATTTTCCACCGTGTTCTTGGGCGCCCTCTAGGTCTTTTTCCATCCACCTTTAGTTCTTCCATAATGTTGGGGAGTCTCTGCCCATGCATCGTTTTAACATGCCTACACCATCTTAATCTCTTTTATACTACGTTATCTATACTGCAAGGTTATAGTCTGGAGTACCCCAGTGTGATAGGACCGCTGTTATTTTCTATATACGTACATGTATAGTGTGGCGGACAGGGTGGCCAGCAACCTGCGACATTTTAAGATGACACTGTGGCGTACGGGAAGGTGTCGAAGTTCAGTGACTTAGGAGGATACAAGATGACTTAGACAAAATTTCTAGCTGATGTGATCAACAGCAGCTCTAAACGTAGAAAAATTTAAGTTATGGGGGTGAGCAGCAAAAACAAATGCATAACATTCGAATACAGCATTAGCGGTATGCTGCTTGACACAGTTACTTCTTTTAAATATCTTGGCGTAACGTTGCAAAGCGACATGAAATGGAAAGAGCATCCGAGAATTGTGGTAGGGATGGAGAATGGTCGGCTTCTACTCACTGAGAGAAATTTGGGAACGTGTGGTTCATTTGTAAAGGAGATCAGACACAAGACGCATTCTTGAGTACTGCTCGTGTGTTTGGGATTGACGCCAAGTCGGATTAAAGGAGGGCATCGAAACAAATCGGAGGCTGCTACATTCGTTACCGGTAGATTGGCTCTGATCACTATGGGACTTAACATCTGAGATCATCAGTCCCCTAAAACTTAGAACTACCTAAACCTAACTAACCTAAGGACATCACACACATCCATGCCCGAGGCAGGATTCGAGCCTGCGACCGTAGCGGTCGCGCGGTTCCAGACTGAAGTGCCTAGAACCGCTCGGCTACTTCGGCCGGTCGAGTAACTCACAACAGTGCTACCGTGCTAGTGACTTTGATACAAAGCAGAGCTGTGGCAACGATAAACCAAGGAAACATTGCATTACACCTACAAGAATAGTTTCTGAAGGTAACATTTTGTCAGAAAGGAGCTCAAGGAATTTTACAGAGTGCGAAAGAAGTGGCATATGAAATATTAGCGTTTCTGCAAAGTGAATCATTGGAAAGTGTGGTATCGTATAAGCTCGACTATGTGGAAGGTATACATAAGGAATAATGTAATGACGATATGTGCTAAGCAACTAAAAGTGATACTGAAAAAGGTGTCGAGCCATGTAGTTCATCGTCCTTGTCGGACAGGGAGCCACAAATCCGGTCTCCAGTAAAGGACAGTCGTCGTACATTCAGGGGGTACTAAAAATAATTACGAACATGGGAGATCATCTCAGCATAGTAAAAAACTATTATGGGCAGATTTTTCATAAGCCCACGCAATATGATGGTGTAGAGCATAAGGAAATCAACGAATATTCAAGCGAGGACAAGTCGCACTTGGTACAAAACTGGTGTTTGCGCGTTTCAATGTGCTAGATGTAATTTACAGAATGTACCTGATAGTGACCTACTACATTATGCTCATCAAAATACGCAGGATATAGATTACAGTGGTTTCAAGGGAAGTAGTGAATTGATACATAAATTCAAACAGTGCTACAGAATTGGAAGACGAACGGTAACTAAATTTTGAACAAAGAGTCAACTTGACGATGCACAGTAAACCGCAGAATCGGCCACAAAAGTTGTAGATGAAGCAAACGAACTTATCTCATAGTTCGGCAAGTGATTTGCTTTCAGCTCCGACCAATATGGATTTGAAGTGGAAATGCATATAAAAGAAACCCTGGGAACTGTAGCTACCAAGAGAGCTGTATCAATATCGACCAACATCAATGCCTTGGAGCATTCGTATACAATTACGCCGACTGTTAAACTGGATGATAAAGTGGCTGGAAAGTTGTTTATTGTGCTGCGGTAAGTTGCTTTGCCCCCTGCGATTCTTCTTCGTGTGCGTGTTCTTGCAAGGGACGTAGGGAATATTTTCGTCACGTCAGGGAAGAGAGGGTAAATGGTCGTAAGAGAACTGCAAATATGGTATGGACACTGCTTTTAGCCAGTTGCTGGTCAAAATAACTTGCTTTTGCTTGATTCCTAGTCGGCGTATAAAACTCATACTCCTATAGAGCAAACCACCCCTGCTGGAAAGTGTGCGGCATTACAGTTCATACCACCTGGAACCACTGGACAAATTCGGCCTCTGGATGTTTTGTTTCTTACCAGCCTATACGACGTATTATCGCCCTATCTGCAGCTACGCCTTAAAAGATAGCCAGTTACACGATAAGCCCCACCACAGATTGTTTCGCATTCAACTGCATCCCATCGCATTCCATGAGTTCTCATCACACTATTAAACCAATATGATTATATACGCATTCTCTAATGGTGGATACCTAGCTGAACGTCCGGTACAGTTTGTTACATCCAAGGAGTTCGCCTACGATTCTGATGGTGCGAATCACTGTGATCACAGTGGCGCGCCATTTTTCGTTCGGTGTTCGTGGTGCAACTTAATGCTTTGTTTTGAACCTTTCTTGAATCTCGACGATGTCCATTTTGTGTAGTGTAATACCAACTATGCCGACTGTTAAACTGGATGGTAAATTGGTAAGGAAGTTATTTATTGTGCAGTGACAAGCTGCTTTGGCCCTTGGGATTCATTTTAATGTGTGTGATCTTGCAAGAGCAGTAGGGAATGTTTTCGTCACACGAGGCAGGAGTGTTCCCATAGGAGGTTAATTTCTGCACCTCTGTCGACCTCCTGATACGCATGGTGAGTCATTAGCAGCTAATACGTTTCCTGACGTAATTGTTAACAGTACACTTTCAACTGAGCCTTTGTAAAGACTGAACTTGCGAAAGCCTGAACTTACGATCTCACACTCAAGGGGCTCCTACTGAGATTAACAACTTTAAACACAAAATTGTGGCTCGTTACCTGTGTGAGATCCCGCTCGCTCGTACAGTGGTGTGGCGTATTCCCGTTCGGCAGGCCTCGGTGGTTCCGGCCCGCAGATGGTGCGTGACCCGTGACTGGAGCGCCCGCTGTCCATTTGGCGATCGATGATCGCGCCGTTAGGGCACGACGCGCGCCAGCAAATTGCGGCCGTCCCGCACGCGAGCCATCCCCGCCGCACACCTGTTGTTTGACGCCGCAGAAACACAAGGTGCCGCCTGCTACCTGATGAGCCGCGGCCGTCCATTATGTCTGGACACCGAGCATGATCTCCACCTCCGGGCCAACGCCCCCGTCAGCGAGCGCGCGCACGCTACCAGTCCGTACACTTGCAGCAATGCATTGCTCAGCCGGTTCCAGCTACCAACTAATGATGGAAGCTACCAAATGAAAACACTTGATTCGGTCAGTTATTTCAAAATAACAGACGCGGTCGGTTATACATTGAGGTGACGCAAATCGTGAGATGGCGATATGCACATATACAGACGGCGGTAGTATCATGTGCAAAAGGTATAAAAGGCCAATCCATAGGTGGAGCAGTCATTTGTGCTCAGATGATAATGGCCGCACGACGGGATTTAACAGACTTTGAACGCGGAATGGTAGTTGCAGCTAGACGCATGGTGCATTCCATTTCGGATATGTTAAAGCACTCAGTCTTCAGGCCACAAGTGGCCCATCGGGACCTTTTCTTTGAGCGGAGCCGCTACTATTCGGTAGAGTAGCTCCTCAAATGGTTCAAATGGTTCTGAGCACTATGGGACTTAACATCTGTGGTCATCAGTCCCTAGAACTTAGAACTACTTAAACCTAACTAACCTAAGGACATCACACACATTCATGCCCGAGGCAGGAATCGAACCTGCGACCGTAGCAGTCGCGCGGTTCCGGACTGCGCGCCTAGAACCGCTAGACCACCGCGGCCGGTAGCTCCTCAATTGGCATCACGAGGCTGAGTGCACCCCGAAAAATGGCAACAGCGCATGGCGGCTGGATGGTCACCCATCCAAGTGCCGACAACGCCCGGCAGCGCTTAACTTCGGTGATCTCACGGGAACCGGTGTATCTACTGCGGCAAGGCTGTTGCCTTGGATGTCGTTAGAGAATTCAATATTCCGAGATCAACAGTGCAAGAGTGTGCCGAGAATACCAAATTTCAGGCATTACCTGTCACCACGGACAACAGAATGGCCGCCGTCCTTTACTTAACGTCTGAGAGTAGTGGCATTTACCTAGAGTTGTCAGAGCTAACAGACAAGCAACACTGCGCGAAATAACCGCACAAATAAGTGTGTGACGTAGTACTAACGTATCCGTTAGGACAGTGCGGCGAAATTTGGCGTTAATGGGCTATGGCAGCAGACGACCGCCTTTGCTAACAGCACGACATCGGATACAGCACCTCTCCCGGTCTCGTGACCATATTGGTTCGAGCATAGACGAAGAAAAACCATAGTTCCGTCAGATGAATTAAAAGAGTCGGATGGTAAGAGATGATGGAAGTGTCCGAGTTTGGCGGAGACCCCACGAAGCCATGAACCCAAATTGTCAACAAGGCTCTGTGCAAGGTCGTAGTGGCTTCGTAATGGTGTCGGCTGTGTTTACATGGAATGGACTCGGTCATCTAGTCCACTTGAACAGAAAATTGACTGGAAATTGTTATCTTCGGCTACGTGGAGACCATTTGCAGCCATTCATGGACTTCATGTTCCCAAACAACGATGGATTATTTATGGATGACAATGCGCCATGCCACGGCGCCACAATTGTTCACAGCTGATTTGAAAAACATTGTGGACGAATCGAGCGAATGATTAGGCCACCCATCGAACATTTATGGGACATAATCGAGATGTCAGTTCGTACGTAGCCGGCCAGTGTGGCCGAGCGGTTCTAGGCGCTACATTCTGGAACCGCGCGACTGCTACGGTCGCAGGTTCGAATCCTACCTCGGGCATGGATGTGTGTGATGTCCTTAGGTTAGTTAGGTTTAAGTAGTTCTAAGTTCTAGGGGACTGATGACCTCAGAAGTTAAGTCCCATAGTGCTCAGAGCCATTTGAACCATTTTTCAGTTCGTACATAAAATCCTACACCTGAAACACTTTACCACTTAATGGACGGCTATAGAGGCAACATGGCATGTTTCTGCAGGGGACTACCAACGACTTGTTGCCACCATACCACGCTGAGCTGCAGCATTACTGCTGGCCAAAGAGGGTCCGACACGATATTAGGAGGTATCACACGGCTTTTCTCACCTTTTTGTACTTTTTTGGCTGAATTATTCATTCATTGTTTTGAATTATACCAGTTAATGAGTGCAACAGAATGAAAGAGTCCACGCAGTCCAGCTCCTTCAGTTCTACGCAGAAATATTGCATCGTTTCGCCATTGCTACATCATTATTGTTGACTTGGCTCTATTATCGCCTGTAGTCGCTTTTATTGCCGTTACTATATTTGCTGTTTACTGACCACCGATAAACAGCTTTCAGATCAGTTTTTCATCCATATTTATGACTAGACGTTATCTCAAATGTAAACATAGTGTATAGACCAGAATGAGGAAACACCCAGTGGCGTAGTCTGAAAAATTCAAGTGTTCATTTGTGTGTGAATTCCTAAGGGACCAAACTGCTGAGATCATCGGTCCCTAGACTTACTCACTACTTGAACTAACTTATGCTAAGAACAACACACACACACACCCAGAGGGAGGACTCTAACCTACGCGCAGTGTTAGGAGCAGCGTAACTAAAGATGTGGACCGATACAGTTTTTGAAATGTATATTGCGAAACATGATCTGGTAACCGCTCTATCCTGTGTAATTAATTTCAAAGCTCGGTCGTCTTATTTGAATGACTGTAGGTCCAGGTTGTACAAAAAGCGAAAAGAAGCTATGAAAATTTATAACAAAGTCACGCTAATGGCGGATCTGTTCCACGTCGAAAAGTTGCGTCTCTCCCACAAAAGGCTGGAAAATGAAACTGACAGTACAAGAATAGTTAACATAAAGATGTTGACTGGTATTGTCATAACATATTCGAACACATTTTAATTCTGAATTAGCTCAATATGTCACAAACTAATCATACCTACAGAGAACGATGCTTGCATGACAATGTCACGAAGGTAGAGAACAAAACGTACAGCCTAGCTCACCTCGAAAAAATTGAAGGCCATGCCCTCGTTTATTTGTATAGATAATGTAAATGTTAACTTATGGTCTATTTGGTACGAAATCGTCACACAAAATTTTAGACACAAAAATAATTTTTAGGAAGTGGTATTACAATAGGAATCGGAAAAGGTCATGTGTTGTTGTTGTGGTCTTCAGTCCTGAGACTGGTTTGATGCAGCTCTCCATGCTACTCCATCCTGTGTAAGCTTTTTCATCTCCCAGTACCTACTGCAACCTACATCCTTCTGAATCTGCTTAGTGTACTCATCTCTTGGTCTCCCTCTACGATTTTTACCCTCCACGCTGCCCTCCAATACTAAATTGGTGATCCCTTGATGCCTCAGAACATGTCCTACCAACCGATCCCTTCTTCTGGTCAAGTTGTGCCACAAACTTCTCTTCTCCCCAATCCTATTCAATACTTCCTCATTAGTTATGTGATCTACCCATCTAATCTTCAGCATTCTTCTGTAGCACCACATTTCGAAAGCTTCTATTCTCTTCTTGTCCAAACTATTTATCGTCCATGTTTCACTTCCATACATGGCTACACTCCATACAAATACTTTCAGAAATGACTTCCTGACACTTAAATCAATACTGGATGTTAACAAATTTCTCTTCTTCAGAAACGCTTTCCTTGCCATTGCCAGCCTACATTTTATATCCTCTCTACTTCGACCATCATCAGTTATTTTGCTCCCCAAATAGCAAAACTCCTTTACTACTTTAAGTGCCTCATTTCCTAATCTAATTCCCTCAGCATCACCCGACTTAATTAGACTACATTCCATTATCCTTGTTTTGCTTTTGTTGATGTTCATCTTATATCCTCCTTTCAAGACACTGTCCATTCCATTCAACTGCTCTTCCAAGTCCTTTGCTGTCTCTGACAGAATTACAATGTCATCGGCGGACCTCAAAGTTTTTATTTCTTCTCCATGAATTTTAATACCTACTCCGAATTTTTCTTTTGTTTCCTTTACTGCTTGCTCAATATACAGATTGAACAACATCGGGGAGAGGCTACAACCCTGTCTTACTCCCTTCCGAACCACTGCTTCCCTTTCATGTCCCTCGACTCTTATAACTGCCATCTGGTTTCTGTACAAATTGTAAATAGCCTTTCGCTCCCTGTATTTTACCCCTGCCACCTTTAGAATTTGAAAGAGAGTATTCCAGTAAACATTGTCAAAAGCTTTCTCTAAGTCTACAAATGCTAGAAACGTAGGTTTGCCTTTCCTTAATCTTTCTTCTAAGATAAGTCGTTAGGTCAGTATTGCCTCACGTGTTCCAGTGTTTCTACGGAATCCAAACTGATCTTCCCCGAGGTTGGCTTCTACTAGTTTTTCCATTCGTCTGTAAAGAATTCGTGTTAGTATTTTGCAGCTGTGACTTATTAAGCTGATAGTTCGGTAATTTTCACATCTGTCAACACCTGCTTTCTTTGGGATTGGAATTATTATATTCTTCTTGAAGTCTGAGGGTATTTCGCCTGTTTCATACATCTTGCTCACCAGTTGGTAGAGTTTTGTCAGGACTAGCTCTCCCACGGCCGTCAGTAGTTCCAATGGAATATTGTCTACTCCGGGGGCCTTGTTTCGACTCAGGTCTTTCAGTGCTCTGTCAAACTCTTCACGCAGTATCGTATCTCCCATTTCATCTTCATCTACATCCTCTTCCATTTCCATAATATTGTCCTCAAGTACATCGCCCTTGTATAGACCCTCTATATACTCCTTCCACCTTTCTGCTTTCCCTTCTTTGCTTAGAACTGGGTTTCCATCTGAGCTCTTGATATTCATACAAGTGGTTCTCTTATCTCCAAAGGTCTCTTTAATTTTCCTGTAGGCGGTATCTATCTTACCCCTAGTGAGATAGGCCTCTACATCCTTACATTTGTCCTCTAGCCATCCCTGCTTAGCCATTTTGCACTTCCTGTCGATCTCATTTTTGAGACGTTTGTATTCCTTTTTGCCTGTTTCACTTACTGCATTTTTATATTTTCTCCTTTCATCAATTAAATTCAATATTTCTTCTGTTACCCAAGGATTTCTACTAGCCCTCGTCTTTTTACCTACTTGATCCTCTGCTGCCTTCACTACTTCATCCCTCAAAGCTACCCATTCTTCTTCTACTGTATTTATTTCCCCCATTCCTGTCAATTGCTCCCTTATGCTCACCCTGAATCTCTGTACAACCTCTGGTTCTTTTAGTTTATCCAGGTCCCATCTCCTTAAATTCCCACCTTTTTGCAGTTTCTTCAGTTTTAATCTACAGGTCATAACCAATAGATTGTGGTCAGAGTCCACATCTGCCCCTGGAAATGTCTTACAATTTAAAACCTGGTTCCTAAATCTCTGTCTTACCATTATATAATCTATCTGATACCTTTTAGTATCTCCAGGGTTCTTCCATGTATACAACCTTCTTTCATGATTCTTAAACCAAGTGTTAGCTATGATTATGTTGTGCTCTGTGCAAAATTCTACCAGGCGGCTTCCTCTTTCATTTCTGTCCCCCAATCCATATTCACCTACTATGTTTCCTTCTCTCCCTTTTCCTACACTCGAATTACAGTCACCCATGACTATTAAATTTTCGTCTCCCTTCACAATCTGAATAATTTCTTTTATTTCATCATACATTTCTTCAATTTCTTCGTCATCTGCAGAGCTAGTTGGCATATAAACTTGTACTACTGTAGTAGGTGTGGGCTTCGTATCTATCTTGGCCACAATAATGCGTTCACTATGCTGTTTGTAGTAGCTTACCCGCATTCCTATTTTCCTATTCATTATTAAACCTACTCCTGCATTACCCCTATTTGATTTTGTGTTTATAACCCTGTAGTCACCTGACCAGAAGTCTTGTTCCTCCTGCCACCGAATTTCACTAATTCCCACTATATCTAACTTCAACCTGTCCATTTCCCTTTTTAAATATTCTAACCTACCTGCCCGATTAAGGGATCTGACATTCCACGCTCCGATCCGTAGAACGCCAGTTTTCTTTCTGCTGATAACGACATCCTCTTGAGTAGTCCCCGCCCGGAGATCCGAATGGGGGACTATTTTACCTCCGGAATATTTTACCCAAGAGGACGCCATCATCATGTAATCATACAGTAAAGCTGCATGCCCTCGGGAAAAATTACGGCTGTAGTTTCCCCTTGCTTTCAGCCGTTCGCAGTACCAGTACAGCAAGGCCGTTTTGGTTATTGTTACAAGGCCAGATCAGTCAATCATCCAGACTGTTGCCCTTGTAACTACTGAAAAGGCTGCTGCCCCTCTTCAGGAACCACACGTTTGCCTGGCCTCTCAACAGATACCCCTCCGTTGTGGTTGCACCTACGGTACGGCTATCTGCATCGCTGAGGCACGCAAGCCTCCCCACCAACGGCAAGGTCCATGGTTCATGGGGGGGGAAAGGTCATACGACTGGATAAAAAGTGAGCCTTAAGCTAAAGTCAATCATACACAGGCTGATTCATAATATAAAGCTTCCTTGCAAATACTGTATATCGGATTGCATTTACCTCGAAATCAAAGATCATCAATGAATGACAACAAAACAACTTCGACACTTGACGTTATATGCTTAGAACGCAAGTGAATGTATTACCAAATAACTGAAAAAATTGTCTTATATTCTTTCTGTTCATGCCACTTACCATTTATCGAAACGCAGTTATCGGTGATGGGTACAGATTAGCGGGACTGGAAACACAGAATTCAAATGAAAAGGTGGCTGTTCATTTCTTTAAACATAAATTTATAATGTAGCACTAGTTAGTAACCTTTTAAAATCAACCAAAAATTCATATTTAATGTCAGAAGTACGAGAAATTACTGTTTAAATAAATACATAGATAAATTTTGAAAATACTTCATTTTTAGAAACATAATTTTCATCCACCCCTCCTTGAAACCAGACACATTATTTGTCACTATAAGATGTTGGAAATTCTAGTCATGGCTCACATGTAACCCAAAAATCTATAGAATGCAGATGAAATCTTTCAAACCAGCAGACAGAGTGAAAACATTCATACAACTGCTATAATTGTCAAAGATTTCTGTCAGTTGCTTGTCTCACATTACGTGACATCACTTAAACCTGGAGAGAGATTGAAAACATTCAAATAGCCAACATGGCGGAAGAGACTTAATTTATTCGGTTGTTCCATTCGACCGGAAAAAACAACTATACGATAACACAATCGACTGTCCAATTGGTTGTTTAAACCAGTCAGTTGTCCCACCACCACCACTAGCGTAACAGATTTGTTTATATCCTATTAATTTACAAGGTGTATTTAATATTCTGCTCACTGATTCTTTCATTAGACATACTGGTAGTGTCATCCATGGACGTACTCTCTCAAAATGTGTGGCCTACAAAATACAAACGTAATTGAGGAATACGAAAAAACTGTAAGAAACTTGACAAAACTAACCGCGTGGGGCCAAAAAATTGCCACCACGAAGCGCTAATATCATATAACATGCCTTCTACCTTGATAATAGCGTCAATTCAGCAAAGAGTAGAGTTCATCTGTCTTTAGGTATGCCATATACAGCTTAAGCTACTCACTAATGATGGAATGCCGTTCAGATACGAAATTTCGTGTATGTTAATTTCTACGTTTCACCCACTGCGTTCTCCTGCTGTCGGCCTTGAACTCTCAACCGCTGAATATTGCGCCCCAGTTTGGCCACACAGCCCGCATGCACAATAAACAGAAGTCCAGCTAAGTAACACCATGAGAATGATTGCTGGTGTTATAAAATCAACCCTTACGTACTGCTTACAGATGACACAAAATCACTGTATGAGTCCACAGTCACTGACTAGTCACTATAATTGATAGTCTTGCTCTCTGTTTACAATTTTATTGCTTTAAAATATACGCTTTAATGCGATCGGACACAGCCATCATCAGAATCTGTCATATAAACAAAACAAATGACAAGTAACATTTCTACAAGAATTACAATAAGGCATTTGTGGAACAAAAAGAAGACAATACCACATTTAAAATTTCTGTTCACCGTGTCTCGTCAGTTCACATGTACACTTGTACCATGACCAGTGTTGTTAGTGCTAGCACACTAAAACACGTAAATGCTCTTAGTAACAGCACCAAAGAATCGTGGATAACAGAAATACGAGTACACCATTTCATCAAGATATCGACGAAGCCAGCAATATGATGCTGGCAGAGTGAAGAGTGAAATGCAAATTTCACTGTTAAACGCAGAGAGCAGAGCAGGTGGGTGGAAAGGATGCTATGGTGACCTTCAGGATGAAGAGGACTTTTCTCATGTGAGAGGAAGAAATGGAGGTCAATATAGAAGACATAGGTGATCCATTATTAGAGGCAGAGTTTGACAGAGCATTGAAAAACTTGAGATCAAATAGTGCAGAAGAAAAAGACAACATTCCTTCGGAATTTCTTAAATAGTTGAGGAAAGTTGCAGCAAAAGGACTATTCAAGTTGATGTGTGGAATCTATGAATCAGGAAACTTTCGAAAAAAAATTATCCACCCGTTTTCGAAGACAGCAAGAGAGTAAGTGCGAGAACTATTGCACAATCAGCATGACGGTTCAGGCATCCAAGTTTCTGACAAGAATAATGTACAGAGAAATGGCAAAGAAACCTGAGGACGTGCTAGATGACTATCAACTTGGCTTTAGAGAATGCATAGACACCAGAGAGAGAGTCCTAAAGTAGCGATTTATAATGGAAGCAGGACTTAGGAAAAATCAGACACGTTTTTAGGATTTGTCGACCTGGGAAAAGCTTTAGAAAGTGTCAAATACTGTAAAATGCTCGAAATTCTTAGAAAAATAAGAGAAGCATTACGGTAATATACAATATGTATACACAAGAACCAGTATGGAACGATAACTTAGGAACACAAAGAATGGCTCGGTTTAAAGAGGATGTAAAACAAGGACGCAGAACTTTGCCTCCACTGTTCAATATATACATCGTAGAAGCATTTACGGAAATAAAATAAATTTCTGGGGTTGGATTAAAATTAAGGTCAAAGGATGTCACTGTTAAGATTCCCTGATGAGAGTCCTATCTTCAGTGAAAGAAGAAATGCAGGATTTGTTGAATGGAATGAAGTTGGTAAAAAGCGTACAATATAGATGGAGAGTAAACAGAAGAAAGATGGAAGTAATGAGGTGTAGCAGGGATGGAAATTGCGTGAACTTAACATCAAAATTGGAGACCGCAAAGCAGACGAAGTGAAGGAATTCTGTTATCTAGCAAGCAATATAACATATGACGGACGAAGCAAGGAGGTCATAAATAGCAAACTAGAACAAGCAAAGAGGACATTCCTGGTCAAAAAGTGTCTACGTATAAAACATATAGCTTAATATCAAGAATAAATTTCCGAGATTGTACTTTTAGAGCACAGTATTGTATGGCAGTGGACTGTGGGAAAACTGGAAAATCAGAGAATCGAAGCGTTTGAGATGTGGTGCAACAGGAGGATGTTTAAAATTAAATGTACTGATAAGATAAATTATGAGGTTCTCCGCAGAATCAGAGAGGAATCTATCAGAAGGGAAACACTGGCAAGAAGAAGCGATTCGATGATAGGACATGTGTTATTAGGGAATAACTTCCGTAAGACTTTGCGGAACTATAGATAGCAAAAACATAGGGGGAGACGAAGGTATACCAACAATTACTAAGGTTCAAGTGCTGCTCTGCGTTGAAGAGGTTGGCACAGGAGAGGAATTAATGGTTGGCTGTATCAAGCTAGTCAGAAGACAAATGATTCACAGAATACTTCATGGTACTTTCGTTAATAAACATTGATGTGGGGATGAAGCACATTGTTTCCCGAGTCAAAAACTACTGCACATTCTTGATTGAATTGATTCATGACTTTCAGGAAGCACGATATAGGTTTCGCTTGACCGATAATAATGGAATCGATACAGATTGGCGTAGAAGTTATTATGTTCCAATACCTCATTGCGTTTGAGCTCAAAATATATTCTAAGATACTACAACAGATGAATTTCAACGATATAGGACCAATTCTGCGGATCACACCTTCTCCTCTTCTTGTAAACAGGTGCTTTTTCTCAACCACTGAGCATAGTTTTTTATTCGTCTGACCCGCGTTATACTATTTTTAAGTAAGAGGCTAACTCATCCATAACTTCTGTAGTGTATGAGAGGACAGGGGCCCTGTTCACTTTCAGTGATTTCTGCTGTTTCTTCTATATCTACTAAACAAGTAAATCTTTCTACTTGTTTTAGTTTCCCTATGTATATTGAATATCATTGTTACTATAACCACATAACTAACACTACTACCAGTTTCCAGTAGGCTTCAAATAGGTCAAGTATACCTGCTATCATTAAATCTAATATATTAGCGTCATGACAGTGCTTCAAAACAACATGGCAAAAGTAGTTTTCAGAAAATTTATTTGTTAGTTTTGCAGGTCGATTTGTGAAGCATACGAATTACAAAACATGATTTCCTTCATTCTGTGTTGGATGATTAGTCTCCTTCAACGTCAACATGATTAGGGTACATCTGTATCAACGAGGTAAGGCTGAATAGAGTTTAGCCGAATTTTCGGTCCCATGTTCTACAGCTCCGGTATGTCTTTTCTTCTCGTTTTAATTTAGACTACTTTTGCTGGTATCGGGCTATCGAACTCAAGCAGGGGAACTTTGCATAGAGAACACGCTTCCTTACGAAATAAACGTGCCAATGTGCCTAATACGAACACTTGTCTCTTATGTTTTTCAAATATTAATCCTCGCAATACCAGGGGGAAAGGATATGTTGGGCGCACATTTTGAAAGTATTGTAATCTAGTTACGCACTTTATACTTTAAAATTTAAAAATATATATATATATATTGTTTTTCGTGAAGTCTCCTACCAGAACCGATAAAAATTTTAAATTTTTCAGTTCTCTCAGTAGTAGATGTGACTTTTCACAATGAATGTCAGCTTCAATATTTTCAGTTTCAGGACCTAACTTACACATCAAGATCTCATTAAAAAGTATGTTGTGAATAAAAATAAACGATAATTATAGGATTCGTACTTTCCTAAAAAAAATTGTGCTCACAAAGTACCTGTCACCCTTTTTCAGCTGCGATAATAAAAGTGCATTGGTATTTCTAAGAATGTGCTAAAAATATCTTCAAGTTCTAGGACCTACTTACACATTTGTACCTGTTTAAAAAGTCTATTGTTAGTGTAAGTCAATAACAGTTAACACATCTTGTTTCTTTTTTTAAACAATTTTTAAGGTGGGCATAAAGCCCCTCCCTTTGAGAATACATATTACTGAAAATACATTGATACTAAGGGGGTTAAAGTTATTCATTTGAGAAAGATAGAAAATTCACCTTGAAATAACAACGGTACGAGTCAAATTGCTTTATTTTATTATACCTTTAGCACGTAACACACTTTCCTAACAATGCCTGAGTTCATTTAGTTTCGTGGTAACAGTTACGCTTGTTTCATATTCACACTGAAATAACACTTGCCACGTTGAGTTTCCATACTAATCAAACAGGTAATCACTTTTCACGGAAGACTTTTCAGTTACGTCCTACAATCGACATGTTTCTCCACGAAAATTACTGATTCACAAACACTTTACTCTTTCAACATTAAATCTCGCAATTAATCCGGTGCACCTTTCCAAGAAATAGCTGAACTACTCAAGCACTTTTCTCCTGCGAACCGACCTAAGTCTTTGAACCATTAATTGTACTTCCTAGCAAATTCTGCATATTGATTTACGCGCGACAAGGCTGCGCGCAACCGCCACAAGCTGAAGCCCAACAACGAGTCTACCGCACACGCCCAGACGGCCCGTGGCCATTGGCGCTGGAGCAGTGTTGCGTTAGGATAGCACGACAGTGCTCCCTCAGAGAAAATGCTTCGAAACTTCCAGAAATCAGCGATAAGCAGTGATTACAATGGATACATTACATCAAAGTTAGCAGTACTCCTTGTCAGTACATCATTAAGTCTTACGCTCTGAATAGGGCCACGATTTCTGCTGTTGGTCATTTTCACCCTCTGACACTTACCGCCAGTCTTTATCCTATCTGTTATTCTCTTTAATATATTGTTCAAATTTACAACCTCAGCCATTTTCTCTGTACGTTTCTCTGGTCCGCAATGACCATAGGCTAAGTGATAATAGTTTATTATTTCGGTAATGTATTTGGTGGGCCAATACACCCGCCAAGTGTCGCTATTTGGATCTTTGCAAATATACCGGATATTGTTGTACATTCTATAATACTTTCTCAACTTTTCTCCGTCTTTATTCCTTTCGTCATACTTGGTCTTCACAATTTTCAAGCATTCGTTCTCGCTTTGATGACGATGCATATTTTTACAAATACACTCCATCTTCTTTCGTCCTTCCACGTCTTGAAAGTAGAACAATTTGAGTACACCTTCGGATTCGTTATCCCGTAACAAGTCCTCATTCAATTCCAGAAAACTCCGTCCGGCTCTGACACAGGCAACAGTTCATTTGTGGGTTTCAATTTTCCGTTTTTGAACATTCTTCATTTCTACCTGCCCGTTCTGCCGTTGTTGAAGCCGTTTCGACCCCAACACTGAAGCATTTTTATCAATTTCTTCCATTAATGAACCTTGTATTACCAACAATTCGCTGTCAAGTCAGGTAAATTTTGTTGGGAAAGATGGCTATCATCTTCCAAATTGCTTGAAGAAATGTGCCCTGTTTCTGCTTCTAATTCTTCTCCGAGCTCATGCAACCCATTCCACTCTCGCCTGACCGTATGATGTACCCGGTCATCATCGACAAACTCGTCTCGCCCCCCTTCAGAAGTTTCGCCTTGGTTTTCTTTAGGACCAGCGTCGCTGGGGTTGGCTACTTCAAGTACTACAATATTTGGACAAGGCTGCCTCTTCGGTACAGAGCTTTCCGTTTCTTCATAAACGCTAGTTTCAGGCGGGCTGATAAGCGTCAAATATTACCCGCTCTCCCCATTAGCACACTCTGTAATTCTTCAGTTCGTCACCGAGCGAGGTGGCGCAGTGGTAAGACACTGGACTCGCATTCGGGAGGACGACGGTTCAATCCCGCGTCCGGCCATCCTGATTTAGGTTTTCCGTGATTTCCCTAAATCACTCCAGGCAAATGCCGGGATGGTTCCTCTGAAAGGGCACGGCCGACTTCCTTCCCCATCCTTCCCCAATCCGATGAGACCGATGACCACGCTGTCTGGTCTCCTTCCCCAAAACCAACCAACCTTCAGTTCGTCGTTTATTCGACCGAACTGACCTAGCCACACCTCCTCCATTTCCGTGATTCCCTGAGCGATAATGGAAGTTTTATCCGATATCGGCTTCTTTACTTCCACCGGCTAATCACACTGAACTAGAGCCTGAGGTACCATTGTTTCCTTAACAGCGGCTGCCTCTTCCTCGTTGCCCGGTACTCTATTTTCACCATTATTACGGACAGTGATCGCTTTGCCGACTGTCTTTTCATCTTCAATTATTGTTGCTGCAGGTGCGTTACTCGCTCTGTCTTCTTGCACGTTCTCCCATCACCGATTTATCCATTCGCATCAATCATAGGAGCGTTTCCTAGGCTTTCTTCTGGGCCGCCAAGGCCTTCCCACGCCTGGTGGCGCGGTGAATGGTTTGCCTGATTACGTACGACAGGCCCATTTCTATATGGGTGTCGCAATTGCTGATTTTGATTCTGCCAACAACCATCCTACTAATCACGTACCACATTCACACGATACTGGCCTCTGTCGTTTCTGCTATTGTTGTTCCCACTATGACATCATTATAGTAGTGTGAGTTATTATTATTATTATTATTATTATTATTATTATGGTGGTGGTTGTTGCTATTATTGCCATGGTTATTATTATTACAGTTGTTGCCGTTGTGGTAATTGTCGCTATTGCCACGACTCTTAATATTTTGGCGATTATTCCACTAATTGTCCTAATCTTCCACCTTTTCTAAGAATGCAGCAATTGTTCTGTAACTACTGCCTATGTGCCTCTTGGAATCATCTGGAAGTTTCTTCCACAACTCCTCGACGATCCCAGATTTAATCTGTCGATAACGCAAATATTCTAATTTGTGAACCCAATTTTCACAAAATTCTTTCATCGATCCGCGAGAGTTCGCGTCATAGGGTTTTGACACTACGAAATCGCACCGTTCACTCTCCTGCTTCTGCTCTGACCAATATTCTTTCAAGAACGCATTCTTATATTCTTGGAAGCTCAAGTCCACAATATCGAGGTTCAAGCCCCATCGCTTTGCCTCGCTCGCTAGCACGTCGATTACAACATAAATTCTTCTCTTATACGTCCATGATTCAGGCAATACACGTTCGCAATTTTTAATGAAGTCGGTAGCGTGGAATCCACCCTGTTTTTTTGAAGGGATCGAAACGCTTCCTAACTAAGATTTCAGTGTTATGTGCATGACATGACACTTAGTGCTGCTTTTCGTCTAATCCCTTTTCTAGCTTATTTAGTTTCGTAACTACTTGGCATGTGGTCGTCGCTAACCTTTCCACTTATCTCTTTTTCTCATCACACATAGTTGGCTGTTTCTTCACTCTAGACGCCATGTCTGATACTAAAGTTAGCAACTTCGTAACGTTTTCTCCTTTTCAGTTACCTTATTTTCAATAACAAGATCAACAGTCTGTTACAGTTTTTGTTCGAACCTCCGTACTTCCTTCTCAAAACGACTATTTATGCTACTTATTTCTGACTGTACCTCTGTAAAAGCGTGGCATCCTTCTGTTGCAAGGCCAATGATTATTTGCTTGAATTTCTTTGCCATTGCCTTTCTTAAGATTCTGGAGATTCATTGCCCTTGCGGTCTGGCGATTGATTAATTATCACCTTTTTTAGCTAATCTGTGTTTTCTTTGTATTATCAGTAATTTTTGTAGTAAATATTACATGGTACCCTTCCCCCCTCCCCCTGTGTGATTCGTGAGTGATTGCACTATATCCCATCCATTTCAAAATTGCCGTCGGTATTCAGCATTCTTAGCGAATTAAACCCTTCCGCTACGAATATAGTCGCACACACATGGCAGTAGTAAGTGATGGAAACAAGCCATAAAATTTGTAAATTTGCATTAATTAGTAAAACAGGCAACCTAATGGACACAAATAAACTGACAATTTGATTGTACCTAACGGTGAACAATCGGTAGAATAATGGGGAATGCTGGCAGTGGAACCCATTGTTGAGGAACCAGCGGCTAGCGTCACAAACGCTACCGCTGAAACAGAGGAACACAGTAAAATGAAATTCCTGGCATTGACACATGCTACGGAATTCGGAATAAAAATCAAAACCGAGTCCAGTGATGGTGGATACGAGGGAACCATCAAGAAAGAGCAGAGTTAGTGTCAAAACCAGTAATAGCTAGAAGTATAAGCGAATTGTTGTGCATGTTGATCAGTAGGATTAATAGTCCGAATCAATAAATGTGCAGACAGAATCAATTAATCAATTAGTGCTAAAATTTATGCCCAGTCTGAATCAATTCCTGCTAAAATTAATGCCCAGACCGAATCAATTACAACTGAAAATAACAATATTGGAGTCATTAACAGGAATGTAGATGAAATCAAGAAAGAAATAATTGTAACGAATACCTAAGTCGGTAATCTTAGGCAGGCAAGCAGGCAAGCAGTTTACTTTTGATTATTCAATTTACTTTAAGCAGATGAGCAAATGATTTTCCTTTTAAAATAACAACAATAAAATACATACCAAGCCAGCAGAAGTCAGTCGCTAAGCTAAAGGGAGAATAAATTAAACTGCGCACTCTTAATTTGTGCTGTAGGTATCTTTAGTTATTAGTTTTGCCAGTGAAATTTTACGTTAGTTTAAGTAAACGAAGCTAATACTAAACTTTGCAAATTACTTCAGCGTCTGTTATGCAATATAGAATAAACAGTTACTGAAGCAGAAGCTTTAGACTGAAACTGGTCATTAGCAAACACACGAAACTGGCAGCAAATAATTAATCGGTTTTCATATTCTTACGACACTCAGCGATTGCATGGAAAGGTAAAGAGGGACCCTGCCTGGTAGTAATGTCTGAGGGCAATGACAACACAGGTGTCCTACAAGTTTTAATTATTGCAAGTTGTTACACAAATTAAGTCATACTTTGTGAAAGAAATGTAACTGGATAAAGTCTCTATATTCCCATATTTGTCAGTTAACAGTGTTACGATGTTGTAGCTGTGCGGACTACAAAGAACGTAGCCGACGACAATGCTGAGCTGCCGTTGTTGCTGCTGTTGTTGTTTGAGAACCCCGAGTCGTCTCCAGAGCCACGGATAATTACGGGATAGGCAATAGTTAGAACTGCAGCTTCCTCCACCTGTCCACTCCTACAGCGCTCTAAATACTCGCGGGTTAACGAATCAGGCGCGTTTACACTGGCGCGTGCTTTCTCTAATTCTACAACGATTTAGAAGTAGTTTTGCGTTTCCTTAATCTGCCCTCTGAGATAAGTCGTAGGTTCAGTACTACCTCGCGTGTTCCTACATTTCTCAGGAATCCAAACTGAGCCGGCCGGAGTGGCCGAGCGGTTCTGGGCGCTACAGTCTGGAACCGCGCGACCGCTACGGTCGCAGGTTCGAATCTTGCCTCGGGCATGGATGTGTGTGATGTCCTTGGGTTAGTTAGGTTTAAGTAGTTCTAAGTTCTAGGGGACTGACGACCTCAGCAGCTAAGTCCCATAGTGCTCAGAGCCATTTGAACCAATTAAACCAAACTGATAAGCCATCTTACTCATCTTCTACCAATTTTTCCAGTCTTCCGCAAAGAATTCGTGTTAGTATTTTGCAACCATGACTTATTAAACTTGTAGTTCGACAATATTTCCCACTTGTTAGCACGTTTTCTTTCTTTCTTTCTTTCTTTCTTTTATTTATTTTATTTTATTTATTTTTTTTACCTGGGATTAATACGCTCGTCTTTAAGTCAGAGCATTTCGTCTTTCTCATAGACCTTGCACACCAGATGGAAGAGTATTGTCGTGGCTGGCTCTCCCGCGTGTTTCAGAAGTTCTGGCGGAATGTCGTCTATTCCCAACGCCTTATTTCCACGTAAGTCTTTCAGTGCTCTACTAAATTCTTCTTGCTGTATCACATCTCCAATCTCATCTTTATGTAAACCCCCTATATACACTCCTGGAAATTGAAATAAGAACACCGTGAATTCATTGTCCTAGGAAGGGGAAACTTTATTGACACATTCCTGGAGTCAGATACATCACATGATCACACTGACAGAACCACAGGCACATAGACACAGGCAACAGAGCATGCACAATGTCGGCACTAGTACAGTGTATATCCACCTTTCGCAGCAATGCAGGCTGCTATTCTCCCATGGAGACGATCGTAGAGATGCTGGATGTAGTCCTGTGGAACGGCTTGCCATGCCATTTCCACCTGGCGCCTCAGTTGGACCAGCGTTCGTGCTGGACGTGCAGACCGCGTGAGACGACGCTTCATCCAGTCCCAAACATGCTCAATGGGGGACAGATCCGGAGATCTTGCTGGCCAGGGTAGTTGACTTACACCTTCTAGAGCACGTTGGGTGGCACGGGATACATGCGGACGTGCATTGTCCTGTTGGAACAGCAAGTTCCCTTGCCGGTCTAGGAATGGTAGAACGATGGGTTCGATGACGGTTTGGATGTACCGTGCACTATTCAGTGTCCCCTCGACGATCACCAGTGGTGTACGGCCAGTGTAGGAGATCGCTCCCCACACCATGATGCCGGGTGTTGGCCCTGTGTGCCTCGGTCGTATGCAGTCCTGATTGTGGCGCTCACCTGCACGGCGCCAAACACGCATACGACCATCATTGGCACCAAGGCAGAAGCGACTCTCATCGCTGAAGACGACACGTCCCCATTCGTCCCTCCATTCACGCCTGTCGCGACACCACTGGAGGCGGGCTGCACGATGTTTGGGCGTGAGCGGAAGACGGCCTAACGGTGTGCGGGACCGTAGCCCAGCTTCATGGAGACGGTTGCGAATGGTCCTCGCCGATACCCCAGGAGCAACAGTGTCCCTAATTTGCTGGGAAGTGGCGGTGCGGTCCCCTACGGCACTGCGTAGGATCCTACGGTCTTGGCGTGCATCCGTGCGTCGCTGCGGTCCGGTCCCAGGTCGACGGGCACGTACACCTTCCGCCGACCACTGGCGACAACATCGATGTACTGTGGAGACCTCACGCCCCACGTGTTGAGCAATTCGGCGGTACGTCCACCCGGCCTCCCGCATGCCCACTATACGCCCTCGCTCAAAGTCCGTCAACTGCACATACGGTTCACGTCCACGCTGTCGCGGCATGCTAACAGTGTTAAAGACTGCGATGGAGCTCCGTATGCCACGGCAAACTGGCTGACACTGACGGCGGCGGTGCACAAATGCTGCGCAGCTAGCGCCATTCGACGGCCAACACCGCGGTTCCTGGTGTGTCCGCTGTGCCGTGCGTGTGATCATTGCTTGTATAGCCCTCTCGCAGTGTCCTGAGCAAGTATTGTGGGTCTGACACACCGGTGTCAATGTGTTCTTTTTTCCATTTCCAGGAGTGTACTTCTTCCACTGTTCTGCTTTCCCTTCTTTGCTCAGGACAGGCTTTCCATCCGATGTTTTGATATTCATACAACTGCTTTTCTTATCTCCAAACGTCACATTAATTTTTCTGTAGGCTGTATCTATTTTCCCCTAGTGAAGATATTTCTTACATTTGTCCTGTAGCCATTCTTACTTAGCCATTTTACACTCTCTGTCAATCTCATTTTTGGACGTTTGTATTTCCTTTCACTTGCTGCATTTTTATATTTTCTCCTTCCATCAAGTGAATTCACTATCTTTTGTGTTATCCAAGGGTCTGTACTAGGGTCATCTGTTTACGTATTTGGTCCTCTGCTGCCTTTACTATTACATCTCTCAAAACTACCCCTACGTCTTCCACCGTATTCTTTCCTCCTGTTCTAGTCAACGGTTGCCTACTGCTCCCTCTGAAATTCTCAACAACCCTTGGTTCTTTCAGTTTATCAGGTCTCTTCTCTTTAATTTCCTACCTTTTCGCAGTTTCTTCAGTTTTAATCTAAAGTTCATAACCAACAAATTGTGATACTGGGAAACTATAAATGTATATTCACACTTGCAGAAAATAAACACAAGTAACTGTAGAAAAAATTTCCGAGTCCATCACTGTGTGACTGTTTGGATTCCCCATAGACTGCCTAGAGTATCCTAACTCACACGTAGTACGGAACACCTTCACAGGATCACACTCGTCTTGGCTACTACAGTTGCGTGTCTGACAGCCGTTGCAACACGTCTAATTACTCTCCAGATAGGAATCTGGATGGAATGATTCCAACAAAGCACCTCTGTCGACATGGAAAATATTCGCTGCAACCGCTAATGAAACTTTCTTCCTCTATTGGTATTTGAACTAGCCATCCACGCTCCGAATGCCAATACAGTACAGCGTGCTAGTTACCTCGACTACGAAGATGTGTAGAAAGACAAAGTGCCAGAGAGAGACGAACAGAGTGGTAGAAAGTGGCGCCTACCATTAGGTGAAAAATCGTTCCGCTGTTATTATATGTTCGTGTCAGTGACGGATCTCACGTCCAAAAGGTAACACGGTTCTTCCATTAGCGCAGATGAGACAACATGTATATATAGCGCACCGGAAAGACGTGACGCACCAGCTCGTTCTTGAAACGCGACGTCGCGCTTCCTGTTATTTCCGTGCCGGTTCTCGCTATCACTGTTTCCACTTCTCACCTGCAGTCCTGTCTGATTACGCTGCGGTAATTTTAAGCATCTGTCTAGTTAAAATTCTCCATAACTTTAGGTTTGTAACCTGATAATCTGTAGCATTCTATCGCCTACTCCCCAAA
This sequence comes from Schistocerca americana, assembly GCF_021461395.2. NCBI lineage: Eukaryota > Metazoa > Arthropoda > Insecta > Orthoptera > Acrididae > Schistocerca > Schistocerca americana. The sequence goes on from NC_060122.1 coordinate 330,254,537, forward strand.
AGCATTTGTCTTGAGTGTTGACGCGCCGTCTATCGTCTTCCAGTATGGCAATTTGTGCTAAGGACGTGACCCACCTTAAGGAGCTGGCAGATGAAAAAGGAAGTGTGTGGATCAAAAGTTTAGCTGCAAGATAGAATTGCCTCCGTGATAAGTTGTAGCAAATGTTCGGACTTGAATCATGCTGTGGTCACCAAATACGTTTGGCACCCAAAGTAGCAGAAAGTGAACCACCTACCATAGAAATCAGTCGCTGCATTGTAGTGGCGTGCTTGCACTCTGCAACGTTCTGATCACAGGTCAGTGGTAGACTACAACACAAATAACGTAGGAAACACAACTAAGAACAAATATCAATAATTTCTCAAAATAATATGTACACCAATGAAACTCAGATGTGATGAAAAGGCGTGACTCGCCTATAGGAAAGTCAAAATAACCTTCGGTCAAATTAAAAGCAATGGTGGTAATATTAAGAGCGCAAAAGAAATTCCAATGTTAAATGCAAAGGAGAGAGCATATAGATGGAAAAAGTACATTGAAGGTCTCCATGAGGGGGAAGATTTGCCTCACATGATAGAAGCAGAAACAGGAGTCCATTTAGAAGAGATAAGTGATCCAGTATTATAAACAGAATTTATGAGAGCTTTGGAGGACTTGAGATCAAATAAGGCAGAAAGGATACATAACAAACCATAAGAATTTTTTAAATCATTGGTGGAAGTGGCAACAAAACGACTATTGACATTGAGTCCAGCGACAGATCATCTGACTTTCGGAGAAATATCATCCACACATTGGCCTCTCAATATGTATATTACTTATTGTCGTTTCTTGTTACCAACATTAGTTTATTTCCAACAATAAGCAGCTTTCACTCGGTTAATATTCGGCAGAAATCAAACCTCCATTTGGATCGGACTTCCTTAACTCTTGTGCAAAAAGGTGTGCAGTATACTGCTGCATCCATTTTCAATAAGCTGCCACTCGAATTCAAAAATCTTAGCAGTAATCCACGCGCTTTCAAATCGAAACTGAAGAGTTTCCTCATGGGTCACTCATTCTATTCTGTTGAGGAGTTCCTTGAAAAATTAAGCTGATTCTCATTGTAATGCTGGTAGCGTTTGCTTAAACTTATGGACTGATTTTCTTTCAGGTTCATGAACATTTATTTTTATCTGTTATTACTTTAATGTTGTAAGTTCATGTACCGACACGTTCCATGACATTGGAGATTTTCTCCTCAATTTGGTCCTACGGAACTTGACATGTAAATAAATAACACAATTCTGAAGATTGCAAGAGCAGACAAGTGCGAGAATCATCGCACAATCAGCTTAACAGCTCATGCATCCAACTATCTGACAACAATAATATACAGCAGAATGGAAAAGGAAATTGAGGACGTGTTAGATGACGATCAGTTTGACTTTAGGAAAGGTAAAGACACCAGAGAGGCAATTTTGATGTTGTGGTTCATAACGGAAGCAAGACTAAAGAAAAATCAAGGCACGTTCATAGGCTTTGTCGATCTGGATATAGCCTTCGACAATGTAAAATGGTGCAAGATGTTCGAAATTCTGAGAAAAATAGTGGTAAGCCGTAGGGAGAGACGGGTAATATACAAGAGTGGACGACCAAGAACGAAGCGCTCGGATTAAAAAGGGTATATGACAGGGATGTAGTCTTTCGCCCCTACTCTTCAATCTTTAGCTCGAAGAAGAAATGATGGAAATAAAACAAACGTTCAGGATTTGAATTAAAATTCAAGGTGAAAGGATATCAGTGACACGATTCGCTGGTAACACTCCTGTCCTCAGAGTAAATAAAGAGCAGGCCGCAGTGGCCGAGCGGTTCTAGGCGCTTCAGTCTGGAACCATGCGACGACTACGGTTGCAGGTTCGAATCCTGCCTCGGGTATGGATATGTGTGATGTTCTTAGGTTAGTTAGGTCTAGTACTTCTAAGTCTAGGGGACTGATGACCTGAGATGTTAAGTCCCATAGTGCTTAGAGCCACTTGAACCATTTGAAAGTGAAGAGGAATTACATGACCTACTGAACGTACTGATAGTAAATCGAGGAAGGACGAAAATAATGAGCAGTAGCAGAAATGAGGACAGCGAGAAACTTAACATCAGGATTGACGGTCAAGAAGTGGATGAAGTTAAGGAATTCTGCTACCTAGGCAGCAAAATAACCCATGGCGGGCGGATCAAGGAGGACATCAAAAGCAGACTGGCACTGTCAAAAAGGGCATTCCTGGCCGAAAGAAGTCTTCTAGTATCAAACATAGGCCTTAATATGAGAAAGAAATTTCTGAGAATGTACGTTTGGAGCACAGCATTTTATGGTAGTGAAACATGGACTATTGGAAAATCGGAGCAGAAGAGAACCGAAGCATTTGAGATGTGGTGCTACAGACGAATGTCGAAAATCAGGTGGGCTGATAAAGTAAGGAATGAAGAGGTACTGTGCAGAATCGGAAAGGGAACAAATAGGATGAGACGATCTGTCGAAGTTCATGTGAGTCATTCTCACGAATCCATCAAAGATTCACAGAAGGAAGGGTGTGAGCAAAGGATTGCGGCCGTCGCGTTCGCTGGATCTAACCAGTTGTGACTTCTATTTGTGGGGCAGTCTAAAGAGAAAAGTGTACACAGAAAACCCACTACCATTAGGAAATTAGAAGAGCAATATCCGGAATGATATTTTTAGATTTGATACGGCAGAGTTACGCAAAGTGTATAGGCAGGGCGCATACGTGCACCGAAGCACAAGGATTTCTTTTTCAGCACCTGATGCAGTCTAATGTGAATCACAATATCAGTTCTGTCAGTACAAAACTTTGCATTAGCTTATTTGTTATTTCTTTATTACCTAATAATTATTTCATGCTTTTGTATTTGTTGTTTTATTGGCTCGTGGCGGCCAACAATTGGTGCGTAATCGGCGAGCAGTCTGTACCCGGGGCCAGTTTTTCGTACCCCACCCTGAAGTAGGTCAACCTGGACTAATGTCGGTGACAGTATTATAAATTTAGGCTCAGTTAACAGATAAACACTTTGACAGTCAGCTCCTGACGATGACGATGGAGGTAATCGTCGAAAGCTCGAGATTTTATCTAGAACTGACGCGGCAAGAATACCGAGACTGTTTTATACATAAATGCCGCCGCGAAAAACGTCGTTCCCATACAAACACTTTGACATTAGGTTTTGACAGTCCAATGACTGCTGCCGGCAGCTCGTTGATAACTGCTTGGCAAGTGGTCATCAACTGGAACTGCTCGCAATTGACCGAGTGAAGGTGTGCGGCCGTTTGAATAAGCGACTGGCAGAAGAATGTTCACCTGTGAAGTAGATGGCGGATGAAGGAAGTAGTCCCTGGTATCAGCGCCTTCTGGGACGTCAGACGCAACTATCAGCGGATGGCTCCGACTACTTGTAAGTCGTGTGGCGGAAGCGTAATGTGCTTCCTATTATGTGCGCTGTCTATAAACGACTGATCACAACCATGTGGCGTCACGCAGTAGACTGGCCAGGTGTGTGGCGCCTTCTGTGATGTGCAGTCGTGTTCCGTATCCAATGTTGGACACAGAGCAGACTGGAAATTGTGTCTTCCCATTTCAGAGATTATGTTCAACCAGCTAGGCCCTCTGAGCATGTCTCAGCACTCTGCTCACAGCTTCTGTCAATCAGTGGTTTCCTAGCTCTTTAGAGACTTTCAAAAGATACTATGAGAGTAGTACCTCTGCGAAGAAGTGGTAAGGAACGATTTCGGCCGATACTCTGGCTTCTCTTTCTGCGAGGAAATCTTAACTCGACAGCATAGCCTTTATTGGCTTGGTGGCAGAGCATTTTTCGTCAAAGATCCCGAGACTCATATAAATCAGTTTTAACTATCGTTGTTCAAACCAAGTAATATTTATCTCGTAATCTCACATGCAATTACTGTACCATTTGCATGCACATGCCGAAAATTTGTAATTCTCCAACACATAAGAAGTACATCCTGTTGTGTCTTATAACGTGTGTCCCAGACTAACGGCAATATTTGCATCTCAGTACTTACTTCCCAACAGCAATAAATGTATTCATATACCCACACTATGTACTGTGTCAAGAAGGATAATTTTCATGGAAGCGAAACGAATTATACTATGCAGTGACGGAAATTGCAATTAAAGCGCTTTGGAAAGTAGTCTGCAGTTACATTGTCACAGTAGAAAATCAGATTTCCTACGTCGTCTTCGTAGCAAGATGACACCAGTGTAGACAGCCGCTGCCGGAGACCGTTGTTCGCGACGTCATTGCTGTCAAACTGACCGCCTCCAAAATCACGCTTCAAGCTCAAGAACAGATGATTCAAATGGCTCTGAGCACTATGGGACTTAACATCTGAGGTCATCAGTCCCCTAGAACTCAGAACTACTTAAACCTAACTAACCTAAGGACATCACACACATCCATGCCCGAGGTAGGATTCGAACCTGCGACCGCAGCGGTCGCGCGGTTCCAGACTGAAGCGCCTAGAACCGCTCGGCCACACCGGCCGGCTATGCTGGTGTCACTCAGAACCTTATTCATCAAGGTGTTAGGGGCAATTCGATCATCCGATGTGCAGCCCCGATCTCGTACTTTTTCACTAGCAGTTGTTCTTGAACTTCAAGCGTGATTTTGGAGGAAAGGACTTCGACTGTGTTGGTGGCGCAAAAACGTTCAGCAGTGGCGGCCTTCTTCTATGAAGAGGGTGCGGATAAGTTATTTCCCTGTTACGACAGATATATGAACAATGGTGGTAACTATGTAGATAAATAGCTTAAGAAATGGTCTTTCATGTAAAACTAAATTTTGGTTTGAAAAAAAAATTTAAAGAGTATTAAAATTTTAAACACAGCTGCTGCTCAGCAGCGGTGAATGTAAATGAATGATCTGAAACAAGTCAGTCAGCCAACTGCAGGTAGAAAGGTTTATCAACAACTCCTGACCATGGTTTCAACAGTTAAAAAAATTCTGCTTCAGAAGTACGTGGACCTGTAGAGAGAATTTTCTCATTAGGTCCTCGTACCTCTGAAGAAGAAAATTTTAGAACTGTTGAAACCATGGTCAAGAGTTGTTAATAAACCTTTATACTTGCAACTGGTCGGCTTATTTTCTCAAATCATTCATTTTTATGAGCTTTCTCCCAAAACGGTACTTTCCGGTCATGCCGCGTAACTACCATTTACTCTGCTCATTCCGAACAGTAACGTTATTGCTTCGAGTCAGCAATTTTTCTTATCATTCTGTTGCATTCGTTCTTATTCTCAGTGTCTTTCTGTCCATTCTTCAAATCGTTACAAAGAGATTGAGCCCGAGCTTGACCGTTGGAATTTCAGAGTTTATTAGAGGGATATTTTCTGAGAGAACCACAGCTTCTTGTAGCTCGTTACTGAGAAATTTCGTTTTGTTGGATTTCTTTCCCCCATTTACATTCATATCTAAATTTCACTGAAAATATCTGCACAGTAGCGCAAATTTCGTGGATATGCGCTGTGTATCATGTCTACAAACAAAGAAATTTATTTCATTCACTTACGGTACCTTTCAGAACTGTAATGCTCACTGTACTCTTCGCCCTTAATTTTCTGTTCAGAACTGTTTGGTTCTCTTTCGGTTTTATTTTTCCGTTAGTGTTATTTGTACGTCACCAGTGACGCACACAAAAACCTATAAGCAAGAGGGATCCGAGAAAATAGAGCCAACAATAGCCAAAGGAACACGCTATTTAGCTTAACTGTAAAGTGACGATAATGACTGTCTCACACTACCGAAATAGAAATGGTTCGAAATACAAGGAGCTATAGACATTGTATAACTCACAAAAAAGGACAGCAATAAAACAGTTAATATAGAAACGGACTTAAATTCTGCACAAGTCCACTTCCCCCTGTATCCCAATTGATGTCAAACCATCTGTGACGTTCTTGCGTCCTTTAGTTTACCAGGAAACCTTCAGCGTCTTGCTTGCTGTTCCGAAAGGTCAGCTACATCATGATACAGCTGATCGTTTATATCATTATGGGGACGGTACGTTTGAGAATAAAAGCTGTTTTAGTGATTTCTATATTTTACTCGAAGACAATGTGTCTTTCGTGTCTTTACCATCTGCTACTCCATATCCCATGGAAACATCATTAGTTTTTTGAATGAAAAATTTAATGATTCCAAGAATTAAAATGTTGTAACTTTACTTCGATGCTCATGAGAAGTTTTATATCAGCCTCCGACAAAGTTTATATTTTACGAGTGGCGTTCGATAAATAATACAACACATTTTTTTCTTAAAATAAGTTGATTTTATTCACGATTCCAGAACACCATATTAATTCTATTTCTTTTGGCCAAAAGATCCGACTTTCCAACATAATGTCCGTTCAACGTGACGGCTTTACGCCACGTTAATGGAGAGGCCTTTGGGCAGTGTATAATAGACGCCGTAGCCCACGTCTTGCTGTATCAATAACCCCACCACCATCCATACACTGCTTCCTGTGGATTGCAGTCTTCACTGGGCCAGACATACGGAAGTGGTAAGGTGCGAGATCTGAGCTGTAGGATGGATGAGGAAGACCACTCCAATGAAGATTTATGAGCTCCTCTCTGGTGCACAGTCATGTGTGAGACCTTGTCATAGAGAAGAAGAAATTCATTTGGATATTTATGGCGACGATCACGCTGGAGTCATTTCTTCAAAATGGTTCAAATGGCTCTGAGCACTATGGGACTCAACTGCTGAGGTCATTGGTCCCCTAGAACTTAGAACTAGTTAAACCTAACTAACCTAAGGACATCACAAACATCCATGCCCGAGGCAGGATTCGAACCTGCGACCGTAGCGGTCTTGCGGTTCCAGACTGCAGCGCCTTTAACCGCACGGCCACTTCGGCCGGCTCATTTCTTAAGTTTCTTGAGTATAGTACAATATACTGTTGAGTTGATCGCTGCACCATGAAGTAGGACACTAAACAGAATAACCTCATCAGAGTCCTAGAAGACCGTCACCATATCATTACCAGCTGTGGGTGCGGCTATGATCATTTTCTTACTTGGAGACAGTTTTGCGATACCTTGTTGTTATGACGACAGAACGACTCACCGTGCTTTTGTTCACTGCCATGTCTCCGTAGACATTCTGCAAGTGCCTGTAAATGTTTTCTGCAAAAGGAAACTCAATGACATCTCTCTGCTTGGAACGCATTGCGTTGCAGACGCCATTTTGAAGGCTGCTTATATCCCCTCCACCTATCGGAACATCATAAATCTATAGGGGCTGAATCCGGAACTGTCCATGATGTCCCACAACAAATTTCGTATTTTTTCAACCGAATTTGACCGACAAAGAATGTGTCGCATTACTTATGTGCTCGTATGTGCACACTTGAAATTATTTCAAGCGAAAACACTTTCAATATGGCGCTGTAAGGTTTCTTTAATTGCTCTTGTCCAGTTAAGCCGTTGCTACGTCTCGAATGACCCCACTGTTGACGGGATGTTGAATCAAAATGACATAAAAGTACCTTGTCAGCGTGCACATGAGAATCCACGGCGATAAATGTCACTAATATAGACAGACTATACCAGACAGTAGGTGAATACACATAGGCTTAGATACAGCCTACAGAATGTTGTTGGTATCAAAGAGAACAGAAAATTTCCTATCAAATTACGTATGGATATGGAGGAGTGAATTTGAACATGTGAACATAATGTTAGTTTAAGGGTTCCGTGCTGTATCGAGAAATTTCTCATCAAGAGAATAATGATTTCCAAGCACCTTCGTAAGATTAATTACAATCTGTTCTGAGTTGCGTAAAATGTGGAGAAAGACGCTATTATTTAGCCATTAAATGAAGATTTATGCTGTGTGTTTAATCGTATTTCGAACAATACAGCACAGATTGTGTCGTTTTCATTATCAACTGGTAAAATACATCCGGGCAGACGATGAAGCTCGAGAATTAAAATTTTGGTGACTAACAATATTTGATCGCACTGACGCACACTCACATTGGTCATTCATGGGCTACTTATACGCGTAAAGGGGACCATTTCATCCATAATCGGCTACAAAAAATATATGTATTTTTAAGGAGATAAATTTTAGATAGTGCTTCTTTCTTAATGTGCTCTGCCCAATTGTTCGTCGACAGTTGTAGGATGATTAGAAATCAGTAGACTGCGTCAATAATTTGTGTGCCCTCGATAATTTTTGTCGGTTTCCTTTTATGCATGACGCTCAAGGACGCTTAGCTATTCAGCTACTCACAGATGAGGAGATTTGTAAGGAAACTGATTTGAAAATGATCACTGAACGTTTACAGGAAGTTTTGGAGAGATGAACAGTAAAAGAGTTATCTCTCACATCGCTCATGAGAAGTAACTGTTGAGTTTAGAAGACAAATAAATAGCAAGTTTACATTGAAGTTCAGTGCTATGGAAAATAACTTTTCCAAAGTGTGACAAAGATAGGGAGGAGGATTAGGTGGAAGAAACAGATGATCAGTAATATGATCAAAGTTTGTACAATCACTGACGGATATTATATCAAAGAAGTTAGAAGAGCCGTTGAAAACAGTAAGATATACAGGGACTATAATAATGTAATCGTCTCAGTAATTTATGAAATAGGAGACGTCATGAGATTTCCAAAAACATATTAACCTCCGATTAAGGAAGACAGCAGGCGTGCATAAAGGTGAAAACTTTCGGACGTTCGTATTGACGTGATATGCTTGCATAGTGATGGCAAGATTAATATAGCTATGGGAGAAAGAAAAATTGAAGAGCTACTGACCAAAAATCATTTCAGTTTCAGAGGAAGCAAGCGGTGTGAGAGAACGCATTCTGTCCCTACTTTCAGTAATGCACTGAAGTATACATCAATACAGGGGATAATATGACAGTGTTTTTCTAGCTAGTGAAAGCTATAGGCACCATACGATACAAGGTAATATTTGGAATCCGGAGACAACTGGGTATGGTGACTGAAGAATAATTGACAAAATCTACAAAAAAACAGTCGAAGGTCAATAAAGACAAGTTTTTGTTGAGAAGGACGTCAAGGAGATTGTACGACACCGTGATAGTTATTTACGTATGTCAAAGTAGCAATGAAGAAACTGAACAAAATATTCAACGCGAAGGTGATAAATTTCGCAGAGTTGGCTTCCGTGTTCTCGTTGACTCGTAATTAGAGGGTTAGAGTTAAATACCTGTTGGGACACGTGTATCCGTTCTGAATGTGCCGTTACCTTCTTTGTGATAGAAAATAACAATAAAGCTCACTGACTTTGGAACTGGACTAGTCGTTGAATGTCACAGGGAGTAACAAATCCATCAGGAAAATCTGAACCCTCCTAAAGCTGCCCAAATCAGCTGTTCGTGATGTGTCTCTGAAATGGAAAGACGAAAGAACAACCGCAGCTAAACAGAGACCAGACAGACCTCATGTAGGCCTGCTGACTGACAGGGACCGCCGAGCCCTGTGGAAGGTGGTTGTCAGAAATCATATGAAATCAGCGGGAGGAATCACTCTTGAGTTCCAAAATGCTATCATCAGTCCGACTAGCCCCAATGACCGTGCGTAGGAGTTAAAAAAAATCGGGCACAGCGATCAAGTAGCTCCTCATAAGCCACATAGCCACTTATTTCTACAGTCAGCGGTAAGAGACGCTTATGGTGGTGTGAAGGGCGACACTACTGAAAATTTTACGACTCCAAACGAGTGATATAGAGTGATGAATAACACTGTGCCCTGTGGCAACTGGGTGGAGAAATTAATGTTTGACGAATACCTGGAGAACATTACCTGCCATCGGGTGTAGTGCCAATGAAGTACGGAGGAAGTGGTGGGATGGGAAGTCACCCGGGGGGGAGGGGGGTTGAGGAGAGGGTGATACCCTTATTGTATTTAAGGAAACACTAAATGCGGAACGATATGAGCGCATTTTGCAGCACTATGTTCTGTGTACAACAGTTCGAACACAATGATTGTTAAATCATAAAAATGCACCCTGTCATAAAGCAGCACCTGTGAGGCAATGCTTTGTGGCAATAATATTGCTGGAGAGCACTGGCGTGTCCAGAAGCCCAATCCGAAGCAAGTTGGACACCTTTGGGATGAGTTAGGTTGTTACTTCGCTTCAGACCACAGCGTCCAATGACACTACCTTCCCTAGTTTCTACTCGTGAGGACGAATGGACAGCCATTCCTCCAAAGACATTCATACGTCTCACTGAAAGTGTCCCCAGCAGAATTCAAGCCACCATAAAGCCTAAGGGTGGACACACGCCATATTAATGTCCACTAATAGGTGTCCTTATACATATGATACATATACAGAGTAATTTTTTCCAACATGTACACATCCAGAGATTGATCGATGAGAGGATACGAAACAAAAACGTTTGACGAACTAATGTCCGGGAATGCATGGTTTCCATGCTAGAGACCATCTATTCAGTCATACACAGTCATACATTGTTACAGAGACTGCGGTTTAATTATCGCTGTACCATCCAGTTACAGTATGTGTTGAAAATTGTTTCCATGCGGCTCAACGCATACGTGCACGCGCCATACCATGTCCTGTCTCACACGTTTACATCTGCCAGGCTGCAACCGAACAGTGTCACAAGCAGCATGAATACGCTGCTCCAGTGTCTCCACACTTGCAATGGGCTCTGCATACACGGTACTTCTGAGATGGGCCCATAACCAGAAATCACACTACTTGGGGTCCGGTGAACGAGCAGGCCATGCAACTCGACTCCCTCGTTCGATCCATCGACCAGGGAATACACGATTGAGATGTGTCCGGATATTAACGGCGAAGTGGGGTGAAGCCCGTATCATCTTTTTTTTGTTTTTGTTTCTGAATCATCAGTCTTCCGACTGGTTTGATGCGGCCCGCCACAAACTTCTCTCCTGTGCCAACCTCTTATTCTCAGAGTAGCACTTTCAACCTACGTCCTCAATTATCTGCTGGATGTATTCCAGTCTCTGTCTTCCTCTACATTTTTTGCCCTCTACAGCTCCCTCTAGTACCGTGGAAGTTAGTCGCTTATGTCTTAACAGATGTCCCAATCACCTAGCAGCCACATAACCACATAACCCTTCGAATCATCAATGGCACTGTCCGCCCCCGGTAGCTGAGTGGTCAGCGCGACAGAATGTCAGTCCTAAGGGCCCGGGTTCGATTCCCGACTGGGTCGGAGATTTTTTTTCCGCTCAGGAACTGTTGTGTGGTCCTAATAATCATCATTTCATCTCCATCGACGCACAAGTCGCCGAAGTGGCCTCAAACCGAAAGACTTGCACCCGGCGAACGGTTTACCTCACGGTAGCTGAGTGGTCAGCGCGACAGAATGTCAGTCCTAAGGGCCCGGGTTCGATTCCCGACTGGGTCGGAGATTTTTTTTTCCGCTCAGGAACTGTTGTGTGGTCCTAATTATCATCATTTCATCTCCATCGACGCACAAGTCGCCGAAGTGGCGTCAAATCGAAATACTTGCACCCGGCGAACGGTTTACCTCACGGTAGGCCCTAGTCAGACGACATTTACATCAATGGCACTTCTTCCAGCAGGGGAGTAAAGTCACCCGCAAGAAAAGCCGGTAGTTCCAGCCTATTAGGCGACGAGAAACTAAGACTTGTCCCAAAATACGGTCGCCAGTTATACCGGCCCACACATTCCGGCTGCATCGATGCTGATGATTCACTGTCACCATACCGTGGGGGGTTCTGCTTACTTCCCCAGAGAAAGTTGGAGGTACCACTCCGCGAAAAGTGGCCTCATCTGTCAGTGGGACTGATGACACAAATCCCGAAATCGTGATTGCCTGGTGAAGAAACCAGTGAAAAAACTGCTCCCGAAGTGGAAAGTCTGTCGCTAGTAAGCCCTGCCCACGCTATAGGGCATAAGGGTAGTAACAATTGTCACGGAGAATGTTCCACACGGTCGTCTGGCTTACCCTGTAATGGCGGGCCAACTGCCTGGTACTGACATGGCGGTCGCCTTCCACAGTGTTAATCTCATTTTCCTCAAAGCCTGTTGTCCGAACATTTCATGATTTCCTGCTTCCTGAAACGATCTTGTCTCATGTCAGACAAACGACGAAACACTGTTCCAGATACTGAGTGCTGTGGTTGTTGTCGGGGATAGGTCTCCTCCTGATACAACCTTGCTGCACGCCGCTCGTTGCCATTTGCCTTTCCTTAAGTAAACACCATGCGGCAAGCTCTCGATCGAATACAGAAGCACTGTGTACAACGCTGTATCACATGCAGTACAAGGTGAGTTAGGAAGAGAAGTGAACCGGACACAACATTATCAGTTACTATGGCAGGAGAGAGCGCTAGGGCGTGACGTAAGAGTAACAGTACCACCCTCTAGGAGGAAACCATACATACTGTAACTGTGGCTGCATGGGACAGCGCGTATTAGACCGCATTCTCTGTAACAATGTATGATTGAATAAACGGTCTCCGGCATGGAAACCATGTATTTCCGGACATACGTTCATTACACCTTTTTTTGTTCCGTATCCTCTCATTGATCAATCCCTCGGTTTTGTACGCGGTAGAAAAATTCGCCCTGTTTGTACCACGCACATTAAAAAAGTTGCGAGACTGAATAAAGAAAAGAGGGAGCTTTTAATGCCTCAGGTGTTCTACATAGTCTCTTGCCCTCTCCCCTCCCTCCACTTGAATACAACCCACAGAAAGTTCACAAAGTCATGTAAAACTGTCGGAAAAGTCTTACTTTTGGATGTTGTTCAACTCGCACGTTACGCCTGACTTGGATATCGTCTATGTCGGTAAAGCGTTGCCCTTCATGTGAATTTCTACACTTCGTCGTTTTGTGGTAGCTTCGTATTGATAACACTAAGTCTCGTTACTCAGGATGATATTTTTTTTTCAGAAAAGAATTGTTGCGTTTTTCGTTTCGATCAAGTTACAGCTGGCGTGCATGCGTCATTGTTTTTGTTCAGTAGTCAAGGTGCGCGGGAGAAACTTTCCACATACTTTTCGCCGGCCGGAGTGAACGAGCGGTTCTAGGCGCTACAGTCTGGAACCGCGCGACCGCTACGGTCCTGCCTCGGGCATGGATTTGTGTGACGTCCATAGGTTAGTTAGGTTTAAGTAGTTCTAAGTTCTAGGGGACTGATGACTGCAGCAGTTAAGTCCCATAGTGCTCAGAGCCATCTGAACCACATACTTTTCTCTTCTTCAAAACATTCTGCATAATGTCTTGAACACTTGATTTAGAGCTTTTCAGACTGTTGCTCCATTGCGGTTTGTGACACAGCATCGTTGACCACTATGGTCGCTCGTTCGCTGCGTAACACAGCCTGTTCAAAACTGACTGCCGCGCGAAGCGGCTCCGCGGCTTAGGGAGCTTTGTCAGGGATTGCGCGCTCACTCCTGCCGGAGGTTCGAGTCTTCTCTCGGAAATGTGTATGCGCTGTTCTTAGCATAAGTTAGTTTAAGCAACATGTAAGTCTAGGGACCGATGACCTGAGCGGTTTGGTCCCTTAGGAAATCACACACACACACATATATACACACACATACACACTCAAAACTGACTGATCGATTGCACATGTGTTGTTTACACTTCTTGACTCGGTCTACAACTGCAGTTGCTGTGCTAACATCGATTATATGCCAGAAAAAAAAAATCAGTAGGGAACTTATTGACAGGCGGTGTGTGTCAAATATGATACCCTGGCAGTAAATCTTTTATTTCAAATTTTTACGCAATACTCTAATAAACATTTAGACTGTCATGGGCTGCATATTCTTTTTATATTCAGTACAGAATAGGGAAAAGTTGTCAGCCCGACGGCCATCGTATTGCATTCGACGAGACATATGTTATCACATGGATTCACAGTTTTTGGGATACCATAATAAAAGAAGCGATTGAAATAAAAATTTGTGACAACACGTTCAATAGAGATGACGGCCTGCGGCTAAGCACAGCGTGGGACCCGGCCATTGGAAGGTTGAAGCGGGCGCAGCGGCGGCACAACGCAAACATCACCATATATGGCGCTGGAGCGGGTACCTTTGACGTCACGGAAGGCAGCGCGGCTATATAAGGACGGCAGCAGCAACCAGTAGACAGTGACCACTTGACAATGGCCGAGGAGTACTCGCCGAAAGCTCGTGGATTTCAAACCACTCGACGCGGCTGGAAGCTCGAGAAACTTTTATTAGTACATATCGCCGTGAAACTATGCTCTCCTACAGTGGAGGGAATTGTCACCATGAATACTGCAGCGCTCTATATAAATACGTTACAGTACGAGGTGTGGAGATCTCTTCTGAACAGCACATTGCAAGGCATCCCAGATGTGCTCAATAATGGTCATGTCTGGGTAGTTTGGTGGCCAGCGGCAGTGTTTAAACTCAGAAGAATGGTGCTGGAGCCACTCTGTAGCAATTCTGTGCGTATGGTGTGTCACATTGTCCTGCTGTAATTGCCCAAGTCCGTCGGAATGTACAATGGATATGAACGGATGCAGGTGATCACAAAAGATGGTTGTGTACGTGTCACCTTTCACAGTCGTTTACAGTTGGAGTGATATGGACCCCTGATACGTCTAGATACGACGTATCAGGGGTCCATATCACTCCAACTGCAAACGCCCCACACCATTACAGAGCTTCCAGCGGTCTTAACAGCCCCTGGATTCATGAAGTTGTCTCCATACCCGTATACGTCCATCCGCTCGATACTATTTGAAACGAGACTCATCCGATCAGGCAAAATGTTTCCAGTCATCGACAGTCCAATGCCGGTGTTGACGACCTCTGGCGAGTCGTAAAGCGTTGTGTCGTGCAGTCATAAAGGGTACAGGAGTTGATCTTCGCCTTAGAAAGCCCGTATCAATGATGTTTCGTTGAATGGTTCGCACGCTGACACTTCTTGATGGAACAGCATTGAAATGTGCAGCAATTTGCGGAAGGGTTGCACTTTAGTTACGTAGAACGATTCTCTTCAGCCTTCGCTCGTCCGGTTCTTGCAGGATCTTTTTCCGGCCGCAGCGATGTCGAAGATTTGATGTTTGCCAGATTCCTGATATTCACAACTTGTGAAATGGTCGTACGGGAAAATCTCCATTCCTACCTCGGAGATGCTGCGTCCTATCGCTGGTGCACCTACTGTAACATCACATTCAAACTCACTTAAATCTTGATAACCTGCGATTGTAGCAGAAGTAACCGACCTAACAACTGCGTCAGACACCTGTTGTCTTATATGGGCGTTGCCGACCGCAGTGTCGTATCCTGCCTGTTTAGATTTCTCTGTACTTAAATGTGCATGCCTATACCATTTAAATGTGCATGCCTATACCAGTTTGTTTGGCGTTTCAGTGTGGATTACCTAAAAATAAAAGGATCGAGAAGAGTGACTGAACAATATGGTTCAAATGGCTCTGAGCACTATGCGACTTAACTTCTGAGGTCGTCAGTCGCCTAGAACTTAGAACTAATTAAACCTAACTAACCTAAGGACATCACACACATCTATGCCCGAGGCAGGATTCGAACCTGCGGCCGTATCGGTCGCTCGGCTCCAGACTGCAGTGCCTATAACCGCACGGCCACTCCGGCCGGCGACTGAACAATAGACTACAGTCCATAAGACGTTTCTGTCATGAAATTTTCCATGCTGTCAGCTTGAGGAATATGTACCATCCCCGCTGAGACTCCCTGTGGCCTGACTGGGCGAAGGCCGGAGCTTATCGGGCAGTCGTGGAAACGCCTTGTCAGCGCGGCCGTCGCGATGTGTCGCGTGCCGGCTCGCCACGGCCCCGTCGATAGGCCGGCCTTCCTGTGGGGTGGGGGTGGGGGTGGGGGTGGGCTGCGGGCGTGGCCGTAGCACCGTGCGGGTGCTCCGTGGCCAGAAGCCAACGCCGCCGCCTCTGCAGACACGCTCGCCGCGGCCGCAGACGTCGACTCGACGGCGTCCTCTGGCGGGGACCTCAGGCTGCGCGTCGCTCGTCTGGTACGTCCAGCGCTGGCGTTGTTGCGTCGGCAGGCTCACCATGGGGCTTCTATACTTACTCTCTCTTGTTTTTGTTCATATCTTTCTTGGCGAGAGAAGTTACCATCGACGATTACATGCGCACTAGCGGTGTGTGTGTCTCTCTCTGTGTGTGTGTGTGTGTGTGTGTGTGTAATCTGAATTGTTTCCAGGATATTTTTATGTATGTCAATAACTATACAAGCGTAAGACTCGAAGATCACGACTGTGTTTTTATGATAACTACAAATCAACGCAGGGAAAGAGCTTGAAGTGATACAAATGGCGCACTTGGTGCTCATCTTGTCATCTCTCTTGTTTTTGTTCATATCTTTCTTGGCGAGAGAAGATACCATCGACGATTACATGCGCACTGGCGGTGTGTGGGGTGTGTGTGTGTGTGTGTGTGTGTGTGTGTGTGTGTGTGTGTGTGTGTGTAATCTGAATTGTTTCCAGGATATTTTTATGTATGTCAATAACTACACAAGCGTAAGACTCGAAGATCACGACTGTGTTTTTATGATAACTACAAATCAACGCAGGGAAAGAGCTTGAAGTGATACAAATGGCGCACTTGGTGCTCATCTTGTCATCGATCGAAGCAGCGCGGTAATGAGATCGTTACGGAATTAGTTTAATGTTACCAGGACGATTTGTACGTTTTCTCGTACTAATGTGTACATTTATAGTACGCATTCATATGTAAATAAGGGGATATTCTGACAATTACACGATTTTTTTAAAAAAATATTTCAGGTATGGGCTAGTAATTCGTGTCCTCCACCTCTTAAATATTACATAAATAGAAAATCTTCTACAGAATAGAAAGCGTTGTGCAGGAAACAGTTTTTCGGTTTTTTCAAATTTAGCTTCCTGTCTGTCAGACATTTTATATCTCTTGCATGCTCGGTGATCTAAATACTTGTTCTAATTAGTGGCTCCACAAATTTATGTTATACTGTTCTTACTGCTGGTCTCTTCCGTAGACTTATTTCGTTCTTTGTTTTTTCTACTGCCTCTACTTTGCGTACTTAATCTGTCCACCTAATTTTAAACATCTTTCCGTAGCACAACATTTCATTTTTTCCATTTTTTATTTTTTCTCCTTTTTTGTACTGGACGAGACCTACTTTTTCACGTAACGCTTTATTTCAGACTAACTGTGTCGGGAAAATGTAACATCAGTTTACACTATTGGGTAAGTGAACAAAAATTTTGATAGCAGCATTGTGCAGCCCTTTCTGTGCTAAAGACATTTATAAAGTGGGCTAATGAATATAATTTTTTCTTATGTTATTGTATTACGTAGATCATTTCCCTTTTGAACTTAATTTACAAATAAATTTCACGAGGGAATAAGTGTGCTATGAAGCAGTAGTCAAAGTGCCTAACTCCTTAAACAGGTGACTACAAGATGATCGTGTGTAAGCATCACATATTATTCTTACAGCAAATTTTTGAGCAATGAAAACTTTAACGAAGGTCTGTTACACCAGAATATTATTCCATACGATATTATCGAAACAAAATATGCTAAACATGTTAACTTACCGTTCTGTCACTCCCCAAGATTTACAATGATTCGAAAAGCAAGTGTGGCTTACCATCATGCGACGCAACTGCGTTGTTTAGAATTTTAGAAAGTTATTTTTTCCTATTCCTATTCCTATTCACATGGACACATAAAAGATCTAAATATTCCAAGTTACTTATTATTTCCTCGCCACGTATTATGCTTATAATCGGTGTATAACCTCTACATGTGCGGAACTGAATATCTAGTATCTCTTTAGAATAGAGGGTGAGACCATCTGCAGTAAAACACTCAATAATACTTTTAGCAGCGTTATTTATTTACCATTTGTTCGATTGCTGCACGCATGTTTGGGCAGTACAAGACACTGCACGCACAATTGGGAGGAGCGTGGTGGAGGAGCGTGGTCTCAATTCACCGTCCAGTCAAACAGATTAGGTTTCCCATGGTTTCCATTAATTATTCAAGGCGAATGCCGTGATGGATAAAAAAGCCGTTTTCTACCCTACACTTCCCTTATACAGAAATGGCTCCGCCTCTAATGACTTCATCTTTGATAGTAAGATGTGCGTCGCGAAACTCTTTTATCGCCGCACTTAAGAATCCATCATTGTATTTGTTTTCTCTCAGGTTGAACTGATTCGAGATGATGATCTCTGTGTATCAAATACAGGAAAACATCTGAAAAACATCTATTAGTGAAATATCGTAACTGCGTGGCTATATGGTGTGAAACGAATACCGTATTAGCTTAATTGGCATTTTGCCCCCTTTTGACACTTATTCCCTTGATCATCACGTCCCTTACGAATCCAGAAGAACAGTGTACATACAAGAAAAACTTGACCATGGGCGGAATCTTTGAGCAGTAACAATGAGAAATACATCAGCACACAGTTTCAGTTGTCCCGTACTGTAATTTGTCATACATATACTTAACACAGATTTTTAGAACAGATAATTTGTGCAAAATTAGTTAATAGTGAATACTTTTATTTTTAAATATTCGAAGTGGAGCATGTAAAAGAATGCATTTGGTGATTTTTTTTCCACAATGTACCCATTACACTTCAGAGGGCCAAACGACGGAGTAATTTCAGTCACATTGGGTGTTAAACGTAGAACGTATGACGCGTTGGTCCAAGTAGTTCTAATCTTAGCTGCAGTCTTGTGTTCTCAGTTGGTTCTCCAATCTTTCAATATTTTTATTTCCATCTGACAAAATAGCAATCATAACAGTCAATCTCAGTCGCGAAGCTGTACCGCTTCGACTCATATATGACGCATGAATTTAGGCTCCACTTCTCTTGAAATACGTGTAAAGGCAGCTAAATAAATTATTTGACTTTTTAACTGCTTTCTTTTTCCTCTTACAGGCGCGGCTGCTAATAAAACACGATTGAATGACGAGTGGGGTATATCACCCAATAACCATAATTTTATTTAGTTTGTCACAGACACAACGCGTTTATTAGCTCTGCATTCGCGAATTCCACTTCCGTTAATTAGGAAGCAACATTAAACAGACATCTCGATGAAAAATTGTTATGTTTCATTCCGAGTAGAGCATAATTGCATAATGTCTAAAAAGTAACTTTCTACATTTTCGTTACGAATGCACACAGTTATAACATCGTGAATTTCTCTATGTAGTTAATAAATTCCAACGTTCTTGGCATAATACCAACATGTCTGAATTATTTATTTCCTACTTATCTGGCTTTCGTTTCACTTCCCGATCGGAACCTTCATCTTTTAATACATGAGTATTTGTGCATTTTATTCTCTGTTTTCGTGGTTTCTATCCACACTGCGGGCAGGGTCGGTCGAGAGACGATTGAGGGTAAGTTAACTCTATCTCTTACCTAGAGGTCCACCCTTTCTGTAACATTCCCGAGGAAAGGGATTTTCAGTCTCCTGCATTTCACAGATTGGTTGGACTATTACTTTTTGATAATCAATAAGGAAGCTTCAGGTTTACCTCCTCGGTAACGTCAGTATTATTAGAGAATGGAAGGATGCGGTGTGGTAGGAGGGGAGGGAGGGGGAGACACATTTACAGAGAACTTTTGTTGAGAGGTCATTGCTCGTCACCTAGAGACTAAAACGTGACATGCCGTTGCTATATGATTCTGTTTATTATTGTCTCACGAAATTTTATCGATTTCTAAATACAAAAATACTTTAATGGCTTTCCATTCATGCTACGGTGAAGTAAGCTCTACTGTAGAACAGCGCTGAGTTCTGTCTAATCTAATTTAATACAAACTACCTGCCTTAATTGTTAACATTCGTGAAATACGTTAGACATTCTTCACCCAGTGGACATATATTTCTGCAGCATTTGTCCATGTTCTAACATCATTTTTTCTTATTAGCGATTTACTGCATACTTTCTCATCTGCTACAAATCTCCGATTTTTAACTATTGTTCTCTCTTTTTAATTGTTAGGTCCAAACTACACAGCACAATATTTCAAATAGTGCGTCTATGACAGAGCTTACAGCAACAGAATGGACGTTTCTGTGAATCTCAGTGATATAGTCAGACGATGGAGTGCCAGACATGTGAAAAAACAAATTATCTGGGGCAGCAGATTTCACGAGTTAGACACGAGCAACGGAAACTGGGCTGACAGTACACAATACCACACTCGCTAAACGCAGGGAGGCCTTACGTAACGCATTTTCTGATGCAGCAGGACACTGGAGCAGTGGAAGGCCGTGTTCATAGTGGTTAAAAACCGAAAATTTTCCGCTTCATTCCTTACTCTGAGCTAGTGTTAGGTATACAAGAGCCGTCAGACAAATTCTAAATCGGCAAAATTATATTGCAAGACCTTATTTATAGCCTTGTTTTTTCCTACAAGCTGGTGTAAGACGCATTTTTCTTGTAACATTGTATAATTATCCTGCTGTTGAATTTTTATTAAAGCAGTGGAATCTTACAAAAACTATCTGTCTTTCAGCCCTGGGAATTCCGTGATAGCTTTAAATTTTTGCTGCCAACAGCCTTGCCGCAGTGGTAACACCGGTTCCCGCCAGATCACCGAAGTTAAGCTCTATCAGGCTTGGCTAGCACTTGGATGGTTCACCGTCCGGGTCTGGCGAGCGCTGTTGGCAAGCGGGTCGCACTTAGCCCTTGCGAGGCAAATTCAGGAGCTACTCGACTGAGAAGTAGCCATAACCGTCACGAAAACTGACACGTGGCCGGGAGAGCGATGTGCTTACCGCCTGCCCCTCTGTATCCACATCCGATGACACCTAAAGGCTTATGATGACACGGTGGTCGGTCGGTGCCGTTGGGCCTTCAAGGCCTGCCAGGACGATTTTTTTGCTTAAATTTTTGCTGCATTCGGACTTGCTCTTCCCGCTATGAGAAATTACTAAATAATTTAATATATTATTCATTATTTTTTATCGCTGCCAGTACTTAGTTCCAAATTTCTCTGTTCTCTTTTCAAGTTTGGAAGCAATGCAGATGTATCCATATACGTTGTCACTTTCAGGAGCAGTTAATAATCAAAACAGATGGAGGTATGTTCAAGATAAATGGAAGAATATTCAAATTATAACTGCGACTTTCAATGATACTGTAATTAGAAGTCATATTCCAGAACCTAATTGTAAAATCAGTAGTAGTTAAGACAGGGTCTTTGAACTTTTGTACTAGTTTCTTCAGTGCATCTGATCTGTCACCCAGTCGAACAAGAGCTGTATTGTTATTTCACCTAACGTCATACACGGTGATCTATACTCTCTGGACTAAATTAATCACTTAAGGGTTTGTTATTAATACCCCGTCCTAATACCCTTTGATTTTTTTTTTTAGCGGTCACTGATTTTGAATCGTATACAGTCGTATTTGAAATAGTTCATTCGGCCTTTTTCCACATTCTGGATTTGTGGACGTGACCTATCACGCACAGTGTTGTAACATTACTGTTACCCACCAACTTGTCTGTTCCTTCTTCGGAATAACACATTCGACAAGGCTATTAATTTTATTTCTGCCTCCTGCCTATACCTCTACATTTATAGTCTAACAGTTCCATTACATAAAAAGCAAGTCATTCCAATAATCAAGGTAAACACAGGCAATGAGCTATAATTGCATTCGCTGTGAAAACAATTCCTAGAAAATCTCCTTTATTATCCGTTTTTAATCATTATATTATTTGCCTAATCGACGTTAATAATTGTAATATAGCTCGCAGGCAGTTCCTCAATATTATTTCTTTCTTTTTTCCTAATGTGAACTTTCAGACACCGCACATACGTCACTTGTCAAAACTGTAATAGCCATTACATTTAAATAATTTATCTTTGCCTCAGTTGTGGCATGAATTATTTCACCTGCGTCACTATCCATTTACTATGTTAAGAATACTCTCATTTGATCTGTTGTTTCGTATCCCGTGAGAAATTCCTTTACTGTCTATGTTTCATCTAAAACTTCCATAGATTTTCCTGATTGCCTGTACACCCACATTCTGCATGATAACTGATATAGCATCTGGGTTCTTCAA
The DNA here is from genome assembly GCF_021461395.2 of Schistocerca americana. NCBI lineage: Eukaryota > Metazoa > Arthropoda > Insecta > Orthoptera > Acrididae > Schistocerca > Schistocerca americana. The sequence continues at coordinate 330,276,676 of NC_060122.1, forward strand.
CAGGTCTTCAAAGTGTAGTTGAAAGAGCTACTGATAACTGATATATACTCCATTTACAAAATTCTTCTATCCAAAATTAATGATTTTTCACATTTTTTGGTGTACTGCTAGACCAGCGCTAAATTAGACATGGTTTTCCTAGCAAAGCAAAATAGACGTACGTAGTTTCTCTGAGTTTATCAGAAACCACATATTTCTTCCTCTGTTTCTTTGTGGTTCAAATGGTTCAAATGGCTCTGAGCACTATGCGACTTAACTTCTGAGGTCATCAGTCGCGTAGAACTTAGAACTAATTAAACCTAACTAACCTAAGGACATGACACACATCCATGCCTGAGGCAGGATTCGAACCTGCGACCGTAGCGGTCGGTCGATTCCAGACTGTAGCGCCTAGAATCGCACGGCCACTTCGGCCGGCGTGCTTCTGTGTTCTGTGCGCTGTTCCCCGTATTCCTTTTCATTTATGAATTTTATATTTTTATGGCATTTTCATCCACTATTTACATCAAATCCAAAGATGTAACATTTTCGATACTTATTTTATCATTTCGTTAATACTGACTATATATTTTTAGTTACAAGCTGTGAAATTTAGTTGTCACTTTGAAATCCTCAAATTAATCATTTTGCTTAGCTATTCTCCTAGCGTATTTCTTTTTAGACTAATTTCCAGTTTTGGGATTCTAATGTTGCTTTCAGATTCATTTTCGTTAATAATAATATGAAATATTTTGTGTATGAAGCGTTCAACAGCTTACATATAGGTTAGGACTTATGTTTGTAATGCACAGATGTTTTTTATATTGACGATCGATTTCGGTCACATGCTGACCATCCTTGGACCATCTGCATCAAAGAAGAACAAGTATACATAATCTGCATACATGCCTCGTAAAAGATTTTTCGTACATTATGCATGCGTTATAGGCAGAGTATCGCTTCACTCTATGAAGAATACACTTGTAAAATATATATATTCAACTGTGTATTGCACAACTGCCATAACTAATCAAAATTGTGAAATGCTTCATTTTGCTAAAATTTTTGGTATCGGAATGCTGTACTTCCGTCTTCCAGTGTAACATATCTACAACGTTCGGGCAATTCTATTGGCTTGTATGTTGTTACAACTGCCAAAGACCTTATTTTATAGGCTCTAGATATTCAAAAATGTTTGGCTACAGACATAGGGTCCATGGTATAATTGGACTGTACCTGAATTTTTATTTGTGTGTGTGTGTGTGCGTGTGTGTGTGTGTGTGTGTGTGTGTGTGTGTGTGTGTGTAGAAAGGATAAATTCGCTTTATTTTAAACTCGCCGCGCGGGTTTAGCCGAGCGGTCTTAGGCGCTACAGTCATGGACGGTGCAGCTGGTCCCAGCGGAGGTTCGAGTCCTCCCTCGGGCATGGGTGTGTGTGTTTGTCCTTAGGATAATTTAGATTAAGTAGTGTGCAAGCTTAGGGACTGATGACCTTAGCAGTTAAGTCCCATAAGATTTCACACTCATTTGAACATTTTAAACTCTTTAAGAAACTTGATTATTGTCAAGTGTGATTAAATACAGTTTGATAACATCTGTTTCAGAATCTCCTTATTAAGAATGATTGCATAGACTACTCTAGTAATGTTACATAGCAACTGTTTTGTGTTTCTTTATGAATGTATTGTATTTGTATGATTTACTTTTATTTTATGATTCATCTGCACTTGTAGTTTTTAAACGTTTTACAAGATGATTTGATGACATTTTTATTGGGATAGTTATTTCTAAAGAAATAATAATTAGTATAAATTATAGCTCCTACGTTACAATACGATGTCTTGGACACGTCGTTGGTAAAAATATTGGATAGTCAAACGTGTTTAGAGTATCCAGATCCCGTACCATAACGTCTCTGGAGAACTGTGGAAGTAGACAAATGGTTCAAATGGCTCTGAGCACTATGCGACTTATCATCTGTGGTCATCAGTCCCCTAGAACTTCGAACTACTTAAACCTAACTAACCTAAGAACATCACACACATCCATGCCCGAGGCAGGATTCGAACTTGCTGCCGCAGCAGTCGCGCGGATCCAGACTGAAGCGCCTAGAACCGCACGGGCACACCGGCCGGCTGGAAGTAGACATATCTATAGGATTGTTGTAAGTGTGTTGATAGTTTACATTGGCGTGTAACAAGTTACACGAAAATAAAGCAATTCAAGATTTAGTTTAGTTATTGCAATCATGGAATGCACAGTAAAATGCATATTTTGTGAGAATATTGTTTGTATTACTAGGCGACACTGTGTATAATGCACGTATACTCAATGAAAAAAAAATTGATGAGGCTTGTATGTATTTTATTCAGTAAGTTGTTGTCTGCTGATGCAGGTGGTCTAGGATTGTCAGAGCGTGATCGAATCGATTGTCAAAACAAAAATAATTACAGTTGGGTATTGCTTGACGTTCACAGCGTAAACAATTACATTATCGTCATAAAATAGTAAACCATTGGAACACCTATAGCAATTCGAATTGTATCCTATTCCTAGCTTAGAAAATCGTTCATTCAGCGTGTCCCTGTACAACGATTAAAAAGTGTTGGAGAGTAAACTCTAAGACAGTATTTAACTGAATAAACATTTCTTCCATAATTTAATATTTTTTATCTAAGCTGAAAAAAGTTTAGACTTTCTCTCATACGGGACCAAATGAAATGCATATTGCGTTACGTAAAAGGGTATACTTCTGTGGTAGACATTACCAGAAAAAAAATGTTTTCGCTGCAACCCCAAGTCATACTGAAAAATGAAATAATGGCCAACGGTTTTCTTTCGCCAGTCAAGATTCTCTATGTTCCTCAAATAAGACGTAGCAAGTAGGTCCAAACATTCGCTCGAATTTTATTATAAAGTATGTTGGGACACAGTTCCCATAATGATTTTTGTCATGAAGACATAAAATACTTTTTCAAATACAGCTTTTTTTAAAAAGTTTATCAGTTCTTGTACGTTCTTCTGATTGAATTATGTATGATAATCGTTGCATTAACCATTATAGCAATTCGTGATTTTAATGTAGACCACAATAACAACTGCAGAAACTGGTTTTACAGTAATCGTAAAAACCAATAACAACTTCAATAAACTTGAAAGCCTTTTAAAAGCATTCTGACGCTAAGGATCGTTATGGAAAGTTCGTATTGAAATAAGATCGATAGTGATCATTATAAAGGAATAGAGACACTTTCAACAGAAAATTCTGTGAATACCGCAGAGAGCAGTGAATTTCAATTTCGAAAGACTTATTGCAGTTCACATTACGGTGCGCTGGGTAGCACACCAAATTCATTATGGTTCATGCACATTTCCTTCCTAACACGCAGAAAACGATACAGCACTCTACATTAATTTCCTTCTTTTTGTGATTCAGTATGACTACCTTATGTGCACTTGAAGGACTTCTCCTGAAAACGATTTGTTTGTTAGATAAAATTACGTTTTAAGTGTGCTGATAATTAACAGTAAATTTGTAAAGTTATGTGTTACAGACTAATTTTGCATCATTATTGGTAGTTGCTTCAGCGTTTCAGTTACAGGATTCGCTTATCGCTACTCTCAGATAAAAAATCTTTGACAAAGTTCTGTAAACAAATGTAGTACACTGGCGTGAGGAAAGGTATTTCTGCGTTACAGTAGCTTCGTATCTTACACATTACCTAATTAAGCTAGGTGCATGCATGGTGGTAAGAACAGAATAGCTTCATAAGCTGTACTTCACATTAAAAGTAGAGGGGATATGGAATGCAGACAACCAATTTCAAGGAACGCATTTGTTAAAAAAGAGAAGTTTCTTAAAACAGAATATTAATAAAAATGGTAGGAAATCTCCTTCGCGTTATTTGTTTGGAGTGTAGTCTTGTATGGAATTGAAACGAGGACGATTAGCAGTTCAGACAAGATGAGAAAGGAAGCTTTTGAAACGCGATGCTAAAAGAGAATGTGGAAGATTTGCTAGGAAGGTAACATATCTGACAAAGAGGTACCGGGTCGAATTGGATAGAAAAGAAATTTATGGCTCAACTTGACCAAAAGGAGGTATCGGTTGATGAGATACATCCTGAGGCATTAACAAATACTCAGTTTATGTATGAATGGTAAAAACTGTAGAAAAATACCAAGGCTTGACTACAGTAAGCAGGTTCAAATGGTTGTGTGTTGCTGTAGACATGCAGAGATGAACAGACTTGCACAAGATAAAGCTACATCAAACCAGTATTCAGACTGAAGTCTGCAGCAATAGTGGAGAAATTTGGGTGTTCACACAGCCTACATTGTTGCCAAATTTCCAACAATGACATCGTTGATGGCTTCATCCAATGTTGCCAACTGCACTATATAAAAACAGCGGGAAGTTCAAAAATTGGCGGAAAATTCAAACAATCCCGGTGCGGTAGACCTAGCCCCAATCGTCCTAAGCATAGAATCCAAGATGATGGACGTGGGGATGCTGACACAGCCTGCACGGTTGCAAAGTCACATGTGCAAAGCATACAATCCAACGTGGCCAGTGTCTTACAGGGTTTTTCCACAACTTCTCTGACATCACAGTAAAAGGAGGTCACTTGTGTTAAGTTTAGAATCCAGTTCTAATGTTGAAATGGCGCGAAATTAAAAAAAATGCAAGTTGGTTGAACTAGCACAGTGGCACTAAGTTTATAATGACGAGAAATTCAAAACTACCACTGGATTTCCCAAAGACAGGACATTCCTATTTTAAAATGGTATCATGTTAAACATTTATCGCCACTGGTACAGGGTAACAATTATTGAACTATATGAAAAACAAAAGTAAATTAGTTACAAACTATGGCGTGCACACACTTTATTCAACATGTAAACGTCACTACATATATTCGGATTTACGTTACGACATATTCGATATGTCTGCTATCATTAGCGATGATGTGACGCAGACGAATAGCGAAATTCTGCATGACACGCCCAAGTGTCCGATCATCCATGCTGTCGATTATCTCCTGTGTGGCTGTTTTCAGCTCATCAATGGTTTTGAGGTTATTGCTGTACACCTTGTCTTTAATGTAGCCCCACAAAAGGGAGTCGCATGCTTGCAGATTCGGAGAATCGAGGTCCATGGTAGTGGCCTCTGAGCACCCCAGAGCCAGAAAGCGGTCCCCAAAGCGCTCCTCCAGGACACCGATCACTCTCCTGCTTCGATGTGGTCGAGCTCCGTCTTTCATGAAGCATATGTTGTCGAAATCAGGGCCTCTTTGTATTATGGGAATGAATTAATTTTCCAAAACATGCACATAATGTTCAGTATTCACTGTGCCATCAAGTAATATCGCACCGATTATTCCGTGGCTGGACACTGCACACCACACAGTCACTCGTTGAGGGTGGAGAGACTTATCGATCGCGGAATGCGGATTCTCAGTCCCCCAGATGCGCCGATTTTGCTTATTGATGAACCCATCCAAATGAAAGTGGCTTTGTCACTAAGCAAACCACACATACGCGTACTAAGTCTCATCATGCCCCTTGGCCAACCGTGCAGTTTGAATGTCCTAACGCAAACTGTTCAAAAGTTATGACGATTTTATTTCATACAGTTCAATAACCCTGTAGAAGGTAGCAATGTTTATTAATTTGTCCAAACAATTACTACCGCTTGTGGGATGGGAGAGGAACACGCATTGGCATTTTATTTATTTAAACAGTCAGGAGCACAAACGGCCTCTGCATCAAACTTAGTCCACACAGCCCGCCTTTGCTGTTGCTGAAAGGACCAATGCTGTGAATTTGAACAAATGGGGCTGCTGCTTGATGTCCTACTGGACAGGAAAGTGAGAAGGTATCCATTACGTTTTATTTATTTAAACAATTGTGTATGGGGGTGTCTGCAGTCCTTGAACTGATACGTCCATGACTGACAGAGTCAGCCAAATGATGTACCACTGGATGGAATGCCATATGATGCTGTTTGTAATGTGGAGAGATGCATGTCACCACTTGCCCACTATGGTCAGTGCACGCTGACGAGGGAGCTGCTAGCGACCAACTCAACACAGCTCGTATGATCTAAGGCAGTGCTTTCATAAGCATCTCAAGGGTTACACGATTTCACACTGCTCTTATGTTAGAACCAGACGCTAACATGTCCAGAGAAGATGCACGTCTTGTGATAGATGATTTTTGTGTCCCAATGACGTCTCTCAGCAATCACTACAGGAGTTTTTTATGGCTTCTGGATCGTCTGGAATATTTCCAGAAAGGTGATGCTATTAACATTCTAGCATTCTCACCTGCGTTCAATTATGCTGTTTCTGGCAATGTTTTTCTATAAAGAGTTCCACACATGGTGGTCACAGACTTTTAAGGGCTGAGATTCCAGTACAGCTATCATATAGGAACTACAATGACCACTATTATTTTGCTATATAAGAGTATTAGTCTTCAACTAACACAGATTTTGCTGTAGGAGCCTTTGGTGCGAATGAAATTAGGCAGTGTATACGAGGAGATTTATAAATGGCTAGTGTGGGTTTCATAAATGAACACCTACTTAATAATCTGTTGCTCCACTTTTCGACACAACATGCCGGCGATTCCGTGTTACGTGGATTCGACAAGCCCTTGATAGGTTTCTGGAGGTAGATAGCATCAAATGCTTACGAAATATACATCCGATCTCGTTTTGTCAATTACAATTCTTTCCATCATTTCTATAGAATTCAGGGTTAAGTGTTCCTGTCAGAAACGTCCTGATGGAGGCAGATGAGATGCCTGAGTAGAACAGCGGAGTATTTAAGAATTCTCCCATGGAGGAGGCACACATGTGTCACATGGAAGACCTGCTGACGGAAATGTTTACTTGCAAACAAGCAAGTGCTCCTGTAGAATTAAGTCGCCGTGGACCTAGCCTTGCATTTGTGCTGAGAGTTGTGTACTCAGTCGTTAGCCACGTGCGCCAGCCACCTGATGAGTGTAGTGTTGCGAGCGTATCTATGTTGGTTCGGACGCTCCGCTTCCTGTAGTTCGATTTGCATGGTGAACCTGTTACATTCATGGGGTTCTCTTCCCCGAGTAACCGTCAGCCTGTGAAGTATCCGCGCTGACCGTCTCGAGAAGCAGCATTGTCATGCTTTCTGCAGCTAATTAAGTGGCGCCGCAGAATGTTCGTACGAGTGTGACGCCGTTTTATTTTTATTTTTCTTTCTCCAATTTCATAGTCCTCGCGTTGGACGACCATGGACCAGGCGTTTGTGCAATGCTGCCATGAACAGTTGCTCCCACAGAAGGAGCTGCAGCAACTGCAGCAGGAGCGGTCTCAGAGGCGCAGGCGCTGGTGACCCAGAATGCAGACGTGCGTCGCGCCCTTGCCTCGCCAGCGGGGAGACCCGCCTGTAGGGCAGTTTTATTCCCTGTCCCCCCTTCCGCCGCCCCATGCACCGTTTGCCGGTTTCGATGAGTTTATGGAAACGCGGGAGTACTATCTGCGCCGGTTCTTGCTGGGCTGTCAGATAAAGTGTATTGTCGATCTGGTTTATGAAGTCATATTTCTGTCGTCCAGCAGTGCAGGTTTATATGAAGTCCAAAACTGGAAACCCTCCCCTAAGTCTAAAAGCTTTCCTTTGACGAGTTTCGTCAGCTGCTTACACAGTATTTTGGCCATCAAATATTTTTGGGAGTGGCGCAGTTGTAGTTTAACCAGCACCACAAGCGCCCTGGGCAGTCATAAGCGGCGTGGATGGCAGGTTAGTAAGCTTCTCACGCAAATGCAGGTTCCGGTTTCCAAATGAGCTACCCCTCATGCAGACTCGTTAATTCGGAATGTGATTGTCTAGTTAGCTCCTGATCCCGTGGTTTAAGGCTACGGCATTGACTTTGTCCCACCCTTCTTTAATCGACTTCGCCCAAATTGCGAAACAGCATGTGCTTACTGTGGCCGTTTGGAATGCAGCTGGCGCAATTAGGTGTGCATGGTCAGCAGCCCCTGGTGCCCTGCAGGTACCTCAGGAAGACACATCTCTGACCGAGTCACTGTATATTGCTGCCACTGACGATTCTTGTGCAACAGCATCTCGGTGCTGCCGATCTTAACCTGCGCTGGGCTTGGAGGATTCATGTTGCCCACCACATCGTAATTCCCACCTGCGACGAGTTTCCTGTCCTTGGTGTCATTCTCCTGCCGCTCACTGGGTGATCCAGCAGTCCTGCCATGACTGTCATTTCTTGCACGTTCACTGAGACTGCCAACATGTGGCTGCCATGTGTGGGGCATTACGTCAGACAGGACATTCGGCAGCTGTTTGTGAGAGAATCATCAAATGCCACAGTGTTTTTACTGGTGCCTGGGGCTGCTTCTGATCCCATGCATATGTCGCCCCAGCTTATTTTGCCAACGTGGATCGTGGATGGGCGGCTGTTCGAATTTCAAGTAGACATCGGAGCGCCAGTTAGCTTCATATAGTTGGATACATGTTCGAATTTCAAGTAGACATGGGGGCGTCAGTTAGCTTCATTAATTTGTATACATACAGGATCTTGGAGTACCTTAAGTTGAAACGCCCAAACTGTCAAATTGTGTTGTATAGTAAACAGCGCATTCCCTTATGACACCAATTCACTGTCTCTGCACTTTACAAGGATTTGGAATCACAACGTACACTTTTAGTGGGCAATTCACCATTTGTGCAAATGTATTTGGGTTTCATGCCTTTTCTGTTTTTGTCTTTGAATCAGTGACGAAGTAGATTTACTGTCTCAATCTGCTCTTTATCCCGATTTGGACTCCTTACAGTGATCCTAAAGCACGTTGTTTGAGAATACCTTGCGGTGGGCAGAAAATTTTGAAGCACATGTTTCTCTTAAGCCATCAGTGGTCCCAAAATTTGTCTCCCCTGCCCCTTCCCTTCACCAAGCACGACAAGGTAAAAGCTGTGTTGCGACATTGGTAGGATATGGGTGTTGTTTCTCCTATTCATCGAGTCAATGGGCCACCGCTTTGGTGGTGACTCAGGAGCCTCATGGCGCCGTGTAGCGTTGCAGCGATTTTAAGCAGATCGTCAGCGAGCAATGTGTTACTGATTCGTGCTCCATTCTGCGGCACGTAGAGTTGTTGCTGAAGTTGTCGCAGGGGCCAGTACTTTTCCCCCATCGACTTGCACGTTACTTACCTTCAGTTGCCATTGGACGCTGATTCTCGGACTCTCCTGATCCCCAACACCACCTTTAAGCTTCACTAATTTAATCGCTTGCCTTTTGGAATCTCGTCTATGCTGGGTACGTACCAGCGATATTTGGTGCAGTTAATTCATAAAATTTACTGTCGTGTCAGTTAACTTGATGATATGTGGATGGTGGGTCGTACTCGGGATGATCATTTACGCAACCTTCAGTCGGTTTTCGAAAGCCTCCTGGAGAACGGCCGCTGTTCCAACCTGAAAAGAGCCGTTTTTTCTCCCTGAAGGTGAATCATGTGCTTATTAAAGCTGGTCACGTCCCTTCCTTCCTCCGCCCTCCACCCTCCTGGGCGACCACATCAAGGCCGTTTTCAATCTGCCGGCTCCCAAGAACCAGAAGGTGCTCCAGTCTTTTTTGTGTAAGATTTCACATTATACTCTGTTCATTCCCCAGGCTGCATATGTCTGCCAGCCTCTTAACCGGCTTCGCCAAGAAGGTGTTAAGTTTGCCTGGTCTCTGGTTTGTCAATGGACTTTTCAGTCTTCCAAGCAACTTTTGTGCCCTACTCCCTGTCTGGCTTGCTTTGCACTAGCTAAACCTTTGATCCTGCCCTGTGAATCATCCCAGTGTGGCAGTGGTGTCTTTCTGTCCCATGAGAACCTGAATGGCACCGAACAGTCCACCACTTGACATAATAGATGCTTTGCACTGCAGAACGGAATTACTCACAGATGCCGGCCGAAGTGGCCGCGCGGTTCTGGCGCTGCACTCTGGAACCGCGAGACTGCTACGGTCGCAGGTTCGAATCCTGCCTCGGGCATGGATGTGTGTGATGTCCTTAGGTTAGTTAGGTTTAACTAGTTCTAAGTTCTAGGGGACTAATGACCTCAGCAGTTGAGTCCCATAGTGCTCAGAGCCATTTGAACCATTACTCACAGATGGAAAAGGAGGTTCTTTTTTCCTGTAAGGAGTCAGGTTCCTCCTCATCACCACAAGCCATTGGTTTCCTTATTTGGTGCTCGTTACAAACTGCCAGATCAGACTGACTACCAGTCATAGTATTACTATTTCATTGATTACTTCTCGATGCCAGAGCCATTCATTTTCAGGGCTACTGGTAGGAGCTGATCGAAAGTTGAACTGGGAAGAGGCTGTCATATTTGCATTGGATGACTCCTTGCTGCAAACCTTGTCAGAGTTTGCATTGATGGCGTGAAGGGTCGTGATGTCCATGGCCACTGACCCACTTTTGTGGAAAATCGTTTCAGCAGTTCAGATGGGTTGGCCGTAGGGTGTCTCTTCGGGTACATATCCAGTGTAGCGTAAGTTCTTCTGTCCATGGGAGTCTCATGCTTAATGCGAAGGAGAAATCCTGTCAAGTGACTGTCTCTCTGCGTTCTCCAGTTGCTGCAATCATTACACTGACGTGTGTCTAGGATATCGATCGTGGCATTGAACATCTCGTATGGGCTTTTGGGGCTCGTACACAGAACAAGGCTGCACTGCTGTGCCAGTTGTCTCATTGTCCAGTCCCAGGGCTCCCCTGTGGGCAGGGTGTAAGTCGCTTCTGTGGGTTCATTTGTGGGCAGCATATTGGTTTTGTATACTTGAAAAAAGAGACAGCATTGGTCGTATATTTTTGACTATTGGAAAATCGATTTTCTGTCACTGAGTGACCATCTTCAGTGCTATATTGACAACAGTGCATCCCAATTTAAGTTATACAATATAGCACTGAAGATGGTCACTCAGTGACAGAAAATCGATTTTGCAATAGTCAAAAATATACGACCAATGCTGTCTCTTTTTTCAAGTATACCTGTTATCTGGTCGTAGTGCACAAGACAACATGGAGTCGCCAATCAATATTGGTTTTGGTTGATGCATTCTACATAGTCAATCTATTGTCCACACATTGACTGCCACTATTCACACATAGTCCATTTTTTTCCTATGGAAGGGTTCCTAGTACCCTCGTGTCTGGTAACAGTAGACAATTTCTGTTTGAAGATTTTTTGGATCTGCGGTGGTATTCGGCTCCTGACTACCACCCCATTCCCCAGCTTCTAACTCAGATGTGGAGCACATTGTGTGTACGTCCAAGTCCCAGATGAACAAATCCATGTCTGCGTCTTCCCATGGCAATGCATTGTCGAGTTTTATGGCTATGTACCTGATAATGCCAGTCTGTGAGTGCAGTCCAGCGGCACCTTTGCATGGGCGTCAGGTGCAAGGTCAGCTGGACTAGCTGCACCCTGAGTCACACGCCGTGGACCAATGTGGCCAGACACAGTTTCCTCTTGGGACTGCCATTTGGACGCAGTCCTTCAACTGGAGGCTGACGTGGCTGTCAGGTGCTGTGGTGGGCCACGAAGATCGGCAGTTGTTTGTGGTTGATGTCAGTGGGGGGCAGCCGATGTATCAAGCCAAATAGTTGTGGCTGTGCCCTGCTGGAGCGTCGCCTAGTGGACCCGGTAGACGAGCAGCAGGGTTGATCACAGCGTTATTTCTGGAGTGGAAACCCACTTTCTGCAACGTGCCTCCTCACTGTCACTCCCTCTGCGCCCTCCACCATCCTCCCATCGGTAGCAGACTCAGGCCCCAATGTGGCTCGCACCTCCACCTGCTGTGGTAGAGTGCTTGGATTTCGATACCCTACCTGTCACTCCTCTTCACAGCTATGACGATGGATGTGGCCCCATTCCCACTGCCACCAGTGGAGCCCGCCGCTGCTGCAGCCTTCATGTGCTTCCACCCTTCCTGTGGAGCCGGCAACATCAATATTGCCACCTTTGCTGGTCAGTCCACTGCTGTGTTCTCCAGCACTCTCTCCAATTCTGTGGCAGGGATCACGACCCAAGTCTAGTCCATTTCAGCCCTATGTGACTTTTTCAGGTGGGAAGGCATTCAGTATCCCCGCCAGTGGACGTCCTGATGGAGAGCAATGAATTGGCATGGGCAGAACGGCGGAGTAATTAAGGAACTGGCCAGTAAGGACGCTTTCATCGCATCATATGGGCAGACCCACCTGGCGAGCGGCAGTAAGCGGAGCAAGCCAGTGCTTCTGCCATTTACCTTGCCTTGCATTCATGCTGAGAGTTGTGTTCTCAGTTTTTAGCCGCCCGCACCAGCCACGTGCTGAGTATATTGTCGTGTGCTTATTTATGTAAGTTCGGATGCTCCTTTTCCCGGAGTTCAATTCAGACAGTGAGTTTGTTCTACTCACGGGTTTCTGTTCTTCGGTTGTTCCCGGACCACTGCCGGCCTGTGAAGTACCCACGTTGACCGTGTTGAGTAGTGGTGGTGTCATAGCTTCTGCAGATACTAAAAACGGTAACCTTGAAGATTTGTAGGACGGTCATCAGCGGAAAGTGTTTCTTGGAGGGTGACACAGGTTGCAGAGCAGCAGGAAAATAGTAGTTATAGTTCTGGCAGGTGGCATTAATATCAATTAAATTATCACGTTAAGGGTGTTACGTTTAGGCACGAAGGTGCCAAGAGGGTAGATCACGCCCTTAGGATCACCATAACCGTTGGAACAACATCAATGAACATCGGCTCCGAGTTAGACGATATGTGAGATAATAGATCGTTTGATAGCAACACTGAAACACTGAACACTTATTAGAACTCACAACATGGACGTGTCGATGATTTAACGCTGTGCTACAGTATTAGCTCCATTTTTAATGTAAAATCAGCACTACAGCACTGCACTGGTCTGCTGGAGTCAGTAGTTAAAATGTGTATGTGAATTCCTAAGGGACCAAACTGCTGAGGTCATCGGTCCCTAGACTTAGAAACTACTTAAATAAACTAAAACTAACTTATACTAAGAACAAGACACACGCACATACCCGAGGGAGGACTCGAACCTCCAGCGGGAGGGGCCGCGCAATCCGTGACATGACGCCTCAAACCAGGCGGCCACTCCACGCGGCGTTAGTAGTTAAATTTGTAAATTAGGGGTATATGTAAAAATGAGTGGATGAGGCGTGAAAGGAACTGTGTACTGCTCAATAAATTGAAAAAAAGTGTCTGACAGTTACATTTTCATAGTTTTCATATCCTTTGTTTTTTCGAAGTGGTACAGAAAGGATAAAAGAGTATAACAACTGAGCTATATTTGTCTTGTGTGTTAAACATAGTTAGAACCGAACATGGATGTATTGTAATTAGTTCCTTTCAGTTCTGTACATGAGATTATGTGACAGAAACCTTGGCATGTTATATTATGCTATCGTTACTTTTACAGTTTATAACTTTCTAAACATAAATTGGCTTAATGTTACAGACGCCATACAACATCATAATTATTACAGGCATTTGTCATAGGCTGTAGCAAAAGTCTTTCATTGAAACATAGCTTGCTATAATGTTACAGACACTAATCAAATGAAACTGTCTAGTTTCAGATACCTTTTCAGGTCTCAGACTGAACGCTGTTCCCGTTTATGGGGAATACCAAGTGGACTGAGATGGGAATAGTAATCTAGATTGAGGAGGGTGATTTGCTAGGGTTGTCCGTGCAGATGTGGTGGTGGTGGTTAGTGTTTAACGTCCCGTCGACAACGAGGTCATTAGAGACGGAGCGCAAGCTCGGGTTAGGGAAGGATTGGGAAGGAAATCGGCCGTGCCCTTTTCAAAGGAACCATCCCGGCATTTGCCTGAAACGATTTAGGGAAATCACGGAAAACCTAAATCAGGATGGCTGGAGACGGGATTGAACCGTCGTCCTCCCGAATGCGAGTCCAGTGTCCGTGCAGATGTGCACAGCCACTGTGCCAGGGCGGCGTAGTGGTTGGTGTATCTGCCTAATATGCAGGAGACCCAGGTTCGAATCCCCGACTTGGTAAAAATTTTCATTCATTGGTTCAGTCTGTACATAGGCATCATACATGTGTGAGACTTGTCCTGAGGCATGAATGGAAATTTTTACTGCGGTGGGAGGTGTGCTAAGATAGTCTGTGCAGTTGTGCGATTCCACTTTGCCACAGAGGCTTAATGGTTTGCACATTTGCCTGGTCAGCAGGGAACCTGGGTTTAAATCACGACCTTGGCACAAATTTCCATTTTTCGCATCAGTCTGGATATATACTCGTACATTACACACATTATACAACATCATCATTATTACAGGGATCTGTGGTAGGCCATTGCAATAGTTTTTTGTAAAAGTTTTTAGATGATCCATTCCTGAAGTGGGCGTGGGACTGTGGCCTGTCATAAGCTTGTAGAAATAAGGAAGACCAACGGTCGTACTTTTTATTAAATATATGAATTACGTGACTACTTTCGTCACTACATTAATATATTCTTCAGGCACCTACGCAAACTGAATGGTGATATCCAACCGTTAGCGCGTTAGGACAGGTACCATGTGTATTCACTGGTGTCAGGGATTTTAGTTTACACTATGCGTGCACTCCAGTTCTGTAACTACTGTTTACTGTACTACCGCTTTCAAGGTCTACTATTTAGCGTCTTACCTTCAAGTAGAAAATTTAGCTCGTCTTGTGGCTCTTCCTAGTCCATAGTTTTGCTAAATAATTCGAGCAAACTTTGCACAATATTATTTCACTTTGCAAAATGATAAAAGCACAGAGAAATATTTGTATTTCTCTTGTCACTAAACAACTTGTATTCCGCCATGGTGCCACTGTCAGGTACTGCAATGCTGGAACTGAATAGAACTAAATACAGCGGTTAGTTAGTTTCAGCACCAGCTGAAAACCACAAGTTCCGAATTATATTCATACACAACTACCACAGCTAGTTCCCTTCATCACCAATCGATCAGTCTGTCAGGAAAATAAACTACATAATGTACACTCTCAACGAAATGAAACGAAGAAAGAAGAAAACGCTGCACCACGAAGGAATTATCTAAGTAGGACGGAAATCGGTAAATGTGATGTACATGTACACATCAACAAATGATTACAGTTTCAGAAAAACTGATTGACTTATGCAAAAGAAAGACCTTAACCAATCGAGCTGCTCAGTTAAGTTGACCACCTCTGGCCCTAACGTAAGCAGCATTGCAGCATTGCAGAAACTCTCTAGCTGCCTTGGAATATCACCATAGCATTGGGTGATACAGCTGTTGGATTTCCTCCTGAGGTACATCGTGCCAAATTTTAATTGGCTCATGAGATCGTTAAAATCCAAAGACGGTTAGAAGACCCTGCCCATAATGATCCACACGTTCTCTGTTGGGAAGAGATACGGCGATCCTGCTGGCCATGGTAGGAATGGGCAAACATGAAGACAAGCAGCAGAAACTCTCTCCGTGTGCGAGCAGGCATTTGATTATCTTGCTGCAACCTAAGCCCAGGATGGCTTGCAATGTAGGGCAACAAAAGAGGGTGTAGAATATCGTCGACGTAACGCTGTGCTGTAAGGATGCCGCAGATGACAGCCAGAGGAGCCCTGCTAGGAAAAGAAGTGGCACCCCAGACCTTCACTCCTGGTTGTTAGGCGATATGGCGGGCGACCGTCAGGTTGGTATCCCACCACTGTATGGGGCGTCTCCAGACACTTCTTCGGCCTGGAATCTCATTGACTGTATAGAACTATCTTCAGTGATGAGTCCCACTTCCAGTTGAGCCCCACTGACCAGCGAACCCTACCTTGGCCAGCAAGTTCGCCTGATCTCTTCCAAATTGTTCTCCAACTATCTCGGGCAGATTTTGACAATCAAACGCAATTGGACAGAAGTCCGTACGATATCCCTCAGGGCACATCCAACAACTCAATCAATTTCAAGCCGAATAAGTGCCTGCATAATGGCGGCACTTGGAGCAACACATTACTAACTTGCTCAGTTTGCAAAGCTCTTCCTCTTGAATAAATCATGCAGTTTCTCTGACTTCCGACCCACGCGAATAATTCCAACAAGTCGTTGTGCGTCCATTATTTTTTTCTTAGAGTTTACAACTCATTTTAATCAACAATGTCTGTCAGTGCCTTTTAATTCTGACTGATTGATAAATTAATCTAATTTTTTTATAGTGGAGGTGACATCATGACCTCCATGTCCTTTGGCTTCGCACCAGAAGAAGACAAGCTTATGCAATGTCGAAATTCGTAGAGCTTTAACGAAACCATTCTGGCTAACGCTTCATATGCATAGAAATGACAAACGTTATAATATTGGCTGCTCGCTGTAGGGTTCCAGCGACGCTGCCTGCGGTGTTGTACGACTGTCCAGAGCCGCGCCTCTTTCTGCCTGTGCAGGACGAGAAGAGCGCGGCGCTGCGGCAGCAGGCCTCTCCGGACAGGCTGTCCGTCACTTTCGGCGGCGGCGAGGAGGCCGTCTTCTCGCCGGGCTCTCCGCCAGCCGCCGCCATGGACAAGGTTCGCTTCCCGGGGGACGCCGCGCCACCACCTGTCGCCGCTGGTGCGTACCTCACTCTCATATCGTACCTATTTCTCATGTCCAAGAGCTAAGTAGCCTCCTATCTGAGGACCAAATGCCTTATGTGAGTGAGGTTTGTTCAAAACGCACGAGTATTTCGTAATTCCAGTCTTGTATTAGTCCGATTCACGCGACTTTTTTGTAGTTATGCTGGGAAACATGTCTGGAAAGCTAGAAAGTACCTTTAGAGTGGGGGGATTCCAGAGTCACAGGCGGGGCAGCTCCACTGCATTTTTCAACAGTAGAAAGGTAACGTGGGAAAAGGTATAGAAATAAATTATAAATTGATTGGTGATCGTATGCATAGTTTGTTTACCTTCCCTTCGACTCCGAATGTAAGGCGTATCAAGTGAGTTGTTTATCATCTTTAAAGCTTTGTCACGCATAGGACAGCAAATGGACATAACACTGAACGTCCACCAACATTTTACAAAAACTCTGTGAATTTTGTACTTATTTTCTTTTGTAAACGAAGAATTCACAGTAATAAATAATAACCTCGTGTGACGAGCGCCTCCAGTCGGGTAGACCGTTCGCCGGGTGCAAGTCTTTCGATTTGACGCCACTTCGGTGACTTGCTCGTCGATGGGGATGAAATGATGATGATCAGGACAACAAAAAACCCAGTCCCTGAGTGGAGAAAATTTCCGACCCAACCGGGAATCGAACTCAGGCCATTTGGATTGACACTCTGTCGCGCTGACCACTCAGCTACCGGGGGCGGACATTAACAGTAATAATACAAATTTAAAATGTTGTGCGTGGCTGGAGCAGCAACCGTAGGAGGAAATCTTTTTCTAGAAATAGTAAAGAGCCGACCAATTGCATAATACACGGTTTATCAATACCCCTTTACCATGGTTTAAACTTTATAAAAACGCCTTGTTCGGTTGGAAATATTGACAACTTGATTACACGTATTGACAGAGGTACGTTAAAACGTAGCTGAAAGGTGTCAGTTAATTACAAAACTCCACCTCCATAATAATTTAAACATTCACAACATGACTGTTGTCATCTGGTATTTCCTCACTATTGTACTGCTAGTGTATTAATTATTATGGAGGTGACATCTTGTTCTTGAATAATACCTTTCAGCTATATTTTAACGTACCTCTGCCACAACATGTAATCCAGTTGTCAATATTTCCTTCTGAAGAAGACTTTTTTATAAACTTTGAAACCATGGTAAAGTGGTTTTTAAGAAACCATTTTGCAACTCATTGGTTGTTTACTATTTCTGCTAGAATAAAACAGTTCTCTATGTGATGAAAATCAATGAACATAACGTTATTAATATTTACTTACAAAAGTTGCAAACCGATGTGAATCGTGGGAAGCTATAAGTTAAAATTAATTTTATTGTATCAGTTTACAGATCAATCGGTATTAAACATGTTTAGCCCTCACTTCTTATTTAAATAACGTGATATGAAAGTTTTGTTACCCATAAATAAGACAGACTTTTAAAGTCCTGAGAAAATATCACTTTATAAGAACTATGCAGTGAACTAGTCATCCACTTTCAGATATGGCTAAATTTCCTAAAAACTTATAATATAAGGTGTTCCTAAAATTTTTAATATGTGGATCAGGAGCAACTTGTTCAAATTCATTGTAGGGTACATTCTTTTCGTCGACCTTGAACGCCTTCGTTCAGTTCCCCAAAGATCTCACACATGTAACCTACATTTTTCCATTTTCTTCAACAGCTCTCTCTGCAATTGCGGCATTCCCCTATTCAGCTGATTTCCATCTTGTAGTTTGAAACTCCACAAAAATAAATGATCTTGACATGATCTTTCTCAAATTTGGTTCTGAGCCTATATCTTCTTTCGGATTATGTATCTGCATGTCTTTCGGGTATGATTATTCATCACTCATTTCAGAATCTACACAGATGAGAGAAGATACATTGGGTGTAACACCGAAAACTTGATTTCAATATGAATATTTTCTTGCTTAAAAAAATACTTCCTTTGCTGTCATATTTAAAAAAAATGGTTCAAATGGCTCTGAGCACTAAGGGACTCAACTTCTGAGGTCATTAGTCCCCTAGAACTTAGAACTAGTTAAACCTAACTAACCTAAGGCCATCGCACACATCCTTGCCCGAGGCAGGATTCGCACCTGCGACCGTAGCGGTCTCGCGGTTCCAGACTGCAGCGCCTAGAACCACATGCCACTTCGGCCGGCTGTCTAATTCATGTTATGTTTCTGCAAGCTAACTCTTTTCCCAGTTGCTGGGTCCAAAATAGTCGCCATGCCAGGTAATTACATGATGATTTTATAAACCGTGAAAAAGTTTTGTATTTTCAGCAGATGATCATCTGCAAGTTTAAAACATGTTTCTTGTCTACTAACAAAATCTGCTTTGCTACCTTTTCAGGCAGGTTCTCGCATAAAAACTCCTTTTATGACTGCACATTTTTTGTTGGGCTGGAAGGAAAGCACCTTTACCCAAGAAACTGAGACTGAAGACATTATATGAACTTTTGTAAGAAGCGCAGGTTTCAAACTCATTCTCAATCGATACAGATTTATTTTACGTTTTTACTTTCTTTTCCTTTAAGCTTGCTTCTTACGATGTTCAATTAAACATTTTTCGCAGCAGGATGCCTTTATCTTCATATTTTCCAGTCTTTTTCTATCTGTTCTCTTTCTTTCCTTTATGGGTGTTGTATTTCCTGGCACCTTTCAGCAACTTTTCTCGAACTTTTCTTATATTCTCTGCTGATACTGTGTTCCATATTTTCTGAATGAATAATAAGTTAGTAATAGTGTAAACCATTAAGGCACTAGATATACCAACCAACAAAATTTTAAAACGACAAGAAGTCTTACGTGACCTAGATTTTAATAACAAACTAAAAAACTGTCAGGCTAGGACGCTTATCACTTCCAACAGTTATACATGGTGATTTGGGTATTAGACTTTGTTTTGTTATAAGATGTTTTCTTGCTTTTCCTTATTCCTAACTTAAAATAAACACAATGATTGTAATTGGTGAGATACAGAGTAAAGTTGTCCATGGATGGGACACGAAATGCAGTGTCATTTTTGTAAATAAACTGTATACCTAAATCGTGCCTTTCTTTAAAAACTGAAGTTTATCTGAAAGATGAGCTTCTGTTCTTGAAACTTAACTAAAACAATAACAACTCCAGCAACAATAACAATAAATGCAACGTAAGTTTAGATAACTGCCAATATGAAAAGCAAATCTATTGTTCTGCGTCCTTATCTGGAGAAGTCCCAATTGTGTTCATCTGTATATCCTCAAGTAATTTTGTAACTCTGATAATTTTTTCAGGACAGTAAAATTTAACTTTTGTAGATTCAGAAAGTTATGACACAAATTAAATTTAAAAAACTTTCAAAAAGTCGCAGGCGCAGAGTAGCACCCAGTATGAAAGATGGCCTTTTCGAAAGGAGCTTCTTGCATGCATCGCAGAATGCCCCCTTGCTCTGCGTAGGTCACTTCTTGATCACAGACAGGCGTTCACGGTGTACCTCTCACCGTGTGAGGTGCTCACATTTGCCAGAAACAAGAAGTGCCAGTATATCTTACTACAAGACCAAAAACTTTGATGGATGCTGGCCAATAGGAACGCTAGGTGGCAGATTTCGTTTGGGTTCCAGGATGCTTTGGAGCGGAAGGCTGTCACGTCTGTCCTCCTCCCGGCCTAGCATGCTGTAGCATATTTCTGATATTTGCCTTTTAATAAGATGGACGCTTGCGACTAGCAACGTTCCGTTTCATCGTGAGGCCGCAATTAGCTGCGAGCATGGCAATAGCTTTCATATGATTGCGAGCTACCATAATATTCAACTTCGGCAAAGCCGTGTCTTTAACCGTTGTCTTTCAGTGTAGATATCACGTGCCGAATATTTGGATTTTGTACACCTTAACAATTGATTCAGATCACGTGCTGATGTCAGTCCAGCTCTATGCTTGGCATCTGTAAATTCAAGTGACTTACAAATATTCTTTCCCAACAGTGGCAATGTTTTCAGATTATTTGTAATATATGATGTTTCTTTTGTGCCTCTGAGATGTTGTTCGGAAGGGATACTAGATACTCTAGCTCGATGTTCATTCTTTGCCGTCATGGTTAAGTTGTATGCATAATCTACATATAAGTGTTACTAAATTTCTGTTACATTACAAATTCGCTAATTCATTAATTTATAGCTTCTCCTGGAATACCTGTTTCCGCCAAGCGTATTTGCCTTGATGGAAGTCTGAAGTATTTTCAGGGAATGGAGTGTTTTCCATATTTGAACAGGAGCAAGGGCTACATTGGACACGCTTTCCCTAATAGAATTTTTTCTTCTGTAAAAGATTTTCACCACAGCGGGTAAGTTGACGCTAGTGTATTTTCACCGAGATTTCAAATGGTTCAAATGGCTCTGAGCACTATGCGACTTAACTTCTGAGGTCATCAGTCGCCTAGAACTTAGAACTAATTAAACCTAACTAACCTAAGGACATCACACACATCCATGCCCGAGGCAGGATTCGAACCTGCGACCGTAGCGGTCACGCGGTTCCAGACTGAAGCGCCTTTAACCGCACGGCCACACCGGCCGGCTCACCGAGATTTCCTGCGGTTGAGGACACCTAGTTGAAAGTCATTGTACTCAACACACATGCTAAGTGTTCACAGCTTATTACGCAACAAAAACTTTTGTCATTGCACAAAACGGAATTATAAAGCAGAAGTTAATAGACTTCGTAATTTTTCCTAATAAAAGTTATGTATATTTGTTGTTTTTAACTAAACATGGACTGGTTTCCAATCTTTAACTTCGTTTATCTGTTCTGTCGTCCTGAACAATGCAAGTGGTGTAATTATGAAAACGCTGTCTCATTAAATGAGTCACCAAAACTATCTGAAACAGTGTAAACCTATACCCGTACCTCAATTAGATTCTATCAGATTAATTAGAAAACCAAAACTCTAAACTAAACTAGCTGTTCTGTGGAACTCTGTATTACGCAGTGCAGTGAGCAGAGATACAATGCGTGACTTCACAATACGTGACGCACAGTTTCAGTACACGAAGATAACAGAATAAAAATGCTATATAAAATCTGAAACATAATTTGGAAAGAATAGATAACCCAAAATGTTTCAATAACAATGTCATGTAACTGACTAAATAAATTTCCAAACACCGCTTTGATACACAAGCAAAGGTAACACTGCACTGTGAGAATAAAACTGTCTACAAAAGAAATGAGGTCTGAAATAAACTTTACCTAATCTGACACTAACGTTAATTTTGAAATGCAACACATGAGTGTGAATGACCTTATTATCTTAACTGTAAATGATCTTGCTGTATTGTGAATGCCATGTAACTCGCCGTAACAAATTTTATTGCTTTCCCTTGGCAATGAAAATTGTGATGAACATAAAAAATACACGGCAGCAGCAAACCAGCTGACTACGAAAGAAAGCCTTGCGTAGTGCGTTGCAAGGATGTGCAACTACGCTGAGCAGATCATGCTTCGATCACTGTGTTCCGAAACGTGCAGTGCGGCAACACATATAATCAGAAAATAAACTTCCGTGAGGAGATGTTGGTGGAATTTATACTTGCTAAATGATTGAAAAGAGACTAACCTTTTTAGAGAACCATATAGTGAATACTAAACTCACTGTCTATTACAATCACTTTTACAAAAATTACTTGTTATTATGAATTTTGACTCTGTTATGAAATTAAATATTGAAATGGTAAAGAGTAGTAAATCTATATCTTCCGAGTGCAAGCCATGTGAACAAATAACTATCCTTAATCACGTCTGAACAATAAAACTAATCTGAACCAATAAAGAAAAATCCCAATAAAACATTTCATTTTCCAAGCGTATTGTAAATCACGCGCAACCAAGCAGTGCAGCAACCACATTTCAAAGAAATATTCATTTCTCAAATTAATGTTTACCAAATCATACTTCCAAAATTCAATATCCTCTGTATCTTAACTCTGTGTTCTGCAAGCTATTTCCAAATCGCTGAGTAGCATGACGAACACCCGCCTCACTCACTAGCTTCTCTTACAATGCTACAGCAACGACAGTACTATTAGCAACCAAAGATCACATTGCTTGAACTCAGAACCTCTTGGCGTAACATATCAACTATTGAAAACCTCTATTTGAATTATATCCAATATCAGATATGAAATATGGTACATCGAATGAAAATAGAGCTTACATCACCTTTCCTGAAAACCAAAAATAAGCTAGAAATCTTACAACTCTGAAGTTGTGTGGCATGTCGTTAGCAGTTCATGTACATGTTCACTGTTCAGCTGAGTAATTTCTGAGTCACTTTCCTTCCTTTCGTTGATCTGTGTGTAAGCATTCCATCTTCTACCACTAATAGTCAGATCGCGTTATCATTAGGTCACATTTATTGTCTGGGTGTGTATTTCGGGGGATAAACTGTTTCCATTAGCCTGTATTAACACTTTAGTGTAGTTTCAAAGGAGTGGCAGATTCCAAGTGTTTTTCATATCGGATATTTAGTCTGTCAGAAGATTACGTGTGTTTTGGTAGTATCGGTGATCATTCATTCAGTATAAAAACCGATAAAAGAATTTGTATTAAGTTGTGCTAAGAACGAAATAAACTGCAGCAAAGTTTCGGAAATGTTAATATTGCTTTTGGTGACTCTACTGTGAGTGAGACAGAGGTTTACGAGCGGTACAAATGTTTCGAAGAAGGCCGTGAAGACGCTGAAGAGGCGAGCACCTTTGTGGAAAGATTGAAAGGAATGTTTATGGAAGATCGCCGAATAACAATCGCAGAAGTCATTATGATGTTCGCATGTCAATAGGCTCGTGCTCTGAAACTTCTTTGGATTTTTTAGGTATGAAACTTGCGACGGTAATTTACTTTCCAAAATCGTTGAATTTCGAAGAAAATAGCTGCGAAGGCGTGTTGCTGAGGAATCGCTAATGAAGTATCCAGTAATGACGACCTGCTGAAACCTGTGGTAACAGGTGATGAAACATGGTTTACGCATATGACGTCAGAATGAAGCTCCAGACGTCCCAGTGGAAGCATTCTCTTCGATTTTAACGACATAGTGCACTTTGAGCTCTTGCCATAAGATCGAACATGAATAAGGAGTACTACTGGAAGTTTTATTTAGATCCGACTTTGCTATGCTATATGTCGAATTTAAACAAATGAAAGTGTGTGCCCGCTATGAACTATGCTTGAAGCCTACTGCTTAATGGAAGTGACTTATTGAAACTTGTGTCTAGGATAAGTCCTGCCCTGAATGATATTGAAATTAATCTGACTCTTACATGAAAATCATTGAAATGCATATGACTGATACCTTAATCTGACTTGAAATCGGCGCTATCTAAAGCACAAATTATTCCTTGAAAAACTTTGATTTTAACAGGAATTTACTGACAGAATTGTGCGTTGTTGGGCCTATGATTATGAGCAATATACTTCTTTGTGCCCTGTCCGCTCTGTATCACGTAAATTGTATGTCAACAAGCTTACTTGGAACTCTCTGAGAGAAAAAGACGCACGAGAAGGAATTGTCTGAATGAGACAGAAGTCGGTAGATGTAATATACATCTACAAACAAAGGAATGCTAATAGTTTCAAAAAAGTTTGACGATTTATTCAATAGAAAGACAATTTCAAATTGAGAAGTCAACATCAAGGTTGGTCCAACACTGGCGCTTATGCAATCAGATAATCATTTTGATATCGTCTGATGCAATTGGTGGATGTCCTCTTGACGGATATTGTGTCACATTCTGGACACTTGGCATGTTAGATCGCTAAAATCTTGAGATCGTTTGGGGGCCCTGCCCATAACGCTCCAAACGTTCTCTTTTGGGGAAGATTTGGCAACATTTCTAGCCAAGGTAGGGTTTAGCAAGCACGAAGACAAGGAGTAGAAACTCTCAACGCGTGGGGGCGGACATTACCTAGCTGAAATGCAAACCCAGGATGGCATGGAGCTGGCCAGGGTGGCCGAGCGGTTCTAGGCGCTACAGTCTGGAACACCGTGACCGCTACGGTCGCAGGTTCGAATCCGGCCTCGGGCATGGATGTGTGTGACGTCCTTCGGTTAGTTAGGTTTAAGTAGTTCTAAGTTCTAGGGGACTGATGACCCATAGTGCTCAGAGCCATTTGAACCATTTTCGATGGCATGGCTTAACGGTCAACAAAACAGGGCTGTGCCGCGGAGGACAACCAAACGGGACCTGCTATGAAAATAAATGGCACCCCAGACCATGTCTCCTGGTTATCCGCATGGCGGGAGATAGTCAGGTTGGTATCCCACGGCTGTTTGGAGCATCTCCAGACACGTATTTGGTCTGAAATGTTATTGAATAGAATGGAATTGTCTTCAGTAATGAGTTCCACTTCGAACTGAGTCCAAATGACCAGCGAAGACGTGTCTTTAGACGCCCCAGGCAACGGGGTGGTACCTATATACCAACCTGACTGTAGCCTGACAACCAGAAGTGATGGTCTGAGCCGCCCTTTGGTTGTCATCCACGGCAGCGTTACAACACAGTGGTACGTCTACGATATTATAAGCCTTATTTTGTTGGCCTTCAAGGCAAGCCATCATGGGCTTACATATCAGCAAGATATTGCCCAACCGCAAACGGCGAGAGTTTCTACTGCATGTCTCGGTACTTACCAAACACGACCTCGGCCAGCAAGATCGCCGGATCTCTTCCCAGCTAAAAACATTTACAAAGTAATGGGCACGGCCCTGCAGCCAGCTCGGTATTTTGAATTTCTGATGCACCAGTTGGACAGGGTCTGGTACGATATCTGTCAGGAGAATATCCAACAAATCTATTAACTGATGCAAAGCTAAATAACTGATTGCACAAGGGCGGGAGGTGGACCAACGCGTTTTCGATGCCCAATTTGTGAAGCTGTTCCTTTTCAAAGACTGATCCAGTTTTTCTGAAATTGTAATAATTTGTCTTTCTGTACATGTACATCACATCTACAGATTTCCGTCCCATTCGGATAATTCCGTCGTTGTGATTTTTTTCAGTGTTTTCCACCCTCAGCGTGCATTGCGCAAGCTGTCGCAAACCGGTGAGACAGGGTAGACGTATATAAGACCAAATAGCGAAGGCACACAATGCGTAACCGCGTGTTACCCAAAATACAAGCCTTACGAACTCTTACATTAAATATACATAGCATGGTTACTGGGAAAACTTATTGAGAGAGAGGGGGAGGAGGAGATTAGTGTTTAACGCCTCGTCCACAAAAATGTCATTAGAGGCGGAGAACAGGCTCGGATTAGACAGGGATGGTAAAAGAAATCGGTCGTGCCCTTTCGAAAGAACAATCTCGGCATTTGCCTTAAGTGACGTAGGAAAATCACGGAGAACCAAAATCGGGATTGCCGGACGCGAGTTCGAACCGCCGTCCTCCCGAATGCCAGTCCACTGTGCTAACCAATGCGCTACCCTGCTCGGTTATTGAGAGAGAGAGAGGGGGAGAGAGAGAGAGTATGAGTGGCTATAAAGAAAAAAATACGGGAACCAAGACCGTCCACGCCCGCTAAAATTAGCAACTAGTCGTTATACATATATTCAAATGCAAGTAATCGAAATTCCCAGACCAAAATGTGGCCTTAATTTCGAATGATAATAAACGCAAGTAATGAAGATGTTTAAGGAAGATACTGAGCCAGCGATCAGACAGAACATTATGACCACCGAACTACTATCGATATAAATCCGTCCAGGCGACAATAGCGTCACCTAGCGACGAATGACTGCATCCATGGTGCAGGTAGCATCAGTGAGTGTGCTGTTCCTGTGTAGAATGCGGAAGGCGCGCTATCCATCTGAGTCTGACCGAGGGCAAACTGTGATGGTCCGGAGGCTTAGCACGAACATTTCGGAAACTCTACGATTTTTTGGGTGTTCAAAGACGGCTATGGCGAGCGTCTTCAACAAGTGGCGAAACCAAGATGAAACTATCCAGATCGTGGCGTTGGGCGGCCACCCTTTATTACAGATGTTGGACGTCGTAGACTGGGCAAACTGGTGACACAGGACGTGCGGCTAACTGTGGCGCAGTTAACATCAGACGATAATGCTGGGCAGCGTACAAGGGTGTCTGAAGAAAAAGTGCACCGGACACTCCTAACGACAGGCCTCCCCCACCGCCACCGACCTATGCATGTGCCACAGTTAACACCGCGACATCGGCAATTGCGACTGAAACGATCGTAGGCACTGGATGTTGGGGCACTCGCACAGCGTTGTATGGTGTGATGAATCCCGATACGTTCTTCGCCATGCCAATAGGAGGGCGCTAATCCATCGTCTTGCAGGGGAACAGCTCCTTGACAACTGTGCGGTGGGACGGAGACAAGCTGATGGCGGCTCCATTATGCTCTGGGGAACGTTCACCTTGGCATCCATGGGTCCAGAGGAACAGCAACAAGCATTAGTATGTATCTTCTGTCGTCAATTACGAAACTGATTATTAGTATATTTCAGTGCAAAAGTTACCTCTCTAAAATTTTGTTTGTTTGGCAGACAAATTACTCTAGGTTACTGTCGTATCATATTCCGAGGAGCCAAATGTTACGTCCTCGCTGCTAATGATAAATGGGTAGAAAGTTGACACCATCCCGCATTGCCGATTAATGAAACAAATCGGAGAATACGAGCATACGGAGTATCTGAGTAGACTTGCGATTGCATTCAAGACTTTCTTGCAGGTAGATCTCAACACGTCGCTCTTAACGGAACTAAACCGACAGATGTAAAGGTAATATCCGGAGTACCACAGGGAAGTGTGGTCGGAGCGTTGCTGTTTCAATATATATAAATGATGTAGTAGAAAGCATCGGATGCTCTTTAAGGCTATTCGCAGATGACGCAGTTGCCTATACCAAAGTAGGAACACCAGAAGACTGATGAATGGTGCAGGCTCTGGCAGTTGACGCTGAACGTGAATAAATGTAACATATTGCGCATACACAGGAAAAGAAATCCACTACTGGACAGCTACACTACCTTAAGCCGTCTGCCGTGAAATATCCAGGCGTAACTATCAAGAGTGACCTTAAACAGAGAGTGGGAAAAGCAGACAGCAGACTCAGATTCATCGGAAGATTCTTAAGCAAATGTAACTCATCCACGAAAGAAGTGGTTTATAAGGCGCTTGTTCGCCCGATTCTTGAGTAATGTTCGTCTGGGATACCTTTCAGGTACGACAGATAGAGAAGATCCAAGGAAGAGCGGCGCGTTTCGTCACGGGGTCGTCTGGCTGGCGTGAGAGCGTTACGGAGATGATAAACTCTACTGGCAGACGTTACAAGAGAGGCGCTGTGCATTACGGACAGACTTACTACTGAAATTTCGGAACAGCACTTTTCAAGAGGAGTCAGACAACATATTACTTCCCGCCACATACATCTCGCGTGTTGACCACGAGGAGAAAATTCGAGAAATTAGAGTCAATACAGAGGCTTACCGAGAATTATTCTTCCCACGCACTATTCCTGAGTGGAACAGGTTTGGAGGGACAGATAGTGGCACCCTCCGCCACACACCGTTAGGTGGCTTGCGGAGTATTACGTAGTTGTAGATGTAGAAGAGTCTGTCACCATAGGAATCTGGACAGGCAAGCAAAAGATTAGGTGACACAAATAGACTTTTAAAAACATAATTTACTCAACTTGTGCGAAAGAAAATGTGGAAGACGTGACTAGCTATAGGCAGAGGCCCGAAAGAGCGTGCGACTAAATACACTTGAATGTTTGCCGGTAGAGCTAATTATCAACAACTCGGTGTAACGTACGTCACCAATTACAAACTAGAAGTAATCTTGAACGAGAAGACTGGCGCCCTGGGGCCCGTCACTTATAACAATGCCCATTCGGTCTTCATTGATTGACGGCCTGGAGGTTCTTCGTTGGTTGCGATGTTCAAAGCGCCACCGGCAGTAATCTTCGAGGAACCGACTCTTGCAGCATCGATAAGCTACGATACTGCAGTTATAGAAGTTTTCAGTACCACATACGACTTGATGTATTGATGGTTCTGAATGAAGAAGTCTGCGAGACAGAAACTGTGGGTCGTTGGCGCAGTAATTATTGCCGGTCCTATGACTGGTTTACCATATGGGTCCACTGGCAGCGTCGTGGGATAAATGGGTTGATTAGGAAGGATCGTTACGATTTATGGAGGTTCATGTCAACAGCGCACCTAAACAGGGATACAGGAGGGGGCAGTTTAAATAATATGTTTATATCGAAAAATCGTTGCTCTTGACGTTCTTTTTATGTAAAGGACTAAAGAACAACCTTAGGAGAATGGGGTTATTTACTGTTGGCGGCGTTAGAATACTACTGTTCAATACAAACTACATTGTTGTCATTCTTGTACAGCTAATCATTCCGTGCAGGTCTAATACACTCATCCACACCCACCCAAACACACACACACACACACACACACACACACACACACACACACAGCTGACTACGTTAGTTAATAATGTGCCGCTTTCCTCTGGTAGTAGCTTGTAAACATTATTGTACGAAATTTACGAAGTAATGAGACTTGCTTTGGTGTACAATGCCTGCAGTTTTAATTTCTCATACGCGGCTGATTAGCACTGACATAATGTGCCATCTCAATAATCGAAGAGATTAAATTGCAGCTGTATGCAGTATAAATATTCGGCACGGTGTCTCTTGAAACATCAAACACTTCGGTTACTTTGGTCACGGAAGCACCCACAAGAGACCACCCACGAGAGTCCACCAAGAGCACCAACAATTTGTCCACGCTCTAATTCACTTAACTCCGACGTAATGCTCTCACAACTCCACAGAACACTGTTCTGGCCACGACTAACACTTGCAACCTATTGGAGGACATTGCGCAGGTGCTGTTCGTAGTCAAACCACCTGCAGGCTTGACTAGCATCTGTAGTTACGTTCATTTACGTTCAAGCATGCATTCCTAGCGGTGTTTTGGTATTTTTGCTGAACCCTTCTAATTGGAAATTAATTGAAGTCTGAGATGGTATTTAAGGAAATTAACTTTTAACTTGTCATTTGCCTTTGCTGAACACCGTCTGTGAGCATTTTTGTGGTTTACATTCTAACGGATGTATCTAGGTAACGAAAAAATTCGTCTATACTATCACCTCTTCAAATATTTAATATTCCTCCTGTAATACCCTATAGGATAAGGCTAGTACTAAAAAAATACTCTTTTTTGCCTTGTTTCACAAACTTTATTATTATTACTGCTCAACCTAGGTTTCGAGTTATAAACCCATTTTTATATGCATTACTGATTCCAAATATGACAATGCAAAGATAAATATAATGATAAGAAAAGATTGCCATCTCAGCTTCTTCCTGTATCGAACCTTGGCTTAATGTAAAATTACAATGACCATTTTTGACAAATTACATATGGAATAACACAATTCAGCAATTACACTAACATGACGAAACATACTTAGGAATAAAATTATGCATCATACAAGAACTTTTTATCTACTGATGGACTGAGGCCCAAAGCTTTACTTCTATGCCTAAGTTGTGCTATCATCCAAAAGAGGTGATTCAGCCTTTGCTGAACATTGCTTTAACAATAACCACAAATACATAATAGATGTACAAGTCCTACACAAAAAGGAAAACGGGGTTGAATTCAGTCAGTTAGAAATTTTAGAAATTGAGAAACAGATCTGTACATTCCCACATCTATATTAAACGAGCAAACCTAATTCAATAATTCACCTCTTTTGAGAGGTATCACAACTCCGGCATAGAAGTAAAGCTTTGGGCCTCAGTCCATCAGTAGGCAAAAAGTTCTTGACAGATCATCATCATCATCATTTAAGACTGATTATGCCTTTCAGCGTTCAGTCTGGAGCATAGCCCCCCTTATACAGTTCCTCCATGATCCCCTATTCAGTGCTAACATTGGTGCCTCTTCTGATGTTAAACCTATTACTTCAAAATCATTCTTAACCGAATCCAGGTACCTTCTCCCCGGTCTGCCCCGACTCCTCCTACCCTCTACTGCTGAATCCATGAGTCTCTTGGGTAACCTTGCTTCTCCCATGCGTGTAGCATGACCCCACCATCCAAGCCTGTTCGCACTGACTGCTACATCTATAGCGTTCATTCCCAGTTTTTCTTTGATTTCCTCATTGTGGACACCCTCCTACCATTGTTCCCATCTACTAGTACCTGCAATGCACAACTTTATTCCTACGTATGTTTAGTCAAGTTACTGTAATTGCTGGATTGTGTAATTACATACGTAATTTATCAAAAATGGCATTGAAGGAATTTTACATTAAGGCAAGATTCGATACATTAAGAAGTTGAGATGACAATCTTTGCCGTATCATGACGTTTAGCTTTGCATTATCATCTTCGGAATCAGTAATGTACTTGAAAATGGGCTTATAACCCGAAACATAGGTTGTGAAATAACAATAAAATTTGCGAGACAAGGGAAAAACAGTGTTTGTTTAGTTCATTCACAATGTTTCACCAAGACCTACATTTGAGTCAGTTAAAATGATAAAGCTACTACTTCTGAGCGGATACCTGCAGTTATGTGGCAGTACCAGTCTGGTAGAAGCGAGTTAGTACAGGCGTGCTGCAAATTCTGTAGAAATTGTGATCATACTAGCAAGTCTTAGGTTCAAATGGCTCTGAGCACTATGGGACTTAACATCGGAGGTCATCAGTCCCCTAGAATTTAGAACTACTTAAACCTAACTAACCTAAGGACATCACAAACTACCATGCCCGAGGCAGGATTCGAACCTGCGACCGTAGCGGTCGCGCGGTTCCAGACTGAAGCGCCTAGAACCGCTCGGCCACTGAGGCCGGCAGCAAGTCTAAGGAAGGATTTTTCTCACCGGCTGGCCGAGCTAAGTGAAATTTCACTATCATAGTGCAATATTGTTGTACCGTATAATGGGCATGCAAATGAATTAACGAAAACCCAAATGATGTAAACGACAGATGGGTTAATGATAATGGCGTATAGGGTATTTAATGTTAGTCAAACATTTTTATACCCCAAAGGCAAAGAGTGTATTCTTCACGGCCGTTTTAGGACAGTTGACGCTTAGAAGCAGCAGGAAAGCAGACGCAAAACTGAAATGGGTATTAACTTATTGTGCCGCAGTTTCGCGCTTGTAGTGTAGTACAGTTTGTCTAAATCAACTGTGTTGTGATTGCAGATTAAATAGATCATCCTGAATACGCACAATCAGATAACGAATCAGGCTTCTTGGAGTGTAGAAGATTTGAGTAATGTGACGAAACGCTTTAATGGTCAGAGGAAATCAATGAAGATGAATGTGTAGAATGAATCTCTACTCTGAAACCAAATCTATAGCGGATTGGTTAGACTGTGTAGTGCGCAAACGGTGGTTACATGAAGATTGTTCGATTTAAAACGTGTGTACCCTTTGTGGAAGGAAAAAAACAGCAGAAATTACAACTATACCAAAGTAGAATAACACTTCCTATCTGGTGATTCCTTCGTTTATTTAGTTACCTATCTATGAACAATTTCAATCAGTTTTTACATTCGTATCTTATCACGTTCGTTACAACAGTCAAATGTTATTCTCACTCCTTCAGTTATTTCCATTGGCTTGATATTGTGACAAAAGCTTCGTAAACCAGTAAGCTAAACTTGTCTTTACAAATAAACGAACCAGTTCCAAAGTACAATCATGAGGCATCTCTCCTATCCATGGTGCGTCATCTTACCTACTCCACGAGGACAGTTGGCAAAATACACTCTTTTTAGGTACCGTTTAAAATTCCAACTTCATTGATGTGTTTACAGAAGCGATCTTTTTCTCAAAGGCCAGAAATTTGTGCCGAACATTTGGCAAAGATTTATACTTTTACATATTCACTTTTACGAAATTTAGACAATGTTTTCGAAATATGCGTCATCTCTCCCAGCTGCACTTTTAAAATAGTTCACTGGCACAGTACTTTTCATTACACTTGTAACGAAGACTGATTACTCGTACAAGGCCGTTTGTTGCCGCATTGTTTTGCAGGCAACAAAAAATGCGCGGATGCGATTCGAAATGAATTTTTGGTTAGTAGAGTCACTCTCCACAGGATTTTAAGATAGTACAGAATGGAAAACAGGTTTCGCAGTAAATCGATACAGCACAATTGAATCATAAAACCTCGGTTGAAACAGTGCGGCCCAAATGCTGACACACTACACGTCACCGCAACCCGCTCACTGCTACTGATGCTTGCCAAGCAGGCAACAACTTACCGCAAACATCGCCAACAATAGGCAACAGAACGTGGGTGTATGCTGCTGGCGTGCGTTCAAAGCGCAAAACTGACTTTATGTTTACAGTGGAAAAAGGATTTGATCCCGCAGAACGGAAGAAGTGAGTGACGTACGGAAAAAAGTCAGTCTACTTTCTCATTTATATATACATAGATGAGCTACTATAAGATTTTCTGCCTGAAAATTTGAATATGGTGTCGGAAGTTAACTATCGATTCTCGGAGGAATTTGTGTAATACTGGTGAAGTTGTGCAAGATTCAAAAGGGCAGCTGTAGCTGGGTCGTTGCTTCACGTCTGGCGGCCTTTCTCCTCAATTCTAGAGGTTACGGAGTAGTTCCTGCCCGTACCCAACAAGCCGTCGCCGGTGCACACCTGTGCTGCAGTTGACCATAAGAGCGGCCGCGAAGGAATTAATGTCTGTGAAACTTACCGGAATCCCACACCATTTCTTATTTGGCACAATCATTATGCATTTAGAGAGAGTGTTATTTCCTATTCGTGCAATTTTACAGTTCACTGCCAAAACTTGGTCCATGATGCAACAAACAGCATGTTTCAGAATAACAAAGTAAACCTCTGAGGTTAATGAGTATGTGTAAGAGCATACATGAAGTGGCTTTTGCCACGTTTTCAATTATTAATGTTTCAAAATTAGATTTTTTATAAAACACCTCAGATTAACTAACGTAAATTCTTGAATGAATAGTCGCACTGACAAGGAGACGGCACGACCGTGGGGTCGGGGATTTGTCCGCAATTTTGTGTGGTGAAAGAGGACCCCTCAACACCTCACGTGGTTAAAATATTAGGACGCAGTACTCGGAAAATCCCGAGAAAAATCGATCCAAAGTTTCTTAGGTGCCTTATGAGTATAAAATGTTACTACACTGCCGAGCAGCTGTCTGGCCTATACGGTTAGCGCTCGGACCCTTACCGCAGAAGTCTCGGGTTCGATTCCTCTTCCGGCACTTTATTATTTTTTATTTCTGTTGCTTGCAAAATTGCATAGCATTGTTACAGGAGAATCGTGAAATTAATTCCCGGGAAGATTGTATAAAAATTCATTCTATAATTCACCATCAATTATCGCCACCAATATTCCGAGACATGATTCAATATGCCTGGTTTGCCTCAAAATTGTCAGAAACTCGAAACATTTTTGTAAATGTTAATGGAGCATGTTTTTGTACAGACTTATTGCAAAAGCCCTGTGATTGTAAAAAATCCGCTTTTATATGTTGCGCAATATGTCGCAATAATTATTGCTTTGTTTGTTTTTACGATAATTACCACTGCGGTTCTTGTTTATAATTATTATATGTATAAAAATTGAACGTTTTCCAATAGACTTTGTTATTCTGATTAAAAAGGCAATGTCTCTCCTCATATACTTTACAATGAAAAACGTGAAACCCATCGCCATGAATTGTGTTGTTGGACAAAAATAAAATAATTTTTATTCAATAATGAAAGTAAGTTGTTAAAGATAATGTAGGTTTGGGGGACTTTCTGAATAATTGGTGGAATAACCAAAGAAAATGAAACAGAAGGAAAAGAAAAAGTGCCAGCGGAGGAATCGAACACGAGACCTCTGGCGTAATAATCCGAGCCCTAAACACCTTTTTTTTGTTGCGTTTTGTTCGTTGTTGAGCGATGTGTTTGGTCGTTGCGGACGTCACATGACATCCGATCAAGTTCGTTTTGTTGATCCTTCCACTTAGTTTGTTATTACAGTGGCCAACCAGCTCTCTGACCGAACACGCTGAGCTACCGTGCCGGCTAACACGTAGGCCAGACGGCTGCTCGGCAGTGTACTAACATTTTATACTCATAAGGCACCTAAAAAACTTTGGATCGATTTTTCCAGGGATTTTCCGAGTAGTGCGACCTAACACTTTAACCACGTAGGTGTTAGGCGCCCTCTTTCATCACACAAAATTGCAGACAAACCCCGACCCCTCGGTTGTGCCGTCTCCTTGTGAGCAAAAGTGCAAAACCTTTCGCAACTATACCGTTAATGGTATTTAAGAACTCAGTCACGATTATAATGTTACCATCGAATAATTTTTCTGAAAAAGTTGAAAAGGTTTTCGTTACTTCTGATCCGCTCTTACATCGTTTTGCAGCTTCGTTTCGCCGAGTACACAGTTAATATTCAGTATGGTCAAAACGGAAATTCTTAAAAACTGGAGTGGTGTGTTCGTTTTCCACGCCGTTCAATTAAATACATAACCGTTTCCACACATATTTTTAAAATTTCTTCAAACATTTAACCACACTATTCTCCCATGTATTGTATCTTGATGGCTCCATCTAGTGTCCGGGAAGCTCGAAAGTAGGTCAGAGTGGTGTATTTCAAGCCAATTATCTGTCATTAAAAAAGAAATCCTCAAGAAAGGTAAATATTCACTTCCATTTTTAACTTTTAACATAACCTTGAAGAGAGATTTTTTTAGAACACTCTGCAGCAAAAACAAAATTGTGGCACTTTTTAAATGATGTGGACCATTCTTTCTGAAACCGCTAGCTAGCGATATCCAAGAGTATCCATCTCTACCGTACGTGCGAAGCGACGAACAACTGTATTCACGTTTTAGAAAAGACAACATTTTTGACTTTTATTGAATTATTTACTTAGCACGATCACAATTTCGGCTTATAATGCCATTTTCAAATGGTAGCTATGTATGAAGTATGTTATGACAGTACAGACTGTATCCGTTGTCTTTCCCAACATACTGTTAGGGGCAGGGGAAGGAAGCTGGGTTTGTAATGCCCAATGCACATGAGTAATATAATTCTGACATTTTATATTTTATATCGTATTAACTTCCGGCAACAGAAACACTACGGCAGTCCAATATTCAAGTTCGGCGGTTCGCTGTGAGTGGGGCTTGCCAATTCTTTTTCAGCTTATACCCTCAGGTATCAATGATAGCAGCAGGAGCTGTCAGGAAGGTCGCAGTTCGTAGTAATAGATGGCAAATCATCGAGTAAAACTGAAGTGATATCAGGTGTTCCACAGAGAAGCGTCCTGGGACCTCTGCTGTTCCTGTTCTATATAAATGACCTGGGTGACAATCTGAGCAGTTCTCTTACGTTGTTCGCAGATGATGCTGTAATTTACCGTCTAGTAAGGTCATCCGAAGACCAGTATCAGTTGCAAAGCGATTTAGAAAAGATTGCTGTGTGGTGTGGCAGGTGGCAGTTGACGATAAATAACGAAAAGTGTGAGGTAATCCATATGAGTTCCAAAATAAATCCGTTGGAATTCGATTACTCGATAAATAGTACAATTCTCAAGGCTTTCAATTCAACTAAGTACCTGGGTGTTAAAATTACGAACAGCTTCAGTTGGAAAGACCACATAGATAATATTGTGGGGAAGGCGAGCCAAAGGTTGCGTTTCATTGGCAGGACACTTAGAAGATGCAACAAGTCCACTAAAGAGACAGCTTACACTACATTCGTTCGCCCTCTGTTAGAATATTATTGCGCGGTGTGGGATCCTTACCAGGTGGGATTGACGGAGGACATCGAAAGGGTGCAAAAAAGGGCAGCTCGGTTTGTATTATCACGTAATAGGGGAGAGAGTGTGGCAGATATGATACGCGAGTTGGGATGGAAGTCATTAAAGCAAAGACGTTTTTCGTCGCGGCGAGATCTATTTACGAAATTTCAGTCACTAACTTTCTCTTCCGAATGCGAAAATATTTTGTTAATCCCAATCTACATAGGTAGGAATGATCATCAAAATAAAATAAGAGAAATCAGAGCTCGAACAGAAAGGTTTAAGTATTCGTTTTTCCCGCACGCTGTTCGGGAGTGGAATGGCAGAGAGATAGTATGATTGTGGTTCGATGAACCCTCTGCCAAGCACTTAAATGTGAATTGCAGAGTAATCATGTAGATACAGATGTAGATGTAGCAGCTAGATATGTTTTACATGTATTCTGCGTATCAATGAGTTAATTTCCATTAATTCAGTTTCTGGCAAACGTATTTAGGGTTCTTGCCTGGTGCTAGGCTACTGGAAGTGTGCATTCAGACCACCAAGTCGTAGTTTCAGTTAAGTCGTGTTCTCAATTAACGTAAAAGAGACGTTGCCTCCAAGGGTGTCTTATTTTGTTCTGTATCTTTAGCGCCATTATACAATCATAGCCGGCATTTCAATTGAAGGCAGAGATATGAATGAGTTCTGGAGAGCGGGAGGCAGTACAGTGTACGAGACGCTAATGGTAGACTAAAGACTTACAGCTCGTACTTGAACCCGGTGTACTTTTGTTGCTGCAAAATTTCTTAGCGATCATAGTGTCACGTGGAAACCTAAAGCAAACAATGAAATGAAATATATTCCGTTTTCAGTGGAGTAATAAGCTTTTGTCTTCATGAACGAATGTATTTTCTGTTTATAGCGAACAGCAAGATGAGGCTTACAGCGTAATTAAAATTTACGTTTAACTAGATGGCTGCTCTGCTTTGTTCCATTAGCAAGTGCTGCAGAAATTTCAGCAGTGTATAAGACTGACGCAGGGCTGGTAGCACACGGAAGCTCGGTCGCAGCGGGCACGCAATCTGCCGCGTGTAATCGCGGCAAATTACTGCTCCGGAAACCTGTGCTGTTGACACAATTTTCCACAGACTATTAACACTAAGCATTCGAAGTAAGAGCACGTGGAAAAACCCACAGGAGCAGGAAACAAAAATGGCTCTGAGCACTATGGGACTAAACATCTGTGGTCATCAGTCCCCTAGAACTTAGAACTACTTAAAACTAACTAACCTAAGGACATCATACACATCCATGCCCGAGGCAGGATTCGAACCTGCGACCGTAGCAGTCGCGCGGTTCCGGACTGAGCGCCTAGAACCGCTAGACCACCGCGGCCGGCGGCAGGAAACATACTGCTCAAAGAGAAACCTTTAGTCGTACAATTACGCTACTAACGAAGTCCGCAATTCAAAAGAATCCGTCTCTCGAATGGACAAACGGCGTTGCAAATAGATTACCAAGGTTGTGTTGGAAAATTTCTGAGTTTGAAGAGTGTGCGGATGACTATTTTGGCCTAATGGTTTTCCAATATTATTCAATTTATTATTTTTTTGTAGAGTAAACTATGTTTACTTTCATATGATACTAGCTAAAAATCAAATGTACATTGGCCGCTAGTTCCATCTAGAGTGTTCGGCAGGCTGGAGCAAGTCTTTTTATTTGGCACCACTTGGACCACTTTCGCTTCGGTAACAATGAAGTTAAGGTGCGAACAAAGACACACCCCGTCCCAAGCAGTGAAAATACCCATTCCGCACGGAAATCGAACAATGGACCTCGTGATCGAGAGTCACCAAAGCTAACCACAAAACCACGCCTTGGTGACGTAGTAGCTAAAGATGCCGTGGTATTATGTGGCTGTCAGTGTGTATGATGCAGTTTGGATTAACGACAGACTAAGGTTATAAGAGAAGAGGATGTTGCAACAAAAGGTCGGAATTCACTTCGATCCAAAAAAGCGAAAACTGGAGTAAGTAATTGTAAAACTCCAAAACATGACAACCAGTCCATTGCCATTGTTATATTTTTTGGAGCGATTTACAACAATTGGTTTACAATGGGAGGCCACGACGTTCGGATCACAAATTTATTTCAAACGTTGTGCACTTTTTGTAGACTATTAGGTCAACACAATGTGCAAGTAGTAAATTCGTACTATTTAAACGATTTCGAAAAAATCGCACGAGAAGCTGTACGCGTCGTTCATGTGTCGGTGGACTCCGATACTGTGCTCAAGATGGCGACGGTCATGTCGTTACAGTTCAAGTTCCATAATCGATGGATCGCTGGCTCGAGTCCCGCAGCTAGTCTTTTTTTTAAATTTGGATTTTTTCAATACTAGACATGTAGTGCTGTCTGGGACTTCCCGACTTAGTACCTGCTTTATTGGTTCAGGGGCGTCGTGTCGGATAACGTTGTGGAAGCTGCACAATATTTCTACAAGACAGCTGCCCGTCATCTTCATGTGCTTACTGACGTGTTGCTTTTTTTTTACCTTTATTGTGATTTTATTCCTCTGCCCCATATGGGCAGAAGACAGCGTATGTTCTTGTGTTGTTCTTTAGTGTGTGATACGACAGGTATTGCACAAGTGTTGGTGTGGAAACTTTTCAAAGTATGATATTTCGTAACGACTCGCTCTAAACTCCTGCAACAAACACGACTGACATACTAATTTACACTACTCTTAGTCTGTTGACGTCAATCGGCATTGTTCCATTTAAAAAGTGTATGTTTGCGTAAAACATACTTTCTAAGTGTCACTACAATCTGTTGATCGGCCAATAAATCGAGTCTCTGGCTACCTACGCATTCTGTGAAAACCACACATCAATAGTTCTTTGCATTTCCGCAATATTTGCTGTACATGTTACGTAAATAGACAGATAGCTGTCATACGACATAATGGTCCAAATTTAAAGACCTATTTGTTTGTGGAATTCCTTCCCAGTTTCCATCAGTAATATATCCTGTATGGATATAGGATACCTTTTTAAACACACTGTATGTGATCGTAGTCACAGATGCATGCACCTATGGATGGGTCAGTGTTCTATAACGACGACAGTGTCGTACCCCAGTCACAATTTAGCCTTGAGGAAATTCACAGAATCGTGTTAGGTCATCGTGTGAAGCAGTGTTTCACACAGCGTTCATTTGTTGAAAAGATGATGTTGCAGACTGAGCCAAGTGCCTCCATCATATTCCACACATGATAACTGAAGTACAGGTCCGGTGGAACTGATGGTCATCTGAAACTGCATACTGCGTAACGCAATGTGCATCATGAGGATATTGTATTGACGGAAAAACACAATAGCAAGACGTTGTAGAAACAACTACAGAGTTTGCTGTATATGCATGTATCCTAAGCTCTTCAGTGCTCTCTAGCACAAACCAGGTCCCCAGGCCGAGATATCCTGTATGTAGCTGTTTCACAAACAAAATTAGTTTCTCAGACAGTCTCATGTTCCATAGATCCCCTACATAAAAAAGTATAATGTGAAACGTGTCATTTCATTAAAAGATTTGATTTACATGTGAATACTTTTTGCCGTCTATCACACATTTTATTTCCAGGGACAGTTCGTGAAACAGATTCATAGCTGCGTATTCATCTCTTTACGTTCCAAAGTTAGATTCACTTCAGTAAAGTGACACGTATTTTTCCTTCCGGTATTGTTTTTTGTTAACGTCTCAATTACTCTCGTATGCAATGGATTGTTGACAACAAATTTCATCGGAGAGCAAATGTACTGTGTGGCTGTGACTACCATTCCCAACCACTTAAAAAGATGTCTGCAATGTGCAAATACGTCACCAGACACATAATTTTAATTACTTTCTTTTCTGCAATAGATATTTTTTGCCTTAGTTATAAGCTGCTATAGAATGTTATTCAATTGGGCATGCGAGGTGCGTTAAAGGGCTAAAACAAAACTTTTATTTTCGTGACCAATTTCGGTTGAAAAAATGTGGAATTTATTGTGGGGCGTTGTGGAATATTCCCCCTTCAGTCCCTATAGTTTCATGAATTCCAGTGGGTGTTGGCGCTGTACGTACCCTTCAAATAGTGTCCGTAGAGAAGGTGCGTTGCCCGCAGAGAGCTGTCAGTTTCTTTCGGCGGAAACCCAGAGCATCATAGATATTCATAGGCGTTTGCAGAATGTCTACGGAGAACTGACACTGAAAAAGAAGCATTGTGAGCCTTGTGGAACGCACATGTGATCATCGCAACAAGGTCGCACAAACCTGACCGATCCTCCACGTGCCGGCCAGCCGCACACAGGCGTGACTCCTCCTCATTCGAAGTGATCGGCGGATGAACTGGATACCTATGTTTGTACTGTCACAAAACTTCGTTGGACTGTTCTTTCTCATCCACGCTACAGCCCTGATCTCGCACTTCCCAACTTTCATCTGTTTGGCCCAAAGAAGGAGGCACTCCCTAGGAAGCAGTACGTGGATGCTGTGGAGGTTATTGATGAAGCAAGACGTTGGCATCGACGTCGCCAAGTAGAAGGCAAACCAAAGACGGCGTTTTATTGGCAAGACACTTAGAACATGTAACATATCTACTAAGGAGGCTGCCGACACTACGCTTGTCCGTCCATTTTTAGAATACCTTACCAGATAGGACTGACGGAGTACATCGAAAAAGTTCAAAAAAGTGCAGCACGTTTTATATTATCGCGAAATATGGGAGAGAGTGTCACAGAAATGATACAGGGTTTGGGCTGGACGTTATTAAAAGAAAGGCTCTTTCTTTGCGACGGAATCTTCTCACGAAATTCCAATCACTAACTTTCTCCGCCGAATGCGAAAATATTTTGTTGACACCGACCTACATAGGGAGAAGCGATCACCACGATAAAATAAGGGAAATCAGAGCTCGTACGGAAAGATATAGGTGTTCGTTCTTTCCGCGCGCTGTACGAGATTGGAATAATACAGAATTGTGAAGGTGGTTTGATGAACTCTCTGCCAGGCACCTAAACGTTATTTGCAGAATATCCATGTAGATGTAGATGTAGATGTACTACCATACGCGCATACAGGACCTCCCAGTAAGGTGGCGTAAGGCAGTCGCATTGAACAGAGATTATGTTGAAAATTGGATTTTGTAGCCAAAAGAGTGCGGAGTAATATGGTATATTAGAATGCTGAATAAAACCAACGTGCTTTCGTAAAAATGTGTTTTATTACTTACTGACTACCCACCGTAGAACACACTCTTGCTCGTGGGACGGGAAACTGCTCCTGAAGATGAAAGAATCGGCAGCGATCAAGAGCACGAGGATGCAGAAAGCAACGGACACCACTGCCTCAAAGACACATAATGTGTATCGACATTCTAGATGGCTTGTTTTTAAAATAAGTGTCATCATATTCTCTTGTTCAGCAAAAAATTCTGGATTAGGCCCCATTCAATCACCAGAAAGGAACCGCCAATGGGGGTCTGACCATGAGAAAAAGTTAAAAAGATGGAATAACAAACGAAATGGTGATATTCTACGACTTGGAGCACGGAATGTCAGAAATGTGAATTTGTAGGGAAGCTAAAGAATCTGAGTATGGTTCAAATGGCTCTGAGCACTATGGGACTTAACATCTATGGTCATCAGTCCCCTAGAACTTAGAACTACGTAAACCTAACTAACCTAAGGACAGCACACAACACCCAGCCATCACGAGGCAGAGAAAATCCCTGACCCCGCCGGGAATCGAACCCGGGAACCCGGGCGTGGGAAGCGAGAACGCTACCGCACGACCACGAGATGCGGGCGACTCTGAGTAGAGAAATGGAAAGGTTCAATCTAGATATACCCGGGATCAGTGAAGTTAAATAGGAAGAAGACATACATTTATAGTCAGACAACGAATGATGGGCGTTCGAGTATCTCTGAGGCTACTGATACAGCAATAAGGATTACCATAGTACCCCGTTCATTTGAAGAAACCACTTAATAGGGCAATTACACAAGATGAACAAACAATATAAATACAAGTACAATAACTCCGAAGAAACCTTGGGCGACAGAACAAATGGTTCAATTCATAGACTAAAGAAGGAGGTACAAAAATTTCGAGACAAAACAGGAATATATAATTGTAAGTCACTTGCGAATAAAACAAATCGGGAGTGCAGAGAAGACAAGGCGAAATGGCTGCAGTAAATATGCTACAAAATTGAAATGAATAGTCTGAAGGACACGTTTAGCACACGGAAAGGTTGACGCAAATGTAGATGAAACTGGAATTCCACTCTTAAATGCACATATCGGATAAGTGCAAAGAGTAGGTTGAATGTCCTATGAAAGGATAAGAAGAAATTGACTTCGATGTGGGAGACATACGGGATCCAGTATTAGAGTAAGAGCACGGTAGAATGTTGGGAGACGCGAAACATAGAAGGCGAATGGAATAGGTGTCATTCCTTTGAAATTTATGAATGTTTAGAAGAAACTGATAACTAAATGATTATTCAAGGTAGTACACAGGATCTATCAGACTGAAGAAATTCTAACGAACTTTTCGTAAAATGTCATTATCCACACAGTGATGGATATAACAAGAGCGGATAAGTTCGAAAACTATCTCACAATCAAAATAACAGCTTACGCGTCAATGTTAATAACAATAATAGTATACAGAAGAACGGCAAATGACGTACAGTTTTGTTATAACCTGGCAAAATTATAATCGCCTGGTCATAGCTGTGGGTTCTTTCATTGCTCTGGGAGATAGCTGACTGGAAATGTAATATATGAAACATCAGTTCACTTTATTAAAAGAATGACAGAAATATTTACTTAACTTTCTTCGTTGCCACATGAATGAGCCGAATATTTACAACTGTCTTTGAATATTAAAGTATCATAATAAATGAAAAGCACCAGTTTAAAGCAAACTGGTGCTTTTCATTTATTACTATAATGTTGTTCTA
Organism: Schistocerca americana; assembly: GCF_021461395.2. NCBI lineage: Eukaryota > Metazoa > Arthropoda > Insecta > Orthoptera > Acrididae > Schistocerca > Schistocerca americana. The sequence continues at coordinate 330,320,151 of NC_060122.1, forward strand.
CCGAGAACCGACGGAAGATTCTGTTAATATGATTAAAGTATCAACTGATGCACACGTTTACGAACTCTTCTCTTGAATACACGTTCAACATTTACAAAAGTACAGTTCCATCTGAGACTTGAATAGCACTATATGACGTCGGCTGCTCCACTGGAGGTCACGAACTGGCCAGAATGAGTCCATGCTCGACTCTATGTCGAGCTCTGTGCGACGATGCTGCGGGGCTGAGAGAGAGAGAGAGAGAGAGAGAGAGAGAGAGAGAGAGAGAGAGGGCGTGTCTTTAGGGGCGCCTCCCATTCGTAGTAGCGGACTGCAGCTAGACATCGCTAATGTATGGGGAGTGGCACCGCGATCTTTACCACAAGTTTGGCTTTAGAGAAAGGAATGGCAGCAGAGAGACAGTTCTCATCAAGACTTAAGGTAATATTAGACTACTGAATATTTGTTCCCTAATGCTTCTTGTATGCAGATCCGTAGTGTGGTCATCCTCAACGACATGGAACATCCCATAAAACAGTCTTTTTTTGGGTCATCAGCTGTCCGACTGGTTTGATACAGGTCACCACGAATTTCTCTCCTGTATCAACCTCTTCATCTCAAAGTAGTACTTACAATCAATATCCAAACTCCGTTTTCCCCTATAGATTTAATTCTCTAAGGCTCTCTCTAGCACCATGGAAACTATTAACACTAGTCTTAATGCGGCCGCTTGTACTTGTCAGTATCTTCCATATGCTCCTCTCCTTGCCCTTCTCCGGACAACCACTACAGTTATCTTATTATCCGGCTAATTTTCAATATCCTTCTGTACCAAAACATTTCAAACACTTTCATTCGCTCCCTTTCTGGCTGTCGCATAACCTATAATTTACTACCACATGACTTACGTTGGCCGGGAATTTCCTCTTTGTCTGTGCTAATCTACTTTTCATATCTCTTTTTCTTCTGTCATCTTCTATTTTACTTCTTAGGTAGCAGAACTTCTTCGTCTATTTCGTGGTCACCAATTTTGATGTTAAGTTCATTGCTAACCTCATTTCTGCCACTCCATCACTTTCGTCATTCTTCGGTTTACTCTCAATCCATAACGCTTCCTCATTAAACTTTTAGTTTAATTCAATAGGTCTTGTAGTTCTCCCTCACTTCCAAGGAGGATGGCAATGTCGTCAGCGAATCTTATCATAAATACCCTTTGACGCTGAATTTTAATACCACTCTTGAACATTTCTTTTATTTCTGTTATTGCCTCTTCCACATACAAATTGAAAAGTAGGGACGAAAGATCATATCTTTTCTTGAGAATTTGCACCATTTTACATAACCCAAAGCTTTTTCCGTAGTCGACAAATACCATGAACTTGTCTTGATTTTTCTTAAGTTATGCTTCCATTATCAATGGCAACATCAGCACTGCCTCTCCGAAGTCCTTATCATTCCGAAAGCCAAACTGATATTCATCTAACAGATCCTCATTTTTTTCTATACTTCCGAATATTATTCTTGTCAGCAGCTTGGATGCTTAAGCTGTTAAGCTGACTGTGCCATAATTCTCACACTTATCTTTCTTGTTATTTTCAGGATCGTAGGGATGTTATTTTACTGAAAATCGAATGGTGTGTCTACAGTCTTATAGATTCGACTAACTAAGTTGAGCAGTTCTTATGTTGCCAAACTTTAGGGAAGTTCAGGAATACAGAAATAAGGTCGATTAGGAATGAAATAAACAGGAAATGCAGGGAAGGCAAGACGAAATAGTTGCATGAAAAATGTGAAGAAAAGAAATGCTTGACGGAAGTAGTGACTCAGAATATAGGAAATTCTAAATAACCTTCGGTGGAATTAAGAGCAATGGTGGTAACATTAAGAATGCAACATGAATTCCACTGTTAAATGCAGAGGAGGGAGTGGATAGGTGGATAACACCCATTGAAGAACTCTCTGAGGGGGAAGTTTTGTCTGATGTGATAGAAGAGGAAACAGGGGTTGATTTAGAAGAGACAGGGGATCCAGCATTAGAATCAGAATTTAAGAGAGCTTTGGAGGACGTAAGATCAAATAAGGCAGAAGGGATAGATTATATTCCATTAGAATTTCTAAAATCATTTGGGGAAGTGGCAACAAAAGGACTATTCACAAACGTGTGTAAAATGTATGACTCTGGCTACATTCCATCAGACTTTCGGAAAAATACCATCCACACAATTCCGAAAACTGCAAGAGCTGGCAAGTGCGAGAATTATCGCACAACCAACGTAACAGCTCATGCTGTCAAGATGCTGACGAGAATAATGTACATAAGAATGAAAACGTAAATTGAGGATCTGTTGCAAGACGATCAGTTTGGTTTTAGGAAAGGCAAAGGCACCAGAGAGGAAAATCTGAAGTTGCAGTTGATAATGGAAGCCGAACTAAAGAGGTATCAAGACACATTCATAGGATTTGTAGATCTGGAAAAACTCTTCGCCAACGTAAAATGGTGCGAGATGTTCGAAATTCTGAGAAAAATAGGAGTAAGCTATAAATAAAGAAGAGTAGTATAAAACATATACAAGACTCAAGAGGGAATAATAAGAGTGGACGACCAAGAATGAACTTCTCGGATTAAAAAGGGTGTGAGACAGGGATGTAGTCTTTCGCCCCTACTGTTGAATCTGCGCATCGAAGGAGCATTGATGGAAATAAAATAAAGATTCTAGAGTGGAATTAAAATTCAAGATCAAAGGATTTCACGATTCGCTGATGACATCGCTACCCTTAGCGAAAGTGAAGAAGAATTACATAATTTGCTGAAGGGAACAGTCTAATATGGAATCAGAGTAAATCGAGGAAAGATGAACGTCTTGGGAAGTAGCAGAAATGAGAACAGCGAGCAACTTAACATCAGGATTGAAAATCACGAACTAAATGAAGTTAAGGAATCTTACTACCTAGGCAGCAAAATAACCCAAGACGGACAGAGCAAGGAGGACATCAAAAGCAGAGTAGCACTGGCAAAAAGGGGATTCCTGGCTAAGAGAAGTCTACTAGTACCAAACATAATCCATAATTTGAGGAAAAAATTTCTGCGAATGTACGCTTGGAGCACAGCAGTGTATAGTAGTGAAACATAGTCCGTGGGAAAACTGGAACAGAAGAGAGTCGAAGCATTTGAGTTGTGGTGCTACAGTAATTTGAGATGGTTTAGACATGCATTCGGGATAAAGGTGTTAGACGAATGACGTACATAAGACGAGCGTTGATGGGCGAGTTGGAAGGGGTCAATCTCAGCGAAAGTACCTCATTCTGAGTGAAGACCTTTTTAGCAAACACCAACTTAGGCGTATCAAATGGTTCAAATGTCTCTGAGCACTATGGGACTAACATCTGAGGTCATCAGTCCCCTAGAACTTAGAAATACTTAAACCTAACTAACGTAAGGACATCACACACATCCATGCCCGAGGCAGGATTCGAACCTGCGACCGTAGCGCTCGAGTGGTTCCAGACTGAAGCACCTAGAACCGCTCGGCCACAACGGCCGGCTTAGGAGTACCCTAATTAAGTAAATAATAATGTACCTGCCTATACAGTTTCAATTTAAGAACAGAATTAGCTCTCAAAAGAAATTGGAACCGTTGATCTGTCTACGTTTCGTTGTTTTAACTAATGAATTCTGGCGATCACTTGGCTAGGTTATTAATTTTGTTCATCATATTCCTGTACCTCTTGCTCATCTCTCCAAGATGTGAAATATAATGTTGTCGCCTGTCCTAGATGGCCGGCCGGAGCGGCCGAGCGGTTCTAGGCGCTACAGTCTGGAACCGCGCGACCGCTACGGTTGCAGGTTCGAATCCTGCGTCGGGCATGGACGTGTGTGATGTCTTTAGGTTAGTTTGGTTTAAGTAGTTCTAAGTTCTAGGGGACTGATGACCTCAGAAGTTAAGTCCCATAGTGCTGGAACCATTGTCCTAGATGAAGGTGAAGACACTGACTTCATGGACCTGTTGCTTTACGAGTATTTAATGATCGGGCAGTTGGTAAGACACCGACCGCACCAGGAGAGTTTCAGTGTTAGGAGGAGGCGCCAGTGGCCGGGTAGTTTCCTTGCGCCGTGCCAACAGGTGCCCCTGCACCCACCCCCGCCGCCGCACCCGCCCAGGGCGAGGTCACGCCGAGACTGCGCAGTTCCCCCACGCCACCCGCACATCACCCCCGCCACCTTCCCTTTCATTATCCGCCTGCACGCGGGCGCACTAGGTCTCGCTCTTTAGTAGACAACGAGCTCGCCTGGCCGCACGCGGCATTATCTTACGAAAGAGCCTCTCCGTAGTCCCGTGGTTAGCGTAGATACGCGTACAGAGCTCTTGGTTCCCATTCCGGCTAACCGACTCAGCTATCCTTACGAGACAGCCTATTTCGTAAAAACACAGCTTCTGTGTGGCTATGTTAAATGCTTATTCCCTTGAGTCAACTAGCGGTGTTGGCTTTTCAAGGGAACTGTCTAGTCGGACATGTATAAACCTGTCCTGAAATTTTTCGTACAGGAAGAATACACCAAAAGAGAAATAATGTCAAAATTTTGGGTGCTAAGACTCACAGCAAGTATTTTTTTTTAATGTTTATAAATGACAAATACGTAGATCGCCAGGTAGATAGAGGAACGTAGGCTACCTACACTCCTGCCGTAATTGCGGCAGACAGCAGACGCCCAACATAGTAGGTGCATAGCCATGGTTGAAGGCAAAACGGTAAACAGATAACGTGGCACTACACAATCCTAATTTTTGAAGTGAATTTTAGTTTCCATTGTCAGCGTCTCTGAAACAACTGTTCGCAGTTACCGTTCACTTGAATTTGCAACTCATGTAATAGCCATGATAATTAGCAGCTGCCTTTGCAGTATCGCTATGTGTTAGCAATGGAGATAAAACTGAATAAATTTTCTTTGCGTTTTCTTCGCATATGCTAGCTAGTAGCATTTGCCTTTGCACAAGTTCCAGAGTTTTACAGTGATGTAGAATCCAATCAGTATCTTGCGATGATAAAATATGAGTAACGTGGTATGCAATCGAAATCGTCTTCTTCCCCGAAAGACATACGTATGTGTTATTCATTAGTTAATTTCTTGGACTTTCAATCGAATGATATCACCATTTCGTTAGAAATTATGGAAATATTTCAAGAAACAGGTAATAACCGACGATTCCATGAAATGTGATTCGAGCGAAAATTATTGCACAAATTAAAGTTCACAACAAAACCACAGTACCCCCCTAGCCCGAAGAAAACACGTGCAGCAATAGTTTTCAATGTCAAAGAAAAGGCTGTAAATTTTTTGGTTAAAAGAAGGAGGGAGAAAACGCTTTAAGTTAAGCAGTGTGTAAAGCAGGTTCCATTTCGTAAAAACTGGACGCGAATTGCTAAATGAAATAAATTTACACAACGTACCTAACACACACCAAAATGAAACTCTCGAAGTTGTGAAAGGAAAACTTCGAAAGATTTAGAATTGCTCGCGAGAGTCAGTGCACCATTACTGAGGGATATCTATGTGAGTGGGCCCTATGAACTGCAAATCAGATTAATATTACTGATTCCCAGGTGTTTTCGACCTAGTTAAACAGATTCGGGTAATCATATGGAAAAAGAAGTCATAAAATTGCGAAGTTTACTTCAAATAAACGTGTAGAGAGGTGTGATTAATAGGTAAAGGAAGGTGAAGTCGCTATGACACATTCTTACACAATAAAGCCAGTGACAAGTATCAGTGGATTACTGTTTAAGCAGTTTTATACCTTTCTTTGGGAATCTCAACGCAAATTAGGACCAAAAACTAGAAAGACGTCCTTTTAGTTGCATTAGTCTTGTAATCGACGTAGCAAAATCTGCAAAAATTGAACGAAATAATTTTCAATATTACATCCAAAACGTCTTCTTACCATTTGCACTAAATAATTCATTGCTTCTGTTGGACTCTTGGCCTGAACATAACATCAAACGTCAGTTTAGGTTTAAGCATGTCTTACTGAGCCAGTCCCTTGCTTCTCGCTTTGCTACGTCCTCAGTGTCAACATGCTCTACTCACCATCGCAGCTTCTTTTGTCTGGTAGAGGGAACTGTAATCTTATGACGAGCTGTCTGTCAGTCACTAGCTCACTCCCAATAATCAACGTTCAGAACATCCCAGGAGCTTCGCCTGTGCTACTACTTTTCTCATGATGTTTGTTGCACTCAGCTCGCAAAACATCGCATAAATCAAAGGTCTGAGGACTATTTTCTAAAATTTCAGTAATAAAAACTAAAGCAATGGCCTTCAAATTGAAATTTCCATAATGCTCCAATATAGTACTAGATAAAAAGTCAGTAGAACAGGTGTCACAAATTAAGTTCTTAGGTTGCGATATTAGTTATGAACATGAAAACGTCAGTTAAAAAACAAACAAATTTCAAAGGGTAAGAGGCACAATACACAGACAGCTGCATGACAAGACAAGGATACAGAACTAAAATTTTACGAGGTAATGGCTACCCCTACTCTAATATATGGAAGCGGATCTTCGACGTTAAGTATGAAAGACAAAAGCATAGCATCTCTATTGATCCACTGTGGATGCGGGACAATCACCAAATAGTTGTGTGTTTCCAGAAGTTATTATTATTGTTTGACGACCAGTTTCAGCACCTCATTAATGCCATCTTGGAGACCCTACGTACTCCATTTACAGACTATCAGGTACACCGATGCATTCATAATCGGAGCCATCAATACCGGGATTCTGTGATTTTTTTTCTGAAGTGTGTACTTCGAAGATCTGGCAAGTATTAATGGCTCTGTTTATGCAAGCATCGATGTATCCCATTCTGTGTACGTGGAATGCATATGGCCCTGAAGATGGCATTAATGAGATGCAGGAATAGGTCGTGTAAATGAAATAACAGCTTCCCAAAACATATGGCTGATAAGTGATTTTTCTGTGGTAAAAAGCGTAATACAGTCTACTTAAATGAAATTTTTAAGGAAGTTAATGGTTGTACCTTCAGAGATAAAATACAACTCAATATTAAAAGGATGCTTAAATACGAGGGTTGTCCAGAAAGTAAGTTCCGATCGGTCTCTAAATGGAAAACACAGAGAAAATCAGATTCATTTTATTTTCAGTAGTTAGCTACACTTTCCAGATACTTCTCTACATAGTCGCCGCTCCGAGCGTTACACCAAATTTCCAACACCATCGTCATAGAATGCAGCTGCCTGTGTTTTCCGATAATTCTCTGCGCTGGTCTACAGCGCGTAGCCTGTGCCCAAGTGTTGTCTACGTATCCAGCGTTTCATGTGAACAGAGATGATACTCAGGACGAGCCAATTAGGGCTTTGTTGTCGGTGATCGAACACTTCCCATCGAAAAGGCTGCAGGAGCGTCTTCACTGCCCCTACAGAGTGCAGCTGAGAATTACCATGAAGAAGGAAGTGCGGGGCAGTTGTGTTAGGTGGGCTGCATTCATTAAGGCGAAACCTCTCAGCAGGCCCTCCTACTTGGCGGAAGACGTCGTTGGTCTGGGCATCTTTACTCGCTCACAGTGCGCTCACAACTGAAAAGAGCGTATTGATGCGATCGACTGTCATACTAGAGACATTACCTAACACATCTCTGCAAAGCTTCATTGTGTTTTCACTGTGATGTCCATTTCACGACCAATCGGAACTTACTTTCTGGACAACCCCTGTCGAAATACCACATTAAGAGAATGGGGGAAGACAGATTTTTTAAACAAGTAATCAATTATAAACCAACAAGAAAGAGATGTATACACTATCTGGTCAAAACTCTGCAGATATTAATGGACTTAGTATGGGGAATGTCCATCCTTTGCCTTTACGCCAGCTTGAACTCTACTGGGCCCCCTTCTATAAGTTGTCTGAATGTCTATAGAGAAATGGCAGCCCATTTATCCTCAAGAGCTGAAATCAGAGAAGGTAGTGCTATTGGATTCTGGAGTCTGGAGCGAAGTCGACTCATCCCAGAGGTGTGCCATTGGGTGCAGGTTGGGCATATGAGAAGACCAGTTCGTTTCAGGAATGTTATTCTCCACAAACTGTAGGTCATAGATGCTGCTTTATGATGGAGTGCACTGTCATGCTGATACGATCATCGTCCCCAAACTGTTCCTCGAATGTACGCACCACACATTGCTTCTGCATTTAATGTTTTCATTGGCCACGTAAGGGAACACACTCCTACCACGAAAAAGGCCCCCATATCGTAACACCACCTCCTTCATACTTCACTGTCGGCACTACACGTGCTAGCTGGTAAAGTTCTCCAGTAATTTGCCAAACCCATTCCCTTCCATCGGGTTGCCGCAGGGTATAGCGTGACTCATCACTCTAAAACACTCGTTCCCAGTCAACCGCTGTCCAATGGCGTAGCTCTTGGCACCACCTCATGCGTGGATTAGTACTGCGCGCAGGAATGTGGCGTTTATGAGGAGCTGATCGATGATTGTTGCCCATTGTTTGTAACTCTTTACGCACTGTGCCTGTGCTAGATAGATTGCTGGTAGCTGCTTGGAAATCTCTAGTGATTCATTCTGCTGACGTTCCGCAGTGTTCGACGGTCCATGTCCGTCATTATATGAGGACTGCGTGGTCTTTCTGTAGATGTTTTGGTTCCTTGTGTATCCACTTGACAGTCACTTCAGCAACAGTAGCCTTGGGCAGTCATAAAATGGTTGAAACATCCCTGACGGATCTGTTATTCAAGTGACATCCGTTGACTAATGCACACTGGAAGTGAGTGAGCGCTCCTGACGGAACCATTCGGCTGTTACGCTTCTCTGCTGACAACACAATACTTTCCGCTTCGTTTCATACCGGCGGGTCCGCCTCTTGTGGTATCTAGAGGTAAATTCCGCGTTAGTTTTTGTGAAATGAAATGAAGTTTATTCCTTATATAGAGGTCGATTGGGCGCGCCATGGTTGGTTTACAAGACGCCAGACAATATGCACTATAAATGCATGTTATTTATTGCGGAACAATGAGAAAATGATGAAATAGCGAACGGAAGGGTAAGATTCTACATGTCTGAGAGTGGAATGTCAATCGTTTGAACGTGGCAGGGAATCTAGAAAACCAGAAAAGGGAAATGCAAAGATTCAGTGTAGATTTAGTGGGGGTAGGTGAAGTGAAATGGAGAGATGATAAGGATATCTGGCCAGACGAATCTTGAGTAATATCAGGAACAGCTGTAGTTTAAGTATACGTACATGCCAACATCACAATCAGCGTAGGAAAAGGTAAACTACACTGAAGCGCCAGAGAAACTGGTATCGGCATGAGTGTTCAAATAAAGAGATATGTAAACAGGCAGAATATGGCTATGCGGTCGGCAACGCCTATATAAGACAACAAGTGTCTGGCGCAGTTATTAGATCGATTACTGCTGCTACAATGGCAGCTTGTCAAGATTTAAGTGAACGTGGTGTTACAGTCAGCACACGAACCATGGGACACTGCATCTCCAAGGCAGCGATGAAGTGAGGATTTTCCCGTACGATCATTTCACGAGTGTACCGCGAATATCAGGAATCCGGTAGAACATCAAATCTCCGACATCGCTATGGCCGGAAAACGATCCTGCAAGAACGCGACCACGTGACAGTACTTCAATCGTTCCGCAAATTGCTGCAGCTTTCAGTGCTGGGTCATCAACAAGTGTCAGCGTGCCAACTATTCAACGAAACATCATGGATATGGGCTTTCCGAGCCGAAGGCCCACTCATGCACCCTTGATGACTGCACGACACAAAGATTTACGCCTCACCTCGACCCGCCAGCACGGACGTTGTACTGTTGATGATGGAAACATGTTGCCTGGTCGTACGAGTCTCGTTTCAAATTGTATCCAGCAGATGGACGTGTACGGGTATGAATCTATGGGCCCTGCATGTTAGCAGGGGGCTGTTCAAGATGATGGAGGCCCTGTAATGGTGTGGGGCGTGTGCAGTTGGAGTGATATGGGAACCCTGATACGTCTAGTTACAACTGTGACAGCATCCTGTCTCATCACCTGCATACATTCATGTCCATTGTGCATTCCGACGGATTTGGGCAATTCCAGCAGGACAGTGCGACACCCCACACGTCCATTATTTCTACAGAGTGGCTCCAGGAACACTCTTCTGAGTTTAAACACATCCACTGGCCACCAAACTCCTCAGATATAAACATTACTGAGCATATCTGTGATTCCTTGCAAAGTGCTGTTCAGAAGAGATCTCTATCCCCTCGTACTCTTACGGAATTATACACAGCCCTGCAGGATTCATGGAATCAGTTTCCGCTAGCACTACTTCAGACATTAGTCGAATCCATGCCACGTCGTATTGCGGCACTTCTGCGTGATCGATGGAGCCCTACACAATATTAGGCAGGTGTACCGGTTTCCTTGGCTGTTCAGTGTATATGAGGATACTGGAAGGATAAATGAGTACGTAAAGGTGAAGATAATAGAGGACTGGAACGCGGAATAGAAGACAGAGAACGTGAGAGTATACGCCTGCTAATATAGAATAAATTTCTTATATTTCCGTCCATGGCGACAGAAATTTTGGTTTCAGTCATTAGTCACGATCTAGAGATCCGTTTTACGTATCTGGAGGCTATACCGGCACTGTAACCGGATTTACATCATATTTTAAACATTTGAGACGAGGCTAAGCTGATTGCGTGTATATTTTGTGACGATGCCACCATAGCTTTATTATATTAGGACATGTTATGAAACAAATCTGAATATGATCATTGACGACCGAAATATGTAATCAAAGGACAAAAAGTTTTTCTTATCACTGATGGAAATAAAAGAAACTTATTTGATGCTTCCTGGATCACTGTTTTAATCCGCGTCCGTGTCGTAGCTTGTGAAACTTTGTGATATAAATGAGACAGGAGAAATATTAATTCAATTCTGCAATAAAGTACAGCTAGTAATACTGAATGCACTGTTCAGAAAACATTAGTGATGGAAATATACACAGAAAATGCCTTGGCCACAAGATGGTGCCAGTTGAATTACATCATGGGCAGACAGAGATTCCGAAATCATGTTTTAGATTGTAAGGCGCATACAGGAGTGGATATTGACTCAGGCCATCATTTAGTAATGACGAAGAATAGCTTGAACTTCAAGAGAATCGTCCTGGAGAATCAGTGTGGAAACCGATGAGACACTGAAGTACTAAGAAATAATGAGGTATGTCCACAAAAGAATTCGGAAGGAAAGACGTCCTAAGGCAGCTGGAAGCCAATTATACACCTGAGCCCTTCAGCTGCATTCAGCAGTTAACAGCTGGTTCCTCTCCCAAGATAGCTATTGGCTACACAAAGCGAGTTCATAGAGGGGGACTGTCGGAAGTTCATGTTTCACAACCTCTGCTGAAGCGACGATCTTACTTGACACATAAGCTACTATCACTTTCACTTGAAAGCTTCAAGAAAATATTCTGACGGGAACAGACATCGCAGCACCGTAAAGGAACTGCGCAACATAAACGAAAGTTCGTAGGCTTGTTTCGAGATCTGAAAGATGTTGTCTATTCACATTTCGCACCAATCGTGTAGGAGTGGCGCTAGTAGCGTCACTACGAAGATGCAAATCGGGTTCGCTTTAAATACACTCTGTAACGGTTGTGAGCGTTAGTTACCTTTGAGATTCGAATGGTGAGTTGATGTTAGTCAAGGATGCCTTTAAGGAGACAAAGACGCCATTATCAGCACCTCACTGAGTTCGAACGAGGCCTTGTAAAGGGGCTACGAGAAGCTGGATGTTGCTTCTGCGATACTGATGAAAGACTTGGCAGCCACTATAAATGATTGCTGGCGAGGATGTACGGTCGCAAGAAGACCGGGCTCCGGACTTCCACGTGCCACTATCGAGAGGAAAGACCATCGTGTTCGGCTTATGGCTCTGGCGCATCGCACTGTATCTGCAGCAGTATTTTGATCAGCAGTTGGCACCACAGTGACACAACGAACTGCTACAAATCAATCATTTCAAGGGCAGCTCCTAGTCAGACACCATGTAGCGTGAATTCCACTGACCCCAAACCACTGACGCGTGCGATTTCAGTGGTGCCAAGCGATCAAGCGAGAGTTCGTTTCAGGGTAGAAGTCTGTTGTGTTTTCTCGTGAAAGCCTCGGTGCCAGAGATGGCCGTGTGTTGCATGCTAGATATAGAGGACCTCTGCCTGGAGATATGTTCTGCGGTGCGACGTCTTATGACCGTAGGATCAGTCTCAGGGGTTATGCCACGCATCCTGGCTGAAAATCTGTCAGTCAGTCTGATGATTCGATCTGCTATTCAGGAATAACATTTCAGTTGGCGTTTTTCAACAGGATAACGCTCACTCGCAAACTGCTGTTGTAACCCAGGATGCTCTACAGAATATCGACATGTTACCTTGTCCTGACCGTTCATCACATGTGTCTCCAGTCAAGCATACAAGGGACGTCATCGGATGATAACTCCACCGTCATACACAAACAACATTAACTGTCCCTGTATTGATCGACCAAGTGCAACAGTCGTGGAAGTCCGTCCCATAAGCTGACCTCCAGCACCTGTACGACACAATACATACACATTTGCATTCTTGCATCAACGGTCTGGCGGTGACACCGGTTATTAAGGTACCAGCATTTCGTATTTGCAGTGGCTTGTCTCGCGCTTAAATTAACCTGTGACGTTAAAATGTTGATCAGTTGAGTAGTCTATTACCTAGACAAATGTATTTCCTAAAATTCATTGTTGTTGTTGTTGTGGTCTTCAGTCCTGAGACTGGTTTGAAGCAGCTCTCCATGCTACTCTATCCTGTGCAAGCTTCTTCATCTCCCAGTACCTACTGCAACCTGCATCCTTCTGAATCTGCTTATTGTATTCATCTCTTGGTCTCCCTCTACGATTTTTACTTTCCACGCTGCCCTCCAGTGCTAAATTTGTGATCCCTTGATGCCTCAGAACATGTCCTACCAACCGAACCCTTCTTCTAGTCAAGTTGTGCCACAAACTTCTCTTCTCCCCAATCCTATTCAATACCTCCTCATTAGTTACGTGATATATCCACCTAATCTTCAGCATTCTTCTGTAGCACCACATTTCGAAAGCTCCTATTCTCTTCTTGTCTAAACTATTTATCGTCCATGTTTCACTTCCATACGTGGCTACGCTCCATACAAATACTTTCAGAAACGACTTCCTGACACTTAAGTCTATACTCGATGTTAACAAATTTCTCTTCTTCATATACGATTTCCTTGCCAATGCCAGTCTACATTTTATATCCTCTCTACTTCGACCATCATCAGTTATTTTGCTTCCCAAATAGCAAAACTCCTTTACTACTTTAAGTGTCTCATTTCCTAATCTAATTCCCTCATCATCACCCGACTAAATTCGACTACATTCCATTATCCTAGTTTTGCTTTTGTTGATGTTCATGTTATACCCTCCTTTCAAGACACTGTCCATTCCTTTCAACTGCTCTTCCAAGTCCTTTGCTGTCGCAATTCATTACAATACATTAATTATTTCCTGTGCTGCGGTTCACTTTCCGTCAGTGTAATTTAAGAAAATTTTAGAGGTAATTATTAGACAGTCTGGGAGACGTGTACAGGAGTACCGTACTTGTCTGCCGGCAGGTCCCGTGGACGAGGAGGAGGACTACTCTGCGAGCGTGAGCGCGATCCTGCAGCGGCGCGCCTCCACCCGGCGCAGCCGCCGCCACAACCGCCGGCGGCCGTCCTCGCCGTTCTCGCTGCCGCCCTCCATCTCCGCCTCCGTGGACCACGAGTCTCTGGGTACGGGGCCGGGCTCCGGGCCCGCACCCCAGCGTAGGCGATCCTCCGTCTTCACCACCAGCTCTGGAGAGTGAGTACTCGAGGAAGGGGGCGGGTTTGGTATCAGCAGGCGTTAGCGGCAGACAGCCCTGTTGGCTGTCAATGCGTTCAGAATAAAAGTTTTGTGTGACCTTTGAGTTATAGCCAAGAGTACCTCATACAGGCAAACGTTCACCGCATAGAGGCTAACTTCAGAATGTCGCTGTGTGAAATCTAGCAGTGAAGTTCCCTGTGAAGTCTACCGGCCAAGTGCCATGCTAGGACGATCTCTCCCTTAGCATTCTGAAATATGTACGTGTCCATATTACGTTCTTCTTCTCGTCAATCCAAATATATAACACCACCTTTCATAGCTGTGACGCAGAGTCCTCAATTCCCATGTTACCCATCTATTCGTCAAGAGCGTTTTTTTCACATCTTATTAATAGCATGTTGGTGCACATGTCCCTGGTCCGGTGGAAGTGCCTCTTCGTCAGTTTTGTCTTCAAGATGTTATCGTGCGAATTTCTGAGTGTTTGTAGCTGACCTAAACATTGTTACTCCCTGCCTTACAATGACCTGCGATTAGGCGACTTTTGTGCACCTCTGCGATTCTCACCACCACATTTCGGGCTCCTGCCTTCAACCAACCACGCCAATCTACAGATATCTCGACAGCCGCCAACTCTTACTTCCCAGTATCTGGACAGAAAGGCGTCCTGCTGTCTTCTACATTGTCGGGAGTCCGATGGACGTCTCGTCTGGCAGATACCTACACCTACATCTACAATCTTATTCTGTGGTTCACAATTAAGTGCCTAGCAGAGGGTTCAGCGAACCACGTTCAAGCTATATCTCTAACGTTCCACACCCGAACGGCGTATCGAAATAACAAGCATTAAAATCTTTCTGTGGGAGTTGTGATTTCTCTTATTGTGATGATCCTTCCTCATTATGTAGACTGGCATCAACACAGTATTTTCGCAATCGGAGGAGAAAAATGGTGACTGAATTTTCACGAGAAGATCAGCCGCATAAAAAACGCCTTTGCCTGATGATTAACTCCCCATTTCACGGATAATGCCAGTGGCACTCTCTCCCCTACTTCGCGATAGTACAAAACGAGCTGCCCTTTGAACTACTTCGATGTCAATCAGCCCCGTCCGATATTCCAAAAGAGGATGGACAGACGTAGTGTAAGCAGTCTCTTTAGTAGACCTGTTACATTTTCTAAGAGTTCTGCTAATAAATCGCAGTCCTTAATTTTTTTATGTATCTGATCGTTCCAATTTCAGTTATTCGTAACTGTAATCCGTTAGTATTTAGCTGAATTTACAGCCTTTAGATTTGTGTGATTTATGGTAACCGAGCTTTAGCGTTTTAGTACTCATGTGGATGACTTCACATTTTTCGTTATTTAGAGTCAATTGCCACTTTTCGCACCATACAGATATTTGGTCTATATCATTTTGCGATTGGTTTTGATCATCTGGGGACTTGACAAGACGGTAAATGACGTCATCATCTGTATACAATAGCTCCTGGGATTGTCTCCCATGTCGTTTGTGCAGATCAGGAAGGCCTGTGGCACTTCCTTGGGGAACGCCAAAAAATATTTCCGTTTTACTCGATGACTTTCCGTCAGTTACTACGAACTGGACCTTTCAGCCGGGCACTCACGAATCCCGTCTCTTAGCTGAGACGATACTGCACAAGCACGCAATTTTATTAATATTCGCTCGTGAGAGAGGATGTCAAAAGCCTTCTGAAAATCTAAAAATATGGAATTAATTTCACATCACCAGTCGATAGCACTCTTTACTTCGTGAGAGTAAAAATGTAGTTGTTTTTTAAGAGGTAATTCACAATGTTGCTCCTATTTTCTGTCTAGTTAAATTCTTTCCCTCTACTAGCTCTCCAACTAATGTTCTCAGCAACATGTCGTGTAGCACTATTAACGCAAATTTCTGTTTCTGGATACCCTGATGAATCAGAAGGTTGTGACCACTGTCCACTGAGAGACTGAATCTCCGCTGGTGACATTGTGAACACGTGTCGCGGTAAGGAAAGTATACAATCGGAGCACAGACAAACGGTATGCGCTGAAAATGCGGAATTCCACTGACGTAAGAGACTGTGGCAAAGGACAGAGTTTCATAACTAGGAACCAGTGAATGACCATTCTGAAACGATGAAGCTTGTCCACTGTTCGTATACGATGTCGTGAACATCTGTGGAAAGTGGTTGAAAGATAGTGTAAAACAAGTGGGCGATAAGGCATTGTTGGATGCCCATGCCTCATAGCAGAACGTCGACGTCGGAAATTTGACCGCTCTGGAAAGAAGATAGGCTGCGATCTGTGGCAGATCTGACGACAGAATACAATGTTGGTATAGACAATACTATCGGGGCACATCGTTCAGCGACATTGTTGAGCATGGGACTCTGCAGCAGACAAACCTGACGTTGACGCAACGACATGCTCAATTAAAACTGAGGGATTTATTACAAAATCCTATCTAGTCCAAAAGCGAACTTTTTGTGCTAATACCACCTTGCTATGTCTGTCACCACGTCTACAGTATTTCCTAGTGGAATTGTTTAGGCAAAAGCCACACAGATTCAGAGACATTCCATTTAAAAATCTTGCTCTTCTACAAAGAAGCATACTCGTCCTTGTTATTTCTACAAGTCCAGTATGCGTAGGCTTCCTGTCCTCATCTTTTTGGACTGACGACTAAGCACGACATTCAGAGGAACAGTCCTAGGCTGCATTTTCCTACAAATTGAGAACTGATGGTAGGGATATACCAGTTTGTAAAGTAGCATTCCTTAGCTTTCATGGAAAACCAAGCACAGACTTATGAATGTTCGTAGGTTTACACGGCCGTTGGCATTTTGAATAAAATAATTTTGGGTATTAGGCTGCGTCACTGTAACTACTAAAACAGCTAAAGTGCCGACGTTTCGACCGACTTTCTGTGGTCCTCTACAGGGCGCCCTGACGAGAACCGCAGCAAGTCGATCGAAACGTCGGCACTTTAATTGCTTTAGTAGTTATAGTGACGTGCCCCAATACTCAAAATTATTTTATTCAAGCGTCGACTGTACAGGGTCCAGAATAGTATTGCAACGTATTGCCAGTCTCCAAAAGGTAGGAGAGGTCCCCATAACAACATACCAAAAAAGATACCAGAACCGTCTGCCCAGTTGACTGACTGCCATGTAAAGTACCTTAAAGTAAGACAGTCACACGACTCTCTGCGTGATAACTCAAATCGAAAATACCTGCCAGAATATTTGACCGTAAGTGATATGTATCTTCAACTTTTACACAAGTACCAAATCAGTCTTCCTTATGAAAGCTACTGGACAGTATACGAAACTTTTAACACACATTTTTGGACATCCAAGGTCTGATACATGTACTACATGTGATTCACTGAACAGCAAAATAGAAGCTGAGGAAAGAGATTTTGAGAAGAGTCCGTTAGTAGCGTAAAAGACATCCTACTTGAAAAGATCAGAAGCTTTTGTAAATATGAAACCAAACTATATCCCAAAATCAAAAGAAAGGCTGAAAAACTGTATTTCATTCAATTATATGCAAAGCTTGCCCCTAATAGACTTGCACTCAAACGCCATTTACCATGAAAGGCAATTATAATACAATGTTCTTGGGATTCACAGTCTGGCAGATGACTCAGTTTCAGTTTGCCGCTATATCTTGAACATGAAGGAAGGAAAGGTCCTAATGAGGTCACATTCATGATTTTGAACTACTTAGATAACATTCCATTATAAAATCAAAGAGATGAACTTTTTCTGCTTAGTGATTGGTGTCCTAGGCAGAACAGAAAAAAAGATTATGATTCAGTTCTTGTACAGTCAAGTGCACCTATTGAAGGTCTCCCAAAGAATGACGTGTTTGTTTCCAGAGCGAGGACACAGTTATTTACCAAATGATCAACACTCCCGTTCCATATGGTATAAGAGGCGTATGACAAAGACTGTAGAAAATCCTGAAACTTGCGTTAGGAAAATAGCTGGAGTCCGCACATTACCTCTTCCATTCCAGCTGAAAATAATGAAACTTCATGATTTCGTATAGATAAACGTGCTACTGAGCCATTCTATTCGAAAACTTCTAAAGCTGCACTCAAACTGTAACAAGTGCGAATGATTCACAACGAAATGGATGATAGTATTTTTGTCTCATTGCGAAACCCTTAGTTTGGCCTTGGGAGAAGGCATATCATTGTTAAGAGAAGGCCTACTACAAAATATACTATTTTGGATCTACATTAGTTGTACGACAAGAACCCAGATATTCAGCAAGCTAAAGCCAGAAATGTTTGTAATTTAATGCAGTAACTGAAAGAAGATAACAACACCTTCTACAAATACCCCCTTTATGATACCTCAGACGAATATTATAACGAAGAGGATGTGGAAATTGATGTTGATGATAATGATAGCAGTGATGGTTGGGAGGATGAAAAATAACTAATAATTGGAAATCCAGGTACAACTAAAACTCTATTTTTAGTTCATTGTAAAGAAAATAATGTCTTGTGTTCATTGGTACATAATTCGAGACAGTATTTTGAAAACACAATAAATTAGTCCAGTGAAAAATATTAGATCTTTTCTTCTTACTTTTCTACAAATATCGATAAGCCTAAAAAAATTCTTCTTAAGAATTCACTATAAACAGTATACATAAAACCGAATATTAGTGAGAAAAATGCTCCTATTTAACATGCTTTGGTCATCGTTTGGTTGCTTTTCGAGGTTCATTTTAAATGGTGAGAAGTACTTTTTGATTCCTGAAAAATGACAATTGTGGACTTGGTCAATAAAAAACTGCCGACGTTTCGGTCACTGCTGCAAGTGATCTTCTTCAGGGTATCTTGTTTAAACAAAGACACCCTGAAGAAGGTCTCTTGCAGCAGTGACCGACACGACGGTAGTTTTACATATTGACAATGTGGTCACAAACCCAGAAAAATTTTATTGAGTGTGGAAATGCCGCAGAAGCGTACCGTTTGTAATTTTGGACTTGTCCAGTTTTTGTAATAAACACCGAAACTGCAGTGGACACTGGATTATCAAGACTGGATTGTTGTTCAGTGGAAACGCTTTACCTGATCGGATGAGTCACGTTTCTTGTTACACCAGGTCGATGGTCGTGGACGGGGCCGCCGTCGAACAGGCGAACGGCTGCTTGCAGCACCCACCATCTAAGGACGGAGGCCGGTGAGGGCGGCATTACACTATGTGGAACATACACCTGTGCTTTCACGGGACCTGTGGTGGTAGTCGAAGGCACCATGACAGCTGTGGTAGTGTTTGTTAGTGATACTGTAATACTGACTCGTACACTGGCAGTACTCTTCTATCGCCTCGGTTTTGTGCGAGCGACGAGTGAGGCACACACTGAAATTCTTGCGCAACAGAAAAAAAAATTGAGAGCTTCTAAATGTTTTACAACAAACCACGATGCTCTGCCCGTAATAGTTTCCAGATTTTTATTTTTCTAAAATAATAGTTGAACTTGTGGTGAATGGCCAGAGGACTTGCTGACAACAGTAATGATCCCAATACCAAAAGAAATGAGGAAGCAAGAAATGCGGTGAACACAGAACAATTAGCCTCATATCAGATGCAGCGAAAATTATGCTAAAGATCTACACACTTAAGCGCCTGGCAGAGGCTTCATCGAAATTTTATTATGATGATCGTTTCTGCCTCTCTAGGTCGACGTCAACAAAATATTTTCACATTCGGAGAAGAAAGTTGGTGATTGAAATTTCATGAGAAGGTTCCGCCGCAACGAAAAACGACTTTGTTTTAATGGTGTCTCATCACACTCTCTCCCCTGTCTCGCGATAATACAAAACTTGCTGCGCTTCTTTGAATTCTCTCGATGTACTCAGTTAATGCTATCTGGTAAGGATCCCACACCGCGCAGTACTCCAAAAGAGTACCGACAAGCGTAGTGTTGGCAGTCTCTTTAGTAGCTCTGTTACATTTTCTAAATGTTCCGCCAGTAAAACGCAGTCTTTGGTTTGCCTTTCCAGAACATTTTCTATGTGTTCTTTCGAACTTAAATTGCTCGTAATTGTAATTCGTAGGTATTTAGTTCAATTTAGGGTGAAAGGATTTCGAAAGTCTGTGTTTAGCAACTCTGTTTTCGAAGCGCTGTCGTCGATAGTATTCCCATTGCTATCACTCAGGGAAAGCATTGACTGTTTCTTGCCGCTAACATACCTTGCATACGACCAGAATCTCTTTGGATTTTCTGCCAGGTTTTGAGATAAAGCGTCGTTGTGGAAGAATCATTAATAAAAGACTAGAAAAGGTAATGAAAGAGAATCAGGGTGAGGAAGAATTTGCTTTTCGACTGAACGCAGGCACAGGAGATGCAACAGGACTCTTGAGAATATTGGGGGTGAGGTTTAATGAAATGGGACGATTTTTGGAAGAGTGGTTACTGGAAAGGGAAAAAATTTATACAGGGTGTACATAAAGTCCGCGAACACTTTCAATTATTTATTGCACAAGAACTGAACATTGTACAGATGTCATAAATACTGAATTTTGATGAGAAACTCTGAAAGTGTTTTTTAAAAACATTCGATATGCGAACCACGAGTGACCCGGCAGACTTCAATACGATAATCGAATTCTTGCCATACCCGTCCCAGTATGGCATCGTGGACTGTGGCAGTCGCTTCCCGTATTCTCCCCCCGGAGCTCTGTTACATCACGTGGTAGAGGCGGTACATACACCAGATCTTTAATGTGGCCCCACAGAAAAAAGTCACACGGAGTGAGATCTGGTGATCGGGGAGGCCATTTTATGAAACAGCTGTCCCCTTCTGCAGCACGGCCGATCCATCAATGCGGCAGTTCCGTGTTCAGGTACCCATGAACTTCACGATGAAAATGGGATGGAGCCCCATCCTGTTGAAAGATGAACGGAGAGTCCGATTGCATTTGGGGCATCAGCTATTGCTGCAACATGCCCAGGTAGGAATACCCAGTGACAGTGATCTGGGCGAAGTGCTCTCGCACCTGAACTCGGCATGTTTGCGACTAGAACTGACTATCGGCAAATTACCAAATTACGCTATAGCGGTATACATGAAAAAAAAAACTTTCAGGGTTTCTCTTCAAAATGACATAAGTATGATATCTGTAAAATGTTTGGTTCTTGTGCAATAAATAATTGAAAGTGTTCCCGGACTTTATGTACACCCTGTATATGTGTTTTATAGACTTGAAAAAGGCTTTAGATAATGGGGTTTGAGATGAGATTGCAACCACGTATAATGAGGGAAAAGAGAGTAGGCTGGAAAACCAAACGACTTGTAGAATCATTGTGCTTTAATCAAAAAGCATCTACGAAAGTGAGAGGAGAAAGCAGCAACTCGATGTAACTAGGAAAACGAATGAGACAAGGCTGTTTCCTATATTTTTCAATCTGTACTTAAAAATGTGATTTACTAACGTCCACTAGATAACAAGGAGGTAAAAACTGGAGGAAGAAGAATATTGTGTCTGAGGTTTTCAGTCGACATGTTCTTTATAGCAACGGGTCAAAAAGAATTACATGATACAGACGATGCCATTAAAGCTAAAGGGAAGATTTATGGAATGAAGTAAATACAAATAACATGAAAGTAAAGCATTGGGAGCAAATAAAATGGGCAAGTATTAGAATATGTGCAATGATTTAAGTATGTCGGAAGCCGGATACAAACGGACTGGAAGAGCCGCATAGAAATTAAAACCAGGATGGCAATGGAGAAAGAGGCATTTTGAAAGAAAAGGAGAATTTTCTGCAGCAATATGGGCGAAGATTTAAGAAAAAGACTAATAAAATCTTTTGTATGGAGTATGCTTTTGTATGGTACTGAAACGTGTTTACTGAGGAAGAAACTTAGAGCAGGGCTGGAGGCTTTTGAAATGTGGATAAGACGGAGTATGAAAGAATACAGTGGATAGATAGAGTGAAAAATGAAGAGCTACTGAGAAGAGTAAGGGTGTAATAAAACCGAAAGAAGGAAGCTGGATTGAAGGCCTATAGAAGCACCCTTAGAAGGGCATGTTGAAGGAAAGAGGAGGCGAGAGACGAAGAGGTTTCAGGTCATGAATGAAGTGATCGACGGCAGCACATTGTGAGGTGACGGGCGAATTGTGGTGTCCTGAAATATTCAGAGTTGGCGTGGCCGCACTGGACGCTCGTCATAGCCGGGGCCCGGCACAAACACGTGGAGGCGAACATTACCCGGACGAGAGGGGTAGCCCCAGCGCATGGTCCAGCCGCGTGGCTGGGAATTCCGCTGAGACGAGGACGGTGCTTTGTGACAGTGAAGAAGACACGCCGGGAGTACCAAAGATGGTGGACTTTCTGAAATCTTAATGGCAGGCATTTCACAGGTCGTATAGAAATTAATAGTAGCCAGATGGATCATGATACCTCAAAAATAAACGTGTGTACATAATTATTATCTGCACGACAATTCTGATGGTGTAATCAGATTTTCAATATCTTTATTAGTTTAAAGTTTAGTATATGACGATAAATTACACAAGTAACATCCAGCAACGAATTTCCAAAATCTAGACGGTTCATCCGATTTCGTCGATCTACGCGTCTTTAGAAAGCTATTAGTGTAAACCTAAGTTGGTATGAATTACAGCCATGTAACTTGAATAGTACATGAGTTATCGGAGGTCAAAGTGGCCGATTACTATCGACCGCGTCAGGCCATAAGTACTCCACAGTTACACAAAGAAACGGTAGCAGCATGCTTATAAATATATTTATTCATTTATGTCTTTGTTTATTCCGATATATACTATTCATGAAGAAATTGGTTAAATATTTACTATGTTTTAGAAAGCACAGAGACACTAGGCTACTGGCCTACCTTTTGTTCTATTTCTTTGATAAATGTTTATTTAACTTGTTTATGTATCCAATAATGTGTGTTAGAGCGTGTTTATGGTCCAGCCGTAGGAATATTTATTTAATTTCAAATTATTTAAATGTAAATTTTAAAATTTTCCCGGCGAATTGACTGTTCAAACAAATTTCGGGCTTGCAGCCGGTCGTCGTTAAATACTTCGCACGATATTTCAACTGGGAAGAATGATTGTTCTCTAGGGCATTCAGTTTACCGGAAACCCACTGATACTGATTTGTACCTGCAAGCGTCGAGTTGCCATCACCCATCGCAAACCATGAGTTTGCTTAAATCACTTGTTCATAGAGCTGATATTGTCTCAGATCTAGATAGCTTAGCTCAAGAACTCGCCCGTCTAAAGACAGTACTCAGCGAAAATGGGTATTCCATCCGGCGGATTAACAGGACACTAACAGTTAAAACTAAGAAGCAGGAAGTGAATAAAGAGGAGAACACGCCGGAACAATCTTTAGCTTTTCTTTCTTTCGTTGGCAACACTTCGTTCAAAATAGCAAGAATCCTCCGAAAATTTCAGGTAAAAGTGTTTTCCCGCATACCATCGAAGATTGCGGACCTTGTGGGATCAGTTAACGACAATCTGTTACTACGAAAGGCCGGAATTTACAAGATACCGTGCCAATGTGGTATGGCTGACATAGGTCAAACCACACGCACCGTGAAAGAACGCTGCACTGAACATCAACGTTACACCCGCCTTTTGCAGTCAAGCAAGTCTGCTACTGCTGAACATTGTATTTCTACTGGACATTCAATGTAGTATGAGAAAACAATGGTTTTGTCCACAGCAACGTCTTTCTGGGACTCCATTATTAAAGAATCCGTAGAAATACGACTGACGGAAAATCTGTTAAATCGTGACAGCGGCTACTAGCTGGACAGTGCATGGGATCCCATCATCTCCACGATTTGCTCAAATCGAAGACGACAGAGTGCGTCGACGGTCGTGGCAAACAGCAACGCAGAGGGCGACTGAGTTCTGCTATTCCACCAGTGAGGGCGCCGCCGGCGGGCAGCTTGGGTCATCTATCAAGTTTTCGACGCATGCGTAGAATAGTTACAGTACGCTATATATTGCGGAACGGATGACGTTTTCGCCAGTCTGCGACGGCTCACCTGAAGATGACTGGCAGGTGCCTAGTTGAAATATCGTGCGAAGTATTGAACGATGACCGGCAGCAAGCCCGAAATTTGTTTGAATATTTAAATGTAAATCCAGTATTTAGATAGTGTTTCATTATGTTCGTGAATGTGCGTTCGCTTGAAGATATGGCGGGAGCGCTCTAGCCAATCACAGCGCTCCTGAACGGGGAGACTGGATGGAAGTGGGAGGAGAGCACGGTTTCCTGAGGGGACACGAGGTAGTTCTTGACGGTACGGCACAGAACATGGAAGTCCGGGACGCGACGGCGCGACGGACGCGGATTGGACAGTGGAGCAGTTTGCGCGTGGCCGCGGGAGGTAGAAATATTTCGTAGTGCCAACTTGTGCACTTGTGAGATTTCCGTGGCTTCTGCAATGCAGACGTAGTATGCGTTTAGAAGTGAACATCTCGCGAACTGTGTTGTTGCTCAAAGCTAATTAAATGAAGTAGGAATCTATTGTTTCCCTGTTATTCAGCTTATATTTTATTTAATTGCTGCACCATCGACACCAATAAGTGTTTTGCAGAAATATACCGCATCCTCAAAAGGACTTCTACTATCGTACTCATCATTTAAAGTCGTTAAAATAGTACCTGCGGATTTCATTTAATTGTAAACTTTCAATTATAAACGTCTTTGTTACGGCAATTTCCGAGTGGTAGGAACCTTCGACCATTCGATTCATGTGTGTATTCTTATCGTATACTGTTGACTCAGCAGTATTTGGCCTGTAACGCGGCAACTACGTATCGCAGCCTCTATACAACGAAACCAGCCAAAACTTAAAATATGCATCCCTGAGTCTGAGGGTGCGAAGTTATTTGAAAGCCCGCAAATACACCGTCATTAAGAAGGCAGCACTGAAAGGAGACGCAAAACCTCCTAATACAGCAGAAAACTGTTGATAATGAGTCAGACTTAATGGACACCCTGCATTTCCCAAGGACGTGCAACTACACTCCTGGAAATTGAAAGAAGAACACCGTGAATTCATTGTCCCAGGAAGGGGAAACTTTATTGACACATTCCTGGGGTCAGATACATCACATGATCACACTGACAGAACCACAGGCACATAGACACAGGCAACAGAGCATGCACAATGTCGGCACTAGTACAGTGTATATCCACCTTTCGCAGCAATGCAGGCTGCTATTCTCCCATGGAGACGATCGTAGAGATGCTGGATGTAGTCCTGTGGAACGGCTTGCCATGCCATTTCCACCTGGCGCCTCAGTTGGACCAGCGTTCGTGCTGGACGTGCAGACCGCGTGAGACGACGCTTCATCCAGTCCCAAACATGCTCAATGGGGGACAGATCCGGAGATCTTGCTGGCTAGGGTAGTTGACTTACACCTTCTAGAGCACGTTGGGTGGCACGGGATACATGCGGACGTGCACTGACCTGTTGGAACAGCATGTTCCCTTGCCGGTCTAGGAATGGTAGAACGATGGGTTCGATGACGGTTTGGATGTACCGTGCACTATTCAGTGTCCCCTCGACGATCACCAGTGGTGTACGGCCAGTGTAGGAGATCGCTCCCCACACCATGATGCTGGGTGTTGGCCCTGTGTGCCTCAGTCGTATGCAGTCCTGATTGCGGCGCTCACCTGCACGGCGCCAAACACGCATACGACCATCATTGGCACCAAGGCAGAAGCGACTCTCATCGCTGAAGACGACACGTCTCCATTCGTCCCTCCATTCACGCCTGTCGCGACACCACTGGAGGCGGGCTGCACGATGTTGGAGCGTGAGCGGAAGACGGCCTAACGGTGTGCGGGACCGTAGCCCAGCTTCATGGAGACGGTTGTGAATGGTCCTCGCCAATACCCCAGGAGCAACAGTGTCCCTAATTTGCTGGGAAGTGGCGGTGCGGTCCCCTACGGCACTGCGTAGGATCCTACGGTCTTGGCGTGCATCCGTGCGTCGCTGCGGTCCGGTCCCAGGTCGACGGGCACGTGCACCTTCCGCCGACCACTGGCGACAACATCAATGTACTGTGGAGACCTCACGCCCCACGTGTTGAGCAATTCGGCGGTACGTCCACCCGGCCTCCCGCATGCCCACTATACGCCCTCGCTCAAAGTCCGTCAACTGCACATACGGTTCACGTCCACGCTGTCGCGGCATGCTACCAGTGTTAAAGACTGCGATGGAGCTCCGTATGCCACGGCAAACTGGCTGACACTGACGGCGGCGGCGCACAAATGCTGCGCAGCTAGCGCCATTCGACGGCCAACACCGCGGTTCCTGGTGTGTCCGCTGTGCCGTGCGTGTGATCATTGCTTGTACAGCCCTCTCGCAGTGTCCGGAGCAAGTATGGTGGGTCTGACACACCGGTGTCAATGTGTTCTTTTTTCCATTTCCAGGAGTGTACATTGTATAAATTTGCGTAAAGATCTGTTACAGATATATCAGGCCTACCTTCGAACTGTGGCCTAAAACAACAGCAACATACGCGTTTTACCTGAGACGTCGCGTCAGTCCGAATCGGCACAATGGTTTCCGTCTAGTAGAATAGAGCACTCAAAGCCACGCCTTCCACATTACCTCTAGACTGAAGTGATACCAGGAAGCAGGCAGACACCGAGTCGATGTGACAGCCGGCAGAAAGCCCCGCTACCTGCCTCGGGGGGCAGTAAAAGCCGTGCGGCGCCATAAAACGGCTGCGTCTCGTGGCTGCCATGGAGACGCAAACGGCGTCGCTTTTCCGCCGAGAGCGGCGCGCGCTCCAGCGGAGCGCTAAATGTGACGTCGCGGCGGTCGCGGCCGGCGCGGTTCGTTACGCGAAATGAATGCCGCCGCCGTGCGGCTGTCGGAAGCGGGTGGGGGGTTGGCGGTAACTGCTGCCGTCACCCCTGCTCGCCGTCACCAAAGGACGCTCCGGCGGCCGCTTCCGTGTTCTTTGTAAGGCTCCACCGGCGTAGAGCTTTACCGTGTCGCTCAGCTTCCACAGCCTCACGGAGACACCGTATTCTCGCCTTCTTTATTGCACACTAATAAATAACCAGTGCAACCGATATGTGGGCCACAGATGGCAGTTAGACGTGTTTCAACACCCATCTCCAGATTTCACTTGCGTCCTCAGTTTATACAAACTGCTGAGCTCCGTAACTCACTTGCCATTCCGAGTGCCATCTAATGGCATTTTGCAAAATGGACAGGGTAGAGTGCCCAGTACAATCCGCACCCTGTCGGAAAATACTGTAACTTTTTGTATGAGGGGAAGGGCCTTTCTAAACTCAAACTTATTTTATTGTGTGTGAAATCTTATGGGACTTAATTGCTAAGGTCATCAGTCCCTAAGCTTGCACACTACTTAACCTCAATTATCCTAAGGACAAACACACACAGCCATGCCCGAGGGAGGGCTCGAACCTCCGCCAGGACCAGCCGCACAGTCCATGACTGCAGCGCCTTAGACCGCACGTCTAATCCCACGCGGCAACCGAAACCTACATTCACATTATTGGTAAGTATTAAGCGGGACCCGACCCCGCCCACACTTGCATGGTGACCATTCAGAAAGATCTGTCACCTCTTCTTTCGTTATTGTCTAAAAATAATTCCGCCGAAAATGCAGCGATTTATTTTCGCCCGGTTTGTTAACTTTCAGAGAAGAGTCGCGAATGGGGAATTTTGAGTAAAATCTATACATTTCTCTTGTTGCCATGTTGAAATTTGCTCCTTTTATCAAAATTCAGCGAAATTTACACAATCTCATCTCACTAACATGTTACGCAGACGCAGTTGCGAGAGAATTCAGGAACAGTGGTTTATTAAGTTTATTAAGTGAGGACCTGAGGAAAAGTAAGGTCAGCATCTTATGAAAAAGCACATTCTCGGTACAGAATAAACGTGTAATGACTTCACTTATGTTGTTCCAAAAGCCTCAGCATTTCTCGTTTCACCTGCTATCGATGGCTCTCAAAAATTACATTCTTTCATCGGAAAAGTCTGTAGTTAGTGGAATAATACGGTAGGTAATGAAGTTCTGCATAATAACGATATGGAAAAATACTCTTCGTTTGCTATCACATTTGCCTACATCTCATTTCGATATTGGGTTGGGTTGGTTTCGGGGGAAGAGACCAAACTGCGAGGTCATCGGTCTCATCAGATTAGGGAAGGATGGGGAAGGAAGTTGGCCGTGCCCTTTCAAAGGAACCATCCCGGCATTTGCCTGAAGCGATTTAGGGAAATCACGGAAAATCTAAATCAGGATGGCCGGACGCGGGGTTGAACCGTCGTCCTCCACAATGCGAGTCCAGTGTGCTAACCACTGCGCCACCTTGCTCGGTCATTTCGATATCTCAAACCGTTTATGAAATAAGAGGAATGTTATGAATATTTCACTCCGGCTGTATCGCTGCTCGATCGAAAATGAGTGCGCCATGTCAGATCAATTTTCTCGAGATTGGTGACAGATACTCACCTCCAACCAAGTCTAAAGAAGAATTCAATATGTTAGCTAAATTTCATATGCAGCAACACATTATGTAATATGTACCAGACACAAAATCATAGCGACCCCTATTTTCCATTGCAAACTTCTTGCAGTGTCTTTCTTCCACGTAAATATCCCAATAACTATGTTCATTAACGAAATTATGGGCATATCATAATGCACCTGACATATAAAACTACAAGTAAAGCAAAATAGAACTTTTTTTTTTTAATGAATATTTTCTGTAAAATCGTTTGAGAAAGACAGCAGGGCGTGTGCGTCGATTCTGTTATCGCTGACCAGCCGAAAGGTGGAAAACGCTTGTCGGCCTCTCCTTCTCAGCAAAAGAATGAATTCGCCCAGCACTTTGGACGAAAACTGGTCACTGCACATCAGCCACCGTATCCTGTACGACCTGTACCGCCGAGCAGATGCCTCAGGTAGCCTGGAGGCACGGCAGCGAACGTATGTCTAGATCAGCCAAGGGTCACAGCTAGCTGGCACCTTGTAAAGTATTACCAAGTATCACCTTGTGCACTTGTAAAGTAATACGGAATAAAGTATTTCCACATATAAGTTGTGTTTCGTCTCATCACTGTGTAGTGGAAACAGGGGAATGGAAGTTAGTCATCTCGTAATGCATACTCTCAACTTATACGTATCATTGCAGGACCAGAGGTCTGCAAGTGATAACCAAAATCTCTTTTCGTTACTGTAACATGCAGTTGTGTCACAACCATGTTGGTTAATCCTGCTTGTAAAATAAACCTGTCAATAGCCGGCCGGTGTGGCCAAGCGGTTCTAGGCGCTTCAGTCTAGAACCGCGTGACCGCTACGGTCGCAGGTTCGAATCCTGCCTCGGGCATGGATGTGTGTGACGTCCTTAGGTTAGTTAGGTTCAAGTAGTTCTAAGTTCTAGGGGACTGATGACCTCAGATGTTGAGTCTCATAGTGCTCATAGTGCTCAAAGCCATTTGAACCATTTTTTTTTAAAGCTGTGAATATCTCGAAAGTTCATTTACGTCGTACATTGCTCTCCTGGGCACAGTCTTAACACTCTGCCGTCCGGCGACACCACAGTGGTGTCGTGCGTGAAATAGCGGTCAACGGCCGGCGACACCACAATGGTGTCGTGTGCATGGTATCGCCCTGTGGCCAGCGACACCATAGTGATGTGAGCATAGTATCGCGCAGTGGCCGGCGACAGCACTTTAGTAATCTTTTGCATTCTGTTGGTGCTTTGTTTAGGTAACAATAAGATACACACGTCAACAAGCTTTTCTTTTTACAAATACTTGTGCCCTATGATCATGGCAGACGATACGATTATTTACGATGAATGCGCGGACGTCTTTGACGTTCCAGACGACTTGGCCAGTTGGGAAGAAGACATTGGACATCGAAAAAATGAAAGTGAAGCAGAATCGACGGAGGATAGTGAAATACGTCCAAGAAGAATTCGGCGAACGCTACGGTTGCCAACTGATTCAATGAATCAGACGAAGAAGACAGTGCGCAGTGGTCAGACTTTGATTTATTGAGTACCAATAATAAATTTGAGGGATCTCCAGTTCCAAACATACTTCAAAAAGACACACAGAGCGTCGAGGATGTCGTCGAATTTTGGAAACGTTCTATTTGAATATATTAGCGACAAAACCAACAAGTACTACAGTCAAAATTGCAATAGAAGAAAACTGGATTTAAAAAAAATGCCAAATTTGTCGACGTTACGGGTCCCGATCTTAGAAAACGGTTTGGGCTTGCTATCCTTATGGGAACTGTAAAAAAAGCAAGGATCGACAATTATTGGGCAACGAATCCCTTGATAAACTCACTAGTATTTCGGAAAATGATGTCCCGCAACCGATACAGACAAATATCATTTTTACACTTTTTCGACAACAACAATAAACCGGATAATGCCGACCGGCTTTTCAAAGTCCAATTCGTAACTGATTATTTTTCCAAAAAGTTTAAATAAACAAATATTTGAAATAAACAGATTTTGTGTTTAATCACGGATGTATATATTCGAAATTTCATGAAAGTAGGGGAACAGGGTTGAGAACTTAAGAGAACTAACGATGAGATTAGTAACACTTAGCAGTTTATAATCTCTCGATAATGTTAAGTACGGCCGGTGACAAGTCAAGTAATCCGAATTAGCGCTGCCCATCGCCAAGCAAATCAATCTGTACGAGACGTGTGGACGGCTAAATGTTAATACCCTTGTATTTCTCGTAGAACGTGCCTTTGTCGGAAATTGAGATATTTCAAGTAAAGTTTCCCATTAAGCTACATTATAAAACATTGCGAAGAGTATATAACATCGCGTAACTCAATAATCGCGACGAAAATGCACGCAGCAATGACGATGGCGGAAATGTCTCTTTTTAGAGGTACCAAGTGGTGGTAACCAATTTACCTGAAGTCTATATATTTAGTTACTTTGGATCGGTCGTTATCAGTATAATTTAACGCTGAGCCGTATCAAGTCAGTGTGTTGGATGACGTCATTGTTCGATGATGCATTACCGGTCGAGAATAATTCTTACGCATGAAATTACGTAATGCAATGAAAATGATCGGCAAATTAATCTCAGGGAGTTCTCACTTACTTTAAAGAAGAATTAACGAGAGAACACAAATTGTGTTCGGTCGTTTCATCGTACAACACTCCCCCTCCAGCTCCTCGCATTTGACCTCTGAAAATTATTAGAACACAACTAAAGTTACTTTTATTACAAGGACATGTCCGACCCTGGTAGCTCAGTGGTCAGCGCGACGGAGTGTCATACCTAACGGCCCGGGTTCGATTCCCGGCTTGGCGGGCCGGAGTGGCCGTGCGGTTCTAGGCGCTACAGTCTGGAACCGAGCGACTGCAACGGTCGCAGGTTCGAATTCTGCCTCGGGCATTGATGTATGTGATGTCCTTAGGTTAGTTAGGTTCAATTAGTTCTAGGTGACTGATGACCTCAGAAGTTAAGTCGCATAGTGCTCAGAGCCATTTGAACCAACCATTCCCGGCTGGGTCGGATATTTTCTCCGCTCTGGGACTGGGTGTTGTGTTGTCCTTACCTTCATCATTTCGTCCCCATCGACACGCAAGTCGCTGAAGTGGCGTGACCTCGAAAGACTTGCACCAGGCGAACGGTCTACCCGACGGGAGGCCCTAACCACAATGCATTAATCAATTAATTATAAGGAGATAAGGAAAGCGAATAACCTTATTAAGAATTAACATAGAGAACAAAAACGGAATACCAGAAGCTACGTCGTGAGTAAGTTGCGTTCTATCGTTACAAGAAGAAGACTTCCCTGATTTTCTACCATGGCACATAAAAGAAAATTCTTTACAGAACCCACTTGTGAATCTACTGTCCTTTCACTACCCACAAGGTAGATTTCAAATGTCTCTTTAAAAAAGAAAATAACGTTACATCCGACCTTCGAACTGGCTTATCCTGCTTATTTAAGGTGTAAACTCCAAAGCTCGGTGTAACTCGGCATATTTCAAATTACCAAACTTTGCCAGAGGTAAAAGAAATGATAAGTAACAGGAACTTTCCCGGATATCCGTGCGGTCTAACGCACTGCTTGCCGGGCGGGAAGACGTGCCGGTCCCCGGCACGAATCCGCCCGGCGGATTAGTGTCGAGGTCCGGTTTGCCGGCCAGTCTGTGGATGGTTCTTAAGGAGGTATATCT
The DNA here is from genome assembly GCF_021461395.2 of Schistocerca americana. Lineage (NCBI taxonomy): Eukaryota > Metazoa > Arthropoda > Insecta > Orthoptera > Acrididae > Schistocerca > Schistocerca americana. The sequence goes on from NC_060122.1 coordinate 330,352,305, forward strand.
GCCTCGGCGAATGAGGGCTGGTTCTCTTATTCCGCCTCGGCGACTGCTGCGTAAACACTTTTCTCCATAGCCTGTTGTGGGGTTGTGCACCACTGAGTGGTACGGTGGCGACGAAGCCTCTCCGTCGTTTCTGGGTCCCCAGTTCCATACACTACAATACAATACAACAGGAACTTTAATAACAGAACTTTAGAGCTGAAGAGCGTCATTTAACCACTTAGCCACCGGACCAGAGAACTTCATAGAGGATCTAAAACAACAATTTGAAAAGAGAAAAACCTACAATCACACACACACACACACACACAGGTATGTTATAAAAATGGATGCATGTGATTTAAATATGTTCTTTCCAGATCTCCTCCTAAAGCATAGGACCGATTTCAATCAAACTTGATGCACATGTCACTTACTGTCTGGAGAGAATAGCTGTCAGGGTAAGAACCACCTACCCATCAAAGGGTTGCGGATGGGTGTGTAAAATCAGATTATACCACAACGAGCGAATATCCATACTTATGTCATCCAGTATTTAAGAATGAGAGCATTTAGTGACTTGCTACAAACTTTACACATAATTCAATCCTTTTTCTTGCTGACTATCCCCACAATACGATGAAAGGAAAAAAGTTTACCGTTGCTATATTTCCGCTGTTCATGTTGCAGCGGTGCCGCATGTGCCATAACGTTTTAATTTATTACTTCTTTGCTACTCGCTGCAGTAGCAGCACATTTTGCAGACAGTATCCCGATGTACCACTGACTGTATTTGCAAAACTATATCACTGTGCGACATATTTTGCTGGCGACATGACGCCATAATCAGTGAGAGGTGTGAAAAACTGCCTTATCACGCATGTCGTTTAAATTTATCACTTCTTTGCTATTAATTCTACAGGCAACACATTTGGCAGACAGTATCCACTTATGCCGCTAAATGTACTTAGAAAAAGATATCACTGTACGACATACAGTTCAGGAGGTATGACGTCAAATACTGAGCTGCGTGAAAAAATGCCGCATCTTGCATGGATTTTTAATTTATTACTTCTTTACTACTAATTCTATTCACGATACCTTTCGCAGAAAGTACTCACGTAGACCACTGGATGTATCTGCAAAATTATATCATTTTATGACACACAGTCCAGAAAATACGAAGTCAGAAACATGGAGCTGCATGAAAATGAAACTACAGGAAGAAATTCGGTAGAGATATATGGAGTAAAATTATTTGTGAAATATGTTAAATAAATGTGAAATATATTAGACATATGGTAAACAGGCAAAGCCACGAGTAAAAAGCTCATCCTAAATCTCTTGAATGAATTCAGCCAAATGTGTTATATTACTTGCGATCTGGAAAGAAATACTGTGGGGGTAACAAAAATCAGTTGGGTTGGCGGTGATAACTCTAATAGAGAATGGGGGTGGAGAAGATGGACAGAGAGAAGAAAGGAAGAAATGGGAGGAGAAATGGAAGAAGAGGAGATAGACAAAGAGAGTGGTGAACAAAAGGTGGGCAAAGAGGTGGGGAGGAAATGGAGAGTGGTAAATGGGTAGAGAAAGGGGGAGGAGGAGAGAAAGGGAAGAGGATCAGTTGGACAGACGGAGGAGATGATTAACAGCTAGAGGGGCAGGACGAGACGGACTGGGAGAGGGGGAAGAGGAGGTGGAGAGAGAGGGAGGAGAAGAAGATGGACAGAGGGAAGCAGCAAATGGATAGAGGAAGGAGGAACAGATGGACAGATTAAGGAAAGGGGGGAGGGGAAGAGCAGATAGACAGAGGATCTGTACATCTGATCCTTTTCTCTGTGGTAAGACATTGGCATAAACATATGTCCGGGCAACGTCGGGTACTCAGCTAGTATATACATAAAACTTGCCCTTTTATTAAATATTTGTGTAAGACAAATGGTTCAAATGGCTCTGAGCACTATGGGACTTAACGGCTGTGGTCATCAGTCCCCTAGAACTTAGAACTACTTAAATCTAACGAACCTAAGAACATCACACACATCCATGCCCGGGGCAGGATTCGAACCTGCGACCGTCGCGGCCGCTCAGTTCCAGACTACAGCGACTAGAACCGCTCGGCCACTCCGGCCGGTTGCGTAAGACATAATCACTTGTTCCGAAAATAACGCTCGTACATCTAGAAGTCGCGCTCTCAAAAAATATGTACGGTTTCATTCAAAGCCAGAACACTAGTAACTCGCTTGTATTAAATATTTTAGTATCGTGCGAATTTATTGCCTTTTAAATGAGACACAACACAGATAACTATGTTCATTAAGCTAATATGTAGCAAATGAACAACAGCTCTGTGATAACTGTCTTTGACGTTGATAACGAGACGCCAGGTGGATAGATAACGTAGTTACTAGTTAAAGTAGCTGGGGGAAGAAGGACTTCCGAGGTTTTGAAACATGGTGCTACAGCGAATTCATGGACTGTGCGGCTGGTCCCGGCGCAATTTCGAGTCCTCCCTCGGGCATGGGTGTTGCGTTTGTCATTAGGATAATTTAGGTTAAGTAGTGTGTAAGCTTAGGGACTGATGACCTTAGCAGTTGAGTCCCATACGATTTGACACACATTCGAAGAATTGTGAAGCGCGAAATGGAGGAGACAAAAGATTAAGAGATTGAAAGATTCAGAGGAAAAGCATCATCATAAGAAGGAGTGGCACAATGTGAGCATATAGGCCCTCCAAGTAAGGTGGCATTAGGGCGTCACATTGAACGGAGATATGTCCAAAAATAGGGCTTTGTATCCAAAAGAGTGGGGAATAAAAAGGTGTATTGGCGTCCTGAATAAAACCAATCTGTTTTCGGAAAAAAAATTTTTGAATTACTTATTGAATGTCCTTCGTATAGTGGGCGAGCAGGGGCCAGAAACTACACTACTGGCCATTAAAATTGCTACAGCACGAAGATGACGTGCTACAGACGCGAAATTTAACCGACAGGAAGAAGATGCTGTGATAAGCAAATGATTAGCTTTTCAGAGCATTCACACAAGGTTGGCGCCGGTGGCGAAACCTGCAACGAGCTGACATGAGGAAAGTTTCCAACCGATTTCTCATACACAAACAGCAGTTGACCGGTGTTGCCTGGTGAAACGTTGTTGTAATGCCTCGTGTAAGGAGGAGAAATGCGTACCATCACGTTTCCGACTTTCATAAAGGTCGGATTGTAGCCTTTGGCGATTACGGTTCATCGTATCGCGACATTGCTGCTCGCGTTGATCGAGCTCCAATGACTGTTAGCAGAATATGGAATCGGTGGGTTCAGGAGGCCGTGCTGGATCCCAACGGCCTCGTATCACTAGCAGTCGAGATGACAGGCATCTTATCCGTATGGCTGTAACGCGTCGTGCAGTCACGTCTCGATCCCTGAGTCAACAGATGGGGAAGTTTACAAGACAACAACCATCTGCACGAACAGTTCGATGACGTATGCAGCAGCATGGACTATCAGCTCGAAGACCATGGCTGCGGTTACCCTTGACGCTGCGTCAGCCGGCCGCGGTGGCCGTGCGGTTCTAGGCACTTCAGTCCGGAACCGCGTGACTGCTACGGTCACAGGTTCGAATCCTGCCTCGGGCATGGATGTATGTAACGTCCTTAGGTTAGTTAGGTTTAATTAGTTCTAAGTTCTAGGCGACTGATGACCTCAGAAGTTAAGTCGCATAATGCTCAGTACCATTTGAACCAGTTTTGAACGCTGCATCACACACAGGAGCGCCTGAGATGGTGTACTCAATGACGAACCTGGGTGCACGAATGGCAAAACGTCATTTTTTCGGATGAATCCAGGTTCTGCTTACAGCATCATGACCGTCGCTTTCGTGTTTGGCGACATCGCGGTGAACGCACATTGGAAGCGTGTATTCGTCATTGGCATACTGGCGTATCACCCGCCGTGATGGTATGGGATGCCATTGGTTACACGTCTCGGTGACCTCTTGTTCGCATTGACGGCACTTTGACGAGTGGACGATACATTTCAGATGTGCTACGACCCGTGGCTCTACCCTTCATTCGATCCCTGCGAAACGCTACATTTCAGCAGGATAATGCACGACCGCATGTTGCAGGTCCTGTACGGGCCGTTCTTTACACAGAAAATGTTCGACTGCTGCCCTGGCCAGCACATTCTCCAGATCTCTCACCAATTGACAACGTCTGTTCAATGGTGGTAGAGCAACTGGCTCGCCACAATACGCCAGTCACTACTCTTGATGAACTGTGGTATCGTGTTGAAGCTGCATCGGCAGCTGTACCTGTACACGCCATCCAAGCCCTGCTTGACTCAATGCGCATGCGTATCAATGCCGTTATTACGGCCAGATATGGTTGTTCTGGGTACTGATTTCTCAGGATCTATGCACCCTAATTGCGTGAAAATGTAATCACATGTCAATTCTAGTATAATATATTTGTCCAATGAATACCCGTTTATCATCTGCATTTCTTCTTGGTGTAGCAATTTTAATGGCCAGTAGTGTAAGATAGTGAGGCTGCTCCCTGAACTCCACACTGGATACGTGCCTACAAAAGTACATGGTTCGCCTGCATTTCTCACCCGACAGGACGGCCATCTCGGTGGACGAGTGCATCACGCAGGAGCAGATCGTGGAGCGGCTGCGGCTGCACAAGGAGGTGCTGAGCAGCGTGAAGCAGCAGCCGTGGGGCATGCGGCGCAAACTGCGGCTGGTCAAGCAGGCCAAGGCGTATGTGAAGCAGCACGAGGGCGAGCTTCGAGAGCGGCGCACCACGCGCCACCTGCTCTCCAGGTGCCACCTGCTCGTCATCAAGGTGAGGACAGCGCTGGTGAGCAAGGCGGGCAACGAACGCAGCGTGATGCCGAACAAGCTGTGAAGGTAGTTGTGAAGCTACAAAAACTTTCTAAAGCGACGGTCGCATAAATATTTCATTATTTACAAACAAGCGGTTTCGGCAGGCTTCGCTGTCATCTTCAGGTTTCTAAAAATTTATGTTACAAAATTTGATCATTTTGAATTTAACCTCACGCCAAGTTGTGAAGTAGATAGAACGTAGCACATAACGTAAAGATTTGTCATAAATAAAACATTTAAAATCAAGAAGCACCTTGTGCAAAGGCCATGTCGTTACAAATAGCGCTCACAGATGATTGTTCCGTCAAGAGCACAGTACACAATAAAATGTGCAGTAGCACATCTGCTAACGGGGTTTTTATAAGGTAACAATCATCTGTGAGCGCTATCTACGAGGGCGAGTGAAATAAAAACCTTAAATTTGTAATAACAAATCGAAGTTTCGCGCCGTTACCCTGTAAGTTGGTAAACGTGCTACAAACAGTTTGCAGAATGGCCTGTAGGTGGCAGCATAGTGCAGATGCACATATACCGTCGCAGTATCAGTGTAAAGATGACCGCCCCACTTGTGACTTGCGCCAGGGAAGAACAGCAATCTGTTATTCGGTTTTTGCGTAGTGAAGGTGTGAAACCTATTGAAATTCATCGACGAATGAAGGTTCAGTACGGTGATGCATGTTTGTTACAGCAGCAAGTTTACGAATGGAGTAGGAAGTTCGCAAATGGTGTGACTTCAGTGGAAGAGGCTTCTCGTCCAGGTCAGGCACAACAAGTTGTGACTCCAATGGTTGATGTTCAGTTATTCATTCCATTTAATATTTGATCAGTAAAAGCATATATAGACTTTCTGAAAACCAAACTGACATTTTGTTAGATTGATGCTACTCTTGAATACATTATTTTTTCAAGAATTTTGGATAAAGCTGTCAGAAATGAGATTGGGCAGTAGTTTTTAGCATCAGATCTATCCCCTTTTTTATGCAATGGTTTAACAATAGCATATTTCAGTCTATCTGGACAAATTCTCTGTTTCAGTGAGCTATTACGTATGTGGCTGAGAATCCTTCTTATTTGTTGGGAACAAGCTTTTAGTACTCTGTTGGAAATGCCATCAATTCCATGTGAGCTTTTACTTTTGAGTGAATTTATTATTTTCCTAATTTCAGCAGGAGAGGTGTGTTGAATTTCAATTTTATCAAATTGCATAGGTACTGCCTCTCCTACATACTGACTTGCATTTTCTAATGAAGCACTGAAACCTTTTTTCTCTACAACACTTAAAAAACGATTATTAAAAGTGTTTTTATACTTCTGACTTCTTGTTAACAAACTTTTCATTGTGTTTGATAGAAATACAGTCTTCCTGTGCTCTCGGTTGCCCTGTTTCCCTTTTCACAATATTCCAAATTGTTTTAATTTTGTTATCAGATGAGTTAATGTCAGACATAATGCACATGCTTCTGGACTTTTTAATGACTTTTCTTAATATAGCACACTATTTTTTATAATGTTTCGTTGTTTTGGGATCATTATTCCTCCTAGCTATAAGATACATTTCCCTTTTCTGTTTACAAGATTTTTTATCCCTTTAGTAAGCTATGGCTTTTTGCATAGTATCTTACAATTATATTTCACTTTTTTCTTAGGGGAACTGTTTTCAAATATTCTCACAATGGTATCATAAAATAGGTTAAATTTTAAATTAGCATCATGTTCCCTGTACATTTCATCTCTAACTGTTGCAAGCTTTCCCTAAAATTTTGAAGTGTTAAATCGTTAATGGAACACACTATTTTGGAGGACTGTTTTGCATTACTGTATGAAGCTAATTAAAAACTGTAACTAGCTGTGCATCATGATCAGACAGACCATTCTTAACAGGAAAAGATTTTATTTGATTAAGTTTATCTTGGTCTATGAAAACGTTATCTATGAGTACGCTGCTTTCCTGTACCACCCGACTAGGAAAATCATTAACTGATGTCAAATTGAAAGAACTAAGTAACATTTCAAGGTCAAGTTTTCTATCTGACTCTTTCAGAAAATCTACATTGAAATCCCCACAAACAATAATTTGCTTTCCCTTGTTTGGCAGGTAGCACAACAAAGAATCAAAGTTTTTCAAAAACAGTTGAAAATTTCCCAATGGGGACCTATACACGGCTACAACTATAAAAGTGCCTTTATGTAGTTTAAGCTCACATGCACATGCTTCTATGTGTTGCTCTATGAAAAAATTTTTAGATTCCAAATTTTTCACACTATGACTGATTTTAACATATATGGCAACTCCTCCTCTCTCCGTAGTGTCTCTACTTACATGTGCTGAAAGCTTATATCCACCTACATATACTATTTCCATACCTGTGACCATACGATGTTCAGACATGCATAGTACATCTATTCTATCTTCAGTTTCTAAATCTTCTATACAAACAAGAAGCTCATCTACTTTGTATTTTAATCCCCTGTTATTCTGATGCAATATATTAACATTATTTTTTTACTGTGCTTTTATGTTAATCTTAAGACATACTAACATTATTTTTCACTGCACTGTTTTGAGAATCTTGCGATATTTTCACATCTCTAGTACCTGCCTGTCTGAACTTTTCATTAAGCTTAAATTCAATCAATGTAGGATGATTGGATACTGGTCTTAGCCTAAAAGAGTACTCCCATGAGTTTCACTGCCCCTCCCCCCTTAAAGACATAACTTTAGCTATACCCCTCGGTTTATTTAATTAGTAAAGCATGTGGAACGTGTTACCTGTGGCTAAGCGTGTAAATTGCAGTACAATTAACGTCACTGGAAAACATTCATTGTGTTTTCCATTATACTGTGTACACCAACATCCAGCCAATGAATACTAACAACTGTAAGTAATGCAAGAAAATCTATCTCATATCGTGAATAAATCTCGCCACATTAAGTGCTTACATATTTCATTTATATATATTTCCACAGCTACACGACTCCCACACTGCTGCAGACATTCAATAAATATTATGTACCAACTGATGACGAATCGCTAGGCGGTTCGAAACCGGCAATGGGATAGCAAGAAAATTGAAGAACAAAACAAAAAACGACTGGTTGCAGTAGCTTAAAGAAATTAAAACACCCAGAAGGTGAGGGGGAAGCGAAATGAAATTCCATGAGTTCATTCTATTCCTCTCCTGAGGCAAGTTGCCCCGCAACTGTTTCACGTGTCATTACGATCGTGGATGATGGCACTGGGGTGTTGTTGACGTCCGAGGTGGTCCTATAAGCGTTCTACCCGGGACAGAATGAGCATCTCGCTAGCCGCGGGAGTACTTCAACAGGACGCAGACAGTTCGTAGATACAAGTGCCATTTGTGGAGAAACAAAGTCATGTTACAAAATGGCACCAACATACTGTCTCATGAGGACGCAGAAAGCTATTCGTGACGTATAGTTGTGCCAACAGAGTTCCCTCGGTCACTGCCAGCCGTGACCTGAAATCATACTCTATTGCTCCCCACAGAATGACGTCAGATGTAACACGCCATGCCTTTCCAAACCACTGGGAAAATGGGAAATCTCCCCAGATCGTCGCCATGCTCGCCGACGACGGTCATTAGGGGCAGTGCAGAACCGCGATTTATCGCTAAACACAATACGACGTCCTTCATCAGCAGTCCATACTTCTCGGCCATGGCCCAACTCCAGGCCGCGAGTTGTAGTACTACCCGCAGCCTATCCACAGGACAATTACTTCCTAGTCCGAAAGCTAATGGTCTCTGCCCAATGGCACGAAATGATAGAGAATGATGCAGTGTGTCCATTACTTGTGCTCGAACGGCAGGTGCAAATGTGAAGGAATTACGATGCGCTTGATGCATAATATGGTGAGCCCCCGTGTGACTGTCAGACATGGTCGACCGGAATCTTGAAAGCGAGTGTGCCTGCTCCCACGTTCCTATGCAGTCCTTCAGCGAGACGCTGTCACATGCAAACGCCCCAAAAATCTGGATATTGCACGGTTCGATCTGCCGGCCAAATCGAGGCCCCTTTCAAACTCTGTCAGGTGCTGATAACTCTGCCTCCCACGAGTTGGCGACATCTCCTTGTCCGTAACACTCCCCATCTGACACTGTTGGCACTCCTATATATTCTGCAAATCTGTTAACGACACTAAATGTAAGCAACACTGTGAGTCTGAAGGCATTCGCGGCCGTTGTCACTGAAAGTAAAACCTTCTTGATTGTTAGGCCACGTCGTATTTCTTCTATACGATTGATGCTTCGATCTGACTGCTGGGATCTTCTTCAAGGTTTTATGGTGTTCACAGCTGATTGAACGCCGTGGACACCACAAGACCCTGAAGCAGACTCCAGCAGTGGGGCCGAAATGTCGATCGTATAGAAGAAATATGGCATGTCCTAACAACCTTGAAGTTACTTTCATATACAACACTGATGCACTCTGCTGGCCTTTCTGCCTGTCACAGAGAATTGCAAATCTAATCACTTACATACCTGCCGATGGTGTGTACGTGTACGAAGTTACACTGACACCCAACTGTATCCGGTGGGTGCTTTACTTGCTATGTCAGGCAGTGTATACAATACGGCTAACATTGTATGGAAACTTTACTAACATTTACCAACACAACAGCGAGGAAGTCATGTGGATCAGTGTTATACAACACACGAAATTACAAAATTTCCTTTAGGTTTTGGATACATCTGTCACATTGAATTTTGTCATGCTGCGAAAATAGGAGTGATTCATTTTACTTAGTAAAATCTTTCTAAAGACAAGTTCGCATAAATACTACTCTATTTACCAACAAACGGCATAGACAGACTTTGCTGTCATCTTCAGAGCTTCAAAAGTTAATGTTATTTTGTTGAAAACTGATATTCTGGGGCCATGGCTGTGTACAAAATATAGGTTGACTCTTACAGAGAACGTAATTTACAGAATACGTTTACTTTTGTAATATTTATTTATGCACATGTAGCATTATCAGTTACTTTGCTTCCAGTACATACCACAATATTTTCATAATTTCACAGCAGTAGCACTTTATAACAAACTGGCTGCTTTATTTGTTTATCTTAATTTTAATCATTTCTCTTTCAATATAAATAGTAAGTAATGGCACGGTAGTAGATTGTAAATTTCTGCTGTCGCATCTACGTATATACCGAAATATATCTGAGAGTGAAAGTCTTTGGCCTTATTATGGTTGTGATATCGCCATCTTTGTATACATACTTCCATGTGGTGCAACTTCTTGGTATGCGAGTGGTGCTTCAGATTATGTGTATTCATATATATAAAGAAAGTGCTTCATACAGTCCCTCGCTGCTGCATGAACACAAGCAGTCGGCTCTGGAACGTAATGGCGCAGATTTTTCAACGTAACTTAACAAAACATCTTTACTTTAATAATTTGTTTACATCGTTTGAAATCGTTGTGAGGCACAATTACAGTTAAACAGACATAGTCTCACATCATGTTTTGGTTGCAGGGCACCACCACCCCAAGAAAATTTCATCATTTGGGAGAAAAAAAAGTGAAAGCCAATATAAAATGTATCTTAACGTGAACGAATCGTCACATGATGAATCTGCCGGTTCTATAACGTCAACGGCGCTGTTTAAATAAATAAATAACATTATAAAAAGTGCCTGGTTACTCTTCCCTTCTCTGTAACTTATATCATCAGAAACTTGTGATATAAAATTTGTTCATTTTGAGTTGGACCTCACGCCAAGTTGCCTAGTAGCTAAAACATAGCACCTAATACAAAGGTTTGTCATGAAGAAAGCATTTAAAATCAAGAAGCACCTTGTGTTCATGCCTATGTCCATATACGAGAGTGAGTCAAATGAAAACCACAAATATTTTTTTAAAATATTATTTATTGTGCAGAAGTGGTACAAAGGTGTCTCACTTTTCAACATAATGTCATTCACGCTCAATGCAAGTCCTCCAGCGCTTACAAAGTGCGTAAATTCCTTTAGAAAAAAAAATATTCTTTTGGTAGTCCGCACAACCACTCATGCACAGCGTGGCGTACCTCTTCATCAGAACGGAACTTCTTTCCTCCCATTACGTCTCTGAGTGGTCCAAACATATGGAAATCACTTGGTGATGAGGAATGGCGCCATTCTTTGCTCGCTCTCTTCGCTTCCGGTTGGTGGAAGTGAATCCAGGTTTCGTCCCCAGTAACGATTCTTGCAAGGAAGTCATCACCTTCTCGTCCAAAGCGCCGAAGAAGTTCTTCACAAGCATCAACACGTCGTTCTCTCATTTCAGGAGTCAGCTGCCGTGGCACACATCTTGCAGACACTTTGTGAAACTCGAGCACATCATGCACAATGTCGTGCGCTGACCCATGACATCTGTAAACATGCTGCAATGTGTTTCAGTATCACTCGGCGATTTTCCGTCACTATGGCTTCAACCGCTGCAATGAGTGATGATCCCAAAACAATGAAACATTATAAAAACTACTGTGCTATATTAAGAAAAGTCCAGAAGCATGTGCATTATGTCTGAGATTAGCTCATCTGATAACAAAATTAAAACAGTTTGGAATATTGTGAAAAGGGAAACAGGGCAACCGAGAGCACAGGAAGACTGTATTTCTATCAAACACAATGAAAAGTTTGTTAACAGCTTTATCCAAAATTCTTGAAAAAATAATGTATTCAAGAGTAGCATCACATCTAACAAAATGTCAGTTTGGTTTTCAGAAAGTCTATATATGCTTTCACTGATCAAATATTAAATGGAATGAATAACCGAACATCACCCATTGGGATATTTTGTGATCTCTCAAAGGCCTCTGAGTGTGTGAATCATGAAATTCTTCTAGATAAGCTTCAGTATTGTGGTATGAGTGGGACAGTGCACAAATGGTTTAATTCATACTGAACTGGAAGAATGCAGAAGATTGAAATTAACAGTACAGATAGTCTACAAAAACCATCAGAGTCCTCTAACTGGAGAGGTATGAAGAATGGTGTTGCACAGCGTTCCGTCTTGGGTCCCTTGGTTCTTAATATATATTAACGACTTGCCACTCTATATTCATGAAGATGCAAAGTTAGTTCTTTTTGCTGATGATACAAGTATAGTAATGACACCCAAGAAGCAAGAACCAGCTGAGGATATTTCAAAGAATGTCTTTCAGAAAATTATTAAGTGGTTCTCTGCAAATGGACTCTCACTAAATTTTGAGAAAACACAGTTTATACAATTCTGTACAGTAAATGGTATAACACCGTTGATAAATATAGACTATGAACGGAAGTCTGTTGCTAGGGTAGAAGACTCAAAATTTCTGGTTGTGTGCATTGATGAGAATTGGAAGAAACACATCGATGATCTGCTGAAATGGCTGAGTTCAGCTACTTATGCTATTAGGGTTATTGAAAATTATGGTGATAAACATATCAGTAAATTAGCCTACGGTGCCTATTATCATTCACTGCTTTCATATGGCAATATTTTGGGTAATCCTTCATTAAGAGAGAATGCATTCATTGCACAAAAGCGTGTAATCAGAATAATAGCTGGAGCCCACCCAAGATCACGTTGAAGACATTTATTTAAAGAACTCGGGATATTCACAGTACCTTCGCAATACTTATATTCACTTATGAAATTTGTCATTAACAACCCATCCCAATTCAAAAATAACAGCGAAGTGTATATCTACCTGGGTTCCCGGGTTCAATTCCTGCCGGGGTCAGGGATTTTCTCTGCCTCGTGATGACTGGGTGTTGTGTGATGTCGTTAGGTTAGTTAGGTTTAAGTAGTTCTAAGTTCTAGGGGACTGATGACCATAGATGTTAAGTCCCATAGTGCTCAGAGCCATTTTTTTTGCATAGCTACAACACTAGAAGAAAGGATGATATTCACTATTCTGGATTAAATCTCACTTTGGCACAGAAAGGGGTGAATTATTTGGCCACAAAAAACTTCGGTCATTTGCCAAATCGTATTAAAAGTCTGACGATAGCCAACCAACATTTAAAAGCAAATTAAAAGAATTTCTGAATGACAACTCCTTCTACTCAATAGATGAATTCTTAGATATGAAGTAGTAACTGTAAAAAAATTAATTAATTATTTTGTGTAAAGAAAACCTATGTTAAAGTGACACATTCCACACCATTACGAAATGTCGCATTCATGATCTATGGAACAAGGATTAATGTATGTATGTATGTATGTGTTAGGGTAGAGAGTCTCTTCCTTTGACTCTTGTATTGTAACACACAACGGCATTTGTAAGTATGTACCTATTTCTCTATCGCAAAAATGACATATAACAGTATGGTAAAATTGACTTCTGCTGTCTATAGTTTTAGCACTGCAATTTCGATTGAAATTTCATTTGTCTTTTCTTTAATTAACATTGATCAACACTTATGGAAATAACAAAAACCTTAAGAGCATTAATTTTTTTAAGTAATGAAATGTTACGCTAGGTGGAATGTGGGAGGAGGATATTGTGTATGTGTGTGTGTGTGTGTGTGTGTGTGTGTGTGAGAGAGAGAGAGAGAGAGAGAGAGTGAGTGAGTGAGTGTGCGCATGTGTGTGTGTGTGTGTGTGTGTGTGTGTGTGTGTGTGTGTGTGTGTGTGCAGTAGAAGGAGAGAGAGCGTTCAGTAAGAGTGCCAATGTGGGAGAGCGACGGGGGGGGGGGGGGGGGGGGAGGGGGGATATCTTTTTTGTGAGTTATTTAGTTTCTCAAGTGTAATGATTCTTTCCAATTTTGGAAAAATGGGTTATTTGCTAAATATTTTTACTCACTTAAGTAGGTATGGGGTGATTTATTGTTATGGACGAAAATCTCTGATTGTTTCAGGATGTCCATTTTTATCCCTTTGTTTCTAATGTGTGAGATATGGAGGTTTGTTTTTATGTTTGTAACTGAATGATTGTTTTGTGGTAAGTAGCCTTCAATACTAGATTTACTTAAACATTGTGCATCTGTGTCTTCTCTGTGTTCTTTGTGCCGAATTTCAAAGTTTCGTCATGTTTGCCCTATATAGTAGCAGGATCATTTATATATACCAGAGATGTAAAAAGGTGCCTTGGCTGTTTTGGTGTTATAAATTATATTGTTTTGTATTTTCTTGGTAGTGTGGCATCTTATTTTGATTTTTTTATGGTTTAAACAGTTTTGCAAGTTGGTATGAGATATTACCAAGGAATGGCATGGAGATATATTTAGTTTCTTCTGCTACTCAGGGCTCCGTTGTTGATGCTGTTTTGTATGGTATTTATCTTTCCATCTAATTTGTCAACTATAGATGGGTCATAAGCATTGTAGTGGGCTATTGTTTTCAAAATGTTTAATTCTCTGGTTTTTACATCAGGTTCAGCATAAATTTTGTGTGCCCAGTTGAGGGATGATTAAATCACGTTATTTTGTGTTGCTTTTGGTTGCATAAGTGTTGTTTATAATGACATCTGATGGGTAGGTTTTCTATAAATTTAGAATTTGTGTTTGTTGTTGTGAAAGGTTTCGTTTAGGTTAAGAAAATTAATTACTTGTTGTGTTTGGTGTTCAAATGTAAGTTGTATTTTGGGATGTATTTTATTAATGTTCTCAGCTAAGCTTTCTATTTCGGTAGTTTTCTCATTGTGTGGGTTCAAGGTGTCATCAACATAACGTTTATAATAAATGATCCTGTCGTTTTCAAGCTTGTTCACTTTGAAACATTTGGCTTCTAGATTATTAATATAGGTGTCAACTAGTAAGCCATCTACGCTATTCACCATTGGTAGACCATCCTTCTGAGTATAGATTTTGTTGTTAAAGGAAAAATAGTTATGTGGTAGCACCAGCTCAAGCAGATCCATTAGTTCATAGATTTCTACATCGCTTAACTTTTTGTGTTGCAACAAGTTGTCTTTGATAAAACAGAGTGTTTGTCTTATAGGTATATCGGTGCAGAGGTTAATTATGTCAAGGGATGTAAACTTTGCTGTACTAGGTATGGAAATATCTTTGTTGCTGTTAATCAATTCTTAACTTCTTTACAGAGTAGTTGGTTTCAAATGTGTTTGTTTTTTAAGGGTTTCATGACCTTTTTTTTAGGTATTTTTTACGCAGGGCTGTTTATTGACTTGACTAATGAGTGTATGAGATAGCATTGTTTATGAATCTCAGGCTGTGATCTGAGCTTTGGAGCTGTAGGGTCCATTGTTGTGCAGTGTACAGCTTCAGTGGATATTAGGAGGAAATGACAGTTTATCAGATTCTAATTCAGTTATGTTGTTATTTTTGAAAAATTCTAAAGTTTTATTAACGTACTCTAATTCATTCATTATTACAGCTGTATTGTTTTGCGTGCCTTAACAAAAGGAGCATTATTGTTAGTTAGTTTTTTATTGATTAGCTTCATCATTACACTTAAAAAACTAAATAACTCACAAAAGACCCCTTGTCTCTCTCTCTCTCTCTCTCTCTCTCTCTCTCTCTCTCTCTCTCATCTTCCAACATTGACACCCCCCCCCCTCATCACTCTCTCCCTCCCTAAAGTGCAAAACACACACACACACACACACACACACACACACACACACACACACACACACGCACATATATATATATATATATATATATATATATATATATATATATATATATATATAATTATACAGCTTAACGATTAATTATTTTTTAAAGAAAAGTAATGGTCTGATATTTATTGTTAATTTCATATGTGTTGATCAGTCTTAATTAAACCAAAGACAAATGAAATGTCAATCTAACTTGCAGTGCTAAAACTGTAGCTGTAATATTTTCCAAACTCATTGTTTAATAGATTTTATAAATAGCACATGTGAATATTGTCTTATTACTGCATGTTGTTTTTGGAATAGAGAAATAGGTACATACTTACGGATGCCAGTGTGTATTACAATAGCTGAAGAAAGAGACTCTCTGCGCTACCACAAACTTTACAGAAGCTCTCGGTCGGGCACACAGTTTTAATCTGCCAGGAAGTTTCATATCAGCGCGCACTCCGCTGCAGAGTGAAAATCTCATTCTGGAAACATCCCCCAGGCTGTGGCTAAGCCATGTCTCCGCAGTATCCTTTCTTTCAGGAGTGCTAGTTCTGCAAGGTTCGCAGGAGAGTTTCTGTAAAGTTTGGAAGGTAGGAGACGAGATACTGGCAGAAGTAAAGCTGTGAGCACCGGGAGTGAGTCGTGCTTCGGTAGCTCAGATGGTAGAGCACTTGCCCGCGAAAGGCAAAAGTCCCGAGTTCGTGTCTCGGTCGGGCACACAGTTTTAATCTGCCAGGAAGTTTCATATCAGCGCACACTCCGCTGCAGAGTGAAAATCTCATTCTGGGAACATTCATTATGTTTTCCATAATACTGTGTACACCAACATCCAGCCAATGAATACTAACAACTGTAAGTAATGCAACAAAATCTGTCTTATAACGTAAATAATTCTTGCCACACTAAGCGCTTACATGTTTCGTTTATACATCTTTCTACAGCTACACGACTCCCACACTGCTGCAGACATTCAATAAATATTTATCACCTGATGATTAGTCGCTAAGCGATTAGGAACTGGTAATGAGATGGCAAAAAAATTGAAAAAGAAAAAAAGGCGGCTGGTTGCAGTAATTTCAGGAAACCTTTCTTCATCGAAGTCGCAGTGATCCTCATCCATATTGGATGGAAGTTTTACTGTCTTTGTGAGATAGGGATTACAAAAACTGGTCAGATGATTTGTGTCTTATTTGGCTATTAGAAGAGAATAAAGCACATAAAAGTCTTCCACGTTAAATATTTTCTGTGAGAAGAGGAAGACCATGAAGACATCTAAGATTACGGCGGCCCTGCATGCCCCAGCGCATCAGCAACAGAAGAATCTGTGGAAAAAAGCGAAAGAAAAATTACGAACGATAACCGAATCACTATCAGCTAAGCCACCGATGACGTTGGTATATCAATGGCTCATGAAAGTTTTTCGGATATATGCATGTCTGAAGGAACAGAACACTGTCTTTGAAGATTCACAGCTTTGGAAATCGTGAAATGAATTCACATTTTGTGAATATCCGATGGAGTCAGCTACTTATATGTCACGTAGTTGTAATCTGGATGCTCACACACTCTTGAAACTAAGCATAGAAAGACAAATGTTACTATGTATCGTCATTTTACCCCTGATAGGCGCGCTTGTATCATTAATGGGACAGTGTCTGTGTTTATGCAGTAACTGAATTTAATACAATAAAATGGTTCAAATGGCTCTGAGCACTATGGGACTTAACATCTATGGTCATCAGTCCCCTAGAATTTAGAACTACATCTATGGTCATCAGTCCCCTAGAATTTAGAACTACTTAAACCTAACTAAACTAAGGACATCACAAACACCCAGTCATCATTTTAGTACAATACACTCGTCTTCTCGATGCATGCGTAATAATAACCACGACGGGCCCATTTTTCCCACGATTCTATTCGGCACGCCACTTTTAAATCTGACTTTAACTTTCTTAATCAGCTAACTTTGTTTCGTCACAGCGCAATGTGAGCTACATTTTTCCTTTCCCTTTCTTCTGTCCTTATACTGTACATTGGTAAATTTAAACATTTTTCACATCGAAACTCTTACATTCCTGTTTTGTAAGTTATTTAAATATTCATTATATCACTATGTACAATGTTTGGTTACGTTTACTGTGTCAGTTTCAAATACCACTAAAAAACGGCTTCCCAACGAAGGCCTTTGAATGTGAATTGAAATAAAGTACTTTCAGCAACTGGAACGGTTACTCATCAATCAAATTTTTTTTGTTTGAAAAATGTTTATTCACCAGACAAAGTAACAATGCTGGCACTGAATTACAGGTGTTGGTGGTCGTATTAACCAGGTAACATAACTCGTATTTGAACTGTAGAAATAGTTTTCTGAAATCCCGTTGAAGTAATATAATCTAAAGATGATGATAACAGATACCGGTGATTCAGTGCAATGATTGCAATTTTCTTCAGTTGAATTAACAGTTATGAAACAAACAAACAAAGAATAACCAAACATGGTATACTTCTCAGTCGAGGAATGTTATCGTGCTTTACAACGTAAAACTGATATTCACAAAAGCTACACCTGCTTCGCTGTATACGAGGGCATTCTCAAAAGTAATGCCCCCGTATCATTCATGTGAAAATTTTTAAAGCTTTTTAAATAAAATATGCTTTATTAACATTCTGCATCTTATGTCTATCTATTTGCAGCACTCTGCTGCTAGAGGACTACGACTTGAAGATTGTAACATAGCGGTCTGTAACGTTAACTAAGGTGGTGCGTAAGAAACAATGTGCTGTAATCGAGTTGCGGATTCGATGAGTTAGTCCACACGTGGAACACCCTCTACATCAGCATAACAATGACAGACCACACACGAACGCTGCGACATATGCAACAATCCGACGCCTTGGATTCACTGTCATCGATCAGCCTCCATACAGTCCCGACCTGGCCCCATCCGATTTTCATCTGTTTCCAGAACTCAAATAACACCTTCGAGGACTTCACTTTGATGGTGATGAAGCGGTGCGAATAGGGGCGAGGTTGTGGCTGTATCAACAAAGTCAAACATCCTAGTGGCGGTATCAACAAACTTGTCTCTCGTTGGAGGAAACGCGTCCGTCGGCAAGGTAACTACGTTAAGAAATAATTATGTAAACAAGAAAAATAAATATGTAGAATGTTTTATTTAAATGACTTTAAGTGTTTTCGCATAAAAAATCGGGGGCATCGCATGTCGTCACGCTCTCGTATATACCGACGCAGACGTAGCGTCTGTGAATATCAGTTTTACATTGTAGAGCACGATAACGTATCTCGATGGAGAAGTCTACCGTTTTGTTGTCATCATCTTCAGTTATACTGCTTCTGTGGCATTATACTAAACAACTGCTGCAGTTCAAATAAATGTTTTACATGACTATCAAAACCAGCAAATTAGTGCCTGAATTGTTACTTCGTCTGATGAATCAATTCTTTTAAAACAAAAAATTATCGATGAATAATGGCTCCGGTTGCCAAAAAGTGCTTTAGTTCAGTCCGCGACCAAAGGCATTCGTATTGAAGCTGTTTTCTAGTGGTATCTGAAAGTGGCATTTTAAGTGTGATCAAATGTTGTACATAATAATAAAATGAATTTTTAAATTATTTACTAAACAGAAATGTAGGGGTTTCGACGTGATACTTTAACTTTACACAGGTAACAGTATAGGAACATTAGAAAGAGAAAACAAAGTTATAGCTGAAAGTGCGCTGCGAAGAAGAAGAGTCAGCTATTTAAGAAAGTGAAGGACAGATTTAAAAGCGGTGTGCCCAATATCGTCGCAGAGCAAAATGTGCACGTCGTGATTATTAAACCTGTACACTTTGATAAATTAAAATTATTGGCTTGCCTTCATATTAAAAGGAATTATATTTCGACATGTTAAAAATTTTTATTGCGTGCTTCACCAATTCGAACGTAAAAGTAGTTGTTTAAATTCAATTAAATTCCTAAATTTTTACAGTGGACGGTGCGTCCACCCAAAGCTTAAAGTTACGTCTTCTAGCGTTAAACAGAAGGAGCTGCACAAGTCGCCGGCGTGTCATGGACGCGATGTGGACTAGTGACAAGACAAGTGCATGTTCAGTAATGCCTGAACGCAGCTATGGAATTGTGAAGCGCCTTTGAAGAAAGTTATCAACAAAGCGGCGGCACGTTTCCAGGAAACTGGTGTTTGCTAGTGTACACAGTTTGTTGAGGCTCATTTCCACGAATTTTTGCAAGTGGACATTAATTTCCTACGCATTTGGCCTTATAGTATCCCTTCCTCGTATGAGGAATTAGAAAGTCCTTTTCGATTTTAATTAATGAAACTGTATAGTTTTCAATCATGATATGCCCTTCCTCTTCCAATATTATTGGGCACACCACTTAAATTTTCCTGACTTTGACTTTCTTAATCATTAGATACTGCTTTACTATAGCACAATGTAAGACATATGTATATATTTTTCTTTTTTGTTTGCTTACAGTCTACATGTGTAAATATAAAGTTTTTCACTTTGGAACGCGTACATTTCTGTTTTTTAAGATAAATATTCATTGTATCATAATGTACAAGGACTGGTTGCATTTGCCCTTTCTGTCTTAAATTCTATTAGAAAACAGCTTAAGTGAGAAAGCCGATATTGTTCATGTATAAAATTAATAGCTTTTCACGAACTGGAGCGGTTGTTCATAAATTCAGTACACCGTCGCCGAGTATTGAAATGTTTGCTACGTGATGACATGCATTCGGATTATAAAAATGGATGTGTGTGTGTGTGTGTGTGTGTGTGTGTGTGTGTGTTTGTGTGTGTGTGTGTGTGTGTGTGTGTGTGTGTGCGTGCATGTGTGTGTACAAGTGTCCCCTATTGTCAGGCAACAATCATCCCTTTGGAGGTAAAAACCATCTACGTATCGTAGTTCAGAAGATATGACATCATAAACATTGAGATGAGTGAAAAACTGCTGCATTGTGCATGGCTTTTCTTCTAACTCTATTCGCAACGTATTTAGCTGGTAGTACCAACATACGCTGCTGAATGTACCTACAAAAGTATACCATTGTAGGACACATAGATGAGCAGATATGTCTTCGTAAACAATGACATACATGAAAAATTCCCACATCGTGCATGAAGTTATAATACATACATTCTTTATAACGAAGACACTCCTCCAGTCGAGTCAAGGAAATCCCTGACGCCTGCCAGTAATTTTGATAGCTATCAACTGCGAAGAGCAAACGGCTGTAGTCGAAAACTGTAGCTGGCCATAGAGCTATGAAGAGTCTTCGGCACAGAGACGTTTGCAAAGCCGCGTTGTAGACATGCGAAGCAGCTGCGCTCAGCGTACAGAAAGTGCCCGACTTCATGTTTCATAAACTGAATACTGTAATTACACATTTGTACATCGCGCATATTTCTTGGTACGACAGTTCTATAATTTCAAAGGAGTTTTCACGAATACATGAAAATGAAATTTTTTTTTTTACATCACTACAAACCCAGTTCATTTTTTGCTCTCGTTTCTAATAGAAGACTGACAAATACGCGAGAAATGTCCATTTGTCCGCTAAGCGATTATAAACCCATATAAACACGGTTTTGGTATACGAGGTGCGACAATAAAATAATGAGACTGATGTGAAAAAAAATGTTGCTTACCGTTTTAGTCAAGTTTAGCGTCGTCTCCTTCAAAGTAGTTCCATTCTGATTGCACACACTTTTTCCAGCGCTTCTGCCATTGATGGTAACATTTCTGGAACTCATCTTCTGTAATATCGTTCAAGACCTTCGTCACAGCTTTTTGGACATCTTGTGTTTTTTGAAAATGGTGTCCTTGACCGACGTTTTGACTCTTGGAAATAGAAAAAAGTCTCACGGAGCGATATCTGGTGAATAAGGTGGCTGTGGTAGCACTGAAATTTGTTTTGAGATTAAAAATTTCTGTACTGACAGAGCAGTATGGGATGGCGCATTATCGTGATGCAGAATCCAGTTATCAGCAATGTTGGCACGGACACGAAGAACTATTTTACAAAATCGTTCTAAAATTTCTTTGTAGTAATATTGATTAACTGTATGTCCAGGAGGCACCCACTCATTATGAACAATTCCCTTGGAATCAGAGAAGCACGCAAGCATGCATTTCACTTTTGACTTTGACATGAGAGCTTTTTTTGGTCTGTTTGATGCGTTTGAACACCATTGCGAACTTTGGCTTTAGTCTCTGGATCGTACTGAAAAAACCAACTTTCATCGCCAGTGATAACACGGCTCAACTATTCTGGATTGGTTTCCGTTTGCTCTAACAGATCGGCTGCCACATTTTTCCGTGTTCCTCGCTGTTGTGATGTGAGATTTTTGGGGACCATTTTTGCACAAATCTTTCTCATACCAAGATCTTCAATATTATTATTAGACGAACCGTCTCGATTTATGTTCAGTTCTTCTGCAATTATTTTCACAGACAATCTTCGATTAGATCGTAAGAGTTCACGTACCCTGGCCAAGTTGACATCCGTCCGTGAGGTTGATGGTCGTCCACTGCGGTCTTCATCTTCAACATTCGTTCTGCCTTCACTAAACATTTTATGCCAACGAAAAACTTGAGCTCTTGAAATAACCTCCTCTCCAAAAGCCTTCTGAAGCTTCCCGTAAGTTGTCGTCGCGTTTTCACCCAATTTAATGCAAAAAGAAATGTCATACCGTTGCGCAATATTATGCGGTTCCATTTCCATGACGAGAAATACAAACATAACTTATTACATCACAACTCACGACTGAGCGGTTGCATCAGTGTGCCGCTTGGACTAGAAACAGCTTATAGACCAAGGTCAAAGATATTGTGACATCTTGCAGAGAAAATCAGTCTCATTACTTTATTGTCGCACCTCGTATACATTGCCAACAGTACAACATTGTGCAGTTCACAGGTCTAAAATAAAAGTAGCACGGCGCTGGTGCTATGTGTGAGCAGAGTGGAGTATGGGACGTGTCTGGCTGTCTCTGTGCAGCGGTGGCAGCACACCCGGCGCGAGCTGGACAACCTGATGAACGCGCTGATCCCGTGGGAGCTGCGCATCAAGCAGATCGAGTCGCACTTCGGCTCTGTGGTGGCCTCCTACTTCACCTTCCTGCGCTGGCTCTTCTGGGTCAACCTCGTCATCACCGTGCTGCTGGTCGCCTTCGTCGCCATCCCAGAGGTGAGCGCAGTGCGACGCGACATTCGTCAGAGCTATCAGCGCGTGCATCTGTCGAACTGTAATGTTGTAATGTGACTGGTCTGCTGCTCCTGAAAACTTTCCCTATTTAACGCGTTATAACGCGAAAACTAACTACCGTACGAGGACCATACTTGGTAACATTAGTGTTAAGGACTTGGGAAGGAGAAATAATGCAGAATCAATTCGACTGAAACACTTTTAACGTGCTGCAAAGGTACATCATACCATTACATACCTGTACCATTACTGCTACAAAAGGGGCTCAATATGGCGCCCATCAGTGTCAAGAAGAATCTGAAAGCTCAGTATCGCATTCTGCACAGCAGAACGAAACATGCCCGTAGCTATGCTGGCTGTCTCTCTTGATATGCTGCGCTTCAGATCAGCACATGTGTGAATGTTCCCCCACCCCCCCCCCTCCCCACCCCCAACCAGAAATCACTAGTAGTGAGATGAGGTGGTCGTGTCGACCAAGCATCTGGAAACGAGCGGCTGATAATTCGATCGTTTACAAATATGTTTCGGAAAAGCAGGTGAATTTTATGAGCAATGTGCAGTGGGGTCCCATCTTGCATAAAAACTGTTTAGTTCAATGCGTCTCTCGCCTGTAGGGCGGGTATGACATGCTGGCGAAACATATCGCAGTAACGCTGGCGTCACATTGCACGTCTTTGGTACTTGAGCTCCAGCCTGTTCAAGAAAGAATGGGCTAATGATGAACGTAGCCGTGAAGCCATACAGTGACACGTTCACCATACAGAGGAACTTCATTCACAGGACAGGAGGTGAAGATCCCCACACTCGGCAGTTCTGTATGTTCACCTCACCCGTCAGAGAAAAATGAGCTTCGTCTGTCCATAGGACAACTTCAATCCTTACGAAAAAGTAGAGAGCGAAGTCAACCCGTCGTTGTGCGTCCTGTGATGCAATCTGTTGTACGATATGGATCTTGTACAGATATCATTTGAGAATGGTACGAAACATCTTCCATACAGTGGATCGCGGGATGTTCAGCTGTCGTGACGCAGCACGCGCACTGCCTGGCGATCAGGAAATGGGCGCAGTGTTGTCCGCCATAGCAGCAGCCGCTCCATCAACCACCTGTGGTGCAACCGGTCGTCGGTCCCTTCGCCCAGTTCTCCAGTTGATCGGAACTTCATCATGTTCCGCACAGCAGATGGGGAAAGAGGACCCTTCCATAATCCTTTCAGCCGGCCATATTCTCGAACTGCAACTGCAACATTACTGTTTTCGTTATACAGCTTCACCAATAATGCCATGCTCCTTTTGTCCAAGCTCATGTTGAGATGTCAATAAGTGTATTGCGACTGGTCAGGTGTGTGAGACTATGAATAACGATGGCTGATCACAGCACCTGGCGGTCATAGTTGTATCTGCACGGTGGCGCTATGATGCATGATCATCACCCCGTACTCTGGACGTTAATGCTGCCAAATTTGGTACTCGCATGGTAATTAGTTTTCGTGTTATAATGTGTTAAGTAGGAAAAGTTTAATTATACACCCAGTACATCTCAAAAATATAGGAGTGCAGATCTGCCTTTTCTGCGGACTAATATTAATTTTCCACCTAGAACATTTTTTTGTGTGCGATGCGTTGGGTTCGAGGTATGTAGTTGTTTCAAGTTAAAACAAACGCCCTATATATAGCCCAAACATTTTTTGACATGTCTGTGTCAGCATCAATGGGCACTTTTAGTCAGTTCTGTAAAACACAAACATGTTTGAACCAGTAATGATTGAAACAAAAATTACGCCTATAACATATTTTGTCTTTGTATTGCCTTGTTCAGTAGAACGTTTGTTTCTTTAGGACCTTCTTTAAATTGTTATACAGAGTGTGTCCAAACATTCAGTGCACAGGCTGAGAGACGTGCTTAAACAGACATATTTGGTTGAGCAGCCAGGTGTCGAATATGCATTCCGGGGTGGGGGACATCCAGTAAATTTTTCGGTGTGAGTGAGAATGAAACAGTGTTAAATTTCCAGAATGAGATTTTCGCTCTGCAGCGGAGTGTGCGCTCATATTGTTTCATTCCTTTATTGGTCTGATCAATGTTACAATAAATCGGAATGACCATGATAAACTTCAGTGTAGAGCCGATATCGGCGTAGCAGAGCGTCCCTGTTCAGTGTAAAAAGTGTTATGTGTTCGGTATGCGTGTAGCCGCTTCAAGATTTCTTGTAACTGTACACATCAAAAAAAGTTTTGCATCATCTCAGTTCCGAGAGTTCCGGAACCTGCACAGAAAATTGGAATACAGATCAACATAAACATCATTTCCGCCCTTTTATTGCTCATGGAAACCACACATTGCATGTTGTACCACCATACCGTGAGCAGAGATGGTGGTCAAGATTGCTGTACACACCCGTACTTCTAATACCCAGTAGCAAGTCCTCTTGCATTGGTGCATGCCTGTATTCGTTGTGGCATACTATTCACAAGTTCATCAAGGCACTGTTGGTCCAAATTGTCCCACTCCTCAACAGCGATTAGGCATAGATCCATCAGAGTGATTGGTGGGTCACGTCGTCCATAAACAGCCCTTTTCAATCTATCCCAGTCATGTTTCGATAGGGTTCATGTCTGGAGAACATTCTGGCTACTCTAGTCGATGCGATGTCGTTATCCTGAAGGAAGTCTTTCACAAGATGTGCACGATGGGGGCGCGAATTGTCGTCCATGGAAACGAATGCCTCGCCAATATGCTGCCGATATGGTTGCACTATCGGTCGGAGGATGGCATTCACGTATCGTACAGCCGTTACGGCGCCTTCCATGACCACCAGTGGCTTAAGTCGGCCCCACATGGTGCCACCCCAAAACAGCAGGGAACCTCCACCTTGCTGCAATCGCTGGACAATGTGTCTAAGGCGTTCAGCCTGATCGGGTTGCCTCCAAACTCGTCTCCGACGGTTGTCTGCTTGAAGGTATATGCGACACTCATCGACGAAGAGAACGTGATGCCAATCCTGTGCGGTCCATTCGGCATGTTGTTGGTCCCATTTGTACCGTGCTGCATGGTGTCGTGGTTGCAAAAATGGACCTCGCCATGGACGTTGGGAGTGAAGTTGCGCGTCGTGCAGCCTGTTGCGCATAGTTTGAGTCGTAACACGACGTTCTGTGGTTGCACGAAAAGCATTATTCAACATGGTGGCGTTGTTGACAGGGTTCCTCCGAGCCACAATCCGTAGGTATTGGTCATTCACTGCAGTAGTAGCCCTTGGGCGGCCTGAATGATGCATGTCATCGACATTTCCTGTCTCTCTGTATCTCCTCCGTGTCCGAACAACATCGCTTTGGTTCACTCCCAGACGCGTGGGCATTACCCTTGCTGAGAGCCCTTTCTGACACAAAGAAACAACGCGGAAGCGATCGAACCGTGGTATTGACCGTTTAGGCATGCTTGAGCTGTGTTCCTCCTTCCTGGTGGAATGAGAGGAACTGATCGGCTGTTGGACCCTCTCCGTCTAATAGGCACTGCTGATGCATGGTTGTTTACATCTCTGGACGGGTTTAGTGACATCTCTAAACAGCCAAAGGGAATGTTGGTTGGTTGGTTTAAAAGGGGGAGAAAGGGACCAAACTGCGAGGTCAACGTTCCCTTGTTCCCAGTAGAACAATTCCTCAAGGGAAAGAAGAAAACAAAGAAGACGTACGGCACAATAACAGGAGAAAGGAAGAACCAGAAGAACGACAGAAGAACCACAAATACTACAATGAACAAAACAGGAGAAGAAAATCACAGAGAGACGCAAGAAACAGGGAGAGGAAATTAAAAACAAGAATGAGAATAAAATAGCACTTTGTAACACATTAAAACCTGCGCGCTATAAGCCCTAGGGTGCAGGACACAGGGTGACAAAGGACATGTGCTAAAACTCAGATCAAATGATAAAACCCACCCTCAAGAATAAAACGTAAAACTAAAGCTGCTGTTGAGGCATTGTCGCCCGACACCGAAGGTAGGATGCTGGGAAAGTTAAAAGTCCGCCGCAGAGCGGCTAAAAGTGGGCAGTCATTTGGGAGCCACAGCGGCACTGAGGTGGGTCCTCACGATGAAGGAAGTAACCATGTGTGAGCCACCTATGGCCAATGTAGAGATGACAAAGGACAACTGATTTCCTGCGAGAAGCCCGCAGGGAACACTTCTACACATTCTCAGTCTCCTTAACGACACGCAGTCTGTTGTGCATACTGTTATGTCACTCCGTCTCCCAAAGCCGAAAAACCTTGGGGCTTAAGACAGAACGCAGGTCAGTTTCAGAGATGACCATCTTCAGGATCGGTTTCCGAGTACCCTGTTTGGCCAGCATTTCACCAAGTTCGTTGCCTGGGATTCCGACGTGTTCTGGGGTCCACACAAACACCACGGAACGACTGGGCAGTTCCAGGGCAGAGATGGACTCCTGGATTTTCGCTACCAAAGGATGGCGAGAGTAGCACTGGTCGGTAGCTCGTAAGCTGCTCAGGGAGTCAAAACAGAGAGGAAACGACTCACCAGAATAGGATCGGATGTACTGAAGTGTACGAAATATGGCCACAAGCGCTGCAGTGAATACACTGCAGCCAGCGGGCAAGGAATGCTGTTCAATATGGCCTCTGTGGACATAGACCATCAGCCATCGAGCCGTCGGTGTAAACAACTTTAGAGTGCCAGAACACGTCAAGAATCTAGATGAAGTGACAGAGGAGAGTGGCTGGGTTAATGGAGTCCCTAGGGCCATGCAAAAAGTCCAGACGAAGTTTCGGCCGAGGTGTACACCATGAAGATGTACGTGAATGGACCTCAAGTAGAGGTAGTAAAAGGAAGACTCTAGTTCGGAGAGAAGGGCCGCCGATGCGGGAGATGAACTGCCGCGGGTGGGAAAAAGAGACGGTAATTCGGATGCTCAGGAGAACTACGAATGTGTGCAACATAGGTGGCGAGTAGTTGTGCACGTCGGATCCGCAATGGAGGACTCCAGCCTCGAACAGGACACTGGTCATTGGACTCGTTCTAACAGCTCCCGGCGCTAGGCGAACGCCACAGTGGTGCACTGTGTCGAGTAAAAGCAATGCTGAGGGCGCCGCCGAACCGTAAACTAGACTCCGTAGAGCTACAGCAGCGTAGAGCGATCAGCACCCCAGTTGGTGTTGCTCAGGCAGCGGAAAACACTGAGGTGCTGCCAGGACTCCCTCTTAAGCTGACGAAGATGAGGTAGCCAAGTCAATCGTGCTCCGAAAACCAGTCCTAAGAATCTATACGTCTCCATTACAGTGAGTGGATCGTCAGGTTCCGTATGCACGGTACGACACAGACAGAAGTGTATGACACACGACTTCGCAGCTGAAACCTGGAAGCCGTGGGCTCGAGCCCATGACTGCGCCTTGTGAATGGCTCCCTCTAGGCACCGTTCAGAAACACCAGTATTGGAGGAGCAATACGAAATGCAGAAGTCGTCTGCATACAGCGAAGATGAGACCGACGGCCCTTCTGCTGCTCCTAGGCCGTTGATGGCCGCTAAAAATATACACTCAATATGGAAACATGCAGAACGCCCTTCTCCTGTATACAAGGGGAACTATGGAAGGCACCAACCTGGACACGGAAAGTAGGAGCGACAGGAACTTTTAGATAAAAATCAGGAGCGGGCCCCAGAGGCCCCAATCATACAATTTGGCAAGGATATGATGTCGCCAGATCGTGTCGTCTGCTCCTGTTTCCGTCGTTTTATAAACAGGCGAACGCGGGCACGGAGCCGCTTAAAGGCTATTAGGTATTCTAGGGAAGAGTGCCGCTTATGTCGCTGTAGAGCTCGCCGACGCTCTTTAATTGCCTCAGCGACTTTCGGCTACCATCAACGGACTGTCTTTCGCCGGGGGCACCCTAGAGAACGAGGGATCGTGTTTTCCACGGTAGAAATTATCGTTGTAGTGACCTGCCCACTCACAACATCGATAGCACCACGTGGGGAAGATTAAACCTTCTTTAAAGCCCATCTGAGTAGGCGTCCGTGGGCATGACTCTGGTGGAGTGACAGGAAGATAGGGAAGTGGTCTCTACCACCATGTGCTCTCCAATGGATGGATGGGATGAGTCCTGGGCTGCACATTGATAAATCAGTGGCCGAGTAACCACCATGAGCCACACTGAAATGCGTGTCGGCCCAGTATTTAAGAGGCAGAGATCGAATTGGGACAGTAAATTTTCGACGTGTTTAGGGAGCTGATCAATCAGTGCAGCCAATACTTTCAGGAGTACATCTGGAGGGAGATATACATTGCAGACAATTATTTCCCGAGATCGTCCATATCCTGACAGCCATAGCTTCAAGAGGAGTTTGAAGGGGCACAGGTTCACTACATACCGAGTTCAGGACATAAACACAAACTCCGCCTAACACTCTATTATATTCGCTATGGGTCTTGTAATATCACCTGTAGCCATGAAGGGTAGGGGTCCGCACTGCCGGGAACCAGGTTTCCTCCTGAGCAATGCAGAAAGCAGGTATAAAGCTTAACAGTTGCTGTAGATCAGCCAGGCGGTGGAAAAAACCACCGCAATACCATTGGAGGATGATGTGATCGTGAGACTGGGAAGCCATGAAACACTCAATGAGGCAGTCTACGCCTCAGAGTCACCTGCTGCCACCGACTTATTTCCTGAACAGGCTATATCCATTGTGTCTGAGGGTCTGGAGAGATCTAGGTCCTCAGCAGATGCCAGAATCTTCACCTCAGACACAGAGCTTGTAGATAGCGCTGGTGTGGGTGCCACCTCAATTCCCTTTGTCTTAGGGGTCTTCTTTCTGGATTTCTCTCGCTGATCCTTGGGTTTCTCTGGCTGGGAGGGCTTCACTGATTCAGTCTCTGGGACTGAGGATGATCATAAAGCCCTATGACCAGCTGCTTTTGGGTGTTCAGCCACTGACAGGTATCATCTTGCCCACTAGCAGAAATCTGGGCAAGGAGTGACCCAAGGGGCCCCTTCCTAGCGAGAGGAGCCGAAGAAGACTTACGCTTCTCCAGCTGAAAAGTGGGGACCAGTGTCCCTGATGGTTGGGGGACAGTGCTCCTGAGGTTGGTGATGTGGGAGCAACACAGATGGGAGGCGGGACGCATGGAGTATTGGGATGGGATGGACGTCCACAATCTCGACATGTGATGCTGGAAATACAGCGGGAAGACGTATGGCCAAACTTCCAGCACTTAAATCACCGCATTGGGGGACGGATATATGACTTGACATCACAGCGGGTAATGTGTCACCCTCGAAGGCCAAGATGAAGGCACTGGTGACAACCTGATTATCCCTCAGACCCCGATGGACGTGCTGGACGCAATGAACTCCTCGTCGCTCTAAGTTGGCGCGCAGCTCGTTGTCAGACTGCAAAAGAAGGTCCCTGTTGAATATAATACCCTGGACCATATTTAAGCTCTTATGAGGCTTGATGGTAACAGAAACATTCCCCAGCTTGTCACAAGTGAGTAATGCCCGTGACTGGGCAGAGGATGCCGTTTTTATCTAGACTGACCCAGAACGCATTTTGGACAAGCCCTCTACCTCCCCAAACTTGCCCTCTAAATGCTGTGCAAAAAACTGAAGCTTCATCGAGACAGAAGAGTCCCCATTAGCTCTCATACATACGAGGTCCCGGGTTGAATAGGCTATGCTGCCATTCTTAGCCTGGCGTTCCTCCCATGGTGTGGCCAGAGAAGGGAACGATTTGGGGTCGTATTTCTTGACATTGAAGTTAGACCTCGATCGCTTGGAGACTGCTGGAGTTTGACCAACAGCACGAGAGGAGGTACTACGCTTAATTGCGTGTCATCCGCCCTGATGCCACCCATTCTGACCAGGGGCCCTCCCTATGGACGCCACCTAGCTGCAGCAAAGGCCACCTGGCAGGATGGCCATTGCCGGGAGTCCCGATGCCCCAAAGCGACGGGCATCTACTCCTTGGCATTCATGGTGAGTTCAAGGCGCAGGCATCAGGAGATCGAGCTCTGTGTAGTCAGAGGGCTACAACCAATAGGATATATGGCGGCCCCATCACAACGGACTGGCTACCACGCTGGATATTGGGTTCAAAGAATTCCATGGTCCTCGTCGGCGCAGAAAACGCCACTGCATAGTGGGTGGAGGAAAACGCATCGAGGAAGGTGGCCTTACTCAAGAGATGGAGGATGAGCAGGACTGTAATGCCACGACGAGAAAGTGGGCAAAAGATCTCAATGCACGACGGACACGATGCACCATGTAAGGAGCCCTTCCCCAATTGGCTCGCTCTTCAGGAAAGTTTTGAAAAATGGAGGTCAAACCCTGCAGGGGACCATCACAAAAAGGCCGAAAGGTGTGAGACTCCTTTTTAGTCGCCTCTTACGACAGGCAGGAATACCTCGGGCCTATTCTGACCCCTGGGCCCGCAGGGGGGTGGGGGGGGGGGGGGAGGGAATGTGTCTGTGATACAATATCCACAGTCGACGTCTATCTTCAGGAGTTCTGGGAACCGGGGAGATGAAAAAAATTTTTGATTTGTGTATTTATTCCACATGCGTAGTATACCTCCCGGATTTCATATAGTCCCAGAGGCAGAAGTTTAACTGGGTGAGATCTTGGGGTCTTTCAGGCCAATGTACAGGTCTTCCACGTACGCTCTGCTAATTGACTAAAGTACAGCGAAATTTTGGTACTGTGGTAGGAAGTGTGGGGGGTCTGTTCAGGTGACCTAAGTCAGTTGTATGCATTGGACTGTCCTGCATTCCAATCAAGCGAACAATGACGACTCAGCTAATGGAGCCAATTAGAACTAGATTATCAAGTTACACGCATTCGTAGTGAAGCTTACCAGCCACGGCAACGTGATGTCGAGCACAGGGAACAGAAATAAAAATGTCAAAAGAAAAAAATATTTAAAGTAATCATTGGCAGAAATCATTTATAACCTCGGGGAAAGTTGATCAAGCATGATGGATACATGCATGGTGCCTCGCTTAAGTGCGAGACGCTGGCCCAAACAGGACTTATATTGTTTTTTAAATATGGACGCATGTGATCGTCGAGAAGAGGTGGGAGCAACAAGATGATTCTAGAGTTACGAGCTCGTTATAAATGCAAATCTCTAAATTTTTTGTTACTCCTTTCATATTATGAATGTATTTCAGCTCGTGACGTGCGCAAATGCATTTAAGCTCGTTACCACATCTGACATGTGTATACAAACTGCGCAATACCCAAGCAGCAGAACAGGGATGTATCTCAGGCATGTCCTGGAAAGTAAGTCCGCGCTGGGCAGTTTGCTTGCTGTACTGTGTTTTTAACAGTAATGCTTAAAAATGGATTTCGTAGCAAATTGGTGAAGGAGTTTCGTAAGTGTTCAGACACGTGCGTCGCATATTTCACGAACTTCTCACTGCCATCAGAGCATCGTTTGCTGTCAACTCCGAAATGCATGTTTTTTTTTCAGTGTCTGAGAAAGACAACGTCTTTTAAAGAATTGGTGTGCTCGGTTCACACATAAAAATCTGATAAGAAGAAGGCTCCATAACATTGTCAGTAATATGGGACTGCTATAGGCAAAAGTGTACAACCTTCCTAAACTGAACGGGAAACTAATTCCAGGATTCTAAAGCGGCATGCTCAAAGAACAGCTAAAGAGAGCGTCTACAAAGGAGACTGTTTACAAAACAGTCGTGCATCTTTGAAGGTTTATCAGGCATGTGGGACCCTTACCAAAGAGGACCAGCAGGGGATAGCAGCCTAAATTTAGAACTAGCTTCTCCGGTTTAACATGGACTCCAAATCTTGGCGCCACTTGCCATTTCTCACTTTAACAAATAATTAACAAATCCGAAAAAAGCGAGAAATGAAAGAAAACCAAGGATAACTGTGGTGTTGAATACCAGATCTTTAATTTAATAGTCCAGCGTTTACTGACTGCATCACCGAGCCCGGTGAGCATTTCTGTACAAACGTCAGACGTATAGATACTGTATTTCAATAGTAGGCAGCTTATTACTTTGTATAAAACTCGTGAAAGTTGCGAGAATGAACTTGGCAAGTTCTCAGTTATGAAGCAAGAAAAGGTAGCGATAGCTTCCCAGAATTTCGATGAAGGTGTCACTTGAATGTATGAGGAACAGTCAAATGAAAAAAAACCTCCACAACGGGACCAAGGAACGGTTTCATCCAAAGTAATCATCATACGCGTTAAGTCATGTGTCCCACTGGGAGACGAGATGATCAAGTCTTCTTTTGTAGAAGGACATCGGACGCTGACCGATCCACAAAGGCAACCAATCTTGCACTTCCTCGTCCTACTGAAACCGACATCAATGCATGGCTTTTTTCATGTCGCCAAAGATGTGAAAATCACACAGTGAAAGACCCGGGCTGTTCTGAGGATGTTGCAGAGATTCCCAACCATATCGATGAAGCGTAGTCTTCGTCCAATTGGCAAATCGTCCAATTCGCAGTGTGAGGGCGGGCATTATCGTGTGACAGGATGTTTCTGTCCGGGCGTTTTGACTTTATGGCGCTGCAGTTTCTGCCGAGTGTCTCTATAAAAGTGAGCACTGATTATGATTCCAGTCTCGAGGAACTCGACGAGCAGAAGGCTCCTGCAGTCGAAGAAGGAGGTCATCATGACCTTACCGGAACTTATGTGAAAAGCTTTGTCAGAGATGACCTCCAACATCCTCCGTACGGTCCGGATCTTTCACCAACTGAGTTTCACATCTTCGGCGACGTGAAGAAAGACACCCATGGACGTCGGTTTCAGTCGGACGAAGAAGTCCAACAGTAGGTGTGGCTGTGGATCCGTCAGTGACCGACCGCGTTCTGCGAAACAGGAACTGTTCGTTTCATCTCCCAGCGGGATAAATGTGTTAACGGGTGTGCTGGCTACATTTGAATGGAACCATTCCATGGTCCCATTGTAGCGGGTGTTGGGTTTTATTTTACTACCCTTTATATAACGAGTTGCTGGTTTGCTTCATCCGCTAAAATGGCTATCGCCGTATGGGATCACGACACTCTAACCTGCAGAGACATCTGCTGAAACGTGCTTAGCCAAGCTGCTTTCCTGAGTTACGTCAACATCAAGTTTAAAGAAAAAGTCTATTGTCTTTCATGACTGATATATACATTATTCTATTCAGAACGGAAAATGACGCTGTATATTAAATTTTAGTGAAGGTCGTGTATGCTACAACGTCCCCTTCATTTCAATTAAAGAAATCCATCAGAGACTGTAAGTCATCAAATTTGGTTTTGCTTATTTTGGCTTTGTTTAAGTGCAACTGAAAGTTTCTTCCCTAAGTGCTGCAGATATTTGTCTGTGTAGCTGCTCTAATGTGCAGGAAAACACTCATAGTTAAGCAGTTTACAGACCACACCATTGAGAGGAAGCTATGTATCAATTCTGTAGAGAAGAATCTTCCACATGGTCCGTCTCGTGATAAGTCAGATTTTCATGTTAACAGTGACACTGTTTGCAGTAGATCTGTTATTGTTATGTGGGCATCTTATCTTCCTCCATAACGGAAGTGACCAAACGGGAACAATGTGATGATGCAGATTCCCTGCAAGTACCTGAAAAAAAAAGTAACACCAAGGATTTCAGGCCCAAATTGTTCTGTGCAAGTCCTGCAAGAAATTTAAATGACTTCGAAATTATAGAAGTCATATGGCGTTAATTTGAGTTTTTTCCTCTAATTTTCGGTTGTCTGTACCTATTTACAAGACGTGAACTTTACTGTGGTTTCAACTGAATTATAGAGAAACAAAACTTTTAAGTACGAAAAGTATTCTAGAAATTAAAATGTAAGACATAATCAAATTTTTTCTCGTTAATATACATAATGTGCGGAATTAAATAGGTATAGTGTATCAGCCATCGTGTTATATATTTCTAGTAAAAATTTGATCTGCCTCACATGTGTGTTATGGGATTAAATATTGTCTAAATTTGAGACAGCATTGCAGAAAACCTAATGCATCAATTTTTGTTATTGTTCTTTCGTAAACACTAGTATGGTTCAAATGGCTCTGAGCACTATGGGACTTTACTGCTGAGGTCATCAGTCCCCTAGAACTTAGAACTACTTAAACCTAACTAACCTAAGGACATCACACATGTCCATGCCCGAGGCAGGATTCGAACCTGCGACCGTAGCGGTCTCGCGGTTCCAGACTGTAGCGCCTAGAACCGCTCGGCCACCCCGGCCGGCGTAAACATCAGTACATCTTATATTTTTTTTCAAAATAAATGTAAAGTATTCTGAATTAACTGAGGTAAACTCCGGAACTGTATAAAATGGTTAGAATTAAAGTGCAGCTACTCACAGAGATCGTGTGGGCTGTAGTTGTCGTACGACGGAGAAAGTAAGTAGGTATTCTAATGCGTTAATGTCGAACCAATTTAGGCCTGGAAAAAAGTTCCAGTTTTGGCCACCAGGTGCAAATCTGGCACTGTGAATACAAGAAAGATTTATAGAAGTATTTCCTTGCATAACGGATTAGCAACGGGACATGGGCAGGAAAGGTCAAAAAGTGAGATAAGTATAATGTTGAATTTATGATTACTTATCGCTTACGCAATTTGTTCACTATGAGCATCTGAGACTTCAACGAGATGCTGCGTACCTGAAAGGACGTCATCAACAGTTGCTAGCAGCACTTCCGGTAGCAAATGTATGCTGGCCTTCGGATCAGAAAAAAATGGTTCAAATGGCTCTGAGCACTATGGGACTTAACATCTTAGGTCATCAGTCCCCTAGAACTTAGAACTACTTAAACCTAACTAACTAAGGACATCACACATATCCATGCCCGAGGCAGGATTCGAACCTGCAACCGTAGCAGTCCCGTGGTTAGGGACTGAAGCGCATAGAACCGCATGGCCACCTTGGCCGGCTTCGGATCAGAAACAAGCCCAACGTGCCCCTGCTAAATGCTTTCTCAGATATCTCCAGGGTCAAAAGTCAGATGGATTCAGATCAGGTGATTGAGAGAACATCTTCGTGGAAGGTTGCATTAAGCGGATCTTTCACTGGACGAACAAAATGTGGTATGTGGTTTCCTCAAAGTCGCACCATTCCAAAGCAGGAATCACATTATGTTCAAGGAGGTCTCGGTAACCTGCAAACGTGACGGCACACCCGACAGCCCCTCTTGGTGCATTCTCTTCAAAGACGAACGGACGGATAATAAACATGCTTTGATTCTACACCACACAGTCACGTACTAAGAGTACAACGGCTCTTCGTGCAGGCCGAGCGGTTTAACTGCACCCCAAATTCGGCAGTTCTGTGTATTCACTGCACCCTGTAGTGTAAAAAATGACTCTTTACTCGACAGAATATTGCCCGTCGAGATGTCAACAACTTCGATCGATGCCAGAAACTGAAGACCAAATTCAGAACGTCGCTGCGGTTCATGGGGTTTCATTTGCTGCATCGTCTAAATTTTGTACAGGTACCAGTGAGATACAGACCGCAATACTTCCCGTGCTGTTCACGATGGGATGCACAAATCCAGTGACATTGCGCGAGCACTAGCGCTACTCGAGCACGTGATGCATTGTCAGTTACAGCAACAGCAACCTCGTCAATAACTTCCACCGGGATAGGCGGCCTGCCTCTTCACGAGGCGGCACCAAACTCACCTGTGTTATCAAATTTGAACTATTTAATGTCATCGGGCTTCGCCGCAGGCCTTTCAGTCGACGATTCTGAATGCACAGTCCTTCTTCCTGATAGCCATACCGTTCACTCACGCTACGACTTGTCAAATGTCAGCGTGGACGTCGTATCGTCATACAAACATCGTCATACAAACATGTTCAGGTCCGGTCCAAAACCCTTCCCGTCAGCCAACCGATAATTCAATTAAAACTATGGGCGTTGAATGTCGCATGGTACTCTGCTCGGTGCCTGTAGTTTTAACTGAATCTTCGCCCAGGTAAGCTCGTAGTTTGCACCTGGTGGCCAAAATTGAAAGGAATTGTTTCTCGGCATAAATCGGATCCATATTAAAGCATTAGCATATCTACGAACTTTCACTGTCGTACGATAATTACAGCCCACACTGGATCTCCGTAAGTAGCTTCTCGTCAGTTGCAACCACCCAGTAAAAAAGAAATTTTACATGAAAAAATACGTGATATTTTTCACTTGAGATAGAGCCGGAAAAGTACCCAGTCTCCTGAAGGGCACGTTTACCTCAGTCCGGTAACAGAATCGTCTTTGTCACTCATCATACCACCAATCCAAAGCTGAAGAACTCTAGACCTCGTAGTGTCTTAGACTCAAAACAGTTCTTACTTCAACCCAGTCGATGAGGAGCACCTTTGCGGGACAGAACAGCCGCCTGCTAGTAGCATAACGGCAGCGACGTACACTAAAGAACCAAAGAAACTGGTACACCTGCCTAACATCTTGTAGGCCAACGCGAGCACGCAGAAGTGCCGCAGTACGACGTGGCATGGACTCGTCTAATGTCTGAACTAGTGCTGGAGGGAACTGACACAAGAATCCTGCAGGGCTGTCCATAAATCCGTAAGAGTACGAGAAGGTGGATATCTCTTCTGAACAGCACGTTGGCAGGCATCCCAGATATGCTCAATAGTGTTCGTGCTTGGGGAGTTTGGTGGCCAGCGAGAGTTTTTAAGCTCAGAAGAGCGTTCCTGGAGCCAATCTGTAGCAATTCTGGACGTGTGGTTTCGCATTGTCCTGCTGGAATTGCCCAAGTCCGTAGAATGGATGCCTACGTACGTGTCACGTGTCTGCGTCGTATCTATACCTATCAGGAGTCGCATATTACTTCAACTGCACACGTCCCACGTCATGACAGAGCCTCCACCAGCTTGAACAGTCACCTACTGACATGCTGGGTCCATAGATTCATGAGGATTTCCCCATACGAGCACACGTCCATCCGCTCGATACAGTTTGAAACGAGACTCTCCGACCAGGCAACATGTTTCCAGTCATCAACAATCCAATATCGGTGTTGACGGGAACAGGCGAGGCGTAAAGTTTTGTGTTGTGCAGTCATCAAGGGTACACGAGTGGGCCTTCGGCTCCGAAAGCCTATATCGATGATGTTTCGTTGAGTGGTTCACACGCTGACACTTATTGATGGCCTAGCTTTGAAATCTGCAGCAGTTTGTGGAAGGATTGCACTTCTGTCACGTTGAACGATTCTCTTCAGTCGCCGTTGGATCATTTTCCGGCCGCAGCGATGTGACAGATTTGATAATGTTTTAGCGGATTCCTGATATTCGCGGTACGCTCGTGATGTGGTCGTACGGAAAAATCCTCACTTCATCGCTCGTGCGCCGACGTTCAAACTCACTTAAATCTTGTTAATCTGCCATTGTAGCAGCAGTAATCATTCTAACAAGTGCACCAGAGATTTGTCTTATATAGGCGATGCTGCATATTTACATATATCTGTATTTGAAGACGCATGCCTGTACCAGTTTCTTTGACGGTTCAGTGTATTATATAAAGGTGAATGCTAGAGGCAACTCACGTTTGCGACAGATGCTGACGGCAGACACGCGGACGGCGGGCGAGCGCAAGGAGATGCTACCGCGCGAGCGGCGCACGGCCACCAACCTGGACACGCTGTGGGACTTCGACGGCGTGCTCAAGTACTCGCCCATCTTCTACGGCTACTACACGAACCGCGACGCCGCCGACACGGGCTACCGCCTGCCCTTCGCCTACTTCATGACCGGCATCGCCGTCTACGCCTACAGCTTCGTCGCGACACTGCGCAAGTAGGTCACCAACTCTGGCTGAGTCTGTTTCCTGTCCCAGCAACCCCACCGCACTTGCTATACAAGTAATTTATACTTACTCTCCCGCCAGCACAAGTGATTTAGGTTTGAAAAAAGTTACGAGTGGAGAAACAGAGACACCGTGTTGGTCACTTTGTATTACAAGTTTCAACTTTTGTTACAGGTCTTCTTCAGTTCTAGTGTCTAATTATAGCAAAACACTTTTTGTCAGCCAACCGATGATTCAATTAAAACTACGGACGTTGAAACGCTGTAGAAATAGCACCACTGTCAGAATGTCGTCAAATTGCAACTGAGTATTATTGGAGGAGGAGGAAAACGTATGATAGAAGAAAAAAGTAGTGTGAAAATTGATCACTGGATGGCGCTGTATGTGTCAGAATACGTAAATGATAATATCTGTCATGCGCACGACCCAATGAAGTTGGTATAATCACACCGCGTACACGGCTCTTCCTCGTTTCTCGTCTTCGACTTTCGCCATGACTGTCTCAATGCAGGTAAACCAGTGTTACAAGAATGATGACTGTGCACACGTCGCTCTGCAGATGTTCCGGACACTGAAGGGTTTGAAAGAAGGCATTGGTCCGATGACTGCCGTGGATTTGGAGAAAATGATTCGGAAATTCGAAAAGACGAGTTCTTTTGGTGTGCAACCTGGTAGAGGGAGGAAACGAATTGATTCGACGTCAGTGGAAGCAGTGGCCACAGCAATGCAGCAGGAGACGAGTGGTGGTGTGCAAACGTGTAGTGCACGGAGATTTGCCCGAACATTGGACATACTCGTAAGCAAAGTGCGTACAATCCTACGAAACATCCTTTTTTCCTATGAAATGATAATTAAATCAAGACCCTAAGCTGTCGACAGGCGTTGATATACACCAACGGGGACAGTTGAAAGTGTGTGCCCCGACCGGAACTCAAACCCGGTATCTCCTGCTTACATGGCAGACGTTCTATCCATCTGAGCCACCTAGGGCAGAAAATGGTTCAAATGCCTCTGAGCACAATGGGACTTAACTTTTGAGGTCATCAGTCCCCTAGAACTTAGAACTACTTAAACCTAACTAACCTAAGAACATTACATACATCCATGCCCGAGGCAGGATTCGAACCTGCGAACGTAGCGGTCGCGCGGTTCCAGACTGTGGCGCCTAGAACCGCTCGGCCATTCCGGCCGTCACCGATGGCACAGTGGATAGTGCGACTGCGGGGATTTATCCCTTGCACGCTCCCCGTGAGACCTACATTCCCCGCGCCGGCCGCGGTGGCCGAGCGGTTCTAGGCGCTTCAGTCTGGAACTGCGCGACCGCTACGGTCGCAGGTTCGAATCCTGCCTCGGGCATGGATGTGTGTGATGTCCTTAGGTTAGTTAGGTTTAAGTAGTTCTAAGTTCTAGGGTACTAATGACCTCAGCAGTTAAGTCCCATAGTGCTCAGAGCCATTTGAACATACATTTCAAACGTAATGTCCACACACTACATTCGTAGTGCCCTTGCCCATTACACTCATTACTCGCGGCAGACAATCTTACCGAGTCCCGTAAGAGTTCGGGCAATTCGTGTGCATCCAGCACAGAAGAAAAAGATCAATGACCGGTTAGCCTCAACTATGGGCAGGGGCAGGGACACTACGAATGTAGTGTGTGGACATTAAGTTGGGAATGTGGGTCTCACGGGGACCGTGCAATGGATAAACCCTGCAATCGCACTATCCTCTGGCCCCTGGTGGCTGAGATGGATAGAGTGTCTGCAATATAAGCAGGAGATCCCGGGTTCGAGTCCCGGTTGGGGCACACATTTTCAACTGTCCCCGTTGACGTATATCAACGCCTGTCGACAGCATAGGGTCTTGATTTGATTATCATTTCATTCTAAGAGAGCTGCACGGTCACCGATGGTATCTGTTCTTTCTGAAGAAATAGTGTCGCCGAAGTTGGAACATAAACTGTTTAGTTTCACCGATTAGTTGCGCAAACGCGCGGCGCGCATGCGCAGTGGCCGGTAGCGCAGTTGCCTGCAACCTAGTGTCGTCGTGTAAACTAGGCTTAAGACAGAATGCCATTTGTCACCGTTGCAGGCACATGGCGCTGTAAGGAAAGTGTATAAGCTGCAGAAAAGAATTTTGAATCATTCTAACGATATACAAGCAGCAAATGGCGAAATAAACTGTTATAAGCGACTTTGAAAAGGCCAGGCTGTTAAGGCCCGGCCTCTGGGAAACCGCATCTCGGAAACGGCGAAGCTTATCGGCTGTTCACGTGGTACTTTTTTGAACGTCTAACGGAAGTGTCTGGAGGAAGGTAAATCGACTAGTAGGCGACAGGTTACTGGATATCCACGCCTCATCGCAGAACGCGGTCATACGCCTGCCCGCTCTATAAAGCTGTGTGGGTGGAATTTTGTGGCAGATCTGACGACAGAGTACAATGAAAGTGCAGACACACGTGTTTCGGAGCGCTCCGCGTTTAGCGCACATTGTTGAACATAGGGCTCTGCAGCAGAGAACTTGCACCCATCCAAAGCTGACCAAACGACATCGTCAGTTACAACTGCAGTGGGCATGAGATCATCTAGATTGGGGGATGGCAGATCTAATAACATTGGCTGTCCTGTCCGGAGGAAGAAGTATTATGCTACGATGGACATTCGCCTTGGTTTCCATTGCACCTGTGGTAGTAATCGAGGGCATCATGACAGCTGCGGGTAGTGAACATTATTGCGGACTACCAGCACCCCTTCACATTGTCTTCTCTGACAGTGATAGCTCCTTCCAGCAGGATAAATGTCCGTGTCACAATACTAGAACCGTCTAAAGTGGTTTGACGAGCAAGACGATCATATCATGGCCACCAAAGTAACCTGATATGAACCCGATGGAACGCGCCTGGGTCGCTGTCGGGAGATGACTCCGGTCCTACAAGCTACTAGCTCTTAAATTACGAGGATTGAGTGAACTGTGCTTAAGCTTCTTAAGCCGAGCGGTTCTAGACGCTTCAGTCCGGAATCGCTCGACTGCTACGGTCGCAGGTTCGAATCCTGCCTCGGGCATGGATGTGTGTGATGTCCTTAGGTAAGTTAGGTTTAAGTAGTTCTAAGTTCTACATCAACATCTACATTTATACTCCGCAAGCCACCCAACGGTGTGTGGCGGAGGGCACTTTACGTGCCACTGTCATTACCTCCTTTTCCTGTTCCAGTCGCGTATGGTTCGGGGGAAGAACGACTGTCTGAAAGCCTCCGTGCGCGCTCTAATCTCTCTAATTTAAATTCGTGATCTCCTCGGGAGGTATAAGTAGGCGGAAGCAGTATATTCGATACCTCATCCAGAAACGCACCTTCTCGAAACCTGGCGAGCAAGCTACACCGCGATGCAGAGCGCCTCTATTGCAGAGTCTGCCACTTGAGTTTGCTAAACATCTCCGTAACGCTATCGCGGTTACCAAATAACCCTGTGACGAAACGCGCCGCTCTTCTTTGGATCTTCTCTATCTCCTCCGTCAACCCGATCTGGTACGGATCCCACACTGATGAGCAATACTCAAGTATAGGTCGAACGAGTGTTTCGTAAGCCACCTCCTCTGTTGATGGACTACATTTTCTAAGGACTCTCCCAATGAATCTCAACCTGGTACCCGCCTTACCAACAGTTAATTTTATATGATCATTTCACATCAAATTGTTCCGCACGCATACTCCCAGATATTTTACAGAAGTAACTGCTACCAGTGCTTGTTCCGCTATCATATAATCATACAATAAAGGATCCTTCTTTCTATGTATTCGCAATACATTACATTCGTCTATGTTAAGGGTCAGTTGCCACTCCCTGCACCAAGTGCCTATCCGCTGCAGATCTTCCTGCATTTCGCTACAATTTTCTAATGCTGCAACGTCTCTGTATACTACAGCATCATCCGCGAAAAGCCGCATAGAATTTCCGACACTATCTACTATGTCATTTATATATATTGTGAAAAGCAATGGTCCCATAACAGTCCCCTGCGGCACGCCGGAGGTTACTTTAACGTCTGTAGACGTCTCTCCATTGAGAACAACACGCTGTGTTCTGTTTGCTAAAAACTCTTCAATCCAGCCACGCAGCTAGTCTGATATTCCGTAGGCTCTTACTTTGTTTATCAGGCGACAGTGCGGAACTGTATCGAACGCCTTCCGGAAGTCAAGAAAAATAGCATCTACCTGGGAGCCTGTATCTTGTATTTTCTGGGTCTCATGAACAAATAAAGCGAGTTGGGTCTCACACGATCGCTGTTTCCGTAATCCATGTTGATTCCTACAGAGTAGATTCTGGGTTTCCAAAAACGACATGATACTCGAGCAAAAAACATGTTCTAAAATTCTACAACAGATCGACGTCAGAGATATAGGTCTATAGTTTTGCGCATCTGCTCGACGACCCTTCTTGAAGACTGGGACTACCTGTGCTCTTTTCCAATCATTTGGAACCTTCCGTTCCTCTAGAGACTTGCGGTACACGGCTGTTAGAAGGGGGGCAAGTTCTTCCGCGTACTCTGTGTAGAATCGAATTGGTATCCCGTCAGGTCCAGTGGACTTTCCTCTGTTGAGTGATTCCAGTTCTAGGGGACTGATGACATCAGATGTTAAGTCCCATAGTGCTCAGAGCCATTTGAATAATTTTTTAAGCATCTGGTAGCACATGGCTTAATGCATCAGGTCTAAGCAGAATCGCTGCTGTATTACGTACCACAGGAGGATCAAAACACTGTTAAACAGGTGGTCATAATGTTTTGGATGATCGTTGTAGATATTAATGTCAGTGAAGTTTAGAAATAGTTAAAAAGGCTCAGTGGAATCATTGACAGATTCCGTATTCAATTTACACATATTAGCTCGTTTGGAAACTAAACTCACAGGCCCAACGATACCGACCGACCGCCGTGTCATCCTGAGCCGATAGGCGTCACTAGAAGCGGATATGGAAGGCCGTGTGGTCAGCACTCCGCTCTCCCGGCCGTTTTCAGTTTTCATGATCGGAGTCAATGTTTATTAATCAAATATCTTCTCAGTTGGCCTCACATGGCTGGGTGCAACCCACTTGCCAACAGCGCACTGCAGACCCGGACAGTCACCCATCCAAGTACTAGCCAAGGCCGACAGCGCTGAATTTCAGTGACATGACGGAAACCGATGGTAACCACTGCGGCAAGGCCATTTGTCTGTTAGTTCCTACGTCTACCGTAACTTGCTGCAGGTCCCTTGATCAGTGAAACACCCAGTGATAAAACAACCGTCCAATCTGATTAACGTCCCTCTATCGTAGAAACATAAAACATACACTGATTTCAAATGTATTAAAGTATCTTGAACAGAACTACCTTCTCCATACCAGTAAGTATGAATTCCGAAAATGTCGACCATGTGAAACCCGACTCGTGCTATTCTCAAATGGTATTCTGAAAGCCATAGTTCAAGGCAATCAGGTGGATCGAGTATTTCTAAACTTCTGGAACTATTTGACTAGGTACGACACCAACTTTTCGTGAAAAAAGTACGGTTATACGTGATATTAAAAAAGAGTTGTGACTGGATTTCATATTAGAGTGGACACAGCATTGCAACTTGGATAATCATCGAGAGAAATAGAAATAACTTCACGCGTGCCCGAGAGTAGTGTGTTGGGATTCTTCTTCGTGTTGTATGTTAATCTCCTGGCAGATAATACTAACAGTAACCACAGACTTTTACAAACAAAGAGTTATCTATATCAAAGTACTATCACAACAAGCGGAAAAGTAGTGCCCCGTGACTACAACTCTGAACCACCACTGGAATCAGTGAACTCATAAAAATATCTCGGTACAACAGTTCGTAGGGTTATGGAATGGAAAGATAGCTTAGCCTTAGCTGTAGGTAAATTGGACCACATACTTCGGTTCACTGGCATCCCG
Organism: Schistocerca americana; assembly: GCF_021461395.2. NCBI lineage: Eukaryota > Metazoa > Arthropoda > Insecta > Orthoptera > Acrididae > Schistocerca > Schistocerca americana. The sequence goes on from NC_060122.1 coordinate 330,396,720, forward strand.
TCTTAGAATATTGCTCAAATATCCAGTAACCACAGCAATTAGAATGGATGGTGAAAGTAAACAAGAAATGGTAGCACGAACAGACAGGGATTTTTTTGGCTCACGGGAAGGTGAGTACAGTTTTGCAGGATATTTAAGCTACCATTCTTCTCGCGCCCATACGAGACTGGAAAGGGAAGGAAACCTAACATATAGTAGGTAAGTAATCTCTGACATACACTTCACAGTAGTTTGAAGAGTATGTATGTATGTAAATGCAAACGTGGTACGTGCTTTCGAGTATCGAAGCATCTGCTAATATTTGCCTGCCCCGTATTACGATGTTTAATGTCGCAGCAGTATGCTGCGCATCATGCTTGCCGACCGTGGGAAAGCCACGATTGGACACTGGTGCTGTAGTCCTGGATTTATACATATTCAGTGAGGTGTATTATTCAGTATCGGCGTTTGTGATTCGGAATACTGCCTGTTATGAGCAGCTAAAGCATCGACGCTTTCGGCTTATTCAATCGTCCACGTACAATAACGGTCGCATCAATTAGGCCGTTTCGTAACAACGATGCACATTTGTATCTAACTTCTGAAAGCCACCGTGAAGTACATAATCATTCTTTGTCAAAAACAAAATGAACGGTTAAATGGAAAAGGACAAAAAGAACTCGTTGTTACGTCTAGTGTTTAATTTGAGATTTACGTTCATCAGCAGTAATCTGCTTGTGCATTATTCTCTCTGGCAAACTTTCGCTGTACAGTCACCCTCTATGTACTTTTTTGGTTCATGTTTTCGTCTACTGTTATGCTTGCATTCATTTCTGCAGTGATTGTAAGTTATTACTGTTTTATACGAGCAGTGTTTTATTCTCAGGTACTTATCTTGACAGAATTATGTGCTTTTACACAAACACTTGATCTTTCTCAATAATAAGGCGCACTGCAAACTTCAGACATGACCCAGATTAAGCAGCTAGATCTGTGTGGAAAAAGAGTGCTTCCCGCGGCCAAATAAGTGATCTTGCTTGGTGCTTTTTGTCTTTAGCCGTCACATATCGGAAGGACTGTTTCTATTGACATGTTGACGTTACAGTCCTTTGTGTTTGTTACCTGTCGATAGAACCTCACATTCTGTATTCAGACACTGAGGTAACGATTGCTTGAATGGTTATCAAACATTAGTACTGTTGCATCCTCAGGCGATGGCATTTAGAAATAGGAACATTGGCTTCATTACACCTAATGAAACTTCTGTAGCTCCACGTGCAGCTCCATCGCTATGACGTTATGTTACGATATTTGGTTTCTCTTGTTATTTACTACTAACAAAACTGGAAGCTGCAGTCTGTAAAGAAATTACACTTTTTCTTTGATCTGGATCTTGGCTATAGATTTCAGTGGAGGAGAACTGATACAAGCACTTATGACAGCGATAACAGAGCAAGTATAAAAAACAGCAGCCTACAGACAGTTACAATACAAATGCGTTTGGGGTGCATCTCACAGGTATCATGTGATGAATTTTATGGCATGTATGCTCATTTACAAAGATTTTTACCTCGTTTATGAACGCCATATGATTACTTTTTCGTTTGCGTCGTAATTTTTAATTTACTGCCATAAAACAAAATGCCCCCTACATTTTCTTACATGTGCGTGTTCCCTGCATAGGTACTTCTCAGTACAAAACTTTCACTTCTTACCGCTTGTTTCTCACCGTACTGTATCGTATTATACTGCTTGGATCAGAAATGTTCATATGTATTGAGTGTCCCATTTGCAATATCATTTCAATATGTTGGCTTAAGAACTTCAGTTATTATCGCATAGTACCTCCTAGATCACAGGATTTGAAAATCCTCTGCATTCTTTGGATTCCTGTGATTTGCTTAGAGCATTCCAAAGAATAGTTAAATATTTCAGCAACGAAAGCTAACAATGCTAAATTAAAATTTGGTTCTAAGGAACGACATCCTGTTTGAAGTATTAGACCACTATCCACTGCGACGTTTGAGGCCGCCTGGTGGCGCTGAGGGCACATGACGCGGTAGTAAAAGAATATAAGCTGAGAAGACACGGACGGGGTATCACCGTAGCGAGCATATGGGCTGCAAATGGGCAAATCCATTCAGATAGGCGACTTTGACAAAGGGCAGATAATTATTACGTAGAGCCTGTTAACGAGTATCTCGAAAACGGCGAAGCTGGTCGAATGTTCACGTGCTACTGTCGTGAGCATCTACACAAAGAGGTAAAAGGATAGTAAAACCACCATTAGGCACTCAATGGTTGGACGCCCTCGACACTTCACGGAACGTGGGGTTTGGAGGCTCGTCTGCTCTGCAAAGTGGATGCTCTACCATGTTACCGTAACTACTCTTTTTTTAAATAATTCAACCCGACACATCCACGTGCTCGCATGAGACTAATTCCAGCGTCTGCACGTTCCTGCAGCATTATGACTAGACAGAATCGCAAGCACTTAACATACAAACCAAAACATGTAACACTAGCACTGCAAAAAACAAAACTAAACTCCGTCCGAACAGGCCTTGGAAGACCCAACGGTACCGGCTGACCGCCGTGTGATCCTCAGCCCACAGGCTGAATGCGGACATGGAGGGGCATGTGGTCAGCACCCCGCTCTCCTGACCGTACGTCAGTTTACGCGACCGGAACCGCTACTTCTCAATCAAGTAGCTCCTCAGTTTGCCTCACAAGTGCTTAGAGTAGCACTACAAGACAACTGTAAATGATATTAACACTGCCCCCCCCCCTCCCCCGCCGAGTACAGTCGCGCTCCCGCTACGGTTGAAAATGGATTTACCAGGAGGAAGGTAAAGGCTGTGGTGTGGACAGGGAACCCGAGGGTAACAACAGCAACACTATTCACAGTTACAACGTTTTTAACGGAAAATTTGTCTAACAATGATCAAGCTTAATTTGAGATAGGATATATTTATGATGAATTCTGAAGAAAAAAAATTTAGATCTCGCTCAGCTTGAACAGTCACAGATATACGACGGCTATTCGAGAAATAAGGAACGATAGGTCGCGAAATGGAAACCACCGTGAAAATCAAAACTGTTTTATTTGCATCATTTAGCTACAACTTCCAGCAACTTATCTCCATAGTCGCCAATCTGACTTGGACGTTTGTCGTAGAGTTGTACCAACTTTCCAATACCCTCGTTATAGAAGGCGGCCGTCAGTGCTTTCCGCTAATTCTCTACGCTGGTCTACAGCTCATGGTGTGCCAAAATGTTGTCTTCATAGCCAGCGGTTCATGTGAGCAGAGACGAAACTCAGAGGGAGACAATTACGGGCTGAATTCTGGATAATCAAACATTTCCGATTGAAAACGATGCAGGAGCATCTTTATTGCCCCTGCAGAATGCGGCTGAGAATTGCGTTGAAGAAGGAACCGCAAGACAGTTATGTAATGTTGGCTGCATAGCTTCGGGCGAAATTTCTCAGCAGTCCTTCGTACTTGGCGGGAGACATTATTGTTCTAGGTATCTTTATGTGCTCCCTATGTGCTCAGAACTAAAAATAACGACGTAACGCGATCAGCGGGCATACTAGAGACACTGCCCAACACACTTGTGCAAAACTTCATCGGATTTTCCTAGTGGTTTCCATTTCGCGACCCGATCGTTCCTTATTTTCCGAATAACCTTCGTATTTAAAATAATGATCTCTTAAAAAGATAGAATTAGGTTTAACAAATTCCTTAATAATAGCATTTACGATATTTGTTTTACATATTCAGCAAATATTACGGCAATCAAGATCTTGGACCACTAGCCACTCCCTAAGTTCGTGTCAAAACTTGATGGTAACAAATAGTGACATTAAGAAAATGACTAATTAAATTTGTAACATGAAAAATGCGAATACCAATTAGACAATTAGTTCATTTCAGAAAAAAATCATTTCTCAAGACATACGACTGATTAAAATCGTAAAACCCACATTTAGTAACTGGCTAGTAATAATTTACAGAGATTAAAACGTGATTAAATAAATGAAGCTGACAAGTGCGAGAATTACCTCACAATCGGCTTAACAGTTCATGCATTGTTTACAAGAATAACATACAGAAGAATGGAAAAGAAAACTGAGGACGTGCTAGATGACGATCAGTTTGGCTTTAGGAAAAGTAAAGGCACGAGAGAGGCAATTCTGACGTTGCGGTTAATAGTGGAAACAAGACTAAAGAAAAATCAAGACACGTTCATAGGATTTGTCGACTTGGAAAAAGCGTTCGGCAAGGGAAAATGGTGCAAGATGTTCGAAATTCTGAGAAAAGTAGGGGTAAGCTATAGGGAGAGTCGGGTCATATACAGTATGTACAACAGCTATGAGGGAATAATAAGAGTGGACGACCAAGATCGAAGAGGTCGTATTAAAAAGGGTGTAAGACAAGGATTTAGCCTTTCGCCCCTACTGTTCAAACTGTACATCGAGGAAGCAATGATGGAAATAAAAGAAAGGTTCAGGAGTGTAATTAAAATTAAAGGTGAAACGATATCAATGATACGATTCGCTGATGACATTGCTATGAGTGAAAGTGAAGAAGAATTGCATGATCTGCTGAACGGAACCGGCGAGAAGACCTGCGACACGCTTGCTGTATTGGAACTCCTTGGTGACGCAGCTGTCGTTTCGTCTTCTGATACGCAACATCTGACGATTTTGTCCTCACTTGACAGTGAATGATGGACAGCGGTGGGTTCGCGTGTCACCGGGCAAAAGGCTAAAGAAGGGATTGGCTGCACGGCTGGCTCCTTAAGCCTTAGCAACAGGTATGAGGTGCTGCCCACTGCTGATAACACTTCTGGCCAGCGGGCGATTTTCCTATCCTGTCTGGACAAATGCAGACGGTGGGTACGCCAGTCGTTGGCAACTCCAACGCTAGGCTCGTAATGAAGCCCTCAGGGAAACCGTGCAGGGCGGGAAAGAATGCCTCTGTGCAGGCGGTATGTTTGCTGGGACGTGGGTCTCTGCCGTGACGTGGACGAGGCTCTGCCGGTGGCTATCGAACACACTGAGTGCAACCGACTACAAATAGTGGCATATGTTGACTAATGACGCTTGCCGCCTGTGTTCTAAGGTTATCCTCGGTTCTTTTCGGTGGTTGACTGATTTGGTGAAGGCAACCATAAAACTAGGCGATTAAGGAGGTTATAGTTTTCTGCAATGCAAAAAAAAACTAACATGCAGAATCAGTTGAAAATTTTGTTCAATAGAGCATGCATCGAGAACGAAGTGACGCCATTACAACCTACCATAAAAAATGTTTCATACAGCGCACAATCTATTAAAACTAGGTTTGAACTGACAGGTATAAAAAGTGAAATTAGAGTGGCACACAAATCAAAATTTTCACCTGACAGTTCTGAAAATGTCTTCATGCACTACTCACTCCAAAGCAATTCAACACGTTGGCTAAATTATTCTACGTATATATATATATTATGGGAGCGTAATTCAACGGAGGCATAGGCGGACGTTGAGACTCCTGATAGCGAACAGCGTCGGGCGCCGTACATTTGCTATAGACGAAATAAATAAACATCAACTCGCAGCAAAAGTTATCAAGTTGACCGGTACCACTTCCTCTAGTGAAGAATTACAGCTGCTTACCAAAGGCTTAAATTATGTTGCCTTCAAACTTCGATAGTAAGCAGATTAAAGAAATAATTCAGAAATTCTACATATACATCATACTCCACAATTCACCTAATGGTGTGCGGCGGAGGGTAACTTTTCTACCACTAATTGAGCCCTCCAATCCTGTTCCATTCGCGAATAGCGCGTTGGAAGAATGGTTGTCGGTAAGCCTCTGTATTGGCTCTAATTTCTTGAATTTTCTCCTCGTGGTCATTACGCGAGACGTATGTACAGGGAAGTAATATGTTGTCCGACAATTCCCGGAAAGTGCTCTCTCGAAATTTCAATAGTAAATCTCTTCGTGCTGCACAGTGCCTCTCTTGTAACATCTGCCAGTGGATTTTGTTGAGCATCTCCGTAACGCTCTCGTGCTGACTAAACGATCCCGTGACGAAACGTGACGCTCTTCGTTGGATCTTCTCTATCTCTTCTATTTGGTAAGGATCCCAGTTAGATGAATAATACTCAAGAGTGAGTCGAACAAACGCCTTATGAGCCGCTTCCTCCTTGGGTGAGTTACATGTCCGTAAGTTTCTTCCTGTGAATCTGAGTCTGGCATCTGCTTTTCTCACTGTTTGTTTCATGTGGTCATTCCACATAGACTGCGGTCACAGTGGCTCTGATATCGGTGGATTCCGCCGACGACCGACATCGGCCGGAGACAGCAGATCTTTTCAAATCACTACGCCACTACGTGCGCCGTCACACTAAAGACGATCTTATCTTCAGAACGTACAAGCTTCGGATGACAATCAGTGAAATTCATATCATTTTGTTTTCTTTGGTCAAATCGACCGACGTTGTCGCATATGAAATATGGAGCGTGAGAAAGTGATAAATTTAGCCCTAGAAGGAGTGAGTCTGTGGCTTCCTGAGGATGAAAATATCATAATCAGATTATACTTCGCAATCTAAGGACTGAAATTGCAGGTTTATTCGAAACCTCAAATAGGCAAAATTCTTTATTTGAAATCTTAGGCATAGATTTAACCTCAAACAGTAATTTGATCAAGTGAAAAGGGTGGCGTGTGTTATATGCTTCTAGCTCCTTTACTGTGTAAGTAGGCTGTTCAGGTTTTTATATTGGCAACGCCACGTAGCGCTCTGTATGAAAATCACTGGCTGTGCTGTGTGCTGTCTGTGGCTGGTTTGCTTTGTTGTTGGCTATTGTAGTGTTGGGCAGCTGGATGTTAACAGCGCGTAGCGTTGCGCAGTTGGAGGTGAGCCGCCAGCAGTGGTGGATGTGGGGAGAGAAATGGCGGAGTTTTGAAATTTGTAAGACTGGATGTCATAAACTGCTATATATATTATGACTTTTGATGACTATTAAGGTAAATACATTGTTTGTTCTCTATTAAAATCTTTCATTTGCTAACTATGCCTATCAGTAGTAAGTGCCTTCCGTTGTTTGAATCTTTTATTTAGCTGGCAGTAGTGGCACTCGCTGTATTGCAGTAGTTCGAGTAACGAAGATTTTGTGAGGTAAGTGATTTGTGAAAGGTATAGGTTAATGTTAGTCAGGGCCATTCTTTTGTAAGGATTTTTGAAAGTCAGATTGCGTTGCGCTAAAAATATTGTGTGTCAGTTTAAGCACAGTCATGTATAATTGTTCAAAGGGGACGTTTCAACTGGGTCTTTTCTGCGATGGTTGTCTTTAGTTGTCTACAAATTATTATTAATACTCGCTGGCGTTGTGATTGTGTTAATATGAAATGGTTTGCAAATATGTTGTTCAGTATGTATTTCCATTTTCAAGTGATTTAGGTTTTCAGAGTATCTTATGCTACACTTTATGCTTGTCTTTCACTCGTGTTCTAAATGACAGTGATTGATGGTTAATTGTCGTACGTCTACACAACTTTAAATAAATACAGCGAAACAGAGGGTTTATAAGTCGCTTTTCAAGGTCACGACGAATTATCTCGAGTATGTAATAGAACGTTTCTCCTGTCATCTCATATATTCGTAAAACGTGCGTGGCTATTCCGATAACTGAGGACAGGAAAGCTCATTCACATGCATTTGGTGCCCCTTCAATTCAGAAGCCGCTATGCAGCACTCGTATCCAAGCACAGAAGCGTCGTAGTATCCACGCCACATTGCGAGGTTAAAATCTAACCTACTTCATACGTAGAATAGATTCCAACCTACCCTAAGCTCCTTGACCCCGCCAAAAAAGACGAAGGAGATCGGACGCATTATGAGTACGCTCTCGGCCGATGTTATCGGGCGACGTCTGGCCACAGTGTCTGACGACAGCTGTGTGTGTCACTGACAAGGGAACCTCCCCATCGCACCCACCTCAGATTAAGTTATAAGTTGGCTCAATGGATAGGCCTTGATAAACTGAACACAGATCAATTGAGAAAACAGGAAGAAGTTGTGTAGAACTGTGAAAAAATAAGCAAAATGTACAAACTGAGTAGTCCATGAGCCACATATGCAACATCATGGAGATTGTGAGCCCTGGAGCGCCGTAGCCCCGTGGTAGCGTGAGCAGCTGCAGAATGGGAGGTCCTTGGTTCAAGTCTTCCCTGGAGTGTAAGTTTTACTTTCTTTATTTTTGCATAATTATTATCTGTCCGTTCGTTCATTGACGTCTCTGTTTACTGTAATAAGTTAAGTGTCTGTGTTTTGCGACCGCATCGCAAAACCGTGCGATTAGTAGACGAAAAGAAGGGCGTGCTTCTCCAATGGGAACCGAAAACATTTGATCGCAAGGTCATAGGTCAACCGATTCCTCCACAGGAAAACACATCTGATATATTCTATACGACACTGGTGACGGCATGTGCGCCACATGACAGGAATATGTTGTCGACCCACCTAACTTGTACACATGGCGATTCTTCTACCTTGCCCGATTTAGGTTTTCTTGTGGATGTGATAATCACTCCCAAAAAAGTGATGAAAACACATAAACTGAAAATAAACACATAAACTGAAAATAAAAAATTAAAATTTTCACTCAATGGAAGATTTGAACCAAGGACCTTTCGTTCCGCACTTGCTCACGTTACCACGAGACCACGGCGGTCCTGCGTTCACGTTGTCCTTGATGTTGCATATGTTTCCGTGAACTACTCAGTTTGTATATTTTGCTTATTTTTTTACAGTTCTACACAACTTCTTCCTGTTTTCTCAATTGATTTGTGTTCAGTTTTTCATGGCCTATCCACTGCGCCAACTTATAACTAAATCTGAGGGGGGTGCGATGGGGAGGTTCCCTTGTGAGTACGCACCATTTCGCTCCGGATAGTTACTTCTACATATTTTATGGCAGATACCGTTTCCAGCGATTTGTCATCAACAGTGTAGCTATACAGCAGTGGAATTCTTTTCCTACGTATGTGCAATATGTTATTTTACATTTATTTACGTTTAGGGTCAACTGCCAGAGCGTGCACCATTCATAAAATCTCTGGTGGTCATTCTGCAAATCGTTACTATCTTCTGGCGTTGCTGCTTTGTTATAGATAACCGCGTCACCTGAGAACAGCCTTAGAGAGCAACCGATGCTTTCTACTAGATCATTTACATATAGGGTAAACAGTAACGGTTCTATCACATTCTCTTGGGTTACGTTTGTCGATTTTGTTCGGTTAAGACTCACGTATTGAGTTGTGTCTGCAAGGAAATCTTGAATCCAGTCGTATATCTGCTCCGATACTCGGAACGCTGATATTTTTTTCTCTAAACGGCAGTTCGGGATGGTGTCAAATGCCTTCCTGAAGTCACAGAACACGGCATCAACCTGAGCGCCATTGTCTACGACACTGTGGATCTCATGAAGGAACAGAACGAGCTATGTTATCTCTGTTTGCTGAATACATGTTGATTTTTATAGAAGAGAATTTCCTTCTCCAAGAACGTCATAATTCTTGAGCATAAAACTTGTTCCATAATTCTACAACAGATCGACGTCAACGATATATGTCTATAAGTGTATGCATCTATCCTACGGCCTTTTTAAAAATCGGGAATGACCTGCACTTTCTTCCAGTCGCTAGGCACCCTTCGTTGCTCAAGCGCTCTACGATAAATTACTGCTACAAGAGGAGCAAGTTCTTTCGCATAATCTTTGTACAATCTTATAGGTATCTCATCTGGTCCTGACGCCTTTCCACTACTAAAAGATTGTACTTGTTTTTCTATTCTGCGATCGGTTATCTCAATATCTGCCATTGTGGCGTTCGTGCGACAGTTGAAAGGAGAGACTGTGTTACGATCTTCCGCTGTAAAACAATTTTGGAATAGCGAATTTAGTATTTCGGCCTTCTCTCTGTCACCTTCCGTTTCGGTGCCAGTTTGGCCACTGGGTGAATGAATAGATGATTTTGACGCACTTACTGATTTTACATGCGACCAAAACCTCTTAAGGTTTTTACTCAGATCGGATGACATACTTTCAAAGTCATTGAACGCTTCTCTCATTGCCCTACTTACTCTCATTTTCGCTTCATTCAGCTTTTGTTTGTCAGCTAGGTTTTTGCTTGTCTTGAATCTGAGGTGATGTCCTCTTTATTTACTTGTCTACGACATACTGCACCATTCCTTTGAATTTTTTCCATTTGTTTCCCACATCTCCGTCCTCATCACCGAATATTTTATGCTGACTGCTCTGATACACTGAAATTTATATCCTGTCACTCTTGCTAAGCAAAAAATATCTTCGTACCTTTCTCAACAATCTTTGTCAGACCAGTAATCATAGATGCTATCACAGCCTTATGATCACTGATACCTTCCCCCACGTTTCCTTATTCAATAAGTACAGGTTTGTTGTTGCCAAGAGGTCTAAGACGTTACCCTCACGAGTTGGTTCTCTAACTATCTGACCGAAGTAATTCTCGGACAAGACATCCAGAACAATCTCACACGAATCCCTGTCTCTGGCACCAGTTTCAACAGCGTGACACTCCCAGTCTATATCTAGAAAATTGAAGCCGCCCCCTATTCCAACGAAATGATCAGGAAAATTACTAACGATATTATGCAAGTTCTCTCTGAAGCGCTCTACTAGTAGAGTTCCGACCCAGACGGTCTATAAAAGCATCCGATTACCATTTTTGACCGACCTTTCATACACCCAGGTTAGTTCACAATCGGGATCCGTGATAACCTCCCTAGATTTTATCGAATTCTTTACTGCAATAAACACACCGCCACCATTGGCGACTAACCTATCCCTATGATAAATGTTCCAATCTGAACTTAGAATTTCGTTGTCATTAACGTCCGGTTTCGACCAACTATCTGTTCCTAGTACAACCTGTGATTTATAACCGTCAGTAAGTGGTACTAATTCTGGGGCCTTTCCTTGGTTGCTCCTGCAGTTTACTAAAATAATATTAACCTTTTAAGAGTGGTTGCGAAGTGCTAAAGGTGTCTAAATCTGTACAGGCGAATAAAAAGTGTAATGCGCTTGCACATTCTTGCAATAAAAATCAGACTTTGCAATGTCTGTCTAAGCCCGTACAGAAATTACAAAGAAGTAAGATGTTAGTCACTAAGACTGAGAAGAGTTGCTCTCTTGTTCTCATTAACGATGCCGATTACATCTCTAAATCAAAATTTTTTTTTGAAGGCAATGAAATAGTACAGATAAATAAACAACTACTTGTGGCTTTTGTTACCGATGTTAGGAATGCTATTAACAGTTTTACTATATTTCTAGACACTAAATGGAAGAAGAAAAGATTACTGGTGATGAATCCAGAAATGTCACTCTTACGAGCACAAATCAAGCTCCATTAAGAAAACCAACCGATTCGTCCTGTATTGAGAATCTTTATACGAATGTGCCAATCGATGAAGCATTAGACATTATACACAGCAATTTTATAGATCCCATGTACGCTGCTGAGCTATCTAGTTAGTTAAAATATCCTTGTCTATTGATTTTTTTCACTTTTAATAAGAACATTTGTCACCAGAAAGATGGTCCTGTAATGGTCTCAAGTGTTTCAACCATCCGTTCAGAATTTTTGGAAAATTTTTTAGACTCGATATTGTTTGATAGTACACTACAATATGCGAAAAGATTACAGTGTATTGCAGATATGTCGACAACATTTTCATAATTTTGTCAGGCGATAAAAATGACGTTCAGGTGCTAGGAAATATTTTTAATTCCTTACACAAATATGGAGTTCGCTTATGAAATCGAAGTAGAGCGCTCAATTTTGGACTTACAAATCACAAGAATAGGACATACGGTTAAAATTAAGATATATAGTAAGCCAACGGCTACGAATTTGATTATATCACAAGATTCATGTCACACATCAACTCCAAAGCGTGTATCTTTTACATCAATATTTTATCGGCTAGCTAGGCTATGTTGCCCTAAAGATGTATTTGCGAAGGAAACTCATTTGATTGTTCAGGATGGAGCGGCTAATGGCTTCACTGAGGCGGCAGATAGGAGGATTGGAAGAAAAAATTTTCATAGAGTAGAAAAGAAAGTAGTGGTTAACAAGAAAGTAGAAAAGTATTTCGTTGTCATATTACGGGTCCACGTCAGATAGGCCTGGCTGTTCTTTCTTTTAACTTTCTCTGTGTTTTATGGATTTCTTAACAACCACACGAAATTTTATTTGCGAACTGTTCTTCTTAAGTCATACTACAAACTTAAAGATGACATGTATGATACCTGCACTATTGCATTGTATTTTACTGTTGACTTTCTTGCTCACCTGCACTGGTAAAAACGAAATGACTGTTCTAATTAATTTTGTTTTATTGAAAAATAATTATTTTAATTAACTTCGTATCGGATGTAGTGCCCTCTAGTGAAAACATGAACAAATCATACTGAATATGGTTCTATATGACATTGTTGTAAAAGAAATGTTTTGTACTATTATACTGGTTTTGCAATTGACCTTCTCTCACATTAGTGCTGACTGAGCTATTATTTATTTATATAAATACTACTATTTTGCAAGTCATCAGAAGTGCTACCTTCTAGCAATACGAACATTATGGTTCCGTTAGCGGTGCCTTGACAGTGTCAGCTACTGATTAGGTCTACCTTTCGTGTACGACAGCACATGCTTTGCTCGACATTTGTACGGGCGTTGTTCAACGTTCTTGTCAATGCATATAACTATCTTCGATGGTAAATACTTGTGTTCTTCAAAATTTTGCACAATTAATTTCATTTGAGATTTATATAACCTCAATTCTTTTGTAAAGATGTACTATATATCATTATTTGCACTTCTCTTTATTATTTGTTACCGGGTCATCTGATGATGGGCTACGACCAAAACGCATCATGAGCACAATAAATGATGCAGTGCAGGATCAGTATTATTTATGTGACTTAGCAGCATTTAGAAACTCACTTTCATAGTTTCAAAACCAAGCTAAGTCGGAAAATAACTTACCGTTTCCAATAGAGGATATATGTTTTAAAGCACAGTATAACTATGGATGTTTATGTAAATATTCACACTGTCCATTCCAAAGCACATCTGTAAACACAAGTTAAAATAAGTCAAAGAATTTGAAATGTAAAAATGTGGCTTAAAAATGGTGGCTCTGAGCACAATGGGACTTAACATCTGTGGTCATCAGTCCCCTAGAACTTAGAACTACTTAAACCTAACTAACCTAAGGACATCACACACATCCATGCCCGAGGCAGGATTCGAACCTGCGACCGTAGCAGTCGCGCGGTTCCGGACTGAGCGCCTAGAACCGCTAGACCACCGCGGCCGGCAAAAATGTGGCAGTTCTGTATTTGTAGAAATGCAACATCTTTACATTTGAAATCATCTGACTTGCTTTAACTTTTGATTACAAACGTGTTGTAGAATGGACGTGTGTATAAGGACGCAAACATGTTTACTCACACTGCGCTTCTAATCATGTATCCACTGCTACAAACAGTGAGTTTTTTTTCTTCTTGCCTTAGTTTTGTAAGTCTATATTCACAATGTGCCATTTTTAATATACCACTATAATCTTACCAGGGCTATAATTAACAAAAATCTGAAAAAAATTATGCAGATCGTTAAAGCACCTGAGGATGACCTCCCAGGGCTCGAAATCGATCGTGGATTCTCATATAATCACCATTGTGAATGAAGGTACTTGTTCTTTATTTTACGAAACAGTCCTAACCTTACCGAATTATTTAACCTAGAGGAATGTATCAGTGACAATAAGGTTTTGATAGCAACTATGACCATAGGTTTTACAAACTATGTTAAGAATGACATGCAAATATTTTTCCGTAGCAAGAGTGACAGGATGTAAATTGTAGAGTATCTGAGTAGTCAGCATCAGATATTCAATGCTGAGGACGAAGTTCTTGAGCACAAATAGAAAACATCAAAAACATCGTTCAGTACACCTGAGGAAGTATTTTTCGAAGAAGGTCTTAAGCGATGGGAAAGATCCACTGTAGTTTAATAGCCGTGTTAGGAAACTGCTCGTAAACAAACAGTGCTCCGTGTCAGACTCAAGAGAATTGAAAACCTAGCTGACAAGCGTAACATGAACGAAGCGATAATGAACAAAGAGAGAAGCTTTCAATGACTTTGAAAGTGAAGTTTTGTCATCCGATGTGAGTAAAAACCCTCAGAGGTTTTGATCTTACTTAAAATCAGAAGGGTGCTCGAAATCCTCTATATATTCCCTCAGTGACCATCCTGACACCGAAACGGAAAATAAGACAGAGAAGGCCGAAATGTTGAATTCGGCCTTCCGAAAGTGTTTCACCGAAGAAGTCCCTCGTTTCAATCATCGCACAAACGTCGAAACGGCAGATATTGAGAAAAGAAAGCAACTACAATCGCTTAGCTGTGGAACGGCCTGAGAACCAGATGAGGTACCTGTAAGATTCTACAAATATTACGCGAAAGAACTTGCTCCCCTTGTAGAAATAGTTTATCGTAGATCTCTGGAGCAACGAAGGGCACCTAGGGACTAGAAAAAACCGCAGGTCTTTCCCGTTTTCAAGAAGGTTCGTAGAAGGACGCACATAGTTATAGGCCTATATGGTTGAAGTCAATCTGTGGTTGAAGTCAGTCTGTTGAGTTTGGAACATGTTCTGTGCTCACGTATTGTGACGTTTTGGAGAATGAAACTCTCCTCTATAAAAATCAACATAGGCTCCTCAGAGATCTTGCTAAACTCACACTGCTCTGTTCCTCCATGAAATCCATGGCGCTGTAGACAATAGCGTTCTGGTTGACACCGTGTTCGTCGACTTCAGAAAAGCATGTAACACCGTCCCGCTGCCGTTTAGTAAGAAAAATATGAACTTACCGAGCATCGGACAAGATCTGCAACTGGATTCAAGACTTCCTTGCAGACAGAACCAACAAGTCGCTCTTAACGGAACAAAATTGACAGTTGTAAAGGTAATATCCGGAGTGCCACAACAAAGCGTGACAGGAGCATTACTGAAACTCCCTGGCAGATTAAAACTGTGTGCCCGACCGAGACTCGAACTCGGGACCTTTGCCTTTAGCGAGCAAGTGCTCTACCAACTCAACTACCCAAGCACGACACACGCCCCGTCCTCACAGCTTTAGTTCTGCCAGTACCTCATCTCCTACCTTCCAAACTTTACAGAAGCTCTCCTGCGAACCTTGCAGAACTAGCACTTTTGAAAGAAAGGATATTGTGGAGACGTGGCTTAGCCAGAGCCTGGGGGATGTTTCCAGAATGAGGTAGTGCCAGAAGTAAAGCTGTGAGGACGGGTCGTGAGTCGTGCTTGGGTAGCTGAGTTGATAGAGCACTTGCCCGCGGAAGGCAAGGTCCCGAGTTCGAGTCTCGGTCCGGGACACGGTTTTAATCTGCCAGGAAGTTTCATATCAGCGCACACTCCGCTGCAGAGTGAAAATCTCATTCAGGAGCATTACTGCTTACAGTGTGTATAAACGATAAGGTAGAAAGCGTAGAAAGTTCTTTAAGACTGTTCGCAAATCATGCGTTTGTCTATAAGAAATAAGCAAAGCCAGAAGACAGTGTCGATTTGCAAAATGACCTGCAGAGGATTGATGAATGGTGGAGCCTCTGGCAGTTAACCCTGAACATAAATAAATGTAACCTATTGTACATGCATAGGAAAAGAAATCCAGTAATTTACAAGTAAGCTATTGATGACAAACTGTTGGAAACAGTATTTACATCTACGTCATTACTCTGCTATTCACAATAAAGTGCCTGGCAGAGGGTTCAATGAACCACCTTCAAGCTGTCTTTCTACCGTTCCACTCTCGAACAGCACGCGGGAAAAAACGAACACTTAAATTTTTCTGTGCGAGCCCTGATTTCTCTTATTTTATCTTGATGATCATTTCTCCCTATGTAGGTGGGTGCCAACAGAATATTTTCGCAATTGGAGGAGAAAACTGGTGATTGAAATTTCATGAGAAGGTCCCGTCGCAACGAAAAACGCCTTTGTTTTAATGATTGCCGCTCCTATTCACGTATAATATCTGTGACACTATCTCCCCTATTTTGCGATAATATAGAAGGAGCTGCCCTTCTTTGTACTTTTCCGATGTCATCCGCCAGTCCCATGTGATGCGGATCCCACACCGTACAGCAAAACTCCAGAATAGGGCGGACAAGCGTGGTGTAAGCAGTCTCTTTAGTAGACCTGTTGCACCTTCTAAGTGTTCTGCCAATGAATCATACTCTTTGGTTTGCTCTACCCACAACATTATCTATGTGATCGTTCCAGTTAAGGTCATTTCTAATTGTAATCCCTAAGTATTTAGTTGAATTTACAGCCTTCAGATTTGTCTGACTTATCGCGTAATCGAAATTTGGCTGATTTCTTTTAGTACTCATGTGAACAACTTCACACTTTTCCTTATTCAGGGTCAATTGCCACTTTTTGCAACAGACAGATATCTTATCTAAATCATTTTCAAGTCGTTTTGATCATCTGATGACTTTACAAGACGGTAAATGGCAGCAGCATCTGCAAACAATCTAAGACGGCTACTCAGATTGTCTCCTATGTCGTTAATATAGATCAGGAGGAATAGAGGGCCTCTAACACTTCCTTGGAGGACGCCGGATATTACTTCTGTGTTACTCGATGACTTTCCGTCTAATACTACGAACTGTGACCTTTCTGACAGGAAATCATGAATCTAGTCGCACAACTGAGGCGATACTCCGTAGACACGCAGTTTGGTTAGAAGACGCTTGTGAGGAACGGTGTCGAAAGCCTTCTGGAAATCTAAAAATATAGAATCAATTTGACAACCCCTGTCGATAGCACTCATTACCTCATGAGTATAAAGACCTAGTTATGTTTCGCAAGAACGATATTTTCTGATTCCATGCTGACTATGTTTCAATAAATCGTTTTCTTCGGGGTACTTCATAATGATCGAATACAGTATATGTTCCAAAACCCTACTGCAAGTCGACATTAGTGATATAGGCCCTGTAATTCAGAGGATTACTCCTACTTCCCTTTTTGGGTATTGGTGTGACTTGAGCAATTTTCCACTCTTTAGGTACGGATCTTTCTGTGAGCGAGTGGTTGTATACAATTGCTAAATATGGAACTATTTTATCAGCATACTTTGAGAGGAACGTGACTGATATACAATCTGGACCAGAGGCCTTGCCGTTACTAAGTGATTTAAGCTGCTTCGTTACTCCGAGAATATCTACTTATATGTTTCTCATCTTGACAGTTGTTCTTGATTGGAATTTGGGAATATTTACTTCGTCTTCTTTGCTGAAGGAGTTTCGGAAAACCGTGTTCAATAACTCTTCTTTAGTGGCACTGTCATCAGTGACTTCACCGTTGTTATCGCTCAGTGAAGGTATTGAATGCGTCCTGCCACTGGTGTGCTTTATGTATTTAACAAGTAAGCTGTTGATGACAAACTGTTGGAAACTGTTTTTACCATAAAATATCTGGGGGAAGCTATTCTGAGCAACCTTCAGCTGAATGACCACACAAGACAAATAGTAGGAAAATCAGATGCCAGACTCAGATTCACAGGAAGAATCTTAAGGAAATGTAACTCATCCATGAAGGAATTGGCTCAAAAGGCGCTTTTTCGCTAGATAGTTGCGAATTGTTCATCAGTCTCGGATCCTCGCCAGTTAGGACTGGTGGAGAATATAACGAAGATCCAACGAGGAGCGGCGCGTTTCATCATGGGATCGTTTAGCGGGAGCGAAAGCGTTGCGGAGATTCTCAACAAACTCCATTGGCAGACGTTACAAAGGAGGCATTGTGCATCACGGAGAGATATGCTAATTAAATTTCGAGAGAGCAGTTTCCGGGAGGAGTAGGGCAACATACTATTTCCCCTACATACATCTCGTGAAATGAACACGACGGGAAAACTCGAAAAAATGGAGATAATACAGAGGCTTACCGACAGTCTTTCTTCCCACGCCCCATTCGCGAATAGAACAGGGAAGGGGAGATCAGTTAGTGCTACCAGATGTACCCACAGCCAAATACCGTTGAATGGTTTACACATTATGTGATAGACACAGTATGTGATGCCTTTTCGGTAAGTTGCACTGACCTAAAAGGATGAGAAGACGTGTGTTCGCATTCGGCAGCAAGTAGAGTTAATAAAGTCCCACAGCGAGGTCCGCAGGAGCACGCGTTGTCTGCCTCGGCCTCGGCTTACTCTCAGGTGTTGCCTCTAATTTACCTGAGTGGTTCCAAGGCGCAATGTTATCAGCGGGAGAGCGCGGCCCTAGCTGGCGCGGGGTTCACTGTCCCCTACCCTTGGACCAAGCCCCGCTGCAGCGCATGTTGAGAGTCCACTTCTTATGTCCTGTCTGCCACTGTCACTCGCTTTCTTTCTTTCTTTGTTTCTTTCCCAGTTTCTCCGTTGTTCACGTTTCACATTACGACGGTAGTTTATAAGAAACTGTCGCTCTAGAAATGTTGCCACTGTGTCCACGGTACTGACTTCATTTGTAATGAGAATACAGTCCATGTGTCGTCAGAGCTGAATCTTATCGTATCGGAAAAGGTCTCACAGTTCCATAAAATGTATTGACCTGGCGTCTTCACTCCAAGTTGCTGTAACAGTGCAGTGATAAGCTAGGCTATTTATTTTATTCACGCTTATTTTATTCACGTTGTTGGCGATGGTCAAAATGACAAAACCACAGTCAGAAAACTGTCTACTCACAGCGATCATCGATCTAGACTCCACACGCAAGATAATCCACATAAACTATCAGATCAAAAGTGTCAATATAAGGTTTGGACTAATTGCCTGTTGACCTCTGTCTCTGGTTCTTAGGCCGACGTTTGTCTGACGATTATTTTGACGTTTCGCCAGCACGAATGGCTGGCATTATTAAGACTTCGCCGTCCATCGTGGATGGAGCACTGGAATCGAGCTCGCGGCTGCACCTATGCACCTATTGGACCAACGTGTGAGGTTTTTTCGATGGTCATTAAAGCTGCAGTGCTCCCATTGCTGCCTGAAAACTTCGTTCTCTGCAGCACGGAAATCCATGATACGTTCATATCGGGGCTTTCTTCGTTTTGGTTGGTTGGTTTGTGGGGCGCTCAACATCGAGGTCATCAGCGTTTTCTTCGTTCTTGTTGAAGCTGTTGTCATGTTTATGGGTGGCTATAGCTTCCTGAATAAGCGATCGTGTTAGCTCGTCTCCACAGCGAGAATTTCCATGTCACTGAATTTTATTGTATGGTCTCAAACAGCGCGTGTTACGCCACGACCGATTTCTCCAACTGTCCCAACCTACAATACCTTTTATGTTTGGTGTTCCTGGTGTTGATTGATCGTCTAGTCATTCGAACGTACATTCATGGTCCAAAACGTATAAAGGATAACAGTTTGTTGGTAGGTATGTGGAGATATGTGGTATTAGAGGTCTACGCACAGGTCACGTAATTCTCGTAAATAATGGGGACGCTGATTTCCATAAGCGGTGATGGCGTCTGATAGTGATCCAGATGAGTTCAATAGGATTTACATGAGGCGAATTTGGTCACCGAGACAACAACGTCAGTTCTCAACAATGCCCCTCAAACCTCTATAGCGGGGTTCTGGCTGAAAGTCACGGACAATTATACTGCTGAAAGAAGAGATCAAGCATGAAGGGATGCAGGTGGTTCTCAGCTGTTGACGAGTCTCCGATTACTACCACCGGTCCCATGCAAGCCTAGGAGAATGTCTCCCGTAGCACAATACTGCTCCCACCATCCTGCATCCGGGTCACGTTACGCGTTTCGAGCCGCCTTTCATGACGGCGTTCTTGGATTCGACCAAAGACATAGTGCAGAAAAATGTGATTCACCCGAATCTCCTACGCTTTTCCAATGATCGACGGTCGAATCCCGATGGTCCCGTGCCCACTGCAATCGTTATTGACAATGTCGTTGGGGTCAACATGTGAACACTTAGTGATAATGTGCTGTGGAGTTCCATGTTCAACATTGTACGATGAACAGTGTGTTCCGAAACATTTGTCCGAGCACCAGAATTGTGCTCTTTCATCAGAGATGTTACAGATCATCTACTTGACAGATCAGACAAACCTACGAATCCCACGTTCTGTGAAGAGTCGTGGACATCCGGCCATTTAGCACCTAGTAATAGTTTCACTGTCCCTCTACCTCTTTCCATAGATGCTCACGATAGCAGCAGGTGAACATTCAACCAACTTCGTCGTTTTCAAGATAGTCGTTCACATACTCTACGTAATAATAATAATCTACCCTTTGTCATATTCAGTTATATCAATGGATTTCCATTTTTGCTGCCCATATCTTCGCTAGGGTGATCCCCGTCCGTATCTTCTTAGCTTACAAACTTTTGTTACTGCGTCAGGTGCCCGCAACGCTGCCAGGCGGCAGTGGGCAGTGCTCATCATGTTTTTCCCTGTCAGTATAGACTTTTTCACGTGTACAAGATATGCGACATGCGGTATGTATGTCGGGAAACTATTACGGATATAGAATCGTGCTCGCCAAAAACGTTTAGCAGGTCTCAAAGTTTTTTTTCCTTTGTTTTGTTGAATATTTGAAGGGGAATGCAGCAAAATGGCGACAGACCAGAAGAAGGTACGATCTGACATCTGGTATGAAGAAACCAAATCTGTGACAACAGACTGCAGAATTATCGACAACGGTGAAGTCACTGATGACAGTGCCACTAAACCAGAGTTATAAAACACGGTTTTCCGAAACTCCTACACCAAAGAAGACGAAGTAAATATTCCTGAATTGCAATCAAGAACATCTGCCAAGATGAGAAACATTGGTAGATTTCCTCTGGGTAGCACAGCAGCTTAAATCACTTAATAAAGGCAAGGCCTCCGGTCCAGTAGTATACCAGTCAGGTTCCTTTCAGAGTATGCTAATACAATAGCTCCATATTTAGCAATTATGTACAACCGCTCGCTCACAGAAAGATCCGTACCTAAAGATCGGAAAATTGCTCAAGTCACACCAATACCCAAAAACGGATGTAGGAGCAATCAGTTGAATTACACGCCCATATCACTAACGTCGATTTGCAGTAGGGTTTTGGAACATATACTGTGTTCGAACATTAAGAAGTACCTCGAAGAATACGATTTATTGACACATAGTCAGCACGGATCCAGAAAATATCGTTCATGTGAATTACAACTAGCTCTTTACACTCATGAAGTAATGAGTGCTATCGACAGGGGATGACAAAACGTTCAAATGTGTGTGAAATCTTATGGGACTTAACTGCTAAAGTCATCAGTTCCTAATCTTACACACTACTCAACCTGAATTATCCTAAGGACAAACACACACACCTATGCGCGAGGGAGGACTCGAACCTCCGCCGGGACCAGCCGCACAGACCATGACTGCAGCGCCTAAGACCGCTCGGCTAATCCCGCGCGGCAGGTGATGTCAAATTGATTCCAAATTTTTAGATTTCCCGAAGGCTTTCGACACTGTTCCCCACAAATGTCTTTTAATCAAACTGCGTGCCTATGTAATATCGCCTCAGATGTGTGACTGGATTCGTGATTTCCTGCCAGGAAGGTCACAGTTCGTAGTAATAGACGGAAAGTCACCGAGTAATATCCGGCGTTCCCCGAGGAAGTGTTATAGGCCCTGTATTGTTCCTAATCAATATTAACGACATAGGAGACAATCTGAGTAGCCGTCTTAGATTTTTAGCTGTCATTTATCGTCTTGTAAAGTCATAAGATGGCCAAATCAAATTGCAAAATGATTTAGATAAGATGTATATATGGTGCGAATAAGGTAAAGTGTGAAGTTATTCACATGAGTATTAAAGAAATCAGCTAAATTTCGATTACGTGATACGTCACAAAAATCCGAAGGCTGTAAATTCAACTAAATACCTAGGGATTACGATTATAAATAACCTAAATTGGAATGATCACATAGAAAATACTATGCGTAGAGCAAATCAAAGGCTGTGATTCATTGGCAGAAACTTAGAAGGTGCAACAGGACTACCAAAGAGACTGCTTACACTAAGCTTGTCCGCCCTATTCTGGAATATTACTGTGCGGTGTGGGATCCACATCAGGTGGGACTGACGGATGACATCGAAAAAGTTCAAAGAAGGGCAACTCGCTTTGTATTATCGCGAAATAAGTGAGATAGTGCCACAGACATGAACCCTCTGCCAGGCACCTTATTGTGAATAGCAGAGTAATCACGTAGACGTAGACGTAGATCGATAAAAATTTTAAGGAGATAGCCAATGTGAAAGAGCTTCCTTGAAGTGGATGTCCTCCGTCTCTCAGGCACGTGTTGACAAGAATGCAAGGTCCATTTCAATGCAGCCGTCAAATGTAGTTTCTCGAGCATCACGCGAATTCGCGATGCAAGGTCAACTCTCTATGAAATGCAACATAAGCGGTACCACCGATCGCCTTTACGATATCCATTCGCCTTTTCCATTCTTGGCCTCATAGATGTTGACAATGATTACCTGAAAAAGTTCCTGTTTTCAGGTGAAGCGATGTTCTACATTTCTAGACATGTGAATCGCAACCAGATAAGGACCTGCGACTCGGAAAACCCGTGAACACATTCGTGATAGCCCTAAGCTCTATGTTTGTTGTGGCTTAATGCATTACAGGGTCATAAGAGACCATTTATCTTCGCGGAGAAAACCATAGAAGGAAATGTTTTCTGGACATGCTCGAACAGTTCCTGCTACCACAGATCAAAGAGCAAGAGCAACAGCCACCCATCATCTTCCAGCACACCCCTCTTCGGAGTGTGAACGCGTGAGGTGTGCTGATTGAATGAATCGTGATGTTCCCACCGGATGGACCCCGCGCTCTCCCGATGCCAAGCCACTAGATTTCTTTCTCTGTGGCTACATCAAGGACCGCGTGTACACAACACTAGTCAATGACATTTCTAGCTTCCGCGCTCCAATCAATAAAGCAGTTGTAGCTGTTGACGCTGTAAAGCTGACCCTCAAATGGACAGAGCTCGAACGTCGCCTTGATGTTCTAGGAGGGACAAGTGGAGCAACTATTAAAATTCTGGCTTTACAGAATACAAGAAACCGCGAAACTTTATCTCTAATGGTTTCGAAGTTATGATTTTTAAAATGAAAGCAGAAGTTATGGAGACCCTGTATATATTAACATCAGTGGTAACAGTCCTGCCTTACACCATTTCTGATTTTGACCTCAGATAGCATTCCGTCACTGCTGATTACTGCAGTCTGCATCGTATAAAGAGAGTGGATTTCTCCTTCCCTTTAGCCGATAACAGCCCGGCTCCCTCCCCTCCCCCCCCCCCCCCCACCCCCAAAAAAAGAAAACTTTTTCCCTTCCATATAATACACTACCTGCCATTAAAATTGCTACACCAAGAAGATGACGTGCTACACACGCGAAATTTAACCGACAGGAAGAAGATGCTGTGATATCCAAATGATTAGCTTTGCAGAGAATTCACACAAGGTTGGCGCCAGTGGCGACACCTACAACATGCTGACATGAGGAAAGTTTCTAACCGATTTCTCATACACAAACAGCAGTTAACCAGCGTTGCCTGGTGAAACGTTGTTGTGATGCCTCATGTAAGGAGGAGAATTGCGTACCATCACGTTTCCGACTTTGATAATGGTCGGATTGTAGCCTATCGCGATTGCGGTTTATCGTATCGCGACATTGCTGCTCGCGTTGGTCGAGATCCAATGGCTGTTAGCAGAATACGGAATCGTGGGGTTCAGAAGGGTAACACGGAACGTCGTGCTGGATCCCAACGGCCTCGTATCACTAGCAGTCGAGACGACAGGCGTCTTATCCGCTTGTCTGTAACGGATCGTGCAGCCGCGACTCGACCCCCGAGTCAACAGTTGGAGACGTTTGCAAGACAACAACCATCTGCACGATCAGTTCGACGATGTTTTCAGTAGCATGGTCTATCAGCTCGGAGACCATGGCTGCGGTTACCCTTGATGCTGCATCACAGACAGGAGCGCCTGCGATGGTGCACTCAACGACGAACCTGGGTGCACGTCATTTTTTCGGATATATCCAGGTTCTGTTTACAGCATCATGATGGTCGCATCCGTGTTTGGCGACATCGCGGTGAACGCACATTAGAAGCGTGTATTCGTCATCGCCATACTGGCGTATCACCCGGCGTGATGGTATGGGGTGCCATTGGTAACACGTCTCGGTCACCTCTTGTTCGCGTTGACGGCACTTTGAACAGTGGACGTTACATTTCAGATGTGTTACGACCCGTGGCTCTACCCTTCATTCGATCCCTGCGAAACCCTACATTTCAGCAGGATAATGCACGACCGCATGTTGCAGGTCCTGTACGGGCCTTTCTGGATACAGGAAATGTTCGACTGCTGCCCTGGCCAGCACATTCTCCAGATCTCTCACCAATTGAAAACGTCTGTTCAATGGTGGCCGAGGAACTGGCTCGTCACAATACGCCAGTCACTACTCTTGATGAACTGTGGTATCGTGTTGAAGCTGCATGGGCAGCTGTACCTGTACACGCCATCCAAGCTCTGTTTGACTCAATGCCCAGGCGTATCAGGGCAGTTACTACGGCCAGAGGTGGTTGTTGGGGGTACTGATTTCTCAGGATCTATGCACCCAAATTGCGTGAAAATGTAATCATATGTCAGTTCTAGTACAATATATTTGTCCAATCAATACCCGTTTATCATCTGCATTTCTTCTTGGTGTAGAAATTTTAATGACCAGTAGTGTAAAAGCCTCCCACAAAACTATGAATTTAATATATGTTACTGGATACTTCCACAAGCTGTCCTCTATTAATAACTACAGTGTTGTTCCTCCTCAAACCAAATTAATTTTATCGTAATCTCCTTCCAGTTTCCCCTCCCATTCTTCGGTTTTGACTACACTCAAGTCATAACATTTTATAATAAGTTTCAGACTTCACCACCTAGTGTCCAAAATCATCAACAACCTGTCGCCAACAGGAGCTTCTCCATATTCGCAGGATGGCAGAGAATTCCCGCATGAGCAAGCTGTCCGAGAAGGACGACGAGTGTGTGTTCACGTGGAAGCTGTTCACCGGCTGGGACTACATGATCGGCAACGCGGAGACGGCTCACAACCGCGTGGCGTCCATCGTGCTGGGCTTCAAGGAGGCGCTGCTCGAGGAGGCCGAGCGGCGTCGCGACGCCCGCAAGTAAGCACCCACGTCACGCTCTCACAAAAATGGCTTCTCTTATACTCGTTCACCGGCGGAAATGGACATTATTACACCATGAATCACTAATCAGATGTTTATCAAACTTTGTCGAAATCTTCATCATATATCTAGTACTAAAAAACTAAGTTTTCATTCCATTAGTAACTGATTTCCATCATCAACATCTGCATCAGATTTGACCCCCAAAGGCACGAATGTCACCCGCAATGTCACAATTGGTGACATATCTGGGGATCTGGGAGGCCAGTAATGGATCCCCACATCCCTCAGGGCGATTGTAGTGTGGATTATAGTGCGGCCTCTTGTATTACTCTGCTGAAAGAAACATTCTGGATCTTGGTGAGGAAGGGTATGACACCAGGGTTTATCCGTCTTACACGTTTGGAACGTGGATTTACTGCAGACTTCGTACACTCGTAGTACTCCATGTGGACAACAAAATATGTAACCAGTAGCGCGTACTTCTCAAGTGTTAATGAGAAAATTGCAAGATAATTTCGGTCGTCAAATGTATAACTATGCGTGGCCATTTCTACCATGAAGCTGTTTCAGATGAGTGGTTAACGTTCAAGCTCTGTAATCGCTGGATCGCTGGGTCGAGTCCCGTTCGTCAGTATTTTTTATTTATAACACAGTCATTTTCTTTACTATTTATATTACAATTGATATACTGGGAAAAATACGTGTATTCAGATGGGCTTTTTTAATTTACAATGTTATTTGGCAGTCTACAAATTTTTATTAACACAAATAATATAACATTCATAACTATGCGACCAAACGCATAAAATTATACTGAAAATGTATGCTCGTCCGTGGTTTCAAAATTGTTCGAATTTAATCGAAAGAGAACGAGAAATAGCTTCTTGTGAAGACGCTATTAAAATACACTGAATACTGCATTACCAATTATCAGCGCCGATATTTAAGGAAATGCTGCGTTATTCATGGTCTGCTTGCAAATTATCGGCTGAAAGAGAGGTTTTTGAAGCTGTGAACAAGGTTTGATTTTCCACGGAAAACCTCAAAAGACCTTGCGTATGCGGAAACATAGCAGTTATTTAATGCGGCTGGTGCCGTTTAATTTTATGTTTTCCACGTTTTTACGAAATATACCATCCTGCAACTTGTACTCGTAATGTCGAAAGCGACGACTAATTGTACATCTTTCGAAAGCCGTCTGTGCCGCTCAAAACTTGGAGGTAACAAGTAGTTTCGGGCTCCTTCCAGGTATAAGGGATTTTTCAAATCACGGACAAGCATATATTTTCAGTATCATTTTAAGCGTTTGGTCGTTTGCTAGCCGATAGTTATGAATATTACATTGTTTGTGATAATAAAAATTTGTAGCCTGTCAAATAACATTGTAAATTTAAAAAAAGCCAATCCGAATACACGTATTTTTCCCATTATATCAACCGTAATATAAATAGTAAAGAAAATGACTGTGTTAGAAATAAAAAATACTGACGAACGGGACTCTACCCAGCGATCCAGCGATTACGGAGCTTGAACGTTAACCACTTTTTTTTATTTTATTTTATTTTATTTATTTTTTTTGCAAGAAATTAGAACACTCTTGGGACAAATAGCGTGATGCTAAAATGTGCACGCATCAGATTTATTTAGGAACAGCTTGGCTCAAACGGCAGCCCCGCTTTTCGAGGTGTGTGACAGCGCTCCATCCATCTTGCTGCCGTTCCACTTTTTTTTTTCCAACTCCTTAACCGCTTTTTTTTTTTTTTTACAATTACCTAAACAGCAGATCTCTGTCTGAATTTTTTTACTTAAATGTCAGACATCTATACAAATACATAAATAAGATTTACATACAAGTTAAATGAAAGTGAAAATAAAAAAATAAAAATTCGTATTCCAAGCGGATTTTTTTATCTTTTTTTGGGAGCAGGAAGGCAGGGTAAACAAACAATCTTTATTCGTACAGTTGTACTATCTTAGGGATAATAAAAGGATCGAGACAGCAAAAACAAAGCAAAAACAATTTGGAAACCAGAAAATCAACGTAAAGGCCGCCCTTTTTTTTGTGTAACATGAATAAAGTAAATGACAATTCTAGTCACGGGCGGGAGTGAAAATGAAGTTACCATCTGCATCACAATCCCTGCAGCACACGGTGTCGCATCATAAATCTGGCAGACAGCCATATAATCTTGACCATTTCTACCTTTGTGGGCGGCATATATTTATGTATTTCTCTTGCGTCGACCATGTAGGGGCCAGTTTTCTTCTCAGTGTGCTGTATGCCAATATAACTGAACCGCGCAGTATTGTCTCTAGTCGTTCTGCTGCAGGAGTCTTCTCAGTTCTGGGACACACCAGCTGTCGGGCGGATTGTGAAAAACACTTCCTAAAAAATTGGAAAAGTAAGTCCTGTATTTCGTATGACTCCGTATGAGCTCGTGTTGTTCTTATAAATACATCCAATAATCCATCACGGACTTAATATCGTACGAATACAAATATTTCGTCGCATGTCCCGCGATCCAATTGACCGCAAACGTCTTTTGTTTGGGAAAAAAGGTCTTGTCCGGTAGAAAAAGTACATCCGATGTGATTTCTGTGTAGTTAGTGCGCCGAAGGAAGGCCAATATTCGACGCGTCAGCATCCAGACGTCCCTCGCTGCGCCACACACTAAACCATGTTCTTCCGTTGCTAACAGGCCACAGTTTGTACAAAGAGGAGAATCGACCATATGCATTGTATGTAATCGACTCCTGGTCACAAGTTTACGGTTTATAAGAATGTACCACATCGATCTCGCTGCTGTTGACAGTAATGGAGTATGCACTGCACACCAAATGTGGTTCCATGTTCTCGACAGGTATTTGAATTCCATTACGTTGCGGGCATGGTGATCCATCAAGCACCTATAGATCTCCCGAGTCGTGGGTATTCTCGTCGAAGGTACTTTCAGACGAACATAACTGTAATCAACAAGAAATGAGGCAATGTGTGCAAGAGAGGGCGAAATATTGCCCACCGCAATAGGGGGTTCGTACGAAGGAGGAACAAGTACTTCTATCAGAGCTGACGTTATGGTGCGCTTTCGTTGTTGCCAATTTCGTATCATCGCTCGCATGTAAAGCGCCAGAGCTTTGTTTCGCACGTTTGTGAGGTTGAGGCCACCGTTCCTGAATTGTAGCGTTAACGTGTCATATGTGATCTTAAACAACATCCCAGTACTAACATAGTAACCAAAGGCAGCCATGAGGCGGTCTGCAATTCCCTTCGGTATTGGTAGGATCTGCGCTAAATGGGGCAGTCGTGACGCTATGTGAACGTTAGTGTATGCCACACGCTGGATCATGTCAAAGGCTCTCAGTGAGTTGTTCCGTATCGCCAGACGAACATTTTGCAGAAGCCGCCGAGAACTCGCCGCCGCTGACCGCCGTAGTGAACGGGTAAATGTGATCCCCAGACATCTCAGCGATTCCACCGTCTGAAACGGTCCCGGTATGTCTTCCAGACCCCGTCCTATGTGCATAATTTTGGATTTCGTCGTGTTAATGACACTGCCTGCTGCCGTCCCGTAAGAGTCTAGATATTCAACAGCCTGATGCACTTCATGACCTGATCTGACAAGAAGGATCAGGTCGTCCGCATATGCGCGACAAACGAAAGAGTTCTCATTAAGCGCTATCCCAGTAAGTGAGCGCCTCATAACACACATCAGCGGCTCAAGCGCTATCGCAAACAGCATCATGGAGAGTGGGCACCCTTGTCGGACGGAGCTGTTAATAGGAACCGAGCCCGCTTCCCGACCGTTTACAATCACCTTCGATGTAGCCCCTCGTATTAGCCTCATAATGATGGAGATGAAAACAGGTGGAATCTCCATTCGGCTCATGACTGACGCCAAGAAGTCATGGTTTATCCTGTCGAACGCACGATCGAAGTCCACAGATATCATCGCTGCTCGCATTTTACAAGTTTCCGCAAGGGCGATAACGTCACGGTATTCACTTAACGCCGAGGAGATGTTGCTTCGCACCCCTAGGCAAGTCTGATCAGGAGATATTGTCCTGGATATCGCCAGCTTGAGACGAGACGTTAGTAGCCGTGCAAAAATTTTATAATCGGTGTTTAGCATAGTGAGAGGCCGATATTGATTAACACTGCGACTCCCCGCCATCTTCGGGATGGGAAGAAGAAAGCCCGTCACAAAATCCGACGGTAGGCGCATGTTCGGACTCATCGCCTCATTGTACATCGACACCAACTGTGGCATCATCATGTCCACGAATTCTCGATAAAACTCTAGCGTAATCCCATCTGGCCCCGGTGATTTATGGGCCGCTCCTTTTGTGAGTGCCACCTTTATATCGTCTTCTGTGAGTGGCTCCATAAGCGCTGCCTTATCCGTCTCTGTCAGTGTCGTTTGCAGATGTTGCAGTATCTCTTCCCCTACCTGACGGTCCGTCGGTGTACCGGCATAGAGATGGCGGAAATGCTCTAAAAATTCATTTGCAATGTCCTGTTGTGTTGTCAGTTGACTGCCATCTAAACCGTGGAGCACTGTTACCAATGCCCGGCGGTAACGCTTATGTTCCCGCGACACATGGTGCATCGAGGTACGTTCCCCAGTGATGGTGTCAAGACATCTTGCCCGTATTGGGATGCCACCCAGTCGTCGTCGCGTGATCGATAGGATTTGTGCCTTGACACGATGAACTTCCGCATGATGTTCTGCAGACGGCGCCTGGAAGGACAGCTCACGAAGCATGGTGTTATAATAATCAAGAGTGTCTCTCTGCCATCTCGCCTTATCCCGACCATACTGTATGAGAGCTCTTCTTATTGCCGGCTTAGTGCACTCGAGCCACCATTGAAGCACGGAGGTATACGTTGGTAGACGGCGTTGACATGTGGCCCATACCTCCTCGACTCTCTGACGACATTCGGGGTCCGCCAAAAGGGACGAATTGAGCTTCCATGTCCCGCGGCTTCTCCACACACTTTGCCTAGGGAGTGACATGGTACAAATGTAAGCCAGATGATCAGTAAATGCCGCAGGCCATCGTTCCGCGTCGACCACCTTATCCTGTAGGCCAACTGAAACATATATTCGATCGAGTCTGCTCGCCGAGTGACTAGTAAAAAAAGTGTATCCCTCACGGTTCCTATGAATCATGTCCCAGGTGTCGCTTAACTCCAGATCCCGG
Source organism: Schistocerca americana (assembly GCF_021461395.2). Classification (NCBI taxonomy): domain Eukaryota; kingdom Metazoa; phylum Arthropoda; class Insecta; order Orthoptera; family Acrididae; genus Schistocerca; species Schistocerca americana. The sequence goes on from NC_060122.1 coordinate 330,427,256, forward strand.
CATAGCACATGCAATTCACGACAGGTATTGTAATATGGTGTCTGGTCTTTTTGGGCTAAAACACAATTGAAGTCACCACCTATAATGAAATGATCGAATCTGCCGGTAAATAAGGGCACAATCTCTTCCGAATAATATCTCGCACGCGCCCGTCTGTTTTCTGTGCCGGAAGGGGCATAAACATTGAGAATGCGAATTCCATTAACAGTTATCGCCAGTCCTCGTGCCGAAGGTAGATAAGCCAGGTCTCGGACCGGAATCCCGTCCCGGACCAATATCGCCGTTCCACTGTCGTTGTTCGAGTGCGGCGAGGTGTACGAGATGTATCCATGTACTTCCTGGAACTCAGGAATGTAAATTTCCTGCACCATCAGTATATCCACATCCGACGCGTATATCATGTCCCTAAACAACTGCTGTTTCACGGGCGATCTAATGGTATTTACATTCACTGTCCCTGTTCTGTATGCCTGGGGTCGAGTAGCTGTCATCTCCACATGATGTTAAAATGACAAAGTTTCACCGTGTCGATAGTCCCTTTGCACATCCGCCGAGGGTCGCCCGAGGAACGTGTCCCTGCGGCATTAGGTTTCTTGAGATGCGGACGGATGCAAGGCCCCACCAATAGAATGGTCCGCATCGGTGATGTCGTCGTCCTGCTCATACCAGCTGATACTATTGGTGTGCTCCAAATTTTCCTGTGCGGCATTGATGTGTGACATCTGTTGTTCTTTCGCAGCTGTAGACTCCACCGCCGAAGGGGTAGCAGGCCCCTGAGCGGATGCGTCGTCTGAACGATATGACATCATTTCACTGTCCGAATTCATAAGATCTGCGACATCCGAAGCTTATGGTTCCATGTCAGACAGGTCCATAGTGTTAGCCTCGTCTGGGCTCCCTAGAAGAGAAGGGAGCGTCTCCGCAGAGTTTAGTCGGCGCTTCTTGCGGCGCTTTGGCGAGCGTTGTTTGCGGGCCCTAACCTCGGCCTCTGGTGTTGGCGCATCTTGCATCTCCTGCGTTCCCGCCGCCGCCACAATGCCCTGGGGCCGTTCCACTTCAGCTTCCATGCCTATTGTGATGCTCTCATCCTCTTTCTGCGCCACCTGTAGTGTCTGAGATTGGAGGTTGGTCGGAGCCATTCCTTCTTCAGTGGCGTCCGAAGGCGCCTCAATCAACTGCGGCGTCGGTTCGATGGTGCGCTCCGACCTCGGCGTCACCTCCCCGCGAAGTGCCGTCACGTAAGTCATCGGCAGTGACGTTGGTGTAGTCGGATTCTGGAAGTCTCCGCTGGGGAGTTGCACGAGTCTCCTCTGCATACACGCTGATCGAAGATGTCCTTCACCACTACACCCGGAGCATGTCCGGGGCTGTCCATCATAGATGACAATAGCTCTACAGCCGCCGATGTTTCTGTACGATGGCACATGTTTCGTAAGGGCAATTCGCACCTGTCGGACACCATTGAGCACTGGATACGTGCTAAAACTTGCCCAGCGTTCGGCCGTATGACTAATAACTCCGCCATATGGCTGGAGTGATTCAGTGACCAATGATTCGGGTACCTCGAAAGGTAGCTCGAAGATTCGAATCGTACGCACGCCCAGGCCCGAATGAGCGACTAAAACTTCGCCAATATGACCATCGGAATGTCGGAACTGGAATCCTCGTTTGGCGGCTTCAATGATCCTATCACATGCTGCGTCGTCAATCATCTTTACGTAAAGAGTGCTGCTCACGATTGATAAATGAATTTCAATAATCTCCGTGTAATTAAGATGCACTTCGTCCCTCAAGAAACGTTCGATTTCGAAAGCCTTCGGTCTTGCATACTCGTTACAGAACGTGAACTGTATCGTGGTTTTTCGGAAATTGTGTGCCATTGCGTTCGATTCAAACAGTAACACACGCGAGTGACGACGGTGTAAACACCGCTTCTTCCGCGACCGTTCGCAGCCGAGACGTAAACAAGTCCGAGCTGCTCCGCGGCGAAAGGCGGACTACGCCACTCGGCTGCCATCGCTTCATGGTAGAAATGGCCACGCATAGTTACACATTTGACGGCCGAAATTATCTTGCGATTTTCTCAATAGCGCTTTAGAAGTACGCGTTACTGCTTAGACATTTTGTTGTCCTGATGGAGTACTACAAGTGTGCTAAGTTTGAAGTAAATCAGCGGTGGCCCGCCGAAGTCGCCGTGCGGTTCTAGGCGCTACAGTCTGGAACTGCAAGACCGCTGCGGTCGCAGGTTCGAATCCTGCCTCGGGCATGGATGTGTGTGATGTCCCCAGGTTAGTTAGGTTTAAGTAGTTCTAAGTTCTAGGGGACTGATGACCTCAGAAGTTGAGTCCCATAGTGCTCAGAGCCATTTTTTTAAATCGGCGTTCCAAACGTCGTGTCCTCCCCTTGTTAGTTCCAGGCAGTATGGCCATGGTCTAAGAAACTGTTCGGTTCCTGCGCTGCGCTGGTCGTCCTTCGGAGGTGCTCCTGACGATGCTGAGTCGGGAAGAAACGCCAGGCACCGAAAAGTTTCTTTGACCACGGCCGTACAACCCGGAAGACTCATCAGTAGCTATGGCATCCAGTCGTGAAAGCCTCCATTGTTCATCGTTCTTGCCATATACAGATGAGCAGAGAGTATCCTTTCAAAAACTACCAAATTAGTACACTTGTTGTATCCACTAGCTCCCCACATCACGGTTCCAGAAGTTAGGCAGATATGGGCGTCAAGAATCGCTGCTTCCTGTTACCTTTCACAAGCTCGCTCTCGGACAATTTGGCGTCGATCTGACCGTCACAAACTGAAGCGAGAGTCACCGTTGTTAACCACAGAGTGCTATTCGACGTCCCAGTTGGCCGGCCGAAGTGGCCGAGCGGTTTTAGGCGCTTCAGTCTGGAACCGCGCGATCGAATCCTGCCTCGGACAGAGATGTATGTGTTGTCCTTAGGTTAGTTAGGTTTAAGTAGTTGTAAGTTCTAGTGGACTGATGACCTCAGAAGTTAAGTCCCATAGTGCTCAGAGCCATTTGAACCATTTGTCCCAGTTGACTCTAGTTCCACGCCATGCAAGTATTTGTTGTGTGTGATATGAAGTCAGCGGTTATCGGCGTATGGCAACTCGAGATCTTGAAACAGCTTCCAGTAATCTGTTCTTGATGGTTCGTGGTGAAACTCTATCTGTAATCTGCGCCCGGATTCCAGCTGTTGTCATTCATATATTCGTCAGAGAAAGTCGACCAAAACTGAGACACTGTCTTGATGAAGCCCTACTGGACTCCTCTAGGCATACTGTTGTCTTGAGTCTACCTCGTAAGGACTTGTTCTGCAGTAATTGCCGTTGAGTCAACCGCCTGGTGAGAACGTTGTCACATGCACATATCTACATCCTGGCGACTAGGAAATAAATAGCAGTCCTCATTTGATAAATTAAGTTCTAATAGATCGTTTTCTTTTTCTGACTGGTTTGATTCAGCCCACAACGAATTCCTCTCCTGTGCCAATCTGTTCATCAGAGAGAGTAGCATCATGCTGTCATTATTGTCCTCCACTTCAAACATTGCAACTGTTACTGTCCCTAGCATCAGACACAGGCCGTAAATTTAACTAGCACCTTTCTGCCTTAAGAAGGCCAACATCGATTTCACCTCACCTTTTGACCGCTTAGACCAGTTCCCTGAACTGACGATGCAAATACAGCCCGGTAAAGGGTGAAGAATGCGGACAACTAACATTTCCTCTGAAACATTATGCACAGCGGTTGGACAAAAACACGGAAACACCGCAAGAAATGCACGCTTGAACATAAATATAGATGCTAGCCAAGCCTGCAGATGGCGCTATTCTATTTGACCACGAACGGCACCTGTTTAATGTCCTCAACACGTTGCAAGTGCTAGTCATGGTCAGAAGGTGAGAACAGTGTTCTGTGTAGTTGTGAGTGTATTACATCAGAGATAAGCGATTTCTACGAGGGAAAATTGTTGGTGATCGACTAGTGGGTGCTTCTGTGACCAAGGCAGCTGAAGTATTTGGTGTTTTAAAGAGGCAAGGTGTAGAAGATTTTTATCGCTTACGGTAAGAGCGGGAAAAAAATCACTCGTTAAATGATAATGCGGACGAAAATATGTGTTAAATTATCGTAACGGACGGTCATTCAGAACTGAATGTCGCACCCATGAAACTTGTCAGCACCAAAACAACACGAAGGGAGCTCCAGAAGCAGAGATTTCCACAGTGAGCTGTAATTCCGAACCACTCATCAATCATGCAAATGCCCGTAACAGGAAAACGTGGTGCCAGTGCCATAAAACCTGGACTATGGAGCAATAGAAAAAAGTCAATTGGTCGGATGAGCCTTGTTTCACACTATTTTCGTTTCCTGGACAAGTTAACGTCATTGCACGGCGTTCCATATCTACGATGCCGACTGCTTGCTGACACGAGTGAAAGACGGCGGGGCTCCGTAATGAAATGGGTCACCGTATCGTGGTATTCCACGGGTCCCGTGGTAATTCTGCACCGTTACTCTGCAACGTGACCAAGGTCACTCAAGTGTCAAGGACTACGTCACCATTTTGGCTGATCAGGTTCATAACGTGGTTTGTTGTTGTTGTTATTGTTGTTGTTGTGGTCTACAGTCCAGAGACTGGTTTGATGCAGCTCTCCATGCTATTCTATCCTGCGCAAGGTTCTTCATCTCCCAGGACCTATTGCAACCTACATCCTTCTGAATCTGTTTAGTGTATTCATCTCTTGGTCTCCCTCTGCCATTTTTAACCTCCACGCTGCCCTCCAATACTAAATTGGTGATCCCTTGATGCCTCAGAATATGCCCTACCAACCGATCCCTTCTTCTAGTCAAGTTGTGCCACAAATTTCTCTTCTCTCCAATTCTATTCAATAATTCCTCATTAGTTATGTGATCTACCCATGTAATCTTCAGCACTCTCCTGTAGCACCACATTTCGAAAGCTTCTATTCTCTTCTTGTCGAAACTATTTATCGTCCATGTTTCACTTCCATACACTCCATACAAATACTTTCAGAAACGACTTCCTGACACTTAAATCTACACTCGATGTTAACAAATTTCTCTTCTTCAGAAATGCTTTCCTTGCCATTGCCAGTCTACATTTTATATCCTCTCTACTTCGACCATCATCAGTTATTTTGCTCCCCAAATAGCGATACTCATTTACTACTTTAATCTCATTTCCTAATCTAATTCCAGCAGCATTACCCGATTTAATTCGACTACATTTCATTATTCTCGTTTTGGTTTTGTTGATGTTCATCTTATATCCTCCTTTCAAGACACTGTCCATTCCGTTCAAATGCTCTTCCAGGTCCTTTGCTGTCTCTGACAGAATTACAGTGTCATCGGCGACCCTTAAAGTTTTTATTTCTTCTCCATGGATTGTAATTCCTACTCCAAATTTTCCTTTGTTTCCTTTACTCGTATAATATTTGTCCTCCAATAGTGATACTGAGTTTCAAGACGACACGGCCCATGTTCACACAGCTCGCATCGTCCATGACTGGTATTGTGAGCACGAGGATGAACAGTCGCACATCCACTGGCCACCACAGCCATCAGATCTCAACATTGCTGAGCCGTTGTGGTTTACTTCGGGTAGGAGTCAACATGATCGCTGTCCAACTCCATCATCGTTACCTCAACTCGCAACTATTTTGCAGGAAGAACGGCATAAGCTTCCCTTGAAAACCACACAGGAACCGTGTTCATAGTTTCGGGACGACGGGAAGCTGTTTTGAATGCCAAAGTTGTCGTACACCGTAATAGGCACGGTAATGTTATGTGTTTTTGGTGATTCACTATTTTTGTCCACCCCCTCACAAAATTTTCATAAATCACTAGCTTACGAATTTATGCTATAGTAAATAATGGGGAAATTATTATTCCCTACTCAGCCTGAAGCACAACCAGTCAGCATTGCTACAAAACGAGCAAAGTGGTTTCATTATAGACACCTAACTGTTAATCAGGCAGCCTCACTTACCGCAGTTTCAGAAGCAGTCTCTGTTCCGTTATAGTGTTGACAGGAGTGAAGATGATGCAATGCCTCAGTGACGTAATCTGCCAGAATCTATGGCAGGAAGAACCACTCGCGGGTTTGAAGCCACTTAGTCACAGTCTGAGGAAGCAAATGCTGCCGGAGTGTGCCATTGTGTGATTTCAGGACTATAATATCATTTTCAAACAAGGGGAAGTCTTCCAAAACATCAGGGTTGAAGCCGTCGATAACCAACCAGAGTCAGAGACAATCGTAACCTTCTGAAGCTTATAGCAATATTCAGCAGAAAGCAATGACTGCGAGACTGCAATTTCGTCGTCGGGCAACTACCGCAGTTCATGATACTGTCGGCGCCATCCCACCCGATTCAGCCGTCTGCGGATAGGAGTAGATAATATACGCTGAGTTGTAGTTTATTATTTATCCACAAAATATTCGCGTTATTGTCTGTCCAGGTTACGGGGGGAAGTATTCATTCTTCATTACTAGATGGGAGTTCTGTCAGTAAAAGGGTGAATGGCCTTTCAGACCATGATGCACAAAATTTAGCACTAAATGGCTTTAGTCCTCAAACAAATTCCATATTTAATTACAAACTATGTAGAAAAGTTAATCCAACAGCAACACAGAGTTTGTCAAGGAACAAGAGTGGCATGATGTTTATAGTGCCGATAACATAGATGACAAATATAATGCTTTCCTTAACACATTTCTCATGCTCTTTGAGAGTTGCTTTCCATTAGAACTTTCTAAACGGGGTACTAGCTGTAATAGGCAGCCCTGATGGCTGACTAGTGGGATAAGGAGATCTTGTAGAATAAAGCGGGAATTATACATTTGTTAGAAGTAATCACAATCAAGCTACAAAAGCCCATTAAAAACAGTATTGTAAGGTGCTTAAAAATGTTATTAGGAAGGCAAAGAGTGTGTGGTATGCAAATAGAATAGCTAATTCACAGAATAAAATTAAAATCATATGGTCAATTACGAAGGAAGTGTCTGGTCAGCAGCACAAGGTCGACGATATGAAGTCAGTTCGCAGAAAAATATTTCTGTTACTGATAAATCAGATATACGTACAGTATTAACAATCATTTTCTGAGTGTTACTGGTGAATTAAATAAAAATTTAGTTTCTACAGAGAATCATATAACTTCCTTGGCAAATGCCTTTCCGAGATTGATGTCTGAAGTGCTCCTTTGTGATACAGACAAGAGGGAGACTGCGCCAATAATTAAATCACTGAAGACTGAGGGCTCTCATGGTTATGCTGGGGTGTCTAGTAGAATATTGAAGTACTGTGCTGCACATGTTAGCTCTATATTTAGCCATATTTGTAATTTTTCCTTTAGGAATGGTCGGTTTCCTGGACGATCAAAGTACTCAGTAGTAAAGCTATTTTATAAAAAGGGAGAAAGGGATAATGAATATAATTTTAGACCTGTTTCTATACCATCAGTGTTTGAAAAAAGTTATTTTAAAGGCGTGTATGTAAGGATAATTGATCATTTTATATCACATGATTTGCTGCCAAATGTGCAGTTCGGCTTCACAAGTCGTTTAACAACTGAAAATGCTATATTCTCTTTTCTCTTTGAGGTACTGGATGTGTTAAACAAAGGGTTTCGAACGCTTGGCATAATTTTTTTTTTATTAACTAAGGCATTTGATTGTATTGATCACAAAATATTGCTCCAGAAGTTGGACCATTACGGAATACGGGGAGTAGCTTACAATTGGTGACCATTACGGAATACGGGAAGTAGCTTACAATTGGTTCATCTCTTACTTTAGCAACAGACAGCAAAAAGTCATTATTCACAGTGTTGATAACAGCTGTGATGTGGTGTCTGAGTGGGGTAAAGTCAAGCCGGGGGTGCCACAGGGATCAGTGTTGAGGCCACTCCTGTTCCTTATTTATAAAAATGATATGGGCTTTAGTATTATGGGTAACTCTAAAATATTTCTGTTTGCTGATGACACTATCTTGGTAGTAAAGGATGTTGTGTGCAACATTGCCTCGGTGTCAAATAGTGCAGTACATGACGTAAGTTCATGGCTTGTAGAAAATAAACTAACGCTAAATCACAGTAAGACTTAGTTTTTACAGTTTCTAACACACAATTCAACAAAACCTGACGTTTTAATTTCACAGTACGGGCATATGATCAGTGAAACTGAACAGTTCAAATTTCTAGGTGTTCAGATAGGTAGTAAGCTGTCGGGGAAAGCCCACGTTCAGGATCTAGTTCAAATACTTAATACCGCCATTTTTACTCTTCGAACGGTATCTGAAGTGAGTGATCGTTCGACACGAAAATTAGTGTACTTTGCTTATTTTCATTTGCTTGTGTCGTATGGTATTATTTTTTGGGGTAACATCATTTTAAAAGGCTATTTTTTACTCAGAAACGGGCGGTTCGGGCAATACATGGTGTAAGTTCACGAACCTCTTGTCAACTCCAGTTCACGAGTCTGGGTATTTTGACGTTGGCCTCTCCATATATATATTCCTTACTGTCATTTCTTGTTAACAATATTAGCTTATTCCCAAGAATAAGCAGCTTTCACTCGGTTAATACTCTGCAGAAATCAAACCTACATTTAGATCGGACTTCCTTAACTCTTCTGCAGAAAGGTGTGCAGTATACTACTGCATCCATTTTTCAATCAGCTACAACTCGAATTCAAAAATCTTAGCAGTAATCCACGCGCTTTCAGATTGAAACTGAAGAGTTTCCTCATGGGTCACTCCTTCTATTCTGTCGAGGAGTTCCTTGAAAAATTAAGCTGATTCTTGTTGTATTGTTGATTTCGTTTACTTAAACTTATGGATTGACTTTTTTCGAGTTCATAAACATATATTTGTATCTGTTATTACCTTTATGTTGTAATGTCATTTACTGGCACGTACCAGGACCATGGAGATTTTCTCCTCCATTTGGTTCTACTGAACTTGATGTGTAAATACATAAATAAATAAATTGCGAACTGATTATTTACAGCAGCTTCCCACAAACTGTTGTTGGAAAATGTTTCCTCCTCGAGGACTAGTGCGCAAGAAGATTTGGCTCTTTCTGACAGCTACTAGTCTTCACTTCCCTATAGCTTGGGGAGTTTCTCAAACAACAGAAATCTTGGGTAGTTAGTAAGTTACTCGTTCCATTACTCATATTCACGATAAACGTTATGATGCTGAACATGTCAGCATTAAAAATAGAGAACACACACAAAAAAATTAAAAGGTATTCTTACAAGCTGTTCGGAAATTTCCGGTACACTTCTAGGACTTGTGGGGCGAAGTGAGTATATAATATTTTGAATAGGAAACTATGTCCGGATACGTACCGTTCCGTGCTACAGCCGTTTGAAAACAGGTCTGCTAAGTAGATATGCAGCGGGGTAGTCATGGCTAAGCCGGATCGGATGACGTCATCTGACGTCTTTCCTGCCTCTCTGACCTGATTCGAGCCTCATTCACGTGTCTGTGAGTGTTAGAGCAACATGATTGAGTACACGTTTGCTGAGTACACCTACGTTATCCTTCTGACTAGCGATGCTGGCGGTAATGAAAGAGCTGCTGGTCGCCTTTATCAGGATCGTTATCCACAAAGTCCGATTCCATTGTATACCACTTTCGCTACAGTTATGCAACGGCTTCGAGAAAGGAAACCTTCACCGTCATAAGACGTGACTGTGGTGCTCCAAGGAGACACCACACACTCTAATTGGAAGGGGCCGTACTCCAGCACGCTGGAGAGAACCCGTCAACGAGTATACGAACAGTTTCTTGGTTGTTAGTGAGTGGAACTGGAAAACAAGTGATTTACTGGGCCGGCCGGTGTGGCCGAGCGGTTCTAGGCGCTTCAGTTCGGAACCGCGCTGCTGCTACGGTCGCAGGTTCGAATCCTGCCTCGGGCATGGATGTTTATGATGTCCTTAGGTTAGTTAGGTTTAAGTAGTTCTAAGGTCTAGGGGACTGATGACCTCAGATGTTAAGTCCCATAGTGCTCAGAGCCATTTGAACCAATTTTTGATTTACTGGTCGTGCCTAACCAATTACTTGTATAAAAGCGGTCGCGTTAGCAATATGTTTTCAAATGGTTGTAGCATGTAAACGGTACATATCCGGACATGGATTCAAATTCAAAATATTGTCTACTCATTCCCCTCTACTAGTCCTATAAGTTCGTAATAGGAATTTCCGAATATACTGAACGGCTACATGATGATCAATCACAAATTTTTGTGTGTGTAAATAACTAATTATTTTCATTCAGGAATGCCTCTGTAGTATTGAAGGACCTTTCAAGTAGAAACATCTTTATCTACATTTGAAAACACTTTTGCTTGTCTCATATTTCATTTTTAAAGGTGGATCGACAAAGAGTTTTATAGCTACAAATTTCACCCCTTTCTGACCCCAGCCTGCATAAAATATACCCAAAATTGCCAGCACAGGCTCAGATTCAAGTAGCAAAAAAATTGATAAATTGCGACAAAGAGCATTAACTCTCATGTTTCTTTTTTTTCATTTTCATAATACATGTCAGCTGCGGCACCTTGTATCACAGAATATTATGGGGAAAGTAGTTATCTACGTATCTATTTGCACTGAAATAAAGTCAATAGTCATTCTAACAGTCCTTTTTTTTAATTGCGGTTTAAGAGCCCCATCAATTTCAAGTACAAGAGTTTCTTTAAAAATTCATTCTTATGACAGGGCCTAGTTTGCAGCAAGTAGCTGGTCTTACAGAACTTACAGAAGTCCAAAAATACTGACTCAGGCAACAGTGGAGCGTCTTTGGTCAAACCTCCGGTGTGTGTCGTCGTTAATCAGACAGTTCAATGACTCGTTGGCGAGAGGTCATGCTGCAGGAAACCGGCAGTGACCTATTAAAGAAACTGGTATGGAGCAAGGATTTGGGTTGAGCGGTAAGCGTCTAGGCCACAAAACCAAACAGTCTCTTCATTGATCCTTGAGAATATTTAACACATCCAGGAGAAGTGAACCAATAAACGGAGAGGCCAGCGTATAATTACCAAATTTAGCATTTCATAAAGGGAAGAACACTTCAAATTTATTTTTACAATGATACAGTGCAGACCCACAGGGACCGGATTCTCATTGTCCCCTTGGACAGTTAAAGCACAACTACACTGAAATGGCAAAGAAACTGGTATAGGCATGCGTATTCAAATACGGGGATATGTAAACAGGCAGAGTAAGGCGCTGCGGTCGGCAACGCCTAATAAGACAGCCAAGTGTCGGGTGCAATTGTTAGAAAGATTACTGCTGCTGCAATGGCAGGTTATCAAGATTTAAGTGAGTTAAAACGAGGGTTTCTAGTCGGCGCACGAGCAATGGGACACAGCATCTCCGAGGTAGTGATGAAGTAGGTATTTTCCCGCATGACCATTTCACGAGTGTACCGAATATCAGGAATCCGGTAAAACATCAAATCTCCGACATCGCTGTGTCAGGAAAAAGATTGTGCAAGAACGGGACCACCGACAGCTGAAGATAATCCTTCAACCTGACAGAATTGCGACCCTTCCGCAAACTGCTGCAAATTTCAGTGCTGGGCCATCAACAAGTTCCAGCATGCGAACCATTCAACGAAACGTCATCGATATGGGCTCTCGGGGCTGAAGGCCCGCTCGTGTACTGTTGATGACTGCATGACACTGAAAGGTCTCTGTTAGATTCCTTTCATGTTAATTTCTTAAATCTGTTGTCATTTACTGCATACATTCCACTTCTATGTGGTGTTTCTTACTCTGTCTGGGAGGAGACTGAGCAGTGTAACATGTTACTTTTACATATAATGAAGAACGATCTGTCACACTACTACACTTTAAAACACAGTTTATATGTAATTCATGTCACACAGTCTCATACGGAACGTAGATCTGCTTTCTTTTATGTACTGTATATGATAAGATACTGTCATCCCCCTTCCCTTCTGTGTGAATGGATGAATGAGCAAATGTATTTCTAGTTGCATGCTCGATGGTAGCAGACAAGCTGGTTTGCTAGAGAACAGTAGGACCAACATCAGAACAGGTAGCTACGCTTTCTAAAAGCAAAGAGGTTTCTATTCTTGGTATGGTCCTGTCCATCCCTTGTCATGTTGGTATAGGGAGCTGCCTTTCTGGTCACTTCCGTTTGTATCTGTGAGGTACCCTCGGTAGGGGCCCACGCCAGTCTGTCTGCGGCGAGCGTCTGAAGTGGTAAGATCTCCGGCTAAGTGCATGTCTGCTAAGTCCGTAGGACAATGGATTTCTTAAGTTCAGCCTAACTGAAAATTTAATCACCTTTATTTCAGGTTTAGATCTAAAATATCTTATGTTATCTTACATTACAACGCAGTGTAATTCGAGAGTGAAGTTCAGAATATCTTCCAGTAGTTGCTTTGTCACTACTTTGTGAGTAAAGTGTAACCACGTGTTGATCCGTAACTCTAACTAAGATCATCAATCTTAAAAACGAATGTGCGTGAGATTATAACGTCTCGTCTTCACAATATTTTTCAATATAGCAACTTTTCTTTATGTTCACCCCACGTGGGGTGTACTTTGTAAGACCAGAACCACGTGATTATACAATTGTTTGACCCATCAGGTTAATAGTAAGACGATAGTAACCAGTTCGAGGTTTTTCATTTGTAAATTGCGTTTCGATGTAATTTATTTTAATTATTAAAATTATCGTGGAGTTACACTCTGTACAAACCAAGTTGACCACGTGAAGCGTGTGGTGTAATCACCAAAGTAGCCCTCAGCCATTCTTTTCGGGAAGATTTCACATAGAGTTATTATGAATTTAGTATACCAGTGTGTGGCAATTTCATGATGGACAGGATTCCGCTATGAACGTAATTTCTTTGGGTGAAAACTGAATCGGTTGGTTGTGGTTAATTTCCTCTTGCATATGGTTCAACGTTCTTCGTGTGTTATTTTAAGAATGCAATGTTGTATGCAGTCTCCCAATCTTAGCTCCATATTTAACGTGTTCCATAAGATTACAAACTCACATTTTCACAATCCTAAATAAGGCACCAGTTTAGTTACGAATCAAGTTTAATATGCTGAAATTTTAACGGAACAATAATCAATGTTAAACTAAATGTCCAAATATGAACTGATTTATTTCCTTTTATTTAAATTCTCTTTTTATACATACAGGGTGTTACAAAAAGGTACGGCCGAACTTTCAGGAAACATTACTCACACACAAATAAAGAAAATACGTTATGTGGACATGTGTCCGGAAACGCTTAATTTCCATGTTAGAGCTCATTTTAGTTTCGTCAGTATGTACTGTACTTCCTCGATTCACCGCCAGTTGGCCCAATTGAAGGAAGGTAATGTTGACTTCGGTGCTTGTGTTGACATGCGACTCATTGCTCTACAGTACTAGCATCAAGCACATCAGTACGTAGCATCAACAGGTTAGTGTTCATCACGAACTTGGTTTTGCAGTCAGTGCAATGTTTACAAATGCGGAGTTGGCAGATGCCCATTTGATGTATGGATTAGCACGGGGCAATAGCCGTGGCGCGGTACGTTTGTATCGAGACAGATTTCCAGAACGAAGGTGTCCCGAAAGTAAGACGTTCGAAGCAATTGATCGGCGTCTTAGGGAGCACGGAACATTCCAGCCTATGACTCGCGACTGGGTAAGACCTAGAACGACGAGGACACCTGCAATGGACGAGGCAATTCTTCGTGCGGTTGACGATAACCCTAATGTCAGCGTCAGAGAAGTTGCTGCTGTACAAGGTAACGTTGACCACGTCACTGTATGGAGAGTGCTACGGGAGAACCAGTTGTTTCCGTACCATGTACAGCGTGTGCAGGCACTATCAGCAGCTGATTGGCCTGCACGGGTACACTTCTGCGAATGGTTCATCCAACAATGTGTCAAACCCCATTTCAGTGCAAATGTTCTCTTTACGGATGAGGCTTCATTCCACCGTGATCAAATTGTAAATTTTCACAATCAACTTGTGTGGGCAATTCCAGAATCCGCACACAATTGTGCAATCACGTCATCAACACAGATTTTCTGTGAACGTTTGGGCAGGCATTGTTGGTGATGTCTTGATTGGGCCCCATGTTCTTCCACCTTACGCTCAATGGAGCACGTTATCATGATTTCATACGGGATACTTTACCTGTGCTGCTAGAACATGTGCCTTTACAAGTACGACACAACATGTGGTTCATGCACGATGGAGCTCCTGCACATTTCAGTCGAAGTGTTCGCACGCTTCTCAACAACAGATTCGGTGACCGATGGATTGGTAGAGGAGGACCAATTCCATGGCCTCCACGCTCTGCTGACCTCCACCCTCTTGACTTTCATTTATGTGGGCATTTGAAAGCTCTTGTCTACGCAACCCCGGTACCAAATGTAGAGACTCTTCGTGCTCGTATTGTGGACGGCTGTGATACAATACGCCATTCTCCAGGGCTGCATCAGCGCATCAGGGATTCCATGCGACGGAGGGTGGTTGCATGTATCCTCGCTAGCGGAGGACATTTTGAACATTTCCTGTAACAAAGTGTTTGAAGTCACGCTGGTACGTTCTGTTGCTGTGTGTTTCCATTCCATGATTAATGTGCTTTGAAGAGAAGTAATAAAATGAGCTCTAACATGGAAAGAAAGCGTTTCCGGACACATGTCCACATAACGTATTTTCTTTCTTTGTGTGTGAGGAATGTTTCCTGAAAGTTTGGCCGTACCTTTTTGTAACACCCTGTATATCACCGGTTGTCGTAAAATGACTATTAAAAGATTATAATTAATGTTAATCTGGTTGGGAATTTGGTAAGCTAGACTGGATACCTGGTGAAACAGTTGCTCAGTAATGCAAGGTTAACTTCCCCATATAGCTCACAGCTTTTAACCCGCTTTTATTGTCTTGAATATCAGCACCGCTTTCAGAACAACTTAATGCATCAACATTACAACACATAGCTTTACACGTCACCTGGGCCCGTCAACACCGACATTGGACTGTTGATGACTGGAAACATGTTATCTGGTTGGACGAGTCTCGTTTCAAATTGTATCGCGCGGGTGGACGTGTACGGGGATGGAGACAACCTTATGAAACCATGGACCCTGCATGTCAGCAGGGGACTGTTAAACTTAGTGGAAGCTCTGTAATGGTGTGAGGCGTGTGCGGTTAGAGTGATATGGGAACCCTAATACGCCTAGATACGACCCTGACAGGTGCCAATACGTAAGCGTCCTGTCGGATCACCTGCATCCATTCATATACATTGTGCATTTCGATGTACTTGGGCAATTCCAGCAGGACAATGCGATATCCCATACGTCCAGAACTGCTACAGAGTGGCTTCAGGAACCCCTTTCTGAGTTTAAACACTTCCACCGGCCACCATATTTACCCGACATGAACATTATTGAGGATGTCTGGGATGGCTTTCAACGTGCTGTTCAGAAAAGATCCGAACCTGTTACATGTTACATGAATGTTACATATTACATGAAACCGCCGTACTCTTACGGATTTATGGACACCAATTCCCTCCAGCACTACTTCAGACATTAAGCGATTCCGTGCCACGTCGTGTTGTGGCACTTCTGCGTGCTCGTGGGGGCCCTAACGATATTAGGCACTTGTAGCAGTTTCTCTGGCTCTTCAGTGTAAAACAGATTGAAGGTACATTCTAAAAGATGCAAAACATAAATCGTAAGGCCAACCAGATACCTAGATACTCAAATGCTATGGATTCCTTTTAACACCTGAACAACAAGACCTTGAATAATCAAGCCTTTAAGTTAAGCTCTAGTAAATAAAAATCTTTAAAACAATGAACGTTGAGAAACTAAGCTATAAGTAAAATTTAAGACTATGATCTTAACTGTAGGTAATGAACATTTTAAGAATGTTTAAATAACATTGAGCTACTGGAAAACTTCAAATTCATGAATTTAACGAAACTAAATAATTCCGTTGCTCCACTACAGCAGGTATATCATGTGTAGCAGACAGCTCATGTACTCGTGACGGTGCTAACAGTTCACAATGAGGTAAACAAGAAATTTGAGTTCCACAACTTACAGTTCTTGGTAAGATTAGTTTCAACAACTTAAAAGTTAAGCAAAGAGTAAATATTTATTAGAAACTGATAATTAAAACTACAGTAAAATGCAGAAATGCCATTCAAGGTGAATCCTTAGGACAATAACATGCGGAGAAAGTGGCCGAGGCAAACATATCGTTTTGAAGGGAGCAGCTCATGCATCGATCACACGCGATCCTCACCTTTGCAAACAGCACCCTGGCAAACGATGCATCCCTTGCAGCGATCGCTATACAACCTGGACGTCTGGCCTCTGAGTATAGAAATGCAGCGTGTCTGTAGATTGATGTGCTTTGCATCGTCCGCCGTGTTGTAATTTGGCAAACAAATTTCCATCGGTCTGTTCATGACAAAGAATTGTTGACTGCTTTCTTGTTTCGAACTTTATGTCACCATGTGATGTAATAGGGTGATCTGGCAGCGAAATCGAAAAGCATTTTCTTTTCGTGTTCTAGTGACATTTGCTAGCAGCCAAGTTGTAAATTGGCAATTACGAGCATATATGGCTGGCACGATCAGACAGCTGAGGTTCAACATCCAGGTAGTGTGGAGATCACTGGCCCCGCGTTATGGGTCAACAGTTTCCGCAAGCGACCCCATCATCTGCGGCCGCCATACTGCAGAGTGTGCCAGGTCATACCTCTTCCCAACATAACCAAGTACGTTCGACGTCCAACAAATGAGTCAACTCTATCAAGGCACCATCGCGTAACGTGATTCACAAGTGATGACGGACACGAGGATACACTGACCGCCCATAGCAGAGTGAGAAACTAGCAGACGCGTATATCAGCATTACCACGGCTGAGCCTACATACCTTATGCATTCTGCGTGCAACTTCACATGTAAACATTGACTGATACCGACAGCAAGTCAGAGCCCTGGGACAGAACTTCACCGTCTCGCTTCCCAGACCGACACGTCGCGTGGGCCTCAGCTCGCCGCTAGAAGAAACCTCGCTACCACCCACAGCGCCGCCACCAGAATGGCGGCTGCTAACTTTAAGCGAATGGTAGCACACGTAAAATGAAATCGCGCTCGAGTTCGAGCCAGAAACAAACTGGCTCAGAAACCATTACGTCATTTGCCTTAAGAAGATGTAAGAAAACCACAGAAAACCTAAATACGAGTTGCTGGGCGGAGATTTAAACCTCACCCCTCCCAATAGCGAGTGCAGTGTCTTCAACAGCGCATCACTTGTCTCTACACTTGACAGAGGTACACCGTGAATCAGTGCACGTCGACTATGCAAGTGTTCGGTACTAGCACCAGTTGGAGCTTGATACTGAGTCTGCAAACAGATGCTTTTATGAGTAACCGACTCAACTTCTGTATCTACATCTGGTTCCACGTAACACCCGGCAAGCTACCATGCGGTGCATGCCACAAACTGCCTTGCACCACTGCTCGCCATTCCATCTTCTGCTCACAAATGGAGCGAGGGCAAGAAGACTGCCTACACTATCCTATCAAAAGTATCCAGTTAGCGGACAGATGCGGCGTGACCCTTCGCCTGTATGACGGCTCGAACTCTCTTGGCGACGCTTTCAGAGCGGTGTCTCAATATCTATGGAGGAAGGGCAGCCCATTCTTCACCAAGAGCCGAAACCAGAGAAAGTAGCGATTTTGGGCGTTGGGGCCTGCAGTGAAGCTGAAGTTTCATTGGTTTCAGGACGGGACTCTGGCTAGGCCAGTAAATTTCAGGAGAGCTGTTGTCCCAGACCATTGGCTCACAAATGCTAGCTTATGACATGGTGCATTGTCATGCCGATCAGTCATCGTTTTCGAGCTGTTCCTCTACTGTTCGCAGCACACAGTGCTGCAAAATACGTTCATATCCTTCCTCAATGAGCACATCACGACTCAACCACAAAAAACACCCTCATACTGTACCACCTCCTCCACCGTACTTCACTACTGGCACCACACATGCAACCAGGTATCGTTCTCCTGACATTAACCAAACCAAACCCTTCCATTCGATTGTCACGTGGTATAGTGTACTTCATCACTCCAAATCACTCGATTCCACTCGGCCACTGTCTAGTTGTCTCACTTTTTACACCAACTCAAACGTCGCTTAGCACTGATAACAGAAATGGGTGACATATGAGGAGCTGCTCGATCACTACACCTCATTATTTAACTCCATGCGCACAGTCATTGTACCGCCTGGACTACTAGTAGCACTCTGGAACTCAGGAGTGATTCCTTCCGAGGATTTCTTGGGGCTTTTTAATACACCCCGCAATCCTCGATGGTCGCTGTGGGTCAGTTCATAAGGTCTACTTGGTACTGCTTTAGCTGTGTTTGTTCCTTCGGTTTCCACTTCACAGACAGGTCACTTACAGTCGACTTGGCCAACACTCAAAGAGGTGAAATGTCCCTGATGGATTTCTTAGTCAGGTGCCATACAATGACAAGCATGTGCGAAGTCACTGAACTCATTGCGGCCGGAAAAAGATCCTGCAAGAACGGGACCAACAACGACTGAAGAGAATCGTTCAACTTGACAGAAGTGCAATCCTTCCGCAAATTACTGCAGATTTCAGTGCTTGACCACCAACAAGTTTCAGCATGCGAAACATTCAACGAAGCATTATTTATATGGGCTTTCGGAGCTGAAGGCCCGCTCGTGTACTCTTGATGACAACACGACATAGAGCTTTACACCTGGCCTGGGCCAGTCAACACCGACATTTGCACTGTTGATGACGAAACATAATGCCTGGCGGACGAGTCTCCTTTCAGATTGTATGGATCGGATGAACGTGTACGGGTATGGAGGCAACCTCATGAATCCATGGACTCTGCATGTCAGCAGGGGACTGTTCAGGCTGGTCGACGCTCTGTAATGGTGTGGGTCGTGTGCAGTTGGAGTGATATGGGACCCCTGATATATCTAGATACGACTCTGACAGGTGACACGCACCTAATCATCCTGTCTGATCCTCTGCATCCATTCATATCCATTGTGCATTCCGACGGTCTTCGGCAATTCCAGCAGGACACTGCGACACCCCACACATCTACAGAGTGGCTCCAGGAATGCTCTTCTTAGTTTAAACGCTTCCGCTTTCCGCTGACCACCAAACTCTCCAGACATGAACATTATTGACCATGTCGGGGATGCCTTGCAAAGTGATGTTCAGAAGAGATCTCCACCCCCTGGTATTCTTACGGATTAATGGACAGCCCTGCAGGATTCATGGTGGCAATTCCCTCCAGCACTATTTCAGACATTAGTCGAGTACACGCCACGTCGTGTTGTGGCGCTTCTGCGTGCTCGTGGGGGCCGTACACGTTATTAGGCAGGTGTATCAGTTTCCTTGGCTCTTCAGTGTACATGAGCTACAGTTTTCTAGTATTATCCCAGCAAACCAAAGTCGACCATTCGCTCTTGCTACAACCTACCTTACGTTGTTGTTGACTTCATGTTGTTTTGAAACGTTACGCCTAGAATACCATATTCGAATATTACATGATTGTTTTCCCTACTCATCTGCAATTAACTTAAATTTCTTTCACATATACGTAGCATGTACAAATAAAACTTTCTAATTTTGAAATTACATCCGATTCTAGACAATATCATGGTGTATGAGCTTGATTTTTCTCGGAAACGGATGGGTAGTGATCTAAATCCTTTCACAGAAGTTACTTGCCGGAGGACCAAGACCATTAATCAAAGCTCGTCACGGACAGCTGTCGCGGAATCTGAGCTCCCTAGCTAGATAAAGCTCTGACCAGTCTCCACGAGTTGCAGGCATCCCACCAAATAGAAATTCTGTCCAAGTCATCTTTTATCCTCCTACAGTTACTCAGCGATGACACTTCGAAATAAAGTACAGCGTCAATAAAAAAAAAAGCCGCAGAATTAAAGGTTGTCTTCTACTCGTGTATTTTCACTTTTGTCTTGGAACACATCGCACATAATGATTAGTATTAGGTTAACATAGTTTTTATTTTAATAACTTTCTTAATTTTATGATGGAAGAATCTTTATACGGCATCGCCGTGCCGGTTACAGATGTGAGTGTCCTGACTTGTGCACAAGTCACCTGATTGGCTAGGTAACCTACTGCATTGCATCCTCTCTGCATTTATACATAGTTTTAGGCTGCATTCTTGTCACTACTGACAAACTGCATTTTGTAGCAATATGTACGAATAAGTTCATGATATCTTAATGTTAGTTTCAATATCATTTTTTAATATTGTTGCGGCTCACTCTTCCGTTTCCCAACTTTGATCTGATGATGATCTGCTTGTCAGGTCGAAACCAGTCGTCATTAATAAAAATGTCCTATCTTTTTATAAAAACTGGTCGAGAATTGCATTACTGAGCTGGTTCCATAAAGAGCACATAGCCTGATACTTAATCAGTTCTCTGCCCTAAAATTTCACATGGTGCTATCAAATGAATGAAACGCGTCGAAATTTACGTCCAAGGGAATTGTCTTTAGATATGTGACCGAAATTGTGAGATTCAATTATTTACTACATACTGCAACACTTTTGGTAGATCTTTCATCTTCTCATATACCAAACAATGATTGTTTGTTTTGCGAGAAGAAAACATAGAAAAAATAGCGTACGGTGTGCACCGTGAATCAAACACGGCGTTTGTGGTCAAAATTCGTAGGTAAGTGTGATGAACAAGTCCAGTTTCTTGTTCGCAATGACATTGGTTTCATACATAAATTATGCAACAGGTTTCATTCTCCTACTAGAGAGTATACATTTATGCAAAATGTGCAACTGTGAGGTGGGATATGTGTTCAGATTTCAATGTAAGCCCGATCCCACTGACCACCGCCACCGACAAGAAAGGGTGTCCTCCTCGAGTATAACGGTAACGTATCGAAATCACTAACTACTGAATTTCTCGGAATAGGACGTAGCATGTACAAATAAAACTTTCTAATTTTGAAATTACATCTGATTCTAGACAATATCATGGTCTATGAGCTTGATTTTTCTCGGAAATGGATGGGTTGTGATCTAAATCCTTTCACAGAAGTTACTTGCCGGAGGACCAGGACCATTAATCAAAGCTCGTCACGGACAGCTGACGCGGAATCTGAGCTCCCTAGCTAGATAAAGCTCTGACCAGTCTCCACGAGTTGCAGGCATCGGTTGACGGATAGCGAGACAACGCTTTCGGTATTTAGTGTGAAGTCCACGGATCGAAGCTTTGCCGATCTCATCAGAAATGGTTCAAATGGCTCTGAGCACTATGGGACTTAACATCTGTGGTCATCAGTCCCCTAGAACTTAGAACTACTTAAACCTAACCAACCTAAGGACATCACACACATCCATGCCCGAGGCAGGATTCGAACCTGCGACCGTAGCGGTCACGCGGTTCCAAACTGAAGCGCCTAGAACTGCACGGCCACACCGGCCGGCGATCTCATCAGAGCGAAAGGGTCTGCTACGCTGTACTATGTTGGTGTATTTCATTCAATTCAATTGAAGGAGACGGGCAGTGGGACAGCGAGAGTGAAAAGTCCGAAATTGTCACCGCTGCAGTGTCATTTGTGGATGGTATTAATTTTTCACCTCGAAGCAACAGCAGAAGTAAGGGTTCAGTTATCATTCCAAGTTCATAGCACGTTAATAAAATTATATATATATATATATATATATATATATATATATATATATATATATCAATTTTTTTCTCTTTCAAGGGATGTTTGACATGTTTCCTCCTTATATGATCCAAATTTGTTGTGCCATCTCTCATTTTTAATCTATTAAAGCCAATGAGGCATTGTTGTTCGTTGCTACCGCACTTCGTAAAAATATTGTAGACTAGGAATGGTAGCATTCTGCAACACAACCGATGATCGAAGACGACATTGAGAAACTACCGTGCAGATAGAGTGGGAGCAAGCTTTTCCCACTGCATGTACACCTCTACCATCTAATAGGACGCGCCATATAACAACAGGTGTTGTTAGTTAAACAACTGTCTGCATTATTATTAAAATGGGGCTGATCACTTTCCCGTTTTCTATAATCACCCAGTATTTCAAAACAATGGAGATTTTACGAAAAAAACATTAATTTTTTAAAAAGAAAACATTATTTAAAATCAAAAACCTAAACACCACTGCAATGGCAGGTTGATATGCCTGTTTTTCTACCCGGTTATAAGTAAAAAAATCAAAAGCCCTATTATAACCGGGAGCAAACAAGCAGCGAAAAATACATATTATTCAGAACCAAAATACCACTATTGTTTTTAACTGGTCGGTTCTTCCCACTCCTAACTCCCAGCTGGAAACATTTGAGAGGGGATTCCCCGTTCCGCCAATTACCTTACAACCAAGGGAAACAACCCTAAAAACTTGGTCATACCTGTGGGATGGGGGATATTTCGTCTTTAATTCTGGAACGATATGTCCCAGAAAGAAAATAAAAGGCTAGTGTACGTGATAGCGCACGTGTTTGTAGGTACATAGTGTATTACAGTGAGGAACAATAAATATTTTAGGACATGGTAGTATATAGTTACTGAGATAAAACATTCCATATAACATGTGTTCAATTTTTATATGGTATACAGATTCTATTGTTGCAATGGAACAGAAATGTACCCAAAGATGGCGTTAAGCAAAGCTAAATTAAGTTCAAAGCTCATGTTCATAAATTACATCTTCAGTTTCAAAGCCCTACCGATTCCTCTTGACAATACCACGTGTAGCTCATCTGATTGCGTCTCGGCGTTGTTTTCCGAGGGTACCACTATTTATTGTTTCAACGATCAATTCGTTCCTTTTATTTACTTTTTTTTTCCAAGACTTCGCCCTTCAACCATGGGCGTTTGCAATTTACGGGCAGTCAACAGCGAGGTTATCAGCACCTTGTCTTTCCACTACCTCCACAGGCAAAAATGTATAGGGGTGAGGCTCGTGGACCCTGGTGGCCAAGAAACATGATCATTTCTTCGATCTCTCTTCCAGCGAATGTTAGATGATGTGTGTGTCACCTGATGAACAGAACGTGGAGGAGGTCTGTAACACTGGAAGAATATACCACCTTTGTAGCCAAAGGAACCTCTCGCTATAATGGTGGAAGCTAGTTTTCTTCGAGAATGTCAACGTATCAGGACCATGTAAAGCAGTGAGGTAACAAGAAGAGCCCAGTCAAACGTCTATCACAACGTACCACACATTCACAAAGATGCGTTGTCAGGTATATGTCTCCATAGAGGTATGTGGGTTTTTGCCGGACCAACGATGCTATTTACGAAAGTTATTCACTTATTTACATCGCCACGACTGACAGGGGATTCATCAGTTCCCCGAAAGCTGGATCGGCTGAAAGGATCACATTTCTTGACCACCAGCTTCCCCGGATTATGAATAGTGCTGGCCTCGTAAAATAACTCCAAGACAAACCTCAGAAGAGCTCCACTTGGTGTTGTCATGAGAATTTTGCAGTGCATTGAAGCCGAATCACCTTTGAACTTAATTATTTGCCTTTGCTTAGCTCCTTCTGTGAGGATCTGTGTGGGTTACTCTCTAACAGCTATATCTCTGAAACCAATAAAAATTGGACACGTTGTATGGAATGTTGAACTGCAGAAGGTGTACTACGTAAAGGTAAACACTGATCACGGATGAGGCCTTAGGCCTGCTCCAAGTAGACGGTTGCTGCCTACAAGGCAGTACGATGAGCGATCTGTGATCGTGTGCCGTGTGATGAGCATGTTGCCAATCCCTCTAGCGTTACTGCCAGTAGACGAATCCTGCTGATGCCCTGCTCCTGTGTTCAATAAATACTCATTTGACCTCACGAAGCTGAGTGGACCCCGTTCCAGACCTCGTTACCTCGTAAAAATTCGAGGAGCTACCGTGAATCGAACATGGGACCTTCTGCACCGAAGGCAGTGATGCTAAGCATATTTTTAAAACAGTCCTATTTATTATACAGTACAACTTACATAATTATTTTCTAACATAAAAGGTATTTATTTTTAACATTGTTATAAACTAAAACCTTTTCTTAAGACAATGAGTAAAAAATTCGCAAACTTTTCTTCATAGCCGGCCGGTGTGGCCGAGCGGTTGTAGGCGCTTCAGTCTGGAGCCGCGCGACAGCTACGGTTGCAGGTTCGAATCCTACCTCGCGCATGGATGTGTGTGATGCCCTTAGGTTAGTTAGGTTTAAGTAGTTCTAAGTTCTAGGGGACTGATGACCTCAGATGTTAAGTCCCATAGTGCTTAGAACCATCTGAACCATTTTCTTCATAGTTTCTCATCCGTTGAAGTTAATGGTGCTCTGTTTCGAGGAATACCCAAAATTCCTATTCACTCTTTTTTTTTTCATTTGCCAGAATGAAATATACAGCGTGAGTCTTCAGACAATTCACTCCCTTCCTCTTCATTTTGGGTAAAGGGCTATCATCCGGCTTGAGGAAACCATTCTGCTATGGAGACATTCCGTACACACTACCTAAAATATTTAGTGTTCCTCCTGCAATACCCTGTACCATACATTTATCCACCAGAACATTATGACCACCAACTTACTGTCGATATAAACCAATGCAGGCGACAGCAGCGTCACCTGGCGAGAAATGGCCTCCAGACAGACACACGCATGGTGCATGTAGTGTCAGTGAGCTCTCCGTGTGTAGAATGGGGAAGGCGCGCGATCTTTCTGAGTTCGACAGAGGACAGATTGCGATGTCCCGGAGACTCGGTACGAGCTGTTGGGAAATTGCACGACTGTGGTGACTGTCTTCAACACATGGCAAAACCAAGGTCCAGACTTCGTAGGCTTGGACGGCCACCCCTCATTACAGATGTCGGCCGTCGTAGACAGGGCACTACTAGTCAAATAAGACAGGCGGCGGCGAACTGTGGCGGAACTAGCATCAGACTAACGTTGAGCAGAGTAATCGCGGGGCTGAACACTCAGTGTACCGAACACTCCTAACGAAGGGTCTCCGCAGCCAATGCTGCCAATGCTAACACCACGACGTCGGCAAGTACGACTGAAATGGGTACGTGACTGTTGGCAATGAGCGTTGGAGCAATGGCAGAGCGTTGCATTGTCTGATGAATCTTGATACCTCATTCATCATGCCGATGCAAGGGCGCGAAATCGTCTTCTTCCAGAGGAACATCTCCTAGACACCTGTACTGCGGGAAGCAACCAAGCTGGCAGCGGCTCCATTATGCTCTGGGGAACATTCACTTGGGCATCCATGGGTCCAGCGGAGCTGATGCAGGGCATCATGCCGGCCAAGGAGTATCGTGCACTAGTTGCAGGCTCGTACACCCGTTCGTGAAGATTATGTTTCCCGACGGCAGTGGCATTTTTCTGCAAGATAATGCGCCATGTCACAAGGCCAGGTGTGTGATGGAGTGGTTCGAGGAACACAGTGGCGAGTCCCAACTGATGTGCTAACCCCCCAACTAGCCAGATCTGAACTCAGTCGAACACGTCTAGGATGTGATTGTATGTGGCGTTGGAGTTCATTGCCCCCTCCCCGGAATTTAAGGGAATTAAGTGACTTGTGTGTGCAGATGAGCCGGCCACTGTGACCTAGCGGTTCTAGGCGCTTCAGTCTGGGACTGCGCTGCTGCTACGGTCGCAGGTTCTAATCCTGCCTGGGACATGGTTGTGTGTGATATCTCTAGGTTAGTTAGGTTTAAGTAGTTCTACGTCTAGGGTACTGATGACCTCAGATGTTAAGTCCCATAGTGCTTAGAGCCATTTGAACCATTTGTGTGCAGATGTGGTCCCAACTTCCTCCAGCGACCTATCAAGGTCTCATTTCGATCATGCCACGACGTGTCGCCGCTGTTGTCCATGCCAAAGGTAGACATGCCGGCTACTAGGTATGTGTTCATAGTGTTCTGGCTCATCATTGTAAAGTGAAGTCGGTTAGTTGCTCACCCTGTGCTGCGTAGCTACGTCGCTATCCGCGCCAGGAGTTGTGAACCGCCCGATGTTCAACGCAAAACTCAGCCGGAACTCCACTGTGTGCAGTTGGCGGGTGCTCTGCCTGCGGGCGTTGGTGAACCTGGCTGTGCTGGTGCTGCTGGCGTCCTCCGCTTACGCCGTCGTGGAAGTGGTGAAGCGCTCCAATCAGACGTCGCCCAGCGACAGCTGGTGGCGGCAGAACGAGATCACCGTGGTGATGTCGCTCATCCAGTACGTCTACCCCATCCTGTTCGAGGTGCTGGGACTACTCGAGAGCTACCACCCGCGCAAGCAGCTGCGCATACAGCTCGCGAGGTGAGCACAGTAGGAAATAAAGCACAGTAGGAAATAAAGCACAGTGTTGTTCGTGTTGTTTCTTCATCATATGTGGCCGATTTACGTCGCACTAACGTTGTTTACTTTGTTGCAGAATAATGGCGCTTAACATGCTTAGTCTCTACACGCTGATCATAGCGCTGTTCGACAAGATTAAAGATATGGTGAGTGAAAATCTTGCATGTTGCCTGCCGCATCTAGTACGTGATCGATCAAGGGCATCTTGTTGTACACCACGAGCTGTAGTTGAAAGATATTTATTTTCCAGACCGATAGAAGAAATTGTCTGGTGATCGTATTTACAAGTATTTTTAAGAGGTGATGAGTCTCATTCCGTTTAGCGTTTTAGTTTTATAGCATACACACGCCATGATCAGTGTACCACAGACATCGACGTTGTCATTACAAAGTCGTTACAGGTGAGAGACACCTCGTTTCATATACCCTGTCAGTCCAAAAAGTTTCGAAACTGGATTAATATACCTAGTCTCCCCGCACTAGAGTAGTACATCTACATCATACTCCGCAGGCACCTAATGGTGTGTGACAGAGGATATTTCTCGTACCACTAACTGATCCCCTTACCCTGTTCCAAAAGCAAATGGCACATGGGAAGAATGATCGTCGGCAAGAATCTGGATTAGTTACAATTTCTCGAATTTCCTCGTCGTGGTCATCATGTGGGTGGAAGTAATATGTTGTTCGACTCTTTCCGGAAAGTGCTCTCCCGAAATTTCAGTAGTAAACCTCTTCGTGATGGACAACGCCTCTCTTTGCAACGTCTGCTAATGGAGTTTGTTGAACATCTCTAGCCGCGCGGGATTAGCCGAGCGGTCGCCGGCACGGTAACTCAGAGTGTTCGGTCAGAGGATTAGCTGCCCTCTGTAATAAAAAAACTGAGTTCACCGATCAACAACGAACTAAAACGGGTGTCTTACGACGTCCGCCCCGAGCAGATACAACGAACGAAAGCCAACAAAATGAGATTAAAAAATAAAAACGGTCTAAGGCGCTGCAGTCATGGACTGTGCAGTTGGTCCCGGCGGAGGTTCGAGTCCTCCCTCGGGCATGGGTGTGTGTGTTTGTCCTTAGGATAATTTAGATTAAGTAGTGTGGAAGCTTGGAGACTGATGACCTTAGCAGTTAAGTCCCATAAGTTCACACACATCTGAACATTTTTTTTTAACATCTCTGTAACACTCTCGCGACGGCTAAACGATCTCATGACAAAACGCGCTGCTTTTCGTTGGATCTTCTCTATCTCTTCTGTCAGCCCTACCTGGTAAGGATCCCATACTGATGAACAATACTCAAGAATCTGTCGAGCAAGTACCTTATAAACAACTTCCTTCGATGATTAGTTGCATTTCGTGAAGATTATTCGCATGAATCTCAGTATGACATCTGCGTTTCCTGCTGCTGGTTTTGTGTGGGCGCTCTGGATAGCTACTCCTGTATATTTTACTATAGGCGATGTTTCCAGCAGTTTCTCGTCAATAGTGTACGCATAGAATGTCCACACAACTTTGTAAATCAGCCAGAAAACGCCTTCTTTGGGATAATGTTCAACACGCGTCCCACAATGGTTTCAATGTCGTCAAAGCGTTGAACATTTATGTGAAATTCTGCACGTTGTTGTTTTGTGGTACATTCGTATTGATAACGACATGTCTCGTCACGCGTAATAATTTCTTTTGGAGAAGAACTGTCCGTGTTTTGCATTTCAGTGAAGTCTATGCAGGTGTCGATGCGTCAGTTGTGTTCGGGAGTCGAGGTGTGCGGGGAACTTTGCCCACACTTTTCTTTTCTTCAGAATGTTCTTGAGAATATTAAATAAACTAAAGATGGAGGGGCAGAAAGGAAAGGAAAGAGAAAGGACTATTGATGTCAGCTGCATCGGGACTTCATACAGAATTAAGAGCGAATAGTAAAAATCTCTGCCGGGCAGGGATTCAAACCCGGGATTTCTTGCCTATTAGACAGTTGTGTTTACTACTGCGCCATTTCAGAAGTGTTTGTCAGAATTGCGCTCTTTGTCTCAGCACGCCTCTCAGCAGCCCCACACTCCCACCCAGCGCCACACATCCGGAGCCCCCGTCCCTGTCTGCCATACTCACTACTTTGAGATTCCCGCAGAAGGTCGGACATAAGGCGCTGAAGGGGGTACATTCATTGCCCATCGAGGTGAATCAATTACATGAATTTATTCATGTGATTCTAGAGAATGCCTTGAACACTTAGTTTAGAGATTCTGCTCGATTTCGATTTGGGGCACAACATTGACACACTACAGCCACATACTCACTATATAACACTACCTCCTCACAAATAACTCATCAAATGCACATATGTTGTTTAAAGCTGTCAGTTCAAGCTGCCGCCTTAGTTACTGCGCTGACATCGCTTATATGACACGAATGAAGTCAGTCTGGAAACCTTTTGGGCGGACGGTGAATACATGCGCAATGTAGGTCACAGACGACGAGTTGTATGACTGAATATCGATCTGGCAAATAAACATTTATAAAAGGCAACTGATGGAGTCCAGCAAGATGTCCTTTTTCATATTTGTGAATAGTCTGGTGACACTACGACATTAACGTTCTTATATTTCATGGTAACAATTAAAATAGTAGTATAATATTAATGATGTTGACCTTTAGTTTTATGCTATAATCAAAACTATCGAGTTCAGTTTCCACTGAATATGTTAATGCGCTGTTGCAAAGAGGGTTTCATTATAGTTCAGTTATTACTGGATTTCGGAAGCACTTAATGTGTATTTTCTTGCAAGGTTTTAAAACGAAAACTGTTCCACATTTGCTCTTTACGTAAAGCAACTCCGAATGAAATTATGCCCACAAAGACATCAGTCGCAATTAATCAGCGAGTGAAATCATATTCGAGAATGTCCTAATACCTACCTGCCGCCACTGACCGTCTTCGAATCCCTTTGTTATCCTTATAGATGAATACCGTAGAATTCTTAGCGAAGAGGATTCACACCATGCATGTTTTTGTTTACAATCACACAGGATGAATCACCTTAAGACTTGGACTTGTTTCGTCTCGTCATCGATTCAAGGTACTGTATTATGGTTTTCGGTAAGCGACATTAGGAGGAGCGCCACGTAATGTCGTTGTTTTGGGTAACACCCTTACGTCTTTCATCAACCGAGATAAGGATAAAGAGATTTTTTAATTCTATTTGATATTCGAATACGTCTTGCAAAGACGAGTGCAACGGTACAACGCTTGTTAGGGGTGTAACTTAAGATTTTCGAAAAGAGTCCGAGAAAAGTGCTGTATTTCAAAGTCAGTGCGGCCGGAATCGGCTGTTGCGTCGTAAACACGATCAAATCGGTTTTCACGCCAGACTCCATCGTTGTATAGAGCATTTCCACTGTTTACTTGTTTCCTCACAAGTTGTTCATTTAGGCATCAATATGTACACACATTTGAAATACACTGAAGCGCCAAAGAAACTGGTATAGGCATGTGTATTCAAATACAGATATATGTAAACGGGCAGAATACGGCGCTCCGGCCAGCAGCGTCTATATAAGACAACAAGTTTCTGCTGCAGTTGTTAGATTGGTTACTGCGACTACAATAGCAGGTTATCAAGATTTGAGTGAGTTTGAACATGGAGCTACAGTCGGCGCATGAGCGAAGGGACTCATCATCTCCGAGGTCGTGATGACGTGGGGATTTTTCCGTACGACCATTTCATAAGTCTACCGTGAATATCAGGAATCCGGTAATACATTAAATCTCCGACATCGCTGTAGCCGGAAAAAGTTCCTGCAAGAACGGGCACAACGACGGCCGAAGAGAATCGTTCAACGAGACAGAACTGCAACTCTTCCGCAAATTGGATGTAGATTTCCATGCTGGGCCATCAACAGGAGTCAGCGTGCGAACCGTTCAACGAAACATCATCGATATGGGCTTTCGAAGCCGAAGGCCCACTCGTGTACCATTTATGACTGCACGACACTGAGCTTTACGCCTGGCCTGGGCTCTATATAACACCGACATTGGACTGTTGAAGAGTGGAAAAATGTTGCCTGGTCGGACGAGTCTCGTTTCAAATTTTATTGAGCAGATGAACGTCCACGGGCATGGAGACAACCTCATGAATACATGTCAGAAGGGACTGTTCAAGCTGATGGAGGCTCTGTCATGATGTGGGGCGCGTGCAGCTGGAGTGCTATGGGACGCCTGACACGTCTAGATACGACTGTGACACGTGACACGTAAGTGAGCATCCATTCATGTCCACTGTGCATTCCGACGCACTTGGGCAATTCCAATATGACAATGTGACACCCCACACGTCCAGAATTACTACAGAGTGTCTCCAGGAATACTGTTCTGAGTTTAAACACTTCCACTTGCCATCATACTCCCCAGAGATGAACATTATTGACCATACCTCGGATGCCTTGCAACGTGGTGTTCAGAAGAGGCCTCCACCCCTTATATAAATACATTTTGAATGCAACCCAAATGTTATAGTTAACTACAACCCTCTATTCTGCTCATTTTAAAGCTCCTTGATTTCATTCGTGATATAGGCCCCCTAATAGGACTAGAATGAAGAATATTGTTGATGCTGTTCAGATTCCTCGAACTCTTACGGATTTATGGATAGCCCAGCAGGATTCATGGTGTCAGTTTCCTCCAGCACTGCGTCGGACATTAATCGACTCCATGTCACGTCGTATTGCGGCACTTCTGTTTGCTGGCGGGAGCCCTACACGATTTTAGGCAGGTGTAGCAGTTTCTTTGGCTCTTCACTGTAGTTTTCCTAAACCTCTTCTGATGCATTTCCAGTTAGCCTACAGTTCCATTTACTGCAATCGTAGATTTCGCATAACGTAGGACCAGAGAATACACTTTTTATCTTCGTAGCTTGGGTTTATCTTCTTGCTCCACATAACGACGGGGGAATGGCATGAGAGCAATAATAGCAAATTCCAGCTGCATTGCCTTCAAACTGAAACACTTTACTTGGGAAAATTTTCAAC
Organism: Schistocerca americana; assembly: GCF_021461395.2. Classification (NCBI taxonomy): domain Eukaryota; kingdom Metazoa; phylum Arthropoda; class Insecta; order Orthoptera; family Acrididae; genus Schistocerca; species Schistocerca americana. Next base: position 330,458,728 of record NC_060122.1, read on the forward strand.
ATTAACAAACGTTACACCAGTCATCACTTGTAACTTCCAAGCTAATAGTCCGTGGTCGATGTATGACACCTTCTCTTAACGTTTGCTCTCCGACTGCGGGAGACATCTTCTGAGGGAAAGTGGCGAAATGCAACCAAAACTCCTGGGAGCGCAGAATGTATGGGCAGTGTAGAGGGCACCACAGTCCATCACGTGATGTCGGCTACGAGATTATCTCTGGTAACGCCAACATTCTCGACTGAAAGAAATCGATCGTCATTCTTATGTTACAACGTAGGCAGTCAAATGTTATGTTTAACACCTTCCTGTTCTCTGCTAAAATTATTACCGTGTTTATAAACTTAATAGCCTCTCAACGCATGTGCGCGTGATAATGCGATGCTTCTGATATGACGCTCGTCTCACTGAATTTTATTTTATGATCACCCACTTGATAAACATGTTGCGCCATGGCCGATTTATCCATATGTCCCAGGCAGAAGTTCCTCTTTTCGCGGTACCAGTGGAAACCAGCCCACAGCTACAAATAATTTTATGTACACCCGGTATAGCCAAGAATGTCGTATATCTTTTGCCGATCTTAAACATTCTTTTATCTTCCTGGTGTGTCTGAAGATAGTTTCACACCATACTTGCTCGACACTTTCCCAATGCGATCTGTAACCTTACTGATGAACGGAAGGAAAACATTTCCCTTGGGCCGCCGTTGTTCCTCGTCGATCCTGATTCTCTCCATAGGGCGAAGTGCTCCATCTATCTCCTTGTTAAAGTAACTGTTCTTATTGAATGTCGACGGTACATGTTCAGCCTCATCTTTTAAGTAAGTCAGTTTACAAATTTTGTACGCCCTGCTTATCAAAGTTTTGATCACAAGTCGTTTTTGTCCGTGGCAGTGGTGGTTAGGCTCTTTATGAAGGTAACAGTCAGTATGCGTGGCTTTTCTAAATACCCTACGGACCAATGTCCATTCCCCTCGCTTAATGACAGACACAACCAAAAAATTCAGTTGGTTATTATTCTCCTTCTTCATCGTAAACTGTATTTTAGAACTGGTAGTGTTGAGATGTATCAGGGCATCCAACAACTCTGCACCATGTGACCATACTACGAAGTATCATTGACATTGCGGTACCACATGGCTGGTCTTTTACTGGCAGTCTGGCATTGCTCATGGGTCTCCATAAACAAACTGGTCACAACCGGACTAAGAGTACTACCCATAACCACCCCGTTGATCTCTTCATAAAAATCGTTATTGTATTGAAAATAGGTTGTTGTGGTGAGCCAGTGTCTGAATAATTCCAAAATAAATTCTGCAAAAATGTCCACTATATATGAGATAGCTTTGTTCTCCGACATCATGGTAAATAACGGCACAACGTCAAAACTAACAAGGATACCACCTGGACCCCACGTACATTTCTTTTAATTTGTCAGTAAAATGGTATAAACTTTAATATGTCTGTCATTTCCACCAGTTGTCTATCTAATTCGCAGGTGGTAGATCCTCAAAGGAACCTGTTGTTTGTACACCTTGGGTAATCTATAAGGCCTAGGCGGTACCTTTCCGCTTTGCAGAGCAGCCGAGAATGAAGACATTTTCACGAATCGATTGGTGATTTTTAAAATCTTCGTAGTGCATCCTTCTGAAGCTTTTGGTAATTGGTGGGATTATTGATCTTTTCATAATAGTACTCACTCCCCATCAAGACCGTGACATGATCCTTGCTTGCGGTAAGAACGGTAACGTTTTTTCTCCACTGATATCCTTCAGTGACTTCCTTTGTGCCTGCGACAAATTACTGTTAGGTGGCTTACTTGTACGTAAAATTCTAGGTGTGTCCATTCTAATGATATCGGCGAACTATTGTAGATCCCTGAATCAATACTTGCTATTATACCCTCCTTGGGTACTTTTAACTATCTTCAGACCCACCAGGAAAATAAAAGATTGTTTGAGATCGGCTAAAGACGTACGACGTCCTTTCGATACGCTGAGTGTATATAAAATTACTTGTAGTTGTCGACTGGTGTACATTGGTACCACGAAAAGAAATGTTAACACCTCTTTAGTTAAACCAAGAGGAATTATCGCCTGGGACGGATAAATCGGACGTAGAGGAACATGTTTACCAAGAGGGTGATATTGAAATAAAATTCATTAAGAGGAGCGTCATATCGCAAACATCGCATAATCATGCGCGTATATATACAGCGGCTATTGGGATTTATAAACGCGGTAATGATTTTAACAGAAAACAGGAAGGTGTTAAATTAGATAATATTTGTATGTCAATGCTGCAACGTAAAAACGACGATCGATTACTTTCTATCGCGAATGTTGGTATTACCAGGGATAATCTCGTGGACGACGTCACGTGATGGACTGTGGTGCCCTCTACACTGCCCATATATGCGACGCTCCCTCGGATTCTGGTTGCAGTTCACCGCTTCACGTATGAAGATGTTTCCCACAGTCGGAGAGGAAACTTTACGAAAAAGTTTTATACAGTGACCACGAACCTATTAAATCGGAAGTTTTAAGCGATGTCAGTGCCGCCGGTGAAAGGTTACAATGTGTGATCAAGAGTTACATCAGTGTATTATTCCTTTCAACATCTTTCGAATGTCATTGAAAAATAGTATATTCTTTATTTTTTAAACAAAATTACGTTTTCCTCTCAGTACTAACATTTGCCGAAAACCTGGTTAGGATGGCTTGAACCTTACGTAAAATAAAAGAAGTGCACATTTTAGGTTATTTATTCTTAACACGTGCGCCTCAGTAATCGAAATGGTATCATCTAAGGTAAACTCGCTTGATAAAATACGTGATTACTTTTGAACGAAGTTCTACACTTTTTAATTTTATGGTAAATTTTCTTGGATTACAAATGACAGATCGAAAGAAAAACATATTTTGTATGTGTGTAAAGGACATCTGGTATTTCAGTTGAAAGCGGTAAATTAAATCTCAACATTTTAGGATTGTCAAGCATATATTTTGTACATACAAAAGCACATACTGCATCATTAACGTAACTTAACTTGTTTTTAGGGTTTAATTAACTATGACTCCCAAAGTCTTCTGTCTCTGTTTGCAGGCTTCTTGTAATCTGGTGATTAAAAAAAAGTGTCAAAAAAGAAGTGATGTGTAAACTTCTGTGATTTTCTAAATTAACCATGAGAGCCACATGACGTGTGTTAGGTAGTCCAAATTTACAGTAATTGGCTTTGTTACATGCAAATTAATTAGGCACACTCCCTAATAATGACTTAAGAACTCAATGAATACTAAATGAAACAATAATCACAATTAATTCTGTCTATTACGTTAAAGTGACTCATAGATCATATGACAAGCAAAAGCAATTCTAAAGAAAAACATTGACACATCTGTCTAAAACGTCTGGGGTACAATTAGAATAATAATGTATCAAAATGAAACAATTTCATTCGCAAAATATACCATGGTTGTCGAGATGTTAGCACAAAAGACAGATAGTGCTAGAGAAGAGATCTGTGGTCAGAACTGAAAGTGTAATTGTCATATGAATCTGAAAGAAATTCTTCAGAGTGAAACTTGAAGTTACAGGAGTTCTCTAAAAATAGCCTTTACTGCCCGTGTGCATCATCTCACTGTCACAGCTCATTGTCAGCATATCAGTCCGTAGGCGGAAGCCGAAGCAGCTCTAGAACCAGTCATTGGCGAAGCACCAGCAACCTGTGTCTATGGCCCAGATCTAATCACCCTCAGCTCTTCTGCTCAAACATGGATTCTGATGGCGACCAAGGCCAGAAACCAGAAGTCTTATGGTGAAGGCTCCCGGTGGTGAACTGATTTTGGACTGATTAATCCTTAAAAAGGAAGACACTTATTTATACATTTCTTTACTTTGCTCGGATTGGCTGGACTATGGAAATTCTGAGTGCGAACCAGTAAAAAGTTTCTTTAAAAGAATCTGGTCCCCTTCCCTGAGTTTTGCTTCAGACAGTTAATCAGTGAAATGTTTCCTACCGTATTGTTCTAAAGAAAAGCTGCTCACTCTCTCACCTGCCAATGAAGTGCAACCTCAGCAACACACGTGTCTTTCTCTCACTAACTTCCGGTTTATCTACGTTATCCAAACCTCGTAGTTCTTATATTGCATAAATATTTACTTTTTGCAGACCCAAAGTTCAGTGTCAACCGAGGCTTTCTAAGATGTTCCAAACTACTGACTCTCGTTCAATTTCTTACGCTGAAGAGACAAAGAAATTGGTACACCTGCCTAATATCGTGTAGGGCCCCCGGGAGCACGCTGAAGTGCCGCAACACGACGTGGCATGGACTCGACGTCTGAAGTAGTCCTGGGGTGGGGAATGACACCACGAATCCTGCAGGGCTGTCCATAAATCCGTAAGAATACGAGGGGGTGGAGATTTCTTCTGAACAGCACGTTGCAAGGTATCCCAGATATGCTCAATAATGTTCACGTCTCGCGAGTCTGGTGGCCAGTGGATGTGTAGAAACTCAGAAGAGCGTTCCTGGAGCCACTCTGTAGCAATTCTGGACGTGTGGGGTGTTGTATTGCCCTGCTGGAATTGCCCAAGTCCGTCGAAATGCACAAGCGACATGAATGGAGGCAGGTGATCAGAAAGGATGCTTACGTACGTGTCGCCTGTCAGAGTCGTATCTGGACGTATCATGCGTCCCATATCACTCCAACTGCACACGCCCGACGCCGTTACAGATACTCCACCAGCTTGAACAGTCCCCTGCTGATATGCAGGATCCATGGATTCATGAGGTTGTCTCCATACCCGTACACGTCCATCTGCTCGATACAATTTGAAGCGAGAGTCGTCCGACCAGGCAGTATGTTTCCAGTCATTAACAGTGCAATGAATGTGTTGACTGGCCCAGGACAGGCGTAAAGCTTTATGTCGGGCTGTCATCAAGGGTACACGAATGGGCCTTCGGGTTTCGTTGAATATTTCGCACGCTGACACTTGTTGATGGCCCAACATTGAAATCTGCAGCAATTTGTGGAAGGGCTGCACTTCTGTCGAGTTGAACTATTCTCCTCAGTTGTCATTGGGCCCATCCTTGCAGGATCTCTTTCCGGCCGCAGCGATGTTGGAAATATGTTTTTTCCCGGATTCCTGATATTCACGGTACACTCGTGAAATGGTCGTACAGCAAAATCCCTATATCATCTCTACCTCGGAGATGCTGTGTTCCATCGCTTACGTCGACTATAGCAGTACGTTGAAACTCGTATGAATCTTGATGAACTGCCGTTGTAGCAGCAGTAAGCAATCTAACAAATGCACCAGACACGTGTTGTCTTATACAGGGTGTTACAAAAAGGTACGGCCAAACTTTCAGGAAACATTCCTCACACACAAATAAAGAAAAGATATTATGTGGACATGTGTCCGGAAACGCTTAATTTCCATGTTAGAGCTCATTTTAGTTTCGTCCACCTACGCTCAATGGAGCACTTTATCATGATTTCATACGGGATACTCTACCTGTGCTACTAGAACATGTGCTTTTACAAGTACGACTCAACATGTGGTTCATGCATGATGGAGCTCCTGCACATTTCAGTCGAAGTGTTCGTACGCTTCTCAACAACAGATTCGGTGACCGATGGATTGGTAGATTCCATGGCCTCAACGCTCTCCTGACCTCAACCCTCTTGACTTTCATTTATGGGGGCATTTGAAAGCTCTTGTCTACGCAACTCCGGTACCAAATGTAGAGACTCTTCGTGATCGTATTGTGGACGGCTGTGATACAATACACCATTCTCCAGGGCTGCATCAGCGCATTAGGGATTCCATGCGACGGAGGGTGGATGCATGTATCCTCGCTAACGGAGGACATTTTGAACATTTCCTGTAACAAAGTGTTTGAAGTCACGCTGGTACGTTCTGTTGCTGTGTGTTTCCATTCCATGATTAATGTGATTTGAAGAGAAGTAATAAAATGAGCTCTAACATGGAAAGTAAGCGTTTCCGGACACATGTCCACATAACATATTTTCTTTCTTTGTGTGTGAGGAATGTTTCCTGAAAGTTTGGCAGTACCTTGTTGTAACACCCTGTACAGGCGTTGCCGACCGCAGTGCAGTATCCTACCTATGTATATACATAGATTTGAAAACGCATGCCTATACCTGTTTCTTTGATGCTTCAGTGCACATGTTATTAACAGCATCTGTTTGTCCACAATAATTCGTTTCTTGTCCTTGCTAAAAATAGAATTACTCTTGTTTATACCCCTTAGTCACAAAAACAGTCGCTGCTGGAGGCCTTACACCAAAGGAGACCGCATCTATGTTGCCTGTGGTGCATCTCGCACCCAGTTGTGACATCTCAAAGGAAAGTGTGGTCAGCTGAGTGGCACCTCTGCCGGCACGTCCTTCTGAGAATACCCCTGAGGCTTATCCCCCTTTTTGGCTGCACGATCTTCCTCCTCGCCCGAGTACTGGCAGGTTATCCCAATGTGCGTCCAAAGAGGCTTCATGCTTGTTTACATCATGCAGTGCTGAATAAAAATGTAAATTACATTAAATAATTACTGACAATCACTGGTACTGATATGCATTTCATTTCACAGTGTTGATTAATTGTTCAAAACTGATGAGTGTTTATATTCTGATTTTATGCCAATTACATTAAATTTTTCAAAAAAATGGTCACGTAACAAATGGTCCAGTTTGAGCCACTAAGAGTCAGTTTGATCGTAAAATACTTCGAAAGTGTCGTAACATTCAAATTTCAAGTCATTGTCTCTTTGAGTACTGGTACACAGTACAGTTTGGTGAAGTAACGATCACCAATGTGAAGAGTTATGTGTAATGGTTCATTTAAGCATCCTGCATGGAAGAATACATTCAGTGTGTTGTTGTACAGCCACGATCGATCCTCCCCAACTACAGCGATTCAGTTTGTGTCCAAATTCAAACCAAAGTACAAGGCCTCAACTTTCCACACGCACATCTATACTCAACAAGCCACCTTTCTGCATACGGTCGAGGTACTTCTGTTTTCTTCCATACCCTCCACTTTCTACACGTTCAGCTACATTCTGCAGGTCACCTTACGCTGTGTGGTGGAGAGTACTTTTAGTATCTCCCTTGTATTATACAATTCAAGATTCGTCAGTAAACCTGACTGAGTTGTCCAATGTAGTAGCGTCTGCCAATGGAGTTTGCATTTCTGTACCGTTTTCGCTCTTATGAAACGAAGCTGCAGTGAATGGTCGCTCTGGTTTGTGTCTTCTCTTTCTCTTCTATTACCACTACCTGGTAAGGGCCCCAGACGTATAAGCAATATTCAAGTGTGATGGCGCTGGCACAGTTCAAGCTACTGCTGTTGTAACCGTGCTGAAACCAGCTAGCAACTGGTGAAACTTTTCATTGGGACGCCTCAGTATCTTCGTATGACCGATCGGCAACCAGTGGCAGCATTATGACAGCATGTCATTCCCACGTCATACGCATGTCTGTCACATATAACTACTGCCCACCCGGCGAAAGGCATCAAGTCAGCATTCGCCGTGAACCGGGCTACAGCTGTATGGGTTGGAGGAGCCCTGTTGCTTTACCGCCTTCCATTCATGTAGTCATCAACGACTGTCTTGATAAGGAATCACTCACTGTATGGTCCAGCATCGGCTGCGATGAGGTGAGGGTCGACCTATGACCCTCCTTGCCACTGACCCGCTTAGCGAGTGCTGTCACTGGACACCACCAGCCAGACGTCGGATGCTGGAGTTCGCTTCCCGGATGCCATCGCTTCCATCGCCAAAATTGGTCTAATGAGTTTTTGGTAAAGTAACTTTTTGTGAATGACATATTTTCTTGGAATTCTTGCAGCGAATATCAGCTTGATGTCCGTTTTTTCGTACAACTAGTTTATGTGATCATTCAACTTTTGGTCGCTTTGGACAGTTACTGTTAAATATTGTATTTTACGTTTACAACTGTCCCTAGTGATTTATCACCCATCGCGTAACCAAACAGCAATGGATATTTCTTCCTGTTTATGCAGAGAAGATTTATTGTTTTTCATCGTTAAATGTAGATTTTTCTGCGTTTCGCTACGTTTTTGTGACTTTGTGACTTTCTTTTGGACAACGGACGCTCTTTTGGACAACAGCTGCGTCCGTGAACAGGCTGCGAAGTTTTCGCCCTTATCAACTACAACATTCATACCAATGCCAGTGGTAAGGGTTCTATAACATTCCCTTTCGGTACTCCTAAAGATACTTTTGCGTCCGAAGATGCCGCTCCCTCAAAAACGACACTCTCCGTTCTACTTGATAGTCAATCCTGAAACCAATCACAGTTAGATCAGTTAATGTAATGTTCTTCTCGAACACCTCTGTAGCAAAATAAGTAACTGTACCAGGCACAACTAGTTGTTACCACCCAGTTCACTCCAAAAACCCCTGTCCCCTTCATTGCACGAAGAGCAGGGGCAGAGATATGATTGCATTTTGGAAGCAGAGGTAAGGGAAGGCCTAAACTCAGTCTAGATTGTAACGTACAAGAGCATGAATTTAAAAAGAATTGTGGGTACTGCCTGTCGTTAGTAATTAATTAACTACCGCCATAATTTACAATGCGCAAGTACCTCAAAAACACAAATTCACGTTGTGCTCGACACATTTATTCAAATAAACCAGAAAAATGAATAACTGTCGTAGCTGATATCAAACACTCACTGAAACCTAGTATTTAATGTTTTTGATGTTACATAAAAACTGTATTTGAAATTATTTAAAACGAAGTTCCAAATTTCTTTACTAATGGCTGAACCCTATAACAGATCAACAAAATTAAAGCTGTTACCAAGTTTTAGAGAATATTGTTACGGGAAAACCTAATTACGCCAACATATCTAGTACACATCACTTAAAAAACTCAAAATTAAGCTTATTTTTAGAAAACTTATTAAATGCCAGAAACATTTTTAACAAAAAACATTATTTATTTGTCTATATCAATGGTATCCGATCAAAATAGTCCCCATTAGATACTGTATAATTACGTCAACGCTTTTTCCATTCCCCTAATCACTTCTGGAACTCTATCTTCGGAATAGCTTTTACCTCTCGAGGCAACGCGTTTTTGATCTCGCTTATGCTTGTAAAACAACATGTCTTTCAGCGTTTCACGTTTTCTTTAATTTTGGAAACAAGTACACGTCAAAAAAAGTTACTTGGGGGCCTTGCCTGGTGAGTACAGTGGTTGTCGGTCATTACAGCATCGTTTTTTTTTTTTGTTCAAATGGTTCAAACGGCTCTAAGCACTATGGGACTTAACACCGGAGGTCATCAGTCTCCTAGACTTAGAAATACTTAAACCTAACTAACCTAAGGACGTCACACACATACATGCCCGAGGCAGATTCGAACCTGCGACCGTAGCAGCCGCGTGGTTCCGGACTGAAGAGCCTAGAACCGCTCGACCACAGCGGCCGGCGTCGATTTTTTTTATTTTGATCACTCTTCTGACTGATTAGGTGCAGCTCGCCACGAATCCCTCTCCCGTGCCAGCCTCTTGATCTCGCAGTAGTACTTGAAACCTACGTCCTCAATTATTTGCTAGATGCATTCCTCTCTAACTCTTGCTCTACAGTTTTTAGCCTCACAGCTCCGTCTAGTACCACGGAAATATTCCGTGATTTCGTAACATATATCCTATCACCCTGTCCCTTCTTCCTGTCAGTGTCTTCATTCTGGAGAGAAGCTCCTGCCTCCTAGCTGCATACCTTGTCTGTTCATTTATATTGCAACCTCATTCTGTAGCACCACATCTCAGATGCATCGGTTCTGTTCCGCTACGGTTTTCCCACAGTCCATGTGTGACTACCATACAACGCTGTGTTACAAAAGCGCATTCTTAAAATTTCTTCTTCAAATTAAGGCCTGCGTATGGTATTAGTAGACTTCTCCTGGCCAGGAGTGCCCTTTTTGCCAGTGCTATCCTGCTTTTTATGTCTTCCATGCTCCGTCCATCACGGGTTATTTTGCTGCTTAGGCAGCAGAACTCCGTAACTTCATCTACTTTGTGATCGTCAATTCCGATGTCTCATTACTTTCGTCTTTCTGCGATTTACACTCAATTCGTATTCATTCCGTTCAGCAGATCCTGTGATTCCTCTTCCCTTTCGCAGAGGATAGCAGTTCATCGACGAATATTATGAACAATATCCTTTCATCTTGAATTTTAATTCCATTCTTAAACCTTTCTTTTATTTTCGTCATTGCTTCTTCGATATATAGATTGAACAATAGGGGTGGAAGACTACATCTCTCTGTTACAATCCTTTTTAATCCGAGCGCTTCGGTCGTAGTGTTCAACTCCTAACTGTTCCCTCTTGCTTTTTCTACGTATTGCATACATACCCGTCTTTCCCTGTATGTTACCACTATTCTCCGAATTTCGAAATCTTGCACCATTTTACATGGTCGAACGCTTCTTCCAGGTGGACTGCTCCTACGAACGTGTCTTGGTTTTTCTTTAGTCTCGCTTCCATTATCAACCGCAACACCAGAATCGCCTGTCTAGTGCTTTACCTTTCCTAAAGCCAAACTGATCATCATCTAACAGATTTTCCATTCTTCTGCGTATTATTCTTGTTAGCAACTTGGATAAATGACCTCTTAAGCTGAAACTTCCTGGCAGGTTAAAACTGTGTGCCCGACCGAGACTCGAACTCGGGACCTTTGCCTTTCGCGGGCAAGTGCTCTACCATCTGAGCTACCGAAGCACAACTCACGGCCGGTACTCACAGCTCTACTTCTGCCAGTATCTTGTCTCCTACCTTCCAAACTTTCATATCAGCGCACACTCCGCTGCAGAGTGAAAATATCATTCTGGAAATATCCCCCAGGCTGTGGCTAAGCCATGTCTCCGCTATATCCTTTCTTTCAGGAGTGCTAGTTCTGCATGGTTCGCAGGAGAGCTTCTGTAAAGTTTGGAAGGTAGGAGACAAGATACTGGCAGAAGTAAAGCTGTGAGTACCGGGCGTGAGTCGTGCTTCGGTAGCTCAGATGGTAGAGTACTTGCCCGCGAAAGGCAAAGGACCCCAGTTCGAGTCTCGGTCGGGCACACAGTTTTAATCTGCCAGGAAGTTTCATATCAGCGCACACTCAGCTCCAGAGTGAAAATCTCATTCTGGACCTCTTAAGCTGATTGTGCGATAATTTTCGCACTTGTCAGATCTTGTACCCTTCAAAATGGTGTGGATGATGTTTTTCCGAAAGTCCGATCGTATATTGCCAGACCCATACATTCTACACACCAACTTGAAAATCGTTTTGTTGCCACTTTCACCAGTGATTTCAGAAATTCTGGTGGAATTTATCTATCCCTTCTACCTTATATAACACTCCCGTCTGCTGCTGCCATACCATAACCTCGAAGCAGGTTGTGAAATAAAACTGTCTTATTAAAGCAATTATGGTATAAAGCAACAGAGTAGCGTTACCCTCTGAGAGGAATTTTGTTATGTTGACCGTGTTGTACCTAACGGAGATGGCTTATCGGAAATGAAAGTCAGAATTACGTAAATATTTGAACAGTAACAAACAAAATTTTGCCTATCTGCACTGTTTAACGTATAAAGAGAACGGTCGCCAGCCTAACTAGGCAAGAGAATGATTAACATTCTCGTTCAAGAAAATAGTTATTAGTAATTTTAACGGATAAACACAACCTGTACTTTGTCACACGCGAGTGCAATGAACTCTGACACACACTTATGTTTACGGTAAGATTGAAACTAACAGTTAGAGCAGCACAAACTATTTGCAAAATTATAAGATACCGAAACACACTATTACTTTGAGGGCTTACACAAACTGAATGGTCTTTATAATGTTATTATTACTATTCAATGCAGAATCATTAATTGCATATAGTTTAAGTCTCTCTCAGTTAAATACTTTACTATTTACAATGAAAGTTAATTGGAATCCACTAACAGGTTGCTTCTCACTATCATTTGAATAAAAAAATTATGGTTTTCGTAATTAGTGGTCTTCCCATTACTTGTTACCTAGCACTAACACAATAGACAAACTGTGGATCCTGTTATATTATTAATATGCACTTCCAATACACAAGAGAGACAAACACTTAGCAGACATGGGTATATAACGTTTCACACTACAGTTTTCCACTTTCACTACATTGAGGGAGAAAATTAATATATATGTAAGATACTGACTCACCTTCTGCGATTTACAACAGGCAATAATGTGATCATTTACTAAGCAAAACTTTATAAGCCTCAGTCTTAAGAACTTTTAATTTGAAGTTGGCAACAACACATTAATAAGCAGTTTTACTAGGAAAATTATTTTCAGCAAGCATCATTGACTTTAACTCACTCTCTTGCCACATTAACTTTAACTTTCTCTTTACTATGTTCAAGAGGCATTAATTTAAAAAAACACTGGTTTTTAATGTTCTTTCAGTAGGGACACTCGGTAATCACTTTAGTTCAAACGGAGAGGACCCTGAGAGGTGTTATGATAAGAAAAAAAAATCAAGGTAGATACTTAAATTCAGATATAAATTACCTTATATTTGAGCACACTAAAACAGTAAGCTGATCCTTCGCTGTACATCATTATACGAGGGCCGTTCAGAAAGTAACCTCCGGTTGATTTAAAAAAATACACCAAGTTAAATAAAAATATTTTAATATATACATCTTACAACTACATCTTTGCACTGTTTTTCTACATAGTCTCCATAGCGATTGAGGCACTTATCGTATCTCTTCACAAGCTTTGAAATTCCTTCTGCATAAAAATCACCCGCTTGTGCCTGGAGCCAGCCTGTGACCACATCTTTGAGCTCTTCGTCGTCATCAAACCGCTGTGACCCGAGCCATTTCTTCAAATGCATGAAGAGGTGATAATCACTTGGCGCCAGGTCTGGGCTGTAAGGTGGATGGTTGATAACGTCCCACTTGAAGGACTCAAGAAGGGCCGTTGTTCTGCGAGCAGAGTGAGGACGGGCGTTATCGTGCAAAAAAACGATACCGGAAGTCAGCATACCACGGCGTTTGTTCTGTATAGCCCGTCGTAACTTTTTTATTGTTTCACAGTACACGTCTTGATTAATGGTCGTACCACGTTCCATGAATTCAACCAACAACACCCCTTTGGCATCCCAAAACACCGTTGCCATCAGTTTTCTGGCAGAAAAATCTTGCGAGGCTTTTCTTGGTTTGGTAGGCGAATTTGAATGTGCCCACATCTTTGATTGTTCTTTTGTCTCAGGGTTCACGTACTTAATCCAGGTTTCGTCACCGGTCACGATTCTGTTTATCAATGGTTCTCCTTCGTCCTCATAACGTGACAGAAAGTCTAATGCAGAGGCCATTCTTTGAGTTTTGTGGTGGTCGGTAAGAATTTTGGGCACCCATCGTGAACAGAACTTACGGTAACCCAATCTTGCTGTCACTATCTCGTACAAGAGAGTCTTAGAAATCTGTGGAAAACCAGTAGACAACTCCGACATTGAGAAACGTCGATTTTCACGAACTATTGCATCAACTGTCTGAACGAGTTCGTCAGTCACCAATGATGGTCTACCACTCCTCTCTTCATCATGAACGTTTTCTCGTCCACTTTTAAATAAACGTACCCATTCACGGACAACTCCTTCACTCATAACTCTAGCTCCGTACACGGCACAAAGCTCACGATGAATAGCTGCTGCAGAATATCCTTTGGCTGTAAAAAACCTTATGACAGCACGCACTTCACATTTGGCGGGGTTTTCTATTGCAGCACACATTTCAAACTGCCACAAAAACTAAACTAGCGCAGGTACGACGTTCACTCGACCACGGCTTGATGCCGACTGACCTGTTGAGTGCGTGAACGCACACATGGCGTCGCTACTCCCCCCACAACCCGCACTGTGACCAATCGGAGGTTACTTTCCGAACTGCCCTCGCAGTATTACGTTACAGTGATTGCGCAACGTGGTGGCAACTGCATGTTGGTAGGTGGATTCGCAGGCAGAATTGCTGGACTCTGGCCCTTCTTGGTGGCGATGATGAATACCAAATCCAGAATCGTTCCAGCTATTTATCCATCCATCCAAGGCATTGGAAAGTAGCAGAAAAAGCCTCTCTCGGAACCAGCACTATGCAACTTTTGCATGGCAGTTCACAGTTTCGTAGCTCGTCCCCGACTGACTATCAGTTCCACCTTTTCTACATAGGCCAGCCACACTTTGCGCGCGCTACACAGTTCCGTTCCCGAGGGGAACCACAACAACTTTTACATACAGAATAACTAAGAGCCCTAAGTGAGGATCAGCAATTTACATAACAGCAACCAAATGCATTTAATAAAACAAAACATTTACACATATTGACATCTCTACAAAAAATCATTCACACAAAATTACAATTATATACAGTAAGTTTTGTTCCCTCCAAACGGGACAAAGAGTTTAAATGACAGATACGCTACATTGCATAGAACCAAACCATGACTTCAAGGTTTGCATAAAGAAAGCAGTATACAATTTTGTGTTATCTATTCAATCAAACATATTTACAGAAGCTCAACGATGTAACATTAAATAAAACAAAAGCAAAATAAATCAGTAGAGCATTAGAGCTATGGTGTTACACTTATTTGACCTTAAGTTGTCCAAAGCTCTTTTAAGTTCTAATACTGGATCACCTATCTCTTCTGCATCAACTCCTCTTCCTCCTTCGATTGCTTCATCAGACAAGTATTCCCCCCACATCCCCAGAGGCCTTCATTGTAATCTTTCCGCCTATCTTCTTTCTCCTGAGCATTTAACATCGGAATTCCCATTGCACTCTTAATATTACCACCCTTTAATTTCACCGAAAGCTGTTTTGACTTTTGTATATGAGAGTCAGTCCTTCTGACAATCATTTCTTTTTCGATTTCTTCACTTTTTTCATGTAACCATTTCCGTTTAGTTCCCAGTACGTCAAATTTACCTGACTTCTAAGTGAATTGTATCTCTGTACTCCTGAATTTCCCTGAACTTTTTTGTACTTCCTTCTTTAATCTATGAGCTGAAGTATTTTTTCTGTTACCTGTGGTTTCTTCGCAGTTACCCTCTTTGTACTTATATTTTTCTTTCAAACTTCTATGAATGCCCTTTTTATAAATGTTCAATCCTCTCCAACTGAACTGCCTGCTAAGCTACACCTTATCGCAGTAGCTGCAGCTTTAGAGAACTTCAAGCATATCTCTTCATTCTCTAACACTTCCGCGTCCAACATCTTTGCGTACTGATACATCCTGAATAGTGTCTTCAACTTCACCTTACTCTTCCTCGATGCTAGGTTGTGATCTGAGTCTATATCTGCTCCTGGGTACGTCTTACAATCCAGTATCTGATTTCGGAATCTCTGCCTGACCATGATGTAATCTAAATGAAATCTTTCTGTATCTCCCTGCCTTTTCCAAGTATACCTCCTCCTCCTCTTGTGACTCTTGAATAGGGCATTCGCTATTATTAGCTCAAATTTATTGCAGAACTCAATCAGTCTTTCTTCTCTCTCATCCCTAGTACCAAACCCGTATTCTCCTGTAACCCTGTTTCCTGCTCCTTATCCTACAACCGCAATCCAATCTCCCATCGCTATTAGATTTTCTTCTCCCTTTACATACTGAATTACCCGTTTAATATCCTCACATGCTTTCTTTATCTCTTCATCTTTAGCCTGGGACGTCGGTATGTATATCTGAGCTATTGTTTCCGGTGTTGGTTTGCTGTCGATTCTGATGAGAACAATCCCAACTGTTCGGAGTTACTCATTCTGTGGCCTACTTTCCTGGTCATAACGAATCCCACTCCCCTTACACCATTTATCTGCTGCTGTTGATGTTAACCTACACTCACCTCAGGAGAAATCCTTATCTTCTTTCCACTTCACTTCACTGATCCCGACTATATCTAGACTGACCCTTAGCATTTCCCTTATCGGATTTTCTAGCTTCTCTACTACGTTCAGACCTTCCACCCCCTGATTCTTAGAACTTGATCTTTTCGTTGGTTAGTCAGTTTTTTCTCATGGCCCCATTCTCCTTGGCAGTCCCGTCCCTGAGATCTGAATGGGGGACTACCCCCGAATCTTTTGCCAATGGAGACATCATCAAGTCCCTTTTTCACCTACAGGCCACATGTGCTGTGGATAAACATTCTTTGTCTTTAATGCAGTCGTTTCCATGTCTTCGCGCCCTCTAGGTGTATTTTCCCACCCCAAGGGCATGAGAGTGCCCTGAACCTCTGTACGATCCCCCACTCCCTTTGACAAGGCCGTTGGCAGAACGAGGGTGACTTCGGCCGCCATTGCTGATGATTTTTATCCAAAGTTCAAACGTTGACAGGGTTCGAATCCGGGACGGAGGACGGTTTTGGTTACTATTCAAAGACGTCCGTTATCGAGGTGCAAAAGCCACGAATCGTTTCTTCACAAATGGGGGTTTAATTTTTTTACCGAAATCCTTGAGGCAAACGGCGTAGACCTTTTAAGTGCTACTCTTTACTGATCGTTCTAACTTCTGGCAAGATCCTATGGTGCACGGGACATTTCAAATCGAAGAACACAGTAAGGATATCCTTGTATTTGACAGCACGTGTCGAGCTTATTTCGTTCATGGCGATCCAGATTTGTTCCATTGGCACGATTGAATCTTAGTTTCGACATCATATCCGGAAACCTAAGTTTCATCACCTGTTATGTCACGTTTCAGTTCTTCTGTATTATTACTGGTTTCTAGCGAGTCCTGGGAAGCTTACATTCGACACAGTTTTTGTTACAAATTAAAAAAAATTTGTATAGGTTTTGTTTCATGTCCATTATAATTATCCGGGCTGTTATGCCGTGGTCGGTTGATGAATTCTGTGTCGATTCCCAACGTTTCGTCTCCGACTGCGGGAGACATCTTCAAAGGGGTCCGTAGCTCGATGGAAGGTCCAGCACACCCACTGGCTCGCTACTGTCAGAATTCATCAACCGAACACGGCATAATGCCCCCGATAATTATAATGGACATGATATTTCCGGCCGTGGAAGTCTACATTTTAGTATAGGTTTTGTTTTCACGTTTCATACCCAAGTCATCCGAAAAAATACGTGGAGGAACCGTTGCTCGTAGTCGTTTCTTTCACTCTTTCTGTGATTTCATAGGCTGATGCATTGGGGCGTCCCGAGCATTCGTCACTTTCAGCGTCTTCAAGTCTTCGAAATGGTTGTACCACTCTTAAGCCCCTATTTTCTCAGAGTAGACTCACCAAACCAATACTTAACTTTTCTAAAACTATGCTGCTCTTTATTCCGTTCTTATGACAAAATTTAATACAAATTCTCTGATTTATTTGGACAAAAAAAAATACTCATTGATACTACAAAAACACATGTAAACTTTCCGGCTTATAGTTACGAATCGCACTGAATTTGACATACTATACCCTCATAATTTTGCCAAATGCTTATAGTTTTACTGCCACAACACTGTTTATATAAACGACTCGTGTAACGTTCTTAGTCGTACGTGTAACATAATGGATACACACGCTGTGTAGTAGTTCCCTTCGAACGACTTCCTTCGAACTCCGACTCTAAACTATCTTCCACACGGTTGATTAATTTTTAATGTAATTTATTGTACTTCCGTACCTCCGTTACCGGTCAGTTTCAAAAACGCTATTATAGCATTTATACACATTTGAAATTTACGTATTTCATATAAAATAACTATTAAAAATTAGAGAACAATGAAAAATAAACCGCAAAAAATACCGTTACAGCACCACATGGAGGCTTAACACACTTAACGGTCAAATGCTCGGCGAAGATAACAATTTAATCGATTATGTTTTGCAGTTTCATTGGTTTGAACGAAGTGCAGTGGTATCTGCGTCTACAACGATCATTCTTGATATCCTGGATATTCAGGAATCCAGCCAGATGTTCGCGTCGTTCTCGCACGATATTTCAACAGCGTGCCTCGCTGTCTTCTTCAGGTGCTACCTGAGACCGGTCCTTGGGTCGATCGAGTCCAGTACTCGACTCGATCGACCCAAGGACCAGTCTTAGGTAGCACCTGAAGAAGACAACGAGTCAAAATATTTACCACCACGGCCTCAACGTAGACCGAAAGTCACCTGGTCGCGTAACTGGTACGTGACGCGGTAATCGGAGCAGAAACGAATGCGGAACCGTTCTAGCAACAATACGGGCGACAAATGGGAAAATCCATTAACATAAGCGACTTTGACAAAGGGCAGAGTGTTACTGCCGACGCCTGACACAAACAAGACGGAAACGGTGAAGCCGGTAGGTTGCTTACGTGTTACTGTCGTAAGCCTCTAGACAAAGTGGTTCCAGCAGAGTGAAACCACGAGTAGGTAACAAGGTGTTGATCTTTCACTCCCCACCAAGGAATGTGGAATCCATAGGCTTGCCCGCTTTGTAAAGCAGGATAGCCGGCGACCCGTGTCAGATCGTAGAATGCGGGAGCAGACACCATTGTTTCGGAGCACGCCGTCCAGCACACGTCGGTGAACATGGTGTCTCCAGCGGGCGACCGCTTCGTGTTCTCAATGTTGACCCAACGACGTGCTCACAGAATTGTCAGCATTGTACCGTAGATCAATGGAAACATGTCACCCGTTTTGAAACGTGTTATTTCTACTCGAGATCTGTGGTCGTGTCGGGATACGCAGACATCCAGGCAAGGGGCTGCTAAAAATATGCACCGCCCCGTGGATGCAGTCCGTTGGTGCAGTATTCTGCTATGTGGGCATTTAACTGAGCTTCCATGAGACCTGTGGTACTAATTGGAAGCACCGTAATAGTTGTGCACTACATGAAAGTTGGTGCAGACGAACCGGATCTCTTCATGCTTGATGACTTGACCGACGACGATGTCCTGTTGGAGCTAGATCACTGTCCCTGTCAAAATGGCCAGAATCGTGCTACAGTTTTTTGAGGAACATGGTAGTGAAATAATGTTGTTGATGGTTCACCTGGTCTGAATCCGATGAAAGACATCTGGGACACTACCGGACGCCTGCTCCATAACCAGAAACAACGAGCGCGTAGTTTACGGATATTGAGTGATTATGCATCGACACCTGGTACTATACATCTCCGGAAATCTACGAACTACTTGTCGAATCCATGTTACGAATCACTGCTGTGGACCAAGGCGCTACTTACAAGGGAAGCTCCCCAGCGCACCCTCCTCAGATTTAGTGGGAAGATGGTCCAGTATATAGCCTGTCAAAAACTGAACATTTGGTCTTGGACTCGGACTGGAAAGGGGGAGATCCGTCTCAGAAACTCCCTCGCTGCCCATTTTTATTTTCCATAAAATTATTAACTGTCCGTCCGATTACTGACGTGTCTGTTCTCCTTCTGTAGTCTTGGCCACTGTCATACCATACACTAGTTAAAGAATATGAGTCCTGTGATAAGAATATATTACTGTCACAAGTAAATGTGAAGAATAGTCAGAGCAGGCGAGATGCCGCATAGAGCAGTCGCAGAAATGAAAACAACAAATAAAGGGTGTGAAGTACGTTACAAGAAAGGAGTTCAAGAGTCAAAACTTTCCAAACGGAATGCAAGATTCATAACGTGTGTGTGACCTGATAGGCAAGGGAAGGCAGGATTCGGTTACGATTGTGGACAGTACCGTAATCATTTACTATTGGTAGCCTTTTACAGTTACACACATTTATTTTTAAAACAATAATTTCAGACTCAACAATAAATACAAAAATACCACACATTGTTAATGAAGAAATAATCATCTCTGTAAATAATAGTGATTTCAGTGCGTTACAATTCAGCATCACCATAAAACACACAAGTAATGTTTAAAAAAAAAAAAACAAAAAAAAAAACAAACAAGCCACTGTGATCACTGGTGAAGGCATTACATGCCAAGAATGGTAATAAATTAAGAATGTTTAAGAACTCGCTGTAATTACAACATACAGGTATAGAAATATTAAAAAGTAAGTGGCCACAAACACAGCAGACGGTATCAGACGCCAGGAATGTCAGTAAGTAAGGTTTCAAGGCTTACCGCTAAAATACAAATATCGAATTATTTTTTCGAAGCAAATGACCACAATCACGGCTGAAGGCCTTTCAGTCCAGGAAACCTGCTGTAAAACAGCAAATACAAGCAAAGGTTAATTAAAAGAAACAACCAACTGACCACGAAACGGGTGAAATAAGATTGATGGTAACCTTGTAACACAACCCTTACACTGCTAGATTTATTCCAGAAGGCGACCGGAACTATTAACTAGACATACATAACATTCAATGTAGGCATTACAAGGTATGGTAATAATACAATAATAAAACACAAGGACCAGAGGGTGCTCCAGGACTCGACCTCTGAGAAGGTCCAGCAACAAACACTTTCGTGAATGATGAGATAAGCAGCCAAGAGTTGCATTCACTTCACAAGTGGCAGTCTAACGAATGACTAATGATAATCTTGCTGAAGCTACCTGACACCCAATAAACCAAACGCAAGAATGGAACAACACGCCAAAACCGGAACCGGTGGACTGCACTACGCCCCAGTACTACTGTGCTTAGAGCGCCCAGAACGAAAAAGGAATCACTACCAACAGAGTAGAAGAATCTAGAACCAAGAAATCTGTCAAAACTACACGCCTTACCGGTCAGCAGCGGCAAGGCGAGGAAATGTACACTACCGTTACATACACTAACCCCCAGGGCAGGTAAGTGGGGCGTTAGCGGTCACCAGGCAGGAAAAATACCGCCGGTTGACCTTAGCAAATTGTAACAAGCTAAACGCAGTAAGCAGTAATAAGAAGTCGAGGAAAGCAGATCCGCCTTCCCCAAGCACTCCACAAGCTGCTCTTCGCCTCGGCGACTCTACGAGCAGCAACACGAACCCAAGTCACTGGAGAAAAGCGAGATGCCACAATGGTGGAGGTTTCTCTAATTGAATTGAAATGTAGTCATCTTAAAGCCTGCACGATCTAGTTTAAGACCAGGTGGTGCACCCTCTTGGCCACAGCCCTTCCATCCGGCAGTCCATGCACGCCGCCAGTGGTACCGGCGTGTTCTCTCACTGCGCGGACCCGGCTCCTCCTGAGTCCCCAACCGAACTGCCCCACTCACACGACAGGGGAAAACAACGACGTCGCCCCAAAGTAGGGCAACAGTTACTACATATCAATAACCGCCGCTGCTGCCACTAGCGGAGAGGCAACGCTTGCGAAACGAGTGGCGCCAGTCAAGACGAGAAGAAGACAAACAACCGCAACCATGCCAACTAAATGGTACGGTCTGGCCTCCAGTGGAAACTGTGACGTCCCTTCCTTCCCTCTTCACTCGCCGGGCGGAGACGCAACTCGTAACGATGTTCGTCCCCGTCGGCATGACGTGGAACAGCACCTGTAACTCTCGTAAGAACACAACTCCTCGCGTGGCTTAGAAATGTTCTGTTATCTGTCCGCAACAGTCTTCTCAGCTCGTGCGAACTGGTAAACTGCAATCGTTTATTTTTATTTTATGCCCGGTTAGTTCCGTGATGAAATAAAATTTTGATTCTTGATTTCATCATTACGGTCGTTTTCAACATCGTACATAGCGAGGATGAAATTTTGCTGTCTACTGTTCCGTTGCTACCCCGTTGCTACGT
The DNA here is from genome assembly GCF_021461395.2 of Schistocerca americana. Taxonomy (NCBI): domain Eukaryota; kingdom Metazoa; phylum Arthropoda; class Insecta; order Orthoptera; family Acrididae; genus Schistocerca; species Schistocerca americana. The sequence continues at coordinate 330,480,449 of NC_060122.1, forward strand.
CAAGTTATTACCAACGGTTGACGTAACTCCAGAGATAACTTATGTTGGAGTAAATGTTTTTTAATACGCCGTAATACTAGTTTAAACTAATCGCTTTTCCCTGTCCATTATTCATGTACTCACTTAGTCACTTAAAATGTTTAAAGAGTCAATAAACTTGCATTAATACACATTTTATTGTCCGTTTAATGAGTTAGGCGACACGTATGATTTATCTTTTGACTCAGATTTTATTGTTCTTTCTGTAATTAATTGTTTGTCCCTACAACACACGCACACCGATATGTCATTCAAGATTAACTTCTGTTCAGTTCAGTAATCGTGACGCTGACGACAACTTTTGACTAATCGGCGTACTTGTCTTTCTTCGTGTCTTCGTCTTATTGTGTCCTACTCAAAACTACGAATTGTTTTTCTGTCGTTGATCCATTGCTCTCAAGGTTCGTAACTGTTCATCAGTGCGAAGGCTAAGTCTGATAAACCAATACCGCTCAATTGAAGTCTAACACTCGTCTTACTATACCGCTGCGTTGAGAACGGTGAAGATTAACATTCCTCAGTCGAATGACTGAGGAATACCTCAGTATCTACCTCACGAGTTATCAAACTTCCAAAACTGAAACAATCTAATAGCGTTTGCATCCAGACAAATACCGCAAAAGTACTGTAGAGCGACTCAAGAGCAACTAACTAACTGAACATTTCCATATCCGAGTTGCATTGTAGTCGCACTGAATTTCCTTTTCGATGCTGTTACAACTCTCTTCCATGGTAAATGTTATCTTTGACTGAATTACTTTCTTGGATTTAACCTTCGTTCATATGATTTTAAATTTATTCTATAGATGTTCGATAAAGAATCTATGATAATCCTTTCCTTTTATCTCCCCTTTTTGTATGCTGTTCTCAGTATTTGAATGATATAAGTGTTAATCAAAATATTACCAGTTAAGATTTTATCATCAATAGTTGCCGTCACTGTCAAGATGACTCACTTCACTACTTTAAGTTTCCACAAAGTTTGTTAATTGGGGTTTTCTGTTTTTGGGGCGTTACAAAACCTACAGACAGCACCAACGCGAGCCGCAGCTTGGCTTAGTGTGGCACTCGTTCAGAACAAACCGGAGGCACGTAAATATACCGCGCTGTTGCAAACGGACGTTACGCCACGACACAGACACAAATTGAATACAGTGAACAGACACGTCCATGACCGGATGCACAGTTCATAATTTCGTGTTGAAAAAAAGAAAAAGGGGCACAATGGAGATTCTAACACAGATCTCCCCCTTCGCAGTTCAAGATCATGACCACAACAGCGTAGTTCCTCAGTGTTGCACGTCTTGAGCTCGTACCGTTCACTGTTCCTGTTATGCTCCTTTTTTCACAGTTCAGGACACCTTCTTCCTGTCTTCTTGCTTGATTAGTGTCCGGTTTTTGACGGGCTATTCTCTGGGCCATCTTATCACTAAATCAGCGAGATGGCTCAGTTTAGATTTTATCGTCAATAGTTGCCGTCACTGTCAAGATGACTCACTTCCCTATTTTAAGTTTCCACAAAGTTGGATTGAAGAGTTCCTAGATAACAGAACGCAGCATGTCATTCTTAATGGAGAGAAGTCTTCCGAAGTAAGAGTGATTTCAGGTGTGCCGCAGGGGAGTGTCATAGGACCGTTGCTATTCACAATATACATAAATGACCTTGTGGATGACATCGGAAGTTCACTGAGGCTTTTTGCGGATGATGCTGTGGTATATCGAGAGGTTGTAACAATGGAAAATTGTACTGAAATGCAGGAGGATCTGCAGCGAATTGACGCATGGTGCAGGGAATGGCAATTGAATCTCAATATAGACAAGTGTAATGTGCTGCGAATACATAGAAAGAAAGATCCCTTATCATTTAGCTACAATATAGCAGGTCAGCAAATGGAAGCAGTTAATTCCATAAACTATCTGGGAGTACGCATTAGGAGTGATTTAAAATGGAATGATCACATAAAGTTTATCGTCGGTAAAGCAGATGCCAGACTGAGATTCATTGGAGGAATCCTAAGGAAATGCAATCCGAAAAGAAAGGAAGTAGGTTACAGTACACTTGTTCGTCCACTGCTTAAATACTGCTCAGCAGTGTGGGATCCGTACCAGATAGGGTTGATAGAAGAGATAGAGAAGATCCAACGGAGAGCAGCGCGCTTCGTTACAGGATCATTTAGTAATAGCGAAAGCGTTACGGGGATGATAGACAAACTCCAGTGGAAGACCCTGCAGGAGAGACGCTCAGTAGCTCGGTACGGGCTTTTGTTGAATTTCGAGAACATTCCTTCACCGAAGAGTCAAGCAGTATATTGCTCCCTACTACGTATATCTCGCGAAGAGACCATGAGGATAAAATCAGAGAGATTAGAGCCCACACAGAAGCATACCGACAATCCTTTCCACGAACAATACGAGCCTGGAATAGAAGGGAGAACAGATAGAGGTACTCAAGGTACCCTCCGCCACACATCGTCAGGTGGCTTGCGGAGTATGGATGTGGATGTAGATGCAGATGGGGGGGAGGGGGAGGGAGGTCGCGGAGTTTCCCTAGTAAGTAAGCAGGTGATCAAAAAGTTTTGGCTCATCAGTGCATCTGGAAGAACGATAAGGAAGGCCAAAAGTATTCAGCGTGTTGAGTTCAAGCGCAGTTGTCGTCCTCTTGCAGACCGCAGATCTGGAGGACCTGCGACCGCTGATAAAGGGCATCCAGCAGCAGCAGACGACGACGACGCCTGCGACCGCCGCAGAGGGCAGCAGCTGCCGGCAGGTGGCCGTGCAGTGCCCGTCTCCCGCTGCCGCCGCGGCCGCTGCGCTGTCCCTAGGCCTGCTGCTCGCCTCCGGCTCGACGGCTCCTCCCCTCACCTCAGACTTGGCCGTCCACCGGCACACCAGCGAAGGAGCCTTCACCGAAGCCACCAGTGACTTCTTGTCGACCTCCTCGATGCAGCTGACCGTCACAACGGAAGTCGACTACTTGCTGAACTACACCGAACCTGAGGAAGGTGAACAACAGAGCGTCTCAGGCAGCTTACAGGTATGCCACACACAAATACAGTGCTAGGTAAATTCGGTTGGCACGTTTACTTTGGGCTCTACGTGTCTGCAACTTTCTACTGTACTGTAATCTCGTTTATCCGGGATAGATGAAAACGTAAGTCATCCTCATTTCCAGTAACATGGATAGTCAGGAAATTCAGAAGAAAATTAGAATGGTATTGGTTACTAAACGTCTCCATGATGAAGTGGCTATTCGGGAGGAGTATACTTATTTATTTATATTTTTTTCATTTGTTCGGTGTATTTAAAACATATAATTTAAACCACATATAACATATAATAATAATTTACAATATAATAATTATATATATATATATATATATATATATATATATATATATATAATATGTTGTTGTTGTTGTTGTGGTATTCAGTCCTGAGACTGGTTTGATGCAGCTCTCCATCCTACTGATTCCTGTGCAAGCTTCTCCATCTCCCAGTACCTACTGCAACCTACATCCTTCTGAATCTGCTTAGTGTATTAATGTCTTGGTCTCCCTCTACGATTTTTACCCTTCACGCTGCCCTTCAATACTATATTGGTGATCCCTTGATGCCTCAGAAAATGTCCTACCAACCGATCCCTTCTTCTAGTCAAGTTGTGCCACAAACTCCTCTTTTCCCCAGTTCTATTCAATACCTCCTCATTAGTTACGTGATCTACCCATCTAATCTTCAGCATTCTTCTGTTGCACCACATTTCGAAAGCTTCTATTCTCTTCTTGTCCAAACTATTTATCATCCATGTTTCACTTCTATACATAGCTACACTCCATACAAATACTTTCAGAAACGACTTCCTGACACTTAAATCCATACTCGATGTTAACAAATTTCTCTTCTTCAGAAACGCTTTCCTTGCCATCCCCAGTCTACATTTTATATCCTCTCTACTTCGAGCATCATCAGGTATTTTGCTTCCCAAATAGAAAAACTCCTTTACTACTTTAAGTGTCTCATTTCCTAATCTAATTCCCTCGGCATCACCCGACTTAATCCGACTACATTCCATTATCCTCGTTTTGCTTTTGTTGATGTTCGTCTTACATCCGCCTTTCAAGACACAGTCCATTCTGTTCAACTGCTCTTCTAAGTCCTTTGATGTCTCTGACAGAATGACAATGTCATCGGCGAACCTCAAAGTTTTTATTTCTTCTCCATGGATTTTAATTCCTACTCCGAATTTTTCTTTTGTTTTCTTTACTGCTTCCTCAATATACAGATGGAATAACATTGGGGATAGGCTACAACCCTGTCTCACTCCCTTCCCAACCATTGCTTCCCTTTCATGCCCCTCGACTCTTATAACTGCCGTCTGGTTTCTGTACAAATTGTAAATTGCCTTTCGCTCCCTGTATTTTACCCCTGCCACTTTCAGAATTTAAAAGAGACTATTGGCTCAAATGGTTCAAATGGCTCTGAGCACTATGAGACTCAACATCTATGGTCATAAGTCCCCTAGAACTTAGAACTACTTTTTTATTTTTTATTTTTTTTATTTTTTTAATTTTTTTATTGTTTTTATGTGTGAGTGCTTCAACTTTGATAATTGACTGAAAATTAAAAAAATAAACTTTTCACTCAAGGGAAGACTTTTTTTAAATTTTTCCTTAACCACTTTTTTTTTACGGAGGTGGGGGAGGGCGGGGAAGGCAGAGCGATCAGGGGTCGTAACCCGAGGCCTGCTCGCAGTGTCCCCCTCGTCCGTCAAGGAATCAGGGATGGGAAGGGGAAATCTTTTGTGGGAATTATTATTTATTTATTTATTTTTATTTACTGTTTTAATACATTCTTAATGTGGTTTTACTTGATACCACAATAAAAATAAATGTATCTAGCACCGCATCGTGCTCTGAGAAAAAGAAAACAATATCTCGGCACGTTCCTACACCGAGGTAATGTATATGGGGAAAACGAAAAAAAGTGCTTCATACAGGATGCAGAAGGGTGTGTCACTACTCTCCTTACGCTTCATCATCCAGGTACGTCTTCACGTATATCATGTTGTTCCACCGAGAATCGAACTTAGTCATGTCAGCTCACTCAATGGGTATCTTCTCCTACCTGTTGATGATCCAGCTGCGTGGAGGGTCGCGTAGGGCACTCCCTAAGTAATTAGAAAAATACTGTCTGTATTTTGGGTTCCGTACGATCTTGCAATGACGTTCTTGTGGGTAGTTCCAAAAGTCTAATACATCTTTAGTCCATCGTGAAATAAGTAGTGTACCGCATGCGCACGGATCCAGGTGACAGCGTTGGTCTTGGCGCGCGGGAAATACTGTTGTTCCTGAAATAATAGAAACCGAGGTGTAATGTGTTCCGGAGTCACTCGTAGAAAATACGACAAAATTTGTCGCACCAAGCGCCATACGTCTTCTGCCGCGCCACATGTGAGACGGTGTTCGTCCGTGTCTGGTATCCCGCAGTCTACGCGGAGAGGCGATTCGACCATGTTTATCTTGTGGAGGCGTGATCGGGTGATCTGTTTACCATTGACTGTGATGTACCATGTGGATCGGACGGCTGTGTCCAGTGGAATCGCGTGAATCGTCTTCCACACCACCTTCCAATTAATCTGAGGGCTTTTGGTCTCCACGATGTTTGGTGGGCGCCTCTGCTGTAGGACATGATATATATCCCGCGCCGACGCCTGTTTCGCCGGTGGTACTGCGATACGGACATAGCTGTGTTCAATGTAAAAGTTCCCGAAGTAGTAGAAGGGTGGGGGTATGTCTTGCGTCGTCAGTGGGGGCATAATGGAGGGCGGAGCTAAGGACTCCAACAGCAAACCTGTCAAACTTTCCGGGTGGTGGCGCCACAGCTTGATGTGTGAGCTGACATACAGGGCCACAGCTCTGTCGTGGACATGGACTAGACCAAAACCTCCCCTTTCTGGGGGAAGGGTCAGTGACTCATAACTGACTTTGAAGAGCATGCCTGTACTGACGTAGGCTCCGAATGCCGCTAATAGACGTCGAGCCATCAGTAACGGTATTGGGAGAACACGCGCTATGTGTGGAAGGCGCGATGCGAGGTAAACATTGACGAAGTGTGTCCTTTGGAGAATGTCGAGGGTCCGCAGACGAAGGTTGAAGATCTGGACCCGAATTTGTTGTAATAAGCGGCGGTAGTTAAGAGCCGCGGTGCGCCGTATGTCGTCGTGAAACTCTATTCCGAGACATTTGATAGTGCCACGAAGCTGTAGGGGTTCGACACACGCTGGGGTCAACCCGTCTCCTATGGCCATGGCGACCGATTTGGTGACGTTGAGACAGCTTCCGGAAGCCACACCGTACGTGGTAATCCATTCTAGTGCTCTGTTGACATCGTCGCTATTGCGGAACACGAGAACCAGGTCGTCTGCATATGCTGTACAGCGAAATGTGACGTCACGTAGGGTAAGACCGGTGAGGCGTTGACGGAGACCACAGAGGAGCGGTTCCATTGCCAGCGCATATATTAACGTCGACAAGGGGCAGCCTTGACGGACGGAGCGCAAAATCGGAGGGACTGCGAGAGACGCCCGTTAACGAGCACTTTGGAAGTCGCCCCTCGAAGTAGGCGCATCACGACGTCTGTGAATTGCTGTGGGTACTGCATGTGCTGGAGAACGGACGTTAGGTACGCGTGATCCACTCGATCAAAAGCTTGGCTAAAATCTAGTGATGCCAGCGCTCCCGGGATGCGGCGTGCCCTGGCTAGGGCTATTAAGTCGCGGTATCGACACACTGCTGTGTGGATGTTGTTGATACCCCCTAGGGAAGTCTGATCTGGCGAGATGACGTAAGGTAGGGTCGGTCGTAGACGGTTTGCTAATAGTCTGGTGAATATCTTCATGTCGCAGTTGACGAGTGTTAGCGGGCGGTAATCTTATATTCGAGCCCCACCTTTAGGCTTGTGAACCGGTATAATTATTCCTTCTACGAAGGTCGCAGGGAGCGGCACCGCGGGGGACATAAGCTCCCGACAGATGTCTGTGAACTTGGGAGCCAGTAAATACTGGAAAGTTCTATAAAACTCCACAGGGAGCCCGTCGGGGCCAGGAGACTTATTCGCCGCTCCTTTACCGATGGCGTCGATAACTTCGTCGTCCGTAATGTCGTTCAATAATTCGGTTTGTAAATCCTGTGGGACAACGCCGTAAACCAGTTGTGAGACTGCTGTCACCGTCGTCGGGTCGGAACATTGAGCAGAATAAAGTCGTGCGTAATGGTCGAAGAAGGCTGCAGCAATATCGCGTTGTGTGGTGTGATGATGGCCGTCCTCAGTGGTGACGGCATGTATCAGCGCCCGTCTTTGCAGTGTACGTTCTCGGATGACGTGGTACATGGTGAGTCGTTCCGTTGCGAGTCTGTCTTGTGTCCGCGCTCGGACGATCGTCCCTTCGAGGTGTCGGCGCATCTGGGCTACGATCTGTGCTTTCGCACGCTGAACTGTCAGCTGTCGTTCCGGTGCGGGTGGCAAGGAGGCGCATTCGCGAAGGACGGTGAAATAAAAATCAAGGGTCTGCCGCCTCCAAGCAGCAGTCTCACGACCATACGTAATAAAGGTTCGCCGTAGGGCCGGCTTGGCGCAGGTTAACCACCAACTGATCGACGTAGGATACGTTGGGAGGCGGCGGACGCACAAACTCCACGTGTCTTCGATGGCGCGTCGACAATCCGGAGAAGCGAGATGAGCAAGGTTTAATTTCCAGGGATGTCGGCTGCGCCACACCCGTTGGCGTCGAAGGGTGACGGCACATATATAGGCCTCGTGATCAGAAAAGGCTACTGGCCATACCTCCGCGTCACTCACCGTTGCCGCGAGAGAACGGGAGGCGTAAATCCTATCGATGCGACTAGACGAGTGACTCGTGAAATGGGTGTATCCCGGTCTATTTCCTCGGACATGTTTCCATGTATCTACTAGCTGGATATCGCCGATGAGTGTCCCAAGTTCGGGGCACGGTGAATGACGTGGCAGGTGCTTGGGTGCAATTGAAATCGCCCCCTAATATCAAGTCATCGTGCCTGCCCTGAAAAAGCGGTGCTATTCCTTCTGCGAAGAAGAGCGATCGGTCACGACGGCGATTCGTTCCGGAAGGGGCGTACACATTGATAAACCGGACGCCTTGCACCGTTACGGCCATTCCTCTAGCGTCGGGGAGATATCGGACTTCGTCCGCCTCGAGGCCCTCCCTGAGGAGAATGGCGACTCCACTGTTAGTTGGCGAGGCGTGGGACACATGAGCCGTGTAACCATACATACCCGGGAAATCGGCGACGAAGACTCCTTGGAGAAAAACAATGTCAATGTCTGCTGCATTGAGCATGTCTTGGAGCAGCGACAACTTCGTACGTGTCCGAATGGTGTTAATGTTGATGGTCGTCAAGCGATAGGTTTGTTGATCGTCTCCTGCGGTGGGGGCTGCCGTCAGTGTCGCCGTAAAAGGTGGAGCCCGTGATCTGCTGGCCGCGTCCGTGCCATCATCTGTTGCTACTCGGGAGGGGCCGAGGTGTGTGTGGAGAGACCCCTCTCCTCATCCACCACAGCGGCCGTAGAATCGTCTTCAATGTCATCCGCCCAAGGTCCGTAAGTTAACGGTGGCTGCGGTAGAACACTTGTGGGCTGAGTGACTAAGGGTGAATCCGCAGTTGTTTCCGGTTGTGTACCAACGGCGGGCGCTGTGCTGGCCATCCGTTTGTCCGAGAGAGCGAAATCGGGTTTGTCAAAATCAGACAAAGTGACAGGTGAGGGCGATCTCGTGTCGTTTCGTCGGCCGTCCGGTCGTCAACTGGAGAAGACGTCCGCTGGAGGCAATCGTCTGAGGGTGTGCGACGTCGCTTTTTATGTTTTCTCGGTGACCTTTGTTTGCGGACGTGGGTTTCTGTGTCCAAAAGAGTTTGTGGTTCCCGTATAGCATCCCCCTCAGGGAGAAAGGCAGAGGTCGGAACAATCCTAGCGCCGAGTTCCATTCTCTCGTCCGAATATTCATGTGGAGTCCATGGGCGGCGTTCTTCAACCCCTGCAGACACCGTAATGGTGTTGGTCAATCCAGGACCGGCGACAGGTGCGCATTCTAATGCTTCCTGTCTGCCGGGGAGGTTGTCGTCTGTCATGACGGTCGATCGTGTCACCTCTGCGTAATTGAGGGGGAGGCCCGTGAGCGTAGGAGGTGATGTCGTGTCATGCAATGGAAGTTGTGTAACCCGACGTTAAATACACGCCGAGCGCACATGACCCTCCTGGCCGCAACCAGAACAAGTACGAGGTTGGCCGTCGTACATTATTATTGCTCGACAGCCACCTATGACTAAGTAGGACGGTACATGTTTCTTTAATTCAATTTTCACTTGTCGGACGCCGTTGAGGACTTGGTACGTCTCGACGGTGTTCCATTTTTCGGCCACGTGGCTAATTACCGTCCCATAAGGGCGGAAAGCTGAGGTAACGACGTCCGGTGGTACTTCGAAAGGGAGTTCGAAGACTCTTAGTGTGCATAACCCTAGTCCAGAATGGTCAAGAGTAACTTGAGAGTGTTCGCGCATCTGTTCACAACTGCGTGACATAACTCGTCGTCGACCATCTTGACGTAAACGACGCTACTTGTGATGGATAGGTGGATACCGATGATGTGCTGTGTTGGTATTTGAACTTCGTCACGGATGAATCGTTCGACTTCAAAGGCTCGTGGTCGTGCGTAGTCGGGCTGGAAGCTGATCTTGATGGTAGCTCTTCTGTACGAATGAGCCATGTCGACTCAGTGTTAACGGACGCGAGTATTAGCTGCGGCGAGGAAGTAAACAAACTACGCGCGCTCGCGACTCTGCGGACGGGACCGCGACTCTGCGGACGGGACGTAAACAAGACGTCCTCGCCGCTCACCGGCCGAAAGCAGACTGACTACTTAAACCTAACTAACCTAAGGACATCACACAACACCCAGTCATCACGAGGCAGAGAAAATCCCTGACCCCGCCGGGATCGAACCCGGGAACCCGGGCGCGGGAAGCGAGAACGCTACCGCACGACCACGAGCTGCGGACTAAAAGAGACTATTCCTGTCAACATTGTCAAAAGCTTTCTCTAAGTCTACAAATGCTAGAAACGTAGGTTTATCTTTCCTTATCTATCTTCTAAGATAAGTCGTAGGGTCAGTATTGCCTCACGTGTTCCAATATTTCTACGGAATCCAAACTGAACTTCTCCGAGGTCGGCTTCTACCAATTTTTCCGTTCGTCTGTAAAGAATTCGCGTTATTAGCTGTGACTTAGCAGCTGTGACTTATTAAACTGATAGTTCGGTAATTTTCACATCTGTCAACACCTGCTTTCTATGGGATTGGAATTATTATATTCTTCTTGAAGTCTGATGGTATTTCGCCTGTCTCATACCAGATGGTAGAGTTTTGTCAGGACTGACTCTCCCAAGGCTGTCCGTAGTTGTAATGGAATGTTGTCTACTTCCAGGGCCTTTTTTCGACTTAGGTCTTTCAGTGCTCTGTCAAACTCTTCACGCAATATCATATCTCCCATTTCATCTTCATCTACATCCTCTTCCATTTCCATAATATTGTCCTCAAGTTCTTCGCGCTTGTATAGACCGTTCAGCTTTCCCTTCTTTGATTAGAACTGGGTTTCCATCAGAGCTCTAGATATTCATATAAGTAGTTCTCTATTCTCAAAAGGTCTCTTTAATTTTCCTGTAGGCAGTATCTATCTTACCCCTACTGAGATAAGCCTCTACATCCTTACATTTTTCCTCTAGCCATCCCTACTTAGCCATTTTGCACTTCCTGTCGATCTCATTTTTGAGACGTTTGTATTCCTTTTTGCCTGCTTTTACTGCATTTTTATATTTTCTCCTTTCATCAGTTAAATTCAATATTTCTTCTGTTACCCAAGGATTTCCAATATCCCTCTTCCTTTTACCTACTTCATCCTCTGCTGCCTTCACTACTTCATCCCTTAAACCTACCCATTCCTCTTCTACTGTATTTCTTTCCCCCATTCCTGTCAATTGTTCTCTTATGCTCTCCCTGAAACTCTGTACAACCTCTGGTTTAGTCAGTTTATCCAGGTCCCATCTCCTTAAATTCCCACCTTTTTGCATTTTCTTCAGTTTTAATCTACAGTTCATAACCAATAGATTGTTGTCAGAGACCATATCTGCCCCTGGAAAGTCTTACAATTTAAAACCTGGTTCCTAAATCTCTGTCTTACCATTATATAATCTATCTGATACCTTCTAGTATCTCCAGGCTTCTTAAATATAATATATAATTTAAAAACATATAATTTAAAAATATATAATTGTGTGGTCCAGTATGCAAAAATTGATAAATGATTTTTATTTGAAATCTATCGATCACAGAGATATAAATATAAATTTTGATTTTTGACTAACTATTTTAGAAAATTATTTCAGAATTGGTTTTACTTTTACGTAATTCGCAACTGAGCAGTAAAATCATCAAACATAATGGACTGATTTACTTCCAAGAATATTACTTGAAAACGAAAATATAACAGTATTATAAGTAGCCTCGGCGTATTTGTACTTTAAGAGCATGGACTCAGGTAATGAAATTATAGTGGACCCATACATCACTCGAAGAATACTCCTATTACCATCTGATGTGTCAGCACAGCATGGAATTCAACTTTTACACAACGACACAAGCGCAGCACAATAGGCTGTGGGATGGTAGGACTGGACCAAGTCATACATCAGGCAATGACCCACGACAGTTGCACTGAACATTTATTTGGCACATTTAAACAAGACAAATAACAAATAAAACCGTTAACACATTTTTAAAACTACCATTTAGGTGAGAGCAAGTTACTTCAAAATTTAAACATTCATAAACCACTGCACTTATGGCCTATTACACATTTAGTGAAATTAGTTAAAAATTATTTACTCAAAAACTACGATCAATCCGAAGAACAATTTACTAAAATTTAACGAGGAATTTAGTCTTTTGTTACTGCAGTGATTGGTATTGCCAGAGTAATTCAGAGTACAGGCAACAACAAATCAGATACCATGGCACACAACCACGTTACTTAAATGGCAGGGACCCTACAATGTAGAATATAAAATATAAAATTTCATGTGACCAAACAACCTCGTGGGATTCAACAAACTACGCCCAGAAGCGGACGCCCGCCCACTCAGCTGTTTCCAATACAGGCTCGGCATGGACCTCCAAACGGGACCAGCAGCGGTCACGAATAGGCACGAAAAATTCCAGAAATAGTGGGTATCTACAACAGATTGACACAATAATTCATTACAGCACATCATCTTTAGAATTAATCAGCCCATTGATGAACATCAGCTAAGCAGTACAAATGTGCATAAGGCCACATGTAACTCACATATAAACTTTAACGTACTATATTACCAACCTCCAACTTTCGTGGTACAATATGTCTGCTTCCTATTACCAGTGACAAAGCGAAGAGAGACGGGGTCAAGAACAAGCTAGGAGTGTTCTTCTCCCTTATGCATTGTATAGTCTGCCCCGATAGCCGAGTGGTAAGTCGGCTTTCAGCCGTGACACCATGCGGACGGGCTCGGCGCACGGGGCAGCGCTCCGCAGGTGTTGGCTCTGAGCACTATGCGACTTAACTTCTGAGGTCATCAGTCGCCTAGAACTTAGAACTACTTAAACCTAACTAACCTAAGGACACCACAGACATCCATGCCCGAGGCAGGATTCGAACCTGCGACCGCAGCGGTCTCTCGATTCCAGACTGCAGCGCCTAGACCCGCACGGCCACTCCGACCGGCTCAGCAGGTGTTGTTTACCCGCTAGCGCGCGGTTGCGTCGTTGTATTGCATTAAAGTACCGCTACCGACCCGCCATGGCGTTCTCATATCGACAAGCTACAATCAAACTGACGTTCAACGCATCGTACACGAGACCGAAGGCCCATAAAATTGAACGGTTTCTCGAGACATCATGCACATAGAACCGCAAGAACTGATAGGCATTCATTTGTCTGTTGTATCCAGCACGGTGGACCTCAAACTGATTGAGTAAGCGGCCTGCGACAGTCTCCTCTAACGATTTGCAAACGGCTTTCGCTTCTGTCACGCAGACGGTAATGTGAGCGTGGTAGGAGTTGACCATGCTGGTATGGGGGTGCGTAATGTGCGCATCTTTGAACTACCGTTAGAAGTTCCTGCCAACCTTGTCGTTGATGAGCTGCGGCCATACCGCACAGTTCTGAGCCACATAGAGGAGAAATGGAACACATTCGAAACGTACCCTGTCCTCATCGTGGTACGACAAGTGTGCATAGAACTTAAGAAGCACGTTCCATTTTATGTTTTCGTTGGTGGCTGCCGTGCAGTTGTTATATATGATGGACAACCGAGGACCTGCTCGGGCTGCGGCCAGGAGGGCCTTGTCAGAACTGAGTGCCTGCAGCGCCACCTTTTTCAGGTGCCCCGCAATGAACTTCCCCAATGATCCACGATGACCTCTCCCCGCTAACGTATGTGGAGGCGGCACGACATGATGTGATGGATGATCAAAACCTGCTACCACCTTAAGCCACTGCGAGCTCCGTTTGACAGTCAGCGCCGCCTCCGCCGATGACGGCGACGACGACGACGACGATGCAGCCAAACGGTGCAGAGGTTCCTGCTGCCTCCGTCCACCGCAGCTTCGTGGGCACCCAGCCGCCGTCACTGTCGGGATCGGACACAGGGATTCCCAACGACCGAGACCGTGTCGAGGCCCGCCCTCCAGTGGATGTCGAATCTCGGACCCGCAAGCAAAAATCACCCAAGCGACACAAGAAGAGGCGATTGTCAGTTTATAAACGGGACAGGGATGTGAAGCCGGCGGAGGAAATCGACTTCGTTGACGCGTCTACAGTGGCAACGGATTCCAGTGGCCTCATTCACAAGAATGCGCCTGAGGATAAGGAACACTCTATTGCATCTGGTGGCCTTGAAAACGAGGCGCTTCGCGGCTCCTGTGAAAGCGACCAAACACCACTGACCTCACATTCCTCTCTTGGTGATTGGGCAGACGATATGGAGGCCCATGACGCACAGCATATATCGATACCTCCATCAGAGCCCATGGGTGACATTGAGCTCAGAGGGCTCTGCCAGTCAGTGGATCATCCGCACAGTAATGCACGGCATGCGGTTGGATGGCTATGTGGTGTGTGAGATCACGGTGAACTTGCGCCAGCACACTGCCTCTGCCACTTGATATGTCCCAGTCATACCGTGTGGGAACAGTCAATGTCAATGGTGTCCACTCCACTGTCAAGACCCGCATGTTACACGACATGATCAGAGCGGCAGACTTGGACATTGCCCTTCTCCAGGAGGTCCATCCAGAGCTGCGCTTAGACCTATATGGCTACACCACCTACAGCGTACCCTCTGGTGTTGGCGCAGGAGGAACGGCCATCCTTCTTCGAGATGGCATAGACGCGACGGACGTGACATACTTGCCGAACGGGCGAGGCATCGCTCTCACACTTGGCGCAGTTCGCCTCGTTAACGTCTACGCTCCCTCCGGTAATTCGGACCGCGGTGAGAGGCAAGTCTTCCATTCGGAGGAGGTTGCCCCACTTTTGCAAGGAAATATGCACTATTACATATTGGGCGGCGATTTTAACAGTGTTCTGCGGCCCGAGGATCAGATACCGCATTACTTCCCATGCCCAGCTCTACAAGCACTGATATGTGACCTCGCGCTCCACGACACATGGTTCTTACATCATGGGAATCAGCGTGGATATACGCACTTTACCAGGCACTCTGCCAGTCGTCTGGACCGGATATACGTCTCGCGTGCCCTCCGCACAGCAACCCGTGATGCAGAATTCTGGACGACGGTCTTCACGGATCATCTCGCGTATATCTGCACTATCACCTTACTCACAAGACGCAGCAGAGGCACGTGGACGCTGAACGTCTCCCTCCTTCGCGAGGAAGCGTGTCGGCAAGCAATTACTGACACGTGGCGTCGTTGTTTCAGGCGCCTGCCCATGAATGCTTCCACGTTCCTGTGGTGGCTGGGATGTGTCAAACCTGCATTCCGAAGAACGCTGATGGCCTCCGGGCGTAACAAATCGAACTGGCAAAGGACAACATCGGAATTTTACTATACACCGTTACGTGAGCTGGCGACGCAACCGCCGTCTCCCGAACGTCAGATGTCCGTACAACGCATGAAAGCTCGTCTACTTCGCATCAGGGCAGAGCAGCTAGAAGGTGTCCGCTTCCGTGCACGAGTGTAAGACTGCGTCCCCAACGAAACGGCATCAGTCCATCGCAATGTGCGCGAGAGGCGCCAAAGGCCAACGTCAGCTCATTACGGTGGTAAACACGGAGGAGGGATGCCGCGCAGTGACGCAAACGGACATAGCGCACACGTTCGCCCGACACTATGGGACCTTGTTCATGGAAAATCCGCCAATCGTACGTTATTATGACGAACTGTTGCGCGATTTTCTCGACCCTAGGGACATGGCACCCGTTTATACTCTGCTGTTGCCCATGATATCCGACGAGTTGACATCGGGCCTGGCACGTGAAGCACCGAACAAATCACCTCGGCCGGACGGTTTACCCCTGGAATTCTACCGCACTTTTGATGACCTTATGGGCGACAAGTGGCCCCAAATGTTTCAAGAACTGATACGCCCTTATTTCACTGTCCCCACAGAATTCATAGACGGCAACTTGATCCCAGTACCGAAACCGAATGTTGGTTGTAGGTGGCAGGACTTTGGCCCACTCACTCTCCTCAACAACGGCTACAAGATCTTCGCCCGCATCCTTGTCGCCGTCGATTTTGACCACGCATTCGACCGCGTCGACTACGGCTTCCTACGCGCAGTTTTGCAACACATCGGCCTCTCTCCAGAGTCTGCACAGGTGGTCCTTCGACTGGTCCACGAAGCGCGCTCCCGCATGATGGTCAACGGTTACCAGTCTGGTCACATTGTTGTTGACAGTCAGTGTGACAAGGGTGCCCCTTGTCGGGAATATTATTTGCGGCAGCGCTTGAACCAGCTTTGCATGGTCTACGGCAGCGATTAACAGGCATTTCCATGCGGGACGTGATCTTTCGTTGTGGTGCATTCGCCGATGACGTGGTGTTCCTGGCCAGATCAGAGGATGAAATGCATATGGCGCTTCAGTGGCTACGCCAGTACGGGGCGGTCACTGGGAGCGTCATCAACGTGAAGAAGACAAAATACATGGATGTCGGAGGGGGGCTTTCCCACGCAACGGCGGTGGCCTTTGACAAGGTGCCCGTACCCAAATGTTTAGGAGTGCAGTCCTACAGCAATGTTCGCCGCACGGCGGCGGCTACGTAGCGCCGGCTCCTACACCAGACATGTGCTCTTCTGCAGGACAACAAATTGCGTCGCATGGATATGCTCCTCAGAACACGCTATGTCAACACCTATCTTGTCTCCATACTGAACTATTTCGAGCATGTCCTTCCCTTGACGGCTACGATGGCCGACAGATTTCAAGCAGCATATGGACATTTCGTAAGTGCCGGCGTTGTTTTTAAGTCCGATACACCACCCTGACACGGCCGCCGCAGCGGAGGGGGGGAGGGGGGGGGCGGTATCGGTTTAATTCATGTATATAACCGTGCGCGATCGCTTTATCTCAACACACTATGCGTCGCACGTGGACATCTGCCCACGCCACTCTGACGGGAACCCTGATAACGGAAGTGGCACCACACACTCTGCATTTCCCGGTTTCTTTAGGACACATTTCACCGGCACTCGCCCACATCAGAGAGTTCTTGATTGACCTTCCGACGACACGGATGCTCAGCACGAAAGACTATTATCGCCTCTATCAACAGCAGCAACATATAAATACGATCGCCCACAGACATCCTGAAGTTGCCTGGAACACGGTGTGGCGAACGGTACACACGCCTTTTCTATCTACGACGGTGCGTTCATTGTGGTACGCGGTTGTGAATGGGAAGTTTGCTACTCGTCAGAGGCTACATTCCATTCATCGACCCCTTGTGTCCGACATGCTCAGTCGTTTACTTGGATGCACACCGCGTGACTTGTGTCGCGACCAGCGAGTGCTCGCTACTGACGCAGCTCATGCTGGCATTACTCTTGTGGCGATTGCCGGAGTCTATCTCACCTGACGATATACTGCGTCCCAACCGCGTATATTTTCCATCAACCAGGACGAACGCCATTAACTGGCTAAAGGGCATGGCCCTTTCCTACATATTTGACGATGCTCACAAAGGCATACTCGACTTTTGGACCCTACTGATGACGACACATGCAGCTTTCAGCCGCCACCAGAAGCACAGAACCCGTTTCGCAAATTGTTTAGGTTCATTATTTGCGGATCCTTCTGCTCACTGGGGCGTTCCGGGTATAAGACGCTGAAAATGAAGAAGAATCCTCGAGCATGTTGATCCTCTACGGACGGATAGGGGGGAACCTCTGCCAACAGATGAGAAGATGACTCGGACGCTCGGCTACGGCAGTTGTGGGATCTTTTCTTGTAATGAAACAAAAATAAGTCCACAAATACAATATAAAATAAAATTAAAAAATTAAAAATATTATAAAAATTAAATAAATAAATAAATAAAACAACATAGACAAACCCGCTAAATCCTCTTCCTGATCCCTCGATCCTTGGATCCTCGAATATGTTGCTTGGGCATGGCGGCGGGATGGCCAGGCCTCGGGTGTCGACCCCTGCCCTACCCATCGTCCTGCTCCTGCAGCGATTCCTTAAAAAAAAAAAAACAATAAAATAAAATTAAATAAATGAAAAAAATGTTCAGTGAGACGGGCTGTCATGTCAAGCAACCTGGGTTCGATTCCGGCTTTGTCGGAGAATTTTCTCCGCTCAGGAACTGGGTGTTGTGTTGTCTTCATCATCACCATTTCATCACCATCGAGGCGCAAGTCGCTGCAGTGGCGTCAACTCAAAAGACTTGCACCAGGCGACAGGTCTATCCGACGGGAGGCCCTAGTCACACGACATTTCCATTAATTGCATAGAAGTTATTACATTTAAGGAATTTACTCCTTGATATAAAGCTTAAATTTAACATTTGCTATAAAACAGGAAAATTTTACGCCACCTATGCAATCAGTAAAGCACATAAGGTTCGTTTATATTTATTTCGTCGCGAGATACACTTCTCGTTCTAATTTTTTTTTTTTAATTATTTTTGCGACACAATTGTCGCTGGTACGGCACAACGAAAATCGTGCCTTATCAGTACACACTATAAATTAAAGCCCTCCCCCCCCCCACCGGTTTTTCTGTCTGTATATGAAGGCTAATCTCCGTAACTATTGTAGGGATTTTGATATGGTTTTCACTAACAGGTAGACTGATTGACGAGGAAGGTTTGCGTGTAAAATTTATTACCGTCACGGCAGACTAACGTGAATTCTTTACAGACGAAGGGAAAAACTGGTAGAATCCGACCTCGGGGAAGATCAGTTTGGATTACGTAGAAATATGGGAACACGTCAGGCATACTGACCCTACGACTTACCTTAGAAAATAGATTAAGGAAAGACAAACTTACGTTTCTAGCATTTGTAGACTTAGAGAAAGCTTTTGACAATGTCGACGGGAATACTCTCTTTCAAATTCTGAAGGTGGCAGGGGTAAAATACAGGGAGCGAAAGGCTATTTACAATTTGTACAGAAACCAGATGGCAGTTATAAGAGTCGAGGGACATGAAAGGGAAGCAGTGGTTGGGAAGGGAGTCAGACAGGGTTATAGCCTCTCCCCGATGTTATTCAATCTGTATATTGAGCAAGCAGTGAAGGAAACAAAAGAAAAGTTCGTAGTAGGTATTAAAATCCATGGAGAAGAAATAAAAACTTTGAGGTTCGCCGATGACATTGTAATCCTGTCAGAGACAGCAAAGGACTTGGAAGAGCAGTTGAACGGAATGGATAGTGTCTTGAAAGGAGAATATAAGATGAACATCAACAAAAACAAAACGAGGATAATGGAATCTAGTCGAATTAAGTCGGGTGATGCTGAGGGAATTAGATTAGGAAATGAGACACTTAAAGTAGTAAAGGAGTTTTGCTATTTGGGGAGCAAAATAACTGATGATGGTCGAAGTAGATGTAGACTGGCAATGGCAAGGAAAGCGTTTCTGAAGAAGAGAAATTTGTTAACATCGAGTATAGATTTAAGTGTCAGGAAGTCGTTTCTGAAAGTATTTGTATGTAGTGTAGCCATGTATGGAAGTGAAACATGGACAATAACTAGTTTCGACAAGAAGAGAATAGAAGCTTTCGAAATGTGGTGCGACAGAAGAATGCTGAAGATTAGATCACATAACTAATGAGGAGGTATTGAATAGAATTGGGGAGGAGAGGAGCTTGTGGCACAACGTGACTAGAAGAAGGGATCGGTTGGTAGGACATGTTCTGAGGCATCGAGCGATCACCAATTTAGTATTGGAGGGCAGCGTGGAGGGTAAAAATCGTAGAGGGAGACCAAGAGATGAATACACTAAACAGATTCAGAAGGATGTAGGTTGCAATAGGTACTGTGAGATGAAGAAGCTTGCACAGGATAGAGCAGCATGGAGAGCTGCAGCAGACCAGTCTCAGGACTGAAGACCACAACAAGAACAACAATTGAAAGTCTCTTGCCCGGCGGTACTACGCGCTTCAGTGTGGAACCGCGCGACCGGTACGGTCGCAGGTTCGAATCCTGCCTCGGATGTCCTTAGATTAGTTAGGTTTAAGTAGTTTTAAGTTCTAGGGGACTGATGACCTCAGATGTTAAGTCCTATAGTGCTCAGACCCATTTGAACCATTTTAAGTCCCACAGTGCTCGGACCCATTTGAACAATTTTTTATTGCCCGGTGTCGGTGAATAAATATGATACTGCAGTGAATGTGTTATTCCGAATTAAGATGCAAATTTTCATTGGACATGCATACATGCGCGACATATGGAAGGTGGGGTGTCACCGTGAGTGGTGCTCGGCTAGCCTAATGGCAAGGCGGCCGCTGACGACACGTGGGAAATCCATGTTCGAGTCACGTGCATAGAACTGATGGTTGTCCATATACGCAACCGCTGTAGTCGTCGGAGTGTCTGTTCCTTTGGATATTCATGCATGTCCAAAGGAGCATTTCATCGTAATTCGAATAACACAGGCACAGCAATATCATATTTATCCGACAGCACCGGGAAAGCAACTTTCAACAAAAATGTCTCGTCTGTACGGGAATAAGTGTAATGGATGTACGAGTACAGGTTGTAGACAAATGGTTGACGACATATAAAATCTGGGTCGGACCATGAGTCGGGCTCAGACAGCCTAATGGTAGCCGCCACGGTAGCTCAGCGTGTTAGGTCAGAGGGCTGCGTGTTCTCTGAAAAAAAAAAAAAAAAACTGAGTCAAAGAATCAACGATCAACTTGAACGGATGTCTTGTAACGACCGCCCAGACCAAAAAATAAAATAAAAAGGTAAGGTGACTGCTCACGGTATGTGGGAAATCCGGGTTCGAATCCCGGTCCGGCAAAAATTTTCATTGTCGTCATTCCATTTTATGGACATGCGTGCACGTCCAAAGGAGCATTGCATCTCAATTCGGAATAACAAAGGCACTGCAGTATCGTTTTCTGGAATGTTGCAGATTTTTAGGAATGTTCTCGAATGTTCCATTGTCTTCTTGTGGTAGGGATATTACGGTGCGGCACATGGCGTCAGTATACAAAACGAAGAAGAACGGATAAAGTAAAAGTACAAGCAATAGAAAGTAAAATAAATTTAACTGAAACATCATTATGTGGAATTTTAGTGTGTTTAACAGTTAACAAGACACTGAAACGGAAAAGAGAAAGAGGTCTTTCCAGGGGTGAATTGAAAAGAAGGAAACACAAATAACAGCAAAATAACGAAACAGATGAGGGGAAGAACCACGTTTAGAGGACAAATAAAACTAAAGCGAAGCAGATCTTTTTCCAGCTAGTTTTCACATGTTATGACCGGATAATGGGAGAAAACGCAGTTGGTTTTATAGTCTGAAATAATCAGAAAGTTAATTTTCACCCTTGGTCGTATTTCATTTACGTGTTGCACATCGCACAGGCGTCTCACCAAATTTGCTTTGAAGTAGTGTCCGCCTAACGTTAAGGGAAACCGCTATTTTGTTTTTTCTGTATGAGCCATAAAGTCTTCAGATTAAGATCCAGTTTCGTCATCTAACCCATTCCCTATATCGTCATAATTTTCAGACGAAAAAAGGTAATAATTTCCTCAACAGAAACAATACAGTCATTTAGCCGTTAGCACATGTGTTTGAATATCATGGAATATTTGCCAATGTTTCAGCGAACTCCAACGGATCGACAGTGTCACGAGTTTCTTTATTCAGTGGACGTACAAACAGCTGGCCATAGTACATCTAACTTTTTGTCCTTAGAGTGTGTCACATGTTTCCTTGACGTCATTTTAAACCCGCAATAAATGGTTCAAATGGTTCTGAGCACTATGGGACTTAACATCTGAGGTCATCAGTCCCATAGAACTTAGAACTATTTAAACCTAACTAACCTAAGGACATCACACACATCCATGCCCGAGGCAGGATTCGAACCTGCGACCGTAGCGGTAGCGGGGTTCCAGACTGAACCGCTCGGCCACACAGGACGGCCAAACCCGCAACAGACAGGGGCCATATTGTAATGTGTAACTCAGCGTTAACTTCTTAACTGACACTGTGCCAGTATCTCTGTGTTGTTGTTGAATTAATTTAAATTTAATGATTGTACCAACGACCGCTGCTACTACTTCCAAACTGTCAAATAATGAACTAAAAAAAGAATCGGAGAAGTGCGAGTGGGACTCCAGGTCTGAAGTTATTTATATATGGTTCATCCGTCCCAGGAATCAAGAATCCCGACGATTTTTGTCTGTTATCGATTTCGATACTGGCAAGATATCGATCCTGTGAACTCCTCGACCATCGAGAATGTTTTAATTTTAAGTTTAATTTTCTGCATAATTTCGGATTCGCTATTGTAATTTTTCATTTATTTTATTAATTTTGCTGCTGTATTAACATGCTATGCTAAGTGTATGCTAAGTGGCAAGTGCTGATACGTTGCTTTGTCTGATCTCGTCCTTGTTGTAATTACTGGTAAAATTTGACCAATGTCTCCAAAGAAGGAAACGGAACAGCCGCCATAGAGTTAATGTGTTACGCAAATATCGAATTTTCTGTGGGATTCTTCAACAGATATTTTATGGTATATCAGATCCTCATCTCTAATAATGGAAGTGGGGTCCTGATTCAGTTACTAATATTATTTTACTCTGAAACATTACAGATGGGGTACGTGTCTTGTGCAGAATGAGCGTTTCGTAAAGGACCTGTGATGCTAACGTCGGCGTGAAACAGTAGTCGAGGTGCCTTCATCCTGTCACCGCTAGACGGCAAGGCATCTTTTTCACAGCGGCAGGGGACTTTACTTCAACGTAGCTCTTCCAAATAGCACGAAATATTTATGTATTCTACACACAAACCTTCGTCGTGAATTACTCTACCTGTTACTGAAAACCACGTCAAAATCTCTCCATAGTTCCTGAGATTTTTGACGGATTATAAATGCAATGTAAACTTTAGGTAGCAACAAAATATTTTTGTGTAATATAATTACAAATTAACAATATTTTTCCTGTACTTGTACAGTGAACCCTTGCTTCTTGTCAAATTTGATGATTCTAGGTCACGGAAAGTACCTTACAAGTTTTGAAGAGTGATCATCAATGATAAAATCCACTACTGCTGTAAAAATTATTTATTTCAAAAAAGCAAAAACACAACCCGGTTTCAGGACATGTCACGTGGTTTCATAGGCCTGTTTTTGGTGGATGTATGAATCCAAACTTAGACCGTCAGATAGCGTGAGCAGTCTGCTCGGTTACGTTACAGGTACACGGCTGCTCCCGCTAGCATGTCAACTTTGGTTTGTGCTTGGTACGGTTCTGATGGGTATCTATGCAGCACTAGTGACTAGCAGACTTTACTTAAGAGGCTCATTGTTTTCCTCCCATGCCTGCAGGTACACAGTGTACAGAACCCCTATTTTTAAAAATTCTGTGTTCGGAAGATCACCTATCTATCTTCATGCGAATCCAAGTGTGTCCGCGCCCCTAAGGCCGGACCGTTATAAGTTTTGTAATGGGGATCTGGGGTGTCGGGCAGTTAATACTTTACATATTGTATTGCACTTAACGATGGTTTCCTCTCTTTTAACTGGGAAGCTGTGACCTTTTACGTAGATCCTTGTCTGCAAGGGGCTTTCCTGTTATATGCCTTGTACCGGAAACTCACAATTTTAACATATTTTAACCTCAGTTATGCATCCTTTGTGGACTCACATTTTAACGTACGTATAGTGAGTTTCTCCTAAGAATTTCTGTTGGTTCTGTTTAGCTTTGATGATTTTGTCCTGAAACCGGATCGTGTTTTACTTTCTAGAAATAAATGTTTTTTAAAACAGTAGTGGAATTTCTCATTGATGATGAATAATAGTTGTGAATGTCCCGTCAAGAGAAACGTATGCTTGACGAGCGAGTTTGTATAAAAACGCCCATATCATTTGATTGCGTTGATTTAGAAGTTTAATTGATTTACACCGGCAAGGAACCGTAGTTTTAGTACGTGGCATAAATTTCAAATTGATGCCTCCACCCATCTGTGAGGAAACAGGGTCTTAACAGTTTGACAGACAGACAGACGGACGGACTACAAAGTGTTCCTACCGCTTTAGGTGCAGAACCTTAAAAATAAAAAATAAAAAGAAAATACGATCCAGATTAACCGGAGGTCAGGATTAACGAGCCCCGAGTTAAAGAGATTCTACTACAATAAACTTGCAATTGTAGGGGTAATTGTGGCTTTATGGAATTGTCTTTCCCCTTGTTCTTCTTCTCGTTGTTCTTTCCCATCTTCTTGTTCTTCTGAAAAAAGGATACCCCAGTCCAAAGTTTCTTCGTTATGACACAGTGGCATCCATTCAGAAGAACTGTGAGACGTAAGATGGACGTGCTCGTGGTTTCTTTGCTCAGTATTCTTTTTACACTGATGCGTCAGAGAAACTGGTATAGGTATGCGTGTTCAAATAAAGAGAGTTGTAAACAGGCAGAACACGGCACTGCGGTCTGCACGCCTATATAAGATAAATTGTGTCTGGCGCAGTTGTTACAACGGTTACTGCTGCTACAATGACAGGTTATCAGTATTTAAGTGAGTTTGAACGTACTGTTATAGTCGGCGCACCCAGTGATGGGACACAGCATCTCCGAAATAGAGATGATATGGGGATTTTCCTGTACGACCATTTTACGAGTGTACCGTGAATATCAGGAATCCGGTAAAATATCAAATTTCCGACATCGCTGCGGCTAGAAAAAGATTCTGCAAAAATGGGACCAACGACGACTGAGGACAATCGTTCAACTCGAAAGAAGTGCAACTCTTCCACAAATTGCTGCAGATTTCAATGATGGGCCATCAACAAGTGCCAGCGTGCGAACTATTCAAGGAAACATCATCGATATGGGCTTTTGGACCCGAAGGCCCATTCGCGTACCCTCGATTACTGCACGACACATAACTTTAAACCTCGCCTGGGCCCATCAACACCGATATTGGACTGATGATGACTGGAAACATGTTGCCTGATTGGACGAGTTTCGTTTCCAATTGTTCAAATGGTTCAAATGGCTCTGAGCACTATGGGACTTAACTTCTAACGTCAACAGTCCCCTAGAACTTAGAACTACTTAAACCTAACTAACCTAAGGACATCACACACATCCATGCCCGAGGCAGGATTCGAACCTGCGACCGTAGGGGTCACGCGGTTCCAGACTGTAGCGCCTAGAACCGCACGGCCGTTTCCAATTGTATCAAGGTGATGGACGTGTAAGGGTATGGAGATAACCTCATGAATCCATGGACTCTGCCTGTCGGCAGGAGACTGTTCAAGCTGGTGGAGGCCCTGTAATGGTGTGGGGTGTGTGCAGTAGAGCGATATGGGATCCGTGATAGGTCTAGATACGACTCTGACAGGTGACACGTACGTAAACATCCTGTCCGATTACCTGCATCCATTCGTGTCCATTGTGCATTGCGACGAACTTGGGCAGTTCCAGCAGGACAATG
Organism: Schistocerca americana; assembly: GCF_021461395.2. Taxonomy (NCBI): domain Eukaryota; kingdom Metazoa; phylum Arthropoda; class Insecta; order Orthoptera; family Acrididae; genus Schistocerca; species Schistocerca americana. The sequence goes on from NC_060122.1 coordinate 330,505,753, forward strand.
CGACACCCCCCACTTTCAGAATTGCTACAGAGTGGCTGCAGGAACACTCTTCTGAGTTTAAATACTTCCACTGGCCACCAAACTTCCCAGACATGAACATTATTGAGCATATTTTGGAGGCCTTGGGACGTGATGTTCAGAAAGATCTCCATCCCCTCGAACTCTTAGGGATTTATGGATAGCCATGCAGGATGCATGGTGTCAGTTCCCTCCAGCACACGCCATGTTGGGCACTTGTGCGTCCTCGCAGATGTACCGTCTCGGTCTGAATTAGTCTCCAAGTATGTTATTTTGTAAACTCATATTCATCATCGTTCATATGTATTCCGCCCTGAATGTAATCTATTTGTGCGACACAAATATTTTGCTACTCTTCAGACAGAAATAACTGAAGGCAGTGAGGCTTGAGGGCTTGTATTTTTTAGCCTCGTACCTTTAATATTTTTGTACCATTGCGAGATCCTCATAATTATAATTTTTTACATTAAATGACTAAGTTGATATTAATTTTGGAAGCTTATATAAAGTTAGTGGGACATTTACCCACTTTGTGTTTTCTTCGTATTTTCATTGTAAACCCAAGAAACTGGTGCACCCTTGCTCTCCAACCTGTGAATCGAATTACCCAGCCAGTTATTGTCCTGTAGCTTACAGCGTATAGCACAGTAGGCACCTGCAGTTCATTGCATTCCCCATTAATACTTATTATTTTAATCTGTTGTACATCCATTGATGTGATACATTATATCTATGCTTTCCGTTTTATTTTGAATTGCTGATAATTATTAGCGAAGCATGTCAACAAGTGTAATAACCGCATTGTAAAGTAGACAAATTTAATATGTAAATGATTATGATGATCGCAGACTTATCTGTAAGGATATCGTATCATTCCTAGTGATACTATCAACTGTCATCGACTTCTTTGTTTCCAGACACGCACATGGTCAACTGACTTAACCTCGAGTACAGTCATCACCTCGGAATCGGAAGACTCCACATCAAGTGAGTTCAGCATGTCCAGTGAGTCTTCATCGACTACCGACACCGAATCTGAGAGCGACCCCACATCGGACACAGCGCCATCGCAAGTCCCTCTGCATGCCTCGACGTCACTACCACTAGAAAGCACCCTGTCTACAGTCCCGAACACAATTACGGCCTCCGACGAGTCCGAAACCAGTGAGACGTCAATGCTTCCCACTGTCAAGACGACTACCGAGGTGCCTTCTCTGGCTTCCGCGGTCACCCACAATGAAGACGGGCTCAGCCGCACCACAACGGCACCCACGCCACCAGTAGGTGGGCAGCCACACACAGCTCCCAACAGAAGCTGCTATATCTGGCAGTGCGACGCCACCACGCCTCAGCCACAAAACAGTGCCGGCTCGACAATTTGTTCTGGTGAGTAAGTCCTATTCAGTTTAGCAGCATATTTTTGTTTACTCAGGACACAATGAGCAACGTACACCGATACCCAGGACATTATGACCACCTCCTTAAAAGCATGTAGGTCCACTTTTGAAGGGAAATACAGCAACAATTCTGCACCACATTAAATCGACAAGGACTTGATGGGTATGTGGTACGAAATGTCGAAGCACAGGGCAGCGCAATCCCTGTATGTACATTCACATGATTATTCTGCAGCTCACAAGTAACTGCCTGGTAAAGAGTTCATCGAACCACGTTCAAGATACGAGGGTTCCCCAGAAAGTAACGTATTGAATTTTTTTCTTCAACAATTCCTCATTGAATATAAGGAGAATTACACACACGAAAGAATGGTGTTTTATGTGCACACCCTATTTTTCCACTTAATCTCCAGCGCGCTCAATGGCCTTCCTCCATTACGAAACAAGGACGTGTATGCGCTGTCGATACCATCCTTGTCCTGGTGGCGGAACCAGTGCTTCACTGTGTGAATCACCTCCTCATCGTCCTCAAAATGTGTTTCACGAATGGCATCCTGTAATGGCCCAAACATCAGCTCGTTACAACATATCAGGTGTAGGAGCCGTGGATGTTCTCCCCGACGTCTGCAAATCGTGGAGCTCCGCCGAACCGCCTTTTGATGACCTCACCCTCCGTGCCCAGCGACTAAATGTACTTCTGTCGACAGCAGATGCTCCATAGACTTTGCACAAGCGTTTGAGAATATTACGCACAGTTTCTTTCTCTGCAGTGATAAATTCAATGACGGCACGTTCTTTGTACCGTACATCACCTACAAACGCCATTTTGAAACTGTCCTGCAGCTATGCTATCTGTCGGAAGTGACGGAAACTTGGCGTGCTGACTCAGGAGACTTTAATTAATACATACGTAACGATTCGCATTTGTTTTCGGCTGAAAAAAAAAGTGTTGTGCATTACTAACTGAGCAACCTTCGCACTTCTCTGTCGCGCTCTTCTTGAACAGCCCAGGGGTAAAAATGAACACTTTCTGTGCGCCCTCTCATTTCTCTTATTTTATAATGATGATCATTTCCGCGTACGTAAACAGGCATCATCGAAACAGTTTCACACTCAGAGGAGAGAGTTTGTGATTGAAATTTTAGGAGAGAAACGACTTTGTTTTACTGATGTCCACCCTATATTCAGTGTGATATGTGATATTCGTTGCATTCCCTTCCTCCCCCCACCCCCACCCCCACCCCCCAGTTCACAAAAATAATAATAATATCATGTGACGAGGGCCTCCCGTCGGGTAGACCGTTCGCCTGATGCAAGTCTTTCGAGTCCACGCCACTTCGGCGACTTTCACGTCGATGGAGATGAAATGATGATGATTAGGACAACACAACACCCAGTCCCTGAGCGGAGAAAATCTCCGGCCCAATCGGGAATCGAGCCCGGGCCCTTTGGGTTGACATTCTGTCGCGCTGACCACTTTTTTTTTCCTCTCTCCATTTTGTTCGTTGTTGATCGATGTGTTTGTTCGTTGCGGACGTCACATGACATCCGGTTAAGTTCGTTTGTTGATCCTTCCACTCAGTTTTTTTTATTTTTTTTTTTAATTACAGAGGCTAACCAGTTCTCTGACCGAACACGCTGAGCTACCGTGCCGGCAAACCACTCAGCTACTTGGGGCGGACCGTTTCACAATAATAGAAAACGACCCCCCCCCCCTTTCTTTGAGCTTTCTCGATGTCCCATCTGATGTGGATCCCACACTGCGCAGCACTACTCCAGAAGACGACGGACGAGCTTCGTGTAGGCAGTCTCTTTAGTAAACCTGTTGCATTTTCTAAGTGTTCTGCCAAAACATCGCAGTATTTGGGTTGCTTTTACAGCCCCTAGTTTTGTGTGATTTATCGTGTAACCGAAATTTAGCGGATTCCTTTTCCTACTCATGTGGATCACTTCATACTTTTCGTTATTTAGAGTCAGTTGCCACTTATCGTGGCATACAGCTATTTGTCTAAATCATTTTGCAGTGATTTTGATCATCTGATGACTTTGCAAGACGGTAAACGACAGCATCACCTGCAAACAATCTAAGAGGGCTATTGACATTGTGTCCTATATCGTTCATATTGATCAGAAACAGCAGAGAGCCCTTAACACTTCCGTCAGGATCGCCGGATATTATATCCTTTCTGCACAATGGCTTTCCGTCAGTTATTACTAACTCTGACATTTATAACGGGAAATCATGAATACACTTGCACAACGGAGACGATACTCCACAGGCACGGAATATGATTAGAAGTAGCTTGTGAGGAACGGAGTCAAAAGCCTTCTGAAAATCTAAAAATGTGGAATTAATTTGACATCACCTGTCGATAGCACGCTCTACTTTGTGAGAATAAAGAACCGTTTGTGTTTCAAAAGAACAATATTTTCAGAAATTGTATTGATTACTTGTCAATAAATCGTTTTCTTAGACGTAATTCATAGTGTTCAAGGGCAGTACATTTTCTAGAATTCTACTGCAAATCGACGTTAGTGTCATGGGTCTGTAGTTCAGCGGAATGTTCCTATTTTCTTTCTTGGGTATTGGTGTGACTTGTGAAACTTTCGGTTTCTGTCATTTCTACGAGCGAGCAGGTGTATATGATTGCTAAGTGAGGAGCTATCGTGTCAGCATACTCTGAAAGCAACCTGAGGGGTATACAGTCTGCCTTTATGAAGCGTTTGAAGCTGCTTCTTCACAACGAGGGTATCTACTTCTAAGTTACTCATCGTGACAGTTGTTCTTGATACGAATTCTCGAATATTTATTTCGTCTTCTTTTGTGAAGGAATTTCGGAGAACCGTGTTTAGTAACTCTGCTTTAGTGTTACTGTCATTGACATCACCATTGTTTGTACTGTTCTCAGGTCTCCAGCCGGGTGCAGTCGTTTTCAAACCACGATATTTCAACAGCGCTCCTTGCCGTCATCTTCAGGTGATACCTGCAGACTGAGCATCTCCACTGAATCTCCTCCCCTTTATACTCTGATCGCTCCCCACCCCTTCCCCCGCGTCTTGCCGCAAGCGGCGCTGCGTGCAGTGCTGGTGGGGAGGGGCGGGCTGCTGGCTGCTGGCTGCTGGATGCGAACTGTGGACCATCAGATGTCCTGTGGCCTCCGTCGGGCGCGGAAGTCGCTTTGAGTCGGCGCTGTGCTTTTAGTTGGCTGAGTGCTGGGTCCCAGGCTTTGCTGAGGTTGAACCCGGCGTCTCTGTTGATCAGCCCATCAGCTACACGTATTTCAATCGCCTCCTTCAGAACACAGTCCCAAAAAGACGAGGCCTGCCGTAAAACTTTCGTTTTCGCGCACTCCATAGTACCTCCAGTATCCATGTAATGTTCCACAACCGCAGGTTTTGTAGGCTACTTCAGTTCAGTGTGCCTTCTGTGTTCCTGGCATCTTTCTTCGATTGTCCGTACAGTTTGCCCAATGTATTGCCTTACCGCATTTACACGAAATACGGGAAACACCTTGTTTGCCGAGCCCCAGGTCATCTTTTACTGTACCTGGCAGGGCACGCGTTTTCGGAGGTGAGCGGAAGATACATTTGATGTTACACCGAGCCAGAATTCTCCGCGGGAAGGGGTGGGGAGCGATCAGAGTATAAAGGGGAGGAGATTCAGCGGAGACGCTCAGTCTGCAGGTATTACCTGAAGATGACGGCAAGGAACGCTGTCGAAATATCGTGGTTTGAAAACGACTGCACCCGGCTGGAGACACGAGAACAGTACAAATAGCTAATTCGCCGGGAAAGCCTAACATCACATGACATCACCATTGTTATTGCGAATTGAAGGTATTGATTGCGTCTTGCCGCTGGTGTACTAGTATCATTTCAGACGATATTTTATGCCTACCAAAGATTTTAAAAAGTTTTCTCCAACATATCGAGGGTATGTTGAAGTCACCTTCAACAATAATAGTATGAGTAGGGTAAACCACGGACCCGTGGTTTGCAGGTACAAATTAGGCGAATTTGGTCGCAAAGACATCAACGTGCGTACAATATCATGCTCTTCAAACTACTGTAACACAATTCTCGCCTAGTGACGTGGATGGTTACCTTGCTGGAAGCTGCTGCAGCCATCGGGGAAAACATCAAACAGCGAGTCCGCAATAATGTTGATATAGTCCACAGATGTTATAGCGCCTTCAATTACTACTACGGCTCCCACGAGCGCTCAGGTGAATTTGCCCCTGATACAATGGTTGACTCACCAGCCTGCATATGTGGGTCGATGCAAATTTCGAATAGCCGTTCGCGTGGATTATGATGTATTCAAACACGATCATCGATTGGGTACAAGGGGACTCGTTTCCATTGATGCACGGTACAATTTACGTGATGCGGTGCCCACTCCAATCGCAAACGCGATATCATTAGGTCAACATGGAAAGACGTAAAGTTCGTCTGCCGCGATGGGGTAGGAAGCCTAGAAAATCTGAAAAGGAAAATGCAGAGACTTGCCCTAGATACAGTGGGAGTTCAAAATGGTTCAAATGGCTCTAATCAATATGGGATTTAACATCTGAGGTCATCAGTCCCCTAGACTTAGAACTACTTAAACCTAACTAACCTAACGACATCATTCACATCCATGCCCGAGGCCGGATTCGAACCTGCGACCGTAGCAACAGGGCGGTTCCGGAGTGAAGCGCCTGGAACCGCTCGCTCACAACGACCGGCTTACAGTGGGAGTCAGTGAAGTGAAATGGCAAGAAAATAACGATTTCAGATAAGCAGCAGAAAACTGTAACGGGAGGAGGATTCGTTATGAATAAGTAGGTAGGCCTGAGTGTGTGTTACTATGAACAGTTCAGTGATTTTCTCTCATCAGAATCAGCAGCAAAGCAACACCAGCATCAGCAGTTCAAATATATATGGCGACTTCACAATCATAACATGAAGACAGAGAGAAAGTAGAAGAGGATGTTGACTGTATAATTCAGTATGTAATGGTGGATGATAATCTAATAATCATTGGGAATTGGAATGCTGTAGTTGGGGAAGGAACAGAAGTGAGAATTGCGGGTAATATGGGATTAGTAACAGGCATGAGAGAGGAGAAAGGCTAACTGATTTCTGCAATAAATTTCAGTTAATAATAGCGAATACAGTGTTCAGTAATCAAAAGAGGAGGCACACCAGGAAACGGCTAGAGGACGTGGCAAGATTCCTACGAATACATAATGTTCAGAGATCCCAAAATAAGTTATTAGATTATAAGACGTACCTAGGAGCAGATAGGGAGGGAGCGTTGTTCCTTGAAATACTGTTCAGACTTCATCCTCTAGCCACCCAGGTAATAGAAGTTTAATATATTTCCTTATTCCGTTTTGAAATGCAAGCATTCACTTTATGTGTGCTGCACACCTTTTCTAAAATTGGATACCAGGGCGTGCTGCAAAGTAATGCTTCCAATTTTTTTATGTGGGGACTCTTGCAGCTTGTTAAATGAAACAAATTTATTAACATTCTACATTTTTATACTTCATGTCTACATATTCGCAGTCCTCTGCGACTAGAGGATTTCGAATTGTAGCGTGTAACGTATCACTGTGTAACATAACTGTGTCGGTGTGCTAGAAACAGGTTGCTGTAATCGATATTCTAATTCGAAGAGTTCGTCCACACACGGAGCCCCCTTTGCTTCAGCATGATAATGCCACGGCATTCACGAGCACTGCGGCGTCTGAAGCAGTCCGACACCTTGCGTTTATTCTGATCAATCACCCTCAGTATACATCCGGCTTGGACCCATCCGATAGTCATCTCTTTGCAAAACTTAAAAAAAGAAAAACGCCTTCGAGGACTTGACTTGGATAGCGATGAAACGTTGGAAGCAGAGGTGAGGTTGGGGGTTGGGGCCTCCGTCAACAAAGTCAAACATATATATATATATATATATATATATATATATATATATATATATATATATATCCGAACAAATACAACGACCAATAACGTACAAAATGATATTTTAAAAAAAGACCATGTTCGTTCAATTAAAAAAAATGGATAGAGCGTCTACCATGTAAGCAGGAGATCACATTTTCGACTGTCCGCGTTGACGTATATCGACGCCTGTATGCAGCTAGGCGTAGTGATTTCATTGAAAAGTCAAACATTCCACAGTGACGGCATCAACAAACTGATCTCTCGTTGAAAGAAATTTGTTCGAAATAAATATGTAGAAATGACGAATAAAGATCTAGAATATTAATAACGTTCTTTTTTTTAATTTTAAAAGCGATGAGAGTTTACACATAAAAATGCGTAGACGTTACTTTTCAACACGCCCTTGTAAATTTCTGCGGGAAAGCAAGGTTTTTCCAAATGTGAAAATCTGTTTCAAGGTAGAGCATTATTATGTACCTCGCAATAAATATTCTATTCAAATTTAAAAGTGTTGTAGTCGAGAAGATTTTTTCAATATATGCTTAATAGTCCATGTGTTACATTATTACTGTAGTACACATCAACAATCAGTAAGCGAAAGTAAATTGAGAAGAAGTATTGTCAAGAACCAGCCAACAGTTAAAAACGTTTTGAAATTGGAGCTATTCGTAACTAACACCAATTTCATCTTTCAAGACAGGGGACATTGTTAAGATATTAAAGAAAGACAGTAAATTTGCAAATATCGCTTGGTAAAAGAACTCTTTCCATTTCAGATTACAAAATTGTGCACGACAGACGAAGTAAACCTTAACCGTCGACAGGTTATGTAACTAGTTTTAAATATATGTAGAACGTCTGTCAGCAAACAACTCTGTAAATGAAGAATTAACAGTATGCTCCAAATAGCTTTGAGATATTATGCAGCACCATGTAGAACTCCTAATATTTACAAACGCTGCATAAAAAATGAACTTCTGTCTAACAGCAACAAAGACAGCAAAGACTGTCGGAAATTTCTTATGGTGCCTAGCGGGCATTCCCTCTAATGATTCTAAAATCAATCAATAGACTGAAACTCCGACCGGGAAACACCACGTGTTTCTAACTTCACTATCATCGAAGTGCAACACTCTCCCTGCAGATCCGGATCACACTTTACTTATGATGAAAAGAACATCAAAAACGTAGGAGAATTGTCCGTAATGATCATTGTGGAAATAATGAGGAATGATTGACACGTTTCAAGTTATCCAAGGCTGTAGATGTTGTCATGCTTACTACAACAGTAGGCAGTTCAATTGAAGAGGAATGGACGTCTCTAAAAACAGCACTCGCAGAAGTTTTGAAGGGAAACATAGGTACAAGGACGGTAACTGCGAAAAAACCTTGAGTAACCGAAGAAACACTTCAGATGATCGACGAATGAAAGAAGTAAAAAAATGTTCAGGGAAAGTCAGGAATACAGCAATGTAACTCACTTAGGAATTCAGTAAATAGGAAGTGCAGGTAAGCTAAGACGAAATGAATGCAACAAGGTGTGAAGAAATCGAGAAAGAATTGGTCTTCAGGACTGATTCAGCGTACAAAAAAGTCAAAACAGTCTTCGGTGAAATTAAAAGCAAGGGCGTCGGTATTAAGACTGAAATCGGAATTGCACTCTCCAACGCAGATGATTGAACGAATAAATGGAAACAGTAGATTGAAACTCTCTACGAGGGGAGGGGGGGGGGTTGTCAGACGTGATAGAAGAGGAATTGGGAGTGGATATGGAAGACGTAGACGATCCTGTACTATAGTTTAACAAAACTTTGGAAGACTTACAATCAAATAAGACAGAAATTATAAATAACAATCTTCCGGAATTTTGAAAATCATTGGGGGGGACAGATATACCACCAACTACCGTAAAATATCAGTTCTGAAGATATTAGAGACACATAACTGATAGAACTATTGCACATTCAGTTTAACAACTCACGCTTTGAAGTTGCTGAAAAGAATAATATACAGATGAATGGGAAAGAAATCGGAGGATCTATTAGACGACGAGTACTTTAGCCTTGGGAAAGGTAATTCTGGTGTTACGACTGAGTATGGGAGCAAGACTTCAGAAGAGTCGAGACACATTCATCGATGTTGTCGACCTAGAAAAACAGTTCGAGAAAGTAAAATGGTGCAAGACGTGTGAAAGTCTGAGAAAAGTAGGAGTAAACTAGAGAGAAAGCGGGTAATATGCAAGAACGAAGAGGAAACAACAGGAATAGAGGATAAATAAGAAGGTACTCAGATTATAAATGGTATGAAACAGTAATGCAGTCTCTCACAAATCGAAGAAGTGATGATAGAAGTAAAAAAGGGGGGGGGGGGGTTCAAGAGAGAGATTGAAGTTCAGGGTGCAAAGATATCAGTACAATATTCGCTGAGGACACTGCTACACTCATTGAAAGTGAAGAAGTCCAGGGCATGATGAATGAAATAAGTTGTTTGATGAGTACACACTCAAAACTGAGAGTAAACTGAAGAAAGGAGAAAGTACTAAGAAGCAGTAGAAATGAAATTAACAATAAACTTAAAATCAAAGTTGGGAAACATGAGTTAGAGTAAGTGTAGGAATTCTGACGCTTAGAAAGTAAAATAACACATGGCGAACGGAGTAAGGAGAACATAAAAATCTGACTAGCTCAGGCAAAGAGAAAATTCTTCGCCAAAAGAAATCTTCTGGTATCAAACATCGATCTTGAGTTGAGGGAGACGTTTCTGAAAATGTACGTTTGCAGCACGGCATTGAATGGTACTGAATCGCGGACCGTGCAAAAACCGGAAAAGAAGAGAATCGAAGCTTTTGAGGTGTGATCCTACAACAGGATGTTGAATGTTAGTTGGACTGATAAGATAAGGAATGAAGAGGTTCTAGCTTTAATCGGTAAAGAAATGTACTAGAAGAAGGGGCGGGATGATACGTGCGTTAAGACATGAGAGAACAACTTCCTTGGTACTAGACGGAGTTGTAGAGGGTAAATTGCAAAGGAAGGCAGAGTGACTGAGGATATAGAGTGCAAGAGCTACTCTGAGATAAAGAGGCTAGTATAAGTGAGGAAGTCGTGGAGGGCCACGTGTGTTATAAGACCGATATCTCGTAAAATATACATATTTGTGTTTTACGGAGAGTACTTTTTCTATTGCTGTCAGTTGCCCTCTTTCTTTGTTCCAACTGAGAATGGTCGGCGGGAAGAACTGCTGTTGGTAAGCTTCTGTGTTAGCTCGAATTGCCTTCCTGGCATTTTCAAGATATACACAGAGGAGGTCGCAGTATACCCGTTGACCCTTCTAGGAATGTACGCTCTTGGAATTTTTACAGTAAACCCTGCCATGATGCAGAACGTCTCTTGTAGCGTCTGCCTGCAGAGTTGGCTAAGCTTCTGATGACGCTTTCGCGGTCACTAAATAAACCTGTAACGAAACACCTGCACTGCAGGCAACGCAGCATCAACCTGGGCGCAGCTGTCTGTACTTCTTCTATGGATCATCTGTATGTCAGGCAGCATCAGCCTGGGCGCCGGTTTCTGCACTTCTATGAAGCGCATGGGTGTCAGGCAACATAGCATCAACCTAAGCGCCAGTATCTAATTCCTTCTGGTACTCGGTGTACCAAGGTTACTGTTACCCTGCTTGTGGCATTCGCTATTGATCTGGAGAAAACATTTGCCGATACGCCTCTGTATACCACTGAATTTTTCTATTACGTCACTCGTGGTGAGTTATCAGGTGGTATTGAAAGAAAGAGCAGACAGAGGGTAACAGCACTTCTATATCCTCGCCAGAAGGCAATATATCATACCAATATGCTGTAAACTGGCAGGGTCTCACTCGCACATGCTAGAAAAATAAAATCTAGATAAATAACGGCAGAAAACTAACGTAATTGTGAATTACGGCTATCACTAAACATCACTAACAGAATCCTGACTTAACCCTTACAAATCAAATACAGTTCCATAATTCGTCCGTAGTGAAGTAGTAAGAGCCGTTTGCTGGTTATAAATTACATAACGATTTACCACTGCCAACCTGAATTGTCTTCTTCCTCCTCTCTTTCCCGTTCCCTTCTCTCGCTCTCTTTCCCAGTGCATCACATTCACCAACCTCCGGATTGCTTCCATGCACCATAGTACTACTCTGTGAAAGTGTTCACCTGGCGTACTGTTTTCCCCTTTACATTCGTACAGTCTTTTGTGTATATTTCAGTATCAGTTTGTATATAATCTAGAGATTTGAGCTAATGTCTGTATAATCATCTTGGGGTTGAAGCTCTTTTTTCCGTGTTTCCTTTAACAATACGTATGTTTATGGATAGGGTCCGCCTTTAGCAAAACACAATTTTGTTTTTTGTTTTTTTTAACCCAAACATGTTTCGCTGTAATTTCAGCATCTTCGATAGACTTTTATTTCTCATCTATTAAAGATAAAGACTGTTCTTTACTGTTCGTATAAATATAACTGTTAGTTTTTCAATCGTAATTACAGATATTTGGAAAAAAAACACATAAATTATGAATTCGGACCTTTTTATGACATGGTGTGGTTTTTCTGATGTGTTGTGTTTCTACAGTGACTATTTTGTTCCACAGTTTGTCATCTGAAACCACTTACACCTTGTTGTTGTTGTTGTGTTCTTCAGTCCTGAGACTGGTTTGATGCAGCTCTCCATGCTACCCTATCCTGTGCAAGCTTCTTCATCTCCCAGTACCTACTGCAACCTACATCCTTCTGAATCTGTTTAGTGTACTCATCTCTTGGTCTCCCTCTACGATTTTTACCCTCCACGCTGCCCTCAAATACTAAATTGGTGATCCCTTGATGCCTCAGGACATGTCCTACCAACCGGTCCCTTCTTCTGGTCAAGTTGTGCCACAAACTTCTCTTCTCCCCAATCCTATTCAATACTTCCCCATTAGTTATGTGATCTACCCATCTAATCTTCAGCATTCTACTGTAGCACCACATTTTGAAAGCTTCTATTCTCTTCTTGTCCAAAATATTTATCATCCATGTTTCACTTCCATACATGGCTACACTCCATACAAATACTTTCAAAAATGACTTCCTGACACTTAAATCTATACTCGATGTTAGCAAATTTCTCTTCTTCAGAAACGCTTTCCTTGCCATTGCCAGTCTACATTTTATATCTTCTCTACTTCGACCATCATCAGTTATTTTGCTCCCCAAATAGCAAAACTTCTTTACTACTTTAAGTGTCTCATTTCCTAATCTAATTCCCTCGGCATCACCCGACTTAATTCGACTACATTCCATTATCCTCGTTTTGCTTTTGTTGATGTTCATCTTATATCCTCGTTTCAAGACACTATCCATTCCGTTCAACTGCTCTTCCAAGTCCTTTGATGTCTCTGACAGAATTACAATGTCATCGGCGAACCTCAAAGTTTTTATTTCTTCTCCATTGATTTTAATACCTACTCCGAATTTTTCTTTTGTTTCCTTCACTGCTTGCTCAATATACAGATTGAATAACATCGGGGAGAGGCTACAACCCAGTCTCACTCCCTTCCCAACCACTGCTTCCCTTTCATGTCCCTCGACTCTTATAACTGCCATCTGGTTTGTACAAATTGTAAATAGCCTTTCGCTCCCTGTATTTTACCCCTGCCACCTTTAGAATTTGAGAGAGAGTATTCCAGTCAACATTGTCAAAAGCTTTCTCTAAGACTACAAATGCTAGAAACGTAGGTTTGCCCTTCCTTAATCTATTTTCTAAGATAAGTCGTAGGGTCAGTATTGCCTCACGTGTTCCAACATTTCTACGGAATCCAAACTGATCTTCCCCGAGGTGGCTTCTACTAGGTTTTCCATTCGTCTGTAAAGAATTCGCGTTAGTATTTTGCAGCTGTGACTTATTAAACTGATAGTTCGGTAATTTTCACAGCTGTCAACACCTGCTTTCTTTGGGATTGGAATTATTATGTTCTTCTTGAAGTCTGAGGGTATTTCGCCTGTTTCGTACATTTTTCTCACCAGATGGTAGAGTTTTGTCAGGACTGGCTCTCCCAAGGCCGTCAGTAGTTCCAATGGAATGTTGTCTATTCCGGGGCCTTGTTTCGACTCTGGTCTTTCAGTGCTCTGTCAAACTCTTCACGCAGTATCGTATCTCCCACTTCGTCTTCATCTACATCCTCTTCCATTTCCATAATATTGTCCTTAAGTACATCGCCCTTGTATAGGCCCTCTATATACTCCTTCCACCTTTCTGCTTTCCCTTCTTTGCTTAGAACTGGGTTTCCATCTGAGCTCTTGATGTTCATAGAAGTGGTTCTCTTATCTCCAAAGGTCTCTTTAATTTTCCTGTAGGCAGTATCTATCTTACCCCTAGTGAGATAAGCCTCTACACCCTTACATTTGTCCTCTAGCCATCCCTGCTTAGCCATTTTGCACTTCCTGTCGATCTCATTTTTGAGACGTTTGTATTCCTTTTTGCCTGCTTCATTTACTGCATTTTTACATTTTCTCCTTTCATCAGTTAAATTCAATATTTCTTATGTTACCCAAGGATTTCTACTAGCCCTCGTCTTTTTACCTACTTGATCCTCTGCTGCCTTCACTACTTCATCCCTCAAAGTTACCCATTCTTCTTCTACTGTATTTCTTTCTCCAATTCCTGTCAATTGTTCCCTTATGCTCTCCCTGAAACTCTGTACAGCCTCTGGTTCTTTCAGTTTATCCAGGTCCCATCTCCTTAAATTCCCACCTTTTTGCAGTTTCTTCAGTGTTTTTGTACAGTTCATAACCAGTAAATTGTGGTCAGAGTCCACATCTGCCCCTGGAAATGTCTTACAATTTAAAATCTGGTTCCTAAATCTCTGTCTTACCATTATATAATTTATCTGAAACCTGTCAGTATCTCCAGGCTTCTTCCATGTATACAGCCTTATTACACCTTAAATTAGATGAATTGTTTAATCCAAAGTTACGATTTGAAATTGTTATTTTTATGCCTGAAATTAATTAATTCTGTGTGTATGTGTGTGTGTGTGTGTGTGTGCGTGTATGTGTATGTGTGTGCATATCTATTTACATAATGTTTCACCTACGTTTCATTTTTCCTCATCTTCATCACTGTCAAAAACTATATAATGAGTTGCACTTGTCAATGTCATTGTCACTGTTTCACTGTTTACCAGCTGTAAAAACAAACATAGCAGCAGTGTAACAGTTGAAGATGTAAAAACAAGATGGCTGACAGTGGAACAGTTGAAGGTGTTGCTGGCGGTTGTTCTGAATCTTTCAGAGGTGTGTGCGAGTTTGTGTGTGTGTGTGTGTGTGTGTGTGTGTGTGTGTGTGTGTGTCTGTGTGTGTGTGAAAAGGGAGAAAAAGAGAGAGAGAGAGAGAAAGAGATTGAGTGTGACAGTAGGTTTTAGGGTTTTTTGTGCATGTGTGTGTGTGGGGGGGGGGGGGGGCGGGGAAGCTGGAGTGGTGGTGGGAGGGGGGGGGGGGGGTTGAGAGCTCTATAGGTTGGTCTTATCTAATAATTCTTTGAGGGCAAAGTTCCATTGCAGAGAGCTGTGTATTCTTTATCTCTTGTTTTCCTTGCACTATGGCTTTTTGTATCTGATAATTTTCTTCAATTATTAGTTTTTGTGGGGGGCTGTTGCTGCATTTGATAATTTTCAAATCAGTATTGATGTTTGTTGGGTTATGTTTTTTGTCCATGAGGTGTTCAGCAAATGTGGAATGACAGCTTTTACTTTTTAATGCTCTTCTGTGTTCTGTATAATTTGTGTAATTCAATAAGCTTAAGTACGTCAAACAAAGGATTTACGGATTTTATCCAAGGCATTCAATCCATCATTACATAGTTTTATTGTTTTGTACCCATGTCAGAACGAAGCATTCCAATCTTGTCTTTTTTGTGTAGATGCATAATCTTTAAATGTCACATAGCTATGGTCATGACCCTTTGTACAGCTAGAAGCTCTCGTTTATGTTGTATGGACTGTCTGTTCAATCTTACGTCATCTGACGATGCCCTAGAAACCTGAAAACCGGTTAGCAACAAGATATAATATAAATGTCAATGTGGAACATTAATAGTGTGAATTTCAGTTTTTAATAAGAGTTGTTTAGTTTTCCAGAAGAGTTTTCTGTTTCCAAAAAGTTGATTTTTAGTTTTGATGAACAGTATTTTTTGAGTTTCAAGAAGAGTTCTCATATGTAAATTCAGAAATGAAGAACCCTGGGCTATGTTTTCCCATGGAAAAAGTTATCTGAGTCTAGTTTGGCGGCTCAGGGAATCTCGTTCGAGGAAGAAGAAATTGGCAAAAAAAGTATCTGATTGTCATGTGCAGGACTAGGATGTAATTGACGTACTGTCACAACTGGGTGGAGGACTGAAACAGAGAGCGCTCAGCTATTTTCAGCCAATTACGGAGCTACACGAATGAGAGGTGGCGGCTGGAAGATGTACAAAGCTGACGGCGGCTGCGGGAACGAAGTGCTGACATCACGTACCATCGTACGGCAACAGGATGATGCCATCCGGCAGAGGAATACACGGCAGCCTGTCGGCAACGCGGGTTCGTCTGGGCTTTATTCGAAGTTACTTCTCTTTACGTTATATAACTACTGCAGTAGATACACCTGTCTAGGTCTGTGAAGTCCCACAACGTGACCAACCTACCACGACTACACTACCATACTGCATGTGTGAATTGATGAGTTTTTGGTTCGAATGGTTCGAATGGCTCTGAGCACTATGGGACTTAACATCTGAGGTCATCAGTCCCCTAGAACTTAGAACTACTTAAACCTAACTAACCTAAGTACATCACACACATCCATGCCCGAGGCAGGATTTCAACCTGCGACCGTAGCAGCAGCGTGGTTCCTGACTGAAGCGTCTAGAACCGCTCGTTCACAGCGGCCGGCCTGAGTTTTTGGACTTGGAACAAAGTATGGTCGCTCTGAGGAGTTGTATTTATGGTTTAAAACTGTACAGTAGTGGAAACGAAAACAAAGATAAGTTCTGTATCTCCAGTGAAAGTCAGTGCTGTAAAATGTTATATTAATGAAAAAATGGCTGGAACCAGAAAGGTGAATTGATTTGTTTTAGGTATGGTTTACTGAAGAGCACTTATTATTTTATTTATTTATTTTTGATTCTTTCATCCTTTGCCAAACGGAGAGATTGACCGTCGTACAATTGCTGGGCCTTTCCAGGTAAATCTCAGGGAGCCGAGAGTGAGGCAATATCGTTCCTAACCGAGAATATCTCAGAGAGGGAATCCACTTTCCGCATTTGTTAATACACCGGTGTGCTAAAAGTAAGGATAATGTGTCACTACCAAGTAACACAACTCGATGAAACGTCGACCATACACAGAAAGAACTGCTACAGTACAGAATGGCTCTGAGCACTATGGGACTTAACAGCTGTGGTCATCAGTCCCCTAGAACTTAGAACTACTTAAACCTAACTAACCTAAGGACATCACACACATCCATGCCCGAGGCAGGATTCGAACCTGCGACTGTAGCAGTCGCGCGGTTCCGGACTGCGCGCCTAGAACCGCGAGACCACCGCGGCCGGCTACAGTACAGAAGGTAAATGAAAGAGATACCCAATGAGATGAACAGAAATTATGCTTTCATTCATACATCCATTACACTGAAGTCACCGCGATTTATAATGGTCCCTTGGACATTACAAAAGGTGGGACACGGCACTTAATAGGTTGTGTAATCACACCGGACGGCTATGTATGTTCTACAACGTGACCCCGTGCGGGGAGTTCCATGACACCCCGCCGCAATTTAAAACTGCTGGATGGTCGGCGGTGCACGTGGACTGTCGCAATACATCTTTGCAACTCATTCCAGACGAGCTCCATTGAATTTAAGTCGTGTAACAGATACGGCAGTCCGTTCGCCGAATATCATCTCTTTCCAAGAACTCCTTTGAAAAGGCTCTGAGCACTATCGGACTTAACTTCTGAGGGACTTAACTTCTGAGGGACTTAACTTCTTAGAACCACTTAAACCTAACTAACCTAAGGACATCACACACATCCATGCCCGAGGCAGGATTCGAACCTGCGACAGTAGCGGTCGCACCCTTCCAAATTGTAGCGCCTAGAACCGTTCGGCCATCCTGGCCGGCCACTATTTTGAAAGGTGGCTATAATTTCGCACCTTACGAACACTCATCCACATACTTTGCCATGATCTACAAACACAATTAGATATCATGTGATAGGTTGTACATCGTATGTACGAATATATAAAGGAGACTGACACTGTCAGGTACGTCTTGTAAATAATTGTTAACGCTTGTGGCATGAAAGGTGACGGAGTGTGTTTATTATAAAAACGGCATAACGAATGATTGCCTATACTAGTAGAGGTTGGAACGCCAGTGGAAATGAAACGGCTGGCGGAACTGAAGCCCTGGGTGGAAGGCCCACACAGGTATGTTGGTCCTGCTTAAACACAGGAAATAGCAAGACGGACGTCGTAGCACCTAAGCGCTGGAGCACAATAGAGTCGCGACCGGTCGGTTTTGTAGCCGAACTACGAAAATCTTGGACGCAGGTGAGAGGAACGAAGAAGCGGCACCTCGGAAACCACGCAGGCGGGGTTATTGCTAAGGATTTTTACTCAGAAGCGTACCATTGTACACGTATAGGTTTTTCCTCACGAACTTCCCTCGCTGAACGACTGAAGACTAAAATATGGTTGGTCGGCGTTAGGAAGAATCTGTAGAGAGGAAGAATATTCTGTGGTTTCGGGAATATGATTCGTTTTCGGAATTACGAGGGTGGGGAGCCTCGCCTCGCTGGGAAGCCAGCACTAGAGAAACATGGTCTTCCGTTGTGAGCGCCCGTGTGTGACGGTCGCTTGATACCAGCTTTGTTGATACAGACGGACTTGCTGTCTTATAGTTAGAGTAGTTAGGCACTGTACTGTTATGAACCTATACGATTCTGGACTTCACCTCCGGGTTGGAGGACGTCGTTGAGTATGCAGCGTTCAGTAATTGAGAGCACATCCTCTGCCTATACTTACGTTGAGACATTATCTGCACTCCGTCCTTGCGGTTGGAAGTTCGCGTTTCTCGTTTGTAGAACACAGAGAGGAGAAGATAGTATTAGAATATATTAGTCAGAGGACCGCCTTCTGCCGTCCTAGTGTTTGAAAGAGTTTATTTGTGGCTGGAGCTTCCATCGACGCATACGTGTACGAGAACCAGGACGCCAACGCACCAGACGCAGTACATATGGTGATATCGCAAATTGCTTCGGCTTATCAGGGCTATAAAACTAAACACCCGTGATCACATTAGTGTATTTCCACTGAGGTTCCACACCACCGTAGATCACCTTTGAAAGTAGTGGCTTCTAGTGTTTGGTACGTAGATGATGTCAGTCATTTCGCGTTATTGATATTAGATCGCGCAGTCATAATAATGGACAGAGTTGGACAATTGATTAGTAACTTTACTTAGGAAATGTAAACTTTGTAATATAAAGTTTTTTTTTAATCTACAATAAAAATATATGCAGGAATAACGTTTATCATTTAGTAGGATTAGTTGCTTTCATCGTTCATCTATGTTTAGATTTTAATTTATAGAATTAAGAGATCCTAAGATTTGCTTGAAGGGGTAGTCAGAGAGGGCCAAATCTTCATTTTTGCGTTTATTATTTTCCGTTGTGCACATTCATTTTACACCCGCCTGGAGTAGCATCTCGGACCTTCAGCTGTTCAGTTCGATGCGGTTGCGCATTGTCATCCATAAAAATAAAGTCAGGGTCCAATGCACAGCTGCAAAGACGGAAATGGGGAGGGAGTACAGCGTCGGCCGGTGAGTGTATCGTGTTCCAAGACTTGGAGGCCAGTCCTTTTTTTTTTCTTTTTTTGAGTCATCAATCTTGTGACTAGTTTGATGCAGCCCGCCACGAATTTCTCTCCTTTGCCAGCCTCATCATCTCAGAGTAGAACTTTACGTGCTCAATTAGTTGATGGCTGTATTCCAGTTACTGTCTTCCTCTACAATTTTCGCCCTCTACAGCCCCATCTAGTACCATGGAAGTCATTCCCTGATGTCTTAACTGTCCCTTCTCCTTGTCAGTCTTTTCCAAATATTCCTTTCCACTCCGATTCTGCTCAGAATTTCCTCATTCCAGACCACCTAATTTTCAACATTCTTGTGTAGCACCACATCTCACTGGAGGCCAGTGCGCCCATGCAAAATGATGCCTTCCACACCATATCACCTGGACTACAAAACCGTCTTGTTCGACAATGCTATACCACCCCCATATGGCGAAAGGTGGGGACACGTAAAGCACCCACGATCGTTGTGGAGCATTCATCGTTTTGTTGGTCCAGTTGTTTTGGTGGGGAGAGGTGTATTGTTGTATGGGCATACTGACTTCCAAACCTTGGAACATGGCACACTCACCAGTCAACTTTACTGTGACGCTTTATTCCTTCCCCATGATGCGCCTTTTCAGCACTGCATTCGGGCCTGACTTCATTTTTATGGAGGACAATGCGCAACCGCATCATACTGCGTAGGTGGAGAATTCTTGGAACACGAGGCTATTCGACGAATGAACTGGCCTGCCCATTCCCGCGATTTAAACTCCATCGGGCGTGCGTGGGATGCGCTAGGGAAAACTTCTGCAACACATCCAGCAGTTGTCAACCGCACTGGTGAAGGAATGGAACGCTCTACCATAATAACATCTTATCAGCCTTGTGGCCAGGTTGGAAGGACGTTGCATAGCATGCATTGCTGTCCTTGGTGATCAGATTCTCTACTAAGAAGCATGTTTCGCATTTTGTAGTGTCCAGGGGACCATAACAAATGACGGTGAAGTCAGTGTAATTATCGTCTTCGAATGAAAGCATCTTTTCCGTTCATCTCATTGGATAGTTCTTTCAGTTACCTTCTGTAGTATACTCTACCAGTTATGGCTATGTATGGTTGAAGTTTCATCGAGCGATCTTCCTTGACAGTGGAACATCATGCGAAAGATACTTTTGTCGTTAAGTTTCGCACAACATTGTGGAAAGATACCTCCTAAATACTTCAGTGCACGTGAACAGTGCAATTGGAGCTCTTTTTGATTTGGTTCTGGGACAATATTTTTCCAGATGACTAAACGAAGGCAGTGTGTGTATTTCCTCTCATTTAATCACGGTAGTAGAATACTGCCAATACTTTATAGCATTGTATAGTATGTATTATATGTTAACCGGGGGCCTAGAACAAACGGAAAAGTTCCGTCCCCACCATAGTGGTCCATAACCCCACGACGACTACCGCAGTCCACTTCACCCTTCCGCCGTCCCACACCGAAAGACTCGCGTGGTAGAGTAATAGTGCTGTATGCGTACGTGGAGAGCTTGTTTGCGCATCAATCGCCGACATAGTGTGGCTGAGGCGGAATAAGGGGAACCAGCCCGCATTCACCAAGGCAGATGGAAAACCGCCTGAAAACCATCCACAGACTGGCCGGCACACCGGACCTCGACACAAATCCGCCGGGCGGATTCGTTCCGGGGACCGGAGAGCCGTGCGTCATACCGCACGGCTAACCGGGCGGGCATGCTTTATAGTCTGTCGAATGAGCGATATTTTGACACTGTCGTAACAGTGTCTGGTGTAGACACGTGAGCACTAGGATGTTCTCCTGATGATGATGAAGATGATGAGGAGGAGGAGGAGGAGCAGCTATGGGTGTTAGACTGACCGATTCCGAAGCAAATTTCGGCCATAGGTTAGGTTTCTAGATGTAGCTCTACAATATACACTCCTGGAAATGGAAAAAAGAACACATTGACACCGGTGTGTCAGACCCACCATACTTGCTCCGGACACTGCGAGAGGGCTGTACAAGCAATGATCACACGCACGGCACAGCGGACACACCAGGAACCGCGGTGTTGGCCGTCGAATGGCGCTAGCTGCGCAGCATTTGTGCACCGCCGCCGTCAGTGTCAGCCAGTTTGCCGTGGCATTCGGAGCTCCATCGCAGTCTTTAACACTGGTAGCATGCCGCGACAGCGTGGACGTGAACCGTATGTGCAGTTGACGGACTTTGAGCGAGGGCGTATAGTGGGCATGCGGGAGGCCGGGTGGACGTACCGCCGAATTGCTCAACACGTGGGGCGTGAGGTCTCCACAGTACATCGATGTTGTCGCCAGTGGTCGGCGGAAGGTGCACGTGCCCGTCGACCTGGGACCGGACCGCAGCGACGCACGGATGCACGCCAAGACCGTAGGATCCTACGCAGTGCCGTAGGGGACCGCACCGCCACTTCGCAGCAAATTAGGGACACTGTTGCTCCTGGGGTATCGGCGAGGACCATTCGCAACCGTCTCCATGAAGCTGGGCTACGGTACCGCACACCGTTAGGCCGTCTTCCGCTCACGCCCCAACATCGTGCAGCCAGCCTCCAGTGGTGTCGCGACAGGCGTGAATGGAGGGACGAATGGAGACGTGTCGTCTTCAGCGATGAGAGTCGCTTCTGCCTTGGTGCCAATGATGGTCGTATGCGTGTTTGGCGCCGTGCAGGTGAGCGCCACAATCAGGACTGCATACGACCGAGGCACACAGGGCCAACACCCGGCATCATGGTGTGGGGAGCGATCTCCTACACTGGCCGTACACCACTGGTGATCATCGAGGGGACACTGAATAGTGCACGGTACATCCAAACCGTCATCGAACCCATCGTTCTACCATTCCTAGACCGGCAAGGGAACTTGCTGTTCCAACAGGACAATGCACGTCCGCATGTATCCCGTGCCACCCAACGTGCTCTAGAAGGTGTAAGTCAACTACCCTGGCCAGCAAGATCTCCGGATCTGTCCCCCATTGAGCATGTTTGGGACTGGATGAAGCGTCGTCTCGCGCGGTCTGCACGTCCAGCACGAACGCTGGTCCAACTGAGGCGCCAGGTGGAAATGGCATGGCAAGCCGTTCCACAGGACTACATCTAGCATCTCTACGATCGTCTCCATGGGAGAATAGCAGCCTGCATTGCTGCGAAAGGTGGATATACACTGTACTAGTGCCGACATTGTGCATGCTCTGTTGCCTGTGTCTATGTGCCTGTGGTTCTGTCAGTGTGATCATGTGATGTATCTGACCCCAGGTATGTGTCAATAAAGTTTCCCCTTCCTGGGACAATGAATTCACGGTGTTCTTATTTCAATTTCCTGGAGTGTATAATGGTTCAAATGGCTCTGAGCACTATGCGACTTAACTTCTGAGGTCATCAGTCGCCTAGAACTTAGAACTAATTAAACTTAACTAACCTAAGGACATCACACACATCCATGCCCGAGGCAGGATTCGAACCTGCGGCCGTAGCGGTCGTTCGGTTCCAGACTGTAGCGCCTAGAACCGCACGGCCACTCCGGCCGGCTGTAGCTTTACAGTGGGTTATTTTAGATGTAGCTTTACAAAGTGCGGCCCTTCTGCAATGTCGCTCGTACCCTCCACCTGGTCCAGATTCAGCGGACGTCGAGTCCGTTGTTAACAGGCGGCCGTCACGCCCTGCAAGCAGAGCGCGTAACGTGCGACTGCGTTACGCATGTCACGCGCTGTATCCGCTGTGTTGACATTTGCTCAACAACTGCGGTACGTCCCTGAATACCAGCCGCTCAATAGGACGCCGTAGCGCTCGTGTTTGTGTGTGTGTGTGTGTGTGTGTGTGTGTGTGTGTGTGTGTGCGTGCGTGCGTGCGTGCGGGGACGATGGTTTGCAGAATCCCAGAGCGGGTAGACCGCCGCCGCTAACTACTGAGCAAAGCAGCTGGGCTTCACACGCGAACGCCTCTTGAAGCTGAAACGGGGTGCAAAGATCGCCTAATATGCGGCTTGCCTACCCTTTGTCTCTGGAAAGTTGGCATCATCTCATCTGCTTAGGAGAAATTCAGATTATTCCTAAACGTTAAACGTAACAAGAAATAATCAATACACATTTTGAAAGCTTTTTCTGCTGCGTGGGAGCCGGCCGATGTGACCGAGCGGTTCTAGGCGCTTCAGTCCGGAACCGCGCTGCTGCTACGGTCGCAGGTTCGAATCCTGCCTCGGGCATGGATGTGTGTGATGTCCTTAGGCTAGTTAGGTTTAAGTAGTTCTAAGTCTAGGGGACTGATGACCTCAGATGTTAAGTCCCATAGTGCTTAGAGCCATTTGAAGCATTTTTTGCTGCCTGGGACACCAACAGTATTAAAGTATGAAGTTTTTTTGGCACTAAATCTATGCTCTGTACTGCAGATTCAGAACTGTACCGAATGGACAGCATATGATTCCTCCGCCAAGTATTAATGGAAACAAAAAAAAAAAAAAAACAGTCGATTTAGTCCGTTGTTGGAAAGCAGAGTACTGAAACGCCTGCGGCAGTTGAAGACATCAAAGAGGGTACGTCAAAGTTAAAATATGCACCACACATATTCATTTAATATTGAACAGAGTAATACTCTTGTTCATCATTTAAAATGATTATCATATTTCTGTGGACTACGCTGTTCCGGAATAGAATTAACGCATAAGTAATTAAATTAATGTATTGTTGTGAGTAAAAAGGTAAGAGTAGAAATTCCCTTAGGCGCAAGTGGAAAAGAAAGCAACATTATCAAATGTCAGCGAGAGTTTTCATTCCGTATTCCTGACAGACGTAATGGTATCGACAAATTAAAAGTCGTCTTAATCCAACCCTTAACACTTGCTCCGCCGTTTACTTGTGTGCATGATAAAAATATTGCCAGATAATTATGTCATTAGCTACGTATGCATAAATATCAACCATACGCACAAAGCTGATTATATTTCACAGCCTGTTAAAAATAACAGGTATCGTATTTCACGGTCATGATGAAGTAGTATTTACTATTACAGAATGGTACTTCAAATTCGCAATTAAACATATATCTAGAAACCAGTTTGTAATCAAGTGCGCACGCCTCTGGTCCACCAGGAGTGACAACTGGCCTCAAGATAAATACTATGAAATATACATCATCTACATGGATGATTCATATTCTCAAATTAAATTAATTAAAGAAATTTAAAGAAGATTAACGAATTCGTAAAAAGTATTCGAACTAGTGGTGGTATAGGTCTAAAAGTGATTAAGTGACCAAACAATTTAAAAAATTGTATGTATGTGTTTTCTGATCACATTACCTCCACATTTACCGAAGAGAATCATCGGTGATGGATACATATCAGTGGGATGGAGAGAGAGACAGAACTTCAATAGCCGGAAGGAGTGGCCGAACGGTTCTAGGCGCTGCAGTCTGGAACGGCGCGACCGCTACGGTCGTAGGTTCGAATCCTGCCTCGGGCCTGGATGTTTGTGATGTCATTAAGTTAGGTTTAAGTAGTTCTAAGTTCTTGGGGACTGATGACCTCAGATGTTAAGTCCCATAGTGCTCAGAGCCATTTGAACCACTGTCGCCCTTCATACAGCCTGACAACCACGAGTGGCGGTCTGAAGGGCCATTTCATTTCATAGCAGGAACCCTTCGGTTGTCATCCGCGGCACAATTACAGCATAGCGGTACGTCTGTGACCCTTCATGGCAAGCCATCCTGGGCTTACATTTCAGCAAGATAACACCAGCTCGCACACCGCTTGTCTTCGCGCTTCCTAGAACCTATCTTAACCAGCAAGGTCGCCGGATCTCTCCGCAGTTGAGAACATTTCGAGTATTATGAGTAGGGCCCTCCAACCAGGTAGGGAGTTTGACGATATAACGAGCCAATTGGACAGAATTTGGCACGATATCCCTCAGGAGGTCATCCAACACTCTGTCAATAAATGCCAAGCTGAATAACTGCTTCCATAAGGACCAAAGGTGGACCAACGCGTTATTAACTTGCTCAATTTGCGAAGCTGTTTCCCTTCCATAAATCATCCAGTTTTCCTGAAACTCTAATCATTTGTTTGTCTGTACATGTGTATCAGAGCTACCGATTTCCGTCCCTTTCGGTTAATTCCTTCTCGGTGTGTCGTCTTTTGGTTTTTTTTTTATCTTGCAGTGTATTTCATTTTTAGAAATGCCCTAATTATTCACCTTTCCTTGAGATAAGATACGTTATTTGTTTCTAAAGTAGTGGTAACCCTTATCACACTTCATATGCAACCAAAAAGGCTGAGCAAGTACCTACAGGTTCTCGTGTGATTTATGATAATATAAAATATTTTTATCTTTCTTTTTTTATGAATGTCTTTAATACAAGGTGGGCTTTTCTCACAATTACTAATTTGGTTATTAGTTTAATTTTGATTTTTTCTTTGATTTGAATTAAATTGCTTTTTGTAAGACGGCTTGTTCAATAAAAGTTAATCCTTAGCAAAATCATTAATCACGATAATAATTGTATGACACACTTACCTTGTAACACGTTACATATAATTTGAAAAATGAAATAATTTTTTTTTAGGTTCTTGTCTTGGCTAAACGTTTCTGCTCAAACATTAGATCTCTGATTATTATTTGCATATGCCCGCACACGCGCAAGAGAATAATTTCTTACCATTTTCTTTCGTAATGCATTGTAGTCTGAGTCGTGGCTCTGAGGTGGTGGTGGTGGTGGTGGTGAGTGTTTAACGTCCCGTCGACAACGAGGTCATTAGAGACGGAGCGCAAGCTCGGGTTAGGGAAGGATTGGGAAGGAAATCGGCCGTGCCCTTTCAAAGGAACCATCCCGGCATTTGCCTGAAACGATTTAGGGAAATCACGGAAAACCTAAATCAGGATGGCCGGAGACGGGATTGAACCGTCGTCCTCCCGAATGCGAGTCCAGTGTAGTTCAGGAAGAAATGGAGATTGTAGCGGGTTCGTCTATGCACGGGGAAGTCAGCGCTCGTGCAGTCGCAGGTCGCACCGGCATTCCGTACACTATTGTTTGGTTGGCACTGAGGCGTACCCTCCGATGCTATCCGTACAAAATCCATCAGCATCATAAACTGTTACCTGGCGATTTAGTGAAGCGGAGGGCATTTGCGATGTGGGCGTTTCAAAAGATGGCGGAAGATGACGTTTGATTGAGTAACGTGTTGTGAACCGACGAAGCTCATTTCACGCTCCGAGGGGCTGTCAACGCCCACAACTGCAGAATCTGGGGTACCGAAAATCCTAGAACTGTCGTGGAAACTCCATTGCACGACGAGAAAGTCACGGTATGGGATGGATTTACCACATCTACCGTTATCGGGCCTTTTTTTCTTCGAGGAAATGCGTGATTCTGGTTTTGTAACAGCTACCTTGACGGGTGAGAGGTACGCCGATATGTTACAGAATCGCATCATCCCCAGCCTGGCTGATAAACACATGCTGGAACGTACGATGTTTATGCAGGATGGCGCTCCACTCCATATTTCTAGACATGTCAAAGATCTCTTCCGCGCGTCGTTTGGTGATGATCGTGTGCTCAGCCGCCACTTTCGTCATGCTTGGCCTCCTAGGTCCCCAGACCTCAGTCCGTGCAATTATTGAGTTTGGGGTTACCTAAAGTCGCAAGTGTATCGTGATCGACCGACATCTCTAGGGATGCTGAAAGACAACATTCAACGCCAATGCCTCACCATAACTCCGGACGTGCTTTACAGTCCTGTTCACAACATTGTGAGGAATACTGGTGGACATATTTAGCATTTCCTGTAAAGAACATCATCTTTGCTTTGTCTTACTTTGTTATGCTAATAATTGCTATTCTGATCAGATGAAGCGCCATCTGTCGGACATTTTATGAACTTTTGTATTTTTTGGTTCTAATAAAGCCCCAAGTCATTCCAAGCATGTGTGTCAATTTGTATCTCTTTATCTACGTTACTCCGTGATTTATGCAGTTTTCAAATTTATACTGACTTTTTGATCAAATGGCTCTGAGCACTATGGGATTTAACATCTATGGTCATCAGTCCCCTAGAACGTCTGGCGCGGTTGTTAGATCGGTTACCCTGCTGCTGCAATGGCAGGTTATCAAGATGTGAGTGAGTCTGAACGTCAAGTTATAGTCGGCGCACGAACGATGGGACATAGCAGCTCCGAGGTAACGATGAAGTGGGGATTTTCCTGTACGACCATTTCGAGAGTAGACCGTGAATGTCACGAATCCGGTAAAACATTAAATCTCCGTCATCGCTGCGGCCGCAAAAAATTCTTTCAAGAACAGGACCAACGACGACTGAAGAGAATCGTTCAACGTAACAGAAGTGCAACCCTTCCGCAAATTGCTGCAGATTTCAATGCTGGGCCACCAGCAAGTGTCAGCGTGCGAACCATTCAACAAAATATTATCAACATGGGCTTTTGGAGCCGAAGGCCCATTCGTGTACCCTTGCTGACTGCACGACACAAAGCTTTACGCCTCCCATGGACCCGTCAACACTGACACTGGACAGTTGATGACTGGAAGCATATTACCTGGTCGGATGAGTCTAGTTGAAAATTTTATCGAGCGGATGGACGTGTATGGGTGTGGAGACAACCTTATGAATCCCTTGGTGGAGGCTCCGTAATGGTGTGGGGCGTGTGCGGTTGCAGTGATATGGGACCCCTGATACGTTTAAATATGACTCTGACAGGTGACAGGTACGTAAGCATCCAGTCTTATCACCTGCATCCATTCATGTCCATTGTTATTCCGATGGACTTGGGAAATTCCAGCACGACAATGCGACACCCCACAGAGTGGCTCCAGGAACACTCTTCTGAGTTTAAACACTTCCGCTGGCCACCAAACTCCCCAGACATGAACATTATTGACCATATCTTGGATGCCTGCAACGTACCCCCTCATACTCTTACGGATTTATGGACAACCCTGCAGGATTCATGATGTCAATTCCCTCGAGCACTATTTCAGACATTAGTCGAGTCCTGGCCACGTCGTGTTGCCACCTTTCTGCTTGATCGCGGGGGCCTATACGATATCAGGCAGGTGTACCAGTTTCTTTGGCTCTTCCTTGTATATGCATGATAGAATATTACCAGTAGCCTTACACGAGATACTTGCGCAACACAGCCGACGAACAATGGCGGAGTACGTGATAAGTTTCTTTCTTCACCGATTCTGTGGAGACCTCCTCATTCCTTATCAGTTCATCCGATTTTCAACAACCTTATATTGCACCCATTTTAACTCCTTCGACTATCTTCTTTTCCGGTTTTCCACAGTCCATGACTCACTACCATCAGGGCTAAGCTCCAAACGTACATTATTAGAAATTACTCCCTCAAATTAAGACCCATATTTATTACTAGTATATTGTCAGGAATGCCGTCTTTGCCGTGCTAGCATTCACTTTTGTCCTCCTCTCTTCGTACTCAATGGTTCAAATGGCTCTGAGCGCTATGGGACTTAACTTCTGAGGTCATCAGTCCCCTAGAACTTAGAACTACTTAAACCTAACTAACCTAAGAACATCACAGATCCATGCCTGAGGCAGGATTCGAACCTGCGACCGTAGCGATTGTGTGGTTCCAGACTGTAGTGCCTGGAACCCCTCTCTTCGTACTCAATGTGCTATTTTTACAAGATAGCAACAGTCCTTCATGTCGTCTTCTGCTTGGTCCCCAGCTTTAATGTTAGGCTTATCGCTAATGTCAATTCTTCAGCTGCTCACTATTTTCGTATTTATTTGGTTTACTCTCAGTTCATAGTCCCAGCTCATTAAACTGTTCACTCTATTCAATACGCTCTGTAATTCTCATCGCTTTCAGTAACTGTAGAAATTGCTTTCGCAAACATTTCACTGATACCGTTTCACACACAATTTTAATCACTCTTACAGGTCTTTTTCTATTTTCATCGTCGCTTCTTCTATGTAGTCTACAGTACGTAATAGATTACTTTCCTGCTTACACCCTTCTTAATCCAATCTCTTCTTTCATTGTCTTCTGTTCTTATTGTTTCTTCTTGATTCATATACGCATATTAAATGTTCCCTACAGGTTCATCCTGTTTTTCTGAGAATTACGAAGATCTTGCGCTATTCCACATTGTCGAAATGTTTCTTTTAGGTTGATAAATCCTATGAATTCGTGTTGATTTTTCTGAGGTCTTACTTCCATGGTCAATCGTAGCGGCAGAACAACCTCTCTGGTACCGTTACCTTTCCGAAAGGCAAACTGATCTTCATGTAAAATATTTTCAATTTTCTTTCCCAGTACCAGTGTATTAAAGTGTATTATTCTTGTCAGGAAGCTGGATGCCTAAACTGTGAAGGTGACTGTGTGACATTTCTCGCACTAATTTGTCTTTTTTAACTTCAGAACTATGAGGATCATATTTTTCCATAAATCTAAGTGTATGCCTACAGTCTCATAGACCCTACATAGCAATTAGAATAATCGTTTGGTTGCCTCTTCTCCCAATGATTTTAAAACTTCCACAAAAATGACGCCTCATACCAGAAATCCTATAACCCCCATTTCTGATGATTTTATTAACGATGTAAGCGGTGGCTGGGTTGGAACCACGGTTCCAGAACGTTTTGGTTAATAATGAAGGACGCTTCCCTTAGACCACAGTTGCTTTTTCTTGAATTTTTTTTTGTTGTATTTGGTTGTGGCGGACGCTACATGGCATCCGTCGAAGTTCGTTGTTGACCCTTTCACTCAGTTTTTTATTACAGAGACCAGCCAGCTCTGTGACCGAACACGTTGAGCTACTGAGCTACCGTGCCTCCAATCGCACAAAATGACACTGACAACAGCGTGCGTTTACTGTCATAGGCCAAGGAAAAACCTCCTTCTCGTAGTCAGAAGAGAGGAACGGGATGAATAGAAGAATTCAAGAAAATCTCCCTGTTAATTAAACCATTTTTCTTTCCTGCTTTTCTTCCAGTCTATTTCTGCGCTATCTCTGTGGCTGTGGGGCAACCGACTGGTTTCAACAACCGAGTGGCCGGCCGACTGTTTTTTTTTCTATTTTTTTTTTCTTCCAGTCGAATGAATCTGGCGTTAGTGGTGATCAGCTGTATGAATGTTTTTGAAGCATTCTCTTGGTGTAAGTGATTTCACTTGACGTGAGACGACTCTCAGACGCTTACATTAGTAATACGGGTGTTGTAAACAGTCTCCGTGTTTGAATGAGTTGACCTTATACCGTACCCAGTACAAATATTACAAAAACTTGAAAGTGGTGTTTGAAAAAAAAAAAAAAACATTTAACGTTGAATTATACGTCAACATTAACCGCTCAGGTGAAATATAATTTTCTCTCATGTGTATTATTATTATTATTATTATCATCATATAAAATTCTGTGCGTCATTTTCGAGTGCAAAGAATAAAAAGAATGCACTCTGACAATAATGGACTACCTAGACGGTAAAGGAACCATCTTTTGTCATCTTTTATCCGTTATCACTGACTCTGTTGTCTTCGATGCGAGTAGTCGGCCATCTTAGCGAGTGCTGTTGAATGTAAGTATTACTGTACTTGTAATCAGAAAATATATTAGTTTCATGCTATTACTCACTTTTAATTGTAAGAGGTGAGGCCTATCTCATGTCCGCTTCCTTTGAATATCAGTAATTCAAGTTTTTTCAGCTCAACAATTGCAGCGGCCGTTGCAGCCACAGCCGCAATAATGTGGCAATTTTAATCTATGAAATTAGCGGAAGCGAATTATTCATCCGCTTCAGTTATAACACACATTTTTTTTCCACAGCCTCTGCAACGGAAGACATAGCTTAAGATTTTTATTTTCAGTTTAACAGCCGAAACTCAGAGCCACGACCGAGCGAGGTGGCGCAGTGGTTAGCACACTGGACTCGCATTCGGGAGGACGACGGTTCAATCCCGTCTCCAGCCATCCTGATTTAGGTTTTCCGTGATTTCCCTAAATCGTTTCAGGCAAATGCCGGGATGGTTCCTTTGAAAGGGCACGGCCGATTTCCTTCCCAATCCTTCCCTAACCCGAGCTTGCGCTCCGTCTCTAATGACCTCGTTGTCGACGGGACGTTAAACACTAACCACCACCACCATCTTCCTGAACTGCCTCGGCTGCATTACGCCTTGTGCTCGGTCGGCCACTACGCGGTCTATCGTCTAAACAACCCGTGGCTTCGAACTTCGAAATCATTCTCGCGACAGCTGCATTTGTCAACGGACCTTTACCCGTTCGAATCCCCTTCCTATGGCGATAGGATCGTAACGCTGAACTAGCACATTCCCCATTCTGATAATACAGCTTCACTAAAAGTGCCTTTTCAGGTAACGTCAACATGCTTCGACTGCTGGCGCATCTGATTCTCTCTCTCATTACAGCTCCTTTTATACACGATTGTCATGCGTAGTCACTGACGTTTTGCTGTCCAGCGCCATCTGTCGGACAATTTGTGAACTTTATTTTTTTATGGTTCTAATAAAACCACATGTCATTCCAAGCATGTGTGTCAATTTTTACCTCTCTATCTACATTATTCCATGGTTTATTAAGATTCCAAATTTATACTGACTTTCTGATCACCCGGTATATGACAATAGATGGCTGATGGTGTGGAACGGACGGGGGTTGTTTATTTGTTCCAGCTCAAGGCTGTAACGCCTGTTGTAGCTTCCGACCAGGACAAAAATACTGTGGAACTTAGACATTTCCCTCTGTCCTACGAGAGGCTGTGGAACTGATTCCAGTGTTTTTTTTTTGTTTTTTTTGGAAGGAGTAGAGGGAGGAGGACAATAGTAAGAAAGCAGTATTTCCGTAAGGCTGGGGACGGGGCAGGAACGACTGCTATGTGGAAATAATAGAATCCACCTTTTCCTCTACCTGTAGGCCGACTGACGACAGTCGCAAGCCGCATTTATGCCGAGGAAATTTCGGCCTGCACCTCAAAAATTAAACATAAAAAAACTCTTAGATCTAATAATGTGGTGCCGACTTCGTTATAATACCAAAACACGTTGACGTAATTATTTTGCATGGACTCATCGGCTCTTTCAGTAGGCAACTGATACAAATTAAATCATTATTCGCCTCTCAAATGTCGCGTCAAATTCCTAATGGCGTCCGTTGAACCACGTGTGACTTGAGTTGCCTAAGCCGCTAAGACTTCCAAAAAGATGTTTAGCGAAATATTGATAGCCCGAAGTGAGTTCTATCTTGTGCAAAGCACATTTCTTCCAAATCTAATTTCGTTCAAATCTGAACTTATAATTTCATTTTTACTTTCTGAGGCCACATTGAGATTCTTGAGCTCCTAAGATAGCTTTAATCGTTAACGATACATTTGTGCAAGATGCATTACGACCCAGAGCGTCGGATACTGACACGTTAAGTCAGACACAGGCTATGTGAGCCCTACGGACATTTGAGTGGGACATTCTAACAAATAAACAAATACATTTATCTTAAACACGATTACTTTTTAAAAAATTATTATTCGTCGTACTAAATATGTAAATTGTAAATAACTCACATTTTATTCTATATCCCTATTAAAACATTATGACAACTGTGCCTATCTTTGACGCACCATAACCAGAACAATTGCGGCAGCTGTAGCCATCACTGTAGCCGAATAACGATTTAAAAGCAAAATAGAGCTGCTGTTGCAACATTTTTTTTGTATTTTTTCTGTATAAAATGTAATTATACACTGCCATGAAATACAAACAAGTGATCATAAAAAGAAAGGGTGATTTAAAAGTGCGAGTGCTAAAAGCATATTCTCCTGTTTTTTTTAGTTTCACAAATTCGTCAAATAATAAATACCAGAGTAAAAGGTTACAAAATTAGTTAATAAACGCCTAATGTTGCGTTATCTTCTTCTTCTGCCTTCATAGGTTAGGTGATTTCAGCTGGTCCGGACAATAAGACAGAGCCATCTCTTTCGTCGTCTTCCCCTCTCTCCTGTCCTTCTAGGTTTGTTGCCAAGAATTTGTCTTGGAAACCTATTCTCATCCATTCTGTCTACATGTTCCCACCATCTGTTGTTGATTAAATCTGTTTTCTTGCGTATTGCATCCGCTTGTGACTCATTTCTAATGCATTAATTTCTGAAGGATATTCTCTGGCGCAGCCCCTAACACTACGAAGAAATCTCCGTTCTGCAGTCTGATCCTACTCGTATTCTTTTTGGTGGAAACCCAGGTTTCAGATCCATAGAGCGCAGTAAATACTGCCACGTCTTTGTGAGACTTCATCTGTGTCTGTTTGGCGGCTTCTTTTGAAGCGTATTTGTAACCGTTCCGCAGATTGCGTCAAATTTTTCGATCTTTTTATCAATTTTCGTCGTGTGTCACAGCCGAGATAAAGCGCATGACCTGTTCTAGTATTACGTTATGTATTGTAATTTAAATCTTATAGGCGATTTTCCCTTGAAATCATAACCTACAAATGCTGCGTGCGTCTTTAAGTTAAATTCTTGCCTTTCCCCTACCACTCGTTTTTGACTGAAAATACCATCAGTGCAGAATTGTTCTTTTCAAAAACTTATTTGTTCTACTAATTAAATTGTATCAGAGATAAGGTTTAGTCTACTGCTTAAGGTGATGTTGCAGATTCTATGGCCAGTGTTAACGAGACTAATTACTCCAAAGCTGTTTGGATCCCTTCTGTTGCCTTTGTTCAAGATGGAAAAAATTTTAACCAAATTTCACTCCACAATAACTCCACCGGCAGTGTAACAGGCGTTAATGAGATGTAGCGTACGTTCATTGAGTGAAAGATCTCCGTATTTAAACATTTCGGCGTTTATGACTTTTGTCCCTGTTGCTTTTCTGTGTCTCAGGTTTTGCATTGATGAATATAATGCATTCATTTCGATGAATTTTATGTTTATGTTCGTTCCGCCATTTTTACAGTATTATTCCACCACTGAATCGTCAAACAAGAGATTCTTAAAATACTGTTCCCATCGTTCTAAACTTATTATATTTTTTTATGTATCTTCATCTTTATGATTCGTGTGTCTCATTATGCTTTCCACTGTTGTTCGTGGATGTGATTTTCAATTACGTTAATGAAACATTCTCATGATTCCTGTTGCTTTTTCTGTTATATTTCTAACTACGTTTCTTTTCCTGTTATATATGAGATGTTCTTGAGAGTGTGATTGTAGTTTAATAATGTATGCTTGTTTTTTTCTATCAATCCGTTCCCAATTTTTTAAGACTGTCTCTCTTCTGTATATTGTATTTTTATCAAGAAACTTGTCAGCTGTTTCAAAATTGCTTTTTTGATGGTCTACCTCGCTTCTGCAGTCGAATCTCTTGCACTTACTGTAGTTAACTTATCAGCTACCCTTGTCTGATAATCTAATACTATCCGTTTGCAGGAGGTATACCTGGTATTTTCTACACGTTTAGGCCAATTTATCTGTCTCGATTTTCTCCATCTGTTGCATTTGGCAATACGTGTAACGACATTCCTCTCAACAGCGAGTAGTCCGCCTTCCGTAATGTTCGCACATCCATTGACAATGCGCTGACGCATGTTGTCAGGCGTTGTCGATGGATCACGATAGCAAATATCCTTCAGCTTTCCCCGCAGAAAGAAATCCGGGGACGTCAGATCCGGTGAACGTGCGGGCCATGGTAGGGTGTTTGGACGACCAATCCACCTGTCATGAAATATGCTATTCAATACCGCTTCAACCGCACGCGAGCTATGTGCCTGACATACATCATTTTGGAAGTACATTGCCATTCTGTCATGCAGTGAACCATCTAGTAGTAACATCGGTAGAACATTACGTAGGAAATCGGCATACATTGCACCATTTAGATTGCCACCGATGAAATGGGGACCAATTATCCTTCCTCCCATAATGCCGCACCATACATTAACCCGCCGAGGACGCTGATGTTCCACTTGTCGCAGCCATCGTGGATTTTCCGTTGCCCAATAGTGCATATTATGCCGGTTTACGTTACCGCTGTTGGTGAATGACGCTTCGTCGCTAAATAGAACGCGTGCAAAAAATCTGTCATCGTCCCGTAATTTCTCTTGTGCCCAGTGGCAGAACTGTACACGACGTTCAAAGTCGTCACCATGCAAGTCCTGATGCATAGAAATATGGTACGGGTGCAATCGATATTGATGTAGCATTCTCAACACCGACGTTTTTGAGATT
Source organism: Schistocerca americana (assembly GCF_021461395.2). Lineage (NCBI taxonomy): Eukaryota > Metazoa > Arthropoda > Insecta > Orthoptera > Acrididae > Schistocerca > Schistocerca americana. The sequence goes on from NC_060122.1 coordinate 330,541,237, forward strand.
CCCGATTCTCGCGCAGTTTGTCTGCTACTGATGTGCGTATTAGCCGCGACAGCAGCTAAAACACCTACTTGGGCATCATCATTTGTTACAGGTCGAGGTTGACGTTTCACTTGTGGCTGAACACTTCCTGTTTCCTTAAGTAACGTAACTATCCGGCGAACGGTCCGGACGCTTGGATGATGTCGTCCAGGATACAGAGCAGCATACATAGCACACGCCCGTTGGGCATTTTGATCACAATAGCCATACATCAACACGATATCGACCTTTTCCGCAATTGGTAAACGGTCCATTTTAACACGGGTAATGTATCAAGAAGCAAATACCGTCTGCGCTGGCGGAATGTTACGTGATACCACGTACTTATACGTTTGTGACTATTACAGCGCCATCTATCACAAAGCGAAAAAAGTGGTCCAACTAAAACATTCATATTTCTTTACGTGCTACACGAATATGTAATAAAAATGGGGGTTCCTATTTTAGAAAACGCAATTGATGTCCGTTTGACCTATGGCAGCGGCATCCAGCGGGCCAACCATAGCGCCATCTGGTTTCCCCCTTCAAGCTAGACGAGTTTCGTCCTTTGTAGTTTTTTTCGTTTGATGCTTGTTTCGTGAGATATTTGGCCCAGTCACTATCAATGAACCACCCTGTATATATAAGTAGTCCTATTTCACTCAGCACATTGTTATCACAGGACACAAGAGAGCACATCTCCACAATTACCTCGGTTATTGGAAGTATAGAATATCTCCGGTAATATACGTTATGCGTCTGTACTCCTTACGTTAAGATGGAAACTGGAGAGCCAAAAACTTCAAATTGCTGTTCCTGGAGTTGCGTTTCTAAACTGCTCCTTCCTCCTCAACTTTGGAATTAGTGATGTAGCAAAATTATTTAGAGATGGGTTACTGTAAATCTTCGGTAAATCTCTACTAGTAACGAATGTTGTGTTTGATTTAAAAAATGTGGTCTTCTGATAGTGGTCTCTACAGTTTGTGTCCTCTACAGATCCCTCTAGTACAATGGAAGTCATTCCCTCATGTCTTAACAGATGTCCTATCATCCTGCCCCTTCTTATCAGTGTTTTCCACATGTTCCTTTCCTCTCCGATTCTTCGCAGAACCTCCTCATTCCTCACCTTATCACTCCGCCTAATTTTCAACGTTCGTCTGTAGCACCACATCGTAAATACTTCGATTCTTTTCTGTTCCGGTTTTCCTACAGTCCTTGTTTCACTACCCTCTTCTCTCCAGTCGTACGTTCTCAGAAACTTCTTCCTCAAATTAAGACCGATGTTTGATATTAGTAAACTTCTCTTCACCAGAAATGCTATTTGCCATTGCTAGTTTGCTTTTGATGTCCTCCTTGCTCCGTCCGTCATTGGTTATTTTACTGCCTAGGTAGCAGAATTCCTTAACTTCATTGACTTCGTGACCATCAATCCTGATGTTAAGTTTCTCGCTGTTCTCATTTCTACTACTTCTCATTACCTTCGTCTTTCTCCGATTTACTCTCAAACCATACTGTGTACTCATTAGACTGTTCATTCCGTTCAGCAGATCATTTAATTTTTCTTCACTTTCACTCAGGATAGCCATGTCATCAGCGGATCGTATCATTGATATCCTTTCCCTTGAATTTTAGTTCCACTCCTGAACCTTTCTTTTATTTCCATCATTGTTTCCTCGATGTACAGATTGAACAGCAGGGGCGAAAAACTGCATCCTTGTCTTACACCCTTTTTAATACGAGCACTTCGTTCTTGGTCGTCCACTCTTATTATTCCTTCTCGGCTGTTGTACATATTTTATATGACCCGCCTCTCCCTTTTTTCAGAATTTCGAACGTCTTGCACCATTTTATATTGTAGAACACTTTTTCCAGGTCGACATATCCTATGAACCTGTCTTGATTTTTCTTTAGTCTCCATTATTAACCGCAACGTCAGAATTGCCTCTCTCGTGCCTTTTCCTTCCCTAAAGCCACACTGATCGTCATCTAGCACATCCTCAATTTTCTTTTCCATTCTTCTGTATATTATTCTTGTAATCAACTTGGAAGCTGATTGTGCTATAATTCTTGCTCTTGTCAGCTCTAGCCGTCTTCGAAATTGTGTGGATGATGCTGTTCCGAAAGTCAGATAGTATGTCGCCAGACTTATACTTTCTACACACCAAGGTGAACTGTCGTTCTGTTGCCACTTCCCACAATGATTTTAGAAATTCTGATGGAATATTATCTATACCTTCTACCCATTCCTCAGAAAAGGAGGTCCTAACGGTCGGACGGACAACATAGCGATCCTACAATGGTTCCGTAACCAGTTGAGGTCCGCAACCCCAAAAATAACGACTTGTGAGAGTCTTGTGATCCCTCTTCTCTCAATAGTGTAACTTTCTGCTGAGGCATACCTGTAGAGATAGCTCTTTTAAATCCTGATTCTAATACTGGATTCCATATCTCTTCTAAATCTACTCCTGTTTCTTCTTCTATCACATCAGACAAATCTTTCCCCTCATAGAGGCTTTCAATGTATTCTTTCCACCTACCCGCTTTCTCCTCTGCATTTAACAATGGAATTCCCGTTGCACTCTTAATGTTATCACCCTTGCTTTTAATGTCACTGAAGATTGCTTTGACTTTCCTGTGTGCTGAGTCTGTCCTTCCGACAATAATTTTCTTTTCGATGTCTTCACATTTTTCCTGCAGCCGTTTCATCTTAGCTTCCCTGCACTTCCTATTTATTTCATTCCTCAGCGACTTGTATTTCTGTATTACTAAGTTTCCCGGAACATTTTTGTACTTCCTCGTTTCATCGATAAATTGAAGTATTTCTTCTGTTGCCCATGGTTTCTTCGCAGTTACTTTATTTCTACCTACGTTTTCCTTCCCAACTTCTGTGATGGCCCTTTTTAGAGATGTCCATTCCTCACTGAGCTATTCCTTATTGCTATATCTATAGCCTTAGAGAACTTCAACCGTATCTCGTCATTCCTTAGTACTTCCGTATCCCACTTCTTTGCGTTTTAATTCTTCCTGACTAATGTCTTAAACTTCAGCCTACTCTTCATCACCACTATACTGTGATCTGAGTCTATATCTGTTCCTGGGTACACCTTACAATCCAGTATCTGATTTCGAAATCTCTGACTGACCACGATGTAATCTAACTGAAATCTTCCCCTATCACCCCGCCTTTTCCAATTATACCTAATCCTCTTGTGACTCTTGAACAAAGTATTTCCTATTGCTAGCTAAAACTTGTTACAGAACTCAATTAGTCTTTCTCCTCTCTCATTTCTTATCCCAAGTCCATATTATACTGTAACCTTTTCTTCTACTCCTTCCCCTACAAGTGCATTCCAGTCCCCCATGAGTATTAGATTTTCGTCTCCCTTTCAATATCCACATCTACATCGACATCTACATGATGACTCTGCTATTGACAATAATGTACCTGGCAGAGGGTTCAATGAACCACCTTCAAGCTGTTTCTCTACCTTTCCACTCTCGAACGGCACGGGGGAGAAACGAGCTCTTAAATTTTTCTGTGAGAGCCCTGATTTATCTTATTTTATCGTGATGATCACTTCTCCCTATGTAGGTGGGTGCCAACAGAATGTTTTGGCAATCGGAGGAGATATCTTGTGATTAAAATTTCATGAGAAGATCCCGTCGCAACGAAAAACGTCTTTGTTTCAATGATTGCCACTCCAATTCACATATCATGTCTGTGACACTATCTCCATTATTTTGCGATAATACCAAACGAGCCGCCCTTCTTTGTACTTTTCGATGTCATCTGACAGTCCCACCTGATGCGGATCCCACACTCAAAATCAGTACTCCAGAATAGGGCGGACAATCGTGCTGTAAGCAGTCTGTTTAGTAGATCTGTTGCACCTTTTAAGTGTTCTGCCAATAAATCGCAGTCTTTGGTTTGCTCTACCCACAATATTATCTATGTGATCGTTCCAATTTAGAATATTTGTAATAGTAATCCCTAAGTATTTAGTTAAATTTACAGCCTTCAGATTTGTGTGACTTACAGTAATCGAGATTTAGCTGATTTCTTTTAGTACTCATGTGAATAACTGCACACTTTTCCAGCCGGCAGGTGTGGCTGAGCGATTCTAGGCGCTTTAGTCTGGAATCGCGCGACTGCTACGGTCGTAGGTTACAATCCTGCCTCGGGCATGGATGTGTGTGATGTCCTTAGGTTAGTTAGGTTTAAGTAGTTCTAAGTTCTAGGGGACTGATGACCATAGATGTTAAGTCCCATAGTGCTCAGAGCCATTTGAACCATTTTTTTGACATCCCCTGTCGATAGCACTTATTACTTCATGAGTATAAAGAGCTATTTGTGTTTCACAAGAACGATATTTTCTGAATCCGTGCTGACTATGTGTCAATAAATTGTTTTCTTCGAGGTACTTCATAATGTTCGAATACAGTATATGTCCCAAACCCCAACTGCAAATCGACGTAAGTGATATAGGCCTGTAATTCATCGGATTACTCCTACTTCCCTTTTTGGGTATTGGTGTGACCTGAGGAAATTTCCAGTCTTTAGGTGCGAGTAGTTGTATATAATTGCTAAACATGGAGCTATTTTATCAGCATACTCTGAGAGGAACCCGACTGGTATACAATCTGGACCGGAGGCCTTGCCTTTATTAAGTGATTTAAGCTGCTTCGCTACTCCGAGGATATCAACTTCTATGTTTCTCATCTTGGCAGTTGTTCTTGATTGGAATTCAGGAATATTTACTTCGTCTTCTTTGGTGAAGGGGTTTCTGAGAACCGTGTTTAATAACCCTGTTTTAGTGGCATTGTCATCAGTGACTCCACCGTTGTTATCGCGCAGTGAAGGTATTGATTGCGTCTTGCCACTGGTGTGCTCATACACTTTCTCTCTCTCTTCTTCAGCTTCCGACGTCGGCATGTATACCTGAACTATCATTGTCGGTGTTGGTTTGCTGTCGATTCTGATAACAACAACCGTGTCACTGAAGTGTTCACTGTAACACACTCTCTGCTCTACCTTCCTATTCACAACGAATCCTACTCCCGTTATACCATTTTCTGCTGCTGTTGACATTACCCTGTACTCATCTGACCAGAAAGCCTTGTCTTCTTTCCACTTCACTTCACTGCCCCCTACTATGTCTAGATTCCTTTGCATTTCCCTTTCCAGATTTTCTAGTTTCCCTAACACGTTCAAGCTTGTGACATCGCACGCCCCGACTCATAGAACATTATCCTTTCGTTGATCAATGAATCTTTTTCTCGTCGTAACCTCCCTCTTGGCAGTTCCCTCCCCGAGATCAGATTGGAAGACCATTCCGGAATCTTTTACCAATGGAGAGATCATCATGACACTTCTTCAATTACTGGCCACTGCGGATAACATTACGTGTCTTTAATGCAGTAGTTTCCATTGCCTTCTGCATCCTCATACCGTTGATCACTGCTGATTCTTCCGCCTTTAGAGGCAGTTTCCCATCCTAGTTTTTATTTCAAAAATTGTGTACAGTCACAGCCTCTGCAGCGATGTACTCTGATGGTCGCGCTGTTAATGCGCAGTACGAAAATGGTTGAGGCTGCTTTCTATTTTGTAGTGAAACACGCGCATGGAACACAGTTAAAAAGTGCCGAGAAACAGGCTGTTCTTACCATTTTTCATAAATTTGCGGTGACAATCGGCTTTGATGTTTTCTCGGAGTTGTATATAATGCAATCCATATCATAAACCGTATTGATTTAGTCTCGCAATCTAGATTTGAAGACTTCACCCTGACCTCATTCTTGCGTCCTACATGTTGTCTTAGCAAAGATAATTCTTGATATATAGTTAGCCTCAGGTGGTGGAATAAAATCAGTCTCACTGTATATGTGTACATTGATATATATATATTAAGAAAAAAAAACAAGAGAGAAAGTTAGAGAGAGAGCAACTGAGTAATAGGATGCGGTTCCACTTTGAGAGTATATTAAAAAATATAATAAAAAAAACAAAAAACAAAAAAGGGAAATAAATAAATAAAACAAAAAATACACCAGTTAAAAGCAAAAAATAAAAAATAAAACAAGAAACACAAAAAATAAGCAAAAAAGAAAAATTAAAATAAAAAATAAAAAGCAAAAAGAAAAAAGTAAAAACGTGTAGCGCAGTTGGTAGCGTAATGGGTTGTGACGAACACACGGGTACTCGTGCGGTCGTTCAATTCTCCCCAGAATCATTTTTCTTTTTTTTTCCCTCGTTCAATTTGAAATACCTTCATCTCGTAATTATGAAACTCATCATCATTTTTTATGAATAATGCAAGTATTCTTGTTTCTAATTACATATTGGACGCGAAATTCCTGTTTCCCTTTCAAATATAAATTCTTAATTATCGATGTTTTATGAAAGACTGTTCCGGTTCATAAAAGTTGTTTAAATTAAGAAAACATAACAATTTAATTTTTAAGGCAGAAATGAAAAACCAGATCCTCTTTATCTGGACTATGTCCATTGTTGTGGCGTAGGTTAACAGCCACGCCACTCGGAAGTAGCCGAAAGGCACGCGTTAACTCACGCAGGCTAGAGATAGGTCTGAAACAGGATACGTAATGAATGCTATAAAGAAAAGTACGTAGCTGCTGGAATACTTAACTTTAATCCATCCTTGTTGTACATCGCTATTGACGTTACAAGTGAGACTCTGTAGATTCAGGCAATAAACTACTAATGGCGCCTTGCTAGGTCGTAGCCATTGACTTAGCTGAAGGCTATTCTAACTATCTGCTCTGCAAATGAGCGAGGCTTCGTCAGTGTGCATCGCTAGCTACGTCGTCCGTACAACTGGGGCGAGTGCTAGTCCGTCTCTCGAGACCTGCCGTGTGGTGGCGCTCGGTCTGCGATCACTAACAGTGGCGACATGCGGGTCCGACATGTACTAATGGACCGCGGCTGATTTAAAGCTACCACCTAGCAAGTGTGGTGTCTGGCGGTGACACCACATCCATCGCCTTATACTATGGAGTTAGATAAGTATCGTAGAGACATGAAAAGGAATCATTTTTACAGCATCGAGCACATCATACAATGCTGCATTTTTACGCTTGGTACTGTACCATTGCAATATGAACCCAACAGTACTGATCTAGAGCCAAGGTGTGGGATTTGGCCCGAGAAGTAACAAGACTGCTAAGCTGCCAGACGTACTGGACCTAACGCATGCAGGTTTATCACACGTCTCTGTCGAATGCTGGAGGGATATAGAACAGCTCGTCATAAAAGAAGAAGAGAAAATGCTGCGCCTGGTTGGATTCGTGGATTCTGTTGTTGATAGGCGCATTATCAACGTAGAAGGTGACACTTCGAGAACTGAAACGTATTTCTCGGATTCGGATAAGGAAGGAGCTAAGAGATTACCAGACGACTGACTGTAAGTAATACCTTCAGTGGCTTCAGTATTTAACTATACGGTGAAAGCCTTCGATACTCTCTTACGTTACACAAAGCTTATGCAGAAAAATTAGCCTATTGTTAAGTCGGGAATTTTCATCATTCTTGTTTTTAATTACAATAGTACGTTAGCTAAAAACGATAACGTGTAGCGGTTTTCGTCTAGTTGTCTAAGGAGCGTATAGTAGGATATTTTCAGTGTACGAGGGCAGTTCAATAAGTAATGCAACACATTTTTTTTTTGAAACAGGGGTTGTTTTATTCAGCACTGAAATACACCAGGTTATTCCCCAATCATTTAGCTACACAACACTATTTTTCAACGTAATCTCCATTCAATGCTACGGCCTTACGCCACCTTGAAATGAGGGCCTGTATGCCTGCACGGTACCATTCCACTGGTCGATGTCGGAGCCAACGTCGTACTGCATCAATAACTTCTTCATCATCCGCGTAGTGCCTCCCACGGATTGCGTCCTTCATTGGGCCAAACATATGGAAATCCGACGGTGCGAGATCGGGGCTGTAGGGTGCATGAGGAAGAACAGTCCACTGAAGTTTTGTGAGCTCCTCTCGGGTGTGAAGACTTGTGTGAGGTCTTGCGTTGTCATGAAGAAGGAGAAGTTCGTTCAGATTTTTGTGCGTACGAACACGCTGAAGTCGTTTCTTCAATTTCTGAAGAGTAGCACAATACACTTCAGAGTTGATCGTTTGACCGTGGGGAAGGACATCGAACAGAATAACCCCTTCAGCGTCCCAGAAGACTGTAACCATGACTTTACCGGCTGAGGGTATGGCTTTAAACTTTTTCTTGGTAGGGGAGTGGGTGTGGCGCCACTCCATTGATTGCCGTTTTGTTTCAGGTTCGAAGTGATGAACCCATGTTTCATCGCCTGTAACAATCTTTGACAAGAAATTGCCACCCTCAGCCACATGACAGATGGTTCTCCTTTGCTCTTTATGGTGTTCGGTTAGACAACGAGGGACCCAGCGGGAACAAACCTTTGAATATCCCAACTGGTGAACAATTGTGACAGCACTACCAACAGAGATGTCAAGTTGAGCACTGAGTGATCCGTCGATCATCTCGAATGAGTGTGTTTGCACGCTCCGCCATTGCAGGAGTCACAGCTGTGCACGGCCGGCCCGCACGCGGGAGATCAGACAGTCTTGCTTGACCTTGCGGCGATGACACACGCTTTGCCCAACGATTCACCGTGCTTTTGTCCACTGCCAGATCACCGTAGACATTCTGCAAGCGCCTATGAATATCTGAGATGCCCTGGTTTTCCGCCAAAAGAAACTCGATCACTGCCCGTTGTTTGCAACGCACATCCGTTACAGACGCCATTTTAACAGCTCCGTACAGCGCTGCCACCTGTCGGAAGTCAATGAAACTATACGAGACGAAGCGGGAATGTTTGAAAATATTCCACAAGAAATTTCCGGTTTTTTCAACCAAAATTGGCCGAGAAAAAAAATGTGTTGCACTACTTATTGAACTGCCCTCGTATTATTTCATTCTGCTTAAAAATTAAATGACATTCGTAGCCACATTGCTCCTCTGCTCGTCTCTTTTTACGTGAGAACTGCAGCTGGCCACGCCAGTGCAAGCTACCTGTACCAGCTGATCGGCCAGTGCTGTCCAAATTAAATGAGCAGGTAAAGCTGTTGTCCCGTACTATCGCTAAGTCGATGTGCGCGTAGCGCACAGTACGATACGTATCCTTATTATCGTACTTGACAGTACTCTAGACAGCTTGGCTGCAGTCCCACGTGAAACGGAAATACAATGAGATTCCAGCGAAAGCGGAAGAATACATAGTGCAATGTATTTGTTCCAAAAAGAGCAACTTATTATCATGATGGATAAATGTTTTAAACAATCAGGAGCAAGACAAAAATGCTAAATGAAACACGCCGCACATGAAAATCAGTATTATGAAAAACAAATAGAAGAATTAAATTTAATTGAAGGGGTCTGGTAAAAAGGAAAGCACATTCAAGAAGGTAGTGCCACCAGCTGTAGAGTACTGTTGCAGCGTTAGCAATCGCTAGCAAGCAGACTCTAAGACTTAGAACAATGTTAGAAACGCTCTGATGAGGTCGCAATTTCAGAAACGCGCAGCGGAGGTCGCAACAGGTCGATATGCGAAAAGTGTAGCGAAGACGCCCGGGGAAATTAGATGGAAATTTTGGAAAACAGGCAACGTCCGACTTGCAGTATCCTGTTGCGTAACTTTAGCGAACTGAAATTCGAGGAACAGTGTGATAATTCTGCACTCTGCATCGTATAGCAGTATGTTTTCCTGAATGGGCTGACGTCAACGGAAACAAGCGTAACTTCAGGTGTGCCCAAGGGCAGCGTAATAGGCCCGCTCTGCTTTTTACGATTTACATAAACGATCTGGTTGATGGTATTGACAGCGGCATTAGACTGTTTGCCGATGATGCTGTAGTCTACAGGAAAGTAATAACACACGAAAGTTGTGAACAAATTAATGAGGATTTTCAGAAAAGAAATGCGTGGTGTAATGACTGGCAGTTACCTCTCAATATTAGTAAGCGTAACCTACTGCGTAGAACAAGGCGAAAATCCACATTAATGTACGAGTACAAAATAAATATCCAGTCTTTGGAAGCGGTAACATTCGCCAAGTATGTGGGTGTGACTATTCGAAATGATCTCAAATGGAATGATCAAATTACACAAGTAACGGGCAAGGCGAACTCTAGATTGCGGTTTATTGATAGAATACTGAAGCGATGCAGTCCTTCAACAAAGGAAATTGCTTACACTACGTTAGTTCGACCAGTCTTAAAGTATTGTTCGTCTGTATGGGACCCTTAGCAGTTGGGTCTCATTCAAGAGAATGAGAAGGTCCAAAGAATAGTGGCAAGATTCGTGACTGGGACATTTAGCCATCGCGAGAGCGTAACAAATCTCACTGATAGTTTGAAGTGGGACACACTTGCAGATAGAAGACGCGCTAAACGGAAGGGGCTGCTCACTAAATTCCGAAATCCGATCTTCGCCGAGGATGTAGAGCATATATTATTACCACCAACTCTCAAATCGCGCAATTATCTACATTCAAAGATCAGGAAAATTAGAGCACGTACTGAGGCGTTCAGACAGTTGTTTTTCCCTCGCGCGATCCGCGAGTGGAACAGAGAGGGGTAAATATGACTTTGGAGCGAATTGTGCCCTCCGCCACACACCGCTTGGTGGCTAGCAGAGTATATTTGCAGATGTGTACCTCGCGGTGGGACCATGAGAATCAGATGAGAGAGATAGTAGTCTCTACCGAGGTACCCAGTTATTTTCCTAATGACCAAGCTTTTGCCCAAGTAACTTTCATACGACACATCCCCTTTGAGTTATTGTTTGTTGGCTATTTTATAAAACGTTAGTGTCAATATATTTTATAGAAAATTCCTGCTTTGAAAGAAAAAATAAATAAACTTATTATGGGTCCAACAAACCCCCCCCCCCCCCCTTAGGCTTCCATGCTATAGAAAATTTCCCTTAGTAGGATTTCGTATTTCTCATCTCTACATACAACAATGCAAGTTAGTTTTTTGTTGGTTGGTACTCTTGATATTCACAACAACCGGTTTACTTTCAGAGGAAGTGATTGTTGATATCAGTCAGCTGTTATTTATCTTGTAAACTTGCAGTGAGTTAGTGCAATTCCCTACTGTTCACACCCAGACTTGGAAATGACTAAAAGAATTCGTGACTCGTCTTTAGAAAGAGTTCTGAATGAAATTTTAGATGAAGATTCTGACCCGTGGAGTGAAAGTGAATATGAGGATGGTGTTATGGAGTATGATTCAGATCGGGAAAGTGATGTGGATGGTAGAGAAGATGAAGATAGCGCAGCTTCAGGCTGTGACCATCAGGATGTTACTGTGGCCAAGTCTGGAAGAAGGTACGTAATCACACAGCCTAGAATTCCTCAGAGGTCTGTTGCTAATATAGTAAGAGAGCAGGCAGAAGTAACTCCAGCTGGTGTTTGCCATTTACCTGGAGAAGCCTTGAAATTAATTATTACGCCTGACATCATGGATGTTATAGTAAAACATTCAAATGAAGAGACAGTTAGGCGAAATGTTACTTTGACTAATGAGAAAGAATTGTATGCCTTTATAGGAGTCTTGATACTTATGGCCCCCCCATGAACCATGGACCTTGCCGTTGGTGGGGAGGCTTGCGTGCCTCAGCGATACAGATAGCCGTACCGTAGGTGCAACCACAACGGAGGGGTATCTGTTGAGAGGCCAGACAAACGTGTGGTTCCTGAAGAGGGGCAGCAGCCTTTTCAGTAGTTGCAAGGGCAACAGTCTGGATGATTGACTGATCTGGCTTTGTAACAATAACCAAAACGGCCTTGCTGTGCTGGTACTGCGAACGGCTGAAAGCAAGGGGAAACTACAGCCGTAATTTTTCCCGAGGGCATGCAGCTTTACTGTATGATTACATGATGATGGCGTCCTCTTGGGTAAAATATTCCGGAGGTAAAATAGTCCCCCATTCGGATCTCCGGGCGGGGACTACTCAAGAGGATGTCGTTATCAGGAAAAAGAAAACTGGCGTTCTACGGATCGGAGCGTGGAATGTCAGATCCCTTAATCGGGCAGGTAGGATGGAAAATTTAAAAAGGGAAATGGATAGGTTGAAGTTAGATATAGTGGGAATTAGTGAAGTTCGGTGGCAGGAGGAACAAGACTTCTGGTCAGGTGACTACAGGGTTATAAACACAAAATCAAATAGGGGTAATGCAGGAGTAGGTTTAATCATGAATAGGAAAATAGGAATGCGGGTAAGCTACTACAAACAGCATAGTGAACGCATTATTGTGGCCAAGATAGATACGAAGCCCACGCCTACTACAGTAGTACAAGTTTATATGCCAACTAGCTCTGCAGATGACGAAGAAATTGAAGAAATGTATGATGAAATAAAAGAAATTATTCAGATTGTGAAGGGAGACGAAAATTTAATAGTCATGGGTGACTGGAATTCGAGTGTAGGAAATGGGAGAGAAGGAAACATAGTAGGTGAATATGGATTGGGGGACAGAAATGAAAGAGGAAGCCGCCTGGTCGAATTTTGCACAGAGCACAACATAATCATAACTAACACTTGGTTTAAGAATCATGAAAGAAGGTTGTATACATGGAAGAACCCTGGAGATACTAAAAGGTATCAGATAGATTATATAATGGTAAGACAGAGATTTAGGAACCAGGTTTTAAATTGTAAGACATTTCCAGGGGCAGATGTGGACTCTGACCACAATCTATTGGTTATGACCTGTAGATTAAAACTGAAGAAGCTGCAAAAAGGTGGGAATTTAAGGAGATGGGACCTGGATAAACTAAAAGAACCAGAGGCTGTACAGAGATTCAGGGAGAGCATAAGGGAGCAATTGACAGGGATTGGGGAAATAAATACAGTAGAAGAAGAATGGGTAGCTTTGAGGGATGAAGTAGTGAAGGCAGCAGAGGATCAAGTAGGTAAAAAGACGAGGGCTAGTAGAAATCCTTGGGTAACAGAAGAAATATTGAATTTACTTGATGAAAGGAGAAAATATAAAAATGCAGTAAGTGAAACAGGCAAAAAGGAATACAAACGTCTCAAAAATGAGATCGACAGGAAGTGCAAAATGGCTAAGCAGGGATGGCTAGAGGACAAATGTAAGGATGTAGAGGCCTATCTCACTAGGGGTAAGATAGATACCGCCTATAGGAAAATTAAAGAGACCTTTGGAGATAAGAGAACGACTTGTATGAATATCAAGAGCTCAGATGGAAACCCAGTTCTAAGCAAAGAAGGGAAAGCAGAAGGGTGGAAGGAGTATATAGAGGGTCTATACAAGGGCGATGTACTTGAGGACAATATTATGGAAATGGAAGAGGATGTAGATGAAGATGAAATGGGAGATATGATACTGCGTGAAGAGTTTGACACAGCATTGAAAGACCTGAGTCGAAACAAGGCCCCCGGAGTAGACAATATTCCATTGGAACTACTGACGGCCGTGGGAGAGCCAGTCCTGACAAAACTCTACCATCTGGTGAGCAAGATGTATGAAACAGGCGAAATACCCTCAGACTTCAAGAAGAATATAATAATTCCAATCCCAAAGAAAGCAGGTGTTGACAGATGTGAAAATTACCGAACTATCAGCTTAATAAGTCACAGCTGCAAAATACTAACACGAATTCTTTACAGACGAATGGAAAAACTAGTAGAAACCAACCTCGGGGAAGATCAGTTTGGATTCCGTAGAAACACTGGAACACGTGAGGCAATACTGACCTTAAAGAGTCAAGGGACATGAAAGGGAAGCAGTGGTTGGGAAGGGAGTGAGACAGGGATGTAGCCTATCCCCGATGTTATTTAATCTGTATATTGAGCAAGCAGTAAAGGAAACAAAAGGAAAGTTCGGAGTAGGTATTAAAATCCATGGAGAAGAAATAAAAACATTAAGGTTCGCCGATGACATTGTAATTCTGTGAGAGGCAGCTAAGGACTTGGAAGAGCAGTTTAACGGAATGGACAGTGTCTTGAAAGGAGGGTATAAGATGAACATCAACAAAAACAAAACGAGGATAATGGAATGTAGTCGAATTAAGTCGGGTGATGCTGAGGGAATTAGATTAGGAAATGAGACACTTAAACTAGTGAAGGTGTTTTGCTATTTGGGGAGCAAAATGACTGATGATGGTCGAAGTAGAGAGGATTAAAATGTAGACTGGCAATGGCAAGGAAAGTGTTTTTGAAGAAGAGAAATTTGTTAACATCGAGTATAGATTCAAGTGTCAGGAAATCATTTCTGAAAGTATTTGTGTGGAGTGTAGCCATGTATGGCAGTGAAACATGGACGATAAATACACTCCTGGAAATGGAAAAAAGAACACATTGACACCGGTGTGTCAGACCCACCATACTTGCTCCGGACACTGCGAGAGGGCTGTACAAGCAATGATCACACGCACGGCACAGCGGACACACCAGGAACCGCGGTGTTGGCCGTCGAATGGCGCTAGCTGCGCAGCATTTGTGCACCGCCGCCGTCAGTGTCAGCCAGTTTGCCGTGGCATACGGAGCTCCATCGCAGTCTTTAACACTGGTAGCATGCCGCGACAGCGTGGACGTGAACCGTATGTGCAGTTGACGGACTTTGAGCGAGGGCGTATAGTGGGCATGCGGGAGGCCGGGTGGACGTACCGCCGAATTGCTCAACACGTGGGGCGTGAGGTCTCCACAGTACATCGATGTTGTCGCCAGTGGTCGGCGGAAGGTGCACGTGCCCGTCGACCTGGGACCGGACCGCAGCGACGCACGGATGCACGCCAAGACCGTAGGATCCTACGCAGTGCCGTAGGGGACCGCACCGCCACTTCCCAGCAAATTAGGGACACTGTTGCTCCTGGGGTATCGGCGAGGACCATTCGCAACCGTCTCCATGAAGCTGGGCTACGGTCCCGCACACCGTTAGGCCGTCTTCCGCTCACGCCCCAACATCGTGCAGCCCGCCTCCAGTGGTGTCGCGACAGGCGTGAATGGAGGGACGAATGGAGACGTGTCGTCTTCAGCGATGAGAGTCGCTTCTGCCTTGGTGCCAATGATGGTCGTATGCGTGTTTGGCGCCGTGCAGGTGAGCGCCACAATAAGGACTGCATACGACCGAGGCACACAGGGCCAACACCCGGCATCATGGTGTGGGGAGCGATCTCCTACACTGGCCGTACACCACTGGTGATCGTCGAGGGGACACTGAATAGTGCACGGTACATCCAAACCGTCATCGAACCCATCGTTCTACCATTCCTAGACCGGCAAGGGAACTTGCTGTTCCAACAGGACAATGCACGTCCGCATGTATCCCGTGCCACCCAACGTGCTCTAGAAGGTGTAAGTCAACTACCCTGGCCAGCAAGATCTCTGGATCTGTCCCCCATTGAGCATGTTTGGGACTGGATGAAGCGGCGTCTCACGCGGTCTGCACGTCCAGCACGAACGCTGGTCCAACTGAGGCGCCAGGTGGAAATGGCATGGCAAGCCGTTCCACAGGACTACATCCAGCATCTCTACGATCGTCTCCATGGGAGAATAGCAGCCTGCATTGCTGCGAAAGGTGGATATACACTGTACTAGTGCCGACATTGTGCATGCTCTGTTGCCTGTGTCTATGTGCCTGTGGTTCTGTCAGTGTGATCATGTGATGTATCTGACCCCAGGAATGTGTCAATAACGTTTCCCCTTCCTGGGACAATGAATTCATGGTGTTCTTATTTCAATTTCCAGGAGTGTAGTTTGGACAAGAAGAGAATAGAAGCTTTCGAAATGTGGCGCTACAGAAGAATGCTGAAGATTAGGTGGATAGATCACATAATTAATGAGGAGGTATTGAATAGAATTAGGGAGAAGAGGAGCTTGTGGCACAACTTGACTAGAAGAAGGGATCGGTTGGTAGGACATGTTCTGAGGCATCAAGGTATAATGGATTCTACTGTAAATGATGAAAGTATGTGAATGCAGCTTACCGCTAACTTGGTGTAATGTCTCTCACACATAAACCTGTACAGTAAAGTAAGGGCCTCCTGTTTTATCTTTAGGCTGATCCGTGATAAGACAGGCAAACAATTATACTAATGGAGGATTCTGCGTATTTTCTCTAATTTCATTCGCTCTCTCTCTCTCTCTCTCTCTCTCTCTCTCTCTCTCTGTCCTTTATCTATATACAGTTCTAAATATAATATTTCATTACGTGAACTCAGCCCAATAGAATCTCTGGTGGAGCCCTTCGTCTTAATATTCAGCGGCTGGCTTGCTGTAAAAGATCTTTATATCTATTATTATTGTTAAGCGCTGCTTTCAGTTGGGAAAATCGATCGTTTGAACAATTCGTTCATTTTACGACAGATTTAGAATTTCAGATGTGTCCGAAGCCTTTTTGGACGATTTTATAAAATCTCGGTGATTGCAGGCTCTCCTCGTCACAACTGAAACTTCCCCACTAATTACAGGGCCAAGACAATCATCAATGATTCAGACAGAGAACTCATTCGTCATTCACTCTAGAATAAAAGGGACACAAACCTTATTTCTGAGGAAAATTGTATATTCAATCCATCTCCATTACATGTTCCGTTTTCTGTTGATTCCAAGTCTTACTTAATTTGCGTTTACAGTTTTTCTCTCTCTTCAAATAACCCGCTAGTGGCACAAACGTTAATAGCTCGCTTTAACAAGAAGAAGAGCAAATATGTCTCTTTTAGCAACCCGACAATCTTCCAACAGATACTTCCGAAGCTGTCCTCGTTATCCCTCCCTAACAACCATGGAGAATACATATATGTATCTCTGTTCTTCCAAAGAATAAACGTACTAGAAAAATACCTTGGCGTCGACGAGCTGTCGGCGCATATATTACTAGAAAATCCGATCAGATACTTTCCAAAAGTGAATAAATGTGGATGATATGATTGATAATTTTTAATTATTGCGTGGTAGAGGGTAATTTTCCGTGGGGAGATTACAAAGGGATCACCAGCTTAGTACTGGAGGGCAGTGTGAAGGGTAAAAATCGTAGAGGGAGACCAAGAGATGAATACACTAAGCAGATTCAGAAGGATGTAGGCTGCAGTAGGTACTGGGAGATGAAGAAGCTTGCACAGGATGGAGTAGCATGGAGAGCTGCATCAAACCAGTCTCAGGACTGAAGACCACAACAACAACTTGATTTCTCCAGTCAAACAGGAAGCATATTCTAGGCATAATGAAGAACACGTCAAATCGAGCGATATATTCATTAATGTTCTTGTTCACAGACCCATCAACAGATAGGCCTCCAGTAACTTTGGTGTCCTACATAGCAAAAACGAATCTAAGTTAAAACTTACTGATGGTGTCTACAATGCACCAAGATAAAGGCACTGCTGGAGGAGAGAAGAATAAAACTGAGATAAATGCATATTATAATTCCACTAAAGGTGGAATTGATACCATAAATCAAATGGCGCGTATGTACACCTGCAAGAGGGGAACAAAGAGATGGCCTCTATCTGTATTTTACTCTCTCATCGACATTTGTGCTATCAATGCAACCACCATATTCATCCAGCAACATCCAAGATGGAATGAAAAGAAACACTACAAACGGAAACTTTATCTTCTGCCAGCTGGGATGGAACTAGTGAAATTGCAGGTAGAAGAAAGAAGTGCCAATGCAAGAGGGTTATCTAACCAAATTGTTCAATCAATTTTTTTTTTTTTTTTGAAGAACACATTTCAATATATTGCCATTTGTAAGCTTACAAAATGGAACAAAAATAGTAAACTGACAAAGCCTCTTCAGTCCAGACAGAGACATAGAACCAAAACGCAAACATATATATAATTGACTGTCTTAACTAGAATGGCAGTTCTGTCATTTGATTCATAACCGTCCAAACTCAAACAAACGGATAACAAGAGATGCACAGGAAACATAATTAATGAAAACGTCATAATGAAGTTAATAACACCATTGAGAGGTCGGGAGCAGTCCTAGGAAGAGGTGTAACCGCTTATTCGTTGTGTATTTTGTTCGCTACATAGTCTTGCACGTGATTTGTGTCCTTACCGGCATCGAGAATTACCCTACGCCTTGTTTTACAAAAATTATGTTTCACATGTTAGCAAACATCTTCCTGAAATTTGGGTAACGTTTCATCTCCCAACGTGCCGTTCTCATGTAAGCCTCGCAAGTAATGAGATTATCTTCACTATTGTGGATGATGATGTATGTCACAAACTGTCCTAACATCCACATCACGGTGTTGTTCTTGGTAGCGGGAAAATGTTTCGTGTCCGGCCAGAGCAGGATGTCGGTGCAGTGGCTGGCTGGGCTGCTGCGGGTAATCAGGCCCAGCCTCTGCTGCACCCTTTTCCAGTTAATGAGATGACCGCCACAAGTGAAGCGATGGCGTAAGGTGTCGACCAGACCACAGCGGACGTATTTATCACTGTCACATAAGCTGATTCTATGCAACCTTTCATTAGTGGGTATAACATCGTTTACCACTTTATACCATGTGGATGCCACTTCAGCAGTGTGGACGGTTAAACTTATGTTGTCCCAAACTGCCTTCCAATGAACACTCGGGTATTTAAGTTCAATGGGCTTCCGGACTACTGGAGATGTCCATCTTTTTAATAACAAGTGCGTCGTCGGTAAATCCTGCGTGAAATAATGTCCATCAATATAGCTTACTTCAAGAAAAAACTGCTTGACATGTCGTAGTTTGTAATGTATTTTACCTACATCAATGGGTGGGTGCATATCGGTGGGTTGTAAGGTTCAGGAGAACCAACTGGTTACGCTGAGAAGTTCCTTGTCCAACAAATGGGTGATTCGTTTAATATATAACGCAGTACACTTTCGGTTAATGTCAGACATGTTGAGTCCGCCGGCCTGCCTGGAAGACGTCAGCGTGGTGTATTTCACTTTGAACAGATGCCCTTGCCAGATAAATCTATTAGAGAGTTTCATCACGTGTTTGGCCTGCATCTTGGGGACTGGAAGTAGTTGGGCCATATAGTACGCTTTACTGAATACATAACTGCTGAGGAGTCGTATGCGTTGGAGAATGTTAACGGACCGCCAATTATTTTCATAGATGGCACCTTGCATTTTATTGGTGACCGGCTTCCAATTGTTTACATTCATTTTTAGCGGGCATTTGTCGATAATCATCCCCAGAGTGGTGTGGGCTTCGACACGCTTCGCCCAAGGTATAATAACTGCGTCGAATCCTCGAATGTTGACAAAGGTGCATTTACCGGCGTTGACTTTAGCACCGGAAGCACGACAGTACTCGTCTACCGCGGTCTTGAGGGTTGATACGTCTCCGTCGTTGCGCAGTAACACTCCGACGTCGTCGGCGTAAGCGCGAACCACGAAGGACGCCCCGGCGATCGAAAGGCCTGCAAGTTTGTCATGAATAGAGCGTAAGAGCGGCTCCAGCGATAAAACAAATAACATCATAGAGAGAGGGCTCCCCTGCGGCACTCCTCTTTGGACCTCGATGGGTTGAGTAAGCTGTCCATTTACGCTGATTCTGGTTGTAATGTCCGTGACGAAATGCTGCACGATATTAATAACCCGTTGATCAAAACCACACCGCTGCAGTAGCTGTAGGAGGTACTCGTGGCGGACGCGATCAAAAGCCTTGCAAAAGTCGATAAACAACAATGCGAGATTCACGTTAGTGACTGACGCTATGGCTGTTACATCTCTATATTCCGAAAGGGGCGTCATAATAGTGCGACCAGGGAAGCATGATCGATGGTTGTGAATCACTTGCTTCATTAACGGAGACATTCTGCTGTTGAGTGCTCTGGCAAAGGTTTTGTAATCAAAATTGAGTAAACTAATAGGTCGGAAGTTATCTAAGGTTTTTCGGTGTTTGCTTTTTGGTATCAATACAATTCGGTCTTCCTTCATTTCGGCCAGCACATCACTCCCTCGCATCACTTCATTGAGAACATCTGTAAATGCGTGTCCGATTATAGGCCAGAAACGCACATAAAATTCCCGTGTCAAACCATCAGGGCCAGGGGATTTATTCGATGGCGAGCCAGAAATCAGTTCAAGGACTTCGTCTGGAGCAAAATCGTGTACGACCGCCGAGTTGTCCGCAGGCGTGACTACGGTGGGCAGAGCACGCACGATATCGCCGCCGTCATCACCATATGTATCGCATTGCGAGTACAGATCCGTGAAGTACCGGTAAACTGTAGTAAGAATATCACTCTGTCGCGTCAAACGAAGTCCATCATTTGTGTACAGCTCCCCGATAAAAGCTCGCTTGCGATGGGCACGATGTTTTATGAGGTGATACAGCAATGCAAGTTCGTCCTCTTGAAGCGATTTTGCTTTAGATCTGATCTTCAGTCCTTCAAGCTGCGTTCGGTTTATGCCTATAAGCTTCGCCTTTATTTGTTTGATGGCCGTCGGCTGTGTGTAGGTTTGTGTCGTAGTCGCATACAACTCTCGCAGAACTGTCTGGTAAAAATCAATCGCGCGTTTGACATCTTGCGCCCGTTGCCAACTGCTGTTTCTTAAGGATAATCGCATTTTCCGTTTGACCACAGCATTCCACCAGGCTATCTTGCTCAGATATCTGCAGCATTGCTTGAGACAATCCGCCCATGTCGTGGAGATGACATCTTGTAGCAAGGCATCGGCGAGAATAGAAACATTTAGGCTCCACGGAATCCTATGCCATTTAGTGTGCTGTTTGGCCAGATTCATCGTGACACAGAGGGCGCAGTGGTCGGAGAAACTAGCCGGAATGACATCGGCGTCCAGAATATGTTGGCAAATGTTCTCAGAGATGTACAAACGGTCTAGACGGCTACATGCGGTGGTGGTCAGGTACGTGTACTTTACCAGGGTAGGAAATTTTAGTTCCCACGCATCCTTCAGCTGCAGGTGACGCACCAGATCATGTAGTTCTCTACAGTAATTAAAGTTTGGCAATTGGTCTTTCCTGTGGATCACACAGTTGAAATCACCACTAATTATCAACTGGGTTGGGTTGCGGCGTAACAATTATATGATGTCTTGTTTAAAGAAGTTAGCTCTTTCTGATTTTAAGGTCGTTCCAGATGGAGCATAGATATTGAGACTATTCTACAAAAGAAAATCAAAGAAGTGACAACAGAAGCACGTCAGCCTCCTGAGGGAAAGGTCGGTGCAATATTTGTGTAAGAGAAGCTAAAACAGAGACGCAGAAGTACAACTATCTAAGTAAACCAAAACAGTATTGTGGACAGTGTCATAAACATGTGTGTAACACACATTCAGAAAAAATTGTGAAGTGTGTCTCTTGTCTTGAAGTTGAGGACTCAGAGTAGTCTATTGTATATGAAGACATCTGTATTTTGTTTTGTAATATGTCAATTTTTTATTCACTCAATTCAATATTTATAACAGTTAACAACATTTATAAACCGATGCCTTAGTTACAATACATAAACCATTTTGAAAGTTGTAATTTTTCGTCAGTAAACTTATTTAATACCTGTGAGCGCGCCGAGCCCCCCCCCCCCCCCCCTTTTCCTCTTAGGCATCCAAGTTAGAAAAAAAGGCTTGGGCGTCCTAGGGTTAAATAAAAGTAAGTTAGAGTAATCACATAATAGTACAGACCTTACTTTATGATACTCCTATCCTTCCAGAACACATCTGTAGTTTCAGTACTTTGCCCGTAATTGATTGGGACCAACATGTGTATTGAGTTTATGGCTTATTAAATATGCGAACAAATCGACAAATGATTCCTATCGTTCTTAATTCCATTAGCTTTTATAATTTTTGATGGGAATATAGATGAATTGATTAGTAACTCGGTCTCTCTTTGTATAGGCTGTAAGTAACGGTCGACTGGACGTCGTCAGAGTAAGCGTGAACCGCTCAGGAAAAATCTATGCTCTGTAATAATTACGTGGATGACGACATAGCTACTTGCAGTGATATGTACAGAACTGCACCATTCTACGACCTGCTATTGAACCCCTGGTAACACAATATGGCAGGTCACGCCCTAGCAGTAATCGAAACAACAACAGTGCATAAGCTAAATAAGAATGTCGCTGCTGCAGTTATTTACAGTCGCTGACAAAGGCACAGGCGGAGTTCGATCTGTGCCACGGCGCTATTGTCTGACGAGTACTGAGGAATGCCGATCGGCAAGGCACACATTGTCAAGTAGGTCTGCCCAATCCCTGCAGTTAGCAGCCGTCTATTGTACCACGGCATCCAGAATTTCTGACAGGCGACAATATTGATTTCACCTGGTATTGTCTCTGCTATCTGTTAGGATTCCCTCACACCAGCGGCAGAGTAAATGCGATTGCTGCAAGAGGAAAGTGGCGTAGTCAAAACTCGAAACTGGCAGAAAACCAACCACCACTGTCCGAGCGTTTTCTAGTAGGGATGCATACCCGGCATGCACGCTGGAGATCAGCTTCTGATGACCACTTTTTCAGGTATTCCTAAGGAAAAATATTAATGTTATTCCAACAAAACGGTCAGCGTTACAATAACACGATCGTGACAGTATTATTAAATGTTAATGCAGTTATTGGGTTGGTGCAAAATGACGTCCCGACACACCTGACCTGTTGCAGTCAAAGACAGGCAGGGGTGCACGTGCACCAATCATAATCCCACCCCACACCATCAAACCACGACATCCATACAGATCCCTTTCAAGGACATTAAGGGTTGGTATCTGGTTCCTGGTTCACGCCAGATAAAAACCCGGCGACAATCACGCGACAATCACTGTTCAGACTGTACCTGGACTCGTCCGTGAACATAACCTGGGACCACTGTTCCAATGATCATATACTGTGTTCTTGCCACCAGGCTTTACGGGTTCTCCTGTGACCTGTGGCCAGTGGAATGCACCTTGCAGGTCTCCGGGCGAATAAACCAAGTCTGTTCAGTCGTCTGTAGACTGTGTCTGGAGACAACTGTTCCAGTGGCTGCGATGAGGTCCCAAGCAAGGCTACCTGCAGTACTCCGTGACCGTCTGCGGGCACTGATGGTGAGGTATCGGTTTTCTTGTGGTGTTGTACACTGTGGACGTCCCGTACTGTAGCGCCTGGACACGTTTCCTGTCTGCTGCAATCGTTGCCATAATCTTGAGGTCACACTTTGTAGCACACGGAGGGCCCGTACTACGACCTGCTATGTTTGACCAGCCTCCAGTCGCCCTAGTATTCTACCCCTCATAACGTCATAAATATGTGTTCTTTGAGCCATTTTCAACCATTAGCACGTTTGAAAACGTCTGCACACTTACTCGCTGCACCGTCCTCTGACATGCACCAACACACCTCTGCCTATGTGGACTGCTGCCAGCTCGCATCTCGTGGTCGTGCGGTAGCGTTCTCGCTTCCCACGCCCGGGTTCCCGGGTTCGATTCCCGGCGGGGTCAGGGATTTTCTCTGCCTCGTGATGGCTGGGTGTTGTGTGCTGTTCTTAGGTTAGTTAGGTTTAAGTAGTTCTAAGTTCTAGGGGACTGATGACCATAGATGTTAAGTCCCATAGTGCTCAGAGCCAGTTGACTGCTGCCAGCGCCACCGTGCCACGACCCGAGGTCAAATGCACCGCATGGTCATACCCCGAGGTGATTTAATCCCGCAAACCGCCCACCAGATTAGTTGTTTCACCATGTATCAGCATTATCCTTAATTTGTGAGCATGAGTGTATTTTGCAGCCGTGACTTATTAAACTAATAGTTCGGTAATTTTCACATCTGTCAACACCTGCTTTCTTTGGGATTTAAATTATTATATTCTTCTTAAAGTCTGAAGGTATTTCACCCATCTCATACATCTTGCTTACCAGATGGAAGAGTTTTTTCAGGGCTGGCTCTCCCAATGCTGTCAGTAGCTCTGACGTTGTCTACTTCCCGGGCCTTGTGTCGACTTAGGTCTTTCAGTGCTCTGGCAAACTCTTCACGCAATATCATATCTCCCATTTCATCTTCATCTACATCGTCTTCCATTTCCATAATATCGCCCTCAAGTACACCGCCTTTGTATAAACCCTCTATATAATCCTTCCACCTTTCTGCTTTCCCTTCTTTGCTTAGGACTGGTTTTCCATCTGAGATATTGATATTCATACAGGTGGTTCTCTTATCTCCAAAGGTCTCTTTATTTTTCCTGTAGGCAGTATCTATCTTACCCTAGTGATATATGCCTCTACATCCTTACGTCCTCTAGACATCCCTGCTTAGCTATTTCACACTTCCTGTCGATCTCATTTTTGAGACGTTTGTTCTCCTTTTTGCCTGTTTCACTTACTGCATTTTCATATTTTCTCCTTTCATCAATTAAATTCAGAATCTCTTCTGTTACCCAAGGATTTCTACTAGCCCTCGTCTTTTTACGCACTTGATCCTCTTCTGCCTTCACTATTTCATCTCTTAAAGCTACCCATTATTCTTCTACTGTATTTATTTCCCCGGTTCTGGTCAAATGGTCCCTAATGCTCTCTCTGGTACTTTCATTTTATCCAGGTCCCATCTCCTTAAATTCCCACCTTTTTTCAGTTTCATAAGTTTTAATCTACACCACATAATCAAAAGATTGTGGTCAGAGTCCACATCTGCCCCTGGAAATGTCTTACAAATTAAAACCTGGTTCCTAAATCTGTGTCTTACCATTATGTAAACTATCTGAAACCTTCCAGTGTCTCCAGGCCTCTTCCACGTATATAAACGTAATACCAACAAGCAAAATAAAAACGCCATGAATTTATTCACCAACGTAATAGCTTACAGCATTAGCTGTTCGCGCCTGATTATCTTAAATGTCAAATGTACTTAACAGTTTCAAAAGCTTCTCGTTTGTCTTGTCTTAGCTGCAGAACTGAATTTGAAAACCGGATTTCCAGCGGCACGACATAGGATTGAATGTCACGATACTTATTATGAAAATCGTGATAGCTCTCTTACGAGTCCAGAAAACTGATTCATAATAGGGTCTTACGTAAAAATGTAGATTTTCTCGTTGAATACTACCGGTGAAAATTTCTTGCCTCACCAGTCCGGTTGAAGTGATGAAATATCGCGACATTTCGACAAGTGTCATATATATCATCATATGGCAAAAATAAAGGTTTGACAATACGCTAACGATCTTGATACAACATTAATTAACATGCACTACTGACCATTAAAATTGCTACACCAAGAAGAAATGCAGATGATAAACGGGTATTCATTGGACAAATATATTATACTAGAACTGACATGTGATTACATTTTCCCGCAATTTGGATGCATAGACCCTGAGAAATCAATACCCAGAACAACCACCTCTGGCCGTAATAACGGACTTGACACGCCTGGGCATTGAGTCAAACAGAGCTTGGATGGCATGTACAGGTACAGCTGCCCATGCAGCTTCAACACGGTACCACAGTTCATCAAGAGTAGTGGCTGGCGTATTCTGACGAGCCAGTTGGTCTGCCACCATTGACCAGACGTTTTCAATTGGTGAGAGATCTGAAGAATGTGCTGGTCTGGGCAGCAGTCGAACATTTTCTGTATCCAGAAAGGTCCGTACAGGACCTGCTGAAATGTAGGGTTTCGCAGGGATCGAATGAAGGGTAGAGCTATGGGTCCTAACACACCGGAAATGTAACGTCCACTGTTCAAAGTGCCGTCAATGCGAACAAGAGGTGACCAAGACGTGTAACCAATGGCGCCCCATACCATCACGCCAGGTGATACGCCAGTATGACGATGACAAATACACGCTTCCAATGTGCGTTCACCGCGAAGTCGCCAAACACGGATGCGACCATCATGATGCTGTAAACAGAACCTCGATTCATCCGAAAAAATGGCGTTTTGCCATTCGTGCACCCAGGTTCGTCGCTGAGTACGCCATCGCAGGCGCTCCTGTCTGTGATACAGCGTCAAGGGTAACCGCAACCATGGTCTCCGAGCTGATAGTCCATGCTGCTGCAAACGTCGTCCAACTGTTCGTGCAGATGGTTGTTGTCTTGCAAACGTCCCCATCTGTTGACTCAGGGATCGACACGTGGCTGCACGATCCGTTACAGTCATGCGGATAAGATGCCTGTCATCTCGACTGTTAGTGATACGAGGCCGTTGGAATCCAGCACGGCGTTCCATATTACCCTCCTGAACCCACGGATTCCATATTCTGCTAACAGTCATTGGATCTCGACCAACGCGAACTGCAATGTCGCGATACGATAAACCGCAATCGCGATAGGCTAGAAACCGACCTTTATCAAAGTCAGAAACGTCATGGTACGCATTTCTCCTCCTTACATGAGGCATCGCAGCAACGTTTCACTAGGCAACGCCGGTCAACTGCTGTTTGTGTTTGAGAAATCGGTTGGAAACTTTTCTCATGTCAGCACGTTGTAGGTGTCGCCACCGGCGCCAACCTTGTGTGAATGCTCTGAAAAGCTAATCATTTGCGTATCCTGTCGGTTAAATTTCGCGGCTGTAGCACATCTTCGTGGTGTAGCAATTTTAATGGCCAGTAGTGTAATTTGAAAGCTTACGTTACTGTCACAATTCACTTGAATTCACTGGATTCCGAGAAATAAATGTAGACATTATTTTGAAACAATCAACTTGCGTTCCTTGCAATTGCGAATATGCGAAACACTGTACGAATGTGCAGTGCGTGATGGGCAAGATTTATTGTCTGATCTATCACATGAACATAGTGAGTGAAGGGAAAGTGACTGTCTGTATGCCTCTGTGAGCGTCGTTGAGTCTTTTCTCTTTTTCCCGTCTCTCTTCCGTGAGATATACGACGAAGGTAACAGAAATGTCGCACAGCAAAAAATCGTCGAATATCGTAATTGACATGGTTCCCTTTAGTTAAGAAAGGCAAGAAGAAAGGGAATGATCGATTTAAGGATATCGATAGCTATGCACTCTTCAAACAATTGGTCACTTACAGAGATCTGAGCAGTGGAACTGCAGTCAGGTACATCAATGTACATCAATAATATATTCTACACAACAAAAAATTATTTGATGCCATCATTTCCTAATGCGCTTACTGCGCGAATAATTCTTCTGAAATTGCTAGAAGGAGTTGCCACAAACTAAAGCAGTTTTTCTCGATGTGAGACTTATAAAAACATATACAGAAACGCCATTCTACCGAGAGACGTTTATTGATATAGGACTGCTGGCTGTGGAAAGGAAACTGTATGAAATTTAGGAATTCTGAAATTCCATCGACGAGTTTACAATAATAAAGCAATAAGGATGACTGATGGCTTGTAGATACAGATCGTGGACAAAAATATTTAAACAGCGCGAGAAATGCATGCTTGAACATTCACTGAGGTGACAAAAAAGTCATGGGATATCCAAATATACAGATATCAGTAATATCGCGTATGAAAAGTGAAAAAAGTCAGTGCATTGGCAGAGATGTCATTTGTACTCAGGTGATTCATATAACAAGCTTTCCGAAGTGATTATAGCCGCACCACGTGAATTAGCATACTCAGAACGAGGAATGGTAATTTGAGCTATACGCATGGGACAAAAAAATGGTTCAAATGCCTCTGAGCACTATGGGACTTAACATCTATGGTCATCAGTCCCCTAGAACTTAGAACTACTTAAACCTAACTAACCTAAGGACAGCACACAACACCCAGTCATCACGAGGCAGAGAAAATCCCTGACCCCGCCGGGAATCGAACCCGGGAACGCGAGCGTGGGAAGCGAGAACGCTACCGCACGACCACGAGCTGCGGCGCATGGGACATTTCATTTCGGAAATCGTTAGAGAATTCAATGTTCCGAGCTCCACAGTGTCAAGAGTGCACCGAGAACACCATATTTCAATCATTACCTCTCAACGCGGACAACGCAGTGCCCAACGGCCTACACTTAGCGACCGAGAGCAGCGGCGTTTGCGTAGAGTTGTCAGTGCTGACACACAAGCAATATTGCGTGAAACAATGTGGGACGTACGACGAACATATCCGTTAGGACAGTGCGGCAATATTTGACGTTAATGGACCGTGGCAGCAGACGACAGAGGACGACTGCCTTTGCTAACAGCACGACTTCACTTGCAGCGCCTCCCCTGCGTTCGTTACCACATCGGTTGGACCATAGACCTAAATAGACAGACATGTCTGTCTATTCGACACGATATATGACAAGACAAATTGGTCAGGTGTCTGTACGATTTCACTGGATAATTTTGATATTGTTCAGCTTCAAAGGAATATTGGATGTTTTTAACTAATCTGTCGTGCCCTACGTCCTGGATGATGGTTAATAACCTACACCGGTAGATGACTGATAGAAAAAATAAACAGCTGGAGGTTAAAATTCATTTTATAAAATACTTTACGGCTGTTAAACCTCACTTTATGGAAACATTACATACTTACTTGGGGGTATTTGGGGACTCTTTGCATCCATTCGTGGGCTTCATGTTCCCAACCAACAATGGAATTTTTATCGATGACAATCTTCATGTCACCGAGCCGCAATTGTTCGCGATTGGTTTGAAGAACATTCTGGACAGTTCGAGCGAATGATTTGGACACCCATCGAAATTTTATGGGACATAAACGAGTCGTCAGTTCGTGCACATAGCCCTGTACCGGCAACACTTGTGGACGGCTTTAAAGGCAGCATCACTCAATATTTCTGCAGGGGTCTTCCAACAATTTGTTGAGTCCATATCACGTCGAGTTGTTGCACCATGTCGCGCAAAAGGAGGTCCGGCATGACACAGGAAGGTATCCCACGACTTTTGTCACTACGATCTCAATAATTTGCCGGATGTGTTCCAATCTTTCTCTTCCTCTACAGTTTTCACCCTCTACTGCTCCATCTAGTACCATGGAAGATCTTCCATGATGTCTTAACAGATGTCCTATCTCCTGTCAGTGTTTCTCATATGTTCCTTTTTCCACGCCAATGCTCTGGACAACATCTTCATTCCTTATCTCATCATTCCCCCTAATTTTCAACATTCTTCCGTGGCACCACATCTCGATTCTCTTCTGATCCGGTTTTCCCATAGTTCATGTTTCATCACCATACAATTCAATGTTCCAAACGTACATTCTCAGAAATTTATTCCTCAAAATAAGGCCTATGTTTGATACTAGGAGAATTTTCTTGGTCAGGAAGGCCCTTTTTGTCAATGCTATTCTGCATTCGATGTCCTCCTTTCTCCGTCAGCCATGGGTTATTTTGCTGTCTCAGTAGCAGAATTCCTTGACTTCATCTACTTCGAGACCATCAGTCCTAGGGTTAAGTTTCTTGTTGTTCTCATTTCTGCTATTTCTCGTTACCTTTCTCTTACTTCGATTCACTCTCAGGATTTCTTCTGTTACCCACGGTTTCTTCGCGCTTTCCTTCTTTGCACCTATTTTTTTTTTTCTTTCCAACTTCCGTGATTGCCCTTTTTTAGAAATGCGATTCCTCTCCAACTGAACTGCCTACTGATCTATTCCTTATCGCAGTATCTACAACCTTAGAGAACTTCAAGCATATCTCTTAATTCTGTAGTACTTCCGTAATGAAATTCTTTACGTATTGATTCGTACTGCCTAGTGTGCTAAATTTCAGCCTACTCTTCTTCACTACTACGTTTTGATCTGGGTACGCCTTACAATGCAGTATCCGATTTCCGAATCTCTGCATGACCATAATGTAATCTAACTGAAATCTTCCAGTATCTTCCGACCCTTTCCATGTGTACTTCCTCCTCTTGTGATTCTTGAACACATATTCAACTATTACTGGCTGAAATCGACTGCAGAACTCAATTAGTGCTTCTCCTTTCTCATTCCTACTACCTAGTCCATACCCTCCTGTAACTTTTTCTTCTAGACCTTCCCCTACAACCGCTCTCCAGTCGCCCATGACTATTAGATTTTAATCTTCCTTTAATTACTGAACTTCCCGTTCAACATCATACACTTTCTCTATATCATCTTCTGCATGCGACGTCGACTTGTATACCTGAACTATCGCTGTCGCTGATGATTTCCTGTCGATTCCGACATGAAAAACCCTATCACTGCACTTTTCACAGTAACTCACTCTCTACCCTACCTTCCTATTTATAATGAATTCTACCCCTGTTATACCATTTTCTGCCGCTGTTGATAACACCCTACACTCATCTGACCAGAAATCCTTGTCTTCTGTCCATTTCACTTCACTGAACCCCACTACATCTAGACTAAGCCTTAGCATTTCCATTTCTCCGATTTTATAGCTTCGCTATCACCTTCGAACTTCCGTCACTCCACGCCCCGACTCGGAGAAAGTTATCCTTTCGTTGTATATTCAATAATTTTCTCGTGGTCTCTCCCCTTTGGCAGTCCCCTCTCGGAGATCCGAATGGGGAACTCTTCTGGAATCTTTTGTCAATGGAGAGATCATCACGACATTTTTCAGTTACAGGCCACATTTCCTGTGGATACACATCATGCGTCTTTAATGCAGTGTTTTCCATTGCCTTCAGCATCCTCACGCCGTTGATCATCGCTGATTCTTCTTACGGGCCGTTTCCCACCCCAAGGGAAAAGGAGTACCCTGAACCGCTCTCCGCCGCTCCGCCCTCTTTCACAAGGCCGTTCGCAGAATGAGGATGACTTCTTATGCCGGAAGTCTTAGGCAGTCATTGCTGATAGTTTTCATTCAAAATCTAAGCGGTGGCAGGTTCGAAGCCGGGACCGGGGACGTTTTGATTAGTAACCAAAGACACTGCTACTAGACCACGGGTGCTTGATGTTGGAGATAATGAGTTTGAACGTGGTGCTCGTATGTTGGGTAATTCCGTAAGCAAGAGACCCGAAGTGTCTGCTATTCCAAGAGGCACTACACGTAGGCCTGTGCCACATGCTCGCAGGAAAGCGGATACATTTCATTCACTAAATCACAATGCGGACGAAAGTGTGTATTGAGCGATTGTGACTGACTGTCGATTGTGACGGCAATAGCTGCGAATGTCACTACAGAACTGAACGTCGCAATCGTGAAACAAAACAACACGAAGGGAGCTCCATAAGCAGGAAACTGCAAAGAGCTGGAATCCCGAAACCCTTCGTCAGTTATATAAATGCCCATAATACGAAAACGTGTTTCTGAAGTCATCAAATCTGGATGGAGAAATGGAAGAATATCATTTGGTCGGTTGAGTCTTGCTCCACACTGTTTCCAACTTTTGGTGGAGTTCACGTCCCAAAAGTAAAACATGGCGAGTGTTTGGTGATGATCCGGGCAGCCATATCGTGGTGTTCCATGAGCCCATGGTTGCTTTGCAAGATCGCATTACTGCCAAGGATTATGTGACCGTTCTGGCTGACCAGGTCCATCCCAAAATGTTCCCCAGTGGTGATGCTGTGTTCCAAGACGGCAGGGCTCCTGTTCACATCACTTGCATCGTAGAGGACTGGTTTTGAGAGCAAGAGGATGAATTGGCGAATCTCCCCTTGCCACCACAGTCACCAGATCTCAATATTCTTGAGACTTCGTTGTCTACTTTGGAGAGAAGGGTGCGTAACCGTTATCCACCTCCGTCATCGTTACTTGAACTTGTCACTATTTTGCAGGAAGAATAGTATAAGATTCCCTTGAAACCCACACAGGGACTGTGTTTATCCATTACTATACGATTGGAAGCTGTTTTTAATACGAGTACCAACGGTTTCCCTGCACCGTATTAGCCGTTGTAATCTGTTGCGTCTTTCGTATTTCCATATTTTTATCCTTATACACTTTTATCCTTGTATATGTGAGGTCAAAATACCATCAGACTTCAAGAAGGCATGTGCAGACAGGTGTAATTATTAAAGAACAGTCGGTTTCATAAGTTATTCTTGTACAATAGTGACATGAGCTATCTACAAAAGAATGGTAAAACTGGTAGAAGCCGACCGTGAGTTCCGCAGAAAGTCAGGAACACGAGAGGCAATACAGACGCTACCACTTACGAGTATCTTAAATGATAGACTGAAGAAAATCAGACTTACATTTACAGCATTTGTAGATTAGAAAAAGCTTTTGATATTGTTGATTGGAAAACACTGATTAAAAGGTAGCAGGGGCAAAATACAGGAAATTAAGTGTAACCTGTAACTCGTACAGAAATCAGACTGCAATGATACGTGTTGAAGGAAAAAAACGAGAAGCAATGGTTGAGAAGGTTGTGACATGGAATTGTAGCCTATTCACGATGTTATTCAGTGCGTACAATAAACAAGTCCAGCAAAAGGAAACGGGAGAGATTTTTGGAAAGGGCGTTAAAATTCATGAACAGGTAATAATAACATTCAGGTTTGCTGAAGACGTTGTATTTATGCCTGGGACGGGAGAGGACTTGAAAGATTAGCGGGAATAGAATGAATAATGTCATGAAAAGCGGTTATAGGACGAATATGAACAAAAGTACAACAAGCATGATGTAATGAAGTGGAATCAAATCAGGCGATGCTGAGGGAATTGGATTAGGAAATAAACTAAAAGAAGTAGATGACTTTTACTGTTTTGGGAGTAAAATACCTGACGACGGCCTAAGTAGAGAGGATACAAAATGCAGACCGTTTGCAGCAAGAAAAGCATTTCCTAAAAAGATAAATCTGTAATCATTTAATGTAGGTTGTCTTTTACGAAGGTCTTTTTTGGTGGCATTGGTCCGATGCGCTGTATCTTGTTGTTGTTGTTGTCTTCAGTCCTGAGACTGGTTTGATGCAGCTCTCCATGCTACTCTATCCTGTGCAAGCTTCTTCATCTCCCTGTACTTACTGAAACCTACATCCTTCTGAATCTGCTTAGTGTATTCATCTCTTGGTCTCCCTCTACGATTTTTACCCTCCACGCTGCCCTCCAATGCTAAATTTGTGATCCCTTGATGCCTCAGAACATGTCCTACCAACTGGTCCCTTCTACTTGTCAAGTTGTGCCACAAGCTCCTCTTCTCCCCAATTCTATTCAATACCTCCTCATTAGTTATGTGATCTACCCATCTAATCTTCAGCATTCTTCTGTAGCACCACATTTCGAAAGCTTCTATTCTCTTCTTGTCCAAACTATTTATCATCCATGTTTCACTTCCAAACATGGCTACACTACATACAAATACTTTCAGAAACGACTTCCTGACACTTAAATCTATACTTGATGTTAACAAATTTCTCTTCTTCAGAAACGCTTTCCTTGCCATTACCAGTCTACATTTTAAATCCTCTCTACTTCGAGCATCATTAGTTATTTTGCTCCCCAAATAGCAAAACTCCTTTACTACTTTAAGTGTCTCATTTCCTAATCTAATTCCCTCAGCATCACCCGACTTAATTCGACTACATTCCATTATCTTCGTTTTGCTTTTGTTGTTGTTCATCTTATATCCTCCTTTCAAGACACTATCCATTCCGTTCAACTGCTCTTCAAAGTCCTTTGCTGTCTCTGACAGAATTACAATGTCATCGGCGAACCTCAACGTTTTTATTTCTTCTCCATGGACTTTAATACCTACTCCGAATTTTTCTTTCGTTTCCCTTACTGCTTGCTCAATATACAGATTGAATAGCATCGGGGAGAGGCTGCCACCCTATCTCACTCCCTTCCCAACCACTGCTTCCCTTTCATGTCCCTCGACTCTTATAACTGCCATCTGGTTTGTACAAATTGTAAATAGCCTTTCGCTCCCTGTATTTTACCCCTGCCACCTTTAGAATTTGAAAGAGAGTATTCCAGTCAACATTGTCAAAAGCTTTCTCTAAGTCTACAAATGTTAGAAACGTAGGTTTGCCTTTCCTTAATCTATTTTCTAAGATACGTCGTAGGGTCAGTATTGCCTCACGTGTTCCAACATTTCTGCGGAATCCAAACTGATCTTCCCCGAGGTCGGCTTCTACCAGTTTTTCCATTCGTCTGTAAAGAATTCGCGTTAGTATTTTGCAGCTGTGACTTATTAAACTGCCGGCCGCGGTGGCCGTGCGGTTCTGGCGCTGCAGTCCGGAACCGCGAGGCTGCTACGGTCGCAGGTTCGAATCCTGTCTCGGGCATGGGTGTGTGCGATGTCCTTAGGTTAGTTAGGTTTAAGTAGTTCTAAGTTCTAGGGGACTTATGACCTAAGATGTTGAGTCCCATAGTGCTCAGAGCCATTTTTGAACTTATTAAACTGATAGTTCGGTAATTTTCATATCTGTCAACACCTGCTTTTTTTGGGATTGGAATTATTATATTCTTCTTGACGTCTGAGGGTATTTCACCTGTCTCATACATCTTGCTCACCAGATGGTGGAGTTTTTTCAGGACTGGCTCTCCCAAGGCCGTCAGTAGTTCCAATGGAATGTTGTCTACTCCCGGGGCCTTGGACTCAGGTCTTTCAGTGCTCTGTCAAACTCTTCACGCAGTATCTTATCTCCCATTTCATCTTCATCTACATCCTCTTCCATTTCCATAATATTATCAAGTACATCGCCCTTGTATAGACGCTCTATGTACTCCTTCCACCTTTCTGCTTTCCCTCCTTTGCTTAGAACTGGGTTTCCATCTGAGCTCTTGATATTCATACTAGTGGCTCTCTTTTCTCCAAAGGTCTCTTTTTAATTCTCCTGTAGGCAGTATCTATCTTACCCCTAGTGAGATAAACCTCTACATCCTTACATTTGTCCTCTAGCCATCCCTGCTTAGCCATTTTGCACTTCCTGTCGATCTCATTTTTGAGACGTTTGTATGCCCTTTTGCCTGCTTCATTTACTGCGTTTTTATGTTTTCTCCTTTCATCAATTAAATTCAATATTTCTTCTGTTACCCAAGGATTTCTACTAGCCCTTGTCTTTTTACCTACTTGATTCTCTGCTGTCTTCACTACTTCATCCCTCATAGCTACCCATTCTTCTTCTACTGTACTTCTTTCCCCATTCCTGTCAATTGTTCCCTTATGCACTCCCTGATACTCTGTACAACCTCTGCTTCTTTCAGTCTATCCAGGTCCCATCTCCTTAAATTCCCACCTTTTTGCAGTTTCTTCAGTTTTAATCTACAGTTCATAACCAATAGATTGTGGTCAGAGTCCACGTCTGCCCCTGGAAATGTCTTACAGTTTAAAACCCGGTTCCTAAATTTCTGTCTTACCATTATATAATCTATCTGATACCTTCTAGTATCTCCAGGATTCTTCCATGTATACAACCTTTTTTTATGATTCTTGAAGCAAGTGTTAGCTATGATTAAGTTGTGCTCTGCGCAAAATTCTACCAGACGGCTTCCTCTTTCATTTCACTCCCCCAATCCATATTCACCCACTATATTTCCTTCTCTCCCTTTTCCTACTCTCGAATTCCAGTCACCCATGACTATTAAATTTTCATCTCCCTTCACTATCTGAATAATTTCTTTTATCTCATCATACATTTCATCAATTTCTTCATCATCTGCAGAGCTAGTTGGCATATAAACTTGTACTACTGTAGTAGGCATGTGCTTCGTGTCATCTTGGCCACAATAATGCGTTCACTATGCTGTTGGTAGTAGCTTACCCGCACTCCTATTTTTTTATTCATTATTAAACCTACTCCTGCATTACCCCTATTTGATTTTGTATTTATAACCCTGTATTCACCTGACCAGAAGTCTTGTTCCTCCTGCCACCGAACTTCACTAATTCCCACTATATCTAACTTTAACCTATCCATTTCCGTTTTTAAATTTTCTAACCTACCTGCCCAATTAAGGGATCTGACATTTCACGCTCCGATCCGTAGAACGCCAGTTTTCTTTCTCCTAATAACGACGTCCTCTTGAGTAGTCCCCTCCCGGAGATCCGAATGGGGGACTATTTTACCTCCTGAATATTTTACGCAAGAGGACGCCATCATCATTTAACCATACAGTATAGCTGGATGCCCTCGGGAAAAATTACGGCTGTAGTTTCCCCTTGCTTTCAGCCGTTCGCAGTACCAGCACAGCAAGGCCGTTTTGTTTAGTGTTACAAGGCCAGATCAGTCAATCATCCAGACTGTTGCCCCTGCAACTACTGAAAAGGCTGCTGCCCCTCTTCAGGAACCACACGTTTGTCTGGCCTCTCAACAGATACCCCTCCGTTGTGGTTGCACCTACGGTACGGCCATCTGTATCGCTGAGGCACGCAAGCCTCCCCACCAACGGTAAGGTCCATGGTTCATGGGGGTAGGTGCTGTCTCTTATGGAAGTGAAAAATGGGTGATAAACAATTCAGACAAGAAGAGAAGCTTTTGAAATCTGGTGCTAAGCAAGAATGGTACAAATTAGATGATTAGATCGGATTACCAGTAAAGGTACTGGATCAAACTGGAGAGAAAAGAAATCCATGCCACAACTTGGCTAAAAGAGGAGATCGTGTCGTGAGACACAATCGGAGGCATGAAGGAACCGTCAGTTTGGGAGGTAAAAATTGCAGAGAGAGACAAAGCCTTGAATACAGTGAATAGGTTCACATGGATATAGGTTGCCGTAGAAGTTCGGGGATGAAGATACTTGACCAGGATAGCCTACCGTGGAGACCAGCAACAAGTCATTTTCGGACTGAAGACCACAGTGACAACAACTGCTGAGCCACGTTATTTAGAGCTCCACACGGTACCACTATGCGTTATTTTTAATACATTTTTTTTCTATTTTGATGGATACACTGTCTGAGGTCTGGGTGGTAGTAAAGTTTTTTTCGGCCACATACCAGGGAGACTGGGATAGAGGAAGGGGGGGGGGGGGGGGATTGTGGCAGGGGTATCCCGACTGGGAATATTTCTCTACCGTACTTAATTTACTCATTCCACAGCTGTTTAGAAAGAAAGTTCGTCTTCCGGCTAGTAAGCAACCTAATACCTGAGCATTATGTTATATTTCTCTGAAATCATGCCACCACTTGTTCTTTTAAGCCCCTCATGGCATAAATATTGAATTTTGTAATCCATTTGAATTCGAGAGATCACTTTTCATAATTTAGATCACTATAATCAGCAGAAGGAAAATAGATTCAGGAGAAAAGCTTCTCAGGAAGGCGCTAATTTCGTCAAATTATTAACAACCAAAAACTTCATTCTACTGTAGACTGGTCGAGTGCTTTAGGCTGTAATGTATCTGAAGCGCAAGTCGAAGGTTCGGAGTATGAACATTGTACAATACGTCACACTTGGCTGATACACGCTCAGATTGTCAACAGATCCAGTCGTCACAAATCTTCATAGGTATTCCATATGTATTCATTATCTTTGATACTCATTTGTATGACAATGAATTTAAAACTGTTTTGAATTATGAGAAACAGAGTTCACCAAGTTACAATGATCTGTTACTTGTAGGATATCGTGTATTAATTTGGCGTTAGATTAGTGCAGTCTACATTCTTGGATTTCATGGTGAGTATAAAATGGGAGACATCAGTTTGTTCAAGAACGACGCCTGTGTATGAATACAAAATTTATGTTTAGATTCTGCAGTAGATACAGAGAGTTCTTTCTGTAGGTCAGTTCTCTCCTATATTTCTTTTTTAATCCGAAATGAGTTCACATGAAATAATTTCTTATTCACGAAATGTTCTGTTTAGAAGTGAAACTAGTTCGGGTTTAAATTCTTTATAGGACCCTATACAGATTCCTCTTGGTCGGAGTCCTGAAATTATAACAACTTCAGTCTTTTTTAAACACTGTATACTCTTGTGACTCTTCAAGCTTTCCCGGCGAATACTCGTGTGTTGTAAACAGTCTTCACTGGTTTGGCACCGGGTGGCTAGCCACCAGCAAAGTTGAACCACCTGAAGATGTCGAACAGTTGCTCAAACGAAATATTGTGGAATTTGCACAACGTTATCCGGTGGCAAGCCTGTGAAGGCTATTTACCACTGTATACTCTTGTCTATATCAGTATTGTGTTTAGTGACATAAAATGTTATGCAAACGGTAACAGTTCCTTTTTTCGTTGGAAGCTATTCACTCATATATTGCCGGCCGGTGTGGCCGTGCGGTCTAGGCGCTTCAGTCTGGAACCGCGTGGTCGCTCCGGTCGCAGGTTCGAATCCTGCCTCGGGCGTGGATGTGTGTGAAGTCCTTAGGTTAGTTAGGTTTAAGTAGTTCTAAGTTCTAGGGGACTGATGACCTCAGAAGTTAAGTCCCATAGTGCTCAGAGCCATTTGAACCATTTGAACTCATATATTGTGTCACAGGTGCGCTGGATGGACAGTTGAACGAAACAATTCGGGAGCGGTTGCGAGACCGTTGTTGGGAAACTATGTTCGGCCAGGAACTCATGAAGCTCACCGTCATGGACTTGGTAAGTCAAACTGAATGTATTTTATGCTGCAACAGCACTTTCAAAGTGACGTTCCTCTCATTATTGCTTATCGTTGATCGTAAACATTGATGTATTACTCAAACTACTCCTGTTTTCTCATTTTCTGAGATAGTATTATGCACGCAGTCTTTGCTAGCTACCTTGCCGGGAGCCCCCCCCCCCCCCCCCCCTGTATCAATATTCTGGCCTTTTCAGTAGTCATTTGCGAGACCCTGTGATGTCTTGTTATTGGTAGGGCAAAGCGCTCGCGTCACACCCCAGGCACAGCATAACACTGAAATCCAGAGCAGAGAATCCAAGTTGCTAGGTACAGTAGGTAGACAAAAATATGGAAAAGCCAAACACAGGACACATTACCACGCCTAATACGGTGTAGGAAAACAACTGGCACTCGAACAGCTTCCAATGATCTCAGAATGGATAAATGCATACCCGTATGGTTTTTAAGGGACTCTTACACGGGGTTTTCAAGAAGTCTCTCCGCAGTGCCGCATGATTGTTAGCCGCGCGTGCCGTATGCCGCAGTGAATATACCGGAAAGAAACTCACTCCATTATCGTTGTGCCTTTATTTTTTTCTGAAAAATATGGGACCCACAATCCGACGTCTAGAAATTGCAATCCAAACTCCTATTTTCACAGAATGAAGTGGTTCCTCATGAATACACAATGGATTTGCAGTACTCCAAACACGAGAATTTTGCGAGTTCATGTACCCGGATAAATGAAACCACGCCTTATCAGTGAAAAACGTTTCATTAAGAAAATCACTTCCATTTTGCTCAACGAAATTTTTGAACCATTGACAATAATGCAGTTTCTTGCCATAATCAGTATTTTTCAGTTCTTGCACGACTGTTACTATGTATGGGAAAGGTTCTATTTTTTTCCTTACAGCGGTGTGCGCCGTTCTGACACTAACATCGATTTCCTGGGCGAGTTTTCTTACTGACTTGTTCGGACTCATGGTCATTTTATCGGAAATATCGAGCAGTTTATCCTCAGACAAAACGCTAGGACGACCACTTCTCTGTGCATCTGTCACTGAACCCGTACTTCGAAATTTGTTAATGAGATCTCACACAGCATCGCGATGTGGGAGTGTTGTCTCCGGGAAAACTGAATTAAATGTTTGACAAACTGAAACTGTGTATTTGTCGCCGGCTTTGAACACTTGTTCGACTAAAAATACACGTTCTTCACTGGTTAGCAATTTAACACTGACAAAAACGAAACAAACGAACAAAGGAACTAGAACGTTCACGTCAACGCTTAACAACACACACCAACGATACTACTGACGCTGGCTGACAGTGAGATAAACGAGACAGTGGAATGTTGGGAGAGTCCACTTGGCAGGCGAGCAATCATATGGCTCGCGCGGCTAACAATAATGCGGCACTGCGGAGAGACTTTTTGAACACCCCGTACTATCTTTCCTGCAAGAAGCGACAAGTTCAGGCGACGATAGTGCGAGTGGATAACGATCGCGCTCCCCTTATATCCAAAGTGGACCACAGACTGATGACTGCAGTGACCAGGGGAGATGCGAAAATGCATCCTCTTGTTCACAAATCACTCCGAGACGACGCGAGCTGTGTGAACAGCGGCCCTGTTGTCTTGGAACACAGTATCACCATTGGGGAAGAAACACTGTACCATAGGATGGACCTGACCAGACAAAATGGCCACATAATCCTTCCAGAGAAACCATGGGCCCCATGGAATATGGTGCTATAGCTGCCCAAATCATCACCAAATCCTTCCCCCCCCCCCCTCTCCTCTCCTCGCTCCCCGCCCGCCCCTATGTTTCACTTTGGGATTGGAAAATCGGCCAGAAGTCCAATTCCATGTTTATGGCGCTACCTTCGTGTTGATTTGGTCCTAATAGTGTTCGCGATTGCGGCATTCAGTCCTGCATGACTTTTGCAGGAGTCGTCCTCTTATTTTCCGTCCTCTTCAATGACCGTCTGTCACAATCAACCAACAGACACTTTCGTCTGTACTGTGACAGCGAATAGCCTTTCACCACCTTACCTATAATCGGTGTAAATCTTCGATATGGTGCCTCTTGAAGCACCAAGCACGTTGTCTGCGTTGGTTACAGAACCACCAACCATAGTACTAACAATTTGCAAGCGATAGGATGCACTTAGCTCCGACATAATGCTCTCACAAGTATACAGAACACTGTTCTGACCGTGACTAAGACTTGCAACTTATTGAGGACATTGCGCAGGTGCCGTGCATGGTCAAATACAACAGCGAAACCTGCAGGCTTGGCTACCATTTGCAGTTATATTGAAGCATGCATTTTTTGCAGCGTTTCCATATTTTTGCCCACTCACTGTATTTTGGTTGTGCTCTGGGTTGTCAGTGCTATTTTAATTTAATTTGTTTTCTCATCTATGCGAAATTACTGATTCGTTACAATATTCATCGGTCGACTTGATGGTTTGGATAGTCGACTATGCCGGCAGTCGACTAAATCAAGACGTTGGAGACTCAAGAGAACGCAAGATCTGTACTAGA
Organism: Schistocerca americana; assembly: GCF_021461395.2. Lineage (NCBI taxonomy): Eukaryota > Metazoa > Arthropoda > Insecta > Orthoptera > Acrididae > Schistocerca > Schistocerca americana. Next base: position 330,582,125 of record NC_060122.1, read on the forward strand.
TGGGGCAAATCATGTATGTTTGGCGATTACTGACAAAATCAGTAACATGTTTTCTTCAAACTAACAGAGGAATGGCTCTGAGCACTATGGGACTTAACATCTGTGGTCATCAGTCTCCTGGAACTTAGAACTACTTAAACCTAACTAACCTAAGGACATCATACACATCCATGCCCGAGGCAGGATTCGAACCTGCGACCGTAGCAGTCGCGCGGTTCCGGACTGAGCGCCTTAACCGCGAGACCACCGCGGCCGGCGAACTAACAGAGGAGCTCGTCCCATCGTCGGACAGGTGTGGTTTAGACATTCACATGCTATAAGGCTGAATTGAGTGTGCTGAAGTGGTATCATAAAACGCTTGCGTGTTATTTCTCACGCCACTTTCCTTTTTTCTTGGCAGTGGTGAGAAATCCATTGTTAAGTGAACATGCATTGATACTGGTGATCTACAAATGTCCGACATATGAATTTTGAACCCCCTTTTATAATTTTAACGAAGGTATTATAATTTCAACTAAGATTTGCATGAAGTAAAAATAAGATAGCGTTATCTGAATAGCAGTAAGTCTTTTTAAAGCTATCGCGTTGGTCTCTGTCCCGAACACTACATTTGACCCCAAGTACAGACAGAGAATCAGTTCTGCAAACAGCTGAAACAGTCTTTAATTTTTCAGGAATAGTTGTCAGATAGACATTTTCAAAGAAATCAAAATAGGATGAGTAGACCATTAAAAATCCTGTCAGTGGCGTACTAGCTGGAAAATTCAGTATTAGGTAAGCAGCAGGGCGCTTTTTGTCCCTCAGAGCTCATTATGAGAGCGTGTTGCTGCCCTTAAAAGAGCCGACAGTAAGGCAATGGTATCTGCTTTGGGCAGGTTCAAAAAGACTTCCACTGATCAACGGGAAGCTGAGCTATCAATTTCCTTAAAAGTTTAGACAACTATTTTTGCTCTTAAATAGAATTTTTAAAATTAGTTTATGATTTAAAGAAACATTTGAAGTTGCCGCGTCAGTTCAACAGGAACAAGAAGACTGCAGGAAATAATTTCTTTCGTGGTTTCATGAAGCACTACATTTCGGATTTTCCGTATGGCATGGCTAATCTACCAGTCTCAAAAAGAGCACAAGATTCAACAGAAAGCAATGAATTGTGATTTTGAAGGCCGGTAATAACATTGATATTATCGTTCTCCTTAATTTTATTTTTTGTATCACCGTTACAATATTTTGTTTCGTATAGGATGTGTCAGGCGTTGGGAAGAGTCAGTTGAAGCACATCATTTTGACAACTTCCTTAAAACATTATTAATGATATTAACAATGACTTATTTTTAGCCGGCCCCGGTGGCCGTGCGGTTCTAGGCGCTGCAGTCCGGAACCGCGGGACTGCTACGGTCGCAGGTTCGAATCCTGCCTCGGGCATGGTTGTGTGTGCTGTCCTTAGGTTTGTTAGGTTCAAGTAGTTATAAGTTCTAGGGGACTGACGACCAAAGATGTTAAGTCCCATAGTGCTCAGAGCCATTTGAACCATTTTTGAACTTTTTTTATTTATTTTTGTCATTTTTTAGCAGTAACATCGTATGTTTTCATTATTAACGTAAACGTAAACACAACTTATGTATTAGTCCTTAGGTCTGCTCCGACTGGCCAGCTACTGCCTACAAGGCAGTATGATCAGCATTATGCGAATGCCTCCAGCCATTATAGCCAGCAGGTGAATCCTGTTGAAGCCGTTACGTCTTTATTCAAGCATCTCCTTATTTGGCCGCTTCTGGCTTAGTGGACTCCATTCCAGACCCCCGTCCCTCAAATAAATGGGAGGAGGTATCAGGTATCGAACCCGGGTCCGTCTGCACTGACGGCAGCAACACTAACTATTCGGCTACAGTTTAATTGTAGTTCGTTCATAACCATTCCAGAGACATTTGTGCCCACCAACGGCACGGCTTCCCCTGCAACACTGTCTCGCGCTTCCAGATGCGAGTTTAGTTTGGAAAGATTTCTTTCTGCAGTTGGGAGCTCACGTGAGTACACCTTCGTACTAGACGATTAGCGTTCTGAACAAATGCTTGTGCCGAAACCTGGAGAATTACTCCACACTACCACCTCGCTAGCTTTGCTAAATAAAGTTCCCTGCACCGTGCGGATCCTACAGATGCTGTGTCGCTGCCACCAGGTTGTGACGGCGGCGTCGACGCTGGTGATCGACTTCATCCGCGCGCTGCTGGTTCGCGGGCTGAACGGCTGTTGGTGCTGGGACCTCGAGAAGCAGTTCCCGCAGTACGGCGACTTCAAGATCGCCGAGAACATCCTGCACCTGGTCTACAACCAGGGCACCGTCTGGATGGGCATGTTTTTCTCGCCCGGCCTGCCGCTGATCAACATGCTGAAGCTGGTCATCCTCATGTACCTGCGCTCCTGGGCCGTGCTCACCTGCAACGTGCCGCACGAGGTAACCTTTCTGTTTATCGCGTGCTACGTCCGAGTGGCCACAGAAAGCCCAACGGTACCAACCTCCCGGTGTCATCCTCAGCCGACTGGCGTCATCGTTTTTTGATATGGTTGTCGGTTTTCGTGACTTGGAGCCTCTAGCCCTCGGTCAAACAGCTCCTCAATTAGCATCATGAGGCTGAATGCACCCCGGTAGGTCAAAACCGCATGGCGGCGTGGAGGGGGGGTTGCCCAACCAAGTGTTAACCATGCCCGAAGGTGGCGAAGAGTTCTCGGGCTTCCAGCCTGGTGGCGGTGTCTTAAAACTGCAACGTTTCGACGAGTGAAATACTCGTCATCTTCTGGCGAAGTGCCGAGACTTTGACGCTGGAATGACGAGCCTGTCCTTGGCTCGTGGTGGTGCAGTTTAGACAAAATTTGTCATTCCTGCGGTTCCTGTAAGAGAGAGCAATACACTCCTGGAAATGGAAAAAAGAACACATTGACACCGGTGTGTCAGACCCACCATACTTGCTCCGGACACTGCGAGAGGGCTGTACAAGCAATGATCACACGCACGGCACAGCGGACACACCAGGAACCGCGGTGTTGGCCGTCGAATGGCGCTAGCTGCGCAGCATTTGTGCACCGCCGCCGTCAGTGTCAGCCAGTTTGCCGTGGCATACGGAGCTCCATCGTAGTCTTTAACACTGGTAGCATGCCGCGACAGCGTGGACGTGAACCGTATGTGCAGTTGACGGACTTTGAGCGAGGGCGTATAGTGGGCATGCGGGAGGCCGGGTGGACGTGCCGCCGAATTGCTCAACACGTGGGGCGTGAGGTCTCCACAGTACATCGATGTTGTCGCCAGTGGTCGGCGGAAGGTGCACGTGCCCGTCGACCTGGGACCGGACCGCAGCGACGCACGGATGCACGCCAAGACCGTAGGATCCTACGCAGTGCCGTAGGGGACCGCACCGCCACTTCCCAGCAAATTAGGGACACTGTTGCTCCTGGGGTATCGGCGAGGACCATTCGCAACCGTCTCCATGAAGCTGGGCTACGGTCCCGCACACCGTTAGGCCGTCTTCCGCTCACGCCCCAACATCGTGCAGCCCGCCTCCAGTGGTGTCGCGACAGGCGTGAATGGAGGGACGAATGGAGACGTGTCGTCTTCAGCGATGAGAGTCGCTTCTGCCTTGGTGCCAATGATGGTCGTATGCGTGTTTGGCGCCGAGCAGGTGAGCGCCACAATCAGGACTGCATACGACCGAGGCACACAGGGCCAACACCCGGTATCATGGTGTGGGGAGCGATCTCCTACACTGGCCGTACACCACTGGTGATCGTCGAGGGGACACTGAATAGTGCACGGTACATCCAAACCGTCATCGAACCCATCGTTCTACCATTCCTAGACCGGCAAGGGAACTTGCTGTTCCAACAGGACAATGCACGTCCGCATGTATCCCGTGCCACCCAACGTGCTCTAGAAGGTGTAAGTCAACTACCCTGGCCAGCAAGATCTCCGGATCTGTCCCCCATTGAGCATGTTTGGGACTGGATGAAGCGTCGTCTCACGCGGTCTGCACGTCCAGCACGAACGCTGGTCCAACTGAGGCGCCAGGTGGAAATGGCATGGCAAGCCGTTCCACAGGACTACATCCAGCATCTCTACGATCGTCTCCATGGGAGAATAGCAGCCTGCATTGCTGCGAAAGGTGGATATACACTGTACTAGTGCCGACATTGTGCATGCTCTGTTGCCTGTGTCTATGTGCCTGTGGTTCTGTCAGTGTGATCATGTGATGTATCTGACCGCAGGAATGTGTCAATAAAGTTTGCCCTTCCTGGGACAATGAATTCACGGTGTTCTTATTTCAATTTCCAGGAGTGTATATATTACCACTCTTGTCGATTGCTCCTGAAAAAGAGAGAGACAAATTCTGTTGAGGGATTAGCAAAACTTAATCCCTCAGCAGGTCAGGCCAACGTGTGGTTGGCCTGTGATGAGGTTGTTGCCCCAGTCCACGGATGAGCCGGTTGCGGGAGCGTCCCGTCTTCTCGTAGAACTTCCTGGCGATGGCGCGGAACCTGTCTCGGAGAGGCAGGATCCCGGTGTCCTCGTGGAGTTGGCGCGTCGAGAAGCTCCTCGGAAGATGCATAGCAGTCTTCAGGGCGCGGTTCTGTATCCGTTGCAGAGTCACAATGTGAGCATCTGCGGCTTTCCCCCAGACCACGGCCGCATACTCTTAACAGTGGGCGAACCAATGTTAGGTAAAGCGTGATGCCGTGTTGCGGTGGCAATGACGACTGCGGGTTTAGCAGCGGATACAGGGCGCGGAGGCGTCCAATTGCTCTCCCTTTCACATCACGGATGTGATGCTTCCAGGTGAGCCTGCGGTCTAGGGTAACCCCTAGGTATTTCGCCGTCCCACTCCATGGGATAGTTTCTCCCAGGATTTCGAGCGGCGTAAGCCCTGGCGGCAGAAGTCTTCGAGTGAAGACGACTGCCTGGCTCTTTGTGGCGTTGAATTTCAACCGCCACTTTGTTGCCCATGAGCCCAAGGCGTCGCACCGGCGTTGGAGGCGGTTTCTCAGCACTTGGGCGTTCATGCTGCGGGTGAACAGGGCTGTATCATCAGCGTACAGTGCCTGTTCGACTCCTTCCACTTTCGGCGCGTCTGCAGTGTACAGGGAGTACAGCGAGGGGCCGAGAACCGACCCCTGCGGCACCCCTGCACGTATCTGCCGGTCTGTGGACGTACCGTCGTCAGCCCTCACGTGGATGGTTCGTTCGGACAGGTACGACCGCAGTAGCGTCATGTGGGACGTCGGTATCCCTTGTTCAAAAAGTTTGAACTCGAGACCGTCGTGCCACACCGAGTCAAACGCTCGGGAGACGTCGAGGGACACTGCGCCAAAGAATTCCCTTGTTTCCAGTGCCCTCATGGTCGGTTCTACCACCCGCAAGAGCTGGTGGGAAGTGGCATGCTCTTCTCGGAACCCGAACTGCTCGTCCGGGATGATGCCCTCCTGGGTGACGTGTCGCATCAGTCTTCTCGCGTACAGCCTCTCGAAAACTTTCGAGAGGGACGGGAGTAGGCTGATGGATCGGTAGCTCGATGCCTGGCGTGGGTCCTTGCCGGATTTCAGGATGGCCACGACCTCCACGTGTTTCCACGCAGAGGGGTAGTCACCCGATCGGAGAATCTCGTTGAAAACATCGGCAAGTTGCCGGTGTAGGCCCGGCGGAAGGTTCTTCAGCAGGAGGTTTGTGACGCCATCGCTGCCTCCAGACTTCTTAGGGTTCAGCGAGCGAAGCTGCATAGCAACTTCCTCCTCCGTTATCGGCTCGATAGCGTCGCCTTCCTCCCTTGCGGCGCGGAAGGTTGGTAGTTGCTCGTGGACCCGCCGTATGTGGTCGTCGTCGATGACGTCGGCCACCGGTGTGAAGTTTGCAGCAAAAGCGTCAGCCAGGACGCTGGCTTTCGCGTCGTGGTCGCTGGCGAAGTCGTTCCCGACCTGTAAAGGCGATATTCGCTGTCGCCGGCGTAGGAAGGACTTTACCACCCTCCATGCACTGCCATCCTCAGGATTGAGGGTAGACACAAGGTGTTCCCATTCCTGGTTCCGGTGATGCTCGACTGCTGCCTTAATTTCCTGTCTCATGCGGTTTAATCGGCGCTTCGTGTCTGGTTGGCGAGTGAGCTGCCATTCACGAAACAGTCGGTTCTTCTCGGTGATCGCGTCCAGGATAGGGTGCGGTAGCTGTCGCGAGAAGTCTCGTGGTCCTTGGCGACGTCTCGGCGTGGCTTCCTCCGCTGCTCGGAGTATTCTTCGGATGAAGAATGCTAGGGCGGCGTCTGCCCCTACCATGGCGGGGTTTGGCGCGTCCTCGAGCAGTTCGAGGGCTTTCATCTGAAAGCGATCGGCGTCGAGCCTGCGATAGTTCGGACGGCTGTCTGGAAGAGAAGCTCCGGCCACGTCGAGGCCAAAAATGACCGGTACGTAGTCAGAGGAGAGGACGTTGCGCGTCTCGGCGGTCGCGAAGTGCCCGATGCCCTTCAGAAGGGCAATATCGAGCACGTCGGGCTGTCCCCGTGCAGGGAAGATCGTGGGGTCTAACGACCCCACGGTGATCGCACCGTTGCGGTGAACAACGCGGGAGGGGCGGCGCCCGCTGCGGCTAACAGTTCGCGAGTTCCATTCGGTGTGTTTCGCATTGAAATCCCCGGAAATGGAAGCTCGCCCCTCCAGCGACAGCAGGACGTCGAAGTCGGCTTCGTCTAGCGGTCTGCTAGGTTGCCGATAGACCGACACGAAAAGAATCTTTCCGTGCCGAGACTTTCGGATGCCGGTCCCTATATACCTGCGGCGTGCCCCCCACCACCAGGCCGCGGGAGGCTGGGTCCAGAGGAGTCGGCGGGCGGGGTAGAGGGGGAAGCAGGTGCGCCGGTCGTGTCTCCGTCAGAGCATTCCGGTCGCGTCTCGTGAGCTGGACGGTTCTTGGTGCGTTCCTGGCGTATTACGGTTAATGCTGGATTCCAGGCCGCGATCAGTTGATAACCTTCGGTCCCAATAGCTCCCGGCTCGGCACAGCACCCTGGTGTTCTCGAAATCAAAGGTGTGGTTTTCTTTGATGCTATGTTCAGCTATAGCAGATTTCCCTATCTGTCCAAGTCGGACATGCCTGGTGTGTTCTTCGCACCTTTTAGAGATGCAGCGCTGCGTTTGTCCAATGTACTGTACACCACATTCGCAGGCAATGCTGTATATAGCAGGTGTGTTGAGTTTGAGTGGGTCTTTAGCTGAGCCCAGCAGCTCCTTCGTCTTCGGAGGTGGTCGGAAGAAAGAATTTATGTTTGATTTTCTCAGTAGCCTCCCGATTTTGGCTGATGTGGGCCCCAAATATGGAAGAAAGGAGAGTCTCTTGTTAACTTCCTCTTCCTCTTCCTGAAATTTGTCAGCCTGTCTCCTCTTGAAGGCCCTACCAATCTGTGTTTCACTGTACCTTTTTTTCCGAAATACCTCTCTTAGGTGGTTTAATTCGGCTGAGAGGCTTTCAATGTCACAAATGACGCGCGCCCTATGTACCAAGGTGGACAGTACTGACTTGCGTTGCGCCGGATGGTGGCAGCTGGTTGCATGGAGGTACAGGTCTGTGTGCGTCTTCTTTCTATATACTGAATGGCCCAGCGTGCCATCCGCTTTCTTCCTGATCAGTATGTCCAGGAATGGGCCATTCAGTATATAGAAAGAAGACGCACACAGACCTGTACCTCCATGCAACCAGCTGCCACCATCCGGCGCAACACCAGTCAGTACTGTCCACCTTGGTACATACTGCGCGCGTCATTTGTGACAAAGAAAGCCTCTCAAACGAATTAAACCACCTAAGAGAGGTATTTCGGAAAAACGGGTACAGTGAAACACAGATTGGTAGGGCCTTCAAGAGGAGACAGGCTGACAAATTTCAGGAAGAGGAAAAGGAAGTTAACAAGAGACTCTCCTTTCTTCCATATTTGGGGCCCACATCAGCCAAAATCGGGAGGCTACTGAGAAAATCAAACATAAATTCTTTCTTCCGACCACCTCCGAAGACGAAGGAGCTGCTGGGCTCAGCTAAAGACCCACTCAAACTCAACACACCTGCTATATACAGCATTGCCTGCGAATGTGGTGTACAGTACATTGGACAAACGCAGCGCTGCATCTCTAAAAGGTGCGAGGAACACACCAGGCATGTCCGACTTGGACAGATAGAGAAATCTGATATAGCTCAACATAGCATCAAAGAAAACCACACCTTTGATTTCGAGAACACCAGGGTGCTGTGCCGAGCCGGGAGCTATTGAGACAGCGTCATTAAAGAATCAATAGAAATACGGGTCCACGAGAATCTTGTGAACAAAAAAATGGTTCAGATGGCTCTGAGCACTATGGGACTTAACATCTGTGGTCATCAGTCCCCTAGAACTTAGAACTACTTAAACCTAACTAACCTAAGGACATCACACACACCCATGCCCGAGGCAGGATTCGAACCTGCGACCGTAGCAGTCGCGCGGTTCCGGACTGAGCGCCTAGAACCGCACGGGTCTTGTGAACAGGGACGAAGGTTATCAACTGAGCGCGGCCTGGAATCCAGCATTAGCCGCAATACGCCAGGAACGCAACAAGAACCGTCCAGCTCACGAGACGCGACCGGAATGCTCTGACGGAGACACGAACGGCGCACCCGCTTCCCCCTCCACCCCGTTCGCCGGCTCCTCTGGACCCAGCCTTCCGCGGCCAGGTGGTGGGGGGCACGCCGCAGGTATAAAGGGACCGGCATCCACAAAGTCTCGGCACTTCGCCAGAAGATAACGAGTATGTCACTCGTCGAAACGTCGCAGTTTGAAGACACCGCCACCCGGCTGGAAGCCAGAGAACTCTTCGCCAGCTGTATACGCCGGGAAAGCATACATTCACATTTATGCCCGAAGGTGCTTAACTTCGGTGATCTGACAGGAATCAGTGTCCCCATTGGGGCACTACCGCTGGCTTCATTTATTATATACCGCAGGACATATCTCCTAGCTTTGTAAGAATCAGATTACATTTTGCCTTAGTCTACGTTTACATCCATACTCTGCTAACCACTATGGATAGCATGGCAGAAGGTATTTCCCATAGTACAAGTTATTAACCCTTCTTCCCTTTTCAGTCAGGTATGAAGCGCAGTAAGAATGACTGCTTAAACGCCTCTGCGAGCTGTATTTAGTCTAATTTCGTACCCACAATCTCTACAGGAGTGATAATGTAGGAGGCTGCAGTCTTCAAGAGTCTTAAAGGGTCTTCCGGTTCAGTTTTTTCATAATCTCCATGAAGCTCTCCTATGGGTGAAGCAAATCTGTGACCATTCGTGCTGTCGTCTGTATACGTCCAATATCCTCTATTAGTCCTAGAACGTATGGCTCCCATGGAGTGAGCAATAATCTAGGACAAGTCGCCCTAGCGTTTTCTAAGCAGTTTCTTTTTTAGACTGAATCACTGCCCTAAAACTCTATCAGGTCTGCTACCTGCTTTACCTATGCGACCGATCCATTTGTACCCTTACATATTGTTGCACCCAGGTACAAATTGACTGATTACAGCTGTGAATACCAGATTTTGTAATTATAGAATATTACGTTTTTTCGTTTTGTGAAATGCAAAGTTTTACATATCTGTACCTTTAAAGCAAGTTGCCAGTCGTCCCACCAATTTGAAATCTTATCTTACATTAGTAATGAAACAAAGAATAATCAAATATCAACACGTTTTATGACGTCTGTGGAACAAAAGAAAAGTTTGAACATTATTAGTTGAAATAAGACGGTTGTAATTTGTGGAGAGTACAGAGGCAGCTCTCGCACATATATGCTACAATCAAGTTCGAGTACTAAAATGGATAATCAAGAAAAGAAGCCACCACGTAACAACAGTTGCAAGCGGGAAAAACAGTGAAAGTTGGAAACCTAAAACTGTGTCATTGGCTGTTAGTCGATGAGCAGACTGGTATCCTAGGATTGGTTACACATTAAAGGAAACAGGAAAACTTCACAGAAAAGCTATGACACTTGGTAGTCAAAGAGACTGTAAAGGGGAGACTGAACTTCGAATTACCGAAGGGAACGTGAAACACCATTTTTATTCATAAACAACACTAAGAATCAACTAGATGATAATGAATCTTAATTCAAGCCCATAAATACCAGAGTTTTTGACTGTTCAAGTTGTCTGTCTGTTTCCTTTAGAGGCCTATGTCGTTTGGTGCAATAATGCAGCTACAAATATTCTTAAGGCGAGCTTTGTTAATAACTTAAAGCAAAGCTGTAAGGGAGTCGCGGATGATAACCAAAGGTGTCCTGCTATGAAAGAGCACTCCAGACCATCACTCTATGTTGTCGGGCCGTATGGCAAGCGACAGTCAGGTTGATATTCCACCGCTGCCTAGGGTGTCTCCAGATACGTCTTCAACCTGAAATCTCATTGACTGGATTGTGGCTGTCTTCACTGAAAACTCCCGCTTCAAATTAAGCCCCGACTGTCTGCGAACACGTGTCTGGAGCCCCCCTGGATTGCAGTGGCATACCAATCTGACTGTTGCCCGACATACAGCCCGACAACCAGGACTCATGGTCTGCGGTCCGATTTCCTTTCATAGCAGGACATCTTTCGTTGTCATCCGCCGCACCCTTATAGCACAGTGGTACGATGACCACATCATACACCCCGTTTTGTTGTCCTCCTTGGCAAGCTATCCTGGACTTCCTTTTCAGTAAGATAATGTCTCGCACACGGTAAGAGTTTCTTCATGGTTGCCAAACCCTACTTTGGACAGCGAGGTCACCTCATCTCTCCCCAATGGGGAACATTTGGAGCTTTAAGGGCAGAGACCTGCAACCATCTCTGCAGTCTGACGATCTAACGCACCAGTTGGACAGAATTTGGCACAACATCCCTCAGGAGGAGATCCAGCAACTCTATCAATCAGTGCCAAGCCGAGTATCTGCTCGAGTATCGGCCAGAAGTGGACCAACGCGTTACTAAATTGCTCAATTTGTGAAGCTCTATTCTCTTGAAAAAAAAAAATCATTCAATTTTTCTGAAACTTTAATCATTTGTTTGTACAAGTACGTCACTTCTACCAATTTTTTTCTTACGATGTACGTAAAATGTGTATTAATAAAGTAGTACTCAATTGAACGTACTCTTCAAAGGCTTGAAGACGTCCCATTTAAAGTTAGCGGTGTACTTATTTCCAGTGCGTTATAAATACTTCATACATGCAATTAATCCCAAACATTATTGTTATTTCTAGTTCAAACCTGACAATGACTAATACACCCCAAGAAGCTAGCCAGTGCCGCTGGCGTAGGAGCAAGTGCTGCGTAGGTAAACCGACACTGCCATTAAACACAGTAAAGCTGTTCACACGATATTTTTCACATTTGTCAAGGACGCCGGAGCACAAAATGCAACGATCACAGACGTCATTTCGTCACGATCAAGCCCCGACCCTCCACTATCGACGACCATTTTCGGCTGTCCTCTTTCTACTCATACATTGAAACTCAATGGTTCATTTGGCTCTGAGCACTATGGGACTTAACTTCTGAGGCCATCAGTCCCCTAGAACTTAGAACTACTTAAACCTAACTAACCTAAGGACATCACACACATCCATTCCCGAGACAGGATTCGAACCTGCGACCGCAGCGTCGCGCGGTTCCTGACTGTAGCCGCTAGAACCGCTCAGCCACTCCGGCCGGTGAAACTCAATGGTGTAACAGAAACATTTCCTATTGTTGAAACAGTTTAAAGTTCTTATTTTTGTTTTCTCTATTATTTAATGTGCGTTTTATTAATGTGATTGGGTATTATTATTGATTGATTTTTATTTATGGTTTGGTTTAGCGATTCCTTTTCATTGTTTGCTCCTTTTATTTACGTTGAGTCCTTTTAATTATGTTTGCGGTGGCTATGAAGTATATATTGCTTACTGCTCTCCGTAACGTAAAGAATACGGTTATAACATATGCGTTTCGCAGCAGCAGATCTGGAACTTCTCCACCTGAAATCGCTAAAGATAATTTATCGCTCTGCGGAAATCGATCGGCACAGCCAAGTGCTATGCTATGTCATTGTATGGAATGTGGCGTCTAACTTTAGTTTGTGAAATTATTTAGGTCTTCGGTGAAATATTCTCCACTAATCCCAAAACCGTGTAAAACTGCAGGGTCGCACCATCAAACCACACAACACTTCCGAACGACATACGTCTTTATAATCACTAAATATTTCTTTTGAAATGATAAAGGGTTATGAACTCTACTCACCTGATACTCCTTTTATGCTTTTATATGTATTAATTTTCTTCGATACAATAAAACATAGATTACCGCCTTAATGGCGGCTTCCAACAATCTCTCAATCCGACATATAACATCTGCCTTCCTATGTTCAACGTGGAATAATTATTTCTTTGCCGTAGCTTAATACAGTCTATATATGTTTGTTATCGAGTTCGCACGGAGATGCTTAAATTCCACAGAGTATTTATCTCTCTCGTAGGTATTTTACATTTATCGTAGTATTAATAGTCCGTCGCACTTTATTATGTGAACGCTATGGCAAGTGTGGACGTGTTCGGGGGAAGTCTGGCTCACTGTGGCACACGTAGTCGTCAATGCTATTGTCGTCGTCTAGCGTCGCTGTATTTTATATTTTGAAATATGTGGACGACTCAAACGCTATTACAGAATTACCAATTTAACGTCACCATGTAAGACCGAGTGAAATGTAAAGAAAACAGTTGTTTATGGAGGCTGCCCAGAGGTGTATCGTTACGCCTAGTCCACACCGAGACTCGATGTTTCGCATCTTCATTGCGCGGTTGAATCGAGTCTGTAACAGCACACAGCTGTGATTCAGACCTGCAACGTGTTCCCATGTGCCCAGATGTGTTGCGGGCCTAACGTGATACAAGTCTGAATCCTATTGAGACAGGACTCTCTGAAACAATGTTGCTCAACATGGCAAGTGTGGACGTGTTCGGGGTAAGTTTGGCTCACTGTGGCACACGTAGTCGTCAATGCTATTGTCGTCGTCTAGCGTCGCTGTATTTTATATTTTGAAATATGTGGACAACTGAAACTGTTTTGAAACTAACTGAAGATCTTCAAGTTAACAACTGCCTGTGGGACATCACACTTACCGAACAAAGAAACCGCGACAAACAAGGTCAGGCGTTAAAAAGTTTGTCGAAAAATTTCGCATTTTGATAGCGGAAATGGGAAAAAGTCACAATCTGAAAAGCCAGTTTCGGTGGGAGTACAAGGAATTGGACGAAAGTGTAACTTCTCCCAAAAATGTTCATGATTCGGATATGAACCGTTCACGTTTCTCCTACGTGCTAATCAATTAAGAGAAACTCATAGTACTGGTGTAGGAGAATATAAGGTAAGAGAATATAAAATAAGCTATTGTTATGAGCTTCAACTCATTTTTGTTTTAGTTTGAACAAGGAGAAGGAAAACGTAGTTTATATTTTTCCCAAATAATTTCATTCTGCCAAGGCACTGGACCTTCAGATGATACAAAATAATCTCTAAATTCTTTTCTGATTTCCTGAACTTCATTTGGAGATCTCCTCGGTAAAGTTGCGATTCTTGTATTTCTAATCTCCACGCTCCATGTATAAAGTTCCTATCAGAATATTCGAGAATGGTATCGTAAAAAATTATGCAAATAGGCACTTGCAACATCCACAGTTTTCACTTTACTAGGATGTAGTACTATAGTTTCCCGTAAACCCTGAAATTTCGCGGCCCATGTCCCAAAAACATTTTCAGTAATATGGCGTGCACGACTCAAGCGGTAACTGAATATTCTGTCAGCACGTGCTAATGATCCTTTGTTGTAACCAGGATGTGGCTTCATCAAATTTCGTAACGTAGGAAACGAATCATCTACTACAAACACGAACGGGACGGAGTTTTCTTTCCCTGGCAGTAGGATGGGCTGAGACAAACCCAATGTTCCATTACCTAATTTTTCATAAAGTTTTGTATACTGTACTTAAAGACTCCATCACCAGAAACTCTTCCTTGACACACCACATCCAAGAATAATGAAATTGCAGATGGCATCAGCTACAGTAAGCAGAACAATGCTCAAGTACCCCTTATAATTAAAAAACATACTTTCGCTGTGTTCTGGAACCACACCGTTTTTTTTTTCCTTTTTTAAATTAGAAATAAAAGCGAAGCAGATAGACGCACGTGGACTAGTTCCCAATACATTTCGAGCAGAACTGCCCCTTGTAGTGTGAACAAGAGTCTTTGGCGCGGGACTGTTCCTGAACAGATGGGAAGTATTGAATCGATGCAGCCCCACAACGAAGATCCGCAAAAAGGTACTGGTGTGGACTAGGCTTTACTACACCTTACTTACAGCTGAGGGTTATTAAGCAGACGGTGCAGTAGGTAAGGGAACAGAGGTATCGTTGGGCCTTTTGTTGTTCAAACACCGTGCGTCAGGGGAGGTGCCATTCGAGAGTTAAAGTCTAACGTATATCGCGCATAATTTGTAACTACAGCTAGCGAGACTGTAAACGAACGTTTTAACAGCTTAAGTCGATACGAAAAATAATTCGACACATATAGACGTTCAACGTCAATAGTTTCTCACTAGTGTACGAAAGAAGATTATAGTCGCATTAAGTATCAACCAAAGCAAAACAAGATTGACCACACACTGCCTGAATGAGATTTCGTAAAACAAAAATGGGCTAAAAATGTAACAGTGGACAAATTCACTTGGAACAATACAGACAATGTAAAGTAAACAACATGTGTCACATGAAAATTATGTATCAGTCCCTTAAGAGCCTGCTCGTCATTACCACCTAAATCTCAGACACACTTTGAATAAGAGCCTTGCTTTCTCGTTTGCTTTGCATAAATTTAGTTGCATTTCATGCAATTACACATATCTGGTTATGAAGAACTTTCCATTTTAACTACTGTGTGTGGAGATGGCGATGACATGATATTCAGTAATAAGGTAGAAATGGGGTTGGAACACTCGTTCGGAGTGACACTTGGGGCTCTCGCTGGGATAAGCGGCTTTTCACACATAGCGTACAGGAACACTAAGAATTTGTTTCCAGTCTAGCAGTGTAGCACAGCGTGCTGTAGTCTACAACACGTGTTACTAGGAATTAGTTGCATGACATTTGCATGTGTTTACGCTACAACAATTTTGTCCTCAGTGATCACCCATATAGACTTTGATTCTAAGAATTTCTCGAGGAGAATGCCGCGATGATTTCCTAGAAAAGACATAGCCTTTAGGTAGTATTGTAGATCTTCAGTGGCGAATATTTTACAAATTGCTAGAGACATTTAGCCGATTTTGTTTCGTCTCCAGGAAGCATCACGAGGAGATAATCTTTCTTCGTCACCCATTAAACCTATTTATAATAAAGGGTGTTTATAAATGAATATCGAGGTTTTAACGCTTTATAATATTTATTACATGAAACGTACAGTTATAAATGATATGCCAAATGAAAGAGCAATTGAAACACTTTTACCAAGAACCTTATAAATGTTCAATGTGAGCACCATTTGTCACACGGCATACATCAAGTCTATAGCCCAAGCGCTGAATAGGCCGCAAGGGGCCCAATGACAGGCTTGCTTTGCATGGCCTCCACGTTCACCCGACCTAAAGCCATGCGATTTTTTCCTGTATTTACAAGATTGCCAATGAGTATGAAGTTCATTACAGTTATTTTCAATTATCTTTAATTTCCAATGGCTGTGGCGTTTTCTTCTTCACTGATATTTCTGTTGACCACACAAGTTAGAAATGTTTTTAAGTTTCTGTCACTCTGAAGCCTTTTCAAAGCCTTTCTTAATTTTTTCGCTATTTCCTATCTAACTTTAAAATTAATCGGTCAGACTTATGGCTACGGTAGTCTGCGTCTTCTCCAACATTTTTTATTAATGCGTAACACTGGGATGAATTTTTTATATTAACGGACGAAAGTTGGAACTTTGATAGTGTTAACTATTTATTTAGGACCTATACAATATAGATACTTGTTTCAGAGTTTTACTGACATAAAAATGGTCACCGGCATCATGTATAACTCGTTGCAAGCGATTTGGTAGTCGTAGATGATAGTTCGAGTGGTACGATCCGTTGCCCGACAAATCTCTGTCAACAGTTCTAAAGTGAATGCCATAAAGTGTTCCTTCAGTACAGGAATCAAACTGAAGACACAAAGGGTTAAGTGAGGGGAATGCGGTGGTTGGTGCAGCACTTCCCAGCACCATCGATGGAACAAATCAGTCACAACGTGCGCCGTATGCGTACGAGTAGTCCTGCAAATTTATGGCTGGGTCGTGCAGAAAGTGTCGCTGCTTCTTTCTCTAAGCTGGTAATATGTCGTGTTCCAAAAATGTGCAGCTTAGAAAAAGAAGCCGTGACACTTTCTGCAGGACCCACACATCAATTTGCAGGACTACAAGGGCGCATATGGCGCACGTTGTGACTGATTTTAAATGAAACAACAAGTTTACTGTTACCAGTCACCGTTTTATTTGTTTCCACGACGCGTTTCAAAGGTTTAAACCTCCATCATCGGGTGGATTTACGTTATTTAGTATGACATTTGTGTGTGTGTGTGTGTGTGTGTTGTGCTACGATTTTGGAGGAACGTGTGGCACTGCCTCCAGTGGTCACAGGTTCCTATTCGCTGTCGTAACACATCACATGTATACTGTCACATTGTGACAAGTTCCTCCAAACTCGTAACACAACACACACACATATGTCATACTAAATAATGTAAATCCACCCGATGATGAAGATTTAAACCTTTGAAACGCGTCTTGGAAATAAATAAAACGGTGACTGATAACAGTATACTTGTTTCATTTAATGTCAATAACAGTCACGGTAAAGCCTAACCTAAAATGTTCGCATTTAAATGTGACTGATTTGTTCGATCGATGCGGCCCTACCACACTCCCCGGACCTAAACCCTTCTAAGTGCAAGTTTATTCCGAAATTGAAGGAAGCAGTTAGTGGCATTCGCTTCAGAATTGTTACAGAGATTCTTCAGGCAAAAGATCGCTTCACTCGAACCATCAGCACAACTGGCGCTGCTAAGGGTACCCTACGAGCGACTTTCACATCACCGGCAACGAGTTATACATAATGCCGGTGGCTTCTCTGGAGAACAGTAAAACTTTGAAACCGTCTACTTTGTATAAATTGTAAATAAATAGCTGCCACTATTAATGTTCCAGCCCTCGAAATTATCACTGATTTCACCTTTCAGTGATGTTATTACAATGATGCCTTCCACTGCAATTCCACATCTTGGCGTATGCTTGTTATCGAGCCGCTGGTCGTAGAAGTCTTACAATCGTAGAAGTCCTGAACAGCAGGACAGAATACCCTACTTCTGCAACAGCCTGTCCCGAGGTCCATTACCTAAAGCATCTTGCGCTCCGCAAAAATGTCAAGTCATTCCATCTCCACACGAGTGCCACTCCGCACAACTGTCATGAGCTCACCGCAGCGAGAACGCTCGAAACTGCGCAGGTTGGCAGGAAACAACTGGAACCGTTGCCCCTTCGGATCAAGCTTGTGGAATAGGAGAACTAACAGTAATTTATGTATACAAACACCCAGGATAGATTGCACGCAACCGGTGGTGGCGTGTTTGTCGCTGTTAGTAGTAGTTTATCCTGTAGTGAAGTAGAAGTAGATATTTCCTGTGAATTATTATGGGTGGAGGTTACACTCAACAACCGAGCTAGGTTAATAATTGGCTCCTTTTACTGACCTCCCGACTCAGCAGCATTAGTGGCAGAACAACTGAGAGAAAATTTGGAACACATTTCACATAAATTTTCTCTGCATGTTATAGTCTTAGGTGGAGATTTCAATTTACCAGATATAGACTGGGACACTCAGATGTTTAGGACGGGTGGTAGGGACAGAGCATCGAGTGACATTATACTGAGTGCACTATCCGAAAATTACCTCGAGCAATTAAACAGAGAACCGACTCGTGGAGATAACATCTTGGACCTACTGATAACAAACAGACCCGAACTTTTCGACTCTGTAAGTGCAGAACAGGGAATCAGTGATCATAAGGCCTTTGCAGCATCCCTGAATATGGAAGTTAATAGGAATGTAAAAAAAGGGAGGAGGTTTATCTGTTTAGCAAGAGTAATAGAAGGCAGATTTCAGACTACCTAACAGATCAAAACTAAAATTTCTGTTCCGACACTGACAATGTTGAGTGTTTATGGAAAAAGTTCAAGGGAATCGTAAAATGCGTTTTAGACAGGTAAGTGCCGAGTAAAACTGTGAGGGACAGGAAAAACGCACCGTGGTTCAACAACAAAGTTAGGAAACTACTGCGAAAGCAAAGAGAGCTTCACTCCAAGTTTAAACGCAGCCAAAACTTCTCAGACAAACAGAAGCTAAACGATGTCAAAGTTAGCGTAAGGAGGGCTATGCGTGAAGCGTTCAGTGAATTCGAAAGTAAAATTCTATGTACCGACTTGACAGAAAATCCTAGGAAGTTCTGGTCTTACGTTAAATCAGTAAGTGGCTCGAAACAGCATATCCAGACACTCCGGGATGATGATGGCATTGAAACAGAGGATGTCACGCGTAAAGCTGAAATACTAAACACCTTTTTCCAAAGCTGTTTCACAGAGGAAGACCGCACTGCAGTTCCTTCTCTAAATCCTCGCACAAACGAAAAAATGGCTGACATCGAAATAAGTGTCCAAGGAATAGAAAAGCAACTGGAATCACTCAACAGAGGAAAGTCCACTGGACCTGACGGGATACCAATTCGACTCTACACAGAGTACGCGAAAGAACTTGCCCCCCTTCTAACAGCCGTGTACCGCAAGTCTCTAGAGGATCAGAAGGTTCCAAATGATTGGAAAAAAGCACAGGTAGTACCAGTCTTCAAGAAGGATCGTCGAGCAGATGCGCAAAACTATAGACCTATATCTCTGACGTGGATCTGTTGTAGAATTTTAGAACATGTTTTTTGCTCGAGTATCATATCGTTTTTGGAAACCCAGAATCTACTCTGTAGGAATCAACATGGATTCCGGAAACAGCGATCGTGTGAGACCCAACTCGCTTTATTTGTTCATGAGACCCAGAAAATATTAGATACAGGCTCCCAGGTAGATGCTATTTTCCTTGACTTCCGGAAGGCGTTCGATACAGTTCCGCACTGTCGCCTGATAAACAAAGTAAGAGCCTACGGAATATCAGACCAGCTGTGTGGATGGATTGAAGAGTTTTTAGCAACCAGAACACAGCATGTTGTTCTCAATGGAGAGATGTCTACAGACGTTAAAGTAACCTCTGGCGTGCCACAGGGAAGTGTTGTGGGACCACTGCTTTTCACAATATATATAAATTAGCTAGCAGATAGTGTCGGAAGTTCCATGCGGCTTTTCGCGGATGATGCTGTAGTATACAGAGAAGTTGCAGCATTAGAAAATTGTAGCGAAATGCAGGAAGATCTGCAGCAGATAGGCACTTGGTGCAGGGAGTGGCAACTGACCCTTAACATAGACAAATGTAATGTATTGCGAATACATAGAAAGAAGGATCCTTTATTGTATGATTATATGATAGCGGAACAAACACTGGTAGCAGTTACTTCTGTAAAATATCTGGGAGTATGCCTACGGAACGATTTGAAGTGGAATGATCATATAAAATTAATTGTTGGTAAGGCGGGTACCAGGTTGAGGTTTATTGGGAGAGTCCTTAGAAAATGTAGTCCATCAACAAAGGAGGTGGCTTACAAAACACTCGTTCGACCTATACTTGAGTATTGCTCATCACTGTGGGATCCGTACCAGATCGGGTTGACGGAGGAGATAGAGAAGATGCAAAGAAGAGCGGCACGTTTCGTCACAGGGTTATTTGGTAACCGTGATAGCATTACGGAGATGTTTAGCAAACTCAAGTGGCAGACTCTGCAAGAGAGGCGCTCTGCATCGCGGTGTAGCTTGCTCGCCAGGTTTCGAGAGGGTGCGTTTCTGGATGAGGTATCGAATATATTGCTTCCCCCTACTTATACCTCCCGAAGAGATCACGAATGTAAAATTAGAGAGATTCGAGTGCGCACGGAGGCTTTCCGACAGTCGTTCTTCCCGCGAACCATACGCGACTGGAACAGAAAAGGGAGGTAATGACAGTGGCACGTAAAGTGCCCTGCGCCACACACCGTTGGGTGGCTTGCGGTGTATAAATGTAGATGTAGATGTAGGTATCCTTGGCGTCTACACCTCATCCCGTTAACACCCCACCATATACCTCGGAGATTTTAAGAGCCAACGTACTCAATCGAAGTATAAAGAAAGTGATGGAAATGATGAAGCCATTGTAAATTGGGCAGAAGACAATAGCTTATATTTGGTGTTTGATGCAAAGGATAAAGGAACGTTCG
This sequence comes from Schistocerca americana, assembly GCF_021461395.2. Taxonomy (NCBI): domain Eukaryota; kingdom Metazoa; phylum Arthropoda; class Insecta; order Orthoptera; family Acrididae; genus Schistocerca; species Schistocerca americana. Next base: position 330,602,604 of record NC_060122.1, read on the forward strand.
TTTCAGCAGCTTGCAGACAGGAGTATAATCCCGATCTATGCTTTGTAACAACTAGCGAAAATAAATTACCTCTCCAAAGGTCGCGATTCGTATTACACGATTTTCCACACAGCCAACACTGCCTAATCTTAAGTGAAATAGGGACAAATACCCCATTCGTTTCATCCTTTCCACGACCTACATGGAACTTAGGGAAGCAAAGTGGGATGTATTTGATAAAAATCTGGGGAAATGTCTTGGTTGGATACCCCCAAAAGCAAGAAACTGTGAGAGGCTTGTTGGTGCAATGATAAGTGCAGCAAAGAAGGCAATCTCTAGGGGTTACCGGAAGCGATGTATTCCAGGTTGGAATGAAACTACTGAGAAACAATATGATAGATTTCTAAGAAGCGAGGATGTGGAAACAGCGGATAACCTACCTCATAAGCTCAACACAGCCAGACGAATTAGGTGGACAGAGACTGTTGAGTCACTCAATTTTCAAACATTAAGTAGAAAAGCATCGTCATTACTAAGGAAGTTGGATGGAAACAAAGTTAAAGTAAAGAACAACACTCAAATATCTGCTAACAAGATTGCTTCACATCTACTGTTCACATCAAGATCACCAAGGGATAGAACTCATACCAGATACATCGGGCGCAAACTTACACTGCTCAAAAAGAACACGAAGGAACAATCTGACTTCTCAAGAAGTGTCCTGAAATTTCCGCTGCTCTTAAAACTCTGAAACCCGGAAGATCAGAAGTGACGGAATCCACCCAGAACTACTTCTGAATAGTGGGAACTATGCAAAAAGATGGTTGGCGGATTTTTTTCTCTGCTATTATGATGTCTGGTTCAGTCCCAAAAAAAATGAAGCAATATAAAATCATAGCAATACTCAAGCCGGGCAAGACACCAGACCAGCCTAAGAACTACGGCCCAATCGCACTGTTGAGAACTATTTATAACTTCCTTGATAGAATTCTATACAGTTGGATTAGTCCAGTAATCCTTCAGAATCTTCCTATCGAGCAAGCTGGATTCCGTCCAGGATGGAGTTGCACTTATCAAGTCTTACCTTTAACATCATTTATTGAGCTAGGATACCAAATGAAGCAGAAAACATCAGTTGCTTTCGTCAATCTAAGTGAAGCATATTATACAGTTTGGAGACATGGACTGCTTCATAAATTATTGCAATTTGACCCATGTAAACGGATAAAAAAACTAACTGGCATGTTAACTGGAAAGACATTTATTGTTACTACAGAAAAAGACACTTACCGCCAAGAAGTATTGAATAATGGTTTGCTACAGGGATCCGTCCTTGCTCCTCTCTAGTTTAATCTACATATATCTGATATCCCTCCAACACAGTCCAGTATGTTTGGCTATGGAGACGACTGGGCAATAGCTACACAACACAAGACTTTTGAAAGAACTGAAGAAATCCTAACTTCGGCTCAATATATCTTAAGCCACTATTTCCGCAGATGGAGGTTACAGCCAAATGCAAATAAAACAGACGCTTCATGTTTTCATCTGTCCAACAGTTTGACACACAGAGCTATCGATATCTATTTCGAAGGAGACAAACTCCATCAAAATATGCACCCAGAATACCTTGGGATCGCGTTACATAGGAAATTTTCTTTTAAGGAGCACTTGACACGAACGTGTGCCAACGTCAAAACCACACACAACATTCTCCGTAAACTCTGCGGCTCTCGTTGGGTATCGTGAGCAGACAGTCTCCGGTTTCAGCACTCGGTTTGATAAACCCAGAAGCAAATTATTGTGCGCCTGTCTGGCGTAGTAGTCCACACATAAAAAATTTATACGTACAACTTAAAGAGACCATGCGCATTGTTAGTGGGTCAATACGATCTACTCCCACATACTGAGCCACATTCCACCTCCTGATATGAGACAGAAGAGCGCGCTACTGCGTGAATAGCAGAGGACTGCTAATAACACCGATCTTCCGACAGTGGACGACGCATTCCATGAGTAGCGAAAAAGACTAAGCTCATGACATCCGGCTCTCGTCACAGCCAGGACTCTCATGGAAACTGAATTCAGTCCTATCGATGAATAGAAACGCCGCTGGCAGCAAAACTGTTCCCCACACTGCATGAAGCTACCCAGCATCCAGAAGAAACCCCATGGATTCGAGCAGCCTTGGGCAATTTGGACTATATTGAACGGTATCCGAACGGCCCAAGGACGATGTGCAGACACTCTCTACAAGTGGGGCCAATCTTCGTCACCATCCTGTGAATGTGGCGCAGAACGACAGACAGTTGCTCATTTTGCATCGACACGTCCCGCACATGCCTACAAGGATCCTTTCGAAGATTTCCTCACAGCGACGAGTGATGTTAAAAAATACATAAAAGACCTTGATATCCGACTATAACTGTTGTTATTTATGGTATTTTATGCTGGAGAGCTGTGCTTAAATGTTGATGTGTAGAATTTGTAATCATTAGACAGGGTGGTCCATTGATAGTGACCGGGCCAAATATCTCACGAAATAAGCATCAAACGAAAAAACTATAAAGAACGAAACTCGCCTAGCTTGAAGGGTAAACCAGATGGCGCTACGGTTGGCCAGTAGATAGCGCTGCCTTAGGTCAAACGGATATCAACTGCGTTTTTTTAAGTAGGAACCCTCTTTTTTTATTACATATTCGTGTAGTACGTAAAGAATATGAATGTTTCAGTTGGACCACTTTTTTCGCTTTGTGATAGATGGCGCTGCAATAGCCACAAACGAATAAGTACGTGGTATCACATAACATTCCACCAGTGCGGACGATATTTGCTTCGTGATACATTACCCGTGTTAAAATGGACCGTTTACCAATTGCGGAAAAGGTCGATATCGTGTTGTTGTATGGATATTGCGATCAAAATGCCCAACGGGCGTGTGCTATGTATGCTGCTCGGTATCCTGGACGACATCATCCAAGTGTCCGGACCGTTCGCCGGATAGTTACGTTAATTAAGGAAACAGGAAGTGTTCAGCCACATGTGAAACGTCAGCGACGACCTGCAACAAATGATGATGTCCAAGTAGGTGTTTTAGCTGCTGTCGCAGCTAATCTGCACATCAGTAGCAGACAAATTGCGCGAGAATCGGGAATCTCATAAACGTCGGTGTTGAAAATGCTACATCAACATCGATTGCACCCGTACCATATTTCTATGCCCCAGGAATTGCATGGCGACTACTTTGAACGTCGTGCACAATTCTGCCACTGGGCACAAGAAAAATTACGGGACGATGACAAATTTTTTGCACGCGTTCTATTTAGCGACGAAGCGTCATTCACCAACAGCGGTAACGTAAACCGGCATAATATGCACAATTAGGCAACGGAAAATCCACGATGGCTGCGACAAGTGGAACAGCAGCGACCTTGGCGGGTTAATGTATGGTGCGGCATTATGGGAGGAATGATAATTCGCCGCTATTTCATCGATGGCAATCTAAATGGTGCAATGTATGCTGTAATGTTCTACTGATGTTACTACAAGATGTTTCACTTCATGACAGAATGGCGATGTACTTCCAACATGATGGATGTCCGGGTCATAGCTCGCGTGCGGCTGAAGAGGTATTGAATAGCATATTTCATGACAGGTGTATTGGTCATCGAAGCACCATACCATGGCCCGCACGTTCACCGGATTTGACGTCTCCGGATTTCTTTCTGTGGGAAAAGTGGAAGGATATTTGCTATCGTGATGCACCGACAACGCCTGACAACATGCGTCAGCTCATTGTCAATGCATGTGCGAACATTACGGAAGGCGACCTACTCGCTGTTGAGAGGAATTTCGTTACACGTACTGTCAAATGCATTGAGGTTGACGGACATCATTTTGAGCATTTATGATAGGTTCAGAAAGGTACATGTATCGCAATGGAACAAAGGAAATATTATGTTCAAACCTACCTACGTTCTGTATTTTAATTTAAAAAACCTACCAGTTACCGACTGTTCGTCTAAAATTGTGAGCCATACGTTTGTAACTATTACAGCGCCATCTATCACAAAGCGAAAAAAGTGGTCCAATAAAACATTCATTTTTTAACATTTTTATGCAGCGACAAAACTGACATTGTTTATAGAAGGATATACAGCCTACAGTTGCAGGTTAACTTTATCGTTTGCGTAGGTTTCAACGTTAGTAATAACGTCTTCTGCAGATTTTTTTTTCTTTATTGTGATTTCATACCCCTGCCCCATATGGGCAGGGGAGGGCTGTCAGCAGCACAATCCGCCGCTCTTCAGCCGAGTGACATGACAACTAAAATAAGAATAAAATAATACATACATAAGGAGGTAAAAAAGGGGAACATAAAACAGAGTAAGGGGAGAAAATGGAGGTAAAAATACACTGACATGTAGACGTTCATAGGGGACAGTTAAAAAAAGTCACCAGAAAGTTAAAAAACACAGTTGGCGATTCTTGAAACACAGAGAAGACACTGGATGCGCATGCACAGGTTAAAAGTTGGCCACGGTATTAAAAACACTCCGAAACAACTCACTTAAAACCCACTTGGAGCACACACGACGAAGAATAAAACTACCAGGTGGGACCTGCCGAGGGAAAGGTCAGAGAGGATGGAAAAGGAGGGGAGAGCATGGGGTAGCTGGGGAAGCGGCGGGATGAAGAGAGGAGGGGCAACCGTGGGTTCACGAAGAGGCAGGAGACACATGGGGCGGGAGAGGAAAAGGGAAGACAGGGCAGGAGGGAGCACATAGACACTGAAAGAAGGCACAAGAGATGGAGGAGTAGTAGGAGGGGAAATCCGCTCAGAAGGAGGGAGGGGGATGAGAAGGAGCCCTGAGGAGGAGGCAGGAAGAGGGGGTTAGAGTTGGTAGGAAGGGTAGATGTTAGGGTGAAGCTCATCATCCGGGAGTGGTAGACAGTGGAAGTTGTGTTGGGAAAGGAGATGGAGGGTGTTCTTCTTCAGAAACTGCAACAAGTTAATATTATAATGCGCTAGTAAATTATATTAGATATGGTCATCCTACAGGATGCAATGTGTAATACTTACATAAAATATTATTTAAATGTTTGCCTAAAACAGGCCATGTCCTAAGTCAACTTTATAAAACCAGATGCATAACCATAAGGTTTTGTCACTTCTATTAAACAAGCTGTAGAAAATTCACTTTAAGCCCGTTGTATGGGCCTCGTCGTGTGACTAGAGACTGCGGACCGCGAGGGCTTCGCGGTCTGCCTCACAGAGGGCGGCGCGCATGCGCGAGACATATGAAATCAAACTCTTATTACGCACGTGTCAGATAACCTTTTTGCTGTGAATTAATTTTCTATTTTACTATTGTAAGTTAATTACAGTATCCAGCATGACTAAGTTTTACATTCTACTACAGAGCCTTCTAAACTGACCAAGAAATCTCGTATGAACATGTGTAGGAAAGGATCTATTATTACAGAATCTGTGAGGTCACATGCATTATGAATTTTTGTGAACCTAGTATAGGCTGGAAGCCTTCGAAGTATGCCCTATTTTTTAGATACAGTTGATCGTTCAGTAACTTGCCTCTATCTGTAATTAGGTGTGCATAAATTTGTAGTTCCCCAAGGGTGTCGAGTCTGTATCCCTTGACTTCATGATGTAGTAGCTCTATGTCACGTAAAGGTTTAGGTGTATGAGCCATTTGCACCAGATGTTCCGCAAAGGCTGACCCCCATGTTCCTACGTCCTTTATTGTAAGATGTTCTTTAAACCTTACTTCTATAGCTCTGCCTGTTTGACCTATGGGCAATCATCACACATAATCTTATACACATCTGATTTCGCTGACTTGTCACCGTCTTTGTCAAGGGAATGAACCAAATTTTGCTTTAAACTATTACTCGTCGAGTAGGAAATTAAAACCTGAATTTTTCAACAGGCGCCCTATCTTGTAGGAGACATTACCTATATAAGGAACCGACAACCATTTCTTGGTCTGATCTTGGGTTTGAGCATTTGTGTGCCCATACAACGGGCGTACAGTGAATTTTCTACAGCTTGTTTAATAGTAGAGACAAAACCTTATGGTTATGCATCAAGTTTTATAAAGTTGACTTAGGACATGGCCTGTTTTAGGCAAACATTTAAATAATATTTTATGTAAGTACTACATGTTGCATCCTGTAGGATGACCATATCTGGTTCAAATGGTTCAAATGTCTCTGAGTACTATGGGACTTAACATCTATGGTCATCAGTCCCCTAGAACTTAGAACTACTTAAACCTAACTAACCTAAGGACATCACACAACACCCAGCCATCACGAGGCAGAGAAAATCCCTGACCCCGCCGGGAATCGAACCCGGGAACCCGGGCGCGGGAAGCGAGAACACTACCGCACGACCACAAGCTGCGGGCGATGACCATATCTAATATAATTTACTAGCGCATTATAATATTAACTTGTTGCAGGTTCTGAAGAAGACGTTATTACTAACGTTGAAACCTACGTAAACGATAAAGTTAACCTGCAACTGTAGGCTGTATATTCTTATATATTATACATTCATATTTCTTTACGTACTACACGAATATGTAATAAAAATGGGGGTTCCTATTTTTAAAAAAAATACAGTTGGTATCCGTTTGACCTATGGCAGCGCCATCTAGCAGGCCAACCATAGCGCCGTCTGGTTTCCCCCTTCAAGCTAGACAAGTTTCGTTCTTTGTAGTTTTTTCGTTTGACGCTTATTTCGTGAGATATTTGGCCCGGTCACGATCAATGGACCACCCTGTGAATGTATTGCCATACGATAAATAAATAAATGTAGAATCGCGCAGCTCTTAGGATACAATGCGTTTCTGCTCACGGGCCATGCTATTTTGTGCGAGCTTTACATATTGCTTTGCTTTGAGCTTTACATAGAGGGGGAGGGGGGGGGGGACCTGCTCCCAAATTTATCGACAAAAGTCAGACAACCAAGCTGTCGGAAATTGGCACTGCTGCATAGTTCAGTGGTGGTTGTGTGCGACAAGGTGGTGTTCCGAGCGTCGCGGTCCAACAACTTCTACCTGGCGCTGCTGCTGACGATGCTGTTCCTGTGCGTGCTGCCGGTGGGCTACGCCATCGTGTGGGTGGCGCCGTCGTGGCACTGCGGGCCCTTCTCGAACTACCGGCGCATCTACGAGCTGGTGACGAGCAGCGTGACCGCCGCGCTGCCCGCCTCGCTGCACCGGCCGCTCGAGCTGCTGCTCTCGCCCTCCACCGTCATCCCGCTGCTCGTGCTGCTCATCCTCATCATCTACTACCTGCTGTCGCTCACCGCCGCGCTGCGAGAGGCCAACAACGACCTCAAGGTAGGTTCACGTCGCTGCCACCATTGTCTCCTCCTTCCTTTTCTTTTTTTTCTCAACAGTACTTTGATTGGATGTAGCCCTCCACGACTTCCTCTCCTGTGCGATCCTCTCAACTCAGAGTAGCACTTACACTCAACAAGTCAATTATTTGTTGTACGAGGGCTATCCACAAAGTACATTACGTTTTCGTTTGTGTCCGTTAGGGGCGGGGCTAGCGCGGCCATCTTGGTGTCATGGCATTCCGCCGCTCAGTCGGCATCCTGCCGTGCTAGTGAGAGGTTCGTGCTGTACTCCGTTGAGTTACTGTGGCAGTTTGAAATGTCAGCGTTAATTGAAAATGCCGCGAAGTGTGAAGTGCGTGCTGTTATAAGGTTTCTGATTGCAAAAAACTGTACACCGATAGAAACCTATCGGCAGCTTTGTGAAGTGTATGGGGACAACATAATCACTGAAGGTGGAGTGCGTCAATGGGTCATAAAATTTAAAAATTTAAAAGTGACGAAGAGCGAAGTGGAAGACCCAGCATAGTGACTGCCGAACTTGTCGAAAAAGTCGATGCCACGGTCCGTGAAAACCGTAATTTCACAATAACGGAACTCTCTATGAGTTTTCCACAAATTTCACGAAGTTTGTTGCACGAAATCATTACCGAAAAGCTTGGTTACCACAAGTTTTGTGCAAGATGGATACCAAAAATCTTGACAGAGATTCACAAAAATCAGCGAATGGCTGCAGCGTTAACGTTTTTGGACGCTTACGAGAAATATGGCGACTCATTACTCGATCGCATCGTTACTGGTGACGAAACATGGGTTAAGCATGTGAACTGCGAGACAAAATTGCAGTCAGTGCAGTGGGGGCACACAAATTCCCCCAAAAACCCAAGAAATGCATGCAGACAATGTCGGCAGGGAAGGTGATGGCGACTGTCTTTTGGGACAGAAAAGGTGTGATTTTTGTGGATTTCCTGGAAAGAGGCACTACAATAAACTCTCAAAGGTATTGCAAAACTCTGCACAACCTCAGAAGAGCAATACAAAACAAGCGCAGGGAAAAGTTGGGCTCAAAGATCTTGCTGATTCACGACAACGCCCGGGCCCATACGGCAAATGCCACTCGTGAAGTTCTCGAATCTTTTAAGTGGGAGTTGTTTCCTCATCCGCCGTACAGTCCCGACCTGGCACCGAGCGACTTCCACTTTTTCCCAGCAATGAAGAAGTGGTTGGCTATGCAGCGTTTTGATGACGACGCCGAGCTTCAAGAAGAGGTAACCATGTGGTTGAAGGCGCAGGCGGCCGAATTTTACGACGAAGGAATTTCCATGCTCGGCCATCGCTACGATAAGTGCCTTAATTTAAATGGCAACCATGTAGAAAAGTAGTATTTAAGTGTGGCTTTCATCTGTATATAAAAAAATTTCCAATACTTTATTTATTTTTAATTCCAAAACGTAATGTACTTTGTGGATAGCCCTCGTATGTATTCCAGTCCCTGTCTTCCCCTACAGGTGTTACTCCCTAGAGCTCGCCCATGTACCATGGAAGCTATTCCCTGCTGTCTATGTACATGTTGTATCAGTCTGTCCATTCTGCTCGTATCTTCTCGCCAACTGTGCAGAGAACCACTCTATTTCTTATTTTACCGTATCAAAGCAGTTCCATACTCGGAGAATGAGCATGAGGAAGTAGGTGCAGGAATCCCACTTCACCTTTCTAAACAAGTTCATAGTGTTTGCCGTTGCCTTCTTTCGACCTGTTACGAAGTATCAAGTGTGTACCTGTGTCGTGCAGAACTGTGATGAGTTATTGTGCAACGCACTGTTATGTTTGTATCGCTTCCGATCAATGGAAGGGAGAGGGTGAATCTGAATGTCGGCGCAGAGCCTACTCCTTTTCAGTATTACTGAGATGACCGCTGAGCTTAAGGCCACCATCTGATGTGGGATCACCATCAAGAGTGTCACATGCTCTCCCTTCATGAGACAGTGTGGAGAAGTTTGGAACTTAATGCAAGACAGTGGCGCGAAGACTACCGATTAGGAACTATATGCCATTATCTCTCCCCTCCAGAATTCGAGACGCATTATCTCCTAATGGAGCGCCACAACGCAAACTTACGCTATCAACTTCGACTATGCTGACGTTTTCTTATCTTATCAGTCCAATTAATTTTCAGCATCCTTCAATAGCACAACACACATTCTCTTCTTTTTCTGCATTCCCAAAGCCCATGATTCATTACCATAGAATGCTGTTCTCCAAATGTACTTACCTATAAATTTGTTCTTCAACTTAAGGCCAATTTTTTTTACTAGTAGACTTCTTTTGACCAGAAATGCCCTCTTTGCCTGTGCTAATCTGCTTTTTTTTATGTCCGCCTTTGCTTCCAAGGTAGCAGAATACCTTCATTCCGTCAACTTCGTGATTTTGATGTACATTGGGGTGACGAAAGTCATGAGACTCCTCCTGATATCTTGTTGGACCTCTTTCGTAGTGCAGAAACTCGACGTGGCATGCACTCAACAAGTCAATGACCCCTGCAGAAATACCGAGCCGTGCTGTCTCTTTAGGCGTCCATAACTGCTAAAGTATTGCCGCTACAGGATTTTGTGCACGAAGTGACCGCTCCATCATGTCCCGTACATGTTTGATAGGATTCATGTCGGGCGATCTGAGTGGCTAAATCATTCGCTCTAACCGTCCAGAATGTTCTCCAAACCAATCGCGAAAAATTGTGGCCCGGTGGCTTGGGGCATCGCTGTTTGGCAACATGAAGTCAACGAATGGCTGAAAATGGTCTCCAAGTAACCGAACATAACCATTTCAAGTCAACGATCGGTTCCGTTGGACCAGAGCATCCAGACCATTCCATGTCAACACATCATACACCATTATGGAGCCGCCACCAGCTTCCACAGTGCCTGGTTGACACCTTGGTTCCATGGCTTCGTAGTGTCTGCGCCATACTCGAACCTTACCAACTGAAAAGGCCATTGTTTACAAGTCGTCTAGGGTCCAACCGATATGCTGACGAGCCCAGGAGAGGCTCTACACACGACGTTGTGCTGTTAGCGAAGGCACTCGCGTCAGTCATCTGCTGCCATGACCCATTAAAGCCAGATTTCGCCACACTGTCCTAACGGATGCGTTCGTTCTACGTCCCACATCGATATCTGCGGTTATTTCACGCACTGTTGCTCGTCTATTAACCTTGACAACTCTACACAAACGCCGCCACCTCGGTCTTCAAATAAAGGCCGTTGGCCACTGCGTTGTCCGTAATGAAAGGTAATGCCTGGAATCTGGTATTCTCGTCACACGCTTGACGCTGTGAATTTCGAAATATTGAACTGCCTAATGATGTCCAAAATGAAATGTCCCATGCGTCCAGCTCTAAGTACCTTTACGCGTTCAGAATCTGTTAATTCTCGTCGTGCGGCCATAATCACCTCAGAAACGTTGTCACATGAATCACCTGAGTAGAAACGACAGCTCTGCCAGTACACTGCCCTTTAATACTTCATGTATGCGATACTACCGCCATCTGTGTATGTGAGTATCGCTATCCCATGACTTTTGTCAAATTTGCAAGAGTTATCATCAGTCTGCTTTCTGCAAGTCCTCATAACTTTAGCCTTTCTTATGTTTACTCTCAGCCCATAGTATACTCATTAGCCTTCCATTCCATTCAACAGGTCCTGCAATTCTTCCTCACTTTCGCAGACAAGGGCAATATCGGCAGCCAATCTTATCACTGATATCCTTTGACTGAATATTAACCCTTATCATGAATATTTCTTATATTTCTGTCATTCTTCTTGGATGTATAGATTAAACAGTAGGGTCGAGAGACTGCTTCACTTATACCATTTCTAATTTTCAAGTACTTCCTTCTCGATCTTCCGACACTATTTTTCTCTCTCCGTTCTTGTAAATTTTGTGTATTACCCGTCTATTCTGTAGCTTACGTCTATTTTTCTGAGAGTGTCGAACATGTCACACGATTTTATATTATCGAACGCTTTTTCTAGGTTGACAAATTCTATGAAGACCCTTTGTGCTGCTCGAGTAGCAAGTCTAGTTTAGGTAATAGCGTCAGCTGACAGAACAATCTATATGGGGCGATCAGATGAAAACAAGACGGATGGGTAAATAGTAAGCAAACTGTTTATTATCTAATCGCCAAAACCGTTAATACATTAATCCCACTGTGTGATGATACAGTCAGCGCCTCCGCGGAAAAATATTTGCGGTTGTCTGGGGAACCATGGTTGTACCGAGGCGTGTACCTCTTCGTCCCAAGAGCCCAAAAAAATGGGCGTGACATAGGGAGAAATCGGGACTGCTTGGAGGGTGTGTAAGGGCTTCTCAACACAAGGTTGTTTCAAAAACGTTGCAGAAGTGCCACTAGGAAGTCCCTACACGTCCTCCATACAGTCCCGATCCCTCAGTGTCCGATTTCCATATTTTTGGAGCTCTGAAGAAACACATTCGTCGTGGCCGGCCGAAGTGGCCGTGCGGTTAAAGGCGCTGCAGTCTGGAACCGCAAGACCGCTACGGTCGCAGGTTCGAATCCTGCCTCGGGCATGGGTGTTTGTGATGTCCTTAGGTTAGTTAGGTTTAACTAGTTCTAAGTTCTAGGGGACTAATGACCTCAGCAGTTGAGTCCCATAGTGCTCAGAGCCATTTGAACCAAACACATTCGTCGACGTCTACTTGTCTATGAAGGGATTGGCCACCTCGTATCGCAGTGGTATCAGTGTGTTAACAGTTGTGGCGATTACTTTGAAATAATTTACGGTTTATTTTTTTTATGTGCCTAGTTTTCATTTGCCTGGCACTGATATGTTACTAAGCAACTATTCCGGCACCCAGAACCATTTTTGCCTACCTTACGGCTTTCAGGGGTAACAAAAATTTGATTTTCAATATTTGATGTAATTATTGACCGAATTTAAGGACTTAATATGCTCTCACAACGCACCTATTAAGAGGTATACTCATATGTTAAAAGTTTAACACAATAAGACACGTACTACAGTTAGAAACTATGCGTTTTTCTTGAGGTAGCTTATTCGAAGGCGCGCATAAGTTCAAACATTACCTAAACTTCTTCTCGCTGTCACTTCTCATCACACGATGAAAGTAAAAAAGTTTATCACTTGCTAATTTTCACTGTTGATACAGTAAAATATTAGCATCAGACATAACTTTTTAATTTATTACTTCTTCAGTGCAAGAGCTATTCCCTGTACAGTTTTCAGACAAAATCCAAATATATCACTGAATGTACCTGCAAAATTGTATCAATGTTCATCATTTAGTTCGGGAAATATGGCGTCATAAACTTTGAGCTGCGTGGAAAACGAGTATTGCTTAAAATGGCGCGCATTAAAATTTCAACATCAGGCATGACGTTTTAATTTATTACTTCTTTATTACTCTAGTCGGAACACACTTTGAAGACGGTATCTACATATATCACTGAAGGTACCTGCAAAATTATATCATTGTACAACACGTAGTTCAGGAGATATGACGTCATAAACATTGAGATGCGTGGAAAACTAGGTTTTGCTTAAAATGGGGTGCAAATTACCCAGACTATAATCATCCAATGTTTCGTTATGAGACCGCTTAGCGACCTCCAGCAAATTTTAAGAATACTTTTTAGTCTTTACCAAACTTTTCCGCACTTATGTGATTAACGTCAAATATTTTGCTCATTAACTCATTTGCAATCAGACTTTTTTTTATACAGGGTGCGGCGCGGGAACTTTCTTACTTGAAACACGATCCACACAACGGCTGTTACTCATTCTTGTGTCATGTTGAGCGTATTCAATAGGTTAGTTTAGCAGCGATCGTGCAGTGGACGAGAGATGAGAGCTCGTTCACCACTTATTTTTCCATTGCCCATTCGGTCATCGCAACCCAGCGACAATCAGCGAACAGTTTAATATCGCGCCTACAGTCCGTGTTCTTTATTGCAAATCGATTGTTATCTGGGTAGACATGCTTACGGATACTGAGAGTGTGCAAAAAGAGAAACAGTGTGCAAAAAGAGAAACCAGGACCTTCAAGAACCCACCAGTACATTAGAAAACACCGAGTGAAAACCCTAAGCGATCTGCACGCAAACATGCAGCTGTTCGTGCACTTACTGATCGTACAGTGAGACGAATCTTTCGTGAAGACTTGAAACTTCATACATAAAGACTGGCACTGGTGGACACACTTAATCCACGCAATTTTGTTTCACGGAAAAATGCACGCGGAGCCCTGATCTAAAACCTCCCTCATGTCGCCCTTATGTTCTTCAGCAATGTGGCACATTTGCATTTGTATGAAGGCGTGATTAAACAAAACATCCGGTATAGGAGTGGCACGAACCCCCTAGAATTTCATGAGCAGCTTCTGCATACAGAACGTGTCATTGTTTGGTGTGCATTATCAAACATGACATTATTGGCCCATCGTCTTTTGAACAGATCGATAGGGCAGTCACGGTCACTTATGAGATGATTGAGGAGGTTTTTTTTTGTTTCAGAACTCGAATGAAAGTGGCGCATGTGTGGTTCCAACAATATGACGTCATAGCTCACTCGGCACGAACGTGGGTGACTGTCTTGCGCGGAGACTTCCTCGAACATCTCTTTGATGGGCGATCTTCAGTGCCAGCACTCTCGCCGAATTTAGCCCACTCCAATTTTTTCTTATGGAACCATCTCTAAATCACTGGTGCATCCCAGTCGCCCACGGACCCTGGGTAAGCTGAGGAACAACATTCGTGCTGCCATTATCAACATAGACAGAGTCGCTGGACAAAGTGGACCAAAGCTTACGATTTCGACTGTCCTAATGCAGTGAGCAGAACGGATGCCACCTTCAAGATATCGTTTTCAAAACCTAATGAAATAAAAGTTTAAATATACTTCCATGTAAGGAAAAGAGAATTCAGTTGCTATCTCCAATGCGTCTTGTTTTCAAACAATGGAAAATCCGCGACGGAATGTAACAGTATTTTGGCTCAAATGGCTCTGAGCACTATGGGACTTAACTTCTGAGGTCATCAGTCCCCTATAACTTGAACTACTTAAGCCTAACTAACCTAAGGACATCACACACATCCATGCCCGAGGCAAGATTCGAACATGCGACGGTAGCGGTCGCGCGGTTCCAGGCTGTAGCGCCTAGAACCGCTCGGCCACTCGGCCAGCCTAACAGTATTATGAAAAGGATAGTTGCTACTCACCATATAGCAGACATACTGAACTACATATAGGCATAACAGCAAGACTGTCACAAATAAGCTTTTGGCCAACAAGGCCTTTTTCAAAAATAGATGACAGGCACACGCATTCATGGAATAGAACTCACAGACATGTGACCACAGTCTCTAGCAGCTGAGGCCAGACTACGATCACTAGCAGCAGTGCATGATGGGAGAGGCAACTGGGTGGCGGCGAGGAGAAGGCTGGGGCATGGAGGAGGAAGGATAGCACGGTAGGGGTGGGGGACAGTGAAGTGCTGCTGGGGAGCGTGCGGGGACGAGGGGGTATGGCAGCTAAGTGCAGTCGGGAGGTTAGACAGAAGGCGGTGGTGAGATTGGGGGGGGGGGGGGGGGGAGGGGGGTAGCAGAAAAGACAGCTGCTGCTGCTATAGACCGGCTTCAGCTGCCAGAGACTGTGGTCATGTGTGTTTGAGTGGTGTTTGCGTCAGTGTGAGTGTGTGTCTGTCCTCTATTTTTGACAAAGGCGTTGTTGTTCGAAAGCTTATTTTGTGACAGTCTTTTTGTTGTGCCTATCTGCGACACATCATCTCCACTATATGGTGAGTAGCAACTATCCTTTTCATAATATTGATACTTCTTGTTTTATGATATTTTATAATGTTCCCGCGCTGCTCCCTGAACATGGGAGTTCAGTTCTTTAAAGAAACGGAGATTTACAGGTGTACTAGGGTTGGGTTGTTTGGGGGGAAGAGACCAAACAGCGAGGTCATCGGTCTCATTGGATTAGGGAAGGACGGGGAAGGAAGTCGGCCGTGCACTTTGAAAGGAACCATCCCAGCATTTGCCTGGTGCGATTTAGGGAAATCACGGAAAACCTAAATCAGAA
Source organism: Schistocerca americana (assembly GCF_021461395.2). NCBI lineage: Eukaryota > Metazoa > Arthropoda > Insecta > Orthoptera > Acrididae > Schistocerca > Schistocerca americana. The sequence continues at coordinate 330,618,069 of NC_060122.1, forward strand.
TGGCCGGACGCGGGATTGATCCGTCGTCCTCCCGAATGCGAGTCCAGTGTGCTAACCACTGCGCCACCTCGCTCGGTAGGTGTAGTAGAAACGAGCACCAAGCAGATGAGTGGTCTGGTAGTTATGTGCCGTTGTCTTGCGTGGCAGGTGCAGCTGCGGCGCGAGCGCACGGAGGAGCGGCGCAAGGTGTTCCGCATGGCGGACCGCCGGCTGGACGGCGGCGCCGCAGCGGCAGGCGACGCCGCCACGCCGTTCGCCCGCTGGCGCCGCGCGCTTCCCGCGGCCGCCGCCGCCGCCACGGCCGCTGCCGGGACAGACCACCAGCTGCGCGGAAACGGCGCGCTGCCCGGCGGCATCACCGGTAGCGGTGAGCTTCCGTCCGCTCTTCTTCCTGCTTGGCTTCGTCTTGTAACGGTCTTCCTGCGAGGACATCTAAGAAACAAATTGAAAAGTTACTTAATATTGAGCAACTTAGCTTTAGAAATTGGTGCACCTGCCTAATATCGTGTAGGGCCCCCGCGACCACACAAAAGTGTTGCTACACTGTGGTTTGGGGAATACGGAAGTGTCAGATTCCACCCTTCTGCTTTGACCCATGACGTCATCAATATGGCGGAAATGGCTACTCTAAATGTCTCCAATATGGCGCCTATGATATCACTACATACACACAGCAACAAACGCGAAAATACGTATAAATAAGACATTATCTCCCTCCAAAAATACAGTCAAACTAACGGGACAACCGCGGGAAATTGGGGGTTTTACGAAGAGGACAAGCTAAATATAACAGTAAAAGAAGAAACACACCACGATCCCAAAACACACAAGATGACGAACAAAAAAAAATTTACAAAATCTACGGCAATCGGACACTGATCTTGACCTACATAGGTCAACGGCAGCTGACGATACCAAAACACCAACACCTACAGCAAAAAACTACGGAAATTGGAATCAGACATTTCCCTCGACACCAGCTGACGGTACCAAAACACCTATACCTACACATAAAAATACAAAAAATGAAATCAGTCATTTCCCTTGACCTATATAGGTCAACTATAACTACTGATATGAAAAAACCAACACCTATAACTACAAAAAACAAAAACAAAACCACAACACCTCAAAAATTAAAATTTATAACATCCCTACGTACATTAAAACACATTCAATACACAATAAATACACAAAACATTGCAACTCGAGAAAAATAGACCCCAAAAACAATTACTTATCACCAACAAATTTCGGCCGGCCATCCCACACGCACACAGAGGACGCCATCAAACAAAACAAGACGACATCTACAAACGCAACCAACTCAAACTCCGCTGTCCATAAATCGGGGGTGGATATCTCTTCTGAACAGCACGTTGCAATGCATCCCAGATATGCTCAATAATGACAGTGTCTGCGGAGATTGGTGGCCAGCGGAAGTGTTTAAGGTCAGAAGAGTGTCCCTGGAGCCACTCTATAGCAATTGTGGACGTGTGCGGTGTCGCATTGTCCCACCGGAATTGTCCACGTCCGTCGGAACGTACAACGGACATGAATGGATGCAGATGATCAGACAGGATGCTTAAGCACGCGTCACCTGTCAGAGTCGTATTTAAACAAATCAGGCGTCGCATATTACTCCAACTGCACACGCCCTACATCATTACAGGGTCTCTACCAGCTTGAACAGTCCCCTGCTGAAATGCAGGATCATAGATTTATGAGGTTGTCTCTATACACCTACAAGTCCATCCGTTCGAGAAAATTTGAAACGAGTCTCCTCCGACCACGTAACATGTTTCCAGTCATCAACAGTCCAATGTCAGTGTTGACGGGCCCAGGCGAGGCGTAAAGCTTTGTGTCGTGCAGTCATCAAGGATACACGTGTGGGCCTTCGACTCCGAAAGCCGATATCAATGACGTTTCGTTGAATGGTTCGCACGCTGACACTTGTTGATGGCCCAGCACTGAAATCTGCAGCAATTTGCCGAAGGCTCTCACTTCTGTGACGTTGAACGATTCTCTTGGTCCCGTTCTCGCAGAATCTTTTTCCGGCCGCAGCGATGTCGGATGTTCTACCGGATTCCATGTATTGACGGTACACTCGTGAAATGACATGTCGGAAAGAACAGACACCATATCCATATAAGTATATAGTTCTGGCAGCACCAGCCATGACCTTCTTCTGTGCGGATGCACACATATTCCCCGAACTCTTATGGGACTTGGTAAGAATGTCTTCCACGAGTAATGAGTATGTTGGGGTGAGATACTACGAATGCAGTGTGTGGACATACAAGGTGAGAATGTGGGTCTCGCGGGAGGCGTGCGCGAGATAGTCCCTGCAGTCGCGCTATTTTCTGTGCCCTCGGTGGCTCAGATGGATACAGCGTCCGCCCTGTAAGCAGGAGATCCAGGGTTCGAGTCTCGGTCGGGGCACCCATTTTCACCTGTCCCCGTTGATATATATCAACGCCCGGTAGCAGCTGAAGGTATTAATATTATTATAATTTCGTTCTAGATGGCTGCAGGTCATCAATGTCCGAAAGAACAGACACCAAATCCATATACGTAACATGTAAAAGTCCCTAGTACTTGAAGTGTAGATGAAGAAGAAAAAAAAAATTATGCACAGTCTATCCAGAGAATTGCAGGTGACCTCAGTGCAGTAGCTACGGTGGCAACTTCAACTAACAACAGTAAACAACATATGTGCACTCGACCAGTCAGTTGCGAGTAGGCACTCCTAAGTAGTGAACGTGAAGCCACAGTGTGTCAGCGTCGTGGTACTACAAATTGCAATGAAGCAACACCTCTGAACCAAGTTTTCAAGATATTCTGTGCAATGTTTTGAAGAAAAGTGTGCGCAAAGTTTGTCCTGCATCTCTCGACTCCCAAGCAAAATAACGATACGTTGACGCTTGCGGCGTCGTGATTTATACGCAAAACGAAGACTGTTCTTTTCTGTGGAAAATCATCAAGGGTGACGAGACTTGGCGTCATCAATTCGAACGTAGCACAAAACTAAGAAGTGTAGAAATCCACATGAAGGGTCAAGGCTTTGACGACATAACCCAAAGAAAGACTTTTCTGTTTCGCATGGCTGTATGAACGTTCTGTGCCTTGCACTCAAGTGGGGGGAAACTACGTAGAACATCTGAAGCATTAAAACTACTATCTCCTTCTCTGGTTTTTAGTATTATTATTATTATTAATCCGGGCCCGAAACTTTTTCAGCTGACGGAGGATGCATATGTTAGTAAGATCGTTTAGTTGTATATTGCATGGTAGGATATGCTAGTCTGTGTAAGAACGGCCCACTTTGTTGGTGTATGCTGTTAATTATGGGAAGACAGGCCAAGTAGAGGAGGACTCGCGATCTTAGGATTTCGTACAAACTTAATTAATCGTACAGATAGTTTATCTACAGGTTTTGATGAGCGAGTTTGCGAGTGTGAAAATATGCCACATAAACGACAGTATCTTTTACTGCTTTGACTTAGGAGCTTAACTTTTTTACACCGCTAAGGGACCGTAGATCTTACTATTCGACATAAATTTCAGATTGATACCTCTATCCGCTCCTAAGAAAAAGGGGTCCTCACAGTCGGAAAGACAAACAGGACAACAAATTGATTCTATAGGGGTTCCGTTTCCACCTCGTTGAGGTACGGAACTCTAAAAATCATTAAAAATTTTCCTAGACTGGAAGCATTGTAAACATATAACACTGGTTTCGGTGTGGGGCGGCGGTGGGGTGAATGGACTGCTGTGGCCTGTTGTGGGATTGTGAATCACTGAGGGCTACGGCGGGGATGAAGCCTCTCTGTCTTTTCTAGGTCCCCAGTTCCATACAATACAACTGTACACATGTGAGATTACTCGCTATCCAGTCAGATTATTGCGACCACTTGTCAAAAGCCTGAATAACCACTTTTTGCAGTGCGGGTCACTGTGAGACGCGCAGGAACATGTTCTGGAAATTACCGACAAGGATATGGGGCCATGGCGACTCTAGTGACGTGACCAGCAGCGATAGGTTTCTCGGCTGAAGATCCAAGGGGCGAACAGCCCGATCGATGTGGTTCCACTGGTTCTCCATCGGATTTAAATCCGTGGAGTTTGGTGGCCAGGGGAGTACGATAAACTCATCCTGGTGGTCTTCGAACCAGGCACGATGCTGCGAGCTGTGTAACACGTTGCGTTGTCCTGCCGGTAAATGCCATCAGGCCGAGGAAAAACAAACTACATGTAGGGGTGGACATGGTCCCCAAGGCTAGATGCTTATTTGTGTTGATCCATTGTGCCTTTCAGAATGATGAAAACATTCCCCAGACCATAACGTTCCTTCCGTCAGTATGGACTCTTTCGACGATTGTTGCAGAGTTTTTGCTTTCAGACGTTTCATGCCGTACACACCAAAGGCCATCTGTCCGATGGAGCACTTGAAAAATCCACCTGTCCCTACTTAATAAATGCCCAGTTGTGATATTGGCGTGCAAATTCCAGCCTTCGACGCCGACGAACAGCATTCAGCATGAGTGCATGAACCAGGAGCTTGCTGCTGAGGCGTATACGCAGCAACATTCGCTGAATGGTCGTTGAGGAGACATACACTACTGGCCATTAAAATTGCTACACCACGAAGATAACGTGCTACAGACGCGAAATGTAACCGACAAGAAGAAGATGCTGTGATATGCAAATGATTATCTTTTCAGAGCATTCACACAAGGTTGGCGCCGGTGGCGACACCTAAAACGTGCTGACATGAGGAAAGCTTGCAACCGATTTCTCATACACAAACAGCAGTTGACCGGCGTTGCTTGGTCAAACGTTGTTGTCATGCCTCGTGTAAGGAGGAGAAATGCGTACCATCACGTTTCCGACTTTGATAAAGGTCGGATTGTAGCCTAGCGCGATTGCGGTTTATCGTATCGCGACATTGCTGCTCGCGTTGGTCGAGATCCAATGACTGTTAGCAGAATATGGAATCGGTGGGTTCAGGAGCGTAATGCGTAATGCCGTGCTGGATCCCAACGGCCTCGTATCACTAGCAGTCGAGATGACATGTATCTTATCCGCATGGCTGTAACGGATCGTGCAGCCACGTCTCGATCCCTGAGACAACAGATGGGGGCGTTTGCAAGACAACAACCATCTGCTCGAACAGTTCGACGACGTTTGCAGCAGCCCGGAATATCAGCTCGGAGACCATGGCTGCGGTTATCGTTGACGCTGCATCGCAGAGAGGAGCGCCTGCGATGGTGTACTCAGCGACGAACCTGGGTGCACGAATAGCAAAACGTCATTTTTTCGGATGAATCCAGGTTCTGTTTACAGCATCATGATGGTCGCCTCCGTGTTTGGCGACATCGAGTTGAACGCACATAGGAAGCGTCTATTCGTCATCGCCATACTGGCGTATCACTCGGCGTTATTGTATGGGGCGCCATTGGTTACACGTCTCGGTCGCCTCTTGTTCGCATTGACGGCATTTTGAACAGTGGAGGTTACATTTCAGATGTGTTACGACCCGTGGCTCTACCCTTCATTCGATCCCTGCGAAACCCTACATTTCAGCAGGATAATGCACGACCGCATGTTGAGGTCCTGTGTGGACCTTTCTGGATACAGAAAATGTTCGACTGCTGCCCTGGCCAGCGCATTCTCCAGATCTCTCACCAATTGAAAATGCCATACAAACTCTGTTTGACTCAATGCCCAGGCGTATCAAGGCCGTTATTACGGCCAGAAGTGGTTTTTCTTCGTACTGATTTGTCAGGATCTATGCACCGAAATTGCGTGAAAATGTAATCACAAGTCAGTTCTAGTATATTATATTTGTCCACTGAATACCCGTTTATCATCTGCATTTCTTCTTGGTGTAGCAATTTTAATGGCCAGTAGTGTAGTTGGTAGCCCCTCCGTGTATCTGGTGGTCAGTTGCTCCATAGTTGCTCGATTATTGGGCCGTACACATCTCTGCAGCCGACGTTCATCCCTGTCATCTATGGGTCTGGGTGCTCCATAGTTGCCTCTAAGTATTTTTGGGTAGCACAATTTTGCACGGTATATTTTACGCGTGGCGGCATACCAACAGTTTACAAACTTAGTCGCTTTGGAACGCTACCACCCTTGGCCCAAAAGCAAATGCTCACGTCGTTTTGGACGTCAGATAATTCCCTCCATTTCCACATTACGGCGACGACTGCAGCGTTTTCGAAGTTCCCCCGATACGCTTTATATTCCCTCCACTCGTAGTGCTGCCACTTGCAGTCTGTGAGAGGTTATTGCTGAACGTAGACAGCGGTCACATTAATGTGGCTGGAGCTTGTAGATGCTCCTGCAGAGCTGCTTCTACATCTACGTGGTTACTCTGCAATTCACACTTATGTGCCTGGCAGAGGATTCATCAAACCATTTTCATACCACTTCTCTACCATACCACTCTCAAATGGCGCGTGGGAAAAAGGAACACCTAAATCTTTCCGTTCGAGCTCTGATTTCTCTTATTTTATTATGATGACCATTTCCCCCTACGTAGGTAGGTCAACAAAATATTTTCGCGTTCGGAAGAGAAAGCTGGTGATTGAAATTTCGTAAATAGATCTCGCCGCAAAGAAGACAGCCTTTGTTTCAGTGACTGCCACCCCAACTCGCGTATGATTCCAGAGACACTCTCACCCCTATTGCGCGATAACACGAAACGAGCTGCCATTCTTTGCACTTTTTCGATTTCTTCTGTCAATACTACCTGGTAAGGATCCCACACCGCGTAGAAATATTCCAGCAGAGGACGGACAAGTGTAATGTAGGCTGTCTCTTTAGTGGGTTTGTCGCATCTTCTAAGTGTTCTGCCAATAAAGCGCAGTCTTTGTTTCGCCTTCCCCTCAATATTGTCTATGTGGTCTTTCCAATTTAAGTTGCTCTTATTGTAATTCCTAGGTATTTAGTCGAATTGACAGCCCTTAGAATTGTGCGATTTATTGTATACCCAAAACTTATCCGATTTCTTTTAGTACCCAAGTGGATGACGTCGCACTTTTGTTTAGTGCCAATTGCCACTTTTCACACCATACAGAAATTCTTTCTAGATCATTTTGTAACTGTGATTGATCGTCTGATGATTTTAGTAGACTTTAAACTACAGCGTCATCTGCAAACTAAGGGGGCTGCTCAGATTATCACTTAGATCATTTATGTAAATCAGGAACAGCAGAGGGCCTATGACACTACCTTGTTGAACGGCAGATATCACTTCTGTTCTACTCGATGATTTACCATCTATCACTACGAACTGTGACCTCTCTGCGAGGAAATCTAGGAATATGGAATCGATCTGAGGTCCCTTGTAGACAGCACTCTTTACCTCATGGGAATAAGTAACTAGCTGCGCTGCACAAGAACGATATTTTCCGAATCCGTGTTGGTTATGTATCAATAAGTCATTTTCTTCAAGGTGATTCATAATGTTCGAGTACAGTATATGTTGCAAAATCGTACTGCAAATTGAGGTCAGTGATATGGGTCTGTAATTCAATGGGTTACTCCTATTTCCTTTCTTGAATATTGGTGTGACCTGTGCTTCTTTCCAGTCTTTAGGAACAGACTTTTCGTCAAGTGAGCGATTGTAAATGATTGCGAAGAAAGGCTGCATACTCTGAAAGGAACCTGATTGGTATAGCATCTGGACCGGAAGAGTTGCATTTCTTAAGTGATTTGAGTTGTTTCGCAACAGGTAAGATATCTACTTTTATGTCACTCATGCTAACAGCTGTTCGAGTTTCGAATTCTGGAATATTTACTTCGTCTTCTTTCGTGAAGGAATTACGGAAAACTGTATTTAGTAACTCCTCTTTAGTGGCACCATCATCGGTAACATTTCCATCACTATCGCGCAGTGACGGTATTGACTGTTTTTTGCCACTGGTGTACTTAACATACGACCGGAATCCCTTTGAATTTTCTACCATATATTGAGGGGCAACGGCCTTGCCGCAGTGGATACACCGGTTCCCGTCAGATCACCGAAGTTAAGCGCTGTTGGGCGTGGCCGGTACTTGGATGGGTAACCAGCTGGGCTGCCATGCGCTGTTGCCATTTTTCGGGGTGTACACCCAGCCTCGTGATGCCAATTGAGGGGCTACTATACCGAATAGTAGCGGCTTCGGTCAAAGAAAACCATCATAACGACCGGGAGAGCGGTGTGCTGTCCACCCGCCCCTCCACATCCGCATCCTCAGCTGAGGATGGCACGGCGGTTGGATGGTCCCGGTGGGCCACTTGTGGCCTGAAGAAGGAGAGCTACCATATTTTGAGACAATGTTCCATTGCGGATACTATTAAAAGCATCTCGCATTTACGTCCGCACTAAATTTCGAGCGGTTCTACGCGCTGCAGTCCGGAACCGCGCTGCTGCTGTGGCCGCAGGTTCGAATCCTGCCTCGGGCATGGATGTGGTTCAAATGGTTCAAATGGCTCTGGGCACTATGGGACTTAACTTCTGAGGCCAAAAGTCCCCTAGAACTTAGAACTACTTAAACCTGAGTAACCTAAGGACATCACACACATCCATGCGCGAGGCAGGATTAGAACCTGCGACTGCAGCGGCCCCGCGGTTCCAGACTGTAGCGCCTAGAACCGACCGGCCACTCCGGCCGGCGATGTGTGTTAGGTTAGTTAGGTTTAAGTAGTTCTAAGTCTAGGGGACTGATGACCTCAGATGTTAAGTCCCATAGTGCTTAGAGAAATTTTTTTTTTTTTTTTTTTTTTTTTTTTTTTTTTTTTTTTTTAATTTCGAGCTTCCGTGAAAGTTAGCCAGTCTTGGGGATTTTGCTTTCTTCTGAATTTGGCATGCTTTTTTCGTTGCTTCTGCAACAGTTTTCTAAAGTGTTTTGTGTGCCATGGGTATGCATACGCTGTGTTAGTCATATACTGTTTTGAGTAGTGAAGCGTTACGGTGCTGCGTTGCTGGCAGACCTGCTGGCGAGGTTGGTGAAGCGCACGCTGCGCATGTCGTCGGCGACGTCTGAGGAGGACGCGGCCACGTCTCCGCCGGCGGGCTGCTCGGCGCTGCCCGAGATCCGCATCAGCGCCTCGCCGGACCCCAACGCCGCGGCCGCCGCCGGCGACGCCGACGCGGACGGCGGGCAGCGGCAGCGCAGGCGCCAGCGGGCAGAACCGCAGCAGCACGTAAGCACAGCCGTCCTCTGCTCGCGTCACAACAGCTGTCACCGCGGAGGTTCCCTACCCCGTCTCACTTCTCAAAGCAACTGACACGCTTCTGTGCACTAACTTCGCGTCGACAGGCGACAGCAACTTTGCTTCGTTTTCCTGTTTCTGTTACTTCTGCATCCTCGTACTAATTGTTGCAAGAGCTACAGAGATTACACAAAACAATAAGAAAATATAGTTATAGCAGTCATAAAAGCTGCCCATCTGTGTGTCTAAAGCAGGTCGCACAATATATGGCGCACATTGAAAATTTAATAATAAGTTTATAACTTACAAGGGAACCTCCCCATCGCACCCCCCTCAGATTTAGTTATAAATTGACACAGTGGATAGGCCTTGAAAAACTGAACACAGATCAATCGAGAAAACAGGAAGAAGTTGTGTGGAACTATGAAAAAAAAAGCAAAATATACAAACTGAGTAGTCCATGTGTAAGATAGGCAACATAAAGGACAACGATAGCTGATGAGCGTTGTGGTCTCGTGGTTAGAGTGAGTAACTGCGGAATGGGAGGTCCTTGGTTCGAGTCCTCCCTCGAGTGAAAATTTTGCTTTCTTTATTTTCGCAAAGTTACGATCTGTCCGTTCATTCATTGACGTCTCTGTTCACTGTAATAAGTTTAGTGTCTGTGTTTTGCGACCGCACCGCAAAACCGTGCGATTAGTAGACGAAAGGACGTGCCTCTCCAATAGGAACCGAAAACATTTGATCGCAAGGTCATAGGTCAACCGATTCCTCCGCAGGAAAACACGTCTGATATATTCTATACGACACTGGTGTCGGCATGTGCGTCACATGACAGGAATATGTTGTCGACCCACCTAACTTGTACACTTGGCGAATGGGTAAAAAGATTCTTCTACCTTGCCCGATTTAGGTTTTCTTGTGTATGTGATAATCACTCCAAAAAAAGTTATGAAAACATAAGAGTTAGTCACATAAACTGCATCAAATGAATGCAACAGTTTCAGAGTCGCACAGTTTTCCCTGTGCTCTGTCAAAACATATGTTTTTTACGTTTTCTAATGTTTCCGTGCGTAGACCGTCAAATTCTGTATATATCCAAGCAAAAACATGTCCTGGAATTTTGGAGAGCGAAGTTGATTATGTGTGAGTGGCTGAACTTTGATAATTATCTGAAAATAAAAAATTAAGATTTTCACCTGAGAGAAGATTTGATCCAAGAACCTGTCGCTCCACAGCCGCTCACGCTAACCACGGGACCACGGCGCTCGTAAGTTAACACACTCCTCGATGTTACTTACGTTGCGCATGGACTACTCAGTTTGTATATTTTGCTTATTTTTTTCATAGTTCCAAACAACTTCTTCCTGTTTTCTCGATTGATCTGCGTTCAGTTTTTCAAGGCCTATCCCTGTGCCAACTTACAACTAAATCTGAGGGGGGTGCGATGGGGAGGTTCCCTTGTTAGCAACAAGTATATATATACTGACAGCCACACTGCACTCATACAAATACTGGCCGAACGAGGAGCCTTCCGCTGTGGCCGAGCGGCTCTAGGCGCTTCAGTCTGGAACCGCGCGACCGCTACGGTCGCACGTTCGAATCCTGCCTCGGGCATGGATGTGTGTGATGTCCTTAGGTTAGTTAGGTTTAAGTAGTTCAAAGTTCTAGGGGACTGATGACCTCACATATTAAGTCCCATAGTGGTCAGAGTCATTTGAACCATTTGAACCGAACAAGGAGTGTAAACAAAATATATAAACATATTGTGCAACATTTATCACACGTCTGTAGCATCTACCAACATAGGGAAAAACAAGTCCCGATTTCCCATTGGAAAAGGCGATCCTATATCCCCGAAGTTATTTATAGCAGTTCTCGAGGTGGCTATGTCTAAAATTATTTGGAACAGCACAGGAATAAGGATAAATGGTAAAAGGCTCACCAATATGAGATTTTCTGATGATATAGTGGTCCTAGCTAACAGTAAGATTGAAATGCAGTCCTCTATAAAAGACTTATGAGATCGTTGTCAATAAGTTGGACTTAAAATAAATCGCTCTAAAACTAAGGTTGTGCTGCAGGACAAGCAGCATTCAACGGCAACATCCTAAACAATGTTACAGAATAAGTTTATCCGGGGCAATTAATTGACACAAAAGGAGATTTGAAACTTGAAATTTTTCGTCGAATTAAACGGGGTTGGAGGACTTACGAAAAGAATGCAACAGTTTGAAATCCAACATACTAGTCTACTTAAAGAAGACAGTTTTTGATCAGTGTGTCCTACTAGTTTTAACGTGCAGTTGTGAAACTTGGACTTCAAATGAATTTTTCAAAAGGAAACTTAGAACTGCTCAGAGATCAACGGATAGGTCAATGTTAGGTCTCACTAAGATAGATCGACAGAAAAGTGAAGACATACGAGCAATAACAGGAGTAAAATATATTATAGAACGGGTAAAGACTCTAAAATGGCTGTGGGCAGGACATATTGCACGAACGAAGGATGGAAGATGGACAAAATCAGTTTTAGACTGGAGTCCCAGAGAAAAAGGAAGGCCTCGAGGGAGAACACCTGATCGCTGGGATAAGGAACTCAGGAAAGTTGCGGGCTTCAAGTGGCAGAAGACAGCAGCGGTCAGAGATGCATGGTTCAAAATGGTTCAAATGGCTCTGAGCACTATGGGACTTAACATCTGTGGTCATCAGTCCCCTAGAACTTAGAACTACTTAAACCTAACTAACCTAAGGACATCACACACATCCATGCCCGAGGCTGGATTCGAACCTGCGACCGTAGCAGTCGCGCGGTTCCGGACTGAGCGCCTAGAACCGCTAGACCACCGCGGCCGGCAGAGATGCATGGAAACACTTCTTAAAAACGTATTTAATAACTTAAAGAGGCTACATCTTGTATAGATTGAATTAGCCGAACATTGTCCCACTCAGACCTCCCTGATTTCAAAGACCCAGGACACGCGCTCCGTCACGAACCCCCATATGAAGAAATCAAGCGGCATAATGTCGGGTGAACGTGATGGCCAGGCAATGGGTAATCCGCGTCCGATCAAACAATTGGGAAATTTCCTGTCCAGGAGCTTGCGAACAGCTGTTGACCAATGCGGCGGAGCTCCATGTTGTTGAAAAATGATGTTGGCTTGCAAGTCTTGTTCTGAGGGTACACAAACTGCTCCAACATGTCCAGATACACTGACCCATTCACTGTTTTCTTCCGCGAAAAAGAACGCTCCAACAATCCTTTCGTGCGTTAGCCCACACCAGACGTTTAGTTTATGGCTATCTCGAACATGTTCAGTGACAACGTGCGGATATTGCGAACACCAAATCCGAACATTATGCCTATTAACCCTTCCTGATAGATGAAAGGTTGCCTCATCTGAGAATAAACATGTTTCCAGGAAGCTGGCATCCATATAAATACGCTGCAGCAGATGCGCAGCAAATTTTTGTCCGGGTGGCTTGTCGTTCGGCGTCAGATGTTGCAGAATTTGCACTTTGTAAGCACATGAACGAAGACACTTGTGAACTACACGATGCAATGTTGATCGAGGTACATCAAGTTGCCCAGATGCTTCACGAATTGACTTATGTGGGCTTCCGAGAAACGATTCTCTGAGTCGTCCATTGTCTCTTATGAAACGCCGTAACTTGGACTGCCAGAATGTTACAAAACACTTCCTGTTGCCAGAAAATTCCTATACCAGTCCTTCATTGTTTTCACATCAGGTGGATCACGTTCAAACACACGACGATAATTTCTTTGCACAGTAATTGACGATTTTGTTTCTGCAAACCACACTACTGCTTGCACGCGCTACTGTGGAGTTGCCATTTTCACTTCACGCGACCATTCTGCACTCTGGCGACGATACTTGGCACTTCTGATGCGGGAGTATAATTTCTTTGAGATGCTCTACAATGTGGTGCATAGTTCATTGGTATCTACTATGGTCTTTCTGGTAAATCTGCTTAATATCGCGTAGGGCCCCCACGAGCTGGCAGAAGTGCCACAACACGACGTGGGATGGACTCGACTAATGTCTGAAGTAGTGCTGGAGGGAACTGACACCATGAATGCTGCAGGACTGTCCATAAATCAGTGAGAGTACGAGGGGATGGAGATCTCTTCTGAACACCACGTTGCAAGGCAGCTCAGATATGCTCAATAATGCTCATGTCTGGGGAGTTTGGAGGTCAGCGGAAGTGTTTAAACTCAGAGTGTTCCTGGAGCCACTCTGTAGCAGTTCAGGACGTGCGGGGTGTCGCATTGTCCTGCTGGAATTGCCCAAGTCGGTCGGATTGGTTCAAATGGGTAAAATGGCTCTGAGCACTATGGGACTTAACATTTGAGGTCATCAGTCCCCTAGAACTTAGAACTACTTAAACCTAACTAACCTAAAGACATCACACACATCCATACCCGAGGCAGGATTCGAACCTGCGACCGTAGCAGTCGCGCGGTTCCGGACTGAAGCGCCTAGAACTGCTCGGCCGATCGGATTGCACAATGGACATGAATGGATGGAGGTGATCAGAAAGGATGCTTACATACGAGTCACCTGTCAGAGGCGTATCTAGGCATATCAGGGGCCCTATATCACTCCAATTGCACACGCCCCACGCCATTAGAGAGTCTCCACCAGCTTGAACAGTCCCCTATTGACATGCAGGATCCATTGATTCATGAGGTTGTCTCCATACCCGTACACGTCCATCCACTTTATACAATGTGAAACAAGACTCGTCCGACCAGGCAACATGTTTCCAGTCATCAACAGTCCAACGTCGGTTTTGACGGGGCGAGGCGAGGCGTAAAGCTTTGTGCTGTGCAGTAATCAAGTGTACATGAGTGGGCCTTCGGCTCCGAAAGCCCATATCGATTATGTTTCGTTGAATTGTTTGCGTTGGTGGCCCAGTATCGAAATCTGCAGAAGTTTGTGGAACGGTTGCACTCCTGTCACATTGAACGATTCTCGTCAGTCGTCATTGGTCCCGTTCTCGCAGGATCTTTTTCCGGCCGCAGCGATGTCGGGGATTTGATGTTTTACCGGATTCCTGATGCTCACGGTACACGCATGAAATGGTCGTACGGGAAATTCCCCATTTCATCGCTACCACGGAGATGCTGTGCTCCATCGCTCGTGCGCCGGCTATAACACCACGTTCAAACTCACTCAATTTTTGATAACCTGTCACTGTAGCAGCAGTAACCGATCTAACAACTGCGCCAGACAATTGCTGTCTTATATAGGCGCTGCCGATCACAGGCCGTATTCTGCCTGTTTACGTATCTCTATATTTGAATACGCGTGCGTATACCAGTTTTTTGGCGGTTCGGTGTATAAATTTTACTAGCTGACGTTCAGTTTGCGGCTACCTCAGTACATTTCTAGTTCTGCCTGCTCTGAGTGCGAAAATAGCGTATCCTTCAGCCGCCTGTTCATTTTCTAGATATATTAGACCTATAAATTTAATCTGAATCATTTCTTCTTCTTTTCTTCTTCTTCTTCTTGTGAATTCTCTATGACTGGTGCCATTTCTTCGTCCCCGGGCGCCATCTTCTTCCGTCTTGGCTTGCCTCAGCAATCATATTCCTTGCCTACATTGTCTCCTGCACATAATTTGGCCAGTTGCGTCGTCGGCGACCCTTTTTTTCTTTAACGAAGTACTCACCGCTCAGGCTGCAAGGTTTGTGTGCTCCCGATGTGGCTCGGTGGTAGCCTAGCTGCTGACTGGATCACCCTTGCTGACAGGCCCTGGCCGCAAGGGCCGATGGGTGAGCTAACTAGCTCAGAGTCTCTTGCAGTCCTTAGTTATTCCTTTCCCACCTACTTCATCAAGGGGCAGGAAGAACTCTAAGCAGAACGATGTAGCGCGGTAGTTAGCACAGTGAACTCCCATTCGGGAGGACGACGGTTCAAACCCGCGTTCTCCATGATCTCCCTAAATCGCTTAAGGCAAATGCCGGGATGATTCCTTACATAGGGCACAGCCGATTTGCTTCCCCATCTTTCCCTAATCCGAGCTTGTGCTCCGTCTCTAATGACCACATTGTCGACGGGACGTTAAACACTCCTCCTTCTCAAGGAACTCAGAGGCATGGTGGAGCCAATCTTCCTAGTGGAATAAAACCCTGACGACAAATCCTGGTCCTCCAGGTTGTGGGTTATTCTATGGGCCAACGTCCCATCCACAGAAAAAGACAGGCAGCTAAAATATCCAGTAACACGTCTGAAACATTTAAAACTGTTATTTTAATTTATTTTCAAGTTGTTGAGCGACTCGGCAAGAACATCTAGCAATTATTTGTAAATTACAATACGATGCTGTTACTAATAACTAATGTTTTTATTTTAAACTGAATTATAGTTACACACATTGTTATAAACCGACACAACCAACACTTCACTGATCGCTCAGTGTTGTAGCGCCACTTCTGATTTTATCATTTCCTCATAATCAGTACTATCGCTTTCCTTTCATACTTCCTCATCATTCGTATATTCCCTCTCACTCATCTCCTATCTCCCGCTAACATGTCTTAAACGTATATCTCTGTCTTTTATACCTTCTCAGAAGTTGTTTACTTTATTTCTATATACATCGTTCGTGACAACCTTCAGGAACTTCAGTGTGTCGCCATTACTAATTAGGAACGTCACTTCACGCTGAGGAGTTTCATGTCTCCCAGCTACCTCTTGTAAAATGCCTTTCCGAGACTGTTGTCTGAAATACTCCTTTGTGATACTGACAAGGGGGAGACTGAGCACTCTCATGGATATGATGGAGTACCTAGCAGAATATTAAAGTACTCTGCTGCACACGTTAGCCCTGTACTTAGCCATATTAGTAACTCTTCCTTTAAGAGTGATCAGTTTCCTGAACGACTAAAGTACGCATTAGTCAAGCCGCTTTATAAAAAGCTAGAATGGAATAATGTAGACAATTTTAGACCTATTTTTATGACACCAGCATTTGCTAAAGTTATTGAAAAGGCTGTGTATGTAAGGATAATTGATAGTCTTAATTCACATAATTTGTTATCAAACGTACAGTTCGGATTTAGAAGTGGTTTAACTCCTGAAAATGCTATATTTTCTCTGTCTGCATGAATTTAGCAGAAGGTTTAGAATGCTAGGCATCTTTTTGTATTTAACAAAGGTGTTTATTGTGTTGATCACAAAATATTGCTTCAGAAGTTGTACCATTTTGAAATACCGGGAGTAGCTCACAGTTGGTTTACCTTTTACTTTAATAACAGACAGAAAAAGGTCATTCTCCAGTGTCGAAAAGGCTATGATGTGGTGTCTGAGTGGGGCATGATTAAATGGGGGGGTGGGGGGGTGCCCCAGATATCAGTGCTCCTATTCCTTATTTATATGAATTATATGCCCTCTAGTATTACAGGTGATTCTAAAATATTTCTGTTTGCTGATGACACTATCTTGGTAGTAAATGATGTTGTGTGGAACGATGGCACTCTTTCAAATAGAGTAATTCAAAACATAAGTTCATGGCTTATAGAAAATAAATTAACGCTAAATCACAATAACACTCAGTTCTTACAATTCATAACTCACAGTTCAACAATACCGATGTTTTAACTTCACAGAATGGGCCTATTACTAGTGAAAGTGAACAGTTTAAATTTCTAGATGTTCAGATAGATTGTAAACTGTCGTGGAAAGCCCACGTTCAGGATCTTGTTTAGAGACTTAATGCTGCCGTTTCCACTATTCAAACGGTGTCTGAAGTGATGATAGTTCGACACGAAAAGTAGTCTACTTTGCTTATGTTCATTCGCTTATGACGTACGGTACTACATTTTGGGGCAACTCTTCCCATTATAAAGAATACTTTTGGCTCAGAAACGGGCAGTTCAGGCAAAAAAGCGTTGTAAGTTCGCGAACCTCTTGTCGACCCCTGTTCATTGGTCTGGGTTTTCCGACATCGGCCTCTCAATATATATATATTCTTTACTGTCGTTTCCTGTTAACAGTATTAGCTTATTCCTAAGAATTAGCAGTTTTCACTCATATTAGGCATAAATCTAATCTGCATTTGAATCGAGCAGAAAGGCGTGCAGTATACTGCAGCATCCACTTTCAATAAGCTACCACAAGAAATCAAAAATCTTAGCAGTAAACCACGCGTTTTCAAATCTAAACTGAAGAGTTTCCTTATGGGTTACTCTTTCTATTATGTCGAAGTGTTCCTCGAAAAATGAAGCTCTTATGTTGTTGATTGCTTTTACATAATCTTATGGCTTGTCTTTTTTTCTTAATAAACATTTTGTTTTATGTGTTATTACCTTTACGTTGTAATTTCAAATGCTGACTCGTTCCATGATCTTGAATAATTGCTTCTCGATGTGGCCCTACGAAACTAGACGTCTAAAATAAAATAATAAAGTAAAACTTGCTCAGGGAATCCCAAATCAGCACAATTACATAATCCTGACGGTCTCTTTCGTATTCTACGTACGTATTGACCTAAAATGAACTGTACCTCTGCTTGGGACGAATGACTCATGTGTAATCTCTCTCCGATGTTCGGAAGAAGACTGCATACCCGATATGCCGTATTTCCATTGTTCCAATCCCACTGCCAACCGTCACGTGTCCTAAGTTATTAGTTATTCTGTAACCTGTAATTTCTTGTACTTTATCTATATTATCTGCTCACAATGAAGATGTTGCCGCAAGATATGTACTGTTTTGTCTTAGGGACATATTCCCACAGTGACGAGAAGAGCCTCTACCGACATTAAGAAAATATAAGAACTAGTGTCATTCCAATAGAAACCAATCTTCCTGTGTTTACCGTTTACATCGACTGCGTCATAAGCCATGTAACCGTAGTACAAATACAGACTGGTACAGAGTCACTTTCAAAACGTTTTCGTATAACATCCTGGTAAAAAAATTCATACAAGCGTATGTCCGAAAATCCATCTTTTTGATTTATTAATGGAAGTTTACAGTGTAGATGATTGCAGCTCATTAATACATAAACTCATAACAAATGTTCAAAATTCCCTCCACTTGTTTCTAAAAACGCAAGCACTCGTCTAATCGTGGCCTGCCGCCTCTTTAAATATGTTCCCCGACGGCTTCGTATGGTTTCGTGGGCTTCCATGACACGCCTATGAAGAGTTTTTGCAGCTGGGTTGTCTACTGAATAGACCAATTGCTTAGGTGCCCCCGGAGACAATAATCCAAAGGACTGAGGTCGTGGGAGCGTGCAGGCCAAGCAACCTGTCGTCCTCTGACTGTCCATCTGTCATGGTAGACTGGGCAATACCAGTTGTTATATTTCCATAATATCTCGAAGATCTAAGTTACTACTTATTCTGAAACCAATAATTTCGAGCACTTTATCTATGTTATCTCGTCACAATCAATATGTTGTGACAAGATATCGTACTGTTTTGTCAGCGGAACATATTTCCACATTGACGAGAAAAGCGTCTGCCTTACACTGAGACTGAAATGTGCTGGAACTCCATCATGCATACACCAAATGTTTCCTCTTATTTGCAGGGACACATCCTCTAGCACTTCTTGGAGAGTGTTTTGAATAACATCCCTGCAGACAGAAAGAAACCGTAAGACGAGATGCCCTACCAGGCAGTCACCGACAGTTCCACTCGACGCATAAAACTTAAACTGATGATGATGTCTACCCTACATCGTAGTATGAGGACTGCGACCGGCCCATATGTGATGGTTGTGGAAATTTGTAATTCCATCTCTTCGAAAGGTTGTCTGTAAACAAAACTGAAGAGAAAAACAACGGAAGGGGAAAAGTACTCCCGTGGTGAATGGTCAGCAAGCTTATGGCCCTGCATACTTTGAAGATGATAGGGATACATGAGCTGGTCGTGAAGTAAGCTCCACGCTGGATTTGGAGGTGCACCACATGACAGGTCCACTTGGTGTGCTTATAGCTGACTCCTTTTCGATTGCCTGCAGAACATGCTCTTGCTGGTCAGGCACACGAGCAACACGTGGTCATCTTCGGTCAATTGTCTGTGGTGCTACGGATCCTGTCTCAGTAACGCGAATATGCACAGCACCAAAGGTTGGATGACTCGGCTGTTTCCGATCTGAAAATGCCGTCTGATACAAGCGGGCGCCCTCGTGTCCATTGCCATAAAAGTCATGTCTGTCTGCTCACAAAATGTATATCCCCCCATGTTTGAACGGAGCGCTTGCAGTTAACTCAGTACCTGCAGTAAGTACATTTACACGGCTGATGCGTTGAAGAGAGACGAATGACGAATGTAAAGAAGTCTCCCTGACGACACAACGCCAACTAGGACACAACAAATCAAACTTTTGCATAGATCAATGTTATTGGGTTGAACCTGGAAAGCCGTTGGACGTCAAATTCCATTAATAACTCGAAAACGAAGGAATATTGATCTTACGTTTATATGAAACTTTTTCTTGTTTTGGTATAACGAACTCGTCTCCAAAATCTGTAAAAGGATTTTTTAAACATTCTGTACAATATAAGCTTTATGTTACTGCGGTTTGGAATTTATTTGTTTATTTATTTCAGTGTAGCCTGTTACCTAGATTTCCCAGCGGCAGCCTGGACAATCCGTCCCGAACAGTTTGGGTTTACCTCCTACCTGTCCGCTGAACTACAAGTTCTCCGGATCACGGAGCACATCAGCAAGGGTTTTAATTCCAGCATGTCGACGGCAGCGGTTTTCTTGGATGTGCAGAATGCTTATGATAAGATTTGGCAGGACAACCTGATGTATAAAATTCTGACGCAAACGCCCATCCCTGACATCTACGTCAAGATCGTGGATGATTTCCTTCACCAGAGGACCTTCCTCGTTTGCTCAGCTGGGAAAGCGCTCTAGTGTACGCCACATGTCAATGAGTACCCCTCAGGGCTCTTTGCTGTCCCCTCTTATTTTTAATATCTATGTCAAAGACATGCCCGTCCTCCGTCAAAGCCATTTGGCGCAATACGCCGATGACACGGCGCTTTATACGACCGTCCGCAATCCTGATCAACTCATTGCTCGCCTCCAGACGCAAGTGGACGCAACAGTCACCTGGTGTCGCTCCAATAAAATTGCCCTCAATGCCGCCAAAACCGTGGCTGTGTATTTTACTAAAAGGCGCCCTATACTCCGCAATATCATCTCAGTCGGGGGCGTCCGGGTGCCGTGGGCCCAAGCTACCAAGTATCTCGGAGTCTGGTTGGATAAGAAACTTTTCTTCCACCGCCACGCAGAATACGTCACCCATAAAGGGTTAAAGTTGACAGAGGCCTTGTACCCGCTCTTCTCCAGCCGAGAGCTGAATTTAGATACCAAGCTCCGGCTGTATCGCTCCTTTGTCCTACGCTCACTGACGTATGGTTCCTCTGCGTGGGCCACGATTAGAGAGTCCCGGATGCTGACTCTCCAGGGCCTACAGAATAAAGTTCTGTGGTGGAATCTTCACGCCCCTCGGCTCACCAGGATTGTCACTCTGCATGAGGAGACAAATACGGCCCTTCTCAAGACGACCATTTGCCGTAAGGCTCGCCAACTATACAGTAAAGTGGACGCCCTCCGTGACTCGGTCGCAGGACTCCAAACCATCGGCACCACCGTTCCACGGCGCTGGCACCGACACCCCGTTCCTGTCACCATCCGGGAGGACTCGGATTCTGGCTATGACTGACGACAGGCCCAATACGACCACGTTTTTCTGTTAGTTTTCGTACAGTCGCTAGTAGTGGCCTGTTCTCGTCCAGCCATTTTTTTTTATTTTTTTTATTTTATTTTATTTACCTTTTTTTTTTTTTTTTTTTTTTTTTTTTTTTTTTTTTTTTTTTTTTACCATAGAGTTGGCGCATTACTGTCCCCCTCCTCTGCATTTCCACCGTCGGAGGGTGGCACGGAACTTAAAGTTCCACCGCCACACCTTCCAGGTGCCATGCTCGGCTGTTATTCAGCTGTTGCTTTGACTCCCCTCTCACTTGTCCACCGAGACAGTTGGACCGTATCTGAACCGGTGACGCTGTGTATTAGTATCTGCCACATTTAAACAAGGCAGCATTCATTCTTAGTTAAATTATTACCATCAACAGTCAATTTTTTTGTTATACGTCGACAACTAATGATACAAGATACACTATTATACTTAACACAGGCCGGCCGAAGTGGCCGTGCGGTTAAAGGCGCTGCAGTCTGGAACCGCAAGACCGCTACGGTCGCAGGTTCGAATCCTGCCTCGGGCATGGATGTTTGTGATGTCCTTAGGTTAGTTAGGTTTAACTGGTTCTAAGTTCTAGGGGACTAATGACCTCAGCAGTTGAGTCCCATAGTGCTCAGAGCCATTTGAACCATACTTAACACAATGGGCTCTGCGTAATAATAATCTGCCCTTTGTCAAAGTCGCTTACTTCAATAGATTTCACCATCTGCAGTCCATATATTCGCTACGATGCTCCTCTTATATACTTTTGTCACCGTGTAATGTGCCCTCAACGCCACCAGGCGGCATCCAACGTCGCGGCGGGCAGTGGTCATGTTTTGGCTTATCGGTGTAAACTTACTGAACTCTAGCTATAAGTATAATACCAAATTACGATACCGAGCGGAGTGGTACAGTGGTTAACACACTGTACTCGCATTCGGGAGGACGACGGTTCAAACCGGCGTCCGACCATCCACATTTAAGTTTTCCGTGACTTTCCCTCATCGCTCCAGGCAAATGCCGGCATGGTTCCTTTGAAAGGGTGCTTGCGCTCCGTGTTTAATGACTTCTATGTCGACGGGACGTTAAACTCAATCTTCCTTCCTTCCTTCCTTCAAATTACGATGCCTGACAAGGAAATGTGAAGCACCCAGAAAATATGGTCGGTTGTCAATGTAACTTGACACATGGCGGGTATGTAAATGACTTATAATTCCCGGTGACAGGTAAAATAAAGAGTACATTAGTCTTGTTCGTAGTATTGTTGCCAGGCCTGATAGGGTAGACAAAGGGCGCGACGAGAGTCAAACGTTGAGTGATCACTGCGAAGCATACGAGATACAGCAGTCGTGATATCAGCATCGACAAAACCGGAACGAAGCCTTACTATGGGTCTCCGTTTGACCGGCTGGTCAAATCGTGCAATATCCCGATTTGTGGCACATCCGGATTTGTCAGTGGCCCGATGGTGGACTGCGTGGGAACGTGAGTGCAGACGTACTTGTCGTCAAGGCTTCGGTCCACCACGTGTGACCACCCCAAAGGAGGATCACAACATTGTGCACAGAGCACATCATAAGCCTTTAACATCTGCGCCAGCTCTCCGAGAACAAACGAACGACTCCCTGAAACATTTTGTGTCATCTCATACCAGTAGTCGGAGACTGGCGGCAACCCGACTAGGAATTGCTGTCTCATGTATAGGCTGCTGTTAATCTACAACACAGACGGAAGCACTTTGAGTGGTGCCATGAAAGGGAGGCAAGCACTGTTGACGAATGGCTTAGCATTGTATTCAACGATGAAACGCGTTTCTGCACTGTTCCAGATGCCAATCGTCAGCGAGTATGGCGAGGACCTGGGAACAGGTACCGTTCTTCCAGTGATATAGAAAGGTACAGATATGGTGTGGGGAAATGGAAATGAGCGTTTGGCGTCGTTGGCCGGAAGGCCCCTTACGGGGCAGGTCCGGCCGCCTTGGTGTAGGTCTTATTACATTCGACGCTTCATTGGGCGACCTGCGCGTCGGATGGGGATGAAATGATGATGAAGACAACACAACACCCAGTCCCTGAGCGGAAAAAATCCCCGGCCCAGCCGGGAATTGAAATCGGGCCCCTTAGGACGACAGACCGTCACGCTGACCATTCAGCTATCAGGGCGGACATGGTGTGGAGAAACATCGGGTATGACTTCGCGTCACGGCTTGTAGTGACTGAGAGAACTCTGACGACACAACGATAAGTCACGGACATCCTGCATCCTCATGTGTCACTCCTCATGCGACGGTATCGTGGTGCAATGTTGGGAAAGGACAGTACACGTCCACAAATGCCACGTGTCTCTACGAACTCTCAGCGTGATGTTGAAATGCTACCGTGCCCAGTAAGACCTCCCTATCTGTCCCCGATGGAACATGTCTGGAACCAGCCCGGAAGTCACCTCCGTCCCAGTGCCATTATCCACGATATCAAGTACCAGAACAGATGCGGGCCAGCTTACCTCAGAAGAGGATACAACTGCTTTGTGATGGCCTTCCTGAGCGAATCGGTGCATGCACCCAGGCCAGAACAGTTCAACATCGTACTGAGGAGTGGGCTCCTTTGTAAATATAACTCGATTTTGTAATCAATAAAATAACATCACATACCCTTTCAGCCACAGAAGTTTCATTTTATTCCATTTTGCGGCCCGTATCTTCGACTGAATGATTAGCCGTTCGTCTCTGGTCCGCTAATACCCTTTGCTTACCGCTTAATGTACCTTCAGCGTCACCAGGCTGGATTCAGTCTTGTGGTGGAAAGTGGTCATAAAGTTTTGGCGCATCAGTGTATGTAGAATGTGGTAGTACTTTGTAGCTAATGAATGATTCCTTCTGCCGATTCCGCGCGGTTTTTAACCGTCCTCCGCCATGATCGACGTTCCCTGTCCGTCAGTGCGTGAGATCTGCCTGGTCTGGTTTTGCTGTAGTTATTCCATCGCGTTTTCCCTTCTCTATCACATGACCAAAAGTCGAGTTGGGCAGCTTTCCAAAAACTGAAGTTTCCCTGATATACTTGTTTCTCAAGTGACATGCAATGACTAATGCAGGTTTGAAGTGACTAAGCTCTCCTGACCGACCTGTTCTGCTGTTACTGCTTTTCTACTAAGAACACAACACTCTACACCTAATTTTATGCTAGCAGATCCGACTCTCGTGACACCTAATTGTCAGTTACACATCACACAGTGGCAACTCGATACTTTTGAATATACAGCGTGTATACCTACAGCGTCCGTTGTTTCGTTCGCCTTTAATCGCCTACGAGTATTATCGAATACAGTATTGTGAACTTTCTCTATACAGGGTGGGTCACTTTAGCTGAAAAGTTTGTGGGACAAAAGTTGCATGGGACAACGGGGACCATAATATGACGTTGGTTTTTTGGTGCTAGGTGGGGTCGCTTCAGAGATATGAAGGTCAACTTTGTTTTTTTAAATGGGATGGTACAGTTTTGTACTTACTTTCTGATAGCGGCTATCGAGACGAATCCAATGATGTACAACAGTAAGGTCTTTGAAGGTCAACAGAGGTCACAAAGGTGGCACGAACGTCCATTTACAGAAGGTATTCGAAGTGATGACCATTGGTATCAATGCAGTGCTGCAATCTTCTTTATCCATCTAACGTGCCATTGACATGTAAACACAATTTGGCAGTTTCGCAATACAACACTAACAGGAACGGTACAACTAGTATCGTCGAATCAAGCGAATCTGAATTATGAATTCCTTCGAAGAACAAGTCGATATGCCTCTCATTTACGGAAAATGCGAACGAAATTCAATGAGAGCTAGAGACTTATAAGCTGAAAGACATCCTCTACGTACTCACCCTACACGTTGTACATTTAAATATGTGTATGATAAATTGAGAACAAGTGGATCTTTAACGCATCGGAAACATATTCGGCAAAGGAAAGTTACTAACGAGGAAACGGAAATTGGTACTCTTGTCACTGTGGTTCGAGACCCTTGTGTTACTTCGCGTCAAATAGCAAGGGAATCTGGCAAGAGCCAGAGTAGTGTTGTTCGTGTTCTGCGCGCCATAAATATCATTCTTACCATATCAGTTTCCACCAAGAATTAACTAGTACGGATTGTATGCGTCGCGTTGAATTCTGCCGATGGGCTCAACTTCAGATTCAGAGGGACGACAGATTTATTAATTTGATTTGATTTACTGACGAGGCTACATTCACGAACCATGGAAATGTTAATCTGCATTACATGCATTATTGGGCAACTGAAAATCCATTTTGGCTGCGGCAAGCTGCATACCAAAATCCGTAGTTGGTGAATCTTTGATGTGGGATTCTGGAGGACAGAATTGTAGGCCCCATATTTCATCGAAGGAAATCTTAATGGTAAGAAGTACACCACATTCCTGCACGAAAGATCTGTTGTTGGAAGAAATACCTTTAGGAACAAGGAACAGAATGTGGTATCAACACGATGGGTATGCGGCACATTTATCGCTGATGGCTAGAAACGAGTTGCAGAGACAATTCCTAAATTGTTGGATTGGACGCGGAGGAGATGTGTCTCGTCCGGCTCATCGCCAGACTTGACGCCTCTTCTTGTCGGGATTCGTAAAAGACACTGTTTATAAAGACGTTCCAACTACACCTGAAGATATGCGAGAGAGAATTGTCAGCTCATGTGCTTCGATAAGTGCCGATGTGATAGGGAACACCACTCAATCCATGATAAGAAGATTGTAGCAGTGCACTGATACCAAAGATCATCACTTCGAACACCTTTTGTAAATGGACGTTCATGACACCTTTGTGACCTTCGCTAACCTTCAAAGACCGTACTGTTACACATCATTGGATTCGTCACGACAACAGCTATCAGAAAATAAGTACCGAACTACAACACCCCATTAAAAAAAGTGACCTTCATATCACTAAAGCGACCCCACCTAGCAACAAAAGCCGTCATATTATGGCCCCCACTGTCCCATCCAACTTTTGTCCCACAAACTTTTCAGCTCCTGTCATGCTTTAGGTGCTATTCTAGGTGGCAATAGCTAGTGTTTTCATCCGTGTCTTCAATTTTGGGACTTTCCTTACGTGGGTTATTTTCAAGAGAAGTACGGCGCATTTGGTTTCAGTTATGCATTTCTTAATTATTCAAAACGGAGGAGCGGACTCCTACGAACTTTCACCCCGGCAGCTGAGTGGTCAGCGCTACAGAATGTCAGTCCTAAGAGCTCGGGTTCGATTTCCGGCTGGGTCGGAGATTTTCTCCGCTCAGGGACTGGGTGTTGTATTGTCCTAATCATCATCATTTCATCCCCATCGATGCGCAAGTGGCGTCAATCTAAAGACTTGCACCCGGCGAACGGTCTACCCGACGGGAGGCCCTAGTCACATGACATTTACATTTTACTAAGTTTTATAAATTTCCGCTGGTGTAAATCTTTTTAAAATACAATAATAAAATATGAAGACTCGGTGTTCCAGTTTTACAAATTTGAACAGAACACCTATCACACAAATAATTTTAAAAGCTGTTTGAACAAAGTTATTTTACAGATCAAGTTGACACTTGATATTCGTTATGGTGCAGCCACTACCAGCATCCCTTCATGGTCCGTATCTTGCCCGACGGCGATGTCATCTTCCAACAGAATAACTGTCCCTGCCATAACCTTGCTACAGTGGGGCGGGAAGTGTGATAGTGAACTCACTTTGATGTCTTGGCCATCAAACTCGCCTGATCTGAAACCGATGGAATATGTCTAGAAAGCAATTGGGCACCATCTCCGCGCCCACAAACGTCCGTCCCGAAGTTCGCGAGAATTGCGCGACCTGTGCCTAGGCATCTGCCGGCACATACCTATCAAGGACTTGCCGAATCCGTACAAAGTAGAATCACTGATGTACTGCGTTCCAAAGGCAGCCCGCACGATATCTTTACGCACACTGAAATTTTAGCTGTTTACTTACATGCAGCAACTGACAATAATTATTTATTTGACGGAAAAGAATTTTCTTTTAACCTAATGTATACTAAGGTGACAAAAGTCATGGGTTACCTCATAATATCCGACCTTCTTTTGCCCGGCGTAGTGCAGCAATTCAACGTGTCATGGACTCTACAAGTCGTTGGAAGTTCTCTGCAGAAATCTGCCTCTCTGGACGTCTACAATTTTGTGGACGAACTGACCTCTATATTATGAGCCATTAATGTTCGATGGGATTCATGTCGGGGATCTCGGTGGCCAAATCATTCGCTCGAACTGTCCAGAATGTTCTTCAAACCAATCGAGAACAATTATAGTCTGACAACATGGAGCATTGTCATTCATAAAAGTGTCGCCGTTGTTTGGGAACATGAAGTTTATGACAGACAGCAGATGATCTCCAAGTAGGCGAACAAATCCATTTCCAGTAGACGAGAGGTTCACTTGGAACAGAGGCTACAGCCCATTCCATGTAAACTCAGCTTACAGCTTTATGGAGCCATCACCAGCTTGCACAATGCCTTGTTGCACTCTGTTATATCGTTACGTTGGTATTCTACAGTATATACAGGGCGAGTCACCTAACATTACCGCTGGATATATTTCGAAAACCACATCAAATACTGACGAATCGATTCCACAGACCGAACGTGAGGAGAGGGGATAGTGTAATTGGTTAATACAAACCATAAAAAAATGCACGGAAGTGCGTTTTTTAACACAAACCTATCTTTTTTTAAATGGAACCCCGTTAGTTTTGTTAGCACATCTGAACATATAAAAAATACGTAATCAGTGCCGTTTGTTGCATTGTAAAATGTTAATTACATCCGTAGATATTGTAACCTAAAGTTGACGCTTGAGTACCACTCCTCCGCCGTTCGATCGTGTGTATCGGAGAGCACCGAATTACGTAGGGATCCAAAGGGAACGGTGATGGACCTTAGGTACAGAAGAGACTGGAACAGCACATTACGTCCACATGCTAACACCTTTTTATTGGTCTTTTTCACTGACGCACTGTACATTACCATGAGGGGTGAGGTACACGTACACATGTGGTTTCCGTTTTCAATTACGGAGTGGAATAGAGTGTATCCCGACGTGCCAGGCCAATAAATGTTCAATGTGGTGGCCATCATTTGCTGCACACAATTGCAATCTCTGGCGTAATGAATGTCGTACACGCCGCAGTACATCTGGTGTAATGTCGCCGCAGGCTGCCACAATACGTTGTTTCATATCCTCTGGGGTTGTAGGCACATCACGGTACACATTCTCCTTTAACGTACCCCACAGATAGAAGTCCAGAGGTGTAAGATCAGGAGAACGGGCTGGCCAATTTATGCGTCCTCCACGTCCTATGAAACGCCCGTCGAACATCCTGTCAAGGGTCAGCCTAGTGTTAATTGCGGAATGTGCAGGTGCACCATCATGCTGATACCACATACGTCGACGCGTTTCCAGTGGGACATTTTCGAGCAACGTTGGCAGATCATTCTGTAGAAACGCGATGTATGTTGCAGCTGTTTGGGCCCCTGCAATGAAGTGAGGACCAATGAGGTGGTCGCCAATGATTCCGCACCATACATTTACAGTCCACGGTCGCTGTCGCTCTACCTGTCTGAGCCAGCGAGGATTGTCCACGGACCAGTAATGCATGTTCCGTAGATTCACTGCCCCGTTTTTTGTGAAACCCGCTTCATCGGTAAACAGGTAGAACTGCAACGCATTCTCCGTTAATGCCCATTGACAGAATTGCACTCGATGATTAAAGTCATCACCATGTAATTGCTGATGTAGCGACACATGAAACGGGTGAAAGCGGTGACGATGCAGTATGCGCATGACACTACTTTGACTCAGTCCACCGGCTCTCGCAGTGTCCCGTGTACTCATATGTGGGTTTATGGCAACAGCAGCTAGCACACCAACTGCACCCGCTTCTCCTGTGACGGGCCTGTTACGGACCCGTTTGCGTGCTACGTCCATACCTGTTGCATACAGTTGGCGGTAGATATTTTGCAATGTGCGGCACGTTGGATGCTCTTTGTCCGGGTACCGTTCTGCATACACCCTGCAGGCTTCAGCTGCATTTCGTCGACACTCGCCATAGATGAGTATCATCTCCGCCTTTTCAGAGTTCGAATACACCATGGTCACAGTTCCTACAACAATACACTGTGACAGACGTCTGGTAACACGGTGTACTACAGTTGGTCTGCGTGCGGAGACGAATGCAGAATAACAATAGCAGCAAGCGCTACATGCGGACACTGCGACAGCTAGACCAAACCACAACAGTGCACTACGTACGCCACACTCGTAAACACGGTCGTCATCGTAAACATGTCCCTGCAGATGCTGCTCGCCGACCGTGGCCCGTGTTTGTTACATCACGCAACTGAACGTCGGAGGTTTCAAGCGCCAACTTTAGGTTACAATATCTCCGGATGTAATTGACATTCTACAATGCAACAAACGGCACTGATTACGTATTTGTTTATATGTTCAGATGTGCTAACAAAACTAACGTGGTTCCATTTTAAAAAACGCAGGTTTGTGTTAAAAAACATACTTCCGTGCATTTTTGTATGGTTTGTATTAACGAATTACACTAGCCCCTCTCCTCACGTTCGGTCTGTGGAATCGGTTCGTCAGTATTTGATGTGGTTTACGAAATATATCCAGCGGTAACGTTAGGTGATTCACCATATATATATATATATATATATATATATATATATATATATATATATATATATATCTGTGTGTGTGTGTGTGTGTTCGTGTGTCTGTGTGTGTGTTTATGTATGACGTCATCGCTAATGTCCACAGGTGGCGCTGGTACACGAGTTGGCTGCCAGAAAGCGGCGCCAAGAGTCCAGCCCTGGACTTGAGGTTAGTACAACGGAGGTTCATCATTTTAGTGCGCATTATTGATAATCCCTTCATGAACTGCATACATGATGTATCGTAATAATGTAGAACTACTGGCTTCACGCATAAATGAAGTGTGTGCCAGGGCTAACCGGCCTTCATTTACTAATAGTTACATAACACAATAAATAATTCCCCGCCTCTCTCTCTCTCTCTCTCTCTCTCACACACACACACACACACACACACACACACACACGCTCGCGCGCGCGCGTCTAATCGTGCACCACAATTTCTAGTCCCAAGTTATAATGTCTAATAAGCATTTGTTTTATAATAAAGACCTTAATTTTGTTTTGTTTTATTTTAAAAATTGTATCTGTTTAACAAATGTAAGCTATTCATCGCATTAGTTTTTTACATATTACGTATTATTTCTGTATGATGTACTGACCTTAACAATAATTGCCCAGTTTGGGAATACAGAAGTCAGTAAGTTAGCAAATTTTGCATATTTTCACCCCATGATGTCTTACAGGATGATACTCTGGGGTAACTCCACACTTAGGCAAACAAAAATAAATGTTCATTGCACGAAAGAAAGTAATAAGAGTTTTATGAGGGGTTCATATTGGTACATCCTGCATATCTTTAACTAGCTGGGAACGTTAATCACAGCCTCACAGCACATTTATTCACATGTGAAATCTGTTATCAACTGTACATCTGAGTTGAGAATATCAGAGACATTCACAACACTAAAAAGGAAAATTATCTGCATTGCACTGTAAAGAATTTAACATCGGCACAGAAAGGAGTGAATTATGCAGTTATAAAACTCCTTGACAATCTACCAATGGAAATAAAATGTCTGACAGATAACAAACGTGTTTTCAAATGTATGAGGACCAGACAAATGATAACCGAACACTTGCCACAACGGGGCCATTGAATGGTCGCATTCAAAAGTATAATCACCACACGCATTAAGACTTTTATCCCAATGGGAGAACGCGGTCGGCCGCTGACGCATTCAAAACCCTACCCACTCTTGCACTTCCTCATCCTGAAACCAAAGTCCACGTATGTCTCTCTCCAGGTTGACAAAGATGTGAAACTCACACTGTGAACGATCCTGGCTACGCGGAGAATGTTGCAGTGTTCCCTATCCAAATCACTGAAACGTAGCCTCGGTCCGATTGGCAGTGTGGTGGCGGGAGTCATGGTGCAACAGGATGATTCCACCCGACAGCGTTCCTGGGCGTTTTAACTTTACGACGCGTCCATATTTCTGTTAAGTGTCTTCATAGCGCTGCGCTTTAATTGTCATCCCACGCTCGAGTAACAGCGAGCGGACGGCCCCTGCAGCCGAAGAATGAGATCATCAGGACGTTACTGGAACTTGTGTGAACTGCTTTGTATTTCGTTGGAGGGAGTGACGTGGGATGTTTCCACAGCTGGCTTTTCCGATTTCCCTAGGGCTGTCGGAATGTTGTCGGACGGGTTCATACTGTTGCACGATAAAGCCCGCCCACAGACTGCCAATCGGACGATTGCTTCGCTTCAGCAATTTAGTCGTGAAACACTGCAACATCCTATGTACAGCCTGGATCTTTTACCGCGTGATGTTCACATCTTTGATGACCTGAAGAAAGACATACGTGGGCATTGGTTTCAATCGGACGAGGAAGTGCGAGGCTGGGTACGGTTGTGGATGCGTCAACAGCCGACCATGTCCTGCGAAACAGAAACTGATCGTCTCGTCTACCAGTGGAACAAATATCTCAACGCGTTTGGTGATTACTTTTAAATGGAACCATTGTAGTGGGTGTTCGGTTTTCTGAAATAGCGAATAGTACATCTACATCATCTACACATATACTCCGCTGGTCACCAAGCGGTGTGTGGCAGAGGGCACAATTCGCGCCAAAGTCACATTTCCCCCCTCCCCCCCCCCCCCCCCCCTCTGCTCTACTCGCGGATCGCACGAGGGAAAACGACTGTCTGAACGCCTCAGTACGAGTTCTAATTTCCTTTACCTTTGAATGGTGATCATTGCGCGATTTGAAAGTTGGTGTAATAATATACCTTCTATATCCCCGGAGAAGATCGGATTTCGGAATTTAGTGAGCAGCCATTTCCGTTTTGCGCGTCGTCTATCTGCAAGTATGTCCCACTTCAAACTTTCTGTGAGATTTGTAACGCTCTCGCGAAGTCTAAATGTACCAGTTTCGAATCTTGGCGCTATTCTTTGGACCTTCTCAGTCTCTTGAATCAGACCCAACTGGTAAGGGTCCCATACAGACGAACAGTACTCTAAGACTGGACGAACTAACGTATTGTAAGAAATTTCCTTTGTTGAAGGACTGCATCGTTTCAGGATTCTACCAATAAACCACAATCTAGAGTTCGCTTTGCCCGTTATTTGTGTAATCTGACCATTCCATTTGAGATCATTTCGAATAGTTACACCCAGATACTTGACCGATGTTACCGCTTCCAAAGACTGGGCATTTATTTTGTACTCGTACATTAATGAGGATTTTCGCCTTGTTATACGCAGTAGGTTAGATTTACTAATATTGAGAGATAACTGCCAGTCATTACACCACGCATTTATTTCCTGCATGTCCTTACTGAGTTGTTCACAACTTTAGTGTGATACTACTTACCTGTAGACTACAGCATCATCGGCAAACAGTCTAATGCCGCTGTCAGTACCATCAACCAGATCGTTTACGTAAATCGTAAAAAGCAGCGGACCTATTACGCTGCCCTGGGCCACACCTGAAGTTACGCTTGTTTCTGCCAGCCCATTCAGGACGACATACTGCTCTCTGTGTGTTAGAAAACTTTCTATCTAACCGCATATGTCATTGGACAGACCGCAAGCGCTCACTTTTTGTAGCAAGCGACAGTGTAGAACTGAGTCGAACGCCTTCCGAAAGTCGAGAAATATGGCATCAACCTGGGAGCCGGTATCTAGAACCTGTTGTTTATCATCCACAAAAAGGGCCAGTTTTGTCTCGCATGACCGCTGTTTCCTAAAACCGTGCTGGTTTCTGCAGATGAGCTTCTCAGAGTCCAGAAAGGTCATTATGTCTGAACACAAAATAAGTCCCATGATTCTACAACAAATCGATGTCAGTGACATTGGCCGGTAATTATGTGCATCCGATTTTCTACCCTTAACTGAGAATAGTGTCGTTTATATTGATTCGTAACTTGATCTGTACAAAGGGAGCCCATATAGCATAATAAACAGTAGCAATACCAAAAAAGAAAACACTAAATTTGTCATTCTATAGGTTTCCTACGGACTACAACATTATAAGACATCACGTTACAGGACTGTTTGATTACGATTTCCTTGTAACCTACGGTCACTTATTTCAGAATAACATTTCATTCCAATAACAAGAAATACTTGTAGACATCAAACAGCAGAAGCTATGATGAATTGCAGAAAGACATCATATATCTACACAACAATGGGAAAATTTGTTCACTCCATTTCGAAAAAAACAAAGCAAGTTTACGAATGCATAAAATAGGATGCAGGTATCTAGTGCACTAACATAATTTAACGTTTAAATAAGCCGGAGATGACCTGTGATGAAATTTATAGTGAACCAAATGTTCATATTAAATTTAATCTATTCCGTGAAAAATTCGTAACATTAATTGAAAATAGATTTCCGCATAAACTAATCAGAAAGGACATTAAACAGCCATGTAAAAAAATATGAATCACTATAAGGATGGAAGCACATTATGAATGGAAAAGGGAAATGTATCTGTTGGCGAGAACTAGTAGAGATCTTGCAGAAATTGCACACACTACTACACCAGATTACTAAGAAAAGTAATTAAAATTCAAGGGACATGCACATTATGTCAGAAATCAGTGATTCCGCCAACATCTTAAGGCTGTATGGAAGGTAGTGAAACAAGAGACAGGACAACTTGTCACAGGACAGGACAACATGACTACTGAATTAAATGAAAGAGCTATAAATGATGAGACACAGATAGTAAATATGTTTAACAAGCATTTCTTACATGTAATAGAAAATATAGGGTCGAACAGTTCGAGAGAAAATCACTGCAGAATGCCGAAATAGCAACGCTCATGAAATTCAATTATATGAATGTATCACTAGCGTTTCCTTCTAAAATTAAGAAAATTATATATTCTCTCAAAAGCTCATCTGATTGGATGATGTTTCCAGCAGAAAACTAAAGATTTGTGCTCATTTAATAATTCTGAAATGTGTAATTCATCACTAATTTAAGGTATTTTTCCAGAGAGACTGAAATATACCATCGCTGCATCCCTCTAGGAGAAAGGTGGTAGGAAAGATGTCAGTAACTACCGACCTGTTTCACATCCGACATCATATTCCAGAATTGTTGAGAAGACGACATATTCTAGAATAGTATCTCACCTGAGAAACAATAATATCCTCAGTAAACGACAGTTTGGATTTCAGAGGAGTTGCTCAACTGAAAATGCCATTTACAAGTCGACTCACAAAATTTTACAACTACTGAATAACAAAATAGCACCGCCTTGTATTTTCTGCGCCTTATCTACAACATTTGCCTATGTGAATCGCAATATTCCCCTTGATAAATTGTGGTTTTATGCTGTTGAGGGTATATCCAGCCAATGATAATGTATCTAATTAAAAGAATGCAGAAATTTGTACTTAGTAATTCTGTCAATGTAATGAGGGGAGATTCTTTTAACTGGGTCTGCTATTGTTCTTCATATAACTGTAAATAACGTTCCATCTGATATACAATAAGCAGAATTAGTTATTTTTGCGGACGATACTAGACCTGTAATTAATCCAAGCATACATATAGCAACAGAAGAAATGCTAACAATATTCTTAAAAGTTCTGGTTCTCTACGAATAGTCTCATTCTCAATTTAAAAAGGGCACGACACATTCAGTTCTTCAACGTTTAGAGGTACTGCGCCAGTAATAAATTTAACGTGGTGAGGAAATAAGGTGGAAACTTCAGAATTCTTAGGTTTCGATACTGATAAGAATTTAAATTGGAAAAAAAGCACGTTTTGGAACTCCTAAAACAACTTACTTCACCCGCATTTGCACTTAGAATCACTGCAAAACTTTGGGAGAGACAAATCAGTGAGTTGATAAATTTTGCAAATTTTCTTTCAATAAAATATGAAATAATGTTTAAGCTTAGCTAATCATTAACCAAGAAAGACTTCATCGCCCAAAACGAGCTGAAATTCGTCTTGTAGACATATATTTAAGGAGTTAGGAATTTTGATTACTGCTTCACAGTACATTTATCCCCTCATGAATTTTGTTCTAAATTATCTACATCTACGTGACTGCTCTGCAATCCAAACTTAAGTTCTGTGAGAGGGTTTTTGGAACCATCTTCAGACCACTTCTCTACCGTTCCGCTCTCTGACAGTGCGCGGGAAAAATGAAGACTTAAATCTTTCTTTATAAGCTCTGCTTTCTCTTATTTCAGTATGATAATTATTTCTCCCCATCTAGGCTGGCGATAATAAAATATTTTCACATTCACAGCAGAAAGTTAGCGTTTGAAATTTCATATAAAGATCTCGCCGCAAGTGAAAACTTCTTTTATTTTAAAGATTGCTGTATAAACTCGTTTATCATATCCGTGACACTCTCTCTCCTATTTCGCGATAACATAAAACGAGTTGCCCTTCTTTGAATTTTTTCGATGTGCTCAGTCAGTCCTATCTGGTAAGGATCCCATACGCCACAGCAATTGTCTAGCAGAGAACGAACAAGAGTAGTGCACGCAGACTCTTCAGTAGACATGCTGCATCTTCTAAGCGCTCTGCAAATAAAATGTAGTCATTAGTTTGACTTCCGACGATAACATCTGTGTGATCGTTTCAGTTTCAGTTGTTCATAACTGCAGTTACTAGGTGTTTAGTCAATTTGACAGCCTTTAAATTTGTGTGATGCACCGTGTAATCGAAATTTAACGAGTTTCACTGCAGTTCCAAAGGAACAGTGATATACATAATTACAATACCAGAAGAAAATATGAAATTCGTTATTCCACGTTCAGGTGGTCTTCAGTACGAAATGCTGCAACCAAAATTTCTGATCATTTAATCAGACAGCAAAATAAAACTACAAAAAATTGAAAAAGATAGTCTTTGATATCTCTTCCATGCCATAGAAGAATTTCTATTATTTTATGTGTAAAAGGTGATGGGTGAGAAATACTGAATCACATCTGTATATTTAACAAAGCCACTTGTAAATGGTCAGCGTGTAGCTACATTTAGAAAATAATTTCTGATGTGATTGTAAAAAGACTCGCCCCACATCATTACGATTTATCGTATAAATAATACATGGAGCATGACGCCAACTAACGAACTAGCTAGCTAACTAACTAATCAAAACTGAAACTGAATAGAAAATTAACACACTGGTGTGATAACCAAACGAAAAAACAAGTAAGTTGTTCCCAGCTCAGCAGATCCACAAACGTCAGAATTTTTCAACATCGTCATCTTTTGATGACGAAGTAATTAACCAAATGTCCGTCAGTTGGTAAGACGAGTGAAACGCAACAATGAGCCAATCTTTAGATCTCGTTCAAAGAATGGTTAGAGGCGCCATGTCACTGACTGCGCGGTCCCTCCCGCCGGAGGTTCGAGTCCTCCCTCGGGAATAGATGTGTGTGTTGTTCTTAGCATAAGTTAGAGTAAGTTAGTTTAAGTAGTGTGTAAGAGTAGGGACCGATGATCGAAGAAGTTTGGTCCCTTAGAAATTCACACACATTTGAACATTTTGAATGTACCAATTGTAAGTCAGCAACTGGAATACTTGTTTCTTACGGGTAAAAACTGTGTTTATGTTCTCTTGCTTTCCATTTTTTCTACCTTGTTATTTCATCCTGCTCACCCCACGCGAACGAAGGGTAGGCTGTCAACAGTTACAATTTATTATTCTCCTGCCAGTCCTTTTTAAAAATTTAAAACATATAAAAAATTTTGTACATGGAGTTACAAATGAAATGTTTTCACAAAATAAAATATAAATTGTAACTTGCGTTGGTTGAAAGATAAAACATTGTTTTGTTGTTTGTTTAAAATATTTGATCATAGAATGATAAAGTCATGAGTTTATGTAGATTGTCAGGGGTAAGAGTAGTAGGGGATCTTTGGGTATTTGGATGGTATGCAGTAAGGGGTTTTAAGTGGTGCGGGTTTGATTGAGGGTTCTGTGACCGCGATGAGGGTTGAGGTTCCAAACCAAGCTTTAAGATGTGGGTGGTGGGAACGGGTGAGGGCGGTAGCCATAACAAATGGAGGAGGGGCGCGTTCTACTAGATATAGTTGAAAAGTTATATATGTGAGCGGATTTCAAGGTCGGGTAGGGATATGCGATTAAAGTGTCTTTGGGAGCGAATGTGAAGATGTAGTGCTGGGGGAACGTGTTGGTACAGACGCAGCACAGTAATAGAATTGGAGAGCAAGGGGAAACTAGAGAATGGTTAGTGTCACGTTTGCCGGTAACATATAATATCCGTAGATGTACTGTATGGAAGGAGGGTGGGAGCATTTTATAAGTTAATAGAGGATTCGTGTAGGGGAGGGTAAACGTATCCGAAAGGCTAAGCGGAGTGAGTGGAGTTATGGATCTATAGAGCCTGATTGACATCGGAAGGAGCTTAAATCGTTGCTACATTTGATAGCGGAAGGTGAAACGCATCAGGGGTTTATAGATATGGGGGGATTGTGGACGGGCGCAATCTCCATGTTCGGCTGAAGTAGTTTTGGTCTATTGTGGATTTCCTATTGAGTGGTTAGTAGATGTAGTTCCGCTGTTAGTTTACGATCAAACGTTAGCCTGAGCTGGCTTTCGTGGAAATCATGGCCAGAGAGACACTAAAACTGCCTAATATGTAAATTTATAAATCAGCACATATTATAAATAATTGTAATTATTTGCAGCTTTGAACCTAATTTTATCGCAAAATATTTCCATGTTTTATCTAAAGTAGAAACAGCACTACTATCGACAAAATGAGAAGATTTTTTTGTATGTTTGGGCAAATTTACAATCTTTGATTGTTAAAAATATTTGAAAAAGAGTAGTGGTTGACTAAGCAATCAGTTGTAAAGTTACTACGCCTTTAGTAAACCATATTCGATATATACAAAAGAAAAGTCTCTGAAAAACACGGGCACTTTTATCTTCTACACAGGGTGAGACAGCCAAGACCATCCTCCACACATATACCCAGATTGAATAAATATATCGAGGTGTGGTTTTTGCCAAGTTATAGTGGACAATGCGGCGAATTTCCTGACGTTCGCAGGTAATTTTTACCGTTTATAGTCGCCCAATTACGATGTCGACTTTGTTTTCTTTTCTATTGCAACTATATACATTTATCTGTGGCACTTGAAAGAAACTTCTAAGAGAACTTCAACGACATATCGGGTATGGGACTTGATCATATAGTATCAGGCTAAAAGCGTCGCACATCACTGTCCCGCCTTCAGGAGAAGAGGTTCCACAAACCTCTGCTCTGTTATACCAAATGTAAACAAACACACAATTCAGGTGTGGTTCTTGTGTTTGCCTGTGCGATTGAAGCCTATCAGCCTGCGTTCTGCTGTTGTAACAATCAGATAACTTCCTCGTAAACCTATTGAGACATTCACAGTGTATAAATCTATACGACAGTCGAGAAAGTGAATATCGCTTATGGCGAATGGCAACAAACTATTAGCGCAACGGTACGATTGCATGTTGAACAGTATCCAGATCGTGCCAAGCGCTCATGATTTGTCTTTACAAAAATTATAAAAAGAGTTAAAGAAATTGGAAGTGCGGGGAGATACCGAATCGGATTTTGGGTAAAGAAATCTTTTTTAATTTTATTGGTTTATAAGATTCCTCCAAGTTTCCTCTTTTAAATGACATATCATTCATGGCTCTATTAGAATTATAACTATTTTATTTTTATAGATCCTTGAAATTGGGTAATGCGCTTTTGTAATACACTTCTATTATGGCTGACTGTAAACTTTTCGGCAGTATATTCATGTGACATGAATTGAAATACCCGCATTCCAGCAACTCTTTATACACTATTTGTCCGAAATTGTTTGTTCCTGGTTTCATGAAGATACTCTTTGATTTTTTGACTTTGGATTGTTTGTAAACTGTGTTCTATAGGAAACTTGTTGTTGTGTCGACTTTTTTCGTATTTAGTGCTTCATTTTCAGTACATTGCGCGAAGCTCTTCAAAACAGGGTGTGCTGCAAAAAGGTCAACGAAACGTTTCTCTGGAAGTAGAATCCCATGTTGGCCTGGTTGCCCAATTCAATTTAATATGCAGTGTTTGTAAATACAGCTGTACGCTGTAAATAATGGATACAAGAAAACTGAACTTTATAGTGTAAATATTAGGTTAGTTTATAGGTTGCGAGCATTGGGTAAGGGCCAGGCAGCAAGTGATATGCTATGTGGTGTTTTAAATCTTTCCAGTGTATATTCAATGTTTGATGCTTACAACAATGTACTAGAATCTGCAGTTGAAGACGTACCACAGAAGTCAGCTGTGGGAGAAGCAGTGAAAGAAAATTATGACAGCAGTGACCTCACAGAAGCTTTCGATGGCACATGTCAAAAAAGTGACCACACCTCCAACAATGGTGTTGTCACAGCGACTACTGTTGACATTGGTAAGGTTATTGGTGTTGCAATAATGC
Source organism: Schistocerca americana (assembly GCF_021461395.2). Lineage (NCBI taxonomy): Eukaryota > Metazoa > Arthropoda > Insecta > Orthoptera > Acrididae > Schistocerca > Schistocerca americana. The sequence goes on from NC_060122.1 coordinate 330,657,666, forward strand.
CCAAATACTGTATGTCCATAGGTGGGCTCAAAATGACATGGTGATTATTATGGTAGTAGTGGTAGCATGGAGGTTGCTGGGGTGAAAAAATTTTTCATCGCTCTTCTGAGTGGTATAATGTTTGCTATGTCCAGTATGTACCAGATGGTGACTCCAAAACGTTCAAAGAAGTTTCGGTAAACAAACCATGTGGGAACTGTGGAAACATAAGCAAACTTGAATGTATAGGACATATGCAAAAGAGAATGGATGTCAGGCTAAGAAGGTTGAAATCAATTATGAAAGGAAAAGACTAGATGATGGGAAAACCTTGGATGGGAAAAGAAGCCTGACTGGTTTATAGAGAGACCACATTCAGAATTGCTATGAGCAATCAGGCAAAATACAGGCAATCTTGTAGGAATGACGAAAGCTATATCAGTTTTGTGTTTCCACATCGCATCCACAGATGAGCAACCTGTAACAAAACGGTTTGTGCCCCAAAGGTGAAAATAATAGGTGTAATTACTGTAATTACAATAGAGGACTAACAACTGGGTAGAAATTCAGTCATCACCACAGTCTACTAGCAAATGGTTCAAATGGTTCTATAGGACTTAACTTTTGAGATCATCAGTCCCCTAGAACTTAGAACTACTTAAACCTATCTAACCTAAGGACATCACACACATCCATGCCCGAGGCCGGATTAGAACCTGCGACCGTAGCGGTCGCGTTAGAACCGCACGGTCACTCCGGCCGGCCAGTCTACTAGCAGCCATCATGGAATAAACGAAGGCCATCTTCTGACATCTGGCTGACAGAAGTCTTCTGATGAAATGTCTTCATGGAAACGCAGAATCCCAATGAATGCTTGAATAGTGTGCTATGGCATCGTCTCCTAAAACATTGTGTGTTGGACTTAATACACTGCATTTTGGAATGTGTGATGCTGTGTCAACCTTCAATCTTTGGAATATTTCTAAATGCCAGTTCCTTGAAAAGTTGGGATTGCGTGTTGGTTCCTGCACAGTACTTGTTATGTTGACTTTAGGTCGACACAGACTAAGGCATGCAGACAATATAACCAAGACATTGGTGTAAAAAGCAAGGCAGGTTCAAACGGTTGCCAAAACAAGACTTGAAAACGATAATGAAGAGTGTGAAGAGAGTATTTACTATGGGTCAGGAATGTTTCAGTATTCTTTCTCCGTTTCCCATAAGTTTACTTTTCACTTATTCTAGGAACATTATCTCAGTTACTGTTGAAGCTAGAACTCTGAAATTTTTATGGTATAGTAAGATGGGTTTCTTGTACATATTAAAAAATGACTTTTGAATTACTTGATTTACAAAAGATGTAGACGTGATGATTTACTGCAAAGTGATGTAAAAAAATTTACTGTGAGGCAATAACAAAATATCTCTATAATATTATAATTTAACATAGCAGGGATAGGCGATTCCACATCCTATAGTACTGTATTGCAAATTGTTGAAAGCTCACTTTAATTTTATCTTTTCTCTTTTATAGATATAAAGGAAACGTAATGATAGCTGCTATTGTCTTGGACAAAAGGCTCCTCTGGTCATTTGTTTGTTGTATATATTTTTCTTTAAAATCAGCTGAGCTATACTAATATACTTACTTGTAAGATAAAATATTTGCCGTTTTGTTGCTAAAATTTGTGAACGTGGATGCTGAAGACATAGAAGGCATTCTAACTTCACAGTTTTAGTAATTTCCCCCAGAAAAATTAAATATTTCATTAAAAGTAGAATAGCTAAAACTTCAAATACAAACAGTGGCTCGGCCTGTCGAAATGGTTTGACTAAGAAAAACATGGCGGCCGCGTTAGCGATGACTGCCACAAGGAGCGCTGTAGCTAATATCTTTGTCACTCTATGAAATTTAACTCGTGGTCAGGCATTCATATAGTGAAATGATAATTAAATTAAGACCCTAAGCTGTCGACAGGCGTTGATTTACATCAACGGGGACAGCTGAAAATGTGTGCCCCGACCGGGACTCGAACCCAGGATCTCCTGCTTACATGGCTCTGTCCATCTGCGCCACCGAGGACACAGAGGATAGGGTGACTGCAGTGATTTATCCCTTGCACGCTTCCCGTGAGACCCACATTCCCAACTTAATGTCCACACACTATATTCGTATTGCCCCTGACCATTACACTCATTACTCATGGCAGACAATCTTACCAAGTCCCGTAAGAGTTCGGGCAATGCATGTGCATCCACCACAGAAGAAGAAGGTCAATGGCCAGTTAGCCTTAACTATATGAAGATGGTATCTGTTCGTTCGGACGCGTCCAAAAGAACAGATACCATCTTCATACATTTCATATAGTGACGGATAGACGTCGCCCTTCTCAACAAAACGCGTGCAACAGTTATACTATGAGCATTAAGCATAAAAGATAATAATAATCATTTACAGAATATATGAAACAACATCTTAAACTGACTACTATAGGTGTTACTATGCATGGGGTTAATGTTGCTGTGCCTAACACACCAGTTTGTGGTTCGTCCAGTTGAATGTACTAAGCCAGCATTTCCTAGCACTTTGAGATACCTAGATATCTGCTCCACCGAAGTTCATATCCTTTCATCTTTCACAATATGTATCTCTCGGCACCTCATTAAATTCCTATCCCACATTTCACACAATGGACACCTCTGCATACTGTACACTATATGTACACATGACTCTTATATCACCATGGTTTCCCCTCCAGTTCTCAGTCCCAATATGGTGCCATTGTATACAGATACATCCCATCAATGCTACATCTACAAATACTCTACACGCTCTCCTAAAGGAACCTCAGTCGATTTTCTCTCCCAGACAACGAAATCCACTCCAAGTTTCATCCATCCATTCAAAACTAAGTCCTCCCTCCACATCACAGCCCACATTAGAGCTGCCTACCTCCCTCTCCATATATCCTTAGTTTTTTTCCTCTTCATATCGTGACTCGGCTTACACCCCTGCCCCCTACGTCATTTGTGTCTCCTAACATCCACCTCCTCCTAGCCTCATCTCCACAGTTTGTGACGCATGATCCCCTTCATTTATACCCACACACTACGACCAAATTTAGTGTCTAGCCTTCCCTGTCCGATAATTTTCCGGAGTAAATCTTCCAACTGTCCGTCTATATGTAAAACTTCCAGTGAACATACAGATATTTACCTGTCTGTGCTATATTTAACATATTTTAGTAGATCGTATTGAAAATATATGTGTAAATGGTTGACTTTTCGGCGGGTTCACCAGAAAAACATCGGTTCAACCGATATTCGACTATCGTTTATTAGTGAGGGACCCTTATTACAATGTACTGATGGAGTGGATAGAGAGGAGTCAAAGATGAATTGCATGGCCGGCCACTTTGGCCGAGTGGTTCTAGGCGCTTCAGTCCGGCACCGCGCTGCTGCTACGCTCGCAGGTTCGAATCCTGTCTAGGGCATGGATGTGTGTGATGTCCTTAGGTTATGTTTAAGTAGTTCTAAGTCTAGGGGACCGATGACCAGACGTTAAGTCCCATGGTGCTTAGAGCCATTTGAACCATTTTGAACTGCACGATTCCCACTGGTTCTTCAGTTAACATGAGAGTTTTGCAGAAATACTGAACAGTCTCCTGCGGGAGACATTGGAGAACAAGGCTCTTTCTTGAAATGAGTGCACCTAGAGAGGAAAGGAGTAACAAACTGAGTTACTTCCTCCCATGTTCATCTAGTGTAACGTTCATGAGATGAGAGAAATTCGATTAGGGAACTTCAGTCTTTTGTGGAGTGCAACCAACAGTCAGTCTTACCAGCCATTAATGCAATAGTAAGGCGATAAAATGATATTCTTAGGGTATATACGCCCTTCTCTTATCCTTGTTAAATGTAAATAATTCAAGTTGCTCTACAAAACTCAAATAACTAAAAATTAATTTTCCGGAAATATTGTATTTCAGCTTACCTGAGCCATTGCTCCTGAAACTGGATCAGTAGTATACATTGTCACTATCAACACCACACTTGTGGTCAAAATAGTAGACCGTTTTAACTCGTAAAGTGGTCATACGCTCAGAAAATTTTATTGGAACTAGGTGTAGCATTTTCTAATGTCTTTTTCAAATATATTGATGAATAAAAATTACAGTATTTCAAAGGGAACAGCGAGTTTATATTCTGTGCACCTCTACAGACGCAAAATGATACTGGACCATTGACTAGTTAATTTGGTTCTACCTGTTAGATTCTGATGAAATAAGACGGAAAAAATTACATTCTGTGCACCTCCACAGACGCAAAATGATACTGAACCACTGATACATTAAATTGGTTCTGCCTGTTAGATCCTGATGAAATAAGAAAGAAAAAAATGTCATTATATGACAGATAATCTCGCACAAATGTCCTTATATCCACAATTTTTCGTTCACAGGCTTGAATTTCCCTCAAAGCAATATTTTTATTTTAGTTTTTAATTTGTAGCCTTTGGACATATAAATACGAGAACATTCGTGGGAACTTGCAACAATGGAAGACAAATTGTACAGCTAAAAACGTATATTTATGATGAACATCCACTGTTCACTCACAGTTCCTAGTGTCCATCCTACATTAGTGACTAAGAAATGTATTTGATATTAATGAATTCTTACATATATATTTTTTTCAGGACAGAAATGAAGAAACAGTCCAGCTGGAGATGTGCCTCAGTAAGGGATCTCAAGATGAGTTAAAAGTTACTTTGTGAATACAAATGTCTGAAATGTCTATTCATATAATAAATTACATTAAACTCAAAATATATCAATTAGTAACAAAATGTATACTTAATTGGATAAATTATTGAAACAATTGCCCTTGTTTATTATTTTGCAAGAGACAGAAATTGGATGAGCAGAAACTACACAGGACTCTTCAAAAATTACAGGTAGTTTTCATAATAAGACTGCAAGACTGTCACAAGGTGCATAGTATAGAAATAAAGATGATGTAAAGGACCTCATGAAGTTGTAACACACTTCACAGATCAAAGTGACAGCCCTCTGCAACTATTTCCATACACATCACAACATCAGTAGTCAGATACCATAATTTCAAAGTCACCCCCTCCCCCTGTACCCTCAAGGTCATCCCCCCTCAAATCACTCATCGTGGCCACATCCACCCTTCACACATTAAAGTCACCCCTCCTCCTCAGGTTCATCACTTACCTTCTTCTCTCACCTCTTTCCCAAAGTGACCTCTGGTGCTGAAAATTTTGGACTTCGGTCCCATCATGTTCGTTTTGCTTACATTTCATCATAACTTTTAGGATTCAAAATGGGGGCGGGAGTTCGCCCTTTAAACAATTGCACTTTGTATAAATATTTTCTGGAGTCATCAGTCTTCTGACTGGTTCAGTGCAGCCTGCAATGAATTCCTATGTCCCTCGTGTCCTCAGTTATTTGTTGTATGTAGTCCAATCTGCATCTTCCCCTACAGTTTTTACCCTCCACATCTACCACTAGTACCAAAGAAATTATTGCCTTATGTCTTGACACTTATCCTGTCATCCTGTCCGTTCTTATTGTCAGCGTTTTTCATATGTTCCTACCTATACCAGAACTGTGGAGAATATCCTGATACGTTACTCGCATTACTGCAATGGAATAAATGTGCAGCGTTGCAATTTATTTAAACAACTGTGTAAAGTGAGCGGTTTATGCAGGGAACTTTAAACAATTCGAGGTTACAATTGTGCATGCAACCACTAATAGTGGCACAGTTTGAAGATGGCAGTAAGTAGTTTAGCACTTACATGAGCGTGCATTACTTTAATAATATTTAAACAACTTACGGAGCACCAGTGGGTGGAGCCACTGTCAGCTGACTGATAGCATCTCTGAAGGGGGCGCAGTCGCCAAATACTGATGAAATGTTTGTCAAAGAAAAAATACTTTTGTGATAATGAGCTGTTTCTTCGCCAGTGCTCTTCTGACCTCACAGGCAGCACTACATATAACAGATATATTGTATCCAGCAGTTGTTGTAGATTCCTCAGCAAATTTTGAGCAGATTTATTCAAAAGTCCTACCACCACCACTCCCCTACTGGCTGGTCTGAACAAAATCCCTGCAGATTTCGACTAGTTCACCCCATCCGAACATCACCATGGCTGGTTTGAATAAGCTCCTCGCCAGTTTTAACTTGTTCATCCTGTCCCACCACCACTCCCTTACAGCTTGTATCATACGTTTCTGTAGCAGCATTCACCACAGCTGGGGTCCTGTCATTTTCTATGATCCCCAGCTGTATCATGAGTGAAGCACATCAGTCTGAGGTGAAAAGAAGAAACACATATACAGCACATCATCTTTATTTCCTACGGAGCCAACTAAACTGAAAAGAATAACTGCTATCTATGCCATAGGCGTCAGTGTAGGGTGCATAATAATGAATCGTGTGTGTGACCCTCAAGTGTGTAGTTGAGCTGGATCATGCTGTGAGGAAGGTGCCAAGTGTTTCCTGTTGGGGTACATAATAGTGTTCTGCCTCTGGCTCCCAGCACCCATTTACAACAAGTCACACTGCAAAAATAAAGACAGTGAACTTTTTTAAGTTATGGTGGATTGTGCTCTGTGCAACAGCAATAATGACCATGCACTGGAAAAAAACGTTTTCAGTTACATAAACAAGAGATCGTTTTCATGCCATAGCATATAAAAAACTCCAGACGAAATTTAAGAATTAGTATTAATTGGTGCGCAATTTCAACATAAGGGGCAATCAAAGAGTTTCCATTTGAGGGCATTTCTAGAGCATACATACAACATAGCATGACTCTAATATGCGTATATAAACACTGATATGTAGGCAAGGATTAGTGCAGCATTCGCATCTTCAAAATAAGTGTGTGATAATTATGTAAATGTGAACTGTGGCAACTTATTACCAAATGTGTCCAGGCAGGACCAAAATGCTGTTATTGTTTTCTTGACTGCCAAAGGACAAACATCAGCAGACATTCAGTGTAGAATAAAGAATGTATATGGAGCAGCATGTCCATCGAAAATCACAGTTGTGGAAAACCGTTGTGCAAGCTGCTGCTTCACGAAAATGCATGTCCTCATAGAGCAAATGTCGTAAAGCAAAAGTTAACGCGAAGCACCCATGCTAAAGTCCTGATCTCTCCCCATACAATTATCATTCTTCAGTCCCTTAGAAAAGTATCTGAAGTGTAGATGATTCTTGCCAGATAAAGAATGTGCAACAGACAGTTACAGTGTGTGTGTGGGTGTGTGTGTGTGACAGAGAGAGAGATGCATGTATTTACAAGAATGTGTATTTACGAATTTAATTTGATAAACATGTCAGCTGGCATTCGTATGTAAATAGCTTCTATGAAAAACTATAGAAGAATTTTTTGGAGATTCCATGTCAGAATGCACAGCCAGCAGAAGTGTCCATTAAACAGCACCTGATGTGCGCCAATATGAAACAATAATATGTGTGGCACCACCACGCTGATGTAGCACAGAATTATAATCATATTTCAGCATTTTCATACACCCAGATGTATGCAAAAGTTTATGATGTATCTAAATAAACAGAAAAGTGTTTGTCATGTGTTTTTCCTCCCTATAAAAGCTATTGTTTGCTGATGTAGCAGCATATCAATATCATGAGTGGATGTATGAAACATCTTCTTTACAGAGACTTCTTAGTAACTCACCGGCCATGCAATACAATGGACAAAAGGGAGAATGATTCGTTACAGTGCAGCAATATATGATCCATAATTATAGCCCTGTCAGATTGTAGCAAGACGAATTTTATTATGTAATCTCATACCCTGATGGAGTTTGTTTCAAAAACGTTATTTCACACGAAGTTCCAACTATTAGATCAGTTGTTCTCAGGCTCTGATGGTGTGACATAGAAGACATTCCGTGAAAGCATTGCTGTTTCATACCATAAGAAGAAAAACCAAATGTTGTGCTTGTATTTGATGACAGTGCCGTGAAACAAGGAATTGGTACAAAAATATTCCTGTTTAGATGGTCATTTGGGGTAAATTTTTTTTGTTTGACTGTGGAGATTGCTGGAATCACACATATTTGAGTTTGTGATTACTGATAAAATATGATGGCTGAATAATGTATGATACAGATAAAACTTCCAGGAATTTTTGTAAAGATAGTCTAATGAGATGTAAGTGTGTCAATACACAGCACACTATGGACAAATACAATTATATGAAACCTCCTGAAAACTGAACTTATGTAGTATTGAGAGCTGAATTAATGAATATTCTTATAAATTCATACAAAAATATTAACTATACTGCTATAAAGTGAAAGTGTGAAACCAGCACTGGAAAGCTATAGAATAGAACACCATAATGGAAGACTAGCAGAATGAATACAGTCATATTACAACGGTTGATCATGTGGAGTAAGGAAATTAATGTCTAACATTCTGCGTGGTGTCTGTTGTTCTATGTCGTGTCTCTCTACCTATTTGTGGGAAGGCAGGAAGCCATATTGGGACTGTTAGTACAAAATTAGAGAGAAATGTTCTACAGATTAACACAAAATTCCATAAATTCTAGATTACAATTTATATTTTCGTTTCAAAGATTATGGTACTTGAAAACATGCTAACAGAGATGAAGGTAAGAAAAAACAATTAGTCTGTGGAGTATATAAGTTGTTTCTGTTTTAATGCACATACAATGTCGACCACAACGAAAAGATGCAAAGTCACTGAAATATGTAATGTGATTTGACAGAAATTAGGATTGCTAAGACTGAGACAGTGTGAGAGAGACAGATTTCTCACAGAAATGTTTAAGCCTGTCACTGAATCTCTTGAAAAGATCACATCGTCAATGCAAACAACCAAATAGTGGAGATGATACGATCACAGTTTCGTTAACTGTCACAGCAATAATGAGATAGGTGAAACACAGAGTCATCGGAGAGGAACCATATGTTTCATGCATTAACTATAAGTGTAACAAAGCACATAATACAAATTGTAAATAGAGTATTTGAAAGGCTTACTAAACCTAATATTCTTAAAAACTTTGAAAGATGATAGATATTAGGGAAATAATTAAAATTGTATAACTGAATTACATAGGACAAAAAATTCCCCAACATGGATAATAAAAAGCTCATACAGTAATTTAAAAAGTTATTAAAACATCATTAGAGGATCAGGGTCCTGCTGCTATTACTGACATTTAACATAAAAAATGGACAATTGATCTCTGTAGTGTATATAATGATGATACCAATAAGTTAGTAAAACAGTTAAGACTGCTCACAGCATTGGCAACCACAGGAAATACTGCACTTAGAAACAAAACTACAAATATTTCAGAGCTCAGGTAAAGATACATTATAGAATAATTATTGAGACGGTTGTTGTGGAGAATTACACAAATCAGCATGCAAAACATTACTGCACAGGCATGTTATAATATGAGGCTTGGCAGACTTACAGCAGGTGGAGCTTGTAAATATGAAGCATTATTCATGGAACAAAAAAGGTGTCAAGTACATTTTAACAGTTATTGATAAATATTCCAAATTCTCTTGGATCTATCTGTAAAAAATAAAAAAAAAGATAGGGCAGGCAGTTGCACAGGTTGTGGACCAATTGTTGCAGATGGAGACGAATCACTCTCCAGTAAACCTTCAGATCAATTACGGTGAGGATGTTTATAACAGATACTTCAAGGCAGTACTGGAGCAGCATTGTATACACCACTAATCAACATTCTCTCAGATGAAAGCAAATAACATGGAACGTTTCGACAGAACAACAAAAACAGACAAAGGGGTTCTTTAAAGTCTCTGTGGGTCATACAAATGCATAGATATACCTTCACAAATAACTGAGCAGTATAATCAAACAGTAAATCAAACAAGAAACACGAAATCAGTTGATGTTCTTATAAGGATCTTCTAAATACTGAATGCAGTCATATTACAACGGTTGATCATGTGGAGTAAGGGAATTAATATCTAACATTCTGCGTGGTGTCTGTTGTTCTATGTCGTGTCTCCCTACCACTTTCGCGCAACGACGCTCTGAGCGTGTTTTTTGGGGAACTGACTAGTTTGAACCCGGGACCTGTTGCTGGTAAGGAGACGCCAGACCACACATGATACGTAAAGTTCAGAAGTGTTCAGTGAGACTAGCGATGATATAACCAAATACTTAATGATTTCAGCGCCAGCTCCACTGCACTCCCTGTAAAAGAATCTTAATACTAACTAAATTTAGTGGAAGGGGTTCAAGGCTTTCCTATTTTTAGTTAGCTGGTAAAATAACGTCGAAAAAGCAGTTAAGTTTACCATTGGAAATTTTATTCTACTCACAAAACATTGTTTATAAATTGCACTATTGATAAAAGGAAATGTTTTAAAACAGTATGACAAAAACCAACTGCGTTCAACCAAAATGTGAACGAATATTCCCTGAGTGGGTTTCCAAGTTCTACAATGGATCGAAGGATGACCTATGCCATATCACATCTATAATCTAGGTTTAAATTAAGTTTCACAAAAGAGAAAACTATCAAAATGGTCTACAGTGACCCTCAATTATCTTTAATTACTTATCTAACTTGTCGTAAATTACAGTGACTGATGTGGCTTCTCAATAATCATATAACAGAAAAATCATCGCGTTTCAGATTTTAACTTACGTAGTAAATGTGAATACCATGAGCTTCAATTAACGATCGACACTAGTATTACGTAAAAAGGGGATGTAACAGATGAGACTTCTGCAGTTCTGAGTGAAGCCTTATGCGCTCAAAAATGCTGCATCGCCTGCGTTCATTACCTTGTCGGTGTTCATCAGGGGGCGGTGGTCAGCGCAGCTCCAGACAGCTCGCCATCTCGGAAGCAACTCTCTCCTAACTTCTGCTTACTACAATTTACAGAAGTTGGTTTAAAAAAAACTATCTGGCTGTGTTTTCATCTGAGCAATCAGGGTCTCAATGTTAACCTTAAGCTCCGCCTACAAAAATTCTGTCTATCCAATTAGAAACGTTATACTTTGCGTGATGGGGCAATGTTTTTAAAGTTTGCAACGTAACAGAGACGCGAAAAGGTCTCACGCTAAAACTTGCACCTGCTGTGGCCCTTTTAGTGTTATCGTAAGATCTATGCTGTTCTTCTGGAGGGCACTATCTTTTAACATGGTCTGGGGGGTGATCCTGGCGGTTACTTTTCGTGGTGGAGCAATGTTTTTAACGTTTGCAACGTAACAGAGACGCGAAAAAGTCTCACGCTAAAACTTGCAGCTGGTGTGACCCTTTTAGTGTTATCGTAAGATCTATACTGTTCTTCCGGAGGGTTCTACCTTTTAATACGGACTGGGGGTGGTCCTGGTGGTTAGCTGGCGACGTCCCTTATCGTAGGGCCTTCTAGCTTAACACGGTTCTGGGTTCTGCTCTCAGCTTCTGTTCTCGTTTCTCCCCTCGGAACTGCGTCTGTCTCATGGTGGGAAGGTATGACATGCATTTAGGCATTCTTGTGTTAGTCTGCGGTATTCCATTTGCTCACTCGTTATTCGTATTACTTCGGTTAATTTAATGTCCCGATTTATTCGGAGCTATGTGACATACTACTGGATTTGTTTATCATGTCAACAAATATGTTGAATGAAGTTTGCAGAGGACACAATGTTGCGTATGCCATAAGCAAAGATAAAATAGAACAGCATGCTGCAGGTCAAATTTTAGCTGATAAAGTTAAGCAAATGCTTACAAGAGGAATCATTGGTAAAGGAAAAAATATTGCTACATTTACCACTGAGTAGCAACTTTTCAAAATGCTTGATGTCCACTAGGGTACAAAATTGAGTTTGATATGAAATCATACATTTTATGACCACCTCTTCAAACTCCTACAGTCATATCCAGTCCAAACGGAGTCTGAAACCGTCAAAAATAGCTTCAAACAGTATCAAAGACAACAAATAGCGTTTTGTGTTCTAGTACAAATGAATCAAACTGCACAACACCCATCAGTTCAATTTATTTTGTTTTATTAAGCAACGTGGCTGTAATGTAACAACAGTGGATTGAAGCGAAACCTTTTAACTGACCAGTTAGTATTCACTTTCAGTATTATGGCATTGTGGTGTACATTTCGTCCTTTTCATTCCAGCTGTAAGAAATGCAGAAGTCAGATGAAAAATATTTGTTCTTTTAAAATGGAGAGTTTAATAGGAAGTGGATTTGTAATTATCATTGATTTGTTTTTGTCTTTTTCAGTTAAAAGGAAATTTCCAATGCATGTGATTTTGCTTTCCGATTTGAGGACATTTCTGGAGGACATACTTGTTGTCGGCCAACTAGAAAAGAAATATCGTAAATGAATATTTCTGGCGTTAAAGTGCTTTATTGAATACCAAAGAGTCAATTTTTTAAAAAAATGAAATGTGTTAACTAGCTCTAAGTTATTGAAAACTGATCAAATTCATTATGTCCTAAACAGCTTACATCAAAAGGCAATTTGTTCAAGGAATACAAAAACCACATTTAGTTCATCACAAAAGTCGTGTTATCCTGAAATTAAAACAAAAAATTCACTTTGTAATAACCACATGTTTATCATCATGTATTCTAGAATGTTATTTTCACTCTGCAGCAGAGTGTGTGCTGATATGAAACTTCTTGGCAGATGAAAACTGTGTCCCGAGTTCGAGTCTCAGTCCAGCATACAGTTTTAATCTGCCAGGAAGTTTCGACAAGTATTCTGTGAGTAATTCGAAAAACTCATTCAATCTTTTTTGTGGTACAAGCTTTTCACTTCTTTTGAAAATATTACTCTCTGTGAATACACTTTCTGAAAAGTCGCTCTTCCATAGATTAAACGATGTGTGTCAAACTTAAATTGAGTATCATTATAAATTTTCGCCAAGTTATGAACACCGTTCATTGTCCACTAAAGTAAACCCAAGTGGGTTAGCCATCATTGCCAGTAGCTAAATGTGCCATTGATCATAATAACAAGAAGACTGGTTAAAATGCTACCAGTACATCAGACATTCAGTGGATTCTTCCACTCATAATTCCAACATTGGCAGGATTTTGAGCTATTGTAACAGTAACTGGTGGAGCGGCATCCATCACCCAAATAGTGAAAAATACAAAAAGCATTCAAGAACAACTTGATGAGGTGAAAAATACCTGTGGCTGTTGGAAAAGGTCTACATTTAAAACCATGCTGACATGGACTGGGATTGTTCATTAATGATGGCTCAGAAAACAAAAGCTTCAGCCTATAGCAGCCAAAGGTTGATTACTAATACTGATATACTTAAATACGTAAGAAAGTTCTGTATTCCAAGATTTTGCGCAGAGTTTATGCAAAATATATTGCCTGAGATTATATGTAAATTCCCCCCATGACAGATGGACCTAGCCGTTGGTGGGGAGGCTTGCGTGGCTCAGCGATACAGATAGCCGTACCGTAGGTGCAACCACAACGGAGGGGTATCTGTTGAGAGGCCAGACAAACGTGTGGTTCCTGAAGAGGGGCAGCAGCCTTTTCAGTAGTTGCAGGGGCAACAGTCTGGATGATTGACTGATCTGGCCTTCTAACACTAACCAAAACGGCCTTGCTGTGCTGGTACTCCGAACGGCTGAAAGCAAGGGGAAACTACAGCCATAATTTTTCCCGAGGGCATGCAGCATTACTGTATGGTTAAATGATGATGGCGTCCTCTTGGGTAAAATATTCCAGAGGTAAAATAGTCCCTCATTTGGATCTCTGGGTGGGGACTACTCAAGAGGATGTCATTATCAGGAGAAAGAAAACTGGCGTTCTACGGATCGGAGCGTGGAATGTCAGATCCCTTAATCACGCAGGTAGGTTAGAAAATTTAAAAAGGGAAATGGACAGGTTAAAGTTAGATATAGTGGGAATTAGTGAAGTTCGGTGGCAGGAGGAACAAGACTTCTGGTCAGGTGACTACCGGATTATAAACACAAAATCAAATAGGGGTAATGCAGGAGTAGGTTTAATAATGAATAGGAAAATAGGAATGCGGGTAAGCTACTACAAACAGCATAGTGAACGCATTATTGTAGCCAAGATAGCTACGAAGCCCACGCCTACAACAGTAGTACAAGTTTATATGCCGACTAGCTCTGCAGATGACGAAGAGACTGAAGAAATGTGTGATGAAATAAAAGAAATTATTCAGATAGTGAAGGGAGGCGAAAATTTAATAGTCATGGGTGACTAGAATTCGTCAGTAGGAAAAGGAAGAGAAGGAAACGTAGTAGGTGAATATGGATTGGGGTTAAGAAATGAAAGAGGAAGCTGCCTGGTAGAATTTTGCACAGAGCACAACTTCATCATAGCTAACACTTGGTTCAAGAATCGTAAAAGAAGGTTGTATACATGGAAGAAGTCTGGGGATACTGACTGGTTTCAGATAGTTTACATAATGGTAAGACAGAGATTTAGGAACCAGGTTTTAAATTGTAAGACATTTCCAGGGGCAGATGTGGACTCTGACCACAATCTATTGGTTATGAAATGTAGATTAAAACTGAAGAAACTACAATAAGGTGGTAATTTAAGGAGATGGGACATGGATAAACTGACTAAACCAGAGGTTGTACAGAGTTTCAGGGAGAGCATAAGGGAACAATTGACAAGAATGGGCGAAAGAAATACAGTAGAAGAAGAATGGGTAGCTTTGAGGGATGAAGTAGTGAAGGCAGCAGAGGATCAAGTAGGTAAAAAGACAAGGGCTAGTAGAAATCCTTGGGTAACAGAAGAAATGTTGAACTTAATTTATGAAAGGAGAAAATATAAAAATGCAGTAAATGAAGCAGGCAAAAGGAATACAAATGTCTCAAAAATGAGATCGACAGGAAGTGCAAAATGGCTAAGCATGGATGGCTAGAGGACAAATGTAAGGATGTAGAGGCTTACCTCACTAGGGGTAAGATATATACTGCCTACAGGAAAATTAAAGAGACCTTTGGAGAAAAGAGATCCACTTGTATGAATAGCAAGAGCTCAGATGGAAACCCAGTTCTAAGCAAAGAAGGGAAAGCAGAAAGGTGGAAGGAGTAAATAGAGGGTCTATACAATGGCGATGTAATTGAGGACAATGTTATGGAAATGGAAGAGGATGTAGATGAAGATGAAATGGGAGATATGATACTGCGTGAAGAGTTTCACAGAGCACTCAAAGACCTGAGTCGAAACAAGGCCCCAGGAGTAGACAACATTCTATTAGAACTACTGACAGCCTTGGGAGAGCCAGTCCTGACAAAACTTTACCATCTGGTGAGCAAGATGTATGAAACAGGCCAAATCCCCTCAGACTTCAAGAAGAATATAATAATTCCAATCTTAAAGAAAGCAGGTGTTGACAGATGCGAAAATTACCGAACTATCAGTTTAATAAGTCACGGCTGCAAAATACTAACGCGAATTCTTTACAGACGAACGGAAAAACTAGCAGAAGCCGACATTGGGGAAGATCAGTTTGGATTCCGTAGAAATGTTGGAACGCGTGAGGCAATACTGACCCTACGACTTAACTTAGAAGTTAGATTAAGGAAAGGCAAACCTACGTTTCTAGCATTTCTAGACTCAGAGAAAGCTCTTGACAATGTTGACTGGAATACGCTCTTTCAAATTCTGAAGGTGGCAGGGGTAAAATACAGGGAGCAAAAGGCTATTTACAATTTGTACAGAAACCAGATGGCAGTTATAAGAGTCGAGGGACATCAAAGGGAAGCACTGGTTGGGAAGAGACTGAGACAGGGCTGTAGCCTCTCCCCGATGTTATTCAATCTGTATATTGAACAAGCAGTAAAGGAAACAAAAGAAAAATTTGGAGTGGCTAATACAATCCATTGAGAAGAAATAAAAACTTTAAGGTTCTCCGATGACATTGTAATTCTGTCAGAGACAGCAAAGGACTTGGAAGAGCAGTTGAACGGAATGGATAGTGTCTTGAATGGAGGATATAAGATGAACATCAACAAAAGCAAAACAAGGATGATGGAATGTAGTCGAATTAAGTCGGGTGATGCTGAGGGAATTAGATTAGGAAATGAGACACTTAAAGTAGTAAAGGAGTTTTGCTATTTGGGGAGCAAAACAACTGATGATGGTCGAGGTAGAGAGGATATAAAATGTAGACTGGCAATGGCAAGGAAAGCATTTCTGAAGAAGAGAAATTTGTTAACATCGAATATAGATTTAAGTATCAGGAAGTCGTTTCTGAAAGTAATTGTATGGAGTGTAGCCTTGTATGGAAGTGAAACATGGACGATAAATAGTTTGGACAGGAAGAGAATAGAAGCTTTCGAAATGTGGTGCTACAGAAGAATGCTGAAGATTAGATGGGTAGATCACATAACTAATGAGGTAGTACTGAATAGGATTGGGGAGAAGAGAAGTTTGTGGCACAACTTGAATAGAAGAAGGGATCGGTTGGTAGGACATGTTCTGAGGCATCAAGGGATCGCCAATTCAGTATTGGTGGGCAGCGTGGGGGGTAAAAATCGTAGAGGGAGACCAAGAGGTGAATACACAAAGCAGATTCAGAAGGATGTAGGTTGCAGTAGGTACTGGGAAATGAAGAAGCTTGCACAGGATAGAGTAGCATGGAGAGCTGCATCAAACCAGTCTCAGGACTGAAGACCACAACAACATGTGGAAATTAAAAGAATGTGGAATTGTAAATGTAGATGTTGTGGGGGATCTAGACCTCATTGGATAGCACAGGTTAAAAACCAAAATACCATCTACTACGTTGATTTATTTGAAGACCATCAACCACCTGAAGAACTACGTTTGTGCTTTGCCAACAGCCATGCACTTTACAATTTCTGACACTATCAAAACTTTAGTATATATGTGTGTGTGTGTGGAGCTTTACATCTCACATTCCTCCTAACATCCGCAAAGAAGAAAAATTATATACAAAAAACAATCTTTATACCTCCATTCACTGTCAAGTCTTAGTTGTGATGCCACGCACTCTGATGTGAAAAGGATAATCTTCAGTTCTACTTGTAAATTACTAACCACCAACTGATTTAGCCATGGAGGATGAAGTATCACTTTGATTAATTGTCAAACTATAAACTACATGGAGGAGGTAGCAAATCTGTGCAAATACACTATGGTCCATACGATTTTGATATTTTAAACATACATTTAAAACAGTCTGTACCCCCCCCCCCCCCCCAGCAGACAGATTAACACAATTTGTTTTACCTGCAATATTTCAACAAATTCGTATCCCAACAATAAATTGATTCACACAATCTACTAAGTCTTACCTGACGATGTTCCTGGGTATAAAACTGTTAAACTATCTGTGAATTTCATATACCCGTGAGTGACCTTCCAGACATTAGACAATTTTGAGTTGAATATTGTAGACCAAGATAGACAAACTGTCATCTTTCACAATGATGGAATCAAAATACATTTACGCTTGAAGTCGCATGGGTGTACAGTATAAAACCAATACAGGCAACCAATCGTGTACCACGTCACAGCAGAAACACTACATTCTAACATGTAAGAACTGCAATTTCCTTAAAATACTATGCTAGACACTGCAGTTATGTGACTCATTGTAATTCCCCCAGTGGACCATGATGAATTGGTTATATTTCACACACAAGCCTTTTGATTCATCAATTTTTAATAACAGTGATGAAATTTTGATCCTCATTCAGCATCAGGATACTTTAACAGTCCCAAGTAACACTTTCCTATACATATAACGTTGTGAAAATAGATGGAAGTCCTACAACAACATCCCATCTTACACATAATGTCTTCACATGCCAGTTTCAGAAAATAAGATAAGAATTGAATGGTGCTGAAATCACTCTTAATGTAGGGGTCACATTAATCTTTAAAACATGTGTTTCCACATTGAAATCAGACCTAAATGGCTTAGAAAATACAAGAAGATCCACAGAAAAAGTATACTCAACATCAACAAACGAATATAAATATTTTAGAGTGTGTATACCACTCAAGCTGCTATGGATACTTCAAAAGATATGAAATATGTTCTCATCATTGTAAAATAAGAGCTCAATATGGTACAGTACTAAGTGCAACAGTCAGCAATGTTTTATTCAGGGAATGTCTGTGACTGAAACAAATAAGGTTATGACAGATGAATTTGAATGGAAGGTGTCCTGCATTTCAATAACAAATCAGGAACACTTAAGGCCTTTTTCAGATATTGGGTGTAGAAGTTCAGCTGAGTTCAAGTTTCTTTTCATGGGACCTGTTTGAAAAGTCTGTATTAACGAACAACTCCAACAAACAAGAGCTATTAAAAGAGCATTTCATATACAAATGCCTTGATTCATCACATTCGCACTACAAACTGGCTGGAAGAAAGAATCCGAAATATCATTCGAGTGAATTCAATGGTTGTAAACTAACTACTGTACCTTAATTCACAATTCTATCCATAGGATAATTTACAACAGGACTGGAGTAACAACAGTCACAGCTGTCTGACAGTTAGGCAATGTCTCACTCTTCTTGCAGTGACAGTGACAGTGAAACAAGAATTCAGATGCACGCTCAGTCCATGCGAAATTATGAAGTTAGCACCCACTGCCATTATAAACTGCTCCAAACAGAATGAATCGGTAAAATCTGGCCCTATCAATGTTAATGTAGAATTCAGAGCTTCAAAATACTTTCCATTAAACACAACAGCATATGCATTAATTTTAATGACCGTGTGGTAAATTATACAACACTCGCAGGAGCTGTACAAGAACTTCTATAAATGCGTAGGTATGGGGCATCTCCAAAGAATTCCGCGATGATATCTCAAAGCATAAGCATTGTCATCGATACTCAAGTTTTCTGCAACGAATGTGGACAATTTATGCTCAAAGATATAGCATTCGTGGCATCCATAAATGATGGATGCGTTGTCACAGCATTCTCCATAAAAGTTGCATCACAGAAGCCTTTCAGAAGTGTGAAAAGCAGTAAATAAACAGAAAACAACAAGTTATTATCAACAAGTAATTATCACGGAATACATTTGAACGATCCGAGGATGATCTGTGTGGAGAGGACGATAATCCTAAGGACTTTCGACCATACAAGTACAACTGTACATTTAATAGATCGTGAGAAAGCTTCATTAATATCTGATATTCACCAACACGCCACAACATAGAAGTTGGAGGAGTATGGGTATCCTTCAACCCATCTTCTGAGGAGGAATGATAGTAATTATGATTCAAACTTTGTGTGCTTCTGAAAATATAAAAATGATACTAAGTTGGATGACAAACAAATGATTTTATTTTCATAATAAACCAACGCCCCACAAGCTTTCCCCTAGCAGCACAGAATGTGTGCCACCAACCCCAAGGTAGCTCCAGTGCGACTGCCCAGTGCTCATTCCTCCCACACCACCCCTGTCAGTGGCACATATAGAAGGGACCAGCTCATCGTTGGTTCTGTATGATGAAGTGAAAAAGCTGCAGCAGCAATGAGGAAGAAGCCAGCAGCGGTCTATGTGCATGTCCTGCTGCTCCTACAACTGCAGTCACAGAGTCTGTAATAAAAAACTGTGTTTTACATTCATTTCCTGAAACTTTATAGGTTTTATGTGTATTCGTGATCTGAAGATTCTTTCCATACGTTATAGATGAAGATTTTAATGAGTAACCATCCATTCTCATTTTCTTATTTTATATATATGTTTAACTCAAAATTTAAAATATATACTTGTACAGAGCTTTTTTGTAGTTATTAATTGATGAAGAGGCACTATTCCCCATGCCAGTATGGGGAATGCCTCACTCAGTATTCTAAACTTATAAAGAATGTCTCAGTAAATAAAGCATATGCTGTTCTATCTGTTGCGACCTCAAAAATTGCTCTTACACGACCTGGTCTGTTTTTGTCCGATACATTTCGGATGATGAAGTGCTGCTGTGGGCCCTGGAAAAATGGCTCAGCATGTCATCATGATCTCCAGACCATGTACGTGGGCTATCGCATACACCCGATCACTTACACAGGTTGTCTTGGGACCTCAGAACCAGACCCTAGCAGTTCATGACAGACTCCAGAGCCCATGCTCAGTTTAACAATTCGCTCCTGGGGTATGAGTTTAAAAGTATGAATTTGCAAACTGGGAGGAAAACATTGCACTGTGTCTGACCCAAACCAAATTGTAAACAGCAAGAGTTCTAATGTGCGAAGAGCTAAACCAATCAAAATCGTACACAAGCCAGAAAACATGGCGTGCGAGCGCCATGTCAGCAGCTACCGTAATCAGTTCACTGGCTGCCAGCACCATTGGTTCCACGTAGTTCATTACCATGGCATTAGTGTCAGGTGCGGGTATCTATTCCCCTCCCCCCCTTCGCCCATTTTCTGGGCACGTAAGAGCAAAAATGCTCAGGTCTCTGTCTGAAACGTCTAGGGACGGGAGAGAGAGGCGCCAGAAGCCCAGCCAGTGAGTGCATCTGGACATCAGGATCTTCAGGTTTACCTTCTGAAGCCAAGGGCAGCTCAAAATGACACCTCTTCCTTGCATGTTCAGTAGGCTGCTGGGATGAAACCAGAGAGAACAGCTCAACCTCCACCAGTTTCTCTCCCTATGCTGTGGAATATGAATGCCACCGTAGCCTTAAGTATTTATCATTGTGCAAGGGTAGTGAGTCCCATTTCGTTGTACACTGAGAGTGAACACTGATATCGTCCAGACAGGTTGAAGGTCCTGGAGCTGGTCCTGAGGCAGTGGCTTACTGTGCTCGTGTCAAAACCATATTTTATTCCTGTGTTTCATACACATACACCATGACCTCAAATATTTGCCGAGCCCTGTGCTGGACTATCACCGCTTCTAGCTAAACCAGTTGACACCCAAGCGTGTTGACTCAAACCAGTATTCCGGAATCAGGATGTAAAACATGACTGGTGGGAGTGGGGGAATGTGGAAAAGGTCCAACGACATACATGATCATCATCTATGCAGGAGCTCCAGTGGAATAGGCTCATTTACTGTGAATGTGTGGTACTCGGCTAAGAAATGTGAAAGAGACTCATCTACCAGCATAGTTTGTACCGTCTTCCTCATTTCACTCTTAAACGTCCTCACCATCCCCTCCACCTCCAATCTGGGTGCTGGATGGAAGGGAGCAATAGTAATGTGCTGGATACCACTGCAGCAACAGAACACCTGAAATTCTAACGACATAAACTGGTGGCCGTTGTCAGAAACCAGCATGGCCGGGACACCCTCTATTGTGCACACAGTCGTGAGTGTCATTATGGTGGATCTCACTGTTGTGGTGGACATCCGTGCTATATAAGGCAAGTTCGACGGTGGGTCCACCAGTATCAACTACATCTCCCCAATAAAAGAACCGGATTTTGTCAAAATACACATGTACCCTATCCTATAGTTGAGGCGGTTGAGACCTTTAGCAAAAACTTCTGGGGAGGGTCTGCTTGGCTCCGCAAACAAGCGCGACACTGTCTCACTGCACTTTTCATCAGCGTGCTTGTCGTAAGTCAATATATATGCCACCACAGTAACATTTTCATGCGAGACAGCCCTCGGTGAGAAGAATGCAACAACTGGAGGACACATGCATGGAGTAAAGGCAGAACTACAATGCGGCACTCGTCATCCTCTGTGGTAAGCAACAACACTACCTGACATACGTCAAGCCACTCTTTCATACTGAAATAACGTCGAAAATCAGGAGGGGCGTCCTTAGGAAGGCGTGCGGGCCACCTCAATTGAACTGCTGCAAAAACATTGCGTGACAATGAGTTTTGACTTAGGGCTACTATGGGAAGTCTTGCAGCTTTGTCTACTGCATTGTCAATCACTAAACAAACTGTTTCCTACTGTCAAACCCCATAGCGGGACACATGGGCAACCTAGACAACTTATCAGCACTCACATGCTGGCGGTGGGCCGAAAATGGGTATCATAAAAATAAATGCAAAGAAATAATGTCCAACGCTGTAATTTCTGCGTCGTCTTGTCATGGAATCCAGCCTTATGGTTACACAACGATACCAACTGTTTATGATACGTGACCAAGGAAAATTTTGAGTCATACAGGAAAACGTGAAACTTTTTAACACCATACATTATGGCCAGCGTCTCCTTCTCTATTCAGAGAGTAACTGTTTTTGTCAGGCGAGAGATCTTAGATGCTACAGCAGTACGTCGTACTGTGTGCCATTAATCAGTATTAAGTTCTTCTTTGAGTCAAAGGTAGCAAGGTAAGAATCAGGACGTAAATAATGTTTCGGCCGCAAAAAGTCACGCTGACAAGCATCAGACCAAATAAATTTCACACCTTTCTTACGAAGCTGATTGAGAGGTTGCACGACCTCCGATGCATCTGATATGAATTAGTTATAATAGTTTACCATGCCAAAAAGCGATTGTAGCTCCTTCAAGTTCTGAGGGCTCCTTCAATTTCTGAGGGACAGGCAATTTATAAGTGGCTGCGACATGGTAATCAGTGCCCCCCCTCCCCCCTTACTTAAGAGATACCCTAAATACTTGCGGCCGGCCCGAGTGGCCGAGCGGTTCTAGGCGCTACAGTCCGGAACCGAGCGACCACTACGGTCGCAGGTTCGAATCCTGCCTCGGGCATGGATGTGTGTGATGTCCTTAGGTTAGTTAGGTTTAATTAGTTCTACGTTCTAGGCGACTGATGACCTCAGGAGTTAAGTCGCATAGTGCTCAGAGCCATTTGAACCATTTGAACCTAAATACTTGACACTGAGAACAAAGATCTTATACTTTTCCACCGCCTAAAACACTGAACGCAAGTTTTGTAAATATTCTTCCCTTGTGACACCTACAACAATTAAATCATCCAGATAAGTTACACACTATGGAATATGGTGAACTCTCTGCTCAATAAAGCGCTGAAAAATTCACGGGGCTGACGGAACACCAAGAGGTTACCTGGTAAAGTTATAGAGCTCGAACAGCATGTTAATAACAAGCAACTGCTGTGACTCAGCATCGAGGGGCAACTGCAGATAGGCGTCTCGCAACTCGATTTTGGCTTGGCTCTGAGCACTATGGGACTCAACTGCTGAGGTCATTAGTCCCCTAGAACTTAGAACTAGTTAAACCTAACTAACCTAAGGACATCACAAACATCCATGCCCGAGGCAGGATTCGAACCTGCGACCGTAGCGGTCTTACGGTTCCAGACTGCAGCGCCTTTAACCGAACGGCCACTTCGGCCGGCAACTCGATTTTCGAAAAATAGTGTCCACCACCAACCATGCCAATAGCTCCTGGATGCGAAGGACTGGATAAACTTCCACCTCAATATCGGAATTAACTTTAGGTTTAAAATCGCAATGCAGCCGAACCATCCCATTGGTTTTCCCCAATTTCACTATGCCGTTGCCCACTGACCCAGAGCTACAGGTGAAATAACCCGTATACCCTGCAGTCTGTCTAATTCAGCTTTAACTGCATACCCATAGCAGATAGGAAAGAGTGAGCACAGCGAAACTTAAGGGGTTGCAGCTGGGTCAAACTGAATGTGAGCCAGAAAATCCCTTGCTTTACCCGACGTTGGCTCCACAGCTGTGTATGGGACTACAAAAGCTACTCAAGGCCGTCAAAAGGACGGACTGAATGCGTTAAATAAATGTAATCAACAACTTGGAAACTGAATGCCGTAAAAGCGTTCAACCCGAAAATATTCGACAGGTGCGGCTCAAATAACTGACCCCTCAACGGAATTCATTGGCGACTGTAGGAGATCATTGTTTTGGTAACTGCTTGCAACGGAGGGCTACCCAGCTCATGATTGTAGTCAAATTGTAGCCAACTGGTGCGGAAAGGGCGTTAATAGACAACTGGTCAACATTGCTAGCAAAAAAATGGCTCTGAGCACTATGGGACTCAACTGCTGAGGTCATTAGTCCCCTAGATCTTAGAACTAGGTAAACCTAACTAACCTAAGGACATCACAAACATCCATGCCCGAGGCAGGATTCGAACCTGCGACCGTAGCGGTCTTGCGGTTCCAGACAGCAGCGCCTTTAACCGCACGGCCACTTCGGCCGGCAAAACATTGCTAGCAGTGCACTTCATATGACAAGAGAGAAAACCGAGAAAGAACTACCCCTAAAAGCGAGCTGGCGGCTACCTCAACTTTGTGCCACATGACGCAGGAGCACCCTGTCGGCAGCCGCCGTAACCGGTTCACTAGCTGCCAGCACCATTGGTTCCTCATCCTTCATTACCAGGGCACTAGCGGCTGGTGCGGATATCCATCTCTGCCCCAGAACCGAGAACATAAGAGCAAAAATACACAGGTACATGTCTGAAACGTCTAAGGAGGGGAGAGAGAGGTGCCAGAAGCCCAGCCAGTGCGTCCATCTCGACTTCAGTATCTTCAGATGTGGCTTCTGTAGCCAAGGGCAGCTCAAAGTACATCTCTTACTTGCGTGTTCGGTGGACGATGTGGTATCAGAGACAGTAGCTCAACCTCCACTAGTTGCTCTCCCTGCACTGCGAGATATTAATGCCACAATGACCTTCAGCAATAATCATTGTTGCGAGTCCCATTGCCTTGTATGCTGAGGGGGAATACTGATGCCCAGACAGGTTGAAGGACCCGGAGTTGGAGAGGCAGTGCATTTCTATGCCCGTATGATGGCTGTATTTGTTTCCTGTGTTTCGTACATCTATTGGCTTCGATCGCAACCTCAAATAGTTGCCGACCCCTGTGCTAGACTATCAATCCCTTCTGGCTAATCCAGTTGACACCCAAGCGTGTCGACCCAAACCAGCACGCCATTCCGGAAACAGGACATAAAACACGAGTGGTGGGAGCGAGGGTAGGGCTCCAAAGATCCAACAACATACAGGATCACAATCCATTTATAGTGATAGTGCGGTACATGGCTAAGAAATGTGAAAGAACCTCATCTACCAGCATAGTTTGCACAGCCTTCCTCAAATGGTTCAAATGGGTCTAAGTACTATGGGACTTAACTTCTGAGGTCATCAGTCCCCTAGAACTTAGAACTACTTAAACGTAACTAACCTAAGGACATCACACACATCCATGCCCGAGGCAGGATTCGAACCTGCGACCGTAGCGGTCGTGTGGTTCCAGACTGTAGCGCCTAGAACCACTCGGCCACCCAGGCCGGCGGGCCTTTCTCCTTTGGCTCTTAAACGCTCTCACAATCCACTCCAGAACATCTGAAATTCCGACACTGGGTATGGGGAGTAGTGCTCCTCCATCAACTAATAATCACAAAAAAGCTCCGTGCAAATATATACTTTATATTTTGAGTTAAAAAACATATATAGAATAAGGAAATGAGAATGGGTGGTTGCTCACTAAAATCATCGTTTATAACATTTGAAAAGAATCTTCAGATCACGATAAGACGTCGCATAGCACAGGCAGCAGCGATGTGGCCCTTGTGGTTGCAATGGCAACAAACTTTATTTAAATGAGGACATTTCCGTGAACTACGTTGGGGTAGCAACCGGGACAAGCCCAACAATCGAAGGAACTTCCCGACGGCGATGAACAACGGCTGTTACTGTCTCTCATACCGGACCAGCTATTCTGACGACCACTGCGCCGTTTGCGTGAAGGCTGCTCCAGTGGTGGGGAGAACAGATTCCTAATATTTACCACTCTACGTCTCTTAATAGGCTGGATGCGAGGCCGCCTCTTTGCAAAGACTGACCACATACGTCGGACCCTAGGGAATGAGAGCCTTCTGTGTTGTCTTACGACGACCTACGGGAAAGACCACACTCCACTTCCGCTACGTGCAGTCAACAACGAATGCTTCGTGGGCTGCCACAGACAACTCATGCGACCGTGCTAATTGTGCTATATCATCTAGGGACGGGTCAAACGACTCTAAGGCCTTCGCTCGTAACGACTTATTCGAAGCTAATCGAATAATTACATTGCGTAAAATAGAACCTGGGTAAGATCCGCCATTTTAACAACTCGTTTCCTGGGCGCAGGTTTAAAGGCATGAACTCGCACTGTCTCCGAGCCGAACCAAGTTGTCAGTAGCGACGTTTCTAAAGTCCGAGGAGATAAACCAACCAAAATCGTACAAAGGCTGAAACGTCATCAGCACACTTCACCCTACGTTAGAAAGGTGGGGAGCAATGCGCCACATGGGTTTTTCTCTCGTTTTCAATACCTAGAGGGAACCCCGGGTACTGCTGAGGTTCTGAATAGCTATCAATGACAAATACCCAGGCGCGTTTCATGTGCTTTCCTTGTTCGCGCGCTAGATCTGCACGAATTGAACATCTCCATTCTTTCCTTTGGGGTTTGTTGCACACCATCCTTCTGTAATTGTTGTTGGAGTGGGGTTAACCACCCCCAACTTTCTAACCGTGTTTCCTGGATTTTCATCACTGCTGCACGAGTCGTAAGTGACAGATGATTTTTATATCTATACTACTATATCATAATATATTGGAAATGAAATGAGCGTTTGACGTCGGTGGCCGGGAGGACCCTTGCGGAGCAGGTCCGGTCCCCTTGGTGCAGGTCTTATTACATTCGACGCCACATTGGGCGAACTGCATGCCGGATGGGGATGAAATGATGATGAACACAACACAACAACCAGTCCCTGAGCGGAGAAAATCCCCGACCCAGCCGGGAATCGAACCCAGGTCCGTAGGACGGCCATCCGTTACGCTGACCACTCAGTTATCTTTTTTAAATTATTATTTTAGAAAACAAATACTCCAATTATACTGGTTTCTCCTTCCAGTAAACAAAAATTCTGGTACAAATAAAAACGTTTCTCAAAGCCAAAATAAAAATTCTTTTTCCTTTAAGAACAAATTATGAGGAATAAATAAGGAAAAGTTTTTTTTTGTTTTTTTATGTAAAGTCTTCGTGCGACTTATTAAAGACCAGTTCTTACAGGAGCTCCTGAAGTGTCTCCGCCTACAGCAGTCCAGCTCGTCCAAACGTGTCTTCTCATTGCGTAGGCGTGTGTTCTGGGTAGCAGATCTATTCAGTTCAGTTCATTTAATATAGTTTTCAGCTTCTCAGGGCTTGGACGTTCCAGCTACGAGGTGGGTCATCGGAGGTGCTCCGTAAGAAATTGGAAAAATTTTGCTTATAACGTGGGTTGCATATCAGGACGCAGTGTCGTTCGTCGAGATAAGTCCAATATCCTAGCGTAGACTTGTCGCCAGAAGTAAAAAGATATTGGATCGTGTGGCCACAGATCCAATTCACAGAGTGAGTTTTGGCGGAGGGGTAGAAAGTCTTATCGGAGTACAAAAGCATGTGGACGTCGATCTGAGCTGGTGTCTGTCGAGTAAGAAACGCCAAAATCCGCCGCGCAAGTGTCCAGACGTCGAACGCTGTGCCACAGTGGAACCGGTGGACATCCGTTTCATCCACGCCACAGTGGGTGCAGAGAGATGAATCGGCGAGATGG
Organism: Schistocerca americana; assembly: GCF_021461395.2. Taxonomy (NCBI): domain Eukaryota; kingdom Metazoa; phylum Arthropoda; class Insecta; order Orthoptera; family Acrididae; genus Schistocerca; species Schistocerca americana. The sequence goes on from NC_060122.1 coordinate 330,685,178, forward strand.
ATGCGGTGTAGAAGATCTCGGTTAACTTGTTTGCCATTCACGGTGATGTACCACGCTGATTGAGCGTCTGATTCGAGAAAACGCGCGTGGATCGCCTTCCATATGTGTCGCCACACGTACTGTGGATACTTACGTTCGATGGGGTTGGACGGGCGGCACTGTTGTAATAATTCGGAGACTGTTTTCGTGAGGTACAGACGTGTAAGTGGTAAGGACCGGTAGACATAACCGAACTCCAGGAAAAATCGTTGTATGTAATAAAAGGGGGTTGGAATGGTCGATACCAGTACTGGGGCGGACAAGGAGGCCAGTGCAAAGTTGTGAAGCAGGAGGCTAGTAAGGCTCTGCGGGCAACGAAGCCAAATTTTTAGTTGGGAGCTGATGTGAAGTGCCTTGACACGAGTCGGCACGTGGATGAGTCCCACCCCGCCACGATTTCGTGGCAGTGCAAGGGATTCATATTGCACCTTGAATAACATCCCCGAGCTGACGAAGGAGCCGAAATCCATCAACAGTCGTCGGGCCAGGAGATTTGGGACTGGTAGGACTTGAGCCACGTGTGGTATACGGGAGGCATGATACATGTTCACGTATTGCGCGCGTTGGATAACGTCGAGAGCTCATAGCCGGTGATCTGCAAGATTTGCTTTGATTGTCTGTAGCAAGCGTCTACCATTGATAGTCGCTGAGCGGCGCAGATCTGCTGCGAAATCAAGTCCAAGACATCGTATAGTGGCGGCGACACTAAGGGGGGCAACGCATCTCTCCGGCAAGCCCTCACCAATGAGCAGGACCTTGGATTTTGACACGATGAGGCAGTTCCCCGACGCTTCGCCGTAAGTCGCCACCCATGTCAGTGCTGCTCGTATTCATCTTCACTGCGCAGATATAGTACTATGTCGTCTGCGTAGGCTGTACAACAAAAACGGTGGCCGTGCACAGCCATACCTTCCAAACGTTGGCGCATGCCCTGGAGCAGGGGTTCCAAGGCGAAAGCATACAAAATCGTGGAAAGAGGGCAGCCTTGTCGTACAGATCGTGCGATCACCAGGGGCGGTGTGAGGCGACCATTGTACATGATTTTAGAGGTTGTACTACTCAACAGGCGCATAACCATTGTGACAATACCGCCAGGAAAACCCATATGCTGAAGAACTGTCCGCCCGCATCTCGTGGTCGTGCGGTAGCGTTCTCGCTTCCCACGCACGGGTTCCCGGGTTCGATTCCCGGCGGGGTCAGGGATTTTCTCTGCCTCGTGATGGCTGGGTGTTGTGTGCTGTCCTTAGGTTAGTTAGGTTTAAGTAGTTCTAAGTTCTAGGGGACTGATGACCATAGATGTTAAGTCCTTTAGTGCTCAGAGCCATTTGAACCATTTGAAGAACTGTCCGTAAATAGAAGTGGTCAACACGGTCGAAAGCCTGGCTAAAGTCCAGTGAAGCCAAGGCGCCAGGGAGACTTTGATAATGCGCTAATGCTATCATGTGTCTGTAACGGCAAAGGGCCGTACGGATGTTGTTGTCGCCTCCTAGGGAAGTCTGGTCGCAGGATGTGACGTAACGTGCGACCTTCTTGAGTCGCGATGCCAGTAGCCGTGTGAATATTTTCATGTCGCTGTTGAGCAAAGAAATTGGTCGATAGTCCTGGACCCTCGATAATCCGTGCGGTTTATGTACGGGTCTAATAATGCCTTCTAGAAAGGTGCTCGGGACCACTGTCACCGGTGACATCAGCTCTTGAGCGTTTGCCGTCCACGTGGAAGCCAACAAATAGTGAAAACTTTAACAAATTTCGATGGGTATACCGTCAGGTCCAGGAGACCTGTTGTTGGAACCCGCCTTGATAGCATCTACCAGTTCATCTGTAGTTACGTCGTCTTGGAGGTCATACACAGCATCCTCCGGAAGAGTGTTCGTAGTAAGCTGAGCGACTTCTGTGATAAGTGCTGTAGAACGTGGTACGGCTGCGTATAGCCCGGCAAAATGAGCATGGAGAGCACGACCGATGCTTTGTTGGGCGTCGTGCCGGCGCCCTTCCACATCAGTGAGTACTTGGATCAGAGCTCGTCGTCGTCGTTGTCTTTCCTGAAAGAGGTGGTACATCGACGGACGTTCTTGAGGGATACGATTAGAAGCACGAGAACGGACTACAGTTCCTTCCAAGTGACGCCACATGATCAAGGAGATCTGCGTCTTCGTGCGATGGACCATCGACTGCCGGGCTGGCAAGAAAGGCATCGTCGCACAGTCACGTAGAATGGTGTAGTAGAAGTGCAGGGTATTAGTTTGCCACGCCTTAAATTCCTTCCCATAACTCATCAGTGTCTTCCTGAGGGAGTCATAGGCTTCTCGACGATGGCGGCAGCGCGCTCACGCTTCTTCGACCATACGGCGACAGTCTGAGGAGGTCAGGTGAGAGACATTGAGTTTCCACAGACGACGACTATGCCACACTCGTTGTCGGGCGAGAGTGACGTCACAGAGGTACGCATCACGGTCTGAAAATGCCAAGGGCCAGACTTCCGCATGACGTGTGCCATCAGCAAGGGAGCGGGTAACGTAGATGCGACCTATGCGGCTTGACGAGTGAGACGTGTAGAATGTATAGCCCGGTTGAATTCCGTGGAGCTTCTTCCAAGAGTCAACAAGTCGTAGACGGTCGATGACCACTGAGAGAGATGCACAAGGTGAATGTCGCGGGAGTTGGTCCGCGGGCTCTTGTGCCGAGTTAAAATCCCCACCGAGTACCAAATCGTCCTGCGGACCTGTGAAGAGGGATGTGACGCTTTCGGCAAAAAAAGTTTGTCGGTCATGACGGCGGCCAGTGCCGGACGGAGCGTAGATATTAATAATACGCACGCCGAACAGTGTGAGGGCCATACCTCGCGCAGTGGGGAGGTAGATGACGACCTCTGCAGGGAGTCCATCGCGTAGCAGGATGGCGACGTCACTACCGGTGTCGGATGCGGCGGAAACATGGGCGTTGTATCCGGTGGGAACTAGGAAGTCAGCCACAAACACCGCTTGTAAGAGTGCTATTTCAACATCCGCAGAGTAAATAGTGTCTCGGAACATGGCCAGTTTATGGGGGGCACGAATGGTGGCAAGATTCATCGAGGCGATACGATATTGCTGTGTACGGCCATCCTCAGTATTTGCAGAACGTGCGGTAGAAGTAGCCGGCAGGTGGAGACCCGCCGGTGGTCCCGCAGTGGTGATAATTACTGGCGGGGCGCCAGCCCCAGTGTCGCCGAGGTGGACTCCTGTGCAGACACGCTGGAAGTCTGTTCCGCTTCTTCTTCAACGTCATCGGCCCAGGAAGCTGACGACGTGGACATGTGACGGTCACGTACTTCCGGAACGGGTGTTGTGGATTCCGCATGAGTGGCAGGGGGACCGCCGTCATCATTCGTTGACAACGGCGAGGACAGGTCCCTGGCTGGGAGAGTAGGCGTCACAGGAGGGGCTCCTGTTGCTGCCACATCGCGTGACTGGACGCAATGTGGGATATCACCGTCAGACATAAGGTCGACATCTCGTGGGGCCGTCTGAGAAAGGGCGTCATCGGAAGGCGTTCGTCGTCGTTTCCTGTGTTTGCGAGGCGACCGCTGTTTTCTGATGTGGCCTTCTGAATCAGAATGTGGTCGCCCGTCGTCTGACGCCGAACCCGTCTGGACAAAGGCAGACGTCGGCACGACACCGAGGTCGACGTCCATGGTTCCAACAGGAACATCGGTTTCGGTCTGCAAACCGGACGGTCCTGAAGCGAGCACTGGAGGTGACGCCGTGCTTGTGTCCTCGGCGCGTTGTGCTGCGGCGGGTGGCGTTGACGGCGCAATCGAGATTGGTACGACGGGGTCCTGTGCAACCTTGGCGTAGGTGATGGGTAAGGACGTGACCGTCGAAGCCTGGGTCTCTTCACGTAACGGCGTCTGTATTAAACGGCGGTGTAAGCATTCGGAACGTACATGTCCCTCCTGGCCACATCCTGCGCACGTTCGTGGCTGTCCATCATACATGACGATGGCCCTCACACCGCCAATCAGCAGGTACGATGGGACATGTTTCGTCAGCTCAATTTTTACTTGCCGGACGCCATTTAATACGGGGTAGGTCGTAAATGTTTGCCACTTCTCCGCGACGTGACCCAAGACGGTGCCATATAGTTGGAAAGCGGCAATGACCACGTCCTGAGGCACCTCGAACGGGAGCTCAAACAGCCGCAATGTATGGAGACCGAATCCAGCATGGGCGACTGTCACAGCACCCATATGTCCATCAGAGTGGTCCCGAACTCATTTTAATGAAAATAATTCGAAACAGATTGGTTCTTTAAAAACAGTGCTCGTAGCACGATCCTTATAACAAACTGTTCTAGCTGACGTATGGAGCCGAAATTAATTACGCACGAGTTGCGAAGAATATTGTTTCGGGTAACATACGTCAGTGTTGTGCGCGGCTGATATTCAGTGGTTTTAATGATCATTTTGTTGAAGATAACTTTCCATCACAATCAATAGTTGTACAGAATTTGTTGTGTGAACTGTGATTTAGTGACACTTACACAACTTACAGACAACACTTTAACACATCGTTAACTTGGAGTTCTTTAGCAACTTGACCAAATCTTTAGCCGGGAGAAAAATTATTTAGTAATTACTCAATGTAATAAAATAAGATTATCATTTTCATTTACAAATTAGTTAAATACCAAACCACTGAATAACACAGCGAACGCCACAATGGGCACCAAGTTTGATTGAAATCGGTCCAGTAGTTCATAACGTGATGTGAAAGACTCACCCTCATTACTTTTCATTTAAATATAAAAATAGTTCACAACCCGAAAATGCCTTCCTTATTAATTGCAAGTAAAATAATTAAATCACAATTAACGGGCGGTGACGTTAAATTGGCGACCTCAGACGAGGACTACCAAGGAATAAATAATAAATGAAATTTTACAGTGTATATAATATTTACAATTTCGTATTTGTAATTATGTACTTTTTTTCCGTGTTGAAATACATAACTAATGTCTGCAATTGAGAAACATCAAGAGAGTGAACCAAGAAAACGAAAATAATAGGAGCAATAACGCGATAATAAATCGCAACTGTAATGTAAGAAAAATTAATTCAGTGCCAGCCGGCCGGAGTGACCGTGCGGTTCTAGGCGCTGCAGTCTGGAACCATGCCTCGGGCATGGATGTGTGTGATGTCCTTAGGTTAGTTAGGTTTAAGTAGTTCTAAGTTCTAGGGGACTGATGACCTCCGATGTTAAGTACCATAATGCTCAGAGCCATTTGAATCAATTCAGTGCCAAATGATGTACTTCGTGCTAGAAAATAGATGGGCTGGAACTCCCTTCGTGTGTGAATTTATAAAATTATTTAGTGTGACTTTTATACGTTTATGTATGAAAGTTACGCACCACAAGATGGCGGAATTTATTAGTGGTTCGCGTAATGGCTACGCGTGATTAGAGTGTTTAGCTTCGTTGGTAATTATTACATCTGAAAGCGATTTTCGGATGTAGAATAACTGTTTGTAGAAAAGTGCATTTACGTGTTTAGCATTTTGGTCTATATAACTCATGGACATGGGAAAAATAGGAAAGGACCGACGTATGAGGACGAGGAGAATGTACACGATTCGGAATTAAATACCGACGATTGGCAAATTCCGGACGTTGAACCAGAGTTTACAAGTTCTACCCCAAGCACTGCTGAGAGGCCGGCAGAATTAGAAGCCAAGATTGAATTACCAACTCCTGTATCTGGTTCTTTTCCTGAATTGTATAAGGGACTAGCAGATTTTATACAGGACAATTTTGAACAACTTGCGAAAAAACAAACCGCCCAAAAGAATGAAAATTTCATACACCTTGCGCGAGAGCAGGCCGAACAAATTAGTACGCATATTCAGGAGAATATGAACGAAAATTTTCAGCAAATTGCAAATCAACAAAAGGAACAAATAAGCGATAAAATTTAACACCAGATGAATGTTAATTTCGAATGCTTGGAGGAAAAGTTAGTGCAGATTTACGGCGACTAGCCGAAGAGCAGGCCGCTGAAATAAGAAAACTAAATTCGAAGATAGAGGCTGTTACTAATAACTTTGCTGCGTTACAACTTACATATAAACACATGCCCGCGTCGGTAATGCAGTTGAACTCGGAAGTGAGCGAACTGAAACAAACGCAATCTGAACTGCGAAATACTGTACAACAGATCGCGTTGCAATGTGACCAGCGGAATGAAGAGTTTGTTACCTGGGTGCATGACAAAGACAAACAGGTTACCGAATGCTCAACAGCACAAAGTGACAGAAATAATAGTGACTTCGTGAACTGGTTGCGTCAAAAGGATTCACAGGTTCGCGAAGGGCTTAGGACTGAATTACACACCGTAATTCAAAATTCTAGTGCTGATGTAAAAACAGAGTTAGAACAAATTAAAACGATGCTAAAACGTGATCTTCCAAAGTGGAGGCATGACGTGGAAGAGCAAGTAGGCAAATTGCACCATGAGTTGTCAGCTGCGCCATTATGCAGGCGGACACCCAGCAGCAGCGGCGACAAACAATTCGCATATGCATTTACTATCTCCACAGTCGGATGTGTTGCACAGAGAAACACCGTACAACACTACACGAATGACGGGTATTCATCATGTGATACGAGGGCCAGAAATGCTTGCAAATGGTTAAAATGGCTCTGAGCACTATGGGACTTAACATCGGTGGTCATCAGTCCCCTGGACTTAGAACTACATAAACCTAACTAACCTAAGGATATCACACACATCCATGCCCGAGGCAAGATTCGAACCTGCGACCGTAGCAGCAGCGCGGTTCCGGACTGAAGCGCCTAGAATCGCTCGGCCACAACGGCCGGCCCAGAAATGCTTTGACGAATAGCTTGTTGCAAGAGAGTTTGCTCAAGCATCGTCAATTTCGGACGTACATCCGTGACAAGAGAGAAGGGGCAACACCCCGTTGTTCTCATAAAGAGTTTCGGAAGGATACTGACCATATCATGGATAGGCACCCAAAGAAAACAATTTGTTGCCTCACATGTACAAGGCGAAGGTACGCTGTGGGATTAAAAATTATAGAGAAATGCGAAACATAAGAGCATTTTTGTCAAAGTATTGGTCTACAGGCCAGAAAGAGTGATTAAGAAAAGAAGTGTACTCTCCTGAAGTTTACAACAGTTGGTTGGTTGGTTGGTTGGTTTTGGGGAAGGAGACCAGACAGCGTGGTCATCGGTCTCATCGGATTAGGGAAGGATGGGGAAGGAAGTCGGCCGTGCCCTTTCAGAGGAACCACCCCGGCATTTGCCTGGAGTGATTTAGGGAAATCACGGAAAACCTAAATCAGGATGGCCGGACGCGGGATTGAACCGTCGTCCTCCCGAATGCGAGTCCAGTGTAGAACCACTGCGCCACCTCGCTCGGTTACAACAGTTAACAAGGTAGTATACATAGGTACTTCGAGAAATATATCAGTAAGACAAGATACTGGGATGATCCCATATCAGTAAAAACTGTTATTCGAATTTTAAAGGCAAAATTACCTTCAAATTTAAGAAAAAAAACTCTTGCATGCTCCTAAAAATGACATTGATCATCTCATGTCTGTTGTTGACTCGATAGACATGTTACATGAGGACACAAAGCCATGGACTCAATAAAACGGGCATGCTAATAGTAAGGACAATGCGTACCAGAATAACAGTGGTGATAGGAACTAGAACCGAAACCAGAACAGAAACGGTAACGGTAGTGGGAATGGAAATAACCGAAATGCACCACAGCAATGTTACAGAAACAACCACATACGGGAAGGTAAAAACCGACAGCACTTCGGAAAGAAAAGAAGGTATGATAATCAGTGTAATCCTGGTTATCGGAATGACAACCACAGCAATAATCAGGGTAACAACATAACGCCACAAAAATGGGCAAACAACGAGCAAGGAATTAGCAATTGTATACTGCACCACGAAACAGTGGGCAACAGCATTCGATAAAGAATAACAACCCACACCAAAGAAATCAGACTAACAATAACACTGAACTGGCGGGTGCAAAACCAACCCGTGAGGCTAATTGAAGTGATTGAAAGTAATAAACCTTCAAATAGCCTGCCAACAAACTAATTTTGATCACATTGAGCCTCATATAGCGGTCGGGAATAGTGTAGAGGGCAATAAGCAAGAAAGGATCAATCTGATCCGTTATAATAACGGTATTGATATACGTGATGAATTGTTCTCTGAGGAAAATTCCTGCAGAGAGGAAAACAAGACAGTGGTGCAGACTGCATCTGAAGCTGAACCAGGTAAAGTACCTACAGTAGTAATATTGACACCGGTGCATCGGCGAACGTTATTTCTTATAAATTGTTTAAACAAATATGTGATAAAAGTACACCTCTCACAATACCTGGACAGAATTGTACAATTATCGATGCGATAGGCACCAGATCTAAGAATATTACTTGAAAGATTCATTTGTAAATAGTGACAGAAAATGGAGCACTTTACTACATGTTTCTGGTGGTTGAGAATTTGTCAGCCAACTGTATTATTGGTGTAAGATTTCTGCAAGAGAAGGGCGCAAAAATCGACTATTCTCGGCAAGTAAATGCTATATTACAGTTGATGGAAAAAGTATAATTCTGGATTTGCTCAAAACAAAAGCGTGTGAAAACCAAGTTTGTAGGTATTGAACCTCCACTGACAGGTGGTAGACCGAGGGAGGTGGCGCAGTGGTTAGCACACTGGACTCGAATTCGAGAGGACGACGATTCAAACCTGCGCTCAGCTTTTCCTGATTAGGTTTTCCGTGATTTCCCTAAATCGCTTCATGCAAACACCGGGATGCTTCCTTTGAAAGGGCACTGCCGACTTCTTTCCCCATTCACACCTAATCCAAATGATGATGGCGTCCTCTTGGGTAAAATATTCCGGAGGTAAAATAGTCCTCCATTCAGATTTCCGGGTGGGTACTACTCAGGAGGACGTCGTTATCAGGAGAAAGAAAACCGGCGTTCTACGGATCGGAGCGTGGAATGTCAGATCCCTTAATCGGGCAGGTAGATCAGAAAATTTAAAAAGGGAAATGGATAGGTTAAAGTTAGATATAGTGGGAATTAGTGAAGTTCGGTGGCAGGAGGAACAAGACTTCTGGTCAGGGTTATAAACACAAAATCAAATAGGGGTAATGCAGGAGTAGTTGTAATAATGAATAAAAAAACAGAAGTGCGAGTAAGCTACTACAAACAGCATAGTGAACGCATTATTGTGGCCAAGATAGACAAGAAGCCCACGCCTACCACAGTAGTACAAGTTTATATGCCAATTAGCTCTGCAGATGACGAAGAAACTGAAGAAATGTATGATGAAATAAAAGAAATTATTCAGATAGTGAAGGGAAACGAAAATTTAATAATCATGGGTGACTGGAATTCATTAGTAGGAAAAGGGAGAGAAGGAAACGTACTCGGTGAATATAGTTTGGAGGAGGAGGGGGGGGGGGGGAGGGAAAGAAATGAAAGAGGAAGCCGCCTAGTAGAATTTTGCACAGAGCACAACGTAATCATAGCTAACACTTGGTTCAAGAATCATAAAAGAAGGTTGTATACATGGAAGAAGCCTGGAGATACTGACAGGTTTCAGATAGATTATATAACGGTAAGACAGAGATTTAGGAACCAGGTTTTAAATTGTAAGACATTTCCAGGGGCAGATGTGGACTCTGACCACAATCTATTGGTTACGAACTGTAGATTAAAACTGAAGAAACTGCAAAAAGGTGGGAATTTAAGGAGATGGGACCTGGATAAACTGAAAGCACCAGAGGTCGTACAGAGTTTCAGGGAGAGCATAAGCGAACAATTGACAGGAAAGGAGGTAAGAAATACAGTAGAAGAAGAATGGCTAGCTTTGAGGGATGAAGTAGTGAAGGCAGCAGAGGATCAAATAGGTAAAAAGACGAGGGCTAGTAGAAATCCTTGGGTAACAGAAGAAATATTGAACTTAATTTATGAAAGGAGAAAATACAAAAATGCAGTAAATGAAGCAGGCAAAAAGGAATACAAATGTCTCAAAAATGAGATCGACAGGAAGTGCAAAACGGCTAAGCAGGGACAAATGTAAGGATGTAGAGGCTTGTCTCACCGGGGGTAAGATAGATACTGCCTACAGGATAATTAAAGACACCTTTGTAGAAAAGAGAACCACTTGTATGAATATCAAGAGCTCAGATGGAAACCCAGTTCTAAGCAAAGAAGGGAAAGCAGAAAGGTGGAAGAAGTATATAGTGGGTCTATACAAGGGCGATGTACTTGAGGACAATATTTTGGAAATGGAAGAGGATGTAGATGAAGATGAAATGGGAGATATGATACTGCGTGAAGAGTTTGACAGAGCACTGAGAGACCTGAGTCGAAACAAGGCCCCCGGAGTAGGCAACATACCATTAGAACTACTGACAGCCTTGGGAGAGCCCGTCCTAACAAAACTCTACCATCTGGTAAGCAAGATATATGAGACAGGTGAAATACCCTCAGACTTCAAGAAGAATATAATAATTCCAATCCCAAAGAAAGCAGGTGTTGACAGATGTGAAAATTACCGAACTATCAGTTTAATAATTCACAGCTGTAAAATACTAACGCGAATTCCTTACAGACGAATGGAAAAACTGGTAGAAGCCAACCTCGGGGAAGATCAGTTTGGATTCCGTAGAAATGTTGGAACACGTGAGGCAGTACTGACCCTACGGCTTATCTTAGAAGAAAGGCAAACCTACGTTTCTAGCATTTGTAGACTTAGAGAGAGCTTTTGACAATGTTGACTGGAATACTCTCTTTCAAATTCTAAAGGTGGCAGGGGTAAAATACAGGGAGCGAAAGGCTATTTACAATTTGTACAGAAACCAGATGGCAGTTATAAGAGTCGAGGGACACGAAAGGGAAGCAGTGGTTGGGAAGAGAGTGAGACAGGATTGTAGCCTCTCGCCGACGTTATTCAATCTGTATATTGAGCAAAGAGTGAAGGAAACAAAAGAAAAATTCGGAGTAGGTATTAAAATCCACGGAGAAGAAATAAAAACTTTGAGGTTTGCCGATGACATTGTAATTCCGTCAGAGACAGCAAAGGACTTGGAAGAGCAGTTGAACGGAAGGGATAGTGTCTTGAAAGGAGGATATACGATGAACATCAACAAAGCAAAACGAGGATAATGGAATGTAGTCGACTTTAGTCGGGTGATGCTGAGGGAATTAGATTAGGAAATGAGACACTTAAAGTCGTAAAGGAGTTTTGCTATTTGGGGAGCAAAATAACTGATAATGGCTGAAGTAGAGAGGATATAAAATGTAGGCTGGCAATGGCAAGGAAAGCGTCTCTGAAGAAGAGAAATTTGTTAACATCGAGTATAGATTTAAGTGTCAGGAAGTCGTTTCTGAAAGTATTTGTATGGGGTGTAGCCATGTATGGAAGTGAAACATGGACGATAAATAGTTTGGACAAGAAGAGAATAGATGGAAGTGAAGCATGGACGATAAATAGTTTGGACAAGAAGAGAATAGAAGCTTTTGAAATGTGGTGCTACAGAAGAATGCTGAAGATTAGATGGGTAGATCACGTATCTAATGGGGAGGTATTGAGTAGGATTGGGGAGAAGAGAATTTGTGGCACAACTTGACTAGAAGAAGGGATCGGTTGGTAGGACATGTTCTGAAGCATCAAGGGCAGCGTGGAGGGTAAAAATCGTAGAGGGAGACCAAGAGATGAATACATTAAGCAGATTCAGAAGGATGTAGGTTGCAGTAGTTACTGGGAGATGAAGAAGCTTGCACAGGATAGAGTAGGATGGAGAGCTGCATCAAACCAGTCTCAGGACTGAAGACCACAACAACAACAACCTAATCCAATTGGATCGATGACCTCGCTGTTTGGTCCCCTTCCCCAAATCAACCAACTAACAGGTAGTACTTCAATTGCTCTAGCTGACGTAACCAAATGCACTAATGTTGGCAACAACGATCAAGATCTCGATGCAGTATTACTAGGTAAGATTTTAGAATGAGATTACTCAAGTGAGCAGCAGTGACATGAGCTATGCTATCCCTTGTATAGATAACTAAAAGTCTTTGCAGGAAAACCAGGTATAACAGAAGGGTAGGTATACCACATACAAGTTAAGCCATATGAAACGTATTGTCACACAACCTATTCGATCCCCTGGACCAAGAGAGAAGCCGTACACAAAGAAATCAAGAAAATGTTAAAATGGGGAATAGTAGAAACTTCCTTATCTCCATATAGTAAATTCTCTATTGCCTGTATCCAAGCCAAGAGGTAGTTTACGCTCAGTGCTGGATGCACGAGTAATCGATATATTTACAATATATTTACGAAATTGCTATTCCCAGATATTGCTGTACGAGGAATCAAGAAAATAGACCGCATTCATTTTCAGCGGCAGAAGTTACCAGTTTCGTGTACCACCCTTTGGGTTAAATGTGAGTGCTGGTGTGTTTATCACCGCTCTAGACACAGTATTAGGTCGCCGAGTTACTGCATAAAGTAACAGTATCGGAAGACGACCTGCTGATAGCCACTGCAACGTGGAACGAGCATATTGAGTTACTTGACAGAGTACGTCACAAGTTCCAGAATTCGAGTGTCACTGCAAATTTGCAGAAATTCACATTAGGAATGGACAAAATAAAATTCTTACGTAATGTCATAACACGTAAAGGTAAGAAACCAGAAGCGAGTAAGACTGAGGCACTAAAGAACGTGCCACCTCCTTGTAGTAAAAAACAGCTAAAGGCATACTTAGTATTATCTTCTTTCTTTCGTCGCTTTGTCCCGAGTCGGTTGCTTAATACTTAGAAAAAACACACCTTGGTGTTGGACAAACAGGGTGCCAGATTGCGTTTGATAAAATCAAACATGCTCTGGTAAATGCACAAGCTCAGCATCACCCGGATATGAGTAAAAACTTCTGTTTGACGACAGATGCGTCATTCTCCGGACTAGGTGCTTGCGTTTTCCAGATGGATACTAATGGCATCAATGTGGACATTAGAGTCATAGGGTTTGAGAGTAGGACTGTATCGGAGTGTGAGAGATCTTATAATTTTACATAACATTGTCGGAGAACAGCGATCTTAATGTGATAAAATTATTTAAAAACAGTCTTCATCGAAGCCGCTTTTAACCTCTGACCGATTCCAGCCGTTTAATTACGGGCCATTATCGGAGTTTGCACCATCTGGATGACGGCGATGGCGCCTGACTCGCTGTGGATGCCTCAATCACTGTCACTGTTACAGTGAATGAGACATCCACAGCGAATCAGGCGCCATTGACGTGATCCAGATGGTGAAAAAACTGATGATGACCCATTATGGAAATGTCGAAACCATGAGCTGTTAAGTTGTTGCATCAGCGTTTGGCACTATTGTCACTGACACTCATATTGTTCGCATTAGCGGAAAGGGAAACTTGGTAGCAGACGCGCTATCTCGCCTACCGGAAGGATTGCACGAGTATTCAGAGCTTGTTCACCAGACTACTGAATTTAGAGTACTGTTACTCAAAGAACATACATACAGGAGGTCAAACACTACTGGCCATTAAAATTGCTACACCACGAAGATGACGTGCTACAGACGCGAAATTTAACCGACAGGAAGAAGATGCTGTGATATGCAAATGATTAGCCTTTCAGGGCATTCACACAATGTTGGCGCCGGTGGCGACACCTACAACATGCTGACATGACGAAAGTTTCCAACCGATTTCTCATACACAAACAGCAGTTGACCTGCGTTGGTTGGTGAAACGCTGATGTAATGCCTCGTGTAAGAAGAAGAAATGCGTACCATCATGTTTCCGACTTTGATAAAGGTCGGAATGTAGCCTATCGCGATTGCGTTTTATCGTATCGCGACATTGCTGCTCGCGGTGGTCGAGATCCAATGGCTGTTAGCAGAATATGGAATCGGTGGGTTCAGGAGGGTAATACGGAACGCCTTGCTGGATCCCAACGGCCTCGTATCACTAGCAGTCGAGATGACAGGCATCTTATCCGTACGGCTGTAACGGATCGTGCAGCCACGTCTCGATCCCTGAGTCAACAGATGGGGACGTTTGCAAGACAACAACCATCTGCACGAACAGTTCGACGACGTTTGCAGCAGCATGGACTATCAGCTCGGAGACCATGGCTGCGGTTACCATTGACGCTGCATCACAGACAAGAGCACCTGCGATGGTGTACTCAACGACGAACCTGGGTGCACGAATGGCAAAACGTTATTTTTTCGGATGAATCCAGGTTCTGTTTACAGCACCATGATGGTCGCATCCGTGTTTGGCGACATCGCGGTGAACGCACATTGGAAGCGTGTATTCGTCATCCACATACTGGCGTATCACCCGGCGTGATGGTATGGGGTATCATTGGTTACACGTCTCGGTCACCTCTTGTTCGCATTGACGGCACTCTGAACAGTGGACGTTACATTTCAGATGTGTTACGACCCATGGCTCTCCCCTTCATTCGATCCCTGCAAAACCCTACATTTCAGCAGGATAATGCACGACCGCATGTTGCAGGTCCTGTACGGGCCTTTCTGGATACAGAAAATGTTCGACTGCTGCCCTGGCAAGCACATTCTCCAGATCCTTCACCAATTGAAAACGTCTGGTCAATAGTGGCCGAGCAACTGGCTCGTCACCATACGCCAGTCACTACTCTTGATGAACTGTGGTATCGTGTTGAACTGCATGGGCAGCTGTACCTGTACGCGCCATCCAAGCTCTGTTTCACTCAATGCCCAGGCTTATCAAGGCCGTTATTACGACCAGAGGTGGTTGTTCTGGGTACTGATTTCTCAGGATCTATGCACCCAAATTGCATGGAAATGTAATCACATGTCAGTTCTAGCATAATATATTTGTCCAATGAATACCCGTTTATCATCTGCATTTCTTCTTGGTGTAGTAATTTTAATGGCCAGTAGTGTATTTGAATATGTGTCGTAACATGCAGGCCTTACAGAAAGATGACACAAAGTAGAACACAATTATTGAAGCAATAGCTCATGAACCAGTAAATCCAAATTTCAATTTAGACAGTGGCGCCCTGATGCAGAAAAAGATGAATGGTGTGTATGTATTCCTTTTGAATATCAAGAGCCTTTGGTATGGTATACACAGTTCTCCTGTGGGCCACTATGACATAACAAATGTAATCAGAAACTCAAACTTTATTGTTATTTTCCCAGTATGAAACGTTACATCCACCAAATATTGAAAAACTGTATAACACGTCAGACAGCCAAATCCACGATTGTATGTTCTCGGATACAATTACATGCAATATTGCCAACTAAACCACTTGAGACCATGGCGACTGACATAGCAGGACACCTTGCCAAAATCACGTGGGAGCGTAAAGTATGTCGTAGCACTTATTACTACAAAACATATGAAATTGTATGCTACGAAAACCACCAATTTTGCGGCCGTAATCAAACGCAGTAAAGCTATTGGAAAGCTGCATGCCCTCGGGAAAAATTACGGCTGTAGTTTCCCCTTGCTTTCAGCCGTTTGCAGTACCAGCACAGCAAGGCCGTTTTGGTTAGTGTTACAAGGCCGGATCAGTCAATCATCCAGACTGTTGCCCCTGCAACTACTGAAAAGGCTTCTGCCCTCTTCAGGAACCACACGTTTGTCTTGCCTCTCAACAGATACCCCTCCGTTGTGGTTGCACATACGGCACGGCCATCTGTATCGCTGAAGCACGCAGGCCTGCCCACCAACGGCAAGGTCCATGGTTCATGGGGTGGGGTGGGGGGGGGGGGAAGATGGGGGGGGGCAGCGTGGAGGGTAAAAATCGTAGAGGGAGACCAAGAGATGAATACACTAAGCAGATCAGAAGGATGTAGGTTGCAGTAAGTACTGGGAGATAAAGAAGCTTGCAGAGGATAGGGTAGCATGGAGAGCTGCATCAAACCAGTCTCAGGACTGAAGACCACAACAACAGCAACAATCAAACGCATTTGCCAATGATTACATCCCTAAGATAGGAAAGCCTTGTGCAATACTTTCTAACAATGCCAGTAATTTTATCAGCCACAAGTCGAAATCCTTTTTGAAAAACCAAAAATTTAAGTAAATTGTAGTATCACACTTCCACCCAGAAGAGAATCCCACTGGAAGAGTATTCAGGCAATTCAATAGATTTATCAGCACTTATATACCTCACAGACAGACCAAGTGGATAGAATATATAGAACCCTTCGAGGAAATTATTAACAATTTGCCACACTTCCCCACCACTTTCACACCTGCATAACTTATGTTAAAGGCACATGAAAATAATGAATTGTTTAAAACCCTTCCACGAATGCCTAGAACAATAATTGTGTTTGAGGAAAAATTAAAACGCGCTGAAGCTGCGTTAGCTCACCAAGCAAAACTCAGAAAACATAAACATGATAAACCCTTGGGTAGGAAAAAAATGTACCGAACTGGGAACAGAGTGTTACTAAAAGCAATTTTTAAACTCTCCTTGTTGAAAAAGAAGAATGAGAAGTGGCAGCTAAAGTACACTGGTCCGTAAAAAATTGTGGACATTCCTCATGAAACATCCTATCAAATAAAATTAGGGGTTTATACCCACATTAACATCTCAGGAAATTTATTTCGTGAACATGACATTTGTATTGTATATATCTGTGAAAATACACCGGTGTCCAAAATTAAAGCAACAAACCGCTATTTTCCGATCCTGTGTCTAATTCACGATATAATCATACAGACGGTCAACGGATATCCGTATCGTATTCTGCACAGAACATGCCATTCCGCTCAACGGACAACCAAGCCAACGATGACATCAGGGCACTACCACACGGGGTGGTGTTTGCTGGGTAGCCCCACATCCACGATCGCTGTGTGCACAGTCACAGACAGGGCGGCACAGAGAAGGCGCCTACCACATCCTCTGCGGTGGAAGGTCTTAGGAAGAATGGAAACAGGACAGTCGGAAACTGGTGTAGCCCGATGGCTTAATGTGAGTCTTTCTGTTGTTTCTCGGATGTGGCGACAGTTTACAGAGACCAAAACTGTATCCCGAAGATCAGGGCAGGGCCAACCATATCTGACATCAAAAAGAGAGGACCGTTATTTGAGTTAAGGGCGCGATGGTACCACCTAAGTACTGCACGGCAACTGATATCGCAGCATCCACTCGACGTGTTGTATCGAGGCAAACGGTGTACAGAAGGCTTCTGCAGAGTCGGAAAACTGACGCGTCTTCAAAGAAAGGAACGCCTAGAGTGCAGTCATCAGTATGACATTTGGACGGCAGTACAGTGGGCCAATGTTATTTTCAGATTGGTCCCGATTTGGTCTGGAGAGTGATTGTCGACGGGTTCGCATCTGGTGGGAACGTGGAACACGATTTCGAGAATCGATATCACGGAGGATCCCTAATGGTGCGGGCGGATATTATATTGACCACTCGAACACCTCTTCATGAAATTGTATGGGTTAATCGGCAAGGTGTAAAGTATCGTGACGAGATCTTGGGATCTCATGTACGGTTGTTGAGAGGTGCTTTGTGCCCAGGCTTCGTGTTGATGGACGGTAATGCTCGACCTCATGGAGCACGGGTGGTTGACCTTTTCATGGAAACGGAAGATATTGCCTGCATAGCGTGGGCTGCTCGCTCTCCAGAACTGAATCCCATAGAGCATGTCTGGGATGCCCTAGGGAGAGGGGTTGCATCACGTTAGCACCCGCCAAACACGCTCCAAGATTTGCGAGCAGCCCTGCAGGAAGAATTATCGTCATTGCCTCAACGTAAGATTTATGACATCATTCACAGCATGTCCCATTGTTGTCAGGCACGTATTGCTGCCTGTACTGCTCTACTGAACACATTAACCAGTTGTCGGAATGTGTGTGCAAATCCGTTAAGTCGTGGAAAAAAGGGAGGAAGACTTTTATCCACCGTTATGCATGTTGCAGTTGTATACGTTCTGTATTCTTTACGTTGTTTCTACTTTACTATCACCTGTTTACACTTTTTTGTGGCAAAATAAATGCAATCTTGCAAAATTTCAGTTTGTTGCTTTAATTTTGGATTCCAAAGTGTTTCATTTCTATTTTCATGTACACAGTAAATTTAGTTGTGAGAAGAAAAGTCTCAGTGCATTGATATGGATATTGTAAGGAGAAGCTGAAATGCATTTAAAGGACGCTAAAAAATGGTTTTGCCAAAAATCCATTTTACTTGTAAAGCCAAAACCTGTCTTATAAAGACATTTCACGTAATAAATTGTAAATAGTAATATAATTTTCTACACAGAATTTGTAGATACTGTGTTAGTTTTAAGATTATTCATTAATCCTTTGGCTCCAAAATATCTGATTAGTTGTAAATAAATGTGCACTATTCATATCAGAAGTGCATGTCCCACAAGATCAAGATAAAAGTTTTGAATGATGTAATGATGTAGATAATCACTCAAGAACGTATTTTCTATAGTGTGATGTCCTGTGTCACTGCATTAGCCAGGGGCCAAGTGGCTCGGGTCATCTATATTGCAATTAAACTATGTGCTTATTTTGGTACTATCTGGCTCTTGGACATTAGTTCTGCATTTTAGAGTTATTTTTTTGCGTATTTTTTTTATCGGCATGGTACAAGATTCGGAATGACACTTGAACTGGGTTTTCTTTGGAGTAAATAAATTAGCTGAGTGCCATATACGAACAACACACATACGAGTACCTGTAAAACACAGCCGCACAACACATAAAATACTGGCCAAACTGTGGTGTCACCGCCAGACACCACACTTGCTAGGTGGTAGCCGTTAAATCGGCCGCGGTCCGTTAGTATACGTCAGACCCACGTGTCGCCACTATCAGTGATTGCAGACCGAGCGCCGCCATACGGCAGGTCTAGAGAGACCTCCTAGCACTCGCCCAGTTGTACAACCGACTTTGCTAGCGATGGTTCACTGACAAAATACGCTCTCATTTGGCGAGACGATAGTTAGCATAGCCTTCAGCTACGTCATTTGCTACGACCTAGCAAGGCACCATTACCATTTACTATTGATACTGTGAATCATGTACCGTCAAGAGCGACGTTCACCATTAATGGATTAAAGTTAAGTATTCCGCCAGCTACGTCCGTTTTTTCTAAAGTCTAATTTCCTTGTCCTGTTCCAGACCTCACGCCAGCCTGCGTGAGCTAAAACGCGTGCTTTTCGGCTTCATCTAGTAACACGGTGTTGGCTCTCCTGCCAACCACAACATTGGCGACGAGGCAATACCGCGTTCTTAACTATACTGCCCTGATTTACTTGTGTAATGGCTTCGCCACCATCTCCAGATGTACTGTCCGAATTTTATCGCTTACAGAATCAGCAGACGCAGGCATTACTGGATGCCCTTGGGCAGCTCGTCCAGGGTCAACGTGCAATGCAAAACGACGCGGCAGCCGCCGCTCCACCGCTAACGCAGCCACAACACGCAGTTGCACCAACTTTTCGTCCTTTTGATGCTGCACTGGAAAGCTGGACGGAGTGGTCACGCCAATTTGGATTCCATCTCGCCGCTCCACCGCTAACGCAGCCACAACACGCAGTTGCACCAACTTTTCGTCCTTTTGATGCTGCACTGGAAAGCTGGACGGAGTGGTCACGCCAATTTGGATTCCATCTCGCCGCCTACAGAATTCAAGGTAACGAGCGGCAGCCGTTTTTGTTGTCTTCGGTCGGCGTACAAATTTACCGTGTGATAGTCAAAATATTTCCCCGACGCGAAGTAGCAACTCTGTCCTACGACGAAATTTTGTCTGCATTAGATGCATATTTAGATAGTAAAATAATTGATGATGGTCGAAGTAGAGAGGATATAAAATGTAGACTGGCAATGGCAAGGACATCGTTTCTGAAGAAGAGAAATCTGTTAACATCGAGTATAGATTTAAGTGTCAGGAAGTGGTTTCTGAAAGTATTTGTATGGAGTGTAGCCATGTATGGAAGTGAAACATGGACGATAAATAGTTTGGACAAGAAGAGAATAGAAGCTTTCGAAATGTGGTGCTACAGAAGAATGCTGAAGATAAGGTGGGTAGATCACGTAACTAACGAGGAGGTACTGAATAGGATTGGGGAGAAGAGAAGTTTGTGGCACAACTTGACTAGAAGAAGGGATCGGTTGGTAGGACATGTTTTGAGGCATCAAGGGATCACAAATTTTGCATTGGAGGGCAGCGTGGAGGGTAAAAATCGTAGAGGGAGACCAAGAGATCAATACACTAAGCAGATTCAGAAGGATGTAGGTTGCAGTAGGTACTGGGAGATGAAGAAGCTTGCACAGGATAGAGTAGCATGGAGAGCTGCATCAAACCAGTCTCAGGACTGAAGACCACAACAACAACAACAGATGCATATTTCAATGAATCAGTCAATGTAGTTGCCAAATGGTATACCTTCTTTCGTACAAAACGTACGGCAGGTCAGACAAATCGGGAGTGGGTTGCAACCTCGCAAGGCCTTATTAGGGATTGTGCTTTTGAGTGTCAATGTGGACTCCCTTATTCAGATACTATGGTACATGATGCAATTGCGCAGAACGTTTCTGATGTTCGTATAAGGGAACAGATTTTGAAACTAGTCAATCCCTCCCTCCAACAAGTGATGGACATATTGGATCGGCAGGACACACTTGACTTTGCTCAGGAATCGTTTGAAACTTCGCCACCCGTGTGTCAGGTTAACCGGCCCGCCGGGCGAGCTGCACGGAACAGTAAACAGCCCTCGCGTCTGGCCACGCCGCTGCCGCCAGGCTCTCAGCCACATGTACCGCGCCGACAAGCAAATGCAGTGCTAAAATCATGCCCGCGGTGTGCTACTAGACATTTGCGTGAGAATTGCCCATCACGCCAAGCTATTTGCTTTTACTGTAATAAAAAAGGACATGTTCAAAGTATTTGCCACAAAAAGCTCAGAACGGAAGCTCAAAACCATTCCAGGCCCTTTGCTTCGCGCCGGAATCGGAATCGAACCAAGGATACTCAGGCTCGTGAAACTTCGCCCATGGAAATTCATGTAGTTCATTCCACTCCACCCAGTGCCACTTTCTCTAACAGTGACTGTGTTCGTCCCACAAATAGTGTGCGTCGACATCGCCGGAACTCCCATCAAGTCGCAAGTGATTTTGTACCAGTGTCAGTTCACGTTGCACGAGACAGTCGCTCTCGTCGTCAGCAGGCCAATAAACTTTTTGTGGACTTGGACATTAACGGCAAAGTGATACCATTCCAGCTCAATACTGGGGCTTCAGTTTCACTGATCAATCAAGACACTTACAAACTGTTGCGCACACCTCTGTTGCGTGCTGCAAATGTTAAGTTAACTAGTTATTCAGGTCAAGATATCCCTGTGTTAGGACGGTGCAGCCTTCTTGCAACATACAAAGGACAAACAAAACTTGTGTCATTTTATGTCCTTCGTTCTTCTTCTGCAGTGGACTTGTTTGGTTTCGATTTATTTCAGTTGTTTAACTTGTCTATAGTAAATCAGGTCCTATCAGTGAACCAGACTGTGCCTTCAGATAGTGTTTCTCGTCTATGTGAAGAATTTGCAGACATTTTTGCACCGGGCCTCGGTTGCACTAAGAACTATAAAAAACATTTGGAACTGAACATAAACGTGCAACCAAAATTTTTCAGAGCACGCAATATTCCCCACGCATTGCGTGATGAGGTCGTAAAAACATTACACGATTTGGAATCACAAGGTGTAATTGAAAGTGTGCAGGCTTCTCTCTGGGCATCAACCTTAGTAATTTTGCCAAAACCTTCTGGAAAATTGAGACTTTGTGTGGACTTCAAGGCAACAGTGAATCCACAACTAGTGACTGCAACTTTTCCTTTACCACGCCCGGAAGATCTTTTTGACAAACTGTGCCCGAGTAAATATTTTTCGAAGTTGGACCCAGCAGATGCGTACTTGCAAATACTGATGGATGAAGAATCCCAGCGCGTTGGTGGTTAACACGCATCTTGGTTTGTATCGATTCAAACGACTGCCATTCGGGTGTGCATCCGCCCCTGCATTGTTTCAGCAATATCTACAAACTGTTTGTGCGTCGGTCCCTACTGCAGCAAACTATCTGGACGATATTGTGACCTCCGGAAAGATGGAAGAAGAACATTTAGCCAATCTCAGAACATTATTTCAGGTCTTGCGACAAAATGGTCTTCGCTTGCGGAAGGACAAATGTGTGTTTTTTGCTCGTGACTTGCCCTACCTGGGACATGTACTCAATGCCCAAGGCATACATCCCAGTTCCGAGCACCTCCGTGCAATACAAGACTTGCCTTCGCCGCAGAATTTGAAGTAGCTACAGAGTGTGCTGGGAAAAATTAACTATTATCACAGATATGTGCCGCATGCCTCTTCCATTTCAGCTCCGCTTCATCGCTTGCGCCGTAAAGGTGTTCCGTTCGTCTGGACGACGGAATGCGAACGCTCCTTTCGCCAGTTGAAATCGGCGTTGCTTTCCAATACTTGCCTTACGCCATTCGATCCCCGGAAGCCCCTTTTGTTGATGGTGGATGCATTGGATTTCGGGATCGGTGCTGTGCTTGCGCGCAAAGATGGTTCGCGTCCAAATTTCTCTCGTCTGCGCAAAGAAATTATTCACAGATCGAGAAAGAACCATTGGCTCTCGTGTTTGGTGTTACAAAGTTTCATGATTTCTTGTATGGTCGTCTCTTTACCATCGTCACAGACCATAAGCCTGTACCTCCACATACAGCGCAGAAATTCATTCGCTGGTCTATTTCCCTCTCGCAGTACCGCTACGATATCTTGTATCGGTCCACTGCTAAGCACGGAAAAGCCGATGCGTTGTCCCGTTTGCCTGTTGCTGAGGATAGAGCATTCGATTCCTCTGAACTTGCTTGCATGTTCATTGATTTGGAAACCGATCACGTGGTCGAATCGTTTCTGATTGATTTTCGTCGTGTAGCTACAGCCACAGCTGCCGACCCTGTCCTTGCTACCGTTCTGCGTTTTGTTGCTACGCAATGGCCCTTGTCAAAGTCACGGATCGGGGACCCGTTGGTTCGCCTATTTTTTGCTCACCAGGAGAGACTTTTTGTATGACGTGGTGTTTTGCTGTTGCGTTCTGATAATGATCAGTCCAGGGTCGTGGTACCATGTTCGTTACAGTCCTCTGTCTTACAGCTTCTCCACCAAGGACATTGGGGTATAGTGAGAACGAAACAACTGGCTCGTCAGCACTGTACTTGGTTCAGAATCGATGCCGCGATTACGAATATGTGCTCTTCTTGCGTGGTGTGTGCCGCACAACAATCAGCACCACCGCAGACATTCTTTGCATGGCCAAAAGCCACTTCCCCTTGGCAACGCTTACACATCGATTTTGCTGGTCCATTCTGGAATGCTCGATGGTTGGTTGTGGTAGATTCATTCAGTAATTTTCCTTTTGTTGTCCGGATGTCTTCCAAGACGTCATCTGCCACCATCCAAGCGTTATCTGCTATCTTTTGCATTGAAGGTCTTCCACAGACTATTGTTTCCGACAATGGCCCACAATTCATGTCCGCAGAATTTCAGTCATTCTGCAAGGCCAATGGTATTCAACATCTGACGTCCGCGCCGTTTTCGCCACAGTCAAACGGTGCCGCTGAACGATTGGTCAGAACTTCCAAGTCACAGATGTTGAAGTTGAAAGAGTCGCATTCTCGGGAGGACGCGTTATTGCTCTTTTTGTCCTCGTATCGCTCTCAGCCCCGAGATGGTCGTTCGCCGGGTGAGTTGCTCCACAGTCGCCCTCATCGAACCTTGATGTCTTTGCTGCATCCGCCGCATCAGGTTCCTGTGCAGCGGCTGACACCTGCTTTTGCCCCAGGCGACGTTGTCTACTACCGCCACTATCGAGGTTCAAATGGCTCTGAGCACTATGGGACTCAACTGCTGAGGTTATTAGTCCCCTAGAACTTAGAACTAGTTAAACCTAACTAACCTAAGGACATCACAAACATCCATGCCCAAGGCAGGATTCGAACCTGCGACCTTAGCGGTCTTGCGGTTCCAGACTGCAGCGCCTTTAACCGCACGGCCACTTCGGCCGGCCACCCCCTATCGAGGTTCACGGCGTTGGCTCGAAGGGCGCATTCTTCGTTGCCTCGGCCGCGCTATGTATCTGGTTTGGGGGCCTCTGGTGAGGTGCGTCGGCATCTCAATCAGCTGCGCCTCTGTCGTCGCACGGGATCTGCCACTCCCCGTCTGCTTTCACCGACGGTGCCGTCCGGTCAGTGCCCTGGGGACCCATCTACTGGCTCGCCTCGGCCCCAGGTGTTACCGACGCTGCCTTCCATTTTGCCCCATGGCGACGCGCCGCCGCCGCCACCGCAGCCGCCGCCTGTTCTCCCGCCGGCGACGCCCGCAATGGACGCGTCGCTGCAACTGCCGGGCGCCTCCCTGGGTCACGCGCCGCCGATCGCTTCACGTGACCAGTTGTCCTCCGACATGGAACTCTTGCCCGCTCCGGACCGTATGTCATCTTCGCCCGTCGGGTGCCCTGGCCCGATGGACGTCGACCCTTCGGCCCCTCCTGTCTCTCTGCGGGCGCATACACCGCATGTTGGCATGCACAAGAGGTATCACCTCTTTCCGCTGCTGACAAACAAATTTTGGGTTTCTAGGAATACATAACTTGATTTATGAAATGCCATATTTGCATACCACTTGAGTATGACACAGCATACCAATCAAACACAGACCCACAGACCCCATCTACACTCCTGGAAATTGAAATAAGAACACCGTGAATTCATTGTCCCAGGAAGAGGAAACTTTATTGATACATTCCTGGGGTCAGATACATCACATGATCACACTGACAGTACCACAGGCACATAGACACAGGCAACAGAGCATGCACAATGTCGGCACTAGTACAGTGTATATCCACCTTTCGCAGCAATGCAGGCTGCTATTCTCCCATGGAGACGATCGTAGAGATGCTGGATGTAGTCCTGTAGAATGGCTTGTCATGCCATTTCCACCTGGCGCCTCAGTTGGACCAGCGTTCATGCTGGACGTGCAGACCGCGTGAGATGACGCTTCATCCAGTCCCAAACATGCTCAATGGGGGACAGATCCGGAGATCTTGCTGGCCAGGGTAGTTGACTTACACCTTCTAGAGCACGTTGGGTGGCACGGGATACATGCGGACTTGCATTGTCCTGTTGGAACAGCAAGTTCCCTTGCCGGTCTAGGAATGGTAGAACGATGGGTTCGATGACGGTTTGGATGTACCGTGCACTATTCAGTGTCCCCTCGACGATCACCAGTGGTGTACGGCCAGTGTAGGAGATCGCTCCCCACACCATGATGCCGGGTGTTGGCCCTGTGTGCCTCGGTCGTATGCAGTCCTGATTGTGGCGCTCACCTGCACGGCGCCAAACACGCATACGACCATCGTTGGCACCAAGGCAGAAGCGACTCTCATCGCTGAAGACGACACGTCTCCATTCGTCCCTCCATTCACGCTGGAGGCGGGCTGCACGATGTTGGGGCGTGAGCGGAAGACGGCCTAACGGTGTGCGGGACCGTAGCCCAGCTTCATGGAAACGGTTGCGAATGGTCCTCGCCGATACCCCAGGAGCAACAGTGTCCCTAATTTGCTGGGAAGTGGCGGTGCGGTCCCCTACGGCACTGCGTAGGATCCTACGGTCTTGGCGTTCATCCGTGCGTCGCTGCGGTCCGGTCCCAGGTCGACGGGCACGTGCACCTTCCGCCGACCACTGGCGACAACATCGATGTACTGTGGAGACCTCACGCCCCACGTGTTGAGCAATTCGGCGGTACGTCCACCCGGCCTCCCGCATGCCCACTATACGCCTTCGCTCAAAGTCCGTCAACTGCACATACGGTTCACGTCCACGTTGCCGCGGCATGCTACCAGTGTTAAAGACTGCGATGGAGCTCCGTATGCCACGGCAAACTGGCTGACACTGACGGCGGCGGTGCACAAATGCTGCGCAGCTAGCGCCATTCGACGGCCAACACCGCGGTTCCTGGTGTGTCCGCTGTGCCGTGCGTGTGATCATTGCTTGTACAGCCCTCTCGCAGTGTCCAGAGCAAGTATGGTGGGTCTGACACACCGGTGTCAATGTGTTCTTTTTTCCATTTCCAGGAGTGTATTAAACCTGAAAAGAACAAAATGTCGCACAAGTTAGCCCTTTTTCCACATGCGACTATTTTGGGTTGAGAAGTGAAGGGAATTATGTTCAAAGTTCCATTAGATCGATAACTTCAGCAGACAGCAGTATGGCGGTTTAAAAAGTGTAGCAGTGAATGTACCCAAACTCGCGACGTCGTGTCAACAGTGCGCGACGCTTACTGTTACGCTACTAGCTGACAGATAGCTACAACATCTCCAGAACTCAACAACAATTCCTCCAGAACTTTCGCATCGCACAGTGCTGTGAGATAATGCATATTGCCGGATCTAGACTTCTGAGAGACAGACAGTTACAGCTTTTCTTTTGCACTGCACGACGTTTTTAACAAACAGATAGCGCTCAAGTTGAAAAGAACACTTCCTGTTTAAATTTCTGCATCCTACACTGTTGGCAGTTCTGTGTAGATGTCAGTTACGTGATTTTATTTCGGTGATTACGAAAGAGTCGAATGTATGCACTGGGTAGTCGAGGCAGCTAGTTCATGGTGATTCGGTCAACCAAGTAAATGGATGTACTGAACATGCTGCAAACCACTACAAGGAGTCTGTGTGTCAGAATTCTCATCCAGTGTGGCGCAACATTGTTATGTTAGAATAATGAGTGATGGAGAAGAGACTTTGGTGGTCTCTTGGATTGATGCTAGGTTCATTTACTTATGGTCTGGGTTCGATTCCAACTTCTGCTGATGATTTTTGATAAGGAGAGACAGATTCTGTTCTCTTCTGGCTACGCCAAGTGAAGAAGGTATAATGGCATTGTGTTCTGAAATTCACGTTAAACATGATATTTCTTCTCTACCAAGTAGGCGTTAGGTTGAACCACAATCAAGTCAGGAGTTGCGTCACGTAGAAACTCTATCAGCAGTAACCTTTCTTATACTAGTTATTTATTTCTGGTGACGAAACAAACGCAATGTAGGGTCACAGGACACTTATTCCATCTTTTATTTGAGCGTTTGTATGTCGATAAAATTGGTTCTGATCTGGGAATGCAACTCAGACCGCCCTTAACGCGGAATTTGATCCCTTCGTGACTACAGCTCGACTGCAATTTGTTGTTTGTTCAAAACTGCAGATTCCTCAACATCTCCACATATTGCGCGTGAAAGGGTTCGAATCCTGACCCGGCACTAAAACTTTCATTATGTATTATCAAACTCTAGCATGGTAACACCTATCTGCTGGTGGGGAATAATTTTTGTTTTTAATGTATTTTCATTCGTTTTCAGCGCTAACGGCATCTGACGTTTTTGAGTCCCAGTGAGACACAGAACTGTTTGCGAAATCATTGTAAATTCAAGGATGCTATTCCGAGCTGCTGGTGGAGAAAAATTCGGTAGCTGACGTCTCTTTGTGTGCAGTCAACAACGATATGTGTGGGTCTCGATTCCCAGTCAGCACTGAGCTCTTCGTCATATTATTTCTAGTTCAAACATGCTCACATGTCACTGCTGGTGTAACAAACCCATTTTAACGTTCGTTTTCTCTAGAATATAACAGCGATAGGTGCCAGGTTGGAGCCCTGGGAAAGCAAAAATTAATGTTTCGCCTCGTCATTTCAGTTAAAACATCTAGCTACTGCCGAGAAAATCCGATATGTCACAGTTGATTGTGCTTCGATGACAATCCAATTAGGTTCTGGGTTCGAATCCCTGTCCAACACAAAGCTTTACCTCACGGCATTTCAAGTAAGTTACTTGTGAAGAAGCAATATTTAACATCTCTCGTAGTTCGTTAACAAGGACAACAGATGCTAGGTAGGAATTCGCGTCCGTTAACAATGTTTACGTTATGTAATTTAAAGTTGATATTTGCTAACTGGTACTGTCTAAAATCGAGGTATATTACTCTCTGTATGCCAAGCCAGGAATGACTGTTAGTTTCCGTCAGTCACGAAGTCTTTGCTTAGTCTGCATGACCTGGGTTTGAATCCATATGCAGAACGAGACGGTTCTTTGTGTTATTTGAAGTTCATACATATTCTCAACTAGCTGCTCGTGAATAACTTAAATTTTTTTGTCATTTTGTGTTAAATAATAAGTACGCCATGTTATTTGTATGAGGAAATCATGAATACGACCAACTTAGTGCGTGAATTACCTATCTGACGTAATAATGAGAGTGGTAACATTTCGAGTATGTCATTTATTGTAATAAATGTGAACTTACAAGCCTGAAGAACCGTCTTATCTGTGATAAGATGTTCCCTGATATTTGTAGTACCTTCGTATTACTTTACATCTTGAGTTATGGCGATACAGAGTAGTGTTTTCTAGAGGTGACTTGTTGGAACCATTTTCAATAGTCAAACGACTGTACCGAGGGGCGACTAGAGGATCTGCTAGGCAGCTGCGCTATGTGGGTTGCATTCGAATCAGGCGAAATGCAATTCAAGTCGTTCGGATACTTTTGAGCACGACTATACATCACATCTACTGATTTCCATGCCATTAAGATAATTCCTTTTTTTTGTGTCTTAGATTGTATGAGTGACATAAAGAGTTAGTGTTAGGCCTTGAAATTTATAAGAATCTGCTTGTACTGAGTTTCCTGATCATTCAATTGCTTTTACTGGTATCTCCTAACAGAGTCCTTAATCTGGCTTCATTTTGACACACACAGTTAGAGAAGCTCATCGTTATGGGAAGGGTAAGTGGCATGTGGCAATGACAAATATTTATTTACTTATGGCAGAACCTGCAGCTGGCCATAGTATAATTACCCATATACCCTGATTGGCTGATCAGTCTGGGCTCACTCCTTCACATATACTATCAGAAGTCCACTCTCCTAGCATAGGTGGAGTAAGTGTCATGTGGTGACAATATTACTTAGTTATAGACTTCAGAACGTACCACGGATTTTGCAGACGGTGATGAATTTTCATCAATACTCACTGCCTATATCTCCTAATCGGCTTGTTAATGTTGGTAATTTTATCACAAACAACTAAATAGACTTATTGTTAGTGGAATTTAGGAGCAAGTGTTATGTTGCAATCTATGTACTGAATTATGGCTCTCTGGCATCTGCAGATTGTGCAATTCTTCCATCGTTAAATTGCCTGTATCTGGTAATTGTTTCTTTAATGTGTACTGTACTATAATGATCAGCATGCAGAAACTGAATTACCAGTAAGTCACTCATTAATAGTGGTAGCAGAGTACTACAATCTTCTGGAAAACATTTAGTGTGACACAGTTAAATACTATGTTTAAATTGTAGATATTTGTGTTGTGATTCCAATAGTTTGCTGAACTGCACTCACTTTATGTTGATATTCAGTTGAGAATATGGTACCTTCAGTTGAGGATCAATCCTATGCTCTCCAGATATCTTAGTCTGGAGATGAGATTGAGTCTTAGTTTTTAACTAATTATAATGCCTGTTGAGCCACACTCAAAAACAATTTGTGTATTCATTGTTGTAGTCAATCAGCAAAAACAATTCTGAAAATGAAGTTACCTTCTACCCACATCAAAGTGGTATGAGCCTAAGAGACTTTTCAAAGATATTTATTGTTTCCCTACTTTGCATTTCTTTTTGGTTACCAATATTTTTGTTGATATATGAAGTGAAATATATTTTGTCAACATTTTCTAGCTTTATTTCCTAAATCATTGAATCCACTTGATTTAGTCACATATTGATGTAATTTCAGATAGTTAACTCAAAAAAGTTGGCACCTATATCATGTTAATGACATAAAAAGATATTCTAGGTCTATAATTTTGGAATATTGAAAGCTTTTTTGTATCAAAGTAATTTACTTTCAAAATGTATTGTGCAGCTAACAATCAATTGTTCAAGACACAGTATGTTTAGTGTTTGTAAAATTTAGTTCTCTGTTCACAATACCTCTTCAAATTACCCTTATCTGTTGTGTTAAAATAACAATTTTAAATCTTCAATAAAGATCTGTAGACATCCCCACATCCTGTAGTGATCTTCATAAAGTGTAAAAATGAAATAAATGGTATTTTCAATCAAAGTGAAATAATCCACCTCTTGATTGAAATAGTCATTGATAGAATACAATAAACAAAATTATTTCTTCTTTTATGCAGTTATGGGATATAGACCTAATATGCATAGTGTGACAGCAAGAACACTGCTTGTAATAGATTATTCTCAGATTGAAGAACAGTGTCAAATGTCAATATTCTAGCTGTATGATATCTCACAAATGATCAGACATATCAACCTTTAGCTTATCAAGTCATATGAAGCAGTGGCCCTTCACATGCAACATCATCGTCCTTCAACATGTCTCAAACCTACTTCAGTTAAGCAATGGTCAGACAAAACTCAACAAAATTCCAAACATTTTTCATCCATATGCAAGAAACTTGCAAATTAATTAGTCTTGGTAAAACTAAGGCAGGGAAATCATTTCATATTGCATGTATGAGATAACGGCACCACAAATGATATTATTCTGAGTCCAATACTTTGCAAAAATATGAGTTAGAATTTGCAGAACTAAACAGATAGACATATACTTTCAGAGATAGAAACTTATACTTTTGTTAAGATGAAGAAACATATGATTGTCATGTAGGACAGCCATCCTGAGTTTATGTTTCACAGTTTTTTTTAAGCAAATGTATGCAGTCAGAAATACAGCATATGTGCAACAGAGCTATGACATTGTGATCATATGACAGCCAGACAAGTTGTAACTGTCATTAGTGCCTCATCCTGCAGGCAAGCATATGGACACTGATGTGACCGAACACTTAACTGTCCCTTGACTGCAGTTTTGGGTGTGGTTTTCTGTGGTGCCAGGGCATATGCCAATTCCAGGGGGAGCAATATGTGTGCACCCACAATATTCGCACATCAGTTAGTGAGGAAGCATGAAGCTAATGAAACCAGCTTCATCAGTCCCCACCCCAAAGCAAGGGAAGCTGTGTACATACCCATATGGCACACAGCAATATCATGAGAGGGTGCCACCAAGCAGATCCTCTTCATGGTGTTGTGCCACACTGAGATCTGATCTATCACAGCCTAGATGGCACTTGCAATCTGTGACATATTTTTTCTTTTCTCCCAAAACCTTCAGAGCCTCAGCTCTGTCAGTCACCATAGGGAGCATTGATACTGGAACAACTTTTCTGCTTTTGCCAACAGGATCATAGATTCAAGATTATTTCACCAGTCACACATAAATGGAGAAATGCAATGACACTCAGCTGTTTCCTGCAGTTTTACAGCTGTGGATCCAGTAGTGGTTCTTCAGTTATTTCATGCTACAGTTCCAGTTTCAGCTCATGCTGATCACCCACAGCCATAGGAAGTCTCTATTCATGAATTATTGTAAGATAGTTAAACACTGGGTGTCTAGTGAAATTCAGATTCAAAGACTGAACTTGCCAGTTGTCACAGACAGCCATTTTTCAGTGTGTTAGATTATTTACAAGGTTAGACTTGAGCTCCCATGCCATGCACCCTCAAACCCAAAGCTATATTTAGAGGTGAGCAAACTGGGCAGCTGCCCAGAGCAGCAGGTTCTACGGGGTAGCAAACCACAGGTATCAAAAAAGATTCTAAAATTTAAACCTCCCACTCACAGGGAAAAATTGACGCATATTAGCAGTGCTGATTAGTTTCTGCAGCATGCGCACATTTGTAAAATTTAAACTTAGCGATAGCAACGAATTTGCCATGATGCACATTAACAAGGGCGGGGGAGGAGGGAGGGGGGGGGCATGTACTTTATGGTCATCTAAAAAAAAATTTAAAAAGCAGTATTCCTTAATTGTTTCTGACTTACATTAACAACATACTTTTTTTAAAGGGGTACTGATGTGTTAGTAGGATCCAGAAAATGAAAATATTTTTTGGCTGACTCTTTGCAATATCAACAAACGTTCAATGACATGTACTACAAAGGGAGAAGGGGGTTACTTTATGCCCCTCCCAAAAAAAAATTAAAAGATACAAATTGCATTAACTGATGTTGATTTTTTCTCAAAACATACTTTTTAAAGACATACTGATGTGTAAGTAAGATCCTGAACCTGAAAATACTGAATATGGCATTCATCAGGGAAAGTCACTTCTACTACTAAGGTTTAAACCTTTGGGATTAAGTTCAACAGAAAAATTTAAAACATTTGTGGAATGTGGTAGAAGAATTCATTAAAAGTAATTTTTTTTCAAAATTTTAAAATACAAAGTAACTGGCTAGATTACAACATTTTTCAAAAGGTGTGCTTAAAATACCCCACACCCTTATATTGTGAAGTTTAAATATCTGCTCACCAGGCAATATTAATTGCCATACATGCAGAAGTGTGTTAATTAGTCTTGGTTATTCTTGACGCCATTAGCAAAGGCAAGAAATGATTTGACATAGTGATGTTAATGAGTTCTTTTATAATTTATTAGATAGTGTTCTTACACAGTTTTGATTGATAATTATGTTACAGTGTGGTTAACATGGCATTGAAGTGTTTAACACCAGATTGATTTTGTTAATAAGCTCTTATCACCACATATTCATGCACATTTCTTTTCCTGTTCATTAACAAACAACATACTTTTGAAACTTTCAGTTTGTGTTTTACAAACAGATTTTCTTTTAACTTCTTTGAGTCACATGATAAATTAACTTGTCATTGCAGTTTTGTTAATTGTTTTACATCTGATGTGCAACTATGACAGCAAATCATAGCAGAGGCACACTGTATGATTGTCATGTGAACAAGTGAATAAATTTTGCTTCAGTTTGTTTTGTTAAATCAATTCACAAGAGACTTCTAATGTGATTCCTACCCTGTCATTAATTGATGCTGCTTTGCAATATCCTGATAATCACTGAAGATAATGACTAGAAGAAAGTGACTGCCTGTGGCTCAGTATTTATCCAGAAAAAGAAAAGGGAAAGGAAAGAAGAAGTGTTGGAGAAAGTTTTGCACCTTGACATTTTTTGCTGTTGTCAAGTAACATTCTTCTCAAGGATTACCTTTCTGGAGTAAGTATTTGGAGCTTTCTAATGTTTATGATCCATTACTTGCTATCCTCGTGTCACAATATAAGGATCCTGGAAAGGAAAAAATGTCATTTGTGTCATATGAAGAAATAATCAAAATCATGGAGAAGAGACTGGTTGAAGAAATAGTGGCTAAATGTGTTGTAGCTAAATATTATTTTTCATTGTTGACTCAAGTCCTGATGTTGCACACAACAATGAATTAAGCACTGTCCTGCATTTTGCCAATAAACTGGGATTAACAAAAGAGTGATTTGTTGAAATTATATCCAATCCAAGACACAGTGGCCAGGATCTGGCATATGCAATATTCCACTTTCTAGAGAGACGTGGATTGGGCATAATGAACTACAGAGGACAGAGGTATGGCAAAGCATGAGGTGTCAGGTATTTATTTCGGTAAGCTAGACTTAAAGACTTATGTGTACAATATTCCTTGTTCAGTGCACACACTGAATTTGGTGGGTTCAAGTGCAGTAAAAAGTTATAAGCTCGCCACTTCTTTTATAGACATTTTGCAAGAAATATTTAATTTCTTTCATGATTCTAGTTAACAATGGATTCATTTAAGCACATTTTTCAGACACAACAACCCTGACTGTTAAATTCCTCTCTATAACCTGATGGTATGCTAGAGAAGAAGTTTGCAGAAGCTCGAATAAAGATGGCGAGCAATAATCAGAGCACTGTTGTCAATAATTAAGAATGGAAGTGAAAAGTCTTTATTGAAATCTTAAGCTAGAGACATAATGAAGAAAATGTGTAACTTGGAGACATCATTTATGACTGTAATTTGGGATTCAGTTCTTGAAAGATTCGATGTTGTAAGTAAGCAATTACAAGCAGTAGTCATGGACTTAGTCACTGTTCTGATGTTGGTTTCTTGGTTTCTTGTAAAAAATGAAAATCACATATGAGGTTTTCAAGAATCTGAGTGAGAAAAAGTTTGAATCTTTTTGTAATATTAGTAAAATTCAACAAAGTGAAGTTCAGGATAATGAACACAAAAAGAAAAACAGAAAATTCTTTGACTGAAGAACTTAATTAGTGGAGTTTCTTCTTATAAGGAAACATTTATGTTTTTGTCTTAGCTGATTGCACTTGAAATCTAGGAAGGCCCATCCTGACTTAGCAAGTCTACACTTCAGACCTTGAAGACTCAGCATTTGCATCTGAAGTTTGCACTTCAAATGCTACACCTCAGATGTAGAGAATGAAAATGTGTCATACTCTCTTACAGACTTGTGCAAGATGCTGAAGATAGCAACGTAGAAAATGCTTACCCAAATTCAAACGTAGCTCTTCAAATGTACTTGAGTACTCATGCTTCCAGTTGCTCAATAAAAAGACTATTTTCTGCTGTACAGCACGAAAATAATTAATTTACAAACATCACAAAAACAGGGTAGTGTTAGTTATCTTGGTGTCTTTGGTACTGAATCAGACTTTGCAGTGAAACTGGACAATGAACAAACCATAAACATATTTGTTAATGAAAGTGCAAGGACAAACCCCTAGTTAAAAAATAATCAATGTTTTGCCCTCTGGTACCTTTATAAATGCAATGTAAGCTGTTTTTGTTTCTGTTTGGTTGTAATAAATCACAATTTAGTGTTTGCATTTATATTTATTGTAAGAGGTTTTGTTTGTTTTTGTGTTCGTAATTTTTATAAAAGCATAGTTTTAGGTTTCCAACTCAAAGTTAAGTGTTGCACAGAAAAAAATCATGCCTACATGTTAGAAAACTTTAATAAATATCTGTATTTCAAGTAGTGGGAGAGGGCATCAGGAGTCCTAAATAAGTGCCTGCATCCACCTATAAAAGTTTATTATTATATATATTATTTTAATAAATGTTTATCACCCCAAATTTCATATTGTGTTGCCAATATTAAATATTTTATAAATCACACACTGTGATCACACATGTTGCAAAGTGTGCAAGCCAGCTATCTTACACAGCAATACATATTCAGTGTTACAAGGTTCACTTCTATGCTACCTTAGACATTCGGCACGAGACTTCCTTTAGTGAATACAACAGTTAGCAGCACTGCAACAGTGGCTGAAAATGTCGGCCCTTATTCTTTCTTAATTCATAAGGTCATAAGCAAACTGACTGTGCATCTTTGGTGTAGTCACTTTTCCAAAAGTCGCAAAACGCCCATATTGAAGAGCAAATGGGCGGCCATCCATCATCAGTGATGACCTTGTGGAGCCAGTGCAGCAGTGTGTTATGGAGAAACATCACTTAATGATTATGGATCACAGCACCCATCTTTACAAATATCGTGATCCTTGTTGCATGAAATTGCCACTAAGCTCCTGCTGTCCAAGAAAGTGTGTGAGAGACGTGCCAAAAAGGCTGACATTCACCCCCAAAATGAATTTCTTAGGGACAGCACTGACTTTTCTGCAGCAGTACCATGATTACAGCAATGAGTTCCTCTACAGGATCATCGTGGGTGAA
Organism: Schistocerca americana; assembly: GCF_021461395.2. NCBI lineage: Eukaryota > Metazoa > Arthropoda > Insecta > Orthoptera > Acrididae > Schistocerca > Schistocerca americana. Next base: position 330,720,984 of record NC_060122.1, read on the forward strand.
GAGACTTGAGTTGCTCAATTTAGCCCAGACTCTGAGCAATAGTAAATATACTACTATCACAGTCTATCTCCAGTGAAGATGAAGTTCAAGCAGACTATGTTGGAGCAGAAAGATGCACATGGTATTTTGGTACAAGAAAGACATTCTGCTTTTGGACTTCTCATTCAGATCTGAAACAATGAATGCTCACCACTGCTGCAAAACACCGTGGAAATTGTGATGGGCCATTAAAAACAAGAGATGTGGAATGCTCAGAGCAGCTGTTGTGCTGATCCACAACAACGCTCAACCTTATATGGCGCAACACATAACTGCTCTGAAGAAGTTTGGGCAGGAGCTAGATAATAATTTACCATACAATCCTGATCTTGCTCCTAGTGATTTCCATCTCTTTTTGCTCATCAAGAAATTCTTGTTCCACGGTCAGCTTCTTCAAAATAATGAAGATCTGAAGATAACTTTCATGTGGTAGTCCCATTCCCAGGTGGCAGACTTCTGCAACACAGAAATAAAAAGGTTACTCCCATGACATGAAAAATATCTAACTTCTGGTGGGTGAAAATGTTAGAAAACAGCACAAACATTGCTGTATCTGTTGCTTATGACATTTTTCACGTAAATATGTTTTATTTCTTTAAAAGTAAATAGGGAGAATTAATTTCTTGATGACCCTTGTATGCAAAAAAGGTAAATTTTCAGCAGTAATTGCAGGTAAACAACGCTTATGACACTGTTTTGAGATTTCTGTCATCCACATTGACTTGGGATTGTTTACATCTGTAGTTCTTATTATCAGAAGTCAAATGAGAGATGAGATGAGGCAGTTCTGATGCAAAGAAGTACTGAGCTTATTTAATAAAAGAAACCATTCAGTAATAATGAGAAAGGACCTCTTTTGATATCAGTAGTAATATATGATGACAATTTCTCAGTAAAAAACAGAGAATAATGATATTTCTGGTGCCAATATGTAGCATCAAAATATTTAGTTTCAAAGTTCAATTACATACACATATGTTCTCTACTGTAACTAGCTCCAAACATAATCTGTGAGTTGATTCCTTTTTTCTTACAGCATATCTTAAACAATCTGTATCACTTGGCTTGCTTGTGTGGTGTGTGTGTGTGGGGGGGGGGGGGGGGGGGATGATAAGAACAGCCAATATTGGCACCAAGTTTTCCAAAAACCTTGTAGCAACTGACAGTTTGAAAAAGGAGTTTTAGATTTTACAAATATAAAACACTTTCACTTATTGCAGGTATTTTGTTATTAATTTCCCCTAAGAGGTCATAAGTTTACAGTGAACATCAAAATTTGTGGCACGAATTAATTACTAGCAGTAATTGCTTTTGGTATATAGGGATGGATAATTGTTATAGTTCATAAACTTGGTTTCACTCTGTTTCCACTTAAATTTGAACTTCCTCACTGCACAGTTCGACCACCTATTCAAATTTTCAGCTGGAATCAGCATGTGCCAACACGCCCTGATGTAAGTTCAACACCACTAGGTCTGTTACATATGAGTTCAACACTACCAACTCCATTACTTTATTATGCAAATATAAATGTCAAAGACAGTATCCTGATATTAATTTTCCATCAAACGGTGCTGACATTTGAGAATACAAATTTCTATTGAAGAGCCTGATACACAGAAAATAGTCTTAATGAATACAGTGCACATCCTGATCTACTATTGAAGTAGCTGATACATGGTCCAAAAATGATACAAGAGCCAACAACTATTGATGACAATTTTGCATCTACACAAAAGTGCTTTGTAAGAATAATACCCCCTGGATGTGCTTAGTTTGCAAACTGAGGCTACGGAATGTTTGAATATAAGGAAAAGATAGAGAGCTACCCATCACAAAGATGACACATTGAGTTGTAGACAGGCATAATGAAAAGACACTTGCACATTAGTTTTCAGCCAAAACCTTCTTCAAAAAAGGAACGCACATGCACACACACACACACACACACACACACACACACACACACACACACATACACAAATGTCTTCTCCAGTATCTTGTACTGGATTGCCAGTCCAAGTTGCGGTCAAATGTGTGTGTGTGTGTGTGTGTTTGTGTGTGTGTGTGTGTGTGTGTGTGTGTGTGTGTGTTTGCTGAATGAGTGTCTGTTTCCTTTTCTGAAGTAGGCTTTGGCTGACAGCTTATGTGCAAGTGTCTTTTCTTTATGCCTGTCTACAACTCAATGTGTCATCTTTGTGATGGGTAGCTATCTATCTTTCCCTTATATAGTTGATATTCCGGTCTGGAGTTTCCATTGTTTGCTTGTTTGTATGTTTTAAGTGGTCTTTGGTCAGCCAATAAGTGTTAGGTTTCATTTTACAACTGCAAATAAAATGAAAAGAAAGGCCTAGAGTATGTACACTTATAATTTCCTCCCAGTCATAGTCCTTACTGGATTACTTATATTTAAACTACAGTACAAACATTATATCATTAGTGCAGTATTTGGAGGAAGAGAATATGAGGACATTTATTGATTACATGTCACACCCATATGATTTTCTTTGTTACTGCCATGTGGTATTTCAATTACATTTTTGGTAACATTTTCAGGAAGCAGCAATCTTGTAATGTATATAAAATCACTGAAGAAACAATTTAGATCAAGATGGTACTTTATTAAAATGACCAATTTTGGCCTATGCTTAGGCCACCTTCAGACAGCACCATCAGCTATAGTTGACGATGTGTACAACAGCCAGCTGACCTCAGTCACTGAAACTGAGGTCAACTGGCTGTTGCACATTTCGTCAGCTTCAGCTGATGATGCTGTCTGAAGATGGTCTAAGGATAGACAAAAACCTGTCATTTTAATACAGTACCATCATTATCTAGACAGTTCCTCGCTGATATTATATTTCAATTATGTGCTACGAGATCTTAATGGATTGAATAAAAAAATAATTTTGTATTCTGCACAATGCAAGATAAGCTTTTAGCAGGTGAATGACACATTAGAATGAATATTTTACATATTTTCATAACTATAAGTATTATTCATGTCCAGTGTCTCTTGAACTACACAGAAAAAGAAGTAAGTCACTTCTGAGGGACTCAACTTGCTGACAGCGCTCATGCCTCTTACAGTCCACAGCTGGAATAGGAGATTCCAAAACTACTTTTAGTAAGTACACTCCATACCTTAATATTGTTAACTTATGGACAAACTGTAATGAGAATCAATAAACACATAAACTAGCAACATATTTACAAGAAAATTTCATCTATGTAGGACCAATAAATTGTCATATTCTTTTTTATGCATTATTTACAGTTTTGTCAAATCATATGGTTGAGTAGTTAGATTGCCCAAGCTGTTGTAACATATGTACAACATGATCATAGCTCAGTTTTGCTCCCTTTTTCTGTACTTTCATTTTGTTCACCAGTGATCAGCTAATACAGGGTGGTGGACAAGAAATGGACAAATTTTAAAACCTTGTCAAATTTTCAATTTTGATTGTACTGCATTGAAAATAAGCACAATGTACAGAGTAACTTGGTAAATTTTAGTAACAGAAGGAAACAAATCAAATGTGGAAAATAATGTCATGCAGATGATGACCTTCACTCACAGTGCATTTGTTAATGTGGTCCTTGAAGTTAATCATCACTCATATCATTTGGTACTGCCACAATTTCATTTCTGATGGCACTCTTCAAATCTGTGATGGTTTGTGGTTTACTGACCTATACTTTTGACTTGAAGTAATCCAAACAAAAAAGTCATAGGGGATGAAATCTGGGGAGTGTGGAGGTCAGGGAATGTCACCATCCTTTGTAATTTGTATCCAGGCAAAATCAGTCACACAAAGTCCAGTGGAATCCTTGCCATACCATCAGTGGCACTGTCTTACCAGTATCACTTGTTCTCTGTGTCATTTCCATTTTCATCGAGGTGAACGATGAAAAAGTCTGGAAGCACAGCAACAAACACTTGGAATTCATCATCACAGCCACATTTCTCTCTTTTCCTAAAAGATAGGGTCCAATTATTCCAATTTTGGAAATCCCGCCCATAAAATTACCTTTTCACTGTATGGAGGGCACTGGTGTAAACCTAGTGGGTTGCTAGGTGCCCAGTGATGGTAATTTTATTAGTCCACATGGCTGTATAGATGGAAATAAGCCTTCCTCGTAAACATCACCACTGCATGTTCATCCTCTAAAATTTCTAACATGTGTACACCAAATTGTTCATGTGGAAAATAGTCAGACAAAAGGAGATTCCAAATGAACATGATTTTGTAAGGATAAAATTTCAGATGTTTGTTCAAGATTATGATTAGACATTTACGAGCAATTCCAAGTGTTTGAGAGCAGTATATTGTTATTTGGCTCCAACTTTGAATAACAGACACTCTTATGCGATTAACATTTTGTGGTATGATGATGGCCACTTTTTTGTTCATTTTCATGTTACTAAAAGTGTGAAAATCATTCACCCACCTCAAAACTGTGTTGTGGGAAGGAAGCACATCATGCACACAGAGATTAAGGTGACAACAGGAAGCACTTTGAGTGATCATGATAGACTACCCATTTCATATAAATTCTTCAATGGCAAACACATAATGCTCAATGCTGCAGTTATCCACTGCAACTAAACTTATATGTGTGGGCTAAGGGTAGAGGGAGTTGGTGAACTTCAGTCACTGATACTATCAACTAAAAAAAATTCCATTTCCTAGCCCTCATCCTGTATATAGTCTTAAAAATTAATATAAAACCTCAGATGCTTCCTTGAATTTTGCAGCATCTTCATAGTTACTATATGGTAGCTTGTGAAATACTGACTTAGATTTTTGTCATGAAATATGGCTGGTTAAACCAAAGGGACATATTTCTTGCATTCTGTAGCACACAGTCAGGCATTTTTTCATTGTCTATCTTGTATGTCTGTAAATGTATAAAATGTACACAACAGTAATAAATACCATTCTAATCAACATATTTGCCAGATACTGTGGCTCCCACAATAAAAATTTTCTTTCACAAACTTCAATAAACAGTGTAAAAACTTTTCTTTTCCTTTCTGTGCTGAGACATTTAGATACTGATAGAGGATGCTGACATTTATATTGATGAAATTCCTGTTGACATTTATATGACTGCTGAGTTTCCCGATACACAGTAATTTTTTTTTTTTTTTTTTTTTTTTTTTTTTTTTTTTTTTTTTTTTTTTTTTTTTGAGGGTGATTCATAATACCTATAGTTAAGGAACTTATTTGGTATTTTTATCTTTATTCAAAATCAAATTTTAACCAGACTTCTATCTTATTCTGAGTTATACTTATTTTACATATTGTCACAATTTTTCCTGCAGAGGAGGTCCAAGAAACTGGTATTACACAAGATATAGTTTATTTGTCTTTTTCTTTTGTAAAAACCACATATCTTACTAATGTGTTGCACACAGAAATAAGAATTAGTCGAGCAGAGGACTACTTTGCAGATAATATGTAATACAGTCCACCTCCAAAAACAGGATAGTACTTTAAAAAACCATTCTATACATAAATAAAAGGTTTAAATTAAGGAACCACTGAAAAAATGGAATTATAGTTGATAAAAATACTTGTAATATGATTAATTTTTTCATTAATAAGTAGTGTGTGATACGCAGCCATATGATCATGTAGGTGGTTTGCAGTTCACTCTGGTATTCACTGTAGAATGTTAGACTCATTACAAAACAAATCAAAATAAATTGATGTAGAGAAATATTTTTATTAATTTTTATTGCTGATTTTCTGTGTTTTACACAAAATGTTTTCAGGTTTTCATATAGCCAACCACAAGGGGATGCACATTTGTGTCCATATCCCCACAAACAGCAGGAATATTGTAGGGTATTCCAAGCACTAAAATCTATACAAATTTTAACATTACATTGAAGCTAACAGTTGCTAATATTTTACACAAAACATTGCAATAAAATCCATAATAATATTTTCCACATGAGACAAAACTAATTTGAACAAAAAGGTTTCAAATTTCCCACACATTATTACAACACCGCAGTTACGTACAAGGATTGTATAATCAAAGCTTTTTATTTAAATATTTTAGTACAATAATACCAAAAAATAAATTATTTAAATGTAACTGTGCCATTCATCCACCTACTTTTATTCATCTCTTTCCTCACTATATTCAATAACTATTTTTATTCTGATCTCTTATTCATATAATTTAAATGGAAGACATAATGTTTGCAAGAGTAATTAGCAAACAATCAACAGACTTGGAGTAAAAATTCACACATTCTCCACATTAAGGCATCCAAACAATATGCAATTCATAAGTCAATTTCCTTCCCTTCAAAAGTCAAGCCTTCTTTTGTAACAGACCACCACGATCTAATACTCCCTGTAAGTATATCACACCATATAGTATAGCATAACCACACGGCAGAGCACAGGCAAAATGCATGAAAAATGCATATGACTTTTAAAAATTACTGTGAGATGGAAAAATGTACTTGGTAAACAATTAAAAAGGAAAATTCACTCCCTGTCACTTTTTAGCTTTAACAATAGAATACTCAAGGAAAAACTTTCAGTCATCACACCTTTCTTACTATTTGTGCACTGATGAACACACGGTCATGCTTCCTTTTATGTAAGTTTCTTGATAAATAGAGATTAAAAAATAAATCTCAATTCACTATAATTTATCACCACCTCATTATTGTAACCTTTATTCACAGCAACATGAATTGTTTATGTTATAAGTTTTTCTTTCATTGAAGGTGGATTGTCCAATTATTGTTCCATTGAGATTTGCACCAGCTTATTCTGACACAAATAAATTATTGCAGTTTCTTTTTGCACAGTAGGCCGCAGGTCATTTGAGGATGGTAACTGATGTTCCTCTTATCCCTTCAGAAGAGGTATGGTTTGCTGTAATGGCCATGGAGCACTGCTAGGATACATACAGTACATATAGCACACCACAGAAATGCAATCTGATTACAAAGTACATCTTTTTTTCTTATTGTGTATCAGTATGAGGTACTTTTCACATATAAGAAATTATGCAAAACATGCTCACACACAGAAACATGCACACATTTCTACTGTATTTCTAATTTATAAGATTTCTTAATACTGGTATAAAAAGTTACAGTATGAACAACCACATTCAACACAAATGTATGTCTCTATTAAGTTTCATACCATTTGTAGTAGTAATTTTTCCTTTTACTCTTTGAGGTATTTCTAACAGTAAAGTTTGCGTTGTTGTGCTCATTATGTAGTGTCAAAGTTCCAGTGTTTTTGCTAATATAAAACCATTTTCTTCTGAACAATAATGAACATTTTCTGCAATGACTTATCATCACATAGTCTTTGTGTATCTTCCTAAAACTATCCATTAAAGATTTGCTGGGTTCAAAGTCAGAGAGAAACAATAAACACAAATACTTTTATTTAAAGATATTTGGTGTATTTCTTGGTGCAGCAGAAACAGCGAGTCTGCATACAACTGGCTGAGTCAGTCTATTTGTTAAACTTATTGTCTCATTGTTACAATACTTTCATTATTTGCTTCTAAGTGATTAATTTCTGTATCTTTCATACATGGCAAAGTAAATCCTGCATCTTTCTGTAAATAGATGAGGCTTAGCCTAGGTAACTGTTAAGAATTGGTGGCATTCAAGGAGCTTTTCAAATACAGAGTGCATTTCATTCTCCATTAACAGATGCAGGGGAAGATCAAGAGGGCATCACTCCAGAAAAAGCATTTCTTTTCCTAGTCCATCTGAAGCATATGGGCATAATTATATATATATTTAATAAGTTAACACTTAATGATCTACAGACAATATCAAACTGCACAAGAAAATCAGAAGTGGGATAAGGGTTGTAGTGGTTAATATCACTGATATGTATTAGGAAGGTTACTACTTGAAATTGATGGATAATTAATAGTTTTTCCATATAACAGATTTGGTCTAGTTGTTTCATTTAATGTTATGTTTAATGATTGGTTCTTATTTGCAGAGATATGTTCATCTGGATATGTTTGTATTGCAGTACTTATGCCTGAAATATTAAAACAATGTCAGTTTAAGTGTTTGGCACAGCTGAAGAGCAGAAGAAATTTTTCTTTAAAAAGTATTAAGTTTACTTCTTGCTGGCTTCTGTAGGTTTGAACCAATGTAGCTACGAAAAATTTAGGATGTAAAAATCTGTAGCATCTACTAATCTACAGTATTGATCATTGCAAAAGGGGCAGTCTGTTTTAAATGATTTGTGAAAATTGTGCTATACATGTTTACGGTTGTAAGAAAATGGATAATGATATATGATGAGCTGAACATCAAGTCCTTTATAGTGGACCCAAGAGCAGGTTATTTCAATCCAACGACCCCTGATTTGCATAAAACATATTTTGCATTAGGTCTTACAAAGAAAATTAGTTTTCTGTGAAGTATTGATATAACAAATTGGCTCTCTTGAGAGTAAAATTAATGAAAATTTGGAAATTATTTTCACAAATTTGAAAAGAATAATTAAAAACGAAAAATTAGAAATATAACATTGTTATGACAGCACACATACTTCAACAGAAAGACTTCAATCAATCCACCATAGCACATAAAAATTCAACTAATTTTTTTGATACCAAAATGAAGTGTCACATTTTTGATAGGCTTTTCACAATACGCTCAAAAACAACCCACTACAATCTTATATAAAAAATAAAGTATTGTTCAGTCCAAGGGACAAACATTCTTTGACAATTAAAATAAAATGATACATAGTACATATACATATATATATCTAGACTAAAATTTCTGAAAATAAATAATTCAGGAACTAATAGATATCTTATCTACACTAACATAAAACTTTTAATGATTTCTTAACAGAGTTAATGATATTATTTTGTATACAAATTACATTTTTATTTACACCATTTCTCTGTAAAGAAACAGAATCTGGTGAGTGAAGGAAGTAGTAACACAGTACTTGTGGTACCAGTCCAAATTGTGATCCACAGTAATAATTCATCTCAGTTTTTTAGATGATCAAATAACTTAATACCATTGAACACCAACAGTAAAACATTTCATTCTAATGTAAGAAATAAAGTATGACTGTCTGATAATGAATAAACTGATTTACACAGCCCACTGTGTTAAATATATAGTGATATTTTGTCTATCCCACAAATGTTATTGAAAATAATTGTCACTGAAGATACCACTTCCTCCATGAACATTTAAAACTTGATGTTTCTTAACAAAATCCTGTAGCACCTGTCTGAAATTACACACAATAAAAATAAAACATTCATGTTATTGTAGGCTGAACGTAATCTGTTAATAATTGATGTTCACTTTTTATTAAGTCTGCTGCAATGTCACTGTCATACCATTGCAGCAATAGCTTGTAATTACATTCATTTTATTTCTCTTCTTGAGACAAACTCACAGAAAAATAAACACAGGAAAATGGTATTTTATTATAAAACAGTCAGTCATAAGGAGACTGATATTGCCCTAATAGTCCACATAAATAAACAGTAGAGTAGCACCCAAGGAGACAAGGACGAAACACTTCCATGGCCACAGGCTCTAATTTCACTTTCCTGAAACAAAATGCAAAGATTTAGCATTTTCCTAAGATGTAACATTAAAATATTACATTTTAAAATTTCAGGAGTGTGTTGTAGGTGAAAAACAATGTGTAAGTGTCCACACTATTGCTGAATGATGCAGAACTCATTGTATAAATGTCATCTGTGGAAAATTTTAGTTTTTCCTGCGGTAAGGTAGAAGAACTGCAAAATATCTCTGGCAAATTCTGATTCTCAGTAATTACTGTTGATGAAAGTAGCTCTATGAAATTCCATATCATGTGACGGACCCTATGCAGGTGAACTACAAGTGTACAGCCATTGATAAAAACAGTGGAACTAAATAATCATATCATGTTCGTTGAAAGACAGCTTGTTAACTCCATGATCAGCTCAAGGTGTTAACAAGATGTCTTTTGACAAATACTTTCAAGCTGCAGAGCATCAAGCACACAAGATTTTCAAATAATATTATGTTCCAGAATAAATCAATCAGAAATGAAACATAAGAGTTGGATGTTTAACAGTGTTTGCGAACTGAGAAATTGGCATTCAATGTAGTACGGCATTATCTAAAATCAAACTGGCAAAGAGAACTATGGGCATTGTATTTTACTTCTGGAACATGAGTCATGCTAGGATGGCTCAGTCAGTAGAGCACTTGCCCACAAAAGGCAAAGGTTTTAGTTTTGCGTCCTGGTCTGACATACAGTTTTAATCTATCTTGAAGTTTCTTAATCTTTCTATTTTCCTTGTTTTGTTACTCTTTTGCATCAATACTCCTCATATTCCTACATACCAAAATACTGCTACAGGAATTGAGCTGACTTTACTATTCTGAGATGAGGACATATTTGATCTTGGACATTTTGCTTCTTGCTTGTGTGTAACAGTCTCAATCACAAAGGAGATAATACACACTTGTTTTACAGCTTTAAAGGTCATTAGTATTCCTTCTAAACACCTGTAAATACAAGTTTGTCATGTGTATCCTTGCAGAATGCAATTTATATGGTTGATGAAATTTTCTTGAGTTACCACCCAAGTCATTGCAATGTGTTGTCATACCATTTCGACAAACTCCTGCTCATCATCGTCAGGTGAAACATTGAGTTGGTTTCTTCACAGCCGCTGAACTGCAAATGACTCTAGTGAAGGCCCAACATGTCAACAGGTGGGCCAATCACATACCTCCAGAAGAGATGTTGTGATTTGTTGGAGGGGTTAGGGGGGGGGGGCTTCAATGGGGTGAAAGGGAATAGTTACAGATGTCAATTCTTGGCTACACCTGTCTATTCTGTCCATTGCCTCTGTTGCATTCACTTCTTTGATAACTAAGTCCCAGAATTCATTGGCATGGCATAGCCAGGTACCCATAGCCCTAGGTGGCCTATCACTGACCTAAAGATATTCTGCATTTTAACCACTGAGCACAAATGGTTTATATGTTGTGTTTCTCCATTATACTGGCAATCTTGGCTCTGGCTGACCCTGTTTGTGGAAAGAATGCCAGGTACTTAGTTTCTTCTTCTAGAGTGTTTATTTTCTTCTCCCTCCTTGGCTGGAGAGTGCATCTTGTTTGTGTCTCAGAGCAACCATTCCTCTGAAAGATTTCACTTAAATGCTATAACTTGGTACGTAGGCCTTCCTTGTCACACATAGCTCATGTTCTGTGTACCAATATGCTGAGCACAGACTGCACTGTGCTAGATGATGGCAGGTGTTGTTTAGCTATGTGTCTGTGTGTGTCTTCTTCCTATAGACAGAATGCTCCAATGCACCATCAGGGGTCTTCATTATCAGAACGTCTAGGAACAGTAGGCACCTTATTTTCTTCTAACCTACATGGTGAACTTGACATTGTCTTCTCAGAAATTCTTGTAGGTTTGACCAGACAAAGGTGATGTGCAATGCCAATTGCCAGTGGGTTCTCAGATTCAGTCACCAAAGAAGTAGAGGAAATAAGAGTACATGATTTTGTCAACAGGACAGCAATTTCAAACTGAGCGACAAGGGGTGGTGCAACTTCTTGATAGTGCATGTCCCCATATTGCTTATGTCGTAATGCAGAGGTAGCACCAACTAAAGTGGGAGACACTGAGGCATCCATCCTATAGTCTTGGTCTCTCCCCATGCGATTATCACACCTTCAGTCCCTTAAAAAAGGCCTCGGAGGAGAATTCCTGTTGGATAAGAACTTGTGGCCGCAGACAGTTATGGACTCCTTCATGCAGCACAACATGGTGTTTTACTAAGCGGATGTTTCAACCTGGAGCATCAGTGGGATGATTGTCTCAATGCTCACAATAAATCTGCATGATTGGCTAACTGATTCTGGACTTCATGGCCTTCAAACAGAAACATTTTGATCATCCCTTACATTTATATCATATATCTGCACAAAGAGGTGTGGTTCAACAATTTTGCTTGGTTACATTAAACATAATTTAATGAAAACAGAAGATAATATCAATTTTCAAGGACATAAGTTATCACTAAGTTTCCATGAACTGAAAATGAATGAATTTCTTGGCTTTTATTAAAATAAATAGAACACAGCTTGCTGAGAATAACAGATTAATGTGTATCAGCTAATGTGTGAGGGGAAACCAAGGAAGCACAATGTAATTATGTCAAATTGTCAGTTCAATAGCTACACAGTAAATGTAAACAAAAAGAGCAAACACATAAATTATTCAAGTTTTGAGATTATAGCAAGACTATTTATAATACTGTGAGGATATTTTAGTACGAATGACATATAAATGATAAATGACTTATTACCTCTGGGTGATAATTCATACACTTTGGAGGCCTTCTTCTGTACATTGCCTCCTGTGGCTTATTACGACAGTGTGCTCCTTCTGCTTCAGATACAGAATCATAAGTTACTTCCTGTGGTACTATACTAAGTTGTTTGCTGCCACATGGGCATAGAGTGTCAACAACCAACAGAATTAAATTGCTTTTAGGTATTTTTTGAACACTGAAAGGTCTAAGAAAGGGAACAAGACATTTTCAGTTAGTGAGATTGTCATGTTACATAAGGCACATACAGCTCTAAGGAGGAAAAGAGGAGTTACCTATAACTACAAAACTAACAATGCCAACGTATAAGAAAAGAAGGTTGAACTTACCTTTCACATCCTGTTGAATGGCAGTTTGTTAGCTTTCCTTTCAGTGGATTGATATTAAGTCGATCTGGCTGTAAGATATAGAGATCTACTCGTTTATCACATGGTCTTGGTTGTGTCTTATTTGCTGGATTTATGTGATGAACCACAGGTGTCATGTAAGTATGATAGCCTTGTCTCTCAGGAAGAGATCCTTCACTAGTTGGAAGGGAAGCACCCTCATCTCTTGTTACAAATGTGTCTGCTTCAACTTCAGTGTATGCAGTTCCTGCAACAAACTTTGTTATCAGGAGCAGTCCAACTGTTTTACATTAAGAAGTAAAGGTGCAGCAAACAGAAATGAGCCTTTTTTTAAATATGGCATACTTTTGATGAATTTTAATTGTTCCAAGCACTGAGTTCATAAGAGGTGTATGTCTATAATAGTAATTACTGTAGATGTTGTAACAGACATATTAGTTTATTCATTTATAACATTTGTTCACATTGTATATATCATCTTAATGGAATGAGAAAGCTATGGTTTGAGTTATCACATTCCTACAGAAACACTTTATTCTGTTGGGCAAGAGAAAGAGTACACTCTAGTTTTTCTGCACATCATAGTGCACTTCTGCATGAACAAAAATTTACTTTTGTAGGAATTTATCATCATTTACTTAATTAGGTCAGAGGAGAAGCTCAGCAATATGCTTAGATGAAGCACTGATGCAAACAATTCAAAAAAGGTGTTGACTTTGTTAAAATGATAGTACATGCATTACATTTCTGTACCATGATCACAGTAAAGGACTTTAACGTTATTTGTGAAATGAGTAAATATAAAAGGAGAAGACCTGTGCTTAAAATTTCATGGAAACATCATACTAGCTAAGAACCATATAGCAGAGCTGCTGATTCACAGATAGGAACAACAAAAAGACTGTCACAAATAAAGCTTTCAGCCAATAAGGTCTTTGTCAAAAACAGACAACAGACATACAAACACACACATTGCCAGCATGGCTCCAGTTGCCTGAGACTGCAGTCATGTGTGTGAGTTGCATTTGTTTGAGTGTGTATCATATATGTCTGTTGCATATTTTTGACAAAGGCCTTACTGGCCGGAAGCTTTGTCTTTTTGTTGTGCCTATCTGCGACTCAGCATCCCCGAGATATGGTAAGTAGCAACTTTCCTGTTCATAATATTGTTACAATCCATCCTGGATTTTCCATTGTTTGATACTAGCTAAGAAAGTATTTAAGGAATAATTTTGACGGGGATGAAAACCTTACTCTTGTATATCATGGTTAATGAAGGGTGGATTGAAATCACACGTATGTCACAAGATACAACATTTGCCACAGTTGTGCCAAAAATTTTCCCATACACTGGCTGGATTCATCCCTGTGTGGACATGCACAGGAGCACCACAGGTGCCCCTGTGTAGGCTGCAAAAGTCTTCGCAACAATGACCTGACACTGCAGTTGCATTCTGTTAGTTGATTTCCTCTGGGACCATTCATAAGAACTACTACTGTGAACTTAGTCAATAGGTTCAAGGCATTTGTTCCTCAAATCTGCACTGTAACTGATCACATAAACATTGTATCTCTAGAACAACATTGGAAATGTTGGCTGCTATGTGTTCCGTTGTTCTATAACAGTTACCATTACAGCTCGACTTGTCTTCCCCACATTTCAGCCACTCAGGTAAGCACTTGGTGCAGATGACTTACGTGCATAAAATCTGTGCATAAAATCCTCAACCAATTTCCTTATTTTTTTCTTAAGATATTAAGCAACTGTTTTCCCAATTATGAAAGAATGTAGACAGGACAGGAGACAACAAAGAAAAATGAAACAACTGTACTTTTTAATTCAATGATCAACATAATGATACGCTGTTAGCCATTAAAATTGCAACACCAGAAGTTAGCAAATAGCCAAATTTTACTTATTGTATGTATGTAGAGTAAGAGGAAAAACATAATTTAATTTTTTTAAGGTGATTTGGGGATGTGTAGGATGTGACTTTAGTACACAGGGCTGCCACCTCTGGCTCTGAGAGCAACAATAGTTGTAACTCTACTGAGTATCGAGTTGAATTGAGCTTGGTTGACATATGTGTGTATATCATTTGATGCTGCTTGAAGTCTATATCACCAGAGTTCACCAATCATAGTGACTGGCTAGTGATGATGTGTGAGTCTCTTGGCAACCCATGGGAAGAAGAAAAAAAAAAAAAAAAAAAAAACATTTCTTGACTCAAGGTAAGTGAAAGCGATACAACTGTACAACACCACTTGGCTGACTGCAAAATGTGTCTATCCCCTCAAGCACCAGTTGCTTGGTACCTTGCATGGCACTGAGTATGGCCCTCCTGAGCATATTAATTGTATGAGGGCTATCCACAAAGTACATTACGTTTTGGAATTAAAAATAAATAAAGTATTGGAAATTTTTTTATTATATACAGATGAAAGCCACACTTAAATACTACTTTTCTACATAGTTGCCATTTAAATTAAGGCACTTATCGTAGCGATGGACGAGCTTGGAAATTCCTTCGTCATAAAATTCGGCCGCCTGCGCCTTCAACCACGTGGTTACCTCTTTTGGGACAGAAAAGGTGTGATTTTTGTGGAGTTCCTGGAAAGAGGCACTACAATAAACTCTCAAAGGTATTGCCAAACTCTGTACAACCTCAGAAGAGCAATACAAAACAAGCGCAGGGGAAAGTTGGACTCAAAGATCTTGCTGATTCACGACAACGCCCGGGCCCACACGGCAAATGCCACTCGTGAAGTTCTCGAATCTTTTAAGTGGGAGTCGTTTCCTCATCCGCCGTACAGTCCCGACCTGGCACCGAGTGACTTCCACTTATTCCCAGCAATGAAGAAGTGGTTGGCTATGCAGTGTTTTCATGGCGACGCACAGCTTCAAGAAGAGGTAACCACGTGGTTGAAGGCGCAGGCGGCCGAATTTTACGACGAAGGAATTTCCAAGTTCGTCCATCGCCACGATAAGTGCCTTAATTTAAATGGCAACTATGTAGAAAAGTAGTATTTAAGTGTGGCTTTCATCTGTATATAATAAAAAAATTTCCAATACTTTATTTATTTTTAATTCGAAAACGTAATGTACTTTGTGGATAGCCCTCGTATATGCACACGATAGTTATGGGATTCTGATCATTGCAACAGCAATATCATGGAACAATAAATCAGCCTTGAATGCCCACCGGCCATTGTCAATTTACAGCAAGTGCCAGTAGACAGTTCTCCTTATTACTTGAGCCATAATATGGCCTTCTCACAAACAAACAACATTTAAATGCAATTTCTAAGTGAGAAATCCACTGTACAATGCTTCCTTATACATATAATATAGATGGCATTTGTCCTATCTACTTTGCACAGTTGCACTAAAATGCTAATCATTTGCATATCCGAGCAAGTAGTTTCTTGTAGGGTACATTCATGATGCTTCAATTTTAATGGTCAGCAGTGTATTACTAGTAAGCATCTGCTTATATTTGATATACTCTCACATTTCACATGTAGTTATATCAAACACAAATGTTCATCAACATTTATTTTGAAGTAATAGTTTGTCCCACTGAGCACCACAATCCCATGTCTTTTCTGTAATAAATATCTATAGCTACACAAGGTTTTACAAAACGAATAGTAAATATTTTAGAGGTGGTAGTACAGACTTATTTGAATAAAAACATTTCACATAACATGTGTCCAATCATTTCTTGTTAAAGAGATACAGCTAGTTATAGAAACATATTTTCATTTCACATGTTGGTACTTCAGTTGCTGTGGGTTTATCTATGTCATTGTTTGTTCTCAAGTTCAAGTTGCAAAGTTGTGTTTGAGTTTAAAAAACAATTATTCAACTGTGATTGCAGTTTGTTGGCCTATTCTACTGTATGTAGCACACTGCATGTATTTACAAATGCTGAGTACCCAATGTGGTATTTGTGTATGTGTTCCATAGCAGAAATTCTGCTGCTGCTCATAGAGAGTACCAGAGATAACTTGCTAACCTCAAAGTACCAAATCTTAGAGAATTTACTTGTGCTTGTGCCAAACTGTATGACATTGGCACAGCATCCAGTGCCATGCTTCAAATGGATGCACAAATGAACACAGTGTAGATGAAGTAGAAGACATTGTTCTATTGGTACAATGTAGTTCTTCAACAAGCACACACAGAATTTCTACACTATAATAGTATCATTGTGCTGTGACCACTACGGCGTGGTGGGGAGACATTCTTCTGGTTGTAAGGATGGTGTAGCTCTTCTCCCACCTGGGGTCTGTGGGTTCAATAGGCTGATGGGGACTATATGAAACAGCCAGAGGTGAATGTAGTCACAGAAAGACAGACAGAGCTCCAGAAGACTCTTTATTATTCATGAAGCTAGAGCAGCTACAGGTGTGCCTGCAACTTGTCAGGTGGGCACAGCTCAATGTCAGTCCAGCATCTTAGCAGAGACAGTCATTCCTGAAGGTCATGAATGCTGCTGGGAGACAGCACACTTAAACAGTATTAAGTAGCACTGGCAGCCAGCTAGTGCTAGCACAGCATTCTTGCAGGCTGGAATGATTGCCCTTAGCATAGACTATGGGGCTAGGTGAAAGCTTTGCTGGATTCCATGGGCAGCACAATGGCATCAAACCTCTGATCTCACCTGGTGGCTGGCTGGAGGAGGCTATCTGACCCAGTACGTAGATCCACAGCACTCTGTCACCAAACTTTTCACTAACCCATTCACTGCAGACAGGCAGTTATTTGTAGCACCTTCATACTGAAATGTTTCACTGTCTGGTAGCAGTGGTATGCACAGATGAGTGACAAAATGCTGCAGTGAAAAGTTTCTACTAGATTCTTTCCACACGTTGATGTAAAGCGCAGGGAAGTCTGCAGATTAGATGCATCATCAGATGCTTGCCTTTGGGATGATAAGTGGATCACTGTGTTCCAAAGTGCCTTGGCATTGCAGTATTCCATCCACTTTGCAACAATGTGTATCAGTGTCTCATATATACAAATATGGTGGACATTATATACACACAGCCTCTTTTCTTATCATTTACAGCACATTTAACACCTTTGGGAAGGAAAGAAAAAAGATGACTGGAATTTTTTTGTTGGCTAATTGCAAATTGCCAAATAGTTCCATTAACTCTCTTTTTCACTCATTATGGTATCAGTGATACTTATAACTCACATTGTCAGTCTAACACAACCCCATCTGCCTATGTGGAGGCACATTTTCAAGAATACTTCTCTGTAAATGTGTAGTGTGATATGATAGACAGTCAGTTGATTGGGGCTGTTGTGTTAAGGCACTGCATTACAGGGCCCAGTTACCTTGGCTTTCTTGAATACAATTATCCAACATTACTGAAGAGATTCCTTTGTCAACCAGGATGGGTATGTTCTCCAGCACGATGAGGCCCCTGCACTTTCTAGTCAACAGGAGGCAAATCATTTAAACCTAACATTCCCTCGACGATGGATTGGCACAAACAGTCACATTTCTTAGCCACCAAGTTTTCTTGAACTTGCCTTGTAGATTTTTTACCTGTGGGGATGGTTGAAGGTGAAGTCTACAAAGAAACTGATCGTTTGACTTTTGAATAGTGTTGCCCCATAAAAGAATGCAAAGGCAAACAGAGCAGCTGAGCAGAATTACATGTGTTGTCAAGAGAATACAAAAATGCACTGATGCCTGCATTGGAATTCATGAAAATCAACTTTGAAATTAGTCACTTGCCAGCTTAAGACCTTCCATCAGAATTTGTTTAAGTTATTTTCTAACAGCTGTATCTCTGTAGCCTACAAAAGCTGGACACATCTTATATGAAATGTTTTATTCAAATTAGTCCATACTAACTTTTCCCAAAATAAGTACACTATCCAAATTAAGGAACATAGTCCTGGAGAGTTTCTGTGCACTGAGCTTATCTGCTTCATGTGTATACAATACGATTTTGTAAAATCTCTACAGCAACACCTCTTCATAGCTCTACAGACGTCTACTGTATCACCTACAGCAGTTTGCGCTTCACAGTTGGAAGCTATCAAAAGTGCTACCAGGTGTTCGGGATTCCTTAATTTGACCTGACTGAATGAGTGTCATATTGTTAGTAGTCAAGAATAAATGTATTAAAATATCATGCATGATGCAGCAATTTTTCATGCATCTCAGTGTTTACGGTCTCATATCTCTTGAACTATGTGTCATACAGTGATGTATTTGTGTAATACATTCGGTGGCATATGTGGATACTTTTTGTGAAGTATGTTGCAAACAGAGTTAGCACCAAAGGAATAATAAATTTAAACATCAAGTATGATGTGGCAGTTTTTCATGCATCTCAGTATTTATGACATAATATCTCCAGATGTATGGATCATATAATGATATAATTTTGTAGGTGCATTCAGTGGTGTATGTGGACACTGTCTGCAAAATGTGTTGAGAGAACAATTAACAAAAAAGAAATAATAAATTTAAATGTCATGTACAATACAGTAGTTTTACATGCATCTCAGGGTTTATGACATCATATCTCTCTAATTATGTGTTGTACAATTATGTATTTGTGTAGGTACATTGAGTGGCAAGTGTGGATACTGTCTACAAAATATGTTGTGAGTAGAATTAGTAGCAAATGAGTAATAAATGTAAATGTCAATACAATGCGGCAGTTTTTAATGCATCTCAGATTTATGACATAGTATCTCCTGATCTATGAGTCAAACAGTGATACAGTTTTGTAGGTACATTCAGAACCATATGTGGATACTGTCTGAAAAATATTTTGAGAATATGTTTAGTAGAAAAGAAGTAATAAATTTAAATGTCATGCAGAATTTAGCATTTTTTCACACATCTCAGTGTTTATGATGGCATACCTCATGAACTATGTGTGCTAACACGATATAATTTTGCTGGTGCATTTAGCGGTGTATGTTGATACTTCTTGTGAAATTTATTGTGAATAGAGTTAGTAGCACAGAAGTAATAAATTTAAATGTCATGCATGATGCAGCAGTTTTTCACAGATCTCAGTCTTTAAGATGTCATATAACCTGAACTATGATAGGAGTTTGTCACCCGCACAATGATTGTTGCCTGGCAGCAAGAGATGTGTGTCCCACGTTTTGTTGAGATTGTTCCAGTGATTTATGAGAAGATGTGGAAAACACACACACACACACACACACACACGCACACACACACACACACACTTGGGAGAGTGAAACAGTTGTCAGAAACCATTAGGAACTTACTGCTATGTTTGTGTGTGTGTGTGTGTGTGTGTGTGTGTGTGTGTGTGTGTGTGTGTGTGTATTCTTCCTGACACACTATGTATAATTGTTCAGCAAGTCTATGTATGGCATGTGGTGAGTGATCCATGGCGCATGTGTATCATTAGCCCAATTCCTATTAAGAAGTACTTAGGAAGAATGACTGTCTGTAAGCCTGCATAAAAGCACAAAGTTTTCTGTCACCACTGTAGCATCATTTTTATGTCTATGGAAGATAGTAATTTAGCCCTTAATTTCCTTGGAAGTTGTAGTCATAGAATCTAAGACCGATCTTTTTCATGATGTAAAACATATCTGTCTTTGTCATTTTCACTGAAGTTTGCTGGACAAATTTGTGGAACTAACAGACTTGTAACAACTAATACTCTCTACTTCTAACCTTCCCTGTCTCTTTTGTGAGTCTTGATTGGTCAGAATTATTTTCATGAAAGGGATGGAGGAGCGTTTGATAATCAACTTCTTTAACAAATGAATTACATTTTTGGAGAAGTCCAACAAATCAGCTTACAACTAAATTTATTTAGACATTCAATCTCTGTTCATTACAGTTGTCAAAGACCATTCAGAACTTACTGCTATGTTCATCAAAGAATTATAACCTCCCAGAAAAAAATTCAAATAGGTAAGTAATTTTCTGGGATACATACAGAAATTGTAATTGGTGTTCTGATGATTTATGTTCTTCAATAGCCTCTAAATTCCATAGCTAAGGATGTGGCAGAACAGTAGCTATTAAGTTTGTGAAAGCAAGAAGTATGACGTTTTCACAGTGTCATCCAGATCAATAACACAGGCCAATGATGGAATTTTTTTTTTTTTTTTTTTTTTTTTTTTTTTTTTTTTTTTTTTTTTTTTTTTTTTTTTTTGCTGAAAATGCCTTATTCTTATGTTTTTTTAGGGTGGGAAATAAAAATATGATACTTAAAAAACTGTATCACCCACCATTTCTTCATATTTTCCAGTGAAATTTATTACATTAACCGATTTTTTAAAGAATTTAACAGCATTTATATAGTTAAAATATGTTATGAACATAGATGATGTTGGTAACACAGATGAAAAACATTTGCTAGCAAAAAAAGGTCGATTCTATTTTTGTGTTAACAGATTGTGTTTTGTTTACTGTCAACCTAAAGTCACTTTCCTGTTTCCTGTACATGTGCTCAGTACAATGTCTAATCGTCGTAAAAACTCTGCTGACAGTTTTTGTTATATTTGTGGTGAATTTATGATTAAAAACAACAAATAAACATTGTGGACTCTGTGAAAAAGGTTTATATATTATACTTATGATCTAAACTTGGTGATCAAGGTAAATCTTGGGCACCACATAAGGTATGTTATGTGTGTGTTGAAGATCTGAGAAAATGGTCCAAAAAGTAGAAAAAAGCCTTTAGATTTGCTGTTCCTATGATATGGAGGGAGCGAAGAAATCATTCTGATGATTGCTACTTTTGCAGTGTTGACATTACTGGTCATAATTTGAGAAACAAGAAGGTAATAAGCTACCCTAACCTTCCATCTGCCATGCGACCAATAGGGGGTGGTGTAGATTTGCCAGTTCCTGAACCACCAGATGATTTAAATTCTATTCCAACAGAAGTATTTTCTGGTGTACAATCTGATTTACATGAACCAGATGATAATGATTTCAATTGTAACACAGAAAGTCTAGAGCCCAAATTGTTTACTCAGACTGAGCTTAACGATTTGGTTAGGGATCTGGGTTTAACGAAAGAAAAAGCTGAATTGCTTGGCTCTAGATTAAAAGAAAAGAACTTATTGGCAGTTGGAACCAGTATATACATGTGTAGAAAGAGAGAGCAGCAATTTTCCAAGTTTTATCAATAAGAAGTTGATTTAGTGTACTGCTCAGACATTCCCAGTCTGATGAATGAGTTTGGTACTTAATACAAAAAGAAAGACTGGAGGCTGTTTATTGATTCATCCAAAACTAGTTTAAAGGCTGTTTTGTTACAATGGTAACATGTATGCATCTATACTTGTTGGACATTCTATACATATGAAAGAAAGCTATGAAAACCTAGAAATAGTGCTAAATAAAATAGGCTATTCTGCTCATGGTTGGATGATATGTGGCTATCAAAAAGTAACATGCCTGCTCCTTTGTCAGCAAGGTGGCTTTACCAAATTTCCATGTTTCTTGTGTGAATGGGACAGTAGTGCTAGGGAACAACACTGGTGCAGAAAGAACTGGTCTGTGAGGGAGTCTTTAAAACCTGGTGAGAAGAACATTCTACTCAAAAACCTTGTAGATCCGAAAAACATACTCCTACCACCTCTGTATATAAAGTTAGGCCTAATGAAACAGTTTGTAAAGGCTTTGCCTAAAGATGGACCATGCTTCAAGTATCTCTGCCAAAAGTTTCTACACCTTTTAGAAGCTAAACTAAAAGAAGGCATCTTTGTCAGACCTGACATTAGAAAAATTGATGTTTGATGTTAACTTTGAACACACAATGACGTTAAATGAGAAATAAACATGGATATCATTCAAATAAGTCATTACAAAGTTCTTAGGACCTGAATAGGACCCAGATTATGTTTCTATTATAGCTACAATGTTAAAGAAGTTTAAAACTTTAGGATGTTTAATGAGCCTGTAAGTTCACTTTTTGAACAGTCACCCTGATTACTTCCTGGACAATATGAGAGATGTTAGTGAGGAGTAAGGAGAGCATTTTCTCCAGGACATTAAAGTGATGGAAAAATGTTACCAAGGCTGCTGGAACACCAACATCATGGGGGACTACTGTTGGCCACTTCACCGAGAAGTTCAGCAAGCAACTCATCGTAGAAAAAGCTACACAAGAAGCTTCAAAGAATGAAAGAAAGAAAGACAATACAAACAGTTTCAGCTTACAAGTGAAACCTCTATTAACACGTATCATTGTTTTAAGAAGCTTACTTTAAATACAAATCATGCTTATGTTGTAACAAAGTATTTCATTAATTTCCCCATTTACCCTATAATGTAGAATTTTTATACTATATAATAAAAAGCATATTGCTCGAAAACTATGGGTGATTAAAAAAAAAAAAAAAAAAAAAAAAAAAAAAAAAAAAAAAAACACCACTAAGGCTAGATTTGGATTCAGCTCGTAAATATCTATAAACATCAACTATCAAGGTAAAAGAAGTTAATTTTTTTTTCATTGGCCTGTATTACTAATCTCACAAGGTAACATTTCCAAGTATCAATGAATGATCTGGATGAAACAAGATCAGACTTTGTGTGTAGAGAGGGAAAAATAATGGAAAATGTATCTTTTTGTTTGAGCCCAATTTCACATTTAAGGGGTAAAATACTCTCTGGAAGGTAATTTGGCATATTATATTTAGAGGGAATATCTTCAAAACCATGAAATATTAAAAAATGTGCTTCATATAAAAGCCGAAGCGTAACTAACATTCTTGAAAATTTTACAATCAACTTTTGAAAAAAATTTGAAAATTTGCAAATTACCCCACCACCACTGATGAATTTTGCAAAATGGAAACTTCTGTCACAAGAAGAATTAAAGAAACTTTCATGTCACATCCATCCATGTACAACAGACCTGGTTTCTGTGATAAGATTTTTGGAAAATAAGTTGAACACAATGTTCTGTCAGAGTATGTGCAACATACCTAATTAAAATATGTAAATGTTCATCGTTATTCTAATTTTTTTACTTGTTTTGGTTTATATTTTAAGTTGTTGTATTACACTGTAAATTTTTTAGTTTACCATTTCACATACATGTAGTCTGTTAATTGAAAATAGTACAGTAATGAAAATCAGTAAAGAAATGCTTACAACATAATGTTTTTTTCCATCAAGTACAAAAATGAATGAATTTTCTCCCACACTTGGAAAGACATCTGTCAAATATCATTTGTCTCATTTAGATGTTAGCTTACCAGATTTCAATGCCATCATGAGAACATTTGGCGGTTCATAAAGAGATTATTGAATTCTTGGTCTAGACTCTCCCTTAGTTTCTTTTAAAACTATGAAAAGGGGCACAAACAGTTTGACGGCTACAGAGACTGATGGCTGAATCGTATAAGTCACATTCTCTTTGTGGTGCATCTCTGTAGACTCTTGAAGAGAAGGTCTCACAAACTGTGTGTGCACCATCAGCAAAAGCTGATCTGTTGGGACAAAGCATTTGAGTATGTACGGCTCGGCATGCTACCTGTCGGAAACAGTCTTTGCACAAGTTGTTCATGACATGACAATGGTGGTTTCAAGATTTGTTTCATACATTAATAGCTGTTTCTGAAGACAACTAGCTGAAGATTATAAAATTTTGTAACATGCAGTAATACACCCTGTTACCAACTCTAGAAGTTGGCCCTGTCTGACACCACTTGTCACTAGCCACAGCCCAGAGATGCATGCAGTTCATGGCCTGCAGTCTACTGAGGTTCACCAACTAACAGCTCATGGGGTACAAGGCTGTACAGATAGATGGAAACACCACAGATAACAACGTGAGTCTCTGAGAAACGCGCATGTTGGTGTCTTCTCGTTGGTGCCACCTATTGTATAAGCTGCTGCTGACGGTTCTGCAGCAGCTTCATCTGCCGTTTACTACTACTATGGAACTACACATCACTGCGCAACTCCCGGACCTCTTCAGGACCCCACTCTGACAGAATGTTCTTTGCATCAAGTGGATTTCAGGACGTGTTCATCAACACAGATATTTCTATGGATTCTTCTTCAGACTGCCTGTACTTCTCAGTTTTCACTGAACCTGTGTTGAACAAACTTGTTTCCCAATGGTGTATGACTTTTTATTGTGTATGAGGGGGTACCCAGTAAAAACAAGAATTATTTTTTAAAATTTACATATTTTTAAGTTGTTTACAAAAAATCTTATCCCCTTCAAAAAATCCTCCATTACAACTAATTCCATAGTTCAAAACATTTTCTGCAGTCATCTTTGGAAATGGCTGATAGCTCCTCCCTTTGTTTTTTTCTTGTCTTCTTCAGTGTTGTGGTGTCCTTTCATGCCCTTTTCCATGCATGGAAATACAGAAAAGTCACATGGAGACAGGCCAGGAAAGTGAGGTATGTGAGGCAGTGGAACCATGCCATTTTTAGCCAAAAACTGTCTAACAGAGATGGCTGTGTGTGCAGTTGCAGTGTCATGGTGTAAGAACCAGTCTCCTGTCTGCCACTAATCTCTGACAGTTGATTAACTGTCTGTTGATGGTCTGTCAGCAAAGGCTCTCAAATTTTTTCAATATTTTTGTCGATTTTGGCAGTTGATGGACTTACAGAATGAGGTTTGTCATCAGTCAACATGTTGCCATTTTTAAATTGAGCAAACCACTCATACACTTGAGTTTTTCCAATACCATCATCTTGGTAATCTGTTTTCAACATTAAAACAGTTTCAGCAGCATTTTTGCTGAGTAGAAAACAAAATTTCACAGCTGTGTGTTGTTCACTTAAACTTGACATCATAAAAAATTAAACAAAAAGAAAACAGCACAAGCAAAAACAATCACAGCAGATGAGCAGAACAAGTCAGGTCTACAACACAGGCAGCATCGAATTGGCAATGAGATGCTCTACACATGCCTATTGGGAAGATACTGATCATTAACCCAGTTAATATTTGTCAAATTCTAAACGATCATTTCAGCAGTATGGAATTCCCTGAGAGTTCTCTCAGTTCACAGGATGTGGAACTGAAAGACACCATTGTAGTACTGATTTGTGACAGCATTGATGAGCATTCGACTATTGTGGAACAAGATAATGGGTATAGTTTGATGGATCAGAGCTCTAAGATGAAACAATGATTGATTATGATTGTGTACCTGTCTACAAAACATGTGAAGAGTCTTTCATCCCAGGCAATGTCTTTCTTCAGAAAGTGAATTAAATTTTGAATACCAGAAATATGCAGTTGAATTTTGGAAAAACAGAAACAAGGGAAAAAGGTTGCTTTCATCTGGGCACATAAAGATCACAAAGTTATGTCAGTGAGACAGCTGTATCACTGGGGAAAGTGTGTTCTTCATGATGGCTCAAAATATGATAAGTTAAAGGTAATATGCCACTGGACTTCACAAAAAGTACTAGAGGCCATGGGTCATCAACTCGTTATCCATGATACTGCCCTCGAAAAGTGGGCCTTGCAAATGAACAGAGAACTAAAGTTACACAACTTCAAGTTAAGCCCCAAATGGCTACTGCATTTTAAAAAGGAACATGAAACTGTATCTTGGAAAATAATAAGGTTTACAATTAAACACAATATAAATGACAAAAATGATCTCAATGAGGTCATTTTATGATTTGTAGTGCAAGTTCAGAAGGGGCTGAAATGTGTATAACTCTTATCGGAATGGATTCAACCTGCAGTTACACTCTGAATGTACTTCTTTCCAAAAGGGTGCAATGAAAGTTGAATTCATGGTGCAGTCATTGTCATCAGTTACTTACAGTTACACATTGAGCCTACAGTCTCTGTAGCTCACAAAGTGCTTACCCCCCTTTTCATAGTTTTATGAGAAACTAATGGAGAGTTTGATCCAAGAATCTCTTTATGAAGCCTCAAATGTTATTGTGACAACATAAAAATTTGGTAAGCCAACATCTGAACAAGTCAAACAATATTTGACAGATATTGTATTTCCTAGTGCAGGAGAAACTTATTCATTTTGTATGCATGGTGTAAAAAAGCATTACGCTGTATGCATTTCTTTACTGATTATATTACTGCAATGATTTTTTATCATAATAATGGGTCAATTATTATTTTCAGTTAATAAAATACACCTATCTGAAATGGTAAACTAAAAAATGAAAAAAGTACAATGCAAATAACAGTGTAAAACATAAACCAAAATAAGTAAAACAAATAATTAGAATAATAATTAACATCTAGGCATTTTAATTAGGGATGCTGCACATACTCTGACAGCACATTGTGTACAACTTATTTTCAAAAAATTGTATTACAGAACCAGCTTTATTACACAAGGATGTTGGTACCTTGATAGCTTCCTTAATTCACATTGTAACAAAAGTTTCTTATTTTGGAAAATTCATTAATGATGGTGTAATTTGCAAATTTTCAAATTTCTTCAGAAGTTGATTATACAGTTTTCAAGAATGTTAGTTAAATTTCAACTTTTATACTAAACAAATTTTTTAAATTTCATGGTTTTGAAGCTATTCCCTCTAAACTTATGTGTCAAATTACCTTTCTTTGTGTGCTTTGCCTCTTAAAAGTGAACAGTGAAATTGGGCACAAATAAAAAGATAGATATTTCACTATTTTGCCCCCTCTACACATCTGCCAAGTTTCATCAAGATCGTTCAATGACACTAGGGAATGTTCCCTTGTCAGTGCAGCAGCTCTTGTGGAGTTGATAGCTATCTGCAGCAGCATCCACAGTAAACTCTTTACTTAGCTTTTACATGAACTCAGGACACTTTCTTACATTCTTCAGTGTGGAAGTGACCAGCATCTAGTTTTCAGCAGTGCTATTAATAATTTTCTTGTTTCTATGGTTACAAGTGCTAAACTTGCCAGTAATTTTCACCAGCAAACATTAATGGAAATTGATGGATGAGTTGGAAGCAATGTTGGCAACTGGTGATCAGTTTCACGTGGCCTCGGTGAGTTGCACCAATATCGAGAGTGAGGGGCACCCCTTGTTGCCACAAATGCGAACTGAAGGATATCAGGTTCTCTTATAGCAAGCATCATTTTTCAAGAACTCCTGCTTGGTAGGAATGGACTCCTCATTGTGGCTGGTGGGCATTGTTGAGATATTGACTTGTTTCATGTGAAAAGTGGATGTGGAGAAATTTCAAAATCAATAAAGTAAACAAATTCCTGAAATGAGTCAATAATGTCTATGAACTTAAGGTCTATATTGCTTAAGAGCTTTTGTTTATTACATTATTCCATAGCATTTTTTATCTACTACCTCCATTGGACTCAAACTGTGAACTCTGAAAATGAAGTTCAATGTCACTGCGGAGAAAACCTTTGTCAAAGCTGAATGTCAGCTGCCTATATAGCACAAGATTTTCTACATGTTGACACTTAATTTTGTTTCAGAGGTCCTGAGCTGGGGCATGATGATGTGAGTAGCCAAAATATTTTAGAAATGACGTAATACATTTTAAAAAAAATAAGCAATCTAGATAGTTTATTTCAGAGAAATAGATTTGAAGCAGAGGCAGATGGTTTTGCTTCTCCGCTCTAGCAGTAGCCTTTTCTTCATCACTTCTGGCCAAGATTATATCCCAAGAGTAAAATATGGTAGGGGTTCAGTGAATATTTGGGCATGGTAATCCATGGGCCCTATGGTTACTCTGCAAGGTCACCTTACTGCCAAGGATTCTGCGACCATTTCGGATAATCAGCTCCTTCTATAGTACGATGTTTGTTGCCCAATGGGGACAATATGTTCAAAGATGACAGGGCCTCTGTTCATCATCCAGGGCTGGTTTTGTGAGCATGAGGATGAATTGTCGCATCACCCTTGGCCACCACACTCACCAGATCTCAATATTACTGAATTGAGCCTTTGTGGTCTACTTTGGAGAGAAGGGTGTGTGATTGCTATCCACTTCCATCATTGTTACCTGAAGTTGCCACCATTTTGTAGGATGAATGGTGTCATATTGCCTTGAAAACCATACAGGACATTATCCATCTATTCTGAGATGAGAAAGCTGTTTTGAAAGCCAACTGGTTTTCCATACCATATTGGGCTTGGTAATGTGTTGTGTTTTTGGTGTTTCCATATTTCTGTCCAACCCCTGTGAATTGTCAAAGTCTGTCACCACAAATCCCCCTCCCCCCCCCCCCCCCCCGTTTTTTTTTTTAATTTTTTTTTTTGGGGGGGGGGGGGGGGCAGCTAGTGGAAGTGGCAAAGTTAGCTAACCTCAATCATGTGATCTTACTACAGCTATTTTCTGGAGCCTCATAACAGAGGCCATTTTATTTCTGTAAGGAGTGCTGCTGTAGGTTGTTCATCTCAAGATCCTATTTACAAGGGGACTTTATGTTCTGGCTATCTTTGCTTTTCTTGATACTTATGAGATTTGAAGCTCACTGCCTGGAAGATCTTTTTATGCTAATGTTGCAAGAAATCTTTTATCATTTATCTAAATTTAATATTTATTAACAAATAGATATGTGAATTAGCAAATGAAAGCTGCATCAAACCAGTCTTCAGACTCACAACCACCACTACAACAACAACAACAACAACTAATAAATACTGGATTATAAATTTTAGATAAAACTGCTGCCTTATTGTTTTTAGTTATTTATCCCATGAAATCTGAGTACTGGCAGGAAATTAAAATTTAGTACAAATATGTAGAACATCAAATAGAAAATATAATACTTTTTTATTTGTAGAGATTGGACGGTATTATTGAAGCGTTTTTTTTTTCCCATTTAACAATGAAGCATTTAGGATGTTTGTACCAAATTTTAATTTTCTTATATGACCAGAAATTAAATATAGAAGGACGTTAATTTTGTTAAAAAATTATGATTCAGTATTTGTTGATTAATATTTTCATACAATAATATAAACAAAATTTAAATAAAGGTATGTTCAATCTAGTGAGAATCAAACCACTGATCTCACATGATGCATGCTGTTACAAGTAAGGATAATATGATAACAAAAGTATTTTTGTACTTACTAATGTTTAGAAATTTTTAAAGGTGATTTTTCAAGTTTTGTAGAGAATTTTATCACACTGCTTCACAAAACTGAAGTCTTATGTTAGCAAAAAAGACAAAATAAAAAGTTCCAAAAAATACATTGCACACAGCAAAGGTAGACAGAAAATCGGTAAGCTCTGAATAGCAAGTACATGTAAATTGAACTGTATGCAGCCAGCCAAGGGTGAAATATGGCCACTGAATTACGGCAGACAAGCAGTCAGAATTTTAATTGCATAATAAAGCCAGGAGTGAAAAGCAGTGGTGCCCCATCAATGAGTCAGGAAGAAATTTCCTAATTGAGCAAAAAGAACTTTTTTGTCTTTCTGGCAGGATCAAACGATGACGCAAGGAATGAAAAAAAGGTTTTTTAATCTCATTACACATTATTGTTTCTTCAGTGCCACATCTTTATGACTTGAGAGAATGGTCCTGTGTAAACAAAGAAACTGAAAGTGTAAATGTAGAGATGCAAAATATTTGCAGACTGTTTGAAAATGTAACAAAATATTTGGATGTACTAAATAAAATTTCAAATGTGCAGTGTGATGGTACAGGAGTCGTACATCTCAGGACAAGATGTATGGGTTACCTCGAGACTCAAATGGGAAATTTGCTTCAGTGAAGCTACAGCCCTCCAAGACAAATGTGAGTTTTGTTAATGCAAGTGAACATCCCAAATGCAAGCAGCTCACAGAACAGCACAGTAGTTGTGGAAGAGCAAACACCAGAAATAAGTGAAACAGTAGCAACACCATCATCAGAAGCAGCAGCACCAGCAGCAACAACAAAATCTTATTTCTAAACATTCAGGGTCTTGAAAGTAAAGCTGAAATACTGGAGAAACCATTAATATAAAATAAGTATTCTTTCTTATGTTTATCTGAATATTGGCTTAAACCAGGACAAATAGAATACCACATACCAAAAGGTTACAAAGATGGAAACAGTTTTTGCAGATTCCAGTACCGTAATGGTGGTACTGTTATCTATGTTTCAAATGAAATAGAGTTTAGAGCATGAGATCTTAGTTGGGCATGTGTAGAGAAACACTTCGAAACTAATGGAAGTATGTGTTAACCATTCCCCTGACCCAGATGAAAAAACGCTTTTAGATAATTTGCGCAGTGCACTCTGCCACAGAACAAAGTGGAAAAATATGTAACTATAACTGGGGGAGACATTAATTCAAGATTTGATGTACCATGTAACAAATTCAGTGTACATGAGTTACTGAATATGCTAAAACAGCACAATTTCCATCATGTAAATTCAGAGCCACCAGTGTACAGGAATTTGATTTCCCAGACCACTCCATGTGAACAGTAGAGTTAATACATTTTATAATAGGGCATGGGAACAAGGCAGTACAAAAGTTATCTAATACCTTAATACTAACAAAAAACAATCTCAGAAAACTGACACACCAGCTGAGCATAACTAACCGAGACAAATTATTTCAATGCTCAAACAATTCATGAAACATTCCACAATTACTTAAAATGTATGCTGAAAACTCATCTTATTTCAAACAAATATCATAAAACAAGAAAGGGTAAATTGTGGTACACCAAGGAGTTGGAAACATTAAAAAATAAGCTACTGCTGTTAAAGTGCCTTGGCAAAGTAAATAATTCTAATGAAATTAAGGACCTTGAAACAACCACTAAGAAACTGTGTAATAAGGAGCAACTACTGGCAAAACAGAGATACAACACTAATCTCATAAAAACATAGTAAAAACCAATGCAAAGCAGCCTGGTCAGTAATCAATACCATTAAATGTGAACTCAAAAACTTTGATAAGACAGCCCCAATGCCATCAGACACATTCAACAAATATTTTGTAAGCTGTGTTGATGAAATCAAAAAGTTGATTAGTAAACCCAATGTAACATATATGGAGTATCTTAAGAGCACAAACCTTAATCATTATCAGGCCAAACCTTCCTTGAAACACTCCAAAGAAGTATTTCAAGATGAAGTTCTTAAAATTGTCAAAGAAATAAGAAATTCATATAGCATAGATATTTTTAATATTTCAGACTATCTATTGAAAGAAATAATACATTACATTGCAGCACCATTAACATATTCGATAAAATTGTCTCTCATAGAAGGGGTTTCTCCTGAACTTCTCAAACTATCCAAGGTGACTCCAGTCTTTAAGAAGGGTAGCAAATCTGATCCAGCAAACTATAGGCCAATTTCTCTTATTCCACGACTAGCCACAGTCATTGAAGGCATAATGAGTCAGCAGATGTATGAATACCTAGAACTAAATGATATGCTAAACACATCACAGTTTGGTTACAGAAAATAAAAGTCAACCATACCAGCCACAGAACTATTTGTGAGAAACATTCAAGGACCATGCTCACATTCAGGTAGCCTTACGTGATCTGAGCAAGGACTTTGGCTGTTTTGGCTGCTCTGTTTTGCTCTCTAAACTTTAGTACAATGGAATATGTGACAAAAGTTTAAAACTCCTCAAATCATACCTTAATACAAGGACGCAAGTCATGAGTTCAGGAAGTCAGCTGTGAAACACAATTGAGGTTCAACACAGCATGCCCCAGGGATCTAAATTAGGACCACTTCTATTCCTTGTACATGTAAATGACTTACCAAGAAACATAGACATAAAGACATATACATCTGCAGATGATACAACTTTTCTGTATGTGAACCATGTATTTGATACCCTTGTTAGTAGTATGAATTTGGCAAAAGAAAATGCAACATCATGGTTTAATGTGAATGGTCTACTGCTAAATGAGAAAAAGACCCAGAATATGTGATTCAGATTATCAAAGTCTGTAAAAATAGAAAAACAAATAGCAAATTTTTTAGGTTTCATACTTGATGCTGTGTGGCATTTGAATATGTGAGGATGGTGTACTTTGCTTTTTTTCAATCTGTTTTAAGGTATGGGTTAATACTCAGAGGAAACAACAAAAAATTAATGAAATTCTGGTGATCCAGAAGAAAGCAATCAGAGGTATGGTAAAAGTAGATAATAGGACACAATGCAAACCAATGTTTATTAAACATAAAAAATTAACAGTTATTAATCTATATATTTGTGATAGTGTTAACTATATACTTGCTGAACTACCAAATTTAGGTGTAACAAATCTATACTTCTCTGTCCATGCCGCAAAATAGATTAACAAAAACTAACAATAGTCATTAGTATATGGCAATTTAAATATACAACAAATTGTCTAGACATGCCTCAAGCATGCTAATAAAAGTGTTTAAGAAAAAAGTTACACAACTTCTTGTTAACTAACCCATGCTATTAAAAGAATTTTTAGAAATGTCCAGTATCAACTTAAATATGTAAAAAATTATATATAAAAACAAAGATGAGGGGACTTACCGAACAAAAGCGCTGGCAGGTCGATAGACACACAAACAAACACAAACATACACACAAAATTCAAGCTTTTGCAACAAACTGTTGCCTCATCAGGAAAGAGGGAAGGAGAGGGGAAGATGAGAGGAAGTGGGTTTTAAGGGAGAGGGTAAGGAGTCATTCCAATCCCGGGAGCGGAAAGACTTACCTTAGGGGGAGAAAAGGACAGGTATACACTCGCACACACGCACATATCCATCCACACATACAGACACAAGCAGACATATTTGGTCTTTAAATATGTCTGCTTGTGTCTGTATGTGTGGATGGATATGTGCGTGTGTGCGAGTGTATACCTGTCCTTTTCTCCCCCTAAGGTAAGTCTTTCCGCTCCCGGGATTGGAATGACTCCTTACCCTCTCCCTTAAAACCCACTTCCTCTCATCTTCCCCTCTCCTTCCCTCTTTCCTGATGAGGCAACAGTTTGTTGCGAAAGCTTGAATTTTGTGTGTATGTTTGTGTTTGTTTGTGTGTCTATCGACCTGCCAGCGCTTTTGTTCGGTAAGTCCCCTCATCTTTGTTTTTATATATAATTTTTCCCACGTGGAATGTTTCCTTCCATTATATAAATATGTAAAAATGTATTTTACAAAATTAATAGGTTAAGTGAACTGATGAAGTCTACTGCATGTAATAATGCTGAATGACTAATAAAGAATTTGAATCTGAATCTAGGCATGGACCATCAAGTAATATAAAAATGAAAAAAATCAAAGACTGCCAGTGCATAAGGTCAACTTGCTAAAGTAATGAATTGTAAAATCAAACATAGAGAAATCAATATAATGGAAGGAAACATTCCACGTGGGAAAAATTGTATATAAAAACAAAGATGAGGTGACTTACCGAACAAAAGCGCTGGCAGGTCGATAGACACACAAACAAACACATACATACACACAAAATTCAAGCTTTCGCAACAAACTGTTGCCTCATCAGGAAAGAGGGAAGGAGAGGGGAAGACGAAAGGAAGTGGGTTTTAAGGGAGAGGGTAAGGAGTCATTCCAATCCCGGGAGTGGAAAGACTTACCTTAGGGGGAAAAAAGGACAGGTATACACTCACACACACGCACATATCCATCCACACATACAGACACAAGCAGACATATTTAAAGACCATGTCTGCTTGTGTCTGTATGTGTGGATGGATATGTGCGTGTGTGCGAGTGTATACCTGTCCTTTTTTCCCCCTAAGGTAAGTCTTTCCACTCCCGGGATTGGAATGACTCCTTACCCTCTCCCTTAAAACCCACTTCCTTTCGTCTTCCCCTCTCCTTCCCTCTTTCCTGATGAGGCAACAGTTTGTTGCGAAAGCTTGAATTTTGTGTGTATGTTTGTGTTTGTTTGTGTGTCTATCGACCTGCCAGCGCTTTTGTTCGGTAAGTCACCTCATCTTTGTTTTTATATACAAACATAGAGAAAATATGACAGCTGCAGAATGATACAGTGGCAGTACAAGATGTGAGAAGTCATCATTTTTGAGGCTGAAAAGAACTTTAGGAATTAAAAAATAATATATAGCATAATTTTGTTGACTGAAACTTGAGACTGTTTCAGCTATTCATCATAATAAATATTGAAATGTGTAAAAAGTCTGTTACAGTATACCATCATCATCAGCAAATGTCCATCTAGGATCCCAAAGCTGATAGACATTTGTCTTCATCAATAACCAAAGAAATTTGCTGACAACCCACTGCAGGAACCATTTCATTGGCAGGAGAGGCTGCAAAGGAAGATCACATTTCAAGCAGTCTGCACTAACTTTTGTTACTTATTATCATTAATATATATATATATTTATTTATTTAAGTGTTGACAAATTTTCCT
Source organism: Schistocerca americana (assembly GCF_021461395.2). Classification (NCBI taxonomy): domain Eukaryota; kingdom Metazoa; phylum Arthropoda; class Insecta; order Orthoptera; family Acrididae; genus Schistocerca; species Schistocerca americana. The sequence goes on from NC_060122.1 coordinate 330,756,066, forward strand.
AATAAGATGAAAAATTTTATCTGGGTGCTACTTCATGTATACCGTGTCAGCAGTAATGATATAAGAAGAAAAACTGGCAACTGATGAATTCTTTGACTGATTAAGTGTTGTGTTTAAAGACACTGTGTGACATTATACCAGCTACTCTGGATGTTATTCTGTGTATGGTTGTACCAGACTGCACCATAATCAGTAATGTTATTGATTAGGTCAGTCATTGAGAATTTATCTCAAAGTTTAAAATAAATAAACAAATAAAATTAAAACATCCATATTATCAACAGCTCTAGCTTAAAAAAAAAGAGAATTGAACCACAACATTTTTTGTTGTGTCGGAGCCTATGATGCTGTGTGACATGAGTATTGACTGTTTCAGGCAGCTGGCTCAGCCTGCACAATTACCTGTCTGCAGAGAGGAATTAAAAGTGTTGATTACTTTCCAGAATCGAGCTTTCACTTTGCAGAAGATTGTGGCAGGTTCAAACTGTATGCCAAAATGAGAATCAAATCCAGGACCGTGTCTTTCAGGGCCAATGCTATTATTGACTGCCATTTATGGGCTAGGAGGGAGATTTAACCTGCCAGGAAGTTATAATGGTCACTTTGCTTGTAGCAGAGCAATATCAATTACTTTTCTGTAACATGCTTGGAACTACATTTAACTTCACATTCATTTCAAGGTGATGTGTTGAGGTATGAGGATAGGAAATAGAGGGTATTAGTTTTTGTCTTCAGTACACACTAATGGGTTCAATTAATTGGCAATTACATGGATGAGAAGTAGATAAATGGACTGGGAAATTTATCCAGTGGCTCTCAACAATGTAGAGTTATGTCTCTAGAAAATTATACTCCTGGTTATTATCACTATCTCTAGCTCCTAACATGACCTGTTGTTCAATTATGCACCCTGCTTTATTCTTTTTGGGGTGATTTTCATACTTATTGTAGGAGAAATCAGCTCACAATAACACATACCCACAGAAAGTCAAAAAAACTACTGGAATGACCAACAAGCAGTGCTCTATTGAGGTGTTACATCGATTCATTAAATAGAGAGCAGCCAGATGCAGATTAAGCAAGTGACAAAGTATGAACAGGGCACAAATGACACATTTGTTAAGCCTAAAGAAGTGTCAACAGTTACAGTTGATTCTGGTTAAGAACTAGACACAAGAAAAATTAAAAACACTTAAAAAGGAAAGTAAAATTTGAAACTGGCAAATATATAATTTGGAAATGAGGGAGGGAGGGAGGAGAGGGGAGGGGTGGTGGGGAGGGAGGGAGAGGGAGAGGGAGAGGGAGAGAGAGAGAGAGAGAGAGAGAGAGAGAGAGAGAGAATTTTTACAATTTAGCAATAGGAGTAGTACAGATAGCCTGTTATACACATTTAAAAGCAACAAAGTTAAAAAAGAAATACAAATGCAGACAAGGCTTGGAAGGAGGAGAAAGGCTCAAGCAAATCTCAGTCAATTTGTTGTAACATAGTGACATGAAGTCAGTAATATTTTTAAATTCTGGAAAAAAGGTGAAAATGTACGAAACATGGACACCACATTAATAGCTAACCTCTCCTTGGGCACACAGCTAAATCTCATACGTTCAGATGCAAAAGAATCATCATGCATTGGCAGATAAACTTAAAATGGTTTGGGGGAAGCACTGAAGAGTTCTAAACAAAGATAATCATACTCAGAAATAGCTAACTTATTATCTCCTGACAAAGCAAGTTCCTGAAATATCAGTGAAGGATGCAGTGTATAAAGGTAAAGTTTTAGTATCCTTCGGTACATAAATTTCACGTATAATAAAAAGTTATATTGAATTACAGGGTGTTTCCTGACTTTCTGCTGGGAGAATGCTCAGAAGCACATCATTATAAATAGAATTGAGAAAACCTAAGAGATCATAGCCGTATAGGTGTGTGTGTGTGTGTGTGTGTGTGTGTGTGTGTTGTGTGTGTGTGTGTGTGTGTGTGTGTGTGTGTGTGTCCTCTAGCTCAAAAATGTATTCATCCACAAGCCTAGTCTGTGTGCTCGTCGACAACTCAACGCCTCTACTATATGGTGGGTTATTGCCTTTACTCCTAAATTATTTACATTCTTTTACATTCTGCCAGAACCTTCCATACTGTAACTGTAGAAACAGCTGCACATAATAAGGATGTACATGAATCCTAGTCAAGGGCATCGAGGTTAATTTGTGATTTTAGTCATAAACTGTTGCACCCAGCAGAGGTTAAATCCATACTATATAATCATTTTTAAAAGCTGGACATTATTCCTTACATATAGTGCAGAAAGCAAATTAGTCAATTTTATAAACTAGCTCACCATTCTATGTATATGGAAGGGTACTGCTGGGATATTGTTACTGAACTGCAAGTGTAATTTTTGCAAAGTAATTTGAAGCATCAGGAAGATTTGTAAGAAACTGGTCAGAGTGAACCTTAAGGTTGATGGAAAAATGGCTGAGCATCAAGCACAGCTCTGAAAGGTACTCAAGCAGCAACAGTTATTCTCCAAGTTCACTTAACTCATATGTGTTGGCTTAGTGAACACACACTTGCAGAGTGTGTCATTTTCAATTACTCTACTGCTGACTTTGAAACCATTCCACATCATGAAAGTTTGACCCGTTTGTCAATGCAAATTAAAAATGAACAAATTTTAAAAATTGTATACATATAAAATGTCTGCATATCACTGATTGAAAAAAAAAATTGTTTGGAAAATATAAGAGTGGTGTAAATAAACATGCTATCCTAATATCTGTTATAATAATTTATGGAATAATAAATATAAAAAGACATTAATATTTTCATCTATCAGAAACTCCGCCCACTTCTTAGATACTGCATAGAAATATGACGCAATGCTGCACAGGTGCACACCTTAACATCTACTGCTGCTACAAAAAAAGAGGGGTTGGGTTGTTTTGGGGAAGGAGACCAGACAGCGAGGTCATCGGTCTCATCAGATTAAGGAAGGAAGTCGGCCGTGCCCTTTCGGAGGAACCATCCCGGCATTTTCCTGGAGTGATTTAGGGAAATCACGGAAAACCTAAATCAGGATGGCCGGACGCGGGATTGAACCGTCGTCCTCCCGAATGCAAGTCCAGTGTCTAACCACTGCGCCACCTCGCTCAGTACAACAAAAAAAGAGTAATTAAGTATTATAAAAGGACTAAGCTCCAGAGAATCTTGCTGTGAACCTTCCACACACCACAAATACTTTACAATCTATTCCTTGTACTTCTGTAAATTAATTATGGCTTTTGTCTGCCAGAAAACCAATGTAAGGATATACATGATCACAACAGCAGCTCAAAATGTACTCAAAGAACAAAATTAAAAATGAAAGACTGGAATGATATCATATAATAACCTGCCAGATTTCCTGAAAACTGATAGCTATAGATTGTTCAAATCAAAGATAATATTTTTTTTTTTAAATTAAAGAATGCCTTTGTTTATCCAATGAATTTTAGAACAACAAATAGTAAGAATCCACTGATGGACTGTAACACAAAGTATTTACAAGCTAGACATACGAAAATCCAACTGTTTTTATAAACAAATTGGGCAGTTTCATCAAAATTACAATTTATGGTATGTGTTAAACTACCAATGATGTTTGTAAAGATGGTAGTGAATTTTAATACATATTACTGATTTTTATAGTTATTATTTGTAACACTATGAGTCATACATATGATGTTTGCAAAAGTCACCATACTGAAGGCTCCATGCAAAAAATGTGAATAAATAAATAAAAGTTCTGTGTCAAGTGTATATTTCAGATATCACATCAGTTTTCAATCACATTCCACAAATTCCTATTGCTAGTGAATGTGCTTGAAAATATGCATGATGTCTGGAAACTGGTGCACTTCACAGAATTTAAAGAAGATTATTAAACAATTAAAGTTGAACTATTTGGTTTACACACTGCTTGTGATGGTTCAGAAGGCTGCACTTATCTAAGTATCCAATGCAGTGCAGCCTGTAACATTATTCTGATTTGACTTTACATTTGTATTTAATACTGTAAATATAAACAATAATATTGCTCCCACTTTTTGCGGGAATAAGAAGTGCTCAGAATTTTCATTGCTTCATTACTTATATAAATTCAAATGATTACAAAACTACCTATTTTTCATATGAAGTGTTGATCTGAATATTAACTTACACTTGCATGAATTCCTGCAGCACTATATGGAGATTTCTGATCAACGCAGGCGCCTTGATAATCGTAAACTGCAACTTTCTTATAAATTTTATCTTGTACCAAGGAGTCCATTATTGTTCCATCAATTTGACCAAAGAACTTTCCTGTATTATCAAGACTTTCAGAAATAATAATAAATCCATTATTGTCCAGTACATAGCAGTCCAGTTCATCAGATACACACGTTTTCTTGCAGTTTGAACACTAAGAACAAACAAACAATTTTTTATTTAATTTACGTAGTGATCAACCAAATATATGCTTGAAAGTTCTCCAGTACCATGCAACAATCACCAAGAAAGCACAAATTTTATAATACAGATGACTAACTTAAGGAACACAAAATTGCACATTTTTAGTTATAAGGTCACTAACATAATGTCATTTTTCATAAATTGCAATAATATTTTCTTGAATGGTGCTGTACCAATTGCACCCACAATGAATCATTTTTGTTGTTTTGCAGCAGGGCTGGATATTTTAATCAGCAGGGCCACTGCTCATGTAACACAGAAGTCAATATTCAAGTCCATATCTAGTAGTACATAGGTTTCATTTGTCAGGAAGTTTCAGGCATGTGGTACTTTTGTGGGCAACTGCTTGTTAAAAGCTTTCCTTTCAGTGAAACTGAATGGCTGGCGTATCTTTCTACTGGAAATGACATTGTCATTTTGTGCTACCATGAAGTTATTAATTTGGTATTAACAAAGTTTCACTTCTTTAGTCATTTCATTCACAAAAAATGAAAAGTTCATGTGAAGGGCAATCATAAATTCAGGCTTCAATTTGTTTTATGATAAACACAGGAAAAACTAACAAGGCTAAGGACTAAGTACATAGTTCTTACCAATAGGAATCAACACAAGTTTGATTTCAATTAAGTTTATATAATGTTTTTCAGTGTTAAAAGTTCCAACCAGTATGACTAATTTGTTTATGTATGTACACAAAACTATTAACCCAACAGTAACAACCCATTAAAAAGTAGATTCATATACATCCATTACTTACAATAGTGTGACTGTGAGTAACAAATGTGCATGCTACTGAACTTTAGCTAACAGTGTGGAATTTATGTGTGGGGATGTGTGAACTGTGGTTTCAACAAGACAATTACAATGGGACAGAAGAAAGTACATACAATGAGGTTATCCATGGACAAAGTAATGTGACAGACTGAGATCCATCTACTGAACAATGTGAAACACTTTTTTTACTAAACAACACAACACATGATCTTTTTTCGAGTATGTAATTATATATTTGTGGTTATGCTTGACTTCCAGCCTACAATAATAATTATTAAATGACACTTGATATAACTTAAAATAGAAAATACTTTAATAGTAGTTTTGTTTGGGTCTCACAAAGACACAAACCAGTAGTTCAGAATGTCAACAGTTAGCACAGTCTAGTATTCAGTACTAACTGAAATGCTTTTATTTGTATAAGATGTCAAAACTTCGGCACTTGAACCACAGATATTGAAGGAAATCACAGTACCTATTTACTTCTAATGAAAATTTACATACCTCAATAGCAATTATTAAAGAGATGTGTTTTACAGATTTTAGAATGGAAAATCTTTGCATTTTGCAGGACAAATTATTTAAAATACTATTCTATTTTTTGGTGAGAGAGTTACCATTATCAATAATTCTGAGCAGATTGTTGTCCATTGTGATTTTCATGAAATTGCAATTGCATTTAGCTGAAGCTGGTTTAAGGTGTTGCATATTGTAAGAATTATGTCAAGTTGAGGACCAATGATTTATGAATAACTGAAGAATGTTATGAAATCTGGCCAGCAGAAGATTATTTTTAGAGCAAAATGATTGTATAGAGGTGTGGAATAATAATAATAACAATAATAATAATAATAATAAAGTCACCTCATAATTTCTGCAGCCAACAAGAAAGGTGCACAAATATGACTAACAATCGCTGTCACCTCCAATTCCAGACAGTAAGCAGGACTGTTACAATACATAAGATGTGCTTAAAGGACAGGCAGATTTATGCTCTTCCAGGAGAGATAAGGTCACAAAATTGTATTAGAGCAAGTGGGAAAAAAATTAAAAAGATGAGGTTGGGGTGACAATTGGGGTATTGGAAAAGGTAACAGAAAAGGTGTAAAAAGGGAGTGATTTATGCAACTTTGTTAACACTGAAGGGAAGGAGCCTCTTCCAGCTATACAAGAAAGTAGGGTGCAGCAGACCACAGACAAAAATACAAGAGACAGTTTTTGAAACTGATCTGAGTGGGAAAACAAAGTGGTTGATTCGTGGGAGCATCATGCTAGGACTGTAGGCCAACATCTGCAGGAAAAACTAGGATCAGGATAGCATATCACATGTACTGTAAAACACAATACTAGGCCTCAGCAAAGTAGTAAAGTATATTGAAGCACTGACACATGATGTGTCCCCAGCATCAAAGTTAATTATTAGTAGTATCCTGCATAGATGATTGGTAAGTGATAAATACATAGACAGGATTAAAAAAAAAAAAAAAAAATGCATCAGAGAGCAGTGCAAAAGACTTGGTGCAGTTTTCATGGATTCGAATAAATTTATCAGTGATAAATCTGCAGGACTAGATGGACTGCATGCAAACAGGCCAGGATCAGCAACATTCAGCAATATGTACAGTGGTATTTGTCTTTCATACTTAGTAAGGGAAACTAGTATGCAGAGACAGGGGTGTAAAAATTGATAATGAAGTTGAAATGAAAACACACAAACAGAATTTCAAAAGAGATGTCGTTAGGAATATTCAAAAAAGTAACAATACATTTATAATGCACTTGAAAATAAATGGGTTACGTTCAAACTCCACAAATGACAGAGAAATAAAACTTAATGACTTGCAGATCATTTTGTCAGAAATACCAAATATCAAGCTTCTATGCTTGAATGAACACTGGCTTACAAAGGATAGTATCAAAATCTTAAATAACCTTGATAATTTTTTTGTTGCCAGCAGCTTTTGTAGGAGTAATTTAACATGAGGAGAATCATGCATACTTGTGGAAAGATCAGTGGAATATAGAGCAAGATTCAATTTTGATTCCATTAATGAAGAATGTATCTATGAAAGCCATTGCATAGAGTTAGGTAAAAATATTGTAATCTTATCTGTCTATAGAATTCAATGTGCAGAAATAATGAAACATTTTTTTGTCGAAATTCCAGTATCTATTGCAAAAACTTCAAAAAGAAACCTTGAAAAGAGTCATAATAACTGCTGATTTCAACATAGATATAGCCAGAGAAGCCAATAACTCAACAAAATTCATTGATATGATTCAAATATCAGGTTTCAGTGCAAATTTCACTGATTTTACTCAAGTTAACAAAATGTCTGCAAAATGTATAGATAATATTTTAACCAATTATACTCATAATGGGGCAAATAAGTTTTGTTTAGATTTAGAACTTTCTGATCATTGTGCTCCATTTATGGAGTTACCAAGAACAATAAAACCTACACCAAACGCCAGTTCAGCAAAAAAACATGAACTTATTCCATCACAGATTAAATAAGGTGGAGTGGGCTATTGATCATAGTATTTCATGTTCTGAAAATTTTGTTACTTTCTTGGATAACTTTCTACACATTTTTAACGAAATTGTACATCATAGAAAAGTAGGAAATAAAGTAAAGTGGATTACTGAAGCAATAAAAATCTCCAGTGCAAGAAAAAGATGGCTACATAGGGAACTAAAACATAACAAAATACCTGATTTTGTTACCTATGTAAAAAATTACGAACATATTTTGAAAAATGTTGTAAAGGCAGCCAAAGAACTGGCAAATAATAGATTTATATTGGATCGTGAAAACAAATCAAAGGTATTATGGTCAGTGATAAAAGCTGAAACAGGTGCCACAGGTAGAGGTTATGATATTTCTGAAATCAAGACAGAGGATAAAACTATTGTAAATCCCGATCAAATTTTTGAATTATTTAACGAATTCTTTATAAATGCAAACAGATCAAACATCAATGCAGAACATTACCCAGGCAAGGAAAATTTCTTCAACAGTGAGCAATTTGAAGGTGAATTTTTCGGTATGTTTACAAAACTATTATAAAAATTATAGAAAATGTGATACTATCACTAAAAAGCAAAACATCACCAGGATGGAATGGGATATCAACAAAAGTGTTAAAAACAGTCTCTGAAATAATTCCACAGCACTAACTACAATAGTTAACCAGTCCCTTCAAGAAGGTTATTTTCCAGACACACTGAAGTACACAGTTCAAATGTGTGTGAAATCTTATGGAACTTAACTACTAAGGTCATTAGTCCCTAAGCTTACACACTACTTAATCTAAGTTATCCTAAGGACAAACACACACACCCATGACTGAGGGAGGACTCGAACCTCTGCCGGGACCAGCCGACGTACACAGTAGTTAAACCACTATTAAAAAAAGGCACAAAAGAACATAGGGGAAATTATCGCCCCGTTTCTCTTCTTCTATCACTATCAAAAATATTTGAAAAAGCAGTCACCATACAAATTCAAAATTTCATAGAAAAATTTAAAATAATCTCAAAAAATGAGTATGAATTTCAAAAAGGCAAAACCACAGTATCTGCTATAAATCATTTTGTTGACAAAATTAGCTCATCTCTAGACAACTCACCACATGCCACATGAATTTTTTTGTGACCTATCAAAGGCCTTTGATAGTGTGAATTACTCCTTGTTACTCTGTAAACTGGAAAAGTATGGAATTAGGGGCACAGCATTAGAATGGTTTAAATCCCACATAACCAACCAAAGACAAAGACTGGATATATCATCAAAGAGAGAAACTTATACTTCAAAATGGAAAACAATTTCACATGGAGTATCCCAAGATTCTCTCTTAGGTCCCATTATATTCCTGTTTTACATAAATGATCTGCCACTTAGTATTGAGTGTCCCTCATTTTTACTTGCAGATGACACATCTGTGATCATTGAAAGTAACAGTATTGATCAAAGTCCACAAGTTGTATTAAATACTTTAGAAAAATTAGATACCTGGTTTTATTTAAATGGGTTTGAATTAAATAAGGAAAAGACTCAGTTAATACAGTTTAAAACAAAACAAGCAAAATTAAATCATATTCAGGTCAGTCACAGAAACCAGGATTTGCTGTGTGAAATTCCTAGGAATGCAACTAGATAAAAATCTTATCATGGTGATCACACATACAGTAACTTGCAGATAAATTAAATAACCAAGCCTTTACAATGAGGCTATTGTACAATGCTGCCAGTATGGGCATAAGAAAAGTAGAATATCACAGCTACTTTGAGTCAGTAATAAGGTATGGAATTGTATTTTGGAGTAACTCAAACCATGTGTGTCAAATACTAAAACTTCAGGAAACCATCACTAGAAATATGCACAATGTAGGGCGAAGAAAATCATGTCATACACTCCTAAAAAATCTAAGTATATTAAGTGTTTCCTCACTATACATATATGAGGTGATTATATTTGCACACAGTAATCCTGATTTATTTGTAGAAAATCATTTTCAACAAGATTACAACACCAAAAATCAAAATAATTGTATGCTGCCCACCAACCATTTAAAATTTTATGATCAAACTCCACATTATATGGGTATGAAAATTTATAACAAAATGAAAGAAAGAAAATTGCTCAGCATAAATGTAGAAACATGGAAAAATCCTTATATGAGAAACTAGTGCAAAAAGTTACTATTCAGCAGAAGAATTCATAAATGACAACATGAAAATTTGAGTTGGAGAGAGCAAGTTTTAGGACTGTTAATTTTTAAAAGTTTGTCACTTTTGAAGAAAAATTATTAATTGCATAATTAAGTAGCTATTCAGTACTGTATATTATGTTACTGATATTATAAGGAAAACTGTAAACCAGTTTTTGTGTTTTGACAAGTCTCCTGTACTTTAAGTCAATTACTTGAAATTGTATGCTACAAGACAATAAACTTCTATTCCATTCTATTCTATTCTATCAAAAACTGGGAGGAGCAGGGAGCAGGCAACAGTATGGCCAAAAAAAATCACATCATGAATAAATGACCTGGGTAAGCTAAGCACAACTATCTTGGATACAAATGTAAGACATTTTTAATGTTCTAGCACAGCACGTTCAACAATGGATAAACAAAGCCAATAGCCAAGTTATACATATTTCTGCTGACTTTGGATGGGGCTCAGATTGACACTGTACTGGTAGCTGTTACTGAGAGGTGGGGACTCACACACCACACCAAAAGGAAGAAAGATAGCTTAGCTGAAAATATTAAACACTGCATTGTCATGACTGGTAATATTCTTGTGATTACAGGTGCGGGAGGTAAGCCTTTTGTAAGTTAAATATCAGGCTGTTATAATTAAAGTACAGCTACTCACAGAGGTCCATGTGGTAGTGAAACTTGGTAGAAATGCTAACGTGTTAGTGCGGAACTGATTTACACTGGAAAAAAGTTAGTTCATTAGTTCCAGTTTTGGCCACTAGATGCAAAATCTAGCACTGCACACTATTTGTATGACAGTATGACATCCACACTGTTATTTGAAATTCTATAACATGAGTGAACAGTACGGATGTCAAGAAGAGACTGTGTGCCATTAGTAAAACTGTTTTATTTGAATCGCAGCAAATACATTGCTGCATGGAGAGAGTATCACCAACTGAAAGGTCTGAGAAGAAGCCCAATGTCATTACATGGTTCTAGGAAGATGATAATGAAATTCAAAAACATGGATGAACTTGGTGTGGCACCTAGAGGAGGAAGGCACCCTATTCCAGTGGAAGTTACTGACGAGGTTGCTGTTGCTGTAACTGACCATGTAGAATGTGCTCTGGGTAGTATCTGTGCAGTATCATGAGAATTGTCCTCAAAAGGGTAGAAAATTCTGCGTCTATATTACACTGGAACCTGCACAAGATCCAGCCCGTGCAGCTACTGAAACATCAAGATTCACAGCAATGTGTTGAATTTGTTCTTCGGTTTTCGGCATGGACTCATGTTGATGATATATGGCCAGACAATATTCTATGAGGTAAAGAGGCACATTTTACACAACAGTGTACAGTGAAAGCACAGAATTGTCGAATTTTGGTACTGTTAAACCAAACATTGTGCATGAAGAGCCATTGCACTCTCCTTATGTGACTATGTAGTGTAGATTCACAAGCACCTTTATTCTTGGTCCATTCTTCTTTGAAGAGAATACACTCAGAGGGCCTGTCAGGTGTACTGTGACTTCTGCATGTTACTGAGGCCTCCTCGTAGAGCATGTTACTTCTGCTTTGGAAGAGTGGAAACAGTGGAAACCAGTGTTTTCATGCAAGATGTGATGACATCTCACCTCATTCACCCAGTGAAAGATCTGCTTAATGCAAACTTCTACAAATGTGAATCTTCAGGTTTTGGCGGCACAAAGACTGTTCCATTAAGTTTCAGGTGTGCAGCCACAAGAAATCTCCTTCCTCTTCTAATATTTCGGCTGTAAAACATTCAGCCATCTGCAGAGTGAGCCGCAAGACTGCCGCTCCAGTGCTTGCTTCGTCCCTTTATACTGTTGTACCACACGACTGCGCATGCGGCCACAGATGCAAATGTGTTATCTTCAAAATTTTCCAGATGCATGGCCTGTAAGATCGCCTGATCTGAATCCATGTGACTTTTGGCTATGGCGATATCTAAAAGAAAGCATTTACCAGGGACATGTTCAGTCTCCACCTGGTCTGAAGCCCAGTATGACCAACAGGAATCTGTTGCTCAGATGCCACTGGAACTGCTGCTAATAACTGTTGATCACATTGATTTATGGATGCATGATGTTGTCACCACCTCCAATGCTCATACTGAACAAATTATGTAAGCAGCCATTAATAATAAGACCAACATTATGCCTTTCTCATTTGTTTGATCTTTTCTGCCCACATTCCATTCCTAATCCATTACATATGGAAACATTTCTTCATGTCTTTCTTGCATTCACAGAGCCAGATTTGCACTTGATGGCCAAAATTGGAACTAATTTTTTTCCATTGTTAATTGTTTCTGCATTAATGCATTATCATATGTACGACATTTTGCTATCATATGATAATCACAGCCCACACTAGACATCTGTGAGTATCTGCACTTTAATTACAACCCCCAGTACTTCATTCAGGCATATTGCTTCAAAAGAGGTCACACACACACACACACACACACACACACACACACACACACACACACAAAAGTACTTGTTGCAATAATGTAACAGTGGAGCATCAGAATGTTAGAGGACTAAGAAACATAGCTAATGAACTTCTTGCCTAGAGGCAAGTCTTTCATGATGGGTTTCTTGTATTCCAGGCAGAAACAGAAGACATAAATATGGAGCTAGTTCAGTGGACAGACACAACAACAGAGAGGGCATGCTGAGACTAGTGTACAGTCAGCAGACATAAACGTGGAGCTGGTTATGGAAATTGCTGACAATAATGTGGAGGGCTCCTCCAACCTGACATTAGTTCCCACACTATCAGTATGTAGCCAAGATGATGCCACCTTTCATCATGTGATTTCTAGGCCACAATGGCACCACAGTGTGACTTGGGTAGTTCTGCTAATCCACAGCTGTATATAAGGTTGGCCAAGATTGCCTAAAGGCACTTTGTGTTTGGTTTTCACTGTGTTCCATCCACCTCAAGTTGAAAACATCATCAGATGCATTGCTGTGAAGTAGACTCTGCTTAAGGATTAACTTTCAGACTAACAAGTGATTGTTGACATTGGACTCTGTCCCACATTGCCTTAAAGACCCTGAAACCAACAATATGTGTCTAATTTATGAGTTAGTACAGTTCCTGGACTTTACTCCAGATCACTGCTGGGCTCTGTATGTGATTGTACTGCGAACTGTTGTGAGTTTGCAATAAATATGTGTTGAAAAAGAAACTTGGTGGCATGTATAATGGGCCCAGTTAAGCTATTAGAGCAACAGCTGCAAATAATCTGGCTTCAACAACAACTAGGAATTCAGGAGGTGGGGCACCACCAGCAGATGGATATACTGGTTTAGCAGCTCAGCCAGCCACCTCATGATGGAAGATAGCAGCTTATGGCCCCATCCCTGTCACCACCATCTACACCATTTCCAGCCTACAAGGAAACAAAAGATGACTGGTGTGCACACCTTCACCATTTAAGGCAACACTTACAGCATTTAATGTCATAGACAGTATGCTTCATTCTTATTGTGGGGTAAGTCAGAATTGTTCCAGTTACTGCAAAAGCTGTCTCCATAAACAGACTTGGTCCCCCTGCCTTTTCAGGACTTGTGTAACTAACCGGCAACTTACAGTAAAATAAGTCATGCAGTGTCAGTCTTTCTGCAGTTTAATCAACACAAAAAAGGCCAAACCAATCACATGCAGCATGGGTGGACGCATCTTCATGGACTCAGTTGAAAATGTCAAGTTGTCTGTGACAAATCGGCTCATAAGGAGTTGTATGCCAATTCACTCAATCAGGAAATTGTAATTTAATTCTCACTTTATGAAATTGTTCACAATGAGTATTAAGACTTCTGTGCCTGGCACTGGAAGAAGTCCTATGCATAACTCAATCATTCAAGGTTTCACAGGCAGCTACATTGGCAACCTCCAATATAGCCTACGCCAAGCCAAGGCAACAGAATCGTTCCCACCTACTTTCCTCAAGTCTTCCTCAACAGATAACTTCAAAGCCAACTGCTCCCGTCATGTGAAGACAGTTTCCAAATGCACAAACAATTCAACTGCCCCATTTCTAGGCAATCTATGTAGTGTGGATGTGAAAGGTACCTTGCTGTGGTGTACCAGAAGAGTCATAACTGCTTATGCCTACCAGGCCCCCATCTGAAATGCTTGGATATAAACAGCATAAGGATGGAGATAGCAGACACACTTGGTGTTTCAATACAAGTGTTTGTGGTCCAGAGACTATATTTTTCAGGTTGACGCAGGCACACCTAAAATGCTAATAAATGTGAAAACATTCAACATTTAGGCATCCCAACGCTATCACTACCTACACAGAAACTAGTTGCACATGGTAACTGTTACAATATACAGTCAACGCCAGCACACCAGTCGGGAATGACAGAGAAGAGTGTGAGATGTGAGAATAGATCATCCAATCGTACACTGACCAGCCTCCCTCGAGGATGACAATGTGATAGCAGCAGCCAGTAGGTGAAGAAGACGTAAGCTTCATGCCTGACTGGTGGCAGCCCACTTTGATAGCAGCTTCAGCATTAGACATTTTGCTAGCCAATGCATCGTAGCCTCTTCATTAGCAATCTCTACGTAGCACAATTAAAGATCAGTAGTCACTGCAGTTCAGTTGACAGACTGTTGTTATCAGTGGTCACCAGGACCGGAAGTGTTACTTGTGTTTGTCTATTCTGAAGAATACCGATTATTTTGTACGTTGCCCTTTGCTTGCGACACATTTGTATAACTGCACTTGTGGATGATCAGGTATAAATGACTATAAGAATTCTCAGATCAAAGTGAAGTATTTTTACTTCTCTTATTGTAATAAAACTCATTAATATGAGTTGTCTGATTGACTGCCTAGCGAACTGAGTATGCAGGATTCCTAGACATAACAACATGGCAATGAGATGTATGGATAACATGGTGCCAATGATATAGGAGAAATAACATAGTGTTTCTTTTATTCAGTGTTTTCAGGAATGTGTTGCAGAAATTTTCTTCATTTGGGTGCTTAATTTTTACATAGTCTGTTTATTGCATTTGCCTATTCCAAAATGAGCAATCCACATCTCCCACCCCCTGCTCAGGAATCTCAGCTGCAAGTGACAGATGCAACACAGCTAACACAGATGTTTCAGTTTCAGATGCAGCAGACTGCCATCCTCCTAAACAAGGTACAGCTCAAATGGTTGCAACATTATGAAGATGTGACAATGTGTTTTCCTCACAAAGTATCACGTACAGTAAAACTACATTACTTTTTGTCAATGGTAGGAGGTGCAGTCTTTTGTCTCATTCAGAAATTGTTCCTTAATGCCACTCCAAATGAACTTTCCTATGATCAAGTTGTAGGTGCTCTAACTAAATATTATGACCAACAAGTGAGTGTGATGGCAGCTTGGTTCCAATTCTTTCATTGCAAGGAAAGGTCAGAACAAACTTATCGCAAGTGGGTAACAGATTTGCAGGGTTTAATGAGGAAATGCAAATTCAAAGGTTCTTGTGGTGCTTTATATTCAGATTTTATGTTGTGTGATGCGACTGTGTACAATGTAAATGATGTCAAACTAAGAGAACAGATTTTGAGACAGTAAAATCCATCATTTCATCATGTAGTGCAAATTCTAGATCAGTATGATTCAGGTACTGTAGCGTGTGATAAATTTGAGCAGCCACCAATTCATCAGTTTGAGCCGTTCCTTGCTCACGACCAGCCCAGTAGGCAGCAACAGCAAGCACTATTCACAGCAATAATGCCAAGATTGCCTGTCCAGACAAGCACAGTGTTACACTTGTGGTAAGAAAGGTCACGTACAATCTGTATGTTTGCAGCAGAACAAACATAAGAATTCTGCCCACTCACAAAAATCTAGTCACAAGGGGCATATAATCAAGACAGTATATTCAAAGCCTGCTGCAGCCACTAGCAAAACTAGCAAGCAAACAGTTTCTTCAATGCCACACCAGTCCAACAAACTCTTTGTTCATTTGCATCTTAGTGGAAAACGTGTGAAATTTCAATTGGACACGGGTGCCTCTGTTGCATTACTGAATCGTATCACATATGAACTGTTAGGCTCCATGTGCCTGTCTAAAACTAGCACGCACCTGATGGCTTATAATGAACAAGACATTCCTGTTCTTGTAACGTGTACTTTGCCTGCCTTGTATCGCTCACTTACGTGAACAGTGACTTTTACAGTGCTATAATTATACAAGTGTGAGATCATATTTGGCCTTGATTCATTTGGTTAGTTTGGCTCTAACATTCAGGACAATGTGTTGTCAGTGACTGCATTCAATGCCAAAGACTTGTTGAAAAAATTCCCTGAACTCTTTTCTGAAGGTTTTTTGCTAATATTACTATGAAAGGCAATGCTCAGCTGAAATTTTGCCAGGCCAGAAATGTTACCATTGCATTACAGGACAAAGTGGTTGCTGAACTTAAAGAACTGCAAGATAGCGGAGCTATTGCATCCAAACAAGCTAGTTAATAGGCAAGTCCACTGGTTTTGCTTCCCAAACCTTCAGGTCACAT
Organism: Schistocerca americana; assembly: GCF_021461395.2. Lineage (NCBI taxonomy): Eukaryota > Metazoa > Arthropoda > Insecta > Orthoptera > Acrididae > Schistocerca > Schistocerca americana. The sequence continues at coordinate 330,772,601 of NC_060122.1, forward strand.
TCGCCTCTGGGTTGACTTTATCTACAGTCAACCCATAAACTGTGATTGATACTTACCCATTGACACACCCAGAGGATGTCATGGACACATTAGGTGCTGGTCACTACTTTTCAAAAATTGATTTACGTGATGCATATCTTCAGATACCATTAGATGGAGAATCTCAAACCATGTGTGTGGTGAACACTCATTTGGGCTTGTGTAAATATTTGCTTTTGCCAGTGCTTCTTCACCCACCATTTTCCAACTCTATTTGGAACAGCTGACTGCTCAAGTACCAAACTGTTCAAATTATTTGGATGATATTGTCATAGCTGGTCGTACACCTGAAGAATACATTGCAAATTTGCATGCTTTGTTTAGTATGTTATCTGATGCAGGACTAAAGTTTAGACCGGACAAGTGTTATGTTTTTAAACCTGAGTTGCAATATCCTGGTCATGTCATAAACAATCACGGTGTACATCCTCCTCAGTCACACTTGTTAGCCATACATGACCTGCTAGTTCTTTGTAATGTCACAGAAATGCACTCAGTCTTAGGGAAAATGAACTTTTATATTCGATTCATTCTGAATGCTGCACAAATCGCAGCTACATTGCATCGCTTGCGTCACTAGAACATTCCCTTTGTTTGGACAGATGAGTGCCAAGAAGCTTTTCAAAAACTTATAAAGATGCATTGCTCAGTGATCAATGCTTGATTCACTTTGATCCTGACAAACCAGCTGTGCTGCAAGTTGACACTTCCACTTACAGAGTCAGTGCCATGCTTTTGCACAGATTTGGTGATGAAGACAGGCCTACTACTTTTGTATCAAAAGTGTCATCCAAAGCTCAGTGTAACTGTTCACAAATAGAGACAGAGGCATTGGCAATTGCATATGGTGTCACCAAATTCCACCACCATTTGTATGGCAGAAAATTCTACTTAGTAACGGATTATAAGCCATTGCAGTCCTTGTTTCATACGATGAAGCCGGTTCCTATACAAACTGCCCAAAAATTGCAATGATGGGCTTTTCTTGTTGACTCAAAACCAATACAAGTTGTGTATCATCCGACAGCTCAACATGGTAACGTGGACACACTTTCACATCTTCCGATTGACCCTGATACAGACTTTGACACTTCTGCTGCATCTTGTTATCACACCAATGCCCACAATTCTGAATTGCTTCAATCATTTCCTCTGAACTATAGGAAAATTAACAGGCCACAGAAGCTGATTCAGATTTGAACATTTTGCTAAAATACATTCGCACATCTAGGCCTCACTCATTGCATAGCATAAAGAACTCTGTAATGCACTGATACTTTGCACATCAGCATAGCCTCACTACACAGCAAGATGTGATTCTTGTTCAAAATGACAGTGGACAGTCATGTGTGTTGATCCCTAAAGCTTTGCAAAAGGAACTGTAGTTACTTCACCAAGGATACTGGGGAACCGTTCAAACAAAACAGCGCGCTGACACTGTACTTGGCAGGGTATGGACACCCAAATAGAACAGATGATGTCACAGTGTCACGCATGTGTGGAAAATCAGTCCACTCCACCACAAAACTTCTCTGCTTGGTCTAAGTCGAAATCACCATGGCAACATGTGCACATAGACTTTGCACGTCCTTTTTGGAACATTCATTGTATGATTGTTGTAGACTCTTATAGCAGGTTTCCTTTTGCTGTGCCAATGAACTCAACAATGTCATGTAGTACAGTTCAAGCACTGTCCTCTATTTTTGCCTCAAAGGTTTGCCTGAAGTCATAGAGTCAGACAACAGCCCCAAGTTCACGTCAAATGAATTTGAAACATTCTGTGAACGCAATGGCATACGGAATGTAGCTAGTGCACTGTTCCATCACAGTCAAAGTGAGAAGTGGAGCGTTTTGTCAGAACCTTCAAGCAGCAGATGGCCAAACTGCAACACACGCAACAGGGATCAAGCCTTGCATCTGTATCTTGCCTCCTATCATTTGCATCCATGAGCACGACCACTGCCAGCAGAATTGCTTCATGTCTGCCGCCATCGGACACTGCTCCACCTTCCTCAGCATCTGGCGCTGAAGGAAGGCTGCAAGTATCACTCTGCGCCACATGATATTGCGTTTTCAGTGTTACCAGTGGCAGCAGACAATGGCGAGACGAGATCCTTCACTGACTTGAAGTGTGCAAAAAAAGGCCATCTGAAAGAACACCCCTGATCTGCCCCATGACTAGCATCATTCAAATCCAATCAACCACTGATCTTGGTAATCAATGCATCACTCTATGGCACAGGGACTGTACCACCTCAGGCAAACACTGCAGGGGTTGAACAACCAATCACATATGCTTAAAAAATGTCAACACCTGCCCATATAAATTACTCCCAGATGGTATGAGAGGCCTTAGCCATTAGATACAGCAGCAGCCGACAACATCACAATCTACTGGTAGATCGTGAGTGCTTATCTGGCAGATACCTGAGTACTGAGTGTGCAAAAAATCATACCCCATTATGTTTCTTGCGTTAGTTCAATCAGCCACCACCTGCACACAATGTGTTGCTACATTATTTGATTTATCTTTGTGCATTATTGGTTTGGCACATGTTGAGAGAAATTGTTGAGTTTCATGCCACTACAGTGCACTACCAACTTCTGCAAGTAATAGCGCATGGAACGGACATATGCAGAAGGCTGTAAATAGTTTTTGTGTGCTGTAAACACTGAGCTTGCATATATGCTGACACACTTTGTGAGAACACCATCGCCGGCTGCGGTGGTCGTGCGGTTCTAGGCGCTCCAGTCCGGAGCCGCGCTGCTGCTACGGTCGCAGGTTCGAATCCTGCCTCGGGCATGGATATGTGTGATGTCCTTAGGTTAGTTAGGTTTAATTAGTTCTAAGTTCTAGGGGACTGATGACCACAGCAGTTGAGTCCCATAGTGCTCAGAGCCATTTTTTTGAGAACACCATCCCTGTTCACTATGACAAAGTGAAAGTTATCTCAAAGTTTGTAGTTGGTCATCATGGAGATTTTGTGACTATCTTCAAATGTGACCTTGTATCAAGAAAATAATAGGTAGTGTAACTTCATTCACAATGAGTTGAGTATCAGAAAAAGGTAAAATTTATCATCTTCACTCCGAATGGGAACGTGAAGTTTTCATAACAGAAAGAAATGGCACATGCACTTATTTGTGCCAAGTTACTATACGGTTTGTGAAAACGAGAAATGTTAGAAACATTTCAAAAATATTTACCCAAGTCTGAATGCCAAGTTTCCTTTATACTACGAATGGCAAAAATAAAAAAAATCAAGAAACTTGAAGACCATTTAAGTTTTCAGCAAAACTGTTCACAAAACCAGTAGACAAAAGTGTTGCTGACACTCTTACATCTTATTCTTTTTCAAATGTATTGGCAAAAAGGAGGAAACCCTGTGAAGATGGTGAATTCATAAAAGAAGCATTTCAAGAACCTGCCAATGAGTTGTTTCAGAATTTGAAAAACAAGTCTGAGCTAGCTGTTACAGAACAACCTCCAAAGAGCCATTTTATATGCATATAAAATACTCTCAAACATTCAAATATTGCAATTTGATACTAATTACTACGCAGTTAATAAGAAAGTTCTGGTTAGAAGCTAAATAGCAAGCTCATGACTACATCAGATTGAAGTAGTATACTTAATATCCAGATTCGGTGAATGGTATGAAATTTTTTGTTAACAGTGAAGCCACTAATTAGCTAAATTCTTTAATGATTACCAGTGTTCAGTAGAATTTATATTTGCCTCATATCTGCTCACAATGTATGCATTATTTCATCAAAGTTTGCATACAGTAGGTCAGAAATGTAAAATACTTGCAACATCATTTGTAATTAAAGAGAAATTATGCAGTTCTTTATTACAAATATAAAAATATACTGTTTTTCAGCCCTGAAAATCATTATGAACTATGTGGCTACTATTAAATGAAAGTATATTTAATTTGTAAATCCAATTTATGTTAGGAACACAATGCAACTTACATTTTGCTTATAAAATAATCAAATGTAATTCACATTGTTAATTTCCATATATTATCTTGTTTCACATTTCTAAACTGTTTACTTGGGAAACTACCTACACATAATCATCAGGAAATAATGTACCTAAATTACATGGTCCACAGCTTATATCTATTTATTAGTTTTCTATTGCAATTTTGTAAATTTGCATCTTAAACAATACTAACGATTGTTACTAAAAGTATAAATAGAAGTGCAACAGCACTGTCATTGTGCAGATTGTAGCCAGTTTTCAGAGAGTAAAGATGTAGTCAGTTTATAATGCCAGTTGTTCGTTGCTCCACACTGCCTAGACAGTAATAAAGTATTGCAATGCCTGAACTTTCATTGATGATTTCTGCGATGTGGCAAGATTGCTACAACTTTTTACAGCAACTTACTATGGACAACAGCACATCAGCAACAAAGCAGAAATGAAGACTGAAAAGTTGAGTATTAAATTCTACTGCTAAGTTTACATCATCCAAGAACTTCATTGACTTTTTCAGTCTAAATTTTTGGTACAAGAACATCATGCTCTGGACCTAGTGGAGGAACCTTTTTTATTATTTATTTTTGATGAGACTACTCAATGAGAGTTCATAGTGAACATTACTTTTTTGCAGTTTTAAATAATTATATTTACTCTCATTAAAGCAGCAATGTTGCTCTGTGGCTTCCATTGAATCCCTTCAACTTTTATCAAGAACAGTCACTAGAGGAGTTTAAACAATATCTAATGATGTTTTTTCTCAGATGAAAACAGACTTGTATGTGAGTTGTTATTTTTCAACACAATTAGGTGATTGCAATGATGCAGCTGGCACTGCTCAGCTGCCAGTTTCTGTAAGGATGATTTTTAATAATATCACTGTCAAAGAGAACTTTTGAAAGTAATTTCTTCGAAAGGCTTTGCAAAAGGAGAAGTTACATTTTTTACCGTGAAGCAAGCCATCCTATCTGGGAAGATAGCTTGTAAGCATTACCATGGAGCTCCAGCCTTAAGTGACTCTCAAAACAGTTCTTTTGCTTGGTGCCAAAGAGATGATAGTTTTCCAGAGTTTTACATCAGTTTTTACATCAGCTGTCTCTGGGTGTTAAGTTTTTAAATTTTAATCAAACTATGAAAACTGTTGTGAAAACAGTCAACAAAATTAGATCTCACTCTTTTCAAAGAAAACTTTTCAAAGATGTGGCTGATGAACTGGAACTGCAGTATGGAGATTTACTTCCCCATACTGAAATGCATTGGCTCATTAAGGGAAATGTACTGCAACACTTCCAAAATCTTTTACTGCCTATCAAACTGTTTCTGCAAGAGCTAGAAGGGAATATCTGTCAGCTTATACTGAAGATCCTCACTACCTTATGAATTTTTCTTTCTTAATTGATATAACAGAAACACTTAATGTGCTAAATTTGAAGTTTCAAGGTAATGACAAAGATATTGCTGACACGGTACCTGAAGTAAATTCTTTCACTGATAAATGGTGTTTACGGGAGTGCTGTCTTAAAAGAGGTAGGTTAAGACACTTCCCTACTCTGAAGACCCATATAGAAGAACATGAGATCCCTTATGATAGTGAATGTCTTGCAACAACAATTTCCAATTTGAGGGAAGATTTCAATCACCGGTTTACAGATTTCAAAATGATCTCACTGGTAATCCAGTCTGTGTCTTTGCCTTGGGCTAATCTTGAACAACTGAATACTATCTTCTTCCACTGAAAATGTTTTTGACATAGATAGGGCACTTGTTGAATTTTATATAATAACTTTAAAAATGATTTGTATCTTTAAAGTAGGTGAATACGGATTGGGGGTAAGAAACGAAAGAGGAAGCCGTCTGGTAGAATTTTGCACAGAGCATAAATTAATCATAGCTAACACTTGGTTCAAGAATCATGAAAGAAGGTTGCATACATGGAAGAACCCTGGAGGTACTAAAAGGTATCAGATAGATTATATAATGGTAAGACAGAGATTTAAACCAGGTTTTAAATTGTAAGACATTTCCAGGGGCAGATGTGGACTCTGACCACAATCTATTGGTTATGAACTGTAGATTAAAATTGAAGAAACTGCAAGAAGGTGGGCATTTAAGGAGATGGGACCTGGATAAACTGACTAAACCAGAGGTTGTACAGAGTTTCAGGGAGAGCATAAGAGAACAATTGATAGGAATGGGGGAAAGAAATACAGAAGAAGAAGAATGGGTAGCTTTGAGGGATGAAGTAGTGAAGACAGCAGATGATCAAGTAGGTAAAAAGACAAGGGCTGGTAGAAATCCTTGGGTAACAGAAGAAATATTGAATTTAATTGATGAAAGGAGAAAATATAAAAATGCAGTAAATGAAGCAGGCAAAAAGGAATACAAACGTCTCAAAAATGAGATCGACAGGAAGTGCAAAACTGCTAAGCAGGGATGGCTAAAGGACAAATGTAAGGATGTAGAGGCTTATCTCACTAGGGGTAAGATAGATACTGCCTACAGGAAAATTAAAGAGACCTTTGGAGAAAAGAGAACCACTTGTATGAATATCAAGGGCTCAGATCGAAACCCAGTTCAAGCAAAGAAGGGAAAGCAGAAAGGTGGAAGGAGTATACCGGTGTAGAGGGTCTATACAAGGGCGATGTACTTGAGGACAATATTATGGAAATGGAAGAGGATGTAGATGAAGATGAAATGGGAGATACGATACTGCGTGAAGAGTTTGACAGAGCACTGAAAGACCTGAGTCGAAACAAGGCCCCGAGAGTAGACAACATTCCATTAGAACTACTGACGGCTTTGGGAGAGCCACTCCTGACAAAACTCTACCATCTGGTGAGCAAGATGTATGAGACAGGCAAAATACCCTCAGACTTCAAGAAGAATATAATAATTCTAATCCCAAAGAAAGCAGGTGTTGACAGATGTGAAAATTACCGAACTATCAGTTTAATAAGTCACAGCTGCAAAATACTAATGCGAATTCTTTACAGACAAATGGAAAAACTGGTAGAAGTCGACCTCGGGGAAGATCAGTTTGGATTCCATAGAAATGTTGGGACACGTGAGGCAATACTCACCTTACACCTTATCTTAGAAGAAAGATTAAGGAAAGGCAAATCTACGTTTCTAGCATTCGTAGACTTAGAGAAAGCTTTTGACAATGTTGACTGGAATACTCTCTTTCAAATTCTAATGGTGGCAGGGGTAAAATACAGGGGGCGAAAGGCTATTTACAATTTGTACAGAAACCAGATGGCAGTTATAAGAGTCAAGGGGCATGAAAAGGAATCAGTGGTTGGGAAGGGAGTGAGACAGGGTTGTAGCCTCTCCTCGATGTTATTAAGTCTGTATATTGAGCAAACAGTAAAGGAAACAAAAGATAAATTCGGAGTACGTATTAAAATCCACGAAGAAGAAATAAAAACTTTGAGGTTCGCCAATGACATTGTAATTCTGTCAGAGACAGCAAAGGACTTGAAGAGCAGTTGAACGGAATGGACAGTGTCTTGAATGGAGGATATAAGATGAACAACAAAAAAAGCAAACAAGGATAATGGAATGTAGTCGAATTAATTCGGGTGGTGCTGAGGGAATTAGATTAGGAAATGAGACACTTAAAGTAGTAAAGAACTTTTGCTATTTGGGGAGCAAAGTAACTGATGATGGTCGAAGTAGAGAGGATATAAAATGTAGACTGGCAATGGCAAGGAAAGTGTTTTTGAAGAAGAGAAATTTGTTAATATCAAGTATAGATTTAAGTGTCAGGAAGTCGTTTCTGAAAGTATTTGTATGGAGTGTAGCCATGTATGGAAGTAAAACATGGATGATAAATAGTTTGGACAAGAAGAGAATAGAAGCTTTCGAAATGTGGTGCTGCAGAAGGATGCTGAAGATTAGATGGGTAGATCATGTAACTAATGAGGAGGTATTGAATAGAATAGGGGAGAAGAGGAGTTTGTGCCACAACTTGACAAGAAGAAGGGACTGGTTGGTTGGGCATGTTCTGAGGCATCAAGGGATCACAAATTTAGCATTGGAGGGCAGCGTGGAGGGTAAAACTCCTAGAGGGAGACCAAGTTACACTAAGCAGATTCAGAAGGATGTAGGTTGCAGTAAGTACTGGAAGATGAAGAAGCTTGCACAGGATAGAGTAGCATGGAGAGCTGCATCAAACCAGTCTCAGGACTGAAGACCACAACAACAACAACATCTTTAAAGTATTGCAGAGCCCAAAAACCTTTGGCCTCTAATTCCCTATATTAGTTAGAGTTGCATTTCGGGTAACGTCTTTGTTAGCTACATAGCTTTGTATGTCACTATTTTCAAATGTGAATTTATTTAAAAATGATTTGTATGTCACTATTCTCAAATGTGAATTTATTTAAAAATAAGCAAAGAAAAGTTTTGAATCTGAAATTTATAATCAGGTACAGAAGAACAAGATCCAAAAGTATTTACATAACATTTGCAGGCTTCAAAAAGCATAAGGGAAGCAATATTCAACACCTTAAAACAGTTTAGAGCTGACAACAAGGCAGCAGCAATCATAAAAGCACACTAACAAATTCAAAATAGAAAATCACATTTTCAGGTGTAATCTCCACGGCTTTTGAGATCAAAACTGGGTAATGCAAGGAGATGAATTGTCCCCTCTGCTGTTCTGTTATGTGCTAGACAAGGCAATCAAGTAATGGACCAAAAGAACAGAAGAAAAAGAAGGAATTAAAAAAATCTCAATTTGGAGAAAATAGGATAGTCTGAGTTTTGACTGTTGGCTTTTGCAGATGAAATTTCCATCTTAGCTGAAACTATAGAATATGCAACAATGCAGGTAAATCTCCTACAAGAGACAGCTTCAATAGCGGGCTACATAAATCTTTTGGGGGAAAAAACCCTGAGTATGTGACAGATGCAAAGGAGGCAAGAAGTACTTGGAAACTGATTACAGAATAATGAAAAAAAAGACTCCAAAATTTAAATATCTAGGTGAAATTTTACAACAAAATTATCTGTAGAAAGAAGCTAACTTATCAAATACAAGGAAAACTTAGATGGCCCTTTAACTAACAAAAAATTTAGCAAGAAATCTACAAGTGCAAAACTCCAAGTTTACATTGTCATTAAACCAGAAAGCCTTTATGTTTCAGAATGCCTTTCGTTAAATACAACTAAACAATTACATGAAATAGAAAAGAAGGAAATTAAAATAATTGGGAAAGTCTTTGGATCAAAATATGAGAATGAGAAATGGAAATTTAGAACTAATAAAGAAGTTTATGAAAAACTAGAATAGACACAATGAGGAAGAGAAGAGTTGTATACTTAAAAAGGCTAGATGAAAAGAGAATGACGCACACCAAAAAACATCAATGACATGGATCAGACAAATTAAAACATATCTGACAGAAATTGAAATAACAGAGGAAGGAATAGGAGAAAGAGAAAAGTTCAGAGAAAAAGTAAAAAGTTTCATGGGTTTCAATGAAAAAACAAAGAAAAAGACAGGTGTGATATGGACAGATGAAAGAAGAGGAGAAACATATGGAAATAATAAAAAAATACTGGAAAGAAAGAAAGACAAAAGAAATAAGTTATTTCATGTGGTCCTTACTAGGGAAAGAAATTACTGATGAATACCTGGACTCATGTATTCAAATAATTGTAAAAATCTATACATCAAATTTCAAAGATACTTTCACTAATAACCAATCATAAGCCATTAGTGGCAATATTCAGGCCATGCAATAGGCTTCCAGAGTGAACAGCACAGCACCCAAAATGATGGGCCTTGCTTCTCAGTAGATACAATTCCAAATTCACTGTAAGTCTACATCTAAATTCGCTGATTCTGACACACTGCCCTGCATATCAACGGGTCTTGAGACAGCATTTGTCAGTAGTGTCTGCTTCCTGATCAACTTGTCAGTCCAAGACAATGCACAAAATTTTCCCATAACAGCCACCAAAATACACTGTGGCACACAACAGGACACAGCAGTTCAGCACGCCTTTCACTTTTTTAGTAAATGCTGGCCTCCCAAGTTACCAACCTATGTAACTTACCTGCTGCAGGCCCTCTTTCAGTTATTGATGGAGCTATACTGTTGGCTACATATTGCAATGACTTCAGTGTGGTCAATCTCCAATCAAGGAGGTCCCAAGTGTTATGTATTCTACATTGGGATCAATGATGAACGACACACATGTTGAACATTATGCACCAACATCTGTATTGGTCGCAATCAACAGAGACATTGAACATCTGATTCACAAATGTACCAAGTGTGCAGAATATCAAGCAGCCATGCCATACAACTTTGCATCACTGCTAGCATCATGACAGCCATGGGAAAGAACACACTTAGACTTCTAAAGGCTTTTCTCAAATTCTGTGTGGCTTGTAGTAATGGACATATTGTTAAGTTACACTTTTGTGATAAACATGAGGTCCACCACTTTACAACCCACCTTCTGGTCACTGAGAAAAAGATTCCCAAGAGAAGGCCTGCCTCAAACTGTATTAACAGACAATGACGCCAAGGCCACAAAAGTCTGTCATATTAACCGTTTTCGATGTACTTGTAAGAAATCTCTATGAAAAGCCAGACTTTTAGACAACATCTGCCATTGTCTTTATTAGAAAAGCAATTGAGCAATTGACTGTTAACAAGTATTGGAATAGCACACATGTAACAAATGTAGAAGTGGCCACTGGAACCAGAGATTACACTGGTGTCTATGATGAAATGTCACTCGCAGTATCTCTATTTCCATCAACAAAGTATAATGTCCATGTGCAATGCATCCTGCATCTCTGTTAAAGTTGTTGGCACACATTCTAATTTCCAAAGTGCCTTTGGCAATTGAGTCTCAGCAGTTTGAAATAAGAGCTATATTCCATGTCTGTACAAACAAGATTCTGTGCTTCTTTGTACTGCTGTTTTAGGGCAGTAGCAGTTTTTTCAAGATTGCTGTACCTGACGAGCCACTGATGTTATTTGATAAGTTGAGAACCATGAAGTAGGTCTCATGGAACAAAGGGGTTCATTGCACTTGAGTAACACAAAAAACTCATGAAAATGATGTTGTGATCAGTCCCAATGTTGTACCTTTATTTACAAAAGTGCCTGTTGAAGAAACACTATGTTTGCTAGCTAACTGTTTCTCATCAGTATTTGTCACATTTTCCCATGTATTGTTTTACATGATATTGTATCATAAAAGTATTTGTTATCCAAAATGAATATTTCACTTGCAGCGGGATATGGGAGAATTGAAAACTTACTGACAGATTAAAACTGTGGTATGCACCAGGATGTGGATTTTTTTTTCTTTTACAGGCAAAGCTCTTACAAACTGAGCTACCTAGCCACAAATCACAATCCATAAAACACGATCCACTCTCAAAGTTTCTATTCTGCCATTATACCTTTGTGAAGCTGAGAAGGAAGATTGCAGTTTATTTGTAGTCAGCTGAATTGGTAAGAGCATGGCTCACGTAACACAAAAGTCCTGGTGTAGCACAATGGTTTAATCTGCAAGGAAACTTCAAGTATTTGGCATTTTTTGTGGCCTAGCGCTTGTCAAATTAATATCACTCCATTCAAATTGAAGGGAACAACTAATTACGTTTTGTACATCTTTGCAGTGAAACTAGTTGCTGAGAGAACTAAGCACTAATGGTATCACTTCAACCATCTCTCCAATGTGAGTTCTCAGAATACAGTTTCATCAGCAAGTAATTATATCTTGTACATCTTTGTACTGATGCTAGCTGCTGACAGAACTAAGCACTAATAGTATCATATCATCTGCCTCTCAAGTGTGAGTTCTCAGAATGAAATTTTGTCAGTAAGTAATCGATGTGTGGGCATTTCTTTTAGTCAAGACCAAAGAGTAGGTTATTTGACCAAACACTAATCAAAATTTCACTGTCAGCATTCAAGCAGAAACAAGAATAGGTCATATAATCCCACCATGAAATACTGTCGATACACAGTCCTCTACAAGGAAAGCACTAATGAACCACGGAAACCAAAGATAAAAGATAGCGTATCTGCTAATGTTTTGGTAGCAAGCAACTATCTGATTAATCAGGGTGGTTTTCTAGTGCCAAGAGTATGAAATGTTTGCTCCTTATGACATGATTCTCTCTCTCTCTCTCTCTCTCTCTCTCTCTCTCTCTCTCTCTGTGTGTGTGTGTGTGTGTGTGTGTGTGTGTGTGTGTGTGTGTGTGTGTGTTTCTGCTCTTCTAGACATGTCTGAAATAACAGACATTATTCTTGAACCTGCAGCCATATGTAAACATAATGAAATTAAATATTCTAACAATGGCCTTAATGGGGCACTGAAATGAATACAATGGTGACAAGTGAAAACTTGTGCCGTACCTGGTTTCCCTGCTTTATGCACATGGTTACCTTAACCACTTCAACTATCCAACAACACTTTCTGTCTGATCTAAATTCCCATCTTGTCACACACTATTTGCATAGTGCTCCCTGTCCAACACACTCATTGCTTGCTGCCACATATTGGATTCCTGCAAGTGTTCAGGAATGAGAATGCATCTGCACTGAAATGATCTTATGTCCATCAAGCTGTATATATTCATATATATATGGTGTTTGTACTTTTGGACATGTCTGAAAGAATAAACATCACATATCTGTAAACATATATGGCTTGACAGCCATAAGATCATTTCACTGTGGGTGTACTCTCTCTCCTGAATTCAGCAGGGTGCAGCAAGCAATGCATATGCTGGACAGGGTGAGCTACATAAGTAGTGTACAACAAGATGGGAATTTCAGTCAGACAGAATGTGTGCTTGGATAATTTAAGAGGTTAAGGTGACCACTGGTTCAAGTTCCAGTCTGGCACAAATTTTTACTTGTCACTATTGAATTCATTTCAATGTCCAACTCAGACCGATGTCAGAATATTTCATTTCATCATGTATATGTATGGCCATAGGATCAAGAATGGTGTCTGTTCTTTCAGATATGTTGATGCCAAACATATATAAATAGACACGGCTTGATGGGCATAATATCATTTCAATGTGGATGCACTCTCTTCCTGAACTCTTGGAGCAATCTAGCATGATGTGGCGAGCAATGAGTGTGGCAAACAGAAAGTGCTACATAAGTAGTGTGCAACAAGGTGGGAATTTGAGTCAGACAGAAAGTGTGCTTGGATAGACATGGTGATTCAGGTGACCACTCACATAAAACAAGAAATCTGGCACAAATTTTTATTTGTGACTATTGAATTCATTTCAGTGTCCAACTGAGACCGATGTCAGAATATTTTGTTTCATCATGTATATGTATGACTGTGGGATGAAGAATGGTGTCTATTCTTTCAGATATGTTCAGTCTTTTAGATATGTCAAGTCCCGGATTAGGACAACTTTTCACTTGTCACCATAGAATTAGTTTCAATGCCCAATTGCGGCTTATGTCAGGCTGTTTCATATCATTATGTAACACTTTTTTACTTTTCAACTGGTCCCATATTTTCATCAAAACTTTTCATATAAAAACTTGCAATTGTACCCCATATTAGAAGCAACACTCGGGTGAGCAACTACTTCCATGCAGCCAAATAAGTCATCACAATTCAAATTCTGTAATACATTAATGTCACAACCTATGACATTTGCAAGACACCGTGTGTTCAGTCAGATAGTTTATAACCTGCTGAAAATAATGGTGGCAGTTTTGTATACATTGTGTTTCATGCAAGATTACAACATTATACATTCAATATGCATTTTTTAATCACAGGAACTTTGTGTAGTATGTAAGCAGTTTTTCATCTGAGATTACAAGACATTATGCATACAATCTGCATTTTTAATCACGGGATCTTTGTACACTATATAAGATTCTTATGTATTTGGTCAAACTATGTTATCTTAGATTTGATGGATAGTGGTTTTCTGATGCATATCTCTATGTTGTTCTTGTTGTGGTCTTCAGTCCTGAGACTGGTTTGATGCAGCTCTCCATGCTACTCTATCCTGTGCAAGCTTCTTCATCTCCCAATACGTACTGCAGCCTACATCCTTCTGAATCTGTTTAGTGTATTCATCTCTTGGTCTCCCTCTATGATTATTACCCTCCACGCTGCCCTCCAATACTAAATTTGTGATCCCTTGATGCCTCAGAACATGTCCTACCAACCAATCCCTTCTTCTTGTCAAGTTGTACCACAAACTCCTCTTCTCCCCAATCCTATTCAATACTTCCTCATCAGTTACATGATCTACCCATCCAATCTTCAGCATTCTTCTGTAGCACCGTATTTCGAAAGCTTCTATTCTCTTCTTGTCCAAACTATTTATCATCCATGTTTTACTTCCATACATGGCTACACTCCATACAAATACTTTCAGAAACGACTTCCTGACACTTAAATCTATACTTGATGTTAACAAATTTCTCTTCTTCAGAAATGCTTTTCTTGCCATTGCCAGTCTACACTTTATATCCTCTCTACTTCGATCATCATCAGTTGGTTTGCTCCCCAAATAGCAAAACTCCTTTACTACTTTAATTGTCTCATTTCCTAATCTAATTCCCTCAGCATCACCCGACTAAATTCGACTACATTCCATTATCCTTGTTTTGCTTTTGTTGACGTTCATCTTATACCCTCTGTTCAAGACATTGTCCATTCCGTTCAACTGCTCTTCCAAGTCCTTTGCTGTCTCTGACAGAATTACAATGTCATGGCGAACCTCAAAGTTTTTATTTCTTCTCCATGAATTTCAAGACCTACTCCGAACTTTTCTTTTGTTTCCTTTACTGCTTGCTCAATATACAGATTGAATAGCATCGGGAAGAGGCTACAGCCCTGTCTCACTCCCTTCCCAACCACTGCTTCCCTTTCATGTTCCTCGACTCTTGTAACTGCCATCTGGTTTCTGTACAAATTGTAAATAGCCTTTCGCTCCCTGTATTTTACCCCTGCCACCATTAGAGTTTGAAAGAGAGTATTCCAGTCAACATTGTCAAAAGCTTTCTCTAAGTCTACGAATGCTAGAAATGTAGATTTGCCTTTCCTTAATCTTTCTTCTAAGATAAGGTGTAAGGTGAGTATTGCCTCACGTGTTCCAACATTTCTATGGAATCCAAACTGATCTTCCCCGAGGTCGACTTCTACCAGTTTTTCCATTTGTCTGTAAAGAATTCGCATTAGTATTTTGCAGCTGTGACTTATTAAACTGATAGATCGGTAATTTTCACATCTGTCAACACCTGCTATCTTTGGGATTGGAATTATTATATTCTTCTTGAAGTCTGAGGGTATTTCGCCTGTCTCATACATCTTGCTCACCAGATGGTAGAGTTTTGTCAGGAGTGGCTCTCCCAAGGCCGTCAGTAGTTCTAATGGAATGCTGTCTACTCTCAGGGCCTTGTTTTGACTCAGGTCTTTCAGTGCTCTGTCAAACTCTTCACGCAGTATCGTATCTCCCATTTCATCTTCGTCTACATCCTCTTCCAGTTCCATAACATTGTCCTCAAGTACATCGCCCTTGTATAGACCCTCTATACCGGTATACTCCTTCCACCTTTCTGCTTTCCCTTCTTTGCTTAGAACTGGGTATCGATCTGAGCCCTTGATATTCATACAAGTGGTTCTCTTTTCTCCAAAGGTCTCTTTAATTTTCCTGTAGGCAGTATCTATCTTACCCCTAGTGAGGTAAGCCTCTACATCCTTACATTTGTCCTTTAGCCATGCCTGCTTAGCCATTTTGCACTTCCCGTCAATCTCATTTTTGAGACGTTTGTATTCCTTTTTGCCTGCTTCATTTACTGCATTTTTATATTTTCTCCTTTCATCAATTAATTTTAGTATTTCTTCTGTCACCCAAGGATTTCTACTAGCCCTCGTCTTTTTACCTACTTGATCCTCTACTGCCTTCACCACTTCATTCCTCAAACCTATCCATTCTTCTTCTACTGTATTTCTTTCCCCCATTCCTGTCAATTGTTCCTTTATGCTCTTCCTGAAACTCTCTACAACCTCTGGTTCTTTCAGTTTTCCAGGTCCCATCTCCTCAAATACCCACCTTTTTGCAGTTTCTTCAGTTTTAATCTACAGTTCATAACCAATAGATTGTGGTCAGAGTCCACATCTGCCCCTGGAAATGTCTTACAATTCAAAACCTGGTTCCTAAATCTCTGTCTTACCATTATATAATCTATCTGATACCTTGTAGTATCTCCAGGCTTCTTCCATGTATACAACCTCCTTTTATGATTCTTGAACCAATTGTTAGCTATGATTAAGTTGTCCTCTGTGCAAAATTCTACCAGGGAGCTTCCTCTTTCATGTCTTCCCCCCAATTGATATTCACCTACTACGTTTCCTTCTCTTCCATTTCCTACTATCGAATTCCAGTCACCCATGACAATTAAATTTTCGTCTCCCTTCACTATCTGAATAATTTCTTTTATCTCATCATACATTTCTTCAATTTCTTCATCATCTGCAGAGATAGTAGGCATATAGACTTGTACTACTATTGTAGGTGTGGGCTTTGTGTCTATCTTGGCCACAATAATGCATTCACTATGTTGTTTCTAGTAGCTTACCTGAACTCCTAATTTTTATTCATTATTAATCCTACTCCTGCATTACCCCTATTTGACTTTGTATTTATAACCCTGTATTCACCTGACCAAAAGTCTAGTTCCTCCTGCCACCAAACTTCGCTAATTCCGACTATATCTAACTTAACCTATCCATTTCCCTTTTTAAATTTTCTAATCTACCTGCCCGATTAAGGGATCTGACATTCCACGTTCCGATCCGTAGAATGCCAGTTTTCTTTCTCCTTATAACGACGTCCTCCTGAGTAGTCCCCGCCCGGAGATCTGGATGGGGGACTGTTTTACCTCCAAAATTTTTTACCCAAGAGGATGCCGTCATCATTTATCCATACAGTAAAGCTGCATGCCCTCGGGAAAAATTACGGCCGTAGTTTCCCCTTGCTTTCAGCCGTTCACAGTACCAGCACAGCAAGGCTGTTTTGGTTAATGTTACAAGGCCAGATCAGTCAATCATCCAGGCTGTTGCCCCTGCAACTACTGAAAAGGCTGCTGCCCCTCTTCAGGAACCATACGTTTGTCTGGCCTCTCAACAGATACCCCTCCGTTGAGGTTGCACCTACGGTACAGCTATCTGTGTCACTGAGGCACACAAGCCTCCCCACCAACGGCAAGGTCTATGGTTCATGGGGGGGGGGGGGGGGGCATATTGCTATATGTTTCTAATAAATATTTTACATGCCCATGTAATTTTTTATCTTTGTCATTTAGTTATTGACAATGTCTGGGTGAGCTAGCAATAAGTGGCAGTTGAGCAGTCTGTACCATGACAGTAAGTGGAGGAGACACATTATATATGACTGCAGACATGATGCTTACACATGGGGCTGCATAAATAGAAGTTGATAATTTTGTGTTCTGAATAGTGATTATAATAAACAGAGTTAAAGCCAGTACTTTTGTCATTTCATAATCCAGATTTCACCATATTAATTAATATACAAGGTAAAATAGAAGTAATACCACAACCAATTGATTGTCTGAGGATAAATCAAAGTTCAGCTGGAATTTGCTGAAATTGTTACCAGAAATCATGAAAAATGTCTTACAACTGTTTTGCTTTAATTTACATGCATTCTGTCTGGTGATTCCTTCATCACTGCTTTTCAAACCAATAAATGTCAATAATCATATAAAAAATATGAGTATGTCAGCAGCAATTCTATCAAGGACATAATTAGTGAGAAACATGGGAGGACAGCTGTGACCCTCCCCTTACACAAAAAGAAAAACTTCTTTGCATTCTGAACTCACACCCTGCCCCCACAAAAGAGAAAAACATAATAATTCAGTGTCAGTTTGAAGAAAGACTGAACATTTAATGGACAGTGACTAGTAGCAAATGTACACAGAGCCATTTGCTACGAACTCTCAAAACTATGAGGATTGTCTGTAAAATAAGGTTCCCAATCATTTTTCACAATGAATAACATTTTTATTGGCATTGAATAATACACATGTGGAAAACTTAAACCTTTACCTATTTTTTGACGTAATTGCCATTGAGATTAGTGAATTTTTTCACACTGTGTTTCATTTTCTGTGTGCCTGCACCATAGAACTCTCCCATCATGCCACAAAGATAGCTTAAAACCTCTTTTTTAAACTCCTCACCCCACCCAGGTGTTTCTTCAGTTGACGGAAGTCACTTCAGGCTACGTCTGGGCTGTAGGGCAGGTGTGTAGTAGTATCCCATCCAAATCTGTTGATGGGATTGGCCTTCTGCAAGCATTCTCGGCTCTGATTTGCATACCCTAAATTGCTTGTCAAAATTTTGTCAATGTTGATCTTGCTGACACCAGTGTTTATCTCACAAAGCAGCATCCAGTCTTTCAGCATTGCTTCTTCTACTTTCACAATCATCTCGTCAGAAGCCGATGGCCACCCAGAACACAGTTCGTAATGGAAGTCTGTACATCCATCTTTGGATTCTCTGCACCATTTGTGCACATATTGTACACTCATACATGTTTCTCCACAGACTTCACACAGTTGGGAATGAATGTCCACCAGTGTAGTCTTTGCAGTACACAAAAAGCGAATAATGGACCATAATTGGCACCTGGTGTGATATGCGAGTGGAATCTCCATCTCTAACAGCTGCCAAGCCAAGATTGTGCATCACAGAGAGCTTGGCAGGGTGATAAATGGGAGAAGGAGAACCAAGCTATATGCCAGTGTTGCTGGATTCTGCGTACCAGCATTCCTCATGACTGCAGGACCAGGGGAACCTTATTTTACTGACAACCCTTGTATTTTCTCATTTACTGCAAGTCTGACATGAAGTATGGCCCTACCTCCTCCTTCCTGTCCCCTCCACCTCTAGTGCACGTACCAATTGCACTCTTGAATTACTAGAAATATAGGGTGTCTCGATAAGAATGCACATTTTAAATTTTGCATCACTTTTGTTCTGATCTGTTGGCAACATTTTCAATTGTTAAGTTGTTGTTTAGAGAGATTGTTGTTAGAGAAAATGAATTTATTTACCATTGGACAACGCACTATTATTGGCAAAACTTATTACAAGTACAGGGGAAGTTCTTTAGACTCACTTTGTGAATGGCAGACCTTTTCATTAGGCAAAATGTACCCAATTCATCAACACTTAGATGGGTAATTGAAAAGTTTGAGAAAAGTGATTCACCTACTGATGTTAACACTTCAGAACAATGTCAATATGCAAAATACTGCCACAGTAAATGAGAGTGTAGTCCAAAGTCCCTGAGCCTGACTCACCTTAAATCACATTAATTAAATTTTTGAGGAGCACCAAGCACTTAATTCTGACAAACAATTTTCATTTAAACCCTTATGATGTTCAACTGATACAACAACTAAATTATCAGCTATTTGCAAGCGGTGAACCTACCAATTGCATGTGAGAGAACCAAAATTTGGTTGACTGTTTACAATACTGAAGTATTGTTCCACGTATATTAGCTCAGTACTTAGCCATATCTGTAACTTTTCCTTTAGCAGGTGTTTGAATGTTGTGCAGGTGTGGTTAAATTTAGTGGAGCTAAACTTCTTACTGTTGTTATTTATAGATCCCCAGACTCCGATTTCACAACATTTTTGCTAAAGCTAGAGGAGGTTCTTGGTTCACTTTATAGGAAATACAAAAAGTTAGTTATATGTGGTGACTTCAATATTAATTGTATAAGTGATTGTGCAAGGAAAAGGATGCTGGTAGACCTCCTTAATTCATATAATCTTATGCAAACCGTATTCTTTCCAACGAGAGTGCAAGGGAACAGTAGAACAACCATAGACAATATTTTTGTTCATTCGTCATTATTAGAAGGGCATTCTGTTAGCAAAAAAGTGAATGGCCTTTCAGATCATGATGCACAAATTTTAAGTCTAAAAGATTTTTGTGCTTCAACACATGTTAAATATAGTTACCAACTTTTTAGGAAAGCTGATCCAGTTGCTGTACAGACTTTTGTAAACCTTATCAAGGAACAAGATTGGCAAGATGTTTATAGTGCTGATACAGTAGACGATAAATATAATGCTTTCCTCAAGACTTTTCTCGTGCTCTTTGAAAGTTGCTTTCCGTTAGAACGTTTAAAACAGGGTACTAGCACAAACAGGCAGCCTGGGTGGCTGACTAAAGGGATAAGAATATCTTGTAGAACAAAGTGGCAATTATATCAAAACGTTAGAAACAGTCAAAATCTAAATGCAGCAGCCCATTACAAACAGTATTGTAAGGTGCTTAAAAAAGTTATTAGGAAGGCAAAAAGTATGTGGTATGCAGATAGAATAGCTAAGTCTCAGGATAAAATTAAAACCATATGGTCAGTCGTAAAGGAAGTGGCTGGTCTGCAGAGACAGGTCGAGGATATAGAATCAGTGCGTAGTGGGGATGTCCGTGTTGCTGATAAGTCGCATATATGTACAGTACTTAATAATCACTTTCTGAATATAGCAGGTGAACTAAATAGAAACCTAGTCCCAACAGGGAATCATATAGCGCTCTTAGAAAAAAGTGTTCCGAGACTGTTACCTGAAATGCTCCTCCATGATACTGACAAGAGGGAGATTGAGTTAATAATTAAATCACTAAAGACCAAGAACTCTAATGGATATGACGGGGTATCTAGCAGAATACTGAAGTATTGTTCCACGTATATTAGCTCAGTACTTAGCCATATCTGTAACTTTTCCTTTAGCAGTGGTCGGTTTCCTGACCGATTAAAGTACTCGGTAGTGAAGCCACTTTATAAAAAGGGAGACAGGGATAATGTTGACAATTATAGACCTATTTCTATGCCATCGGTGTTTGCTAAAGTTATCGAGAGGCTTGTATATACAAGGTTACTGCAGCATTTAAATTCACATAATTTGCTGTCAAATGTACAGTTTGGTTTTAGAAATGGCTTAACAACTGAAAATGCTATATTCTCTTTTCTCTGTGAGGTTTTGGACGGATTAAATAAAAGGTTGAGAACGTTAGGTGTTTTCTTTGATTTAACGAAGGCTTTTGACTGTGTTGACCACAAAATATTACTGCAGAAGTTGGAACATTATGGAGTAAGGGGAGTAGCTTACAATTGGTTCGCCTCCTACTTTAAGAACAGAAAGCAGAAGGTAATCCTCCGCAATATTGAGAGTGGTAATGATGTTCAGTCCCAATGGGGCACTGTTAAATGGGGCGTTCCCCAAGGGTCGGTGCTGGGGCCACTGCTGTTCCTTATTTATGTAAATGATATGCCTTCTAGTATTACAGGTGATTCAAAAATATTTCTGTTTGCTGATGACACCACCTTGGTAGTGAAGGATCTTGTGTGTAATATTGAAACATTATCAAATAATGTAGTTCATGAAGTAAGTTCGTGGCTTGTGGAAAATAATTTGATGCTAAATCACAGTAAGACTCAGTTTTTACAGTTTCTAACCCACAATTCAACAAGAACTGACATTTTAATCAGACAGAATGGGCATGTTATAAGCGAGACGGAACAGTTCAAGTTCCTAGGCGTACGGATAGATAGTAAGCTGTTGTGGAAAGCCCATGTTCAGGATCTTGTTCAGAAACTAAATGCCGCTTTATTTACCATTAGAACAGTATCTGAAATAAGTGACATTTCAACACGAAAAGTAGTATACTTCGCATATTTTCATACGCTTATGTCATATGGTATTATTTTTTGGGGTAATTCTTCTGATTCAAAAAGGGTATTTTTGGCTCAAAAACGGGCTGTTCGAGCTATGTATGGTGTAAGTTCGAAAACCTCTTGTCGACCCCTATTCAATAGTCTGGGAATTTTGACATTGCCCTCACAGTATGTATTTTCTTTAATGTCGTTTGTTGTTAGCAATATTAGCTTATTCCCAAGAGTTAGCAGCTTTCACTCAGTTAATACTAGGCAGAAATCAAATCTGCATGTGGAATGCACTTCCTTGACTCTTGTGCAGAAAGGAGTGCAGTATTCTGCTGCATCCATTTTCAATAAGCTACCACAAGAACTCAAAAATCTTAGCAGTAGCCCAAACACTTTTAAGTCTAAACTGAAGAGTTTCCTCATGGCTCACTCCTTCTATTCTGTCGAGGAGCTCCTGGAAGAGATAAAAAATTAAGCAAATTCCAGTGTTACATTCTTGATTTTCTTTATTTAAACTAACGACTTGTTTCATTTTATCTGTTTCTACAATCGTGTTATAATTTCATGTATTGACTCGTTCCATGACCATGGAGACTTCTCCTAAATGTGGTCCCACGGAACAATAAATAAATAAATAAAAAAAAATAAATGAGCAATGTTACCTTTGGTGATAAGGGGCACTTACAGTTTCATGGCTCTATCAAGAAACAAGAATCCTCATGAAACACTTCTGTATGAATGCACAATGAGCCACTGTTTGGAGTGAATTTTGGCCTGGCAGGAGGATTGGGATTTATATTTTTTGGAGAATATTACATGTAATGCAGTGATAGTGAATGGCGTACATTATTGCAAAATCCAAAGTGAGATTCTTTGGACCTAATCGGAGAGTATGGACTGCAAAAACAAGTGGCTCTAGCAAAATACTGTCATATCATGCATGAATCACATGCACTATTGAATGATAAATTTCCAGATCATGTCATCTCTCGCCTTAGAGACCAGAGTTGGCCAGGAAGTCAACTATATAAGTGAACAACCTGCTTATTTCTGAGTTAAAGAACAAAATTGAATGAATCACTGTGGAAATACATTCATAATTGTGTGAAAATGTCTATAAAAATTTTGTACAATGAGTACCTGGCTGATATTTGTCTAATATTGTTACTCACAACAACCAAAACCAAATTGCGTACTGATGTGTTTTAAAAAAATATTTCAACTTTTCAAATAACTAATTTTTTGCTAAAAGTTCAAATTGTGTGTTCCTACTGAAACACTCTTCATACTATTACCATTCATTAAAATAAACAACATGAATTAAGTTCACAACAATAAAAATATTAATGCATACATTAGTCACTGTTGTCCATTTCAGTTTAAGTAACCTCTTGATGAAAATCAATGTCTCCTCAAGCTTATTTACTATTTCTTTATGGATATGGTGCTGTTAAGCCAATGAATAAATTACTCTGGCATTAATATATATACTTTTTGCTTAAAATTTGTTTGAAAGAGCCAATAGAAGCTATTTACAACTACAGACAATGAAAGTTTGATGGCACTAACTGAAAACAGAGTTTTCGACCAGTAACTAATTTGAATTAAATGAAAACATACCTAATGATCGTATGGCATTTATGGCTGGAAGTTCCCACATGGAGAAGTTTGGTAGCCAAGGTGCAAGTCTTTTCAGTTGACATCACATTAGGTGACTGCATGTTGATGATGATGAAATGATGATGAGGATAACACAACACCCAGTCCCCGAGCAGATAAAATCTCCAATCCAGCTGGGGATTGAACCCAGGCCTGCTGCTGGGCAGTCAGGTGCACTGACCATTCAGCCAAGGAGACAGGCACTTGAATTAATATTAAGAAGGTAGTGATGGGCTGTGTCGGCTCTTTCTATGTTCTTTCATATTTCTCTACTGGCGCAATCCGTCTCTGTCTAGTCACTGGGTGGCGCCTTGGTTGCCTGTTAGTTGACCCTTTGGTTATTGTTTCTTGGAGAGGGTTATTGACCATATGGGCAGGCAATCAGTCAGTCACTGTCAGTGAGAGAAAGACAAGAGGCACATGTGATGTATGGTGAGCTGTTCATGGAGCTTATGGGCTGATGGTTGTCTAAGTAGCTGGAGGTCAGTACAGCTGTGTTGGGCAGCAATACTTGGGTCTAATGTTGATGGATTAAGGAGGCATAGCTACTGAGGTGGGTGTCGGAGTGCTGTTCATTTTCTAGTGCCATCTGTTCTGCCCTTTGGGGGTCAGGTACTCGTTACTTGATTCACATATGTGCTCCTTTGTTGAAACTGCTCCCGCTATGCAAGATTGCCTGTTTTTCTCTATGACTTTGTCTCAAGTATTAAATTTACTTTCTTGTGCCTCTGTCTGAAATTATCTGAGTGCCATATTTTATGTGTTTTAAAATTTCCTTTAATTGCAACTTGTTCAATGCCTGCTTATCTCCCCATTCGGGCCTGAAATTAATTGTCATATATTCTAGGCCACTACATGTATTAGTGACCACTGAGGTTGAAACAGTCTTATTGGTATTGGAAGCTGTTGTTTCCCTGACTGATGTAATGACTATAAAATTTCCTGCAGTTGTGTTACGCAAACGGAAGCAGCCCAGTGAATTTGCCTCATTTGAGTAATTAAGTTCCATAACTTTGGTGACATTTTGCCCCTTTCAAAAAAATGAATATTTATTGTTCTAAATACAATTACTATTCTAAGTGTTTGAGTGTTAGTGCTCAAGATTTGCCTGTTATCTTTTAAGTCACTTATGTTAATGTGTTCGAGTAGCTCTGTGATTTCTTCGTTATTCCACTAACTTCTTGTTATATTTTATTGAAAGATTAATTTTGAGTTTCTTGTCTTTTACATTCTATGATTATTTTGCATGAATCAGATGTCTGCTTGTTTGCTCTCGGCTTTCCGAACTGTTCATGGCATTTGGAGGCACTTCCCCAGGGTGTTAGCTGTTACTCACCAGTTCATTGGCTGCGTATATGCGCACATGCGGCATGCCGCTTCCCATCTCACTGTAGCCTCTGAGATGCTGTGGCCTCCTGGCTTGCTTCGGCATCCCTCATAAGCTGAGTTTCTGTCTTGTAGCAACTGCGTGTTAATTGAACCTGAAGTGCCCATTATTCTAAACTTTAATATTGATGTAATGCTCAATTTGTTAAATGATATTTTATTTTTATTCCACATCAGTATCTTGATTATGCCCAAGGGGCTTCTATCATTGATCACATATTGGGTATTTGTGTTGAGAATCATTCCTGTGCTCTTGCATAAAACATTATTACATTACTGGCCTCAGCTAATCAGATACCAGACGTGTGAAGTTTCATATTGCTACACTTCTTGTAAGTTATATACATTAATAACAAGCATCCCCTTTGAGCAGCCAAATGTGAGAATAGTAATCTTTAGCATTATTGCTGTCATTGTTTGCCCAGTGCTAAGTGATGTTTAAGTTATATTTCATTGTACTAATTGCTTGTTAGTCCTTCCTAAATTGGTGCATCTTATTTGTTTGAATTAACTAATTAATCATCATTTGGCTTAACTGAAGAACTTTTGTAGTAATTGCCCGAATGCTTTTCCTTAGTTATTTTATCTAATTTTCTGCTGAAATTTGAGCTGCTGTTGACTTTTTGAATCTGTTGTTGGCATTAATTATTGTCACTCATTGTGTTAATCACAAACAGCTATCATCATTTGTATTTTATTAGTGCTTTTGGTATCTGTGAAATACAAGATTGATGGACTCTTGTAAAGTAACAAATGACTTGATGGCCTGCACCCTTCCCATGCCTGTTTAGTTGTTCCTTTATCCTGGGTAGTCCCCTGACATTTCAAGTGGCTTACTGAAAATTAATGAAGATGGTGGTAAAAATTGGAACAGTACAAGGCTGTAAGGACTGAAAAGTATGGCTCTTAGAAGTATTTCCATTTAAGATACAGAAGTCACTGAATATATTGTCATTTAACTATGATAACCACCACTGACCATTTTTTAAAGGGACAGATATTATGAAATGGCTAACAGAATGGCCACACACTCACCTTTTTCACCAGGTATAGTTTCTTTTTCCTGGAGAATTTTGAAAAGCATACCTTAAAAATTGCTTCTCTTTGCTCATGTTGTTTTTATTATTGTACTGATGATTCCTTTTTGATCTGAATGCATGACAAGAAAACATTTCATCTCTTCACTAATCACAGGACAGCCCACATCTCAGCACACTGTTTACTTTATAAATGGAGAAATAAGAAAAGCTACCCTTCTTAAACATTCTAGATGAGTAGTAGTTAGTTGGCCTACTTGTCCTGTAAATGCATAGTAAATTGACCCAATGGACTTGTATCTTAATGGATACAGTTTCCACCAGCCTGCCCATAATGGAACTGTCCTGAACACTGACACATAGAGCTAAAAGCATATAAGATGATCACCATCTTGGTACCATAAAGAAAAAATCTAACCTCTGTGTTCAGATAATATGCCTATTGGGCAGAAGCAATCAAGACAGATCTCTGCAGAAAATGCATGTCCAACTCCAGTCAAGGAACACAATTGGATGAGTGTACAATATTCCTGCTGTTTCATGGAGCAACATCCAGAAAAATAGGGTGAATTTTAAACAAACACAGGTTAAGACAATCTTTCAGCTGCCACAGAAAATCAAAGAAATGTTGTGCCCTGTGAAGGATAGTCATGCCATCAAAGTCCCAGGTGTTTAACATACACCATTTGAAAGTGGCAGCGGCTAAGTGGAACAGACTGTTTGGACCATTTCTCAGCACTATACCAAACATCATTTATAGAATCCTATAAAACTTTACTGTTGTCAAATACTGCTAAAGAATAAGCAGACTGGATCCTAGCCAACTTTTCAAACTACTGAGACACTATCATTAAAAAGGCTGTGAAAATTAGAATGTGTGCCAACAGCTTTTGTAGATATGCAGGCACCACGCTCAGAAATGTGTGGAAGCATGTGCTTGCCATGAAGAGACTACTTGGGAGTATGTCTAGTATTACACTCCTGGAATGGAAAAAAGAACACATTGACACCGGTGTGTCAGACACACCATACTTGCTCCGGACACTGCGAGAGGGCTGTACAAGCAATGATCACACGCACGGCACAGCGGACACACCAGGAACCGCGGTGTTGGCCGTCGAATGGCGCTAGCTGCGCAGCATTTGTGCACCGCCGCCGTCAGTGTCAGCCAGTTTGCCGTGGCATACGGAGCTCCATCGCAGTCTTTAACACTGGTAGCATGCCGCGACAGCGTGGACGTGAACCGTATGTGCAGTTGACGGACTTTGAGCGAGGGCGTATAGTGGGCATGCGGGAGGCCGGGTGGACGTACCGCCGAATTACTCAACACGTGGGGCGTGAGGTCTCCACAGTACATCGATGTTGTCGCCAGTGGTCGGCGGAAGGTGCACATGCCCATCGACCTGGGACCGGACCGCAGCGACGCACGGATGCACGCCAAGACCGTAGGATCCTACGCAGTGCCGTAGGGGACCGCACCGCCACTTCCCAGCAAATTAGGGACACTGTTACTCCTGGGGTATCGGCGAGGACCATTCGCAACCGTCTCCATGAAGCTGGGCTATGGTCCCGCACACCGTTAGGCCGTCTTCCGCTCATGCCCCAACATCGTGCAGCCCGCCTCCTGTGGTGTCGCGACAGGGGTGAATGGAGGGACGAATGGAGACGTGTCGTCTTCAGCGATGAGAGTCGCTTCTGCCTTGGTGCCAATGATGGTCGTATGTGTGTTTGGCGCCGTGCAGGTGAGCGCCACAATCAGGACTGCATACGACCGAGGCACACAGGGCCAACACCCGGCATCATGGTGTGGGGAGCGATCTCCTACACTGGCCGTACACCACTGGTGATCGTCGAGGGGACACTGAATAGTGCACGGTACATCCAAACCATCATCGAACCCATCGTTCTACCATTCCTAGACCGGCAAGGGAACTTGCTGTTCCAACAAGACAATGCACGTCCGCATGTATCCCGTGCCACCCAACGTGCTCTAGAAGGTGTAAGTCAACTACCCTGGCCAGCAAGATCTCCGGATCTGTCCCCCATTGAGCATGTTTGGGACTGGATGAAGCGTCGTCTCACGCGGTCTGCACGTCCAGCACGAACGCTGGTCCAACTGAGGCGCCAGGTGGAAATGGCATGGCAAGCCGTTCCACAGGACTACATCCAGCATCTCTACGAGCGTCTCCATGGGAGAATAGCAGCCTGCATTGCTGCGAAAGGTGGATATACACTGTACTAGTGCCGACATTGTGCATGCTCTGTTGCCTGTGTCTATGTGCCTGTGGTTCTGTCAGTGTGATCATGTGATGTATCTGACCCCAGGAATGTGTCAATAAAGTTTCCCCTTCCTGGGACAATGAATTCACGGTTTTCTTATTTCAATTTCCAGGAGTGTATATAGGATGACAGAAATAAAGATGCTGCAGATGGCATCATACCAGTGACACAAATTCAACATCTACTCGCAGTGGGCACAACTACGTCATTCACAGCTGTGGGATTCTATTACTTCTTTGCAAGTGAGTTTCTTTCCTGGTGAGTACATTAGTGGATAGTGTCAAAAACTTGAAGTTTTAAAGAGAATCACTGTGACAAGAGTGCCAAAAAAATTTAACGCAGGTTTGTCATTTGTATGCTGGCCACAAATACACGACTAATTGATGTACATATGCTATGTTCCCTTACAGCTTCTCTTTATTATTTTCTTCAGAAACAGACTCAGAATCAGAACAAATAGTTAGTATGTTACTTACTGTTGCTGTAATATTCAGGAAGTGAGCAGCCAATGTGGAATGTTGGAACTGGAGCCCAACCACAGCAGCTGGTGCTTGATGACCTTTTGATTCTACAAAAACTGCGTGTGTTGCTGTTACCAGGGTTTTGGGCACCGAACCAATATCAAATGGAACAGAGAAAACAAAACTTTCTGGTTCTATATTATGTTGGTCAACTGCCCTTTTGTACCAAACTTCATCAATTGCACGACGATTATCTTCACTAAAATGACTGAAATAAAAAAGTAAAAATGAAAGTATATGGGCATTAAGACTCAGTTCAAATGCATCATTTATATCTCACAAATCTTAGATTACCATACTGATCTTAGATTACCGTATTGGCTGACTGCTGTCAGTTGTACTAGGAGGAATATGATCTTGCCAACGTAGTAATCCACTTCGTGTTGCTATGAATGATAATGTCACCCCAAACATTTGGTATCCTTGTCTGTAAAGATGGAAAATGTGTTACAAAACTAATGAGACTGCAATACTGAATGGAAAGAACGTGAGGACAAAGTAACATATTATTTTTAAAATACTTGGAAAGTCTTTCTTTTCTGTACATACAGTACTCTACAAATCTTATACATTTGGCAGGGTTTTGAAAAGAAAGTACATCACAGCTGGAAGCACTGCTTTTGCTTTGGTTAAGTTCTTCACTGAATCTGAAAGGAAACATATGACATTAAAAATTCCTTTAAAAAGAATGCAGGTGACTGATGCCAGATGGGAAGAACCAACTCAAATGTCATATCATTCTATGATGCTCATGTACATGTTCTATGAGTATACTGTTTGCTTCATGAGCTACACCATTTGTTGCCAGTAGCTGCATTTGTTGTTTACCACACTGTAGAAATAAAAAAAAATGACCAGGCCAGATATTGGTGCTGGTATGACAGCCTGAAGTGTAACTGGAATAGGTTAAAATTTCTAAAGGTGATATAATATGTAAAATTAGGAGAAACATGAATTTTCACAACTACAAATATAAAATTCTACGCATTTTCAAAACCAAGAACAATTCACAAATGATATAACAATCCTCTATTACAAGCTGTTCATTAATAATCGATTAATTTCACAAAAATGGCCTGGGATTTTGCAATGAAAACTTTCTCTTGTAAGCTAAAGGAGCAAAAAGAATACAGTGAATAACATACCAGCAGACAGGTACAAATATATATGTATTTGCATATATATGTATATATATTTGCATAAAATGCAAATGCACAAATACCAAGCTTCTTTAATGAATAAGCCGCGCGGGATTAGCCGAGCGGTCTAGGGCGCTGCAGTCATAGACTGTCTGGCTGGTCCTGGCGGAGGTTCGAGTCCTCCCTCGGGCATGGGTATGTGTGTTTGTCCTTAGGATAATTTAGATTAAGTAGTGTGTAGGCTTAGGGACTGATGACCTTAGCAGTTAAGTTCCTTAAGATTTCACACACATTTGAACATTTTTTTAATGAATAAAGACATCAACAGTTTTTCATATGCAACCAAAACTTCCTCTAAGGGAAAAAACATTTTATATTGATTTAGAAACTGCACATGTTAGATAATAGTAACTACATTATTTGATAAAGGTCCACAGTTTTGCAGTGAAAAAAATTTAATTGAAAATACAATATTTAAACACAATGGACATATTCATGAGAGAGGCATCAGTCAACTTATAAACAGCGGTATAACATAATGACATTTCTTCCAAGGCAGGAAACATTTATGTTCCACTAAAAAGTGCAGATCTTAGATAAAGTAACTACATTATTACTGGGTGATGTCAACATTTTTCCACAGAAGAAAACATAAATTTTATTGAAAATACAGAACTCAAGGCAAAGGCATTAGTAAACTTATTGACAGCAGCAGCCCATAATGATAATTAATCTTCAGCACTTGAAACCAGTTGCTTCCCTCTGAAAAGCTACAGGTGGAAAAGAGAAGGTATGATAAAGGAAGAAAGGTTAAAAAATTGTAATACCTCTGCCCAAGTGAAGCTCCAGAAACAGTTTGAACAGATGAATTAACTATAAAGAACAATAATAAAAAAACAAACTATGGAAAGTCCAGGTTGGAAAAACAAAAAGAACAGATCATGTAATTTCTTTTCTGAAGAAGGTTTTGCCCAGAAGCTCAGTGTGTAGTAGTCTTTTTGTTGTGCCTGTCTGCAACTCAATGTGTTATCTTTATGGTGAGTAGCAATCCATTCTTGTCAAAATACTGACAATAATAAAACAGATGCTTAGGCCTACTGAAAACGGGGCAGTTAAGAATAGACTACAAATAAAAAAGATGTTCAGTGAAAACCAGCCACTTTAGTCACCACACATGATTAATTATACTAAAAAGGGGACAGTATGATGAGTGAAAAGATAACATAATAACATTTTATGGAATAACATAAAAGGAATTCCCATAAAACAATGGCAAATCCAGGATGGAATAATGACAATGCTTTGAAAAGGATAGATTTCTACTCACCGTATGTTGGAAATGTTGAGTCAACAGACAAAATGGCTAAAGGGATTTGATTGTACTGCTATCCAAAACATGTAAATAGACAGATAAAAATATCTACTCACCAAGTGGCACACAAAAGGATTTAACTTTCACAAGCTTTTGAAGCCCGTGGCTCCTTCCTCTGGCAGGAGAGTTGAAGGGAAAGGAAAAGGGTGAAGGAAAAGGACTGGAGACATTTAGGGAAAGGGGTGCAGTTTAGAAAATACACCCAAAACCCCAGGTCAGGGGAGACTTGCCCGTCCAGCAAGTCTCTCTTGACCTGGGATTCTGAGTGACTTTTCTGAAGTGTACCCCTTTCCCTAAATGTCTCCAGTCCTTTTCCTTCACCCCTCATTCTTCCCCTTCAACTCTTCAACCAGAAGGAGCCACTGGCTCTGAAAGTTTGTGAAAGTTAAATCCTACTGTGTGTGTGTTCCGCTGCCGCCACTTGGTGAGTATATCTTTTTATCTGTCCGTTCACATTACATTATCAATAATTAATTATTTTCATTGTTATAACTGCAACATGTGGAATACATGATGCTTCTTCCCAGTGGCTACCTTTACTTGGACTGTACAGCCCATCAGTGATTTGAGAACAACAAGAAAAAGCTCAAAAGGTGGGACAAATTTTCTTGGTGGCAAGCAGCAGCAGGCATGCACAGTCAGAGAACAATGGAAGAATAGAGCCAGACACCACAGAGAGACAATAGAGTCATACACAAATAGTGTTTGGTGCTGTGTCACACAGTGGAACAAAAAAGCGAATAAGATTTTATATCTCATGAAGGGCATGGCTGATGATGTCTATCAAGAACTTGTTTTGAGGAGTCATCACAACAGAAGACTTCATCAAGTGGTGTCAGCACAACATGCCAAGGAAAAGAAACAGAAAAGAGCACACCAACAGGTGTTTGACAGACTTCTGAATGTCATACTGATGGCAGTCTTGGATAACCATAAGTATCTCACACTGCTAATATGGCAAATAGAAGAGGGAAATGAGGATTTATGACATACATTATTATCAAACCCAGGTGACTGGATGTAGCAGCATTGAGTATCAATCCCAGCCAAGAGAAGGCAGCACTGCTAATTCAAGAAGCAATTTGTCAATAACTGTCCCCAATCTCTACAAGGTAAACCACCACTGAGGAATAGAGCTGGAAAACCCAGACTTTGGTTGCAGCTCTCAGGCATCATCCAAGGTAGTCAATGATGTAGATATAACTGGCTCCCTCATTAATTAGATTGTGTGACAATGGAGGACAACATGCTGGTATGTTCCCATTGCTGATGGCCTGGCATGCTGTACACTTTTTTAAAGGAAGATGTAGAGGGTTTGATGGCTATTACACTGTAAGATGTTAAACAAGAAGCAATTTGTCAATAACTGTCCCCAATCTCTACAAGGTAAACCAACACTGAGGAATAGAGCTGGAAAACCCAGACTTTGGTTGCAGCTCTCAGGCATCATCCAAGGTAGTCAATGATGTAAATATAACTGGCTCCCTCATTAATTAGATTGTGTGAGAATGGAGGACAACATGCTGGTATGTTTCCATTGCTGATGGCCTGGCATGCTGCACACTTTTTTAAAGGAAGAAATAGAGGGTTTGATGGCTATTACACTGTAAGATGTTAAACAAGAAGCAATTTGTCAATAACTGTCCCCAATCTCTACAAGGTAAACCAACACTGAGTCCCACAGCTCACACTCTTCGAGTTTACTCTCTAACAGGCCACTACCACCAAAATCAGGAAACAAAATCAGCTAACCATGTGTGGCAGTGAGGCAGCCATAAATGAAAATCTTACATAGATGACAGTTGCTAATATATTGGGAAATTTCATTGACATAATCATCAATGATCAATCTGTCCACATGTTAGTCAATTCTGGGTTGTTATATTATGTGATACCAGATACTTTTCATCACCACCAGAATATAATCATGTTTGAGATTCCATGGCTATTGTGCTAAATGTTGCACAGGGAAAATATGTCCAAGCAACAGAGATCTATGTTGTGAGAATATCTAAGAAGGACAGAACCTAGTCCTTTGACTTTGTTGTTTTACCACAATGGACCCATAATGTCACCCTGGGATGGGACTTCTTGCACACCTCACAAGTAGTCACTGTCTGTGAAAGACTGGATCTCCAGATTTACAAAGCTACTCTCAGTACATGCAACCAACAACTGCTTTAGGCAGTTGTCTATGACTGAACACTCACTTATCTCACCATCATAGTTTCGGTGCTTAATTTAACCTCCTTTGCTCCACATAAGGACAAAAAGATATTCAGCCTCACAGAAAAAAATATATATGTTCATCACCATAACAACAAGTTGATAAGGAGAGGACAGGGACACCAACTGTGATGAACAGCTGCAGCTCATCCCTAAGGGTATGGGCATAGGGACATGTATACCAGTCCAGGAAGCTCAGTTCAGTGTTATGAACATACAATCATGTTGCCCTGCCATTGATGAGTGCCAGTCTGTTGTATCTACTATCCAGCTGCCAACAAGTCCCGGCTTTTCTGAGGAAACAGTTTGTGCGTGTTGGTCAATTTGGGTGCATTTAAGTCCAGTGTATTGGAGGCAGATCAGATGACTCAATGTCAAACACCATACCAACACTAGGGATCATTCACCCATCAGTCAGCACTCACATGGTACATCTCCTGATAAATATTAGGTAACTCAGAAAGAAGTACACAAAATGCTGTGGGATGACATCATTCAGCTGTTACACAGTCCTTGGTCCTCCCCCGCGGTCCTCATGGAGAGGAAAGATGACAAATGGTATTTCTGCATCCATTACTGGTGGCCGAACAAAATCACCAAAACATAGGCATCCATTGCCATGAACTGATAACAACTTGGACTGTCTGAGATGGGTGAAGTATTTCTCCTCTATGGATATACAGATTGGTTACAGGAAGAAGGATGTTTAAGAGGCTGACCAGGAAGAGACTGTTTTCATAATGCTGGCTGCTTTCCATGAGCTCAAAATTAAGCTGTTTGCGCTGGACAGTACTCCAGCTAACTCTGAATGCAATACAAACAATCTGCTTTACATCTTGAATTAATAAAATATCTTTGGTCCTGCATGACAAACCATTTTCTTGGAGAGCATCTAAGCCACTTGACAACTGTCTACGATGCAGGCCTTTACCTGAATCTGAGAAACTAGATGACTGTTGCTCAAGAAATAAAAGTACTGAGGCAGTTAGTTAATGGAAACAAAGTCCGTCCTTATCCAGAAAAAGTTTACAGCTCCTCGATACATTTGTGATGTGAGAGGCTTCCTCCGTATGTGCTCCTTGTACAGTCACTTCATAAAGGGTTTCATTTGTAATACATGGCTGCTATAAGAACTGCTGTGAGTAGACACTATTCTTGGAGTGAGGAGCACGAAAATTCTTTCTGAATCCTTGAGGAGGTGCTGACATCTTTAACACTCCTAGCACTTCTTGATGAGAATACTGAGAAAGGTAGCAGCAGTTGTTTGGGCATTTAGTAAGTTTTAAACTTATTTACATGTCAGACCATTCACTGTTGTGACTGATCAATGTTCTTTATACTGGTTGGTAAGCTTACAGGATCCATCAGGATAACTAGCAAGATAGGCACTGAAGTTTGTGAAATACGACATCACAATAAAGTATTAAAATGAATGGAAACACAAAGATGCTGATGCCTTTTGTAGAATCCTTTAGAGAGTGCTGGTGGTATCCCAGTCGTACCAACACTAATGAACCTTGCAGCCAAAAAAGGGAATATCCAATGTTACTGAAGATCATAAACTTTTTAGAGAAGGAAGAAGCAAAGGTGAATCCAGATTAATAACTGGAAAATTGTATAAAAGGAATTATGGCCCAATGGTATGGAATGGTTGCTCACTGCACCAGCTTGTTAATGAAGTATTTTCATGATACTCTGACACTATAATTTAGAAAGGCCACAGTGAGCATTGGAAGTAGGTATTGTGGTCCAGGTCTCAACTGATTTGTCAAACATTATGAAATCTACTCTCTGAAATGCCAATGACAGAAGAATGTCCTTCAATTACTCCCTCCCAAGACATCTGATACCAATTCTTTCTGCAGCTGCTCCATACTGGAAGTAACCACTTGGGCTGTTTCCCAAGAAGACAAATGGCTGTAAATTTTCTGTTCTAACTACCTCAAACATAGCTCTGTCTCCAAGGCTGTACTGGCTGCCAAAGTTCTGAAAACTACTAGGTTTCTTATCATAGACATAATTTTGAAGTATGGAGCACCTCTTGTAATGATCTCTGATCATGTAAAAATGTTTAAATCAAGACTACTGTAAGAAGTAATTCTATCATTCAATGAATTACAACTGCCCACCACCCACAGATGAATGGCCTCTTGAGATCTTTTAAGATATTGTTGGCAAATATGCTTTCCACGGGTATGTTTATGTTTGAGACTATTGCAAACTTTACGTACAACACAGCAAAGCAAGGCACTACAAGTTTTTTTCTCATCCATGATAAGGAGGCTTAAACTAAAGGAGACCTTTGTTTCTGTTTCACCATGATGATGCTCAGAATGCTTACATAAATCATGTGTCACCAGAACTGAAGAAGCAATATAGCTAGTATGTATGTGGACCTTGGATGTCTAGAATAAGGATGGTGAATCTTATAACACCTCACACTGAACTGTAAGCTACAAAATACGTGCTCTAGAATGGACTTTTGCATATTTGTGGAAGGCTGAGCTATCAGAAACATTAATAACATACTATGAGGGTCACTCCAAATGAAATGCAAACTATTTTTGTAAAAATACAGTTTTCATTCTGCATGTGTGAAAGTTTTACAGTGTGTAGATACATCCTTCCCGCTTGTTTTCAAACTTAGTTCAACCTGTTCCCGTGTGTGGCACCATAACAGCACGTCTTCAAGATGGCTGCCACACTTGACATTCGTCAGAAGCAACGTGCTGTCATAGAAATCCTGTGCTGTGAAAACGAGACAGTGGAAAACATCCACAAGAGGTTGAAAAAGGCGTGTGGAGATGCTGCTGTCGATTGCAGTACAGTTAGTCGGTGGGCAAGCAGGTTACATGATGAAAGCGGGCACGGCAATATTGAGGATTGTCCTCGCAGTGTAAGGCCTCGTACTGCACACACTCCAGACAATGTGCAGAGAGTTAACGAATTGGTGACTGTTAACAGATGCATCACAGTGAATGAATTGTCACACTACATTGGGATAGGAGAAGGAAGTGTTTGTAGAATACTGAAAATGTTGGCATTAAAAAAGGTTTGTGCCAGGTGGGTTCCCAGGATGTTGACAGTGGCTCACAAAGAAACGAGAAAAATGGTATGCAGTGAACTTTTGGAACAGTATGAGGATGGTGGAGATGAATTTCTTGGAAGAATTGTGACAGGTGATGAAACATGGCTCTATCAATCATTTTTCACCCGAGACGAAGAGGCAATCAATGGAGTGGCATCATGCAAATTCACCCAAGAAAAAAAAAATTCAAAACCACACATTCTGCTGGAAAAGTTATGGCAACGGTGTTTTTCGATTCCGAAGGACTCTTGCTTGTGGACATCATGCCAAGTGGAACCACCATAAATTCTGATGCATATGTGACATCACTGAAGAAACATCAAGTTCAACTGAGTTGTGTTCGACCACATCGGCAAAAGCAGGATGTTTTGCTGTTGCACGCCAATGCACAGCTACATGTCAGTCAAAAAACCATGGAAGCGATCACAAAACTCGGATGGACAACACTGAAACACCTGCCTTACAGTCCTGACCTGGCTCCATGTGACTATCATCTCTTTGGGAAACTGAAAGACTCTCTTTGTGGAACAAGGTTTGCAGATGATGACTCCCTTGTGCACGCTGCCAAACAGTGGGTGCAACAGGTTGGTCCAGAATTTTACCCTGTGGGTATACAGGCGCTGGTTCCAAGATGGCTTAAGGCAGTTGAGAGGGATGGAAATTATGTGGAGAAATGAAAATATTGTTCCTAAAGGATGTATTCTACACACTGTAAAACTTTCAAACATGTAGAATAAAAGACGGACTTTAAAAAAAAAATAGTGTGTGTTTCTTTTGGAGTGACCCTCGTACTTTCCTCTTCACAAAATCATATGTCGCTTGACAGATGGTCAAACACTAAGTAGAGGATGACGATCTTACATCAATGAAACAAAAGCTGTGACACATCACCTGTGTTATCTGCATAAAACTACAAGATTCACAGTGCCATCATACAGTGGGCCACTGACTTCATCTAGGTCCAGGATGATACAGATAACTGTGAAACAATGGGTCATGCTTTCAAGAGGAGGGGGAGCAATGCCACATGCTGTGCATTACCTGTTACAATGTAGTAGTTGTAGCTGCTAGGTCATATAATTATTTATAGTTTAATATATCTAAAAGAAAGATTTTGTAACTTACCAAATGAAAGCGTTGGTACGTTGATAGAGACAACAACAAACACAAGTAAACACACAAATCTCAAGCTTTCGCAACCCATGGTTGTTTCATCAGGAAAGAGGGAAGGAGAGGGAAAGACAGAAGGATGTGGGTATTAAGGGAGAGGGTAGGGAGTCATTCCAATCCCGGGAGCGGAAAGACTTACCTTGGGGGGAAAAAAGGGACAGGTATACACTCGCACACACACACATATCCATCCTCACATATACAGACACAAGCAAAGAGTTTGGGCAGAGATGTGTGTGCGAGTGTATACCTGTCCCTTTTTCCCCCCAAGGTAAGTCTTTCCGCTCCCGGGATTGGAATGATTCCTTACCCTCTCCCTTAAAACCCACATCCTTTCGTCTTTCCCTCTCCTTCCTTCTTTCCTGATGAAGCAACCATGGGTTGCAAAAGCTTGAGATTTGTGTGTGTGTTTGTGTTTGTTATTGTCTCTATCAACGTACCAATGCTTTTGTTTGGTAAGTTACAAAATCTTTGTTTTTAGACATATTTTTCCCATGTGGAATGTTTCTCTCTATTACATTTATAGTTTAATACGTACTAGTAATTCTGGAAGTTTCTGGGATTGATTTATTCATGGTATATGTTACAACATTCTATATATGTATGTATGGATGTACTCTCTACTGTGGCAGGCAATTCATGTCCATCTGTACTTTTGTCTGTACTTAGAAATACACTTTACATGCGAAGTGTCAGTTCTTGTTGATGGCTCTGTTCTCATAACAGGGACTTGATTCCAGATTCTACATTAATGTCCTCTAATGAGAGAACTCTAGCTAATAACAAATAACTAACCAATATTGGATACTGAGCTAGATTAATGAATGGTAAGAATGAGTGAAAAAGAAAGTGTAGTGTGATAGAACTGACCAAAAAAATAACACAGACCTATATGAAATGGATCTCAGTCACTCACAAAAGAAAATTATAATGAAAATCAAGAACATTATAGCACCAATATGATTTGTGATGTATTTGTTAATGGACACTGTACCACAACAGATCTGCTATGAAACAGCTCATGCAGAGAAAGAATTTGTGACATGCAATGAATAATCATGCAATGAATATTGTAATGAAGTGTTTGAATGAAATTAATCTAATTATGTGCTGCTGTTTCTTAGTATTTTATAAATATCATGAAAAATGAAAGGGAGAGAAACTGTAATGAATTTCAATAGCATACTAGACTCAATCTTATGGGTGGGAAATAGTGATTGTGGTATCAAACAAAGTGAAGATGGTGCTATTATTAATTGTTTGTGCTGTTCTCAAGAGTTCTGCCTGGAACGTTTTGTAATAGGACCTCATTATCACTTATGAATTCTATTGTATGATGCAGCAAAATACACCAGTATAGAAATGCCATTTTACTGCAGAAACATGCTACAATTTTGGGTGAGGAAGGTGGAATGAGGATCGAGGCAGCTGGTTCCCCAATTTTCTGTCAGTCTTTTGAAGAAGGGCATATTTGCCTTTTTGTGTTCCTACAGGAGCATTTTTGAGCTGGTAATAAAATGACTGTATTTTCATCTCAGTTTGACCATTTTTGTTCAACATAACCAGTTATAACCATATTTGTTTTGCAACAGTTTCCACACACAATGATGTATTACTTCACTCTGCCAAGACATCCCTTAACCCTGTGAGCTACGTAGAAATTAATGCTCCAAAATATTGGAAGGCATAATGTAAGTTTAATGTAACCCTTTTCCTTCCTGTAGAATGAGATACAGTTCAGAAGAGTCCCTGCTTGGTTATGCCAGGGGCAATTCAGAATCAGTTCATTCCGAAGTTTGTTTCTGCTATTCTGTCATCATACAATTTCTCACTCCATTGTGAAGAGATTATAATGAGTACCACTTTTATTTTAAGAATTTTAAGGAATTTGTGCATTTAAAAATATTTTTGTTGCTGTTTGCATATTATGGCAGTCACACATAACTCTTAAACTCACACAAAACTTTAACCTGTCATGGACATGTCACCCCCCGTCCCCATTAAAACTACCTTTCTGTAATTATTTCTACACAGATATAGAAAATTTTGTAATTTGAAAGGTAGGTATAATAAATATGAAGCATTATTGAAAAATATTACTTAAATTAGCTACATGGATGAAGGAAGAAAAGAAAGAAATGAAAAGTGTCATTGTAGTAAATAGAATTACAAGTTGCTCAAATTTATCAAAAGAATTTAAAGTAAAACAAAATCTGTGTCCTATTGTTTGTAACAGCTACAGTACTTTGATTTTATCATGATGTACAATAAGCAATAAATTTTATTTGCTCCTATTATGAAGATATGCTGAAAAGTAACACGTCCAAATTTTTATGTGAAAAGTCTTACAGCTTTTTAAATAAAGCAAACATTATTAACATTCTTTATGTTTACAAATTTTATTTCTCAACATGATTTCCTGGTGACAAACACATTTTCTCCCAACAAGAGACCAGTTTGCTAATACCATCACTGTAGAACTCTGTTGATGGCGTCACAACCTCACTTCTGCTTGCACCATGTAATCACTATTAAAGTCCTTGAAGGTGTTCTTTAAGTTTTGAAAACAGATGAAAATCAGATGGGGCCATATTAGGACTGTGTGGAGGATGATTTATGACAGTATACCCAAGGTGCTGGATTGTTGCAGATGTCACAGCATTCTTTGTGTGGTTCAACACTGTCATGCTGAAGAAGAGGGTGCTCCACGTGTGGACAAACTCTTCAAATTCTAAACTCAATTACAGTATACTCTTTCTCATGCAATGATATAGTTACGTTGGACACTGTCATGTTACACTCACTCACCAATTTGGAGCTCTCTAGCAGCAGAGCGCTGCAAATATGTAGATATGAAGAATAAAGATGTAGAATGTTAATAAAAGGTTTTTATTTAAAAATCTTTAAGAGTTCCACATAGCATTACTTTCCAGCATGCTCTCTTGAATTATTACTTTCAGGTGGCGACCAACTTGTCGAAATAGGGTCAAGCTTGCAGAAGACAAATGCACACAAGAATAAATCAGGAAGAAGACAAGACAGAAAGGGAGAGCAGCTTCTCATATCTCACATGCCCAAACTGCAGTAGGAATGGCCACTCTCGATTGGGACTTTTCAGCCACAGCAGACATTGCAGACTCTGAATCAAGCATGCTACACCATCACCCTTTGAGAATGGATGGATGCCAAGGACAAGGTCATTCCATTTACTTGCTCTGAGCACAGAAAACTCATTGATAATGTTGTTGAAGTAAAATTCCGTGGTTGTGTTGTATTCTGTTGACAAGATAGCTGAATTTGACAGTCTGCTTCTCCTATACTCAAACTGAAGTAGTTTAACATCTTTAATTTGCTGAAACTACATTGAAACTGCCATAAATATCCTCAAAGCTATTTTAATGTTTGCAAAGCATCTTGAAACCTGTACTTCAGAAAAAAAGAAGAAGATGAAGAAGAATAAGAAGAAAACTTTAAATATCCCAACAGGAATCTGTGTTAGTGCTCTCATTTAAGCTTTCCTGACAAGAAATGAAACTGAGATAAATGGTGTGTTTTATGTAAGATCTGTTTCCCATTTCATTCACTATTACATTAAATATTTTGAGGTAGTCTTGCTTAAACAGTTTCACTCCAGTCCTCGGTTGGCAAAAAATCAGCAAAAACGATATTATTTACTTCAAAACTCAGTGGCCAACCTTTGAGATTCTCACTTGTTGTACATGAACTACCTATGTAGGCAGCAGCTGTATGAAACATGTGCGCTGTTGACACAACCCACATCATGGATGTTTAGTAGCAGTCATTTCTTTCTTTACTACTTGGACAAAATGAGACTATGATAATATCATGCACTTTCAGTCTCATGTGAACAGAAAGGCAGAAGACAAGAACAAGTGGGGCAGGAGAACTCATGTGTAACTCATGTATATCATTTTTCTTTTTTCAGTCAGTTTTTGCACTCCCTCTATACTGGCACCAATGGTGGGTGCCTCTCTTGCCATGGCTTCGGCACAGCCCTGATACTTCCCACTCATTTTGAGCAATGTTTTTAACCACATCAGACTTTGCTGTTGCAACAGTTACTGTGTTACAGATGATGTGACATCTGCATTGTATATCACAGAGGCAGTAGCTGCAGAATTTGCTATGAACTTGAGAAAGATCCACATTTGCTAAATAATTCTAAAGCATGAGGTTCTTATGGTATTCACAATGAGCATTTGACTGAGAATTCTTGGTGACAAAGTCTCCCTTATTCTTTGCAATTTTCTAGGTAAAGAATTTGACTTTTTTACATAAAGCACTTGCATATAAAATGAAACATGAATAAACTAAAACTCAGATATCGTGTGGAAGGTATGTGTGACTTTTCTGAAAATGTATATTTCCCTTGTCTAGTTATTCAAGTAAAATCTAAATTCCTTAAAATTTTTAAAAATACTTTAAAATCTACATCTTTAATCACAAATCTTGCTGAGGCAGGGTGGCTTGTGTGCTTCAGTGATACAGATA
The DNA here is from genome assembly GCF_021461395.2 of Schistocerca americana. Classification (NCBI taxonomy): domain Eukaryota; kingdom Metazoa; phylum Arthropoda; class Insecta; order Orthoptera; family Acrididae; genus Schistocerca; species Schistocerca americana. The sequence goes on from NC_060122.1 coordinate 330,814,758, forward strand.
GCCATAGCAAAGATGCAATCACAATGGAGGGATATCCGTGGGCATGCCAGATAAAACATAAAACTGTGGCTGCTGAACAGTGTCAGCGACCTTTATAGTAGTGACAACAGCAACAGTATGGATGATTGACTGATCTGGCTTTGTAATATCAGCCAACTAGACTTTGTTATGTTGGTGCTGCAAATGGCTGAAAGTGAGGAGAAACAAAAGCTGTAATTTTTCTCAAGGGCCACATAGCTCTACCGCGTGGTTTAATGATGAAGACATCCTATCAGGTAAAATACACCAGAGGTTGAATAGTCCACCATTCAGGTCTGGGTAGAAACTACTGAGGAAGATGTCAACTTCAGGAAAAACAAAATTTGTATTTTATGAGTGGGAGCTTGGATTGCTAGACCCCTTAATCAAGCAAACTGGTCAGAGCATTTAAAAAGATAACTACATAGGTTGCAGTTAAACATAATAGGAATTAGTAAACTGTGGTAGCAGGAAGAATAAGGCTTCTGATCAAATGAGTACAGTCTCATAAATAAAAATCAAATTGGGGTAGTGCAGTATTAGGCCTAACGGTGAATAAGCAACAGGAACACTGGTAAGGTACTATGAACAGTATAGTGAATGCATTATTGTAGCCAAGATAGACATAAGGCCAAAATTCACCACAGTAGTACAAGTTTATATGTCTACTGCCTCTGCAGATAACAATGAAATTAAAAGAATGTATGATGAGATAAAGGAAATTATTCAGATAATTAAGGGAAGACAACAATTTAATTGCTGTGGGGATGTGAATTTGATAACAAAGAGGAGGAAAACAATAGGAAAACTTGAACTGAGAGAAAGAAATGATAAGAGCAACTGCCTGGTAGAATTATGCGCAGAGCATAACAAAATCACTGCTAACACATGGTTTAAGAATAAAGAAGGTTGTATAAGAGGAAGAGACCTGGAGATGCTGAAAGGTTTCAAATAGCTTACACAATACTAAGATAAAGATTTCGAATCTAGATTATGAACTGCAAACATTTCTAAGGGCAAAGAGGATTCTGTCCATAATTTATTGATTGTAAACTGCAAATTATAACTGAGGAAAGTGCAGAAAGGTAGAAAATTATGGACATGGAACATGAATAAACTGAAATAGCCAGAAGTTCTTGAGAGTTGCAAAGGGAACAATAGGTAATGTCTGACTGAAACATGGGAAATGAATACAAAAGATGATGAAGAAGTAGTTTTGGGAATGAAATAGTGAAGGCAGCAGAAGACCAAAAATGCAAACAGACAATGTACAGTAGAAATTCGTGGGTAACACACAAGATACTGAATTTAATTGACAAAAGGATAAAATACAAAAATGCAGAAAATAAAGTAAGCAAAAGGGAATACAAACATCTATAAAGGTAGATTGAGAGAAAGGCAAAATGGCTAAACAGGTACGGGTAGAGGAGGAATGCAAGACTGTGTAAAGATGCATGACTATGTGTATGATAGATGCTGCCTACAGGAAAATTAGAAACCTTTGAAGAAAAGAGTAGCAGCTGTATGAACACAAACAGCTCAGATGGCAACCCAGTACCGAGCAAAGAAGAAAAGGCTGAAAGATACAAGGAATATATAGAGGGTCTATACAAGAGAAATGAACTTTAAAACAATGCTATAATAAGGAAAGAGGAAGTAACTGAAGATGACAGGGGAAATATGATACTGCATGAAGAATTTGACAGAACACTGAAAGATGTAAGCTCCAAAAGTCTCCTGGAGTAGATAATATTCACTCAGAATAGTTGTGACTCTTGGGAGAGATAGCCATGACAAAACTAATCCACCTGGATGTGCAAGATAAATGAGACAGGTATAATTCCAATTCCCAAAAAAGGCAGATGTTGACAGATGTGAATATTAATTTACTATCAGTTTAAGAAGACATTGGTGCAAAACATTGACATCAACTGTTTACATACAAATTTAAAATCCAGTAGAAGCCAACCTCAGGGTAGATCAGTTTGGGTTCCAGAGAAATGTAGGAAAATGAGAGGTAATACTGACCTACAACTTATCTTAGAAGATAGCGAAAGGTATGCACAAATTGTACAGATACTAGGCTGCAGTTACAAGAGTAAAAGTGCATGAAAGGGAAGCAGTAGTTGAGAAGGAAGTATGACAGTGTTGTAGACTATCCCCATTATTATTTAGTCTGTACACTGAGCAAGTGATAAAGGAAGCAAAGGATAAATTTGGAAGGGTGATTAAATTTCAGAGAAGAAATAAAAATTTTAATGTTTCCTGTTGACATACTAACACTGCTGGATGGCAAATGACTTGAAAGAGCATTTGAACAGAATAAATAATATCATGAAAAAAATTGTAAGATGAAAATCAACAAGAGTAGAACAATGGTATGGATTGTAGTCAAAGTAAATCAAATTATGTTGAGGGAATCAGATTAGGAAATGAGACACTAAAAGTACTAGATGAGTTTTGCTATGTGAATGACAAAATAGCTGATAATGGATATTAAATGGCGACTGACAATAGCAAGAAAAATATTTTTGAAAGGCAGAAATTTGTTAGTATAGAATACAAATTTATATGTTAGAAAGTTTTTTCCAAAGCTATTTATCTGCTGATATCAGGTAGTGACTTTTAATTAAAATGTCCTCCTCCATATGGGAATTACGTAATGTGTGAATGAGTACAGGCTGTGATGCAGGAATTATGACATTTGGAGGTTGGAAACCACCCATGAGTTGTGCATTGATAGCCAAGTGGTTCAGGTGTCCACTCACAAAAACAGAAATCCAAGTTTCAATTCTGACCTGGCACAAACTTTCATTATCATCATTACCTCATACAGCTGATGGTTGTCTGTGTTTGCAACTGTGAATAAATTTTCATGTATTACACAATGGCTGTAGTTGTCACAGTGCCTGTTTATTCAGACATGTACACATGTCCAAAGGAACACTGCATCATTCTTTTTAACAACACAGGTACTGCAACACAGTATTTATCCGCCAATATCAGGCAGTAGATTTCAATTAAAATGTTCTCCCCTGTATGGGAACTAAATAATGTGTGTACACATACAGGTTGTGATACAGGAACAACATACAGAAGTTTCTGTTTGGCAGTGAGTTGTGCACAGATAGCCAAAGTGGTGAAGGTGACTGCTCATGTAAAGCGGGAAAGTCAGGTACAATTCCTAGTCAAGCATAGATTTTCACTGTCATCATTCCCTTACATAAATGATAGTTGTTCATATTCACTATTGTGAATGCAAAACAATAAACAAATATCAAAAGCATGTAATTACTCTCTTGAAATACTTATCAGTATATCAGAGATAAGTATCCAATGAATCAGGTTTAGCTAAGAAGGGAAAGGTTCAGCTACACAGAATTACAAATGCTGACTCATATTATTCAGAATTTACTGGATGAACAATTGGAAAAAATTAGCAATGGCACATGGCAGAAGACAAAATTTAATTCTTTGCTAAAAATATTCTTTCAACATTATTAATCTTTGAATTCAGATTTCCTTTACAAAGGATCATGGACAAACACAGCAGAAACTAAGCGAAGGAGTTCCTAACATCCAGGATCAAAGTATTTTGCACCTGGAGGAGAGAGCTGTTTTAGCTGCATAGGACTAACTTTAAGCAAAATATAAGATGCACAACAAGCTGTATTGCAAAATTAACAATGTAGGAGAAGACAGATTGCTATTTTCCGTAAAGAAGATATGTTCAGTTGCAGACAGGCACAATTAAAATACATTTACATAAAGCCTTCATCAGTAAAAGAGACACACACACCATTCATATGGCATCTGTCTCTCTTCTACTGATGAAGGCCATGGCCAAAAGATTTATGTAAGTGTCTTTTAATTGTGCCTGTCTGCAACTTGACACATCTTCTTTATGGTAAGCAGCAATCTGTTTTATCCTACTTTGTTGATACTCCTACCTGGACTTTCAATTGTTTGTATTGCAAAATTCTTTGATGTGACATCTAATAGGCAAAATTCTCACACCACATACAAAAACTTCAAAATCCCAATATCAAAGCAACCATAATTTAGAGTATTATTAGGAATGGAAAGAATAAATTTGCAAAGTCAAATGAAATTCAACACTGATAACAATAGTAGTGAGACATCTGACGTTAAATTCAAATCACTGGCAACAAAATTCAATGAATTCTTTTTAAGAAAATGTGAAAACAAAGGAAAAAAACAGGGAACTGAAAGCACAGCCATTTGATTTAATTATAAAGGCACTGCCCATGCTATTAGCAGACATGTCAAAGGTATCACAAAAATAATAAGGTCACTGGATGGAAAAAAACTTTTCTTTATAATAGTATTTCAACCAAAGTACTCAATTCTTGGGCTTATTTGGTAGTTTCCCTTAAGTTAGCTTTGTAATCAGTCAATGGATCAAGATGTACTTCCTGAAAGACTGAAATATGCAGCAACAACAGATGTCCATGAAAATGGAGGTAAGTAAATGACCTCTAATTATACAGGGTGAAAAGTATTTAAACCAACAAACTTTTGGAGATTATAGGGGGACATCAAAACAAATATTTTTCCCTAATGTCATTTTTTCCTACAAGGATTATTTAAACCGTTGGAGGCTGTATTATGCTCATCAGTTGATAGAGGCCTTATTACAATCTTCAGTAGTTAGAGGGCGTATTATGCTCTTCAGTTGTAGGCAACTGCTGTCCACCAGTCTAGTAGTGCATTGTCTCTGTTTACTAATGGAGCGATACACCTGGAGTGAGTACACTGATATGGTTGGTGCATACTACCTAGCGCACCACAACGGACGAGCTGCACAGCAGGTTTATCAACAACAATATCCTAATCGCCGTATCCCGCATCATACGACCTTTGATGCTGTGTACCAATGTCTGCATGAGACCAGGTCATTTAGCAGATTACCTGGACAGGGATGCCGTCACACGGTAAGAATGCTGCAATTTGAGGAAGCTGTCTTGCAGCATGTGGAGTGGGATCCTTCAATCAGCACTCGTGCAATTGCACGTCACATGGGGACGAATCAGATGAATGTAAGAACAGTCCTTCGAGAGCAATTGTTATGTCCACTTCACTTACAGCATGTCCACAACCTAGAACCGGTTGATTATCCATCCAGAGCACAATTTTCACAGTGGTACCTGGAACAGTGTGAACTGCAATTTACATTTCCATTCTCTGTGTTGTTTACCGATGAAGCAACACTCGGGTGTGATGGAGTCTTCAACATGCACAATTCACATGTTTGGAGTGAGGATAATCCACATGCCACAGTTACTAGCACTCATGAAGTGCGGTTCTTTGTTAATGTGTGTGTCGGTGTTGTTGAAGACTGTTTAATTGGGTCGTATCTGCTACCTAGTTATTGTCTCTTGGTCATAAAAAATGGAAAAGTGTTTGTTGGTTTAATTAATTTGCTGCCAGAGAAATCTTCCTCTACCGGGTGAAATACTCCTCATACTAAAAACTGACATTAGGGAAAAACATTTGTTTTGATGTCCCCTACAACCTCCCAGAGTTTGTCAGTTTAAATACTTTTCATCCTGTAGAACCATTTCCCTCCTCCTAATGATAAATACTTTTTGTGTAAAGGTTGCTTCTATCACAACACTGAATAACATTCTGACAATAATCATTTAATACCAGCTTAGTTTGGCTTCTGTACAAAACGAGCAATATGTGATCTCATAAACTCAGTTCTGTTAGAATTAAAGAAGGGAAAAATACACAGGGGCATCTCAAATTTAGTGCTGCAGTGGCACTAGTGTCTGAGTCAGTGTGGGGACTATGTTGAAAAATACTGTAAAGTATGTAGAATAGTACATATATTTGTAATTACTTGTATGTACCCTATTTTGGCTAATAAGAAATAGGGACACAGACTGTCTGATTCATCTTCACACATAATTACAAGCACTGTGTTTGGATAAGTAGAGCAGGGCCACATGAAATGGGTTGTTGTTATTGTGGTCTTCAGTCCTGAGATGGATTTGATGCAGCTCTCCATGCTACTCTATCCTGTGCAAGCTTCTTCATGTCCCAGTGCTTACTGCAACCTACATCCTTCTGAATCTGCTTAGCGTATTCGTCATTTGGTCTCCCTCTACTATTTTTACCCTCCACGCTGCCCTCCCATGCTAAATTTGTGATCCCTTGATGCCTCAGAACATGTCCTACCAACTGGTCCCTTCTTCTTGTCAAGTTGTGCCACAAACTCCTCTTCTCCCCAATTCTATTCAATACCTCCTCATTAGTTAAGTGATCTACCGATCTAATCTTCAGCATTCTTCTTTAGCACCACATTTCGAAATCTTCTATTCTCTTCTTGTCCAAACTATTTATCATCCATGTTTTACTTCCATACATGGCTACACTCCATACAAATACTTTCAGAAACGACTTCTTGACATTTAAATCTATACTCGATCTTAACAAATTTCTCTTCTTCAGAAACACTTTCCTTGCCATTGCCAGTCTACATTTTATATCCTCTCTACTTCGACCATCATCAGTTATTTTGCTCCCCAAATAGCAAAACTCCTTCACTACTTTAAGTGTCTCATTTCCTAATCTAATTCCCTCAGCGTCACCTGACTTAATTCCACTACATTCCATTATCCTCGTTTTGCTTCTTTTGATGTTCACCTTATATCCTCCTATCAAGACACTATCCATTCCATTCAACTGCTGTTCCAAGTCCTTCAGTAAGCCTCAAAGTTTTTATTTCTTCTCCATGGATTTTAATACTTACTCCGAATTTTTCTTTTGCTTCCATTACTGATTGCTCAATATACAGACTGAATAACATCGGGGATAGGCTACAACCCTGTCTCACTCCCTTCCCAACCACTGATTCCCTTTCATGTTCCTCGACTCTTATAACTACCATCTGGTTTCTGTACAAATTGTACATAGCCTTTTGCTCCCTGTATTTTACCCCTGCCACCTTTAGAATTTGAAAGAGAGTATTCCAGTAAACATTGTGAAAAGCTTTCTCTAAGTCTACAAATGCTAGAAACATAGATTTGCCTTTCCTTAATCTTTCTTCTAAGATAAGTCGTAGGGTCAGTATTGCCTCATGTGTTCCAATATTTCTACGGAATCCAAACAGATCTTCCCTGAGGTTGACTTCTACCAGTTTTTCCATTCGTCTGTAAAGAATTCGTGTTAGTATTTTGCAGCTGTGACTTATTAAACTGATAGTTCGGTAATTTTCACATCTGTCAACACCTGCTTTCTTTGGGATTGGAATTATTATATTCTTCTTGAAGTCTGAGGGTATTTCGCCTGTCTCATACATCTTGCTCACCAGATGGTAGAGTTTTGTCAGGACTGGCTCTCCCAAGGCCGTCAGTAGTTCCAATGGAATGTTGTCTACTCCCGAGGCCTTGTTTCGACTCATGGCTTTTAGTGCTCTGTCAAACTCTTCACACAGAATCGTATCTCCCATTTCATCTTCATCTACATCCTCTTCCATTTCCATAATATTGTCCTCAAGTACATCGTCCTTGTATAGACCCTCTACATACTCCTTCCACCTTTCTGCTTTCCCTTCTTTGCTTAGAACTGAGTTTCCATCTGAGCTCTTGATATTCATACAAGTGGTTCTCTTTTCTCCAAAGGTCTCTTTAATTTTCCTGTAGGCAGTATCTATCTTACCCCTAGTGAGATAAGCTTCTACATCCTTACATTTGTCTTCTAGCCATCCCTGATAAGCCATTTTGCACTTCCTGTCGATCTCATTTTTGAGACATTTGTATTCCTTTTTGCCTGCTTCATTTACTGCATTTTTATATTAGCTATGATTAAGTTATGCTCTGTGCAAAATTCTACCAGATAGCTTCCTCTTTCATTTCTTACCCTCAATCCATATTCATCTACTATGTTTCCTTCTCTCCCTTTTCCTACTCTCGAATTCCAGTCACCCATGACAATTAAATTTTCATCTCCCTTCACTACCTGAATAATTTCTTTTATCTCATCATACATTTAATCAATTTCTTCATCATCTGCAGAGCTAGGCATATAAACTTGTACTACTGTAGTAGGCATGGGCTTCGTGTCTATCTAGGCCACAATAATTCGTTTACTATGCTGTTTGTTGTAGCTTACCCTCACTCCTTTTTTTCTTTATTCATAATTAAACCTACTCCTGCATTACCCATGAAATGGGTAATGATACTGATTTATTGAAGATCTAGATTCCAATCAAAAGGATTTCACGCATATGGCTAAAAAGTACAAGAAGGTTTGTGTCTGTATGGGTAAAGGAAATAATGCTCAAGGCCAGCAACAAACTGGCAATAATTTGTCATGACTTCAGATCTAAAATTGTCCTGGCTAAAGAAGTATTCAATTGGTAGTACATTGTCAGATTCTAAGAAAATACATACAAATTGTAACACAATGGCTAGAGGTACATATTCCGACAGAAATAGAGCAAATGTCATGGGAACTAGGATAGCAAGGAGACAGTGGTAGAAATTGGTGGTGTGATGCACACAGAAACTGTAACAGGAATGATCAATGCAACCACTAAGACTGAATTCCTAAAAATAGTGGCAATTACAAACTTTTGTTATATGTATGAATGTAATAAGATTTACGACAACACAGCAAATTTATAAAATCTCTTTCTACTGAATCATGCAGTTGTAAATGAAAGATATTAACACAAGAAGAAATAAAATATAAATTATTTATGATGATTAGCTCTGTAGTTTCTTTTGCCACCCATTGGCTTAATATGTTAGCATCAAATCATGAAAAATCATGTCCTCTTTAAGCACTAAATATACCTGAAAAGTATAAATTTTGTTAACATTAGTCATTAATATTTCTTTAAAATAGGTTACATTTTATCTGTAGAATCCCTAATTGTTGCATAAAATTAATCAATCTTAGAAAAAAATAGTTGATAAACACTACAAATGAAAAAATATTTGCAAACTAAGATTTGTGTGTGAAAAACAAATTTGTCAGCACAGCATCTACAAAATATTACACTCCTGGAAATGGAAAAAAGAACACATTGACACCGGTGTGTCAGACCCACCATACCTGCTCCGGACACTGCGAGAGGGCTGTACAAGCAATGATCACACGCACAGCACAGCGGACACACCAGGAACCGCGGTGTTGGCCGTCGAATGGCGCTAGCTGTGCAGCATTTGTGCACCGCCGCCGTCAGTGTCAGCCAGTTTGCCGTGGCATACAGAGCTCCATCGCAGTCTTTAACACTGGTAGCATGCCGCGACAGCGTGGACGTGAACCGTATGTGCAGTTGACGGACTTTGAGCGAGGGCGTATAGTGGGCATGCGGGAGGCCGGGTGGACGTACCGCCGAATTGCTCAACACGTGGGGCGTGAGGTCTCCACAGTACACCGATGTTGTCGCCAGTGGTCGGCGGAAGGTGCACATGCCCGTCGACCTGGGACCGGACCGCAGCGACGCACAGATGCACGCCAAGACCGTAGGATCCTACGCAGTGCCGTAGGGGACCGCACCGCCACTTCCCAGCAAATTAGGGACACTGTTACTCCTGGGGTATCGGCGAGGACCATTCGCAACCGTCTCCATGAAGCTGGGCTACGGTCCCGCACACCGTTAGGCCGTCTTCCGCTCACGCCCCAACATCGTTCAGCCCATCTCCAGTGGTGTCGCGACAGGCATGAATCGAGGGACGAATTGAGACGTGTCGTCTTCAGCGATGAGAGTCGCTTCTGCCTTGGTGCCAATGATGGTCGTATGCGTGTTTGGCGCCGTGCAGGTGAGCGCCACAATCAGGACTGCATACGACCGAGGCACACAGGGCCAATACCCGGCATCATGGTGTGGGGAGCAATCTCCTACACTGGCCGTACACCACTGGTGATCGTCGAGGGGACACTGAATAGTGCACAGTACATCCAAACCGTCATCGAACCCATCGTTCTACCATTCCTAGACCGGCAAGGGAACTTGCTGTTCCAACAGGACAATGCACGTCCGCATGTATCCCGTGCCACCCAACGTGCTCTAGAAGGTGTAAGTCAACTACCCTGGCCAGCAAGATCTCCGGATCTGTCCCCCATTGAGCATGTTTGGGATTGGATGAAGCGTCGTCTCACGCGGTCTGCACGTCCAGCACGAACGCTGGTCCAACTGAGGCGCCAGGTGGAAATGGCATGGCAAGCCGTTCCACAGGACTACATCCAGCATCTCTACGATCGTCTCCATGGGAGAATAGCAGCCTGCATTGCTGCGAAAGGTGGATATACACTGTACTAGTGCCGACATTGTGCATGCTCTGTTGCCTGTGTCTATGTGCCTGTGGTTCTGTCAGTGTGATCATGTGATGTATCTGACCCCAGGAATGTGTCAATAAAGTTTCCCCTTCCTGGGACAATGAATTCACGGTGTTCTTATTTCAATTTCCAGGAGTGTATTTTTAAGTACAAAACAGCATACTCAGTAGTAAATTCATCCTCTTCTTTCACCTTGTATTGAGTGAAAAACTAGTGCAAGCAATCAAGTATAGAAAAGGGCAATGTTGTTTCATTATCTGATCCAAAGTTTTCCAAGAGAAGACTAAGATTTAGCAGTATAAAGGGCTTACAAAACAAATCAATGTAAAAATTCTAAAATATAGTTAGGAAGAAAAAAGAATCATAAGAAAGATAAAGGAAATAAAATTGGTTTGGAAAAGGGAAAGCTGATGAAGGAATTTTGATGAAGTGTGTACAGGTGAACTAGTGCCAAAACAAAAAGTGATGAGTAAGTCTGGCTAAATCGACAGGATCATCACTTTGATTCTTTTAACAATGACTGGGTTCTAATGCAGTGTTGCACTTCCCAGAATGATACATGATGGCAGAATATAGTCAAATCTATTATTTCAATGATGTGCAGAATTAGTAGTAATGAAACTGCTCACAGAAGTATATTTTCCCCTCCACTCATCTATTCTGTATGCTGGTGCTGCTCATGAAGTTCTTGCAGGTTTGTGTCACTCCTATCTTGCATGTTTTGTTTATTGATGCATCTAGACAAATTAAAATGTGCCTCATAGCAGAACAACCCAAGGGCATTATGAGGCAGGCCTTTGATCAAGGCTTCACGTGCAAATTTATTCATTTATTTTTATTTTTTATTTTCTTTAACAAAATGTATGGTTTAACTGTGATCACCAGTTTGTACGGATAACGCTTTGGGAGGGGGGGGGGGGGGGGGGGGAGAGGGGGGGGGGGAGGGGAAAATTCAAACTCATCACGTTCACAACACTTTCTAGTGTCCTGGTGGTTCTTGAAGGTCCTGGTTTCTTTTTTTTTTTTTTTTTTTTTTGCACACTATCAGTATCCATAAACATGACCTTCCACATGTCAATCAATTTCAATCAGGAAGATGACCTGCAGGTATAGTATTAAACTACTGCATGAATGCTCACTGGGGTGCAATGAATGACTGAATGGCCTTGAAAAAGTAAGTCACTATGGCAAATGAGTGCTCCTTTCTCATCCACTGCATGACTGCTACTACACTAACCTTAAAAGCAAATACTGAGTCTCGCCCTATTGAATGTGCTCAACCACAGGCAACAATGAGTAACAGCTATTGTATGACATGGAGTTGAAATAAGGAAGTTCTCGCACTGCACCCTGTACATGTAAACAGAATATGTAAAAATACTAGGATGGGACAAGTAGTCAGCCATGGTGTTGATGAAGGAAACATTTACCTGAAACAATATAGGAAAATTATGGAAAACCTGTCAGGATAACCAGAAAGAGCAAACTCCGTCCTCCTGGATATGAGTTCAGTGTCTTAACAACTGACTGCCTCTGGTCTCTATTGTACATGTTCCTCAATTTAAACACAATTTGCACCATATATAACTTATAAAATAAAACATAGCTTTTTGCTTCATTGCTGCTCACTCTTAAGTACACTTGCTGGTGACTCTTGTACCAAGAACATGTTGCTGTGTCCACTGCACTAACTGCATCTTGAATATGGTAGTAAACTTTAAGCCCTATGCATTTAAAATCAAAAAATATACTTTATTAATAACTGCTTCTATGTATAATCTGCATAACTTCGATCTGGAACTGAAAAAGACTTTGTTAGTATGCTGTGCTACAATGTTTAACAACACAAAAACTGAAACTGCGGCATACTTCTTCTTTCAGTCACAGCATATCTGTGTAGTGTCATTATGACAAAGATATGAACATACATGAGGACACAAAACATTAGGTACTGTTACAATGAAATTCTCATAAGCCACTTACACAGTATGTTTGATGTGTGTACAATATATAACATACAAAGAGAGGTGCAGCTCACTGTAACTTGGCAGAGATGTCTTCCAGAATGTCTTAGGTCAAAGACAGAATCGGAAGACTGCTTTTTATGATTTTGTACATAGAGGATCTACTCATTTGAAGTTGTATATCATGGAAAAAAGAGCTTGTTGTTGTATAAACAGTCCCACTCATATTGTCCAAGATAATGCTGAGATTTCTAGAATCTACTCTTGAAACTGAGCCTTACTTTTTAAAAGTTGTAGCATGTTAGTGTTGTAGATATTATATAATAATTTGATGTGCTGAGACAATAAATAATGTAAGACATGTGGCCTATGAGGCAAATGGCTCCTCAGTAAGCAACGACTGCTACAGCTATTTTGGTCTATGACAGTCTTACTTAATATGTCACAGTTCATGTTACACACTCAAGTGTTCTCTGACAACACCATCAATGATTTAAAGTTATTTGTAATGTAGGTGGGCCCTTACATGAAACTTGTGTTGTACCAGTTGAGACTTGTGTAAGTTCAAAGCCACTAGTGACAAGTACCAAGGGCCACGGAAAGGGATGATATTAAGTGGAAAATAACTGGACTTGGGTGGTCTCGGTTTATTTCTGCCAACCCACAGAAGAATATAATACTCATTCTCAAACAGAAAACAAAAGCATAAATGGTTGTTAGAAAAGATTTGATTGAAGAGACTCCATGTTTAATTTTGTGCAGTTCCACAATAAGACACATTGCCCTGCATAATGAGACACCATTTTGCAACTATTGAAGCAACATTTTTCATTAGAAACCTCTTCGAACAATGTGTAACAAAAGATAGATTGTTATGTTTGTACACATGCTCGGAAAACCAGTACCATGCTCATCGCATATCTGTCACAGTTCAGAGCGGTCTTGCTCCTAAATTGTCTGAGGATGATTGTCAGATCATTAAATAGGTTAGGGACTGGTTTTCTGAGATGGCTGGAAGTGAGCTCCTTGAGTTGCAAATGACTCGGCTTGTACAGCATAGAGAATGTGTAGGTTGATGTTGAAAGTAGATAAGAGATGACTTGCTCATAATTCTCCAGCAGATGCTCTCTTGGAATTTGTTTGCCATGCTTAGGAGACAAGGGTGCTGCGTGGAGGCTATTGTGTAAAACTAGCGACATCAATCCAGTACTAGTTGTGTTACATAGTTAGCGCAGTTGAGACCTAAAAGAAACTGTAGCTTACAGTCGAAGCAAATACTTTTAAAGTCATTGATATTAGCTAAAGGAATAGGTGCTACAGTAAAACTGTTTTAGTATTTACTTTATCTGATATGTTAACTTTACATTAGTGACCAAAGAAAAATATATTTTTGCACAAAAGAATGAACACTTTCACTTTCTCTTACGGTTATGATACCCGTGATCCATTCTTAACACCATGGGGACATGGGCTTGTGCATGTGGACAAGTTGGGGTATTACAACATCACATTCAATTTTGTGTAGTTATATATTCTTTCCTCATGCACCAGGACTACAATTATGAAAAAAATCTGTATTTTCAGTTTTCATCAACATAGCAGACAGGAAAGATATAAAAATGTGCACTGTTTAATTGTAGTATGGTTCACATACATTTTGGTTGGGACTATTCTTCTTCATGGCAACATAAAAATTAATCAGGAGGACTTACATAAAGTATACATGACACATTCCATGCTGTTAGTGATACACATTCATAATATAAGGGTTACCAAGAAAGTGGCTGCAATGTAGCAAGGATAAACTTTACACCAAACTTGTAGTGACAAAAATAGTAATGGTTTTAAATTAAATCTCCACTTGTGATCTTCACTATTTGAAAAATCCATGGTAGGATGTGTATGATGATACTCGAATTAGTTTTGTTGATGGACAGCACAACACTATATATCAAGGAGGGCAAATCTAGATATGTGATGCACTGAAAGGATTCTTTCATTTTTGTAAAGCCTTCATAATCATGTTGGCTCATATCTCAGTTTGTCTTGTAGGCTGTATCACACAGCTTGGGAATATAACTTGACCTCGTGGAACAACTCACAGACAGTCAAGCAGCAATAAGTTTCTAGAGGTCATGTACTAACATTTATTTCTCTTCCATCTTGGGAAGGCAACCAATGAGGGCTAAATTAACTGGCTCAGCTCACCTAATACAAAACTCCATTTAATGTCACGCTACCATCCAATATGACAGTGCATCATTTCCACATGCCAACTGTAATCCTGTATAGTACTTCAATTTCAATCCCTTGGCTTTTCATCTTTCACAATTTTTTTTCAATTTCACAAATATCACATAGAGCACCTCAAAGACACTGTTGCTTCAAAATCATTCCAGCTTACAAGCAATCATTTCAAAATTACTATTCTGGCTGACCCATACATCAACAATGGTTTTTAGTAACAGCATAAATGTGCTACCAGTCCAAATATATGCATGTAATTATTCTTCAACAGTGTTGCCATCACTTTTTTTACCATTCTTACAGAGTAACACAATAAAAATATACAAAAAATCCTTAGAATATTTTAAGTATAAAAATATAAATGATTATATTATGACCAGCAGCCTGCACTGATTAATTAAACAATAGTTTTAAAATCACACTGCAATCAAAATATTGAAGTTTTTTGTTTCTTCGTACATTCACAGCTTTTCTGTGGACAGAGAAGATTCCAGTTACTTAACACACACATACACACACAAACACCAAGAAAAAAACTGTTTTACTAACAGATTAATATCTCTGTGACATAAATAAAATTAATGTTAGATTTTAACAACACCTAACATGGCATATACAAACAACTTATGATACCTGCCAAGGTTAATATTACACACAACTTTAACTTGGTCAACTGCAGAAGGAGAATGTACAAGAGAAGGAAGCAGTCTCTATCCCACACTTGTATTGCAATGGGGAGACGAGTGTGCAGAGAGAAGAATGCTTCTAATTTCAATAAATTACACACACCATTTGTCTGTGATTATCACAATGCAACTGCACACAGTATCCTCTGATAGTGACCTGATGCAAAAATACTTCCAATCCAAAGTCTCTCAACTTTCATCTGTTGGGAACTAGTGAGTACAGGAGCCAAGATAAAATGTGTGCATAGTAAACAGGTCAGCAATATTTTACATGCGTCTAAAACTTCTTCTTATGGTGAAATCTATGGAAGCCAATTCACACACACATGTCAAGAAAATTATGAGAGTACAGAGGTTTCTCCTCCCTCCAAGGCAAATATTATATTCAAGTGTTTATAAGAAGAAATCATTATTGTTGAACTTCAAATGGGTTTTGTTTGTGGAGAGGACAGAACTGTTTGTACAGCATGGATTAAAGTGGTACTACATGATACATTTAGTATATATACAAGCTAAGGACTCAGACTCGGAAAATTGTGCTATCTGAACATACTTAATGGAGCAACTCAAAGCTTCAGCCTACCACAGGCTTCTAGCATTACCTTACAGAGTTGTGGAGAAAACTGAAGCAATTCACAACTTTCAATCAGTCCATGGCACGTGACTTCATATCATAACCAGTAGTGCCATTTACAAGGGCTGCCTGAAAAGTTCTCCACTCACCCATAAATCACAGCACTACTTACATGATTTTTTCCCCCTTACACTGGTGCAAGTGTTAGAAGATGACACGTAAAACTGCAGGTCATCCCAGGTAGCAGTCAACTGTAGGCAGTTGTTTCATGCAGTTGTAGTGCACATGGTGTTGGATATGGTAAAAATCAAGTATCATACAGTGATTAAATTTTTCGTAAAATATGGTTTAACACTGACCAAAAGTCATTTGTAGCTCGTGAATGTGTATTGCAGGTCTTCTCCTTCAATTTCCACTGTGAAGAAATGGGCGGCCAAGATGATCCACATGAAGGATGACCAAAAAGTATAAGCACATCGGAAATCATCAACAAGGTGCATGATATGATTTTGGAAAACCGGCATATAAAGGCATGTGAAAGTGCACATATTCCATGGATATCAAAGGAATGTGTTGGTCACATCTTGCACTAGGAACTAAATGTGAGAACCCTTCGGGCAAGATAGGTGCTGCATGTGCTCACTATGACTCACTAAAACATTTACATGACATGTTCCAAAAAATGCTTGTTGTGTTTTAAGAGAAACAGAAGTGACTTTTTGCATAGGTATGTGACAGTGAATGAAACATAGATTGATTGCTACACACTTGGATCCAACAAACAGTCTATGCAGTGGATAAAAGCTGGTTCTTAAGTTCCAAAGAAGGCAAGGACAGTGCCTTCAGTGGAAAATATCATGGTTCAGTGTTTTGGGATGTGAAAGATTTTTTTTTTTTTTTTTACTGACTAGCTAGTAAAAGGTAAAACCATAACTGGAGAATACTACTCTGCACAATTAAACTGGATGCAAGGATTCATGTAAACTGACCCAGCTTAAAGAAGAAAAATTATCTAGCATGAGGGCAATTCTCCTGTCCATGGAAGTGTCTTTGCAGTGGGGAAATTGAGGGACTTACGCTATGAAGTGCTGAAACATCCATCCCATTTCCTAAACACTTTTCATCCAATCAAGAAGTCATGAAGCAAACAAAATACTTTCGGTCCATTGTGGCTGTAGATGGGTACTTCGCATCACTTCTGGAGGAACACTACAGAGAGGGGATAATGACACTGGAACACCACTGGATGAAATTTACTGATATTAGAGTAGATTAAGTTGAAATATAAAGCTTCTATGGAAGCATGAATTGTTGTTTTCACTACCAGGTTGGGAACTTTACAGTTTGCCCTTGTAGATACACAAGTTTGAGTCCTATTCTGGTATGCTGTTTTAACTTGTCACACATAAATATTGCTCACAAGAGTAGAAAAATATTGTCTCCAGAATCTATTTTTCTTTGAAATACAGAAAATTATTGGCAGAAATACTGAAGATATGTGAATGGCTGTTATCACTGTGGCGCAAACTGTGTATGTTCCTTATGATGGCAACCTAATGTGCTCATATACAGGGCTATTACAAATGATTGAAGCGATTTCATAAATTCACTGTAGCTCCATTCATCGACATATGGTCACGACACACTACAGATACGTAGAAAAACTCATAAAGTTTTGTTCGGCTGAAGCCGCACTTCAGGTTTCTGCCGCCAGAGCGCTCAAGAGCGCAGTGAGACAAAATGGCGACAGGAGCCGAGAAAGCGTATGTCGTGCTTGAAATGCACTCACATCAGTCAGTCATAACAGTGCAACGACACTTCAGGCCGAAGTTCAACAAAGATCCACAAACTGCTAACTCCATTCAGTGATGGTATGCGTAGTTTAAAGCTTCTGGATGCCTCTGTAAGGGGAAATCAACGGGTCGGCCTGCAGTGAGCGAAGAAACGGTTCAACGCGTGCGGGCAAGTTTCACACGTAGCCCGCGGAAGTTGATGAATAAAGCAAGCAGGGAGCTAAATGTACCACAGCTGACAGTTTGGAAAATCGTACGGAAAAGGCTAAAGCAGAAGTCTTACCGTTTACAATTGCTACAAGCCCTGACACCCGATGACAAAGTCAAACGCTTTGAATTTTCGGCGCGGTTGCAACAGCTCATGGAAGAGGATGCGTTCAGTGCGAAACTTGTTTTCAGTGATGAAGCAACATTTTTTCTTAATGGTGAAGTAAACAGACACAATGTGCGAATCTGGGCGGTAGAGAATTGTCACACATTCGTGCAGCAAATTCGCAATTCACCAAAAGTTAACGTGTTTTGTGCAATCTCATGGTTTAAAGTTTACGGCCCCTTTTTCTTGTGCGAAAAAAACGTTACAGGACACGTGTACCTGGACATGCTCGAAAATTGACTCATGCCACAACTGGAGACCGACAGCACCGACTTCATCTTTCAACAGGATGGTGCTCCACCGCACTTCCATCATGATGTTCGGCATTTCTTAAACAGGAGACTGGAAAACCGATGGATCAGTCGTGGTGGAGATCATGATCAGCAATTCATGTCATGGCCTCCACGCTCTCCTGACTTAATGCCATGTGAATTCTTTCTGTGAGGTTATGTGAAAGATTCAGTGTTTAAACCTCCTCTACCAAGAAACGTGCCAGAACTGCGAGCTCGCATCAACGATGCTTTCGAACTCATTGATGGGGACATGCTCCGCTGAGTGTGGGAGGAACTTGATTATCGGCTTGATGTCTGCCGAATCACTAAAGGGGCACATATCAAACATTTGTGAATGCCTAAAAAAACTTTTTGAGTTTTTGTATGTGTGTGCAAAGCATTGTGAAAATATCTCAAATAATAAAGTTATTGTAGAGCTGTGAAATCGCTTCAATCATTTGTAATAACCCTGTATTATGATTTGCCACCATGCTCCAGCTGTTCCCCTGAGAATTTTTTGTATATGATGCACGAGATAGGGAGATTACATAGAAAACTGAACAACACCTTTGATTTTTGTCGGAATCTTTTAAGAATAAAAATACTCTAGAAACCCTGAGGACAAATTGTGTATGTACCATAAAGCCTCCTGCTTTGAGTTGGTATGCTTTGCTCTTAATTCAGGCTCCATCAGTGCACCAGTCCCAGCCCTATGCTTCATTTGTGTTGCTGACTGACGAACAGACCTGCTGGCTGCGCCTGTAGGTAATGCATTGTTTTTGTCTCTTATTTCTTTCTTCTCTTCCTTAACTATTCATAAAAGGACAAGTAGTAAAATTGGCAATCACACATCTCATTTCATGGTACTTCATGCAGGATTCCTTGACAATGATCAGACATAGAAGACTATCAATCTGAAGTCTCCTTACCATCATAGTTTTTCTACATTTCCTAAATATATTGCACTTTAGAGATTATAACAGTGGAAATCAGTGTTACAAAATAAACGTCAAACTAACAGAAAATACTGCACGACTGTCAACTTATCAATTATACACCTTATATTTCTTCAAACATTGCATGCAGTGAATAACGCAATGCAGGAACTGCTACTAAAACAGGAAATGTAAATAAAAGAGTATGTGCTTTAATAGAAAGGGAAATTATGAGAAGAGTATGCTATATACAGGGTGTAAATTTTAAGTTGACAAACCAGAATAACTCGAAAAATAAGCTTCACAAGAAAAAATGTGTAGAATCCCAAGTAGATTATTTTCGAGGGGGACATCTGCTGGTGCTAAAATTAGCCCGCCACCCCAGCCTCCTGGGGATGGGGCGGGAGGCAACTTTAATGGTTACAGATAAATAAAAAATACTTATTTACTTCATAAATTTTGATTCGCTAAAACTAAAACTCTCCCTCCCTCCCCATAGGGTGGGTCAACATTTGTAAAACTCTTAATTTCTCTCTCTCAAACCCCACCCTATGGGGAGAGAGGCAGAGTTTTAGTTTTAGCAAATGAAAATTTATGAAGTAAATAAGTATTTTTTATTTATCCGTAACCATTTTCCATGCAAAAATGAGAACATGGATTTTCTTGAATTACAGCGCCAACTACCAAGACTCAAAACAAATATTTAAGATAAAATGTATGTAGTTTTTTATGTAGAATCTGATTCGGCAATAAAAAAATGGGTGTTCCCATTTTAAATTTTAAAGTTGCCTCCCGCCCCACTCCCTGGGGGCTGGGGCGGTGAGCTAATTTTAGCAGCAGCAGATGTCCCCCTCAAAAATAATCAACTTTGGATTCTACAAATTTTTTCATGTGAAGCTTATTTTTTGAGTTATTCTGGTTTGTCAACTTAAAATTTACACCCTGTAAATGACTGACTTGAGTTTTTAAATTTATTCACTGTCTCTTGAGAAGACGAGCACATACGGATGGTAACAGGGAAGGCAAATGGTCATCTTCGGTTCATTGGAAGAAATTAGGGAAGTACAGTTCAGCAATAAAAGACTCTGTGTATAGAACATCAGTACGACCAATTCCTGAGCATTGCTCAAGTGTTTTGGAACCCCAACAGGTTGGATTGAAGCAATTCAGAGACAGGCTGTTAGACTTGTCACCAATAGGTTCAGTCATCACTCAAATATTATGGAGGTGCTTCATGAACCAACATTTCAGCTGACTGCAAAACAATTCAGTTGCCACCAACATATGTTTCATGTAAGGACCATAAAGAGAAAATATAAGAAATTAGGTCTCATATGGAAACATATAGAAGTCATTTTCCTCTTGCTCTATTTAGGACAGGAAGGGAAATGATTAGCAATTGTACAAGATACCCTCTACCATGCACAGTATGGTGGCTTGCGGTCTGTAAATGTAGACGATGACTACATACTCCCACAGAACAAATCTGAACAGTAATGTTCACCATAAAACATACACATTGTGATAGCCAGCTACAAGAACATAGGAGATGGGGAGGTAGAATGCAGAATAAGGATGAATTTTCAAGTTAATTAGCTGCAGTGAGGAACAGAAGACTCATCCTTATCAATTTATATTGAAATAAAGTTTGCATTCTATTTGTCAGTCACTGCAGCCAGCACAGCTACATTTAAAAATTGTTGAAATAAAGCACTATACAAAATACAATGTAGCTGTTCTGTTAAAATGGTAACTCATAAGAATATGTTAAAGGAAGTCTGAAGAATGGTCCTTACCTTCACCCATTGCTTACGTGGCATTTATTGATGCAATTCTTCTCCACTGATGCTCTCTGCATATTGCATGCCATTTTAATTATATGTTATATTCTGATACCATTCTTAAGACATTTCAAAGAAACAGTAGCAAAGTTTGAAAGACTGCTAATCCATTTACATTAATCTTTGCCATATTTATTTACTTATCTGCAGCTTTAGTACAGTCTCAATTTTTTTATATGCTTACTCATTGTGTACACTGATGAGCAGTTGAGAAAATAATTTTTGAAGAGAGGCCTCCTGTCAGCACAGCAAACAGAATAGTTCAACATGTTTCATGACTATGATATCAGCAGACCTTATATTGGATGTTGGAATGACAGTCAATTGCACTGTGTATGTTACATGCTTTATCAGTAAATTTGATCACAGTCAGATTGTGGATGCCTGATGCATGTGGGTCATGCAGTCACTGGACTTTCCACATGCCACCATATGAAAGGTGTATTACTAATGCCTCGATTCTGGGAATACTGTCACTGCCGGTGTCACCTGCACTTAGAAACATGTAGGTGACAGAACTTTCTGTTGACTATTTTGGTTTGTAGCAATGATCAGATAAACTACAATGTATCAATTCACTCACTAATTCACTGCTGGAATAACAGCTCAGCAGTCATACCATCTAAAACCATCTCCTTGCTATAAAGTACACAAATGACCACTGCATGTGGATCTCTCTACACCAAGTCCAGAAGTAAACATGAGGAAATGTTATAGGACGAATGAGTTTCAGTACACATTTGTACATTCTGATGGGGCAGGACAAACATACACTGAAGCTACATGAGATAATGTCTTCCACTTGCCAACATGCAACGTTTAAGTAGATAGTGGAGATATTTTCATGTGTGGGATGTTTGCGTTGGTTGAACTCGAGTTCCTGATACAACTTCCATCATCTCTAAATGGGGTGAATGATATGGGAATCTACTGTCCAATAACATGCATTCATTTCTTTGCCAACAGGACCCTAACAAGTGGCTTATCTTCTGCAAGACAATGCACAATGCCATCAATCCCAAATTGTGTCCCAATGGTTTAAGGATCTCTTGATAAGCATAAGAGGGCTCATGAGGCTTTCACCTGACTTCAATCCCATTGACATCATCTGGCACACTATTGAGTGAAATGTGTATCTATGTTAATGCACAGTGTCTGTTTTTTAGACATGTCCGAAAGAACAGACACCACGTGGAATTTGCAGCTGTGATACATATTATGTAAATTGAAGAATCTGTGATGACAAACAAAAATGTGTGCCGGTCCAGAATTCAAACTGGGATCTGCTGCTTACTAGGCAGTTACGTTAACAACTGCACCACTTTAACACAGTGTTTATCACAATTGCACAAACTAGCTTGGCATGCCTCTCAGCCAACCCACATTCCCACTGGGGGCCATCTATCCACAGTCCTCATCCGTGTCCTCCAAGCTTGCTATTTTGAGATTTCCGCAGGAGGTCCACTATAGTTGTATATCTCAACTGAAGGTAGTGGATTCATTCCCCACAGATGTGAATCAATTATATGGATGCATGGTGTCTGTTTTTTGGACTTGCATAACTATGTCCAACCTCCTGTGGCAATGTCAAAGTAGCGAGCATGGAGAATGTGGAAGGGGACTGCAGATAGGTGGTGCTAGGTGGTAATGTGCGTCGGCTGAGAGGCATGCCAAAATAGAGCCATTGTGATAAACACTGTGCCCAGATCCCACAGTGGTTAACATGTTTGTCTAGTAAACAGGAGATCCCAGGTTCGAATCCCGGTCTGACACACATTTTCACCTGGCACCACTGATTCTGCATTAAGTCTTGATGCAGCTGACAGCAATAGTTCTATTCCTTTCTTTTCTCCCCTTCCTCTCCCCACTTTCAATTTACATAATAAGAAATTTGTAAAATTTGGACACTGAACAATCTCTGTGACTTACTGAAAGCAGTTGAACATTCATGGATCAGAATGATACCCAAACACTTCCAGTGTCTTGTGGATTCTATGACTGGCAACTGCTGTTATCATGAAGGAAAAAGAGGATGGTGAATGCTACTGTGTAGGTCTATTTAATTCACCTGACCATGAGTGTCTATGAATAAGAAAGCAGATAAAAATAATAACTCCAGACACAAATGATGCACAGAATACTTTATGATTTAATGAAAGCGGTGGTGGATGAGGGGGGGGGGGGGAGAGAGACAGAGAGGGGGGGGGGGGGGAGAGAAGAAGAAGAAGAAGAAGGGGACATGGTCCACAGAATTTGAACTATAGAATTTTCTTTTGTAATCTGATGGAGGAAAGCAGGAAAGCAATTTACAGGTAAACTGAAGTGTATCAAACTTTAAATACAACTGCTTATCATCCCTTATATGTACAAATTAACTACGATTTTCACAAACCCCTCCATCAAGAACATGTACACATATTCAATACTATTTTATGTGCTTTTTCTTGTAACATGCAATATCTATAATGTTTTACATAAATTTTTCACACACGGCAGGCACAATGATTTAAAACGCAATCATAAATGACTTCTTTCTGCAGTCAGTACGGATAACCAATATTTCTGCCTAAGTCAAAATGAACTTCATAAACTAAATTTCATACCTAAAAAAGGAAAAAATATAAACATACAATAAAGGCTCAAGAGATTTTCTTTTGTAGGCCCCAGCCTGCTGGAAGACCTGTAAGGATGTGAAATGTATTAATGTAAAAACATATTTGATAAATGACAGCTCTCCTTCTAGATACAGGAAATATCAAAAGAAAATACCTGTTAATAAGTTTCTTTCTGGCCAGAAATATTGTTTTCTGCTCTGCAAAACCTGATGGCCAAAACATTTTCAGCCTGGTCACAGTCACAAAGTAGTAAGTGAAGATTTATAGCCTCACAAATGCACTACTGTGGATTTGTTACTGTAATTCATTTTCCAGAATGCAACAGGCTGATAGATCGCAGGTCAGATGGAGCTAGGAATATCATTTGAATAGTGTATCAGTACCTCAAAAAATTTGGTACAGATTTTATCATTTGTATTTTACTTCATTGAGAAATATGTTACATGTATCTACACACTCCTCTAGACATTAATTTTTATGTAAAACACATTTGTATAATTTGTGGTATAAGCTTGGCAATGGTAGCTACAAATAATATAAGAAATACATTAATTAAGTCATTGAAAAAATTAAAAACATTAAAAATTAGCATTTCTTTCTGAGAAAGAAATATGGTTTGTTGGGGAAAAGCAAAATAATGCATAGTGGAAACTACTCATACATTGCATTATATAACAAGAGCATAACCACACTTTCAAATAACAAGAAACTACAAAATGCTTTTCAGTAATGAACATAATACTTACTGCATCCAGAGTGCATAGAATTTTAATTTTTAGTGGATACTACAATATACAGGGTGAAATTTTATGAAAAACCATATTAAACACTGAACTTCTTTAAATAATAATTCTTTTGCAGCACTATGGTCAAAAATATGGTTGATCTCTATTTGCTACCCTAGTGTCAGTGAACAAAAACCAATTAACATGGAAATGGCATATAAAACACATTTTAGTGTCTGCAAGAAATGTGAATGAAATTGAAAAGACAATCTGAAACATTTTGTAATAATTATGTCCCTCATAAGTGATGATAAGAAGGTACAGTACACTCATATTTAAGTTCACAAAGAAACTGAAACTTTCCCAGATCTCTCCACTCTTTAAAATAGATTCAGCCCGTGAAGTTGCTTTATACAGAAAACACAATGGGAAATAAGTTATGAGATGATATAACATCATTGAAACTTCTGATAAGACAAACTATATAAAACAAAAATAACTTGCTTAACATTACATACTGCATGGATTTGTTGTGGTTTAATATTCACTGTGCTTTTATGTTTCTCTGGCTCTTAGCTTGCCATGTTGTGCCTGCTTCTCACATACCATTACATCACAGAATGCAGATTCAACAGACTGATGACCTCAGCAGTTTTGTCCCTTAGAATTCACACAAACGCGCAGATTTAACAGTTTATTTTAGCTACAGATGTACACAAATGCATCTGCACAAAAACCTGTTAGGCTCTAATGGGATGAAACATTTCTCCCCCAAAATAGCCTTAACTTTAATCTGTATGTGCAGAAAAAAACATCACGATGATACAGCAAACTATCATGATTACATATTTTTTAACCAGTTTGCATTGCAATCGCAAGGAATTAACAACTGTATATCTAAACAACATTTAAAGAGTGTGAAAAAAATGATAGATTATTTGTGGCTTAAATAAATTAAGCCTATCAAGTGAGAAGAGATGCTACACTTAATTATGCAGCATTAGTGAATTCTTTCATAATACTTGACAGTATATCCTTCATGTACAGTTTACTGTAAATGAAGTTTATCTAAGGCAAGTAAGCTAAGCCACAACCATTTCCATGCACACCAACATGTACAAAATTGCTTTGCCAGAACCGAGTGCTGGAGCAGGTTCTTTTCAAAAGGCTTCCTCACTGCTAGTTAGGTGTTAGGTTGCTACTTTATGGGTGACACTAATAATGAAGTCATTTATGACACACGATGGCTGCCATACAAGTAGTTAAGAGTGAGGAAAAAGGTAAGAATATGTGACACAGATATGTTTATTTAAAGCTAATTTATATGAAGGTAAACTTGTACAGCACTATTCTTTTCTTTCTGCAGTGCATCAGTTAAATTTTGAAAATTATTGAGAAAACCAAGACCAATACACAACATTTAACGCCTGTAGGAAAGGGAAAATGAATAAAAGGGCATGTCACTATGTGATTCCTTAAAGTTCATATACTCTCTGATAATGAAGCAGCCATTGCTCTTTGCAGTGACATTATAAACTGTCATTATTCTGGTCTTTGTTCCAAACACTGGCATAGTGATTACCTATTTTTTAAATATATTTCTGCATAGCATTGTCAGCTTTTGCAATTTCTAGCTAGCAATTTTTCAGTAACATAACAAAGGCTGTCTAATTAAATCAATTAAATTACTCCCATCAAAGATTTTACATTATTAACTTAGGTAATGGTTAAACCATACTGCAAATAAGAAGGGATAGTTAAAAATCTTGTTAGTAACTTGCAAGATCTCCCTTAATTTTGTACTCATTCATCATCTGCAGGCTGGTCCTATATGTAATGTATTTTCTCCTTACTAAATCTTTTCTTGCAAACAGGTTTCACAAAAATTGGCCATGTGAAATACCCATCAAACAAAATCTATTTATCTAACTTCCTGCATCACAAAATGTTAACGTTCCTAACATAAATCATTAATACAATTGCCTACACTATTCACATCTCAAAATAACAAATTAGTGTCACTTGTTGAGGGGTGGTATATCTGACCTATACCTGAGACAGTACAGCCATCTAGTCACACTAAAAAATGGAAGAGTTTGTTGGCTTGAATAACCTAGATATCTTTCTTCAAGATAAAATGTTTCTCAGTCACTAAAGAGATATTGCTTTCTGCTGCAATTGTTGAGATACTCAGGTTCCGGTTCTGTAAATTTTGAGTAGGGTGTGTGTAGTCTTTAGTTTTAAAAATCACCGTTCATCTTAGCAATGCAGCCTTGTTGCACACATTAAACCAGTAAATGACAACATTATGAAAAAGACAATTGCTACTCACCATACAGCAGAGATGCTGAGTCACAGATGGACACAACAAGAAGGTTGTCAGACAAAGTTTTCAGCCAAACACAACATCAGAATTAGACAACACACACACGCACGCGCACACACACACACACACACACACACACACACACACACACACACAACACACTTACACAAATGCAACTCACATATACAGCATGTGTGTGAGTTGCATTTGCATTGAACAAAGTTTTTGACCAAACAGGCCTTCATCAGAATTAGTGTGTACAGTGTGGTGCACGAAATGTGTTACCATTTTGTTTTTGAATATAAACTTTGTTGTCAATACAATCTAAAAGGAACATATACTACAATGAAGAGCCATTGATGGAGATTTGTTCTAACTCAACACATGCTCAATATGTCCACCATTTTGTTTCCTAACTTCCTTCAAACAAACACAGAAGTTAGTGATTACCCTACGGCACATGTCTTCCGTAATTTCACTGCAAGCTTGAAGAATAAGTCTTCTGAGCTCCATTATATCATGTGGACATTTCGGGAAAATTTTTTCCTGTAGGTACCCCCAAAGAAAAAAGTCACATGAATTGAGGTCTGGACTATTGGGGGCCCAATTTTGTCCATCACTGAAGCAACCTGGAAACCTGAGTGAAATGATCTGCATGTCAAAATGCTAATGTAAAAACTCCAACACAGTGTTTGCAGTATGTAGCCTTGCTCCATCTTGCATGAACCACTGCATGTTGAAGGGCAAGGCAGTAGCAAGAAGCTATGGAATGAAGTTATTGCAAAGCATGCTCAAATAATGCTCGCTGTTCACAGTTTCTTCAAAGAAAAAGAGTCCAATAAGTCCGTGGCTGGAAATTTCTGCCCACACTGTTGTTCATGAAACACAGTGGCCCAAAAGTGTACATTTTGTTTGTTAACCACACCATCTAAATGAAAATGCGCCTCGTCTGAAAACCAAACGTTGTTGAGAGTTTCTTCCCTATCCTCCGCCCACTGAGCAAACAGTAGTCTCTGCTGCTTGTGTTCTTCAGTGAGCTTCTGTGCACAGGTCATCTAGTATGGGTACATATGAAGGTCACCTTTAATAATGTGTTGAATGGAGCATCTGGATATTCCCAGTTGCACTGCTGCCTTTCTACATGATTTCCCGGGACTTCTCTGTACAGCAACTCGTACCGCTTCAATATTCTCCAGCGAACAAACAGGCTTAGGCCGAGGTCGCTTCACTTCCAATGCTGTTCCTTCCTGTACAAATTTATCATACAACCTGTGGATGGTCTTCTTGCAAGGGACCCACCGTGTGTTAAACTGTTGTCGAAAACGCCTCTGAGTCACAACAAGGCTTTTCGTTTCATGAAAAAGTAACACAATTGCCGATCGTTGCTGTGTCGTCAGTCTTCCATTGTCAGCCATTGCTGCTTAGTAGCCTCCTAGCGGCAGTATCATGAATTACACATCATTTTGTAACTCATTTGTTTTTCCAAGCTCTGCTGGTACTGCTGTAGAGATCCCAGTGGGTTATCTAATGTGTGTCATAAATTGTGAAAGAAACAATTGGTAACACATTTCGTGCACCACCCTGTATGTTGTCTAATTCTGAGGAAGGCCTGTTTGGCTGGATGCTTTTATCAGCAGCCTTTTTGTTGTGACTATCTGCGACACAGCATCTCCGCTATATGTGAGTAGCCACTACCTTTTTCATAATATTGTCATTATTCCATCCTCAATTTTCCATTGTCTGATTAAGCACTGTAAATGCAACTTATCATTTTAGTTGGAAGCCAATGAAAAAAGAAACTACATAATGTCACCATTCCTCATTACAAGGACTGTACCAATTAAAATCATTTTCCAGTTCATTTCTGGCATAAAATATTTTCTTCATAGTCCATACTAACACTTAATGACAACTGAGCTTTAAGCAGTTTGAAATATTCTAAGGAAAACCATTCCCATAAGAAAAAATCATTCTCTTTGAGGGTGCAGCTGTCACACATAAGACAAATTTAATGATAGATCTATACAGGAAAACAATTTAAAGAGCCAAATGGAGAATATTTTTTACACACTGAGGAAGGTTTCCCCATTTTCCCAGGAACTTAAAAATGGTGAGCAATGGTACCGATCAGTGCCTTTGACTTTAGTCATTATTTGAGATGCAGGTATTATAACCATTTAAGTGAAAGTAATAGATGCAGAAAAAATAGCCTCTTTGATCATAAATCAAAGTCTAATAAGATTTACCTGATTTTTCAATTACTTTCACATTTTTCTGTTTCAGATTGCCTTTTCATTGCCTGATAATCAAATTCTTACTCACATGATAATATGTCTTTAAAAGTCATGCTTCACAGTTCAGAAGCAATTATATTAATGCAATATGTTCAGTGTTTGGACCCAACTGCAAACTGCAATAACATTCACTAATGTCCTACAAATTATGAACAGTGGTGATAAATCTTTCACAATTAAAAGAAAGAATACACACAAAATTTCACTTATGGACAGAGCACTTCTGCATAATTTACCAAATCAGCCTGTCACTGAATAATTGTGTTAAATTTCCAACTTGAAACACATGACCAGAAAAGTCTGAAATTGAAATAATGGGAGTAAAATAGCAGAAACAAAATAATAGGGGTAATTTCATTTCAGCCAAATATGAAAGAAAATTAATACCAAACATAAACATACAGCTCTGAAGAACAAATCATTTAAAATCCCCTCTAAAAAAGGCACACATGATATATGGTGTAACTTGGAAGTAAAAATTGTATGAATTAGCTTAATTCTAAATTGACATGTAGGCAACTGACTAGACAAATACTGGAAACAGAAGATAAGTTAGGTGTACACAAACACAAAGGGAGAAGAAGGTAGGTGATAGTGTGAAGAATTACTTAAAGACTAAACGGATTGTGAAAACAGATAAACTGACAGATACACAAGATAAAGAAGAAAGTTTGTAACAAGGAGAGTAGGTGTCTACATCTACACACATGTTCTCCAAACCACTATGAAGTGCATGGCAGATTATTCTTCCCATTGTGCCATATATTATGGTTCCTTTCATTCCTCTTGTGTATGGTGTTTGGAAAGAATAACTGTTTAACTGCTTCTATGCATGCTGTAATTAAACTAATCTTGTCCTCAGCATCCCTATGGGAGCAATATGCAGGGGGTGTAGAGTATGACTAGACTATTCACTTAATACTGGTTCTTGAACATTTGTATTACACACTCCAGCACTTGCCTGGCAATATCCCTTTGTGCGGTGTGGCGTCACCAATTGCATAATCAGCAAGTGCTATCATACAGCACAACTGATAGTGATGACTGCCTTGAAAGGGAACTGCAGCCAACAGAACTACACTGCTGTGCATTCTGTGGAGACCAGTCACTCGCTGGATAACATCACATTGTGCAGAGAGCCAATGAACAAGCAGCCCCTCCTCTGTGCCAGTGGCAGCCTATCATGCAGACAGAGTGTTCTCATGTTAATATAACCAGCACTGCTGGGACTCTACAGTCAGTCTACACTCTGCCCACAGTGAGGACAGTGAGTTCACAGAAGTCCACACTTGGAGTCCACACCAAGAAACCACTGAGCTACCTCCTGTGACAGTCATCAGTCAGTGGTACCACTGCCAGTACAGTGGATGTCTTCGAAGCCATCTCAGAATATAAAGTGGTGTATACAATCTTGCAAGAGGAGCAATCAGACTTGCACTATACGTCAGAATGCAGGCTTTGTTTTTGGAAGCTACCTCTTCCAGGAAGAGATATTTGTGTTCAGCCTATACCAGGGTTCTATGTTCTGTTTGAGTGTTCTAATAAATACAGTAATGGTACCTGGACAGGAAAGCCCCTGGGCCTGATGGCATTCAAAACTGTGTCCTCCAGGAGTTCACATATAGAGCCGTAGGATACCTTACACACATAATGAATGCCATCCTAAAACACCAACACTTCCCTGACATTTGGAAGGCGACCAAGGTCCTGATGTTCAGGAAGCAAGGGAAAGACTACTCCCTCCCACAAAATTACCGACCCATCAGTCTGCTGTGCTCACTCAGCAAGATTGTTGAGAAGGTAATATTAAAACGCATCACTAGGCACTGCATCGCCAATGACACATTAAGACTGGAGCAGTTCAGCTTTAGGGATCACCACTCAACAACACGACAACTCCTCCACATAGTCAAATATATAACACACAGCTACAAAATGAACAAAGCCACAGGGGCCATGTTCCCAAACACTGAAAAAGCTTTCAACCATCTCTGGCACAACAACCTTATACGCAAACTAAGCAAAGCTTGTTTCCCGAACGGACTCGTATGTCTCATACACTCATATCTCATGAACAGATGTTTCAACACTGACGTGCAGGACAAACAATCAACACAACGTGGTATCCAATCTGGAGTACCCCAGGGAAGCATCCTAGGGTCCATCTTGTTCAACCCGTACATTAACGACTTCCCAGAAACACAAAACACAACGTTAGCCATCTACGTGGATGACACAGCCATCCTTGCACAAGATTGGAAACCATTGAACATTAATTCAGGAATACAGATGGCACTCAGAACTGCCGAGCCTCGGTTGGAATGATGGCATATTAAAGTAAACGTCAACAAGTGTGAAGCAGTTCTGTTTACATATAGACCGAAACTACTGCGCAAACATCAACACAGTAACAGATAATATTACATACACGCCCAATACGTTTCCAAGAGAAAGTCAGATATCTCGGTGTCTGGCTGGACCAGAAACTTACATGGGGGGACCTCATCGAATACATTGCCAAAAGAGCACATGTGAGGCTCAAACAACTCTACCCAATGGTCAATAGGTGAAGCACACTGAATAGGAGGGTGTCGAGGACCATATACATGACACTGATTAGACCTCTGATGA
The DNA here is from genome assembly GCF_021461395.2 of Schistocerca americana. Lineage (NCBI taxonomy): Eukaryota > Metazoa > Arthropoda > Insecta > Orthoptera > Acrididae > Schistocerca > Schistocerca americana. The sequence goes on from NC_060122.1 coordinate 330,846,366, forward strand.
CGTATGCAGCTCCCATCTGGGGATATGCAGCTTCTACACAACTGTGCCACCCGCAGATCATATAGAACAAAGTGTTACGAAGCATTAGCAATGCTCCACACTGCACACGCACCATGGATCTTCACAATGAATGCCGCCTTGAAACTACTAGCTAGGGCATTACCACCTATGGCAAGCCAACATACACCAAGAAGCAACAAACGTCAGCAAGCTCCTGCATATCAGCAACGTTGATTGGAAACTACCAGCTGCTATTAGAGCCAACCAACAGGCCACAGCAGGGAAACTGATGAGCTCGCCCAATGATGCACAAACAAATCGCCAACATCACCCTACACTGTGCATCTGATATATGACCTATCGGACACAAAACAATGATAAACCTAACTGTTGCAGGTTGCTGATGCTGATCGAGAGTTCAACACCAGCACCCAGCGGCAGCCTCCGAGCAACACCACCGCACAACGTCAAAGGTATCGACATGCATGATAGCCACTACTAACAAAGCCTACCCTTGCATGACCTATCGCAGGCAGCAAGACATCCGCTACTGCTCTTACCACCCGACCTAATTATTGCAGAGGTTTTTTTTCCACTTGGCTCTTGCCTTCGCCCTTTTTTTCCTCTGCCCTTCAAACTGCTACCCTTCGTTCGACTTCGACTCAATCTATCTCCAGATGAGCATGTATTAATGGTTAACCGTAACCAGATGTACGCAAAAATCACAGTACCCACATCCTGCGACAACTCACTCTAGTGGAAACTAAAACTTATGCAGAGATGGCAGTAGACCTTTTGAGTTGGTCATCATGCCGGTGTGGGCATGGGAGGCCTCCACATCTAAATAAATAAATAAATAAAAAAGGACTGTTTATTTGTGTAGTTTTCTCCAACACTACACTGGTGCAGTTGTATTGTAGTGATAAGTTACTGGACAGATAAACACATCATAACAGTGCTGCAGCCAATTTTGATTTGAAACCTACACATTTTGCAACTCCTCGGTATTGTGGTATGAAGCTTCTGCTTCTCCTGCATTGCTCAGGTAGTGAACATTTTAGTTGACTCTTTTCCAGTGCATTGCATTGATCTGTGGCCATCTACATGACAGTAATTTGCTCCTTGTTGGGCATTAGTTTTGTGTTCCATGCCATGGATCCTTATCGTTTGTGTATTATTCCGAATGCCAAAATCAATGGACTTCTCTGTTCCCATGTTTACTCTGAACCAGTTCCTGCAGACCAAGCTGGACAAGTTGGTAGCTGCTCAGGGTCAACTGCTGCACCACCTGAAGGACGAGTTGCAGCACAACTTAGACGTTCAGTGTCCACCTCCATGCTTCCCCATTCGACCTGGAGTGGGGCAAGTGGACTGCTTGGATTGACACTCTGCTGCTTATGGACCTCATAGTGATGTAGCAAAGCATGCATTTTTCTTGTCAACTGCTGCTGCTCCTGTGTTTCAACTTGTAAAGTGACCTTTTCCAGATAAGCATCAGAGTCAATGCAGTTATACAGACATAATGCAACATCCAAACACATATTTTCAGGAAAACCTTCCTGTGGCTGCAGCAATCCATAAGGTTTTTCATTCATATACGAGGTTATCTCCGTGCAAGGCCTAACCCATGATTGTCAGTTTATATGTGGAAATCTGAACTGCGCCAAGTCTTGCGCAGGTTCTGCGGTCAAAGACATTTTACTTGTTTGTACCCCACACTCATGGTTTTGTAACAACCTCATTCACTTGTGCAACTCCTCATTAACTAACTGTTTATCCAAAGTGCATGCTTTTGAACAAGCTCAAAGCCCTGCACAGACATTTCAATGCAATGATTCTGAGGTGTTTCAGACGACTTTTTAGTGTCCTGCTGTTAACAACTGTCATCAGCCAGATCATCAGTGTCAGCCACCTTGACCTTAGGCCACACCCTTCCTGCAGGTCATCCACCAGCTACACACTGGGCTATGCCTCAGAACCTGGACTCCACTTCATCTGACGGTCGCTCACCACCATGGCCTTGGGCTACACCATGGAACAAGGACTTGCCACATGCCGTCGTCACCTGTCACCGCCAGTCATCTTGCACTCACTGATTCATCCACTACATCAGGCCATCTTGCCCTTTCAGAACGTACAGTGTCTCTTTTTCTACCTGCAGGTTCATGAAGCTGATGTTTGTTCACACAAATTGTGCTGTATTGATCCTTCTGGTGTTTCAGGTAACCCAATGTGTCTATGTGGCTCATCACCTCAGGCTTGGGGAAGTGATTCTTATATTGACAACCTCACAAATAGGCTGTTTCATATTCAATTATGAAGTTCTAATGGTAATACTTGTTCTAATGTAAATTCTGCTACACATACTGTAGATAATGATAAAACTGTTTGTTAAAATGTTAATTTTATTCCAAATAATATTCACTTGTTGCACTGAATTTTGCGAATTTGGACGTTGATGGACATTTTTTTAAATTTTCACACAGATACTAGATCTATTACAAATGTGAATACTGATGCTTTTATTGGTTCTTCACCACTGGTTTCATTAGTTACTCCCAATGTCTCATACAATAACCACAATGTGCCCCTTTGTGGTAATTGTCTTGTACAATCCGTGTGCTAGCACAGTTTCTTGTTGTACGCTCATGAACACCAGCTAACATTTTGGAACCTTGATCTTTTCCAGCATCTGAGTTTCTGTGTCTATGATTTAAGTAACCACGTACAAATCTCAGATGTGGCAAATGGTGGCCTCGTTACTTGAATGGACTGGAGTCACTGACACCAGGGTATTAGCTCTCCTCTCCCTCCACGGGGCCCCTTTGGGATACAATCTGGATGGCCATTCTGGATGCTTCCACTAGCTATCTGTACGTCATGTGGTGGGATAACCAACAGATGCCCCCCCCCCCCCCCCCTACCCCCTCACCCAGATGCATCCGTGAATCTATGTGATGGATGGCCTTCCTTACCCATTTTGTTGGGCTCCCAATGCTCACTTCGTACTGCAGGAATCTCCCTCATCTGATGCAGCTGATTGGATACGCCTCCGCAGTGGCACCTTGGCCAGACCTCCATCTGCGACCAGCCCTGACAAAGGGTCCTAATGCTGCTGTTTTTTGGGTGGACACCTCTTTTCCCATCAGCTTGCCTTCTACTTGCTCTTCTCCTGGGGCCACATCATCGCTGTGAGTGTCTCATGAGCTCAACGGGCTGCACCTTGCCTCCAGGTCTGCAATCTTCTGCTGCGACAATCCTGGTGCTCTCAGCAACCCTCCCCTTCTGTGCAGTGCTCTGTCTGAGCATTTACTGTCACACCAGTGTCGTGAGTAGATTGGTCCGAATGCACCAACCACCCATCTGCCCATGCATCATCTCCTTCGGTTCGTCCCTGTTTGAGAACCATTCTCACTTCCAGGAGCCATTGTCCCACCTTCCAGCAGAGGAGAAAGGGGTGTTCCATTGTTTGGCTGCCCAGAGGCAGCCACCTACTATGACATCAACCAACAACTGGGCACTAGACAGATGTCACCAGCTGCAGTTCCAGACCTCACTAAAGTGCTTTGCTTCTGCTTCCATGAGGGAGAGGGATATTATGTCCTCTTGAGCTCATTGGCAACATCCCTTTGTATGTCACACTATCAGTGGTTGCATAATCAGAAGGTGCAGCCATTCAGCAAGACCAATAGCGACAGTGACCTTAAGAGGGTACTGTAGCTAATAGAGCTACCTTTCCACACATTCAATGTGTGCTTATAACTTGCCAGATAACATCATGTTTCATGGACAGCCAATGAGCAATCCGCTTGTCATTTTGGCTGGTGGCAGCCAATCATGTGCACTGAGCACACTCATCCATGTGATAATATAACAAGCCTTGCCTGGCCTCTACAGTCATTCTACTCTCAACCCACAGTGAGCTCACAGATGTCCAATGTTGGAGTTCATGGCAAGAAGCCAGCGAGCTACCTCATTTGTACTGACTAAAAGTGGAAGTCAGCAGTAGGGAAAGATTTTGTAACTGTGACAATAACTTCATTTGTCATAGCGAACTAAAAAGTTCTGGCTAGGCGTAAGGCTGGCCTGAAATACATCATAATCGTTTGGATGATATCACAGCTCGACACCTTATGCATTCAGCAAAACTACCTACAAAGAACTCATAAAATTACTGGTTGACCAATGATATTTCCTGAGTTCCACATTCATGGTTCCAAGATTGGTCTGATAGGTCTACAAATTGTTAGAACAAAATTAATAATTTGGATGGAAAAAGAGGTAGATGGGCATTCTAGAGACATGATGTTTAATAGTAGACATACCATGAATCTTTGGGTGATACAGATACATAAGACAGTGGTGCCAATTTGGATCATCACAACTGGAAGTAGAAAAAAGTAAAGGAAATAGCAGATATTTTTTCTGTCAGTTTTTTAATGTGTTCAGTAGGATAGTTAAATATTTAACACCTGGTTGGTCATCACAGCTTGGCATACTAGTATTTGTTTTGCAACACATACACCCATTTTTGCTTCCTCATTGGAAGGAAACTGGAAGTTCAAATGAGGTAATGTAAGAGTAGAATTCTTGTAAGATCCAATCACATAAAAAGGTGGATTCCCAATCTAATATCACAGTGGACAAGAAAAGGAGTATGTCAAAAAAACAAGTGTTCATGGTCATTTACTGAAGCCTATTCAGTAAGTTCAATGAGAAAGCTGTAATACATGGAATTAGGTCTCATGATTCTGTTCTTTCAGAGAAATAAAATAATTTTTCCATATTATTGGTATAAGGAGATAATTTATGTCTACAACAGAACCTCAAACACTAAGTTATGTCAGTCTGACGTAATGAAGGCTCATGTTCATAAGGTTACAATATTGGTTAATACCTTCAATCTGACTAGAGATGAACAGTGTGCTTAAAGTTACGTGACTTCTTTATTATCATTATATAGATTTTTCCTAATGTTGTATCTGATTTTTTTTTTCATGTGATATTTCTGAAGATTCATTACCACTGATCACAGTAATTAACTTTATTTACCTTTAAAATTGTTGTTTAAATGTTTCTAAATTAAAGAATGTTCTATTAAATTGCTAATTAGATTTTTTGGGTCCAATATCTGACACAACACTATGTATTTTTTTTAGCACTGAATGAAATACCAAACTTTTCAATACCAAGTTTGTATACCTTAAGTAATTTCTAAATTAATAAAAATATACAAATTTATTATTCACTTAACTATACTTTACCTGTGAAGTAGAGCCATCAGCATGGCTAACGGGCTTTAGTGGGTGAGAACAGGAGGTATTAACAGTTAGTGCAGAACAAATACACATACATGAACAATTGCTAAAATTGTGTGCCTTTCATACTAAAATGTGAAGGAAACTGAAACAGAAACACATTCACAAGTAGACTGGTCTCCAGCAGTTAAAATGATATTAATACCATGACATGAGGTGAGGTCATCCATAAAGAAAACCTAGATGCCTAATATGGAAATTCTTTGGCTCTTGAATCTCACATGGCATATATTTTAGACACAATGGCATTATTAGGTTTATGAAACTATTGGTGTTATCATACATTAATGCATGTAATTGTGTATGTTTTCTTTCAAATATGATGAAAGTTGATATATTTGGCATGTAAGTTCCATGTAAGATGTGTGTATACATATTTATTTATGGATGAACTCGCATATGTGAACTAATGCGAAAGTTTAGTTTTCTAAGTATAGTCAGTGTGTCTTTGAGAAAGAGAGAAAACATAAATTTCTTGTAAAACTGTACGTTTTCACTTAAGTTATGTTTGTTGTCTACAAATTCATGAAATCAGACAAGCAAAGTTTTAAATATCTTACATTATAGCACAGGTTAAAAACATTAAAAATTAGTCTGTTTTTGGTTTCATCTTAATCTTTACAGTGTAAATTCATGAGGAATTAGGGATCCTTGAATGCAGTAAAATTAAATATAGAAAAATGGGACCAAAGTAGAGCATGAAAGTGGAAACAGTTATTCTGAGACCACTGAAACCTTTTGAGAATGAAACAATGAGATATCTCAAGTAACTAAAGTTATTTCTGGTAGTGAATCAATTCAGGTGATTGAAAGAGGTGTATATAAATAATTAATTGTTATATTATGTGGAAATATTGTCAATACATACAATGTTCTAAACACAATAACATTTTACTACCACTACAATCATAATTTAAATTTCTTAAAACTGGAATCACATATAACATTTTATGACAGACAATGGAGTTTAATAAGCACACAAATGTACACACTGCTGGCAAAAATTTGAGGATTGATCTCCCAAAAATTAAGCCCACCACAGACTTCAAGACTTAACCTCAGCCTTGTGTACAACTTTTTTTACCTTGTCTTCACAGCAAAAGGAACATTACTATACATGTACAAATTCCATTACAAAAATTTTAGACTTTAGGTAACGATGAGGTATGTATAAAGGTTGAAAATTGTTTTATTTTTTAATTGTTTTATACTACATGTTTTATTCTATAGTGTTTTTTTATGGTGCTTATTCTAAGAATTTGTTTGAAATTGCAAATCTGAAAGCCTTTAGCCTCTTGATAATACAGGTGTATACATTAATTAAAAATGGAGAGATCTACAAGCTAATTTGGGATAAATACTTTCTGTAAAGGAATAATGTACAATAACATATTGTGTCTGATTAACACACACAAAGTATAAGGTTTTTGTGTTCTAGGATTGGTATAAGTGCTTGTATTAATTATGAACAAATTAGAACTTGTTTATACAGCTTGTTTCAGTTTCCCTTTGAAGAGACTACAGGAACTATAGTCCTAAGTATTTCTTGTATTTATTTACCAATATGTACACCTTGGATAGCCTTAACCTTGGTTATTGCTGAAGAATGTCTAATGCAGTGAACACAGGACATTGTCTCACGTGCAGGCAGCTGGTACTAGCAATAGAGCAGGTCTCATTGGACGTGGACAGGATGAGACATGCCTCAGAGCTGTTTGTCTTTCATGTCGACATACACTTACTAACAGTGCATTTTTATGAGTTTTACAACCTGTTCTACCAACGAAGTCTCGTCTAAAAATATACAGAAACTTAAATCAGGTCAGTCACAGAGTCCAATGGTGTGATATAAGAAATGAGCTGTCATATGCAAAACACACTCCTCAACATTCAAAATAAAGTGAAATCCTGCTCCATGGTTTACTATGAAGCCACACCAGATAATGAATAAATGAGATGCTTCACATAGAAGCATCAGATAAAACTCAGTATCTGAACTTTGTATATAGGAGACTACAGAGCAAAGTAACGCAAAGCAAATGTGACCACAAAATCAGGCATGCCCATTCTATTATATGCAGCAAGTCAAATCCTGCTGCATAGCTTCAGGACCTGAATGGGGCAGAAATTGGTACATCTGCTGTACATGTACAGACACACAAATAATTATAACTTCAGGAAAATTGGTTGATTTATTCAAGAGAAAGAGCTTCACAAACTGAGAAAGTGAATAACACATTGGTCTGGTTCTGCCCCCTACATAAGCAGTTATTTCGCTTGACATTAATTGGCAGAGTTATTGGATGTTCTTCTGAGGGATATCATGTCAAATTCTGTCCAACTGATGGATTATATTGTCAAAATTGCAAGCTGTTTGGAGGGTTCTCCCTGTAATGCCCCAAACACACTCAACTGGGGAGAGATTCAGGGACCTAGATAGGGTTTGGCTAACATGAATACAAGCACTAGAAAGTCTCACCATGTGTGGGTGGGCATTAGTTTGCTGAAATGTAAGACCAGGATGGCTTGCTATGAAGGGAAAAACAGGGCATAGAATAGTGACAGCATACCACTGTGCTGTAAGAGTGCTGCGGGTAACAACCAAAGGGATCCAGTTATAAAATGAAATGGCACCCCACACTATCACTCCCAGTTGTTGAGCCATATGGAGAGTGACAGTCAGGTTGGTATCCCATCGCTGTCCACGGCATCTCCAGATATGTCATTGCTGCACAGCATCTCCAGACATGTCATTGCTGGTCATCAAGGCTCAATTCGAAGTGGAATTCATCACTGAAGACAATCGTACCCCAGTCAATGAGAGTCTAGGGCAAATGAGCCCGAACCCCTGCAAACAGACTTCTTGATGTACAGAGGGCAATGGCAGTTAGTGCAAGGGTCTTCTGTGAGCTGCCCATTAATGGTCCTTATGATCATTGAAGTGCCATTTGCAATTGGGATTAATGATTATGATGAACCTGTGGCTCTGAGTGCTCTCTGACAATTTCTTGGTCCTCACGTTCTGCTGTCCCTCTAGGTCAATGGTTCAAGATGCTTTGTTTGGCCATTGTTCAACCATACCTCCCAAAATCCCTGAATTGTGTCATCACTCCTATTCAAGTGGAGTCTTGCCAATTACTTCACCAGCTTCTTTGAGCTCAACTACACATCCTCTCTCAAATGCTGACATCTACGTATATTGTTCATGTGCCTGTCTGTCAGGCATAGTTACTGTCCAACTGAATACACAAAATGAAATTCACAATGACTTTGTGTCCTGGTATTAACATGTCTCATGTTTAATATCCTTGCCAACTGCATGGTGAAAATGTGCTGCAGCGTCACTCATTCATCCATCGGCCACTGAAGTATACAATTTTCCATGTTCTATCGATATCTGTATGAATATTAATTTGTTACCAATTTACATAAATCCTTCATGGTGCATTGTTTTGTGCCCCTCCCCCCCCCCCCCCCCCCCCCCCCCCCCCTGTTCTTCTTCATAAGTAAATGTGTTACTTACACACACCGTATAGAAATCAATTGCAAGACTCTTTTGTAGCAATATGTAATAATGGAATATGGAAAGATCATAGGTATTGGTGCCCAAATTATTATTCCAATGCTTACGGACACCTTCAATCTTTCAAATTAGTGGTACAAATTTCACCAAGTAGAAAGCATCAAAATCACTAGGTGACAGGAGGCTGATCAGCATATTACCTGCAATATTGAAGGTCTTGGAATACATTTGGTCTGCTTTAAAACTTATAAAACACTGTGACACAGCCACTGCATTAACTAAAGTGACTGACAACATCAAACATGCCATGTAAAGGAGTGAAGAGACCATTTTGACAGAGTTTATTTCACTACATTATTAATGGAAAAGAAATAGCTGAATTCCTCAACAGTGCAATACTTTGATACAACAGATATCTTAAAAACTGATATTAATGAGTGATATCCACTTTTATCAACGCACCAGTCCAAAAAACATTACTTATACCATATCAAGCATGAATGTTGAACTTCATTCAGAATCACAGTGGGCAGAAAACCTGGAGCTTAAACTAAACCCAAAGAAGTCACAGGTTATCCTCCTACTGAAATGAAAGTTGATCCACAACATTTTCATGAAACAGTTCCTCCTATACTCCTTGATGGTGTCCAATTGCCTTATTAAAAATAAAATCTCAGTCTAGTTTTGTATGAGCAACTAACCCGGGATGAACTTATTATCAGAGCATGTAGCAAACCTCTCTCTTGATTACATGCAATCCAAAAGTTTAGAAAAATATTTCTGCCTATGTAAGACAATAACTAGTTGAGACAGTAGTACTATTACATATTTACTACTGTGATGTAGTTCAATATCGCACAAATAGTGAAAACTCAAGACCACTTGAGATAGCCTTGAATGACTTTATAAGATATATACATGTCAGTCCTTCACAAACTCATTTACATTGGACATAACTGGACGTGACCTTCACATGCTCTATTTTGTACGTCAGGTTCTTAGTCGTTCGACTCATTAACACCTCTCCTAAAAAATCAAATACCTATCATTATTTCATAGCTGCAAATGAAGATCTGAAACATCCAGCACCTTGGTCATACCTACGCATAATGGTAAATATTTTCCATCTCCCTTCCCATTTCAGTCATACAACTCTACAACAAATTAACCAGTAACCAATGTATCATTCAATACCGTTCTGTATTTAAAAGGCGATTAAAGCTTCATCTATTACAACTGGCAAGGAATCCCTTTCAGTACATCCCACCTGTTTAACAGTGAACCATTATTCATGTTTCATTGTCAACACTATACATCTTCTCTCAAGCCTAGCTATTTCTATTTTCTTTTTTCATGTCAACTGCTAACCTTGCTCCATTATTTCCCTCTATTTCCCAGTCCAGTAACCTTCTTCTCCGGATTTGATTCTTTATGTACTGCTGTCATGCACTTCTGTTAGTGTGCCACTACTCACTTTAACAAGAATGTCATGAGGAAATTACTTATTACAATTTTAATAAACCACACATTCATTACTGTGTCAATTATTATTGTGTACAGCTCAAGTATTGTGTACACCGTACTGTTAACTAACAAAAGACATTGGTGAGACGTAAAAGAGGGCCTGAAGACACTATTCTTGGCACATGAAATAAATGCATACATAAATAAGTACTGTAATGAACCAAACAGTGCTTATAACCACAGTAACATGTTCTGGGCACATACCACTGCAGTTAATGACTAATGAAAAAAGATTACCCTAAGCCAAAAGCTGCATCACCACTCTGACATGGCAACAATCAGATCCGTGATCGAAGAATGCAGCAGTGCTACCACATCCACATAATCAGTCTTATAACAGCAGAATTTATAACTCCCTGGGGCCAGCAAGTCAGCATCAGACAGCTGATCTACATTATGATGCCCACCTGTGTTGGACACTGCTGTAAAGAGAATGATGCACCTATGACAGTTGCCAGCACTGTCACCAAGCCTTGAACCCTTGACTACTGCCTGACTGCCAAATCTCTTGGCAGCCCTGCACTTTGCACCCATGCGGATCAACTCAGCAGGAACCAAACGCCTCCCCATGTTCTGAGGCTTGAACCAAAGTCCCACCAGCCCTATGCCACTGAAGTCTAATGCAGCCAGTCATAGCTATTGATCATCCGGTGTGGAGTTCAGAGCACTGGATCACCCTACTGTCACTTGACCACCTTCACTGGGATGACAACAATTTCCAGCATCAGCTCTGCTATAGACTCAGTAACACAAGACATGCAAAGAGCTTGATACAGTATCAGTGAACACTTGATATAAATAATGTACAATAAAGGGTATTTGTATCCATGGACTGCCTTCTTCTGCTGCACCCATATTCATCTCCAGTGTAGAATCACTTGCCCTCTACAAGCCATCTTGACACCCCATCACAAGACTTTAGGTTTAAAATATTTACATACAATATACAAACCCCATAAAAAGTGTTATGAACAGTTTGGAGAAGATTCACTAACAATTAAACAAATATGGGATTAGTAATTAGAAAAAATAAATAAAACTGTTAGTCTCTGGAAAACATTGGTTATCATAAGGAAAGAGAAGGGCCTCACAAGTAATTAAGCCTGATAGAGTTTTAAGCAAAGAAGACAGCACAATAAGCTTACTGTTAGTCAAACTTCTGGAGTTAGCACAAATCCTGTGTAGGATACTGTGAAGCAGCAGCTATCACTTAAATAGCTGCGCAGTTAAAACTTAATCCTTAATCAATGGATTAGTTTTCTGTTTGTTAGTTTGCTTGAGAATATTTCAAAGAAAGACATCATTTCCATTAGACAGTTAGTTGAAATGAGTACTTTACTATGCACTGCTGCTGACTTTCGAGTATTTGCTCCTTTTCAAGAGCCCAGATGGATAAGCACACAACATCCTTGTAAATATGTGACAAATATCACATGTCAAGCACAGGAATGCATAGCATGATAGTCAAGGTATACAAACTTGGAATAAGTACCCAGAAATCAGGCATACACAACTGATTGTATTCCAGTGGCATACATTAACAAGTATATGCAGGAAAGTTTAAAACAATTATGGGAACAGCACCAAGCTGTAACCTACACCACAAGAACAACACCAAGCTCTAACCTACAGCCAACAAATAATTCCACTTTGAGGTCAAGTAGCCTTCCAGAAGTGTTAACATAATTTCTTTCAGATGCTTTTTTTTTATTTGAGTTATAAAACAAAGAACAAATATATCTTGTACCTAGTTCAATTCCTCCAATGATTTGGACAGTAATTACAAGCAGCTGACTGTGCATAAAACTTCTCTGTTCACCCAACAGATTAAAAGTATTAGAAATAATCCCACCTATTAAATTCAGTCAGTGGGCAGCCCCAGAGGTCACCATAAACAAATTGAACTATAAGATTATACAATGATTTGAAAGCTGCAGTAAATGCTCAGTCACGTATACTCATACATTCACATCCCACGCAGTGGCAGAAGGAATTGGATCTAAACTGGTGGATGGTGAGATTTTTTTCAAAAATTGATTTGGCTGACATTTACTTCCAACAAGATTTTGTGACATACGTCATTTGTACAGAACAAATACAACAGATTACAATTTTGATCTCCCCACCTTATTTTGGAGATACTCAGAGCAGCTAATTCAAGGCATTACATAGCGTGCACATTACGTTGATGATATCATTACAATAGGATCAGAGTGAGAACAGCATTTAAGAAATCTAGCAATGCTCTTCAAGCAACACTGATGACCTGCAATGTAAATTAGATAAATATAGTTTCCTTCATGCAAACGTGTAACATGATGACAATTATTGAACAATATGAAATACAATCATCATAACTTCTGAACAGTTTGGGTTAGGAGATTCAAACTGCACAATTCACCGTGAAGCATCATGGAAAGTAGCATGTGCATGTGCACGCATCTTGCTGTTATCGGCCATTTGCACATGAAAAGTCATGGTGCAGCTTGCCTGAGCATATAACACTTGTGGAGGCCTACAAAGTGGGCAATAACAGCCCAACTGGGGCTCAAAGGAAGTTTGTGACCAATTTCCAGGTGCACTAATAACCAAGAATTTGATAAGTAAGTTTGAGAGAATGGGTAGTATCCATGAAGACAGTGTTGGCAATGCTGGTCATACAAAAAGGGTGAAAACGCCTGAAAACATCGAGAAGACAAATGCTGTGTTTCAAACCAGCCCCAGAAAAATGATCAGACGTGCTGCACAAAAGGTGGGAATCAACTGGGAGACACTGTGACAAATTGTTGTTGAAAACCTGCAACTCTTCCCATACAAAATTGAAACCCATTAGCCATTAAGCCCCAGGGCCATGGAGCAGTGGTTGTGTTTCACCAACACTGTTGTCCACAGAATTGATGAACAGGACTTTGACGTGAATATGGTTTGGTTTAGTGATGAAGCCCACTTTCATTTGGATGAGTTTGTCAATTGGCAAAACTGACACATTTGGGGGACTGAAAATCCACATTTCATGATCAAAAAGTCTCTTCATCCTCAACAGGTGACTGTGTGGTGTGCACTGTCCAGTTGTAGAATAATCAGTGTGATATTCCTTGATGGCACAGTGATTACCAATGCTATATGAAGGTTTTAGAAAATGATTTCATCCCAGTTATCCAAACTGACACTGATTTCGACAAGATGTGGTTCAAGCAAGACAGAGCTTGACCCAGCTGAAGCAGGAGAGTGTTTGATGTCCTGGAGGAGCACTCTGGGGACTGCATTCTGGCTCTGGGGTACCCAGAGGCCACTAGCATGGGCTTCAATTGGCTGCCGTATTTTCCAGATCTGAACACATGCGACTCCTTTTTGTGGGGCTACATTAAAGATAAGGTGTACAGAATAAAACCATTGCTGAGCTGCAAACAGCAATTCAAGAGGTCATCAGAAGCATTGATGTTCTGACACTTCAGCGGATCATGCAGAATTTCTCTATTTGTCTGCTCCACATCATCGCCAATGATGACATGTGTATCAAACATGTCATAACCTAAGTCCGAATATCTAGGGTGATGTTTACATATTGAATAAAGTTTGTTCATGTCCTAGTTTGAATCAATTTACATTTTTTCATGTAGTTCAAGAATTGTCAGCCTGCACTAAGAAAAAGGAGATTCCTCCCTATGTCTGCACACAGCCTATAGTTCCTATACTGCCTCCAAAAAAATATCAAAGAACAAAAATAATTTCTGGAAAAGTGAATTATCATGCACATTTCCCCTGCAAAACAGTTCATATTGCAAACATACAAATAAAATAAAGGAAAAAAAATCATCAATTTTTTCATTGGTAGCCTGAAAGGTTTTCTTGCATTTAAAGCAGTAACTCACGTCCAACCATTATCAAAACCACTCGTACCCTCTGGGTAAAAAGGTCAAATGCTCTAATGATGCCACCCAGCATAGGACTGGTGGTCTTATTGCAGAAACAAAAAACCAGCAGCTGGAACAGCAAATTGTCTTCACATCTAAAATACACTGTTCAACAGAACATTATGACATCCTACCTAATAGCTGGTATGTCCACCTTTGTCACGGATAACAGCGACAACCCTTCATGACATGGCAGCAGTGGGGCCTTGGTTGGTTGCTGGAGCGAGTTGGCACTGCATCTACACACACCACGTTGAATCACATCCCAGATGTTTTCAACCAGGTTCTGCTCTGGCAAGGGGTGGGGACCAGCACATCAATTGGAACTCACCACTGTGTTCCTCAAACAACTCCATCACATTCCCGGCCACGTGACATGGCACATTATCGTGTTGAAAAATGCCAGTGCCATTGGGAAATATGATTGTCATGAAGGGGTGTCCACTGTCTGCAACCACTGTAACATAGTCCTTGGCCATGCAAGAGCTCCACTGGACCCATGGATGCCCACTTGAATGTTCCCCAGAGTATAATAGAGCCACCAGTGGCTGGTCTCCATCCCACCGTACAGGTGTCATGGACCCATTTCCCTGAAAGATGACACATTCATGCCCTCCCATTGGCATGATGAAGATGGTATCAAGATTCAGCAGACCATGCCACTGCACCAACATCCAGTGCCAATGGCCACATGCCCAATTCAGTCATAGTTGCTGATGTTGTGGTGTTAACACTGGCACATGTGTGGGTCATTGTCTGCAGAGGCCCTTCGTTACAAGTGTTTGGTGCACTGTGTGTTGAGACACACTTGTACTCTGTCCAGCATGAAAGTCTAATGTTAGTTCCACCACAGTTCAATGACTTCCTGTTTTACCGGTCTGCCCAGCCTATTACGTCCAACATCTGTAATGAGGGGTGGCCAGCCAATCCCACAAGGTCTGGATGTGGTTTCACCTTGGTTTTGCCACGTACTGAAGACATTCACCACAGAACTCCACGTACTGAAGACATTCACCACAGAACTCCACATACTGAAGACATACTGCAGAACTCCACAAACACCTACATGTCATGCAGTTTCTGAAATGCTCATGGTGAGTATCTGGTCCATCACAATCCACTTTTGGTCAAACTCTCACAGATCATGGATCTTCCCCAGTCTACACACAAACAGCATGCTCACTGATACCACGCGCACCATGCATGTGACTGACTATCTGTCATTCCTCACCAGGTGATACTGCTAGTGCCTGGATGGGTTTATAGTGACAGCAGGAATTGGCAGTCATAATGTTCTGGCCGATCAGTGCATTATCAGGAACTCAGCCAAACTATCTGCAGTTTGGAAAAGAAACCATAATTTTAATTTACATAGTCAGGAAGTACCATTTATATCTTCATCATACCAAATTCTACCAAATTACTGATCAACAGCTGCTGTTTTCCTGATTCAGCTGCTTGTCATAGCTACAGGCAAAGACAGTGCAATGGGTCTTACAATTTAGCAAACCATCACTACTCACTGTATGCCCACTGCTCAACATACCAATGGTGACATATTGATCTGGTTATCCATGGTCAACAATTATGAATTTGACAAACATTAGGCCACATGTTTCCAAATTGATACTAATATCTTACATGTCCTGGATAAATTCCCAATAATAGACCACAAAGTTACCTAAGCAACATAGCAAGAGCCACGACTTTAAAGGGAGCATTTTGCAGTCCTGAATGGGTGGTCAGAGCATTTACTCCGACAGGCTGGCCCACGTTTCTTGATAGTCTTCTTATTAAGTGAATGCATGATGTCTCTTCTTTCAGTCATGTCCAAAAATACAGACTCCACGCGGAATCTGCAGCTGTTGTATATATTATGTAAGTTGAAGGAGGAGTGGGGAGAAATGAAAGGAAAGAGTAAGAACTACTAATGTTAGGTGCCTCAGGACTTTATGTGGAATCAGTGGCAATGAGTGAAAACGTGTGCTGGATCAGGATAGGAACCCAGGATCTTCTACTTACTAGGCTGTTGCATTAACCACTGTGCCATCCAGACAGAGAGTTCATTACAATTGTGTAGACTATACCAGCATGCCTACCAGTCAACCCACATTCCAACCTAGTGCCACCTATCCTCAGTCCTTGTACATGTCCTTCATTTGAGCTACTTTCGAGGTCAAACGTAATTGTGGATCTGCACTGAAGGCGGTGGATTCATTGCCACTGAGCAGCTGGCCTCAATAGTTCCTTCTTTTTCTTTTTCTTTCCTTTCCTTTGTGCCCTATCCACCTTCAATTTATATAACAAATAACACAGTTGCAGACTCCTCATGGTGTATGTCCAACTTTCAGTGTGGATGCACAATTACATTCAACCTTCTGCGGGAATCTCAAAGTAGCGAGCATGGAGGATGGGGACAGGCACAGCAGGAAGACGGGGACAGGGACAGCAGATAGGTGATGCTAGGTGAGAATGTGGGTTGGCCAGGAGGCATGCCAGGATACTGTGAGCAACAGTAATAAACTCTGTGTTTGGATGGCACATTGGTTCAACCAACTACCGAGTTAGCAGAAGATTCTGGGTTTTGAACCTGCTCCGGCACACATTTTTTCTGCATAAAGTCCGGATGGCAGCTGACATCAATAGTTGCTCCCCTTTCCTTCCCCCCTCAACCTCCCTCTCCCTCTCTCCACCTTTAATTCTTTTCACTGCCTCACAGGTTTAACTCATGTGACAGCATCCAAAACCTCACAACAGAAAGAAATACAAACATAAAAAAAATAAATACAAGAACAAAGAAAACAAACAATGGAAAATCCAGGATGGAATAATGACATTATTATGAAAAGGACAGATTGATACTCACCATATAGCAGAGAGGTTCAGTTGCAGACAAGCACAACAAAATGACTGTCAAACAAGTAAGTTTTTGGCCAAAAAGGTCTTCATCGGAATTAGACAAAACACACACACACACACACACACACACACACACACACACAAACCACAACATGCAACTCAGGCACACATAACCTCTCTCTGACTGCCGAGGCCCAACTACGAGCAGCAGCGTGTGATGAGGTAGTGACAGTAAGGAGGAGGCTGGATTGAGGAGGAAGAGGGATAGCTGAGTAGGGGAGGAGGATGGTAAAGTACTGCTAGTGGGAGCATACAGGGATGAAGTGGGAGAATGAGGCAGCTAGGTGCAATCGGGACGTTAGATGGAAGCAGAGGGAGGGGGAGTGGACAGTAGAAAAGTTGTGAAGTAAAACGAATGTGGGTGTGTTTATGGAACAGAGGCCTGTGTAGTGCTTAATGGGGACGGGAAGGGGATGGGTGGGTAAAGGACAATGACTAAAGAAGATCGAGGCCAGGAGGGTTATGGTAATGTATGATATATCGCAGGGAGAGTTCCCAACTGTGCAGTTCTGAAAAGCTTATGTTGGTAGGAAGGATCCAGGTGGCACAGGCTGTGAAGCAGTCACTGAAATGAAGAACTTAATTTTGAGCAGTGTGTTCAACAACTGGTTGGTCCAGCTGTTTCTTGGCCTCAGTTTGTTGGTGGCCATTCATACTGACAGAAAGCTTGTTGGTTGTCATGCCCATGTAGAATGCTGCACAGAGATTACAGTTTAGCTTGTAGCTCACGTGATTGGCTTCACAGGTAGCCCTGCCATTGATGGGATAGGTGATGCTGGTGCAGACTGGAGTAGGTGGTGATGGGAGGACGTATGGGACAGGTCTCGCATCAAGATCTATTATAGGTATATGAGCCATGAGGCAAGGAGTTGGAAGCAGGGGCTGTGTAGGAATGGACTACGATATTGTATACGTTCGGTGGGCGATGGAGTGCCATTGTGGGAGGGGTGGGACAGATAGTGGTATGACATCCCTCATTTCAGGGGATGACAAGATGCAGTTGAAACCCTCGCAAAGAATGTGATTCAGCTGCGCCTGTACTGGCTGGTAGTGAGTCATGAGGGGAATGCCACTCTCTGGTTGGATGGTGGGACTTTGGGAGATGGTGTGTGACTGGAGAAATAAGGCATGGGAGATCTGTTTTTGAACAAGGTTGGGTGGGTTATTACAGTCTGTGATGGCCTCAGTGGGATCCTTGGTGCATTTTGAGACGGTCTGTTCACCACTACAGATACGGTGGCCATGGATGGCTAGGCTGGATGGACAAGACTTCTTGGTATGGTATAGGTGGAAGTTGTCAAAGTGGAGGAATTGCTGGTCGTTAGTAGGTTTGATATGGATGGAGATTCTGATGTAGCCATCTTTGAGGCAGAGGTCAACATCAAGGAAGATGGCTTGTTTGGTTGAGGAGGACCAGGTGAAGTGGTTGGGGGAAAACATGTTGAGATTCTGGAAGAATGTAGATAGGATGTTCTCACCCTTGATCCAGACCACGAAAACGTAATCGATGAATCTGAACCAGGTGAGGGGTTTTGGATTCTGGCTAGTTAGAAAGTGTTGCTCTATATGGTCCATGAATAGGTTGACATAGGATGATGCCATGCAGGCACCCATTGCCATGTCCAGTTTTATTTGTATGTGATGCCTTCAAAGGAGAAGTAATTGTGGGTGAGGGTATAGTTGGTCATGGTAACTAGGAAGGAGGTTGTAGGTTTGGAACCCATCGAGCACTAGTAAAGGTTGTTCAGTAGCGGAAAGGCCATTCCAGAAACAAAGAATGGTATCCAGGCTCCCCTCAAATCCTTAGGCCCATTCCATAACTCTCCCCAGAGTCCAACTTTCTCCTCACACCTGTCACTCCCCACAATACTACCTTCCATATTTTTTCTAATGCCCATAAACCCAACTGCCCTCTACACCCCACTGTAGCCATTTACTGTATCCCCACAGAAAGAACCTCTGCTCTCATAGACCAATACATTCAGCCTATTACCACACAATTACTTCTCGTTTATCTACTTTCCCTTCTCATCTACAAACAAAGCCAGGGTATGGCATTGGACACCCGCATGTCACCATCCTATGCCAATCTATTCATGGGCCATATAGAGAAATCCTTTCCAACCACCCAGAATCCCAAGCCCTTCACCTGTTCAGGTTCATTGATGACATCCTCATGATCTGGATTGAGGGTGAAGACACCCTGTCCACATTCCTCCAGAACCTCAACACCTTCTCCTCCAACTGCTTCACCTGATCCTCCTCAACCCAACAAGCCACTTTCCTCAGTGTTAACCTCCACATGACAAATGGCTACGTAAGTACCTCCATCCATATCAAACCTACCAACCACTAGCAGTACCTCCACTTTGACAGCTGCCACCCATTCCATACCATAAAGTCCCTTCCATCCAGCCTAGTCATCTGCAGTGATGACCAGTCCCTCTCTAAATATACTAAAGTTCTCACTGAAGCCTTCACAGACTGTAATTACCCACCTAATCTGGTATAAAAACAGATCTCCCATGCCTTATCTCTCCAACCATCCACCACCTCCCAGAGTCCCACTATCTGGCCACAGAGGAGCATTACCCTTGTGATTCAGTATCATGCAAGACTGGAGCAACTAATCACATTCTACACCAGGGTTCGACTACCTCTCGCCATGACCTGAAATGACGACTGTCTTACCCACTATCCATCCCACCCCTCCCACAATGGTATTCCACTGCCCACTGAATCTATACAAAATCCTCAACCATCCATACACAGCCCCTGCTCCCATACCCTTGTCTCATGACTCACATCCCTGTACTAGATCTAACTGCAAGACCTGTCCCATACATCAGCCCAACACCACCCACTCCAGTCACAAATATCACATGTCCCATCAAAGGCAGGGCCACCTCTGAAACCAGTCATCTGATCTACAAGCTAAGCTTCAACCACTGTACAGCATTCTGCATGGTCATGACAAGTAACAAGCTATCTGTCTGCAGGAATGGCCACTGACAAACTGTGGCCAAGAAAAAGCTGGACTACCCAGTTGCTGAACACACTGCCCAACACGAAATTCTTCATTTCAATGACTGTTTCACAGCCTGTGCCACCTAGATCCTTCCTACCAACATCAATTTTTCAGAATAGTGCAGTTGGGAACTCTGTGTTCCTATAACCCTCCTGGCCTCAATCTTCATTAGTCATTGTCCTTTCCCACCTATCCCCTTCCTTGTTCCCATTCCAGCACTGAACAACCCTCTGTTCCAGTAACACACCTAGTCTTTTTACTTCTCTCCTTTTCCACTGCTACCCCCCCGCCCCCCTCCAAACTGCCAAATGGACCTAGCTGCCCTACTCTCTTTCCATCTTATCCCTGTGTGCTCCCACAAATAGCACTTTACCAATGCCCCACCCACACCTACCCCAATATCCCTCCGCACCCCATCTTCCTCCTTCCCAACACCAAGAGTGTTTCTCCTATTATGTGCTGCTGCTCGCAGTCTGGCCTCGGCAGCCGGATACTATGGTCAAGTGTGTGTGTGTGTGTGTGTGTGTGTGTGTGTGTGTGTGTGTGTGTGTGTTGTCTAATTCTGATCAAGACCATTTTGCTAAAAGCTTAGTTGTTTGACAGTCTTTGTGTTGTGTCTATCTGTGACTCGGTGTCTCCATAATGTGGTGAGTAGCAATCATTTTCATAATATTAAGTAAATAAATAAGCAGATAAATAAATAAACAAATAAATACTTTAGATTTCTGAATATTTACATTTACTATGTGATCAAAAGTATCCGGACACCTGGCTGAAAATGACTTACAAGTCTGTGGCAACCTCCATCGGTAATGCTGGAATTCAATATGCTGTTTGCCCACCCTTAGCCTTGATGACAGCTTCCACTCTCGCAGGCACATGCTCAGTCAGGTACTGGAAGGTTTCTTGGGGAATGGCAGCCCATTCTTCATGGAGTAATGCACTCAGGAGAGGTATCAGTGTTGGTCAGTAGGCCTGGCATGAAGTAGGCCTTCCAAAATATCCCAAACATGTTCTATAGGATTCACGTCAGGACTCTGTGCAGGCCAGTCCATTACAGGGTTTTTATTGTTGTGTAACCACTCCACCACAGGCCATGCATTATGAACAGGTGCTTGATCATGTTGAAAGATGCAATCACCATCCCGGATTTGCTTTTCAACAGTGGGAAGCAAGAGGGTGCTTAAAACATCAATGTAGGCCTGTGTTGTGATAGTGCCACACAAAAAACAAGGGGTGCAAGGCTCCTCCATGAAAAGCATGACCACACCACAACACAACCACAAGGCATCGTTTGGCATTTGCCGGTGTGATGTGTGGCTTATGAGCATCCGCTCGACCAAGAAATCCAACTTTTCTCACCTCCCGCCTAACTGCCACAGTACTTGCAGTTGATCCTGATGCAGTTTGGAATTCCTGTGTGATGGTCTGGATAGATGTCTGTCTATTACACGTTACAACCCTCTTCAACTGTCAGCATTCTCTGTCAGTCAACAGACGAGGTCAGCCTGTACGCTTTTGTGCTTTACATGTCCCATCACATTTCCACTTCACTATCATGTCAGAAACAGTGGACAGAGGGATGTTTACAAGTGTGGAAATCTCATGTACAGACATATGACACAAGTGACACCCAATCAACTGACCACGTTCGAAGTCCGTGAGTTCCACGGAGTGCCCCATTCTGCTCTCTCATGATGTCTAATGATTACTGAGGTTACTGATATGAAGTACCTACCAATAGGTGGCAGCACAATACACCTAATATGTTTTTGTGGGTGTCTGCATATTTTTGATCACATAGTGTATATACACAAATTCTTAGACAAATATTAAGAGTAGTCTGGAATACTGTCTCCAACAACTCCAAAACTATGTAATTACTCATTTAAAAATGAATAAATAAAGCAGTTATTTCCAGATGACATTGATTATCATAAGAACAAAATGGCAATAGAAGTAATTAAAAACTGATAGAAGACTGAGCAAAGGAGATTGCACAGTAAACAATGGCACATTTAGATCTCATGTAAAATTTTAGGTTTCACATTTTTTTTGTGAGTAGAGTTATGTAAACCAGTTCTTAACTTAGAGAAACATAACAGCATACAGCATCCATTGGTGCTTGTCTAGTACAGTAATGAGGCATTAAAAATTGGTTTCTGTAATATTAACTGAGATTATAGGAAACTACTTTGTGGATAAATATTATGCACATCTAACCTCATTAAGATTCAGAGATGCAATTTATGGTTGTAAAGACGAAGAAAAATATTTCAAACACTGGTTTTGCTCAAGTAACTGTAATAAATACAGAATGAAATCAACACGACAGACACACCTGCATCAGCAGCTATAAACCAGCAGCTATCATTTAAATAACTGCTTAGTTAATACACAGTCAGTAACACACTTTTCTGTTTGTAACTTCCTGTAAAAAAATTGTCAGTTTTTAAGAAAAAGCAGTAATCTCTCAAATGTAACTGAGACTTCTGTCAGTTAGGGTTTGTCATCACTGTAATAGCTTCAATTGAACAATATCATCACTTGATATATTCCTTAGTGACAGATGAAAAATGTAGCGAATGAAGACTTCATTTAGAGACACATCATTATATCACTGAAAATCATTCATTAAGACTGGTGGAAACACAACCACTGTAGATACACCACTGTTCTTACATAGTATTTTACATCAGAAAGTCTTGTGGAGGATCAACTTACAGTAACAAAGACAAATAATTTATTGATAACAACTGCAAACACACAGATATGGAACTTTATTGGGGTTACAGGATAACATTCAGAGGATACTGCTATACAATACTGTTGATTTTATGTAACAGTGACATTTAATTTGACCATTATTAATCATATGTGAAGGAACAATAATTTTGAGAGCTGAGTGAAGATCATGTTTCATGAAAAAAGACCGAGTAGGTTTTCTTTTTAATCATCAACAATGACAAGCTTCCCACATGACTACCATCGCATTATTAAAATATTTCAAGTTCAATTTTATTTACAACCTCTATGTCACTAATATTCTTCATTTAGGTACATCAGAGGTAAAAATTTTCACATTAAATCTTGTGAGTGACAACATAAGAGTTATCTACACAAGTCACACTTGTGTTGAGATGCACTGGAAGAATTTACAGTAAGTATTGGTGGACATGTAGGAAAAATTCTATTACACTCAACTTGCAAACCTAGCCTCTTTTTAGATCTCTTGGCATTCATTAAAGAAAGAGTACCACAGTTACCTGCAATTCACAAATTTTACATAGATTGCAGGAGAAGACTATAAATATTATAAGAGAAACTGATAAGTGATAACATTTGTACATTTAGTTCTGTTCAAATGCGACAGAATTCATGTCCATGTTACAAATAGCATGAATATAGACTATAATTTTGGAAGTGTATGAATTTCTCAAGATTTGAACATTTACAGCACGTTAAATCTTTGTGCCACACATGGAACTGAACCAAAAGTTCTTAATTTTGTAAACAGTTGCACTATCGATGTATACACCATCCAATTTCACTCCTTTATCTACATTTTTACTGAAATTATTGTTGAATGTTATGTAAAATATATCTCTACTGTCAATATTTTTTTAGAATTTTCCTGCAGAAATCCCAGAGGTAAACAAACACATAATCAGCTACCTTAACAATAAAATAAACACGACATTAACTGAAGAATAGGTTTCAAAAGAAATGAAAACCAGGCTTTAGCATATTGCAGTTAGCTTTCTGTTACATCAAATCATGAAACAATATATGATAGAAGATTTTGCAATTACTTAATGAACCACACGGATTCCATGGGTGATATACAAGATGGATCAACTGGTAAGATTTACAAACAACCCAATAACAACAATGGAAATTCCAACAGAAAGGCAACTGCTCACTTATAGCTCAATGATGTGTGTGACACAGATACATGCAACATGGAAACAGGTTTTATATTAGCTTTCAAGCTCTTGCTCTTTCTATGCACTTCAGCATAAAGAGGGAAAAAATCTCTTTGTATTAGGCATAGATGATAAATCTATAGACTGTGTAACAAGCACGAAGTTTTTAGGGATGAATACTGGCTACAAGAATGTCATCACCATGTTATGCTCTTATGGCTTTATCTACAGTTTGTAACAGACAGTGTCTTGTGGTGATATATGATTCCTACATACACTCAATTTTTACCTATTTGATTCTTTTCTGAGAATAAAAGGCACAAAACATGGACAAATTGCAGAAATGGGCTTTATGAGTAATAACTTGTAGTAGTAGTAGTCAGGCTCATTATGAAGAGAAAAACTGGGCACCCTTACTATACTAGCTGAGTACATTAATCGATCTCTGGCGCATATCAGGAATAACACTGCTAAGTATTCCACAAATAGTTCTATACACAGTCATAGAACAAGTGCCAATATAGTTACATTTACCAAGGAAAAACAAGCAAAAATCTCAAAACAGTATTTTCTATGGAATAAAATTGTGTAATAAACTGCCCATGGAAGTGTTCAAAGCACAATTGTTCAAAAAGGTAACTAAAGCATTCTTCATAACTAGCGCATGATACACAATTAGAAATTACTTGGAGTAACAGGTAATACTGAAAGGGGTGAACAAGAACACCCAAATAAATATATGAACACGGTGAACATGTCAGGACCTAAAATGCCAGTTAATGTGTCCTGACCTAAAGTGCCAGGCAGTATTGTCTTGCTGACCCAGTCGTCCCCCCCCCCCCCCCCCCCCCAAGAAGGAACATGGAGCACACTTGAAAGTTGGTGGCCAAGAATTGGTTGTCCAAACAGGCTGGAGTTATCAAAAGGGGCATAGGAGGATCTTATGGCTCAGAATTCATCAGTGGATGTGCAAATGTGTTCTTATGTTATTAGTTATCAGAAGACATTTGTGTGTTAATCAAGGAAGATTGTATAATAAGGACCAAACAAATGAGGGAAGGATGGAGAGGAAGAGAGAGAGCCTGCTAATGAGTTTCAAATAGAGACAGTAGCAAAGAAGCAATAATAGATATGTCATGACATCGTACCTGCAACATGAAGAGCAGATATCTGGTAAGCAATGAACTTCTTTCCTTTCATCATTTTGTGGGAGTCACCACTGAGAAAAAGTTTTCTAAAGATTTGAAGTTATGTGTAAAGTTTACTGCAAGTTACTAAGTTTTCTCATTCTCAAAGACTGGGTAGTGCACATAGCAGCTATAAATTTTGCAACAAATAGTGTGTAAGCATGGAATAAACATGTTGAAGATTGTATACGCATTTTATTCATTACTTTCAATTGCCTCACATAGCATAAATCAACAAAGAAAAGCATTTTCACAAATATGGTTCAAAAGTCAAAGAGTAAATAGATTTTTCGAAGAGTAAATATTTGTCCCTAATTCTCATAATACTCTTCAAATCAGTAAGTATCTATGCATGATGTGGCAGCTTTCCATATCCTGATCTGAATGTTGTACAATGATATAATTTTGCAAGTAAATACAGTGGTATGTGTGAACACTGTGTGCAAAATGTGTCATGAATACAGTTAGTAGTAAGGAAGCAATAAATTAAAATTTCATGCCTGATAGAAAAATGAACAGGGAAAATGTTGTTGTTGTCTTCAGTCCAGAGACTCATTTGATGCAGCTCTCCATGCTACTGTATCCTGTGCAAGCTTCATCATCTCCCAGTAACTCCTGCACCTACATCCTTCTGAATCTGCTTAGTGTATTCATCTCTTGATCTTCCTCTTCAATTTTTACCCTCCACGCATCCCTCCAACACGAAATTGGTGATCCCTTCATGCCTCAGAATGTGTCCTACCAACTGATCCCTTCTTCTAGTCAAGTTGTGCCACAACACAGAGAAAATGAAGTACAAACCTCCTCTCATCATTACATGGGAGGTGTCAGTGAAAAAAAGTATTGTAAGGGTTTGACAATATGTGTAAAGATTGTTGCAAGTCACTAAGTGCTCTCATTCTCAAACACTGGATTAATAAAATCTGGATATTTGCGTGTCATGGCCTACACTTCTTTTCCATTCCCACCTTTATCCCTTGGATAGACAGGGGTTCTCAGCCCCTCCAGTGATTCATTCCAGAGAGTAAGTGATATAGGTACTAAGTCTGGTTGAAATTTGTCCACTGATTCTGGATGAGATGTGGAATGTACAAATATGCATACATAAATTTTTATAATATGTATAATTTTTCTTTTCTTCTGTGATCTGATATTGATGAAATATAGCCTATATGGTGCCCTTAGCTATGTTGAAATTACCAGAGAAAGCCCACAAAATCTGTCTAGTAGTTTTGGAGATTAGCATTTTCAGACACACAGACAAGAAAGTATCAGTGAAACTGTAAATCATGTCTTTTTTCCAGGACCTGATTTTGATAAACTAAAGCCTATATGGTGCCCCAAATATGATCAAGCTACCTGCAAAGGCCTCATGAAAATTCATCTAGTAGTTTTGGAGATTAGTGTTTTCAAAGATAAGCAGACAGACATGATGGTTTTACAAATTTATTACTAATATTTATAAAGAATAGGCGACATCTCACCTATAAATGACTGATGCATGTCACTCAGAAACATGGAATGGAAAACAGTGTTTACATTAGCTTTCAAGCTTTCGCTCTTCCTCTAGTAGAACAACACACACACACACACACACACACACACACACACACACACACAGCAAGACTAACCTGATTAGCGATATCAGTTGCCTGGGCAGAAGGAGATGGACAGCAGACCGGGAAGGATGCACAAGGCAAGAATAATGGAATAGTGAGGCATGTCTTTTTTCAGATTAGACAACAGCTGCATAATAAGATTAAAGGAGATCAGAGGGAAGACAGAGGTAGAAGGGAGGTGGTAAATGCCCACATCTGTACCCTGTTTCTCTCTCCCCTTTTTCCCTCCCCCTCCCCCTTTTTGAACTCTCCCTTTCTCTCCCCCCCTCTCTGCCCCCATCTTCATCTCCACCTTTCTCTCCTCCACCCTCCCCCCACTGGTCTCTTACATGTTCAACCCTCTTAACTTCTTTTTTCCTGTGTAGCTGTTGAGTCATCTGTCAGAAGACCTGCCTCACACTACCCCCCCCCCCCCCCCCCCCCTCAGCTAGTACATCCTTGCCTACTTCCTTTCCACATCCATTTGCCTAAGCAACTGCTATTAACAATCAACAGTTAGTACTGAGTTTGGTTGTCTGTGGGGTTGTGTGTGTGAATATGTACTCTTCCAATAGAGAAAGAGCAAGAGCTTGAAAGCTAACGTAAATAATATTTTTTTTGTTACCTGCGTCTATGCAACACACTTCAGTCAACTGTAGATTAATAATTATATGTCATTTATTTTTCATATAAATAACACAATAATATTTTTATGCACAAGATGACAAATGAAAGGATTGAGCAACAGCAGATTTCATTTTTAGGCATATAGTTAGGATCTAATGTGATAACATGCTAGATATTGCTTATGTTAGGTGTTTATGATATGATGATGTCAGAATGACCACAACTAGTTTTCTGTATATCTTCCAAACTACTTTCATATACACATTTCTTTGGAGTAAATCATATGTTTTTGACTGGAAGTAGGTAGTAAAATAGCTATTTGCATTTTCTGGGGTACTTTCTGAAGTTGTGAATGGGTGGTCTGAACATTTGCTTGGACATGTAGGCTTCATTTATGAAGCTATGCTTAGTTCACATCATACCTGGTATTTTTATTCAATGATGGAAGCACTGCATGAACGGGATTTGACATTACTCATAGCTTAATTATACTCACTGTTCTACTAATTAGCAACCGTGACATATGTTGCATGACAAGTGGCTGTGTTCCAGTAACACATTACATCAACTAACAATAAAATTCTTGAACATTGCACATTAGATATAAAATTAACAATGTGCTTCTTAGATATTTAAAAGTCATCAGTAGAGCTGGACTTAATGAGAAGCAGATTAAATCAAAAATAAATTTCTCAGTCACAAGCTGTTGTAACCGTGACAGGAACGGTCATTGGGTTGCTGCTAAAGAAAATGCGGCGGGACCGAATAGTAGTGGCCCACGAACAAACAAGTTAGACTTGGGGCCAGGAGCGTATGCAGCCACCGCTTACAGTGAGACTGCTCCAAAGACCTCTAGTGATCATCGAGTTCCATTCTGTCTGACATGGATTCGAAATCCGTGGCGCTCAGTACCAGACAAACTGTGTAATGTTTTGTTCTGTCGGAGCATCTATAACAATATCCATTCAAACTGCTTACGCATGTGCTCAAGCACATCAGCCATAATAGCATACAAATTATTATAGATCTGAACAACAAACATCTATTAAGACATACATTTATTAAGATATACATGTTGAAGGTACCCAAGACCTTGCAATTTTTAATTGTGGCATATTTACACTTGGCGTGATATGTCACTAGTAGCAAAGTAGTTCTCACTATCTGTTCCCATGGAGAATCTATAAACAAAACAACTGCCAACGTTGAAACAAGAGCACCACTGACAGTTTGGCAGTTGGCCAGTGAGCTTGCTAATGGCTATGAAACAAAGTGGGTGACTGTTTTATTCACTACACCAGCCTTGTAGAGAGAAGTGGAGCATCATTCAAATATCTTGCTCTAAAATGAATCAATGCTTGAAGTTCATACTTCTGCATCTGTTTTGGGTGGTAGTACTTGTACTTGATGCTGAGCTGGTTTTGAGGCACAAGCATATGTGGCATTTCTGGATATACATATGCTAGTTTTACCCTGTCAATTGAGATAATAGTAGTTTTATGATTTAGTACAATATCCAGTGATTTAGTACAATATCCAGTGTTTGTTTTCCACTTTTGATCACCTGATGTGAGCTCATGTACACAGCCTGTAGAGATGATCTGACACCGTCTGTATATAACATAGCATACATGCATGTTTGCAGCTCATGATGCATGAAGGTAGGTGCCGTTCCATGTCAGGAGGATTAATGTGGGTGAATGTATGCAATGTCGTTCCTTACATGACAAATTAAATCAAATGGGGTCATGATCCGTTAACTGCACAGATCTCAGATCGATGAATTCACCAGGCACTCAAAATGTTTTGCCACATACAAGCTCCACTGTTGATGAGAATAAGTCTATTTTGTAAGTAATGCAAAGTCCAAGACTGTATGGTAATGCAGTTGTCCTGCTTGTGGTGGGATACATTAATGCAAGCTTTAAAGAATGGTGCCATCATTCAACCACACAACTGCTTGCAAGGTGGTAAATGGTTGTCCTGTGATGAAGAGTACCAGAGAATTCGCCAGGTGGTAAATGGTTGTCCTGTTATGGAGAGTACCAGAGAATTCGCTGAGTTACTTAATAAGTAACTCAGACTCAAATCATTGGCCATGTTCCTCAGTAATGTGCAGTGGACAACTGATGTGAGAAACCCAATTTGAAATGAGGGTAAAGGCTGGTAGATTGTCAGCTGGTATAGAGCTTTTGGCCAATGGATAAATGATCAAGGGCAAGTCATCAGATAACACTGACCATTAGAAGGAGGTACTGGACCCACAACATCAATGTGCATTACTGTGTGTGGTAATTCTCCAGTGGGCACACACACATGATGGGCTACTTTACTGTGCTGACACTGAAGGCATGTATGAGCCCACTCATGACAATTCTTCTGCACACCAGGTGACTCGACGCTCTGACACCAGGGTAGCATATGCTGTGGGGGCTATCAAAAGCACATCTGCAGAAAGTGGGTGGCAGAAACAGGTGAGAACATCTATTGGAGATGTCACAATATAGTCTGACATCAGAACATGGAATGTTAACAAGTTGTATTTGAAGGTTGGACTATACACTGTGCAGTAGCTTATGGCATTCCTTGTTAGATTCCTGTGCCTACATGAGCTGAACAAAATCAATGAAATTGGTCACATTGTTAACTCACAATAGACAGTCAGTGACCATGCTTTTACACCATAAATATGGTGAATATTAGTGCTGAAATGAGCAATAAATTCCAGGAAACTGTATTACTGTGATGACCATTTGTTATTATTCTGTCTGAAGGCATAGATAAATGGCTTGTGATTGATAAATACTATAAGTCCTCTGGCCTCCATACTCAGACAAAAGATGATGACCACAAACACTCTATTTCCACTGAGAAGCAGAGAGCTTATATGAGAAGAAGGTAAGTGATTGCCAAGCACCACTGACTTGCTGCTGCAACACTGCGTCAATAGCTGTCCGACGCATCAACTTTTAATGTAAGCGGTGCATTCAATGCAGAATATGCCAAGAGTGCAGCATTTGCTAAGCTTTGATTCACTGCACTAAAAGCAAGGCTTATCTCATCTGTCCAGTGGATAGGTGAATTCCCCTTAGTCTTGGATCCAGTAAGTGCTGTTGTTAGTAGTTCTTGCAATTTTTCTGATCGTGGTAGATGTTGCTGGTAAAAATTCAGCATCCTTTATCAGTGGCATACTTCCATGACGGTTTATGGCCGTGGAATCTTCATGATAGCTTCCTTTCTCTGGTAGCAGCAGGGACCGCACAGGCAAAAGCAGATGGCCCAAAAAGGTAACTGAGGTTTACCATGAAAAATACTTAGCTGTGTTCAACCATACCATGCTGTTATAAGTGTTTGAAAATCTTCATCAAGTGTTGCTGATCTGTATTGTGGGCCCCTACCACCACAGCACAGCACGTCCCCTGGTTGCGGATAGAGGATACGGCCTTCAGATATGAAGGGTAGCTGCGAATACAAAAAATAAGCAGTCGCGGACAGCTGGTGGGGAGCAGGTGATGGCATGATGAACCATCCATGTTTCTTCTTCTCTTACTATCAAATATATTCATCAAGTATCAGCAACATTAATGGGCATCAGTCCCTTTGATGTAAAATATTCCAGAGGTAAACAAGTTTCCCATTCGGATCTCTGGGCGGAACCAACTTCGAAGAGATTCACGCCAAAAGGAACTTTCAGGTTGGGAACATGGAACGTTAAAAGTTTGAACAAGTCAGGAACGTTCCAGACATTATTAGATGAATTAGATAGATACCATATATAGACATTACAGCTATTCAAGAAACTTGGTGGCAGGGGGAGGGTAGCATAAAGAGGGGTAACTATACATTTTTCTATGGAGGTGCGGAAGCTCTTTCGGAACAGGTTTCGCAGTACAGAGAAAAGTGCTTCATGCAGTCAGAGATATAAGGTTCATTAGTGACTGACTATCAATTATAGTGTTGTCCAGCAGGTGGAATAGACTAGTAGTAATTAATGTACATGCACCAACTGAGGACACTGAAGAGGTTGTTAAAGACGGCTTTTATCAAGAACTAGATCAACTGTGGGATGAGTTCTCCTCGTATGATACAAAATTAATCATAGGTGATTTTAATGTGAAGATAGGGAAGGAGGAAGTATTCCAGCCTACAATTGGGAAAGAAAGTTTGCATAACATTTCAAACGATAATGCCACAAGGGTGGTTAATTTTGCTGTTTCAGAAGACACGATTGTTGAGAGCACATATTTCAAAAGGAAGGACATTCATAAAGCAACTTGGGTCTCTCCAGATGGATGCACCCGAAACCAAATTGATCATGTTCTTGTAGATCAGAGATGGCGCACTAGTATACAAAATGTTAGGACTTTCAGGGGAGCAGACTGCAATTCTGATCATTTTCTTGTAGTTGCCAAAGTTCACCAACAGCTATCTACAGCAACATCAAGGTGTCACAATGCAGAACTTGTTAGGTTCGACACTGACAAGCTAAATGATAAAAACTTTAGAAGAAGGACATGATAGAAATTTCAAATAGATTTGATGCTCTCAGGACACACGAAGATCAAGACGAGGATGTAAATAAACAGTGGATCACTGTGAGGAATAATATCAAAGAGGCAGCAAAGGTCACAATAGGTACAATTAAGAAGAACAGGAGGAAACTGTGGTTTGATGAGGAATGCAAGAAATTGGTAGAGGAAAGGAGAATAGCACGATTAGATTGGGATTGAATGGGAGACAGAAAACGAGAGGAGTTCTTGAACATGAGAAGGGAAGTTGGTCGTAGGCTACGGGCAAAGAAGAGGGATTATTTGAACAATCAAATTAAAAAAAAAAAAAATGGAAACAAACAGTAAAACAAAAAACATTACAGAACTTTACCTAGACATAAATGGGTACAGGAAGGGGTTCAAGGCTAGGACAAATGCACTTCGAGGGGATGCCGGGGGGATACTGACAGACTCCAGTGCTATATTAAGTAAATGGAGGGCGTATTTTGAGTATCTATTAAATGTACACCAGGAAGCAGGAAAAGAGCAGGCATACGAAATACATACAGCAGAACCCCAGATACCTGAGCCAACGTTAAAGCCCAGATCACGTACGAAACAGATTGACCGTCCTTACGGCGGAACAGGCAACCGTAAAAATAGTTTTCCCGTCGGTCAACAGATGTCGCAGGGGACGCTACAATGCTAACTGAGCTGTCTATGTTGCGGAATTGGCAATGCTGTATCTTTGGTGACTTGAATGACGCTGATTTGCGTTCGGCTAGAGTGCTGGGCGCGAATTGCATTCGTCACACAGCTGACTGTAGACCATGATCGGCTACGGTTTTTTCCGAGTTTTCAATCGAAGAATGTAGATTAGCTCCTGTAATTCTACAAACCAAGTTTATTTCTAGTGTAGGGATACTTCTCACAATCATATGCGAAATGAAATAAATGGAAAGTAACACACAAATAATTCTCTGTTTAAATGCAGACTGTATTGCAGTCGCATAGGTTTTACACTCGCCTTCCATGCCGTCTCTTTCCTCATTGTTATAGAGCTCTTCTGATACGGATTAGGTGGTAAAAAAGATCTCCACGTGAAGGTTAACACTAGAAAATTTTCAAAATCTTCTCGTCTTTGAAATATAATTCATTAATTTACTGACAAATATTGCACTGAGCAGTGGGTTTCGCGTCCTGACGTTACCGACATTATTATTTTCCTACGCCATTTGTTTGCTTTGTCAAAACTAGCGGGCAAAATAATCTTATCTCAGTATCAAAGATTTACATCGTAGCTGTAACTAGAAGTCTGCGCGGACAGGAAAAATGCCGCCGTCCGTATGTGCACCGCATCCACAAGATCATTATCCACATCTGCCAAGTTGCTTATCCGCATTCTGAGATATTAACGTTGTGTAAAGCAGTTTAACCCACCACTGCTCTGAAAAAAGACTTGTGCCTTGCCTGAATTTTTGTCTGCTGATATCCGCACTCGGTTGTGATGCGAATTAAGGCTTGACATATTTCAGTGACAGTCATTTCAAATTTAAATTCTTTTACTTTGCTTGTAACTTATCCTAAATGATATAAGAGTGGCACAAAATGATGAATTTTGGATTGTTGTTGAAAGGGGGCTGCAAACGCGGTAATATACAAGTGAAAGCGTGTTTTTCGAGCATATTTTGGCGGTGTCAACTTTGAAGAGCCACAGACGGCAAACCATAATAATGTTAAAAATTTACTTTGTGCAGTTTAAAGATAACCCGCAAATATTCGCAACAGACGTGCGCTTTTATCTGCAACACAGTTATTACTGGGGATATCCGCACTCGCGCAGTCCTGTTACTATCTGTTGTTTTCGAGTGAAAGCTGTGTAAGGATTATTAGCGCACAGATAAAAAAAATTAAAATAGGCAGCGTCTATAGTTTGCATGCTATGCTCATTCTCTTCTATTCTCTTCCCTTCATTCCAGTATAAATGCTTGTTCACACGTATAAACGAATGGCAGTGAACATTGGCGAATTATCTATGAATACTTATTTGCAGCAGTGTAAACGACGTTTTACACTCATTCACTTCGTTCGCTCTAGTATATACCAGGATTTAGAGGGACCGATGACCTAGCAGTTAGATGATCGCTATTATTCATGTATTCCACTGTTGCGATTTCAGCTCTAGAGCCATTTTAAAGTGCCAAGGAAAAGTCTTGTAAAGTAATGCTTCTTTAATTGTTTACCAAATGTTACCACACTATGCTTTGCATTTTGTTATCCATATCTTATATTGGTTTCAGTTTTCACATTGCACACAAAGATGCCTCTACAGCCAAAATTACGATAGTGAAGTGAATAAACAGTTTAAAAAAGTCCAAATCGCAGCAAAGATTTCATTTAAAAATTATATGATATGATTCTTGTACAGGAAGGGCTGCCACGTTATATCAGAATATAAGATCAACAAAATTTAGATAGGATCGAATGCTTAGGGCTCTTTATCAATTCTTACTCATAACTAATATATTGATTTACCTGAATTTAAAATCCACTCGCGTAACCTTTCTTTATCTTTGACAGGAAATCTGAACATTTTTAGTTCAGGATTTGTTCGTCTACTCCTTCTACAGTTGATATACTCGCAGGCCCTCGGCATGACGTTTCACTACCACCGGTATGTCAGAAACAGCTGTACTTCACAGACGCCAAATAGTGGAAAGCTGCACGTGTTCGGCCGACGTTGCCACATATTTCACAGAACGGAGTGCCATCTAGTGGTTGATTCCACAAGTAAGGGTGTGACGCTGTTGCCGCCTGGTGGCCGTTCCCTGACAAGGGTTGTCTGCTGGACCATGCGATCGGGCAATCTGTTTCTTACGTGATCTGGGGTTAAAGGAAGTAAGAGATGCATTCAACAAATTGAAAAACAATAAAGAACTAGGATCAGATTGCATAACTGTAGAATTAGTTAAAAATGGGAGACAGAAATTGGTGGAAGTAGTTCACAAAGTGATAACTAAAGTATGGAACTCAGAGATGAAACCCGAAGAGTGGCAGGAGTCAATTCTGATCCCAATTTTTAAGAAGGGTGACAAAATGGATTGCAGTAATTATAGAGGGATATCGCTATTACCAGTATGTTCCAAAATTTTCTCGAATATTCTGCTAATCAGGCTTACACCATATGCAGATGAAATTATGGGGGATTACCAAGCTGGCTTTTGGAGGAACAGATCAACTATAGACCAAATATTCACCCTGCGTCAAATTTTGGAAAAGAAATGGGAATACAATAAACCAGTTCATATTTTTTTCATAGATTTTACAAAAGCATATGATTCAGTACTGAAAACAAAATTATACAGAATTCTTTTGGAACTTGGAATACCAAAGAAGTATGTTAGACTTATAGAAATGAGTTTGAAAAACATAAAAGGTAGAGTACATGTGGGGAGATTGGAGTCAGAAGAATTTGTAATAAAGAACGGACTTAAGCCGGGAGATGCCCTATCTCCGCTACTTCTTAATTTAGTCCTAGAATATATTGTACGAATGGCAGCAGATAATTCAGAGGGTGTGGAGTTAAATGGAAATATTAAGATATTAGGGTATGCAGATGATCTAAACATCATTAGCGCTAGGAAAGAATCTGTAACAGCAAATGTGAATGCGTTAATCAAGGCTAGTGAAGATGTAGGTCTAAGGATAAGTGAAGACAAAACTAAATACCTGATAGAATATACAAAACTATTATTCTACCTGTTATGAAGTATGGGTGTGAGACTTGGTCTCTCACTGTGCAAAATGAAAAGCCATTTCAAGTATTTGAAAACAAAAATTTGAGGAAAATTTTCGGAGGATAAAGGGATGACATTAGCGGAGAGTGGCAAAAACTGCATAATGAAGAGGTTCATGAACTCTATTCAAGCCCTGACATAAACAGTATTATTAAATCACGTAGGCTGTGATGGGTGGGTCACGTAGCTTGAATGGATGAGGGCAGGGCAGCACGCAGAGTACTGGTAGGGCACTTAGAGGGAAAACGTCCTATGGGGAGACCAAGGCGTAGATGGGAGGACAATGTGAAGGCTGATTTGAGGAGCCTTGTTATTGAAGGTGAATGGAAGGAAATGGCCCAAGACAGGGACAGATGGCGAAAATACGTTGCTGCGATAATAGACTCTCGAGTCCGGTATGACCAGTGAATGTGTGAGTGAGTGAAGTGTTGTTGATGCTGTTCTTGTGTGCCTAAAAAGCCAAGCTCATCCAAGTATGCAAAGCAGAATGACAGTCCTGCAGCACAGAGACAATGAACCTTTATCATGACTGAGCATCAATGTGTAGATTAAATGTCATATGAGGATTTCTGAATAAGCTGAATGGAGTGATTACAACAGTCTTTGGAATGTCTTAGTTCATCACAGGAATTTGCATGAAAGCCTTTGCACAAGGAAGCACACTAAACACAGTTGTATCACTAAGAGCATAATTGTAATTCCTTAACAGAGGAACTGGATATCTCTCCAGAACTGTTCTTGGGTATCAGATAGAGGAGTGAAGACCAAGGAGTAAAACAAGGGTAAATAAATCCCTTAGCATTGGATTAAACTCCATTTCTGTAACTGTGAGACGACCAAGAGCTAAGCTTCTAGAATGGCTTGAAACTGGTGGGCCATCAGTTGTTTTGCTAGAATGTGCAATGTTGTGACATACTTCATTCGGCACATTGGGTGATCAAGTTATGGCTGCAAACTGTTCAAGCAACTTGGCATTTCTGCTTCCTGCTGCCTACACCAGCTTGGGACTGTGAGTCACTGTACTGTGTCAGAATCCACCTGTAGATGCAGTAGATGAGCTGTGAATTCATTACATCAGGTAACAGACTGTTATACTCCAGGAAGATGGCTCCAATTATAGGCTCCATAACAAGCTCAACAATAAAATTCCAGATGGAGGTCTGACACAGCCCTAAGTCCAGCTCAATACATTCTGTACTTCACGTGCCTATTGATGAGTTGTTAGTGCTAGGAAGATTAACAAACCTGGTGGCCAGCAGTTATACAGAAAAGTTCTTGGACAAATGCACAAATCTGAGCCTTTGTCCAAAAAAAAATTCTGTCTGGTCTTCCAGTCACTAATATAGTGATGCTGAGAGACTGTCCTGCAATTGGATGTGCCTTTGTCTAACTGCCCCTACCGTGTATGTTTGCACAACTTATCCCCAAATATCTGGTGATACCAACATGTTGTAGGTGACTGATCTGTACTGCCAGTGAGTTAGTTCTTGAACAACTGCAGGATCTTCTGCAGTAATGATCTCTAACCTTACTATAACTGCATTGAGCCAGCAGTTTGTTCATTTGGCAAGCCAGAGTGTCCGCTTTGCCTAACAGGCAATCACACTGTTGCACAGCACTGCTGCACTACTGATTGATGGCAGCATTATTGCTTCCTGATGCCTGTCAGACAGATCTTTGATGGTAT
Source organism: Schistocerca americana (assembly GCF_021461395.2). Lineage (NCBI taxonomy): Eukaryota > Metazoa > Arthropoda > Insecta > Orthoptera > Acrididae > Schistocerca > Schistocerca americana. The sequence goes on from NC_060122.1 coordinate 330,883,904, forward strand.
CCAAGGGCATTTCAATACAAAATGCTACAATGGCCTTAACCTGAGCTGGAGGAGGTAGAGACTGTAAGACATAATGTTTTCGGTACAGTTCCAATGTATACTTTACTATGTAGGAGCCTGAGGTATTGTGATGGCTTTCTGTCTCCGATGTCTTCTTTCATTAACACTACAGATGCATGCTCTCCTGCTGTGATGCAGACACTCAGTGAAACAATGTGATGCAGACACTCAGCGAAACAACTGTCTTTGACCACACAGTGGTGAGTGAGCTGACTGACCATTAGCATAAACTTCATAGTATCTGTGATTAGTCCTGCATAATGAAAAATAGCTTCAAAGTGCACAAACTGAAGCCCTGGATTTTGAGGCCAGAATGACAGAAAACAAAGGACAAGTCGTGACAATGTTGGACCTCTACCATCTGCGGTGTCCTGCATTTCAGTAGTTTGAAAATCGTTTGGCCAGTCATGACACTTTGTATTTCTGTTTCTAGTATCTATAGGCTTATCTCGTCAGGGTCACCAATGTCAGAACAGCTACGGTAATATCCATCAAAATTACTTACGCGTGTGTTTGGGTACACAAGCCATGATAGCACACAAATTATCGGCACTCGTATAATCTGATCAACAAACATTTATTAACATATAACATGTTAACAAACAGCAATAACTTGTAACTTATAAAATGTGACAAATTTATGATAGGCACAGTGTGTCTCTAATAGCAAAGAAGTTCTCACTGTTCCCCCCCCCCCCCCCCCCCCCCCCCCCCCCCGAGTGCTCGTAGGTGAAACAAACACCTGTGCTGAAACAAGAGTGCCGGTCAGAGAACTCACTGATGGCTACAAATCATAGTAGTGAGTGCTTTATTAGCTACACTTCTGTATCCCTGAATTCCTGTATGTGAGGTGCTACCCAAAATATCCAAGAATTGTAAAAATCAGAAAAATATACTTACTTCTTAATGTCTTTTGTCACCTTGAAAGTAGTCACCTCAGGCCATTTTTGGAAGTCCTTAAGGACTGCATGGTGAACAGTATTCAGGACCCTTTGTGATTTCACTTGAATGTCTTCAATAAAGTCAAAACATTGCCATTTCAACACAATTTTCATCTTCAGGAATGGGCAGAAGTCACATGGAGCTAGGCATGGTAGGTAGGGAGGGAGGGGTACTACTGCCATGTAGTTTTTGGTCACGAATTCCTTCACAATGATTGATGTCTGCACTGGCGCATTGTCATGGTGGATGAACCAGTCTTCCTTTTTCTACAACTTTGGCCATTTACACTGAATATTTTCCCTCAGTCACCTCAAAACCTTGCAGTAAAACTAACCATTGACAGTCTGACCATGTGGAACAAACTCCTTATGCACTGTTTCCCAGAAATAAAAAAAATGATCAGTGTTGACTTCACATTGCTACAAACTTGTCAAACTTTTGACAGCCTTAGAGAGAACAGCTCAAATGGTTCAAATGGCTCTGAGCACTATGGGACTTAACATCTTAGGTCATCAGTCCCTTAGAACTTAGAACTACTTAAACCTAACTAACCTAAGGACATCACACACATCCAGCCCGAGGCAGGATTCGAACCTGCGACCATAGCAGTCCCGCGGTTCCGAACTGCATGGCCATCGCGGCCGGCAGAGAGAACAGCATTTTCCATTGTGATAATTGCTGCTTTGTTTCAGGATCATAACCATAGACCCAAGATCATCATCTGTTATGACTCTGGATAATAATTTTGGTCACTCTCAAACTCTTTGTTGCAGCTCAGTACATGTCTGAATCCTGAGGTTTTGTTGGTCAATGCTGGGCAGGCAAGAGACCAACTTCACTGTAATCAATCTCATGTTCAGCACATTGGTTAGAATTCACTGACATATACAGTATGACAGCTCAAGTCTGTTGCAAACATTGTGAATTGTCTGCCTTTGATCTTCGTGAATAAAGTCATGCAGTTTCATGACCATTTCCAGCGTTGTACATGTTGATGGTTGACTGGAATGTTTGTCACCTTCCACAGATTCTAGGCCTTCCTTGAACCTCTTGAAACACTCAAATATTCTTGCTTGACTCAGTGCGCTACCACCAAATGCCCCTCTCAGCATGTGGTGGGTTTCAGCTACAGTTTCTTCAACTTGAAACAGAATCTGATGCAAACCCATTGCTTCTTCATGTTATCCATTTCACAATTTGCAGAAGCACTGAGGCACATCCTGACATGCACCACTACAACTCAAAATTGCATGCACCAAAGATGACGCAACTTTGTGCCACAATAGCTAAGATATGTACCTTGCGACATCTAGTGGCAGATGTCATACTGCTTTTGGTTTGACCAGTACAATGAAATTCTCAAGATATTTTAGGTAGCACCTCATACACCCCATATTCCTGGCTTCATCTACCTTTCTATTATAACTCACACATCAGTTTTCTTTTTTTGTTCCCTTCTAATTTCCTAATCTGTTGGGAAAATATAGTTTCCATAGTGCTTTTATGAGATTTTGTCTATGAGAGTATATTTAACAATTTTCTGATTACAACTATAAAATTATAACTAATTGCAGCACTTTTTTTAATGCTTCTGAATGATAAACAGTAAATGATTCACATACCGGTAGCCTAATAAGATATGAGCAAAATACTGTTGTGAAATGCTATGCAATCTAATGACTCAGAATATGTTACAAGATGGAAAACAATATGTGGCATTTTAACTTATCCTCTACCCAAAAAATTAAAAATCTTCTGGCTAATGTTTAATTAACAAAAAAATCAAGAATCTTAGTTTCTGACATCTGAACATTGACCAGATATTTGATTTACTCTTCACAACTTTAAAATTCTGGGCTGAGGATATCTGATGGTTGTAATATTAAACTATTATTTAATAGATGGCAATATGTTAATTTAGCCATAAGCTTTGTCCAATACTCTTAGTTGTTTTGCACTATGAGGGAAAGGAAGAAAATGAGAACTGTTCCTTCATTTCTTGTACAAAATAAAGAAAATTCTTTCATTAATATTTATTAGGAATTTGGTTTGGAAAAAGAACCTCCAGAGTCGCAAGAAAAATTTTCATGTATGACACTTCCTGACAGATTACAGATGTGCTCTGAACTGAGCCCTGTAATTATACTCCCACCTCTTGTGAGCAATGTTGCTACTATCAGTGACATCAAGTCAAATCTCACTGCTCAGCTTAAAGCTTCAGTTTATCAGTATACTTCTGCATCTTTCCAAACCCAAAACAGATTGTGTGGAGTTGGAAAGGAAGAAATAACAATAGCAGAAGCTTTAACTGGAGTCATTAGACATGCCTAAACAACACTGCTGATAAAAGCATTACCCGTGAAAAGGATGTATGTGGGTTCAACAACCAATGCACCACAGTCTCATTCTGACAGGAAATTTCGTAACAGTGTTGAAACTGTTGTAGGTAAAAGATTCAGTCTGAAGTACAGGAATCAGTTATCTATGTGAAATGACTTTCCTTAGTATTAAGACATCCAATAAACACTCATGGTGCAACAGTAAATTAAGTTTGAAATTCAAGGGATATAAATATTGCATTATAGCACAAAAGTCATAACGGATTTCTTTGCACATACATAATAATACATCTACAGTTTTCACTTTCTTAGTAAGTAAAGATCATCTCATCACCAGAATAAATTACATTGGTTATACGCTCATAGATGTGTCAACAAATAATGAACAGAATTACTGATTTTTTCTTAGTTTTACATTTTACTGTTGTCACCACTATAAGTCTCTTCCAACTGAAGCATGTTGTCGAGCAAAAATTATTTTTGAAAATAAGACAACAATGCAAGTAAATACATGGCACAGATGTAAGTATGAGGACTGTGCATTTTCCATTCTCTGGAATGAGTAATCAACAAATTGTTTAGTCACCAATCAAATATTGTTGTGCCCTAGAGTGTTTTGCGACAGATGTGAAGCACCTATGCAATATAGACATGGCAAACAGATTAAGACTTAGTGGGCTTGTTTAAGTGTGTAATTACATCAAACAGGTTTTTTGTGGTTGATTATTATATGTGTAATGACTGCTATCTATCGATCCAGCAAATTCACAGTGAGCCAAGCTGTAAGTTTAAATCGAGTGTTACATAATGGCTTTGATGCCAACTTTGCTGGAGACCAGTTTTACTGCATTGCTTTAAATTTTAAAATAATTCAAACCTAATATCAAAAAATGTGCTTCACATTATTGTGAATGGTGTTTTAGCCATGCAATATCATATAAATTTTTGCTGTGCAAATTTCAAATTTGTGGTAACTGACTCAAAAAGTGTACATCTAAAATAACACATATTTAATGTGATGGTGATGGTACTGGTGGTGGTGGTGCATGGTGCATATATAGATTTTTACATTTGCTGTAACTTACTGTACTCACTTTGTATCTTGGCCAACTGATGAAGGAGTCTGCCGTTCTAGGCCATCTGTAATCACTGCATCATACACAAGAGACTGCATCAATGTCTTGTCACCTGAAACAGGAAAATTTAAGCTGAATATTTACTTATGGGCGAAATCTTAGTTTTGATCCCAATTTGGTACTTTATGATTACTTCATTCTATTAAATAAATAGCTGCCATGTAAAATACAGGGTGACAGAAGGTTGCTTAAAGCTAATACCAGTATATAATCTATATTATTTAGCTGGAATATTGTGACCTCCTATAAATAGAAGTGGCTGCCAATAATGAGGTGTTTAAAGTGGAGTAGGAGAGTGTGTACTCGCTATATGGAAGTTCTACTCTTCCTCAACAGCGTTCCAGGAGAGTTCCTTGTCAGTACATAGTGGGTTTACTGGAGCATAGGAAGAAGATACTTCATCAAGGCAGAGGATGATAACAGTTGGACAGCTTCCCTTCCTACACACAAAGTAAGCTGATTCATGAAGTTAAAAAACAGATTACAACAGGGGCAAGAAGCTACAATCACATCAAGAGAAAATGGGCTTCAATACATGTGACATGAATTGTGAGTATGGAAAGAACTATTGTACTCACAAGTCAAAATGTGCAGGGTCCTTCTTGGCCAACATCTTGCACAGAGTGTCTTGTATGTTACAGAGTTCTGTGTACTCATAATATTAGAACACAAGTTACATCTCAAGTGAAGTAGCTTCACCTATTAATATGTATTTTCTCAAAATAGGGGGAAAACATTTATTCACCTACATCAGACTGGATGGATGGAGCATAGAAAGAAGTAAGAGAAAACAGTATTTAAAATAATTTGCGAATTCTTCTTCTTTCTCTAGCAACACTACACACATTCACAAATACAACCACAAATACACCCAAACGTATATCCCCACAGCTGCAGCCAGACTGATAACTGATTATTGTTTAGTGAATGCAATTGCCTGGACTGGTGGAGGTAGGGTAGAGTCAGGCAGATCTCTTGACAGATGACTCAGTGCCTGCACAACAAGACAAAAGGAGTTCAGAAGGTAGAGCATATAAGAGATATAAAGCAAGAGAGGGGGGGGGGGGGGGGGGAGGGAGAGAGGGAAAAAAAGAAGAAGAAGGTCGAGATGAAGTGGGAGACAGAGATGGGACAGAGAAAGGGAGAGGAATGGAAAGGGGGGGGGGGGGGGGAGGACTGAACAAGAAAGTGAGGGACGAGTGGTGGGAGAAGGCAGTACATGATCTGGGCGGGGAAGGACTGGTGTGGACAGGAGTGAGAAGGAAAAGGGTAAGATAAGGCAGTGGGAAACAGATTAGTGGATATTTACACCAGGAGGCCACGAGAGTGCAGGATATTCTGAGGAGAGAATTTCCACCTGCATAGTTCAGAGAAATTTTCACTTGAAGGGAGTATAGAGTTCACCAGTGTAGTGATGCAGCCATTCAAGTCATCTGTGCAGCATGTTTGGCAACTGCATGGTCAAGCTTGGTAGTGGCCATTCATGCAAGTAGACATTTTGTTACTTGTTACAACAACTTATATATGGGCCATCTGGAGGTATACTTCAGTCAATACCTAAAACCCCCTGGGTACTTCAGATTCATTAATGACATTTTCATCTTAACTCATGGCAACTTTCACTATTTCCTCCATAACCTGAACATCTGCTACCAAATCTGGTTCACCTGGTTCTTCTCACCAAAATGAACCATCTTCCTAGGTGTGGCTTTTCACCTCCCAGGTGGGTCCAAAAATACTTCTGTTCATATCAAGGACACCAACCCCCAACAGTAGTAACTCCACCATGACAGCAGTCACCTGTCCCATGTCTACAACACTTTTTGTTACAGCCTTGCCATCTGTGGCTGCATCTTCTGCAATAGAAAGAAGGAGTTTTCTAAATATACTGATGACCTCCTTTATTGACAGACGATACCATACCCAGTTCATCCATAAACCATCTTGTGTGCCATGTCATCCTCAGAGTCTAGAGCCTTATGGCTGTGAACCAGCCACTGACAAGCACTCCTCTGATAATCCATATCACCCTGGGCTTAAAAAGCTCAACCACATCCTTCATCACAGCTTCAACTAACTCTTTTTGTGCCCTAAGATGAAAGATATCCTAGCCACATCACCCACAATTGTGGTCCACTGCCTGTCCAACATACAGCATATCCTTGTCCAACCCTATTGCTGTCCTACACCCCATGTTTGTTGTTGGCCCAGCTGCAAGACCTTCCACATACCCCACCCACCATCTCCTATGGTAGTCCAATCAGAGGCATTTCATACCCAATAAAAGGCAGGGCCACATGTGAAATCAGCCATGTTATACATCAGCTATGCTGCAATTACTGCACAGAATTCTATGTGGACATGAAAAGTAACTAACTGCCTACTTGCATGAATGGTCACTGCCAAACTGTGGTGAACCACAAACTAGATCATCCAGTAGCTGAAAATGGTGCACACCACTACACAAATTTCTTCAACAGCTTTTTCACTACATGGGCCATTTAGATACTCCCTCCCAGCACAAGTTCTTCTGCACTACGCAGGTGGCAATTGTCTCGCCACATTATTCTGTGCTCTTGCAATCCCCCTGGCCTATATCTTCACTAAACTGTTTCCCATTTCCTCTGCTTTTCTTTCCCATTCCCTCTTCTGCCCACACCATTCCTTTCCTGACCAGATCATGTACTGCCTTCTCCAATGAATCTTCTTCCCCTGCCCCTCCCCCATTCTTCACTGATCTCCCTCCCCTCTCCACTTTTTCCACCACTCACTCTCCCTCTTCATCTCCACCTTCACCTCTACCTTTCTCCCATTTTTCCCCTACCCTCCTTCTCTACCCCTCCCACACTCTTATGACTCTTACGTGCTCTACCCCCAGAATTCTTCTCATTTTGTGAGACTTGAGTTTCTCCTGGCATATACAATGTTCAAATAACATAGGATTACAGCTACGCGATGTCGTCAACAACCACTGATATTTTGACAGGAGCATACCCTGTCATTTTCAAGGCAAAACTGTATCAAGTAAGTACTGTGCAAGGGAATTTAAAAACTCAGTTTTGCACAGAAATTCCAGAAAGCAGATCACACACACATACACTCACACAAACACTGTGAACACTAGTGCCATCACAGTACCAAAGACAACTGACATCAGAAGTTGTCGATAGTGAAAATTCACATCCAATGGGTGAGGGTAGTATTAACTTTGCACCTGTGTTTTTTGACAAAGGAGAGAGCAGGATTCTACATGGAATTTAAACAAAAATCTGTAAGTCTTTTTATGGGATTACTCGCTAATTTAATTTCAACTGCTTCCTTAATAACACTCTCAAATAGCTGGAAGCACAGGCCACAATCTTTGTGTTGTTATATTCCAAAAGATGACTTGTGCCAAGACAATGTTCCACAATAGTGGATTTGCTCAGCTGTTGTAATTTTGTGTGACACTTATGTTCAGTAGACCAGTCCTCCACAGTTATGACAGTCTGTCCAATATATGACATGCCACAGGTGTAAGGAATACAGTAGACACCTATATTACACAAACCAGGATCATCCTCTGTGGAACCTAAAGGTACCCTAATCTTAGACGGTGGACAAGAAACACATTTCACAATGTACTTCTGTGAAACACAACCAACCCCATTGGAAATGCTCCCTGTGTAAGACAAAAAGGGTGCAGAATTTGGTGCCACCTCAGTATTATCAGCACTCACCCTATACATAGTTGGTCAATAGCACGACTCATGTCTAACCTGTCTCTCACTGTAAGCATTGTGCAGAAAAGTGACCGTAAGATGGGCTTATTCACCAACCAAGTCTCAGGGTCTGAGATGATGGCGGCCCTGTGAACCAAGGTATGAAGTTCCCCTTCACACTGGGTCAGATGGTGACAACTATCAACCTGTCAATGTGAGTAGGCTTTCTACAAATAGCATTTCTCAATGTGCCAACAACCTTCCTCCTTACCAGCACATCAAGGAAGAGAAGGCAGCCATTCTTTTCCACCTCCACCATGAAACAAATATTTGGGTGGATATAATTCAGGTGTTCTAAAAAGTCGCTCAAATTCTGACTGTCATGAGGCCAGGCAACCAAACTGTCATCTACATATTTGAAAAAACACACAGGTTTCAAAGCCGTTGATTCCAAGACACTTTTCTCAGAGTCTTCCATAAAAAAAAAAAAAAAATGGCAATAACAGGTTACATCAGGTTTCCAATTGCAGCTCCATTTGCTGATCTTAATACTGTTCGCCGAACATAAAGTAAATGGAAGTTAACACATGTCAAAATAGGTTCATTAATTCAACACCAAACCCGACCTGAATCAATCATAGCAAATCAGACAGAAGAATGCAAGTGAAGAGAGAGACCACATCCATACTTACTAGAATATCAGTTTCAGCCATATGTATTTCTGTAATCAATGTAAGAAATCCACTGAGCCCTTAATGTGATGGTCACACCAACACACTAGTGAGCTCAACAGAGTAGCAAAGTGTTTTGCTACAAGATATGGTGGAGCAACGATGTTACTCACAAGCAGCTCAAGAAAAAATCTCTTCCTTGTTGACTTTCAGAAAGCTATATAACCTAGAAGGAACAGCACAATAAAAATGAAGAGTCTTGATAGTCTTCTGCAACAAGGAACTCTTCTTCAGGAGACTGCCAGTCTTTCACTCAACACTTTTTGTGGTGTCAGCATTGGTACCACGATACGCTGAATCAGATAGTAACACTACACCTTTTAAACACAATCCTGCTTGTCGAGAACAACTGTAGCATTACACCTTTTAAACACAATCCTGCTTGTCGAGAACAACTGTAGCATTACCCTTGTCCATGGGTAAAATAACAATATCCAGATCAACTCTTAAGTGAACATACAGGATCCATTACACTCATCAGCAGTTTCATTTAATGACTGCTTCAAAACTGTCAGCTTTTTCTTATGATTGGCTGGACAGTGTTTCACAGTCACATTCTGATTGGAAATTTCATTCTGTAACTGCCCATGTTTGGTGAAGTGAGAAATTTCCATGGCTCATAGTATCATGCCATATATCAACAGAGAAAGCTTTTCATGATGCAGCTTTATCCATGCTAGTTACATTTTACACTGAAGCCCAAGTGTTTGCCAGTGGTTGATTTTATTAATTCTGTTGAACAGGCTGTTTTTAAACTACCTCCTGAAGTTGCAGAGGAAGCTAGGAGAGAGGCATACTGTGTGCTGACTGGGACACATTCACCTAACACCATGACGCCATAACAGCAGCTGAGACGACTGCTTTACTTTCTCTTAGAGTTGATCCAGATATTGTTATTTCACCTGTGGACAATGGCAATGTTACAGTTATTTTGAACAAGCTGGATTGCATTCAAAAGCTGGAGTTTTTACTTCCTGATTCAGCAAATCACAGGATCAGTGAGAGAAAGACTAACAGGCTCCTGAAGAAAGTTCCATATCACAGGAGAATATCAAGACTATTATTGTGATGCCCCCCCCCCCCCCCCCCCCCTAGTTTTCATGGCCTGCCTAAGGTCCACAAGGAAGGGATTCTTCTTAGGCTGGTTGTGAGTAATATTGTGTAGCAAAACACCTTGCAACTCTGTGGAGCCCACTAATCAGTCAGTGTAAGCATTATATTACATCAATCATAGAGAATGTGTTTGAATGACTCATGATATTCTAGTAAGTTTTGACGCCATCTCTCCCATCATTAGTTCCTCTGTCTGATTGGTTACAATTGATTGAGGTTAGGCTTGACAAACCTATTTCAATGTGCATTGACTTCCATTTAGTTTTTATTCAACAACCAGTGCTACGAGCAGCAGATAGAATTGCAATGGGAAGTTCACTGCCGCACATTATTGACAACTTGTTTATGGAAGACTTCAAAAAACATGTCTTTGAGTCAGTAGCTTTGAAACCTGTGTGTATTTTTTTTTTTTTTTTTTAGATATGTAGGTGATACTTTTGTTGTTTGGCCTCATGGCAGTGAGAATTTGACAGACTTTTTAGAACACCTGAATTCAATCCACCCTAATATTTGTTTCATGATGGAGATGGAGAAGAATGGCTGCCTTCCCTTCCTTGGCATATCAGGCAGGTGAAAGGTTGATGACACATTGGGACATGCCATTTACAGGAAGCCTACTCACATTGACTTTTATCTACAGGCTGATAGTTGTCACCACCTGGCTCAGTGTGAAGGGGAGCTTCATACCTTGGTTCACAGGGTCACCATCATCTCAGACCCTGAGACTTTGTTGGCTGAATCAGCCCATCTTAAGGTCACTTTTCTGCACAATGCTTACAGTGAGAGACAGGTTAGACATGAGTCATGCTACTGACCAACCATTCACAGGATGAGTGATGATAATAACGAGTTGGCACCTTTTTGCTTTATGCAGCGAGCATTTCCAATGGTGTAGGTTGTATTTTGCAGAAATATTATGTGAAATGTGTTTTTTGATCACTATCTAAGATTAGGGTCCTTTTAGGTTCTCTAAAGGATGATCTTAGTTTGTGTAGGGTGGGTGTCTACCGTATTCCTCGCAGTTGTGGCACGGCATTATTGGGCAGATTATCAGAACTGTGGAGGACTGGTGTACTGAGCATACACATCACAAACACAATATCCAAGCAAATCTGTTACTGTAGAACATTGTCAGCACCGGTCAAACTTTGGTATGCAACAAACCAGACATTCAGGCATGACTTGCAGCTATTGGGATAGTGTTATTTAAGAAGCAGTTTAAATGAAATTAGCAAGTAACCTTGTAAATAGAGATTGAGGTTTTTATTTAAATTCTGTGTGGAATTTTGCTCCCACTATTGTCAAAAAACAGAACGCTACCTCACCTATTCATTATTAATTTTCATTATCGATAACTTCTGATGTCGATTGTCTATGGTTGTGTGATGGGACTAGCGTATACAGTGTGTGAGTGTGTGTGTGTGTGTGTGTGTGTGTGTGTGTGTGTGTGTGTGTGAGAGAGTATGTTTTCGTCTATGGTTGTGTGATGGGACAAGTGTATACAGTGTGTGAGTGTGTGTGTGTGTGTGTGTGTGTGTGTGTGTGTGTGTGTGAGTATGTTTGTATGGTCATCCTTCTGGAATTGTTCTGCAAATGAAAGTTTTAAATTCTCTTGCACAGAGGTGACATGCTGCAGTTTTGCCTTGAGAATGACAGTGTGTACTCCTGTGGAAATATCAGCTATATGACTACAATTATTTCAATCCTTTCACCTTGTGGCACAACCAGTAAGTCATCTATCAAAAGACCTGTCTCACTCTATTCCACAAACTCCTCCTACCACACAACACCTGTTGTAACCAGAACAACTGTTCTGTTCACCGTATGACCTGCCATCCTGGTATAAATGGTCTGAAGATGGTCACATACTAGCCGAAACCAGTAACCATAACAAATAAATATTTTATTGTTGTCAAGGCTGTTTTTAATCCCTTCTTAAACCCTAAGTAGGTTACAGAATTCATCGCGTCACTAAAAAGTAGTGATTCCACTGGCTGTGATTACATTTCTAGGTAAACATCAAAATCTTGTGCTTATTTAACAAGATTACACTTAAGCTATTTTGTAATCTATTAATGACTCTGGGCACATTTCCTGACAGACTTAAATAAATACACACACACACACACACACACACACACACACACACACATACACACACACACACTGAAGCCACAACTGAAAATTTGTACCGAGTCTGGAATTCAAACTCAGGTCTCATGCTCACTAGGCAGGTGCACCAACCACTACGCCACACTAGCACAGTGGCTTTGCACAACTGCATAGACTAACCTGCATGCCTCCCTCCTCAATACAAATTCCCATTCATGCCTCAGCCCACTTGGTATTCCCCCTAAATTTGAATTGCATTGCAGAGTTTCTCCAACTGTACTGGTATAGCACCTCAGCATCAAATGAAACAAGGATCCTGCCTGAAACTCAGGCATAGGTGATTTAGTCAAATGAAACTGTATGGTTCCAGAGACTTTTTCAAGTCTCGAACAGCTATGAATTTTATATATATATTTCCTCCCAGCCTTTCCAAACTGCTTGAGAAAGGGGAGTATGACAGAATACTGAGTCATTTAATTAAGCAGAACTTGTTAACTGACCTGTTTTGGTTTTTGTGAAGCGTTCTCCACAGAGAAAACAACACAACACATCTCAAATGATGTGCTAGCACAGCTAAACAAGAAAAATTATCATGCTGGAGTATTGAGTGTTTATTGTGTGGACCACAAAAAGTTATTCAGCAAACCAAACAGTTACATAATCCTTCTTACATGGATGGACGCTTACCTCCACTACAGAAAGCACCAGTTGTCTCCAACAGACTGTATCTCAGGCATGAAAATAACTTCTGAAAGGGAGAACATAACCTATGGAGTGCCATAATGACTGTTTTTTAACCTACATCAATGATCTACATCCATCTCTACAACTATATTCTGCAAACCACAGTGATGTGCATGGCACAGGGTACTTTCTATTGTACCAGTTACTCTTCCATTCCATTCAGATATGGAAAATGGGAAGAAGAGACTATTTAAATGCCTCTGTGCTCACTTTATTAGGATAATCTTCCATTCATGATTCCTCTGTGAGGTTCTATTTGGTACAGGTCCCACACAGATGAGCAATACTCAAGGATGTGTTGCATGAATGTTTAGTTAGCAATCTTCTTTGTAGATTTATTGCATGTCCATAGTATTCTACGGATAAACTGAACTCTATCACCTGCTTTACCTATGATTGAGACTGTGTGTTCATATCCCTACAAAATGTTACGTTCATTGTATGAATTGATCAATTCCAACCTTTAACCATACATATTATAGTCACAGGATACAACTTTTTTTTAAGTGCGCAGTTTCACACTTCTGAACATTTAAAACAAGTTGTCCATCTTTGCATCAATTTGAAATCTTATCAAGATCTGACTGAATAACTGTGCAGATTCTTTCACACAGTACTTTGTTACATATAACTGCATCATCTGTGAAAAGTCTGAGGTTACTAAATGAATTTACATTCTTCACAAGGTCATTAATATTCAACATAAATAGCATGGGTCCCAACACATTGCCTGGAACATTCCCAAAATTACCACAACATCCATTGCTGACTCTCCATCCAAAATGACTTGCTGCATCTTCCCTGGCAAAAAATCCTCAATCCGGTCACAAACTTTGCCTGATACCTCATATGATCATATTTTTGATAATAGGCATAGATGTGGCACAAATTCAAATGGTTTTTGAAAATTAAGAAATATTCCATCTACCTGACTGCCTTTTTTCATGGCTTTCAGCATGGCACATGAGAAAAGTGTGAGTTGGGTTTCATAAGATAGATGTTTTCAGCATCCATGGCAGTGGACATGTAGGAGGTCATTCTGTGTGCGATACCTCATTACATTTGACTCAGAATATTTTCTATGAATCTACAACAAATGGCTGTCTAAGACTCTTAAAGATCAGTTCAAAAACTGTAATGTTTGCTGATGACACACACTTACTAATGAAGGATCCAGACTCAACCTTAGCAGACACAGTTTAGATTACACATAAATGGTTCGGAGCTAATAGTTTAAGATTTAATCTCACAAAGACCCATGTTACGTAATTTCAAACAAACAACAGAAGTATATATTAATGGTCAGATATAGAGTACTTAATGAAGCACAGTGTATAAAGTTCCTTAGTGTTCAACTGAATAACAAGACAAAACAATGTCACCACGTGGAAAAGCTAATCAATGAACTCAGTTCAATCTGTTATACCCAAGGAAGCATTTCTCACTGTGTTGACATAAAGCCAAGAGTGTTGACTAATTATGAATATTGTCACTCCATGTTGTCTTACAGAATTATCTTCTGAAATAGTGCATCTAAAGTAAAGAAAGTATTTGTTCAGCAGAAGAGAGCAGTAAAAACAGTGCGCAAAGTGGACAACAATATATCTTGGTAAAGCCTTTTTGCAGATCTATGATTTCTTACATTCAGTTTCCAACACAAATTCCTTAATGGGTTCTGTTGTTGGCAATAAAAATAATTTTCAACTAAATTTTGATGTACTATCATGATTTGCATATGCACTTCACTGGAGAAAGATGGCGCCGATAGGAAAGTGTAGTGACGCTTGTCTCTCGTTAAAAAGTCAAAAAATGAACAGTTCTTCGTGTAGAGAATGTAAAAAGCGTGTGATGAAGGGTATTCTGTGTATCAAATGCAACTTCTGGTTACACGAAAAGTGCGCGAAAGTAAATCTAAAGTTCGTCAGCGATGATTTTCCGTGGACATGTCACGGTTGTTTACGTGACGAAACGGCCGATCTTGTAAGTGCAGTTGATACAAAAACGAAATTATAAAGTTACTATGAAGTGACATTGAGGCATTAAAAACAGAACTTTCAACCATCAAGAAAGAAAACGATACATTAATACAAGAAAAGAAGTCCTGTGTGTGTAAAAGCCATCAAACGGAAAAGCAAGAAGATCGCGAAAATACGAATGACCGATCGTACTTTAAAAACAACATTTCAAGTGTTCCCGTTGATGTCTCGGTAAACTCAGTAAGCCAAAAACCGGAAGATAAATATAAATGGAAGGTGGTGACATAAGCAAAAGGAAAAACAAGGCGACAGATACGCAACAAAAGGAAAATGACTTTTTAATAATTGGCGATTCGCTGCTGAAGAATATCGCTGTCCCCAATTGCAAGATCGACGTACGACCTGGTATTAGAACGCATCAACTCGGTAAACATTTTAAAAATATGGTAAATGCAAGACAAGATACTACAGAACCAGATTCTGAAACCAGACATAACTATAATGGGGTGTTTATACATGTTGGGACGAATTCGTTAAGGAGCAGCAGTGAGGAAGAAATGGCAAGCGAAACAAGAAACATGATTCGTACTGCAAGAAATATGTATGCAGGATCTCGTCTGATACTTAGCGGAATCATAAACAGAAGGTCGGTGAGTGAAAAATATATCGCCAAAATAAACTGTGCTCTTAAAGAACAATGTGATCGTCTTGGGGCAATTTTTATAGACCCAAACAAATTCCTATGTAAAAACTCACTAGCGAAGGATGGCTTGCATTTAAATAGACTGGGGTCTGTAACGTTCAGCAGAATGTTTGCAGATGTCTGCAAAATCATTAGATGCAAGGGAAACTAATGTGGCCTGAAGGGGATGAAAAATCATACACTCCAGCTGGAAAAGAAAAATATAAGCACCATACAAAAAAAGACGATACTAAAGAATTTGCCCCAGAATACAGCTCACAACATGTAAACCAACAAAAGAAAAATTACATAAAAGTACTTCATCAAAATATTCAATACTTTGGTAACAAAAAATTAGAAGCAGAAGTACTCCTGAGTGAAGTAAGAGCAGACATATTATGCATAAGTGAACATGGACTAACTGAAAGTAAAATACATAATGTGGCAGTAAAGGACTACAAACTAGCTAGTTACTTCTGCAGATCTAAATATAAGGGTGGTGGCGTTTGTATATATATTAAAACAGGTACTCTATCAAAGAATGTAAACAGTGAAGCTGCTACATTTCCCATAGCTAGAGAAAGATACTTTGAAGTTACTGGTATAGTGGCAGAGGATTTTAGAGTGTTTTGTGTGTACAGGTCACCATGTGGCAATATTAGCATCTTTCTACAAAAAGTTGCTAGCTTATTGAGAATGAATATGAAGAGAAATCTTATTATATGTGGAGACTTCAACATTGACATGGGAAAAGACACAAAAATAAGACAGGATTTTGAAGAATTGTTAATACAGCATAACATGAAAGTGACAATAACTGCACCAACAAGAGTGACTTCACAAAGTGAGACAATTATTGACAACATAATTGCTAATATGTGTAACTATGAGTCACATGTAGTTCAGACAGAAATATCTGATCATCATGGACAACTAATCAGCTTTTGCAGAAGTAATAACAAAGTATCAGAACCAAAACAAACAACCAAAGAAATTAGGATCATCAGTGAACAAAATATCAACATCTTTAGAACAATGTTAAGTAAGGAAACCTGGAATGAAACCCTACAGGCCCAGAGTGTAAATGAAAAATATGATGCATTTATTTCAAGAATTAAGTACCATTTTAATGTAGCATTTCCCAAAGTAAAGAGACAAGAAAGGCATCAAGATCAAACACAGTGGATTACGAGTGAAATACTAGAACAGCGAAGGAAGCTTCAGGATGTGAGACGGATGGGCGAAGCTGAAAACTATAAAATGTTAAAAAAGAAGTATAGAAAAACAGTAAGAGAAGCGAAAGCAAGAGCAATTGACACCACTATAGCGAACTCAAAAAACAAGGCAAAGGCAGCTTGGAATGCAATCAATGCTGAAAGAAAGGAAAAAGATGGGTCAAACAAAGAAGAAGGTATTAGGTCAATTAAAGTAGACAACACAGTGGTCACAGATGGTATGGAAATAGCAAACATACTGAATAATAACTATATCAGTGTAGTAGAAAACCTAAAATTGGAAAGAAATAGTCAAAAACAGAAGGGTATTAAGGTACCAAAAAGATCATGCAGTACTATGTTCTTAAGACCAGTCACAGAAGATGAATTGCGGAAAACTATACAGAAACTGAAGTCCAAGAAATCAGCTGGTGATGATGAAATATCAAATCATGTAATAAAGCTGGTATGTGAGGAGATAATAACACCACTGCTGAACATAGCAAACTGTTCTTTCAGAGATGCAATTTTTCCAGAAAAACTGAAGATAACGAAGGTAGTGCCAGTGTACAAGAAAGGGTGTAAGGATGATCCCAACAACTACAGAACAGTTTCACTGATATCAGGTTTCTCAAAAATCCTAGAAATGCTTATGTATACCAGATTAGTTAACTATTTGGACAAACATAACATTCTCATGACCTCACAACATGGTTTCAGAAAGGGTAAATCTACAGAATCAGCAATTGTCAGTCTAACAGAATACATTTTACAGTCCTTAGATGAGAAAAAGGTTGTCTCTGCAATGTTTCTGGATCTTTCAAAGGCATTTGACACCATTGACCATGATATGCTGATACAAAAATTAAGTAACTATGGCATTCGGGGGCAACCAGGTGAATGGATAAAATCATACTTGTGCAACCGCAAGCAGTATGTATCATTAGGAAACTCGTACCAATCAGAAACCAAATCCATCAAATATGGAGTGCCGCAGGGTTCGATAATGGGGCCATTGTTATTTAATGTATTTGTTAATGATATAGGTGTTGAGGAGGAAGAAAAGAAAATATTGTATGCTGATGACATGACAATACTAAATAGTGACCAAAATATGGAACAGCTTGAGAGAAGAGCATACATATCTGCAAATGTCACAGCTCAATGGCTGTTGGAAAATGAACTGGTTATAAATCTAAAAAAGACTATGTATGCAGTGTTTAAAAACAAGGAAAAGGCTGTAGACATGGATTTAGAGGTTGACGGAACAAGGATGGAAGAAGTAGAATCTGCTAGATTCTTAGGTATTCTTGTGGATAATGAACTGAAATGGAAAAAACATATTAATAATGTCTGTAAGAAACTGAGCTCTGTCATATTCTTAATGATGCAGCTATCACAGTATTCAGACAAGAACCTTCTGTGTACAGTGTATCATGGACTTTTCGAACCATACTTACAGTATGGAGTGACGGTGTGGGAAAACTCAAACAAACAAGAGACAAAACGAGTGTTCACATTACAAAAAAAAGCAATTAGGACCATTTTAAGAAGAAAGACCTCTGAAACATGCAGAAACTGTTTCAAGAATTTAGGTATCTTAACTTTTTCATCATTATATATATACAAAACAATAATGTACATCACAAAAGGTAGTGAGGACTGGATTACAAATGCTAGTGTACACACCTACAATACAAGAAAGAAGAATGAAGTACGGAGCATACCCCACCGACTGGCAATGCTAGAAAAAGGACCCCAGTACTCTGGTATCAGACTACTAAGAAGTCTGCCCAAAACCCTGCAAGATAGTGTACTTCACAATGAATTTACAAAGAAACTTAAAGACTATCTCATTGAAAAAGAGTTTTACAGTGTTGCAGAATACTTATGCCATTAAATTTGTATATATTGTTACTCATTATCAGTGGTGTAAAAATGTAAGCTAAAGGTGTAGAAAAATAATTGATAAAGAATTTTAATACTTTGACATGTCCTATATTACACGTACATTTACTGTACACGATGTAATCTTACAGGATCAAATAAAATTCAATTCAATTCAACCTCCTTGTTCATGAAATTGTGTAATCTGGTGGTACAATATTCAGTAAGCTCCCATATGACATAAAACAAGAAACTGGGAACTACTGCCCCTTCAACAGAAAATTAAAAACATAACTCATTAGCCACTCTTTCTGCAAATCATCTGAATATAGAGAAACAGAGATTAAAAAGTTCTGTCAGACACACAACAAGAATCAGTGTTTATTATAAAGCTGCACGCATCATAAATAGAACTCAATATTTATATGCATAAAAATATTGTATTTGTAAAATATAACTGTAATCAAGTAAATATTAAGCTACTACTTGCAGTTAAGTAGAACCTACATAGTAAAACTGAGGAGGCAGCAGCTTTTATTTGAAAAGTTGCCGCATATGGAGAGGAGAACAGATCAAAATCACTTTCTGATGCTGTCTGATCTTGAAAACATTGCTCAAATTCTTCCTTGGGGAAATTAATATATGTGAGTAATGCCAAAAGTCTTTGTTAACAACATCATCTTGCAAGGACGATAATTTAGGAAAATGAGCTGGATTTTATTTTTCCAGTTGTCACCCTAAGTGTCAATTTCATTTTAAAAGCTCATAAACTATCTACAAAATGAGTAATCACCACATGCTTACCCTGTAGTGACATGTTCAAAGCATTCAGATGACTATCTGACTCTGCTATGAATGCAAGAATGCTTTTCCCTGAGGGATCTTTTCCAGTTGTCACCCTAAGTGTCAATTTCATTTTAAAAGCTCATAAACTATCTACAAAATGAGTAATCACCACATGCTTACCCTGTAGTGACATGTTCAAAGCATTCAGATGACTATCTGACTCTGCTATGAATGCAAGAATGCTTTTCCCTGAGGGATCTTTCGATTCAGGAAAACATGTTATTTATTTCCATGAACATATTTATCCCATCTACTAGAGGGAAAAATCAATTTATTAATTCACCCTGACTACACCAGCAACCCTCAGTGTAATAAGGCAGGCTACCATACTGCCTCTCAGTATTCTCAAAAAAGATTTTAAATTGCCTATGCTGTAGTTCATGCTTCATTAGATAACTGGTTGTATGAATACCACCTCTCATCACATTTTTTAGATTAACACTCTTTGCACATTAAGTGCTCCTGGTGAACTGTACAGTGGACACTCCCAATTTCATTGGCCAATGACAGCTTTTGCTTTTTCTCCTTCAGCAGTGCAACAAACCTTGATTTCTAAACCTAAAATATCACTTCAGGTTGTAGTGTTCTTCAAGGCTACCACATCAAGGAGCTCTTTTCTCACCTCATGCTCCTTATTAACATCTCTTCTAAAAATGGCAAGCTAGACTGAGCCCCTTACATCAACACTTTCATCAAAAGCTAGAGAATATGACGCAAAATCTTTACAAATACTGTATTTGCAAGCTGGCTCTGAATGTCGTCTGTCATGTCCTGTATGCAATGCATAATGGTCATGTTCCATATAAACACCATCTGAAACTGTTCTACTTGAGATGAGCATAAATGTTCCATTTCAACTACTACACAATCCTTTTTCAAACTGCCATCTTCAAAGGGGCACAGACATTTTGTTAAAAGCAAAGCTATTTTGTAATTCACTTGAACAGCAAACTCCATTTATCTTTCTTCATCTTCCATATCTTCTTCAGATAGCTTCCTTGTAAGTTTAATAATTTCCTGTGTACAGTCAGGTCCATCACATTTTTCACTTCCAAATTCTTTTGTGTGGAGTGACATAATGTCACTGCCAATTAAATTTTCTAAAAGAATTTAATGCTTTGTGAAATACTGCTGAGTAGCAGATAGGCACAACAGAAAGACTGTCTCAAAATAAGCTTTCGGCCAATAAGGCCTTTGTCAAAAATAAACAGACACACACACACACAAACCAGGGTGTATACGTGGACAAGGAAAAAAAATTCCCGGATTTCTCCCAGATTTCCCGGTTAAAAATACACTGTCTACCGAGTGAAAACATACTTTTTCCCTGTTAACTGACAGTATATTTTCTCTCAAAACTGTGTAACATATCATACTTTTGAATGGTTATGGTTTTATACATGGATGTAGAATTCCCCGGCACTTTCAAAAATGAAACTCAGGGAAAAAGACATGTTTTGGAAAGATCTTTGATGTACAGCCACATGTACACTGCACATTTTTGTATTACAAAAGTATAAATTCGATTTCCACCAAACACTGCATTTTACTTTCCAAAGCATAGAAATCAAGATTGCGATGTGCTTTTGTAAGCCAGTCATAGCTCACGCCACTTGATCTCACCAGCCGATGACAGCGGTTATTCAGAGCTTAGGACACGTGATGTAGTCAGCCAATAGCAACATCACTGTTAAGTAGTGTGAACACATAAACAGGAAATGTTAATGGTTTAAATTAATTTACATAGAGTTGCTACAAGAAAAGCAAAGCTTTCACATATGATATTGGTTTCTAAGGTTAATACACTGGAAGAGAAGCTAAGCTTTCAAATATAATGTTGGTCTTTTATGAGCGTATTACATTTTAAGATATATCACACAAATGTGCCAGTAAAATTTCAATAACGACATAAATTCTCGCTCATAGTTCAACTTGTGTAAAAGGAAATTTACTTTGAAAGTAACAGTTTTCAAACCATCATCCGCAATATTTTCCCACAACCTGTTAGAAATAGGTTCATTTCAGCAGCTGCCAGAGTGCGCCAGGTAACAGGTGCCGCCACGCTTGCGCAGCTACGATGACGTAGGAGGCCCACATGTTCGTATGTGTTAAACATTAAAAGATCTTACATTACGTCATAAAAGAAACAAGACATCAGAGGATATTCCAAGAGCATCAGAATTTCGTGACACATACTGAAATGTGCACATTTGAAGTGCATATTTAAAGTGCACATTCCTATGTCAAGATTCCCAGTGCAGTATGCCTCGAACTAATATTCAGCTTTTCAGTGAGGTTTTTGGGATGTAAATTTTCAGTACCAGTACTGTATTATGTTTGGTTCTTTATTATGGCATATATATATATATATATATATATATATATATATATATATATATATATATATATTTAAAAACGAAGATGATGTGACTTACCATACGAAAGCGCTGGCAGGTCGATAGAAACACAAACAGACACATACATACACACAAAATTCAACATTTCGCAACAGACTGTTGCCTCATCAGGAAAGAGGGAAGGAGAGGGAAAGACGAAAGGAAGTGGGTTTTAAGGGAGAGGGTAAGGAGTCATTCCAATCCCGGGTGCGGAAAGACTTGCCTTAGGGGGAAAAAGGAGAGGTATACACTCGCACACACACACATATCCATCCACACATATACAAACACAAGCAGACACATATATATATATATATATATATACACACACACATATCCATCCACACATATACAGACACATATATATATATATATATATATATATATATATATATATATATATATATATATATATATATATAAAATAGAGGGAAACATTCCACGTGGGAAAAATATATCTAAAAAGAAAGATGATGAAACTTACCAAACAAAAGCGCTGGCAGGTCGATAGACACACAAACAAACACAAACATACACACAAAATTCTAGCTTTCGCAACCAATGGTTGCCTCGTCAGGAAAGAGGGAAGGAGAAGGAAAGACAAAAGGATATGGGTTTTAAGGGAGAGGGTAAGGAGTCATTCCAATCCCGGGAGCGGAAAGACTTACCTTAGGGGGAAAAAAGGACAGGTATACACTCGCACACACACACATATCCATCCACACATACACAGACACAATGTCTGCTTGTGTCTGTGTATGTGTGGATGGATATGTGTGTGTGTGCGAGTGTATACCTGTCCTTTTTTCCCCCTAAGGTAAGTCTTTCCGCTCCCGGGATTGGAATGACTCCTTACCCTCTCCCTTAAAACCCATATCCTTTTGTCTTTCCTTCTCCTTCCCTCTTTCCTGACGAGGCAACCATTGGTTGCGAAAGCTAGAATTTTGTGTGTATGTTTGTGTTTGTTTGTGTGTCTATCGACCTGCCAGCGCTTTTGTTTGGTAAGTTTCATCATCTTTCTTTTTAGATATATATATATATATATATATATATATATATATATATATATATATATAGTGCTGGCAGGTCGACAGACACAAACAAACACAAACATACACACAAAATTCAAGCTTTCGCAACAAACTGTTGCCTCATCAGGAAAGAGGGAAGGAGAGGGAAAGACGAAAGGAAGTGGGTTTTAAGGGAGAGGGTAAGGAGTCATTCCAATCCCGGGAGCGGAAAGACTTACCTTAGGGGGAAAAAAGGACGGGTATACACTCGCACACACACACACATATCCATCCACACATATACAGACACAAGCAGACATATTTAAAGACAAAGTCTTTAAATATGTCTGCTTGTGTCTGTATATGTGTGGATGGATATGTGTGTGTGTGTGCGAGTGTATACCCGTCCTTTTTTCCCCCTAAGGTAAGTCTTTCCGCTCCCGGGATTGGAATGACTCCTTACCCTCTCCCTTAAAACCCACTTCCTTTCGTCTTTCCCTCTCCTTCCCTCTTTCCTGATGAGGCAACAGTTTGTTGCGAAAGCTTGAATTTTGTGTGTATGTTTGTGTTTGTTTGTGTCTGTCGACCTGCCAGCACTTTCATTTGGTAAGTCACATCACCTTTGTTTTTAGATATATATTTCCTATGTGGAATGTTTCCCTCTATTATAACTATATATATATATATATATATATATATATATATATATATATATATATATATATATATATATATATATATAAAACAAAGATGATGTGACTTACCAAACGAAAGCGCTGGCAGGTCGATAGACACACAAACAAACACAAACATACACACAAAATTCAAGCTTTCGAACAAACTGTTGCCTCATCAGGAAAGAGGGAAGGAGAGGGAAAGACGAAAGGATGTGGGTTTTAAGGGAGAGGGTAAGGAGTCATTCCAATCCCGGGAGCGGAAAGACTTACCTTAGGGGGAAAAAAGGACGGGTATACACTCGCACACACACGCATATCCATCCACACATATACAGACACAAGCAGACATATTTAAAGACAAAGAGTTTGGGCAGAGATGTCAGTCGAGGCAGAAGTGCAGAGGCAAAGATGTTGTTGAATGACAGGTGAGGTATGAGTGGCGGCAACTTGAAATTAGCGGAGATTGAGGCCTGGTGGGTAACGGGAAGAGAGGATATATTGAAGAGCAAGTTCCCATCTCCGGAGTTCGGATAGGTTGGTGTTGGTGGGAAGTATCCAGATAACCCGGACGGTGTAACACTGTGCCAAGATGTGCTGGCCATGCACCAAGGCATGTTTAGCCACAGGGTGATCCTCATTACCAACAAACACTGTCTGCCTGTGTCCATTCATGCGAATGGACAGTTTGTTGCTGGTCATTCCCACATAAAATGCATCACAGTGTAGGCAGGTCAGTTGGTAAATCACGTGGGTGCTTTCACACGTGGCTCTGCCTTTGATCGTGTACACCTTCTGGGTTACAGGACTGGAGTAGGTGGTGGTGGGAGGGTGCATGGGACAGGTTTTACACTGGGGGCAGTTACAAGGATAGGAACTCTTGGAACCGAGGTGATGCAAAACTTTTCTTCATGTGTCTACTAGAGAAGATCTTGTAGGTTACATTCAGCAGGGTAATTCCTCAGTAATTTGAGCAGCAGGTCTTGTCTCCTTTCTTGTGTATTGATCTATTCTTCTGGGATTCCATATCAACTTAATAATTTGTAGATCCACTTATGAGGATCAGTG
This sequence comes from Schistocerca americana, assembly GCF_021461395.2. Taxonomy (NCBI): domain Eukaryota; kingdom Metazoa; phylum Arthropoda; class Insecta; order Orthoptera; family Acrididae; genus Schistocerca; species Schistocerca americana. The sequence goes on from NC_060122.1 coordinate 330,908,535, forward strand.
CCCCCAATTTTTAAACAATACACTGCCTTTCGTACTTCCTCTAATGTCGGTTCCTCTATTTCTGGGTCGATGGTATAATAGAGTGGCTGTTTATTCCTGGTAGGATTGCCTTCCAAAATTCCCTTCAAGTATTCTCTCCACCCATCCAGAACATTTTGTTTATCTGTCAGCAAATTTCCCTCTTTGTCCTTACAAGCTGTTATTTTTGGTCTATATTCTTGAGTTCTTTAATTTTCTTGTAGAATTTTCCGTTTTCATTCCTTTGGTAGTGCTATTCCACCTCCTCTACCTTTCTCTTCACGGCTTCCCTTTTTTCCCTCCTGCATACCATTCTGCCTCTATTCTCTTTTCATTATATAATGCCTTTTTGGTCTAGTATTCCACCGCAAGCATTTCAGACATGCTTCCTTCTTCTGTTACACTGCCTGTCTGCATTCAACATCATACCAGTCTTCATTCCTAAGTCTCCTCACTTCTGTTGTCTTAATGACATCTTTAATAGAGTTACATTCTTCGTCCATATCATCTCCACCATCTTTTGTTTGTAACTCCCGTCTCAATTTGTTCTGGTACTCCAGAACAGTAGACATATCTTTCAGTTGCTCTATATTCCATTCCTTTACTCTGGTACTACTTCCTCTGCCAACCATGGCAAGTTTCTGTCTCATTTTGGCTCCTACTAGGTAATAGTCAAATCAGAATTAGCTCCTCAGAAAAGTGTGCACATTTTCCAATCAGATGCTCATCTCTTTGATATCACTATATGGTCTATTTGGTTTGCTTCATTTGTTCCTCATATTTTCCATGTCCCTTTGTACATATTTTTCCTTGTGAAACAGGTATTTACTGCCTTCAACTTGTCTGCAGAAACAAACTGCACAAACCTCTTACCATTATTATTAGTTTCATCATGCAGACTTTTCTTAGCAAACACATTTCTGAACGCCTCTTCCTTTCCTAGTTTTGTATTATAGTCACCAAGAACTATTTTGGAATCATATCTGGGTATCCTGTCACACATCTTCTGTAGTTGATCATAGAAGATGTCCACAGTATTTTCATCTGATTCTTCTGTTGGTGCATATACATCCACAAAGGTCACATTGTGAAATTTGTCTGTCATACACAGAGTACATATTCTTTCATTACATGGCGTCAAAGCAATAACTGATCTATGCATATCCTTGGAGACTATAAACCCAACTCCAAACTCCCCTTGTCTTTTGTCTTTTTCTGAACAGTACACGGAGAATTTCTGTTTATAAATCTCTCCTCTTCACTTCCACCTGATTTCCCGCACTTCAACAACTCCCATTCTATACCTTAGTATCTCTTCTGCAATACTATTCATTGCTCCTGTTTGCAACAGCGTACACATGTTCCATGTTCCAAATTTAAGCACCAATAAATACATATTCCTGTTTCCTAGCACAGTTTGTCTATATAGGGGCAGTCTGGCATTTCTTGTTGAATTATTTGCAATAACAGATTTTTTACAACCCAGGGGTATCAATCCTGCACTCAACCCCCAATCTGGAGGACCAGGGTTAGCTCCCCTAGAGGGGTTGATGACCTAGGCTGTAGAGTCACCCCTACCCTATGATGTGGGACACACTCCGTCTGGCTCCACTGTCGAGACCACTCCAGCTTGGGTGACCCTGCCAGTAGCTATGCTATGGCTCTCAACCTCATCAAAGCACACAAATCATCCAGCCCAGCACTGAAGGTGCCTACGATAAGGCAGTGTCACCTGGGAAGGTCATTCACAAGTTATTTACAACAATTGTATTGTCTCTGAGCTCACTATTTGCATACACAGACACAACACCATGGTTAGAAGTTTCCTTATACCATGCATATTCAATATGTCTGTAGTATCCTGTTTCTCAATGGGCTAGACAGTGTTCACATACCGTATACAACTGAAGGTTGGTACTGCTCTGCCTCCAACAATAGATCCCATTATACTATTGCATTATTGTGGCCTCAGTCTGTGACACATCAGTATCACGTTAGAAGTGAAGGATTATCAACTTCTTCAAACTTGTTAATTATGGCTACAAGTTCTCATTTGTCACTTGTACACTGCTAAAGAAAAACTGAAAATTATTGAAGAAGCTGAGAACATTGGAAACTGTGCAGTGGGAAGAAAGTACAACATGAGTGAGAGTTGTATTCACATGTGGCAAAAAAAACAAAACATTGCTTCAAGAAACTAAGGGTAATTGCCAGGCATTTTGCAACAAAAAGTGAAGCATCCGGACCTCAAAAAAAGGCTCTGTAGATGAGAAGCGGCAAAATGGATGCACGGTGATGAGTGAAATTTGCCAACTTAAATCCAAATAACTAAGCATTACCAGCTTCAAAATTAGCCAGGGATGGCTCGGTGATGAGTGAAATTTGCCAACTTAAATCCAAATAACTAAGCATTACCAGCTTCAAAATTAGCCAGGGATGGCTATCAAGATTATTCAACTGAAATAGATTAGGATTCTGGAGGAAAACTACCATCACTCAACAGCTTCCAGGCAATTATGGGGAAAAAATGGTGCATTTTCATCGTAACGTGATAAATCTGTGATGCTAACAGTCCTGTATATTATCACAAACTGGTAACGCAGATCAAATGCCAGTCTATTTTGAGATGTCGCTTGACAACATTGTGAACACGAGAGGAGAATCCAACATCATGATATGAACTGGTGGCAGTGAGAGGCAAGGGTGTACAGTGATGTTGTGTGTAATTGGAGATGGACTAAAGCTACCACCTTATGCAATATTTAAAAGGAAACTATTATGCAAACACCACTGAAAGGCATATTAGTGAGAGTGAATCTAAAAGGGTCAATGGACAATGGCCATGTGATTGACTGGGTGACACACGCTTGGCAATCTCGCCCTCATGCGTTACTGAATTCCCGTAATACGTTGGTCCTGGACAGCTTCCATGGACATACAACTAAGGAAGTGCAAGACAAATTATGATACAAAAAGGGAAAACTGAACTAGTCATTATCCCTGAAGGCCTAACATCCATCCTACAACCATTAGATGTGTGTATAAACCAGCCATTCAAAGCTGCACTTAAACAGTGATACACACAATAGATGGCTGATGAAAACCACAAGTTCACACCGAGTGAAAACATCAAACGCCTGGATTTGTCCCAGATTTGTGAGTGGGTGAAACATGCATGGGACTCCATTCAGCAACCACTGGTGGAAAAATCCTTCAAAAAATGTGGTATCACAAATTCACTGTATGAAATAGTGGACAACACTCAATGGGAAGATGATGACAACAACAATTATTCTCCCACTAGTGATGATTATGAAAGTAATGATGAATAGAGAGGTAAGGGAGCATATGTACTGACTAAAATATTTTATTGCACATATGGTATTAACATTAAACTCTTAAACATGGTAATTCACATTTCTTTTTGTTGCTACTGTAGCTAGACCTACAGTAAGCTGGCAGGGATAATGTTACCCGGCTGGCCGCCCAGATAATAGGCCAGCCGGCAGGCCTGCTGACTGGCCAGCTATACACTGCTGAATCAGTTGTGTTTTAATAATTTATCAACCTGTCCAACAGCAGGTGAAGATTATGACACATTTCTTCAAACTAGTGGATATTATACGTAATTTTGAACACATAATCATTATTCTAGAACTTTTTTTGGTAAAGAAAACAAATTAAAGAAAAAAATTTTTACTTCCATCAAAATTAGGGTATGTGGATAATTTGAGGGTGTGGATTATTCAAATATATAAGGTACACAATACATTGCATCTCACTTCCGCAACAAATGACGATAATGAAACCCTTTTTCCCTAAGACACTGTACATTTACACTGTGTGTAACTTAGCTTGCATATTTTCAGTGCTCACATTTCCTTCGCTACTGGAATATTTTTGGCCTTCGCCGTTTATCTCACTGGATCACTAGGCATCCTCTGGAATAAAAAATGTCTTATCAACTAGTACCTGCAGAAGATGTGGCAACTCCACTACTTGACAAAGTTGGCATGACTTGGTACCAACTGGGGAACAGAAACCTTTGAATGGAATTTACTCACCATGCAAATTGAATTATTGGAAGTGGAGTGCGCATACCCATAGAGATAAGTACATGACAATAAATCAGCACATGGCTGGCAAGGACGCCTAATGACTGAGCACAAAAAAATGGTTCAAATGGCTCTGAGCACTATGGGACTTAACTTCTGAGATCATCAGTCCTCTAGAACTTAGAACTACTTAAACCTAACTAACCTAAGGACATCACACACATCCATGCCCGAGGCAGGATCCAAACCTGCGACCGCAGCGGTCACGCAGTTCCTGACTGTAGCGCCTAGAACCGCTTGGCCACGCCTGAGCACATGTCAACTCTCAGCACAAGTGTTAGGCTATGGCCACTGCAGTCTAACTCCAAGGAGCACTGCCCACTTCGCTTACTGCCACTCACGATACGTTGCGATGTGTGCACCCTTCAAGGCAGGCTTTACTCCTCTGTTCTACCCATGCCATTTCACTTGCTTCCTTCGGGACATCTGCTGGCAGGGATACTAAAACAACATTCTTGGGCCTACGTCTTTGTCCATTATTATATATTTTTACATCTTTGTCCATTATTATATATTTTTACATCTTTGTCCATTGTTATATATTTTTAAGTTGAAATGAATACCAATATTGAATCTATTATTTGATACCTTCATTTTAATTTTTCAACTGTAAAACTGTTCTGACTTTGGAAAGTATTTTGTAAGAAGCTAGTTACAGTATTAGTTATGATGCCACCTCTTAGTTTGCTAAGGTGAAACCAGGCTCTTCTTTGCTATATGGCATTCATCATTTTTCATTGCCAGTGCCTATTATGACATTCCAGAATGAGATTTTCACTCCGCAGAGCAGTGTGTACAGATATGAAACCGCCTGGTAGATTAAAACTGTGTGCCTGCCAGACTGAGACCCAAACTCGGGACTTTTGCCTTTCACAGATAAGTGCTCTATCATCAGAGCTACCCAAGCATGATTCATGCTCCATCCTCACAGCTTTACTTCTGATGGCCCCTCATCTCCTACCTTCCAGACTTCACAGAAGCTCTCCTGTGAACCTTGCAGAACCAGCACTCCTCGAAGAAAGGATATTGTGGAAACATGGCTTAGCCACAGCCTGGGGGTTGTTTCCTGAATGAGATTTTCACTCTGCAGGGGAGTGTGAGCTGATGTAAAACTTGCTGGCAGATTAAAACTGTGTACTGGGCCAAGACTCGAAATTGGGACCTTAGCCTTTCGCGGACAAGTGCTCTAAGGTAGAGAGCATTTGTCTCTATGGTAGAGAACTTGCTCACAAAAGTAAAGGTCCCAAGTTCGAGTCTCAGTCTGGCAGACAGTTTTAGTCTGCCAGGAAGTTTCTATTATAACTTTGTTTCTGTTTTCAGTATTGAAATTTTCGAACGTTTGCATAGTAGGCTTCAAAGTAAACCTATACTGTTCACCAGTTTTTCCAGTTTGTAGCACAGTTGTTTTTATTACAGTTTATTCCTTTTGCTGTGTCTGCAGTGGTTTTAGCCAGTTTGTAACCCTGCACCCCTGTATGCCTGCTACTGTTGAATTTCTTCTGGGTCCTTGCTAGTTGTTCACTTCCTGCTGTGTGTATTTTTGTTTTCTGTGGAGGTTACATCCAGCAACTTATTTACATTTGTATTTGGTTTGTTCTGAATGATGGATTTTGTTTCACTGACACTACTATGACTTTTAATCTGCTTGTGAGGAAGTGCAAGTGCCCAAGCAGGCACAGGTACTTGTGCTCAGGATCTGTAGATTGTTAAACTCTGTCCTACACTGTAGAAAAACCATTTGTGTCATTGCCTCAGATAAATTTGCTTTGAAAAATTATGTCCTCAAACTTCATGTAGAATTGGACAGGCTTTTCTTGTTAATTTTATTAAAATACAGTGTATATTTTCAAACAGTGAGTGCTGTGAGAAATGTATTTTACACTGTAGCATGGATTGTAGTCTACTTTTGTGCCTCATACAATTTTATACGTTGGGCCCCTCACAGTTTTTGTTGAATATTAATAATGTTACAGACATTATTAACAGTAACCTCAGACTTTTTGCAGATGACATGGCTACCTACCAGGGATATTCAATATTGATTTACACTTTATTTTTTCTCATCATTCATAGTGCACCATTTGACTCTCATTACAGTTGCAGGTATGAAGTATTTTTGTCTAACCATAGGTGGCAGGAAAAATCACTAGAAGTGTAATCCATCCACAGTAAAGCCCATTTCCCAACTACTGTTATTACATGAGTGAACAACATGGGGTATTATCACAAGGACAATGCTGGACTACATGTTTTCTGTAGAAGTAGGGTGTAAAAACTAAGGATATTCACAGACAATTGGTGGCAGTTTGTGGAGAGTGTGCACCATCATGATAAGTACTCTTGCAACATGACAACATTTGTCCCACATGAGTTGAAAAACTATGGCTGCCATTGCTGAAATGGGGCTCCAAGTAGTGCCACACCAATTGTATTTGACTGATCTGGCCCATTTTGATTGCCACCTTTTTAGGGCTTTGAAGAGACATCTGCACAGACATCAATCACAGACTTCCTGGACCTTTGAGCAGCTGTCCTGAACTTGGTGAACAGACTCCAAAAAAGTGGTTTGAGGAAAGCCTACATAAGTTAAAGTGGCCAAGTTAGAAGGATATGGTGGGTGTGGAAGTACCTGGAACCTCATTTTAGCAATGGTACCTGTGGTTCTTCAACTCATACAGAAGTGATTTTCATGATGGTTCACAGCCTCCATACACTACCACCAACTGCCTGAGAATATCCTCAGAGTATACACCCTCCTCCCATGGAAACCACGGCATCCAGTGCTGTCCTTCACTGCCACACCTCATGCTATTTTCTCAATAATGATAGCAGGTGGAAAAATGGGCTGCACTGTGCAGGGACTACATCTACTGACGCTGTATATAATGTGTGTGAGCATGGATCAGCCACTGGCATCTTGTTCCAGGACCAAGTTTTTAGTTTATGTGTGTGGTCTTAGTCTGTGTTGCTATGATTTATGACCAACATTACACGAGATAACCTGATGATGCCCTACCTGGCTGAAACATGTCATTTTTGAGACAATAACTACAGTTCTGCAATCTAGGACTGTCTTTTAATACGATTATTAATGCTACTGCTTGGCATGCCACCTGCAGTTAGACCAAAGTACTGCATACTAGCAACTGTAATGATGAGTCAAGTAGTGCACCATGAATGATGGGAAAAATAAAGTGTAAATCAATATGGGACACCTTTTATATAATGAAATAATGTCTGAAATACACTTCAGAAATATTCAATCAAATCTTGATAAGATTTAAAAGTGGTGCAAAGATTGGCAACATGCAGAAACATAAAATTGTGAATTTTACAAAACTAAAAAATGTAGTATCCTATGATTACAATATCAATGAGTCATAACTGTATCAGTCAACTCATATAAATACCCAAGTGTAATAATTTATAGGGATATTAAATTAAATAATTACATAAGGTAAAGCAGGTGGTAGACTTTGGTTCATCAGTGGGAAACTAAGACAACAAAGTAGTCTATGAAATCTCATGATTTTTTATAACATAAAGCAGCAAGTACAGATATGCAGAATCTGTGACAGTCAATTCCCAACTAGTGTCACATGGGATTTTGCATTTCATGGCTCGCTCCTCTTAAGTTAGTACTGGTGGCCCTATACCCCTTTAGGACTTGAAATTTGCACAGCTCCTGTGCAGTGCCTACACAGTTCTTGTATAGCTGTTTGTAATTAATAACAGAAAATAGCTAATTACTCGACTTCAGCATTCGTTACTTGGAATTTCCTTTCTAAATTTTCCTAAAAAGCTGAGTTCAATACACGTGTCTCTACAAAAGGATGCATTGTTACCTATCTTGCAGTAGTAGCCCAGAGCAGACAGGTATTGGTCACTTGTAACACCTAGAGGTCTTGCACAGACCTTCTGCGCACGACAATTTTTCACTCTGTACTGGAATGTATACTTTACTTTCATTCTGACATCATTCAGACATTTACTTACTTCCATGATTTGGAGTTGGGCAAAGGAGAAAATTCTATATAAAACTCTTTTGATTCAATGTAAGCACTCATATGTCCAACTTTGTTAACAATTTTTTATCTTTTACTATACACTCTCTTTTCAATGAACTTCACTTCACCCAAGTGTCACAATAGTTAAGAGATTGGATGCATACTTGGGAGGATGGCAGTTCAAATCCCCCTTCCACCACCCAGACTAAGGTTTGCCACTGTTATGTTAACTGTTTCATGCAAATACTGGGTTGATTCCTTTGAAAAGGTTGTAGCCAGTTTCATTCCCTAGGTCGAGCTTATGCTCTGCTGATAATGATCTTGTCATCAGCAGAATGTTAAACTCTCCATCCTCCTTTCTTGCTTCTTTGAACTTTAAATCTTCACATCATTGCTACTGCAAATTATTTTATGTTTCTGCCTTCATTCATGTAATAGTTTTCACTTATTGCAGTTCCATTCACTCATTTTTTAATAATTTAATTTTTGCTTTTTACAGTGTTTCCACTGTACATGTAACGTACAGCATAATTTTGTGACATTTCACTCTGTCACTATTTTAGATACTTTTCACTGCCTCAAGACATTTGAAATCTGACTGATTACAGAATAATTATCACTGCTAGTTTGGTTCTTTGCATGTTAAATGTCAAAATTCATTTTCAGGGACATACACTTACAGAAATATGAGTCCTTCTCCATTTTCTTCATATTAGGATGCCCATCTCTGAGTGGTGATCTTGGCCTCAGTGACATCCATTTCCATCCAGGCTTACGAGTTCTTGACAAAAAATGGAGCACCTGTTCTTCAGGTGTTTTAAATGTATTTTCAGAGGCATAGTTGTATTCACAGTAAACCCTGAAAATCAAAGTATGGCCTTCATTACGGAAACACCAAACTGGATTGTGAACACAAAAGGTCGAAGAACACACTGTCAATTCATTACATTAATTAGAACCATCATACAAAAGACATCTTATCAGTAATTACCATTCTGGATGCACTCGCCAGTTGTTCCCTTTGAAAAATTCTGTAACTGTAACAGAAGAAAGTTTTGTCAGTTAGAGTGAAAACTACTCTATATCAATGTAATTTGCTTCTGATAGTGTTTAAAACAGTGCCATTAAAAGTTATTTAGATATATACAATGACAAGATCTTTCATAATTTTACAATTTGGTAATCTACTAACTGTTACTGGGAGTCTCAGCACTAATGAATAAAATGTATAATGGTCTGAATGATAGCTAAGGAGATTAACAACAGAAGGTTAGCATTTTATAAAACTTAATGTATTCCTAACTGCTGCATGCACCTTGTATAAAAGGCCGTAAAGATTTGTATTTGTTTAAGTCAGTTTTAAGTGGGTTTAACGACACAAGTTAAACATCATTAAAATGTACTGGTGCCCATTATCTTTCAGAACATATTGTATCAAAACAATTAACGAACTCTTTAATGAGAGTGTTATCTTCATTGCACAACACAAAGAATGGGTGAGATACTGAGAGCACTGTAAACATTAACAGCATACTCTGTTGCAGCAAACCTATTACAGCTCTGACAGCAGTTATTGATTAGTAGGATAATAATTGGCAACTTTTACGTGTGTTGTAATGAACATAAGTAATTATAAAATAATAAATACATAAGCCACTTAAAAACTAACAGCAGTAATGGTGTCTACTAGACACTGTCATATACACAACATTCTCAAATGCAGCAACATACCCCCATAACAAACCCATAGATGAAGGAAAACAAAGGAAATGAAACAGTAAATGAGTACACATTCTCTGCAATGGATCTCTATTCTGTGACCTAACAGAACTTTCAAATGACCCAAATCTATAAACACAGGTATGTGCACACATACGCACATACGTGCACACACATGCACACGTACAAACGCGTGTGGGTGTGCATGCACATGTTCAAACAGCCTCCCCCCCCCCCCCACACACACACCAACACACAGACACAAAACACAGCAAGCCACAATAACCTCAGCATGTGTAGACAAGGTCTGTATATAAAATTTTGACTGTTTCCAAATTTATGGATACTTTTCTAAAAAACTGCAATTTTTGAATTCTATATGTACAGACAATAAAGAGCAATTTTCCTACAATAGAAAGAAAACTAAAAAAAAACACGGATGATGCTGTAACTTCAACAAAGATGTCTGGATAAAAAGAAGACCAAATTATGTTTGCTCATGGCAAAATCTGTCCAAAAACAAAATTATTTGCAAGCAAGAACGGGCACAAGAGTGCATTTCATCCTCAAGATGAAAAAAATTAGTTTTATTTTAAATATTTCAATTCACTAAATAGTTTTAGATCATTTATTGTGGAAACTCAACCTATGGGGATAATATTTTCAGACCAAAGAAATTTGTTATAACATTTAGATTTCATGTTCAATCAAGAATATCATGGAGAAACCACCTCAAAAATTTCCTCCACTTTGGTCGCACCCTTCCTATCACAATGACCTTCAAATATTTGAATTTTTCCAAGCCCTATGTATCAGTAAACAAATACTGGAGAATCAAATCTTGATGGCAAAGGCATCCTAAAAACAGTTCTGCTCCTTCCTCAAGATAATGTCAGTATTCAGTCCCAACTAACATCTTCCAAATTGAAACCCTTGCCTTCCAACACCTGTAAGACCACTTTCGATAGCATCTCCAAAAGGTTTCCAACTTAATGATAGCCTGCTCCCAATTTGGAGTGCCAGTGCCCAATTATATTAATCTTATCCTGGTGTGAAGAAACCTTGGGCAACAGAAGAAATACTTCAATTGAACGATGAAAGAATGAAGAGGAAAAATGTTCAGCAAAAGACAAGAATACAGCAAAATAATTCATATAGAAATGAAATAAATTGGAAGTACAGCAAATGCAAAGCAAAATGGAAAAAACATGAAGAATTTAAAAAAGAAACAGCTGTCAGAACAACAGATTCAGCATATAGAAAAGTCAGAACAATCTTTGCTGAAATTAAAAGTAAAGGCATGAACATTATGAATGCAAAAGGGATTGCACAGTTAAACACAAGGACAGAGCAGGTGGATGGAAAGAGCACACTGAAGGCCTGTATAAGCAGGAAGAAATGGCTGATGACATGATAGAAGAAGAAGTGAGAGTCAATGTGGAAGGTATGGGGGACCCAGTATTAGAGTTTAACATAGCTCTGGAAGATATGAGATCAAATAAGGTAGAAAACATAGGTAACATTCCTTTGCAGTTTCTAAAATCATTGGGAAAGGGGGGGGGGGGGGGGGGAGTGCCAACCAAGTGACTATTCAAGCTGGCTTGTTGAGTCTATGTATCTGGTGACATGCCATCAGATATTCAGAAAAATATCATCCACACAATCTCAAAGATGGCTTAAAGTTGTTGACAAGAATAATCTACAGAAGACTAGAAAAAAATTAGGACTTGTTAGTTGACAATCAGGTTGACTTCAGGAAAGTTAAAGGCATCAGGAGGCAGTTTTGACATGTGCTTGATAATGCAAGCTAGATTTCAGAAAAACCAAGACATATTCATAGAATCTGTTGATCTATAAAAAGCATTTAACAATGTAAAATGATGGAAAATGTTAACTATTCTCAGAAAAATAGGTGCAAATTAAGGGAAAGATGGAATGTAACAAAATTATGAAAAGGAAATTTGCTACTCACCATATAATCACCACAGTTGACGAAAGCCTTAATGGCCGAAAGCTTTGTGAGAGTCTTTTTGTTGAGCCTATCTGTGACTCAGCATCTCTGCCATATGGTGAGTAGCAACTTTCCTTTTCCAAATATTGTTACATTCCATCCTGGATTTTCCATTGTTTGATAGGGAAAGATGGGTAATACACAATATGTATGAAACCAACAGAGAACTATGAGAATTATTTAATCCATTTTGTTTACAGAACACTGCAGCTGCCGTCATAAGCCACAAGTAGGAAATATGGCAGCCAGCCACTAGCGTTTTTTAATGATTTATTGTACCATTACTAGTTTTGGGCCTGAGCACATCATCAGATGGAAGTGTTGACTTCTTTGCAAGATTTAATTTTATGTAAAGGAGGGCTTTCCATGAAGACACAAATGTAAACCTTGCAAAGAAGGCAATGCTATCAGTTGATGATGGGCTTGGGCCCAAAACTAGTAATGGTACAATAAAATAATTTCAGGAAACCTGGCTGTAATATTTCGTACAGTGTAATAATAAGAATGGAAGACCAAAAATGAAGTGCTCAGATTAAAAAAAGGTGTAAGGCAGGGATGCAGCTTTTCTCTACTGCTGATCAGTCTATATGTTGAAGAAGCAATGACAGAAATAAAAGAAAGGTGCAGGAGTAAGATTAAAATTCAGTGTGAAAGAATGTCAATAATAGAGTTCACTGATGACATTGCTATTCTCAGTGAAAGTGAGGGAGAACTACAGGACACGTCAAATGGAATAAATAACTCAATGAGTACAGAATACAGGACCTGCTGAATTTAATAAATAATCTAATGAGTCCAGAATATACAATGAGAGTGAACTGAAGAATGACAAAAGTAATCAGAAGTAGCAGAAATGAGATTAGTGATGAACTTAACATCAAAACTGGCAACCAAGAAATAGACAAAGTGAATGAATTCTGCTACCTTGGAAGCAAAATAATACATAACAGACAAAGTAAGGAGAACATAAAAAGCAGACTAGCACAGGCAAAGAAGACATACCTGCTAAGAGAAGTCTGCTAGTATCAAAAATTGGCCATAATTTGAGGAGGAAATTTTCTGAGAATGTACATTTAGAACACAGTATGGAAGCAAATCATGGAATGTTAGGAAATCAGAAAATAAGATAAGCAAACCATTGCAGAATTGGTGCTATTGCAGGACGTTAAAAAAATTTGGTGGACTGAAAAATGGAGGAAGTTATCTGCAGAATCTGCAGGGAAAGGAATGTATGAAGAACACTGAAAAGTAGTAGGGACAGTGTCATAGGACATGTGCTGAGACATCAGGGAATAACTTCCATGGTACTATAGGGAGCTCTAGGCAAAATCAGACACTGGAGTAAGTCCAAAAATGGAGGATGTTGGGTGTAAGTGCTACTCTAAGATGAGGAGGTTTGCAAAGGAGGGGAAGGTAAGCGGGCGACATCAAACCAGTCACGAGACAGAAGACCTACAACAAAACTTCTGTGAACCCCTTCATTAACCCCTCATGGTTCCCTGCCCTGCTCACTATTACTACCTGATCCTATTTAACTGAATTCTTTCATGAAGAAAAGTTCACAATCATCTTTTCATTCACTGCATATTACTTGAAAAATTGGTGACATAGTGTAATCCTTACTTTTGCTGTAAATGAGAACCAACTACTTAGCAACAATACTTACTTTTTTATAACAATATCAACACTCATAGTTTTGTTGATCATTGGAAAAGAATGCTGCATATTTCCTATTGCTGCTCATGCTTGAGAATCCTGTCCAACTCGAAGAGAGGACCTCTGTGACTTCCCCAGTGTTGCATCCCAGCAAACCCATTTAGAATCAGCCTTCAGTTTAAAATCTTGATATTCTTCTCTGAGCATTACTTGGCTTGACTGTTCTACTTTTTTCATAAATAATGTCAGTGTCAAAGCAGAGAGAAATAATAGTTTTTATTTTTTATGAAATGATGCCTGAATGATAACACAAAAGATATGCGTTGGCACTGTATGAACACAGACTCTGACTCATTTATTTTACAATGAGTCCTTGTTCTGAGAACCAAAGGCATTGTAAACATATAATATGATGTGCCTCTATCTCTGTTATAGACTTCACATATCTGAAATGTCCGATACACAATAATTTCACGACTGTTAAAAGTCTCCAGCCTTGCTACAGTGTTTATTTTAGGACCACATACTGCAGCCACAGTAACTTACCTGTTACCATGTCCATTAGCATCTGTGTTTGTAAGTGTGAAATTCAATACACATCTGCAAAAGACTGAAGGGCCATGAAAAATCACTTGGGCACCTACTCAATTGTTCATACTAATAGCAATATTATCAATAGCTTTATATATTGTAAGGCATGAACACCTTCTCCTATAATAATACAGCATCACGAGTCTGTGTCAATGCTGCTGCAAGTGCGTCTTAAGAGAAACGTCACTTATATAGCTCTTCCTTATCTAACCTCAGTGTAGCTTAAGCAACCTACCAGAAGTGGATTTTAGCCCAGCAGAACTCAAGTAAGCCGCACTGTGGTTACATAAGGAAGTGCTATATAAGCGACTTTTCTCTTAAGACGGCATCAGTCATTGAGCAGTCGCACTTGCAGCAGCATTGACACAGACTAGTGATGCCACCTTATTATAGGAGGAGAAGGCATTCATGCCTTACAGTAAATAAAGCTATTGATAATATTGCTATTAGTTCGAAGATTGAGTAGGTGCCCCAGTGATTTTGCATGGCCCCTCAGTCTTCTGCGGATGAGTATTGCTATTAGTACGAAGAATGCAGTAGGAGCCCAAGTGATTTTGCGTGGCCTCTGTGCATAATGCACTGCAGTACTTAAGAAAGGGCATTAAAGAAGGAGCTCCTGCTACAGTAAGCTCCTCCTAAAGTAGACACTTTAGCAGAGCTTGAGGCTTTTAGCAGTCGAGAAATTATTCAGGGTGTATACGTAGATGAGGAAAAAAAATTCGCGGATTTCCCAGTTAAAAATACACTTTCTCTTGGATGAAAATACACTTTTTCGTGTTAAGTAACAGTATACCTTTCCTTGGAACTGTAAAACTTATTAATCCTTTCAATGGTTGTGGTTTTATACACCAGCGTAGAATTTCCCGGCACTTTAAATAATGAAACTCAGGGGAAAAAAAACATTTTAGAAAGATGTATACTGCATATTTTCGTATTACGAAAGTATAAATACGAATTCCACCAAACACAACATGTTACTTTCTGAAGGATTGAAATCGAGATTGTGATGCGATTTTTTTTAAGCCAGTCGTAGCTCGTGTCAAGCCATCTCGCTAGCCAATGACAGCGGATATTTGGAGCATAGGACATGTGATGTAGTCAGCCAATAGTGACATCACTGTTAAGCAGCACGAACACACAAATAGGAAAAGGTAATGGTTTAAATTAATATACATAGTGTTGCTACAAGAAAAGAAAAGCTTTCATGTATAATGTTGGATTAATAATGTGTATGTCTGTCTATTGTTGACAAAGGCCTTAACGGCTGAAAGCTATAATTATTAGATCTTTTTGTTGTGCCTATCTGCGACTCAACATTTCTGCTACATGGTGAGTAGCAACTTCCCTTCTCATAATATTGACACATTCCATCCTGGATTTTCCATTGTTTAATTAAAGGAACATGATGATCAAGAGTGTCACTGGATACAGTTGCTTCAATTAAAACAACTCATATCACTTTTTGCTTCTATAAAATATTTTTATATGTTGTGCCAAATGCAAGTTGGGTGATGTGCAACTTTTCCTTTTCCAATGATCAATTTTTTCTGAGTTTTGCAGTAATTCAACTAACTCAAAATTAATCACTCTAGGGTTTTAATATGTGCAGAGGAGAAAGATGGATCTGTAATTTTGGAGATCAAGTAGATACTTTCTTGGTTTATGTATTGTTGTAATTTTGCTTTTCCTCTGTATTCCAGGTATCTTGGATGGAAAACTGTGATTATTGAATAGTTTTAATAACCATACTTTCACCCATGGCTCAAATTATTTTTGTCATCCAATGCACATATGTCCAGAACTGCTCCATTTCTGTTCTTGAACTTGTTAATAGCCTCAATGAATTCTTAAAATGTAAAAGACTTTGGAAACATACTAAGTTATCATTTATTCTCTTTTATGAAATCTATTTTTTTGTGTGTGGTATCAATATGCAGATTTTACTCTTTTTAGGAGGCATGAACATATGACCAGAAGCTACCTTAGAGTGTGATGGGTCTCTATTTGGATGGTCTCTATGATGTCTTAATTAACCCCACATCTTTTGGTTTTGTCTTCCCATAACAATATAAAGAAACATAGAAATTAAGTACACAAATACTCACACAAAACATTTTTTCACATGCAGAATTGCTAGATTACAAATTTTATATTAAGAAATAGAGTTTACAAAGAAAAGATTATGAAGTGATTAAAAAAGACTTACGATTTACAGGCCGCAGTTTCAACTCCTGTTCACCTTTCACTTCATACATCCCATAACCTTCTGGAATGGCAAGACCAAGAGAGAATGGAGTTCCTTCTATTGGATTATAAAAATATTTATGTCTTCTAGTAGTGACACGCCTCTGCAAAAGCAAAGTGCCAACTAACAGTGTAAACTAACACATAGCTACAGATTTATTTTTAAGAAATATAATGTTCTGAAATAATAATTACATTGACATTAAACGGTTTGCAGCTATTTGTTCTTCATTAAATTGCTGTTGCAAAAAACTCACTCCACATTTTGGTATTCAGCTGCATGGAGTGTTTAGCAACTGTGCTTCATTTTATGCAATGGTTTATGAGTATACCCAAAATTTCATTGGTACAGTCTGTTACTGAAACATGAGAACTACATAGGGCATTCAGTGACCATGGTTACAAAAGACAGTGTTATTTGTACAGCCAATCTACAGATAAGTGGTGTCCACATAAGCTACAGATAGCTTTGAGCACATTTTTCAGAAAATTTGAGGAACCTTGTACAAACACATTACCATCAGTAAATTGTTCTCAGTGGATGCATTATCCCACTGAATTTGGGAGGCATAGGAAGGTGTCAACACTGGAAAGTCCCATCCTGTGCAACACATGTTCACTGGTGACAATTATTGAATATATCAATATAATCCAGGTCTGACAGCTGTGGTTGCTTTTTCCCCCAGTTGAGAAGCCAAACGTGAAAGTGAAGATTCTTAGGAGTGATGGATGGAACATGGTGACCAGATTCTTGTCTACTCTGAGCCTTGTTGCAAATATCACTTTGGAAAGTTGTATGACTGTTATGGCACATTTTTGCAAATACAAAAGGATGCCTTAGAATGGTTTTAGGGTTTGTTGCTGTAACATGGTGATATATCTACCCATACTACCTTAGAGAAGTGAAACTCATTGAGATATCAGGAGCTGAGTTGGTCAACCATTGTTGTATAGTCCAATTCGAGCTCAATGTCAAATTCTCCTTTTTTTCCCTTTTGAACATTCTAGTTGCTGTTCATAACCTCTGATCCAAGAGAGGCAGAAAGTTATTTTTTTCTGCAGCACATAAGAATTTCTCTCTGTTTTCAAAGTTTGTATCCCAAAAGTTTCAAGCTCAAGGTTTATTGTTCAGGATTTTACTATTCTCATGGTCATATCTTTCAGCAATATCACTGCTTCAATTTATCTTTTGTTTCTACTGAATAGTCTGAATTATAACTACACTATTTTTATTTCACAATATTACACAAATGCAACAACTGTCTAGGGTTGTTGTAGTGCATAACTATCTTAAACTGGCAACAACTATTTGCAATTTGTCTTAAAAATGTCTACATTCTGAGCATGAAAATTTAGTCCTTACTTAATACCTACTGAATTTCAATGAGAAACATTCACTTAAGTCACTTATCTGTTTTGTAAACTGAAATTCTAACAAATACTGAGTGAATATAATATGTTAAAGCACAAAACACAAATATTTGTATTTTACTATAATTAGCTTAGGGAAGAGATTATTAATGAGTTGCTTACGTTTCAATTGCAGTTAATCATAGAAAAACTGTAGAATTCAATATATGGTACATGTTTAAATTGTGTGAGATTGTCATGCAAATAGTGACTGGTGGGGATTTACCTACTGCTTTCAGTAGAACTATGAAAGGGAATTTTCATTGAATTGTGGCAACGCTGTTAACACTTTGTGCAGTAACCATTAATGTTTGGTAACCGAAGGGATAGCATGTACTGAGGCAATGTGGGTGCAAGCAAAAAACATCCACACCAATGTCCGTGCCATCCAGTCCATATTTCTTGAATAATTTATCTCAGAAGTGTTGATTTAAGGATATCTATGTTCCCAAGGAAACAATGTGATTTAATATTTGTTTTGTAAATAAAAAATGTGTTTTTCTTGTTGCAATATTTTTTGTTTCAGACACATTTCACCTTTTAGTTTATGACATCTTCAGTCTAGAATGGTACAATATTGTTTTGATATTCAATATATGTAGATTATAAAACAGTTCACAACTTATTTTTCATGTATATAAATCATTACTTAAATCTAAAAACAAAGATGATGTGACTTAGCAAACGAAAGCGCTGGCAGGTCGATAGACACACAAACAAACACAAACATACACACAAAATTCAAGCTTTTGCAACCAACGGTTGCTTCATCTGGAAAGAGGAAAGGAGAGGGAAAGACGAAAGGATGTGGGTTTTAAGGGAGAGGGTAAGGAGTCATTTCAATCCCGGGAGTGGAAAGACTTACCTTAGGGGGAAAAAGGAGAGGTATACACTCGCACACACACCCATATCTAGCCGCACATACACAGACACAAGCAGACAGTTGTAAAGGCAAATCTGCCAACTTATGTATTAAAATTGCCCATTGCAATTTTAATACATAAGTTGGCAGATTTGCCTTTACAAGTGTCTGCTTGTGTCTGACCCTTAATTAACAGGATCTTAATGTACATTGGGCCATCAGGGTTGGTAAGTAGAATCCAGAGAGAGGAAAAAACTACTGAATCTTTGCATGAAGAAACAACCTGATGGTGGGCAACCCCACTTGAAGAAAAAGGACTTCAATAAGATCAAAAGATGTATGTCAGATTAAACAACCAGTGTAATAACAGATGCAGTATGGAAGGCCATAAATGAAGTCAAAGTCATTCCAAATGATTTCAGCAGAAAATACTTTACCATATATATATATATATATAAACAAAGATGATGTGACTTACCATACGAAAGCGCTGGCAGGTCGATAGAAACACAAACAGACACATACATACACACAAAATTCAAGCTTTCGCAACAAACTGTTGCCTCATCAGGAAAGAGGGAAGGAGAGGGAAAGACGAAAGGAAGTGGGTTTTAAGGGAGTCATTCCAATCCCGGGAGCGGAAAGACTTACCTTAGGGGGAAAAAAGGACGGGTATACACTCGCACACACACACATATCCATCCACACATATACAGACACAAGCAGACATATTTAAAGACAAAGAGTTTGGGCAGAGATGTCAGTCGAGGTGGAAGTGCAGAGGCAATATATATATAATAGAGGGAAACATTCCACACGGGAAAAATATATTTAAAAACAAAGATGATGTGACTTACCATACGAAAACGCTGGCAGGTCGATAGAAACACAAACAGACATATATATATATATATATATATATATATATATATATATATCAGAGCCTGTAACAAAAGCACCCCAAAATAAAAATGTGGCAGCTTTCTGAATCAAGTGAAAAATTTTGATGAAGGATGTTGCCAGATGAAGAACTAAAATCATAATATGAAGAGTGATACACTCTTGCGAGAGAGGTGGTAGTTACAAAAGATGTGGGATGTAGATATGTAGATGATAGAGTCACATACAAAAACCTAAGAAAATAGGTTGGTGGAATGTGGATATTAAAAAGGCCATCACAAGTAAGAACAATGCATTATAAACTCTGCATCAGCCAACACACACACTCACACATACACACACACACACACACACACACACACACACACACACACACACACACACACACACACACGATAATTCAGGTGCAGCGAAAGATAAGTTTTAGTTTACAAGCAGAAAAATGAGAAGCGATTTACAGTTAGCTGAAGCTGAGAATCAGGAATTCCAGGAAGTTCTGGACACTAGAATAACATCAGATAGGAATTAAAAATTGTTAAATAACATTATAAAGAGTAGAAGTACTGAAAATGAATCTACCCAATCAGTTCAACTTCCCAGTGACGAGGAAAACCCATATGCGTTTTGGTACTTTATTGAAGTGTAATGGAGAAACTTCATTAAAGTGTAACAGAGATAAAACTCTGTTAACAATGAATTACATGACTGTGTTAGTGTAAACACAGATAGGTTGATCTGGTGGGAAAAGGAGGATAGTGGTATATAAAATGAAATATAATAAGCCTGTTGGATAAGGCAAATTCAATGAAGAAATGATCTTGCACAGATTGGGCACCAATGGTTTTACACACTTCCAAGTAGAATTTTGAAAGAGAAATTAATTTGACCCGAAGCAGCTTGTCAGGAGTCTATTACTGAAAAAGAAGTGCACCAACTACTCAAATGTAACTCTGTTATCCCATGGAGTAAAAATCTATGAATTCATCCTCGGGATAAAATAAGAAAAGTTATTGATACTATATGTGATGAGAGTTAACATGGTTTTGGACTTTAAAGATCAACTTTTGGCACGAGAATGCTAGATGAGAATAACTGGGATTATATGGGAATGTTTTAGTATTAAAAAAGTTCCTGATACAGGAGCAGCCGTGCCACAGAAATGTGTGAATGGATCAGACGCAATCATGGCTGGCACAAGTTTGCTGCATCAGAAATCTGTTGGTGCACATACCTACCGTAAGCAAAATTCTGGCAATGTGTGGCTCGCATGGGCATGTGTCAGCAAAAGGCAGTGACAGTGTGAACTAAGATGATATATAGTACAGATGTGTTTTGCAAGACTCTATAATTTCAATCCACAGACTATGTGAGTCAAGCTTAATGTGAGTTCCCCACAGATATATACAAAAGTTTGTCGGGTGCTCTCTGTTCATTTCCACTTTCACTTCATCACATCCACGCAACACATGGTGCTCCACAACCATGAGGAAAGCTAGTTTCATTCTGGCCACGAGTCCACTGTTTTCCCGTGCTCATACCATCAGATGACGCACTCGTCACCGAGGAGTGTACACACTCCACGAGAGGTGTTCACGGGGAGCTCTTATGCAAACACAAATTATTGCGATCACCGGTTAAGGGACGCTGTGATCTGATTTCATTTTTGTTACTTGTTCATTTAGTAATTTTTGCAGAATAAACAAATTTCTAACAAATGTGTACATATCAATTCCCATCACCACAGCATCACCATAGTCTAAATCCTGAACAAAGTGCTTCAGTGGGACAGTAAAGTTGGATCACTGCATGACTGGCATGTAAGCAGTGATATCCACATGTTCCCACTTTGCTGGTGACCCCAACATGATAACTAGGCTAAATACGTGGTGATGGACTTTCATCAGTGTGAATGTAGCAGAACCACAAGTGATCTAACACTTACATCCTTGTAAACAAAGAGTGATTTGTTTATGGACAAATCATCAAGAACTAGGTGCTAAAGCAAGATGATGACTTTGGAAGAACTGCAAAAGACAATAGACAGTAGACAAAAGACAATAGATGAGCTGCTAGCAGGCAAACAGAGGCTGGAGAGCAAGCTACAGGCACACTCTGCATGCATGGTCTCTGCCCACCCCGAACCAGCTGAGGAAAACTTCCACACACAAAGCATGGCCACACCACCACCACCACCCACTGTTACAGGAGCAGCAACAAGCATAGGAAGGGTGCGGTTAGGCTGCCGCCCTTTTAGCCCTGCGGCCCAATCGTCGTTCAGCAACATGGAGGCTGCTTTTCTGAGCAACAACACCCAATATGACCTCACCACATTCAGATGCTTCTTGGGATAGCTAAATCAACACCACACGGTTAAAGTGTGACACATTATCACTGTCCCGCCAATGCAGTCTACATATAAGTGACTAAAAGAGGAGTTAATCCAGTGAACTTCATCATTACAGGAACAACGAGTACATCAGTTCCTGCACCAAGAGGAATGCGTTGAAAAGAGGCCATCTCACTTTCTGCGCCATCTGTCGAGCCTCACACTGTCCAACATGTTGCTGGACTCACTACTGTGTGCTATCTGGATGTGCAGGCAGTCACTGCCATGCAAACAGAAATGCAGCTGGATGTCATCATGGGTTTTGGCTGATCAGGTGCATGGTGCCCAATAGCACTGTCACAGCACTGTACAATGCCACAGATCAACTCGCAAATTTGATTCCACAGTGCCAAGTGTCTCCTGCAGCCACTGGCCTGAATCCTGACTTGCACCACCTAGTAAAATACTTGGCCACACAGATGGCAGCACTCATCATGCAGGTCCACTGGTTGGCCCACTCACAGACAGAGGGCAGCATGCGCCATAGTGGTAGCTGATCCCACTGCCACTGAGCCAGCTTGTGCAACCAGCAGCACAGTACCAGCCATTCTGGTGTACACTGATGATGCCAGAGCAGCAGCAGAGTGGTTTTTTCTGGTATCATTCACACTTTGACATCAAAGCGGCAAAGTGTTGGCCTGCTTGCTAGCACCAAAATGCCAACTGCAACCAGGCCTAGGTGCATCTGGCTGCAGAGCAATATCCAGGCATCTCTTCAAAATGGAATGGGCAGGCAGAGTGAAGTACCTTGTTGACATGGGTTCCAATCTTTCTATTTTTCCCCAATCCATGCTAAGAGACCATCTGAAGGCTGAGGTGCTGTCTCTTATTGCAACAGACAATTCAACAAAAAAAACGTATGTCACATATCACTGAGATTTGGACCTTGGATGGCACTGCACATTTATGTGGACATTCACTGTGGCTCACATCAACAACCCAATCCTGGGTGCAGATTTCCTCAAATACTACAACTTATTGGCTGACATTGCGAATGCCCAGCTGATCAATTTGACAACAAATCTGAAAATAGTGGGACACTGACGGCCGGCCATTTTCTTCAGTGTTATCCATTGAAGTCATCCAAATAGTGCACAAACATACTAGACAAATTTCCAGAGCTCACTCACCCACTTGGTGCACTGAAGGAAGTAAAATACTCGACAGTCCACCACATCATAACTACGCCCAGCCCACCCACCTCGAGCTGTCCATGTCAACCCATGCCTGAGAAACTCGCTGTAGCAAAGCCTGTGTTTGAGGCCATGTTGTGACAGAGCATATTTTGATCATCAAGCAGTCCATGGTCCTCTGCCTTGCACTTAGTGCACTTGTGGCACCTATGTACAGACTATTGTGCCTTAACTACATGAACGGTGCACCAACAGGATTTTAGTCACACCTTGGTGGACTCAGTTATATTTAGCAAAACTGTGTGAAGGGGTTCACACTGGATCCTATGGCACCTGAAAACATTCACAAAACACCAATTATCAGAATGCTGCCCAGACCTGGCAGTGTTTCCTGGATAGGTTCTTATGAGGCTTACTGTCATGTTTCACATACTTCAACAGCATCCTCATCTATTTGAAGTCGCTCAAACTCCATCAAGCCATCTAACGACCATCTTTCAGCATCTCAGCAAGACTGGCATCATCATTGACACCTTGAAAAGCATATGTGGGGTCAGACAAACTGAGTTTGTTGGGCATTTAATCACCCCTAGTAGATTTACACCACTATTAGACAAGGTACAGCTCGCCATCTACCCAATGCCGCCAAAGTGCTAGAACCTCTGACTGCAGTGCTACACAGGGCGACTTGAAGCGAAGGGCTCCTGTTAACTGGACAGCTGCAATGGGGAAAAGCATCAAGACATCAAGAGGTTGCAATTGTGAAGTAGGTCCTCCTGGAATAACAGCAAGATCTATGTTTTCCTAGCTCAGTTTCACTTTCACACAATTTTTCAAATGACTGCTAAACTGATCTAGCACAAGAAGAGAACTCTTCTTTAATAAAACATGTTTCCTTCTCTCCCAGATGATGTTAATCTATAATTTCATATCAGCCTCATTCATCCAACCCTCAGCCCTTATCATGAGTGTGAACAACAACAACACCTGGTGGTAATTAAAAAGGTTTTAGCATTGTTTTGCGCTCAAAAATGACCTTTGGATTAAGTTCAGTACCATCAGCACAACATGAAAGGACAACAGTGTAGTGCATTTTTTCAGGTCCACTTGTATTTATAGTTACAGTTTTAGCACTAACAGTTATGTTATTCGGAAATCCAATTTCGGAGGAGCTTTGTCCACATTTGCTATTTGGCTTAATTCCACACTGGTTTTCTTTCAATGCTGAATAATAAAGTGATGGAAAAATAATATTTTTTCTTCATACTCTTGTGGCATTTTCTGAGATATTTAGCTTTTCATTTGCATGCTAAATCCATGATGCTTCATAAACCTGTAGCACTAACCAACTCGATGCTTAAAGTCTTTTAAGTTCCACTGTAGTGCTACCTTACAAGCATGTACTTGATTCATTTTTGTATTAATTCCAGTGGCATTTTGATGGTGTCCTTGACTAAACTTCAATACATCATCTTCTTGTTTTGGCCATTTTGCATTCAGCCCACATCATATGAATACCTTTTATTTTTTCCATTATAAAACTAGCTACTAAAAAAAATATTGTACTGTTACTGATAACACAAATCACTTTCAATTGAAATTCACTGGCACGGTACACCGCAATGATGCATCATATGCTAGACAGTGTTCCAGGTTTTGTGATGGAAGCATGGGAGGGAGACTGTCTTAGCAGGCTTGTGAATTCCCACACCTCATGTTTGTCACATCGGTACACTGCTGCTGCCAGTTGAATGCAATGTTTCTGGATAGAGATAGGTTTCCTGTGTGATTGAATATATGGCCATTTCTATGACTGGTGTGTATTTTAAATCAAACACTGGGCATTTTTATGTTAACTGTGAGTATAAGATGCACTTGAAGTTTGGAGGCAATTTTTCGAAGAAAAAAGTGCATCTTACAGTTCGTAAAATATGGTACTCCCACCTGCCAATAGAAGCCCTTCCCTCCATGATTTTCACTGACCACAAGCCCCTAACTCAAATGTTTCAGATTAATAATACTAAGTATATACCTTGCCAATTCCGGCAGTTGGAGTATGTGTCACAGTTCTCCATGGACATCTACCATACTTACAGAATCAACAACATTGCTACCGATTGCTTGTCCCATGCTTGTGCCATTATCATTCCTCCTGTGAACTTTGAGGAGATTGCCCAAGAACAGGAGGATGACAAACAACTGGACAGGCTCTGCCAGGGCACCTCCAGCAGCATATAACTTGAGTTAGCGCCTATTCCTGGTTCTGGCCACAAAATTTGGTGTGACATTTCAACAGCAAACACTGCCTGTTTCTCTTGGAGAAATTACGGCACAGTGCTGTCGACAGTGTCCATGGGCTGTCACACTCATGCCACAAATCAACACCACTGTGCTGCTCATGCACCTCATCCCCAACCCGGCATCAACACCACTGTGCTGCTCATGGCCACACATTTCATCTGGCCAGGCCTTCGGAAAGACTGCCACAAATGGGGATGCACCTGTACCGTACGCCAGCATGCTGAAGTCGGGAGGCATATCCGCACACCCGTCAGTGCATTTCCTAATGCAACACAACATTTTGCACATGTCCAAGTGGACATTGTTGGCCTGCTCCCTTTCTAGCAAATGTTATCTGCTGCTGCTTCAAATGCTGGCTGGAGGCAACACCCATAGCTGAAATCACAAGACCATCGCCCCTGCCTTCATTGACATCTGGGTGGCATGCTTTGACTGCCCCACTCACGTCACAATGGATCATAGTGCTGTTCACTGTGTGCTGTTCACACAAGTCAGTCAACTGTCTGGTGTGCAGTTACACAGAACTACCAGCTACCACCTGGTGTCTAACAGTATGGTCGAGCAGCTCCGGTGAACAGTTAAACCCATTCTAACTTGCCACAATGTCTCCTGGAGATCAGCACTCCCACTGGTACTGCTTGGTCTGCAAATAACACTGAATGAAGAGATCAGTGCTTCACCTGCTGGCCTCTTGTATGGACAATCCCTCACCACCCCTGGTAATTTTATGGAGGAGATACCATCACCCTACGATGTGTCGGCCCTTCCCTTGGGAGAACATCTGCGTGCCCACATGGCCCCCCTATGACAGCATGCACTGATGAGGTATCACACTGGCAAAGTGTTTGTTCATGCCAACTTACAGTGCTGCATATATGGCGTGCTGTGTACTGACACAGTACAGCCACCACTTTGGCCACCGTACTCGGGACCACACCGCACCATCACCTGCAGCAACAGAATACTCAATATCAAGTGCTGTGGCAAGCCAAACATAGTGTCGATCAACCGAGTCAAGCTGGATTACATCTTGACTGCTCCTGCTGCTGTTCACGTCTTCGATCCAGTGAAAGACTTGTCAGTGGATGATGCTTCCTCTGCCATCAGTCAGGAATCACCCACACTCGTGATCACCCATGACGCATGCATGCCACCAGCTGTCATCGTGCCACAATGTGCACCTCGTCCCCCAAGCCATATTGCCCAGCCAGCCATCACAGCTGCACAGGCCGCACTCACCACAAGCGCCTAGGCCACCACCATCACAGCTACCAGTGGACTATGTCATGCACTCTGGCTGTTGCATCCATTTCAAACACCTGTGCTGCGTCATAACAATGCCCCAGCCATCATCTGCTGCAGATATGCTGTCTCCAGTGAGCCACATTGTCAACATATCGTCTCCAGTCAAGCTCCAGAAACCATCTCCTTCGCAACCAGTGGCTTGTCTGTCTCAGCTCCTGGACTTGCGTTCGTTTCCCTGTGCCTCCACCATGTTGGATGTTGATGCCAGATTACCTTCCGTGCTGAGTTTCCGTGTCCTTTCCCATCAAGCTCCAGACATCTACCCCTGTACCCCTGGGCTTGTGTACCACAGTCCCAGGAACCATATCCACATGACAACACTGTATTCACATGAGTAAAGAAATTCATGAACACTTTACTTCATTTCCCTTTCATCCAGTGTTTTTTTGAGATGACATCTTTTCAAGTGACTCACAGTCTTGAAGCTGGCCACTTTTTGCTATGGTCAGCTCATAGGCAAAGCTGCCTGCTGCTACTGTCACTAGCCAGCTGCATGAAGACACACTCACCATGCACCCGCATGCTGACAGCACATACCACTGCCCAATCACCCCTGACAGGCCCTCACACTGACAACACAATGAAGTATGCCAAAACAAACATCTATCAGACAAGATTCGCACCTGCACTTTCTCGCAGCTTCCGAGCTTTGGTTTCCAAGGTGGGATCTGTCTGTCAGCCATGCCGCAAAAATGCATGAAAGTACCAAAGCCACTCATAGCCAGCCTGAGTTAGATGCATCAGATATCCATCAGTGCACATACCTACTAATAGGCAAAATTCTGGTAAGGTGTGGCATGTACGGGCGTGGATCGGCAGAAAACAATTAGAGTGTTAACTGAGCCACTGTACAGTACATATGTGTTTTTTGAGAGTCTATAACTTCAATCCACAGACCACATGGGTTGAGATTAATGCAAGCTCCCTACAGATGTGTACAGAAGTTTGTTTGGCACTCTCTATTTGTTTCCACTTTCACTTCATCAGGACCACGAAATACATTATACCCTGCAATCACAAGGAAAGCACATTTCATTCCAGACATGAGTCCATTGTTCTCCTATGCTCATGAAGTCAGATGATGCACTCATCACCGAGGTGTGTTCATCCTCTGAGATCAGAGTTCGAGAGGAACTCTAATGCAAACACAAATTATCGCAGTCACTGGTTAATGGACTTTGTGATCTGATTTATTTTTGTCACTCATTCTATTATTCATCTGTGCAGACACAAATCATTATCAGCAAATGTGCACTTATCAGTTCCCATTACCATACTATCACCGTAGCCTATATCCTGAACAAAGTGCATGGGTGCGACAGTAAGTCAGCTCACTGCAAGACTGACATGTAAGCAGCGATACCCACATGTTCTCACTTCAGTACTATCATCGAAGCAGTAAGATAATTATATGATGAAACCAAGAACAGTGAAATAGTACTAAAAGGAAGATCAGTTTGGTTCAAAATAAGAAGTGGGTTCCAGAAATGAAGTAGCATTTTTCCATTCCTCCTTATCATCAAAATGAATAAAGTTTTAAAAGAAGTCACAAGAAAGGCGCAAGAAAGGGACCAATAGCTAATGATTTTGTTTTTGCCGTAACTTGAGGCAAGAGAGAAATAGAAGTACAAACCAAGCTAAATCTTTGGCATAAAGAATTCATGAAAATGGGACTTAAAATCAGCAAAACCAAGACAAGAGATTGAGAACAGAATATAAAAAACTTAAAAATTCAGATGCTTTGGGATGGAACATCTCCATAACTGCACCCACTTCTAAGTTCAGCCTGTGCAAACCATACCTCCTATTTATAATGATATAAAACAAAAAAGATAAAATTACTAAAGACATCTGAACAGAGCTAAGATTAGAAACAAGGCTGCTGGAGACCTCTGGATTGTAGCAATTGCAGTGCTACAGACATATGAAGCGGATCCACACCCAGCTTAATGGGAATGAAAAATGGTGGTGACAAAGATGTTCTTTGATCAGAAGGATAGTAAACACAAAGAAATATTATGCTTACCATTTCATCATAGTGGATTTTGACACTAAGCTCTGTCTCTCCCTCCTTTTGGTCAATCATATCATGCCGCAGCTGAAATTAAATAAGAAAAAAAAAAGCATAAGACAGAAAATTCATAGAAGTCTTAGAACAGGAACACAACTAAAACTGAAAGTTACAATGAAAATAGTGATGTAAAAAAGAAAAATAATTATGTAACTAATAATTCACTTATTCATTCACACACTTTGTTTCATAAACCCTATCTTGAAGAAGAACCTTCAGGAATCTGAAAGTCAAGATGTACATTAACAAGGAGAAAGCCATTGCAGGCTACTACTGCAAATTATCTAACAACCCATAAATCATGTAATAACCCACTACCACAGCTGCCATTCAACTCATATTCTTCAATACACTGTAAATCAAGATCTTATAAATATTACAAAAAACACAGAGCTTCTGGGGAAAAAAACCACTGCTTTGCTGCTTACACTACTCAGCTGCTGTTTTCATCTAATATTCCATACAAAGTATTTGTGTACCTTCATTCATTCCATACAATGTTATATACTTAAATGCTTCCTAAGCACAGGAAACATTAAGATCTATTTAATATGCATCTTAGTGTTGACTGGAATTACATCTCTGATTTAATAACCCGACCAGATGTGCAAATGGAAGATACGGACATATCAGTATGCATAGTATTCCTCACATCCAGTGATGGTACTTTCGGCAAGGCAGCTAGATATATCGTAGGCTGGTCATGAGAAACCCCATTGAGGGCCAATATAAACCCACTCACCGGCTAGTTTGCAATCAGTTTTTCTTTTGCTGGCTGCCATTACTTGACTCTACCTCTACAAAGTGAGCTACAACTGCTGCTTCCGCTGTTTACTTGGGCTGGACTGAGCTTGTGTTTGGACAAAGACTGCTGTTATTTCCAATTAACTGTAAGATGAGTGGGGGCCCAATATCTGTATTAGACAAGTTGCTATAACTTTTCTGCATAGTGCTTCTGTTTAATGAATGTGCAGTTTTCCCCAGCACTGTAAAACTTATTTGAAACTCTGTTTAATATTATAATAGCAATATGTGAGAACAACAAAGTAGTCATGCTAGGACTGATATTAATTTCAGTGAGGAACAATTATTTTTAGTTTTTTGCAGATTAATGGGCAATTTAACAATTGTTACAGAAAGATAATTTTTTTGTACAGTTTGTTGGTCCTAAAGTGAGGATTGCAATAACTGAACTTCCAAATTAATTAATAAATGACAGAGCCATTCATATAACACATTAAAGAGTTAGTGGATATTTTTAGTTGGAATTTCATGCATTCTTAAGATGATGCAGTTGTCCATGACAAATTTAATCTTATGTTAATCATAGCAATATCCATTAATATGGTTAAAGGACTGGCAGTCAGCTCTTCATGCATAAAAACATAATGTTGCATTCTTCACCATGTATCTGTATTTCACTGCACAATTAATAAGTCACAACTACATGCACAAGGGAACCTTACAAACTGACTTATGGATTCTGTGTGCCCCTGATTACTTGCAGTTCATCTCTGTTGCTGCAGAATGACTGGTTTCAGTATTGTTTGAGTTGCTTGTGGTATTGCTTTTTGGTGGATCTGTGATGGAGTCCAACTAAGAGGAGTCCTACTGGAGTCATTATTGTGCTGAGTTGTTAAACTGCTTTTTTAAATTGTGTTTTAGAATTATATTGGCCATCCAATTGGGTGTCTGTTAGCCCAGGCCGCACAGGGAGATGGCTGTCATGTTGCTGACACTGTAGACTGTTGATGAATGCCCTATATCGGTTGTTGT
This sequence comes from Schistocerca americana, assembly GCF_021461395.2. Classification (NCBI taxonomy): domain Eukaryota; kingdom Metazoa; phylum Arthropoda; class Insecta; order Orthoptera; family Acrididae; genus Schistocerca; species Schistocerca americana. The sequence goes on from NC_060122.1 coordinate 330,939,040, forward strand.
TGTGGTCTTCAGTCCTGAGACTAGTTTGATGCAGCTCTCCATGCTAATCATCCTGTGCAAGCTCCTTCATCTCCCAGTACCTACTGCAACCTACATCCTTCTGAATCTGTTTAGTGTATTCATCTCTTGGTCTCCCTCTACGATTTTTACCCTCCACGCTGCCTTCTAATGCTAAATTTGTGATCCCTTGATGCCTCAGGACATGTCCTACCAACCGATCCCTTCTTCTAGTCAAGTTGTGCCACAAACTTCTCTTCTCCCCAATCCTATTCAACACCTCCTCATTAGTTACGTGATCTACCCACCTAATCTTCAACATTCTTCTGTAGCACCACATTTCGAAAGCTTCTATTCTCTTCTTGTCCAAACTATTTATTATCCATGTTTCACTTCCATACATGGCTACACTCCATACAAATACTTTCAGAAACGACTTCCTGACACTTAAATCTATACTCCATGTTAACAAATTTCTCTTCTTCAGAAACGCTTTCCTTGCCATTGCCAGTCTACATTTTATATCCTCTCTACTTCGACCATCATCAGTTATTTTGCTCCCCAAATAGCAAAACTCCTTTACTACTTTAAGCGTCTCATTTCCTAATCTAATTCCCGCAGCATCACCCGACTTAATTCGACTACATTCCATTATCCTCGTTTTACTTTTGTTGATGTTCATCTTATATCCTCCTATCAAGACACTGTCCATTCCGTTCAACTGCTCTTCCAAGTCCTTTGCTGTCTCTGACAGAATTACAATGTCATCAGCAAACCTCAAAGTTCTTATTTCTTCTCCATGGATTTTAATACCTACTCCAAATTTTTCTTTTGTTTCCTTTACTGCTTGCTCAATATACAGTTTGAATAACATTGGAGAGAGGCTACAACCCTGTCTCACTCCCTTCCCAACCACTGCTTCCCTTTCATGCCCCTCGACTCTTATAACTGCCATCTGGTTTCTGTACAAATTGTAAATAGTCTTTCGCTCCCTGTATTTTACCCCTGCCACCTTTAGAATTTGGAAGAGAGTATTCCAGTCAACATTGTCAAAAGCTTTCTCTAAGTCTACAAATGCTAGAAACGTAGGTTTGCCTTTCCTTAATCTTTCTTCGAAGATAAGTCGTAAGGTCAGTATTGCCTCATGTGTTCCAACATTTCTACGGAATCCAAACTGATCTTCCCCGAGGTCCGCTTCTACTAGTTTTTCCATTCGTCTGTAAATAATTTGCGTTAGTATTTTGCAGCTGTGGCTTATTAAACTGATTGTTCGGTAATTTTCACATCTGTCAAAACCTACTTTCTTTGGGATTGGAATTATTATATTCTTCTTGAAGTCTGAGGGTATTTCGCCTGTCTCATACATCTTGCTCACCAGATGGTAGAGTTTTGTCAGAACTGGCTCTCCCAAGGCCGTCAGTAGTTCCAATGGAATGTTGTCTACTCCCGGGGCCTTGTTTCGACTCAGGTCTTTCAGTGCTCTGTCAAACTCTTCACGCAGTATCATATCTCCCAATTCACCTTCATCTACATCCTCTTCCATTTCCATAATATTGTCCTCAAGTACATCGCCCTTGTACAGACCCTCTATATACTCCTTCCACCTTTCCGCTTTCCCCTCTTTGCTTAGAACTGGGTTTCCATCTGAGCTCTTGATATTCACACAAGTGGCTCTCTTTTCTACAACGGTCTCTTTAATTTTCCTGTAGGCTGTATCTATCTTACCCCTAGTGAGATAAGCCTCTACATCCTTACATTTGTCCTCTAGTCATCCCTGCTTAGCCATTTTGCACTTCCTGTCGATCTCATTTTTTGGATGTTTGTATTGCTTTTTGCCTGCTTCATTTACTGCATTTTTATATTTTCTCCTTTCATCAATTAAATTCAATATATCTTCTGTTACCCAAGGATTTCTACTAGCCCTTGTGTTTTTACCTACTTGATCCTCTGCTGCCTTCACTACTTCATCCCTCAAAGCTACCCATTCTTCTTCTACTGTATTTCTTTCCCCCATTCCTGTCAATTGTTCCCTTATGCTGTCCCTGAAACTCTGTACAACCTCTGGTTTAGTCAGTTTATCCAGGTCCCATCTCCTTAAATTCCCACCTTTTTGCAGTTTCTTCAGTTTTAATCTACAGTTCATAGCCAATAGATTGTGGTCAGAGTCCACATCTGACCCTGGAAATGTCCTACAACTTAAATTCTGGTTCCTAAATCTCTGTCTTACCATTATATAATCTATCTGATACCTTTTAGTGTCTCCAGGATTCTTCCATATATACAACCTTCTTTTATGTTTCTTGAACCAAGTGTTAGCTATGATTAAGTTATGCTCTGTGCAAAATTCTACCAGATGGCTTCCTCTTTCATTTCTTAGCCCCAAGCCATATTCACCTACTACGTTTCCTTCTCTCCCTTTTCCTACTGTCGAATTCCAGTCACCCATGACTATTAAATTTTCATCTCCCTTCACTACTTGGATAATTTCTTTTATCTCATCATACATTTCTTCAATTTCTTCATCATCTGCAGAGCTAGTGCCATATAAACTTGTACTACTGTAGTAGACGTGGGCTTCATGTCTATCTTGGCCACTATAATGCGTTCACTATGCTGTTTGTAGTACCTTACCCGCACTCCTATTTTTTTATTCAATATTAAACCTACTCCTGCATTACCCCTATTTGATTTTGTATTTATAACCCTGTATTCACCTGACCAGAAGTCTTGTTCCTCCTGCCACCGAACTTCACTAATTCCCACTATATCTAACTTTAACCTATCCATTTCCCTTTTTAAATTTTCTAATCTACCTGCCTGATTAAGGGATCTGACATTCCACGCTCCGATCCGTAGAATGCCAGTTTTCTTCCTCCTGATAACGACGTCCTCTTGAGTAGTCCCCGCCCGGAGATCCGAATGGGGGACTATTTTACCTCCGGAATATTTTACCAAAGAGGACGCCATCATCATTTAACCATACAGTAAAGCTGCATGCCCTCAGGAAAAATTACAGCTGTAGTTTCCCCTTGCTTTCAGCTGTTCGCAGTACCAGCACAGCAAGGTCGTTTTGGTTAGTGTTACAAGGCCAGATTAGTCAATCATCCAGACTGTTGCCCCTGCAACTACTGAAAAGGCTGCTGCCCCTCTTCAGGAACCACACGTTTGTCTGGCCTCTCAACAGATACCCCTCCGTTGTGGTTGCACCTACGGTACGGCTATCTGTATCGTTGAGGCACGCAAGCCTCCCCACCAATGCCAAGGTCCATGGTTCATGGGGGGCCTATATTGGTAGGGCACAATATTTGTATCTAGTGAAGCTTTTGAGTGAGTAGTCAATCTTAATGCTGTCTGAGTACTGGATCTTGGAGGCAACTTCTTGTAATTACCTTGGATTAATCTTGTGTTTAAGTATTACCTCTTGTTTCAATGTTTGTCAATATAGGTATTATATTTCAGAGTACTGGGCATAAATGATAGTTTTCTGCAATTATCTCTGATAATTTCTTGGGCTTAAGTGTTATAATCTTATTTAAATGTTTGTAATTTTTAAAAATAAAAATGGGGTCAAATTTGCAAAAGGTTCAACTGGTGAATTATTCTTGTGTTTTACATGGTTACTATCTAAGCTGATCTAACACTAACATTAGGTTGTCAGTTTTGCAGGCTGGGCTAGTCAGCCATATTGTACGCTGACCCAGCTGATGGTTGTCCGACCAGCCAAAAAATTGTTCTAGTGTGCCTCACCAGCTGGCTGACTTGATGATGGGAGAAGAAGCGGTCTCAATTCTGAGTGGAGGCTGGTACTAGGACCTCATCAGAACCACTATTCCGTGCTGAGTTGCAGTTGTGGGTTGTTGGTCACTTAAGTTAAGCACTTATGCTTATTGCGATACCCTGTCCTGGGGACCATCTTAATCTTCCATTCCTCGTTAAATTTGCACTTGCTTGCCATCCCATCCCGGAATCAAGCCTCAAAATTGTGCAAAAAAAGACATTTCAAGCCATCAGACAGTTATTAAATTTCATCAAGTTAAACTCTATGGGAAGTTTAGTTCACCACACAAACACACAAGCACAGAGAGGGAGAGGGAGAGGGAGAGGGAGAGGGAGAGGGAGAGGGAGAGGGAGAGGGAGAGGGAGAGGGAGAGGGAGAGGGAGAGGGAGAGGGAGAGGGAGAGGGAGAGGGAGAGGGAGAGGGAGAGGGAGAGAGACGGAAGAATTATAAAATATCTTGATCTATCTCTGTTAAAGCATATTTTTAATTTGAGTGAAAAGTTTACTTTCTTTATTTTTGCAAAGTTATGATCTGTCCATTCGTTCATTGACATCTCTGTTCACTGTAATAAGTTTAGTATCTGTGTTTTGCGACCACACTGCAAAACCCCACGGAATACATCTCATGTATTTAATGCACTCTCATCCAAAGTAGCGAACAGTCAACTGCCAGCCAGGGAACCTCGTTAGCAGGAATACTCTCTCTTCCGTGCGCTGTAGTCGACTGACGTCGCGTGTTTCGATGTTTGTTTAGGTGTAGCGTCCCCATACTATGGCGCAGTTACCTCGCATCGGACGGACGGAAGGACAGATAATAATTGTCTGAAAATAAAAAATCAAACTTTTCACTCGAGGGTAGACTTGAACCAAGGACCTCTCATTTCACAGCTGATCATGCTAACCACGGGACCATGGCGCTCCTGAGCTCATACTCTCCTTGATGTTGCCTGTCTTGCCCATGGACTACTCAGTTTGTATATTTTGCTTGTTTTTTTCATAGTTCCACACAACTTCTTCCTGTTTTCTCGATTGATCTGTGTTCAGTTTTTGAAGGCCTATCCACTGTGCCAACTTATAACTAAATCTGAGGGGGGTGTGATGGGGAGGTTCCCTTGTAAGCCTTCTGGGCTTCTATATTGATCTTGATAATTAAAAATTTTATGTCAATTTCTAAGCCTTCTGGAGCTTGGTTATAATTGATTTTGATCTTGTAAATTATTTAAAGAGAGATTTTAAAATAAATGCTAAGCCTTCTGGCACTCTGTGATTATTGATGTTGATCTTGTTGTAATTTAAAAAAAAAAAAGAGGGGATAAATTTCAATTCAAATTTTGACCCCTTCTGGCGCTCTGTAATTATTGGTTGTTGACAACTAGCTTTCTGCTTCATTCCATTGTAAAGGAAAATTTTAAATGTTTTCACAAAATAAATCTAGATGTTGTCAACAACAAGTGGTGTTAAACCTGGAGCTTGGCTCTTCCATGAATTCCTGCCACTGCCAATGAAAGAACATTTCAGACTGAGTTATTTATCAGCTCAAAGAACCACCCACAGCCTCCTGCTACAGTCTTGCCACAGGTACGTCTTATCCAATTTGAGGTAAGTTTATTTGTGCAAGTATCCATGCCATTTACCGGCAATGCAAGAATTATATGTCGACATAAAACCAGCCAGCTGCCAAGGCACATGTTGGACACCACAAAACTGTGGCTAACTACAAACTTAACCACCCATTTGCTGAACATGCCACACACCACAATGTCAATGACTTCAGCAGCTGCTTAAATACCCTTGCCATATGGGTTCCCAGTGCTAGTTCCACATCCTCTAAACTATAAAGCATTTATGCCTAACTTTTTGTCTTTAGCTCTCACCAATTTCTGCCATAATCCTTTTATGTTCTGGCAGTGAACCCCATTTTTAGGAATATGTCGTTTGGATGTTTACACTGAAATGACTTTATGGCTGGTAAATTATAACTGAAGGCAAGGGCAAAATGGTCCACTCCTGTGTCAGCCAAAATAGTGCAATCCTGTGTCACCAGTCGCCTGAAATTCCAACAACATTTTCATGCCCATATATGGTCATTTAAACACTTGATAGAGACTAATGGATGTGGACAAACTTTACTGGTTGAAGTGTCGTGGGAGTGTTTCCATGATATCAGTGAGAAAGAGCTCTTTGATTTTAGTGCTCGTGGCGGTTTGTTAAAACTAGAGCTGCCGTGCTCCACACCACCCGCCTCCCGGCTGCCCAAAGACCCTAGCACCACAGACCAAACACTGCGCATACGCAGTTTGCTGCTGCCATCTAGCGGTAGCCCACAGAGTTACCCAGAAGTGCCTCACAGAGAGAGCATCCCAGAGTGCCCCTGAGTGCTACAACACCAAGAAGAATCGCTTCTCGGCTTTTGGCAAGATCAATGTGTAGTTTTCTTCTTCTTCTTCTTCTTCTTCTTCTTCTTCTTCTCACCAACAACTTTTATGTCATAACAATTTCCAGATCCTTTGACCCAAAGACAAACACCCTCTTGTACATTTATTTTATGATGATTGCGAGTCCTCAAAACAAAAGCCATGTTACTAGTAAAATAAGAAGCTCCATTATCCCTATTGTACACCTCACAAACTTGAAATGTACGAAAAGCAATAACATCTCTGGTATTGAAACCCTCCAATCCAGAAACACCTCTAACGGTACTACCATTGTACCGTACAATAGCAACAGTTGGGTCAAAGGATCCAGAAATTGTTATGACATAAAAGTTGTTGGGGATATTGTTTATTATTATAAACATTAAATAAAGTTGGCGGCTCTACTTTTAACAAGCCGCCGCGAGCACTATATAAGTGGTGTTATCAGTAAAACGGCGTCAGTCGTCATGCAGCCGCATGTGCAGCAACATCGAAGTCCACACAGAGAGCATGCCCCGCTATAGGAGTAGATTTAGGCGTTCACACGTTTCTGTTTATAAGGCAATAGATGATGTTGAAATTACTACAACATCAGGTCTTGGAGGTCAAGTGTTCCCTCACTGCCCGTCTACATTTTGTGGAGGTGTTTTGAACTTTACTGTTACCAAAAGTACAGCTGCACAGCATGGTAATGGCTGGATAACTGTTGCTATTGTGATGAGACACCAGGTGAAGCAAACCTTTGCTGGAGGGAGAAAATGCAGAAAGATTGCATTGCTCAACAGCTATCATTATTAGCAAAATTATAATTTTTATCTATTTGTGCACTGAATATAATGCATCATGACTGTAGAATATTTTAATTATAAATCATAACTGTCAAGTGAGAATATTTAGCCACAAACTCTGAGCAAGACATTAGTGCAGTCTACTTATACACACAATGTAAGGAACATAGTGAAAAAATATTGTCTGGGAATAAAAACTGCATTGAGAATAACACAAGAAGAAGAGGTCCCGGCCACTATCTAGGAAAGTTTCAACCAAGAACTCTGTACTTACTAGAAGTCAGTCAACACGGACATACAGACACGAAATATTTCAGAAACACTGAAAAGAAGTTGCCAATGAGGGGAAAGTTGATGCAAGACACAATATCTGAGTATGAAAGGCCTTTGAAAGGCATAAAAAGGTTGGCAATAGTAGTAACAGTCAGTCAGTATCAACTAATCATCAAGTAGTGAAGCTGAGGCAGTGGCCAGTGGCATCAGAGGGCAGCAGCAACTAATGATGGAACAGGAACCTCACCCACAAAGAAGACAGTAATAATGGTCCAGTTTACGGAACCCCTACAGGTATTGCGCAACAGTTCATTCCCACGGTACCGACCGTGCCAGCCGCATTGTGTTTTCACGACACGTCTAGGACAATGCAACCCGCCGTTGCTACGGACATTCTTGCCAGTAACACACCCACGCCTACTATGCTGGCCTGCTGTATGGCGTCTCCTGCCATGGACCAGCTGCTTTTCCTAGGGACATCAAAGCCACCTTCATCCCCTCCCCCAGGTCATCTGCTGAAGCTGCCACCTTTATACGGAGACAACCCTATAACATGGTTTGCTCTTGTCGAGCATCTTTTTGAGTTGCATCACATGTCCGACGGCCACTCTAAATTCCTGTGTCTCATCACGCACCCCCATGACCACTTGGACTTAATTTGCAATCTACTCCTCGCACCACTGCCTCAACCGAAGTACGAGTTCACGAAGAAAATGATCATGGAACGACTCGCCTGCTCACCACAAGAATTAATCATCAAGATGTATGAGGAACACCTGGGGGACCGAACTCCATCACAACTCTGGCGCCACCTTCAGTTACTTGTGAGTGAGCATACCATGCCGGACATCATTCTGTGGGTGGTGTGGTCTGCCAAATTGCCTACCAACCTACAGATCCACCTGCTACCACACTCCTTCGAGTCAATCAGCTCTTGTCTCTGCATTGCAGACCAACTGTATTCATTGCTACGACAACACCAACCAGCTCACTACTCACCACTAGGTAGCACAACTGCTCCTGCTTACCAGCCGTCTGCTGGCAGAGGAAGGGCTCGCTTCGCTTCTGCGCCTTCTACATCGCCTGACAGTATCCGCTCGTTCTCTCCACCGTACGAGCACTCCAGGATCACCCACGCACCATCCATATGTGATGGTATATATGCCTCCACTGCCGCAGTCATCACCACCACTGCATCCGACTCATCCGCACTGCTAGGTACTACAAGATTTTCGGCGATAATGCCAAGAAGTGTCAATTATCTTGCCAGCACACAAAAGCCGACTGCAGGACCTAAAAGATGCCGAGTCCTGCAGGGAACCTCACAGGCATCCTCATACATTGCACTCTGTCCACTTGTCCATCTGGCCGAGCGGTCGTTTGTACATGGCTGACATTTCGTCACGGCTCGTTTTCCTAGTCGGCACTGGTGCTGACGTGTCTACCATAACTACATCAATGGCTCCCCCCGTCTTTTCCCTAACGAAGTCACTTCTACGAGCTGTCAATGCATCAACATTACAAACCTCAGGCTCTGTCAAAGTTACGGTGTGTCAATCTCCTTCTCTGTGTTTTCCGTGGACTTTCTACATTGCCGACATTGATGAACCAATACTCGGTATGAATTTTTTGTCCCATTACAAAATCTCTCCGAACATAGTTCAGGGTTCAGTGCTACAACATCCCACTAACACTCAGATACTGTGCTCCCACACTTATGTTCCACATTCTGGTTCTCTCGCGACATATAAGTTGGTACGCGAGTGCTCCACCCTCGCTGGCGACATTGTGACCTGCGTCACTAAGCTACTGTCAGAATACGACTTGGCGGCACAACTCCGCCAGGAAAGCGATGAGCTGAAACAATGAATAGCTCACGCTTACAATGAGCTCATCGCAGCACATACCTCGCTGCTGAAACTGCAGTCCACAGTCCCGCCACCTAATCGTGTTTCTCCAGCAGACACCAGCTCAAACACTCATCAGATTAGTCCAAAAACATTAATTGTGTGTGACGATTCGCGTCCAGTAGACTCCGCATCCCCGCCGCGCTCGCCATGTTCACTGCCATACGTATCAGACAGTGCTTCTAATAACAGTTGCGTGTGCGATACGGCCATGTCCACCGTGCATGCAGCCACCCTGCGTGTTGATAAACATTACCCCTCTCTCGTGTGCCAGCCACATGACTCGATGATCATCGCTGTTCCACACGCGACACCAACACTGCTCTCACCCGCGCTGGGTACCAAGTGCAAGGTTGAGACCAGACAGTCGCCACACATTCCGAGCCCTCCACACTGGGCATGCAGCCACCCTCTCCAAACAAGCACATGCCACGCTCACTTGCTAGACATGTGACTTTCATGCTGCCTTTTCCCACTTGCACTAACGGCTATGCCTCATCGTGCCCTACCCATCCAAAACCTTCGCGTCAGGACATTGGTCAGTCTTGTGTGCAGTTCTCAGTTTCTTCTGTCACTGACGGAATGACACACAAGATAGTTACCACTGCCGGCCCTCCTATTAGGCACAAGGTTAGATGCCTCAACCCTATTGAGTTGCACGCAGCCCAGAAGCAAATTAATGAACTTTTGGATGCAGGTATCCTACAACCATCAGACAGCAACTGGTCTTCATCGATTCACCTCATCAAACATGATGGTTATTTCCGAATATGTGGTGACTACAGACGTTTAAACGCTTGTACTGTCATGGATATGAAAATCACTTATCCATGGTCCTCCAGACCTTGAACTCCAACAGCGTTAAGGTCAACAAAGAAAAATTCCAGTTGCATCAGCCTTCCGTCACTTTCTTGGGTTACACCTGCTCCACCGACGGAATACAGCCTCCCAAATCTTGCGTGCACACCATCACTTCACTGCTTCCCCTGGCTACTTCCAAAGAACTCCGACGTTTCCTGGGCACAATAAATTACTACCAGCATCACTTGCCTTCTGCCGCCGCCATGCAGGCCCCACTGACAGACTCACTGCCGGGTAAACAGACTTCAGGATTCATCCTGTTCACTGGACTACACCTATGCTGGAGGCTTTCAATGCATTACAGACTTCTTTATCTCATGCCATGATACTTGCCCACCCCAACCCCTTGGCCGAGTTGTTCATCACTATGGACGCTGGTGACATCGCAGTGGGAGTGGTACTACAGCAATGCCAGACAGACACAGTTTCCCATCTTCATTTCTTCTCTAAAAAACTAGCAACAACTTGGAAGAAATACTCTACTTTTGATAGAGAACTCCTTGCGGTCTACGAGGCCATCAAACACATCCACCACAACGTGGAGGGTCGCTCGTTCTTCATCCTCACAGATCACAAACCACTCGCAGTCGCTTTCTGCAACTCCCTCGAGGACCCACCCCCTCGGCGTTTCTGTCACTTTGATCTAGTCTCCCAATTCACAACCGTGTTTGCTACATCATAAAAGGTATGGACAACATTGCCGCAGATTTGTTTCGTGGATCAATACTATTTCACGTATCATTGACTTACCCCCCCCCCCCCCCCCTGCGCTGGCAGGCCTTCGACGCTCTGCATAACCTCGCTCACCCTGGCGTCTGCGCCACTACACAGCTCGTCTCCAAGCATCTCGTTTGGAAAAATATAAAATGGGACAGTCAGACCTGGACACACAGCTGCGTCCTCTGTCAATGCAACAAAATTGGTCGCCACACTGGGCAAGTTCAACATTCCTCCAGGACGATTTCGTCATGTACATATCGATCTTATCAGTCCTCTTCCACCGTTGGAGGGCCACAGATACAGTCTATCCACAATTGACAGCACGTCCCGCTGGGTAGAGGCAGTCCCCTTACCTAACATCACTGCCAAGACTGTGGCCAAGGGTTTTATTTCCTCATGGATTGCTAGGTTTGGTTGTCGGACCACCATCACCACGGATCAGGGTCAGCAGTTTGAGTCTTCCCTGTTCACCATTTTATGTAACGTCTGCAGCATAAAGAAAATTCACACCACAGCCTACCACCCACAAAGCAACAGGTTAGTGGAATGGTGACACTGCACTCTAAAAATGGCGCTCAAGTGCCATGACTGCCTCTGGTCTGAAGCACTTCCATGGGCACTGCTCAGCCTCTGTTCAACTTTCAATCCCAACTTACAGGGAACTATATCAGAATTCGTTTTTGGGGAGAACCCCATCCTACCAGAGGAACTAATTCAACCTCAAGTACCTGAAGATTTCCCCCCCTCCCCAGATTTCATTTCATAAGCCACATTCGCACCACTTCCAACATTCACACCTGCACACACCTATCAGCCACTCCCTGCCGGACACTTACGTGCTAACCGCTCTCAACACTTGCTCCCATGTAATGCTGAGAGACGATTTGGTCCGACAACCTCTGCAACCACCTTATCTCAGCCCCTTTAAAGTCCTCCTGTGGGGCAATACAACTTTCAACATCATCGTCAAAGACAGTCCACAAACTGATTTGTCACACCGACTCAAACCAGCATTCATGGACCCCGACGTCCCTCTGCTGCCTTTGTCTGATTCTCCTAATGACTCTCCCGCCAGTCTCCCTCCCACCGTGGAGTCTGACAATGTTTCTCGTTGGTCCACGCCATTCTGTTCATCCAACACCTTCCCGTTGCCTTTCGCGGGTTTCTCAGACACGTCACCCTCCACCCAGTGTGCGGGTTTCGCTGATACCTTATCAACTATGGAGACACCCTCTCCCATAGTCACCCTGCTCTGCAATGTACCCCCACACCACGTGGGCGACATTTCAACAGTCACTCTCGACAACTGAGTTCTCATTCTACTCACAGACACAGTGGCCCTGGCACCCAATGACCAGTCAAACATCAGTGTTGTGCATAGCCTCAACCTCCCTCATGAGTGCAACCTGAATGCAGTTCGTGCCTTCATCTCGCCGGACGGCTCGATTAGTATCCAGGCTTGCCACACCTACACCCTGCCATTGGCTGTTCAACCTGCCTGCTCTCGGTCTGGCCGCCGCATCATCTGTCCTCGCTGGCTCAACGACTTCGAGGTGGACCTGCCTCCCGTCACTCCACCTCCGCACCCCGCCCCGGTCGTGGTGGAGGTCCCGGTCATGCATCTACCAGCTCGTATGACCACCAATAGTGTCGATGCCCAGATGGTCTTCCCTCAAGACTCACATATGGTACTCCATACTGCGGGGGGGGTGGGGGTTCGAGGGGGGTGGGAAAGAGGGGGGGAGGGCTGTGTGGCGTCAATAGGTCATATCAACCATAGACAACATTAGTCTTTGGGACTCAGGTCGCTCATCCGAGCTGCCATGTTAATTCAGTCTATTCTCATACATTGTATTGTGTACACATGTATGATAATTGTTGAAATATATGTACGTGCAGATATTAGTGGGGACAGTTTATTCCATATACCGTTATTCGTATCCTGTTCCCATAAAAGTAACATGTCTTGCTCAGTTCTGCATTAAGGTGTTTAATATGGTTATTCCATTTTACATTGCTCTGTAGCCAAAGTCCTAAGAATCTGGTTTCAGTGTAGTTACCAACAAGCCCTTAACAGGACGCTTGTTTCAGAAAATGTAAGACATGTTTTTCAGTGTTAAGTGTGCCAAACTGCAGTGCCCCGCCTCTTCGCACAGCATTCTTCTATCGCATGCCACTGTATTTCGCTCTGTGGATTTCAAATGTGTATATTTTGTAATGGAAACCATCAAACATATATTAAGGACAGTGGAAAGTAAAATGTCCTGCGGTGTCACTACTGCTCCCAGGGAGCTGATTTGACATCCTATGATTATTTGTAACCGGGAGAAAAGGAACTTTTCAGAAAATTTTCACTCTTTATTGCCTAGCAGCTAGTAACTTTCTCTTTAGTGTGACATAAAATTAAATATAGGAAATGTAGTAAAGGCATGAGACAGGCAAGACAGTACACATTTCTTTTTCTCTCTGATCTTGCTACAGCTTTACACAGCGTGCTTTCCTTTCTATGAAAGAATCTACTACCTCATTAAGGTCGTCAAACATTTTGTTACATGAAAAATGAAAATGTCATTGCGTAACACTGTAAACCCTGTTAATAAGGATAGCACCCAAAACTAGTGTTGTTTCTCGATTTAATTAAGTCTATTTTGTCACTGTCTGCTAGATGAAACGAAACAGCCTTTTCCAATTGTAACACATGCCAAATAAGTGAGATTGTTTTGGCACAAATGGTCATTTTTATAATACAAAAGAATATACTTCAAGTAGTACAAATATCAAATGCATATCAGACCTACTACAAGCAAAACATTTTATGTTAGGAGATAGTTTCACATTTTATTCGTATGCTCCAGTTTCTCAAGCAAGAGATCAAGAAGTAGTAGCACGAAATTTTTATATAAATTAGGAATACTAATATTCTTCCATATAATTTTATGTGATGTCCCTGTTTCTTCTCCTTCCTCATTCTGATAAACAATCTCGTCATCATCAATTCTGTAACTATTCCTGCCACTGTCAAAACTTATTCTCCAGTTAATTTCATTAACCATGCCAGAATCACCAGTTTAGTTATCCCACACTTATTTTCCAGTTAGACGTTATTACATGGTCACACAACACATTTTCCACACTATTCCAAGAATAGAACTTAAGTGGCTGCTAACCGGGTACTACACAACTGGCCTTTACTATTTTAGTGATCTGGCAAACATTTTCAGTCAAAATTTCATTTGCTTGGATACGCTGAGAAGATAATATGTAATCTTCCTTACCTGTTATTCCTATTAGTTGTTTATTTCCACTCTCATAGTCTGGATGTATGGATTTCACTATTAATTATAACACTGATCATTCACACACCCAATCAACCACATAAACAAACAGTGATTGGCATTCACCCTTTCAGGGGTATTCCACTCAACTCGTATAGCCCTGTCCCCTTTGTCCATGAGAAAGTTTATTTCTAGATGCAACGAGGATTCCCTGGCACAGATATCACATACACTATGCATACATCCAAAAATCAACTTATGATTTGTTCATAAATCAACTTGGAATGTGCTCAAAAATGTTCAAAAACCCACAGGGATGCATTTCAAAATCACATAAATAATCCATAGACCAACATGTGCTGGATCTAGACACTTTGTGAAACTAGGTTTTTTTCTTCAAGAATATGAATTTGGTGTCCCCTTGAAATAGCCACCCGAGGCAGATACCCCAGATGCAGTATGATAACTTTGTTGATCTTATTACACAGGGATTGAACATTCTAGTGATAAACTTTTAGATTAGGTCTGTTTATGACTTGATAGTTGGGAGTCATATTTACAGCATACCTTTCGTTTAAACTAGGGTCACCAGTTGTGTTGTCTTTTCATCTGTCTTTCTTTTTCATTTTACTTTCCTCACAGTTGTCAGTTGGACATACAGGAAGCTGACAGATTGTTCTATTACTTAAAAGTCTTTCATTGATTATTTCACTGACATGATCACAAACAAATCTTTTCCCTTCCTAGTTTAAATTCATTTCATGCTTTGTGTGCAGATTTCAATGCAGCTTGCTTATATCCAGTACATAATACTTTGCATATTGTGAACACAATGTCTTTACTTTAAGGTTTGGTTTTAGAATTTCTTTGTTTACACACAAACTATAAATACACTAAGTGAATTAAATTTAAAGTTGTTTGCTACAAAATGATACATTTACTGATTCTGTAAGTTATCTCGATAAAATTCCATATCATTCCAAAGTTGTAGAGTCATTTCTTATTCACCCGGTATTACTTGCAATAAATATGTTGGGAAGTGAGTGTAACAATTCCAGATCATTTTGAAGCTCACTTTACAAGATGCACATTTGTCTACAGTATACAATATTCTAACAGCTTGCGTTTGATGAATGAATGCTTTCTTTCCCTTGTATGTCTCATCCCGAGGACAGTGGAGAGCTGCAGTAGGGTAAATAAGCAAGTTAGTTTTATTTATGTGTTGCTCCATATTAGACTGTTATCTACCAGGACCTCAAGACATGTGTTGGTCCATTTTAGATTGTTTTTTATCTATATGTTGCTCCATTTTAGATTGTTGTCTATCTGGAAACCAAGGAATTTCATTCAGTGTTTCATACAGTGTAAGGCAATTAATGTCTCTTTTTGGTACCAACAAGTCATTTTTATTTGCTTGAAATTATGTAACACAAGTTTTTGTGAGATTAAGGTTTGAATTGTTTACTTTGGATCAGACATGCACTTCTTCAGCCATCATTTTAATTTAAAATCATGCATTCTGTTTGTATTTCAATACAGGAACCTGACTTTCAGAATGACAGGTCTGGTACTTAGAAAGGAATCCATACACGTACAGTGCATCATTCTTGCAGCAGACAATGCTCTCACATGAAGACCTCATTGTTCAATCTGCTGACAGTGTTTGCATGACCACTCAACTATGTTGGCTGAATACTGTTACTGGTAGTTTTTCTTCTTTGCATTGATGACATAAATTACTTTATTCAAGCAAAAAGAACAAATTTTATTTCAGATGACACTAGTATTTTAACTGTGACTGCAGATAAAGTATTTGTAATATCAGCAGTACATACTTCTATGTCTCTGATTATTAGCTAATTTCAACAAAATAAGATAATAATAAATGTAGAAAAACATGTTTTCATTAATGTCCACTCTTCCTCACTTCAACAAGTATTTGACACAACACGACTTCTTGACAACACATTATAGAAATCAGTTCCAGAAACTGAAGCTTTAGTGATATGGCTACAAAAATATTTGAAATAGGATTGTCATGTGAAAGATCTTGAAGCAAAGCTTTCAAAAGTCTGTTATGCACTTTGTGTGTGAAGCCAAAGTGCAAGCAGGTCAAGAGCGATTCAGACATATTATGTGTGCTTATTCAGCACTATTCATGGGCAAATATTCTGGGGAAATTCTTTCCCCAGAAAAAAAGTCTATAGGATGCATTGAAAAGCTGTCAGAGCTACCTGAAACTTAAAGAAATTTGAAATATGTAGAATACACTTCATTCAGCTGAAAATAATGACCCCACTAAGCCTTTATATATGAGAATCTATTTTGTATGCAAATGAGCATCTTTCAAACAGAACTGGGTACCTATAACAAAATAAAAATGCCAATACCCACAAGCACATCTCTCAAAGTAGGACAATATTGTATCAGGAAAGTGTTTTGACACATAACAATGAAATTATTCAGTAGCCTATGTAGTGATTATAAATATTAGCCAGATATCTACATCTACAGGGATACTCTGCAAATCACATTTAAGTGCCTGGCAGAGGGTTCATTGAACCACCTTCACAATTCTCTATTATTCCAATCTCATATAGCGCGCGGAAAGAATGAACACCTATATATTTCCTTACGAGCTCTGATTTCCCTTATTTTATCATGGTGATCGTTCCTCCCTATGAAGATCGATGTCAACAAAATACTTTTAAACATAACTTTAAATCATTTCTGATGGAACAGTACTTTTATTCAGCAAAAGAATTCTTGAATTATGAAACACAGCTTGGGTAGATTAAACGTGTAACTATAGACAATTTCTATCATTTAAATTCTATTGTTTGTTATTTATAATATACGAAAAAAAAAGTTGCTACACACCATATAGCAGAGAAGCTGAGTCACAGATAGGCACAACAAAAAGACTATCAAACAGAGCTTTCAGGCAAACAGGCATTCATCAGCAAACACACACACACACACACACACACACACACACACACACACACACACGAACACACATGAAAAAGCAACTCCAGCTGCATGACCACATTTCAGTCTACCCTTGGCCGAAAAATTTGTTTGACAGTCTTTTTGTTGTGGCTATCTGTGACTCAGTATCTCTGCTATATGGTGAGTAGCAACTTTCCTTTTCATAATCTTGTCATTACTCCAGCCTGGATTTTCCATTGTTTGTTATTTTTTATTTGTAAACTGAAATCTCTCTCTCTCTCTCTCGCTCTCTCTCTCCCCCCTCCTCCCCGCCCCCTCACCCCCTCCCATTCAATCTTTCAAATTTAATTTGTCCTATATTCAGTATACTATAGAACCTAATGGATTAGAATGTACCAATAAAGGATTATGATGGGAATTACGTTGCTGTATATGCAATCTTCAGACCATACAGGAATTGAATTTACAAAGTCAACTGTAGTTGATTAGATGAATGTCTGTAGCAGTAACTTTTCGTAACAGTCTGTAAATGATGTCAGATTTCCATTTTAATTGAAGATTTGAATTGCATCATAGATGTATGGATGTATGGACAAGCATCACATGTGAAAAGAAAAAGGTGTGTGTAACTTGAGGAAGAAAGCAAAACAATAGTTGTGCTACTAATGTTATTTTTCATTTATATGTAACTGTCTGCTGCTCTGTGCTTCCTCTTCACAAATAGTGGTTATCTTACCTTAAACCAAATAAAAAGCTGACCTATGACATAACATAAATAGTGTGTATCTACTCTGAAAAAAAAAAGAAAAAAATATGCTTAAATTTCCTGTAATTTTTTGGATAAAATTTTTTGGATATTTATTTTCACTAACAAGTCCAAGCATAATACTTTAAAACTCATTCTTGTGTCTTCAATTAAAATGTCATACATGAACAGAGGTAAATGTTTCACTCCATTTGCACAACATCTGCACAGGATAAAGCTTTCTGACAGGTATTTAAGGTAAAATTTTCAGTAATGCTTACATCTAGTAACAGCGTGTTGTTTTCTCGTGGTCCACCATCACTGTCAACCAACTCAACTTCCGTTAAGTCTACACTGTTATAATTGGGCTTCAGTGTTTCCTGAAACTATAAAAAAAGTTTTCAAAATTCCAGTAATCATATAAACAGAAAATTCATTTTGAGAAATGTGCAAAGCATGAAACTAATTTTACACTTTATGAAATGAAATAAAGACAAAACAGTGTCCCATATCTTCTTACTATGTTATTGCACAAATTATATGTAAATGGCAGAAAAATGAAATACAGCACTATATTTTAAGGAAGTCACGAGTTGTGGACAAGAAAAAGATTATCGCAGCTTTCTTTTTAAGAAACTTATTATTTTGTGATATATATTTCTCAGTATCCTTGCCAGTAAAGACAAATTCCTGCATACTAAAAGTGGGCAATAAATATGAGTTTGTTAATGTTAAATAATTTGGCAGTATCAAATAAGGCTTCTTGTCAATCAGAACATGTGTGGGTATCACACTGAAATGCTTTTTATTAATGATGTAAGATGAAAAGCTGTGGATCATTTCCTGATGTCCATGAATTTGTTTAATGTAAATTTAGGTACTGTTGAGTATTGAACTGCTACATATTGTGAATATGCTTGAAAGCCCCAATAAATTAAGTCCATCCTTTCTCTTTCTACAGGCGAGTTAACAACACCAGTATAAATAAAATCATTCTACCATCTTTTCAGTTAATACAGCCCAAATAAATTTATGGAGCTATAGACAATACTGAGAAGACTGCAGATAAATGTGTATGTGTGTTCACAGCCTCGATGAATTCCATAAAAGAAAACATTGTCCATTGTATGCTGTAAATTTATCTTTACTTGTTGTACTATTGACCAACTTCAACTAAGGCATCAATATCAAGCAAACATGTAGTAACATTATACACCACGTTGCATGAGATCCAATGGGCAAATCAATTTGTCAGTCCACATGTGGACCCACGCATCAATGTTAGCATACTCAGTATCAAATTTGACCAAAATGATAGAAAATATGTGGAAAATCCACTTATAGTATAACTTGAATTAAACAGTGTAAATAGTGTTTCTGCATATGTACTTGATAATGACACCCCAGTTGAAAGTGGCCAACAGCACAACAAATAAAGATAAATTTACAGCCTACAATGGATTTCTTTTCTTTTACAAAATACAGGGTGACACATGGGAGACAGACGGTTTTGAACTGCGTAGTATTGAGGGCGCAGTGGTGGGAGGTGGTCATGGTGGGGATAGTTCTGATCCACACAAGATGCCATTTCATTTACTCAGTCACTATGGGAGCAGTGGGACTTGCAACATCGAGTGTTTGTCTATGACAGTTTCGTGAAAAGTGGTGAGTCTATTATTGCTACGCAGCGATTGTTTCGTGCGCGGTTTAATATCGGTCGACATGGAGCTGTTCCAAGCCGTAACACCATCCTCAGATGGGTGGAAAACTTCAGATCAACTGGAAATACACTGGATAAGAAGCATCCTGGCCCAAGAAGCAGAGTAATGACACCAGAAAATGTTGAAAGGGTAAGGCAAGTGGCAGTCAGAAGCACAGGATGGTCATCTAGACCTCATGCCATTGAATTACGAATCAATCGTGAATCGGTTAGAGGAATTTTGCATAAAGAATCAAAATTCCAATCCTACAAAATGCTCATTGTCCAACAACTTAAGGAAACTGATTTTGCTGAATGAGAAGACTTTGTTTACAGAATGCAAGTGATTTTGGGATCGAATGAAAATGATGAGCGATGAGGCTCATTTTCACTTAAACGGGACCGTGAATAAGCAAAACCTACGTTACTGGGCTCCAGAGCATCCACACCTTATCCACCAGCATCCTCTACACTCAGAAAAAGTAACAGTCCGGTGTACTCTTGGCTCTGTTGGCATTATTGGAGCTTATTTTTTTGAAGACAACGGGGCCACAGTTACTGTTAATTCGGTTCGTTACATTCGTATGCTTGAAACATTCTTGAAATCAGAACTAAGAAGACGACGAATCCCTTTAAAACACATTTGATTCCAGCAGTATGGGACAACATTGCACACTGCAAACACTTCAATGACAGTTCTTAGCCGCGTGTTTCCTGGCCGGATTATCTCACGTTTTGGCAATGTTCCTTGGCCTCCCAGGTCTCCCGACTTGTCAGTGTGTGACCTTTTTCTGTGGGGGTACCTTAAGAACTGTGTCTATAACCACAAACCACGAAATTTGGACGAGTTGAAGAATGCAATCATTCAAGAAATTGCTGCCATCCTTGCAGAGATTTTAGTCCGTGTGATGGAGGATTTTGAGAAGAGACTTGAGTCCTGATTTTGAAATGATGGACATCACCTTGATGACATTATTTTTCACAAATAATTTTGTTAACTAAAATGGCAGATAATGAGCTTTGATTTTGTGTAAATAAACATGCATTGATTTTAAAGTTCGAGGAGTATTATTTCATTAAAAACCATCCATCTCCCGTGTGTCATCCTCTAAAATATGAAACCAAATGTAGGAGAAGACAGAGATTGGCATATATCTGCAGGTGCTACTCTGAGATTAAGAGATTAGTGCAGGAGAGGAAGACACGGTGAGTTGCATGACACCAATCAGAAGATTGATGCCCTGCAAAAAATTAAAACTCATTCATATGAACAACTGTCTACCCCCATAAACCATGGACCTTGCCGTTGGTGAGGAGGCTTGCGTGCCTCAGCGAAACAGATAGCCGTACCATAGGTGCAACCACAACGGAGGGGTATCTGTTGAGAGGCCAGACAAATGTGTGGTTCCTGAAGAGGGGCAGCAGCCTTTTCAGTAGTTGCAGGGGCAACAGTTTGGATGATTGACTGATCTGGCCTTGTAACACTAACCAAAATGGCCTTGCTGTTCTGGTACTGCGAACGGCTGAAAGCAAGGGGAAACTACAGCCGTAATTTTTCCCGAGGGCATGCAGCTTTACTGTATGGATAAATGACGATGGTGTCCTCTTGGGTAAAACATTCTGGAGGTAAAATAGTCCCCCATTCGGATCTCTGGACGGGGACTACTCGACAGGATGTTGCTATCAGGAGAAAGAAAACTGGCATTCTACAGATTGGAGCATGGAATGTCAGATCCCTTAATTGGGCAGGTAGGTTAGAAAATTTAAAAAGAGAAATGGATAGGTTAAAGTTAGATACAGTGGGAATTAGTGAAGTTTGGTGGCAGGAGGAACAAGACTTCTGGTCAGGTGACTACAGGGTTATAAACACAAAATCAAATAGGGGTAATGCAGGAGTAGGTTTAATAATGAATAGGAAAATAGGTTGCGGGTAAGCTACTACAAACAGCATAGTGAATGCATTATCGTGGCCAAGATAGATACGAAGCCCACGCCTACCACAGTAGTACAAGTTTATAGGCCAACTAGCTCTGCAGATGACGAAGAAATTGAAGAAATGTATGATGAAATAAAAAAAAATTATTCAGATAGTGAAGGGAGATGAAAATTTAATAGTCACGGGTGACTGGAATTTGTCAGTAGGAAAAGAGAGAGAAGGAAACGTAGTAGGTGAATATGGATTGGGGGTAAGAAACGAAAGAGGAAGCCGCCTGGTAGAATTTTGCACAGAGCACAACTTAATCATAGCTAACACTTGGTTCAAGAATCATAAAAGAAGATTGTATACATGGAAGAAGCCTGGAGATACTGACAGGTTTGAGATAGATTATATAATGGTAAGACAGAGACTTAGGAACCAGGTTGTAAATTGTAAGCCATTTCCAGAGGCAGATGTTGACTCTGACCATAATCAATTGGCTATGAACTGTAGATTAAAACTGAAGAAACTGCAAAAAGGTGGGAATTTAAGGAGATGGGACCTGGATAAACTGGCTAAACCAGAGGTTGTACAGAGTTTCAGGGAGAACGTAAGGGAACAATTGACAGGAACGGGGGAAAGAAATACAGTAGAAGAAGAATGGGTAGCTTTGAGAGATGAAGTGGTGAAGGCGGCAGAGGGTCAAGTAGGTAAAAACACAAGGGCTAGTAGAAATCCTTGGGTAACATAAGAAATACTGAATTTAATTGATGAAAGGAGAAAGTATAAAAATGCAGTAAATGAAGCAGGCAAAAAGGAATACAAACGTCTCAAAAATGAGATCGACAGGAAGTGCAAAATGGCTAAGCAGGGATGGCTAGAGGACAAATGTAAGGATGTAGAGGTTTATCTCACTAGGGGTAAGATAGATACCGCCTACAGGAAAATTAAAGAGACCTTTGGAGAAAAGAGAGCCACTAGTATGAAAATCAAGAGCTCAGATGGAAACCCAGTTCTAAGCAAAGAAGGGAAAGCCGAAAGGTGGAAGGAGTATATAGAGGGTCTATACAAGGGCGATGTTCTTGAGGACAATATTATGGAAATGGAAGAGGATGTAGATGAAGATGAAATGGGAGATTTGATACTGCGTGAAGAGTTTCACAGAGCACTGAAAGACCTGAGTCATAACAAAGCTCCGGGAGTAGATAACATTCCATTAGAACTACTGACAGCCTTGGGAGACCCACTCCTGACAAAACTCTACCATCTGGTGAGCAAGATGTATGAGACAGGCGAAATACCCTCAGACTTCAAGAAGAATATAATAATTCCAATCCCAAAGAAAGCAGGTGTTGACAAATGTGAAAATTACCGAACTATCAGTTTAATAAGTCACAGCTGCAAAATACTAACACAAATTCTTTACAGACGAATGGAAAAACTGGTAGAAGCGGACCTCGGGGAAGATCAGTTTGGATTCCGTAGAAATATTGGAACACATGAGGCAATACTGACCCTACGACTTATCTTAGAAGCTAGATTAAGAAAAGGCAAACCTACGTTCCTAGCATTTGTATACTTAGAGAAAGCTTTTGGCAATGTTGACTGGAATACTCTCAACTCTGAAGGTAGTAGGGGTAAAATACGGGGAGCGAAAAGCTATTTACAATTTGTACAGAAACCAGATGGCAGTTATAAGAGTCGAGGGACATCAAAGGGAAGCAGTGGTTGGGAAGGGAGTGAGACAGGGTTGTAGCCACTCCCCGATGTTGTTCAACCTGTATATTGCGCAAGCAGTAAAGGAAACAAAAGAAAAATTTAGAGTAGGAATTAAAATCCATGGAGAAGAAATAAGAACTTTGAGGTTTGCTGATGACATTGTAATTCTGTCAGAGACAGCAAAGGACTTGGAAGAGCAGTTGAATGGAATGGATAGTGTCTTGAAAGGAGGATATAAGATGAACATCAACAAAAGCAAAACAAGGATAATGGAATGTAGTCGAATTAAGTCGGGTGATGCTGAGGGAATTAGATTAGGAAATGAGATACTTAAAGTAGTAAAGGACTTTTGATATTTGGGGAGCAAAATAACTGATGATGGTCGAAGTAGTGAGGATATAAAATGTAGACTGGCAATGGCAAGGAAAGCATTTCTGAAGAAGAGAAATTTGTTAACATCGAGTATAGGTTTAAGTGTCAGGAAGTCGTTTCTGAAAGTATTTGTATGGAGTGTAGCCATGTATGGAAGTGAAACATGGATAATAAATAGTTTAGACAAGAAGAGAATAGAAGCTTTCGAAATGTGGTGCTACAGAAGAATCCTGAAGATTAGGTAGGTAGATCACATAACTAATAATTGGATAGGATTGGGGAGAAGAGAAGTTTGTGGCACAACTTGACTAGAAGAAGGGATCGGTTGGTAGGACATGTTCTGAGGCATCAAAGGATCACCAGTTTAGTATTGGAGGGCAGCATGGAGGGTAAAAATCGTAGAGGGTGACCAAGAGATGAATACATTAAGCTGATTCAGAAGGATGTAGGTTGGAGTAGGTACTGGGAGATGAAGAAGCTTGCACAGGATAGAGTAGCATGGAGAGCTGCATCAAACCACTCTCAGGACTGAAGACCACAACAACAACATGAACTACTGTGTGCATCATCTTCATTTTGTGAGAATTCAAAGTAAATAGCCTATGAGTATAATTTTGTATCCCTCACTTTACAGACCGCCATTAGGAAATTTTAAGAACTTCTTAGAAAAATTGAAACTCTATGATGTCACCGATCTGACTAAAGGATACAAATGATAATTTGTGGTGAATTCAGTATTAATGTTTGGAAGAAGTCTGAGCTAAAATATTACACTGAAATAATATTACTTAGCACTTACAGTCTAACTTCAGTTGCAATCTACAAGGGTAATTCAATAATGAACTGCAATTTAGTTATATTTTTGTTTATTTTGGTAGTACTGTCAGATTACATAGATGATGCATGCTTTGTTTATTTGTTGTTATATCTTTGTGATTTTCAAGCAACTAGGTTAGTTTTCTTATTGCTGCCATGCTGTTAATCTTGGGTGCTCCACTGTCTATTTGCACCAAAGAAGAGCAACATTCAGTGATCCATTTTTTTGTGGTCGGAAGGCATTATCAGGGGCCGAAATTCACAAAGACTTTAGGTACAGTACGGGAACAGTGTTTTGCCACAAAAATGTGTCTACAAATGTATTGAAAAATTCCAAAATTATCGCGCAAGTGTTACGCACGATGAAGAAGCCGGACGATCGTTTACCACCACAAATGAAGAAACTATCGAGCCTTCACAAGAAATGATTCTCTTAGACAGACGATTAACTACTGACAAAGTGGCGCATTGTATGCAAATTAGTCACAGTTCTGCCTACGAAATCATCCACAACAGACTTGGGTTTCATAAAGTTTGTGCAATATGGGTCCCAAAACTACTCACACAATTACATAAACAAACACGCTTGGACATCTGCAAAAAACATTTGGATCGCTATGGTACTGAAGGGGACAACTTCTTAAACAGCATCATTACTGGTGACAAAACATGAATCCATCATTACAAGCCCGAGAATAAACGGCAGAGTATGGAATGGAAACATCGAAATTTGCCGTGCAAGAAAAAGTTCAAGACCCAACCGTCTGCAGGAAAACTGATGCTTATGGTTTTCTGGGATGCACAGGGTCCAGTACTGGAACATTATGGAGAAAGGGGCACAACAATAAACAGTGTATGTTACAGTGAGATGCTTACTGTCAGGCTAAAGCCTACAATTCGAAGCAAACACTGAGGATTGCTGTCAAAAGGCATTGTGTTGCTGCACAACAATACCTGTCCGCACACTGCTGCACACACTGCTGAAACGCTCCAGAAATTCAAATGTGAAGTACTGGATCATCCTCCATATAGTCCCCATCTTGTCCCTTCTGACTATCACTTGTTTGGTCCACTCAAACAGGCATTGAGGGGCCATCGATTTACCTCGGACGAAGCAGTGGAAGAAGCAGTGCATTACTGGCTTGTAGCTCAACCGAGAACCTTCTTTTATGAGGGCATCAGGAAGCTTGTACAACTATGGACCAAGTGTATTGAAACGCAAGGAGACTATGTCAAAAAATGCTGCTCTTGTAAGTTTCCTATTTGATTACAATAAAATTTTATAAGTACTTTGCAGATAATAACTGACTTACCCTTGTATGTATGGAGATAGTTAACAAACCTAAAGTTCATCTAGTTTTACTAAGTTACCAAATAACAATGTCCAGTTAGCCATAATAGACAATATGACAAATCTTAAAACATGTGTTAACTGAAAAACCATTAGAATAATTAATTAACTTATAACATACACCTTTAAAAGGAACCTGCAAAGCGTACAATGGAATTAGGTATTTGTGGCACTGGATGTATATTCTACATTTAGTGTGCTTCTAAGTAAATTTCTCTCCACCTTTGAAAGCTGTTTTCCAATGAAAACTGTGAAATACAACTTCTGCATCTATATCTGCACTCTCAAAACCACTGTGAAATGTATAGGAGAGGGTCCCATTATATCAGCTAATAGAGCTTTTTCCCATTCCATTTCCATAGTGAGCATGGGAAGAATGATTGCATAAATGCCTCTGTCAGCATTGTAATTAATCTAATCTTGCCTCCTTAATCTCTTTGTGAGTGATACTTGTATAGTCCTAGATTCCAGAAACTTTCTAAGTAGACTTTCATGGGATAGTTTGTGTTTATTTTCAAATGTCTGACACCTCAGTTCTTCAGTATATTTGAGACATTCTTCCATGGGTAAAACACACCTGTGAACATTTGTGGTGTCCTTCTTTGCATCCATTCAATATCCCCTGTTAGTCATATTTTGTAAGGGGTTCCACACACTTGAATAGTATTCTAGGATGAGTTTCCTAAATGTTTTGCATGCCATCTCCATTGTATACTGACTGCATTTCCCTCGTCTTCTACCAATGAAATGCAGTCTGCCACCTGTTTTACCTATGAGGGTGGTTTGAAAAGTTCTCGGAATCACCACGAGGGGTCTGCACTAGCACAATGAGTTGTTCATGTGATATTCATTGGACTGTTGCCTGTAAACAAGTGCCACATCAGAGCTCTTGGGTGATGTGGCTCTGTTGTTGTTCCCACATAGTGATTTGCGATAATGGAAAAAATTGAGATTCGAGCAGTGATTAAGTACTTCATAAAGAAAGGTATGAAAGCAAAGGACATTCATGCTGATTTCCAGAG
Organism: Schistocerca americana; assembly: GCF_021461395.2. Classification (NCBI taxonomy): domain Eukaryota; kingdom Metazoa; phylum Arthropoda; class Insecta; order Orthoptera; family Acrididae; genus Schistocerca; species Schistocerca americana. The sequence goes on from NC_060122.1 coordinate 330,965,646, forward strand.
ATACACTGGGGGACTCTGCTCCTTCATTTTCAATTGATGCCAACTAGACAAATGAATTTAAATTTGGTCAGAAGAGCTTAGATGATGATCCACACAGTGGTTGGCCAAGATGTGTCACTACACCAGAAATCATTGCAAAAGTGCACAAAATGGTCATGGAGGATCGCCAATTGAAAGCACGTGAATTGCTCACACTTGCCAGATGTCATCTGAAAGAGTATTTTATAAATGAAAAAATTATCTGCAAGATGGGTGCTGCCACTTTTGACGCTGGATCAAAAATGCATGAGAATGGACATATCCGAACAATGTTTCACCAATTTTAGGAGAAACGAACAAGATTTTTAGCACTGGTTTGTGACCACAGATGAAACTTGGGTGCACTACTATACCCTAGAGACAAAACAACAGTGAAAGCAGCGGAAACATGCTGATTTGCTGCCACCAAAGAAAGCAAAAACAATTCCTTCAGTGGGAAAGGTCATGGTACCAGTGCTCTGGGATGTGAAAGGGGATTCTGTTTGTAGATTATCTCCCCATTGGGCAAACAATTACTGGAGAATACTATGCTAACCTCCTGGACAAATTGCAACAAAAGATACGCAAAAAAGGCCAGGTTTTGCAAGAAAGAAAGGTCATCTTCCACCAATACAATGCACGCCCGCACATATGTGCCATCGCCAGGCAAAATTACATGAACTAAGATATGAATTGTTGCCACACCCACCTTATTCACCTGATATGGATCTGTCAGACTTCCATCTATTCTCAAAACTGAAAATTTTTCTTGGTGGATGAAGATTCACTTCAAACAAAGAATTGATAACCAGAGTTGACAACTACTTTGCAGGCATGGAGGAAACTCATTTTTGAAATGGGATCAAGGCACTAGAACATTGTTGGACGAAGTGAATTTATCGACAAGGAGACTACACTGAAAAATAAAAAAGTGTCAGTGATGTAAGTACTTTTTTCTATTCCATTCTGAGAACTTTTCAAAATACCCTCATACAATTGGGACAGTGTGATCATTCTATTTAGTATCTCTACAAGTAGTTATGATAATAAGTTGGTTTTTTTTTTTTTTTCATTTCATGAAATACACAATTTTACATTTCTGAACATGTAGTGTGAGTTGCCAATCTTCACATTGCATTAAAATGGCATCAAGAGCTGAATAAATATTTTTGCAGCTGTTTCAGATGACGCTTTGTAACTGCGTCATTTGCAAAAAGTCTCAGATTGCTATTAATACTGTCTGCAATCTCACTAAGATGCAACGCAAACAGAAAAGCTTCCCTGGGGCACACCCAAAGTTACTACTACATCTATCAATGACTCTTTGTCTAAGATAACATGCTGTGTCCTCTCCACCAATAAACCTTCAATACAGTCAAGAATATCATTTGATACCCAATATGATATACTATTAATAATAAGCTTATGTGTGGCACTGAGACAAATGCCTTTTGTAAGTCAAAGAACACTGTCAGTCTGGCTGCCTTCATCCATGGCTTTCAGGATGTCATGTGAGAAAAACACAAGCTGGGTTCCACATGATTAATGTTTTTGGAATCCACACTGTTTGGCATCAATGAGATCATTCCGTTTGAGATACTTCATTACACTTCAGTTCAGACTATGTTCTAACTTTCTACAGCAAATGGATGTCAAAGATATTGGATTGTAGTTTTATGGACACTTCTGCTGCCTTTATGGTAAATGGATGTAAACTGTACTTTCTTCCAACCTCTTTTTCTTCATTTTCTTTAATGGCCTCACCTCCACGAGCTTTTGTGAAAAGTAGTATGATCTGTTGTTTGTCCACGGCTTTTCTAAAGAGCGATTCTGTGCTCAATCCAAATTACTGGTTTAGCCAGGTTAATCCTCCATGTCTTGTACTTTGGTTGAAGTATTGGTTGCAATAGGCTGCTATGCATTAGATGACCAACGCCTTAGAGTCTTCTTCTCCTGATGGTATTGAGAATTTTTCCAAATTTTTGTTCATACATCATAGTTCTGCCCCATTTGTGACCATTGTGGATGGTATCCTCAGTATCATTTGATACTCCCATATTTGAAATGCCTCCATTTGCTTATATAATACTGAGGTAAGTGTCCATGACTTAACTCCAAAAGGTAGGACATTGAACTCATGGCATTTAAGTAGTTGAGTGCAAAGTGTCATGGCTAGACAGAGTTTCTTAACTTTCTGGAAAGAATTTCTGGCCTGCTCAATCTGCAGTGAATTTCTTGAGAGAAGTCCCAGTTATCGTTGATTTGAGACCGCAAATACTTATATGCTAAAATCCTTTCTCTTTTGTCATTACTGAGTGAAATAGTGTCCTGAATTTTATCTCAGTTTCTGATGACATTTTTCTTCTTGACATTTAAATGTAACTCCATGGTGCTGCTCTCTTCAGTAATAGTGTTTAATAGTTCTTGCAATTCTTATAGCCTGGATGCAAGTGAGACATTGTAATAAGCATATATGATGTTATTGATAACTCCATTAATGATTTCTCCTTGATACTTTCCACCAAGAACATCTTGGAAATTCTTTTCAGAATAGATGCTAAAAAGTAACTGGGAGAGAATGCAGCCCTGGTAAACTCCTTTCATAATCAATACTTCCTCTCACAGTTGACCATTGACATGCATGACAGTACTTTGATTCCAGTGAAGATTTCCAATCAACTGTATGTCACAACCATTCAGACTACCCAAGACATCCATCAGTCTGTCACAATGAACAGTGACAAAAGTTTCTCATAACCAATTAAACAAGTATAAACAACAACACATGCATCACAAAATCATTGAAGAAATAGTTGAAGGCTGAGTAACACTTCCTGAGACTCAAAACCTATCCTCAATCCAAATTGAGAGTCTCCAGTCTCCAATGCTCGCCTCATATTTATGATACACCCTCAAAGGCAGTATTTTAAGGAATAAACTGATGGCAAGACTCATTAAACTGATCTTTCTGCAGCTGTTGCAGCACTTTCACTGAGCATTTGGGAAATGGTACAAATTCCAGTCAGTCACTCATGTGGTAATATTTCACTTTGGCAGATGCTGTTGAACAAACCAACCAACATGGAAAGAGATTGTTTGTTCTTGAGCAGTTTTAGAACTTCAACCTGCATTTTGTGAGGACCTGGAGCCTCCCACTCTTTGATATGGTTATGGCATGATCTACTTCTGCTATTGTGGTATCCATATCATCACTCTCCCAGATGCCATGATCAACCATCCACTGCAATTGATTTGTTGTAGGATTTCATTTGTTATGCAAGAGTTGAGTTTCTTACTCTCTGCAACATTTAGTTTTCCTTGGCTCACTTTATTCACTATAGTTTCACTTGGATCCATGTTTCTTCCACATTATTTATACCTATATTTGATTGGATGTGATCCAATTTTGTGCACAGTGCTATTTGACCTTGTTCCTCGGTGCTTGATCTTGAAATTTATAGATCCCAATTCAGCAGCTTTTAACACTGGGTGACACTTTTTTCATTTTCATAGTTTTTTGTGATTAGCAAAAGGTTAATGATCAGAGGTGCCAAGATATGCTATACCTGAGGTCTTCACAAAAGCAACTGGCAACCCCTTGGGCACCTCAGTCAAGCCTGCACCCTACATGGCCCATGCATACTTCAGCTTCGCAGACTCACCCTGTCACAGAACCAGATGAACACCAGGTGGGAGTTCCAGCACTAGCAGAGGCCGGCACTTCCAAGGAATCTATTCATGCCCACTGCACATGTGGGTAGAAAACAGTGCCACGAGTATTCCACCACCAGCCACTATAAAGTTCGGCATCACAGCTGCACAAGTTAGTTCTTCTGGCTTTGGGAGCCTCTCCTAGCCTCTGGGCAGGTGGTATTCACACTTTTGTCTTAGGACACTCTCAAAGCACATCATAGGGACCAATGCCACTATATTCTGCCTTCACTGTAGTTTCCTTGGCGCAATCAGATTGTCTCCAGGGTAGACATTTATGCTCATATGCTGGTGTTATTCAAGACAGCTTATTCAGACTTGGAATATTTTTCATACAAGTGTATTTGTCTATGAATACCCTATCATGTTACTTTGTCAGACTCTGGAATCACCACACTGTCGAGTCTTCATACCTGTGAGACACAGTAATTGTGATTTTATTGTCCATTATAATTATCCGGGCTGTTATGCCGTGGTCAGTTGATGAGTTTTGTCTCTATTCCCAACGTTTCGTCTCCGACTGTGGGAGACATCTTCAAGGGGGTCCGTAGGTCGATGGAAGGTCCAACACACCCACTGGCTTGCTACTGACTGCCGCTAAATTCTGTGTCCGCGCGCTCCCGCACCGCGGTGTGACGTCACGTGTTTTGAAAACGTCAGTGCAATTGGCCGTTGTCCGTCGCCGTCGATCGCCATTGCCATCACCCAGTAGTGGATGGGTGGTACACATCTTCTTTAATACCGGCATCCATATACCATTTAATTTCACGCCCTCCTCCTTTTGGTTGAAATTATTTGGGTGTTTAGCAATTTCGATTGCCTCCCTGTAGAGCCTTTCGTAATATTCGCTTGTGGCCGCGAGTACTTGCATCTCTTCAAAATGAATATTGTGGTTACCTGGCTGGAAAGCATGCTCCACAACAGCTGATCGTTCCGTTTCTCCTCTTCTAAAATTTCCCTTGTGCTCCTCCAAACGTTTAGAAACAGTTCTTTTAGTGGTACCCACATAAACATCACCACAGCTGCATGGGATCCTATACACTCCAGCTTTTTCCAATGGTTTGCGAGCATCCTTGGCAGGCTTAAGATATTCCTGTATCTTCCTGGTGGGCTTGTAAATTACGGTAATATTCCACTTCATCAAGATCCTCCCTATTCTTACCGTTACATTTTTCACAAACAGCAGGAAAACCTTAGATTTTGCAGTAGCCTGTACGTCAGTATGATTTCTGCATGGCTGCCTCAACGCACGTTTTATTTCGGCGGATGAATATCCGTTCTTCATTAGTGCATTGTGGAGATGTTCCATTTCAGCATCGAGCAACTCAGGTTCACAAATATTTCTAGCTCTGTCCGTTAATGTCTTGATAACACCCTGCTTCTGTTGTGGACGGTGGTTCGAATCCTGGTGCAAATAATGGTCCGTGTGCGTGGGTTTGCGGTATGCTGAGTGGCCCAAACTACCATTTTTGTTTCTAGGGAGGAACTAAGACGGTTCCACGAACATCTGAACAGTATAAACTTGAGAATTCAGTTTACAATGAAGGAGGAGGTAGACGGCAAATTACATTTCCTTGATGTGCTTGTTTTTAGAAACGAAAATGGTAGTTTGGGCCACTCAGTATACCGCAAACCCACGCAAACGGACTGTTATTGCACCGGGATTCGAACCACCACCCACAACAGAAGCGGGATGTTATCAAGACGTTAGCGGACAGAGTTAGAAATATTTGTGAACCTGAGTTGCTCGACGCTGAAATGGAACATCTCCACAATGCACTAATGAAGAACGGATATTCGTCCGCCGAAATAAAACGTGCGTTGAGGCAGCCACGCAGAAATCATACTGACGTACAGGCTACTGCAAAATCTAAGGTTTTCCTGCCATTTGTGAAAAATGTAACGGAAAGAATAGGGAGGATCTTGACGAAGCAGAATATTACTGTAATTTACAAGCCCACCAGGAAGATACAGGAATACCTTAAGCCTGCCAAGGATGCTCGCAAACCATTGGAAAAAGCTGGAGTGTATAGGATCCCATGCAGCTGTGGTGATGTTTATGTGGGTACCATTAAAAGAACTGTTTCTTAACATTTGGAAGAACACAAGGGAAATTGTAGAAGAGGAGAAACGGAACGATCAGCTGTTGTGGAGCATGCTTTCCAGCCAGGGAACCACAATATTCGTTTTGTAGAGTTGCAAGTACTCGCAGCCACAAGCGGATATTACGAAAGGCTCTACAGGGAGGCAATCGAAATCACTAAACACCCAAATAATTTCAACCGAAAGGAGGAGGGTGTGAAATTAAACGGTACATGGATGCCGGTGTTAAAGAAGATGTGGACCACCCGTCCACTACTGGGTGATGGCAACGGCGATCGACAGCGACGGACAGCGGCCAATTGCACTGACGTTTTCAAAACACGTGACGTCACACCACGGCATGGGAGCGCGCGGACACGAAATTTAGCAGCAGTCAGTAGCAAGCCAGTGGGTGTGTTGGATTTTCCATCGACCTACGGACCCCCTTGAAGATGTCTCCCGCAGTCGGACAAAACGTCGGGAATTGAGACAAAATTCATCAACTGACCACGGTATAACAGCCCGGATAATTATAATGGACATGATATTTCCGGCCGTGAAAGTCTATATTTTAGTATGTGAGTTTATTACCATCGAAGCAGATGTTTCTTTCTTTCGTCACTAAAAAGTTTTTAAAACTTTGTTCATTATTTTTCCCTGTGTCAGTGTGAGTGACACACCAGTTTGGCTACAAGGAAGAATTTTAGTGATGCGTATCTTCCAATCCAGCCTTGTTACATTTCAACAATGTTTCATCTGCAGGCTTATCATGGTGGAACAGATAGACTTTTCACAAAATTGCTACTTGTCCATCAACAGTTACAACGAAATGTGGAATTATTGTTTGAGCATATAACTACAGGTACTCCCACCCTCCCGGAACTCTCCAATCACCTGGCAGCTCTTTTGTCCACAGTCTTTTGACTCTGATTAGTACCTTTGGCATTCCAACAGTTTAACAAGAAGGTGAAACCTTGGACAAACTACTTTGCCCAGCTAGAGCAGTATTTCTTTGCATTCAAAATAATAGAGAACAAATAACATTGTATTTATTTCCACACTTGTGTGGGACCAGAGATTTCCCAACTCCTCAAGCAGTTAATCCCTGAAGCAGAACCATATTCACTACCCTATGAACAACTGAGGTCCAGTCTTCCAGAATACTTTGATGCACACGTCCATGCTGCCACCGCAAGGCACAAATTTTTCAGTCACAAACAAGCCAATCAAACATATATATAGAGTGAATTGCCCAACTGCAGAGCCTGTCCAGAGACTGCCATGCCCAATGTTCTAACCCCAACTGTATGCTGAATCTTTGGTCAGAACCATGATCCTTGTCCACACACCAGATGACAATCTTCATACAGACCTACTCAAGGTGAAGAATCCTCATTTGGAAACGTGACTCCCTATCATCCAAGCATTCAAACAATCTCTCCATTCCACAGCAGCTATTCAAGATCCTTCAACAGTGCTTGTGACAAAGCCACAGTCAGAAAACAAGATCCAGCCCAGAGGCAGCATCCTAATCGCACCAATCACCTATATCGTCAACATTCATAGCAACTTTCCTCTTGTAGTCAAAGTCTCAGCAGCAACAATACTGATTCAGGAGGGCAAAGGACAGTGGGTGTGACACATAAAATGTCAGTGGAATGTAACAGCTGGGGACAAAGCTGACCAAGAATCAGAGGTTGACAACACTCCGTACCCACCCAACAGCTTTGTTCAGGCTACGATGCCGCATACCATCAGTCCCATGTGCCTCTCACTTCAAGTCAATGGACATCCAGTCAATTTTCTGCTTGATAAAGGATCTTTGGCCGCCATCATTGATTGGATCATATATTCAACTTTTGGAGCACCAACTCCAGCCATTCAGTCAGCATCTACGGAGCTCCACTAATGATATCATCCATATCAAAGGGCATTTTCAGGCCATAATCTTGTATCACTAATGCACCATTCAACAAGAGATTCTGGTAGCAGACAAACTGCATCATTTCAACCTTCAGGGGATGGACTTATTCTCTGCTCTCTGAGTCGAGATCCATGATGCTCAGCCTGCCATCCACTCAGTGACTACGAACAAATTCACACCTGTTTTCAAGCATCCCACCTCTGGAGTTATGAATTTTGCAGCAGATATAGACCTTCTTCCCACAGCCAAATTGCACTTCTACAAAGCCTGCAATGTTCCGTTTGTCCTTAAAGACATAGTACAGGACAAATTATCCCAGGTTCAAGATGCAGGCATCATCACTCCATTGGCCAACAGCCAATGGGCAATGCCCATAGTTCTAGTGGAAAAATCAACTGCTGTACTATGAGTTTGTGGAGATTTTAAGTCAACAGTCAACATAAAATCCATTGCGGATGTGTAATCAATTTCTAAGTTTGACACTTTGATGACTCCACTGGCAGCAGGCAAAATATATGCCAAAATCGATCTTGAAGATGCCTATTTACAGCTCCCTTACAACACAGTACAATCGTCTTCCATTCAGAACTGCTAGTTTCCACTATATTTCACAGGCGCCTGGAGCAACTGGTCCAGCCATTTCCTGGTATAGTCAACTATCTGGACAACTTACTAGTTGCAGGCAAGGGTGACAAGAAATTATTGGACAACCTGGAGGCCTTCTTCACAGAGCTACAAGAGGCCAATCTAAAATAGCACAAAGACAAGTGTCTCTTCTTTGTCTCTCAAGTCACATACCTAGGATATACTTATTCATGGCCTTTGGCTTTCATCTTACACCAGAATATGTTGACACAATCCGAAATCTATGCACACAAACAAATACAGTTCAGCTTCAATCTGCATTAAAACACCTGAACTACTTCAGGCATTTTATACCACATGCAGCCGCCATCATGGAACCACTACACCAACTACTTCGGAAAAATGTCAAGTGGCAATGGACCTAGAATGTGCCATGGCACTCTCAAAGCTCAAGCAATCACTCCTGCATCCGACATGCTTAATGGCTTATGATGTGCAATACCCATTGGTATGGGCAGCAGACACCTCAGATTATGGTCTGGGGGTGGTTCTCTCTCACATCATCAATGAAGTTGAACGGCCAATTGTATTTGTGTCCAAAACTCTTGTCTACTTCACAATGCAATTACAGCCAAATATAATAAGAAGCCCTGGACATCATCTTCGGTGTAAAGAAATTCCATGATTACATCTATGGCCACCACTTGACATTCATGACTGAAAAAAACTGCTTCTGTTGTGATTTAATTCAATGGTCACTATTCACAGTTGCACTACACAGCCCTTCATCTTTCTGTCTACACATAAGATAGCCCATATCGAACGACATCACAGCGTGCCATTGCGGACCTGCTATCTCACTTACCTGTAGGCAATGACAAGGTGTCGATGACAAATCTGGGCTGTGTTTTCACTCGGACACCACTCTGGCTTAGGTTGCCTGTCGCCTCCTGCTCATTGCAAAACTCACCGCACAACACACCAACATGGATCCCACACTTAGGGCAGTCAGCATAACTGTCCACAACGGATGGCCCCCACACCGAAAAGGCATCAGGAATCCAGAAACTGAAGGATTCTGGCATCACTCAGATGAAATCTTATTGCTGCACAATATCCATCTCATACAAGATGGTGCTGTTATTCCAACAACCTTACAGTAACGGGTGTTGTAGCTCCTAAATGAAGGACTCTCGGGCACTATCCTGATTAAGTGCCTCACAGGGCAGAATGTGTATGGGAGAGCATGGACACCGCCATTACCATCTTAGTCTCTTCCTGTCCTACAGGCCAAAGCAAACAGGCAAATTCCCCTCACCATTATTACCACTGGCCTGACACCTCTGAACCTTGGTCCTGCCTACCCATTGACTTTGCTGGACCTTTCCTTGGCTTCTCCTGACTTATTGTGGACAATGTGGTAAGCAGATTTCCCTATGTCTCCAAAATGTCAGACGCATCTTCAGACTGCAGCATCCATGCTCTTTCAAATATTGTTGCCGCTGAAGGACTTCCTAAAACAATTGTTTCAAACAGTTGACATTTACATTGTTCATGTAATTTTGAGAAAAAGGTAGCTTTCAACTGATCCACACAACAACCTTTCACCCAGCTTCCAATGGCAAGGCAGAAAGATTCATTAGGACGTTCAAAACACAAATGACCAAACTCCATCAGCACCATCTATTAGAAGACACACTCTTGTTATTCTCGGCATCCTATCAAGCCACTTCCCAGGAAAGCTCCTCTCCAGCAGAGAAACTACATGGATGTTCTCACCAGTTCCATCTCTTTCTTCTGCATCCTCAGTCTGGCCCTGAAGCCACTCAGCACACTCAGCACCATCACTTTACCATTCAAAACCCTGTGTGGGCCCTTAAATTTTCTTGGGACCGACAACAATATCTACCTGCCACCATCTCCCGTCTCCTTGACTAATATATGGAGGAAGTTACTTTGGCTAACAGTGTCACCTGCCAGAAGCACATCTATCAGCTCCAAAAATGCCTGGGTCCTGGCATAACAGACACTGGTATAACTCTGGTTTCTATTCCAGAGCCACCACACTCATCAACCAGATGGAAGAGGACAGGGCAGTCAACTGGGATATGGACAATGCAACCCAGGGCCAGAACCCTGCCTCCACCACAGTGACACCAGAAGCCATCCCCATGAACTTGGTTGCTGCGCTGACTGCAGTCCAGCACCCATATAAGGACATCAAGATGGGCTCCAACCTTTCATTCTTTTCTGGTGGGGGAGGTATGCAATACCAGAGATCTTCACAGAAGCAGTTGGCAAACCTCTGGGCACCTCAGGCATGCTTGCAGCCTTCAGTGTCACAGACTCGCCCTGTCGCAGTAACGGATGGACACAAGGTGGTGGTACCAGCACTCGCAGAGGCCACCCCTTCCAACCGACCTATTTGCATCCACCATCCATATGGCAAAAACATAGTGCCATGAGTATTCCACTAATGGCCACTATAAAACTTGGTGCCAGAGCACACATATCAGTTCTTCCGGCTTTTAGAACCTCTCCTAGCCTACAGGTGGGAGCTATTCACCCCCTTGTCTTAGGATGTGCTCAAAGCCCACCACATGGACTGACACTGCTGTATTCAGCCTTCATCGTTGTTCCCTTGGCACAATCAGACTGTATCCTGGATAAATATTTATGCTCATATGCTGGTGTTATTCAGGACAGCTTATTTGGACTTATAATATTTTCCAAACACATGTATTTGTCTAAGAAGACCCTAACTGTGATACTTTGGTCAGACTCTGGAATCACCTTACTGTCCAGTCTTCATACCTGTGAGATACTGTAATTGTGATTTTATTATCATTGAAGTTGACATTTTTTTATTTGGTCAATAAACTTTTGTAAACTTTGATCACTGTTTTTCATGTGTCGGTATGACTTATGGAATTTCTGAATTGTTTGAAGACAAGGATGCAGTAATTTGATTGTCCATGCATAGAGATGATGTAGAGGCAACTCAAAATAAGGTGAGCAATTTTCTCATCATTGCCAGTCTCTAAAATAAAATTATCTACCATATCAGCATGTCAATCACAGCCTACCTGGCACTGAAATCATCCATCACTGCAGGTTTGGTGAAAGACAGGACTGTCTTGACTTGGGTGGAAAAATGAATCGAAACCAACATCTGATGCACTGGTGCATACACTTGGATAACTTTCTGCAGAATAGTTTCTGTATTGAACTGGAAGAAAATGACCTTACAGGACACAGGTACAACTTTCTTGACAGTCTGTTTGATAACTGGATGAACTATGAACACTACTCCATTGAAATGGTAGGGACCATTTTTGCCAGTATAATACACTTGATAACAATGAAGCATTAACATTTTCCCAAATTAGGCCAGCACATCTCATTCATTCTAAGGATCTCAACTTGAAGTCTTTCTACCCCTCTGATGGCTTTGTAAGTCTTTCCATTTTGAAATAAGCTGCAGCTATTCCAAGTCGCTATCTGTCTCATGAGTGGTCCAGAGAGTATTAGCAACCCTGCCCACTGGGGGCCATGGCTTTTCAGTTTTACAGTCATGTTAAAGACTTTCCTGTGGATTAAGTACAATGTGGTTGCCTGTTGCCTTCCTTGTGCAGTTTTCAGACTGCTTGTGGCACTAGAGCTGCATTCTCAAACATGGGTCACACCACCATAGCAGATAGTATCTAGAGTGGGGCCCACGTGCACAAATAATGAAGATGTTACCCTCGATCATCATGGATTCCAATGGAATTTCTTCTGCTGATGGACTATATCCCTCCACAAAGGTTAATCTACCTGAAGCCAATGGCCTGTTAGGGCCATCAGGTTATTTTCTGCCAACATTTCTCAGGACTGGAACACTGGCTGCACACTGTGCTCCATTGCCATAGCAGGATATTCTGGCAAGTTTTTTGTTCAGGATCATTGGTATATTACATTCAAAAGGGGGCTAGGTCATTAGTAATTTCAGTGGAAAATCTTATAGGGATTCCATCAGACCCTGGAGCTTTGTTTAATTTTGATGACTTCAGCTGTTTCTCAACACAACTGACATTAATACTTATTTCACTCATTTCTGCGATGATTGGATAATTAAAATGGGGAATTACTCCTGAGTTTTACTTTGTAAAGGAACATTTGAAAATGGAGTAAAGTATTTCTGTTTTGCTCTGCTAACCTCAGTTTCAGTTCCTCTCTTGTTCATGAGTGTCTGGACACTAACTGAGGGTCCACTATAAGTCTTTACATAAGTCCAAAATTTGTGTTTTGTGAGAGGGCTTTCAATAAGATTCTACTACAGTAGTCACTGAAGTCTTCCCACATCACCCTTTTGACAGCTAAATGTGTTTTATTTAGCATCTTTTCATCTATAACCCAATGCTCCGTCATATATTTATTGTGCATTTACATGTTTCTTGACAGAGGCTACACACCATGGGTGGGTCCATCTCATCTTGTTCCACTACGTAAATATCTATCCAGTGCTTGACCAACTATTTTTCTAAACTTAAGCCACGGTTCATGACACTGCTCCTTCCCAGAGACAAATGCATTGATTCCTTGTTGAGATATGATTTGTATTTCATTATAATTACCACAAATCAATCCTATAACAACTTGCAGACATTGTGTCACATTTATATAGATTTTGTAACTGCAGAAAATATTTACAGATAACAGAACAAGTTGTAATGTTACAAAATTTTGAATGGATGGCAACTTAAAGGCAACAACACAATCATGAAGGTTAGCTGTTTGAGTATCATGAAAAGTGTAGATGTCTTTATTGATACAGTACCATGTAGAGTAAAAGAAGAAATCCTTACTGACAATTTCTTAAAACAGATAGATTAAAACAGAGTCCAAAAAAGCAGAAGAAAACCAAATTCACATCTACTCACAAACAGAGCAAGGGAAAAGGACTGTCTATAAGCTTCCATACGAGCCGTAATTTCTCACATCTTATCTTCATGGTCCTTATGTGAAATAAACGTTGGCGTCAAAAGCCAGTTCTCTAAATTTGTGAATAGTGTCTTGTGGAAAGAGCATCATCATCCCTCCAGGAATTTCCATTTTTCATTTCATGAAGCACTTCCATAATACTTGTGTGCTGATCAAACCTGTCTGTAACAAATCTAACTCCCGCCACTGAATTGCTTCGATTCTTGCCTTAACCTGACGTAGTGGGGATCCCAAACACTTTAACAGTCTCCTTTATGAATGAGCTAAACTTTCCCAAAATTCTCCCAATAAAATGAAGGTGAACATGGCCTTCTCCACTAACAACCTGACATGCTCATTCCATTTCATAACACTTTGCAATGTTATGCCTAGCATTAATCGAAGTGACCGTGTCAAGCTGCACCCTGCTTACACTGTGTTCTTGTTTGATCTAGCAGAAAAATGAATGTATAAAAAAAAAAATAAAAGAGTGCAAATGATACAGAGAAACAAAAGTCATTCAGAAGCACAGGGCCTGAAACATCAGTGTAGCAAAATATTGCAACTACCAAATTAAAATATCTAGTTTATTTTTTTCTCTCTTATGTGAAACTTACCTGACCATTTCCATTCTTGATCTACAGTGACAGACATGGAAAAGGACATGGATTTTTAAGTTCCAGAAACTACATTTTTTGCAATATGCTATGATTGCTAGTCAAATAGTATACTACAAGCTACATTTTCCACAACTGATTTCATTCAATTCTGTTTCTGCAGTGTGTTTAAATCAAAGACTTCCCATGTAGGAACTTAATTATGCTTGTTCTTAAGACATACAATATTATAATGTGAGAAATGTCTTTTTAAATAAAAACTGCTGTTGATCAAAAATAATGTTGTGTATTTCCTTTTCAACGTATTTCACGTATTCTTTATGACAGACAGATGATCAAATGTAGACTAACAATTGTACACAGTCACATTTCTACTCTTGCTTTGCATATGTGTGTGTGTGTGTGTGTGTGTGTGTGTGTGTGTGTGTGTGTGTGTGTGTTTGTGTACAGGTGTGTAGATGTGTGAAGGTTTGGGGTGGTACTGAATTTAAAAGCAGTGCAAAATTTAAAGAATCAACTGCTATGAAAATCTTCATTATTACTAACACTTTTGAATGTTATTGATTATCATCAAGTACCTCATGACCAGCAATCATCATCAGGTATCTCATGTTTGGTGATAGTGACACAATCGAACTCAACAGTAATAATAAAGATTTCATCACAGCTAGCAGTGCAACAACACAAGTTTTAATGAATATATACAAGCTGTGGAACTCAATTTCAACACTGAAAACTGCTATAATTTGTGATATAAAATGTATGTATGGAGAAACTTTGTTGCTAATTAAAAATACTTTACCAACGGCCGGAGATCTGGATGGTACAATATATGACCATTGTTGTTAATAATGAAAGAGTAGCCATTGACACCAAGCTGCAAAGAAGAATTTCAGTTATCATTAACTCTTCAGCTGATGTGACTGACAAACAGCGCATTTAAATACTGTTATTGAAGACATAGTTTATAATGTTGTGTAATAACACAAAATTAATTATTCAAGAAAAAAGCACAAAATATTACATAAGATTAATTCAACATCTCTTTTTTTATTTAAAGCAAATAAGGGTAATAAGAATCAAAAAAATATTGAATTAATAAAGAAGAATTCTGGAAGGGTAATCTGCATTTCCGTTTTATCAATATTAATAATAAAACTGTCTGAACACTAAAACTACCAGGCGAATGTTTCATGAAGTTTTCACAGGTACTTCTAGTGTAACTTGGGGCAGCATATAGGGTTTATTTCATCAAAAGCAGATCATGGAAAGAAAAGTTATCACAACTTAAAAGTTTTACGTAACATTTTCTGCTGAGCTTAGTATCTTGGAAGTTAACCATCATGCCATAGCACCCCAAAGAACCAACAGAGGGCTGTGTTACTTTCATAGTACATCAAAGAACCAACAGACAGGCTGTTATTTTTAATTTTGGAAATTTACATCAGTGACAGAATTAGGCACTGCAATCTTATCTTTATGAATACAAACTACCAGGGAATTTACATGGCTAAGATATATGGATTTACTAATTTCACTTTGTGTTAAAAACTTGCTTTGATTCATTTGATAGATTTTGTTTATATTCTTTGCTATGAAAAAAGAATTGATTAACTTTGCTTTGTGGTTTGGGTGCCTAATCATTACATTTTGATTTCATACTAATATAAATACCTACAAAGCAGTCGAGTCCTACTGAATACACCAGAATGGCTAAGAAACTGATGACTATGTGGTCTCAAGAATCGGTGAGACTTTGCATAGTTCAAGAACATCTGGCTTTAACTTGCTCTTTGGAAACACCTTCCAAACGTGAAGCACGACATAACTGTGATCAAGACTGTCATGCATTATGTCACTTCTAAGAACCCTTCACTCACAGAGGATTAAAGTTACTTCTGTCCAATGTAACATCATAGAAGCAGACATTTTGATGGTAAGTGATGCATGTGAGTGAGTTTTATACCCCAAATTTCACTTATTCCTAACAATTTATTATTCTGCTTTAAATATGTACAACTCCTATGAACTTAAGTTATGTCATGACCATAAACAAAGCACAAGATCAGACACTGTGTTTTGTGAGCATGAAAATTAGTGTCAGCTGATTTTTGCACAGCCAGCTCTACAGGGCACTCTCCCACCTTAGTGAAGCAAACAAGCTCTTCATTCATGTCACCAATCATACTGCTTTAAACATTTTATACAAAAAAGCTTTTTACCCAATCATACTACTTTAAAATTCATATACAAATAAGCTTTTTAAGTCAAAAATAAACTCCATGTGTACGAAGTGTCAGGTACAGATAAATACCCAAGCAACATTGGTTTCCTCAACTAGTTTTGAAGAGAGAGAGAGAGAGAGAGAGAGAGAGAGAGAGAGAGAGAGAGAGAGAGAGAGTGTGTGTGTGTGTGTGTGTGTGTGTGTGTGTGTGTGTGTTCGTATTCTAGCTCAAGAAACGATTCATCCACAAGTTCATAATTTCTTTCTTTTGATGAATCAATGCTGTTGATGAATCAATGCTTCTGCTTTTCGTTGAATGGTCCCCTTCACTTCTAAAGTATTTATGTTCTACCAGAACTGATGTGGCCATTCCTCAGGACTGCTTCACTTTGTGTATGTACAGCTACCAGAACTAATGTGGCCATTCCTGACGACTGCTTTACTTTGTGTATGTAGAGCTAAAATTAAATCTAATCTAAGCTTATCAATACATGTGTAAAATATGTATACTATACTTTTTGTTCCGACATATTTCACATCCTTGAAAGTCTCTCTGATTTGAGCCTATGACATAAACAAAGTATCCAGTCTAATGCAAACTTATCCACTGATAATAAGCTTCACTCATTGAACATTATTTTTTTAAAATGCCAGTTTCCCTATCTGAAATACAATGTGTCCACAGCCAATATGCTCATACAAATCTCATGGAGTATTTCACAGTAATAATGAAAATATGAGGGCTATTCAGAAAGTAGGGAACATTTTGGCATTAAGAAAAAACTAAGTACAAGAAATACATGTTATTATATACATCTGAAAGAGCGACTGACATACGACTTTTCCACATAGTCACCAAACACATTGAGGCATTTATCATAGCGATGGACAAGCTTCAAAAGACCTTTGTCGTAAAATTCTGCCGCCTGAGACTTCAGGCAGTGAGTCATGCCTGCCTGGAGTTCTGCATTGTCATCAAAGCGCTGCGTTGCGAGCCGGTTCTTCATCGTGGAAAACAAGTGGCAGTCGCTTGGTGTAAGACTGGTGCTGTATGGCGGATGAGGGAAAATTTCCCATTTGAATGAATTAAGGAGTTCTTTAGAGCAGTTTGCCATGTGAGATCAGGCACTGTCGTACAAAAACAAAATTTTGGATGTCAGCTTTCCTCGGCATTTGTTTTGAACTGCTCTCCTAAGGCTGTGCAAAATTTGACAGTACCGGGCAGAATTTATGGTTGCTCCACATTCGAGGAAATCAATACGAAGCACACCTTGCCTATCCCAAAACACTGTTGCCATCAACTTCCTTGCTGACAAGGTTTGCAAACATTTTCTTTGTTTTTGGGGGGACCTTGTGTGCCCCCACTCCATGGACTGTAATTCTGTCTCGCAACTGACGTGTTTCCCCCAAGTCTCATTACCGGTTATGATTCAATCCATTAATGAATCACCATGTTTGTGGTAGGTCTCCAGAAATGTCAATGTTGCCTGCCATCAACTTCCTTGCTGACAAGGTTTGCAAACATTTTCTTTGTTTTTGGGGGGACCTTGTGTGCCCCCACTCCATGGACTGTAATTTTGTCTCGCAACTGACATGTTTCACCCAAGTCTCATCACCGGTTATGATTCAATCCATTAATGAATCACCATGTTTGTGGTAGGTCTCCAGAAATGTCAATGTTGCCCCCATTCACTGTTCTTTATGGTGGTCTGTAAGCATTTTAGGCACCCATCGTGCACAAAATTTGTGGTAGCCTAGCTTTTGAGTGACAATCTCAAACAACAACGTCCGTGAAACTTGTGAAAAAGAAAGTGAAAGTTCTATTATTGTGAAGTGATGGTTTATTTCACGAATCATTTCATCAACTTTAGCAACAAGATCGTCAGTCATAATACTCAGGCGTCCACTCTTCTCTTCATCATGAACGTTGGTTTAGCCATTTTTAAACTGAATGCATCATTACTAGATGGAACATTCACTCATTATATTGCTTCCATACACTTCGCACAGTTCACAATAAATTTCTATAGGTTTTAGGTTTTTTACCAACAAAAACCCTAACACAGACTGTACCTAACAACTGGCGAGATTTTTGATTGCAGTGCACATTTCAAATTTGAATATCGAAAAAACCAGACATGCAGAGATGTTTCCACTGTCATGGATGGATGTCGACTGAGCTGCCGAGCACACATATACCAAAATATATGCGATCGGCACGCACCTAGCAGCGTCAGATGCAAAAGGTTCCCTACTTTCTGAATAGTTCTCGTAAAAGTTTTTCCATGTCAGCTGTTCAAAGACTGATAGGGGTCAGGCAAGGAAATTGACTCTCACAAATCCTCTTCAGTACTGCCCAGAAGCTGTCAGAGCACAGTGTATTTGACACTTGCACTCAATGGCCTAGAACACACTAGCTGGTGATCCTTAAATACTAGTATTTTTGGTTGTTACATATCTTTTCTGGCAGCTGGGGCAATGATGTGTTATGCTGACAATACCTACAGCAGTGAGCCATCGGAGACAGATTACGAGACTTTGAAGTTGAGATAGGGTGATTAACATCTGAGAACAGAGTCATGGGAAATGGACATGTGAAAGATGAGGTGGCAAATATTACAGCAGGTATACCAAGGCATATATTATTTGATACACAAAGATTAACCAAAGTATGTGACTTGTAGAATGTTTCGCTTTAATCAGAAATAAATTTACCGGTCCAGATGTCAACTTACGCAATTTGTGTGAATACCTATTGTTAGTGTGGATACCAGCACATAGAATAACCTTTAGTTGACCTTTACTTTACTTACAAACAGACTGGTACTGAACCAACATGAATAAAAATGAACTTTGATTAGTGAATTACATCAGTGTCAATGAGAAGGACTTAGGTAGGCATGTCCTGTTGTATGATGATTAATAAGCTAAGTCAATGCGTCTTTTGTTGCAGAGGATGCTTGACATCACTAGCTACGAATTTTGTGTTGTAACAATATTATGAAAAGGATATGTGCTATTCACTATAGAACGGAAATGCTGAGTTGCAGATAGGCACAACAAAAAGACTGTCAGAAAGTGAGCTCTTGGTCAACAAGGCCTCTGTATGAAATAGAGAACACACGCACACACACACACACACACACACACACACACACACACACACACACACACACATGTGATTCACACACAAATGACCACTGAGCACTCCCACAAGCAGCACTCAGTGTCCCCCATCCCTACCCTACCTTCCCTCCCAGCCTGCTCTTTACCTCCACCATCTGGTTGCCTCTCCCATCACACGCTACTGCTCGCACTCTGGCCTCAGCCAGAGCTGTCATGTGCGTGTGAGCTGCATTTGGGTGAATAAATGTATGTGTATATGTGTGTGTGGTGTGTGTGTGTGTGTGTGTGTGTGTGTGTGTGTGTGTGTGTGTGTGTGTGTGTGTGTGTGTGCACGCGCGCTCTATTTCTGATGAAGACCTTGTTGGCTGAAAGCTAATTTTCTGACAGTCCTTTTGTTCTGCCTATCTGCAAATCAGCATCTCATCTCAACTGTATGCTGATTAGCAACTACCCTTTTCATAGTATTTGTGGTGTCACTGCCAGACACCACACTTACTAGGTGGCCGTTAGTATACGTCGGACCCGCGTGTCGCCACTATCAGTGATTGCAGACCGAGCGCCGCCACACGGCAGGTTTAGTCTAGATAGACTCCCTAGCACTCGCCCCAGTTGTACAGCCGACTTTGCTAGCGATGGTTCACTGTATACATACGCTCTCATTTGCAGAGACGACAGTTTAGAATAGCCTTCAGCTACGTCATTTGCTACGGCCTAGCAAGGCGCCATTTTCAGTTACTATAAGTCATATCTTCAAGAATGTCTTCTGAACAGATAATATTGTGACTCACGTACCGTCAAGAGTGACGTTCATCATTAATGGATTAAAGTTAAGTATTTTTACATTCCATCCCAGATTTTCCATTATTTAATTTTGTGTTGTATTATATTTAATTACAGTCACACTGCAAGTTGCTGTCATGCAGTTCCATCCTTAGCCGGGAGTGATGTGTTTGTAAGTTGTCTACCTACAAAAAACCTGGTTGCCTACAAATTAAATGAACTGTAGTATTTTCTGAAAAGTATGAGGAACTTAAAACTTGTTTAGCTTGAGAACATAGCCCGTTGCACTGCTATCGTTGATATGCCATGATAATGACGACTCATACCAGTGCAGTTCATCTTCTTTCTGAAGTAATGATGGTGTTCCTTGGTTCACTTGTAGGTTACTTCTTTCCACATGTGTCAGTAACGATTGTAGTTCACATATATGCTACCCTCCCTGCTGTTGTCTTGCATAGTTCCCAATTGTTCAGTTCCTTTCTGGGATTTTTGAATCTGAAGATTGCATCCTGTCAGTCACATTGGGTGCCATTTGTAAGCTCCCTTTCCTTCTCTTGAAATACAACATTAATTTAATTCTGAAGACAATCAGATCTTTCACAAGGAGACAACTTACAAAAGGTTCATGCCGGGCTAAGGAAGAAAGCCAAGTGCACAGTGCCCGCGAGTGCCTGTAATTAACTATAACACAAAATTAATAACTAGAACTGGGAAGTTCTCTTGACAGTAAAAGATGGTGTCCACCAACTTTGTTTATTAATGTTCTAACAATAGGACACATCTAACTATGCCCTTTTCATTGGCAGTGATATAATTTGCAAATCATAGTCCATTTATTCCAGAGAAGCAATAGTTCATTCACTTTGGTTCAGTACCAGCCTGATTATAAGTATACTAAAGATCAGCTATAAATTATTCTATATGCCGTTTTCAACACGAATAATGGATGTCCACACAAACTAAATAAGTTGGCACCTGGCCCCATGATTTATTTCTGCTCAATTCCAAAGATTCTCTAATCCATTTGTAACTAACCTTTGTGTATATATTAAAATACCCCTCAATATAACAGCTTTAATACTTTCCACCATCAATTTCACATACTGATTTCCTGTAACTCTGTGCCCAAATGTTAACTCAGCCAATCTCAACTTCTGACTCACACAACCACAGACTTTCTCTCAGGGTTTGCTGCTTCAAGTGTTGTCAGCATGACATGACAATGTCACTTGCCAGAAAAGACCTGTAACAACCAAAAATACTAGAATTTAAGACTCACCAGCTAGCCACGAGTACAAGTGTCATAGACACTGCACTCTTACAAAGTAAGTCATGAGACCATGAAACGAGGTCATTTTTACTTCCCGATGAGACCAGTGATGTCCATACTGTGCTATATTATAAAAATTAGTGTCTTGGGCACATTCCATTGTATTAAATTTGATTACCAGATTCGGCTTTTCAGTCATCATCAGATCTACAAATTTAACAGCAACATATAGGTGTGTAGTCAATTCTGACCACACATGTCTGTGCTAAAATTTTTAGATCTGATGATTGTTGAAAAGCCAAAACTGGTAATCGGTTTTAATGAAATAATTGTCACAAGGAAATCACAATCAAGTTCGAAACCATAAGGCAGGATCATCAATGAAGTACAATACTTAGAACTGAAAACAGATTTATTATTGACACCAAAATACAGCCAGAACAGAACTGAACTCCTTGACAGAGAGAGGAGTTACTTATACACAGACTGAATATTCCAGAATGCTGGTATTTACATAGACATCAAATATTCCAGAACATATAAACATTTCAAATATAAGATAGTTCAAGAAAATTTCACGAATGATAAATACTATATAACAAATAATTGTTGGTGATCAAGTTTGGACTGGTCAGCCCCCATACACCAACCAGTGAGTGTCAAATGCACGTGTCATACGTTGTGGCATTGCTCCTCCTCCTGGAGGGACAGTGACCCCCTCACATCCTAATCAAGTTGTTAGTTCTTCTTTACTATTATGAGTATTGAAGGTAGCACCTTCCATTAGAGCTTCATGATCATCGAGTGGTTCGCACCTCTGCACTGTAGCAGAACTTCACATGGAGGACATGGATGATGGCTCCACACTTTTGTTTTCTTGATGAAAAGTCGTAATCTTTGACTTCATCTGTGACATTCAACAAGTGAGAGAGGATATGATATGGCCCAAAGTAGCACTTTAGTAACTTTTCTGATGGTCCTACTTTCTGGACAGGTGTGAGACTTCAAATCAAATCTCTAGCACTGCACCTCACTGGTCAATGCTTGGCACTGAAGTGCTCTCAGTTCTTCTCCTAGACGACCACGGCCTGTATGCCAGCCAGCTGTCTTGCTTCTTTGGCCGTGGTGATGGGGTGTTTCACATATTCATCCTGAGTGTCATTCACTTGGAACAGGAACAGTGTATCCATTCTTGTATCGGCCTCTCAAAAGTGGAGCAGAAAAAATGGTGTGGAGCCTGTAGTGTCTTGCTTTGCTGTGTTGCTTGCAAATGTCACAATGGGCAGTGCTGTACCCTAATCCCTGTGTTCAACATTAATTACATTGGAACCAAACCTGCCAGCATCTTATTAAATCATTATGTGAAGCTATTTACCTGTGGATTGTAGTTTATGTCCCAATGTGTAATTACCTCTTATACTAGTCTCAACTGGAAAACATTCCCACAATCAAAGAACATCACACTGAGTGTTCTGTGCTTCAAAATTATGTCTTCTATAAGGAACTTTGCAATTTCTAGACTTTCAGCAGTTGGCACATCTTTAGAGAGAGCATATCAGGTGAGGTAGTCAGTGCCAACTATTATCCATTGATTCCTATTTGTCGACTTTGGGAACATCCCCACCAAGAGGTTGATTCCAATTTGTTCAATGGCACTGCTGCAGATGGGATGGGTTCCAAATGCCTTGGAGGTAACTGGGGCACATGATTCCATCATTGCCAGTGGCAGTGGTAGTCCAATGGATTGGTAGTGCCATGGCCTGTGACACTTACATTTGATTCAGTCCAGTCTTTATCAATCTCATGTGATCAGATGTTGGTGCATCACAGAAAAACTTCAGGATAGCTGGCTATAGATGAGCTGGGATGAGAAGCATCTGTTTTTCTCCAATGGACCTCAGTTCCTCTCATATAACACTCTGTTAATTAATTAATTAGAGTTCTCCCTTGATCAGTTCCTCCTTCTTCAAGGCTTCTAAGGTTTTCAGCAGTGCTGGATCTTCCCTTTGTTCAGCAGCAGCGTCATTTAATGCAGCAATGACTGTGGTTTCATTCACACTACCGTTGTTCTACCAAAGGATTCCTTGAAAGACACTCAGAGTCCTTGGGTTTGCGTTCACTTTTGTAGAGTATTGTGATGTACTCCTGAAGCTTCAGTGCCCACATTACCAGTCAATCTGACAAATCCTTCAGGCTTGTGAGCCAGCGGGAAGAATGGTAGTCCATCATAACAGTGAATGGGTTGCCAAATAAATACAAACAGAACTCATTTATGGCCAAAACAACTGCAAGGCATTCTTTCTCGGTTGTAGAGTAGTCCATCTTGGAGAGTACTCTGGAAGAATAAGCTACCACCTTTCCAGCAGCTTCCTGATTCTTAATTAGAACTGCTCCTATTTCAAAACTGATAGCATGGGTTCTGTCTCAGAATTATCATCGAACAATACTAGAATTGTAAAAGATGTTGGCACTTACTTAAGAACAAGGACAGCTCTTTCTTGCAACTCATTCCAGGAAAACCTAGCATCTCCCTGCAGTAGCTTTTGCAAGGGACATGCCTTGGTACAGAGGCCCTTTATGAATCATAGCAGTACAAGCACATTTCAAAAAAACTTCTCACATCATGATTGTGCTGAGGAGTTGGAAACTCTGTGACTGATCTTATTTGCTCTGGATTGTAATGGACGCTCTCACCATTCACAAGGTGCTCCGAGATTTTTATTTCTTGTGTGGTGAGGAAGAACTTTAGCAGACTGAGGCAGAGACCTGCAGTGTGAACATACTTCACCATGGTTGTTTGGGAGCTTAGATATTCTTCAAATGTCTTAATAAAATGACAATATCTCCAGATACCACATAAGCATTGTCCATTTAAGGTAGCAAAGTAGGTTGTCCATGATATGTTCAAAGGTGATTGGGGCATTACACAATCCAAATAGCAACCTTCAAACTCACAGAGTCCATTACGAGTTATGAGGACTGTCTTTTCCCAAGCAGATTTGCCAACCTCAATTTTCCAAAAGCTTGCCTGCATGTCCATAGATGAGAAATTCTTTGCTCCTTTCAAGCAGTCTAGCATCTCATCAATGCGCAGCAATATATAGAAATCTTTTTTTGAGATTCTGTTCAGCCATCAGTAACCAACACAGAAACGCCATGTGTCATCCATGTTCTTCTTAAGAAGTATAGGAAAGAACCAATGAACCTCTGAAGGGTCAGTGATGTTATGTTGCAGCATATTCTTCACTTCCTCACAGATTATCTGTTGTTAAGGTGATGACTGTATATGAGCACTGGCTAATTGGTGTATGGTCCCCAGGGTTGACATGGTGTTTTACCCTGGGCTGCTTGGTCTGTCTTTCCTTCACTCCAGATTTGAAAGCATCCAAAAACTGTCAAGGAATGGCTATCACTCAATGACGTTGTTCCTTGGTCAGACCATACCCTACTGGCAGTTCGATAGTGGCTCACTCATTTGCACTGTCAATTGTTGTGTGTGTGTGTGTGTGTGTGTGTGTGTGTGTGTGTGGAGGGGAGGGGGGGGGGGGTATTATCCTCTGTCAATGGCACTAAGCTGCCTTTCCTGGACTGGTGCAACTGTCCCTGGGCATATACCCATTGGGATGAGCTTGGCTGGTTGTGGCAGTTAGTGATCCAAAGTTATCCTTGACTGTCTACAATGCTTATGATCACTGCCGGCATTCAGATTTCTTTGTGAGCCTATATAGCTTTTTACAATCAACAAATGCTCCACAGTTCAACTGAGCATTTCGATTAATGACTGGAACTCATTTCTTTAATGATGATAGGATAAAGTCTTCATTGGCAAACAACTGCGCAGACCAGTGTTTGTTATGTGTGCACATTCGAATAGCTTTGTCAGTCTGGAGCTCTGACCTTCCACAGTGTATGACTGCTTGTAATGCCTGTATGAAGTCCCAACTGAGAATAACAATATGACTACATTCTGTTAAAACAACAAACTCATCAGGTTGCTCACTGATAGTTATTCTTGTAATAACACATGTCACTGTTGCTTGAAGGTATTTTCCATTTGTGATCTTCAGTTCAATCTCTTTTGCATCACAAAACCAGGGTGCAGTGATGGGCTTTGTCCCAAAAGTTGGCTATTATCATCTGCAGTTGCCTGGCATGATAGGACTGTAGTGATGGTTGACATGTTACAGCACAACAATCATCAAACATTTATTTCCTCTCTCTACAGTATCCCAACATACCACTGGTATGAAAACTTAAAGTTGAGTTGTTATTTGTCTTCAAATGTCTGTTTTCTGTGAGATTTTGTACTTAGTGGAGGACCTGGTTGTCCCTGCATTGATCAGATGCTGAGTTGTTTGATGGTTGCACCATAAGATAAAGTTGGCAGAGTCCTTTCTTCAAGGCATGTTTGACTGGTGGCAGAGATTGGTGCCATAGATCAATACATCTCTTCTTTACAGTCTGAATTATCTCCTGACATGTTGGTTCAACATTCATGGCTGCTACTTCTTGTGTATTCAGTCTGGTGTTTCTGACTGTCGTACATGGCTGTATCTCTCCCCTCACTATCTGACGTATGAGGGAGACAAGCTCATGGTGGCCCACAACTGCCACAGGAACCATATTTGGCAGCTGGTCTTCATCCATCTCTTTCTGTTGCATTTCCTTTACTCAATGGCACCAATGATGAATTACTCTGTTGTTGTGACTTTCTCTGCCAGAAGAGCCTGATACATGTCTTCTATGATGCCCTTCATTATGTGTGAGATTTTATTGATGTCTGTCACATTCAGATTTATAAGGCAGCACCAGGCCAATGTACAAGGGTTGGAACTTTAATAGTGACAACTATTTATTTACAGCTCATACAAAATAGATATGTGTTCCAAAAATGAACAGCATAGAGACAGAAGTGATGACACTTTCTGCAGGACCTGACCATCATTTTGAAGGACAATGCTCAAGCACGTACAGCGCAAGCTGTTACTGATTTGTTTGACTGATGGGGCTGCTAAGTGCGATACCACCTACTGCACTCCCCTGACTTAAGCCCTCGTGAGTTCAACATGATTTCTAAACTAAAGAAACACTTCAGGCATTCGCTTCAGAACTGCTACAAATTTGTCGGGCAATAGACCACGCCGCTCAAACTGTCAACGCAACTGGCACTGCTAAGAGTATCCTACGACTTCCACATCGCTGGCACCGGGCTATACACAATGATGGTGACTACTTTGAAGGTCAATAAAACTTTGAAACATGTATCTATTTTGTACAAGCTGTAAGTAAATAGTTGCCATTGTGAAAGTTCCAACCCTCATATTCTCTATGTAAATCACACTTCTGCTAAGCAACTTGCTACTGTCACCTAACATTTTCTTCAACCTGGAATTTTCCCCAGCTATTGAGTTTCTCTTTATTAATATCAAATCACTGCTGAGCTACGCCATCCAATAAAAGAACACATTTGCCAAAAACATGATGTCACACACTTGTTGTATTTCATGAGTCGGTCAAATCTTCTCAGCCATTTTGCCACGTCCTGACTAGTGTCTCTGGAAAACACTGATGGATGTCTTGGAATCCATCTGTACCCTGAATATACGGAGCTTACAATAATGTACTGCTTGTATTATGCTTCCTCCCCATGCATAGGTGGCAGTTTGTATGTTGTCTAATTGGAGCCATCGTGGTGTAGATGTTTTGAAGCACATGGCATCTCTACCAAACAATTTCATGTCAAAAAGATAAAGAAGTCAAAATCCAAAGGCAGGGCCATTAATGCAGTACAACACTTAAAACTGGAACCATGTATATCACTGACACCAGTGCACAGTCACAACAGAATTGAACTCCTGGGCAGTGATTGCAGTCATTTACACAAACACAGAATATTCCAGAATGCTGTTATTTATGCACACATTAAATACTCCAGAATATTTGAAAAATTTAAAAATCAGATATTTCAAGAACATTCTAGAAAAAGTAAACACCAGTTAACAAATAAATGCTGGTGGTTAGGTTTGAATTGGTGACCCATAGCAAGCCAACCAGTGATGGTAACCACTATGCCACACTGTGAGCACCCATGCTTGTGGCAGTATTCAGCGACCATGACATTGCATGTTAGTATTTAAATCTTGCGAACTTGGGAAGCAGCTCTGAGAGCTGAAGCAATAAAAGGAATACACTTTGGGAGAATAGGAATAAATCTATCATTTAATTTTTAGTCTTTACTGATAAATTTACTCATTAACTCATAACTAAGATAATATGCAAAAGATGGTGGATAATCACTGTTGTTGAAACTGTAAAAAGACAAGGGACATAGAATATAAACATCAGAGAGAAAGATAAAACATAACTGAAGACTTACATCTTGGTAAAACTATGATCACTGCCGGTATAATGAAAGAACACAGCCACTTGGTAAAATTCATTTTGCAGTACTGCACCTGAATATGATCTGCTCGTCAAATGAAAACTAGTAATAAAAAAAATAAATACAGATATCTATATCATATTTCCTGTCAGAAAGAGGCATAAAAAACAACATGGAGCAGCTAAGTGAGTGGAAAAGTTCAAGTAACTGGGGGAACTCTTCTGATCCAACGGAATATATACAGAGAGGGAATAAAGACAGATCCAAAAAATTAGAATTAGCGTACCATGTAATCTACACAAGCTAATCAAAAATATGCATGATAAAGGGGTGACCATCATGCCCAAAATTAGACATTATAGTACAGTAAACCCATAGACCCCTCATGGTCTTTGATTAGTGATCAGAACATCTTCATTTACTCCCAGGTTCGAGCCTCACCACCACTTAAATTTTGAATAAAAATCATTGGCAATGGCAGCTGAAGACTTCCAGCAACAGAAGTTACCCTCAATCTGCCAATGGCCTTTTCCATCCCATTATGGAGGGAAACTGCCCCTAAAGGTGGAAGAATCAGCAATCGTAAAAAGTATGCAGAAGGCACTGGAAACCACTGCATTAAAGACACATAATGTTTATCCACAAGACATGGGGCCTGTAATTGAAAAGTGTCACAATGATCTCTCCATTGGCAAAAGACTCCAGTCTTGCCCCCATTTGGATATTCGGGAGGGGACTGCCCAGGTGGAGGTGACCACGAGAAAAAGATTGAATAACCAAAGAAAGGATAATGTTCTACAGGTCAGGGCATGGAATATTAGAAGTTTGAATGTTGTAGGGGACTAGAAAATTGAAAAGGGAAATGCTAAGGCTCAATCTAGGTGTAGTGGGAGTCAGTGAACTGAAATGGAAGGAAGACAAGGATTTCTGGTCAGACAAGTATAAGGTAATAACAACAGAAGCAGAAAATGGTATAACAGTAGTAGAATTCGTTATGAGTAAGAATGTAGGACAGATCAAACAATGCAAAATCCAGGATGGAATAATAACAACATTTTGAAAAGGACAGATTTCTACTCACCTTGTAGTGAAGATGTTGTTTAGCAGTCTCTTTGTTGTGCCTGTCTGTGACTCAAAATCTCCACTATATGATGAGTAGCAATCTATTCTCTTAATAATATAGTCAAGGAAGGGCAGAGAGTGATTTACTGTGAACAGTTCAGTGATAGGGTTATTCTCATCAGAACTGGCAGCAAACCAACACAACATCACAAGCTGAAGATGAAGAATTTGAGAAAGTATATGAGGATACAGAGAGGGTAATTCAGTGCATGAAGAGAGATGAAAATCTAATAGTCATGGGGGACTGAATGCAGTTGTAGGCAAAAGAGCAGAAGAAAGGGTTACCAGAGAATAAGGGCTTGGTACTATAATGGAGAGAGGAGAAAGACTAATGGAGTTATGAAATAAATTTCAGCTAGTAATAGGGAATACTCTGTTCAAGAATCACAACAGGAGGAGGTACACTTGGAGAAGGCTAGGAGAAACAGGAAGATTTCAGTTAGATTACATCATGGCCAGGCAGAGATTCTGAAATCAGATACCAGATAGTAAGGCTTACCCTAGAACTGATACAGACTCAGCTCACAATCTGGCAGTGATGAAGAGAGGCCAACAGAAGTCTACTAATATCAAACATAGGTCTTAATTTGAGGAAGAAATTTCTATGAATGTATGTTTGGAGTACAGCATTGTGTGGGAGTGAAACATGGACTGAGGAAAAACCAGAACATAAGAGAATCAAAGCATTTGAGATGTGATGTTACAGAAGAATGTTGAAAAACTTAGGTGGACCGATAAGGTATGCAATGAGGAGGTTCACCACAGAAAAAAATGGTTCAAATGGCTCTGAGCACTAAGGGACTTTACATCTATGGTCATCAGTCCCCTAGAACTTAGAATTACTTAAACCTAACTAACCTAAGGACATCACACAACACCCAGCCATCACGAGGCAGAGAAAATCCCTGACCCCGCCGGGAATCGAACCCGGGAACCCGGGCGTGGGAAGCGAGAACGCTACCGCACGACCACGAGATGCGGGCTCACCACAGAATCGGTGATGAAAGGAACACATGGAAAGTACTGACAGGAAGAACAGACAGCATGGTAGGACATCTGGTAAAGCTCAAGAAATAACTTTCATGGTACTAGATAGAACTATAGTGGGTAAAAACTGTAGAAGAAGACTGTTGCATGTGCCATTCTGAGGTGAAAAGATTGGTACACGAGAGGAATTTGTGGCAGTCCACATCAAACCATTCAGAAGACTGATGACTAAAGAAAGTCAAACCAACAGGATTAAATGGTTGCAAGTCTTTTATACTGCAAAGAAGAAAACAGAATAACAAGTACTTGTGAAAAAACAATGAAGGATATTGAGAAAAATGTTGGTATTACAGTAAACTGCAAATGAAACACGGAACAAATTAAGATTTACAAAAATGTATCAAAAAGATTACGCATACAACATGAAAATTTATGTTGAAAATATCTGGGTATACTCTGAGAATAGACAAAAACACATTTACCAAAAAGATTTTTCATTTAATTTTCAGATTGAGAATGACCACCAAATTAGTGGTGGAGGACAAGAAGGACACAGAAGAGATTGGTATACATCACAGGTAATATATAATAGTGATTAGCAAAGGAACTGCATGAAGATTTCAATATCAAAACACAAACCACCTACAATTAGAGCCAGAGTTTTATTAACTGAACAGCAGAAGAAGACAAGAAGTGAAAGAATGCAGAAGTTCTGGGAAGAGGAAAAGAGACAAGCAAAAGTAATGAATTATCTGTGATTCACAAATGGACAAATTCAATGATGAAGTAAAAAACCTAAGCACTCTGCAAAAAGCAGTAAATATTTCTAAGTACAAATGTAACTAATTCATGTCCATTATATACGACTTGACTAAATGTAATACTTTGTAAATTTACATGATCAGCACAATGGAACAAACTTTTGAGTGTTACCACACAAATGTTCCATCTAATCACCTGATTCTAACAATACTTGTAACTATTGTAAGAATTAGTCTACATGTCTTACAAACAATTATGAATGATTCTTATTGCAAACATCTTACTCATTCTACATCCTACTGATGTATTTGCAGTATGGTTCCAAGAATCTTAAAATAAAGTATGCTTACATTTTAACTTTTATTAAACATTTCCTGAATTTCAAATTTTCTAGTTTTGCTGCTTATGTGATTATTATGTAGTTCAAAAACATTAACTTAAATTTCAAACAATGGAAAAATCCAGGATGGAATAACGACAGTATTATGGAAAGGATAGATTGCTCTTCATTATTTAGTGAAGATGTTGAGTCACAGACAGGCACAACAAAAAGATTGCTGAACAAGTAAGCTTTCAGCCACAAGACCTTCACCTGAATTAGACAACACACACACACACACACACACACACACACACACACACACACACGCATGCATGCCTGTGCGCATAGTCATACAGACACAACTCACACACACATGATCATTGTCTCTGGCTGCTGAGAACAGACTCACTTAACTTAAATTTCACTACACAGCACTTTTGAAAAACAGTTTGCGAATGATAACTAACCTTATATGGCTGCACCAGTTTCTTAATTTGTTCTACAGGAACATCAGTGCCTACCACACCTAGTAAATTGGCCACTCTTTCCTGAAAATACAAAGTATTCTTCTCTTACTTTCATTTCATAGAGGAGAATTTACAAACTTAAAACAATACATGTGATATTCTAAATCATCTGCAAAGTTTGGGAAACTCTTCTCCTAGCATCTGCCTGTATATCAATGTCTGAAATACAGCGTGATTCACAATTCCTATTACAGTCTTCTGAAAAGGAACACATGACTTGAAACGTACTGTTTGGATATAAAATAAGTTTCAAGATCAGATCACTTTCAAATCTCCCATTTCATGGTGCAGCCCAAAGAGGGTGCCGTCATTAGTTCTTTTGGTAATTATGACATCACATACCACTTTCATCTGGCTACAAAACAGCTGCAAGAAACTAGTACATTTGCAAATATGTGGGTCAACTGTGTTGTTCCATGGATGTACTGCACTCTCAAGTTTGAAGAGGATGTCATTTGGCACATAGAACAGGACCTGATGAAGAGTACTCAAAATGTTGCCCACAGCACACAGAGAGCACTGTTCCCGCTGTGTGCATACCATGAAGCAGGACGTCTGAAAGTGATCCGATCTTACATCCAAACACACATTTCCAGACATTTACTTTCTGTTAAGTCATTTACAACTCCTAGAAGCCTATAGTATTAATTGCGAAACACTCTGTGTAACTTCTCAAACAATGTAGACAGCTATATCTACAATTTTTAAGAAAACGGTTCAGTAAACAAATTTATTAAAAAACCACAGGTATCTTCAATTCTCATACATGGAAACTTGCAGCAATTCTGAAAATATTAATGAAAACATAGCTTTCATGAATTGTTTAATAATCAAAAGCTTTCATGTGTTCTTCCTTGCTGCTATCAAATTGCTGACTGCTGTATAGAGGCATTATTTTGATCATGACAATATCATCAATATTTCTCATCCTTATCCATACAAGGCCACATTTTCTTACCTTGTTGGCAGCATGTATTCCATTATGTGGTTTGGTCACAAAATAAACAAGCCAGTTTCTGAAAAGGTGGAACTTCAAGTCCATCTGCCCCTCCCCCAAAGATAGCTTATCAGCATTTGCAAATAGTTTAGATGCAATGAGCTTGATGTTGTGAGCATGTGTTGTGTGTTCACCTTCATTGTCATAGAACATCAGCAGTGACTGAATACACACTAGAATACTTCCATAAAGATAAGTTTGTGGGTACAACCATTTTACAATGAATGATCATTTTTTGGAACATAGGAATATAAATAAAAATATAAATAAAAATATAAATAAAATATAAATAAAAATATAAATAAATAAAAATATAAATAAAAATAAAAGTGTGTAATAATACTCACAACTGAGATGTTATCACAAAAATAAACAAACTATGGGACACAGCTATGACAATGTTCAAACAGGCATGACAGACAACTGATCGAAACATGAGCACATATGGTAATGGCTTGGGAAAAACAAAAGGAAGGTCATGTTTAATGTTATGTCTATGATAATAGTACTAGAGATGACGCTGAGGAAGGATCAGGAAGGAAATTAGCCATGTCCTTTTAAATCAAATCGTCCTGGTATTTCATAAAATTTCTTCCACTTCAGTGTGAAGTGGAATCCTACCATCGCATCATTCTGGACTGCTGGTACAAATTTATTAAAGGGTCTGCAAGCTCATCCGATTCAGTGCACGAGTCAATCTAGCACAGAGACATTTTATGTTTTTTAATATGTTGGAAAAGGAAAAGGTCTCTGTGGGTTCATCCAATACAACATGTGCTAGAGTCTATCACAGAACCATTTCATGGTTTTTTGTTTGTTGTAAGAGGAAAATTTTAATGTAATCTGAAGCTACCCCACAAAGGCAAAATGCACTGTTCATAAAAGAATAAGTTGCAACCAAGACTGTTTTCAAATCAAATATTCTACATATGGTTGCTGCACCAGACAGCATAATGGAGTGCAAGAAATTTTATGAGAAACAGTCATGTCAGGCAAACGAATTTATGGCCAGATCGTAAAAAACAAAATTTAAAATTATACAGGCATTGATGAACGTCAAATTCAACAAGCAATGTTTGTTTGATAAATCAAATATCAAACATTCTGCTATTTGCCTTACACAATTTAGGAAACCATGGAAAACCTGTATATGGATGGATGGATGGGTGAGTATTTGAACTGTCATCCTACCAAATTTGAGTCTAAGCACTCTGCAGGGATTGCATTGTGGCATCTTAAACATCCTCTTGACTATTAGCTGGGATTTTTATAAGTTTGGTGGCTATAAACTGAAACAGAAAATAGGAAGGAAATACTATGTAGAAAGCTCATGCATTATAAATAACTTGCAATGTCTTGAAACCCACAAATAATTTTTAAGAGATAGTTCAGTTAGCTTTATGAGCAATGTAGTTAATTTATCCTGCCCAGAAACACTGTCACAAGTAAGAAGCACCAATGCTTGGAATGTGTTATCCTCAGCCCTTATCTTAAACTATAAAAGCGGTTCCTAAAGAAGTTTGTTACAATCCAACCTCATGGAACAGCAAACTCAAGCCCCTAAATCTCAAAGTACGTAACACAATAAAAATCATTCAAAAATGAAAATCTTAAAAGATCATTAAAAATTTCAGTGTAACAAGACATAGTTAACAGTGTGCCTTTCAAGAGTTTGTAAAAAATAAAAACAGAACAGTAATGAGAAGAAAATCGTATTTGTCAGTTACAAAATATTAATATGGTAACTGAACCAGTAAAAACTCATAGAAGTAAATATTTTTGGACATATAACATTACTGAACATTACAAGTACCAAACCATTCAAGTGACTGTTGCACAGGGATAGTTTAACAAAGAATGCTACATGTTAAAGCTAACTGACAGATGAGTGTAAATGAAACATCCACATCCAACAGTTCTACAAAGAAAGGCAACAAAATAAATACTCTGGATACACAAGATCTGCAGTACTCTGTTTTTCTACCAAGTGAAAGGGTGTTGCCCTAGAATCTGAAAATTTCTGGAAGTTATACTAAAGCCTTCTTAAAAAGAGGATGAATTATATAATAGAGTTCTGCCTGCTCTGATCTCCTGGTCAAAACCACACTTTTTGGAGGTGATAGAATCAGAGTAGACACCTTTGTTTACTGTCACTGAATGTACCTCAAGTATGTAATATCCTAGTGTAATGGAAATAGGCTAACAATTAATGAAACCTAAATTAATATGCTACAAATATAACAAAACACTCACACTGAGTAAAGTTTTCAAAGTTTAAGTGAGTATTTTGACTTATTTGGTAACAACTCCTTCACTTTTTACTGAGTTTGACAACACATGAATTTTGAAATCTTGTTGATGAAGTGACTGATTTGTAACAGAATTAAGAGAAAGTTTAACAGACTGAAGTTTTTCTATAGCAAACCTGCTAGATGTGCAAATGAAGGATATCCACATATTGATATGTGTAACACTGCACATGTCCAGCAAGTACATCTGCAGTGGAAACATGGCCAATATCACAGCCCAGTCACATGAGCTCCCATAGCGGGCAAATATAAGGCTGCCTTGTGGTGGTCTCTCTTCAATCTGCTGTTCTCCGACTCATCTATACCTGTGGACTCTTATCTGCATGGAACTTTTATTTTGAAACGTGTGTTTATCAGCTAGGTAGTGCAATTACTGTTTTATGACACAGAAGAGTTACAGACATTGGCTGCAAGTGGGAAAGTTAAAAATTTGTGCCGGACCAGTAGGCATGCTAGAGTAGTCTGTGTAATTGCAATGACCACTGTGTCAGCTGCTTTAGTAGTTAGAGTATCTGCCTAGTAAACAGGAGACCTGGGTTTGAATCCTGGCCCAGCACAAATTTTCAATTTTCCCCATTGATTTCAATCAATGACCACTTGCAGCCAATGTCTGTAATTCCTCTGTGTCATAATTAATAATGGATGTGGGATCAAAATCTTTCTTACAGTTTTGTTCATGGTCTAACATATACTTGTAATTTGTTGTTACAGAAGTTCCTCGTGTTCAATAAATGTTGTTGGCCCTAATTGAGGGTGTAAATGTCAAGTTGCTGTTAAATGTAGTCAACCATCTGAGATGACATGTAATTGAGGAACATTTTGCTTTAGTGTGCTAACAGTGTTATGCCAGTTGGATTCTGTATATATTTACAATTTGCATGTTTGTATCATATCAAATTCAAAAGTGGGATATACATTCCAAATGTAAGCAAAAACATTATGCTAATAATATTAATGTCACATTATCATCAACCAGAACAGTAACAGATGTAAAAATTGAAATTGAAACAAGAAAAATTAACAGCTCATTAGTAGTTTATAAAACTCTTTCAGCGAAATAAAGACAAGAAGCAGCGAAAGTAAAAGATATATGCTGAGGTTCTGAAGTCAAGGAAAAGTTACTCCCAAGCTTGGTTGTGCCTCTCCTGAGTCAGGGTGTAATGGTATTTTAGTGTGCTATGAATTTAGTGGAAGTGCTTCTTTATCTGTATAGATTTATTCTTACACTATCTTGCAAGTATTGATCTATTTGTGGAATTTGATGAAACACAAGTTTTTATGGTTGGTTTTGAGTATTGCTTTGTAAACATCAGTTTCTTTTTAATCATCGTATGTAGACAAGTCCCTAATATACTGCTTATGGTTATTTTGATGGTAAAAATATAATTGGTACAGAATGGATCAAATAAGTTTATTTGTGTATTTATTTGTCTATCTTTATTCATCCAAGGATGTAGGATTTGTGAAGGTAATAAAATGGTCACTGAGTAGGCCAAAATATAATACACAGCATACATAACATGCTTTAAGAGGGTAGGAAAGGTGTTTGGCCATGGCCTAGATTAAGTAGATTAAGGAACCATCCCAGCATTTGCCTTAGTGATCCAGGGAAACCATGAAAAACTGAAAATCAGGATGACCATACTATTACAGTTTGTCACTTGTAGAATTGGAAGAATATGTTGTGGTGACTTAGTCACTTTGATCAGGACAAATGCTCACCAGTGCAAAAGTGTGTTATCTTTGAAAAAAAATGTTACTATAAATGATTTTAAAAAAGAATGTTCTAAATATATGAGCAAAACTTAGAAACTGAATGAATGTATATTCAGTTTGTATTTTGTGTGTGCACAAATGGTTCAAATGGCTCTGAGCACTATGCGACTTAACTTCTGAGGTCATCAGTCACCTAGAACTTAGAACTAATTAAACCTAACTAACCTAAGAACATCACACACATCATGCCCGAGGCAGGATTCGAACCTGCGACTGTAGCGGTCGCTCGGCTCCAGACTGTAGCGCCTAGAACCGCACGGCCGCTCCAGCCGGCGTGAGTGCACAAAAGATTGATAGAAATAAACTTAAAGCAGGAAAAGTGAGCCACTGCTGGAGCAAAATATGTAGAAACTCCCACAGGAAAATTATTTCTCCAGACAGTATGTGGGGAGAGAACTCTTCACATCCCTTCCTATCTTCTTTGCGTAGATAAAACTGGCAGAATGTGTACCAGTACCAAAGTGTGAAATACCAACTCTTGAAGCTTATCTGAAGACTTTCTGCTGTTATGTAGTATACTTCCCTGCACAAACTAAAAGTGTATGTAACACCAGGAAATTCTTTAAATGGATCACCATACGTGGGAAAAATGAAGACTTGGAAATAATTCATAATAAAATAAATAGAATGTCATCTGCTACGCTCAACAAAATCACGTTATTTGTTCTTCCATTCTTTTAGCAAAACAACACCACTTCCAATGCGACAGAAATGCTGCTCTATAAAATAACATGACAACGCACTCCTGCGCTCACAAAAGCTGTAATAAAGATGGCAACAGCTATCAAAGCCTATGCCTGCACAATTTATGCAAGATTTTCAGGAATGTGATGACTGTAAACGATGAAATTATCATCAACATGCAGATATATTTATTTGTTTATTTCTTTTTGCTGGAAAAACTGGAGCTGAGATAAAAAATAATTCATAATAAAACAAATAAAGAGTCATATGCTATGCAAGACAAAAGTCCATTATTTATTCTCTACACTTTCAGCAAGTTTATTAGTAAACCTGTTATAAACCTGTACATAATGCTTATATATGCCCCTTGGCACCAGGCTGTTGGTGTGCTATGCTTTGAATAGCCCATCAATGGTAAACGTATGGGGCAGCCAACAGAAGCTGCTTATGGTGGGCCACATGGCTTGAGCACATGGCATGGTATGCATCGCACCATTTACTGGAGTCCTCCACTTTATAAGTGCAGTGCAGCAGGCACTACCTCTCATACTGTGTTATTACTTATTGTCAGCAGCTGCTTGTATCAGTACCAATATCAGTGTCTCCTGTTCGGCAGTTTTCAGCATTTTTGGAACAAGTGACGACGTTGGTTCCAGGATACATCAACTATCTTAATGACATCGTCATGATGGTTGCATCCACAGAGGAGCCCTTATGCAATTTATGCATTTTGTTCACAGTCTTACATTTCACTGAAATGCAACTTGGCCAAATCACATTTATTTCACTCATCCATTTTGTATTTGGAAATGCTGTTAAACCTTTACATCATCCTGTCATTGCAGTCACAGCTCTGCCTTGCCCTACAAATGTCAAAGAACTCCAAGGATTTTTAGGTACAACTGCTTACTATCACAAATATATTCTGGGCGCAGCTGCACTGGCCCATCACCCTCATTGTTGCTCCAAAGATTGTACCTTATCAGTGACTGCTGACCAACAAGTGCAAGTTCATTCTTCTGAAATATGCAGTACATTCTGCTCCTTGTTTGCCTACTTTTCATCCTGGCCACCAACTGGTTTTGGCTACACATGCCTCTCAGTATGGACTTGGGGCCCTTCTCACACATCAATATGAGGATGGTTCTGAATGTCCAAAACCTTATGTATCAAGAAAGCTCAACACCCCTTGCATCAATAAAGCTCAACTCTTCTCAGCAACACTACTCCCAAGCTGATAAGCAAGTACTTGCTATCATCTACAGGTCTAAGTTCTGCTTAATTATTAACCACAATCCCTTGGTTTCATTGTTTAAGCTATCTATTCCACTGCCTGACAAAGTAGCACATCACCTCCAGTTTTGGGCCTTGTTTCTGTCCCACAATTATGAAACACATTTTCAGCCTACTGTGCAGCATGCTAACACTGACTGATACACTGTCATGAGCCTGGATCCCACTTTTGATCAGGATGAACTCCATTCTCAATTAGATGTTGAGGCATGACATACAGTGGAAAAGTTTCCTATTATTGGCTCCTGGAACACAGCAGCTGTACTGCCAACTTAGTTTTGAATCAAACTGTTCGCCTTGTTCAGACTGGTTGGCCATACGCACCTCTGGGCAGTGATTCTGATCCTTTGCATAACTATTTTGCTCTCTGTCATCACATTTTCATATTTGATGTTTTCTTAGCTACATATGGGCTGTCACCTACAGTTGTGACCCCGGCCACCCTACGGTGGCATGTGCTTCAGCTCACAGATCTGGGACATTGTGACAACTCGCATACCAAATTATTGGTCCATCGGCATGTGTTCGTGCTCAGCATCATTGGTGATGACATTGTACATCTTGTCATGGCCTGCTCTGAGTGTGTTCTCCAACAGATGGTGTCGCAGGCAGCTCTCTCTCTGCGGCCCACACTGCAGCATGCAATGAAATGTGTCCATGTTGTTTTCGTAGAAACCTTCCAAAATTCTAGTTGTTGGTTGTCGATGCTTTCTCTAAATTTACATACATTATCTTCTGTCATTAAAACATCAGCCATTGCAATGATTCAGGTCCTCTCCCAGTTTTTTTCTATAGAAGGATTGCCTTATGCACCTGTGGCAGATTACAGTCCACAACCTGTGTTCCAGGTCTTCCATGATTTTTGCGCCCATCAAGGCATTCTCCATAGAGGGAAGGGTGCTATAACCTTGCAGATAACACTC
This sequence comes from Schistocerca americana, assembly GCF_021461395.2. Classification (NCBI taxonomy): domain Eukaryota; kingdom Metazoa; phylum Arthropoda; class Insecta; order Orthoptera; family Acrididae; genus Schistocerca; species Schistocerca americana. Next base: position 331,005,029 of record NC_060122.1, read on the forward strand.
TTTTTCACCCCCAATCTAATGGTGAGTTGGAACGTCTCGCCCACATGTTCAAGGTTCATACAAAGAAGTATGTTAGACTCCTCCATTGTCAACACCTCGACAGGCTTCTTGAGTTCCCACAAATTTTTGCCAGTGGAAGTTCAGAGTTTGTCCAAGATGCTCCTTGCTCGCCAGCCACGCACCCTCCTGAATCTGCTCATGCTGCCCACTAATGGCCGTAGATGGAGTCCTCATCGCAGCCCTTCTTCAGTTTGCTCCTGGTTCTGTGCTCTGAGCTTGGGGATTCTGCTGCTGACCAATGTGGATTATAATCATGGACCACAACTGCAGAGACTGCTGCCTCTATATGGTGTGCACCAGTAATGAGATGGTGGCGTGCCATGATGACCAGCTGTGTCCTCGCACCACAGCGAAGGCTGCAAGTCCATTGCCACTGCTACTGCTGCCTTTGCCTCTGACTCTCAGCACCTGTCCTGGTCTCACAGGGCATTCATATTGTGGGAGTAGACCTGCCCTCCTCACGGATGTCGCCACCTCCTGCTTCACCTCCGAGCTCCTCAGTGCCTGCTGCCAGGCCTTCCCCACAATGCTTTGCTGCTACCAGAAATTTTCCCACCAGCTGGGTAGATGCCTTCACGTCTTTCAACACCAGTGTCATGGACGCCACTGGCCCAGTGGCCAGCATCTTCACCATCAGCATAATTCCACCACATCAAGAAACCGAATGTCAAGATGCAATCAGCATTCTTGTCACTGGTCCTTTCTTATGGTACCTTGTAAGGGAGCAGGCACCACATGAGTCCACAGCTGCAACACTTGCATCTCTTCTCACTCTTACTGACTTGGAATCTCCTTCTCCCACAACCATTATCACCTGCAACATCCACCCCAGAAGCCATGGAAGTTTCAACATTTGCCCCAATGCCTGCATCAGCAGAGCGTCCTCTCCCGATGTAGGGAAGGCTGCTATAACCTTGCAGATAACACTTGTCTATACATTGTGGCACAAGGCTACTGGTGCACCACACTTCGATTATTCTGCCAATAGCCTCTATGTAGACCAGCCAACACAGGGCACCTGCGGTGAGCCACATGACTTTTGTGAGACCTAAGTTTCTGTTGGTGTATACAATTTTCAAACAACTTAAAGGAATACAGCCAGGTAATATTTACAGTCACTGCTGATATTTCAGCGGGAGTACATCCCGCCATTTTCAAGGCACAAACTGCAATGGACAGGTGATGTATAAGCAAATTTAAAACCTCAGTACTTTGATTAATTCAGGAAAGATAACACACACACAGTAAACACTAGTGGCACCAAAGAATATCAAAGACAGAGGCATCAATATAGAAACACTACAAACTAGCAGGTGACGTAACATTGACTCTGTCCCTCTGTTTTTTGACAAGAGAGAGAGCAGGATTCCAAGCAGAATTTAAACAAAACCCTCCATCCATGTTTACAATGCTGTTTGCTAATTTAATCTCAACAGATTCATTAGTACATTGGATGTGCATGCCAATATCTCGGTATTGTTATATAACATAGGGTGACCAGCATGCAAACTATGTTCAGCAAAAGCAGATTTACTTGGCAGCTGTAATCGTGTGTGCTGTTTATGCTCAGTACATCGGTCCTCCACAGTCCTGATAGTCTGACCAATGTATGCCATGCCATTGCTACAAGGAATGCGATATACATCCACCTTACGTGAACCAAGATCATCCTTAACCGAACCCAAAAGACTCTAAATTTAGCTGGAGGTCGGAAAATGTATTTTACATCATATTTCGATAAAATACAACCGATCTTTTTGGAAGTGCTTCCTGCGTAAGGAAAAACAGCAGCAGACTTAGGTGTCGACTCAGTATTATCGTCAGTCACCCCAATGCACAGCTGGTTGAAAGTGCAGTGCACAATCAATCTGTCTTTCACTATAACCATTCTGACAAAATGTAGCTTTAAGATGGGCCAGCTCAGCTGGCAAAGTCTCAGTGTCAGAAATGACATGTGTCCTGTGTACCAAGGTACAAAGTACCCCTTCACGCTGAGCCGAATGGTGACAACTATCAGTCTGTAAATACAAGTTGGTGTGAGTATGTTTCCGGTAAACTCCATGTCCCAATGATCCATCAACCTTCCTCCTAACCAAAACGTCAAGAAAGGGAAGGCAACCATCCTCTTCCGTCTCCACCGAAGAACAAATGTTTGGGTGGATCGAGTTCAGTTGTTCTAAAAAGGTATTAAAATTCTCCCTACCACGAGGCCAAACAACAAAAGTATCATCAACATATCTGAAGAAATAGACAGGTTTTTGTTGTTTGGCCTCAGGGTAGGGAGAACCTGAATACCTTTCCTTGTAGCTGTGGCATGGCATACATTGGTCAGACCATCAGGACCATGGTGGACCAATGTACTGAGCATAAATGGCACACACGATTACAGTAGCCAAGTAGATCTGCTATCGCTGAACATTGGTTGGATACTGGTCACTCTATGTTATATAACAATACCAAGATATTGGCATGCACATCCAGCGTATTAAGGAAGCTGTTGAGGTTAAATTAGTGAACAATAATGTAAACATGGATGGAGGTTTTTGTTTAAACTCTACTTGGAATCCTGCTCTCTCCATTGTCAAAAAACAGAGGAACAGAGTCAATGTTACGTCACCTGCTAGTTTGTAGTATTTAATATTGATACCTCTGTCTTTGGTCATTTTTGGTGGCACTAGTTTTCATTGTGTGTGTGTGTGTGTGTGTGTGTGTGTGTGTATGTGTGTGTGTGTGTGTGTGTGTGTGTGTGTGTGTGTGTGTGTTATCTTTCCTGAATTACTCCAAGAATGAAGGTTTAAATTTGTTTGTACATTGCCTCTCCGTTGCCGTTTGTGCCTTGAAAATGGCGGGATGTACTCCTGCCGAAATACCAGCAGTTGCTGTAAATATTACTTGGCTGAATTCCCATAAGTTGTTTGGAACACATGACTTTTGCACATAGCACTGCATCTGCTATGCGATCTACTGGAGCCATACTCTTTATAAGAATAGTGCAACAGACACTCACACTCATATTGTGTTCATACTTACTGTGAGCAACTGCATGTATCAACAGCTGGATTATTTCTATATTTGTGTCTATGTTATCAACTGTTGTTCACTTATATGTGGAAGAAGAATGATTTCTGGTTTACTGCAGCAATGCTGTTCTCTGTGTCTTACCGTACGATACAAAACGACTGTCTCATATAAACAAATTCCTCATTCCTGAAATGGCACATTTGCAACTAATTTCAAAACTGCAGTCATACTAATACATAAAAAATGTTGGTAAAGAAGTTACTAGCAACTCCAATCACTAGCTGAATTTAGTAAAATACCAGCGACCAGCAGACCGCACTCATTTCTGAAGAAAGCAAACATGTTAAAATAATACATGGTGTGGGGCTGGGTTTCAGAACTGGACACTGATTGTTTGACCAGGCCATTTTATCATCAATTATAGTGGGAGAAAATGAAATAATAAAAATGTCACCTACTCAGTTTGACTTCCAAGGTGAAAAAACTACAGTTGATGCAATACTTGAAATGGTAGATTTCAATCTAAATGTTTTTTTAAAAAATCATCCAGTCATAGCTATTTTTCTTGGTTTCATTATGGCCTCTAACATCGTAAAACGTAGTGTCCTGCTTGCAAAAGATTTATACATATGGAACAAGGAGAATTGCTCATAACTGATTTAAAAGTTATCTTGAAAATCAAGAACTGCATGGAGAAATTCAGCACATTCTTACACACTACTCATAAAAACCTGGGGTCTCGTAGGGCTCAGTCTTTGGCCTTGCTTATTTTTGCTTAACATACATGAGATCCATCTAGTATACCCAATAGCAGAAGACCTTCTGTTGCTGCTGATTGTAGTATATGATACAGAAGAACCTCTACTATTTTTCCGTAAATATAAGTACTGACCAACTAAATACATTTTTCTGAGTAAAACAGACTGTTTCTTAATACAAAGAAGGCAGTGAAATAATTTAACACACTACCCCAAATAAAATTCCTGGTATCAATTATATCACTAAATGATAATGAACTTGAATTTTTCAATGAAATTAAAAGCTTGAGCATTTCCTTCACTGATTTACATACCCGAAAAAGTCAATTAAAAAACCACAACTGAGTATGATAAAATTCCTCATATGTCTGAAAATTTATAATTGTTTCTCTCTTTCTTCATAATTTTTGTATAGTTAATAATACACAGCAGTAATTTGCAAGTGATTCCTTTGGTTGACAGAGAGATCACAGACCTTTCTAAAATGGTATCATGGAATGAGAACTGGAAATATTCTTACAAATGTATTATGTGAGATGGCCAAAGAAATGACCATGAAAATGAGGCTGGAGATTCCAGTGCATAAATTAATGGCTGGATCAGTTAGAAATAATAACAATCTCTCTTACCAAAATTTAAATGGATAAAATGAAACTGTGGAAATGGAAAAGATGTAAGAAGCAAACCTTGATATTTTTCCTGTTGCTGAAAAATAGTATTTTTGGAGTGCACCCAGTCACCATTAACTACAAAGAATGATATTTCATCTGTGAACCTGCACGACATCTTCAAGTGAGCACTGAAAAATGTCATCAGCTACCAACCTTGCACAATTTGTTATTACTCAGTATGTATTTTGCCCATGTGATATGATTGTAATTACAAGACTGACAATGGACAGTGCCATCAACAGTGAGAGTGCAAAACTCAGCTACTTGGTGAGCTGCCACTCAATGTGTTGCAGACTTTGCTATGGCAAAAAATGAGTGCAGTGTTTGATGCAACATTGTTCCATAACACAACATATTCTCCATAGAGAAGGGCTGCATTATGAAGTCTCTGAGAGGATCTAAAGATAGTGATACTCAAGACTGACAATGGTAATGTGGTAGTACTGTTATCCCACAGTTTTTAAGTCAATAATATGTATGGTTTATAATTAAATGACAATGCCTATCGGAAGATCAAGTGTGACCTTAAAGAAGATTTTTATACAAATTCAGCATTCGTTACATTTTCCTTGTTACCTCAAGCTACCACCAGGAGACTAGAATGTCAAAGTTGCATTCCACCCAGCCTATGTGGCCTTCCTAAAATTTATGAAGAGGGTCTACCATTACGGCTGATACTACTCCTATAAATGATTTAGCTGAACATATCTTATTTCCTTATTGAGATCATTTGTATTCATGCAACATGTACAAATTTGCAGACTTCATCAACAGACTTGGAGTACTTCACCTAAACAATTCAGATTGCTTAGCCTTTATGTCATCTCACATTTTACGTGGGTATCACTGACAAGTGTTTCTTGCACTGATCAGCAACAAATTTCTGATGGACATCAAAGCCTTAATCTGGAAACCATGCTCTTATCTCAGCCTGTTTCACATTCAATAAGGAATTTTTTGAACAGACTGACAGGGTTTCCATAATCCTCTTGTTCCCTTGAGGGGCAACCCTATTTTAAGGATGATTTTAAAGGGGGGGGGGGGGGGCCTGGAATCAGCATCTCTTAAACTATTGTTTGGAGGTACATTGACGATATTTCCAAAGTGTGGCCCACAGAGAGACCAAATTAATGGAGTTTTTGCACAATATCAACTTCATTCACATGAGCATCCAGGTTACTGTGGAAACAGGAAAACATGGTTGTGTGTCATTCTTCAATGTTTGGTTAAACAGAAGAATAATGGCTCCCTGAGTCATTCACTTTAATGTAAGTCTAGTCACATCAATTTCTACTTACAGTGTTCCAGTTGCCATCACCCACTCCAAACCATACTTCCACAAAGGAAAAGTACAGTTTCTGATTCTGAGAATTTGCCTGTGGAGATAGTCTATCTAAGAGCAGTCTTCAAGGGAAATTGATACCCCACCCGGCAGAATAACAGGACACTATCAGTTAAACCAAAAAAACAAGCAATTAGATAAGGAGGTTAGTACACTGGAAAAATTCAGTTTTTCTCCAATTTTTGGGAATCCCTCATTCAAAATATGCAGGACCCTCCAGAAATTTCAAGTGAAAGTAGTTTACCATCTAAGATTGCAGACCTTTTTGGATCACTGAAAAATTATTACTGCAGGAGACTGGAGTATGTGAAATACCTCATCAATGTCATATGGCTTATATATGTCAGACCACACACTTCATCGAAGAACATTAAGTAGAATATCAATGCTTCAGTCACCTTCTGCAGTCAATGAACCCTACCAGTGCTAAGCAATGCACCCACACATATAATGGAATATGATAAAAAGTATTTCTAATTACTGCTAATTCTTTTTGGAATACCATTATCAAAAAGACTGTGGAGATACAGTTGGCATACAACCTTAGTAATCAGTGTAGTGATATTAAGTTGCTAGCACATGGAATCCAGTTATTCCCATGATTTGCTCTCAGTGGAGATGACTGAGTATGTGGAGAATCATGATGAATGGCAGTGCTGTCTGACTGATAATTATAATAATGAAGTATATGTGAAATGTATACGCATGCTAATAATTTATATGACATGTGTAGCCAATGTCAGTCTCCGATGGCTCACCTGAAGGTTCCTTGCAGATGCACAGATGAAATACTGCACATGGTTGCATGTGATAACCAGCTGCACTCCCAAAAAATCACTTAAGTTGTAAGAATATTGGAAAACCAATACTTTGATACAGCTGATACACAGATTTAATGACAAAAATGTGTAGATTAAACCTGGGCCTTCCAGCGTGCCATACAAATAAAAACATCTAAATTGAGTCATGTCAGTGCTGTACATTAATTGTGATGGAAGTCAAAATTAACTGCCATTAACAAATGAAAACACAAAATTCCAAGTGTTTTAAGAACTAAAAAATATTGGCCTACACATAATGCCGTAATTTCAGAGCCTGGATGACTACACAAATATTTACAAGGTTTCTTATAGCATTACATTCCAAGATGACTGCAGCATGAAGAGTGATTGCCTTTATTACTGACAGCTATCCTGCACTTTCAAACGTAAACTTACTTTTTCTCAGTATCATTAATCTAGTGTTTATTTCTGCTAACTGTGCAAGTGATCTTCAGCACTTGGGTCTGGGCATAATTAGCTCTGCAAAAGCAGAATATAAAATGACTGTTACGCCAAACTCAATTTCACAATCTGAGAATAAAGAAGTAATGAATATGAACATAACACAAGCTATACACATGCTTCTTGCTGTGCAGAATACTTTAACTCAGTGGACTGTGCTGTATGCTTTTGGGAATGATGCCTGACATACAGCATCACGTACTGCACAAAATATTGATTTCTCTGAAGAAGAATGAGGCGATATCACAGATGTTTCAGCAAGTGTGGCATTTCAGAGCTTTGTATTCTCATGATGATGACGTCATTGGTTCCACACCCTGGGCAGAGTGACCCATATGAAGGAACAGTCTGAAAGTTGTAAAGGTGTAAAAATGTTCAAAACCTGGTTCACGGTCATTACTCTGGTGAAGCTGAGCTGAAAATCTATTTAAGGAAAAGTTCTGTTCAAGGAAAAAGCATTTTGGTCCACTGAAATTCATTAACAAAAAGTTTTCCAGTAAGTAAGCAATTACAATTTAAAATTTTTACTTGATGTTGAACATTCTTAAATATATGAAACCATTGTGGTATTTTTATTTTAAATCAAGATATAATACACAAATAAGTTCAAAAACATTTATTCTAATGCAAGACAAAGAAGCTTCCAAAACTGAGAATAAGATCGGATTCACTTACTGAATAATTCTTACGGTCAAAGACAGGAGTGGAGACAGAGGTCATCAGCTGGCCATCTTGTGCAGCCCCATAAAAATTGTCACCCTACAGACAAAAACATTATTAGTCAGTTCTCATATTTAATCCAAATACATGGCTTTCTGTTAAGTAACAAATTGGAGAAATTTAGTAAGGAGATGGTATGGCTTGATGTTCCATGTATACAATACAAAACACATGTAGAGCAATAGGGCTCTGGCCTTCTCCCCACTCCTCAGGCAAGAATAGTATGCAGTCAAATTGCCACTTCCAGTACAATATGAGTGAGTGAGTGAGTGTGTGTGTATGTGTGTGTGTGTGTGTGTGTGTGTGTGCAAGATAGAGAGAGAGAGAGAGAGAGAGAGAGAGAGAGTCAGTTGCAAATAATTATAAAATCAGGTCTGACATACATCTAAAAACTGAAGTAGTTACAAGTATAATGAATGTTACTACAGATATTTAGGTTGGAGTAGATCTGAAACTCATCAACTAAAATATATTTGGTTAACAGCAAGAACATCTTGAGCATAAAATTTTAAATTATAACAAAAAAGTACTGTTACAATATACATCAGTGTCTATAACTAACTGGTCTGGGGGATGAAAAATTTGTGGAAAAACTGTTATAGAAGTTTCTTTCTGAAAATACAATGAGATAAAACAATAAATATTTCTGTTATTAATATGGTTTTATTTTTATTATCATAAAAGATGAAGACAAGACTGACTAAAATTAATTTTATAGGTGAGTGTTACTGAAGATGTAGGCATTTTTAAAGAAAGTGGTAACAGCTGAATGACCAAGGACTGTAATTACATGTACTGTATATATGTCAATAAGTGGTTTACTATAACAAGTATCACTGATCCAAATTAAGGAAAGAGATGAGTATCAGAAAGTAATGGTGCCATACTTACAACAAGCAAAAGGTTCAGATTGTCACAAGGTATAACAATAGGAAATCCGTACTAAATCAATGGGAGCAATCTAGCTCTTTACCGTCACTTCACTAGATGTACACAATCATCATCAGTCATTTAATGTCTGCTGCTGGATAGAAGCCTCCTCTAGACTGTCCATGCATTACAGTTTTCACTTTCATGCATCCATATAGCTCCTGCATGCTTTCTATTTCAATTTATCCACCTATGACTACATTGTTTTCTTGTCTTGTGGAAACTAGCAAACAACTTTCTAGGCACACCCACCCATTTAACTGGCTGTACGTGATACCTCCACCTTCATAACTCATCAACAGGTGGCAGCATTGGTATGTGGCAGGTACTACCTTGTTCCAAAGCCTCTTTTCTACAGCTCCAGTTGGTAGGAAGCCTTCACATTGAACAGTTGTGTAGAGTATGGAACCCTGTGCAGACGGCCAGTCAGTGCGATTTAAGCAATGTGCAGTCATTGAATTCATGACAGCAGAAGGTGTCACCCCAAAGGAGATTCGTCATCAGAGAGTGAAAGCAGCTTATGGTGATTGTGTTGATGTGAGTAATGTGCGTCATTGGGTGAGTAAGTTTTAAGATGTTGAGGCGGGGACATCTGACCTGTGTGACAAACAAAGAGTTGGACATCCTGTGACAGCAGCCACCGAGTTTCACAAGCAAAATGTTGGCAGATTGATTAAGGACAGTCATCATATCATTCAGAGAGAAATTGCAAGCACAATCAGCATTTCCACAGAATATGAGGGTCACATTATTGCATTGCTTGGCTATCGGAAGATCTGTGCACGAAGGGTACCCCAGAAATGAAATGAAAGTGCACAGACTTGAAATCTGCCAGGAACTCCTCTCGCATTACGAGAATGAAGGTGATACCTTTCTCCATTCAATTGTGACAGGAGACGAAATATGGGTACGCCATTATGACCCAGGGATGAAATGTCAGTCTATGGAATATCGACACAAAGACTTGCCCCAGAAAAAGAAATTCAAGACACAGCCCTCAACTGGAAAAATCATGGCCGCAGTGTTCTGGGACGCAGAGGGTGTTATCCATGTTGATTCCCTTGATCGTGGAACAACAACAAATTCAGAGCATTACATCACAAGGCTACCTTTGATTGTGGCACCACACACAATCATTAACCCAGCTTCAGGGAGGTAGGGCCCTTTCCTTATTCCTCCACTGCGGTAATTCCTGTCTGGCGCGTCCACGTCGCAGGGGTGGGCATCCTACACTTCAGTAGGCCAGAGTGCTAGGAGGGCTGAGTTCCGGCAGGGACCCAATCTCGTGGGGTATAACACGGAACCCATGCCCAGGGTTACGGGTGAAGACCTTAATGGCAGCGATGGCGGAGAAGGAAGACTTCGGAATGGCATAGCTGGCAGATGAGGCAACCCTCCTTTCTGGGGATTAAATGAGAAGGGAACCACTGCCTAGTGGGGGAGGAGAAACTCCAAAGGCTAAGGGAGACAACCCCAACAGAAAATCCTTTCTTGCATTAGGCCTAGCAAGCCAGTAGGAAAGTCTTCATATATTGCTTTCAAAACATAGACGAGCCTCGGAACGAACCACTCAGGATTTGACCCCACTGCTTCTTCAAGTACTGGTGAAAATGATGGGAGACCTGATCATATTCATCAGTACAAGAAGATGAAACCAACTGGACTAAAAAATAACTTAAATATTGGCACCCTTAATATATTAACCCTCAATGGAAAAATGGAAGAAATGACAGATGTACTAACAGAGAGGAAGTTAGATATATTGGGATTAAGTGAAACAAAGTGGAAGGGAAAAGGTGAGAAGAATTTGAGAGGAGGAGGAAAACTGTATTGGAGTGGGAATAACAGGTCTGGAAGAAATGGTGTGGCAGTGATGGTGAATAAGAATGTACAAAACTGTATTGAAAATGTGAGATATATATCAGACAGGATCATAATCTTAAACCTGAGATTCCAAAAAGAAACACTAAAAGTAATCCAGATTTATGCACCTCAAGTGGGATGTAGCAAGGAATAGAAGATGGACTTTGAAAATGTGTTAGAAAAGCATATAGAGAGTGTTAATATAGTGATGGGAGATTTTAATGCACAGGTAGGCAAAGACAGAAAGGGATTTGAGCAAGTATTGGGATGTTTTGGATATGGAGGCAGAAATGAAGAAGGGGAAAGACCCCTGGATTTGTGCCAGAGGAATGGAATGAAAATAGCAAACAGCTGGTTTATGAAGAGAGAAAGTCATGTTGTCACCAGATACAGTTGGGATGGAAGAACAAAGAGTGTAATTGATTATATTCTAGTAGATAGGGAATGCGGAGGGAAAGTAACAAATGTGAAGGTAATTCCAAGTGTGAGTGCAGATGGAGACCATAGATTACTGGTGGGATAATGGAAAATGAATCAGTGTGTGAAAAATAGAAAACAGAAGAAAGTGATGAGGATACGGGATTGGAAACTGAAGGAGAGTGAATGTGCTGAGAAGTACAGAGAATTAATCACACAAAAATTTCCAAAAGAAGTTTTCTGCGACGTAGAAAAAGAATGGAGTTTATTCAAAGACATTTTAGTTGAAGCAGCACAAAAACTATGTGGCAGAACATCTGGAAAGGAAAAAATAAGACAGACAAGTTGGTGGGATGATACCACAATCCAAGCAGTTAGAATAACAAATGGAGCACGGAGAAAGTGGTGGAAAACTAAAAATGACAAAGACCATAAAAGATATATAGAGGAAAAGAAGAAGTGCCAAGAAATAGTGGAAACAGCAAAGAAAAAGGCATGGAAAGAGTTTACAAAAAAAACTTGTAGAAGATGTGAAGAGTAATAAGAAAAAGTTCTATAAAATGATGAAAAATAAAAGGAAGGCTTCTGAAGTACCAGTAAAGATGGAAACAGAGGACAGTACCATTATTGAAGATCTGGGGAATATAAAAGATCTCTGGAAAGAATATTTTAAGAAGCTGTTAAACACTGAGGAGCAGGTACATGAGGAAACAACAAATAATGGAGAAATTGAGAGAAGTTGGGAAGCAGAATTAGGACAAATTACACGGGAAGAAATGGAAAAAGCTGTGAAGAAGATGAATGGGGGGAAAGCCCCAGGACCTAATGAAGTATCAGTGGACATGATAAGAGCAGCAGGTCCAGTGGGAATGCAGTGGCTGTATAGATTACTATCAAGCATGTGGAGAAATAGTACAATACCTGACGATTGGAGAACAGGAGACATTGTTCCCATCTTCAAGAAAGGCAATAAAAGACTTTGTAAAAACTACAGAGGAATAACCCTCATTTGTCATACAGCCAAGATTCTTGAAAGAATTTTACTAAATCAAATAAGTGAAAATATAGAAAAGGAGCTGAGTGAAGAACAGCATGGGTTTTGGAAAGGAAGAATCAGGATCGACCTGATATTTTCTATCCGTCAACTGATGGAAAAAAAGTTGGGAGTATAACAAAAGGGTGATAATGGTTTTTATAGACATAGAAAAGGCCTATGACTCAGTTGACAGAGAAAGACTCTGGGAAGAAATGAAGAAGATAGATATAGAAGATGGATACATTAATGTTATAAAGACAATGTACAGAGGACACAATTGTAAAATTAGAACACCATTGGGGAACTTCGAATATTTCAAAATAAGAGAAGGACTTAAGCAAGGAAGTATTCTATCTCCTGCACTTTTTAATGTTGTGATGGAAGGAATGAATAGGGCAGTTAAAGATATAGTAAAAGAAAAATACAAAAAGATGATTTTTTTCAGATGATATGGTAATATGGGGTGATAAAGAGGTAGATGTACAGTTACAGCTTGATGCGTGGAAGGAAATAATGAAAAGGTATGGATTAAAAATAAATAAAGATAAGAGTGAAGTAATGGTATTTGGAAGAGAGAAAGGGATCAACGGAAATATTACCTTGAATGGAGAACCCCTCAAAGTGGTAGAAAGTTTCACTTATTTAGGGAGTAAAATATCTAGGGATGGAAGAATAACTAGTGAAATTAGTAGGAAGTTACAGAAGGGAGGCAATTTCTACCAAACAATAAAACACCTGATTTGGGATAATGAAGTTTCAGAAAGAGCAAAACTCCTTATGTATAAGGATTATTACATCCCTTTTGTCACCTATGGTGGAGAAACCTGGACAATGACAGAAAGTGACTGGAGCTGACTGCAAGCAGGGGAAATGAAATTTCTCAGAGCAGTTACGGGAAAAACAAGAATGGACAGAGTAAGGAATGTAGAGATTAGAAAGGACCTTAAACAAGAAAGTATGAGAGAAGAAACTGAAAGAAAGAGATTAAGATGGTATGGGCATGTTAAGAGGGTGCATGGGCAGAGACTCCCCAAAACTATGGATGAACTAAAGATGGATGGGAAAAGACCTAGAGGGCGCCAAAGAACATGGTGCAAAATGGGAGTGAGAATATCTGTAGAAAGGAGAGGTGTAGCCTGGCAGCAAGTGGAGGAAGAAAAGTGATGGGAGGACCGAGCCAAATGGAGAGGACTCATCAGCACCCAGACCCGGCTCCAAGAGCGGGATTCGGATATAGATAGATAGATATAGACATCACAACGCTGCGAACTCTGAAACGAGAGCTAACAAGATACTGAAAGGAAAACAGAAATATTTCCTGCAGCATGATAACACCAAACCACGCACTTCACATGCCACCACAGCAGAGCTTCAGAGACTGAATCTCATCACCATAAGGCACCTGCCATACAGTCTAGATTTAGCACCATCTGACTTCCATCTGTTGCCAATAATGAAAGACAGTCTAGGTGGACATCTTTATGCTTCTGATGAAAATATTGAAAGAACTGTGAGACTGTGGTTGCGGAAACAGTGTGTCGACTTCTTCCGTGACGGCTTCAGAAAACTTGTTCATCGTTGGCAGTAATGTAGCCAATTGGCTGGTGATTACATGGAAAAGTGAATATTGGTAATTAAAGATCACATTCTAAGGATTATTTCTGTGTTTGATTTATTAAAATATTCCCATCCAAACCCACTTAACAAAGGTGGAGGCATTACTTTTCATTCAACCTTCATATGCAAGAAATTCTGGTGTGTCCACCCCTTTCAGTTTATATTAGCAAAGCATGTGATGAATGTGCATGTTGCATGAATTGGGCCACTGATATGTTACAACAAGAGTTGGTACATATTTCTGTTTGTTGACTGGTTTCAGCATCCCTGGCTATGCAGCAGACAGCCAAATCATACTCAGTAACTGAACTTTAAAGGAGCACCTCATGGAAACCTCTCAAGGAAGGAAAGAAGACGAAGGTTTAATGTTGTGGCAATGGCAAGGTCTTTAGAGATTGGAGCACAAACTTGGATTGCAGAAGAATGTAGAAAGAAATTGGATGTGTACTTTTGCAAAGAAACCATACTGGCATTTTGATGTGTCTTGAGTGGCTGGCTGCACACAATAAGTGATGAGTAGCATATAAGTGACACTTCATTAACACAGTGCATGAAGAACAAAGTACTACATAATGTAGCTTCTGATAGATAAAACAGAAAACAATCTTCCCGATCTAGTACGTATGTGGTGAAGCCAAAAGTCTGCTGTGACTTGTGCTGTAATAATATTTTGATGTACATTGTGGCATAGTCAGGTTGTGATGTGGGTTGTGATAGTAACTGCAAGGTACGGGTTCATATAGAAGAATACTAGTTCTAGGGACACCGAATCCAGGGAAGGCTGGCATGGCATCAGAGGTGGTAAAGACTCAAAGGGTAATGGCTGGCGGATTGGTGTGGACGTCGTTGTGTATCTTCCATGGATAACTCCTGAGATGCCAAGTCCAAGGAAGGCTAATGTTGGAGCAGGCGAAGACTACAAGGCAATGCCTGGTGGTTCTGCATGGCATAGTCAGGGAGAGCTCCAACTGATGGGCTGCTAGGCACTGCCAGCATAAGCCTGGAGTGTGAGCATAAGCAATAGCTTGTGGGATGCCTGCCTGTGATCGAGCAACATCTTAAATGGGCCGAATGGGTGGCCATAGCGAAGCAGTCCCTGCCCCGGGCAACATGAGATATCCAAGCATGTTGCAAGCTCTTAGCAATGGTAACTGCAATCCAGTTCCTGGAATCTAGGACCTGAGGTTAGAAAGCGGTTGCCACAGAGGGGGCAGATGGTCTGGGCATGGCTGCCAAGGAAGTCGACGAGAGGCTTGAAATGAGAACAGAAGTGCAGTATCACTGCGGCAGCTTTGTGCTTTGTGCTTTGTCAATCTCTTGAGAGAGGCTGGCCATGGCTACATTTTCTACACAAAGTTGCATTTCAGTTGGGAAACCATCAGGCATGGCTGGAGAAGGGCAGCAGAAGGGGCAATGGTGCTGGGATGGGAAGGGGAGAGGACCCAGAGGGTGGGGATTTACCTGAGCAGCGGGGCACCAGGAGCACATGGTCGTATGTGAGATGTACAAGAGTGTGCCTCTTGCGGCGGAAACACTGTGAGCATCTAGGTGGTGTGGAAGGAACATGATAATGGGAAGGGCCATTAAGAGGCCAGAGGTTGGGCCTGGGCAGCAAGGCACCATGGGCATCGAGGTCATGCTTGAGGAGCACAAGAGTGAGTCTGTGATGGTGGATGCACTGTGAGGTGTTGAGGTCATGACAGAGGTTGTGATAATAGTCCATTGTGATGGTAACTGCTAGGTTCAGGTTCACATAGAAGAACACCTGTTTCAGGAACACTGGAACCAGGGAATGCCAGCATCAGAGGAAGGGAAAGCTCCAAAGGTGACGGATGATGGATCAGTATGGATGCTGTCATGTATCTTCCATGGATGGCTACTGAGATTTCAAGACCAGGGAAGGGTAGCGTCAGAGTAGACAAAGATTCCAAGGCAACATCTGCTAGATCAGCATGGCACAGTTGGTGAAAGCTCTGACTGATGGGTCAATAGGTGTGGCCACTGTAAGCTTGGAGTACAGGTAAGAGCGTAAGTGAGAGCTTGTGTGCTGCCTGCCTGCAACCGAGCGGCATCTTAAATAGGCAGCAGGCAAAAGAATATCTTTGTGGTAGACAAATGAATGTGACCCACCGATTTACCTAGTGCCATGATTGCAGTGCTGCTATTGCTGGTGCGTATGCTACTCGTAGTGAGATTGGTGCCTCTGGTGGCAACTGCTGGAGGATGGCTAGTCAACAGGTCTTCTTGCATTTGTTGGTTGTACTGTTGACAAACCAACAGGACATTTCATTTGTTTGGCAAATACTGTCTCTAGTGGAGGAATGCCTGGAACCACACTAGCCATTGGTTGCAGGTGTTGTGCTGGAGACAGAAGTGGTCAGCATATGGCCGGGTATATGGCAAACATCTGTCTTGAAGCTGGCCAGAGATCTTGTAATTTTCCTAAAGTAACTTAAGGAAACCACAGTAAAACTAAATCTAGGTGGGGAGATGGAGATGTGAATGGCCATCCTTCTGAATGAGAGTCCAGTGTCTTGACAAGTGTCCCATCTAGCTTAGTACTTCTCATGATTAATGTATAATACACAAATGTCCAAAATCAAAACAACAAACTGCTATTTCACCATCCCATGTCTAATTCATGATATAATCATACCAACTGTCAACTAGAAGACTGTATGATCATGTTCTACACAGAAGATGCCATTCTGGTCAATGGACAACCTTGCCAACAATGACGTCAGGCCACCTATGAAACGAGGTAGTGTTTGGCAGGTATGTTCACATCCACAATCACTGTGTATAGAGTCACTAATGGTGTAGTGTGACACAGAGACGATACCTACCAGACATATGCGGTGGAGGGCCAAAGAAAGAAAGCAAGCAGGACAGTGGCAAACTGATTTGGCTTGATGGCTTAAAGCGAATCATTCTGTTGTTTCTCAGATGTGGTGACAGATTATAGAGACCAAAACCATATCCCAAAGACCCATGTAGGGCCAACCATGGGTGACTTCAGGAGAAAGAACTTTTATTTGGCTGTAAGGGCATGACAATACGTCTTAGAACTGCACGGTAACTGGCATGTGTGCTCACAGCATCCATTGAACATGCTGTATTGAGACAAACGGTGTGCAGAAGACCTTTACTGTCAGAGATCTGCTGTATGTCTACCTCTGATGTGTCTTCACAGAAGGGAATGTCAGAGTGGAGTCATCAACATGCCACCTGGACAGTCTAAAAGTGGGCCAATGTTGTTTTCACAAGTGAGTCCCGATACAGTCTGGAGAGTGATTCTTGATTAATTCTCATTTAGAGGGAAGCTGGAACACGATTTCTGGACATGAACATTATGGAAAGAGACCGATGTCAAGGAAGATCACTAATGGTGTGGGCAGGGATTATGTTTACCACTCAAACCTCTCTTCATGAAATTATAGGAGTTGGTTGGTTGGTTGTTTTGGGGAAGGAGACCAGACAGCGTTGTCATCGGTCTCATCGGATTAGGGAAGGATTGGGAAGGAAGTCGGCCGTGCCCTTTCAGAGGAACCATCCCGGCATTTGCCTGGAGTGATTTAGGGAAATCACGGAAAACCTAAATCAGGATGGCCGGACGCGGGATTGAACCGTCGTCCTCCTGAATGCGAGTCCAGTGTCTCAAATTATAGGAGTGAAATGGCAATGTTTAGTAGCTGTCAGGTATCAGATGAGATCTTGGTACCTCATTTGTGGTTGCTGCGAGGTGCTGTGGGCCCATATTTCACACTGATGGATGATAATTCTCAACCTCATAGAGCATGAGTGGCTGATGTTTTCTTGGAAACAGAAGATATTGCATGCATGGCATGGCCTGCTCATTCTCCCAATCTGAATCCCCTAGAGAATGTCTGTGATGCACTAGGGAGACAGCTTGCATCATGTCAGCAATCACCAACCACTCTCCAAGACTGCAAGCAGTTCTGCAGGAAGAATGGGCTTTATTGCCTCAACATGAGACTGATGACATCATTCACAGCATTCCCTGTCATTTTCAGGCCTGTATTTTTGCCAGAAGTGATCGCACCCCATACAGAGCACATTAATCAGTTGTCGGAATGCATGTGAAAATCCATCAAGTAAGAAAACATGAAGAACATTTTTGTCTAATATTATGCATGTTGCATTTGTTTATGTTATGTATTCCTTACATTGTTTCCACTTTAGTATCACCTGTTTACACTGTTTTGTGGCAAAATAAACGCAACATTGTAAAATTTCCATTTGTTGCTTTAATTTTGGACACCAGTGTAATTGCTTGCACAGTGTTTTCTGCTTTATAAACAAAATAAATAAATGTGACTTCATGGTCTGTTCATGAACAGTTTACTGGATTCTCTTCTGAAGAGAAACTTTCCTGCTACTTATTTTTAAAGATCAATCAGCAATAATGCTTCTAAGCTATCTGTGTTAGTCTACCCTTCTTCATGCACATTACAAAAATTGTGCTTCCTGTTAATTACTCCACCAAAAACAGTTCCTGGATTATATCATAGTCAAAATAGACACCATGGATAAAAATAAGTAGCTGTACAGTGTCAGTTCTATTTGTATATTCACCCATGCGAGTAAATGCCAGCCAGACTGATTACATTTAATGCATCAACTGTTCAAACAAACTGTGTTCTACCAAATAAGCTGAAACAAACAAAAACCTTTCTACTGCCTAGACAAATGATTTTGACCACATAAAGCTTACATTTCTTGAATAACTCACTGTTCACTAACACCCTGTTCACTTTTGTAATATTATACACTGTGGTGTCACCACCAGACACCACACTTGCTAGGTGGTAGCCTTTAAATCGGCCGCGGTCCGTTAGTATACGTCGGACCCACGTGTCGCCACTGTCAGTGATTGCAGACCGAGCGCCGCCACACGGCAGGTCTAGAGAGACTTCCTAGCACTCGCCCCAGTTGTACAGCCGACTTTGTTAGCGATGGTTCACTGACAAATTACGCTCTTATTTGCCAAGACGATAGTTAGCATAGTTTTCAGCTACATCATTTGCAACGACATAGCAAGGCGCCATTATCAATTGCTATTTATCTTGTGATGCATGTACCGTCAAACCAATGTTCACCAATTATGGATTAAAGTTAGGTATTCCAGAAGCTACGTACTATTTTTGCTACTATAAAGACCTTGTCCTGTTCCAGACCTCACACCATCCTGGGTGAGCTTAAACGCATGCCCTTCGGCCTCCCGTCCTAGTGGATTGGCTGTCTTGCCAGTCCACAAAATACACCAAAATAAAACTAACTTTTGTTTTCACCTGAACATTTTTGCTTTGGAACAAATATTTGTTGCTTCTTCAGTTGAACTATCATTCTGTATGGTTTTTTCATCCCTGAGTCTTTGGAAAGCTTTCTTAAGTACACATAATGTTTTGTGTTAAAATGTGTGAGAGTGTTCTCTTTGAAAACTGCCACTTTTCATTGCAAGTGAAGCATATAACTTATCTCCCAACAGCTCCAGAAATATGTTGTGTTGTCCACACTTTGCTGAATATGCTACACCGCCGTTCACTTTCCTCATTTTGCTATTATTGACCACAATGAAATACTATAATAACTGTTCTCTGAAAGAAAACTGTGAGCTTCTACACAAGCAGGTACAATACAACTGAACAGCTGATGCATTATTGTCTCTATAATTTGCAAAATACAACCACTACCACACTAGATTGATCAGCCACATTATTGGTTTCCGATTAAGCTCATCTTTGGTGCAGTGTTATGCACTTACAGCAGACATTCTTTCACAGAAACATTCATTCATTTACGTAATGAAAACATAGTTTTACGGAAATACATTATGAACTATCTCGATACAGAACCAGCTCATGGGATGAAGTTTGACCACCCATGTGTTATAAAATGACTGCTAAATTGAAATTAGTAATTATCAGATCTAAGCATTTTTTTCTAATGCATCCAAGGGGTAAAAATAACTGGTGACAAAGAGAAAGAAGATCATGTCAACATGCACAAGGAGAAGTGCTTTACTAAATATAGTTCACTGCAAATGAGAAACAAAAGTACAGAGGTTCACAGGATCTAACAATGAATTGTATTGGAAATCCTGACGTAGCTTGAAGATGTGGCTGGTTACCTTGTGGGGTGAGTGAGTACTCTGACAATGAAGAGCTACTCAGGTAGCAGAGTATGTGTGTTGTGTGTGTGTGTGTGGGGGGGGTGGGGGGGGTTAAGTAAGCAAAATTGTTATAAAGTCATGTGTACTACATTTGGAGACATGATTAGATTACCAACATCAGTTAGAGAGAAGAACATTTATCCTTGTGGGCCAGAAGATGTTCATAGATAGATGTTCAATAAACTACAGGACTGTCCAGCAGAGTGTGCTACAATTTATTCATCTTATCAACAATAACAATACTCATGTAGTACTAGCAACAGGAATGTGGTTGAAACGAGAAGTAAAAAGAAGTCAAATTTATATTCCAAATACAATATACATTGCAAGGGTAGGCTTGACACCAGTTTTTGTGGTGTATTTACTGTTACAAGGACCTCTCCAGGCCCTAAAATGGTAGCGCACAATATTGTTGAGGAAACTGAATCATTCCATAAAATCATCAGCACTGATATGATGGATGAAAGTGACCATATTACAAATGTATACGTTCACGGAATAAGACAAAAAGAAAATTATTCTAGAGATAGGGATGCTAAGTTGACAGATCATAATGAAATTTGTGTGGTTTTCGGCATTCTTTATTTGACTGACTTGAAAGGTGGAAACCACACAAATGTACTGGAACTTCAGTCAAATGACAGTGCAGGAATGATCGCTTTGAGATCCTGCATAAGTTATAAGAGATTTTTATTGCTTTTCACTTCCATTAGATTTGATGATGAAGAAACTAGGGATATGAGATGTGAAACAGATAGGTTAGCAGTGTGGCCAGATGCATTCTGGATGCATTTCTGAATGCATTTGCCGAAAGCTGTATGAACAGTGACAGTCTCGGAGATTTTGTTACTACTGACAAGAAACCAGAAGCATTCAAAGATCATTGCAGCTTCATATAATACGTTCCCAACAAACCAGCTAAATAAGGCATCAAAAGATTTGCTCTGTGCAATACTAAATCATTCTACAATGGTTTATTGGAAGTGTGTTGTGGCAAACAGCCAGAAGGCCCATTTTGTGTTTCTACTAAGCCACTTGATATTGAGCGTAGACTAACAAAGCCAATAGAAGGCACAAATAGAAATGTAACAACAGTTAACTGGTATACTAGGTATCCACTGGCTCTCTCCTTGCTGTAAAACAAAATCACTTCTACGGGAACCCTAAAAGGTTAAAAACGAAATACCACCTGAATTTTTGCCCAAAAGGAATAGAGAAATTGGTTCAGCAGTTTTTTGATACTGGAGAGACATTACTATGGTATCATATGCACCCAAATCCTTTGCAATCATCTCCATAACACACAATCAAGGAACAGTAAATGAGGTTAGTAAGAAACCTCATATAATACTAGACTATGATAAGACAAAGGTTGGGGCTGATACTGTTGACCAAATGTACAATAAATATTTAGTAATGCAGAAGACAAGAATACAGACAATGACTATATGGTATGCACGGTTGAGTGTGGCTGGTATCAATGTGCAGGTGCTACTTCAAGGGGGGAAAAAACATTCACGTGAGTTTTTCTAAAGAACCTTTCATTTCAACTCATCAAACAACATTTTATCAAAATATGTATAACACCAAGCTTCATAGCTGTAGTTAGCTTGTAGATGTGAAATATGTGGAAGGGCAATATACAGCTCCACAACAATAAGATGTAGGTGTGGTAATGATTTTGTCTGCAATAGTCATTCTCAGACGACAGCTCTATGTGAAAATGCACTGTTTGCTCACCTGAGGTTGAAGACAATTAATTTGCAAGTAAATTTATCCAACTTAACAAATTAACATCTGTAACACACATGGAACAATTGTTATGCACAAGCTTAAACATTACTTGTAATCACTGTATAATGTAAATTATTGCAATAAATGATAAAGCACATGTACATAATACATCATGTGCCTGCTCCTGTAACATTAAAGAGAGAGTCTGCTCTATGGTTAAATGGACAATGATGTAATTAACTGAACTTTGCAGACATCACCCATGATGTCCCACACAGATGCAATCTCCTATTTAACAAAACCCTGTAAGAGCTTTATTCACAAAACTTGAGGGTCTGGTTTTGAATCCTGGAAACTGCACAGTTTTCATGTGTCAAGAAGTTCCACAATGGTCACTGTTTAGCTTTGAAAAAGCATTCATGGGAAATGTAGCACTTTTTCAGCTGTTTACAACTGTTCAAAAACACAATGTATCTTACAGTGATTTTAAGGCATTTCTGGTTATCATTCACTTTATTATGTTTCTGGAATGTCTCTATAACAGCAAGACATGAAAAAGTAGATTAGATATTATAATGATATGAATAAGTTATCCTTCAAAATCAACATAATGAACAGATTATGATTATTACATTACGTTCAAACACCCATTTAAGTTTCTGAAATAGGAGTTATTGTAGGAATGATTTCCCCAAAACAGTTTTATGACTAACTAGTGGACATGTAAAATGGGTAAATATCTTGGAATAGGTCTCAGAAAAGCTTAATTAAAGATAATATAGCTACATTAAAAACAACCATTGAAAAAGAAAAAAGTGGAACTGAAAACTGGATGAATATTTTAACATGACAGTTCTGCATGCACTTTGTTACATATGTGTAGTCTTTGAGTATAAGGTAAAAATTACTGAAATATATAATATTTCTGCTGAAAAAAACAAAAACTAAATGTGTATAAAAAACAGGAAGGATGAATTGCATTCAGGCACAAGAAGTTTGTCTTACCCTTCCTCCAGCATAGACTGGTGTCCACTGGATTGGGTGATCATTCTGATACATAACCATTGGTCTTGCCATCACCGATATGTATTTAAGAACTTTCTCCTTAACCTCAGACTTACTCCCTATTCTAACATAATAACCTGGAAAGAGAACAGCATTAAATAATTCCTCAATCTGGAAAAATAAATTCCTTAAGAATCATTGTATTGAGAATCTTACTAAAGGAAAGCATAATAGTTCACAGGTACATTGTTTCACACTCAAGATACATTTTAGAGAACACTATATAAGTGCAAAGGAAGAGTTTTTACAAATAAATTATGCTCAGACGACTTTAGTGGAAGAGTTGTCTTGAGTTAAACTCAGAAGAATCTTTGCTTCTTTTTGGCAAGAAGCTAAAAATAAAACATAATTTGACAGGAAAACATTTTCATGTGATCGCATGCAGTATATGAAACCAAGGATACCACACAAAAAGTAATCACAGTTTTATGCTGAATCACTACCTGCTCCAAAGAATATGTATTGAACGATAGACATCTTACACTTCATAAGAAGAATGCTACTATACTACCATATTTAATTAGAGACAGTAAAGAAAAAAAGGGCGTAGTGATTACTCATGTTAAACAGGCACTATAAAACATGATACACAGCCAAATCTGTTGGCCATATCTTATTACATTGTGATTAACTCAACCATACCCATTAAACAGCAAGCAAAGATGCCCTCCCCTATCATTACAAAAGACCACCTTGGCTGGGAAAGCTATGGCTACTAGTCTTTTCGTCATGACCCAACACAAAGAATACCCTCCTCAAAAATTAATCCCACCAACTCAAAGGGGCATTACTACGCCTGCCAAACCTACAAAATATTCTGGTCTACCCATATGAAACTCCTACCTCAAAACCTTGCTACATGAATTGTATCCATGTGAAAGATGTAAGACCTGGCCCAAACAATTGTCTACCATGCTTTATTCCAATCCTGAGTGGTTTATTCTATCCAACTGAAGACAGATCTACTTGCGAATGCCACCATGTCACATATTACTTCCACTGCAAATCTTCATGCATGAGTGCAAAGACTACCCATCTATACTCCCTGACAAAGAAAGTGAAACATCCTGAAGGGAAGAATGAATCAAAATGAAACTTCATAGGTTGAGATGGTATGTGATGTTGTTATATTAGTGATTACAAAATCAGGTAAAATTTATAAACAATTTGGCAGTATGAGCCCACTTATCAGCATGAGGTTGTGTCCTCTCTGGCCTGGGTACGTACAGTGATTCAGTTGGGATGGGTGTCATTAAGCCACTGTATCCTCTCCTGAGGCAAGCTGGCCACGAACTGTTGTAACTGATTACTGATATCCTAGATACTGGCACTGGGATGGAGTTGACATCCTAGCTGGTCACAGGCTTATTCTATTGGAGACTAATTTGGAAATCTTACTGACGACAGGAATATTTCAACATCACACTGACAGTTCATAGAGACACATGGTATGTGTTGATAAGCATGGGGCTGTTGAAAATTGGCACAACGATACTGTCACTTGTGAGTTAACACACGATAATGCAGGATTTCCATAACATACTGTTGTGTCATCAGTTTCCTCAGTCACTACTAGCCATGACATGAAGTCACGCTTGAGGTCTCCCCACATCATGGCACCAATAGTAGCACTGCAGTGCCTCTCCAAATCATTAGAAGAACCGTACGACGACCCAGGTCACCACCACACTTGCCAACTATGGTCATCCATGGTAAAACAGAAGTGCAGTTAATTGCTGAAAACAGTGTGATGCCATTCATCAGCAGCCCATGCTTCCCAGTCATGGCACCACTCCAAACCCAGTTGTTTCATGTTGTAGTGTTAACTGCAGCCTAAGCATAAGATGGTAATTTCACCATCCTGCTACTCTCTGACCATTTGTGTGGGATGACACAGAATGTAGCATGGAGTCCATTACTTGCTCTCAGATGGCAGGTGCAGATGAGAAAGCATTATGATGTGCTTGGTGCACAATATGACAATCCTCCCTTATGGTGATCAGAGGGTTTTCACCACAACCTAGAAGACGAGTATGCCTGTCTTCATGTTCTCATGCAGTCAGACATCAGACCATCCAACAAATTTAGATACTGCATCATTTGACCAGTCAGCCAAATGAAAATCCACAGTGTGACCCCTTTCAAACTCTGTCAGATGCTGATAATACTGTCTCACAGAAGTACATAGCAGTTTCTTGTCCTGCACAGTGACCACTTCACATCTAAAATTTTGCATGCCCCATATACAGGGTGTCCCATGAGCAATGTCAGTAGTCAGGGATATAACAGGAATGGTCATTTGAAACAAAAAAAAGTCTAGTAAACATGGGCTCTAAAACGCCTATCTTAAGAGTTACAAGCAGTTGTTCAGTACAAGAGATGTTTTTACCAGAAGTGAAGATGAACAAGTGCTCATAGCTCCTAAAGTGTGCACTTTAGAGCTCATGTTCACTGGAGATTTTTTCTTGTTTTGGTCCTTACTACCACCTCTCAAAGCATGGAAAGCAAAGAGCTTGCAGTAGAAGATACATGTTTCACAGTATCAAACATGAAAATGTGCTCATAACTCTTCAGGTACATATTTTAGAGCTGATGTTTACTGCAATTTTTTGCTCTGAATGACATTCCTCCTTATGGACTACCACCTTAATGTTGGTGGGGAGGTTAGTGTGTATCAGTGATCCACTGAGCTATGCTGGTGGGAGCTATGCTCCCAGTAGGGTCACCCATGCCAGACAGGTCAGTTGGTGAGATTCCAGACAAAGAGTAGTCCCACAGGGGGCTCCTGTCTTAGGAGTATGTGTGTGGCAACCACATGGGCCCTTTGCTAAGTCTGAGACTACTTCCACATACTTGTGTCAGGCTTCTTCTGTTTTCTTTCCAATTGGCTTCCCTTGGCCAACTCTTACTCTTTTGACCCCAGTGGTATTAGGTTTCGAGGCCTGAGGGTGTCTTTCATTTCTCTTTTCTATTCTCCAACAGTCAAAGGTTGGCAAAGGACCCTAGAGTCTGGTCAGGCTGCTGATACCTGTTTGCAGAAACATAACTCTAGGAAATGTCCACTGAAATTTGAGAAATTAATCAGACCTCAAGGATTTCAATGCAGCTCTGCCAACAAACCCTACTCCCACATCCTAGAAGGCATGAGTCATGAGACCCCTAGACAATGTATGATACACAGTGGATACAGGCTACAAAACCAATAGGAGAGGATACAGGCAAACTTATTTCCAGCACCTTTAAGTAACCAGAACATATCAGCTAAGGGAGATAACCCCAAAAGAAAATCCTGGTCCTCCTAGAAGAGGGTTGAGCAGATGGCTGGAAACCAACTCTCAGAAAACACAGACTACTCCCAGTACCCAAACAAGCCTCAGAAACAAGACGGTCTCAAAGGTAAATGACAAGGCTATGAAAAAGGACAAACAAAAATGGATAAATGGACACACCAAAGTAGCAACCTGGAATGTGAGAGGAATTTCCTAAAAGGAGGTATAACTAGTAAATATACTAAGTGACATGAATATTGATGCTGTAGCAATCATAGAAACTAAAAAGAAATTAAGAGGAAATAATTCTGTAGGGGATTACATTACATTCTATAGTGGTGTTGAACAACATAAAAGAGAAAGCAAAGGAGTAGTACTATCCTGCATAAAAAATGGGAAAAGACATTTAAGATTGTATATACGTAAGTGAAAGGACACTTACAGTCAGGCTGAAACTGATAATGCCTAACGCCACCTTTATACACATATATGCACCTGAAGCAGGTATAAAAGGTGCATCTGAAAGCTTCTATGAAGAACTACAGAAGACTCTGAGTAATTACAGTGCTACTGATCAGGTTATTATGCTGGGTGATTTTAATGCCAAAATAGGAAATATCCCAGCTGAGAATGTTATAGGTCTGTTTGGAGAACCAAAATGTAATGAAAATGGAAAATTACTAAGGGATTTTGCCACTTAAAACAATTTAAAAATCACCCTCACTTTTTGAGAAAAACGATATACACTAGTATACTTGGACCAGCAGAGGTCTTAGATCAATAATTGACTACATCTTAGTAAATGATAAGCTAGTGGGCCAAGTAAAGGATACAACAGTTTATAATGGGCAAGATACAGGATCAGATAATTTCTTACTAATCTCCAGAATAGATCTTTTTACAAAATGGAAGAAAAAATTAAACAAGTAACAAACCACCAAGATCAAAGCATTTATAAGGTATACTTGCTTGAAGAGGACAGTATCAGACACCTGTACCAAAGGATATTAAATGAAGAACTAGCAAAATTCCAAACTAAAGACAATATAGAAGAAGAATGACAGGCATTGAAGAATGCTGTATGCAGAGTAGCAGGAGAAGCTCTTGGTAAAAAGGAAAGAATACAGGAAAGAAAAGGTCTAAAAATTTGGAATGAGGATATTATGAAAGCTGTCAAAGAAAAACAGGATGCATATATAAGATACTTAGGCAACCCCACTATTGAGAACAAACAATACTATAAGGAGAAAAGAAATAACGCTAAATGCATAGTAAGGAAAGCACATCAGGGACAATGGGATAGGTTTATTTCTAATATCGAACATGACATCCACAGAAGACAACAAATGGCATATAAGGTTTAAAAGCCTTAAACACAACAGAAAGAGAGAAGATACAAACAAATAGTATTGAAGAAGAACAGCTGATAAATCATTACAGCGAATCATACAGCACAAGAAACTGAGATTGAACAACTAGATGAGAGAGGATTACATGAATTAAAATCTGCACTAACATCACTTAAGAACAGAATGCAACAGGAAAAGACAACATTAATGGTGATTTATTTAAATATGGAGGAATGATGCTACACCAACGATGGCTACATCTCTTCAATGAATGTTGGAAGAAGAAGAATATTCCCGAAGACTGGAAAACACCTAGAGTGATATCAATTTTTAAAAAAGGAGACAAAAGCCTATGTAGTAATTACAGAGGAATAAGTTTACTGAACTCAGCATACAAAGTGTATGGTAAGATTTGAAATACAAGACTTAAAAACTTAGCAGAAGCAGTACTGCATGAGGAGCAAATGGGTGTTATGAAAGAACACTCCACAATAGATGCAGCTTTTATTCCACAGTAAATAATATAAAAACAGAGAGAGTATAATAAAGAAATACGCATTGCTTTTATTGACTTTAAAAAAGTTTTTGACACTGTCAATAGACAGAAACTTTGGGAAATAATGACAAATCATGGATATCGAAAGCATCTAGTAAATGCGATAAAACATTTACATCAAGACACAAATATCACTCTAGATCTCAATGGTGAAATAACTAATGATACCAACTAACAAAGGGGTACAACAAGGTTGCTCCATCTCTTCAACTCTGTTCAACATCTACATTAATATTACATATATGGAAATCAGAATTTCAGAAAGGCATCAACCTAGACAGGAACATTCTTTTAAGTAATTTACTATTTGCTGATGCAGTGATCCTAGCAGATAATGAAGATGACTTTCAGAAAGGACTCTACTTGATAAAACAAATAAGTGCAAAATTTAACATGGAAGTTTCAAAAGAAAAAACTAAGACAATGGCCTTCATGGGGAAAGAACCAATCAGAAAAAGAACCAATCAGAACCAAATTAGTGATAGATCAGAAGATTTTAGAGCAAGTAAACCACTTCAGTTACCTCAGATGTGAAATGATGTAAGGCTACAGCAGAATATCAAAATTAAGATTAGTAAATTTAGCCGGGTATGTGGAACAATTAACAGAAACCTAAAAACCAAAACCAGGAAAGACATTCATATTAAATTTTACAAAACTGTTGCAGTTCCCACACTGCTATATGGAAGTAAGACCTGGATGATTACCAAGAAGCAAGAAAGCCAGATTCAGGCATGAGAAATGAAATTCTTTAGAGGTGTTAAATGTTGCACAAGAGAAGACAGGCTAAGAAATCAAGATATTAGAGAAGAACTGCAGCAAATGTTTAGCCTCAATGATAAAATTCGAGATTACAGAAGAAAATGGAATGAACAACTACAAAGAATGGAGAGTGAGAGACTTCTCTTAAAGGCAAGAAATTATAAGTGCCATGGGAGAAGCGACAGAGGAAGACCCCAACAGAGGAAGACCACAACAGAGATGGCTACCGTAACAGGCAATTCCTGCCTAATACCTGAAGAGAAGATGTTGAAGATGAGATGATGGCATTCCCGTCATATCTCTGAATACTGACTGCTCCTCTTGTAAGACCCAGTATACCATACCAGGCCTTATAAGAACACTAAACACAAACAATAGTAATGCTTTTCAAAAACTTAGCTTCAGTTTCACACATTAGGATAAATGTGGGTTTTGCACACTGCCACACAGCATGAAGTTAGTGCCAACTAATGAGCTTGAAGTATTAAAGGTGATCAAAAGCCTCAAATGCAAAATGTCAGCTGGTGTAGATGGTGTTCCAGTGTCACTTATAAACTTTGTTGCCTCACAAATTGCAAAGCCCTTGGCTCACCCTGTTAATTTAACATTCACTGAGGGTGAAGATAAAAATATCGAAAGTGAAATCTCTGTTCAAGTATTGAAGTAGGCATAAAGTTGAAAATTACCTATCCATTTCACTCCTCTCAGCATTCTCTAAAGTAAATGTGCCTTGCATGAGCTCCTCTGGACCCATGGATGCCCATGTGAATGTTCCCCAGAGCATAATGGTGCTGCCGCCAGCTTGTCTCTGTCCTGCACTACAGGTGTCAAGGGGCTGCTGCCCTGGAAGAAGATGGATTCGTGCGCTCCCATCAGCATGACAAAGAACATATCAGGATTCATCAGACCATGCAATGCTCTACCACTGCACCAATGTCCTGTGCCGATGGTCACATTTCCATTTCAGTCATAACTGCTGATGTTGTGGTGTTAACATTGGCACGTGCATGAGTTGTTGGCCGCAGAGGTCTATCACTAGTAGTGTTCGGTGCACTGTGTTCAGACACACTTGTACTCTACCTAGTATTAAAGTCTGATGTTAGTTCCACCACAGTTTGCTTCCTGTCCTGTTTCACCAACCTGTCCAGCCTACGATGTCCAATATCTGTAACAAGAGGTGGCCGCCCAACCCCATGACATCCAGACGTGGTTTCACCACGTGTTGAAGAAATTCACCACAGCACTTCTCGAGCACCCAACAAGTCGTGCAGTTTCCGAAATGCTCGTGCTGAGCTTGCAGGCCATCACAATCTGCCCTCAGTCAAACTTAGATAGATCATGGGCCTTGCTCATTCTACACATGGATACCATGCTCAATGACACTACACGTATCATGCATGTATCTGATTAGCAGTCATTCCTTGCCAGGTGATACTGCTATCGCCTGGATGGGTTTATATCAATAGTAGGTCATTGGTCATAATGTTCTAGTTGATCAGTGTAGAATACAGGTGGTGGAGCTCACGTCAGTTCATAATAATCATACAATCAGATTTATATCTGATGCAAGCTAAGTCGAAATAGATGTACCCCATAGTAGTGTGTTAGCCCTCCCTTCTATTCCTGATGATACGTACACCTCAGACACTGCAGTCAAGATCATGTTTGCATATGACACTAGTGTAACAGAGAGTGATATGAAGGAACCTCTGTCCATTACAACTAATAAAGTCCTTAAGTCCTTGCATTCATGGTTCAATGCCAGTAAGCTGAGCCTAAATGTAAAGAAAACACACTATATACAATTTGGGGAGATGAGTCAAATCCAAGCTCTCCATCTGCCACTGGGTGGATATCAGTTAGAAATGGTACAATGCTCATAACTTTTAGGAATGTATGTTGACCAAGACAAGCTGGAAAGAGCATGTAACTAATCTCTCCCAAAAATGTTTTGCATGTTTTGCTCTGAGAATTATTTCTAAAGTTTGCTCCTCAGATAGAATATGGGTTATTTTGGTTGCTTTCAGTCCCTAGTTTTCTGGAATAAAACTAAAAGTTGATCAAACAAAATTTTTAAATTACAGAAATTACAGCTTGGCTAGGACTAACTGCAAATCCCTATTCAAAAAGTTATGTTTGTGTGCTGTACCAGCCATCTACAAATACAAATGTGTGTTGAGGGCAAAAAAGACATGTGAACCACTTTGGTGCCATTCTCTATAACATGCTGCCAACATATATACATCTACATCTACATCCATACTCCACAAGCCACCTGACGGTGTGTGGTGGAGGGTACCCTGAGTACCTCTATCGGTTCTCCCTTCTATTCCAGTCTCGTATTGATCATGGAAAGAAGGATTGTCAGTATGCTTCTGTGTGGGCTCTAATCTCTCTGATTTTATCCTCATGGTCTCTTCGCAAGATATACGTAGGAGGGAACAATATACGGCTTGACTCTTCGGTGAAGGTATTTTCTCGAAACTTTAACAAAAGCCCATACCGAGCTACTGAGCATCTCTCCTGCAGAGTCTTCCACTGGAGTTTATCTATCATCTCCGTAACGCTTTCGTGATTACTAAATGATCCTGTAATGAAGCGCACTGCTCTCCGTTGGATCTTCTCTATCTCTTCTATCAACCCTATCTGGTACGGATCCCCCACTGTTGAGCAGTATTCAAGCAGTGGGCGAACAAGCATACTGTAACCTACTTCCTTTGTTTTCGGATTGCATTTCCTTAGGATTCTTCCAATGAATCTCAGTCTGGCATCTGCTTTACCGACGATCAACTTTATATGATCATTCCATTTTAAATCACTCCTAATGCGTACTCCCAGATATTTTATAGAATTAACTGCTTCCAGTTGCTGACCTGCTATTTTGTAGCTAAATGATAAGGGATCTATCTTCCTATGTATTCACAGCACATTACACTTGTCTATATTGAGAGTCAATTGCCATTCCCTGCACCATGCGTCAATTCGCTGCAGATCCTCCTGCATTTCAGTACAATTTTCCATTGTTACAACCTCTCGATACACCACAGCATCATCTGCAAAAAGCCTCAGTGAACTTCCAGTGTCATCCACAAGGTCATTTATGTATATTGTGAATAGCAACGGTCCTATCACACTCCCCTGCGGCACACCTGAAATCACTCTCACTTCGGAAGACTTCTCTCCATTGAGAATGACATGCTGCGTTCTGTTATCTAGGAACTCTTCAATCCAATCACACAATTGGTCTGATAGTCCATATGCTCTTACTTTGTTCATTAAACGACTGTGGGGAACTGTATCGAACGCCTTGCAGAAGTCAAGAAACACGGCATCTACCTGTGAACCCGTGACTATGGCCCCCTGAGTCTCGTGGACGAATAGCGCAAGCTGGGTTTCACACAACCGTCTTTTCGAAACCCATGCTGATTCCTACAGAGTAGATTTCTAGTCTCCATAAAAGTAATTATACTCGAACATAATACATGTTCCAAAATTCTACAACTGATCGACGTTAGAGATATAGGTCTATAGTTCTGCACATCTGTTCAACGTCCCATCTTGAAAATGGGGATGACCTGTGCCCTTTTCCAATCCTTTGGAACACTACGCTCTTCTAGAGACCTACGGTACACTGCTGCAAGAAGGGGGGCAAGTTCCTTCGCGTACTCTGTATAAAATCGAACTGGTATTCCATCAGGTCCAGCGGCCTTTCATCTTTTGAGTGATTTTAATTGTTTCTCTACCCCTTTGTCGTCTATTTCGATATCTACCATTTTGTCATCTGTACGACAATCTAGAGAAGGAACTACAGTGCAGTCTTCCTCTGTGAAACAGCTTTGGAAAAAGACATTTAGTATTCTGTTTGAGACAAAAATGGCTTTTAGATCAGAGTTAAAATAATATCTTGTTGAACAGTGTTTTTACAATGTAAATGAATACGTTAGCTTATAGGATTACTAGGCCTTCATTCACTGTTGGGTTCTTTTGATTCTGCTAACTGATGGACATCAGTGCTGTGTTTGTCTTTGCAGAGAACATTTCTGCTGTTGGTTTTCTGTTTCCTCTGTTTCAGAAGCAGTGTGATACACCTCTGTTGAGAAGGATCTTGTGCTAGCCTAATAATGATGATTATAGTGATGGCAGGTTTTCGTGTGCTTGTGCTTTATACTTCTTAGCAGTGCTACACAATGCGCTCACATGTTTTATTTCTTGAGGGGTGTTTTAAATCAAAGATTCACGATCCACCTACATCATTGACTGACTTATTGTACATTTTGTACTTTTCTGCACTGTTAAGTAAATTTGTTCATGTGTACACACTTTTTCTGTAGTTCTTTTATTTTCCTTTTTCATTTATTTACTTACTGTGCATGTTGTACTCACAATGTAGACAATGTATTTTATGAATCACTTCCAATCATGACCGAGAGAGAGGTGGCTACTCCATTATTAATGTACAGGACTCGCATTTGAGAGGACCAGCCATCCTGACTTGAGGTTTTCCAAGGTTTCCCCTGTAACTAAGATGAATACTGGGAAGGTTCCTTTTATCAAGCCATCGCCAATTTCCTGCCCCATCCTCACCTTATTCTATCCTATTTTGACATGTCTAATACTATTGTACTAAATGGACTATGGACAAATAAATAAAAAAATAAAATTTACATACCTGGCAATTGTGTGTATGTATGAAGTTATATGGGCACCCAACCCTGTCTTCTTCGTGCTTCACATTTTTGGTAAGGCAGAGTATATGAACGACTGTAGTCAGCAGCACGAGTTAACCTCCTGAAGGCATAGCCACTGCATTTTGCAAATGTGAGTTCGCCTCTTAATGATGCTTCATTGCTGGAAACTCCTGCCCTCAATCTCCACTTGTCTCTGTCCTATGCCTACGTGCATCCATGTCCCCACACCATTAACTGTACTCAGATTATTTCTTTTCTCTTTTAGTTAGATTTGTTATCTATGGATCTTCACCTGCTCGTTTAGTGCAACATACAGTATGCTACCTTGAGAGACAGGAAGTGAGCCAGATTTGGTTCAAATCCTTGTGGCAGATTAACGACCATGGCTGATGCATAGACAGCCTGAGTATGATTTTCTGGCCACTTTCCGCACTCATCCATGTCGTTGCTGGGCTTGTTCCCACTTTCAAACTCAGAAAATATTATACACAAACAGTTAAAATATGATAGCACACAGAACGAAGTTTGCATGACTTACAATTATGTGGTGCTCTCCCTTGGCCAAAACCTGAATGAAGCCTCTACCAGATGGGGTACACACTGACGAAAAGAATAAGAAGATACATGTATGGATTCTTATTCATAGTGTTCTCTGAGAAGTCTCTTTCTCTTTGTCTGTAAAATGGAGAGCATGCAGTACTTGTGTTGGAGAAAGTAGCCATTCCCAGAAGAATGCAACAACTGCTATACAGAAAACAGTTCCTGTCTATTTGTGTATTGTTGCATATGCTGATTTACATGGATTCTGATCATGTGAGATTCTTTTGTTCACCACATCAGTATCTAATTCTGCATAATGTTAACATATTCAGTGGACAATAAACACTCCCTGGAAATGTCTGCACAATGTGTTCCCACTGAGTTAAAAGGCACATTGCAGAAGAGTTAGTAAAACTTTGTGAAATAGACTGTAGTGCTCTCTGTGACATATTGAGGTAGATACTGCGGAGACACTTCTGCTCACTCTTCAGTTTGCAAATACATTACATAGTAGGTCATCACCTCAGATCATCGCTTACATTCCCCCTAGGATTTTACATTGTCAGATTACTGAAAGTGACATAGTATGTAAGTTGCATTAAAATCATAGTGGATTTACTGCCCTTTCATCTTACAAAATTTTAAGTATTTTATAAGATGTTGCAGCAATACACCTTGGAGAATCTTACTGAGACTGATAGTGGCTGCAGAAGCCTATACATTTATAAAGTTTATTTATATAGCTTTCTTGTGCCCTCCTCTTTTTGTTGTTTGAGTATCGTGGGGAGTTTCCATTCTTATTATCATTAATTCAAGATAACATCAATTTTCAGTTGTCAGACTCTTAAATGCTTAATGCTAATAACTCTGCTACCATTACTGAGAACAGTGTTATAATGTTTAAGGCACTGATCCTACATTTAGATGAAATGAGCTTCAAGTCCCTATCTAATTATGTGAATTTAGGTTTCCTGTAGCTTCTCTAGATACTTTGAGGCTGGCAGTGCCAGCTCGAATGCCCATGTGTTCACGGGAACAGGTGGGCAGGGGTGGGCAAAAAGGCCACACAAGGGCAGTCAGGCAGCTGGGTCATAGTGTATGCAATCATACTGCCCTGTCTGGCCGAGTAGATGCAGGCAGTGATGGCAAAGTGGTTCCTGCATGCGCTGAACATATGCAATGGGGTCATCTGGTAGGTACCTTATATTACAACTGTCCTGTTGGTGAGCTGAGCTTGCAGTAAGTTTCCTGTGGCTTATGTCATGAACAAAGCTTCACATTCTCATCACTCTTCATTTCCTTAATTCCATTATCAGACAGCAAATAGCTCATAAAAGATATGATATATTGAAACAACCTTAGGGCAGGCACAATAAGTAAATTTCAGGGCATATTACATGCCACCAAAAAAGTAAATCTACATATATATTCTGCCAGCCATTGTACACTGCATTAAGGGATGGAATTTCGTACCATTATAATCATTCCCCTTCCTGTTGCACTCACAAATGTGCTTAGGGGAAAATGTTTGCCTGTGTACCTCTGTACAATCCTTAAACTACCTTATTTTGAGCACACTCCTGTATATGTAGGGCAACCACAGCTGAAATTTCCCATGATTTGAATAAACAAGGCCACTGCAACTGTTAGAATTCTCTATTGGAGAACACGACCGGTTTTGCATATTCAGGGGCTTCATATCAAAAGATTAAGGTTGTATTTAAGCTGGATTAAGTCATTCCAGGTATCTAAAACTCCTGGCTCATGAATGATCAATGCTTCTTCCCAGGGCTGTCTACAGTAGAGGTTGGAGATGGCTTTAGCCCCCAATACATTTTATCATAGACACATTCGTAAGCCAGAAGTTTTAAGTAGCTGGATATAAATGTTGGAAATGGCTTTATCCTGTTTAAACATAACCTTACTCTTTTGACCTGAAGATGCAAATTTAATTTGTGAAACCAGTCATGTTCTCCAATAATGACATCTAATAATCACAGTGGTCTTATTTATTGAAATCCCTTATTTTTTCCTTATACAGTATGAATGATGGATGCAGCTGAATCATTCTGAAGTCTGTCACAAATTCTGGTTCTTTAAACGTCCTCAATAACATTCAGTGAAAAAATTATCTTTTTTCCCTCCAAGGATTCCCATCCAAGCTCACAGAATAGTTCTCTAACACTCTCACGCTGACTGATCCAAACAGTAAAAAAATCTACATCTACATACATACTCTGTAAGCCACTATTTGATGCATGGCAGAGTGTACCTTGTACCACTGCTAGTCATTCCCTCTCCTTTTCCACTCACAAATGGAGTCAGAGGAAAATGTCTGTTTACAAGCTTGTGTATAAGCCCTAATCTGTGCAATCCTATCTTCACCATTATTACACAGGATGTATGTTGGTGACAGTAGGGTTATTCTGCAGCCCGTCACAAATACCAGCTCTCTAAGGTTTCTCAATAGTGTTTCACATAAAGAACACCTTCTTCCCTCAAAATATTTCCATTTGAGTTCTCAGAGCATTTTCTTAAAACTCGCATGTCAGTCGAATCTACTGGTAACAAATCAAGCAGCATGCCACTCAATTGATTTCATGGTTTTTTTTTCAATCTGGCCTGCTGGGAATCTCAAACACTTGAGAAGCACTCAAGAATGGGTTGTGCAAGTTTTCTGCACACAGTATCATTTACGAATGAGTTACATTTTCCTACTATTCTCCCAAAAAACTGAAGTCGACCATTCCCCTTCCCGACAATCAACCTTACAAGCTCATTCCATTTTGTACCAGTTTTCTAATGTTACGGCTGGAAATTTAACTGAAGTATCTGTGTCAAGCAACACACCTATTCACCTGCATTCACTTTCATTCTCACACGTTTATAGCAATCTGGCAGTCATAAAAACAAATAAAAATTCTGTTTAAGTTTTCATACAGACACTCAGAGACAACATTTTCCCATATACTACAGCACAGCAGCAGGTTGCTGCTCACCCTATCCTTCAGACTGTTTACATATACAGAGAATAAGAGCAGTTTTAGTACACTTCCATGGGACACTCATGACAATACCTTTGCCTTCAATAAACACTCACCATCCAGGATAATATACTGGGATCTATTACCTAAAAGTCTTTGAGCTATTCACATATCTGACAACCTACTCTGTATGCTCAGTCCTTTGAGCGCTGTGTGGCACTGTGTCAAATGCTTTTCCGAAATCTATGAATATGGAATATGCCTCTTGCCCATCATCCATCATTTGCAGGATATTGTACAAGAACAGGGCATGCCATGTTTCATGAAAGCAATGCTTTCTAAATCCAAGCTCACTTATGAATAGAAGCTTTCCTCTCTCAAGAAAATTTATTACATTCAAACTTATTATGTACTCAAGAATTCTGCAGCAAACTGATGTTAAAGACATTCGTATGTAACTTGGGGGGGGGGGGGGGGGGGGGGGGTTCATTCTTTTTAACCTTCTTATATACAAGAATTACCTGTGCTTTTTCCAGCCACTTAAGATTCCCCAATGGCTGAGAAATTAATGATAAATGAAGGCTAAGTAAGGGCCAATGCTGAAGAGTACTCTCTGTAAAAGCACTTTGGAACAGCATCTAGGCCTCACAACTTCTTTGTTTCTAACTCTTTCAGCTGTTTCTCAACATTAGGAATGCCTATTTCTATGCCCTCCATATGAGGGTTTGTGTGGTTGTTAAATAATGGTTTTTCTGTCTGATCCTCCTGCATAACTGATTTTCTAAACATGAAATTTAATGCCTGAGAATTGAATCAATGTCTTCCTTTAATCTGAACTAGTTGGGAATCCCTAACACTTAAGCATTACTGAGGAATGACTCATGTTCTGCATGTGATAATTTAGAGCACCAAAAAATATTTACAGGCAGTCGACAAGAGGAAAACTGAGGAGAAACATACCAAAAAAGAAATGTTGGATAAGAAATACAACTCAATTTTAAATCTTTCTTTCTTGGCAGTGTGAAGGGATGTTTCATACTAATGCTGGCTGGTATCAGTCCAAATTCAAGTGAAAGGAAACGATGGATATTTTGGTAATTAAAATATTCTGTGTCGAAACAAGAGAATTTTAACCACAGCTGATGGTTTGAATGAATTACGTAATAAATTTGTGAAACAATAAGAATGTTTGAAATACAAAAATGTAGGAATAGAAAAGCAAAGAAAATTATCAGAACCAACAAAATGTGAGATCTGTCTGGAACATTACCGTAAAGAAAAAAAACTGGGGGGTATAATCCAAACCATCCCTCCGGTATTGGAAAAGCGTGAAATTATCTAAAACAAGTGCCCATGAAATTCAACAGACTTTCCCTCACTTACTAAAAATCAAAGGCAAAAACTAACACACACTATAGTCTAAAATATTCAGTTTTCCTTCACAGAGGCCAGTGCCAAGAGCCTTGCCGCAATGTTAACACTGGTTCCCATCAGATCACTGAAGTTAAGTGCTATCGAGCCGGGTTAGCACTTGGATGGGTGACCATCCTGTCTGTTGAGCACTGTTGGCAAACAGGGTGCACTCAGCCCTTGTGACACAAACTGGGGGACTACTTGATTGAGAAGTAGCAGCTCCAGTCCCATAAACTGACATACGGCAATAAGAGCAGTGTGCTGCCCACATACCCCTCCATATCTGCATCTAGTGATGCCTGTGGGCTGAGGAGGACACAGCACACAGTCAATACTGTTGGGCCTTCATGGCCTCTTTGGGCGGATTTTAGTTTAGTTTTTTTCACAGAGCCCCCCCCCCCCCCCCCCCCCAGGTTTATGGACAACACACAACACATTAAAATTGTCCGATAACTTTGACCCTGTAAAAAGTCAGAATACTCAGAGACAAATCACTTAGCGCTTTCTGAGATTCTTTCATATATAACTGGAGGACACGTGTCTTCTAACTGATACAGTTATATTTCAACCAGGTAACATTACTCTCATCAAATTTCATTATAAGACGGAGCCTGCATTTATTGTAGAAGGGCTTAAGTGCCAAATATTAATTTTTACCTACAACTACAATTAAACCTCCTGCTAGGTTGCTGAGGGTGGGGTACTACTGTTTTTCAGGCTCTTAGAGTGGTGTCACATCAGGTATTGTTTTCCACATTCATAATTCATAAAATTATCACACAATATTTTATTCTTTTTTAATACATTAAATTGTCTGAAAGCACTATCTTATGTGATGTACTTCCTAAAACAAACTTAATTTGTCAGGAACCTAAATACAGATGTGTTCTGTTGTGTGAGCTATATGGAAAGAAGAATTTAACACAGATTTCATCATTTCTGACTGACATTCAGCGTGTTATTCATGGCTATTAGTCACGGAATACATGATCTGCACTGCAGTGGGTTTGGGTCATAGTTTCAGAATAAAAGTATACTATGTTGCTGCACCGTGTATTCCCACTTGATGGAATGATCATTAAGTCACTGCAACAGTCTTCCTGCTCTCTCCACACACCATATTGCATTACATATTCACGTCCTCTACCTTGGTTTTGCTGTTCATATTCTGCGAGTCCTTGATTCTTGCACGTCTCTTTTTTCCTCTACTCTTCGACGACATGCTTCACGGGTGGGAGAAAACCAACAATCATCAAGTTAATGACCACCCTACTTTTTCTGACACCTATTACATTTTTTGTGTTTTTCTCCTGTGTGCTCTTTTAGTTTTTGTAATTTTTTTTTCCTTTTGCTGTTACTTCTCCAAATACTCCAATAACTTGCAACTGACATTTCAGCCTTGTAGTTAGGAGTGCACCATTTCTATTAAGCTTCTGACAGGTTGATATAACACATTTACAAATCTCACTGATTATGTCCGTTGGATTCCAGCCTTCACTCATAGCTTTATCGACCATTAAAATGTTGCTTGTCTTTCAAAAAACTATAGTAGCTTATTTTCAGTTTTTCACAGTCATTTACCACAATTTTATCAATAACTGTGCTGTTAGAATCACTGGACAATATCTTATTAATATGTAGTTGTTTTGAAAAGACAGAAAGTACATAAAATGAGCAACATTTTCAATGGGACAGCTTACTCATTATGAAATACATCTACTTGTGAGTTTCACTACATATTACAAGTTATGAGTTTATACGTGTATCGCCTTGTGTATTACCTTTTAAAAATGCATTACCTTTATTTTCACATGCCATCCAATGCATTTCTTCAGCATTAGAAGAATCAGCGCCTATTAGATATGTGAATACTCGCACAGGCATATGTGGGAAGTTATAATGCTTGAATATTTCACGATATTTATCTGGTGGTCCATCCGTTATCAACATTATTGCCTGATTACACTGGCAGCCTAATGAACTTTTGTTGTACTGCAAAAGAAAAGCAATTTCTTTATTGATGATCTTCAACACATAATCTGTAATGAGAAAAAAAGGCTAACAGTTATGTGTGTCAACTGTACTAAAGTTTTTCTACTAACAAGCAAGTTATTTAAGTTCACAACAATAAAATGACACACACTGTCGAACCATTAATCTTTCCAGTGTCAGAAACAATGAGAAAACAGGTAAGATATAGTTTATGTAGCAGTATGACAAAATGAGTAATAAAGCTTTTAATGACATAATCACACGAGCATTTCATAATGCTGTAACCAGTTCCAAGCAGTGGTCATTTCCATACTATCAACAGATTAAAGCAGGAGAGAAAGAATGGTTATAGAATTTATAAAATCTGCAAAGTAACTATCTACCTAATGACAAAAAATAACGAAATTGTATCTACAAGCACATGCCGCAAGTGGGGGCATAATGTTCCAAAGGCAACAATAGATAGAGGTCAAGGGGTGTTATAAGCGGAGTGGAGGTCTCTCCTTGTCTATTTTTACATGTCGATATCCTCAAAAGGAACAGCTACTCTGGCCTATTTTATGGTTACATTCATTAGAGTAATGTAACATAACTTTTCACACAGGTAACAATAGATAAGGGTCAAGGGGCGCTACAGGTGAAGTGAAGGCCTCTTCTTGTCTAGGGTTTAGAGTGGGGTTATGTACTCTTAATGTTAATATCTTTAACAACCTTCCCCTAGAACGAGGGCAAGAAATAGATAATTAAACCTAACAAAACAAAATATAGGCCTAAATTAAAAATATGACTTTATCTTTGAAGCTTCCCTAAAGGTCTTCCCTCTTCCATAAATTAGGAAAAATTAGGAACTTTGACCACTTACAACATAAATAGGCCACTGATTGATCCCTTGTAATTGAAACTATCATTTTACACTGATGAGCCAAAATATTATGACCATATGCTTAATAACTTGTTTGTCTGTCTTTGGAATGAAACATGTCACCAATTCTGCGTATCAGGGGTCAGACAGTTTGCTGGTAGGTTTGTGGCATTAAATGTCTACGCACAGGTCATGTAATTTACGTAAATAACAGAACACTGATTTGCATACATGGCGATGGTGCCTGATAGCGACACAGATGGGTTCCATAGGATTTACATCAGGTGAATCTGGTCACCAAGACATCAACGTGAGGTCACCATAATGCTCCTCAAACCATTGTAACAAAGTTATGGCTCTGAGACAAAGACAATCATGCTGCTGAAAGATGACATCACCATTGGGAAGATGTCAAGCATGAAGGTATGTAGGTTGTCCACAACTGTCAGCATGTCTTAGATTACTTCCAGAGGTCCCATGCAAGTGCAACGAATGTTTCCCATTGTATAATAATACTCCCACCAGCCTAAATCCATGGTACACTGCATGTTTTGAGCCTCTGTTCACCTCGATGATGGCGTTCACAGAGACAACCATCAGTCTAATGCAGCAGAAATGTGATTCGCATGAAGAGGCAACACATTTCCATTGATCAATGGCTGAATCCCAATGGTCCCTTGCCCATTGTAATTGTAACTGACAATGTTGTTGCTCAACCTGTGAAAACATGGGGGTGGCTGCTGCAGAGCTCCATGTTTAATAACGTACAATGAATGCTATGCATGCACCAGCATTGCGCTCTTCCAGCGGAGATGCTACATATCACCATCTATTCTATTTTACAGAGAAGACAAGCCTCCGAACCCTATGCACTGTGAAGAGCTGTCGTAATCCAACCATTGGACCATGTTCACTGCTCTTGAGATATTTGTTCACAGGCTCTGCGTAACAACAATCTGCACTTTGCCACATTTAATTATCTCAATGGATTTCCCCATTACCTGCCCGCATCTTTGCTAGGGTGATCTCCCATACATGTCTGCTCTGCTTACATTTTTTTATTACTGTGTCACATTCCTGCAACACCACCAGGTGGCATCCAACTTCGCAGTGGGCAGTGGTCATAATGTTTTGGTTTATAAGTGTACAATCTGTCAGTATTTCTTACAGAATAGGGACTAATGCACATTGTACCTAGATCTCAGTTTTTAAATTATTTATCAAATGGCAGTGTCAGCCGCACAAAATTATGTATCTACATATACACTCTGCAAACCACTGTAAAGTATATGGCACAGTGTCCTCTCTCTCGTTCTTCCCATTTCATTTTTGTATAGAGTGTGTGAAGAAATATTTCTCAAATGCCTCTCTGCATGTAATTAATCTAGTCTTGGGAGCAATACAAAAGAAGCTGCAGTAGCCTATAGACGTAGATTCCTCACTTAATCTTGAAACTCTGTTAAGTCGGCTTTTGTAGGACAGTTTATGTCCATTTTCAAATGCCTCACTGTTCAGGTTTCTTTGTATATCCAATGACACTAGTTAAACAAACTTTTGAACATTCATGCAGCCGTTCTTTGTATATCTTTAGTGACCTCTCTTAGTCTAATTTTGTATGCATCTAAAAACCTTGATCAGCATTTTGTGATGGGTTGCATGTGACTTTCAGAAGACAAGAAAATATTTTCATCGGTGGGTTCATATTTTGGTTGTCATGTATGATAATAACATTCATTTTAACATTCTCTGGAACACTTCTTTCTTTGAGGGTTACAGTCTCTTAGAATGAAGCTTGCTGAATTCCAAAGGAGTTATTTTTTAACTAATGGTTGTGGCATCCAGCACACACCTCCCGATTATGATTAAGGAAATTAAACACATCATATTTAATTGATAAGTTAGATTCCATTGTATCTTTAACAGGTAGGGGAAATTCTACACCATCCCCTCACCCCCAGTTCTCTCCAGTTAAGATCAAGCAAACATAATTCAGTCCGACAGAAATTGTTCGATTCCTCCGTGATGAAGTACTCTAATGGATGTGAAATCAATAGAAATATTACAAGAGCATATTCGGGACTTAATTAAGGGAGGGGTCAATTGCCGTATTCAATTCAAGTAGCCGAAAATTGTTCTTTTACTTGACATAGCAATTTCTCAAATGAAATAAAAAAATGTTCATTTTCTCATTATATTCTTCCAGCTTACGAAGAAATAATAACCGGACTCTAATTTAACGGAATCTTAAGTTTCATAGAAGAGGCCGCGTAAGGAAACAAAGTAAGGGGAAAAATGACATTCGATATTCAACATAAAGGATATGATTATTCTAACATAAACGAAGGACGAGAATATGAGCATGTTTGATAATTATGGCATCGTACCTGAATTAAGAGAAAAAAAAATATTGCATCACAACAAAACTATGACGAACCCGGCGCGCTCAGTCGATTGTTTCCTTGTTTCCGATATTATCATACGAGCAACGATCATTACAATAACAATTTTGAGACGATTAAACGCTACTCTTGTTAAGCAACACGTTAACTTTAAATTTTATACACTTCTGGCTGCAATCGAACCAATAGTGGACACATTTTTTACATTTTTTGTTAGTAGCCTATCTCAAAAACATGGTTTTGGTAGAATTCAAGTGTCTTGAGGTGGTGGAATCGCCGTCCACGCATTCTTTGTTTGATATAAGGAAAAAAGTGCAATTTAGACTATTAATATTTATTACTGTTAATGCTAATAATTACTGGAGTTAATGAAAAAGCGTCATCACAAACTAAAACCGCCTTTTATAGCGTGCCGAGTGTTCTCGAGTGTACCAGGTGTGGCTAGAAAAAAACCGGACTAGTACTGGTGAAACAATAAAACGAATGCAATAAGGCTGAAAGTCGCGTGGCCTGTCACGTGACTCTCGCTCCGCCTACTGCTCGAGTTTCATCTGCCTCCTGCACTCAGTCTGCCCGTGGCGTCTGTTTTAAGTAGTTGACGTTTTGTCTGTGCGTCGGAAAATGTTGAGTGTACAGAAAGAACAGCGTGTTAACATCAAATTTTGTTTCAAACTAGGAAAATCTGCAAGTGAAACGTTTGTAATGTTACAACAAGTGTACGGCGATGATTGTTTATCGCGAACACAAGTGTTTGAGTGGTTTAAACGATTTAAAGATGGCCGCGAAGACACCAGTGATGACACTCGCACTGGCAGACCATTGTCAGCAAAAACTGATGCAAACATTGAAAAAATCGGTAAACTTGTTCGACAAGATCGCCGTTTAACAATCAGAGCAGTGTCTGAGTTAACAGGAGTTGACAAGGAAAGTGTTAGGCAGATTCTTCATGAAAGTTTCAACATGAACAAAGTATGTTCAAAAATGGTTCCAAAGTGTCTCACAATTGAACAGAAGGAACGCCGAAGAATGATTTGTTCTGACATCCTGGAAAACATTGAAAGTGATCCCACCTTCTTACAAAATCGATGCATTGGAAAACTCCTGGTTCTCCACGACAAAAAAAAGCACGAATGTCAAAATCGAAATTCAAGGCAACGATGATTGTTTTTTTTGACATCAAAGGGATTGTGCACATTGATTGGGTACCAGAGGGACAAACAGTGAATCAG
Organism: Schistocerca americana; assembly: GCF_021461395.2. NCBI lineage: Eukaryota > Metazoa > Arthropoda > Insecta > Orthoptera > Acrididae > Schistocerca > Schistocerca americana. The sequence goes on from NC_060122.1 coordinate 331,049,782, forward strand.
CATTACTACATTAGCGTCCTGGCTACCCTACGTGAGCGAGTACGGAGAAAACGGAACGATTTGTGGAGAAAAAAGTCATTGATTCTTCACCAAGACAATGCCCCAGCTCACAGTGCGTTGTCAGTGAAGACGTTTTTGGCAAAACACAACATTCCCATCTTAGATCATCCACCCCCTGTAACTTTTTCTTTTCCCTAAAGTCAAGTCAGCTTTGAAAGGAACTAGATTTGAGACTATTGAAGCAGTAAAAGAAAAAGCGACGGAAGTAATGTATGGACTTACCGAAAATGATCTGCAGCATTGCTATGAACAGTGGAAAATTCGTATGGAGCGGTGTAGAGACCGAGGAGGAGAGTACATTGAAGGAGATAACATGAAATTGTAAATAATTGTAAATAAATGTTTTTTCCAGCATCAGTCCGGTTTTTTTCTAGCCGCACCTCGTAATGCACGCAATGTGATATGTAATTTCAGTTCTGGCGGCAGTGTTCATGCATTACAGTATCTTTATTCCTTATCGGTAATTAACTCTATTTAAAAGAAACGTGAAGAGTTCTGGTGGCATTCTAAGGTATTTAAAAGAACTTCTTGGGTCTTCCAATATAAATTATTTCAGCAAGGATGCTGATCAATCGAGCTGACGTTTTTTCTTCATCCAGTCACGAATTGAACCACCTTTCTTATTTTTTCCTTATGCAGCAACAAGCTTTAACTCCATCACAACTCGTGCGACGTGCAGCTGCAAAAACTTTCATTTCAGACACGACTCAGGAACCCACAAAACTACGAAACTGAAGTGTATACTCGTTTTGCCGTGTCTACAGTCGAATATGAAACAATTTGCGTGCAACTCATTCCACACGAGTGGCGCAACCCAATGTGGTCGTGTAAACTAGGAGTGGTGATTTTAGTTGATCTTTGAAGACCGGAACAGTTGATTGCTACCTAAACGGTGCCTAGATGGTCAATAATATTGCATAATAATAGACGTTCTCCTTGGAAATTGGTTCAGATGGCTCTGAGCACAATGGGACTTAACTTCTGAGGTCATCAGTCCCCTAGAACTTAGAACTAGTTAAACCTAACTAACCTAAGGCCATCACACACATCCATGCCCGAGTCAGGCTTCGAACCTGCCACCGTAGCGGTCGCGTGGTTCCAGACTGTAGCGCCTGGTACCGCTCGGCCACTTCGGCCGGCGTTCTCCTTAAACTGCTCAATAATATAGTGCCGGAATATTTTAGTTCGTAATATAAAGATTCTGCTCTTGTGATAATTACTCTATTTTGCTGTAAGCAGAAAAGAAAGATGAACGAAAAATTGAGTAAACGAGCGTCAAAGATCATTCATGAGAGCGTACCAGTTTCATAACTTTTTATGCGTTGTTGGTCCAAAATTTGATAGGCCTACATTAAAAATGGAGCAGCGCCATGTCCCCACACATGGGTACTTGTTTCACTTCTCCCCCCCCCCCCCCCCTCCCCGCACCAAGAAAGCCGGGGAGCACGGTATTGTTATTCGTTACAAAACTTCTGACGCACTTCTAGAAGTGATTTCCCCCGACTCCGCCAAACCTTTCGTTTAGCCAAATGTAGTACTACGTGGCTGAACGCAACGAGACAGTAGTACGACTTTATCAATTGCTGTATAACCGTTTGTTTGTTGTTTTAAGTATGTAAGTAATGTTCGTGTAAGAAATATTGAGTGGGTAGCCATCAGTTCTTGTGGCATGATCGATTTGAAAACTGACTAACTCATTAACCGGTACATCAAAAATGGCAATTTTAGAGACTTGCCCCCCCCCCCCCCCCCCAGGCTGGTAAAATTTCTTCCGACGCTTACACCTGATCACCAAGAGCCAAAATACTGGTACTATAATGAGAGACGTAATTCCACCAAGTCAGTGTTTACCTGTTGCGCTACAATACCTTGCTACTGAGAATTCTTTCGAAGATTTGAATTTATAAGTACAGTTTGAGCTTAAAGTATTTGGGACAGAGTTAAACAAGTAATGCAACAATAATCTAAGCACTAAACGATTGTATTCTGGTAGGTAATGTATACACACACATCAATATCCATATATTCATTTATTCATAATTTTGTTCTACCGCTAATTAATTTTTTAAAAAAGCATCGTCCTTTCACGGTCTTTACCCTATTTTGTGAGTAGCAAATCATACGATTTATTCTTGACATTTCTGTTTTGTGCGCTAACATTCCAAAGCACCGACAGATAGCCTACCGTACATATGTATTTCGATGCACTCCGTCATGACGCTCTTTTGTCTTGTTTCGAACTCATTTTCAACACAACGAATAGTAAACACAATGATAGCCACATGTTTAACATTGTCGAGTGGAAGAGACTGGCAAGGATATTGTCACTACCGCCCACAAACGGCACAATATTTCCAGGCAGCCCAATATATTTCAAAAGTTTTTTAAGTTGTCAGTGTTATTGTGCAACCTCTCAATCTCACAATATTATCTATGGGGCGCTTTAGATCCAGGCCTGTACGAATAATCTGAATTTCGTTTACTGTTACAGATCTTGCGTTTCCCCGGTCGAATCCATCGGGAACGGATGTTTTTCACAGCTAAATGTTCATGCAAAACTGAATGTAGGCTACTGTAGTCTTCGATATGACCCTGTATCTCGTGCAAGTCACATGCCGATGCTCCTCAATCTTGTTGCGTACAGCACCTGCTCTTTTTGGAGCATTGTGGCTGAGGTAGCCCCTCTTTTAACTATAATCCACTGTAGATTCTTCGACCAAAAAACGGTGCCCAGTAGTTGCACGGAAGCACAAGACACACGGTCGATCACTCACTATTAACAAGGAATCATCCAGCCTCAGTCATCTGTCCCCTTTTTAACCTTGTCTTTCTCGGTATTTTATCCATGATTTTATCTAGTTATTCTGTTGTGCCTCGTCGGGATTTTTCGACGGGGTTTCCTGAAGCTCGTGTTATCGGGGTTTCCTTTCAATTCTTGTGAAGGAACGGAACTTGGTTTTCCGTTTTATTGTTATTTTATAATAGATTTTCACCGTGCTCTTGGGCATATCGTTAATGTTAAGGTGCTGGTGACCTTACTGTTTAGCGCCCTAAGCCTTACCTTGCATACAGTATTAATAGTAACCTCAGACTTTTTGCAGATGATGCAACTACCTAGAATGAAAGGAGCTGCATAAATAATCAGCTCTCGATAAGACTTCAAAGTGGTGCAACTTGCTTTAAATGTTCAAAAACGTAAAAATGTGCGCATCACAAAACGCAAAAAGTAACAGGCTATGACTACAGTACCAACAAGTCACAGTTTGAATCGGTCAACTTATACGAATACCGGTTGTGACATTTTGTAGGAATATACAGTTCGTTCAAAAAGTTCTGAGACTTATTTTACTCCTGGCGTATAACCCACGCCAGTACCTTCAAGCAACAATGTGCGTTCGATCAGTCAGTTGTGAGTAGGCATTGTTCAGCAGCATACGTACCACCGCAGTGTGCAATTGAGCAACATCTCTAAAACAAGTGTTTCAAGACATTCTACAGAATGTTTCGAAGAATAAAAAAGTGTGTGCAAAGCTGAGTGGGCGCATGCCGCAACCTGATTGAAATGCAAAACGCGAACAGTTTTATCCTGAACAAATCGTCACGAGTGGAAATACTTGGTATTATCAATACAAACCTACCAAAAAACGACAAAGTACAGAAATGCAGAGGAATATCAACGCTATTACGGCATAACTGACACTGAAAACAACGTGACACGCATGTTGAACAACATCGCAAAGAAGGACTTTTCTGAGAGTTTTACGTGGATGTATGAACGTTCTGTGCGTTGTATTCCAGTATGGAGAATTATGTATGATATCTGAATCATTAAAGCCACCATCTTAACGTTTCTCAATTTTTTTAATCTAGTCTCTACATTTTTGGGGCTGACGGGGTATGAAACGATCTCAAAGAGCAGTCGAAGTGGAAGAGGGGGCAGACTGCGGTTCATTAGTTCAATACTAGGGAAATGCAATCAATCTAGAGAGGAGACTGCATACAAAACACTCCTCCCCACCCATCCTAGGGTATTGCTCAATGTGTGGGAGCATATTTAACGCATACAGAGGAGAGCAGGACGAATGCTCACCGGTTTGTTTTAACTGTGGGAGAGTGTCACAGACATGCTGTGGAAACTGAACTGTCAGAAACTTTGAGACAGAGTCTGTCCATCCCGAGAAATCCTGCTTACAAAGTTCCAAGAACTGGCTTTAAATGAGGAGTATATTACTACCCTTTACACATCGCTCCCGCAGGTATCTTGATGATGAGATTACATTAATTACGGCATGCACAGGGGCATTTAAACATCGCACAGAGGCATTTAAACAGTCATTCATCGCTTGCTACTTACGTGAATGGAACGGGAAGAAGCCCTAATAATTGGTTCAATGGCAAGTAACCTCTAGTTTGCAGATTGTGGGTGTGTATGTAGATGTAGATGCTGTTGTGTACGCCACGTCAGCGGGCAACTTTCCTTGCTGAAAGTCCTTCTATCCGTGAAGTGACGATTCTCTCAGCTTGAGCTAGAAACGACCCTTTCAGAACATAGATTGACAGGGTGAACAGTGCATACAAACTCCATAGCCCCGCTTAAGATTGAATACATTGTGCGCTCAATCGAACTGAACTGAGGATGCAGATTTAGTTTTATCTCCATTAGCCATTTTCCTAGGCCAAAAGATAATCGAGAACGATGTTTCGATCAAAAACCACAAACAATTCAATCCATGAGGGCGTTGCAAAATTGTTTTTGAGTTCCAGAAAGGCGTATTGGTTTTCGTCGGACCATCTATGTTAGTTACGAGTTGATACCTTCATTAGTGAAAGTTAGTCCGTCAGTAAAGAGTATTAACGGTATTACTCGCCGATATGCAATTAACCAACGACAAGATTCCAATCTAAGTGAGGTAAAAATTGACACACATGCTAGGAATGACATGAGGTTTTATTAGAACCAAAAAAACAAAGTTCACAAAATGTCCGACAGATGCACGTCGTTTGGTGATGATCGTGTGCTCAGCCGCGACTTTGGTCATGCTTGGCCTCCCAGGTCCTCAGACCTCAGTCCGTGCGATTATTGGCTTTGGGGTTACCTGAAGTCGCAAGTGTATCGTGATCGATCGACATCTCTAGGGATGCTGAAAGACAACATCCGAAGCCAATGCCTCACCATAACTCCGGACATGCTTTACAGTGCTGTTCACAACATTATTCCTCGACTACAGCTATTGTTGAGGAATGATGGTGGACATATTGAGCACTTCCTGTAAAGAACACCATCTTTGCTTTGTCTTACTTTGTTATGCTAATTATTGCTATTCTCATCAGATGAAGCGCCGTCTGTCGGACATTTTTTGAACTTTTGTGTTTTTTTGGTTCTAATAAAACCCCATGTCATTCCAAGCATGTGTGTCAATTTGTACCTCTCTATCTACATTATTCCGTGATTTATTCAGTTTTCAAATTTATACGACTTTTTGATCACCCGGTACATCTATATCTATATGGTTACTCTGCAATTCACACTTAAGTACCTGGCAGAGGGTTCATCGAACCATTTTCATACTACTTCTCTACCATTCCACTCTCGAATGGCACCTGGGAAAAAGGAACACCTAAATCTTTCCGTTCGAGCTCAGATTTCTCTTATTTTATTATGATGATCATTTCTCCCTACATAGGTGGGTGTCAACAAAATATTTTCGCATTGGGAAGAGAAAGTTGGTGATTGAAATTTCGTAAATAGTTCTCGCAGCAAAGAAAACCGCCTTTGTTTCAGTGACTGCCACCCCAACTCGCGTATCATATCAGTGACACTCTCGCCCCTATTGCGCGATAGCACGAAACGAGCTGCCCTTCTTTGCACTTTTTCGATGTCCTCCGTCAATCCTACCTGGTAAAGGATCCCACACCGCGCAGCATTTCCAGCACAGGACGGACAAGTGTCCATTAATATAGGCTGTCTCTTCAGTGGGTTTATACCATCTTCTAAGTGTTCTGCCAACAAAGCGCAGTCTTTGTTTCGCTTTCCCCACAATATTATCTATGTGGTCTTTCTAATTTCAGTTGCTCGTAATTGTAATTCCTAGGTATTTAGTCGAACTGACAGCCCTTAGATTTGTGCGATTCCAATCATATACCTTCATCCCCTTCTGGGACATGTTGAAGCCATCGTAAATGATAAGGACAGAGGCCGTGCAGTCATCAAGTCCGCTTTATTCTTGTAGATACTCTGGGTATGCTTGTTGAAAGACTACGTCCTAACAACTGAACAATGTCTTCTACTTCATCCGCAATCTGTTCATTTGCACGTTCAGATAAAATGTGACTGCTGGGCATTGCACCAGTATCAAGCCGTTCGGTGAAAACACGAGTAAACACTGCCGAATCTGGTTTGGAAATCATTACCATGGTCTCTTCAAGTAGCAGCACCATTTCCGCTACAAGATCCGTTAGCAAATACCATATCAGCATATTCAACATGTGTAGATACGTGCGGCATGCCTAAACGATACACTAGAATTAGGCAACAAATCACATTGCCAGTTGAAAAGTCAATTATGTAAACTCAAACGCAACTTCACAACTTGAAATTCAAATATAAAATCGCAGTCGATAAATAAACCCATAGAGATTGAAGTACAAACACGTGAAGTGAAATCTTATCTCTCTAACCAGGTACGTCTAGAGCGAGGTGACAAAAGACATGGGATAGTGATATGCACACAGACTTGTGGCAGTAGTATCGCGTTCAAAAGGTGTAAAAGGGCAGTGCACTGGCGGAGCCGTCATTTGTAATCAGGTGATTCATGCGAAAAGGTTTCCGACTTTGAACGCAGAGTGGTAGTTGAACCTAGAAATGGTTCAAATGGTCTGAACACTATGGGACTTAACTTCTGAGGTCATCAGTCCCCTAGAACTTAGAACTACTTAAACCTAACCAACCTCAGGACATCACATACATCCATGCCCGAGGCAGGATTCGAACCGGCGACCGTAGCGGTCGCGCGGTTCCAGACTATAGCGCCTAGAACCGCTCGGCCACTCCAGCTGGCTAGTTGAACCTAGACACGTGGGACATTCCATTGCGAAACCGTTAGTTAATTAAATATTCTGAGATCCACAGTGTCAAGAGTATGCCAAGAACACTAATGTTTTTTGCATTATGTCTCAATACGGACAATGGGCATTACGTCTCACCACGGACAACGCAGTGGCTGACGGCCTTCACTCAACGACTGAGAGCAGCAGCATTTGCGTAGAGCTGTCAGTGCTAAAAAATAAACAACACTGCATGAAATAGCTGCAGAAATCAAGGTGGGACGTACGACGAACGTACGCGTTAGGAGAGTGCAGCGAAATTCGGCGTAATGGGCTATGGCAGCAGACGACCGACGCCAAGTTCCTTTGCTAACAGCACGACATCGCCTGCAGCGCCTCTCCTGCGCTCATGTCGATATTCGTTGGACGCCACACGACTGTAAAACCGCGGCCTTGTCAGATGAGTCCTGATTTCAGTTTGTAAGAGCTGAAGGTAGGGTAAGAGTGTGGCCCAGTCCCCACGAAGCCATGGACCCAAGCTGTCAACAAGGAACTGTGCAAGTTGGTGGTGGCTCCACAGTGGTGCGGGACTGGGTCCTCTGGTCCAACTTAACCGAGCATTGACTGGAAATGGTTATGTTCGGCTAGGTGGAGACCATTTGCAGCCATTCATGGGCTTCATGAGCCCAAACTACGACAGAATTCCGTGGATGACAATGCGCCATGTCACCGGGGCATAGTTATTCGCGACTGGTTTAAAGAATATTCTGGAGACTTCTGGCGAATGATTTGGCCATCCAGATCGCCTGAGATGAATCCCATCGATCATTTATGGGACATAATCGAGAGGTCAGGTTGTGCACAAAAGCCAGCGTCGGCAATACTTTCACAATTAAGGACAGCTATAGAGGCAGCAAGGCCCAGTGTTTGTACAGGGGACTTCCAACGACTTGTTGAGTCAATGCCACGTCGTGCTGCTGCACTACGCCGGGCAAAAGGAGGTCCGACACGATATTAGGAGGTACCCCATGTCTTTTCTCACCTCAGTGTAAGTCATCAATAAAAGCTCTACACATGTTATATGCAATGTTTTATTAGAATTAATCTCTGGTACCAGCTACTTAATTCATTCTGGAAACTCCTTGCCGGCTGCTGTGGCGAAGCGGTTCTAGGCGCTTCAGTCCGGAACCGCGAGACCTCTACGGTCGCAGGTTCGAATCCTGCCTCGGGTATGGATGTGTGTGATGTCCTTAGGTTACTTAGGTTTAAGTAGTTCTAAGTTCTAGGGCACTGATGACCACAGATGTTAAGTCCCATAGTGCTCAGAGCCATTTGAACCATTTTTTTTGGAAACTCCTTAAATATTTGCTATTTTTCCAGAAACAGCCCATATAGCGACTTTCTTGACAAACTATGGAAGGAATTCCTCACTGTGGATGGACATAAGCCAACAAGAACAGAAGTATGAGGTAAGGTGTCATGTAAAGTCACGAACAGTCACGCCAAGAATCGACAAGCCGTATGCACAGTGTGAACGACAGTACACGATATGTTTAATAGACTCTGCAAAACACTGTTGAGAATCTCTGTAGGTAGATTGTTCCATTCCCCCTTCGAAGCGGTTTCAGCTCCAGATTATTAATTTCAAAAATGAGTACAAACGTAATCAGTTTTTTTACTTGTAACTCATCAAAAATATTTGCTGAAATGAAAGAGAAAACATAAATGAGCAAAGAGGAAACAGTAAGCGTAAAAAAAATAGTGAATATTGTCAAATTTATGGTAAAACCAAAGTTAGTCACATGCGCATCAACGGCGCCATTTGCTGATCCGACCAGTGCGTGTGGCTACTATTTTGTCGTTTGTATGGGCTGGTTGTGGCGGTAGCAGTTTGGGGAAGGGAGGGGGTGGGGGTGGGGAGTGGACAATCATTATCATCACCCTCAGTCATGGCCTACGAAGGGATAACCAGTTTCACTTTACTGAGTGATACTGTAACTGTTCGTCCATCCATGTCAGTGTCATACGTCTTGTCCCTCCGCACTTATACTGCATCCGGGACGTCATATGATGCCTCTACGGGTCTAACTGTAACGGTATATGAGAGGTGGCCATGAAGTTTTAACTGTCATCCCAAAAAAGAAAATTACCGAGCGAGGTGGTGCAGTGGCTAGAACATTGGACTCGCATTCGGGAAGACGACTGTTCAGACCCGCGTCCGGCCGTCCTAGTTTATGTTTTCCGTGATTTCCCTAAGTCACTTAAAGCAAATGTCGCGGCGGTTCTTTTGAAAGAGCACGGCCGCCTTCTTTCTCCATCCTTTCTTGACCCGGGCATGCGCCTTGTCTCTAATGTCCTCGATGACGTAGGGACGTTAAACACTAAATTCCTCCTCCGCCTCGAAAAAAATTAAGTTCGCTAAGGATGAGGATATTGCGCTAAGGAATACCAAAGTAAGCAGTTCAGTTGAAGAGGAGTGGACATCTCTAAAAAAAGCAGTCACAGATGTGGGACATACAAACAATACAAACATAGGTACAAGGAAGGTAACTGCTAAGAAACCTAGGGTAACAGAAGAAATAGTTTAGTTCATAGACGAAAGAAGGAAATTAAAAAAAAATGTTCAGGGAAAGATTGGAATATAGCAATGTAAATCCCTTAGGAACGAAATAAATAGGAAGTGCCAGGCAGTCAAGGCGAAATGCTTGCAGGAAGGACGTGAAAAAATCAAAAAAGAAATGATCGTCGAGAGGACTGACTCAGAGGGGTCCAGAAAAATGTAGAGACTCTTTGATAGTTAATATCTTTGGAACAAAATGATACATTATTGCAATTTTGCTCAGTAGCTTAGTCCACTGTTTTCTCAACAGATTTTGGCGCGCGTTCTCCAGCAGATGACAGTTAAACAATGAATGAAGTAATACTGTCGTTTGAACAACGCAAGGCCGTGTTGATAGTGGTACTGGAAATACGAAAAAATGATGGAGGTACAATGGCAATGGCGTAATGGATGCGGAACTCAGCCACCAACACATACAACAATTTACCGTATTTAGGATAAACTTGAAGCCGGCAGTACTGTTCGGAATGTGCATATGGAAAGGTATGGTTGACCAAAAACATCAACAAGCCCAGCTTCCAGCGTTGCAGTGTTGCAACATTTTACTAGGTCACCTCCAAAATCTATGAAGGAGGGTGTACGGGAAAGTGGAGTAAGCCAATCAAGCGTACGACAAATTCTGAAGGCTGCAAAGTGGAAAGTGTACATTCCAAGATCACTGTACGCTATGAACGAGGGCGCTGTGGTTTGAAGGATGGTGTCCTGCAAGTGGTTTGAAGGCCTGCTTCGCGAGAATGAACGGATTGGAGGGATGGTTATCTGATCTGACGAGGCGCAGTTAAAAGTTAACGGTATTATAAACCGCCACAACTGCGTGCAAGGGTCCTGAAAATCTTCACGTTCACGTGGACAAACGTGTTAATCTACTCGGTGTTAATGTGTGGTGTGGTCTGTCATCGTAGGGTGTGATTGGCTCATTCTTCTTTGAAGGTACCGTAGCTGGTGAGATGTATCTTCACATGCCATCCGAGAGGCGTTTGGAAATGATAGATTTTACCTACAACAGGATGACGCACCTCCTCTCTACCACAGAGATGTTACAGCGTACTTAGGTGAAAATCTACCTGGACGACTGATAGGTCGAAGAGGAGCTGCTGAGTATCCACCACAGTCTTCAGACCTTACACCTCTTGACTTCTTCCAATGGGAGACCTTGAAAAACGAAGTTTATCAACAGAAGCCAGCTATACTGACTGAGCTACAGAAACTATCGAACTGTCCTGTGCAGTTATCACACCGGCAACACTGACAGTCATAGTTCAGCGGTATCGACGTTGTATGGCTGCTAATGGGGATTATTTTGAACACATAAAATAACCCTGTTGTAACGGTATGTCATTTTGTCCCGTTAATATTGTCTATTAAATAGTGTCTACATTCTTATCAATCCCTCTGTAGAAAAGTCAGAACAACCTTCGGTGAAATTAAAAGTGAGGTTGGTAATAGTAAAAGTGCAATGGAAATTCCACCGTTAAATGCAGAGAGAGCGGATAGATCGGAAAAATTCATAGAATATCTTTATGAGAGGATTGACATGTCTGATGACGCGATGGAAGAAGAAACTGGAGTCGACATGGATGATGTAGGAGATCTACTATTAGAGTCAGTATTTAAGAGAGCTTTGGAAGAGTTGAGATCAAATAAGGCAGAAGGGATAGATAACACTCCACCAGAATTTCTAAAATCATTGGGAGACGTTACAACCAAACCACTACTCAAGTTAGTGTGTAGAATCTATGAGAATGGCGACGTACCATCAGAGTTTCGGAGAAATGTCATACGCACAATTCCGAATATAGCAAGGGCAAGTAAGTACGAGAACCGTCGCGCAATCAGTTTAAGAGCTCGGGCTTCTCACCTGCTGACAAGGATAACACCCAGAAAAATGAAAAACAAAATTTAGGATCCCTTAGATGATCAGTTTGGCTTTAGGAAAGGTAATGCAGCAGAGAGGCAGTTCTAACATTGCACTTGAGAGCAAGACTAAAGAAAAATATCTGGAAAAAGCGTTCGATAGTGTAAAATGGTGCAACATGTTCGAAATTCTGAGCAAAATAAGAGGAATCCATAGAGAAAGACGAATAATATACAGTATGTGAAAGAAACAGGAGAGAACAATAAGACTTGAAGACCAAGAACGAAGGACTCGGATAAAAAAGGGTGCAAGACAGGGATACACTCTCCCGCCCGTACTTTTCAATCTATACATCTAAAAAGAAATGATGGAAATAAAGAAAGGTTCAAGAGAGGGATTAAAACTTAGGATGAAAGGATTTCAATGATAAGATTGGCAGATGACATTATAGTTCTCAGTGAAAGTGAAGAATAATTACAGGATCTGTCGAATGGAATGAACATTCCAACGAATACAGACTGTGGAGCGAGATTAAACCGGAGAAAGACAAAAGGAATGAGAAGTAGCAGAAATGAGAATAGCCAGGAACTTAACTTAGAAATTGGCTATCACGATACAAACGAAGTTCAGGAATAGAGCTACCATGAGAGCGAAATTAACCATGACGGACGAAGCAAGGACGACATGAAAAGCTTACTAGCACAAGCAAAGAGAAAATTCAAGAGAAGTCTGTTGGTATCAAACGTAAAGTTTACTTCAAGGAAGCAATTTCTGAGAATGTTCGTTTGGAGCATAGCATTGTATGGCAGTGAATCATGAACAGTTGGAAAACCGGAACAGAAGAAAATCGAATCGCTTGAGACTTGGTGCTGCAGAAGAGCGCTGAAAATTAGATGTACTGATAAGATAAGATATCAGGAGGTTCTTCGCAGAATCATCGAAGAAAGGAGCATTTGAAAACACCATCAAGAAGAAGGGACGGGAGGATAAGGAAGTGTGTTAAGACATCAGGGAATATCTCCAGTGTACGAAAGGGAGCTGTAGACGGTAAAAACTGTAGGAGAAGACAGAGATTGCAATACATCCAGTAAATAATTGAGAACGCAGGGTGTGAGCGCTACTCTGACCCGAAGAGATCGGCATAGGAGAGAAATTCGTGGCGGGCCGCACAGGCCAGTCAGAAGACTGATGACTTAGAAACAAAACGGTGCCTCCCATTGATAAAGGGGAGTCTCGTGCGGCAGTTCGATTTCTACATATAAAGTATAATAACGGTACAGCGATTCATGCTGAGATGGTGGACACAGTTAGGTAGCACAGACGTTTCCAGAGTTGTCCAGTAAGCCTGAATGGCAAAATACGAAGTAACAGAGCATCTCTCTGGAATCTCAAGAGAAGTCCTGGTGCTAGAAGAATGGCGCAACACAATCAAGACGATAGTGGAAAAAGTGAGAATAAATGATGGATCAGTTTTGAACATCTTGCACGACATTTACAACACGACAAACGTACCATGCTCCTCTGCTGGATTCTGCGACTGTTCACAGCTATTCAAAAGGCCCACCGAACCGAAGCAGCAGCTGTGTCTGTTGAAGCTCCATGGACGGGTACTACAATTTAAGACAAATAAAACGATGCACCACGAAGGAATTATCCGAATGAGATGGTAATTAGTTTATGTGATGCATATGTTGTCAAACAAATTATTACATTTTCAGAAAAAATGAATGATTTATTCAAGAGACAGGGCTTCAGGTACTGAGCAAGTCAATGAGGCTTTGATCCATCTCTGGCCCTTATGCAAACAGTTTGTGGCTTGGCATTGATTGACAGAATTATTTGATGTCCTCCTGAGGTATATCGTGTCAAATTTTGTCCAATTGGCGCATTAGATCGTCAACATCCCGAGAAGGTTGGAGGACCCTGCCCATTATACTCAGTCAGTTATTGAGAGATCCAACGACCTTGATGACCAAGGTAGGGTTTGGCAAGCACGAAGACAAGCGGTAGACACTCTCGGCAAGTGCGGGCTGACATTATCTTGCTGAAATGTAAGCCCAGAATGATTTGCCGTGAAGGGCAACAAAAAGGTGCGTAGAATACCGTCGACGGGGGCTGTGCTGGAAGGGTGCTGAGGACGACAACCAAAGGTCTCTACATGAAAAGAATTGGCAGCCCAGACCATTATTCCTGGTTGTTGGGCTGTACGGTGGCCGACAGTCAGGTTGGTATCCCATTACTGTCCAGGGCGTCTCCATACACGTCTTCGCTGGTAATCGAAGCGGAACACATCGCTGAAGGCAGCTTTAGTCCAGTCAGTGACATTCCAGGCCGAATGTGTTCGACACCACGGCCAACGGGCTTGTTGGTGGGCAGAGGTCAATGGTAGCAGGCACTAGAGGCACCGTGAGTTCAGCCACGTTTCTTTGAGCCTCCTACTAATGGTCCTTGTTGTCACTGAAGCACCAGTTGCACGTCGGATGATGATAATGATGACTCTGGGACTCTGAGTGCCTCTCTGATTGCTCGGTTCTCACGTTCTGCAGTCGTTCTATCTCGACTGCTTCCTTCTTGACACTTTGTTCGGCCATGAGTCACCTATTCCTGAACATTGTCAAATATTGGCATTGCTCCGATCCAGACGTCGAGCGATTCGCAGATTACTCCAACCGGCTTCTTTGAGCGCAACAACACGTCCTCTCCAAAATGCTGATATCTGCGGATATTGTTCACACGGCTGCTTGTGAGGCATAGTTACCGTCTAGGTGTGAACACAAAATGAAATTTGCAAAAATTTTATGGCCTGGTATCAACATGTCTCCTGTTTACTATTCTTACGAGCTGCGCGGTGAAATTGCGTTGCGGCATCACACATCCATCCATCGGCAGCCAGAGTTTACAGTTTTGCGTTTTCCTTTGTTATCTGTAGGAATATCAATTAGAGACCAATTTGCGTAACTCCTTCGAAGTGCGTCGTTTTTTGTCTGTAAGTGTATTTGTATCACTATGTCCTGGAGAGGAAGGAACAAACTCAGCAGCGGGGGCATTCATTCACTACTGCCGAAGAAAGTCAGGACCCAACCATCATCGCACATGGTGAGACTGACATGGTGTACTGCAAACAGATTGTACTCGCAAGAGGCAAATCGTCACAGGAGCAAACCCCAGAAATTTCCTGGCGATATTACAGCAGGCCGTCCAGACAAAGTGCCGCGGAAACCTATCCGAGGGGTTTTATCGCTCTATGATATCGCCCCAACTGATTCTGCACGGGTCACAATCACATATGCTGCTTTTTTGGGCTATCCAATTTTTTCTCACTCCCCATATTCTCCTGACATAGCACACAGTGCCTTCTTTTTCTTGCCTTGGACGGCAGGCATTTCCAGAATGACGATGAGGTGAATTTCGAGGTGTAACGTTTCTAGAACAGCGTATATTCAGTCTAAAACCAAGGTTTACGCCAAGACATCCGTGGTCGGAAATGATTTCCTGCCGTGTAGGGCGATTATACAGAGAAGGGTAACACCACCAGCAAATTTCACAGATGTAGTTTGATTTTTTTCCGAGTAGATAATTTAAAAAAAAGTTATACCCTTCGTATGTAAAGCATCGTATCTCCGGTGTTTTTTTGTGTGCTGTAAGCGATCGTGATTGGTCGTCATCGCCGCACTTGAACGCGCAGCTGCTCTCTAAACTTTGACAATTTGATGATGCCATGTGACATATTCCTTAACATTCACTTGATAGAGGTAGTGTTTGACCGTATAGCACCTCGCCTGTCAGAGTGTCTAAGTCTCTTTTAAAAGACGCATGCGATCCCAAAAAGTTCAACAGCAGCTGCTCGACCCAGTCTTTCGTGGCGGGGCACCTGAGCGCTGTGTTTTGAACGCGCTATACAGTGCGGTTAATGGCTGGGTGATATACATTCGTGCGAATGGGTTTCGTTACCAAAAGCACCATTAAAGTCTTGAACAAACTGTTTTCTTTAGTCAGCTGTTTTGTGTGAGCATATCTCGGAAACGTCCGTGCGATCTGGGATACGACGCATCCTTCTGTGGAAGTTATTGGTAAAAACTTCCGATCGGGATGTATAGCGGCCTGTTAATGTTACACAATGAAGGTTTCCGATACTGGTAACGTGCCCACTACGTGCATGCGCACATTTGCGAAATGTTGACTGGGTGGTACAAAGGAACCTCGGCGCTTTGTGACTTGACGCTTGAAAGTCTGGTATTTACGTAGAAACTATTTGCAATACCTCTCTAAGCCAGGCAACACGAATGCACCTTCGACTAAAAGCATTGTTGCTATGAGCCCCTGTGTGATAAAATCTACGGTGCGGGGAAATGGCAGATAGATGAAATTCTGCTGTTAGCTACGGCTTTAATCTATCTGTAACTCCAGAGAGCTACCTATGTCTGGTTTTAGGCATAAAGATCGAGGCCCGTTTCAGTAATTTCTCATATTCTGCTGCACATCAATATGGTCACCAACAGCGTTGCCACCACGCTCTTATTCAGAAACGAATACAGACAGCGTCAACTGGAGCTGCCAGACCACAACCTGTTGCTTGCTTCAGTTTGCTAGTAACGGCCGAAACTAACTGAAAAACTACTCACCTCCAACTGAGGCAGCTTCTTTTATTACGGTGGCTTGTGACGTCCTCTGGCCTGAATAAATGCACTGATTCGTTTGGAAAGGGTTTCATAAAGCCGTTATATCCCCTTTCGAGGCAAGCTGTCCAACAACTGTTGTAACTGGTATTCGAAATGCTGGATACTGGCACTGGGACTGAGCTGACGTCAAAGTTAGGACAGATCTGGAGAGCTTGCTGGCCAGGGAAGTACTGTGGACGAGCATTGTCCGGTTGAAAAATTACGCTATGATACAGTCTCATGAGAGGTAACATATGAGGACGCAGTATGTCCGTGATGTAGCGTTGGGACGTCAGAGTTCCACAATCACCACCAATCGTGACCCGCAGTCATTTCCGAAGACTCCCCACACCATGACGTTAGGAGCAACTACGTTGTGCCACTTCAAAATACAGAGGGGAACCTCTTCTCAGGTTGCCGGCATACTCGTCGACGATGGTCATCCGCGGTAGTGCAGGACCACGATTCAGCGTTGAAAATGAGACGCCATTCGTCGGTAGTCCATACTTCCTGGTCACACCACCACCCCAAATGCAGCCGTTTGTGTTGGGGCGTTAATGGCGGCTTACACATGAGACGGCTACTAGCCTCAGACCAATGATGTGAGATGATATTGCGTGGAGCCCATTACTTACTCTCGAATGTCAGGTGCATATATAAAAGAGTTACTGTGTGCTTGGTACACAGTACGGTGATCCTAGCTCGTACTGGTCAGACCTCGTCGACCGGAACGATGAATATGCCTACCCTCACGTTGCCATGCAGTCCAGCATCGGATCATTGTCACATCAGAAGGCTCCACAAATCTGGAACTAGCACGTTCTACCAGCTGGCCGTACAGAGACGACAATGATATCCCTTTCAAACTGCCGTCCGGTGTGGCCGAGCGGTTCTAGGCGCTGCAGCCTGGAACCGCGCGATCGCTACGGTCGCAGGTTCGAATCCTGCCTCGGGCATGGATGTGTGTGATGTCCTTAGGGTAGTTAGGTTTAAGTAGTTCTAAGTACTAGGAGACTGATGACCTCAACAGTTAAGTCCCACAGTGCTCAGAGCCATTTGAACCATTTTGTTTAATGTTATTACCAGGCATGGCACGGCATGTAAGGGGCGTTAAGAGCGTGAGATGAACGATCGCTGTGAAGGACACGGGATGCCGCGTACCAAAGTGAGTCAGCGTTATCAGCACCTGACAGAATCTGAAGGGGACCCCGTTGTGCGTCTGCAGTTGTCTGGCTGGTCAGATCGTGCAATATCCAGATCTGCGAGGCGTACGGATGTGACATTAGCCCTGCGTTGGAATGCATGGGAAGTGAGCGTAGTCGAGTTCAGGCTGACCACGTCTGACTCGACACGGAACCCCTTCACATCCGTGTCTGCCACTAGGGAACAAGCAATATTCTCCCTGCAATATTCTTAGCTACCCCGCACCGTTACTCAGAGACGAGCAGGAGCCGGACTAAGGAGTTACCGTCCCATAAGTAGGCTGCCATTATAACACAACACAAACGGCTGCAGTTGGAATGGTGCCATGACCGGAATGCATGGACTGCTGATGAAAGACGTTCGCGTTGTGTTCAGCGACGAACAGCGGTGCTGCACTGCCGCAGATGACCATTGTTGGCGAGTATGGCGGCTACCTGGAGAATTGGTCCCATCCTTCGAATGTTTTGGAGAGACACAACGGTGTTATTCCTGCCGTCGTGGTGTGTGAAGCCATCGTGCACTACTTCGGGTAACGGCTGGTAGTACTTCAGGGAACTCTGACGGCACAACATTACGTCATGGGCATCCTGCGTCCTCATTTGTTACCTTTCATATAACAGTATCGTTGCCATTTTTCAGCAGGACAAGTCCATATACCGCACGTGTATCTATTAACTGCCTTGGCTCGATACTGTAATCACTGAAATAACATCGCATACGTTTTTGACGAGGCAAATTTCATTTCGTTTTCTCCTCCTGTTGTGTATGCTTCACTTTTTTTATTTTAAAATTTTATGTTGCAAACTCCTCTCCTGGTGTGGGATCTTATGCACCAGCTTAAACAGTCTGTGCTTAAATGTCACCCTGGATATACATAAATATCGACTTTTAGTTTAAAGTGTTCCGATTACATTAAATGCTGTAATAATAAAACATACTATAGCAAGTTGGTAGTGATGGGTACACCAAGATCTTTATATATAAAATATCCGCGTGCGTATATTTGTGCTCGGAAAACTCGTAAAGTAGCCACTCGATTGACGTGAAATTTTAACACAATTTTGCTTTCGAACATGAACGTTTTTTTATCGACCTGTTTTTAAATATTTGTAATACATAAATAAATATTAATATATAAGGGGAAAACGTTGTTACCAAAAATTTCGAGAAGTTCTTGACAGATTTACTTAAAATTTTACGTGATACTGTTATGATCATTCAGACGGACAATACGCTATATATCTTTTACCATGTGAATACATATGTTATATATAAAGACATAAAGAGGAAATATTGTTACCAAAAATCTCAAAAATACTCGACCGATTTACTTCAAATTTTTTACGTATTATTCTAGTAAATGTTTGGGCAAACATAAGCTACACATAAGATATATATATATATATATATATATATATATATATATATATATATATATATATATGTGTGTGTGTGTGTGTGTGTGTGTGTATGTGTGTGTGTGAGTGTATGTGTAGCCTATGTTTGTCCAAACATTTACTAGAAAATATGTAAAAATTTGAAGTAGAAAAATTCGAGGACTCTGACATTGCAGCGCAATTTCTCAAGTACTAGCAATAAAAAAATGTCTCTCACAAAATTTCGTTCTGCGCATATTTTCCGGCAGTAAACGGAGGTTAAAGATGGGCAATCTCGCAACACTGTAATTATACGAGTATGTAACCTAACTACCTCTGGCAGCATCTAGTAGCAGTGCTGTGCATTGGGTAGCACTTTGGGTGAACACAAAGAAGGTCCAGGGTTCGATTCTGGGTCGAGGGATATTTCTTTTTATTTGCATGGTATGGCATCTGGTGTCTTAATCGTCTTAAACCTATTTGCACTTACATACCACGAACACAGAAGTGGAAGTACAATCGCTGTCACTGGTCAGCTTTTAAAGAAGCCTTCTGCACGTCGTGGACGCGAATTGTTCACCACTCCATCTACTAGATTCCATGCCTGTTTTCTGTGTACTCTCCCCCAATGGTCCCACCCATTACGTTTCGTTATGACCTTACGTTGAAGGTAGGGCTAGCAATGTGCAATTTCCAACATGAACAATGTAAATGTCGGATACATGTGGCTTAAGAAACGGTCTATACTGCAGTATTATTTGGCAGAAGAAGTTGGCAAACACAAACAAATACATTTGGATCCAGAATCGAATCCTCGATCTCCTGCATGCTAACGTTAAAGGCTGTCCACTGCAAAACTAGACAGCACTGTATCCTGACGGAGGTAGTTAACGTACATGTGATTACAGTGTTGCCAAATTGCCAATCTTAGCGTCCATTTACTAGTGGAAACATGGGCAGGACTAAATTTTGTGAGACATTTTTGTATCACTGGCATGTGAGGAACCGCGCCGCGATGTCCGAGTGCGCGAATTTTTCTTCACCCTGTATGTATATATGTCAGCGGAGCATTTATACACAAATTGTTTCTCCCAAGTATGTTCTCTGTCACGATATAAATTTTTAAACATACATTGTATGTGCAACAATGTGCTGTTTTGTTTTCTTCCTCGCAGAAGATTTCCACAGAAAACAGAAAGTTGTATTTATGACTTATCGGCTTGTGTTTAGAATACTACTGCAGAACTTGAATTTGCAATAACTTTGAACAAGGTACAAGGTCAGAGAAAGGGTGGAGAGGAAGATGGTATGGATAGAGCTGCGGGAGAAAATGGACATGGAGAACGGAAAGGAAAGAGGAGGACAAACAGAGGGGGGGGAGGGGGGGAGGGGGGGGGGGAGACAGGGCGTGGAACGCGGGTCACGATGGCGGATTTCTCCTCCGGAACTACCACCGCACGCAGAGGGGGTGTGGGGGGGGGGGGGGGCGTTTCAAATGCTCTCTGCTCTCGTTCTATGTGGCCGACACAATGTAGTAGCGTGTGCTTCTAACCCACGGCGTGGTCACGGCGCGGATGCAAGTCGCGGTAGCTGGCCCAGCCCACGCTGTTGTCTTGTTGTGTGACCGTGGTTCCTTAGCTAAAGGCTGCCACCTGTTTCGGGAGCTCAGTCTGCTACTTTGGCTCGTAACATGTGAATTAAGTTTTCTCACTTCAGGCGACACATTACGATGCCCACAAAATGGTTCAAATGGCTCTGAGCACTATGGGACTCAACTTCTGAGGTCATTAGTCCCCTAGAACTTAGAACTAGTTAAACCTAACTAACCTAAGGACATCACAAACATGCATGCCCGAGGCAGGATTCGAACCTGCGACCGTAGCGGTCTTGCGGTTCCAGACTGCAGCACCTTTAACCGCACGGCCACTTCGGCCGGCTACGATGCCCACAACGGCGTATATTTTCAGCGCTTTTTCTGCTGTTTGTGGTAACACATCCAAACCACCAGTAGACACTGTTGACACCATCTTTGCTTCCACTGGATGATAGGGATGTCGTACACTGATGAGCCAGAACATTATGACCGCTTGATTAAAAAGTGAGTTGGTCCACTTTTGGAACGCAAGACAACGGCGATTCCGCTTGCAGAGGTATGTGGCTCCAGAAATCTATGCACAGGTCACGTAGTCACCGTAACTTACGAGCCAGTAGTTTGAGGGGGTGGAGCGGTGCCGATAGCGTTCCAGGTGTGTTCCAGCTGGTTCAGACAAGCTAATTTGTTCCAAAGACATCAAAATAAGTTCACTACCGCGTTCCTCAAATCACTGTAGCACGACTTTGGTATTGTGACGCCGACAGTTATTTTAATGGAAGGTATCATCGCTGGCGGGGAAGATATCAAGAATGCAGGTGGTCTCCAATAACGCTCACATAGTCCACGGGCGTCATAGTGCATTCAGTCACAGCCACAGGTCTCATGGAAACCCCTGGGAATGTCCACCATACGATAATATTGCCCACAGTATCCTGTGTCCTTGGTGCTGTACACGTTCATCGACCAACCTCCATGATGCGGCACATGCTTCGAGCAGCAAGTAGCCTGGATGACAGTGTATCTGAACACGACCGTCGATCTGGTCTAATGAGAAACGTGATTCATCCGATCAGGTGACACGTCGGCATTGATCCACGGTCCAGTCTTCACGATCCCGTGCCCACTACAACAGTGTAGTTGTGTCAAGATAGGAGCATATTGTGGTTGTCAGCTGCGGAGTATCATGTTCACAAATGTGCGCTAACGATGTGCTTCGAAACACTTGTACACGCACTATACCTGTAAACTGTCGTCAGATCCGCCAGAGGCTGCTATAGAGAGCGGTCAAGGCTCCACATATCCCGTTCAGTGAAGAGGCGTCGACGTCCAGAAACCTCATCCGCACTCGTGGTCTCACCATCTTTCAACCACAGATGCTCATCATAGTGGCATGCGAACAGCCGACGAGCTTCGCCATTTCCAAGATGCTCGTTCCTAGAAGCCGGGGTATAATAATCGGCCCCTTTTCAGGGGTTTCCTCATTTTCGGCCCATGTCGTCGCTAGAATGATTCCCAGTTCGTCTGCTCCTTTTATGTACTTTCCTTACCGCATCAAGCACCTGCAACGCCACTGGTTGGCATTCAGTCTCGTGGTGAGCAGTAGTGACCATGTTTTGGCGCATCAGTGTATATTACGCAACATATCTATGGTTGCCCCACTTCCAGCTAATATAAGAGCGCAGTCTGTGTATTTGAGCTACTTGAGTCTTTGAGCTATCTTCCACTTATTACGGTTCTAAAAATTTTCTCCTAGAATGGAAGCTAGTCTATAAACTTCAGAGATCAATTTTCAGTGTGTTCACGTAACTGTTTTCGGGTTCCCTGTATACGAGGGTAATCCCAAAAATAAGGTCTCCTATTTTTTTTATAAGTACATAGGCCTGTTTATTTCTACAATGGTTTCATCAGTTTACAGCTTGACATTTAGCTATTTTTCGACATAATCACCATTTCTGTCGATGCATTTTTGTAGACGCTGTGGCAGTTTTCCGGCCAAATGTTTCGTCATCCGTGACAATTGAGTCCAGAAAGTTGTCCTGTTCGGCTGCAAGGCGGTGAAGAAATGTGCGGGAAGTATCAACTCGTTGCCGCGTGTCAGCATGCATGACACCCATCTTGCGCACACTTTCCGGTAGTTCAATGTTTCCGTTAAAATTCTGTGAGCGGTGCTTCGGGAAACCTCAGGAACCAACGTGCAGAGATCATCCAGGGTGATCCTCCGATCTTCACACATGCTTTGCTCAACCTTCAACACTGTCTCCTCAGAAATTGATGGTCTCCCGCTCCTTCGGTTCGACCAGCTGCAAACTCTCTACAGCAGTTACGAACATTTTTGACATCCATGCACGTCTCACCATACACTTCCATCAATTGGCGATGGATTTTAATCGGCGCAGTGCCCTTTGCGTTCAAAAACCGAATAACTGCGCGCAATTCGCACTTGGCGGTAACATCCAACGGGAGCACCATTCTCAACGGCTGCCAAGCCAAGACTGAGCGCATGTTTACACACAGCGCGTGAAGCACTCTTCATAACAGTGTTACCAACTGCCCCATAAACAGAGTTCCTCACTTATAAAAAAAATAGGAGACCTCGTAGTTACCAACAGTCTCATAAAATCTCAGTAGACATTTCTTGTAAATTTACATTTTTCAACTATTCCAAATAATATTATCCACAACTAGTGTAACAGTAATTAGTGTAGTGACACACTCAGGTAATCTAGTGAAAGTAAGCTGAGATAATTGTAAATAACGTAGCAAGTAGTTAGGTGGAATGTTTGCAACACTTACCCTCTGTAATATGTCAAATGCTGTTACCAGTGCAGACGAAAAATTGGCGATATTTTCCGATTTTCGTGACTCCAAGTTGTTTTTCAGTTCTCTGATGTTTTCCATGTTCGCCTGAAAAAGAAAATTAGACTGATACTAGTTTTACTTTGCAGGGGTACTCGTAGAAGATGTGTGAACGAAATGCAAATTACGATGAACACGAAGAAAGTGAAGCTTCAATTAGAAAGAACGAGAACGCTAACATCTCACTGGCAGACTGCAAATGATGTAGAATAAGTATGAACAGCACATATTTAATGTGTAAATAGACAATTGTAATTTGCAATTTTTGTTTTGGTACTTACTGTAATTGATACATTTATATGTTTAATTTTTTCTTAGGTGGATGTATAGAAATTACGATTACATTCTACATAATAGCAGATGGAATAACAGGTAAGACGTTTGAATATTATCACAGTCACTATTTATTCCCGCCTTATTCCTGTTGACCCTCTTGGAAATATCGAAGACTTATATGCGAAAGTGACACATGTAACAGCTACTAGACAAAATCAGTCTCAAATAAAAAATGAACTCGCATCTCCTGGAGGACTCCTTTTACTACATAATAGAATTTCTGAATGTATAATCATATAAAGAATGTGTGTGTGTGTGTGTGTGTGTGTGTGTGTGTGTGTGTGTGTGTGTGTGTGTGTGTGTGTGTGTGTGCGTGTATGCTTAAACACATACGTAGTTAAAACAGATCACTGTATGTTCACCATAAAGTTAGCTTAAAGTTAATGTAAAAGATATTCACGTGAATGGTCGACATGTTGCCCTACTTTTCATTGAAAGAGTATATCTGTAAAATGATTAATTATACATCACAGCGGGAGATCGCAAATATGATCCGTGGAACATGCAACTATTAACTATACCAGAATGCATGTTCTGTGGCATTCCCACTGAAAATATAATTTGTCGTAGCTGACACTGACCAACTAATTTTTTCGAACTCTCAACTGCAAGAGAATTTATTACTGATTATTAATGTTTTTGATCTTCTGATTTCAAATACGAGATCGGTTTTGCTCTCCTTGCTCTCGTTTTCATGAAATTCGAACTTTTCCATTCCAGCCATTTGCGGTTTGACTAATTATCTATATGTTTATATTATTGACAGTTTTGTAATACTCTGTCCTTCTCCCTTTCAGATCTGATATCATTTCATCATAGATACGACCAAACTCCAATGTAATAAACATCCAGAAAGTTTCTTTTACATTTGTGCGTGCTATACTTATATTCGTGAAGGACGCAATATAATATCATTTGTGGGGCACAGTTATAAAACATACTATGACACTCTTGGCGAGCAAGACAAACCATGGGCCGCACATACTGCAAGTCACAATTATGAGTAAATGCTGCGTGATTGGACGAAATGGAAGAGTAAGGGTTCACCTATCAGAACCCCATGTCTTGATGAGAACCACCGGATCACACAAGTCACTGCTGCTATTGTATCGCTAATACTAAGGCAATTGGTACGAAAAACGGCCATAACATAATCTCAGCAATCAGACCTAATATGCTCTCTGATGAGCTACTACACCCAGTTTTTATACGATTTACTCCATCTGCAGATGCGCATAGCGACAAAACTCCAGAGGCAGGTGAGGAAAGCAACTAATCCCTCACAATCCTCAATTTATCATCAGCTTAACCAGTCGGAGCCGAAAGACGCTGTGTGTGATTTGGGTCTTTCCAAATTTGCAGCTGAAGTGTTAATCTCTAGACTGCAACAAAAATGTGGACTGAGTGGTATTGTAAAAGTGTCATATTAATGAAAGCGGAATGGAGCTTTCTTTCATATTTCAGAGAAGCAAACAGATATTTGTGTTTCCATAATGTCTCAGGTCTTCTCCTGGAATTAGGGATTACATTGTACAATCCAGATGATTTATAGACAGATGATTTATAGACAGTTCAAAACGCAGTCTGAAGCATGTTACACCTGTTCCAGTAGGTCATTTTTCTGTATATTTACGAGAAGAGCGCAATGACAAGAAGACTGTGATTAACCTACTAAAATAACAGAAGCATAACTGAATAATATGGGTGGACCTCAAAATGGTTATTTCGCTGCTAGACCAACATAGAGCATTTACAAAGTGGCCCTGCTTTCGTTGTATGTGGGACACCGGCTACAAGATAGACACTGGAACCAGAAGAAGAGGACCAAACATGAGAATCTGCAAACCGGTATGCCAAAGGTTGTGAATGATCCAACTGTCAGTCGAGAAAAACAATTTTCCCTCCAGTCCATATCAAACTGGGTATGATTGAACAGTTTGTTAAAGCACTGGATACAGACAGTGAATGTTTCCAACATATAGTAATGACTCTTCCTGTTTTGTCCCTTGAGAAGATGAAGGTAGAAATGCTTAAACATACCCAGATTTGGGCACTTGAACTTGAGGAAGGATTTATCGCAAAGATGAACATCAAGGAAAGGGCTGCGTGGCTATCATTCGTGGCGGTAATGGAAAACTTCCTTGATAATAAAAAGCTGTTAACTGTGAAAGTCTCATAGCTGGTATGTTGTCATCGTTTCATGACCTGGGATGTAATGAGAGCGTCAAACTCCATTTCGTATAGAGTCATCTTAATAAAGTCCCTGACAACTTAGGAGACGTCGCTGACCAGCAAGGCGAACCATTCCTTGAGGACCTCAGGACAATGGAAGAGCGCTATCAAGGGAGATGGGAGAAACATGATGGTTGATTACTGCTGGAGTATTTACCGAGATCTCCCTGAAGGTGGGATCTGGCCGCGTGGCAGCTGCCTTACCCCTTTCCAACAGGTACGGGGTGCTTCCTAGTGGTGATGACATCGTTTCCGAGCCACCACAGGATGCCTCGCCTGTTGGGCCAGTGGCCGATTCTCCGGCAAGGTCCCGACAGTCACAGAGGGCGGGCCTATTAGTTATAGGGAGCTCCAACGTTAGGCGGGTTATGGAGCCCCTTAGGAAAATAGCGGGTAGGTCGGGGAAGAATGCCAGTGTGCACTCGGTGTGCTTGCCGGGGGGTCTCGTCCGTAATGTGGAGGAGGCCCTTCCGGCAGCTATTGAACGCACTGGGTGTGACCGGCTGCAGATAGTAGCACATGTCGGAACGAATGACGCCTGCCGCTTGGGTTCTGAGGCCATCCTTGGTTCCTTCCGGCGGCTGGCTGATTTGGTGAAGACAACCAGCATCGCACGCGGAGTGCAAGCTGAGCTTAATATCTGCAGCATAGTGCCCAGAGTCGATCGCGGTCCTCTGGTTTGGAGCCGTGTGGAGGGTCTAAACCAGAGGCTCAGACGACTCTGCGACTATAATGGTTGCAAATTCATCGACCTCCGTTATTGGGTGGAGAACTGTAGGGCCCCCCTAGACAGGTCAGGCGTGCACTACACACCGGAAGCAGCTACTAGGGTAGCAGAGTACGTGTGGCGTGCACACGGGGGTTTTTTAGGTTAGAGGGACCCCCCCTTGGGCGAAACGATAAAATACCTGACGGCTTACCAGAGAGGACATTATCATCGTTGATAAAGAACGTCCGTCCTCAGATACCAAAAACAGGAAAAGTCAACGTAATATTGGTAAACTGCAGGAGTATCCAGGGCAAGGTTCCTGAATTAGTATCTCTTATTGAAGGAAATAGTGCGCATATAGTATTAGGAACGGAAAGTTGGTTAAAACCGGAAGTGAACAGTAACGAAATCCTAGACACAGAATGGAATATATACCGCAAGGATAGGATAAACGCCAATGGTGGAGGAGTATTTATAGCAGTAAAGAATTCAATAATATCCAGTGAAGTTATTAGCGAATGCGAATGTGAAATAATCTGGGTTAAGTTAAGTATCAAAGGTGGGTCAGATATGATAGTCGGATGCTTCTATAGACCACCTGCATCAGCAACCGTAGTAGTTGAGCGCCTCAGAGAGAACCTGCAGAACGTCGTGAAGAAGTTTCGTGATCATACTATTGTAATAGGGGGAGACTTCAATCTACCAGGTATAGAATGGGATAGTCACACAATCAGAACTGGAGCCAGGGACAGAGACTCTTGTGACATTATCCTGACTGCCTTGTCCGAGAATTACTTCGAGCAGATAGTTAGAGAACCAACTCGGGAAGCTAACGTTTTAGACCTCATAGCAACAAATAGACCGGAACTTTTCGACTCCGTGAATGTAGAAGAGGGTATCAGTGATCATAAGTCAGTGGTTGCATCAATGACTACAAGTGTAATAAGAAATGCCAAGAAAGGAAGGAAAATATATTTGCTTAACAAGAGTGATAGGGCACAAATCGCAGAATATCTGAGTGACCACCATCAAACGTTCATTTCCGAGGAAGAGGATGTGGAACAAAAATGGAAAAAATTCAGAAACATCGTCCAGTACGCCTTAGATAAGTTCGTACCGACTAAGGTCCAAAGCGAGGGGAAAGATCCACCGTGGTATAACAATCATGTACGAAAGGTACTACGGAAACAAAGAAAGCTTCATCATAGGTTTAAGAGTAGTCGAATCATAGCTGATAAGGAAAAGCTGAACGAAGCGAAAAAGAGCGTAAAGAGAGCAATGAGAGAAGCATTCAACGAATTCGAACATAAAACATTGGCAAACAATCTAAACAAGAACCCTAAAAAGTTTTGGTCATATGTAAAATCGGTAAGCGGATCTAAATCCCCTATTCAGTCACTCGTTGACCACGATGGCACCGAAAAAGAGGACGACCGAAGAAAGGCAGAAATACTGAATTCAGTGTTCCGAAACTGTTTCACTGCGGAAAATCGTAACACGGTCCCTGACTTCAGCCGTCGCACGGACGCCAAAATGGAAAATATTGAAATAAACGATATCGGAATTGAAAAACAACTGCTATCACTTAGTAGCGGAAAAGCATCCGGACCAGACGAGATACCCTTAAGATTCTACAGTGATTATGCTAAAGAACTTGCCCCCTTTCTATCAGCAATTTATCGTAGATCGCTGGAAGAACGTAAAGTACCTAGCGACTGGAAGAAAGCGCAGGTCGTTCCCATTTTCAAGAAGGGTCATAAATCAGATGCGAATAATTATAGGCCTATTTCGCTTACGTCAATCTGTTGTAGAATAATGGAACATGTTTTATGTTCTCGTATTATGACGTTCTTAGATAATACAAATCTCCTTCATCATAACCAACATGGATTCCGCAAACAGAGATCATGTGAAACTCAGCTCGCCCTATTTGCCCAAGAAATTCACAGTGCCGTAGACACTGGCGAGCAGATTGATGCCGTATTCCTGGACTTCAGGAAGGCATTTGATACGGTTCCGCATTTACGTTTAGTGAAAAAAATACGAGCTTACGGAATATCGGACCAGGTTTGTGATTGGATTCAGGATTTCCTAGAAGAAAGAACACAACATGTCATTCTTAACGGTTCAAAATCCGCAGATGTAGAGGTAATTTCGGGAGTACCGCAGGGAAGCGTGATAGGACCTTTATTGTTTACAATATACATAAATGACTTAGTTGACAACATCGGTAGCTCCGTGAGGCTATTTGCAGATGACACGGTTGTCTACAAGAAAGTAGCAACATCAGAAGACTCGTACGTACTCCAGGAGGACCTGCAGAGGATTAATGCATGGTGCGACAGCTGGCAGCTTTCCCTAAACGTAGATAAATGTAATATAATGCGCATACATAGGGGCAGAAATCCATTCCAGTACGATTATGCCATAGGTGGTAAATCATTGGAAGCGGTAACGACCGTAAAATACTTAGGAGTTACTATCCGGAGCGATCTGAAGTGGAATGATCACATAAAACAAATAGTGGGAAAAGCAGGCGCCAGGTTGAGATTCATAGGAAGAATTCTAAGAAAATGTGACTCATCGACGAAAGAAGTAGCTTACAAAACGCTTGTTCGTCCGATTCTTGAGTATTGCTCATCAGTATGGGACCCTTACCAGGTTGGATTAATAGAAGAGATAGACATGATCCAGCGAAAAGCAGCGCGATTCGTCATGGGGACATTTAGTCAGCGCGAGAGCGTTACGGAGATGCTGAACAAGCTCCAGTGGCGGACACTTCAAGAAAGGCGTTACGCAATACGGAGAGGTTTATTATCGAAATTACGAGAGAGCACATTCCGGGAAGAGATGGGCAACATATTACTACCGCCCACATATATCTCGCGTAATGATCACAACGAAAAGATCCGAGAAATTAGAGCAAATACGGAGACTTACAAGCAGTCGTTCTTCCCACGCACAATTCGTGAATGGAACAGGGAAGGGGGGATCAGATAGTGGTACAATAAGTACCCTCCGCCACACACCGTAAGGTGGCTCGCGGAGTATAGATGTAGATGTAGATGTAGTACTTCATAAACGGAAGAGCTTGAGACGAAAATTTCTGCCTCAATAGGGTGTGTTAGGTATGAGACACATTTATCTAACTGTAAGCATCTTCATGATGGTACAAGTTTCAATTTGCACTACCGAATTGACATAGACTGTGTTTCTACTTAATTTCTATTTAGTTTAATTTAATTTGTATTATCCAGCTAATTTTAAGAGATTTAAATCAAATATTCATCTCCCTAATTTATGAGTTCAAAATTAAAACATGACATATTGACATGGGGCGATTGTAAAAGAAACTGGAGGTTTCAGAAAAACGACCTCAGTCATGAAATCAGCACCGTTAAATTAGGTAAGAATAACTGCTGATAGCAATGCAACAAAATCTTGTTGACTAGTGTGATTTAGCTAACCCGTGGACAGCAGACGTTGGAAGAGTGAATGGCAATTTGATTTGGGTGACGCGAGAGTATGGCTACGAGGTGCTATCCGGAAATTTCGGGACTGGTGCTGCCATATGTTGAAAACCTTTGGACTAATGGTCGCCATCGCCCTTGAAGTAGGTCTCATTCGCAGGTACACAGCGGTCCCAGCGCTTCTGCCACTGGTCAAACGTTTTCTGGAAATTCTGTTCTTTGAGGGTGTTTATCACCGCCAGCGATGTTTCTTGGATCCTCTCTAGAGTGTCGAACAGACGGCCTTTCAACTTGAGTTTCAGTTTTGGGAATAGCACGAAGTAGCAAGGTGCTAAATCTGGCGAGTACGGTGGATGGGGTACAACTGCCATGCTGGTTTTCTTTTTTTTTCTTTTTTTTTTTTTTTTTTGCCAAAAAGGTCCTGGTAAGCAAGGACATGTGACAGGGCGCGTTGTCGTGATGCAGCAGCCAGTTCCCTTGATGCTAAAGTTCGGGCTTTCATCGCTACATGTTTTCAGGAGCCGTCGCTAAACGTCACAGTAGAATGCAGAATTCACTGTTTGGTTGGGTGCGACGAATTCTTTGTTCACAATTCCCTTGGTATCAAAGAAAACTATGATCATGCTCTTCACTTTGCTCTTCACCCGTCTCGCTTTTTGGCGTCTCGGAGAACCCGGGCTCTTCTACTGGGATGATTGCTGCTTTGTCTCTGGGTCACAACCGTAAACCCCAGCTCTCGTCGCCAGTGATAACCCGTGACAAGAAGGTTGGATCATGAGATGTGGTCTGACGAAGGTCCGTGCACACTTCAACATGCTGTGCCTTCTGATCGGCAGTCAAGATCCTTGGCACAAATTTGGCAGCGACACAATGCATGCCGAATTCATCAGTCGACATTCGTTGACATGTCCCATAACCAGTCCCCACTTCATGTGCAAGGTCTTGAACGGTTCGACGTAGATCTGCATGTACCAATTGTTGAACTTTGGCAACAATGTCTGGCGTTGTGCGGCTAACGGGCCTTCCAGTATGATCATCATCTTCGACGTCTGTAAGGCTGGCCCTGAACCTGGCATGCCACTCAAACACACGAATACGGCTCATGCTCTGTCAGCCAAACACTTATTGAATGATTGCAAGGGTCTCCGTAGCACTTTTCCCGAGATTCGCGCAGAATTTGATACACACGCGCTGTTCTGTTCGCGGATCCATCGTAAATTCGCCACATACCAAACACAGAGTACTACAGAAATCAGTGCAGACACGCAACACGTCCTCCTAGCTGAATGCCACTTCGCACACTGACTCATCAAATATGCAGCTCTCACCACCTAGCGGTGCAAAGATCTACTACTCCTAATTTCCAGATGGCAGCACCAGTCCCGAAAATTTTGGATTCCACCTCGTATAACGTTCAGTCTTTGCACGAGCTTTCTCAGTGCAACTGTTAATAAGCAATAGTCTAAGTTTGTAAGAACTTCTCACTTTCTAAATATTAGTCACTATAGCGAATAATGTTTGCATCAACTGTATTAGAGTATCTATTGGTAACACATGAAAATCTGTGCTGGACTGGGACTCGAACCAGGGTTTCCCGCTTGTAGCAAGCGGTCGCTTTAATCATTTCGGCTATCCGTGCACACTTCCAGGACGTTCCAAACCTCCATATGACACATTGTCTACGGCCACTAATGCTCGCAGATTTACCTGGATTCTCGTAACAGGGTTAATGAGAAACGTGCTCAATATTAGTATCGTCATTGTTGCCCACATATACTGTAATACATATCAAATTTCACTTATAAAATCTACTTCTGTGTAAAGATAAATAAAAGTGAACATTTGACTGTTATTTGAGCAATGACTTAAAAATCGGTTTGTACATTATACATCGTTGGCTATTAAAACTGCAACATCGTACAGGCGGCATGCAAACAATCTTGCAATTGGCACGAAGTGTACTGCATGCTTGGATATGTAAATTATTAGTATTTCAGTGCAACAGCAGAGTGTACATTCTGTACATAAGGAAAGATTGCGCAGCGGGTTTCTCATTCTGAAATTTCGCACGAATGTTGGTTGTTTGTGAACAGATCTTGTTATTCTTCATGTAAGAAGGAGAAATATCTACCAGCACTCGTTGGAAACTGACGGTGACACGATCTTGAACTAGCGATATTGCAGTTTACCGGTTCCACTGTATTTCTGCTTGCGCGTGTGGGGATACTAGGAGTGTCTTGCTATTATGGAATCGGAACCTTTGGGCAACAAGACAAGTATGCTCAGGGACAGTCAGCGCGGCGAACACTGTTGCAGGTCCCCTTGTCACGACAGCAGGAGCATCGATAGTGCACCTCCAAAGGCAACGCTAAAGACACAGCAATGGTACCATGTCGTCTTTTCAGACGAATCCCGGTTTTGCGTACAGCATCAAGGTGGACGTATATATGTGTAGAGGCTCCAGGCAGAATGCCTACGGTCAGAATGCATTCGTTACCCTCATATAGGATGTCCCAGGAGGAATGGTCGGTATTCAGGGATATCACAGGCACGATCGTTTGAAGTAAAAAGCTCCATATGGACATACGCCCTAGTCCAAATAGTTTCGGAGACTTCTGTGTTATTCAATACAATATCAGGTTTATACACGTCCACACGTACAACAGTCAGTAAACAGATAGTAAACATTACAACATGCATCTTGGGTATTAATAACCGCTTCAGCTCTATTTAGTCCTTTATTACTGGATCACAACCGGTTTCGTGCCACTAAAAGCCACTTCTTCAGGTGAACATATGATTAAAACACCAGAGAAGAAAACTTCGGAATCTTTTTACTCAACATTCGTTGTCCATCAAAACAAAACACGCTAAGAGCCAGTGTGCCATAGATTAAAAACTGACAGATTCCAATATAGTGAATGGGTCCAAAACAAATCGTACCATAGTGATCTATTGGTAAGGAGATTCAATAAATAGATCACTATGGTATGATTTGTTTTTGACCCATTCAAAATTGGAATCTGACAGTTTTTAATCTTCGGCATGCTGTCTCTTAGCGGTGTTTTGTTTTGATGGACAACGAATGTTGGGTAAGAAGATTTCGAGGTTTTCCTGTCTGATGTTTTAATCACATGTTCACCTGACGATGTGGCTCTTAGTGGCACGAAACCGGTTGTGATACAGTAATAAAAGACTAACTACAGCTGAAGCGGTTATAAATACCCATAGCTGTGGTTGCGCCACCTACAAGGTTGTCTGCAATTGCAACATGCTTTTTACAAAGCATCTATTGAAAGTATCAGTTGAAAAATACGTGTTTTTAACGTGTTCGTCGGACGTGCAGAAAGTCGCCACACGGTGCTATTAGCTGCAGCACTTGAACAATATGTTGTTGTTCCTGAACAGGTTGTTGGACCATGCGATCAGAAGAAAAATGGCATCTTTGAAGAATACCTGCTAAATGCAGTATGCCGAAAACTCTGGTAAACACTGTGCCAAGGTATTCTTCGACAGCAGCAGGAGCACTAGCATCGCAAAAGCCGTAAATGTACACCATATGTACATATTCTTCATTAGTGTAGCTGCGTGGCGTTTTACACAGTGCTTGTACAAACGCAGTTAACCGATGCTCTCAATTCCTCGAACTATCTCACCCACGATACACCATGGACAACTGCGCCCAAAGGGTTAGTTTAATGGTAGAAACACATCCCGAGCAAAGAGATTGAAAGCAGCAAGATTGGCTGGGGTAGAATAAAACGTCAAAGAGAATGGCTGGTAAGACAGATGAGTGAGTGCCACTCAAAAAGAAATTTATATTATATATGCTCTATCTCGAAAACCATTCAGAACAGGACACATGTTCATATGAAGTTTGTTGTTTCGAATGAGCGTTCCTGGCACATTCATGAATATTGGCCATTAATATGTGTGTGTGTGTGTGTGTGTGTGTGTGTGTGTGTGTGTGTGTTTGTGTGTCTGTGAGTGCCTAAGGGAGCAAACTGCTAATGTCATCGGTCCCTAGACTTACAAACTACTCAAACTGACTTAAACTAGCTTCCGGCGGGAAGGACCGAGCAATCCGTGACATGGCGCCTCAAATCGCGCGGCCATTCCGTGCGACTGTTGGCCATTACTCCTGGGACAGACTGTATAGCACCTGGCGTGATGGTACGGAATGCCAGCGGCTACACAACACGATCAGCGTTTCTTCGCAAATCCAGTGGTTTCAACAGCAGCCATTACATTCCTGACGTGCAAAAGATGGGCAGCTATGCTCTATCATACAGGTCTCCATGACACTTTTCAACAAGATAGCGGAAGACCGTACGTTGCTGTCCTAACTTACAGGGCTATTATAAATGATTGAAGCGATTTCATAAATTCACTGTAGCTCCATTAATTGACATATGGTCACGACACACTACAGATACGTAGAAAAACTCATGAAGTTTTGTTCGGCTGAAGCCGCACTTCAGGTTTCTGCCGCCAGAGCGCTCGAGAGCGCAGTGAGACAAAATGGCGACAGGAGCCGAGAAAGCGTATGTCGTGCTCGAAATGCACTCACATCAGTCAGTCATAACAGTGCAACGACACTTCAGGACGAAGTTCAACAAAGATCCACCAACTGCTAACTCCATTCGGCGATGGTATGCGCAGTTTAAAGCTTCTGGATGCCTCTCTAAGGGGAAATCAACGGGTCGGCCTGCAGTGAGCGAAGAAACGGTTGAACGCGTGCGGGAAAGTTTCACGCGTAGCCCGCGGAAGTCGACGAATAAAGCAAACAGGCAGCTAAACGTACCACAGCCGACGGTTTGGAAAATCGTACGGAGAAGGCTAAAGCAGAAGCCTTACCGTTTACAATTGCTACAAGTCCTGACACCCGATGACAAAGTCAAACGCTTTGAATTTTCGGCGCGTTGCAACAGCTCATGGAAGAGGATGCGTTCAGTGCGAAACTTGTTTTCAGTGATGAAGCAACATTTTTTCTTAATGGTGAAGTGAACAGACACAATGTGCGAATCTGGGCGGTAGAGA
The DNA here is from genome assembly GCF_021461395.2 of Schistocerca americana. Classification (NCBI taxonomy): domain Eukaryota; kingdom Metazoa; phylum Arthropoda; class Insecta; order Orthoptera; family Acrididae; genus Schistocerca; species Schistocerca americana. Next base: position 331,084,835 of record NC_060122.1, read on the forward strand.
ATCCTCACGCATTCGTGCAGCAAATTCGCAATTCACCAAAAGTTAACGTGTTTTGTGCAATCTCACGGTTTAAAGTTTACAGCCCCTTTTTATTCTGCGAAAAAAACGTTACAGGACACGTGTATCTGGACATGCTGGAAAATTGGCTCATACCACAACTGGAGACCGACATCTTTCAACAGGATGGTGCTCCACCGCACTTCCATCATGATGTTCGGCATTTCTTAAACAGGAGATTGGAAAACCGATGGATCGGTCGTGGTGGAGATCATGATCAGCAATTCATGTCATGGCCTCCACGCTCTCCCGACTTAACCCCATGCGATTTCTTTCCGTGAGGTTATGTGAAAGATTCAGTGTTTAAACCTCCTCTACCAAGAAAAGTACCAGAACTGCGAGCTCGCATCAACGATGCTTTCGAACTCATTGATGGGGACATGCTGCGCCGAGTGTGGGAGGAACTTGATTATCGGCTTGATATCTGCCGAATCACTAAAGGGGCACATATCGAACATTTGTGAATGCCTAAAAAAACTTTTTGAGTTTTTGTATGTGTGTGCAAAGCATTGTGAAAATATCTCAAATAATAAAGTTATTGTAGAGCTGTGAAATCGCTTCAATCATTTTTAATAACCCTGTACTTTGGTGTAGAGGTTCCATTGTTGCCCCGGGTAGCATGTTGTTAAGATCTCTCACTAATCTGGTCATGGTTTACCGAGAGTTACACGACTACTTGCCAACCGCCACGGCTGATGAACTCCAGCACGGAGCTGAGCTTGGGGTAATGAGCTATATCTGCCATCCAAGTTCAATTCGGCCTGGTTACCAGCTGGGTTAGAGCTGTTGTTGCAGTCAGATGTGGCGGCTCTCGATGTTAAATTTCTCACCTTGTATGCCCTCGAATCGTCTACAAATTTAATTATATGTTCTCCCTGTAACACTATAACGCCCAATAAGTAAAATTTTTTATTTGATGTGCTTCCTTGTGTTGCAGTTTTAATGGCCAACAGCATAATAGCTAACATTTCATTTCAGCTATTAGAAAAAGTCTTAAAAATTAGTTTGTACACTCTGCGAAGCTGAATACTCTATGTTCAAGCATCAGGAGCCACCAACAAAATCTTGTAACCTTACAAGGGGAACACATCGGAGGTCGCCGGCAGAGTGATGAAAGGATGAAAACAAAGGGGTACGTAGTTGGGCTTAGGTACCAACACGCAACTGCCTTCGAGAAAATGTCGGTCAAAGTTTCGACGCGTCTTCATCAGGCTACTCGCGGAGCGTAAAACCAACTGCATGGTTAGCGCTGTGGCTGGGAGCACAGTTTCCAAATTTCGCGCCCCATGTTCAAATTCAGTCTTATGTTTATTTTTTCTTTTGTTGTCACGGAAGTATGTGACAGTAGTATGTGACAATCTTTTTATCACATCGGGAAAAACAACGAAATTAATGGCAAAAGAAGTAAAGATTTCAAATCTTATTTTAAAAAAAATGATTTTATCATCATAACTGACACGGATCAACACTTTCCGGAAAAGTGCGGCCAACAGTTTTCGTTTGTCTTCAAGAACTTAGTAACAAATTTGGCCCTCAAGTCTATATCAAGACGTATATCATTTAATCGGACGACATCAGAATGTGCACGCAACAGCCGCAAAACCTCGAAAACTCATTTAAGAAACTTATCATCAGTTTCTGGACAACGTTTCGCGACCTTCCTTAAAACTGGAGTTCTTTCTGTACTTATTCACTCGTGGGATGGGTAAAACGATCCATGCTTGTACGATGGGCTGTTTGTTGATGAAACTGGAATACCGACATGTTCATTAAAAGTAATTCCGCCAAAGCGTATGCAGTTACGTAAACCTTGAGACGTACACTTTTACTAATAAGTGAAAAGTTGCATTTGCCGATTACAGAAGTGACGTTTCTATTCTCACTGCACTGCAAAGGGAAATCACAAGTAGAATTAAAATACGTACCTTGACCTATGCAGGCTCCAGCTTTTGGAAAAATGCTTTGACATACGTGATTTACCGCGAAATGAGAACCAGATCGCAATGTGGTTTTCCAAAAGACATTTCCACAATAAAACATGTGGCTGTGGTATATGTGACTTCGCACATTGATCTTCGTGCTCCCATTTTTTATATTTTCGATGTTTTTATGAATGCAATGGTTCTCTTGAAGTATAAAAGTAAACATCAAACTGAAAACTGAAGTACTAGAATTTTTATGTTTTTAATTTTCTGTTGGTTATATATGATTCGCCATGATACGGTCTTTTTTTTAATAAAATTTGAAATGCTTATTTCTTTTGGCAATAATTCCATTGTATTTTATAACGTTACAAAAAAACATTGATGTGACCTATTTCGAGGGCAATAAAAGAAAAGCAGAACATATTTGTTTTGAAGACAGGGAGCGAAAATTCGGAACTGCGCTTTTAGTCACTTAGTTTTATGAAGCGCGAGTGTACTGATGAAGTATCGGAAGTTTGACCGTCATTTTCTCGAAAGCTTTTACTTGTTGGCACCTAACCCGAAATACATGTCTTTTTATATTTTAACTAAAGCTCAGTCTTGATCGCAACACTTATGTCTCAATAACATAGGTCACCGGTTTCGGTTATATTTATATAACCATCTTCAGACCCTTGGCTTCCTTGGAGGATGGAAGGCGGAGCTCTCCTCAGCTGCTACGAAGGGCCTGAAGATGGTTATATAAATATAACCGAAACCGGTCACCTATGTTATTGAGACATAAGTGTTGTGAACAAGACTGAACTTTAGTTAAAATATAATACTCTATTGATCACTGTTTCCAAAAATGTTTACCAAAGATGTCCCTTTATTTTCACCCTTCTTTCATCATGCCAAGTTTCGTCCGTACCAGAGAGCGACCTTTGGCCGGTTCCCCTTGTTAGACCTGTAAATGGCAAGCCACGTTGTAGTTCAGTGTCTCGGTACAGCGTCTTACATTTGGTAGAGTGTTTACACATGAGGTTTTATGAGGCAGACTGCACAGAGAACAACAGCAAAGTGAAGGCACAACGTCTACCTGCACCAGCATGTCTTTGAAGCAAGCGACCAGCTCCTCCGTGGTATCCGAGAATTTGTAGACATTCACGAAGTCGTTGTTGCCGAGGGTATCGAGGATGGCGGAGGCGACTGCCGTCGCCAGGTCCCTCCTGAGGCCCGTCATGGAGCCAGAGCTGTCCAGAAGGATGACGACGTCCTTGGGGCTGGTGGCAGCGTCGATGTACCACGAGCTCATCCGGAAGTCGTGCAGCTCCTGGTCACTTCTGGCAGACGCTTCATCCGGAGGCCACTTAATCGCTGAAGAAGATGATTACATTATCAAAAGACGATCGCGAAAGCGTTGTCAACAAGAAGCGTTTGAAGTAGGAGGTCAGTTTTCAGCGGGGTTCATAAATGGGAATGGAGTTCGAATGATCAAGTCCGTTACGAGGTGATATCCAAAAGTTGCCGAAATATATTAAGTAATATATTGACGTCTTACATAGATTTAATTCTGCACTCTCACCTCCAGAGTAGCGCCCTTGGGAGCAAATTACGGATTCCAATGTTTATGGCAATTTTTAATTGCATCTTGGACGTCTTTGTTGGGGCGGTTAGAAGTCTCCGCTTAGGCTTACCATTAATCCGCAATTAGCCTGGACAGTCCTGGATTTTTAGTGCTGTCCTTGCTAATGTCTGGCTTGCAAAACTGTCCGAGGTCTGAGAATTTTATGATGCGAGGATTTTTTTGGAAATTTTAGGCCTACACGTTCGACATCGCGTTTTTAAGCATTCTCTTACAGTCGTGCGTCTCTCAGTCGACCGTGGAGGAAGCGCTAACGTCGATTGCTGCAGGCTATTTCAGTCTGGAGAAGGGAATTCAAGTTGAACTTTTAAAGTTCGATTCTCGAGGAAGAGGCTCACTCAGGCTTAGACCACATACGCCTGTAATACCGAAAAAAAACCCATAATGTCAGGTGAAACTCTTTAACTGTATTAACAGGTTATCATTTTCTATTCTGGAATGTTATGTTACAACTCTTTTTGCCTTTGTTCGCTCTCATTTCGCATACTACTTTTGCATTTTTTTTCTTGTTCATAGCTTTTATTCTAATGAAAGTGCGCGCTATTACGAAAAACATTACAGCAAAGTCCTCCAGTCCTTCTTTTCATCGTTTTCAAATTTTGTTAACAACTTTGAATTTTCAAAACACTAATGCTTAAATCAATAAAAAGTAGTAGAACATTAAATTGCTTGAGTCTTCTTTTAATAGTGACTTCATTAGGAATAGGATATTTCAATATTTCACTGACAAAAGATAATGCTTTACAAGATAGGCAACGTAAAGCTTTACAAGATAGGCAACGTAAAGTTGTAGCCTTTACAATATCTTCAGGTGAACGCTTAGTACACCGTCCTTCCACAATCACTTGTTGTTGGCACTCAGAAAAAGAACCCTGAATCACTTTTTAAAAATGTTTTAATTTCAGTAACTCATCGCTACATGGAGAGAGAGAGAGAGAGAGAGAGAGAGAGAGAGAGAGAGAGAGAGACGACCCTGCAATTCTGCATTCGTTTTCCTAAGTCTTTTATTTGTTTCCACAATTTCCAGTTGTTAGCGTAAGCGCACATTGTCGCATTCACAGCAGCATTTTCACGGTTAACGTTTTGTCTGGTAGTCATCTCTTCATTAGCTAGTAAAATATTTAACTGTAAAATATCTTATACTTCTTTACGGTAGCTTCCTTTTTGTGCCCGTATATTTCTGTCGTTATTAGGCTCATTACTACGGCCTAAATCAGCACTGGAAGATTTAGGGTTGTAACAGCATCGGCCTCCAACTTGCTTTTCGAAGGAATATTCAACAGTTCATTTTTCCAATGCCTTCCATAATCAGAATCAGTAAAATGTATTGAGCATGCACGAGAAATTTCAACTCAAAACGAATCTGCACGTTTACAAGCATTTATCCGTTTTCGTTTCGCCTCATCGTTTTTAGGAAGTATATGAAAATTGAATCCTAACTCCCTTACTTACTTGTCAGCGTGGTTAGCACAACTGGTGATAATTATTTTTCGCTCAGAAACTTACTCTAAAAAATCCCTCAATACACTGATAACTACGACGTAACTCTGTACTGAATCGACAGTCACTAACAAAAATTTACACTAACGTAAACAACCCCGCTCGTAAACGCAAGTATAACACAATGCGTTAGGCAATTGCAGGCTACTGAGCGATGGTTGCGTTCACTGTGTCAGCCGCACAGTTTAATGCTGCGCATACTCCGATCTTGCATGATCTGTCTACGATCTTGCAGAATCATATTACTTGCTTTCTGATCGTTTTGTCGTGTTTTGCTGTCCGCAGCTCATAGTCCAGTGGCTAGCGTTGCTGCCCCTGGAGCAAGGCGCCCTGGGTTCGATTCTCGGTCTAGTAGAGGATTTCCCCCCCCCCTCCCCCCCCCCCTCCCCCCCGGGGACAAGGTGTTTGTGTTGTCTTCATCATCTCATCATCATTCATGAAAATGGCGAGACTGGGGAGTGAAAAGATTGGGAATTTAACCGTGCGCTGATAACCACGCCTTTGATGGCCTACAAATCAAAATCACCATCATCATTATCATTGTGGGATGCTAATTTACGGCCGACCGGAACAGTAGTCAACATTAGCCGATGTCCGTCCGTGTTTGCAACGGTTATACCAGCCGTATGCCTTGTCTTAATTAAACATGAACTCCAAAAGCTATATTTAATATCTGTTGCGCCTCTGCAGCCGTTCTCCTACGTTTAAGCAAAACTATACTCTAACATGCTGCTCTTTCAGGACAGCCATTGGAAAACCGCAAATACGCGCTACAACTACCAACCCACTCAGTTCGCAGCCACCTGCCACACCAATTCAGGAAGGGTGTATGAGGAGACACCTAGCGGTATTTCAGTGTACTCGTAAACAATTGCGCACGAAATTCTAATTTCGGGAACTTTTGGATGCCATCCAGCTGTTGAAAACAAAAAGTAAACAACTGCTTTTCCCTGATTTAATTAAGATATACTGAAACAATATTGATAAGTTCAATTATTATTTCTAAATTAATTTTTCAATCCTATATGGTCACACCTGGATATCGTCGCAGAAAGCCAGAAGCGCTGCCGAAGTATTGCCACGACAGGGAGGGATCGATCTCGTAGTTGTTTACGAACAGCGGATCGAGGTGTTCCGACCACCTGATCGCGTTCATAACCTCAGCGTCTGAAACAGAAAACATTGTGAAATAAAATAACGTGCTATGAAGACTAGTCGCTGGAGGAAAGGGTTTTGTTGGATTGGAGAAGAGGTATATACTTAATTTTTAATGTTCTTATTTCATAAATGTACCTAGAAATAATAAGACAGAGGCGATTTGGAATAAGATGAGTGAGAGAGAGAAGTCACCTGACAGCAATACTGCAACTAGACTGGCGTACTGATCGCAGAATGCTTGCCAGTCACAGCCAAGGGACTAATGACGAGGCAGCCGAGTGGTGGGAAACATGAGAAAGACGTGTCTTCATTAAGAAGTGCCAAGGAAGGAAAACGATTTACTTTTGCAAGCAGCGTTCCACATAACTTACAGTAAATGTACATATATATTTATTTACACACATTTAGTTCATGGCATAAAGAAATTTGAAATATCTGTGTTTTTCCTCTCTCCAACGTAGCACCATGTATCGATATCTAAGTATAAAATTCATTTTACCATCTACGATAATGAAGGCCAAAGATTCGCATTGCTTTCTATGCATTCTTTTTCACAGTAATGTGGCGTACTAAATGTTATTACGAAAGAAGAAATAATACACTGCATATTTTTCCAAGTACCTTCTCGAAATTGATTTCTGCACCAAGGAGAATAAAAACAATAAGGAAATTTGAAAAGTCTCCCCTATATCTTGTGTGTATTATTAATGCAAAAGCATTTTATTTTCCCAGAACTATATTCACAGAGGACCAACAGACTAATACATTATTCCAGTATTCCCTGTCCCAAGTTAGAGATAACACGGTTTATAGTTATTTAATTGATATGGGACAACAAAGGTAAAGAAAGAATCAAAAGGAACCATAGCAATAAAAAGGCAAAAAAGAAGAAAAATACGAAAAGAGATACTCTGTATTTCCTGTTAAGCAGTGAATATATTCATAACATCATGCAAACCAGATGGAGAGCGACACTATCAATACACGAATGTTATATAATAGCAGCTTGTCTGTGATCCGAGACGCCATTTTCAACCAAATAAAGATGGCTTACCCTAGTAACCACCAACAAAGACGGAGATACGGGCATATTTCCTTTTTAATATACACTACTGGCCATTAAAATTTCTACACCACAAAGATGACGTGCTACAGAAGCGAAATTTAACCGACAGGAAGAAGATGCTTTGATATGCAAATGATTAGCTTTTCGGAGCATTCACACAAGGTTGGCGCCGGTGGCGACACCTACAACGTGCTGACATGAGGAAAGTTTCCAACCAGTTTCTCATACACAAACAGTAGTTGACCGGCGTTGCCTGGTGAAACGTTGTTGTGATGCCTCGTGTAAGGAGGAGAAATGCGTACCATCACGTTGCCGACTTTGATAAAGGTCGGATTGTAGCCTATCGCGGTTTATCGTATCGCAACATTGCTGCTCGCGTTGGTCGAGATCCAATGACTGTTTGCAGAATATGGAATCGGTGGGTTCAGGAGGGTAATAAGGGACGCCGTGCTGGTTCCCACCGGCCTTGTATCACTAGCAGCCGAGATGACAGGCATCTTATCCGCATGGCTGTAACGGATCGTGCAGCCACGTCTCGATCCCTGAGTCAACAGATGGGGACGTTTGCAAGGCAACAACCATCTACACGAACAGTTCGACGACGTTTGTAGCAGCATGGACTACCAGCTCGGAGACTATGGCTGTGGTAACCCTTGACGCTGCGTCACAGACAGTAGCGCCTGCAATGGTGTACTCAACAACGAACCTGGGTGCACGAATGGCAAAACGTCATTTTTTCGGATGAATCCAGGCTCTGTTTACAGCATCATGATGGTCGCATCCGTGTTTGGCGACATCGCGGTGAACGCACATTGGAAGCGTGTATTCGTCATCGCCATACCGGCGTATCATCTGGCGTGAGGGTATGGGGTGCCATTGGTTACACGTCTCGGTCACCTCTTGTTCGCATTGACGGCACTTTGAACAGTTGACGTTCAATTTCAGATGTGTTACGACCCGTGGCTCTACCCTTCATTCGAACCCTGCGAAACCCTACATTTCAGCAGGATAATGCACGACAACGTGTTGCAGGTCCTGTACGGGCCTTTCTGGATACAGAAAATGTTCGACTGCTGCCCTGGCCACCACATTCTCCAGATCACTCACCAACTGAAAACGTCTGGTCAATGGTGGCCGAGGAACTGGCTCGTCACAATACGCCAGTCGCTACTCTTGATGAACTGTGTGGTATCGTATTGAAGCTGCATTGGCAGCTATACCTGCACATGCCATCCAAGCTCTGTTTGACTCAATGCGCGGGCGTATCAAGGCCGTTATTACGGCCAGAGGCGGTTGTTCTGGGTACTGATTTCTCGGGATCTATGCACCCAAATTGCGTGAGAATGTCAGTTCTAGTATAATATATTTGTCCAATGAATACCCGTTTATCATCTGCATTTCTTCTTGGCGTAGCAATTTCAATGGCCAGTAGTGTAATTTGTGAACCCGCCGCTGTGGACGAGCGCTTCTAGGCGCTTCAGTCCGGAACCACGTTGCTGCTACAGTCGCAGGTTCGAATCTTGCCTCGGGCATGGATGTGTGTGATGTCGTTAGGCTAGTTAGGTCTAAGTAGTTCTAAGTCTAGGGTACTTATGACTTCAGTTGTTAAGTCCCATAGTACTTGGAGCCATATGAATACTTTGTGCTGATACGGATCAAATTTTTTTACTCTCCCGTTACAACTGCTTTTGGGTTTAATGCTGTTTATGAGACGAATTTCTCATTTTTAGGGTTCTGTTCCTCTATGTATAAAATCTGAACCATTATAGGACAATTTTGTTATCCGTCTGCCTGTCTGTCCGACTGTAAAAACCATTTATCCCAGGAACGGGTTGATGTATCAAGTTGAAATTCATGTCACATACTAAGGTGTTGTAATAAATGTTGGCTTCTACGTCAATGCAGTTATAAGATACTGCTGATGCTCTTCACGAGTATGCAACCGGGTTTCATCGTCCTGATGACATGATATTTCGACGCTCCAACTGGCGGCCACCTTCAGGTGAGATTGGAGATTCTCTTTTTTTTCCCCTATTGTCATTTTCACACCTGATACAGATGATACAGGTAGGCCAGCATCGGCATACTACGCCGCTCTTCGGCCACATATAGGAGTAATGATACAAAAGGAGACAATCGAAAAACAGACATGGTAGATATACAAACGTAGACATACAAGATGAAAACACATGGAGCCGTTCAGAAACGTGGACACGCACAGAGATGACAGAGTCGACACACGCGAATGATGGAGCACAAAAGATGAAAGAGTGGAACACGAACACGACGGCACACACAAACACTAGGCGATGATCTCGGGTGCGCGAAAGTTCACTATATGTGTACGAGTCCGGGACCTGCCAAAAAGGGGAAAAGGTGGGGGAAGAGGGAGAGGGGAGTGTGTAGATGCCAGTGGCAGAGGAGATGGGAGGGGGAGGAAAGAAGGTAGGGGGTAGGGGAAGCCTGGGGGGAGGAGGGGGGAGGAAGGGAGGAGGGAGAGAGGGTGCCCTTGGTAAAAAACACAGGGTGTGGTAGAGGAGGATCAAAGTTGGTAGGAGGGGTAGATGGAGGGGATGAGGACATCATCAGGGAGGGGGAGTTGGTGGAAGCCACCTTGGGGGAGGGTATGGAGATTGGAGAGATGGAGAGCAGGTGGAATGTCGGAATGCAGGCGCGGCAGGACAGGTGCTCAACGCGGCGGCTCATTTATACACCGTGAACAGCCGAGCGTGAGAAGCGAAAGAGCTGCCCTCTGGAAGGCGAATAACTGCAGCACTGCAGGAGGTAGAAGCTAAGAAAAGCGATGATTCGCAAATTAAGGTGCTGCCGATCGAAAACCGGACTGTTGTGGTTTTATATATGATAAAACAGGATTCCATATTTTCCTGAACTAAAATGTTTATCGCTATTAATAATCTCATAGGATAATCGTATTTCGACGGATGCCTTGAGTACAATCCCAGAAACGGGAAACCGGAGCAATAATTTGCGTCTCCTTAAACATATATTATGCTCTTCATTGAGACATCGTTCAGCGGCGGCAGATTTTTCAGGCTGGAGCAAACGTGTGTGACGTTGATGTTCCATAAATCGGTCATGAATCGTACGAACAGACTGTCCAGTATAAGCCTTGCCGCAAATACAGGGAATTTTATATACTCCAGGCTTCCTCATTCACTAGCCATCTTTAACAGATTCAAGAAGGGCTTTAGTTTTGGCTAAAGGCAAAACGACACTTTTAATACGTATCTTCTGAGAATTCTTGAAATTTTCGAAGAAATGCTCCCCGCAGAGAGTAAAAAAGGAAACTGGTTTACAAGTGTCCATTGTTGCTCTATATGGTGGCCCAAATTGAAAATCAATTTGATGACCCATTTTGCCTGAAAACAATGTGAAGATAATCCTGCTTCAAATTATCAGAATCCGAAGTAGCATTACCTTTCTTGACCAGTGTGCATAAAAAACTCTCAAGCGTTAATGCGGTGGACGACAATTAGTAGCATGTAGGTAATAGTACATATGCGTATGTTTATGGTATACGCTGTGTCCCACAGTCCCACTTTCTTTTTTGCGTACGAAAATATCCAGAAAAGTAATTTTCTATCTTTTTCAATTTCCATCGAAAATTTGATGTAGTTAAAATGAGCTAAAAACCGATGCAGAGCTTCCATTTCATCTGACCAAACGATAAAAACATCATCCACATGTCTTAAAAACTTGTGGGCTTCGGAGAAAAGTCCTGAGTGCGGTGCCTTCAAGATCTTCGATGAAAAGATTGGTGACAATAGGGGAAAGAGGACTCCCCATAGGCACACCGTCCGTTTGTTCAAAAAATGTATCATTAAAAAAATATGTTGATATCCACACATGGCGACACAACTCAGTAGTTTTATCATCCAAAATCTGACCAATTAACAACCAGGACTCCTTCAAAGGTACGTGAGAAAAAGAGTGGAACAACATGGTAGTTAACTAGGTCTGATGTTCCAAGGCACAGAGACTTCAAGCGTTGAGTAAAATCAGTCGAGATGGATATATGACGTTCACATTTCCCCACGTGAGGGCTAAGAACAGTAGCAAGTTATTTGGCCAAATTATGTAAGTAGGAGTGTCCAAATTGCAGACGACTGGAGGAAGGGGAATTCTAGGTTTTTGAACCTTGGGTAAACCATACAACTGGGACTCCCGGCTGGGCGATGAAATCAGGCTGCGTAACCGTGAAGGACATCACGCCGCAAAAATCTACATAATCAAAAGATACGGTTGTTTGTGTCACATAGTTTGCTACTTATAAACTCACTCATCAAAACCTTTAGAGTACTTCCCGTTGGCCTAGAATCATGAAATTTGGCAAGAAGCAAGGATTCACAGTAGAAGCAAACGAAAAAAATCGTGAAAAGTGTTAATCTGTAGCTATATCACACGAAAAAAATTTCTTTTGTCATTTGTTATCCTATTTCAAAGTAACAATTAAAAACTGAAATAATCCCGAACGTGTTGGAATTCATGGGAGCTGTATCCCCCAGTATCAATGTCGCCAACGGGGAAAAATCGTCGAGATTGTAGACTCCCAGGATAACAAACTGTCTATATACATAACTGAATTTTTGTGGAACCCTCAGAGCGCGGGTCCTCATCGCACCTGGCCTTTTTTTCTTTTTTCAAACGAATGCATACTAATCTTCAACATCTCGTCAACGTCAACACCATTAGAGAGAAAATATAGCAACTTGAGGGAGGGGAAGGGACTATGTTGTTGTTGAAGAAACAACCCTTGTCTCAGCTGCTTACTTGTTGCCGTAGTCTTTAGTCCAAAGATTGGTTTGATGCAGCTCTCCATTCTAGTCTAGCCTCTGCAAGCCTCGTAATCTCCGAGTAACCACTACAACCTACGTCCATTTGAAGCTGCTTACTGTATTCAAGCCTTGGTCGTCTCCCTTTGCAATTTTCATCATACCCTCTCCTCCCTCCCCCCCCCCCCTGCTGCTAGTTAGGGGGGGGGGGGAGTAGAGTGGCCCCAATTGGGCAATTGGGTGGCGAAGAGGGACGCCAAGTGGAAATATTTTATCGAAGAATATCAGTTTCGGAATTTGACTTGTGACCAAGTGGTCAGAGAATCATGGCTACAGACTATTACTAGTCTAACCAGTAATTCCCTGCCATCGATTCTTTAAGGAATCCAACTCCCATGTATAAAGCAGCATGTTTTAAATTTTGTTGTAAATCGATATGTGCTCTCATTATCAAACACTGGATGAACACAGTCTGGGTAATTTACGCTACTCCATTTTAAGTAAAGCTAGTTTTTCACCTATCTCAATATTTATTATGTACCTTCTGAAATATGTATCTTACAATGATATAATTTTGCAGATGTATTCAGCGGTATACGTGGATACAGCCTACAAAATGTGTTGCGAATAGAATTAGTTGCAAAGAAGTGGTTAAGTAAAACGCCATCCCTCATGTTAAAGTTCTACTGCCTGAAAAATTCTATGAGCCGTGTAAGCGAGAAAAAATTCATAAAGTCTGAAACTATATACAAAGTTTGTGGCACGTGTTCTTCTCAAATAATGGATGAATATAATTTGGGTATTTGCATGCGGACAAATACGCTGCCTCAGTACACAGTATCTAACTCCTTAATGAGTACATTATTATAGTATTTTAAATTTTTAAATTCTGTCAGTAATCACACGAAATGCTGGAAATCAAATTTGTATTGTCGCTGAAACCAGTTGGATAGACAACCTGCAACTGGGTCTGTGCACCGTTTTAGCCGCTGAGTAATAACAGACTCTGAGTCAACGGGTTACAGACAAGAATATGAAGGCCTGTTGCGTATTTGTGTATCTGTTTATGTAGGTAACAGCGTAAAGTCGAGAACTTGTTAAACATGTGGAATGTTGTCACTGAGTGTATAATTCCTTATGAACTTTCTTTATTTTCGGTTGTGATAAACAGTGTAAAGGACGATAATTACAATAGCATGGAATTACAGCTAAAGTATTTCAACGGAACAAAAATAAAAGAGTAATTTAAAAATCCTTATCAACGATAATTACCAACATAAATTCATCGACTTTATATCGCTGTCACCGTCATCTTTGTGCCAGGGTGAGAATTTATCACATTAACCAGCCGCCAGAGTGGCCTCCAGGTAGTCAGATGCAAAACTCCATTCCAGCAACATTGACAGCAGCAGCTAAGTACGGAGGCTAACCATGGATTTTTTTTTAGCAGAGACTTGCTGTTTTCAGAGACATACCACACAGTCGGCTTACTCAGTCGCTGCTAGAAATACTATTATTCTTCGTGTTTTGGAGTTACCTTTTATGAACGTCCAGGAACTTAATATTGCAAGAAACTAATATGAAGCACTTCACTTACTGTGCACTCATGATTATACCTTAAACAAGGTTTTGTCTGTAATGAGACAATGACTTTCTGTAGTCACCGGACGTTACATGGAATCCCCATTGAGCAGTCTTTGTCTGGACTGACAATCCGATGAATATTACGAGGAACACGCGTGTAATAAGGAAAGGCTGGAACCAGCAACAAACTCTATGGCTCGTTCGGTAGAGAAGTAAATACAGTCTTCAGTCTTGATTGCTTTTGCTTACACACGCCCTTTAACTTTAAGCGTTTCGGCCCATGCCTTTATGACCATGTAAACGCTCTTGCTGTCTTATACACTGCAATAATAAAATCACATTTATACTTTATAACCACTAGTTAAAAAAAGATGCAATCATGTTTCAAATAATTATGCACTTATACAACACAAATTTTAGAACTGACTGACGTGCGGAAGTACTGTATTTTTTAACGTTTATAAATGCCGAGTAGTGACACCTACTTTCTTGAATGGAACGCTGTAATTTTTCTGCAGAAAGAGCCCTAGAAGAGTACTGCAGCGACATAATATTGTGGAATTAGATCAAATAGTAACAAGATAACAATGGCGCAAACTATTGTCCCGCCATCAGAAGAATAGGACCTACAAAGCTCTCCCCTGCTACACCAAATGTAAGCACTTAATTAAGGTACGCTTATTATAAGAACTTTCAGCACTGTAGCGCGTCAGCAATCGTAAGTACCAAAATAATTGTGAATAATCCGCCTGGATTTCACAAACTACCTGGTGTTTACCTAGGTTTCAGCGTGGATAACCACGCCTTCTTCAGAACAAATGTTCGGTGGAGAGCCTATGACCATCGTACGTTGGCTGGGGCGAGGCACCACACACAGGGTTAAGATAACTAATATTATTGACTTGGTACATATGTACCGTGTATTTGTAAAAATAATTTTATGGGGTCTTGCCGCTGTAGGTGTTGATTTTAGCCTTTGACTATGCCTATTTAGGCAAGCCGTTTTATATTTGTTCTGAAGAAGGCGTGGTTACCCACGCTGAAACCTAGGTAAACATCAGGTAGTTTGTGCAATCGAGGCGGATTTTTCATAATTATTTCGGTTATTATGTTTATTATTGCAGCTGTCTTATCAAGAGCTCAAAATAAACCTTGAGCAACGAAGGAGACTGCAAAACTATTCCGGTCAGACAATATTGCGCGTTGAACTTCGTCTGGACTTATTGCATTGTAGACACCATGTTTTATACAAATTCATCTCTTCGTGAGCCGACGGCGTTTCGTTATAGAACTCTTTTTTTAGTTTTTTTTCCACAGACAAAAGCCCAGATGCTTAAAGTCTGTTGAGAATGAATGTCACTTTGGGTTTCGTGAACGATCGATTCATCGATTTCCAAAAGTTCTGTGAGAAAGTCTGTAATTGTCTGCGCGGAATGAGCGAGATATCCATCATGTTGCTCTCTCTCTATGTCCCGCCAGATGGGTTCCAATAATGACGGCAGCATAGATGTTAGGAACTGTAGATACTTCTGGCACTTTGGGGTTCCATCGATAAAACGGGGAGCAATAATGCGATCCTTCAAAAGCTCGCACCACAAGTTGAAAGACCAAGGTCAAGGTTTTAACTCTTCTCTAAGTCTTCGTCGATTCTCATATGACCAGTGCTGCACTTTGCGAAGGTTGATTTACCCTTGGATTGTAAGCGATGTTTCACCCCTAAAAAAAAAATCTTGCATACTATCGCAAGGTCTCGTGGACACCATTCGAAGAGCTGTAACTGATTTCGAAAGTCACCAGCGATGAAACTATTGATGCAGTGAAATGTGGAAAGGAATGTATTATTAGCAGGATACTACTTTTGATTCCGCTCGTACATTCAAGGTGCTTCATAATGACATAAGGATTGCATGTTACCACTGCTAAAATGTTAGTTTCGTCTCGCTTGACATAAGGATTGCATGTTACCACTGCTAAAATGTTAGTTTCGTCTCGCTTATCAGTTGCTATTCTTTCCGTCGGTGTATTTTATTTTTTACACTTTCGGCCTATTAAATTTTTTTATGGTGTTTTAAACGACAGTCTCACTGCTGCTTTAACAGTTTGGCGACATTCGTCACTTTTTCGACTCTGTACACATTGTGAAAATTTGAACAGCTACACAAGCAAACTGCCCGATAGCTAAAACAGCAGAACGCAGACTGATGGGATTCAGCTACAAAGGTGAACACACGAGCCTCTCGTGAATTATGCGTTTGCCTACATTGCGTACAATATAGCAGGCGTTCTGACGATGTCTTCTCCTGACCTCAGGAAAGTGGTTTATCAGCCACTACTGACATTGTGACGTGGCCCCTCTGGCGGCATATGTACTGATCGTATTATTAACTGGTAACCTACATAAATTAGTATGTTATGAGCCCCCAGTAGACTAGCGATGGGTTGACCGCCAGCTCCCAAATACTGATCGCTATGAGTCGGCACCATTCGTAACACTTCGTGTCGACTGTTCTCTGTTTCAGACCGCTGCCAGCCTCAGCGACACCAAAGTTGTCACAGAGCAGTTACCAAACCAAGTGTTGTTGTGTTGTGCATGTGAGCGGACAATTAAAAAAATAAATTTGTGGTAAGGCCATACGGGACCAAACTGTTGAGGTCATCGGTCCCTATGCCTACACACCACTTAATCTAATTTAAACTAACTTACGTTATGGACAACACACACACGCATGCCCGAGGGAGGACTCGAACCTGCGACGAGGGAGCCGCACGGACCGTGACAAACCGCCTCAGCCCGCATGGCTACCCCACGCGGCGAACGTACGACTAACTAATAAATAAAAGTAACTGCACTTACATTTTGATTCATTATTTAAAATGAGACACGATTACAAATGTTTACAAATAGTTTTGAATGTCATTTTTCTTCTAGTCATTGCGTTGTATTACAACGGCCCTAATTTAATTTCATATTCCTTGCTACAAATCTGCACCGCGTTTGAAGACGACAGTCTCTGTAACCTGCATTCACGAATCCGTGTTACGTTCGTGTCAAAATTTATACTATAATAGCTGATGGGTACGAGTCACACACGAGCCTGAGTTGTCAGTACTGGAAGACAAATAATAAAACATTCGCCACCCCCCCCCCCCCCCCCCCCTTCACCCTCACAACTTCTAATCCCGCAGTGGCCGCCGCACAGCTTACCCATTTGCCCCTGAGGCCAGCGGCAACTTTACTTAGCTCACGGTAGAATTCACCAACGTCGATTAAATTTAAGCACGTTTTAAAATACTGTTGTCTCTGTAAGTATTTTTGTTTGTTGCTGAGCAGGAAAACTACACTCTTAAGAAGATCTTAAAGTTAATTGACGTTTTCAGATTCGGATGTAAGTTACGAGATAAAATACAGCTAGAAACCCCGGGCCGCACTAACACTTGTTTCGGGCAGCATTTGACGACCACCGTGTTAAGTCGTAGAATTTCTCTTCGAAGCTTCTTCCCTATGCCACGGAATAAAGTATTCAGTATGATAAAAAAATCGTTGTCGTAATTCGCCACTTACATGCACACTTCTGAAATTCGTTGTGTTGACCGCCACAACTTAACGAAAAATCGCAAACCAAGAACGAATGAAGTTATAATGAAATCTAGACCTTTCGCTGCTTACAGGCGATGATAAATATCAACGGGGACAGCTGAAAAATGTGTGCCCCAACTAGGACTCACATAGATAAGGCTTACCGGCCAATGATTTTTTTTAAGTGCAGACGCACAAACATCGATGAAACTTATGGGAATCTGTAGATTGACTGCCATTCGTTAACAGCATTCCAGCGCGTATTCCAACAGGATAACGCACTCCCACGTACGTCTGTTGCAGCCCAACATGCTCTACAGAGTGTCGACATGTTGCCTTGTCCTGCTCGATCACCAGATCTGTCTCCAAGCGAGCACGTATCGAACATCATTGGACGACAATTTCAGCCACATCCACAACAAATATTAAAGAGTCCCTGTACTGACCAGCCACGTGCAACAGGCGTGGAACCATTCCACAAACTGACATCCGGCACATATACAACACAATGCAGGCACGTTTGCATGTCTGCATTCGGCATGCTGGTGGTTACACTGGTTATTAATGTATCAGCATTTCACATTTGCAATGGCTTATCTCGCGCTTGCAGAGAACAACAAGCAGCAGTCAATTGAAAACGAGACTGATGGAAAAAAGTAAGTAGACTGTTTATTATTTCTAAAGTGATCGTCATAACTGTTAATACATTTACCCCCTCGTGAAAAAAGTCGATATATAACTTCATGGAAAAATGCAGGCTGTTGCCTATGAAACCATCACTACACCCTGGTGTTCACCTCTTCGTCCGGAACAAATCGACGGCCAGTAATGAGCTTCTTCAGGGTTCCAAAAATATGGTAATAGCATGGGGAGAGATCGGGACTCTGGAGGGTGGGTAAGGGTCCCCAGCGAAAATTCTGTAGCGTAGCCGAAACAACCCTGGAGCCCTGAAGAAACACATTCGTGGCTGTCGATTTGCTTTGGACGAATTGGTGCACACCTGGGTACATGCATGGTTCTGTAAGCAATCGCAAACATTTTTCTGTGGAGGCACAGACCTTCTTGTCTCACAGTGGGATACATTTGACAGTTATGGATACTAACTTTGAAATAATGAAAATTTTTCTTACGTTTTTTCACATGTTTCATTTTCCTTTGGCTGCCGCTTATAATACTGCGGAACCAAAAAATTGCACAGCTTTATCTGAAGAACAAATAGCCAAGTGCAGATAAGACTCGCGCACTGAAGACTCGGTACAAACTTCGTTATGTATGTGTGTAGTTCATCCATCCTGGGAATCGAGAATCTCGAAGATTTTTGCCCGTTATGGATACCGATACTGGCAAAATATTGGTCCCGGGAATTCCAACAACGTGTCAGACATGCTACAGTAGTTTCTCAGACTAAGCTGGACATCCAAAGGACTTCAGTATATGTGTCGAGAGAGAAGATTTAATAAAATACTTTTATTTACTTACTAAACCATGACTACAACATACGTTTTATATTTGTATGCTATAATGTTCGTCCACTATGCTTCTCACGGATGCTGAATGTTCAGAGGCCGAAAAATATTTTTTACGTGACATAATTACAATTCGACAAGTTTCATATTTTTATATTTCACTTGCCTCTTGCCAAATTTCAGGATTCTAGGAAACGGGAAGCACCCTAGAGGTTTTGCTGAGTTAGTTTTTGAGTATCAAAATATGTGACATAAATGTCCATATCTTTCCATTGCATTGACTTGGAAGCTTACAATTTTTACACTGCCAAGTGACATAAATCTGAATTTAATACGCCAAACTGTTCCAGAGAAAAAGGTTTTTATCAGACGGACAGACAAACAGATAGACGGATAAAAGTGACAAAAATAGTTTTGCTTGTTATGTAATGACTAATTAACAATTTTCGGATTTTTTCCTTTACCTTTACTACGAAACACCCTTTACTGCGAAACACTGTTTCTTGCCAAATTTCATGATTACACGGCAATGGCAAGCACCCTGTAGGTTTTTATGAGTGAGTTTTCGGGTATCAAAACATATGACATAAATGGCCGTATGTTTTAACTGGAGTGACTTAGGCGCTTAAAATTCTTACAAGTAGAAGGGAACATAGATCTTCATACGTGACATCAATTTGAACTCGGTACGTCCATCCGTTCCTGAGAAAAATATTTAACAGACAGACAGACAACAAATCGATCCTATAAGGGTTCTATTTTTACAGGTTGAGACACGGAACCCTAAAAAAGAATTTGATAGTTGCATCCTGGTGGTTGATAAGGTTGCGATAACAGGCTGATTTTTTATAGTGACCAATCGTTAAAGTGAGTGTAGATTACCAACATATTTAGTACGTCAAAAAGTACGAGCAATCTTCAAAAAATAAGTTACACATCAACTGAGCTATCCACGTACAACGCACGACCCGTGAGTAAGGTGGGAGATACTACAATAAAGCTACGAGTGGGCGTCGTGAGTCGTGTCTACATAGCTGAGTCGGTGCACCAAATCTATGTCAGCACGGTAGTTCAGCATGTTCGGCGTCTGTAATGAAATAACTGAGTGAAGTTCTCATTGATAGAATTTGAAGGATATCATGCGTCATTAGCACAAAACCAGAGACAACAAACTGCAAAGAAACACATCAAAAGATGAACGACAAAAAAAAGGAGGTGGAGCACTTAACCGCGAAAATCAAAGGTCCCAGATTCGAGTCTCGACCTGGCACATAGTTGTAATCTGCCAGGAGGTATCAAATCAGCGCACAATCCGCTCCATAGTGGAAATTCATTCTGGAAAGTTATACATTACTATGACAGGCTAAGTAACTTTTATTGAATGTTGCACTAAACTTCAAAGTAACACAGATACATGACACTATTTTGGAACATAGAAACCAAGTCTCTGCAAACATCGGTCGGAACGTTCTAACAGTCGTTCATTTCCTCGCCGGAAGACATATTCGCTCCTTCGTCACGGAGCTATAGAGAGTCCCTGTGTTAACGTCCTCATCGTTGGAATTGTCCTGCCCTTTCCCGCGCCCTCCACCCCCCCCCCCCCCCTCCCCGGAAACATGGAAATCACGTGGTGCCAGATCTATCTGAAATAATTTGAAACAATTGATTAGCATCATCCACGTCTATACATCCTTGGTTAAATTGCTCGTACCATTTCATTACGGTTGATCACGGCGCTGCATTTAATCCATATACCGTCAGAATTTCACTGTGTATCTGTGTGCAGTTCAGATTTTTTGTGGCCGAGGGGTTCTAGGCGCTTCAGTCCGGAACCACGCTGCTGCTACGGTCGCAGCTTCGAATCCTGCCTCGGGCGCGAATGCATTTTTAAGTAGTTCTAAGTCTAGGGGACTGATGACCTTAGATGTTAAGTTCCATAGTGCTCAGAGCCATTCGAACCATCAGATGGTTTCAAACTTCCGGGCTAAGAGGCCGTGATCCAATAGTAGAAATACTTCTCCCTGACGTTTCGTTGCCAGCTGCGGGCAACATCATCTGAGGATTTAGGCACAGATTAAAAATACTACAAACGCTTCTCTTAGCAAATGGTTCAAATGGCTCTGAGCACTATGGGACTTAACTTCTAAGGTCATCAGTCCCCTAGAACTTAGAACTACTTAAACCTAACTAACCTAAGGACAGCACACACATCCATGCCCGAGGCAGGATTCGAACCTGCATAGATAGGCATTTAAAGCAGCTTGCATTTTGTGGAAGAGCCCTTACAAACTGTGCTTCAACTCTGGTGGTGGAAGCAATAATTTTTGTGGTCGACGAACGGTTCATGCAAGAATTTTTAGTGCCAAACACAAATGTCTCCGATTTAGTTGCACTTTTGGACACCAACGCTTTAACTTTGCCTGGATACCACACTCACAGCTCATTTTGTGTACCCAGCTTCTTTTCCTAATCAAATTCCTATCAACAAAAATAAAATAAACTTTCTTCCCTTATGAAAAAAGTGTATCTGACGGGAAAAAATATGAGCAGTTTTGAAATCAACATAAGAGCTATTAAAGAACACATATTCATTTGGAATCGTCTGATATCATCCAGGCTGGTGTTGTATAGTTCATGGCTTCAGTAACAATGCATGTAACTCGTAGGAAAGCCGTATTGTTACTTAATGGTTCTTTGCGACGTGGGACCAAGTACGACTACGTAGAAACTGTAATGTATGTCAGTAAGATTAGCAAAGAATTTTTGTCCGAATTTTCATTAACAAATATGTAGTGGGAAACGGAGTGTCAAACTGATCAGCGTGAGTTCTCGTTTTGCAGTAAAATATTTAACTCCTTGAAAGTGATCAGGATAAATAAATAACGCGGGAAATTTGAGGGAAAACTAAAATATTTTACGAATATCTACTGTTAGCTAGTGTTAAAAAGTTAATCTGTTTGAGGCTTAGTTTTTTCTATCTTTTTTTCACATAAAAAGTTACACTCGTATAGAAATTGTAGTATTCTTTATTTCATGTTGGAAAAGTAAAATAAATACCGAATTGCATCATAAACTGAAACTTCTGTTTTCTCTTGCACTACATATTCTTAAGAATAATAGAAAACATGATATTTGTTCGCACTTTCAGCTGTGTAAGGGAATGACGGTAACGAACATTTATGCCGAACCGGGTCTCGTACCCGGATTTCCCGCTTTACGCGAGCGGTTGCCTTACCCCTTTTTACTTTTTTACGATTATTTACGTCTCTTGACTTTTTCATGCTTGACGCACGAAAGTATAGCTGCTACATAAATTAAGCACACAAAAAAGTTAGGAACAGACGTTAATCTCACGGCACATCTGACGTTAGATGACGAATAGCTTTCTTGTCGCTAGGGCGCTTATGTGTCTTCTACTAGCAGACGGTAACAAAGGTTACGTACAAACCGAGTTGACACTCGGCGCGGTGGCTGATGGGATACACCGTGCACGAGTGTTATAAAGTAGCGTGTCGACACGCGCACCATCTACCCCCCGAAGTTGTAAACGCGGCAACCCGTAACTAATTGTGAGACGGCAAACAGCCATCTCTACCTATCTTACCAAACGGCTCATTCAGTTCGTGGTTCATGGCTCATGGTCCGAGTTGTAGTTTGACTGCGTAACAGCTTCCAGGTACAACAAGAATTTGTTGTTCAGTATTTCATATTATTACTGACCGAATTTAAATATTTAAAACGCTATTCCTTAAGAGGTACGATCATTTCTAAAAGCTTAAATACACTATAGACGCGTTTTACAGTTAGAAACTGTGTAAATGTCTTGAGGTAGAGTGACTTACCGCACGCAAAAAGACAGACTATAAAATCTGTCCAGTATTTGAGAACTTCAAACAAACTTTATACATAATTTCAAACCTTCTCAAAACATTTTCTCACTGAGACCCCCGCCCTCCACAAAATGTGAAATTGAAAAGAATACCACTCGTAATATTTTCTCTGTTCATGGATAAAATATCGGCCGGCCGGTGTGGCCGTGCGGTTAAAGGCGCTTCAGTCTGGAACCGCGTGACCGCTACGGTCGCAGGTTCGAATCCTGCCTCGGGCATGGATGTGTGTGATGTCCTTAGGTTAGTTAGGTTTAATTAGTTCTAAGTTCTAGGCGACTGATGACCTCAGAAGTTAAGTCGCATAGTGCTCAGAGCCATTGATAAAATATTCCCATTAGCAGCGTGGTTTGAGGCGAAATGTCACGGAATGCGCGGCACTTTTGTTCCTTTAGGAATTCACACACATTTGAACATTTTTTTGAATGACGTTTTAATCTATTACTTTTGTACTATTTACTCTTTTCGGAACAAATTGTGCGGACAGAATCCACGAATATTATTGAATGTACCTGCAAAATTACATTACTGTCTAATACATAGTTCAGGAAATCTGACGTAGTAAGCGCTGAGAGACGTGAAAAAAACTAGCTCTTTCGCTTAAAGCAGATAGCGACCTACCCATACTGTGGTTTGATAGCGAGAATACTTAGCGATTTCTAACTAACTTTGAACATAATTTCACACTTTTTAAAACTTTTTCTTGCTTTAGTGGTTTACGTCAAATATCAAATACATTAATTCATTTGTAAAGTAATCAGACGTTTGAAGTTGTTTTACACATGGGAGTCTGATTGTTTAAGGAATCGATGGTTTACTGGCAGTTGGTAAGAACAGATACAGCGAAACTGGAGGGAAGGAAATTACAAACTAAACCCTTTGTTTGAGACACACACGTTGTATTCTCGGTGAAATAACATCTTACAAAACGAATATATTGTTCTGGTCGATGTAACTACTTTTCTGAATTTGGGTGTTTTACAATTTATTTTTAACTTACATCAAATTTTTATTGTTTCTACTCAGGTTTGATTTTTACCTGTTGACAATGACATGTTTGCTGGAAACAGTAGTTTTAATAGTAATTAAAATGACTACAACTTCAAGAAAATTTTCAGTGGTGGTGTGGCGGGCACAAAGCTCGGAGGGATGGAAACAAATCTCACTCTGTTGCATTAGGAGAACTGCTGGCTGGGAGTAATGGCGCACTCCTGTAATCCAAGCTACTGGGAGGCCGTTGTGTGGGCGAGAAATGCAGATCCACTGCATAGTCGGCCGTTATGCGAACTCAGGCACAACCGCAGTGATCCCACTGTCCTCTATATCGCTTTGGAAGAGCGAGGAATTTCGTCCTAACAGTGAGTGAACGACGCTCCTCGCAAAACCAAGGTCGACAGAGACTAGTACAGGTGCCACTCCACCACACAACAATTTTTTTTATAATTTTTCTTTCATTTGTGACATATTAGTTGTATTATCTACCATTATTCACTTGATTCAGCATCAGATTCCCGCTGAACTATATCATCACAACACTACATCGAAAGGCTCGAGCAGGTTGTTAGCTGCTTTACTGCTTCAACACAGAGACGAATGGAAGAAACACAGACAGAGCACTGCATGCCACAGTTCGGTTACAGAAAAAAAATGTAATTAAAACTAGATACTGGAGGAGATTTGCTCGTATCTATATCTGTCCTTTCATTATTGTTTAGATGTGAAGAATAACCAACCAGCGAACTTTAAACTTAATTTCAAATGATTTTCAACTTTTTCTCACTTTGATGCTTAACGTAAAATATCTAATACAGTAACTGATTTGTAAAGTAATTAGACTTTTGAAGCTCTTTTATACATGGGAGTTTGACTAGGGAATCATTGTTTTTATTGATATACACTGCCCGCGCCAATGTCTGTGAAAGTACTTCGGAGATACCCTGCAAAAAAAGTTCACTGTCCACTATGAGGAGTATCAGTGAATGGCATTATATAACTGATAATAATTATGGATGTCCATCAGGATTATTGCAGTTGCTATGATTTCATTCTGTTTCCGATCTGTAATTTTCGATGTCAACCTAACATTGTTGATACAATTACTAATAGATTACCACTGATGAATGTTTTGTACATATAATTCGTATCACGTTGTTAATTTTGTTGCACATTAGCTAGATATAATAATGTAAAAAAAGTTTTGAAAAAAAGCCGATCAAATGCTTTGTGGAATGATTTGCTTAAAAGTAAGATATAAAACAGGTTAGAGAAACTTATGACGCCCATTCAACGATGCTCGAAATCATGTACAGTAAATGTCCCTCTAATCTATTTTATTTCTCACTTTTAGACAAATCGGTTCACGAGTCATTTGATCGTCTTTTTTTCTTTTTCGGAACTGTTCATCTGTTCATGATTTTTCTTGACGTACCGCATTACAAGTGTGTCAAGCAGTAAGCGAATGATCGGCATTGTTTCTGCCTTAGTGTAACAATCAAATCCTTGGGTGACAGTTGTACTCTAAGATGAGTCGCTTTATTATATCAGTTCGTTCGTGGGAGCATTACTTCTGGCAACAGTAGGAAAGATAGGCGAGCCAGATTTTGGAGTGGTTTCTCTTACGGCACTGTTCTAGATTAAGAGGAATGGAGGCTGGGTTGCTGCAGACTGCAAATGATCAGGGGCGTAAGTATAGTCATGAGGGCTCTGGGGAAGTACAGTACATGCACCTCTCCCACTTCATCCCATCTGCATCTGAAACGCAACAAAACGTTGTCCATGCATCTTCTCTCACAGCCTGCCACCCTTCCCCTCCTCCACAACCTTGGAAAACCCCCCCCCTCCCCCCTCACACACACACACACACACACACACACCCACACACACACACACACATACTACATTACACCATTCCAAGTCCCTCTCCTCCTACTGAAGTCTAAAAGTGAAACAAACTTTAAAAAAAGAAAAAAAACAGTTGATTTTGTGTTACATACTTTGGTGAAGCGAATAAAATCGCAACAATCTTTTTTTGTTCATCCATACATGAAGAAGCCATTCGTGTGCGCATTATAGCACATAATAAATGTTGCACATCACCCAAAGCACATACTAGTTAAACACAATTGTTAACTAATAAGACTTCTTACATTCAGGATAAAAACATGAAACTAATTAATTAAAAAATTAAATAATGTCCAAAGTGTGAAATACCGTCTAAGTGGGACTGCAAGACCAAACAAGAATGAATAAATTATAAAAGAGAAGTACCTAAGTTTGAATATCCATGAAAACTGCTAATGAAACGTATCTGTCTAGAGACTTAAATCCTTTTCTCACTTAAATGAGCTTTTCGTCGTTCTTTTATGTACAATACGATGCATCATTTTAGACGAATCAGTATTTCTCGCTCTTTCATTTTCTACTGAAAGTGTACGTCTACATCTCCATCACTAATATGCGAATCACCGTTAAGGGAATGGTAGAAGATACTGTACCTTTTACTGAACCATATTTTAAAGTCTGTTCCTCTTCGGTTCTCGGTTGGAGCGAGCGAAAATGAATTCGTCTGCGTATCTGAGTGAGCCGTTTTCCCCATAATTTTGCCTGCACGATCTCTACAGAACAGACAAGTAGTCGGATGGCGAACATTCTTGAAAGACGAGTCTGTGAGTTTTCCAAGCACGTTATTGTGAAATGTAGGACTTATTGCTCCGAATTCCACCGTTTAATCTACGCAATTTATAATAAATTCCATGTGCTATATTTTGAAAATTCTGAATGTTATTTTAGAATTACATGAAATACCTTTTGTTACTGTTTCGATTCTTATATTTCTGCAACTGTTAAAAATATACAACTTTACTTAAATTTTTCTCTATTTTAGAAACCGAATGTCATTATGAACTTTGATTTTGATGCAGTAATTTCTAGGACAGTCTGGAAAACAATACAATAGAACATAGAACAGAATGCGCGGGTGTGAAAACAGGCAAAGAAGTAAGCCTATTTACTTCACCAACAAAACAGAAAAACGTACCACAACTTCAAAATTGTAAGTTACAGAAAGAAAACGTGATACAGTCTTATTTCCGTTCGTAAATACATAACAAATAGAAAATAAATTACGTTTTGCTGTTTGCAGATGACATGTTGTGTATTGTGTAGCATAACAGCTACCAAAACAAGAGGATAATAACATAATGTAAGGTATGTTACTTTTCGCCAATTAAATTATAAATGCAACTTTTACATAATGTTGTAAACGACGCAAATGTTAATATGTTAACAACAAATTTACAGTTAAAAATAAAAATAGAACCCACTGATGATAGCACGAAAGTGCTGAAACATGTAATGGGTGAAACAAAAGAAAAAAGGTGTCTTGCATAAGGCGGAACTTCTCATCCCATAGTCTTAGTCAGTCTGGACACATCGTGCGTAGTACGTCTTTTGTTATTAGCAAATGCGCAAAAATGTGTTACTTTGCCATAAAAACAATTTATTTGTGATGAGACTGTGTTTTCGTCAATCCGTTGATTGGAGTAAACGTAAAAACAGTTTTATTACAAAGTGTGTTTCATTATGCTTTGACAATTTCAAATGTGAATAACGCGCGCTAAAAACAAGATACAGCGACGGTGGCACCATCTGTTAGTAGTGCGGAGTGTCAATTTTCATCCCACGTACATTTGAGTAGCGATCTGATAAGACGATTCTTTCTAAACGTAATACGAACAACGAGTGCATGTTAGTAACATGTGAAGTGTGTACTCCAGGTATATATGGCGTGAAGTGTATAGTGACGTGTACTTCGATGACTAAAGTGTTATTGTAGACTGTTTACCTTCTAACAAGCTTATCATAGCTTACGAAAATGCCTAAGGACGGAAAGAGAAAGTGTCACTTTTCGGATGATTATACAAAAGAGTGATCTTTTGTCAAGAAAGGGCGTATGGATCAAGAAGCGTTGTGAGAGATTTGTAGCTGTTTCATCTCAGTGACTCACGCAATTATGCTGATGTGAGGCATCACATTTCTACGAACAATCATACAAATATATTCGCGGTAGCGTCGACATGAAAGCCTATTAAATTCATGATGAAAGAAGATACCCCGGAAAAAATGCTTTTTGCTGCTGCACAACCAACAACAGCTTATAAAGTGGTCAGGCATCATTAGTTCGTCATTCCTCTTGAATGAACCGTAAAACTGAATGCTGAACGTATCCTGACTCTATAGTCGCCACAAAGCAGTCTACATATAGCCAGGAGCCAAGTTACAGCGATCGTTAAAAGTATTCTCTCACTACACTCGGTGCCCGAATGTTTAAAACAACTGCAAGGACTTACATTTTACGGCTTAGGCACCAACGCATCGAACCACAAAGCTGAAAAGATGTTTCCTTTAGCTGCTCAATACTTTACTGAAGTTGACGGAATCCAATAGAAGCTGTTGAAGTCTGATTCGTTGAATAATGAAACATCGAAGACAACTGCAGATAAGTTAATCGCTTTTTGTGGAGACAATACCAATACCAGTTTCGGAGAGCTTCATCGATGCGGTCAGTGGAATATGTTTCGCTAAGTTAGAGAAGAAGAACTAGGAAAAAACGAAGAAGGCATTTGATGCCCTGCCCATATTCTCCACAATAGTACAGGGTTATTCTAAATGATGAACCCATTTACAAAAATTCGTTTATATTCAAGTGCAAATCCAAAATAACAAGCTTTATACCAATGAAAAGAGAAATTTTCAAAGCTTTTGGCGGGCGGACGGTGATGGTTTCAGAAGCGGCCAGTAGAGTTCGCGCGGCAATAGGACCGTCATTCCGTTTCACTGTCAGTTGTGAGTGAGATGCTGATTGTGGAGCACAAGGTTTTCTGCGCTCTTGAGTTCGCGAAAAGTGAGTCACAAATTGTAGTGCAGCGGAAATTTTGTACCAAATTCGGTATTCAACCACCAACTCGCAAAAGCATTAGCTGTTGGTTTAAGCAATTTAAACAGACTGGGAGTGCGTGCAAGGGAAAAAACACAGGCCGAGCACGTGTGTCAGAGGATGATGTCCGACTGATTTAAAAAAGTTTTGTGTGCATGCCCAGTAAGTCTACCAACAAGAGCCAGCCGAGAACTTTGAATACCTCAACCAACTGTATGGAAAGTTCTGATACAGCTTTTGCTGTACAACCGTACCGATTACAACTTGAGCAGGCTCTCCACCACAGAGACAAAGAGAAACGTCTCGGATTTTGTGGTTATGTGCTGGCAAAGATGGAGGATGACGCATTTGTACAGTGTGAAATTTTTAGCGGTGAAGCGACGCTCCACCTTAATGGTAAAGAGGTCCGCATATGGGGTTTGGAAAATCCACATTCACCATTGCAACACGAAAGAGACTCACCGAAGATCGACGTGGCCTATCCCGTGCAAAGGTTTATGGACTATTTTTCTTTGCGGAAAGAATATAACGGGAATCACATGTAGGAACAATGGCTGTTCCCTCAAGTTACGTAAGATTCCCAGTACTGCATTTTGCAAAAGGATGGAGCTCTGACACATTGGCACCGTGATATAGGAGGCTTTTTGAATGACTCCCTTCCTCAGTGCTGAATCGGTTGCAGGGGACTTGAGGACCTGGCTCTGCACTTCTGGCCACCGAGATCTCCTGGTCTCACACCCTGCGACTATTTATTATGGGGTTATGTGAAGGAAGCTGTTTACGTCCCGCCTCTACCAACCACTCTGAGCGATCTGTGGAACTGGATCACTGCTGCCTTGCACTCTGTAACAGCAGATACGCTATGGCGTGTGTAGGACGAGTTTAGCAATCGCGTCGACGTTTGCCGTGCAGTCAACAATGCCCATATTAAACATTTATAATTTAGCACATTTCTAATTATTAAATAATTATTAAAAACTAATTAATTACAAATTACTAAGTTGATATCAAACATTCTGAAAAAAACTTTGAAACTTCCTATTTTCATTGGTATAAAGCTTGTTCATTTTAAATTTGTACTTGAATAAATACGAAGGTTTGTAAATGGGTCCATCATATAGAAAAACCCTGTATATCAAACGCTGTTGGAGTCTTCACTGTCGACATTGAAACAATGGTAATGAAAATATTTAATTATTTTTCAATATACACGGTAAGGACAGAGAAGCTGCTTACGCCTTAATGTCAATCATCAGACTCCTCTATCTTCTAAAACTGAAATAAGAAATATATTAATCGACACTCAGAGATGTCTGAATGAAAGAAAGGCTGCCAATTTTATTGACATGCAAACCAAGATTAATCTGAACAAATAAAAGAATGAATCCCTAACCAAGAAATAATTAATTCAATTTCGAAATTTCAGGTAGATACAATGGCTTTTTATACCATAAAATTTGCTTACTTAGAGAAATGGGCTATTTCTTTTAATAAATATCAAATATCTGGAACTCCAGATTGGGTGTTGATTGAAAACACTATTATATAGCTGACTAAAGATGGTGTATATATTTCAGGTGATATTTGTATTCAGGAATTCGTGTATCTTGAAGAGTTGTTAAAAAACCAAGCGGGACTCGGAGGAACGAAAGTTTAAAGACTCCGTGGAAGAAAGGTGGATTTACCATCTTCAGGAAAACGAAAATCCTGAACGCAAATATCAACTGCTAAAATTATTTTCTTCTATCCCCACACACAACGCCACTGTGGATAGAGAATTTTCGGTGATGTTTGCCCAGTGGACTGATGAAAGAAGTGAGTGCTGCCAAGGACTGTGGAATCAAACTTAAAATGCCAGTTTAACTACAATCTGACTTGCATGGAGTTCTATAAATACATGAAAGGGAAAAAGACTTGCTGGAAAAGGTGAAATCTTCGGAAAAAAATATGATGTAGCAACTATTTCTGGGGCAACAAGTTCCATGTAATTGTACACCTCCATCTCAGAGTGTCCCAACGAGATCCAAGCTAGATAAGACAACCTTAGGAATTTCACAATGTTCTGACGATTTCAAATCTGAATAACACACAAACTAATCTCGCAATAAAGTTAAGTATTTTACACAAGGTACGGCGTTTATTCAAATTTACTTATGAAATACTACAACGGACAAATGACGACCATTCGCGGTTACACAATACTAGAGGCATTTCACCCCGTTTTTGAACACATCTTTCGTAACTGTTGGAGGGACTCCGGAAATTTCATTGCGAATTCTATTTTTTAGCTGTTGCAAGTGTCTCGGCCGGACGGAGTACACTCTCGCTTTCAAATAACCACATAGGTAAAAGTCTGGCAATGTTAAATCAGGCGAACGAGGCTGCCATTCGCTACAAGCGCGTTTGGAAATTGTGCTTTTACCATACGCTTCACGTAGAACTCGCAAGATCTTCGATGTGTGGCATGTCTCACTATCTTGTTGGAACCACATTTTCGTAACGTACAACGAGGGCATGCCTGCAGACTAGTACATCCTTGGCCAAAAGTATTGAGGAGCCTAGAAATTTTGCACTTTTGCGATATATGTAACAGTAAAAAGTAGTTTGTCGGCATCGAAAACGGCCAAAAAAAATGATCCACCTCAAAGCCACCAATAAAACATCTAGTGTAATAAAATTTGTCATTTGAATGTTTTTCTGTGTACTACTGAGTTTGCTACATTCACTAATTGTGGACACATGTCACTAATCTAGTACTCCTTTCCTGTTCAGATCTGTGACATCGGCGATACTGCTGCGTTAAGCGTAATATAACCGAACATGGTTTAGAAAAACGAGTGCAGTTAAAGCTTCGCATAAGCAAGGGGATGTGCAAGCGGAGACTTCGAAAACTGTGAAATATTCACGCCGATTTGTACAATATGCTACTGAGCGATTCTCCATGACCGTGTCGCATGTTAATAGGCCCAGAACCTGGCGCAGGCGGATCACAGCAGAACGTGAGGAGCGAATGATAGTAAGAGAGTCGTTAAACGAACAGGAAGAAACCCCTTTAGATGTCGCTGGTGAGTTGACTCAAAGTTTTACTGAAACAATATCTGCTCGCATCAGTTGTAGACTATTTCAAGAACTTGGTCTGATTGGCTGTAAGGCCAGGAAGAAGTCATCGCTCTCTGACAACAATGGCACGGTATGATTGGGCTCTAAAACATGGAACATTCATCGAACAAGATTGGTCAAATATCGTGTGGTCTGACGAAGCAAATATTCAGTTAGGTTTGTCAACTTGATGCTCTAACAGCACAGACCAATTTGGATAGAAAAGAAAATGCATTAATTTAAAAATTCATGAAAGAATTTTCTATAATATTTATTTACATTTCAGATTTTTGATGCACCGGGTGCGAGGAACATAACCCAGAGTGTAACGTAAAATACGGCGGAGGGAGCATAATGATCTACGGCTGTATGAGCGTTGCAAGAGTGGGACAATTGGTCGTATGTGAAAGCCGCATGGATTCCACGGAGTATGTAGACGTCCTAGAATCTGCTTTACTGGCCTCTTTTACAACCATTTTTGGCGATACAAACATGGACAGCGTTAAATACCAACACTGTAACGCAGCCTGCCATAAATCTGTCCTTACAGTGGCTTGGCTTCGGGAAAATAACAGCGAGCTTCTGGACTGGCTTGCCTAATCACCGGAACTTAACCCCATAGAGCATTTATAGGATTTGTTGCAGCGCATGTCTGGCGACACACAGTTGAGTCAAAATAAGAATTAAAACACCGCCTACGCCTTGAGTGAAACGTCATAACCGCTGAAGATTCTAAAAAGCTAGTGTACTGTCTACCAAAACGAGTTTCTGCTGTAATAAGGGCAAAAGGTGGGCCCAAGGAATATTGATTTTGTGTTACCAATAAACATTATAAACTCGAACAAATTGTTTCTATTTATTTAATTTTCTTATTTCTTCACAACACTCGAGGTTACCTAGCGTGCTCAATACTTTTGGTCAAGGATGTAAGAGAGTTGTCCGAGACCCGGAGACTGCAGTTGCATGGAAGTTTCATACCAATTTCCATATTGTTCCCTGAACAGAAATCAGATATTGCGGCTGAATCTTGAAGTGCTAACGAAAAGCATGTTGCATGCGCCCGACAGATTCACCATAGCAAAATAACGCTCCACCGTGAGGGCGCGATGATGCTTCGGCCAGTACGATATGATTACTGACCTGTATATGGGATGAAAATTGACTCTCCGCACTACTAACAGATGACGCCACCGTTGCTGTATCTTGTTTTTAGCGCTCTTTATTAAAATTTCAAATCGTAAAAACATTGTGAAACATCCTGTGGACTAAAACTCAACAAATTGTTTATACGTTTACTCCAATCAGCGGTATGACGAAAACATAGTCTCATCACAAACAAACGGTTTTTGTAGCAAATAAATATATTCTCGCGCGATTGCTAATAACAAAAGACGTACTACGCACGATGTGTCCTGACTGACTACAGACTGATTTGACTTTAGCGCATTCTGTTCTACATACTATTGTATTGTTTTTCAGAATGTCCTAGAAGTTACTGCATCAAAATAAAATTTCATTTGGTTCCTACAGTAGTGAAAAATTTAAATAAAGTTGTATTTTTTACAGTTTCAAAAATATAAGAATCTAAACAGCAAAAAAAGATATTTTACGTAGTTCTAAAAACAAAATTCATAATTTTCAAAATACGTCACAAGGTATGTTTACGTATTGTAATATTAATCTTTTACATCGAGAGAAATTGTTTCTGGCAAAATTAATTACTACTTTCAGTACACTGATTACTGTTTGTCTGATGAATAATAAATTACGCTTTTCCACAGCTCATTTGACATTTGGAATTTTAATGAATACATATGGGATTTATTATAAATTGCGTAGATTAAATGAAAGCTAACTACAATTTTTAAAGTTAACAGCTGTTCTTGAATGTAAACTGTTGTGACACGAAATTTATAGGATGGCCGGTTTTCGTAATGTTACACTTTCAGATTATTATTTGAAAAAAATATCTTGTTAAACATAGACAAATATGGAAAAGAATATAATTCCGTAAATACTACAGAGTATGACATACTTATGTAAAAATCATAAATCCCGTCCTATACGACTGAAATCGCAAAGAATGTTATGCAAATGGCAGTGAAATCTCAACTTTCGGTAGGTCAAGGATAGTATTGAAAGGTCTTGATTACTGACCTGTATATGGGATGAAAATTGACACTCCGCGGTACTGATAGACGGCGCCACCGTGTCTGTATCTTGTTGATCCAGCTGATCCAGAAACCTTTAAATCTTGGTTTGTTATAAGCGCGAACTCTGGCAGGGGAAGGATGGGTAAGGAAATCGTTCACCGCCTCTTCAAAATAAACCCTTCCGCTTTTGCCTCAAGCGATTCGTGGGAAATCACGAAAAACCTCAACACGGATGGGCGGACGGGGATTTGAATCACCGTTCTTCCGAAAGCGAATCCGGTGCCTTGCTCCTGCGAAATATCGCCCATGTGCTGCCAGGAATAGCTAGTGTAAAAGAGTCATGTGGAAAGCTACTTAATGAAACTTTCAACACGTGTGTCAGACGTTCGCTTGAGTGTATATTTGCTAACAAGGGAATGGTCAGACTTGTCATGCCGAAACATGTATTGCTTTTTCTAGCACTCTTATTTAACTGTGCAAAAGGTCCGTATGCAAAATTGTAGCTGCTGACATGAACTGGAAGTCACCTAAAAAAAATCACGAACATGGCTGTGTTTCCTGCTTGGCGCTTGCAGTGACGGCTGGCCACCCCTGGAAATGGCGAGTCGCGAGCGTTGTGCGCATGGCCGGGAAGTGCGACCGTCTTATCGCGGCGTTCACTAAAGAGGAATATCGCTGCAGGGTTTTGGTGGAAAGGGGAAACGAATATTCGTTTCTGTCGCATGCACGTCCTTTTAATTTCTGGTACGTATTTCGAAACATACCGTCCTGAAACTGATTAGATATGTGAAAGATGTTCTGTACATGTTCATCTATACTCCGCAAGCCACTTTACGGTGAACATTCAATCTCCCCTCACAGGTGATGGCGAACCCTGTAAATGTTTTGCTGCTTGCCATGGAGATATACCACAGACGCCAAATGAAGCAATCAACAGAAAACACGCGTGAAGACTATGTGTTGTGCGACATGGTTGTTAAACTTCTAGACGAGCATGTAAATGGCGCAGACATGTGGTTAGAAGCAACTGAAACACTCGATATTGCAGACTTTGAATCCACAGACGGCGAAGACACCGACGGAAGTTGCACTCATGAAGACTCTTCTAGTGATAGTGCCACGTACCACCATCAATTATCTCCGAAAGTAACACCAGCAGCTATAATTACCTTATCAGACAAAGAAAAAGCGGTGACGTATTGGTTGAACGAAAGTGATAAGAAACGCCTACGTGTCAGTTCTGTTCAAAATAAGTATCGCTTTGTCCGTTCTGAACGTGAATTGTATAGATGGAAAAAGGAAGTTGCTGGACGACGTAAGAGTCGACTGGAAATTGCGACGGAGGTAAATGCGTGACTTTTTGAGGTATTTACCGATGCCAGACAACAGTCATTTAGTGTCAGCGATACAACTTTGCGTGACTGGGCGTTAGAGATTGCCAACGCGACAGGCGCTAAAGAATTTACAGCTTCTCAAAGTTGGATTAGTCGCTTCACGAGATCACACAAAATTGTGGCAATAAAAATAACAAAATTTGTATCGAGAAACAGGTCGGAAAATGAAGTGACACAAATCGAAATGATAGAAGCTTTTCTTACGAATGCAAAAAATAAGATCGCTAGTTTTAGTGAATCGTACGTGTACAATGCAGATCAGTCAGGTTTTCAAAAAGAAATGCGTGCGAAAAGAGCACTGTCATTCAAAGGGGAAAAACATATTGAGGTAATTGCGCTATCCACGACTGCACCCACCCATTCATACACTATAATGCCCATAATTAGTCTGGATGGTTCATTGCTGCCTAAACTATAAGTGTGTCTTCAAGAACCAACTGGACGTTTTGGACCACGTGTCAATAGAACAATGTTCTACGCAAACAATCTTCTCTAGACGCATCGAAGTCTGGAAAAATGGGAAATGAAAACGTTACACTTCTCATGCGTCATGCTTTTCTTCCGTTCTGCGGGAACAAATCTCTTCTCCTTCTAGATTCGTGGTCAGGTCACAAAAGGTCTGATTCATTAAAAGCTGTATTTCGAGCCCACCCTGACAAAGAAGTAGAGATACTTCAGATTCCATCCGGCACGACGAACGTATTTCAACCTTTAGACAGAGTATTTTTCCGTCAGTGGAAGGCATTTTACAGAAAACTAACAGAGAAAATTATTATGTGCAGATCACTGCAATTTCCTGTCTATCAAGCTGCAATCAGTAGTACATTATTAATTTTCCTCCCCACGGTTTCAGAATTTGATTAAATACGCGTGGCACTCCTCGAAATATACTGATACTAGGCCTGATTCATTCCTAACACCAGACCAGTTTTGTCACGGACATCTAACAACGTCTGTGATTCGCAGAGCTGTCATATGTCGTCTTTGCTTGTATGTTCTTTGTGCACAAAAAACCTATGTTTTGAACACTGTATCAATAAAAAATGGTTCAAATGGTTCTGAGCACTATGGAACTTAACTGCTGTGGTCATCAGTCCCCTAGAACTTAGAACTACTTAAACCTAACTAACCTAAGGACATCACACACATCCATGCCCGAGGCAGGTTCAAATGGCTCTGAGCACTATGGGACTTAACATCTGTGGTCATCAGTCCCCTAGAACTTAGAACTACTTAAACCTAACTAACCTAAGGACATCACACACATCCATGCCCGAGGCAGGATTCGAACCTGCGACCGTAGCAGTCCCGCGGTTCCGGACTGAGCGCCTGAACCGCTAGACCACCGCGGCCGGCGCCCGAGGCAGGATTCGAACCTGCGACCGTAGCGGTCACGTGGTTCCAGACTGTAGCGCCTAGAACCGCACGGCCACTCCGGCCGGCCTGTATCAATATTTCGCATTTTTGCGGTAATTACAAGAAATAAAATTTGGACGTGTTCTAAACCGTATATTTATTTGTGTCTATTTCATAGCTATTTGGAAAGAATGTTGTAGATAACATATCAGCCATATTTGTCAACGAATGTTTAGTTATCATACGATGCTTTCACTGGGGGAATCAGCTCTCTCACTGCTGTGGCAAGAGAGAGGCGCGTAGCTAACGCCACCTTGTCCCTAGATGGCGTTGGTATAACCTAGCGAGAGAGGTCAGGGCTGTACAAGAGGCAGTTATAAGCGCGGAAACCATGCGACAGTCATGTCTTCCTTCATAAAATTGTTTACAGACTTCCAGGTCATGTCAGCGGCTAAAATTCTGCATACAGACTTCTTGCAATGTTAACTCACAGTGGTAAAAAAAGCAACACAGGTTTCGACATGACAAGTCTGACCATTCCCTTGTAAGTAACGAACTAAAGCAGTAGAGAAGCACTTCGACGAGCTTTGTGAGGACAAGGAGCTGACAGAACCCGCAACTGAGTTTAAAGTAACATTTTTTTGTCCAGTGATTGACAACATTTAATCGAACTAAATACCTGAGTTTAAGGAATAAAGTATACATACCAAACAACATTTTTTCATATTTCTAATCTGCTGCCTGTGACGAAGATCTTAAAGATGAAGCACTTAAGTCATTCACCCATAAACGAACTTTACTGGCAGAATTCGGAGCACTAAGCCCTACATTTCACAAGAACGTGCTTGGAAAACTCCAAGACTCATCTTCCAGCGCAGAACCCACGAATGCAGACAAAATTTTGAGAAAAATTGCTCTCTCAGATGTGTAGACGAACTCATTTTTCCCACACTCTGACCGCGAACCGAAAGGAACAGACTTTAAAGTTTGGTTCCGTAAAAAGTATTTTCTACCATTCCGTTTACAGTGATTCGTAGATTTTAGACGAACATATAGACGTGCATTTTAAGTAGAAAATGAAAGAGCGATAAATACCGGTTTTTCTAAAACAATGGAACATTTTGCACGTACAAGAACGAGGGAAAACTCAATTAAGTAGGAAAAGGATGTAAGTCTCCGTGCAAATACTTTTCAATAACAGTTTTCATGGATACTCAAACTTAGGTGATTTTTTGAAATTATGTACTCACTCTTGTTTGGTCTTCCAGTCCAGTATTAGATGTTATTTCACTCTATTGACATTATTTAGTTTTTTATTGACTTAGTTTTTGTGTTTTTATTCTGAATGTAAGGAGACTGTCTTATTAGTGGAATAATTGTATTTAAGTAATATGGAACTTCGAACGGATGCAATATTTGTTACTTGCAAGAACGAATAAATTTTTCATGTGTGGATAAATCGAGAAAAAATTGTCACGATATTATTTCGCTTCACGAAAATATACTCGTATAAAATAAAATCGACTGTTTATTTAATTCATCTGTGTGTGTGTGTGTGTGTGTGTGTGTGTGTGTGTGTGTGTGTGTGTGTGGGAGGAGGTGCCCAACAGTATGTACTGTGCTTCCCCGAAGCCCCCAAGACTGTACTTACATCCTGGTGCCAGTAGTAAGATTCTCAGAACCTAACTCTGATAATAAAGCGACTCGCCTTAAGCGACGATATGAAATCCACCTTCTTGTAAACCTGTCTTGTTACCCTAACGCAGAAACAATCCCGATCATTCGTTCTCTGCCTGAGACAGTGATAGTATAGTATGTCAAGAAAAATCGAGACCAAACAAACAGTCTTGAAAAAAGAAAGACGCTCAAATGTTTCGTTCACCAATTTGTCTAAAAGTAAAAAGTAAAACAGATTAGAGGAACATTCGCTGTGCATGAATTCGAGCATCATTCAATGGTGCGTCAAATGTTTCTCTAATCTGTTTTATTCCGTACTTTTAAGCAAATCATTTCACAGTACATTTGACCAGCTTTTCATTTCAAAAATGTTTTTACATTATTACATACAGCAAGTGTGCTTCAAAATGATCAACATGGCACGAAATTGCGTTTAAAACATTCATTAGTGGTAATCCATCTATAACTGTATCAATAATGTTGGGTTGACGCCGAAAATTATAAATCAGAAACAGAATGAAATCATAGCAACTGCAATAATCCTGATGGACATCCCTAATTATTATCAGTTATATAATGTCATTCACTGATACTCCTCATAGTGGACAGTGAACTTTTTTTGCAGGGTCTCTCCGAAGTACTTTCACAGACATTGGCGCGGGCAGTGTCTATCAATAAAACCAATGATTCCCTAGTCAAACTCCCATGTATAAAAGAGCTTCAAAAGTCTGATTACTTTACAAATCAGTTACTGTATTAGATATTTTATGTTAAGCATCAAAGTGAGAAAAAGTTGAAAATCATTTGAAATTAAGTTTAAAGTTCGCTGGTTGGCTATTCTTCACATCTAAACAATAATGAAAGGACAGATATAGATACGAGCAAATCTCCTCTAGTATCTAGTTTTAATTACATTTTTTTTTCTGTAACCGAACTGTGGCATGCAGTGCTCTGTCTGTGTTTCTTCCATTCGTCTCTGTGTTGAAGCAGTAAAGCAGCTAACAACCTGCTCGAGCCTTTCGATGTAGTGTGGTGTTGATATAGTTTAGCGGGAATCTGATGCTGAATCAAGTGAATAATGGTAGACAATACAACTAATATGTCACAAATAAAAGAAAAATTATAAAAAAATTGTTGTGTGGTGGAGTGGCACCTGTACTAGTCTCTGTCCACCTTGGTTTTGCGAGGAGCGTCGTTCACTCACTGTTAGGACGAAATTCCTCGCTCTTCCAAAGCGATATAGAGGACAGTGGGATCACTGCGGTTGTACCAGAGTTCGCATAACGGCCGACTATGCAGTGGGTCTGCATTTCTCGCCCACACAACGGCCTCCCAGTAGCTTGGATTACAGGAGTGCGCCATTACTCCCAGCCAGCAGTTCTCCTAATGCAACAGAGTGAGATTTGTTTCCATCCCTCCGAGCTTTGTGCCCGCCACACCACCACTGATAATTTTCTTGAAGTTGTAGTCATTTTAATTACTATTAAAACTACTGTTTCCAGCAAACATGTCATTGTCAACAGGTAAAAATCAAACCTGAGTAGAAACAATAAAAATTTGATGTAAGTTAAAAATAAATTGTAAAACACCCAAATTCAGAAAAGTAGTTACATCGACCAGAACAATATATTCGTTTTGTAAGATATTATTCCACCGAGAGTACAACGTGTGTGTCTCAAACAAAGAGTTTATTTTGTAATTTCCTTCCCTCCAGTTTCGCTGTATCTGTTCTTACCAACTGCCAGTAAACCATCGATTCCTTAAAGAATCAGACTCCCATGTGTAAAACAACTTCAAACGTTTGATTACTTCACAAATGAATTAATGTATTGGATATTTGACGTAAACCACTAAAGCGAGAAAAAGTTTTAAAAAGTGTGAAATTATGTTCAAAGTTAGTTGGAAATCGCTAAGTATTCTCATTATCAAACATTCCATGAGTACAGTCTGGGTAGCTCGTTATCTGTTTTAAGCGAAAGAGCTAGTTTTTTCATGCCTCTCAATGTTTACTATGTCCTATTTCCTGAATCATGTGTTATACAACGATATAATTTTGCAGGTACGTTCAGTAATATTTGTGGGTACTGTCAGCAACATGTGTTGCGAATTGAGTTAGTAGTAAAGAAGTAATAAATTAAAACATCGTTCTTGATGAGAAAGTTTTATTGCATAAACAGCGAAAATGTAATGACTGGTAATCTTATTTTCCTTTCATTAATTTGGTGGGTGGTTTCAGTGAGAAAAAGTTTCGAGAAGGTTTGAAATTACGTATAAAGTTTGTTGGAAGTCACTAAGTACTCGAGTACTGGATGAATTTTATAGTTTGTCTTTTTGCATGCAGTCAATTACGTTGCCTCAAGCCATTTACACCCTTTGTAACTGTAAAACGTGACTTCAGTGTGTTAAACCTTTTAGAAATGATCGTACCTCTTAATGAATAGATTATGACAGCAATTTAAATTTTTGAATTCTGTCAATAATCGTATGAAATACTAAGTATCAAATTTTTGTTGCCTTGTGTACCGTGAAGCGGTTAGCCGTTTGATAGTGGCAGCGAACCGTCTCAGTTGATGGTTGCCAAGTTTAGAATTTCGTCCGGTAGATGGTGCGTATGTTACGCGCTACTATACAACACTGATTTACGGTGGCTCACAGTTGTTACTCTCTGACAGTTGGAGGATACACTAGCACCCCTAGCGGCAAGAAGACCATTCGTCACGTAATGTTAGATATGCTGTAAGATTAACGTATATTTTTAATCTTTTTCTTCTTGATTTACAAAATAGTTATAGTTTCTGCTTTCCAAGTATTACAAATACTAAGAGACATGAATAACAGTTAAAATAAGTAGAGCCAAAACTGATGACTAGAATGACAAAAAAGTGTTGTAAAAGACGGTCAAATGTTTTGTGAAAAGCTTTGTCGAAAAGTAAGAAATAAAATAGGTTAGAGAAATATTTGAGGCAATTTTGAATGCTGCTCGAAATTATTTACAGCGAATGAGGTGTATCAAACATTTCTCTAATCTATTTTATTTCTGACTTTTTTCGCAAACATTTGACTTTTTTTCAAAACTTCTTTTTATTTTCACGTTTACAGTATGAAGTATAATGTATTCAAATATTGATCAGTAGATCATACTATTATTCTTAAGAATATCTAGATCAAGTGAAAGCATAGAAGTTTCAATTTATGCTCCAATTTGATATTTATTTTACTTTTGCAATACACCAGTGTAACTTTTTATGTGCAAAATAGCTAACCTTCAAAGACGTTAACTTGTTGACACTTCGTTGATATATATTACAACAGCTGTTTGTGAAATATTTTAATTTCTTTACTTATCTTTATCACTTTCAAGAAATTAAATCTTTTGCTGCAAAACGAGACCTCACGCTGATCAGATTAATACCCCATTATTCCATTTCCCGCTATTCCTTTGGCAATGAAAATTCGGACAAAAATCACTTGTGTAATTTTCCCTCCCGTCACTAAGTGTTTCGTTATTAATTTGATTACTTTCGAGCTATTAAACATTTTCTGCAAGACTACACCTCACGCTGGTCCGATTGATGCTCCTTCTGTCCATTTACTGCCCTTAGTTTGGCGATGAAAATTCGGACCAAAATTTTTCCTCAAATAAAAATTAATTTTTTCTTAATTATCTTGATTAGGTTCAAAAAAGTAAACGCTTTTTGCCAACCGAGGCCTCACGCTGGTCAGTTTGACACGCTATTTGTCCATTTACGACTTCATCTGGCAATGAAAATTTCTGACAGAAATTCATTGTGAAATTCCTTTGGGAACCTGTTTTTGCTCCACTTCAGTTTTTCCAAGAGAAAGAAAAAGAACTATCCCTACACTATTTGACGTGTATTCACATCTGTTGTTGTGTGAGCAGTTGTTGAACATTCCTTTGGTGACCAGAAATAAGCCAGGGAAAGAGGTTTAGTCTAGAAGCAAGTACAAAGCCAACTAGGGTAAAACACAATTTATTATCGAAACACTATAGCCTCTGCTACTCTTATTTGACATAGTTTACAATTTCTACGTAGTCTGTACTAGGTCACATATTGGAAATTACCGTCAAGAAGGACCGTAAGTCAGAACACGTCTTCCTTACGAGATCTACGCATCGTTACTGATACCGTAACAGATATTTGAAAATCAATATGTTTTCTTAACTAAAGTTTGGTGTTGGTCAAAACTGCTCTTAGTTTTCTTCCGTCACATACATTTCTTTCGTCATGGAATAAAGATTATTTTATTCTTTTGTTATAGAAATTTTAATAAGAAAACAAGGTGGGTACACAAAAAAGCGCTGCTTTTTACGTAAGTGTGGTCGCCGGGCATAGCAAAACCGTTGGAGTGTAAAAGATTGACAAAATCGGAGACATCTGTATATAGTACTGAAAACTGTTGCATGAACCGCTTGTAGTCCACAAAATATTTTGCTCCCACCACAGTGTAACAAACTAGTGTTGACAAAGTGGTTTGTAAGGGCTCTTTCACAACATGGAGACTGCTTTAAGCGACTTTCTATGAAATTTCCCCTCATCAGACAAGAAATATTCAAGGCTGGAATTTTTGCTGGTCCGCAAATTCACAAATTGATGGATTACGAATCTGAAGACAATGAATGTGAGAGAGACAGTTGCATGGACTGCCTTCACGTCTGTTACTGAAAACCTTTTAGGGAATAAAAAGGATCCAGATTACATGTGCATCATCAAAGCCACTTGGAAAAATTTTAAGAAGCTAGGTCGTACCTTCCTACACCTTCATATTAACTCCTTCACTGAACATCTGGGACATTATAGTGAAGAGCAAATAGAACTCTTCTACCAGGACATTAAGGAGACACAGGAGCACTGCCAAAGTGGATCGAATGAAAATATTATGGCTAAGAATTATTGGATGTTGAAGAGGGACAGTAAATGCCAAGACTCTGGGAGGAAATCTTAACAGCAAAAGTTTGAAAATTAGACGTAGAAGTGTACTCACAATGTTGTGGTTTTAGTATTTTTAGTCCGTGCCTAAAAAAATAAAACAAGAATTTCGACAATATAGACATTGATAAAAAATTTAAATTTAATAATGATGCTTCAATTAGTTTGGGTTTGTTTACGAAATAACTTCTGTACTATCAGCCACGATTTTCTTTTTATTTATATTTTGCAGTACGCTTTTCGGAAAATGATTGTTTACTTGTATATATTTGCTACGGTACTTATTTCTGTGTGTCACTATTTTTATTTAAATATACTGTTGAAGCTTGTTGTTGTTGTGGTCTTCAGTCCTGAGACTGGTTTGATGCAGCTCTCCATGCTACTCTATCCTGTGCAAGCTTCTTCGCGTCCCAGTACTTAATGCAACCTACATCCTTCTGAATCTGCTTAATGTATTCATCTCTTGGTCTCCCTCTACGAATTTTACCCTCCACGCTGCCCTCCAATGCTAAATTTGTGATTCCTTGATGCCTCAGAACATGTCCTACCAACCGATCCCTTCTTCTTGTCAAGTTGTTCCACAAAATCCTCTTCTCCCCAATTCTATTCAATACCTCCTCATTAGTTACGTGATCTACCCATCTAATCTTCAGTATTCTTCTGTAGCACCACATTTCGAAAGCTTCTAGTCTCTTCTTGTCCAAACTATTTATCGTCCATGTTTCACTTCCATACATGGCTACACTCCATACAAATACTTTCAGAAACGACTTCCTAACACTTAAATCTATACTCGATGTTAACAAATTTCTCTTCTTCAGAAACGCTTTCCTTGCCATTGCCAGTCGACATTTTGTATCCTCTCTACTTCGACCATCATCAGTTATTTTGCTCCCCAAATAGCAAAACTTCTTTACTACTTTAAGTGTCTCATTTCCTAATCTAATTCCCTCAGCATCACCTGATTTGATTATCCTCGTTTTACTTTTGTTGATGTTCATCTTATATCCTCCTTTCAAGACACTGTCAATTCCGTTCAACTGATCTTCCACGTCCTTTGCTGTCCCTGACAGAATTACAATGTCATCGGCAAACCTCAAAGTTTCTGAGCTTCTGAAGAAATTAACTGAATCACTTTCCAGTTTCCCATGTAATATTATGTTTCTAGTTGTTGCGGTATTCAGTCCGAAGATTGATTCGATGCAGCTCT
This sequence comes from Schistocerca americana, assembly GCF_021461395.2. Classification (NCBI taxonomy): domain Eukaryota; kingdom Metazoa; phylum Arthropoda; class Insecta; order Orthoptera; family Acrididae; genus Schistocerca; species Schistocerca americana. The sequence goes on from NC_060122.1 coordinate 331,129,245, forward strand.
CACGTTGTTCTATCCTGTTCAAGCTTCTGCATCTCCGAATAACTAGTGCAACCCACATACATTTCAATCTGTTCATGTCTCATGATCTGCCTCTGCAGTTTATTGCCCCCCCCCCCTTTCCGCTTTCCTAGAATATTAAAAACTGAAAATTTCTTGATGCTCAGAGTTGTCCTTTCAGCCCCTTTCTTCTTTGACCAAATAGCAAAACTCATCTACTACTTTTGGCCCTCTGCATCGCCTGGTTACACAGACTGCATCCGCCGCACGGAGGGGCCCATGTCACGGATTTCACGGCCCCTCCCGCCGGAGGTTCGAGTCCTCCCTCTGTCACGGGTGTGTGTGTTGTTCTTAGCATAAGTTAGTTTAAGTAGTTAGTTTAAGTAGTCTAGAGGCCGATGACCTCAGCAGTTTACTCCCTTAGGAACTCACACATATTTGAACTACATCCCATTATCCCAACTTCACTTTTGCTATGTTCATCTTATAGCCTCTTTTCAAGACACTTCCCATTCCATCCGACTGTACTTCGAAATTGTTTGCTCTCTCTTACAGAATTACAATGTCATCGACAAACCTTAGTTTTTATTTCTTCTTACCAATATCCTTCCCAGTTTACAGATCGAAGAACACTGGGAATAGGCTACAAACTGTCACATTCCCGTTTCAATCACAGTTCTCTATTCATGTCGTTCGTCTCGTACAACTGTCGTCAGGTTTCTGTACAGGTTATAAATAGCCTTTCGCTCCCTGTATTTTACCCTTACTACTTTCAGAAATTTAAAGAGTGTATTCCAGTGAAGTGTCAAAAGCTTTTTCCAAATCTAGAAATGTTATGATCTTAGGTTCGCCTTTCCTTAACCAGACTTCTAAGATAAGTCGTAGGGTCGCATGTTACCACATTTCTTAGGAACACAAACTTATTTCTTCCAATGTCAGCTTCTATCAGATTTTCCATTCTGCTATAAAATAAATCAGTGTTTGGCAGCATGACTTACTAAAGGCATAGTTCAGTAGTATTCACACTTGTCGGTTCCTTTCTTTGTGTACTACTGATTTCCATTTGAGCTCTTGTTATTCATACAGTTGTAACTTTTTTCTCCAAAGGCGTCTTTAATTTTCCTGTTGGCGTAGTCTATCTTTCCCCTAGCTGTGCATGTTTCTATAGACTTACATTTGTTCTCTAGCCTCTCCTACTTAGCCACTTCCTGACACTCTCATTTTTAGACTCTCATATTCCCTTTCGCCTCCTTCGTGTGCTGCGTTCTTAAATTTTTTCCCTTCATCAGTTAAATTCAATATCTCGTGTTATTCAAGAATTTCTACCTGCCCTTGTCTTTTTACCTATTTGATACTCTGCTGCCTTACTTTTGCATCTCTCGAAACTACCCATTCGTCTTATACTGTATTCCTTTCCCCTCTATCAGTCATTCGTTGCCTCATGCTCCTCATTCGTGCTCCTTTTGAAAGTCTCAACAACCACTGGTTCTTTCAGCTTATCCAGGTCCCATCTCTTTTATTTCCTACCCTTTTTCAAATTCTTCAGTTTTAATCTATAGTTTAAGACCAATAAATTATGATGGGACACACCTGCCTCTGGAAATGTCTCACAGTTTAAAATCTGCTTCCGGAATCTCTGATTTATCATTATATAATCAATCTGAAACCTTCCGGTGTCTCAAAGTCTCTACCAAGTATACAAGCTTCTTTCAACATTCTTAAGCCAAGTGTTAGCGATGATTAAATTATGCTCTGTGCAAAATTCTACCATGCGGCTTCTTCTTCCATTCCTTCTTCTAGTCTATATTCTCCTACTATTTTTCCTACTCTTCCTCTCCTACTATCGAATTTCAGTTGCCCATCACAGTTTAATTTTTCTCTTCTTAATTACCCGAAAGCATTCTTTTATCTCACCACACATTCTTTCAGTCTCTTTATTATTTGCTGACATAGTTGGCGTATAAACTTTTATTACTTTGTTCGATGTTGTCTTTGTGTCTGTCTTGGCTTCGATAATGCGTTCGCTATGCTGCCCCTAGTAGCTTTCGGGATTCCTATTCGTTATTAGACCTACTGCTGCACTACTTCTATTTGATTTTTTATTTGTAACCTGTATTCACACGACCAGAAGTCCTGTTCATCGTGCCACTGCACGTCAATAATACTCACTGTATTTTCTAACCTACCTACCCGGTTAAGGTATCTAAATTCCACGCTTCGATCCATAAATTGCCGGTTTTGTTTTTCTGGTGATGACAGCTTCCCGACTAGTTTCCACCCGGAGATCAGAATGGAGGAGTGCGGTTTACTGGCAGAAAACTCACTTGTCCGCCCTCTTCTGGAATACTGTTGTGCAATGTGGAATCCGCATCAGACAGGACTGACGGAGGACATCGAAAAAATTCAAAGAAGGGCAACCCGTTTTGTATTATCGCGAAATGGGGAGTGTGTGCCAGGGATATTATACGTGGACTGGGGTAACAATCATCAAAACAAATGCGTTCTTTGTTGCGGCAGAATCTTCTCGTGAAATTTTAATGACCAACTATTACCTCCGATTGCGAAAATATTCTGTTGGCATCCGCCTACATAGGGAGTAATAATCATCATGATAAAATACGAGAAATCAGATCTCGCACAGAAAGATGTGTTTCCCGAGTGCCGTTCGAGATTGGAATGACAGAGAAATAGCTTGAAGGTTGTTCGATGAACCATTTGCCAGGCACTTAATTGTGAATTGCAGAGTAATCATGTAGACGCAGATGCAGATGTTTAACCATAAAGTTGAGATGCATATCCTCGGGAAAAATAACGGCTGTAGTTTTTCCTTCCTTTCAGCCGTCAATATTTTATCTTCATGTTTTTGGAGGATGAATGGAACTCCAGGTCTTCCAACAGACGTACCTTACAACCTTTGTTTAACCTGTGGAGTATTTTGACATTTTGCTCTGTTATCAGAATGAGTGTCTTGTATTGTTTGTACATGGGGCTATTACTGATGTTGTGTCGTGTGTGTGTGTGTTCAGGCCTCAATGTGCTCTGTTTACATGATGTTGAAAACTCGGCCTGTTTGTCATAGGTTCCAGTCATGTTATTTTGTATATTCCTGACTCTGAATATGTGTCATGATTGCAATTTATGTTTTAGTAGATGTAGAGAATCCAGTTTCTACTCTGTTGGTTTTGAAGATATTTACAATCTTTGCCAATTTATGGAATGCTAGATATACATTTGGTTTTATTTTCATCTTTTGTGGTGTGATTTGTATCAGAGTGTTTCTTCATTTTGCCTAGATATGCATCAACCATGGAAGCACTGTAGCCACCGGAAACTGCAATGTGTTTCACTATTTTTATTTCCGATTGCGTGTTTTCTTGATTCAAAGGTATTTTAATTGCCCTAAGCAGCACTGAACTTTGTTGTTGTTGTTGTTATTGTGGTCTTCAGTCCAGAGACTGGTTTGATGCAGCTCTCCATGCTACTATATCCTGTGCAAGCTTCTTCATCTCGACGTACCAACTGCAACCTACATCCTTCTGAATCTACTTAGTGTATTCACTCTTGGTCTCCCTCTACGATTTTTACCCTCCACGCTGCCCTCCAATACTAAATTGGTGATCCCTTGATGCCTTAGAACATGTCCTAACAACAGATCCCTTCTTATAGTCGAGTTGTGCCACAAATTCCTCTTCTCCGCACTTCTATTCAGTACCTCCTCATGAGTTACGTTATCTACCCATCTAATCTCCAGCATACTACTGTAGCACCACATTTCGAAAGCTTGTCTATTTATCGTTCATGTTTCACTTCCATACATGGCTACACTCCATACAAATACTTTCAGAGAAGACTTCCTGACACTTAAATCTATATTCGATGTTAACAAACGTCAAACGACTCATTTCGTAAACTAATTACCTCAGCATCACCCGATTTAATTCGACTACATTCCATTATGCTCGTCTTGCTTTTGATGATGTTCATCTTATATTTCCTTTCAAGACACTGTCCGTTCCGTTCAACTTCTCTTCTATGTCCTTCGCTGTCTCTGGCAGAACAATGTCATCGACAAAACTCGTAGTTTTTATTTCTTCTCCATGGATTTTAATTCCTACTCCAAATTTTTCTTTTGTTGCCTTTACTGCTTGCTCAATATGTAGACTGAATAACATCGGGGATAGGCTACAACCCTGTCTCACCCCCTTCCCAACCATTGCTTCCCTGCCCCTCGATTCTTATAAATGCTATCTGGTTTCTGTACAAATTGTAAATAGCCTTTCGCTCCCTGTATTTTACCCCTCCCACCTTCAGAATTTGAAAGAGAGTATTCCAGTCAACATTGTCAAAAGCTTTCTGTAAGTCTACAAAAGCTACAAACGTAGGTTTTCCTTTCCTTAATCTATCTTCTAAGATACATCGTAGGGTCAGTATTGCCTTACGTATTCCAACATATCTACGGAATCCAAACTGATCTTCCACAAGGTCGGCTTCTTCCAGTTTTTCCATTCTTTGGTGAAGAATTCGTGTTAGTATTTTGCTGCCGTGACTTATTAAACTGATAGTTCGGTAATTTTCACACCTGTCAACACTTGCTTTCTGTGGGATTGGAATTATTATATTCTTCTTGAAGTCTGAGGGTGTTTCGCCTGTCTCATACATCTTGCTCACTAGATGGTAGAGTTTTGTCATGGTTGGCTCTCCCATGGCTGAACTATATGCTGCCTGTTTGTGACGGTTTGGGTGACATGAAGTTGCAGGTGTTGTGTTGTTGACTATTGTATTTTTCCTATAAATTATGAATGTACATGTGTTGTTGTGTCTCATGATATTTAGGTCTAGGTAATAGATAGTTTTGTCTTGTTCATGTTACATTGTAAATGTAATTTTCTGTTGTAGACTACTGAACAAATTTACGATGCCTGCTATGGTTTTGGCATCGCCTTTTGCTACCAGGAGTGTGACATTATCTCCTAGAAAATTCAGTTTCTTTTACGCAGTGTTCTTGGCTATTAAACAGTTTGTTTTCCAAGTGGGTTGTTTACATGTCGGTTGTGGTACCAGATATACATGCCCCTATTGCTGTGCCATCTGTATACCTACAAATGTCATCATAAAGCAGGGCCGGCCAGAAATTCCGCACGCATGCGGTGCCTCTGCACATGTGCAACTTCCGGGCCACAGCGTGCACGCCGCAGCCGTCAGTGTTCATGTAGTGCATGTTTCTACGCACGGATGTCGCTTTATCCACTTGCTGAGATACTCTGTACCGGCGCATTCTAGTGCTTTTTCCACAGCTTGCAAACCAACCATGGGAAGGTATTTCGCGTATTAAACATTTAAAATACTGTCACAGTTTACTCATTGAGACGTCTACTTTTATGTTAACAGTTTAACCCAATAGGACAAGTAATACAGTTAACAACCGTGGGTTTTTATTAAGGCAGCTTGACTGACGGCACGTAAATACGCGTAATGTTTTTGATCTAGTATTTAAGAAAGAGAGCACTTAGCGACTTCCAACGAACCTTAGTCATGATTTCAAATAACATTAAACCAATGCAAGGTTTCCTATAACTAATTCTCGGTGCCCTCAGTTACACCCACATAATTTCTGTCTCGCTGACCTATGAACAGAATGACAACCGCAGACCTCTCGATGATCACCTGTACCATTATTGCTATATCTTTCATCAGTTCCGTCTGAAATCTGCGTAATAAACGACAATTAGATGAATGTTATGTTTTATCGACTTCAGCTGAGCTTAGCCCTTCACACATTTTAAAAAAAAACCTAAATTTAAGTATACAACAATCGGTTTAATGACCAATTTTCCTGATGATAATGTAACATGGAGCAGAATGAGGCAATAATGCACAGTTAGTAAACACTAATTTTTAATTATGAAAGGAATAAATCCAAACACGTTTATCACTCGTCATGCGAAATGATATAGTTAATATCGGGCACAAAAGCACGGCTCATTGACAAACGCAAGCAATTGCGGGGGATTTTCATCACTGATGCTTGATCGAAACGACCGAGAACATAGATCTGCCGTCCGTTGCTTTTTCACAGTACCTGCCATTTCTCAGCACTGTCAAGGTTACGGTCACCAGGGGGTAAACGAGACTGGGTATGTTGCGCTCTTCCTTGTACCACATAAACAGGGAAGAGGAGCCGCCGCCGTTCATTTAGGACACATGTCTAATAACAGATGTCGCTGTCGCACACGTGCGCACATGTGCAGCACTTCCGCACGTCTGCACACTGTGCAGCGTTTGGCCGGCCCTGTCATAAAGTGTAGAGCACTTGTAACTTAGGAATAGCTGGAGAAGTTCCATGAAGTTCAAGTACGCGGAATAGTGTGCGGTTGTTGTGAACAAAACATTGAAATTGCAAATAGACTCACGGCGAAATTCTGGCGGTGTATGAACTAAATACAGGGCCGTGTCCAGTCGCAGCGGAATGGTGCCAACAATTTGATCAAGGCTGTATAGACGTGGCTGATGTTGATCAGGAAGTTCAGATCTTGCAGCATTTGATTTCCACTTTTCAGCAAACAGAAAAAGACATATGTGGGAAAAATTTTTTGCAACGATGAAGACATTCACAGGTCTGTGACGAAGGAGCCAATGTCTAGCGGCGAGGAATTGAACGGTTGCTAGAACGTTCCGACCCTTGTTTACAGAGACTTGGTAACTATGTTGAAAAATCGTGTTCTGCATCTTTGTTACTTTGAAGTGTATTGTGTCTTTCATTAAAAGTTATTTGGCCTGCCATGATAACGCGTAATCTTTCAGAATGAATTTTAACTCTGGACCGGATTGTGCGCTGATCTGATACTCTCTGACAGATTAAAACTGTTTACCAGATTGAGACTCCAGTGTGGGACCTTTGCTTTTAGCAGATAAGTCCTCCACCGTCTTTTTGTCGTCATTCTTCCGATGTGTATCTTCGCCGTTTTTCGTCACTGTCTCTATGCGAATTTCGCATGGCATATTTCAGATTCTCTCGATGAGACCATCACTCAGTTTCTTTTTAATTTTATTTACTTTTTATTATAAATGTTTGCCAGTTATCTGACGAAAGACGCTGACCTACCGTGCCGGCAGAACCTCGGTATACGACCTGAGGTATCCAAACGTGACTCACGACCCGCACTCACAACTATACTTCAGCCAGTACGTCGCCACGTATCTCCCTTACGGGTCGTGAGTTGGGTGTGGATAGCTCAGTCGGTGAAGCACTAGTCCGCGAAATTAAAAGAACCCAGTTTCGGGTACCGGACTGGCACACAGTTTTAATCTGACAGAAAGTTTCGACATGTAACTTATTTTTTGAATTTCCTTTGTTTTTTTTGACAGAGTAAATATATTGATAATCTATACTCGCTTTAACGATTGGTCACTATAACCTCACAAAACAATTAGCGTGTTATCGTGACCATATTAACCACCAGGATGCATGTATCAATTTTTTCTATGTAAAGCTATGCACTGTTTAGGTTCCGCAATCGTATAAGGTGTAGGCAAATGAAAAAAAGAGACAGATGGAAAAGAAGTAAGTAAACTGTTTATTATTTCAAAAGTAATCGCCATAACTGTTAATAAATTTATCCCACTGTGAGACAAGACGGGCCGGCCGCTGTGGCCGAGCGTTTCTAGGCGCTTCAGTCCGTAACTGCGCTGCTGCTATGGTCGCAGGTTCGAATCCTGCCTCGGACATGGATGTGTGTGATGTCCTTTGGCTAGTTAGGTTTAAGTAGTTCTAAGTCTAGGGGACTGATGACCTCAGATGTTAAGTCCCATAGTGCTTAGAGCCATTTTAACTATTTTTGAAGACAAGACGGATTGTACCATCATGGAAAAATGTTTGCGGTTGCCTACTTAACCATGAATGTTCCTAGGCTTGCACCAATACGTACGAAGCAAATTGACGGCCACGAATGAGTTTCTACAGAGCTACAAGGTTGTATCGAGTACGCTACTTATGTTTCGCTGGGAAGCCCTTACACATTCTCCATACAGTTCCGATCTCTCTCCAACATTTTTGGAGGCCTGAAGAAATACATTCGTGACCGTCGTTTTGCTTCCGAAGAAGAGGTGCACGCCTGGGTACAATCATGGTTTGGTAGGCAACCGCAAACGTTTTTCCACGAGGGCACTGACCCCCTTGTCTCGCAGTGGAATAAATTTATTGACAGTTATGAGAATTGCTTGTGAAATAATAAACAATTTAATTAATTTTTTCCCTCTGTCTTATATGACTGTCGCTTATAGTTCTAGGTGAGTTATGTCCCTCTTTAGGCATTCCCTGTTAGTTGGTTATCTTGTCAGCAAATACATAATTATTAAAAATCATTGTAGATCTAAAAAAATATTTACTGGCAGTATATATGTAAACAGCACCATAGTTCCTGGAGGTGTACATACATAAATTACGACTTCGTATGTACAGGGTGATTCAGCTGTCCCTAGTAGTGGGATACATTTTCGCTGGAGGCCACGGTTTCCTAGTTATTCAAGAAACACGTACAAAAGTAATTTTAAAACGAACCTCCACCCCACAATCATCCCTCACCAGTTAGGATTCCTATGTGTCCCTCGTGACACGTTTGAGGGCGTTTCTGCAGCGCGTAAGCAATATAGGGCGACTCCGCAACGGTTGTATAAGCACCGACATTTAGGCAAGGGATTAGTTTGACATTCGTGTCTTCCGATGCATATGCGGTAAATATAGAAACGTCAACTATGCCTACGTTATTACCAAATGATTCCGAACAGGACCAACATTCTGTTTTGCTTTTATTGGCTGACGAAGGACTATCATCGATAGACATCCATTGGAAAATGAATAATGGGCATGGGGAGAAATTACGGAGAACAATTAAGGTGAAAAGTCCGGGAAAACTGCGACATGAATTGCTGCTACTTCATCATAACGCACGCCCCCCATGTTGAAAATGTAACACGCAAGTCATGCCAAATCAAGTTAGAGACACTCGGGCGCCTGTCATGTGTCTTGATCTCTTCCCATGCGGTTAACACGCATTCGAGCCCTTAAAAAAGGTGTTGAAAGAGCAACGGTTTCTTTGCGACGTGGATGTGCAGCAGGCAGTGATGGACTTCCACACACAGCCTGGTGCGTTGTGTGATGATTGCCTCAACGCTCACGGCGATTTTGACTAACTGGCGTACCGATTCTGGACTGTACGGTCGTGGAAGGGGAACTTTTTCATGATGCTTCATATGTGGTAACAGAAGGAACAAACCAAGTTTTGGACACGAGAAGAAAGGATGGAAACGATTACACGTGCAGAAGGGTATAAATATCTAGCAGTAAAAATGACACAAGATAGTAAACAAGATGCGGAGATTAATTCAACAATAAATTCTGGAAAGTTCAGTATTGGAACATTACATGGTATTTTATGGAATCAACAGATTGTAAAGTAAAGGAAAAAAATCTTCAAAACAATTATTAGAAGCGTTATGACACATGGATCAGAAGTAAAGAAAACGGAATTCCAATAAATAGAAATATTGATGGCAACTAAGATGGTCTATTGAAGACTTTTGTAGACATATTAGTGCAGAAAAGGTTTAGAAATGAAGTCACAAGGAAGGAAAATTCATGTCACAAAAGATTATGTGAACGAAAGACAACTCGTATGGTATGGACATACGAAAGGATCTCAGAGGAGAAATTGCTGTGGCCGATCATCGCATGGGAACCACTAGGAAAGAAAAAAAAAGAGGGAGAGCACTGGCCACATTAACAAAATGTTCAAAAATGGCTCTGAGCAGTATGGAACTTAACATCAGAGGTCATCAGTCCCCTAGAACTTAGAACTACTTAAACCTAACTAACCTAAGGACATCACACACATACATGCCCGAGGCAGGATTCGAACCTGCGACCGTAGCAGCACCGCGGTTCTCGGCTGAAGCGCCTAGTACCGCTCGGCCGCAACAGCCGGCTTAACACAAGGAATTCACGCATTAATTAGAGGAAAAAGTAGTGAAGAACATATGTGGACAGATAGGCACAAATGAAGAATGAAAATTAAGATTGGTGTATAATCTTTCGATACCAGAAAACGTAAACATAACGTAAAAATCGGGAATGATAACAACATGCAAATATAAAATATTAAGAAGGAACATTGTGTTAATTGATGTCATTATACTGAGGTGACTGAAGTCATGGGAAACCTGGTAACCCGGCCGGGGTGGCCGAGCGGTTCTAGGCGCTACAGTCTGGAACCGCGCGACCCCTACGGTCGCAGGTTCGAATCCTGCCTCGGGCATGGATGTGTGTGATGTCCTTAGGTTAGCTAGGTTTAAGTAGTTCTAAGTTCTAGGGGACTGATGACCTCAGCAGTTAAGTCCCATAGTGCTCAGAGCCAGCCAACACCTCGTAAGATCGTACCCGGACCTCCTTCTGCCCATTGTAGTGCAGCAGCTCAATGTGGCGTGGGCTCAACAAGTCGTTGCAGAAATACTGAGCAATGCTACCTCTATAACCGTCCATAACTGCAAAAGTGTTGCCGGTGACGGATTTTGTGCTCAAACAGACCTTACTATCATGTCTCATAAATGTACGATGGAATTCATGTCGGGCGAAGTGGGTGGCCAAATCATTCGCTCGAATTGTCCAGGATATTTTTCAAATGAATCGCGAACAGTGTGGCCCGGTGAATGGCGCATTGTCATCCATTAAAATTCCATCGTTGTATGGGGACATGAAGTCCATGAATGGCTGTACATGGTCTCCAAGTAGCCTAGGACCAAGTCCATTCTACGAGGGTCACTCCAAAAGAAATGCACACTGTTGTTGTTGTTGTGGTCTTCAGTCCTGAGACTGGTTTGATGCAGCTCTCCATGCTACTCTATCCTGTGCAAGCTTTTTCATCTCCCAGTACCTACTGCAACCTACATCCTTCTGAATCTGCTTAGTGTATTCATCTCTTGGTCTCCCTCTACGATTTTTACCCTCCATGCTGCCCTCCAATACTAAATTGGTGATCCCTTGATGCCTCAGAACATGTCCTACCAACCGATCCCTTCTTCTGGTCAAGTTGTGCCACAAACTTCTCTTCTCCCCAATCCTATTCAATACTTCCTCATTAGTTATGTGATCTACCCATCTAATCTTCAGCATTCTTCTGTAGCACCACATTTCGAAAGCTTCTATTCTCCTCTTGTCCAAACTATTTATCGTCCATGTTTCACTTCCATACATGGCTACACTCCATACGAATACTTTCAGAAATGACTTCCTGACACTTAAATCTATACTGGATGTTAACAAATTTCTCTTCTTCAGAGACGCTTTCCTTGCCATTGCCAGCCTACATTTTATATCCTCTCTACTTCGACCATCATCAGTTATTTTGCTCCCCAAATAGCAAAACTCCTTTACTACTTTAAGTGTCTCATTTCCTAATCTAATTCCCTCAGCATCACCCGACTTAATTAGACTACATTCCATTATCCTTGTTTTGCTTTTGTTGATGTTCATCTTATATCCTCCTTTCAAGACACTGTCCATTCCATTCAACTGCTCTTCCAAGTCCTTTGCTGTCTCTGACAGAATTACAATGTCATCGGCGAACCTCAAAGTTTTTATTTCTTCTCCATGAATTTTAATACCTACTCCGAATTTTTCTTTTGTTTCCTTTACTGCTTGCTCAATATACACATTGAACAACATCGGGGAGAGGCTACAACCCTGTCTTACTCCCTTCCCAACCACTGCTTCCCTTTCATGTCCCTCGACTCTTATAACTGCCATCTGGTTTCTGTACAAATTGTAAATAGCCTTTCGCTCCATGTATTTTACCCCTGCCATCTTTAGAATTTGAAAGAGAGTATTCCAGTCAACATTGTCAAAAGCTTTCTCTAAGTCTACAAATGCTAGAAACGTAGGTTTGCCTTTCCTTAATCTTTCTTCTAAGATAAGTCGTAAGGTCAGTATTGCCTTACGTGTTCCAGTGTTTCTACGGAATCCAAACTGATCTTCCCCGAGGTTGGCCTCTACCAGTTTTTCCATTCGTCTGTAAAGAATTCGTGTTAGTATTTTGCAGCTGTGACTTATTAAGCTGATAGTTCGGTAATTTTCACATCTGTCAACACCTGCTTTCTTTGGGATTGGAATTATTATATTCTTCTTGAAGTCTGAGGGTATTTCGCCTGTTTCATACATCTTGCTCACCAGATGGTAGAGTTTTGTCAGGACTGGCTCTCCCACGGCCGTCAGTAGTTCCAATGGAATATTGTCTACTCCGGGGGCCTTGTTTCGACTCAGGTCTTTCAGTGCTCTGTCAAACTCTTCACGCAGTATCATATCTCCCATTTCATCTTCATCTACATTCTCTTCCATTTCCATAATATTGTCCTCAAGTACATCGCCCTTGTATAGACCCTCTATATACTCCTTCCACCTTTCTGCTTTCCCTTCTTTGCTTAGAACTGGGTTTCCATCTGAGCTCTTGATATTCATGCAAGTCGTTCTCTTATCTCCAAAGGTCCCTTTAATTTTCCTGTAGGCGGTATCTATCTTACCCCTAGTGAGATAGGCCTCTACATCCTTACATTTGTCCTCTAGCCATCCCTGCTTAGTCATTTTGCACTTCCTGTCGATCTCATTTTTGAGACGTTTGTATTCCTTTTTGCCTGTTTCACTTACTGCATTTTTATATTTTCTCCTTTCATCAATTAAATTCAATATTTCTTCTGTTACCCAAGGATTTCTACTAGCCCTCGTCTTTTTATCTACTTGATCCTCTGCTGCCTTCACTACTTCATCCCTCAAAGCTACCCATTCTTCTTCTACTGTATTTATTTCCCCCATTCCTGTCAATTGCTCCCTTATGCTCTCCCTGAATCTCTGTACAACCTCTGGTTCTTTTAGTTTATCCAGGTCCCATCTCGTTAAATTCCCACCTTTTTGCAGTTTCTTCAGTTTTAATCTACAGGTCATAACCAATAGATTGTGGTCAGAGTCCACATCTGCCCCTGGAAATGTCTTACAATTTAAAACCTAGTTCCTAAATCTCTGTCTTACCATTATATAATCTATCTGATACCTTTTAGTATCTCCAGGGTTCTTCCATGTATACAACCTTCTTTCATGATTCTTAAACCAAGTGTTAGTTATGATTATGTTGTGCTCTGTGCAAAATTCGACCAGGCGGCTTCCTCTTTCATTTCTGTCCCCCAATCCATATTCACCTACTATGTTTGCTTCTCTCCCTTTTCCTACACTCGAATTCCAGTCACCCATTACTATTAAATTTTCGTCTCCCTTCACAATCTGAATAATTTCTTTTATTTCATCATACATTTCTTCAATTTCTTCGTCATCTGCAGAGCTAGTTGGCATATAAACTTGTACTACTGTAGTGCACACTATTTTCGTAAAAATACAGTTTTCATTCTGCACGTGTGAAAGTCTTACAGTGTGTAGATACTTCCTTCCCGCTTGTTTTCGAACTTAGTTCAACCTGTTCCCGTGAGTTGCGCCGTCACAGCATGTCTTCAAGATGGCTGCTACAATTGACGTTCGTCAGAAAAGCAAGGTGCTGTCGTAGAATTCCTGTGTTGTGAAAACGAGACAGTGGGAAACATCCACAAGAGGTGGAAAAAGGTTTATGGAGATGCTGCTGCCGATCGCAGTACAGTTAGTCGGTGGGCAAGCAGGTTACGTAATGAAAGCGGGCACGGCAATAGTGAGGATTGTCGTCGGAGTGGCAGGCCTCATACTGCACACACTCCAGACAATGTGCAGAGAGTTAACGAATTGGTGACTGCTGACAGACGCATCACATCTTGAAGACATTGGGATAGGGGAAGTGTTTGAAGAATACTGAAAGTGTTGGTGTTAAAAAAAGGTTTGTGCCATGTGGGTTCCCAGGATGTTGACAGTAGCTCACAAAGAAACAAGGAAAACGGTATGCAGCGAACTTTTGCAACAGTATGAGAATGGTGGAGATGAATTTCTTGGAAGAATTGTGACAGGTGATGAAACATGGCTCCATCATTTTTCACCAGAGACGAAGAGGCATAATGCAAGTTCACCCAAGAAAAAAAAAATCAAAACTACACTTTCTGCTGGAAAAGTTATGGTTACGGTGTTTTTCGATTCCGAAGGACTCTTGCTTGTGGATATCATGCCAAGTGGAACCACCATAAATTCTAATGCATATGTGACGACACTCAAGAAACTTCAAGCTCGACTGAGTCGTGTTCGACCACATCGGCAAAAGCAGGATGTTTTGCTGTTACACGACAATGCACGGCCACATGTCAGCCAAAAAACCATGGAAGCGATCATAAAACTCGGATGGACAACACTGAAACACTCGCCTTACAGTCCGTGTGACTATCATCTCTGTGGGAAACTGAAAGACTCTCTTCGTGGAACAAGGTTTGAAGATGATGACTCCCTTGTGCACGCTGCCAAACAGTGGCTCCAACAGGTTGGTCCAGAATTTTACCGTGCGGGTATACAGGCGCTGGTTCCAAGATGGCGTAAAGCAGTTGAGAGGGATGGAAATTATGTGGAGAAATGAAAATATTGTTCCCAAAGGATGTCTCTACACACTGTAAAATTTTCAGATATGTAGAATAAAAGATGGATTTTAAAAAAATAGTGTGCATTTCTTCTGGAGTGACCCTCGTATATAAACACATCCTAAACGACTAAGGAGCCACCACCAGCTTGTACAATGCGTTGTTGACAATCTGGATCCATGGCTGCGAGGGGCCTGCGCCACACTCGAACCATATCATCATCTCTTACCAACTGAAATCGGGACTCATCTGACCAGACGCGGCTTTCCAGTCGTCTAGGGTCCAACCGATACGGTCACGAGCCCAGGAGAGGCGCTACAGGCGATGTGGTGATGTTAGCAAAGGCATTCGCATTCGTTGTGTCCTCCCATAGCCCATTTACGCCAAACTGTGCCGCGTTGTCCTACGTTTGTCGTACGACCCACATTGATTCCTGTGGTTATTTCAATAATTGTTGCTTGTCGTTAGCACTGACAACCTTACTCAAACGCCGCTGGTCTCGGTCGTTAAGTGAAGGTCGTCGTCCACTGCGTTGTCTGTGGTGAGAGGTAATGACGGAAATTTGGTATTCTCAGCACAATCTTGATACTGTGGAGCTCAGAAAATTGAATTTCATAATGATTTCCGAAATGAGATGTCCCATGTGTCTAGCCCCAATGACCATTACGAGTTCAGAGTCTTTGAATTCCCTTGGTGCGACATCACGTCGAATACATTTTCACGCGGAACACGGCAGTACAAGTGACAGCTCCGCCAATGCAATGCTCCTTTATACGGGGTGTTCAAAAAGTCTCTCCGCAGTGCCGTATGATTGTTAGCCGCGCGTGCCGTATGATTGTTCGCCTGCCTGGATTACTTCCCTTCAAGTGGACTCTCCCAACGTTCCACTGTTTCGTTTATCTTAGCCAGCGTCAGTAGTATCGTTGGTGTGTGTCGTTACGTGTTGACGTGAACGTTCAAGTTTAGTTCCTTCCTTCGTTTGTTTCGTTTTGGCACTGTTAAAATGCTAAACATTGAAGGACATGTGTTTTTAGTCGGACAAGTGTTCAAAGCTGGTGGTAAATACACAGTTTCAGTTCGTCAAACATTTAATTCAGTTTTCCCGGAGACAACACTCCCACATCGCGATACTGTGCGAGATTTGATTAACAAATCGAAGTATGGGTTCAATGACAGATGCACCGAGAAGTGGTCGTCCTAGCGTTTTGTCTGAGGATAAACTACTCGATATTTCCGATAAAATGTCAATGAGTCCGAACAAGTCAGTAACAAATCTAGCCCAAGAAATCGATGTTAGTGTCGGAACGGCCCATACAGCTGTAAGTAAAAAATTAAAACTTTTCCCATACAAAGTAACATTCGTGCAAGAACTGAAACATACTGATCATGGCAAGAGACTGCATTATTGTCAATGGTTGAAAAATTTCGTTCAACAAAATGGGAGGGATATTATTAATAAAACGTTTTTCACTGATGAGGCGTGGTTTCTTTAATCCGGGTACGTGACCTAGCAAAAAAAAAAGAGAGGTCATCAGTCCCCTAGAACTTAGAATTACTTAAACCTAACTAACCTAAGGACATCACAGACATCCATGCCCGAGGCAGGATTCGAACCTGCGATCGTAGCGGTCGCGCGGTTCCAGACTGAAGCGCCTAGAACCACATGAACTTGCAAAATTTTCGATGTGGAGTACTGCAAATCCATTGTGCATTCACGAGAAACTACTTCATTCTGTGAAAATAGGAGTTTGAATTGCAACTTCTAGACGTCGGATTGTGGGTCCCATATTTTTCAACGAAACAATAAACGCACAACGATACTGCAGTGATATTCTGTACCTATTCATAGGAGAACTTATGTTAAGTGAAATACTGAACGGTTATTTTCAACAGCTCGCGTTTCAATGTTGCTGCTCGCTGATGTTTTTGGTGATCGCATAATTTCACAGGGACTTTGGCCCCACGATTGCCTGACCTAACATCACCTGACTTTCTCTTCTGGGGTGAAGCGGAAGCAACTGTCTATAAAAACCGTCCAAAATCCATCGATGAATTGAAAACTGCAATATCCATTTCCACTGCTTCTATTACAGAAGAAATGTTACATCTTGTATTTGGAAACATGATTGGACGAATTGAATTGTGTAGTCAACAACAGGGGGGACACTTTCAACATTTAATGTGAAAATTTGTAAGTAAAAATGAATATTTAATAAATTAATAACTTATATTTCACTTAGTTTTATTTCGGTATATTCACTGCGGCATACGGCACGCGCGGCTAACAATCATACGACACTGCGGAGAGACGTTTTGAACACCCCGTACCTTGCGTATGCGATACTACTGCAATCTTGTTTTTGCACACCGCTCTCTCACGGCTTCTGTCACCTCGGTGTATGATCGCGCAGTCGTGTTCGGATTTAACATCGAACTGACACTGGTGGAGGTTAGCTCCCAGCCTGTGCACGATCATCACCCGATGTGTTGGAGAAGGCAGCGGGCGGGACCCACCTGAGTCGTGCACGTCGGGCGGCATGAGCACGGCGCTGAGGCTGGTGTTGACGGCGAGCTGGTCGAAGTGGCGGTTGGGCGTGAGCGCCATCTCCTGGTAGCCGGGCCGCAGCCGGCCGTCCGGCCCGTACTCGTTGAGGCGGCGCGAGTTGTAGTAGCGCGCACCCGACGACCGCTCCGGCCGGTGTGACAGCGCCGCCTGCTCCGCCGAGTCCATGATCCTCTGCGCACAAACAACACGAGGAGGACCGCCGTGAGACACAGGCAGCAGCAACGACTACGGAGCGAGCATAGTGTACTCTATACTACACCGAAGCGCCAAACAAACTGGTATAGGCATGCGTACTCAAATACAGACATACGTAAACAGGCACACCCCTCCCGATGATGCCCTCTCTCCCTCCATTTATCCCTCCTATCAACTCTGGTCCTCACCCCCCTCCTTTCCTCCGTCCTTTCTCTGGGCTCCCTCTTCCCCCCCCCCCTTCCATCCTGTTCTTCTCCCAGCCTACCCTCTCCCTACCTCCCTCCCCCCCCCCCGAGTCCCTTTGTATTCCCCTCCTCTGCCTTACCCACTCTCTGCCGCGTCTGCCCAGCACCCCCCCCCCCCCCTCTTGTAGGTCCTCGTCCTCCATCGGCTCCTTTCCCCCTCTCCCCCCTTACGTTTTCCCTATCCTTCCGCCCCCCCTTTTATTTTCCCATCATCTGCCCAGGTTCCCCCCCCCCCCCCCCCCCAATTGCCCTCGGCTGCGGCATGTCATATTTGCCAACTTTTTAGTGCAGTGTTCAAGTGAATGTTCAGTGTTGTTCGTGTTTCCAAAGTGTTACGAACAGAAATCATGCTGTCCCTGGGTGTGAATTTTATGTCTCTTGCGAACAGAAACCAGACTGTCGCCGTGTTTTTTAATTGTCTGTCTATTATTTTACCTGTCTGCTTCATATGTATTTTATTAGCATCATCATCCCTTTGTTTCTATGTTTGAAGTTCCACGATTTTTTTCCGCCATGTTGCCATTTCAGTCTCCGATTTTATCGCCTGTTTTTATTATTTATTATCTTCCTCTTTTTAAAACAAATTCTGTAGGCTCAAGAGCGGCATACTAAACTGCTGCCAGCCCGCCCCCTTCGTGGGGAATCGAAACTCAATAAAGAAGAAAAAAAAAAGCAGGCACAATATGGCGCTGCGGTCGACACAACAAGCGTCTGTCGCAGTTGTTTGATCAGTTACTGATGCTACAATGGCAGGTTATCAAGATTTAAGTGAGTTTGAACGTGGTATTATGGTCGGGGCACGAGCGATGGGACACAACATCTCCGAGGCAGCGATGAAGTGGGGATTGTCCCGTATGACCATTTCACGAATGTACCGCGAATATCCGGAATGTGGTAAAACATAAAATCTCTGAAATCGCTGAGGCCGGAAAATGGTCCCGCAAGATAGCGACCAAAGACGACTCAAGACAATCGTTCAACGTGACACAAGTGCAACCCTTCCGCAAATTGCTGCAGATTTCAATGCTGGGCCATCAACATGTGTCTGCCTGCAAACCATTCAACGAAACATGATCGGTATGGACTTCCGAAGTCGAAGGCCCACTGGTGTACCCTTGATGACTGTACGACACAAAGCTTCACGCCTCGCCTGGGCCCCTTCAACACCGACATTGGACAGTTGATGAATGTAAGCATGTTGCCTGGTCGGACGAGTCTCGTATCAAATTGTATCGAGCGGATGGACGTGTATGGGTATGGAGACAACCCCATGAATCCACGGATCCTGCATGCCAGAAGGGGACTGTTCAAGATGGTGGAGTATCTGTAACGGTGTGGGGCGTGTGCAGTTGGAGTGATATGGGACTCCTGAAACGTATACAGTATAGGGTGTTACAAAGAGGTACGGCCAAACTTTCAGGAAACATTCCTCACACACAAAGAAAGAAAATATGTTATGTAGACATGTGTCCGGAAATGCTTACTTTCCATGTTAGAGCTCATTTTATTACTTCTCTTCAAATCACATTAATCATGGGATGGAAACACACAGCAACAGAACGTACCAGCGTGACTTCAAACACTTTGTTACAGGAAATGTTCAAAATGTCCTCCGTTAGCGAGGATACATGCATCCACCCTCCGTCGCATGGAATCCCTGATGAGCTGATGCAGCTCTGGAGAATGGCGTATTGTATCACAGCCGTCCACAATACGAGCACGAAGAGTGTCCACATTTAGTACCGGGGTTTCGTAGACAAGAGCTTTCAAATGCCCCCATAAATGGAAGTCAAGGGGGTTGAGGTCAGGAGAGCGTGGAGGCCATGGAATTGGTCCGCCTCTACCAATCCATCGCTCACCGAATCTGTTGTTGAGAAGCGTACGAACACTTCGACTGAAATGTGCAGGAGCTCCATCGTGCATGATCCACATGTTGTGTCGTACTTGTAAAGACACATGTTCTAGCAGCACAGGTAGAGTATCCCGTATGAAATCATGATAACGTGCTCCATTGAGCGTAGATGGAAGATCATGGGGCCCAATCAAGACATCACCAACAATGCCTGCCCAAACGTTCACAGAAAATCTGTGTTGATGATGTGATTGCACAATTGCGTGCGGATTCTCGTTAGCCCACACATGTTGATTGTGAAAATTTACAATTTGATCACGTTGGAATGAAGCCTCATCCGTAAAGAGAACATTTGCACTGAAATGAGGATTGACACATTGTTGGATCAACCATTCGCAGAAGTGTACCCGTGGAGGCGAATCAGCTGCTGATAGTGCCTGCACACGCTGTACATGGTACGGAAACAACTGGTTCTCCCGTAGCACTCTCCATACAGTGACGTGGTCAACGTTACCTTGTACAGCAGCAACTTCTCTCACGCTGAAATTAGGGTTATCGTCAACTGCACGAAGAATTGCCTCGTCCATTGTAGGTGCCCTCGTCGTTCTAGGTCTTCCCCAGTCGCGAGTCATAGGCTGGAATGTTCCGTGCTCCCTAAGACGCCGATCAATTGCTTCGAACGTCTTCCTGTCGGGACACCTTCGGTAGTACTGTAGAGCAATAAGTCGCATGTCAACACAAGCACCGAAGTCAACATTACCTTCCTTCAATTGGGCCAACTGGCGGTGAATCGAGGAAGTACAGTACATACTGACGAAACTAAAATGAGCCCTAACATGGAAATTAAGCGTTTCCGGACACATGTCCACATAACATCTTTTCTTTAATTGTGTGTGAGGAATGCTTCCTGAAAGTTTGGCCGTACCTTTTTGTAACACCCTGTAGATACGACTCTGACAAGTGACACGTACGTAAGCATCCTATCTGATCACCTGCATCCATCCATGTACATTGTGCATTCCGTCGGAGTTGGGCAATTCCAGCAGGACAATGCGACACCCTACATGTTCAGGATTGCTGTAGAGTGGTTCCAGGAACACTCTTCTGAGTTTAAACACTCCTGATGACCACCAAATCCACGAGACATCAACATTATTGAGCATATCTGGGATGCCTTGCAACGTGTTGTTTAGAAGAGATCTCCACCCCCTCGTACTCTTACGGATTTATGGACAGCCGCGCGGGATTCATGGTGTGAGTTTCCTCCAGTACTACTTCAGACATTAGTCGAGCCCATGCCACGTCGTACTGCGTTACTTCTGCCTGCTCGCGGTGGCCCTACACGATATCAGGCAGGTGTACCAGTTTCTTTGGCTGTTCAGTGTACCTAGATATAGAACTATGGTCTCTGAGCTGAGAACAACCACATGCCGACAGTATCCTGTCGTCTGTCGCATCTAGACAAAAAGCTTCTTTTAACAAATGCATGTTAACTTGGCTGCAGTGAATTTTACACATTTATACCGACCGATTTCGGTTTCCAGCCATCATCCAGGGACTATACCAAATACACAGACAGGAACAACACATGTTGCTGACGAAAAATTCACAATCCATAGTTGTTAAGTACTGAACATCATACATAATCAAAAAGAGGTGCTTACAAAGCAAAAAACAGTACGACTTTTACATTTCATATATCATGCTGCAGACGAATGCCGTACTGCAGGGCGTATTATGACACACAAGTGAAGTATTTTGACTCATTCAGCTGACATACAGAGATTGAGCGTAATGGGTACTTGTAGAACCATTGTAACCATATGTTGCCACAGCAAAGAGTGTACCCATCGAGATATTATAATTTAAGAAATACACGTGATTTTCAATCGGTCATTATCAAATATCCAAGGTATAACATAACACACTTTTTGTAATGCATTATACAGGGTGAGTCAAAAAGGACTTTACAACTCTGGAATAACTTATTGAATCGTGAGATGTGTCATTTTGTAGCGAACAACCTCAAGTTATACGCTAACGTGTCGTGTCATTTTGGTTTGACGTGACCGCCATTTTTACTTACTTTTTAGTTCTTTATTTTAGCTTTGGATTATAAGGACCATACAGCCAACAACGGTTATAAAGTGCCAAAGAAACATCATTGCAAAAAGCAGAATAAAACAAAATTGCCGGCCGCGGTGGTCTAGCGGTTCTAGGCGCTCAGTGGGGAACCGCGCGATTGCTACGGTCGCAGGTTCGAATCCTGCCTCGGGCATGGATGTGTGTGATGTCCTTAGGTTAGTTAGGTTTAAGTAATTCTAAGATCTAGGGGACTGATGACCACAGATGTTAAGTCCCATAGTGCTCAGAGCCAAACAAAATTACGAAGTTAGCATACAAAGACTAGATATCTGGCGGCAGTGATAACAGTGACACTGGAGCAGGATTACAAACAGCACTACACAACAACATTAAGACACTCAGATGCTCTTAAAATAACATACAACACATGAAAGGGCTGACGCCGTACGTCATACAAAAAGTACAACAATAGCTGAAGTTTAAAATTATGAATAACATCATACAACAACATGAGAAATGTGGCATACAGGCAGGCGTACTTAAAAGAAAAACTCAAAATGATGAACACAATACAACCAACAGTATGTACAATAGTGCCAGTAGAACAGTGAGTTAAAATGCACAAGAAAGCAAGAATGAAAATTTACTGTGCGAACAGAGATCTGCGCGCAAATTAAAACACAAAATTACGCACTCGATTACGAACCGGGCTGATGCATTGTGAAAATGAAGACCTCAGCAACTCATAAATTAAATTTGGATGCTGGTGGCTTTCAGATAGTCTGTGAACAAGTTATATTTCTCAAAACGGTGGAGTAAAACCAGATCGTTTGTGGGGAGGGGATAAACTCTCACAACCAATTTCAAAACTGATTGTGCAGCAGTGTACTTGCAACATTGCAATGTGACGTGGTTTAGATCCGCTACTGATGTTGAGTCCTTATCGCAATGTCCAGAACCGATAATCTTCAACAGATATGGGTGTGTGGGGTAACACCCGTGTTGTAGCCTCATAAGAATGATATAACTCACATAACGTCTAGAAGCTGCACCGAGGCGAACCACGGTCAAGAAGAGGCGTCGGGTTGTATGGCCGCCAGGTGGCCGCCCTTAAGAGTGCTGAACACATGCCATTCACAGCTCCAAGCGTCGTAAGCATGGAGGTAAGAATAGAGGGAAACGCCGTGACGTCACAGCTGTTAAGCTATGTGAAGCCGGCGGTAGCCACTCAATCCGACCAAAACATTGCTGCTGTAAGCTTGTGTGCACAGGCTTGTCGCTCGCTTTTGGAAGGATTTTGCGCTATTATGGTGACTTGTGTGGTGTTCGGATGTACGAATCGTTCTGATTGTGATGCGAAAGCGAAGGGAATAACATTTCATGTGTAAGTTGTCCCGTTAAGTGTGATTTTACAACTTCATTGTGAATGAACGTGTGCTACATCGGTACTTGTACTATAGCGTGGTTTTCTCCTGTACGATTTTCGATTTCCTAAAAATGAAAGTCGGAAAGCTCTGTGGGAGAATGCCGTGAGGAGGAAGAATTGGCACTATATGTTCTTAGCATTTCCGAGAAGAGGACATAGACCGAACTTCCCTTTCAACAGTAAGGCTCCGAGAAAATGCTGTACCATCAGTTTTCCCTACACACCCAAAACATTTGCAAAAGGTATGTTAATTCAAAGAATTAAATTCTTAGTTTTCAAGTTCACGTTTCAGTATAATACGTACGTATCGTCGATAATCGAAGTGTTGAGTAACTCACTTTGTCTTCATCATGTACCAAATTAAAAGCTAACACTACATTAACTGGAGTAAAGTATAGGCCTAAACAGGACACTGTGTAGATTTGCCATTCTATGTACCGTATTTCAGTAAATATTGGTGATAATGAACAGTGTTTCCCAGTAGTGTAACGTAACTGAAATGTCCCAGTACGTATTACACACAAGATGTATTTATGGGGCTTTGGAGGGAGGGTATAGCTAACTTAGTTTTCAGTTTCTATTATTTAGTTTGTGATACACGTTTATTACTGAATTAACAAAATTGTATCGTTTACATTGAAGGCTAGCTATTCGTAATATTACATTAAAAACTATTTTTAATCAGAAGAAATGCGGAATTTCGCCTTTACGAGATTTTATTTTAAACAAAAACTTTGAAACAACCAATCTAATGTCGTTACATGCGTATATGGTGCAATTAGCAACTGTAATACACGCAGCGCTATAGCACACGGGCAATGTTTTGGTCAGAGTGTCATGGCAGCGAGCCACGCCCCCATGGCTTCAAAACGTAGTACGGCTGGGATACGTAGCGCCATCTCCCCTTATTCTTACCTCCATGGTCATAAGTGTGACTGCCATTTGTGATGCGGCAAAAATCCCACCGGTAATCAATTTCTTCCCACACTCGTTGCAGAAAATCGGGTGTAACTTGTGCAACGTGTGAGGTGACAGGCTTTAGGGGGCGGATGTGAAGACCGCAGTTTCTGTAGTAAAAATCGCGGCAAAGTGGCAGTCGAGAATCTGGCGTGTTTACATCTAAGGTGTGTGTGTGTCAGCCGTCTTGACAGCAGCAGAGTCGTCCTAGTTTCGGCACTGACCGACAGATGGCGGTACTTTAAAATGAGCACGGTCAGTTTGGCGTCCAGCAACGTGACGGGGAAACTCAACGGCAGGTACGCTGGCTCATTGCGGGCTTTCTCCGGGTCGATGTAGCAGAGAGCTAAAGTGAATGTATGATGTAGAAATGCATAAAAGCTGATCCCAATGTGGCACAAAGGAGCTTGTCGGCTCATTTTAAAGCAGAAAATTAGCCAGTTGTGCTCTTATAAACGCGCCTCCAGTCGCCCTGGTAGTTTTTTAATTATAATAAATTGAATATTTTAATAACTAAGTAAGATTGTAAATTGGACATCTTGGAGACGCTTTGACAAAATTTTACGAACTAAGAGTCAAATGAAAGGTCTGAATGAGTAGTATTAAGATATCTATGTAATTTTCTTACATGTTTTAAAAATTCAAATGAGGAGCCGGAATGCTGTTTTCGTGATTAAAAATGCAGAATTTTGATAAATAAATAACAGGAACTATCAAGATAGCGGCAGCACGGAAAAGTAGACTTAAGGAAATAGGTAATACAATAATAATATCAGTTATTTATGCATTGAAAGTATTTTAAATAATGAAAAGTTCTCTATGAAGAACACATAAATTTTAATAATATGAGAATAAGATTCGGTACAGAAATTATGATGATGAATCTGAATTCAGCGGAAAATTTCCGTCTGAATAGAAGTGTTACATGCATTTTATTGTATCTATATTAAGTGTAAAAGTAAATTTCACGTGCACAAAAACTTGATTTGACTTCAGAGTATTCAAACCGAGGGCTTTTAAGGGCGGCCATTTTCTGTGGTAGAGGGCAGCCATTCAGTTGAGCTGAAAGGGGTAGCACGAGTGACTGGCGAAAGTCCGTGCACGAATTGGACTTACAATATTTTCGGATCGCGAAGCTGCGTGGAATTTGTGATTTTCAGCAGTTGGGTGCTGCTGGACTTTGAAGAGTTGGGGTTGTTTTGGGAAAGGAGACACGACAGCGAGGTCATCATTCTCATCGGATTAGGGAAGGACGGGGAAGGAAGTCGGCCGTGCCCTTTCAAAGAAACCATCCCGGCATTTGCCTGGAGCGATTTAGGGAAATCACGGAAAACCTAAATCAGGATGGCCGGACGCGGGATTGAACCGTCGTCCTCCCGAATGCGAGTCCAGTGTCTAACCACTGCGGGACTTTGAAGAATTCTCTGTGGTGTGTTTGTGAGACTTGTGAAAATTTCGCGCACGAGTTGAATTTAGAATATTTTCGTACCGCGAAGTCGTGTCGAACTTTAACTCTGAACAATCGCTGTGGGACATAGTGATTTCAGCTTGCAGTTGGACTTCGGACTGTGTTTGGTTTATTATTATTTTTGGAGAAGTATTCTCCGCTCGGAACTTTATTCATCTTGGGGTTTCAGCTATTTTAAAAGAAACATTAATGATTGTGATGAACATTTGAGTGGCGCTGTTGAACTAACTCGGTAAATATTTGAGGTGAAATCAAGAACACGTACCAGTATTCCAGTCACATCTGTCCTGAACAAGTTAAAATAAACTCCAGTTAGTTAAAACTGTGTTGTGTTCACTAAAAATTATTGCTACCTGCTAACATTTGTTTTTATAAACTTGACATTAATTTAAAATTACTGGGGATAGTACAGCAGATGTGGTTGGCACCCCTCAGACCTAACGTAGCCAATTTAGTTAATAAGTCCAACCACATTTTACGAAACACCAAGGGCATGCGTGCTATGTAGGTGCTTGGGCGATAATTGTTTTCTTTTTTGTTTTTTTTTTTTTGTGCAGAAGCACGTGGGGGCTCGAGCCATCTAGTTTTACTAGATAACTGACTTTGAACTAAAATTATTGTGATCACCCAGTGCAACCAGTGTGTTTCTCCCGTCCTCGCCCATAGAGAGAAACCGTAGCACGTCGCAAATGTTTTTCTCGACCCAGCGAAGCTCGCAAATGGGTAATTCTAGTCCGTAGTAACTAGCAAACGGCAGCGTAGATTTTATTTTTCAGGTCGTCTAAATTGTTTGGTACGGGAGAAACATACACACGGTCTTTAACGAAACCCAAGAGAAAGATGTCCAGTGGCGTCACGTTTGGTGAGCGAGGCGGCCGTGCGATAGGCTTCACGGCCAGTCCACCGACCTGGGAAGCGATTGTCGAGGAAACATCGCACTTCCGTGAGGAAATGAGGTGGTGCGCCGTCTTGCTGGTAGTAAATCATCCCATCTCTGTCAGCTTCATCGCTCTGTGGAATTAAAAAGTTTCCAAGCGTACCCAGGTACACAATATCACAGACAGATTTTTCCATGAAGAACAAAGCTCTGCACACTTTCGCTGTGCTAAGAGCACAAAGCAGATTAACTTTGGGGCTGTAACGAACGTGTTCCAGGGTTCCTTAGTATTCGGTGCGAAATTTACGTCGAACAATTTGTTGCAGAGTTCGTTTCTACATCTACATCTACATTTATACTCCGCAAGCCACCCAACGGTGTCTGGCGGAGGGCACTTTACGTGCCACTGCCATTACCTCCCTTTCCTGTTCCAGTCGCGTATGGTTCGCGGGAAGAACGACTGTCTGAAAGCCTCCGTGCGCGCTCTAATCTCTCTAATTTTACATTCGTGATCTCCTCGGGAGGTATAAGTAGGGGGAAGCAATATATTCGATATCTCATCCAGAAACGCACCCTCTCGAAACCTGGCGAGCAAGCTATACCGCGATGCAGAGCGCCTCTCTTGCAGAGTCTGCCACTTGAGTTTATTAAACATCTCCGTAACGCTATCACGGTTACCAAATAACCCTGTGACGAAACGCGCCGCTCTTCTTTGGATCTTCTCTATCTCCTCCGTCAAACCGATCTGGTACGGATCCCACACTGATGAGCAATACTCAAGTATAGGTCGAACGAGTGTTTTGTAAGCCACCTCCTTTGTTGATGGACTACATTTTCTAAGCACTCTCCCAATGTATCTCAACCTGGTATCCGCCTTACCAACAATTAATTTTATATGATCATTCCACTTCAAATCGTTCCGCACGCATACTCCCAGATATTTTACAGAAGTAACTGCTACCAGTGTTTGTTCCGCTATCATATAATCATAGAATAAAGGATCCTTCTTTCTATGTATTCGCAATACATTACATTTGTCTATGTTAAGGGTCAGTTGCCACTCCCTGCACCAAGTGCCTATCCGCTGCAGATCTTCCTGCATTTCGCTACAATTTTCTAATGCTGCAACTTCTCTGTATACTACAGCATCATCCGCGAAAAGCCGCATGGAACTTCCGACACTATCTACTAGGTCATTTATATATATTGTGAAAAGCAATGGTCCCATAACACTCTCCTGTGGCACGCCAGAGGTTACTTTAACGTCTGTAGACGTCTCTCCATTGATAACAACATGCTGTGTTCTGTTTGCTAAAAACTCTTCAATCCAGCCACACAGCTGGTCTGATATTCCGTAGGCTCTTACTTTGTTTATCAGGCGACAGTGCGGAACTGTATCGAACGCCTTCCGGAAGTCAAGAAAAATAGCATCTACCTGGGAGCCTGTATCTAATATTTTCTGGGTCTCATGAACAAGTAAAGCGAGTTGGGTCTCACACGATCGCTGTTTCCGGAATCCATGTTGATTCCTACATAGTAGATTCTGGGTTTCCAAAAACGACATGATACTCGAGCAAAAAACATGTTCTAAAATTCTACAACAGATCGACGTCAGATATATAGGTCTACAGTTTTGCGCATCTGCTCGACGACCGTGCGAAACCAAAACACAAAGCGAGCGCGTTCCGCAGCGGTGAAAGTAGCCATTTAACTGCGCTCTACAATGGCGCTTCTGGTGGCGAAATGGGGTACTGAGGCACTACGTGAATGAGACTTGAGGTTGTTCGTTCCAAAATGACACATATACTGATTCCTGTAAGTTATCTAAATAAATTTCTATATCATTTCTAAGTTAAAATGTCGTTTTTGACTCACCTTGTATTCTCTCAGATTCACATCTGCATATTACCAGACTGTCAAAATAATATCAGTAACGTCAGCTATTATAAGCCCATACTAGCCGGGGAATTACTCCATTGTGTTGAATACAAAAATGATGTAAAAGTTGGAATATTACACATGACAGTCAAATATGTTCTTGTTTCTGTGTCACTACAGTTACAGTATTCCTCTAACATACACATGTATGGATTTTATGTGGTGTATGGTTTTTTGTACTTTTTGTTTCTCAACAATAATTTTATTCATATGAATTTGAAAGATTTCTTTGTTCATTTATTTGAGACATTGCATCATATACAAGAAAAACAATTTTGGTTTCATATCAAACTGATGTACTCTGTATTTCAGCTGAATAAATCACAGTATTTCACTGGTAGCCGTTGATGTGTGCGACAATGTAATCTGTAGTATGGCATTCATCCGTAGAAATGAAATTTAAAGGTCGTTTTGTTTTTTGCATTGTAAGTATTCTTTTCGATTATCTTTATGGATGATGTTCATTACGCAACGACTATGGATTGTGTTTTTTTCGTCAGCAAGATGTATTGTTCCTTTCTGTGTATTTGAAATAGTCTCTGGATGATGACTGAAAACCAAAACCGGTCGGAATAAATGAGTAAAATTCAATACAGCAAAGCTGACATACATTTCTTAAAATACATTCATGCTGCAGACTGTCGCTTGAAGAAAATATTTGAGAAACTTTCTGTTGGTTGTACATGATTAACCATTTCACTACCATTAGGACTTTTGTGTCCCTTGGTACTGTATCGGAGAACCAATGGGAATTTTCTGCATTTATTGCTGTATATCAATATCCCATTTGGAAAGGAAAACCAGCTAATACTTTACAGGAGTCTTATTATTACATTTTGCACCTGTAGATTGTACTGTCTTCAGGTTTCTTTGTCCATCATCTGCTCCCTATTGTCGCATCGAATTAGTTTGCACCTGCAGATAGGCAACCCAATCAACAAATTTGCAAAGCAGGGTACAGTCGCGACTTCTCAAACAGTTTGTGTCAGTGAATTGCAAGCAAGTACTGGCGTTTGTACATCGCAAACGATGTCCATATTGAACACCTGTAATGTGAGTACAAGGCGTGCCTTTGAATTAAGCAGAATTTTGAAATTTTCGGTTTTGCACCGCAGCGATCGGCATTTGGCGCATGCGCTATGTGTACCGCACTCTGTTGGCCAGCCACAGACGCCATTACAGATTCATTCGGCGTGTTTAGGTTTGTTTGAAATACCCCCTCCAGTTGAGAATCTTGCCGACTGTGAAAATGCGCTCTGATTCATTTACTTAACACCAAAGGCATGAAAGCTGCTGAAATTATCGTTATATCAGTGAAGTGTGGAGAGAAAACATTATGAGCGATGGTATGGTACGGAAATGGGTGAGAGCTTTTAAAGATAGCATTACGAATGTGCTTGATGAAGAACGATGCGGGTGACCTTCAGTCATTACTGATGATTTGGTGTAGAAAGTTTATGAACAAAT
This sequence comes from Schistocerca americana, assembly GCF_021461395.2. NCBI lineage: Eukaryota > Metazoa > Arthropoda > Insecta > Orthoptera > Acrididae > Schistocerca > Schistocerca americana. Next base: position 331,158,895 of record NC_060122.1, read on the forward strand.
GAGAGAGAACAGATTATTTATGATTTCGAGGTTATTTGATGAGTTTCCTTAATTGTCAAGAAGTGTGATTTATGAAGATATTACGGAGCGTTTAAGTTATCGAAAGTCATGCTCACGCTGGGTACCGAAAATGCTGACCGAGCTGCACAGATGCAAACATTTAGCCAGTTCTTTGACTTTCCTGGAGCGGTACAGTGAAGAAGGTGGCGAATTTTTAAGCCAAATTGTTACAGGCGTCGGAACTTGGATGGTTTACGTTACACTTTCTACATCTACATCTACATCTATACTCCGCGAGCCACCTTACGGTGTGTGGCGGAGGGTACTTATTGTACCACTATCTGATCCCCCCTTCCATTCACGAATTGTGCGTGGGAAGAACGACTGCTTGTAAGTCTCCGTATTTGCTCTAATTTCTCGGATCTTTTCGTTGTGATCATTACGCGAGATATATGTGGGCGGTAGTAATATGTTGCCCATCTCTTCCCGGAATGTGCTCTCACGTAATTTCGATAATAAACCTCTCCGTATTGCGTAACGCCTTTCTTGAAGTGTCCGCCACTGGAGCTTGTTCAGCATCTCCGTAACGCTCTCGCGCTGACTAAATGTCCCAGTGACGAATCGCGCTGCTTTTCGCTGGATCATGTCTATCTCTTCTATTAATCCAACCTGGTAAGGGTCCCATACTGATGAGCAATACTCAAGAATCGGACGAACAAGCGTTTTGTAAGCTACTTCTTTCGTCGATGAGTCACATTTTCTTAGAATTCTTCCTATGAATCTCAACCTGGCGCCTGCTTTTCCCACTATTTGTTTTATGTGATCATTCCACTTCAGATCGCTCCGGATAGTAACTCCTAAGTATTTTACGGTCGTTACCGCTTCCAATGATTTACCACCTATGGCATAATCGTACTGGAATGGATTTCTGCCCCTATGTATGCGCATTATATTACATTTATCTACGTTTAGGGAAAGCTGCCAGCTGTCGCACCATGCATTAATCCTCTGCAGGTCCTCCTGGAGTACGTACGAGTCTTCTGATGTTGCTACTTTCTTGTAGACAACCGTGTCATCTGCAAATAGCCTCACGGAGCTACCGATGTTGTCAACTAAGTCATTTATGTATATTGTAAACAATAAAGGTCCTATCACGCTTCCCTGCGGTACTCCCGAAATTACCTCTACATCTGCAGATTTTGAACCGTTAAGAATGACATGTTGTGTTCTTTCTTCTAGGAAATCCTGAATCCAATCACAAACCTGGTCCGATATTCCGTAAGCTCGTATTTTTTTCACTAAACGTAAGTGCGGAACCGTATCAAATGCCTTCCTGAAGTCCAGGAATACGGCATCAATCTGCTCGCCAGTGTCTACGGCACTGTGAATTTCTTGGGCAAATAGGGCGAGCTGAGTTTCACATGATCTCTGTTTGCGGAATCCATGTTGGTTATGATGAAGGAGATTTGTATTATCTAAGAACGTCATAATACGAGAACACAAAACATGTTCCATTATTCTACAACAGATTGACGTAAGCGAAATAGGCCTATAATTATTCGCATCTGATTTATGACCCTTCTTGAAAATGGGAACGACCTGCGCTTTCTTCCAGTCGCTAGGTACTTTACGTTCTTCCAGCGATCTACGATAAATTGCTGATAGAAAGGGGGCAAGTTCTTTAGCATAATCACTGTAGAATCTTAAGGGTATCTCGTCTGGTCCGGATGCTTTTCCGCTACTAAGTGATAGCAGTTGTTTTTCAATTCCGATATCGTTTATTTCAATATTTTCCATTTTGGCGTCCGTGCGACGGCTGAAGTCAGGGACCGTGTTAAGATTTTCCGCAGTGAAACAGTTTCGGAACACTGAATTCAGTATTTCTGCCTTTCTTCGGTCGTCCTCTTTAATCAAAGCAGCAGTCTATGGAATCGCGGCATTCATCATCCCCTAAGAAAGTGAAATTCAAGAACACAATTTCAGCCCAGGGAAACATGTGTACTGCTTTTGGGACAGTGAAAGGGTTTTGCTTGTGGATTTTTTGCCTCATAATGACACCATAAATTCTACAACTTATTCGGAGAACTGAAGACAAACTGCGCCGTACAATCCAAAACAAAAGGCGTCGCAGGCTGAGTAAGAGGATCGTTTTGCTTCATGACAATGGCCGTCCACACGTGACCAATCGAACACAAGGACTGATCGGTTAATTTGACTAGGAACGACTTGAACAGCCACGACCTAGCGTCCAGTGACATCCACGTGTTCCTGCAGTTCAAGAAGCATCTTGGTGGTCAGCGCCACGACGACGAAGATATCAAAACGGCCGTGTTAAAACCGTTGTCTAATCAGGAAGTAGATTTCTGTGAGGATGGTATTCAAAACCTGGTTGTATGATACGATATGCGCCTTAATATTGGTAGAAATTATGTAGAAAAGCCGATTAAAGTACAGGCTTTCATGTAAAAATAAAATTGATAAGAAAAGTCTCCTTGTTTTATTTTTATTTCAGAATGTACTTAGTTTAAAAAACATGCCTCGTACTAACTTGGATAGATGCTGTGACCACTTACGTATGTCTGTTTACTGCGTGTCTCATAGTTGTTACCCAATCATCATGTGAAGTCACGGAGTTACGAGGTGACTTCGAAAAGTAAGATACGCATTATTATGGAAGGCTGAATAATTTTTAACGAATGCTGCACTACATGTCCAAATGGCTGAGATAAATGACACTTTCTTTCAACATGGTTACCAAATCAGTACGAAGAACGACTGGAATGTTATACGAATCTTTCGATTCCTCGACGATAGAAATCCGTTCCTTCATCACTGAGGTATTCGAGAAGTGCTGAGCGAACGACCTGATCGTTAGAAAATCTGCGACTGCTGTGAATCAGTCCCTCGACTTCCTGGACAATGTCGTCCGTGGTCGATATCGGTGGCCATCCATACCGATCACCGTTACCCATGTCTGTGTGGCCTTCGTCAAAATGTTGGTACCATTTCACTACGGTTGCACGCAAAGTTGCATTGATCAATATACCAAAAGTATTACACGGTGAACCAGTGTGTAATTTAGACGCCTTGCCACAAGAATCCCAGTGTCCCGCGTAATTCAACTTTAGAGTTAATTTCCGGTTAGTTAACTACTTTACTTTCCGCGTCGTGGCAAGAATATCTAAAGTCCCCTTTTTCAAAACTATACAGGTTTAATAGCCTTGTCATTGAATGAAAATGATGTTTCGTTGTGCAATCAAAGTCCATCCTTGTGGACATGAGTAAATGTTCAAACGTCTGAGTATCTCCGTATTTACACTGGTCATCTTCAGAGTAGCCCCACATAACCATGTTTACTTCACATTTTGTGACTCCTGCAATTAGTGTATTCAGTGCTCTCCATGTACTATACTGTTGTTTTATCGTTGTGCTACTTTCTGGTTGGGCTGAAAGTTTCTATTTTGCAAACAGTCCAATCATAAAGACATGTGCCGGGTCTGAGGTCGACCTTGTAGTGGTAGTGTCCATCGGATAAAACTCTTCCTTAACTTAAGGCGAGTTGCCGTTATTAAAACAAAATCCCATTGCTGATGGTCGAAGAACTTCAGGCTGCTCTTCCAACGTCGGTCCAATTAATTTAGTATAATATTGTTTCTTGCACATTTTTTTAATCATCAGTCTTCCGACTGGTCTGTTGCGTTCTGCAATGAATTCGTTTCCTGTATCAAATGCGTCATATCACAGTAGCACTTGCAACCTACGTCCTCAATTATTTACTGAATGTATTCCAATCTCTGTTCCCTCTTCAGTTTGTACCCTCTGCATCTCCATCTAGTACCATGGAAGTTATTCGCTGATGTCTTAACAGATGTTCTGTCAGCCTGTCCCTTCTTTTTGTCAGTTTTTTCGATATATACCTTTCCTCGCTGATTCTGCGAAGAACCTACTTATTTCATAGTTTATCAGTCTACTCAATGATCAACATTCTTCTGTAGTACCACATCTCAAATGCTTCCATTCTCTTCTGTACCGATATTCCCACAGTCCATGTTTCACTACCATACGGTGCTGTGCTCTAAACGTAGAAATTTCTTCCTCAAATTAAGATCTATGTTTGTTATTAGTAGATTCCTCTTGGCGAGGAGCGCTCTTTTTGCCACTGCTAGTCTGTTTTTATGTCATCCCTGTTCCGTCCGTCATGGGTTATTTTGCTGACTAGGTAGCAGAATTCCTCAACTTAATCTACTTCTGATGTTAAGTTTCTCGCAGTTCTCATTTCTGCTACTCCTCATTACTTTCGGCTTTATTCCATTTACTCTCAATCAGTACTCATTAGATTGTTCATTCTATTCAGCAGATTCTGTAATGCTCCTTCACTTTCACTGAAGATATCAATGCCATCGGCAAATCTTATCACTAATATCCTTCCACCTTGAATTTTAATTCCAGGCTTGAACCTTCCTTTTTCCGTCATGTATAGATAAACAGTATTGGTGAGTGACTACAACCCTGCACATATTTTCCGTTTAAGCTCATTGAAGTTTTTTTAAATGACCGAGTACGTTATAGATTGACTCCCAAGTATTTTGCGTTGGTGCAATGGTGTAGTCTAACTTCTCTCGACTCTGTTTCCAACTCCCTTGTGCCTTCTCCATTACGCAGGTGAAATGCGTGTAGTTGAGTTTTTCCTGGCTAAGGTCGCCGATGATTTTCCCCGTATTAGTTCCCCAAGGTTTGGAAAGCCCCTGTCAGTTATCTTTCAATCCTTTCAAACGTTCGTCCTTCGAGCAGTGAAGACGATATAGTAAAAGTATATGCATCTTTCCACTTGACACGTCATTCCTGTCGTACCCTGATATGCAAGTGTTTAAAGTACCGGAGCAGGACGGTGTCTGCGGGAAACCCGAAACACGTGCTTTCTTCAGAAGTCACACTCTTGTTGCGCTATGGTCTCATCGAGGTATAACAAGTGTAACTTACTTTCTGATGTCCCATCTTACCTATGAACAATCTTGTATCGCCCACCCTTCTCCATACTAGAAAAAACGATGGGAAATATTTTTTCATGTTGTTACTTTTAATTACAACATTAACTAATATAGCAGTACATAAATGTCTTTCGTTCCGAACAAAATGGTACCGCAGTGATTAAAAATTATGTACTTATTCCTTGTTATAAACTTTATGTCATTGGCTGTAACAGTGCCTGAAGCAAGTAACTGTCAGTCCAGCACAAGATTGAAATACCACATCAGAAGACGCCCAGGTAACCGTAACAGATTCTTTCTTCATCTACGCTATTTCTGACAGCTTTCTTGCTGTAAACGGCAACAGAAACTTCAGTGCTCGAGAAATATTTTGTACAAGTGTTGCTTTTACTGTGTTTATCCAACAGGAAATTGATAAAGACTGCAACATTATTTCGGAAATACGTTAAAAATTGACGTAAATATTCAGTTAGGTTTTACAACATAGTTACAGGCGTGGGTTCCAACTCGTTCTTATTAAATGGGAGGAAAGACTAACTGAAACAAACTCTATAGTCCAAAATATAACGTCAAGTCATACATTTTTTAGACAATTGCTTATTTTAAGTGTATGTTATTCAGTATATCAGACATTATGAAATGCGCCACCTATTTTTCTACATATGGTTATACAAAGATGCCAATACAATCCATCTGCAGCACCTTTGAACTATGATGTCTACATTATGTATAGAAAAACTTACCACATAATGCGTTTTGTACTGAGCTGTGGGAAAAATTGGTGTGTTTGCTCATCATACTTCCTACACTCGTAGAGTCTGTGAGGTGGCAGCTGAGCTGTTTACAATATTGCAAGATGCTACAGATCCTATCCCCGGTGACCTACAGGAATGGGAAGTTCTCCATAAGATCACGCAAATTTAAAAGAAGAAGATCGCACTATGGATAATGGCTTATTAATTGAAATTTACTAGGGATGACCCAATTAAGCATGAAAATATGGACATATTGATGACGGGGTACATGAAACTACTAAAGGAAACAAATAGTCACTATATCAATCTGGTTTATTACCAAGAGACATTAAAAATGACTTACTCACTGAATCAAGAATACAAACATTTAACAAGTGAACAAGGGATTGCAGATACGAGCTATGCACAGATGGATGAATACATAAAAGAACGATATAAAACTACGTCACGAGTACGGCCAATGCGTGCGAAAAGGTTAGTGACTTGAAGAACAGTCCCGGAAAAGCGTGAATGAACACCAGTACTGTCGCCTAAGTGCATGATGAGTGCTACTAGCTGGGTGCGCAAATTAGATCTGCAAAATGAAACCCTGGTATAAAGTAACTGACTTTACGTTCGCCTCGCATCAGTGGCTGCAACGACGGTCCATGCTTACTACTAATAATATGTGTGAGGGTAGAAGACGGCTGCAGCGCTGTCTCAAAATCCTAAGTTCAGCTCGGCCTTTGTATTCTGCTCTAAGTCGGGGACATCTCTCGGTGCAGCTGTAAGACTGGGTAGTGCCTCAAGCCTTGGAACATGCGTCCTCTGCGGTGGCCGAAGCGAATGTGTTCTAACTCTTCTGTACAAAATTTAGCTAGTTCTGCCAGCGTCGGAATCTGTAATGACGGTTTTTATTTTAGGATCTCTTGGTTTCTGGGATCGTCGACTCTATCGTTCTGCCGACATTATTACCTGACTACAGTTTCTTCGACGGACGATTTACTTCGATTTGACTGAGAATGTTTGGTTGTCCATTTAACCCTGGTCTGTGGCATATACAAACTAATTCTGAGTACTCTTATCCGTTATCTGATACATCTTTTTTTAACTGACGTTGTAGAAAATACACTACTGGCTATTAAAATTGCTACACCACGAAGATGACGTGCTACAGGCGCGAAAATTAACCGACGGGAAGAAGATGCTGTAATATGCACATGATTAGCTTTTCAGAGCATTCACACATGGTTGGTGCCGGTGGCGACACACACAACGTGCTGACATTAGGAAAGTTTCCAACCGATTCCTCATACACAAACAGCACTTGACCGGCGTTGCCTGGTGAAACGTTGCTGTGATGCCTCGTGTAAGGAGGAGAAATACGTACCATCACGTTTCCGACTTTGATAAAGGTCGGATTGTAGCCTATCACGAATGCGATTCATCGTATCGCGACATTGCTGCTCGCGTTGGTCGAGATCCAATGACTGTCAGCATAATATGGAATCTGTGGTTTCAGGAGGGTAATACAGAACGCCGTGCTGGATCCCAACGGCCTCGTATCACTAGCAGTCGAGATGACAGGCATCTTATCCGCATAGCTGTAACGGATCATGCAGCCACCTCTCGATCCCTGAGTCAACAGATGGGGACGTTCGCAAGACAACAACCATCTGCACGAACAGTTCGACGACGTTTGCAGCAGCATGGACTACCAGCTCGGAGACGATGGCTTCGGTTACCCTTGACGCTGCATCACAGACAGGAGCGCCTGCGATGGTGTACTCAACGACGAACCTGGATGCACGAATGGCAAAACGTCATTTGTTCGGACGAATCAAGGTTCTGTTTACAGCATCATGATGGTCGCATCCGTGTTTGGCGACATCGCGGTGAACGCACATTAGAAGCGTGTATTCGTTGTCGCCATACTGGCGTATCACCCGTCGTGATGGTATGGGGTGCCATTAGTTACACGTCTCGGTCACCTCTTGTTCGCATTGACGGCACTTTGAACAGTGGACGTTACATTTCAGATGTGTTACGACCCGTGGCTCTACCCTTCATTCGAACCCTGCGAAACCCTACATTTCAGCAGGATAATGCACGACCGCATGTAGCAGGTCCGGTACGGGCCTTTCTGGATAAAAGAAATGTTCGACTGCTGCCCTGGTCAGCACATTCTCCAGATCTCTCACCAATTTAAAATGTCTGTTCAATGGTGGCTGACCAACTGGCTCGTCACAATACGCCAGTCACTACTCTTGATGAACTGAGGTATCGTGTTGAAGGTGCATGGGGAGCTGTACCTGTACACGACACCCAGGCTCTGTTTAACTCGTGGCCCAGGCGTATCAAGGCCTTTATTACGGCCAGAGGTGGTTGTTCTGGGTACTGATTTCTCAGGATCTATGCACCCAAATTGCGTGAAAATGTAATCACATGTCAGTTCTAGTATAATATATTTGTCCAATGATGCCCGTTTATCATCTGAAGTTCTTCTTGGTGTAGCAATTTTAATGGCCAGCAGTGTATTATCTATTTTATTTCCCCCCTCTTTTTCTACTAATATGTATACCTGTGGATGCAACTATAAAACTGTGAAACTGGTCGTTTCAATGAAGGCTCCTTTAACAGTCGCGGTTGTTCATTTATCAAGATGTATGTCCAGAGGCGTGACTGCGCAGAGCATGAAGTGTTGTGTGAGCAGATAAGCTATGAAACTAGTACGCTGTACGTATATTGCGATAAGGGGAAGGGGTGTGTTTCCCGAAAAGGGACACCCGAGAGCTAGTCGATCTTTCACCAGAAGAAGTAGAGGAAAGATGAATCTGTGGAGAGTGAGAGAGAGAGAGAGAGAGAGAGAGAGACACGAGCGTGTGGTTTGCGAACACGTGATGCAGCGGCGAGAGGGTGCGACGGCGGGTCCCTGAGTCGCCTCTCGGGGCGAGTGGTCGCCCTCTTTCCCGACGGTGGCCAGGGCGAAGGCGACGCCCAAATCAATAACACGAGCCGGCTGGTGAGGGGGCGGGAGGGGGAGGCTGGTCGCGCCTAAGAAGTGCCAGATCCGGCGGGCTACGTCCAGGCGCGCGCCCTGAGTGCTGCAGTCCAGCATCTCTTAAGCACGAGCAGCCAACTTCCGTCCAGGAAGCCATCTCACGCACCTTCTGTTTATGCAGTGTCTTGTCTGTCTGACTGAGCGTTCATCTACAAGACACCAGAACACCGTATTACTCACACAGCTCTTTAACTCACTAGTACAGCAAAGCTTAATAACTGAAAATAACACCATCTCTAAGAGATGGCAATCGACTTCGAAGAGCAGTCATTTTCATCAGCATCATCATCATCTTCATCTTCCTCTTCCTCCTTCTTCTAAGGCAGAGTGCCAAAATGCACATGAGTATGATGTACGGGCCGATGCCGGCCGAGGCTCGGCCTGTCTCGACTTTGCTCGGTTCTTTTCGGACGTATTCGGTACAGCGTGACGTTTCATTTAGCGTTGCGGGGCGCGGCACGAGTTTCTTCATTTCGGCAGAATCGTGGTTTCAACGGCGATTACCCTTCGCTGTTTGTTTGTGGTATAAAAGTTCACAGGTCCAGTGGCTGTCTGCACAAGAAAGAGACGGTCTAGTGATCTATCGTAAGAAGCTTTTAGAAACGTACGGGAATGACAGAAGATTTCGTGGTTAAGTTCCTATGGGACCAAACTGCTGAGATCATCGGTCCCTAGGCTTACACACTACTTACTCTAACTTTAACTTACACTAAGGACAACAGACACACCAGTGCCCGAGAGAGGATTCGAATCTCTGACGGGCGGAGCCGCGCGAACTGTGGCAAGGCGCCATAATAGACCGCGCGGTCAGGACAGAAGAAAAGGATAAGAATTCTCTATATTTATTATGCGATATTCAGTCGCATAACCGACAGGTACCACAAATTTGCTATGGAATTACGTCACAGTACCATGCAAAAAGAACTAAGTCTTAGTTGACAATGAAAGAGGAAAATATCACAACGATCGACAGACGGGATTTATTGTGTAAGTGTTGGCAGCACTGTGTAGCGCTTTGGATCGGATCTCTGACTGCTCTTTCTATGTAAGAGGCTCTGTGGCTGGTTGGACTCGTTGTTAGTCGTCAGCAGTGATGGAAGTGCTGCTGGGCAGTTGGAGTTGAACAGCCAGCAGTGATGGATGTTAGATGTGAGAAGTTAGCATTGATGGAGGGCAGAGGTCTGAAGAGTTAGCGTAGGCTAACGATCTGTACATGTTCCAGTTGGAGATTGAATATTATTCATGATTATATACCTTTGTACTAGATGTCAATGGCGATTTATTCGTGTCTGAAGATAAAGATAATATTAAGATAAAAAATACATTATTTGATTTAACAAAAATCTTTCCTTTTCTAACCACATGCCTATTAGTAGTTAGTGGCTTTAGTAGTTAGAATCTTTTATTTAGCTGGCAGTATTGACGCTCGCTGTATTGCAGTAGTTCGAATAATGAAGATTTTTGTGAGGTAAGTGCTTAATTAAATGTAAAGGGTATTGTTAGGATTTCTTTTTAGTCAGGGCGTTCTTTTGAATTAATTATTTGAAGTCAGGTTATTCATTTTTTGGGCAGTCAGACTGCGTCGTGCTATAATATTGTGGGTCAGTGTTGACATGATAAGAATAAGTAAAGAGAAAGTATGCACAGTACGTTCAGTTTTAATCAGCTGCTTCAGAATTAAATAACGCAGAAGCTTCAACTTCCCATTTCATTCAGCAATAGAAGCAGAAAAGAATTTTTATAAAGAAGTTTCAGTTGCTGTGTACATCAAGAAGCACCTTATGCAAAATTTCCGTAGTGGAGTACGTCAAGAAATTGGCAGTAGATACAGTAAATTTTCTGAAGTTGCACACATTATTCCACTTTCAGCTGGAACAGTTTTCGTTGGAACTGAACGATTACTTTATATATTACTGCAATTTACGTCTCAAAGGACATGCCTGGAACGATTTAGCCATTTTAAAACCCGCTATTGTAGAATTTATGAAGGGAGAAGAAAAGCAGGAACGAAAATTAGAACGTCCAGAATGGATTACAGACCTCTCACTTTAAGTGGACTTGACTACACACTGCCCACAGTAAGACACTGCGAGATGAGAAAAAAGTTATTTCTGGTTTGATGTTGACATATTTGAAAAGAAAATCCCATTGTGGAAGGTACAAATTCTGAGAAAAAAAGCGCCGTCCATTTCCCTAAGGTCACTGGCGTTACGGAAAGCGCGAGAACTGCAGATGTTGTTGTGGCCTTGAAAGAAATACAAGGATTATTTTATAAAAGTTTTGGCAACACTGCTGATTTCACATCCGCTTTTGAACTGTTTTCAAGATGTTTGCCAAGTCAACATGCGTGTGTGCATGGAAGTGATTGATCTGCAATTACATTCTCGTTTAAGATTCACATTCTTTTATCTCAAAACCATCCACGACGTCTTCGTTGCTGTTTCTCTGGAAGAGTTTCCACGTCTGCCTAATGAGGCTACAAACATAATACAATATTTCAGTCAACCTACATGTTTGCGGAAGGCTTCATTCAATTATGAAATTAAATAAGTCACGATTACGTAGCAACCTGGGTGTGAAAATCTTTGAAATTGTCTGCGTCTGTCCACATGCCGACAGTTTGTACCACGCAAAAGTTATGTCTTCAGCACACCAAATTACACTACTGACCATTAAAATTGCTACACCAAGAAGAAATGCAGATGATGAACAGGTATTCATTGGACAAATATATTATACTAGAATTGACATGTGATTACATTTTCACGCAATTTGGGTGCATAGATCATGAGAAATCAGTACCCAGAACAACCACCTCTGGCCGTAATAACGGCCTTGATACGCCTGGGCATTGAGTCAAACAGAGCTTGGATGGAATTAGATTTTCACTCTGCAGCGGAGTGTGCGCTGATATGAAACTTCCTGGCAGATTAAAACTATGTGCCCGACCGAGACTCGAACTCGGGACCTTTGCCTTTCGCGGGCAAGTGGTCTACCATCTGAGCTACCGAAGCAAGACTCACGCCCGGTCTCACAGCTTAACTTCTGCCAGTATCTCATCTCCTACCTTCCAAACTTTACAGAAGCTCTCCTGCGAACCTTGCAGAACTAGCACTCCTAAAAAAGAAAGGATATTGCGCAGACATGACTTAGCCACAGCCTGGGGGATGTTTCCAGAATGAGATTTTCACTCTGCAGCGGAGTGTGCGCTGATAAGAAACTTCCTGGCAGATTAAAACTGTGTGCCCGACCGAGACTCGAACTCGGGACCTTTGCCTTTCGCAGGCAAGTGCTCTACCATCTGAGCTATGATAGAGTACTTACCCGCGACAGGCAAAGGTCCCGAGTTCGAGTCTCGGTCGGGCACACAGTTTTAATCTGCCAGGAAGTTACATGTCTCCGCAATATCCTTTCTTTCAGGAGTGCTAGTTCTGCAAGGTTCGCAGGAGGGCTTCTGTAAAGTTTGGAAGGTAGGAGACGAGATACTGGCAGAAGTAAAGCTGTGAGACCGGGCGTGAGTCGCGCTTCGGTAGCTCAGATGGTAGAGCACTTGCCTGCGAAAGGCAAAGGTCCTGAGTTCGAGTCTCGGTCGGGCACACAGTTTTAATCTGCCAGGAAGTTTCAGAGCTTGGATGGCATGTACAGGTACAGCTGCCCACGCAGCTTCAACACGATACCACAGTTAATCGAGAGTAGTGACTGTCGTATTGTGACGATCCAGTTGCTCGGCCACCACTGACCAGACGTTTTCAGTTGGTGAGAGATCTGGAGGATGTGCTGGCCAGGACAGCAGTCGAACGTTTTCTGTATCCAGAAAGGCCCTTACAGGACCTGCAACATGCGGTCGTGCATTATCCTGCTGAAATGTAGAGCTTCGCAGGAATCGAATGAAGGGTAGAGCCACGGGTCGAAACACATCTGAAATGTAACGTCCACTGTTCAAAGTGCCGTCAATGCGAACAAGAGGTGACCGAGACGTGTAACTAATGGCACCCCATACCATCACGACGGGTGATACGCCAGTATGGCGATAACGAATACACGCTTCTAATGTGCGTTCACCGCGATGTCGCCAAACACGGATGCGACCATCATGATGCTGTAAACAGAACCTCGATTCATCCGAGAAAATGACGTTTTGCCATTCGTGCAACCAGGTTCGTCGTTGAGCACATCATCGCAGGCGCTCCTGTCTGTGATGCAGCGTCAAGGGTAACCGCAGCCATCGTCTCCGAGCTGATAGTCCATGCTGCTGCAAACGTCGTCGAACTGTTCGTGCAGATGGTTGTAGTCTTGCAGGGATCGAGACGTGGCTGCACGATGTGTTACAGCCATGGGCATAAGATGCGTGTCATCTCGACTGCTCGTAATACGAGGCCGTTGGGATCCAGCACGGCGTTCCGTATTACGCTCCTGAACCCACCGATTCCATATTCTGCTAAGAGTCATTACATCTCGACCAACGCGAGCAGCAATGTCGCGATACGATAAACCGCAATCGCGATAGGCTACAATCTGACCTTTATCAAAGTCGGAAACGTGATGGTACGCATTCCTCCTCCTTACACGAGGCATCACAACAACGTCTCACCAGGCAACGCCGGTCAACTGCTGTTTGTGTATGAGAAATCGGTTGGAGACTTTCCTCATGTGAGCACGTTATAGGTGCCGCCACCGGCGCCAACCTTGTGTGAATGCTCTGAAAAGCTAATCATTTGCATATCACAACATCTTCCTGCCGGTTAAATTTCGCGTCTGTAGCACGTCATCTTCGTGGTGTGGCAATTTTAATGGCCGGTAGTGTAATTAAATAATACTGTAAATATGTTTTGTTTGTGAACTACGTTGTTAAGAAATATGAAATACGAAACAAAGTTGTATGCAGTACAACTGCATTCATTTAAGTATGACTCTCTCACAGTTGCTCGCTTCTCTCTCCTCACGCTGACAGCGTGGCGCGGCGGTGTGGGAAGTGTGCAGCCAGTCACGCGAGCTCTGGCGGGAGAGCCAGAGCCGTCCTGGCATGCCGAATTCTTGGCTGTCCATGTCGCTGCTACCATATTTGTCTCTCCTCTGCAGAGGGTTTCGAGTCAGCGTTTTCTTTCTATTAGATCCATCCATCATGGAAATTAGATGGTATTTCTGCGTCCTTCCTCTTCCCTTCTTTCCTAATTTGTTTTTTTCCAATGTGTCAGTCAATAATTCGAAGTGATGTGTCGCGTGGCAGGTGAACTCTGTTTTGGTTTTTTTATGGCACTGATCAAGACTCTTGCTTCGTCTACATCCCTGAAGACCATGTAGTTGAACTTTGTCTCTCTGCAGCTTATTTTCAGAATCCTTCTCCACATCCATATTTCTATTACTTACTGGCGTTGTACATCCTGTTTCACCAGACCCCTTGTTTCACTGATATATAACGAAACACTCCAGGCAATATTTTTTATGACTTCTTTTCTAGTTCTGTAATTTGTGTGCCTACTCATCAAAGCTGATCCTTATTACTGCACGCCTGTTTATCGACGGCAACTCCCTTCTGATTCCCGTGGTGCACCTGCCGTCTTGAGTGACAACGCCTCCTAAGCAGTAGAACTGACTGTATTGTTACATGGTTTCCATCAGCTATCTTGATGTTTGTTTGTATCTCTTCATTGGTATTTTGGACTGTCACTATTTGGGTTTTTGAAGTGTTCTGTTTCAAGTTTCCTTCCTTTAGTCATGATGATAAAACTAGCAGCATTTTACGTAGTTCCTTCCCCGTATCCACACTTAATGCAACATGTTCTGAAAACCTTATACAATGGATGTGCTGTCCGTTGAATTTGATTCCTTTTGCTCCTTTGCTTAAATCTAGATATGATACCGTCAATGAACGTGTTCAACAACTATTGGGACAGCGCGCAATATTGTCTCAATCGCTTGTTAATGGATACTGTGTGTACATTTGCATTCGCGTCCATCTCTGGGCTTTGATAAAACAACGGAAATGGAATTTAGTTGAATGAAGATAGCCGAAGTAGAGAGGGTAAAAATGCAGACTTACAATAACAATAAAAGCGTAACTGATAAAGAGAAATATGTTAACATCTAATGCAAATGTAAGAGTTAGAAACAACAGTATGTGATCAAAAGTATCCGGACATCTGGCTGAAAATAACGTACACGTTCGTGGCGCCCTCCATCGGTAAAGCTAGAATTCGATATGATGTTGGCCCACCCTTAGCCCTGAAACAGCTTACACTCTCTCAGGCATACGTTCAATCAGGTGCTGGAAGGTTTCTTGGGGAATGGCAGCCCATTCTTCACGGAGTGCTGCACTGACGAGAGGTATCGATATCGGTTGGTGAGACCTGGCTCGAAGTCGGCGTTCCAAAATATACCAAAGGTGTTCTATGCACATACAGGCCAGTCCATTACAGGGATGTAATTGCCGTGTAACCACTCCGCCACAGGCTGTGCATTATGAACAGGTGCTCGATCGTGTTGAAAGATGTAATGCCATCCCCGAATTGCTCTTCAACAGTGGGAAGGAAGAAGGGGCTTAAAACATCAATGCAGGCCTGTGCTGTGATAATGCCACGCAAAACAACAAGGGGTGCAGACCCCCTCCATGAAAAACACCATAACATCTCTGCCTCCGAATTTTACTGTTGGTACTGCACACGCTGGCAGATGACGTTCACCGGGCACTCGCCATACCCAAACCCTGCCATCAGATCGCCACATTGTGTACCGTGATTCGTCACTCCACACAACATTTTTCCACTGTTCAATCGTGCAATGTTTATACTCCTTACGCCAAGCGACGCGTTGTTTGGCATTTCCGGCATGATGTATGGCTTATGAGCAGCCGCTCGACCACGAAATCCAAGTTTTCTCACCTCCCGCTTAACTGTCATAATACTAGCAGTGGATCCTGATGCAGTCTGGAATTTCTGTGTGATGGTCTGTATAGAGGTCTGCCTATTACACATTACGACCCTCTTCAACTGTCGGCGATCTCTGTCAGTCAACAGACGAGATCGGCCTGTACGCTTTTGTGCTCTACGTGTCCCTTCACGTTTCCACTTCACTATCACATCGGGAACAGTGAACTTAGGTATGTTTAGAGTGTGGAAATCTCGCGTACAGACGTATGACCAAGTGACACCCAATTACTTGACCACGTTCGAAGTCCGTGAGTTCCGCGGAGCACCCCATTCTGATCTTCAAAAATGGCTTTAAGCACTATGAGACTTAACATCTGAGGTCATCAGTCTCCTAGACTTAGAACTACTTAAACCTAACTAACCTAAGGACATCACACACATCGACGCCCGAGGCAAGATTCGAACCTGCGACCGTAGCAGCAGCGCCTAGAGCCGCTCGGCCATAACGGCCGGCCATTCTGCTCTCTCATGATGTCTAATGACTACTGAGGTCGTTTATATGTAGTACCTGGCAATAGGTGGCAGCACAATGCACCTAATATGAAAAACGTATGTTTATGGGGTGTCCGGATACTTTTGATCACATAGTATATTTTATGAAGGTATTCATCTGGTGCGTAGCCATTAAGGAAATGAAACATGGACGATAAGCAGTTCAGACATGGAGAGAATAGAAGCTCTTGAAATGAATACTACAGAAAAATGCTAAAGATAGCATGGGTAAATCGAATAACTAATGAGTAGGTGATAATTCGAATTGGGGAGTAAAAATTTCTCAACGTCACTAAAAGGAAGGGCACATCCTGAGGCATCAGTTTGGTAATGGAAGTAAGGTGGCCGGGGGGGGGGGGGGCGGGGGGGGGGGGGTTAAAATTTGTAGAGGGAAACTAAACCCAGAATTCAGTATACAGGTTCAAATGGACGTAGGTTGCGGCTGTTACTCAGAGATGATAGGTTAGACTAACGTGGAGGCATCAGATCAGTCTTCGGACAGAACACCACAACACCACAATCATGCGTGATGCGAAACAAAATTTGTAACTGGATTGATGCTTTCTTGGCACTACGAACGCAACATATTATGTTGGACGTAGAATGTAATTTCAGGCTCGCCGCAGGAAAATGTGTTGGGACCCTTGCTGTTCACATCGTAAATTAATGACTTGTTAGACAGAATTAATTGAAATTTCATACTTTTTGCAGGTGATGCAGTTATCTGCAATGAAGTGCTATCTGAAAAAAACTGCATAGATATTCAGTTAACTCTCGATAAGATTTCAAAGTACCAAAAAAGTAAGGCGTCTTAAATAAAATTTTCAGAAATGTAAAACTGTGCTCTTCAAAAAGCGCAGAAAAGCAGTATGCTATGTCTACAACATCGGTCAGTCATACCTGAATTCAGTCAAACCATTAGTATACCTGGGTGTAACAATTTGTTTGGGGGTAAAATTAAATGATCACACAGGCTGAGTAGTAGTAGGTAAACAAGTGGCAGACTTCCGTTTATCGATAGAATATTTGCGAAATGCAGTCAGTCCACAAAGGAGACTGCTTATAAAAAATCCCGTGCAAGCTATTCTAGAATATTGCTCAAGTGTGTGAGGCCTCTGATGGATAGAGCTTACGAGTGATATTGAAAGAAGGGTAGCACGAATTGTCATAGAATGGGCTATAATAAGAACTTGGAGTCGTCAACTATGTCACAAAAGCATAGTTGGAGCGTTTCCTGAACTAGTATTATATGAGAAATCTAGAAACATAACATTTTGATGAGTGCTGGTTTTCCATAGCGTCGTGTATTTATTGAATGGAATCGTCCCTGTTATGGTTTTAGAAATACTCTGGTGTGCAAAACTTAAGGACGTAAGGACGTTTCGCAACATGCGTCATTGCCAAGGAAAACAGCTCGGTTAAACTTGGACCACACATAGGAAGAACCGTAAGAGTGTAGAAAGGAAGGTAACTCAAAGAAATACGCAGTGAGGCGGACAGAAAAGACACTTTTATGCAAACACAGTAATTAACTGAAGTCACCGCGGTGTACGAACGATAGTCCCCTGACGTTACAAAAGGCTGGACATGGTTATTAGTAGGGTGTCTGATCACCACGACGCCAGTGCAGGCTCTGCAAATGTTCTCCTTCAAGGTTGGTAAGGAGTTATTGTGGTCGGGCGTTCCATTCCTCCACCAGCGCGGTCGATAAGTGCTGGTTGGTCGTGGGCGCATGTGGTCGTGTTGCAACATGTCTCCCAAACGCATCCGACCCTGTGCTAGATGGCGTTTAAGTCAGGAGAACGGGCTGGCAAGTCAGTTCGTCGAATCACCGAATATCCTCTCGTTCCAAGAGCTCCTATACCTGCGCTTTTACACTACTGGCCATTAAAATTGCTACACCAAGAAGAAATGCAGATGATAACTGGGTACTAATTGGACAAATATATTATACTAGAACTGGCATGTGATTACATTTTCACTCAATTTGGGTGCATAGATCCTGAGAAATCACTACACAGAACAACCACCTCTGGCCGTAATAACGGCCTTGATCGCCTGAGCATTGACTCAAACAGAGCTTGCATGGCCTGTACAGGTACAGCTGCCCATGCAGCTTCAACAAGATACCACAGTTCATCAAGCGTAGTGACTGCCATATTGTGACGAGCCAGTTGCTCGGCCACCATTAACCAGACGTTTTCAGTTGCTGAGAGATCTGGAGAATGTGCTGGCCAGGGCAGCAGTCGAACATTTTCTGTATCCAGAAAGGCCCATACAGGGCCTGCAACATGCGGTTGTGCATTATCCTACTGAAATTTAGGTTTAGGGTTTCGCAAGGATCGAATGAAGGGTAGAGCCACGGGTCGTAACACATCTGAAATGTAACATCCACTGTTCAAAGTGCCGTCAATGCGGACAAGAGGTGACCGAGACGTGTAACTAATGGCAACCCATACCATCACGCCGGGTGATCCGCCAGAAATGGCGATGACGAATACACGCTTCTAATGTGCGTTCACCGCGATGTCGCCAAACACGGATGCGACCGTCAAGATGCTGTAAACAGAACGTTGATTCATCCGAAAAAATGACGTTTTGCCATTCGTGCACCCAGGTTCGTCGTTGAGTACACCATTGCAGGCGCTCCTGTCTGTGATACAGCATCAAGGGTAACCGCAGCCTTGGTCTCCGAGCTGATAGTCCATGCTGCTGCAAACGTCGTCGAACTGTTCGTGCAGATGGTTGTAGTCTTGCAAACGTCCCCATCTGTTGACTCAAGGATCGAGACGGCGGCACCATCCGTTACAGCCATGCGGATAAGATGCCCGTCATCTCGACTGCTAGTGATACGAGGCCGTTGGCATCCAGCACGGCGTTCCGTATTACCCACCTGAACCCACCGATTCCATATTCTGCTAACAGTCATTGGATCTCGACCAACGTGAGCACCAATGTCGCGATACGATATACAGCAATCGCGATTGTCTACAATCCGACCTTTATTAAAGTCGGAAACGTGATGGTATGCATTTCTCCTCCTTACACGAGGCATCACAACAACGTTTCACCAGGCAACGCCGGTCAACTGCTGTTTGTGTATGAGAAATCGGTTGGAAACTTTCCTCATGTCAGCACGTTGTGTGTGTCGCCACCGGCGCCAACCTTATGTGAATGCTCTGGAAAGCTAATCATTTGCATATCACAGCATCTTCTTCCTGTCGGTTATATTTCGCGTCTGTAGGACGTCATCTTCGTGGTGTAGCAATTTTAATGGCCAGCAGTGTAGATGCGGGCACTGCCGAAAGCTCCCCTGAAAAGACGCATTTGGGGAAGAAGTATGATGCCACTATAGCGTTGTTCGGCGAGCGTACCGTGTTCAGAGATCTGGAGGTCAGTACGTCCATGCACAATTATGCCTCCCCACACCACAACTACTGGACAACTAAAACGACCATGGTCACGGCCAGAAGTGACTGAGAGAACTTTGACGGCACACCGGTGCATCACATACATCCTCCCTCTTCATATGTCACCTCTCGTGCTACCGTATCAGGTACCATTATTCAGCCGGCCGCTGTGGAAGAACTTTTCTAGGCGCTTCCGTCCGGAACCGCGCTGCTGCTACGGTCGCCGGTTCGAATCCTGCCTCGGGCATGGATGTGTGTGATGTCCTTAGGTTAGTTAGGTTTAAGTAGTTCTAAGTTCTAGGGGACTGATGACTCAGATGTTAAGTCCCATACTGCTCAAAGCCATTTGAACCACTTTGAACCATTTTTCAACAGGACAATGTTCGTCTAGATGCTGCATGTGGCTCTGAACAGTATGTTTGATGCAGAAGTACTCGTGTGGCCATCAAGATCCCAAGATCTGTCCCCGATAGAACATGTGTGGGACCAGCTCGGACGTCAACTCCGTTAATAAATCTATATGCTATTGTAAAATGTTTGTGGCGACGCTAATGCATATTTAAACACAAATTTTCAATACAGTCACTACTTCCAACACAGAAAGAGCCAAATGAATCAAAGTGAATTAATATGCTTGATCAACTGCAGCGTGCAGAACATGTGCAGGTAAAAATAAATATTGAATTTGTTTCTTAAGAATTTCACGTATCAGAGTCGTCACAAAAGTTATTTCTAAGATACCTAAGGTTCAAATGGCTCTAAGCACTATGTGACTCAACATCTGAGGTCATCAGTCCCCTAGACGTAGAACTACTTCAACGTAACTAACCTTTGGACATCACAAACATCCATGCACGAGACAGGATTCGAGCCGGCGACCATAGCAGCAGAGCGGCTCCAGACTGAAGCGCCTAGGACCGCTCGGCCACAGCGGCTGACCAAGATACCTAAGGCACTGCAAATGAAACCGACAGTGGGTATAAGAGAAGCAGAAGAAGGCACGGAAAGTTTTAAAACCATGGCTTTTCTACCATACGTGGGAAGCCTATCATCAAAAGTAGGAGGGATCCTCAGTAAAGGCAAAGTGAAAGTGATCTTTCGTCCTCCACCAAGGATGGCAGCTCTCCTGGGTTCCGTTAAAAATAGAAATGAGCGTTTGGCATCATTGGCTGGGAGGCCCCTTACGGGGCATGTCCGGCCGCCTTGGTGTAGGTCTTATTACATTCGACGCCACGTTGGGCGACCTGCGCTCCAGATGGGGATGAAATGATGATGAAGATAACACCCAGTCCCTGAGCGGAGAAAATCCTCGACCCAGCCGGCAATCCGTCACGCTGACCATGTGCCGGCAGTACAAGATCCCCTGTGAGTGTGGCCATCCATACTTCGGACAGACGACGCGTGCAGTCCAGGAGAGATGTACAGAGCACAGCGGGTACACACGGCTCTTACAACCTAATAAATCTGCGGTGACAGAAGACTGTATTGACACTGGGCACTCTATGGTGTACGATAGCGTAGAAATTTTTGCCTCGACTTCATCTTTCTGGGACTCAGTAGTGAAAGAAGCAAATGAAATTCGTTTGGTGACGAATTTAATTAATAGAGATAGCGGATTCAGCTTGGACAAATCATAGAATCCAGCAATTTCTGTAATAAACTGACAAAGACGACGCGACGGTGAAGCTCGCAGTGTTACTTTGATATTACCGTTTGGATCGACCGCGCAGCCGTAGATCTAATTCCATGCGTATGTCATACCTCTCTGTCGCCGATCAGCGTCTCTGGCGCATTATGTAACTGTGGCCGCAGTGGTCCGATCCGCGGGTTCAAAAGAACGGAGCAACTGCTGGAGCCTCAGTCACCACGGCTCAACTCTGAAGATGGCTGGACAGTATTCAGCCGAAATATTAGAAAAAGGAGTCGAATTTATTTCTAGTATATTCATTTACGCGAACCGTTACACGATTTTAAAAAACTCTGTCGGCAAAGTCAGCTCCAGATATATTCACAACTGAAATGAATTTAAAAATCTTATATAAGAACTACGATACGAAATTGTAAATGCATTATTTTGTCCATTGTGTCCTTATCTGCACTCATATACTTCACTATCTTATCTCGCACCTTGGAACTTTGTGGTAAGATCCTATGGGACCAAACTGCTGAGGTCGCCGGTTCCTAAGCTTACACAATACTTAATTTAACTTAAACTAACTTACGGTAAGGACAACACACACTCTCATGCTCGAGGGAGGACTTGAACTCAGACGGAGCCACGCGAACAGTGACAGGACGCATCAGACCGTGCTGATATCCCGCGTGTCTTATCTCGAATCTTAATTTTGAGGCAGAAAGTAAACTCTTGTAATAAACAGTATTTTGTAATTGAGGGTTTCCAGCCAGCTGGGAGTATTATAACAGCGACATTTCGGCGAGTGACACACTCATCATCTTCTGGCGAAGACGATGAGATATCACTCGTCGAAACGTCGCGGTTTTATAATACTGCCACCCGGCTGGAAACCCGAGAGCTTGAATCAGATGTATACGCCGGAAAAGTCTACGTTCACCGTATTTTGTAGTGTAGAGGACAATATTATCTCATTCCAAGCAAATCACAGCTATAGCGACATCAGATCCCTATTTCAGATTTCCGCCTAGCGATGTAGCACTAATAAGATCAGATTTAACATTTTTTTTAAACTGATAACTCTATCCCACTTCAGCGCTACTATTAAAATTTAGTTAATGATTTCTCAAAATTGATGAACGTGATTAGTGTCGTTACTCACCAGCATACTACTAGTTTAGATCGTCAGTCTATTAACGGCCACTTTTATCACATTCAGATGTGATGCTCGCTAAAATTTGGATAATGTTTGTTGAAAGGTATTTTCACTCTGTTATCACTAACTGATACATATCTTTGCACCCACAGAGCAGTATACTCTTTGGTAACTAGGTCCAAAAATAAATTTTCATCTTAAGTGAACATTACGGAACCCAAAACGAAGAAAAGGAGTACGCCACAGCTCACACTAGCTTACTATCTGCCTATGACACGACTCCCTTAGCATAGAATTTATTTACAGAACTAGTTCTTTATCTGTTCTTTCGTTAGGAATGATAGGGTAATTATACATCCTCAACTGCGACACCTGCGTACGTCCGGTGCTGTTGCCAAGATCGAATTTTTGTATGTTAGCCTGTTCATACGAAATAGGTATTTCTTTACGAGTTGGGAGGAAATTAGGGTCAGTTACGAGCATATCGTGACAACAGCCTTGCTGCAGTGGTAACACCGGTTCGCGTGAGATCACCGAAGTTCAGCGCTGTCGGAATGGGCTAGCACTTGGATGGGTGACCATCCGGTCTGACGAGCGCTATTGGCAAGTGGGGTGCACTCAGCCCTTGTGAGGCAAACTGAGGAGCTTCTTGATTGAGAAGTAGCGGCTCCGGTCTCGTAAACTGACATACGACCGGGAGAGCGGTGTGCTGACCACATGCCCCCAACCAGCGACGCCAGTGGTCTGAGGATGACATGGCCGCCGGTCGGTACCGTTGGGCCTCCCAAGACCTGTTCAGGCGGAGTTTAGTTTAGTTTTTACTAACATATCCTGGTCGGATGTGGTAGTCGATGCGCCGCAGCACTAATTTTACGGGTTTAAGTAACAGAGCAGATCACAGTTATTACATAACAACCACCTCAGTAAATAGAATATAGAGATTCGATCTGATCGTGATAGGAGTTTAGTGGTTTCGTAAATAAAGCGTATTTATGAAAGCGCCACAAATTCAGAATGTCTACTAGAATGATAAATAGACCTATTGACGGCAAACGTTCAACTGAAACAAAAGTTGTCAGTGTCTACAACTGTGGACAAAAGAAAGAGAATGCCCATAACAGAAATAAGGAACCAGACTACAAAACTAATAGTACTGGAGCTCGTCACATCCTGGAAATATTTAGGGATAATATTACGAAGCGATATGAAGTGGAACAAACGTACAAAGCTAGTAGGGAAGACAAATGGAAGATTTAGGTATGTGAGGAGGGTTCTGAGAAAACTGCAGCGCATCTGAAAAGGAAACAGCGCACATAACGCTAGTGCGATCAATTCCAGAACACTGGTCCCGCTTTCAGCGCGCTTCTGAAGTAGGAGTGAGAACACATGTCGGAAGAGTTCCCAGATGCGCTGCAAGGAGCTTAACAGGTGGATACCGCCAATACGAGTATGTAACAAAAATGCTCACCGAATTTAAATGGCACTCTTTGGCAACAAGGCGACGTTGATCTCACGTGGCCCTGCTAAGGAAATTTAGAGAACTGATATTCGAGGAAGCTTGTGGGACAATCCTACTGCTATCATCGTGTAACGCGAATAGCGACTGTAAAGTGATAAGATGAAATACTTTTTTCCGGATTTTATTCAAATTGATATCTAAGTCCTTTCAGATTCACTTGTGATAAATTGTTGAGCGTTACAAAATAAAGGCTTGCTTGAATTTAAAAACTTACAAATTTTTTTTTCGAAGTTGTTTCATGATTCAAAGAAAACGTAAAACCAGAGTTAGAAACGTTTTGTTGAGACATAACTTCTTAGAAAATACTTGAATGAAATGATCCTGAGTCGTGTAAAATTCATTTTATTTATTGTAAATCATACTCGAGTTATATTATGAACAAATTACATTTAAAATATCTTCGAAGGCTGAATGCAGCCAAATAGTTAGGACATTTCTTTAATCACAAAATGGTTAAAGAGGACAGCCATCCATAAAAATGATGGCAACAGTCAAGGTTTTTTACGTACAAAATTTAAGTTTTCAGTGTTTGCAGTAGCTTTTTAGACACATGTTAGCCACGCATGAAGAGAAACTATGATTACGAAATATATGGACGTATAGCTGATTATCTGTTTATATTAGTCTTATACAAGAAGAGATTAAAAATCTTTACAGAATAAATACAAACATACTTTATTTACATTTTTAAAAGTATAAATAGAGTACACAAATGTTGGTTCGAAACTGTAGTTCGTTTTCGATTATTTTTACATATCATGCGCAACTTCTTTTTATTCATTAATCTTATAATTTAACTGCAAGAATTTGCACAATTTACTCGATGTGTCTATAAAGATGTTGTCAATAGCAGCACCATTGATTACCGTAACTCTTGTTGTTATAAATTGTATGTCTCTCTTCCTTGTCAGTGTTTTCTATTTATTCCTTTTCTCTCCGGTTCTCTGGAGAACCTCTTCATTCCTTACGTTATCGTTACGTTACTAATTTTCAACATTCTTCTGTAGTACCACATCTGAAATGCTTCCATTCCCTTCTGATCCGGTTTTCCCATAGTCCATGTTTCACTACCTTACAATGCAGAGCCGCAAATGTATATTCTCAGAATTTCTTTCTCAATTTTAAGGCCAATCTTTGATATTAGTAGACTTATGTTGAGTAGAAATGGCCTTTGTGTCCTCCTTTCCACGGCCGTCGTGGGTCATTTTGCTACATAAGTATCAGAATTCCCTAACTCCATCTAATTAGTGACCATAAATCCTCATGTTAAGTTTCTCTGCTGCTTTTAGTTACTTTTGCCTTTCCTTGATGCACTCTTAATCCATATTCTGTACTCATTAGACTGTTCATTCCATTCAGCTAATCTTGTAATTCTTCACTTTCACTGAGGATAGCAATGTCATCAGCGAATCTTTTCATTGATATCCCCTCACCAATAATTTTAATTCTACTCTTAAACCCGTCTTTTATTTCCGTCATCCCTCCTTCGCCGTGTAGATTAAACAGTAGGGGTGAAGGACTACATCCCTGCCTTACAACCTTTTCAATCTAAGCACTTCGCTCTTGGGCTTCTACTCTTTTTATTCCTTCTTGGCCCCTATACGCATTGTGTATAACGCGCCTCACTCTTTAGCCTATCCCTATTTTTCTCAGAGTTCCAAACATCTTGAACCATTTACCATTATCGAACCCATTTTCAGTTCGACAAATCCTATGAACGTGTCTTGATTTTCTTTAGTCCTGCTTTCATTATTAATCGCAGCCTCTCTCTGGAGCCTTTACCTTTCCTAACGCCAAACGTATCGTCACCTGACACATTTTCCACTCTCCTGTATATTATTCGTGTCAGGAATTTGGATACTCGAGCTCTTAAGCTGATTATGCAATAATTCTCGCACTTGTCACCTCTTGCTATCTTCAGAATTGTGTGAATGATGTTTTTCCGAAAGTCCGATCGTATACCGCCAGACTCATAAGTTGTACACAGCAACATGAACAGCCATTTTGTTGCCACTTCTGATGGAATGGTATGCATCCCTTCTGCCTTATTCGACATCAAGTCTTTCAAAGCTCCTTTACATTCTGATTCTGATACTTGGTCCCTTATCTTTCTATATCGACTACCGTTTCTTCTTCTATCACGTTATCAGACAAGTCTTCCTCCTCATAAAGGTCTTCAGTGTACTCTTGCAACCTATCCGCTCTCTCCTCTGCATTTAAGTGTGGAATTTCCGCTGTTAACGTTACCAACATTGCTTTTAAGTTTTACCAAAGCATGCTTTGACTTTTCGATGTGCTGAGTCCTTTCAACAATCACTTCTTTTTCGATTTATTCACACTTTTCATGCAGTCATTTCGCATTAGCTTCTCAGCACGTCCAATTTATTTCATTTTTATTTTTCTGAATTTCTCTGACCATTTTTGTCCTTCCTTCTTTCATCGATCAACAGAAGTATTGCTTCTGTTACCTATGGTTTCTTCGCAGTTACCTTCTTTTTACCTATGTTTTTCTTTCCAGCTTGTATGATTGCCATTTTTAAAAATGTCCATTTCTCTTCTACTTTATTGCTGTCTCAGTAGTAGAGAACTGTAAGCGTATCTCGTCGTTCCGTAGTACTTCCGTATCCCACTTCTTTGCTCATTGATTCTTCCTGACTAGTCTCTTAAACTTCAGCCTGCTCTTCATCGCTACAAAATTGTGCTCTGGGTCTATATCTGCTCCAGGGTACCTGATCGTGACAAACAAGAGCTTCAATACCACCCTATCGTTATTTTTGTCATTGTGAAAACCTAACTGCGAAAGTTTTCTTTGCCATTCGTGAACGACGTCGTCAATGTATAAATCAAATTAAATAGACGACAAAGAGGAGCCTTGTTGAACGCCCATGCTCATGTATTCTGAAATCAGTTCCCCTTGCTTCTTTGTAACACACATCTATGTCTTGTAGAAGTCTTTCAGCACTTCTCTGAGATGCTTGGGGATTGTTTTCTTGCCTGTGACGTATCATAGCTCGTTACTTACTAACGTGTCAGCGGCTTTGTCATAGTGTATAAATGCATTGTAGATATATGGTTCGACTCTCTTATTTTCTCAGATTTATTTTCCAGGACGAAAACATTATTAGCACATGATCTACCTGTGCAAAATCCGCTCTGCTTTCCCAATGAAACAGTCTAGATTACTGGACGGAGTCGATACAGGAGTATTCTGGTATAAAGCCGAGAGTTCAAAAATCTGATTCCCCTTTAGTTTTAAGTTGGTCCTGTCTCCCTCCATAACTATGGGAACTACAATAGATCCCTTCTCTCTCTCGCACTTGAGCTTGGGGTGCCCGACTCACAACACAAGGCCTGTGGTGTAAGGAATACATTTGTTGTTTTTAGTAAATAATACAGAAACAAAGATAGTTCCTAAAATCGAAAATTTTTAAAACGAGTTTTAAGGAATTACAAATGAAAATCTTACCAGCTACGTTTTCGAATGATATGCATCTGTTTTGCTGCCAATAAAATGGCATGTAGTATGGATCATGGATGTGGGACTGATAAGGTGCCGAACTCAACAATTCCGGAAAGAAGAAAATTTTTCAAGGAAATTTGGTTATTCATAGTCTCATGCTCACACACAGGCAGTATCCGTGTGATAACGTAGAGGTGCGTGTATTTTCCTTAGCAAGTGCACATGTTGATAAACATTTTGTATTTCGTAACAGTTCGTTGTTTCACCAATTGTAAACATTAAACATCAAGATAAAAGATGCTTTGAACCAATCACCATAAATGCGCTATTTATTGCAGTAAAGAAGTCAGTTAACATTAAACAATTCACAGCGTACTTAGTGTGTGAATAGCTACCCCACATGGTTAGTTACATGAGCGCCTGTAAAACGTCAGGGGAACTGATAAGATAAATTGTCACTTATAAACTGTTGGGCGGAGCGAACGCTAGCTATACCTCTTGCTTACACTGCAGCCGCCCTAGTTCCACGAGATGAGAAGAATATCGTGCTGAGGGACGGTAATTAGAGAAAAGGTGAAGGGTAGGGGATAGGAGGAGAATTTGTTGGTAGAGGTATCTAGCGCTGAGGGAGCAACTGAGCGTAGACTCAGTTTCGTTTTGAGCAGCGTCCGGAGTGATTGGTTGCCGTAGCTTTCCTCTAATCTGTGGGCTGCGACTGCTTGCAATATCAAATGATCTCTGGCATTCATTTCTGCCATCTCAGCAGCACACTGCTATGTAGAGAATATCTCGTAGATAGATCCCTAGTTAGACATGGCTTACCTCCGGGGAATAATGTTCCCACAAAACAGCATCAATGCCCACACAGCTTCTTCATCGTGGTAATGTCTCCAAACTTTCAGTAGCCTTTACATTTTAATTTCACAGTAAATATTATACGATAATTATTGAAATTTCACGGACTAATTTACACGAGGTGTGCAAATGTAAACTCGAAGTGAATTCTTGAACTGCTTCATCAGCAGGTAGCTTTGACATTACATTTGTCAAAATGTCCTCGTAGTAACAAAGAGTATTTCAAACTAATAGTAAATCTGTCTGTATACCGAACTTCTGTTGTAATGTCTCTGGAATATGCCAGGGAAGAGATGGTTTTCATCTTTGTTATGTAGTAGCACAATATTTGATGAGTATCGCTCTTTTGGAAACATTTCTGGGCGGAGTACCGAGAAATGTTTTGTGTGTTCACAGACTATTTTGGTTAATATCGCAGAATAATTTGAGTTCATTGTCTAAGTTCAGCACAGACAGTTCATTACATCTATATCGTTAAAATGCATAGATTTAGTGTGTTAGTTTATTTTCTATAGAGTAAAGCTTTAATCACTTTTTTAATTATTACTTCGAGTAAAAATATTGCAATAAATATGATACTTTCAAACCATTACAAAATTACACGACGTATTTATCCTCCTTTATGTATTCTTCGAACAGATGAAATATATTTGGTGCAGCTATAAATGCAGTATTGTGTGCTTATGCGCGCCTCAAATGCTGTAACGGAGCGACATTGGTCTAATTTATTAGACTTACAGATTATGATAGTTTCGGTTGACGTCGGACTCTGCTAATAAACCCAAAGATTACTCTGAAACTTTAGTTCTGATTACTTCTGTTATTCTTTTCAGATTTAACAAATCTTTAAGTTAAGAAAAAATGTCTTAGAGGACACAGCGCTTCTTTGGGTGAAACGTAAATGCTCCAAAATTACAAGGAAATTTTGAATCTGTCCAAATTCATAAACAGTGCTCTGAACCTAGTCTTCACGTACGAAACATTATCGAACACGAGGTTCACGGAAATGTCATAGAAGGAAACTAATGTGAAGAAATTTCTGTCTGTAATACGTTGCACTTCTTGAGAAGGGACTGTAAAGAGAAATTGCACTTTCTTCATATGCATAAGCACAAGTCACGATAAATCACACAACTAAACTATATTGCCGTGAAATTCTTCGCTGTGTAAATTTGAAGTGCCCCTTGAGTTAGCCACACGTAGTAATAATTCCGAGTTGCCAATGAAAAATTTCGTTTACTTATGAATTTGCTAATTAAAAAGAACAAATGTGTAAATCTCTCAGTATTTCAATTTTTAAACTCTTTATTATAACCCATAATAATGAGCTAAGAGCTGTTCACTCCTACGAGATTTAAACTTGTGTTTATTTTTTTTTTTTCGATCGAGAAAATAGCACACCTTTGAGGGAACACTGATTCTGATTTATATGATCTATAGTGACGCAGACTGTCGTTGTCTGGTCTTGCCATAGATTTTGTGACCAAAGACGTTAGTAACGGACTGAGACTCGAACTCGGGACCTTTGCAAAGGTCCCGAATTCGAGTCTCGGTCCGGCACACAGTTTTAGTCTGCCAGGAAGTTTCATATCAGCGCACACTCCGCTGCAGAGTGAAAAATCTCATTCTCGAAATTATAATATTGTTTTAGGTGTGCATTGCTGGGACTTTTTATTATTAGACTGTGAGAGACACAAAAACCACAACATGAAAATCCACCATCGGAACCACCTACAGTAGAAGAAATAGAAAAGATTATCAAAGCATTGAAGAATAACAAAGCACCAGGAGAGGATGGGATAGTAGCAGAAATATAGAATAGAGGTTCAAGCAGGATCTAATATACGAGATTATCAAGCAGGATTTAGAAAAGCTAGATCATGTGCAGAAAAGGATTCTTAATTTAAAACAATTTTGAGAGTGAGAGATATACAAAAAAAAAATACAGTAATTACTTTCGTAGACTTCAAGAAGGCCTACGACTCAGTTGACAGACAAACATTATTCCAGATACTTTATGAATCAGGGATAGTCGAAAACACCAGAAGACGTGCTGAACAAACGCTCACAGATATAACACCGAGGATTAAGTTTCAAGGCGAAATTTCTGAACTGTTCAAAATCAAAACATGAGGTCGACAAGGAGATGGACTTTCCCCAATTCTCTTTAACTTGATTTTAGATAAAATAGTAAAAACATGGGAAAGCACATTAAAAACAGAGGCACAAAGGGCAAAAGCATGGGCCAAGGAAAGAACAAATCCGAAGTGAAATGATTAGTCTTTGCGGATGATATAGCATTGATAACTGAAAACCGAACAGACGCAACAGCTATGCTTGATCTGTTATACGAGATTGCTGA
The DNA here is from genome assembly GCF_021461395.2 of Schistocerca americana. Lineage (NCBI taxonomy): Eukaryota > Metazoa > Arthropoda > Insecta > Orthoptera > Acrididae > Schistocerca > Schistocerca americana. The sequence goes on from NC_060122.1 coordinate 331,189,491, forward strand.
AAAGTCTAGGCTAAAATATCCTATGAAAAAACCGAGTATATAGAACACAAACATAATACAGAAAAGTTTATGAAAACAAAGTATGAAAAATTAAAAGAGTTGATAAATTCAAATATCTTGGGGAGTAGATCCAAGTCAATGGATTAGATAACACAACAAAGAAAGAAAGAATAAAAAAGTTAGCATTTGCATATAAATTAACACAAAACTACTGCAATAAGAAATCAATATCCATACAAGCGAAGATTAGACATTATAATTCAGTTATTAGGACACAAGTAACATATGGATCAGAGTGCCTAACATTGAATAAGGAAGGCGAATTAAGAGAACTAGAAAAAAGGGAGAGAAAAATAAAAGGAGAAATGAAGATTTATACAAAAATACATAAAAGATCACAGATACAATGAGGAAGAGACGGCAAAAATTTTTGGACCTTTAAAAAGAATGGAAGAAACACGGATTACAAAGAAAATTTTAATTACGTTAGTAAGCTGAAAAAACCCTAGGATGGATAAAAGCAGTAAAGAAAGATGCCAACAAAATAGGTGTTACAGAACAAATAATACGTGACAAGAATTATTTCAAGCTACTGATAGCAAACGCAAACTATGAAGAAGATGAGCCAAAACCTCGACCCAAGAGAATGTGGACAGATCAGCAGAGACGAGCGTTGGGCACAAAATGAAGAAGTACTGGGAAAAACAGGAAGAAATAGAAACAATAAGTCTAAATTTGTATGCGGTTCATAGCTGACAAAATTCATAAATAAAAATAAAAAAAAGACTGCGAGAGACACTTTGTTACTTGCCCGAATTTTATCAACACACGAAAAAAAATGTTATTCAAGACAAAAAGACAGCTTGAAAATTATGGAATTAGTCATCGAAAATTTCATAAATATATGTACTAAAGTCTGTTTTTAGTGAAGAGTGCAGAGCTATACAACTTGGGACAGCAATGGCGTGTGTTAATGCCCGCTCAGCGAAATGCCAGAAGCGCCTGTAAGAAATCCTTCCACGCGACGCCAACAGTTCCCGGCGAGCACAAACTTCTCCCGTGTAACTTTGTAAGGATAATCGATGGAAGCTGTTCTGTCTAAAAATCAAAGTACGTAATATTTTAAAGGTCTTTTTCGGAAGTTCCAGACGCCAGAAAGCCGAGGGCAGAAGATATACGAGAAGCTCTCAACTTTATAAGAACTATGTATTACTATCGGAGTCGGCATTGAACTACGTTTCTGGAAAATTACATCTGTAGTCAATTACATGTTGCCTACAGAATATGACATAAAGAAATGAGCTAAGTGCACTGTAAGTGGAAAAAAGGGCCAGAAGATGAAATGAACAACGTGTTATGAATACACCCACTCATCTCGCCCTTCTAAAATTTTTATCTTTCAACAGTCAGGTGAGGTACACTGCGTAGCTGCTTCGAAGTCCATCGACATATTTTACAAGCTTATTTAAATATCAGTAAATCAGTTATTTAAATATCAGTAATATCTTATTTAAATATCAGTAATCCACTAATGTTGACTTTGTTGTTCATTTTGGAAAGTACAGATAATTTCTATAAGTGGCTGGACATTCCTGTCGTATTAACACAACTCTAAATTTTTTGTGCTGGTGATATCAACGAACGTCCACATTCCGAGTGCAAGTTCACCACAGTCAATAGTACAAGGAGTACATGAAGTACAAGGAGTTCATGCCAGTCAGAGAATTTTTGTCTGACATGTGTTGTAAACGAAACTGATTGTGCAGTTAATCAAGAAGATGAAAACATAAACAGACGAATCTGGAATTAATACTGGACAAACAGGTTGTAATGACGAAAATGTGATGGCAGGGGTGAAATTTTCTATCTGAATCGCCAGAATTATACTGGACACAGATAATAAAAGCCGTTCAAGCACTGTAATAGAAGATTTGGGACGAAATCAACGCAGAGCAAACAAATTGTACAACTATTGAGAGTTTTTCGAGGATAAACCATCCAAAGGACTAACTTGACATATTTTTCCAAAACGTGAACACTTTCGAGGGCTGAGGTCTTCAGTTTGATAGTGATGAAGCGGTGCTAGCAGAGGTGAGGTTGTGGATCCGTCAACAAAGTCAACATTCTACAGTGACGCTATCAACTAACTGGTCTCTCGTTGGGGGAAATGTGTTGGTCGCCAGGGTGACTTTGTAGAGAAATGAATATGCAGACATGAAGATTAAAGATACAGAATGTTAATAAGGCTTGTTTTATTTAAAAAGTTTTAAGAGTTTTCACTTAAAAAATTTGGAGGCATTGCTTTTCAGCATGCCCTCGTGATTTCTACCTTCAACGCTTGCGTATTGTGTATTATCGGTTGCTATACAAAAAGAAAAGGAACAATACTGCACTTCTTTTTCTTTTGTGAACAGACATTTTACATAATATTTTCCTTAGTGTATTCCTCATATTTGCTTGTCATAGCAATTTAAAAACGTGCCTGATGTAATTAATGCAGCGCTTGATCTGAAGGGAAGTCTATAGCAAAATTTGTTTCGGCGAGTGAATATGGAGAAAGAGGGTATATAACCAAGATCTCCATAAATAATATGGCTTAAATTTATTGCGGTGGATTAATTCCGTCTGTAAAGTCAACGACCATTTAAATTACATGACGCCGAATTTGCGGAAAAGAGAACAACAGTGCAAATCTAAAAAGAAAGCTACTTGCAAGGAAAAATGTTGAATATATGCCGCTGGTAAAGTTAAACAAAATAAGGTCCGCACGCACTTGTTTTCACACACGTGATCTCTGTTTGGAACATTTCATTAACAATATTTCGAAACTGTTGCATGAGTGAAGTGAGCTTTGTTGGAGTGGAGCAGGAATACAAATACTTGTAAAAAAAGTGTTACAGAAAAACCAAAATATGCATTGAATTAAGTATCCTTCTTTCCTAGCTTCCTTATTTTAGCACGTGCTAGATAAGAAACAAGTAATTAGAAACGTACAATTAAGATGTCTGATGGAGGGCAGATGTAAGTTATAAAGAAACAGACAGGGTATACAGAGATGGGTAAAGGTAATGGTTATTGTTTGTGTAGAGTGACTGATGTTGATGAAGCAATAGCTGGCTCTATCCTACTTTTAAGGAGATCCAGAGATCTGTGGTATTTAGCTACACGTGACACGGTGTCCCCTATGATTCACTAATAGTTAAGTGAAATCCACTCTTCTCGCATGCAATCTGACATGTCATGTTATTGGTCTCATCATCTTGAACAATGTCATCAGTTTTTGAAATAAAGGTAATTATTTAGCATGCAAATAATTCTGAGACTCAAAATGCTTCAAAATATCCTGTGCTGTGAAATAAGCTGTGGGCCCTGTTAGAACGCAAAGAGTAATAGTAAAATGCGGAAATCGCTGAAAAAATTCCGGGTAGCTTTTCCCAGTGAAAATTTGGGAACGAAAGCTCTTTTATTTGAATTAATTTATTTTTCTTTTGGAGCAGTCGCTGCCCACGTTATTCCGTTTTTTTTTTTTTTTTTTTTTTCGTTTTGAGCGCCACATCAAAGGGAGAGTTTTACACTTTTTGTCATTAGTAAGCACTGCCACGCTTTGGGTAGAGTGGACAGTTTGATGAGATCGTGTTTCATTTTCCACCACAGCCTTTGCCGTTTGCATTGTGCTGGATCTCCCGTGACCTACAAATCCTATGAGATATGAGATTTCTGTCGATTAGAGATGGCCGTGATTGCTGTGTTCGTTGGTTTAGTTATTACCAGACACGATCTCAGTATATTGTTAGATTACCGGTTCAGACAGTCTATAACGGTAGTCTTCAAATCCACACATATTATGTATGTAAGTATGTTTATATGTATGTATGTTTCACATCTCCTCCTAAACCACTGAATCAATTTCAACCAAACTTGGTGCACATACTGCTTACGATCTGAAAAGGACCACTGTGGGGGTAAGAATCACGTGCCTATCAAAGGGGTAGGGGTGGGAGATCGAAAGGAGCGTAGCTCACGATTCTCCAGTACGCTGACTGAAATCGTCTAGTATTTGACTTTCAACGAGCTTTACATACAATTTCAAAATATAATGAAACTTTTTCTGTGTTACAAATCCCACAAAATTTTGGAAGAAAAATTTAGTCGCTCTTCCTTCTCAGTCCCAGGATCGACTTCAACTACACTTAGTACATGTGTTACTTACTATCTGGAAAAAATACTATGGGGAAACAAAACACCAAACTCCAATTGCGAAGGGGGTAATAACGTGGTGATGCAGAGAGAAGGGGCTTGGTGGACAAGAAGATGGGCAGATAGAGGGGGAGGTGGGGATGGACAGAAAGAGGGGGAAGAGCTGGACAATGAGAGGGGGGAGGAGAAGGTGAACTAATAGAAGATTGCAACAAATACGTACCCGGGCAACGCTGAGTGGTAAACTAGCCTAAGCATAAAAATAAAAAAAAGACATAAAATACTTTCAGTGTTATACAGCATTTAAATAGTGAATTTCTCACACTGCAAAAGCGCTCTACAGGATGTCTATGCATTGAAAATAATTTAAAATGTGTTCTGCGAGACTATACACAGAGACACCGAAACAAAAATTAAAATCATGTCATAGTCGCTGGGCACGGATGTGTGTGATGTCCTTAGGTTAGTTCGGTTTACGTAGTTCTAAGTCTAGGGGACTGATGACCTCAGATGTTAAGTCCCATAGTGCTTAGAACCATTTCAACCAATCATAATCGCCATTTGGTAATGGTTAAAAGTGCGACAAAAATGTATTGCGTAGCATGTGATAAACTGTTTCGTTAAAGAGGCAATCTTAGAACAAAACGTCTACAATTTATTTACTCGTACGCTAGATAGGTAACTATGTAGAATTGAGCAGTTTGCACGGAAACTCATTCATAAAAGAGGAGCTGAACTTCAAATGCTGCAGCGGTTCTAGGCGCTACAGTCTGGAACCGCGCGACCGCTACGGTCGCAGGTTCGAATCCTGCCTCGGGCATGGGTGTGTCTGATGTCCTTAGGTTAGTTAGGTTTAAGTAGTTCTAAGTTGTAGGGGACTTATGACCTCAGAAGTTAAGTCCCATAGTGCTCAGAGCCATTTGAACCATTTTTTTTTCAAATACCGCAGCCAACAATCCTTGACGATATTAAGAGCAGGTATTACGACAAAAAGGTTTCATCGATGTTTGGAATGAATTATCTGACAACGACACAAAACATCGAATTGCAGCGAACGGTGCTTTGTTGGCAAAATACCCAAATGCTGTGCCTCGCTCAGGAGTGTTATTTTATTATGACTGAGGGATATATTGTAGTTAACACAGGGGGATCTTGTTTTCTGGTGCAAGGAAAGTCACTATCATGTTAATGTGTGGTCTAGGATGTCAACGCCTGGACCTAACCACGCCCTACAACTCTTTATGGGAAATAACCCAGTCCCATGTGGCTCAACGTCGGTACAAGACGCCGAGAACTGTGAAAAAGTTTTGAGGAAACCTTTCGAAGTATAATCCCTGAGACGTTCTGCAAAATGTGAAGGGTGACATGAGATGCATAGATCTATGAGGAAGCACGATGGCACACATACTGATCTACTGGCTACATAGTTTTTGTGTGCAAGTACTCCAAAATACATTCCTGGAAATGGAAAAAAGAACACATTGACACCGGTGCGTCAGACCCACCATACTTGCTCCGGACACTGCGAGAGGGCTGTACAAGCAATGATCACACGCACGGCACAGTGGACACACCAGGAACCGCGGTGTTGGCCGTCGAATGGCGCTAGCTGCGCAGCATTTGTGCACCGCCGCCGTCAGTGTCAGCCAGTTTGCCGTGGCATACGGAGCTCCATCGCAGTCTTTAACACTGGTAGCATGCCGCGACAGCGTGGACGTGAACCGTATGTGCAGTTAACGGACTTTGAGCGAGGGCGTATAGTGGGCATGCGGGAGGCCGGGTGGACGTACCGCCGAATTGCTCAACACGTGGGGCGTGAGGTCTCCACAGTACATCGATGTTGTCGCCAGTGGTCGGCGGAAGGTGCACGTGCCCGTCGACCTGGGACCGGACCGCAGCGACGCACGAATGCACGCCTAGACCGTAGGATCCTACGCAGTGCCGTAGGGGACCGCACCGCCACTTCCCAGCAAATTAGGGACACAGTTGCTCCTGCGGTATCGGCGAGGACCATTCGCAACCGTCTCCATGAAGCTGGGCTACGGTCCCGCACACCGTTAGGCCGTCTTCCGCTCACGCCCCGACATCGTGCAGCCCGCCTCCAGTGGTGTCGCGACAGGCGTGAATGGAGGGACGAATGGAGACGTGTCGTCTTCAGCGATGAGAGTCGCTTCTGCCTTGGTGCCAATGATGGTCGTATGCGTGTTTGGCGCCGTGCAGGTGAGCGCCACAATCAGGACTGCATACGACCGAGGCACACAGGGCCAACACCCGGCATAATGGTGTGGGGAGCGATCTCCTACACTGGCCGTACACCTCTGGTGATCGTCGAGGGGACACTGAATAGTGCACGGTACATCCAAACCGTCATCGAACCCATCGTTCTACCATTCCTAGACCGGCAAGGGAACTTGCTGTTCCAACAGGACAATGCACGTCCGCATGTATCCCGTACCACCCAACGTGCTCTAGAAGGTGTAAGTCAACTACCCTGGCCAGCAAGATCTCCGGATCTGTCCCCCATTGAGCATGTTTGGAACTGGATGAAGCGTCGTCTCACGCGGTCTGCACGTCCAGCACGAACACTGGTCCAACTGAGGCGCCAGGTGGAAATGGCATGGCAAGCCGTTCCACAGGACTACATCCAGCATTTCTACGATCGTCTCCATGGGAGAATAGCAGCCTGCATTGCTGCGAAAGGTGGATATACACTGTACTAGTGCCGACATTGTGCATGCTCTGTTGCCTGTGTCTATGTGCCTGTGGTTCTGTCAGTGTTATCATGTGATGTATCTGACCCCAGGAATGTGTCAATAAAGTTTCCCCTTCCTGGGACAATGAATTCACGGTGTTCTTATTTCAATTTCCAGGAGTGTACAATATACTCTTTTGACCTAGGCGTGTCGAGGCTGTTCAGTATCGATGCGGAGCTGGAGGTGATTGTGTACATTGAGGTACGCGTCCGGAATAAACGAATACTGTTCTTTCAGCTAGCTATCCATCTCCTTCCTGTTTGGTGTGTAGTTTTCAAGCTGTCTGTCTACAAGATTTTTGTATTTTCAAAATGAAACTACAATTCATAAAACGGAGCGTAGAACGACTGACGATTGCGTTCAGAACTATAGCAAATTTGAAATTTAGCTTCAGGTTCTCAAGATGAGAAAGGCTGTGTTTTCTTTTTCCGTCGTTTTCAGTATTACCTGAGGTAACTTCGCGAAACATAACAGAGGCCAGATTCGAAGATATCCTCTGAAGTTTTTCAAAGAGGGCACGTATGCTTGTAACAAGACATATTTCGGTTTGGAGAATCATAACATTACAACATTGATGAAGATAAGGCTCTTTCAAACAGCCGATAAAGGACCTTATCTGGACTTCCTGGAAGACCTATAAATCCACACATCAAACAGGAAACCTGATAGATTGCGGAGTAGACAAAATGAGTCTATTACGGACGAGTACTTTTATGTATAAGTGACGTCCAGCTCTGCAAAAATGAGTTTCGGTTCTTCAGTGGGTGCAATTCGTAAAGTACAAGCGGACGCATAATTTTTGTCTACTGCAAAATTTACCTGTGCCAATATTAAAAAATGGATGATTGTATAAAAGGAGACATACGGAGCAACAGCTATTAGATGAAGCAGCAGATTTGTACTGTACTAAACTTTAATTTTAATTCAGTTTATGTTTGTTTCAGGCTCGCAATAATTTTAATTACGAAAACTATTTAAAACACTATAAGGAACAGGAATAAGATGTGCTCTAAAATACTATAGGGAATCTGATTCGTTCATTTATTGGAGAGAAGACGCTAAAGGCAGAACCAGACAAGGAAGACGAGACTGAAAATCGCTGTCTGAGACTTTTTATGCAGCCGGCATTTACTGTCAACATCACAGAGAAAACATCGAGAACTAATTATTTAGCGGTCAGATACATAGGAAAAGGATCTTCAGGACGCGGAAGAGGGGGAAAAGGAGATACAAAGATGCCACTGCTTAAAAGTGACAGAACAGATGACTCCCAATTACGCGAATATGAATTACTTTTCATAGGTAATTATTTACGACTGTATACAAGTCCTTACTGTACGAATGCTACAGTTACTTGTTATTGTGTGGTGTAAAAAGCTTATTGGTAATCTTATGTAATATTAAACTTCCTGACAAATGAAAATTGTGTGACGGACCGTCACTCCAACCAGGGACCTTTGCCTTTCAAGAGAAAGCTACTGAACTAACCGAGCACGACTCAGGACCCATCCCCATAGCTTTAATTCTGCCGGTACCTCATCTCCGACCTCCTACATTCTGTTAGTATAATATTGTATAAACAGTAACTCAGAAAAAAGTCAGTGGTATAAAGACGAAATTACGTTGTACAAAGAGTAGTGCAAATAAAAAGTAAAGAAATGGGAAAACGCCAGATGACAAATGCAGAAGTGCAGGGCTCAATACTCCATGCGTCCTGGGAGTTTACTGCCTCTCGTCGGATCCGTCACCTCTGTTAACGTGCGCCGTTGTTCGGAGCCCTCGTTAAACTGTTCCCTGTCCTCCTTCCCCGTAACCAGCTGGATAAGTTCGAAGGTCAGAGTAAGGCAGGGGTAAAAGGGCTGCGCACAGCAAAATACTGTGGTGTTCAAACAGTAATGAAAATTTTTCTCATTGTAACGAAGCAGTTTGCACGTTTGTCATAAAGTACACTACCTGATAAATAAAAGCTAACCACCCAGGAGGGGAGGAGGAAACGGAATGAAACTTTACGCTTTCAGAGGGTATGTGATTACAAAATAAAGTCAAATTTACATAAAATTGGCAGGATGACCACACTTATGACTATGTGCCCTCCTGGCGTGGATGGATGCACTGATTCGGTTGCGGAAGATGCCATAAAGCCTTTGTTTTCCTTCGTGAGGCAAGCTGACCAACAACTGTTGTAACTGGTCTTTGATATCCTGGACACTGGCAATGGGACGGTGTTGACATCCCAGCTGGTCCCAAAATTTTCTGTCGGGGACAGGTCTGGAGATATTGTAGACCATGGGATTATCTCAGCATCATGCACAGCATTTACAGAGACACGTGCCTTGTGTAGACTGGCATTTTCATGTTGAAAAATGGTAGCACGATACTGTCGCATGACAGTTAATACATGAGAATGCAGGACGAAAAAATGGTTCAAATGGCTCTGAGCAGGTGCAAGCCTAGGCACATTCATGGTTCTGTAGCCAACCGCAAACATTTTTCCATGAAGGTAAAATCCGTCTTGTCTTCAAAAATGGTTCAAATGGCTCTAAGCACCAGGGGACTTAATGTCTGAGGTCATCAGTCCCCTAGAACTTATAACTATTTAAATCTAACTAACCTATGGACATCACACACACCCATGCCCGAGGCAGGATTCGAAACTGCGACCGTAGCGGTCGCGCGGTTCCAGACTGAAGCGCCTAGAACCGCTCGGCCACCCCGGCCAGCAGAATGCAGGACGTCTGTCATGTATCGTTGTGCCTTCAGAGTTCCTCCAATCACTTCCTACCATGACCCGTCGACAACCTACACGGTGACCTCACCAGTAACATCACTGTGCCCCTCCAAAACTTTGGAAGAGTAGGATCTCTTCCCAGGTCGCGGCCATACTCGTCGACGATTATCGTAGCGGTAGCTTAGAACCACTGTTCTTTGATGAACACAATATGACACCATTAATCCAAGCTTTCTGCGCCAATCCAAACACAGCCGTTTCTGGTGTGCAGTCTGCACATGGGACGGTAATTCCCAAGCCCGTCTACTGCTAGTGTCCGCCCACTGTTGCAAGATGACACAGAATGTTGCAGGAAGTCCATTACTTGCTCTCGTAAGGCAGACGCAGACGTGAAATGGTTACGATGCGCTTGGTGCGCAATAGTCAATACGTGATCATCCCTTGTCTTGTGTTGGTCAGACGTGGTCGAAATGAACCTTGAAGACGGGTATACCTTCTCTCAAGTACCTTTGCAGTCCATCATGGGCCCACTGTCACATCCGAATGACCCACAAATCTAGATATCCGAAAACAGACCCACAATGAGTCTGCTTCAAACTCTGACCTTTGCTGATAATGCTGTCTCACACGTTTGTGCGACATATGCGCGTCCTTCACAGTGATTACTCAATATATGAAGCAGTCCACGGTTCTTACACACCCAACTTGGCCTAGTAACAATACTAAATACGACGATCACTAATGCACTCTGGTGGCCTCTCCATAATTATAATCATTTACAACCAGTTGATGGTGTGTTAATGTAACAAGTTGCATTAACATTCGACCATATCTTCTAGCTGTGTTCCTTTTTTTGTGGGGTAGTGTATTTTAGTCATAATTTCGTCACTTACAACCATTATCATGTGACAGTAGTGTCTGGCTCCTTTTTTTTTTTTTAATATCGGATCTGATATGCAGGCTGGGACAAATAAAAGTGGACCGGAGCACGGGGTTCCAGGGTACAAAGAAACACAGCAAAAAAAAAAAAAGGAAATACAGTAATAATCTGATTATAGCACATGTTGAAAGAGACCATTCTTTCTCTCTTCACACTTTTGGCCCCTGATCAGCAATTTGCTGAAGGCGGATCGAAGCTGGACTGCTGGAATTGCTGCAGTCTCACCCAAAATGTTGTGCTGCAGTTGTTGTAGGTTATGAGAGTTGCTGCGATACACCTTAGGCTTGAGGGCTCCCCGCACAAAGTAATCACCCATTGACAGATGAGATGACGCGGGTGGTCAGCTAGTGCCCCGACCAGACTAACTTTTACTAACAACTCGGTCAGGCATGAAGATTGCGTAAACGTGCTCCAAAGTTCGGCCGGTTATGTGGCCAGTTGCTCCATCCTGTTGGAAGTAACTGTAAGTCTTTTCCTCCTCCGTCAATGCTGTCCCACATAGTCGTCCAGTGGTATCCGCTCGTTCGACCCATTTTTCTTGCCCCTTCGTGTTCAAGGTGTTCCAAGAGGAATACTAAATACACTCCTGGCAATTGAAATAAGAACACCGTGAATTCATTGCCCCAGGAAGGGGAAACTTTATTGACACATTCCTGGGGTCAGATACATCACATGATCACACTGACAGAAACACAGGCACATAGACACAGGCAACAGAGCATGCACAATGTCGGCACTAGTACAGTGTATATCCACCTTTCGCTGCAATGCAGGCTGCTATTCTCCCATGGAGACGATCGTAGAGATGCTGGATGTAGTCCTGTGGAACGGCTTGCCATGCCATTTCCACCTGGCGCCTCAGTTGGACCAGCGTTCGTGCTGGACGTGCAGACCGCGTGAGACGACGCTTCATCCAGTCCCAAACATGCTCAATGGGGGACAGATCCGGAGATCTTGCTGACCAGGGTAGTTGACTTACACCTTCTAGAGCACGTTGGGTGGCACGGGATACATGCGGACGTGCATTGTCCTGTTGGAACAGCAAGTTCCCTTGCCGGTCTAGGAATGGTAGAACGATGGGTTCGATGACGGTTTGGATGTACCGTGCACTATTCAGTGTCCCCTCGACGATCACCAGTGGTGTACGGCCAGTGTAGGAGATCGCTCCCCACACCATGATGCCGGGTGTTGGCCCTGTGTGCCTCGGTCGTATGCAGTCCTGATTGTGGCGCTCACCTGCACGGCGCCAAACACGCATACGACCATCATTGGCACCAAGGCAGAAGCGACTCTCATCGCTGAAGACGACACGTCTCCATTCGTCCCTCCATTCACGCCTGTCGCGACACCACTGGAGGCGGGCTGCACTATGTTGGGGCGTGAGCGGAAGACGGCCTAACGGTGTGCGGGACCGTAGCCCAGCTTCATGGAGACGGTTGCGAATGGTCCTCGCCGATACCCCAGGAGCAACAGTGTCCCTAATTTGCTGGGAAGTGGCGGTGCGGTCCCCTACGGCACTGCGTAGGATCCTACGGTCTTGGCGTGCATCCGTGCGTCGCTGCGGTCCGGTCCCAGGTCGACGGGCACGTGCACCTTCCGCCGACCACTGGCGACAACATCGATGTACTGTGGAGACCTCACGCCCCACGTGTTGAGCAATTCGGCGGTACGTCCACCCGGCCTCCCGCATGCCCACTATACGCCTTCGCTCAAAGTCCGTCAACTGCACATACGGTTCACGTCCACGCTGTCGCGGCATGCTACCAGTGTTAAAGACTGCGATGGAGCTCCGTATGCCACGGCAAACTGGCTGACACTGACGGCGGCGGTGCACAAATGCTGCGCAGCTAGCGCCATTCGACGGCCAACACCGCGGATCCTGGTGTGTCCACTGTGCCGTGCGTGTGATCATTGCTTGTACAGCCCTCTCGCAGTGTCCGGAGCAAGTATGGTGGGTCTGACACACCGGTGTCAATGTGTTCTTTTTTCCATTTCCAGGAGTGTATTTTAGGAGATAGTAGTATAGATTGACTCACACAAAACATTCCATATTACATGTGTCCATCTGTTACTGGTTACACAGATACAGCTTTCAGAATGTACCCAGACAAACAGAGAAGGCAAATGATTAAGTGCAAAGTTGATTTTCATTAATTACACCTTCGGCATTAATGCACTGTCCAGTTCTCTAACCAATACTACCTGTAGCTTTTATGGCTGGTCCATGTTGCCGAGAGGTTCTAGGAGCTTCAGTCTGGAACCGCGCTACCGCTACGGTCGCAGGTTCGAATCCTGCCTCGGGCATGGATGTGTGTGATGTCCTTAGGTTGGTTAGGTTTAAGTAGTTCTAAGTTCTAGGGAACTGATGACCACCGAAGTTACGTCCCATAGTGCTCAGAGCCATTCGAACCATTTGTAGCTTTTCCGACGGTGTCTTGGTGCTTCTTTTCATGGGGGGGGGGGGGGGGAGGGAGCACTGTTCATAATCCGTTCTTCCGTTCTATAATTCTTGTTGTTACTTTTTGTTTGTAGACTTTGCAGTCAACAGGCATAAACGCAAAGGATTAAGGTCCGACGACTTTGGTGGCCAAGAAACGCGATCATTTATGCTGATCCATCTTCCAGGGAGCGTTACGTTTAGAAGATGTGTCTCCTGACGACTAGACTATACAAAGGTCTGTAGCCGAACGATCCTCTTCCAATAACGGCGAAAGCTAGCTCTCAAGAAAATCTAGATAACGGAGTCCTGTGTGACGATGCGGTTAACATAACAGGCCCAGTCAACTGTCTCTCATACCTCATCACACATTTACAGAGAAGCGTTATGAAAATGTGTCTCTACAAAGGCATGCGGTTTTTTGTCGGACGACCGACGTGAGCTACAAGCGTTACGGTATTGATATCGTGACGAGTGAAAGTGGTTTCATCAGTAAACAGTATTAATAAGATTGCCAGTGATTTGCAGTTAGTAAATGACAGAGTTCCAATGTGCATTCATATCCGTATATCCTTCTTGTGATGAACCCGCTGTAAATGATAAAGTCAGGGGCCGTTATACCGCCCCCCCCCCCTCCCCCAGTTTCGCACCGAACTTTATTATTCGCATACGCTGAAGATGAAGTTATATTTAATTAATTTAGCATAACAAGTAATAGCTCCTTTTCATAAAACTCATTGTCGTGCCCTACTATTCATGTGAAATCTAAGGAAAACTACTAAATGATAACATGTCCGCCGGCCGGGGTGGCCGAGCGGTTCTAGGCGCTACAGTCTGGAACCGCGCGACCGCTACGGTCGCAGGCTCGAATCCTACCTCGGGCATGGATGTGTGTGATGCCCTTGGGTTAGTTAGGTTTAAGTAGTTCTAATTTCTAGGGGACTGATGACCTCAGAAGTTAAGTCCCATAGCGCTCAGAGTTATTTTGATAACATGTCCTTTGTCAAATACTCGATTTTATTAATTAAAACATCCTCTTGTAACCCAACATTTATAAACACTCAACAGAAATCAAATACTGTGTGCCATTACATCTACATTCTGCCACCGATTCCCGGCCTCGCTACCGATCAACCGTCTCTCGCCTCTCGCACATCCGACTTCCACTCACGGACGCTAACACTCAACTCTCGCTCATCCACTCGCACATTGTTGACTGCACTGCAGTCTTTGCTTTAGTTTATGACCGCTGCATAGATCGCGAGATCGATACTATGTAAGGATACAGGGATGTAAGGGTACTGTACCCTTCCATATCCCCACCAAAATAACACTTTAATATGATAAAATATAATAGCGACTTTAGATTTGAATATTAAAGTTTAAAAATATGTAGAAAGACAAATAAGGAAAAAATGAAAAATTTAAAATTATGAAACTGCAGTAATTAGTCAAAACTATTTGCTTGTTATCGCAGAACCTTAATTCATTAAGAATAATTCTCATTTGAGTCCCTGTTTACAATATTTTTTTATATTTGTAAATGGGAAATGGCGTTTAAGAAGTGACTGTTAGTATCACTTAATTACACTGCATTAAAGTCAAAGTATATCATTAGCTGATTCAATAACTAATCAGCAACAAGATAAGTCAGGTTAATCACAAGTTCTTGTGCACCCTGCATAATCTCACTGAAATAACATGGCAACATGAAAACCCAATGCTGTAATTTCCCATTGAAATAGCATGGCTAAATGTGACACATTAATAACAATTGTCTGTTAACGTTTACTGTTCATGTAATTTGTCATTATGTAAGGGTACAGTACCCTTACACCGTGAATATATGTCTGCCATATTACTGTACGTGAACCACAGATACATGTAGAAATTCAGCATGTGATTGTTGAAGAATTACTTTCTACTAACTTAATAAGATGAAATATGGCTGCTGGGTACTGCACCAGTCTTATGCAGTTTAGTGAAAACATAAATAAATACGTATGGATCTGGTACTCCGCGGTTAGGAAAGCGCTTGCTGTATTTTCTACAAGCAGCAGAAGCAGCGTATCCATTACTAAGCTCATACACGAACACTTGTCAGCCACCTCAGCATTTGTTAA
Source organism: Schistocerca americana (assembly GCF_021461395.2). Classification (NCBI taxonomy): domain Eukaryota; kingdom Metazoa; phylum Arthropoda; class Insecta; order Orthoptera; family Acrididae; genus Schistocerca; species Schistocerca americana. The sequence continues at coordinate 331,204,669 of NC_060122.1, forward strand.
TCAGCGCGGCATGCTTAAAAGTGAAGTAGAATTGGGCAAAAAGTCCCAATCACAGATGAAAAACTCAGATATGTAAACTCAAGGACAACTTCACAACGTGTACTTAAAAAGAAGATACTCGATAAAGAAACTCACTAGTCTGCGGTAGTACCAACATGCAAACTGAAAATTTATGCCTGTGATCATCTGTATTTGTGTAACCAACAAAACTTGGACACACATCGAATATTTTATTTGAATTTGTCTGTACTACTGCCTAACAAAATTTCGCTATTCCTTCTGAAACACGCTATACACTAGGTGGTTAGAAACAGTCTGAAAAGCCTGTAAGGGTGTTGCAGGGGAGGCTGTGCTGAGAAATAACTGTCTAGAAAAAAAATCGATACATTGCGCTGTTTCCGAGTTCATTCGCATGGAAGTTAGCCAATCAGGCCGTTGCGCGTGCAAATTCAATCGGACCGGTGACGCCAAATGTGTTCTTCATTTGGTTTCCTAAAATCGAAACAACGGACGGTAGTAAATATCCAACCAGAGCTAAGGACTAGGCAGTCTCGTGCGCTACCATCTATGCCATGAAAGCAACTGACTCTCATTGAACCTAGAGGGCCGTTTGAACTTGAGCGCGCAACGGAATGATTGGCTAACTTAAATGCTAAAACTCAGAAACGGCATAAAGTATCCAATTTTTCTCTTAAGACTTATTTCGCAGCACAACCTACCCTGCTACAACCTTACAAGGTTTTCAGACACTTTATGACCACCCTGTATAGCACTGCAGATCGTCCTTTACATTAGTGTCAGTGCATGGTTCTCATGTGTATGAGAATTTTATTGTACATGTTTTCAGAATACTGAGTGTACATAATATCTCACACGTCAAATTATTTAGAAGTTAATTGCAGTTTGTCATCCTCAAAAACTGCTAACGTCACTAATTCCTTAAGAAATACGTGCCGCCGACCCACTGTGACCGAGCGGTTCTAGGCGCTTCAGTCCGGAACCGCGCTGCTGCTATGGTCGTAAGTTCGAATCCTGCCTCGGACATGGATGTGTGCGATGTCCTTAGGTTAGTTAGGTTTAAATAGTTCTAAGTCTAGGGGAGTGATGACCTCAGATGTTAAGTCCCATAGTGCTTAGAGCCATTTTTGAAGATCAGAATGGGGCGCTCCGCGTAACTCACGGACTTCGAACGTGGTCAGGTAATTGGGTGTCACTTGGTCATACGTCTGTACGCGAGATTTCCACGCTCTAAACATCCCTAAGTCCACTGTTCCCGATGTGATAGTGAAGTGGGTACGTGAAGCGGCACGGACAGCACAAAAGCGTACAGTTGAACCATTTGAGCCATTTGAAATAGGTGCCCCTAACAAGATGCAGCCCCATTGAATATCAGATTATCCTAGCAAACATAAGATAGCATGTCGTTCTTAGCTGAGAGAATTCTTGGGAGTTGAAGGTAACATCGGGTGTAGTCCAAGAGAGTGTTACAGGACCATTTATTTTCACAATGTATACAAATGACTCAGTAGATAATATTGGAATTCCCATCAAACTTTTTACGGACGATGTTGTTGTGTACCGAGAACTCGCAACGGTAGAAAATTAAAGCGAAATGGAGGGATTCGCAATTCATTTTCGACATAAACAAATGTAACTTACTGACCATAAATAGGCAGAAGGACCCATTATTTAATTACTTCACGATTGCAAAATGGTTCAAATGGCTCTGAGCACTATGGGACTTAACTTCTGAGGTCATTAGTCCACGATTGCAGAATAATCAATGTAAGCAGCCGCATACGTTACAGTATGTGTACGGAGCGATGTAAAGTGGAATGACAACATAAAACCCGTAAGAAATAAGAGAGATGCAAGACTAAGACTTACATCAAGGAAGTGTAGTTTACCAACAAAGGAGGTAGCTTACAAACTCCTTGTGTGATCAGTACATGAATTTTGGCCGTCAGTCTGGGATCTGTAGCAGATAGTATTGATAGAGGAAATACAGACGATTCAGAGAAGAGCAGCGCCTTTTGTTACAGGTTCATTTGGTAAACGTGGAAGCATCACTGGGCAATCGCAGATGTTGCAACAGAGAGTTTGTGCATCATGTAATCCAGTCAATGAAGGGCCAAAAACGTCGACTGGGGTAATACATTGGTATAGTCGAAAATTTTTGTGCAGTGTTATGGGGAGTGTCGTGAACAACATACCAAAAATCCTGAGCTGGAAAATGTTTCCCAGTATAAAAATGAACTACATTAAATTTCCTACAAAAAAGGGCCATACTCATTTTTGTCTAGGACTTATAGTTTCCACTTCGTGGTGGATTAAAAGATCGCAGATTATTGGAATATGTCTTAATGGTACAAAATTAATGTATATTGTTAAAAAAGATGGGTTAAGAACAAATATTAAATGTTTGTACCACTTGTAAGTGCAGTAGGACCGTGTGGAGGGGTAAATTGTGTTATGCGAGGAAAGGGGGGCGGGGGGGGGGGGGGGGAGCAGGGTTGGAGGTTGGAAGCGTTAGGGAAGGAAGGTGGCTGGGATGTGCTCTCCAGAGCGCTTACCGTCCATTTCTCTCACGTGAGCAGACAAAATTGTTTTACTGAGCTCGTGTGTATAAAGCGAAGTTATTCTCAGTTTACTGAATATTTATTTCTCGTTGTTAAATGAGTTATTACGCAAAAAGCGCTCATCAGCTGGAACTGTCAACCGTCTACCGCACTGAGGAGCCTGTCCTATGCGTAACATGCTCTCAGTATGTATTCGATCGGCAATGTCGATTTCATTGCGTCCACTATCAATGGCTGTAATACTTTTTAGCAGCTTCAGGGTATGAAATACAATTCCTGAGCCTCAGCTCTCCCAACATCTGAAGAGACCCACAGCCATAAATTGGCTCTATCTGCAACAGAAGTAGGTCACGTAGGTGTTACAGAGCTTTAGCCATTTCAATACAAATAAAGCAATGCATTAAAACAGATTACTGTTCTGAGTTTTAACATGATGAGTCCTATTCCGTCAGACATACTGAAAACCACCTTGCAAGATATACTTTGACTGTGCGGGAAGTGGCTCCACTCAGTGCAGCCATTTTTGCAAGTGCCCGAAATTCCTGAATTAAAGAGGTTTATGCACTGTATAAGCTACACAATTAATCGTGAAAGAAATGCAGTAATCAAATGGTTCAAATGGCTCTGAGCACTATGGGACTTAACAGCTGTGGTCATTAGTCCCCTAGAACTTAGAACTACTTAAACCTAACTAACCTAAGGACAACACACACATCCATGCCCGAGGCAGGATTCGAACCTGCGACCGTAGCAGTCGCGCGGTTCCGGACTGCGCGCCTAGAACCAAGAGACCACCACGGCCGGCACAGTAATCTTCTGGCTGTTTATTAACTCATCACTAAGTGACCACAAAATGGTTACATGGCTTCAAAATATGCTGTGAACGACAGACAGCAGCAAGATGCCAATTTACCAATCCAGTCCCTTTCCCATCAACACCACATAGATCATTGGTATCACACATACAAGTTAAGGAATTCTCAGTCATTGTTTATAGAAACGTATTTTACATAAAAGCACACATAACAACTACAGTAAGTACTCACTTAATAAACTGAAAATAGACCGATTGTATAAACAATGAATTTATTTTATCTACTTACATAGGAGAACTGGACAGGAAATGCTCTGGAGATTCAGGCTATCTGAAAACTGAAAAGCGAGCAGCGGTCGAAGTAGGGGAAATCGCATTTCCAAGGAGAATACTACAGCTGTCATGCAGGATGGCTAAAGGATCAGTTTCTCCCGTAGCAGTGTAGCACAGATTTGCGTAGGATCTCCCCATATGCCTTTTTTTTCTTTAGTATTATTAGTAACTCATATCTGCGTTCAATGTGCTGATAACACACTTTGTGGAAAGCAAATACCCTCCCCCGAGAGAGTCTGTGCACTGTATCGCCAATGATTCACAAGGTGAGCTGCGGAAGGACATTATATATTTGTGAAATATCCTGTAGCTGCTTTGAGTGGCGTAGTGTGGTAGAGAGAATGGGGAACTGCCGGCTCACTCTGTGAGCCGACCACCTTCGTACCGTCACGCTTCTAACCTCCAACCCAGCTTTTCCACCCAGTAACATCAGCAGAACACAATTTATGCCTTAACAAAATTCTACTGCATTTAGAAGTGGCGCAAACATTTAACATTTGTTCTTAACCAATGTTGTTTCACAATGTACCATTAAGACACTATTTTTAATAATCTGAGAATTTCTTTCTATCGTCCGCAACGGAGAAACTGTTAGTCCTAGAGCAAAAATGAACAGGACTTTTTTGTACGAAATTTAATTTAGTTTAATTATCTACTGGAAAAATTTTTCGCTAGAAGCAGCTGTTTTCAAGATATTAAAGAAAAACGGGAAAAAGAGAGCTTTAAAATCACTCCACCCCCCCATCACCCCTACTTTCACACCCCGATCAGAATTTTTAGTATGTTAATTACACTCAGCCCCACCTCCCCCACCACTGTACAATAATTTGTGAGTTCACATATCTTCTCCCGTAATTCTCTTTCGTTGACTGGACTAACGGTGTAGATTACTGTTCCAAGAGCGTTAGTTTCAATAAGTCAACCATATATTGCTTCCTGGTAAGTACATCTCGCGAAAAGACCATGAAGAGAAATTCGAGCACATGTGGGGGCTTACCAGCAAACGGTCTTTCCAAGAAAAATTCGCATGTGGAACAGGAAAAGGTGGAAGTGAAAGTGGTACACAAAGTACCCTCCGCCATACACCATAAGGTCGTTTGTGGAATGTAGTTGTATACGTAAATGTAGATATTGAATGCTCTGAGTCTTGCGGTGCCCCTGTTGAAGGGACTGCAGCGTGTGACTCACCTAGCATATACAGCAACCCTACTTCCTGAAACCGATAAAACACTATTTGATGTGTGATGCGTAATCCGGAGTCTGTATCTAGGGTGGATACTAACGGACGGCTTAGATAACTGAAGGCAAGATAAAGCATTTGGCGATGAGTTGTAGAACTGTACTGCAGTTGAATGCTGTTTTCCCCCCCTTCTGTAGTTTTCTATATATTTGTGAAATCACACTACAGGTGACATTCAACTCGTTGCCCACAGCTCTCCGTGTCTGGCCGACCTGTAATCTGCCGTCATCTGACTAAACGTAATGTCACCCAGCTGTGTTCGCTTTGCTATCCTGCTTCGCTGCTATTAAAATACTGTATGCCTAACGGACACATCACAGAGTGACAAGGACTATACCCAAAACCAGAACGGCCGCATGTTTGTTAGACGCTCATGGCTAGGCTGGAAAGTCTGAACTGACAGACGCTTAAAGATAGATGTTAACCATCCCAGGAAGGCCTGTTAAAATGTTCAAGAATTAGTTTTAAGTGAGTAATCTCTGAGTCTACTATACAGCCGTATGTATCATTCTCTTAGCGCACACGAAGACAAGTTTAGACTAATTACAGTGTGCAAAGGGGCAATTAAACAATCATTTGCCCCGCACTTCAAGCGGGAATGGAACGGGAAGGAATCTCATAGTTATAGGCGCCATGTCACGAATAACGTGGCCCCTCCCACTGGAGGGCATGTGTGTGTGTGCTTGTGTGTGTCACGAATAGTGCAGCCCCTCCCACCAGAGGGCATGTGTGTGTGTGTGTGTGTTTGGGTGGGTGGGTGTGTCACGAGTAGAGCGGCCCTCCCACTGAAGGGCATGTGTGTGTGTGTGTGTGTGTGTGTGTGTGTGTGTGTGTGTGAGAGAGAGAGAGAGAGAGAGAGAGAGAGAGAGAGAGAGAGAGTGAGTGTATGTGTGTATGTGTGTGTGTATGTGCGTCTGTGTGTGTGTCTCACGAATAGTGCTGCCCCTCCTGCCAGTGGGCATGATTGTGTGTGAATCACGAATACTGTGGCCCCTTTCACCAAGGGCATGGGTGTGTGTGTGTGTGTGTGTCCCAAATAGTGCGGCCCCTCCCACTGGAGGGCATGGGCGTGTGTGTTACGAATAGTGCGGCCCCACCCGCTGGAGGCGGGTTAATTTAAATAATGTGTAAGTCTAGGGACCGATGATCTCAGCAGTTTGGTCCCTTAGGAATTCACACACATTTGAACATTTAAGTTTGAAAGTGAGTTCAGAAGGTTGTGCAACTCGCTAAAGGTTTGATCGCGCAGTTCCACCAAATTGGGGAGGGAGGGTGCTGATGTCTACGTCTTACCCTCTGTTCCAACATGTCTCGCAGATTTTCTATGGGGTTCGAGTCAGGGGATTTTGCAGGCCAATCGAGATATAATAGGGTGGGGGAATGTTCAGAAATCAGTCACATACTCTTTTACCCTGACGAACTATGCTGTCTTGAAAACCAGTGGTATCAATAGCTTACCCATCATATAGACGTTGACTAAAAGATAACACCTGATCATTCAGAATATTTAAATGAACATGCCGGTTAATGTTAGTGGTCACATCTGAGAGCGAGCCCAATTAATGATAAGAAATACAGCCCCGAAATATCACAAGTCCATCTCTGGCTTGAAACTCACCTTGCACACAATGAGAATGAAATGCTTCATTTGACGTTCGGTGCAATCAATGACGTGCGGCATCTGAATGTAGCAACAAACGCGATTCTCAGACCACATAACATTCCGCCATTCAGTTACTGTCCTGTTCGATGATTTCTAGCCCACTGAAGACGCGCAGCTTTATGTTCAAATTGCTCTAAGCACTATGGGACTTAACATCTGAGGTCATCAGTCCCTTAGAATTACTTAAACCTAACTAACCTAAGGACATCACACACATCCATGCCCGAGGCAGGATTCGAACTTGCGACCGTAGCAGCAGCGCGGTTCCGGACTGAAGCTCCTAGAACCGCTCGGTCACAGATGTCGGCGCAGCTTTATGTATGTGCCTGTGTGAGCAATGGTCTCTTGCAAGGTGACCAACTCCAAATGTTCCTTTTTTGCAGTTCTCTCGCTAACAGTTGGGGATGGACCATCATTCACAGTCTGCAGCAGTTTGTCGGGTTTGGAAGCGATTTTGATTCACAACCTGTGAAACGCGTCTCCGGTCTGTCTCAGTCATGACTTTTTTTCCGAGCACAATACTGACGTTGTGTTTCGTGGCCACATGTGTTGCACCACTGCTTGTAGACACTGTGAACAGTCTTACAATGAAGGCTTTCACGACTGGATGTTTCAGCTGCCAGGAATTCTTCCGGGTTGTATGGCCGCGGTCCATGGAACTCTTCTATCCCTGACCTTTCGTCCAATGCTACGTTGGACATCTTCGGAGGTGCTCCTGATTGTGCTGAGTCTTGCCGACTGACGAGTCGAAGAACAGCCTAAATACGGTGGAAAGTGGGCGTGGTCTGGATTTCACGTGATAACAGAGATAAACCTTGTCAAGGATAAAATATAACAATCGATCATAGTACGCCAAAGATAAAAACTTCTCATCGATTCTGTAGCGCCACTGTCCATATATCGCTGAGTTTCATAGCTTCTTCTTTTCTGTTAAAATTATCCCCATGTTTGTATATTTCGATGGCTTCTCTATATAGCCGTGGATAATAGTTCGTCATAGTACATAAAACTTCAGTTTCCGAAAATTTCACTACGTGATCACCCAACTGAAGAGCATGTTCCGCCAGGGCTGACTTGTCTGTTTTCCCTAGTCGGCAAAGACTTTTATGTTCCTTCAACCGTGTATTCACACATCTCTTTGTAGTTACAACGTAGATCCTACCACATGTACACGGCATCTTGTATGCACCACTTACAGACAGATGGGGACGTTCATCCTTGACGGAACGAAGTGTCTGGCCTACTTTCTTAGTTGGTCTGAAAACCGGTCGAACGTTATGTTTCCTTAAAATCTTGCCGATTTTATCCGTTACTTTTTTGATGAAGGGTAAAGAAACCTTCCATCGCTGTGTCCTATCGTTGTCCTTTGGCCTCCTGTTATCCGCTCGCAAAACTTACTAGAGTACCCATTTTCCTCAAAAGCCTGATTTAGATGTTTTAACTCTGCGTCCAGATATTCCAGCTCACAAATCCTTTTAGCTCTGCCAACTTTCCACGGTATTTAGGCTGTTCGCCGGCCGGAGTGGCTGTGCGGTTCTGGGCGCTACAGTCTGGAACCGAGCGACCGCTACGGTCGCAGGTTCGAATCCTGCCTCGGGCATGGATGTGTGTGATGTCCTTAGGTTACTTAGGTTTAATTAGTTCTAAGTTCTAGGCGACTGATGACCTCAGAAGTTAAGTCGCATAGTGCTCAGAACCATTTGAACCATTTAGGCTGTTCTTCGACGTCCGACTCGTCAGTCGGCAAGACTCAGCACAAACAGGAGCACTTCCGAAGACGTCCAACGTAGCTTTGGACGAAACGTCAGGGATAGAAAAGTTCCATGGACCGCGGCCATACAACCCGGAAGAATTCTCGGCGTTTGAACAGCCCGCCGCGAAAAATCAGCATATCGAGCAGCTTCACACACTGTACAGTTACAGGCATGGCCAAACACTATTGCCCTTTTTGCCACTCTGTCACGCCCTTACATTTACCTACGTTTACCTACAATCTCATCTTGAGGTCTCGCTGACCGCTACTTCCTTATGTTCACGTAGAGGCAGTGCGCGAGCAGTTGAGCACGTGGCTCGATCACTGCATCATCTATAAACACTTTATGAGTCATCCGTGCGTGCGCACTGGACTATATTTTTTTGTCCTGTGAACTTACTTCACATGGCTAGCAGATTACTGTTGTAGCAGACAGCGGCTTCGATCTGTCACGTCACTGAGTGTCACACGTTTCCGTGCCGACCCACCTTATTTGGTTCATACAGTATCGACATTCCGCAAGTCTCTTTTACGAAGCTCAAAGATCACTCAGCCTGTAGATATGGGGGTACTACAGCCCCATGAGTTCGTAAATTAGACACAAGGAACATGAAAAATATTTGGAAAGACGAATCGAGAACAGATTACGACGCTAAGACTAAATTCTAGGGTAATAAGTCCCTTTTCTAGAACGTAGTTTCGGTTTGTATACTGTAGTTATATTTTTAAGAATATTCAAATATCATCTTAACTTTTTTTGCTTTATGCTATTAATTTAGAAACTCTAAGTCTTCATCGATAGCATATAAACAAAAGACAATCAATGGTGCTCTGCGGAGACAAAACAGGAAGAGAACAGTCTTTATTCTCCCTAATAAAATATTAAGCAGCTGACGTCCCGGATTTATAGCATTATGAAACGAAGATGATTATTATTCCATACTCAAGAACGCGAAAGCCTTTTTACTGGCTCCGTCTAGTTTTTGTTCTGTATAGAGATCGCTGTATTTTTTGTAAGAAAGCTCATCGTCATTGCACAGCTTATTGGCCACGTTCGACAGTCTTGTGCGTGGAAAGACGCTTCTTTATCAAGTCCAGAATAACAAAGTCTACATGAAATAACTGGTGAAGTAATTCTACTTTACAAGTTATAAGTTACATGCGTAATTACAAAAGATTCTCACCATCACCGCGTGCATTTTGATGTCCATCATGTTCTTCACCTCGAGCGCCATTTCCCGTATGAGAATCAGGCCATCCTTTCGTGTTACGTCAACATCGTGGTCTTGGTATTTCTGCAACATATGAAAAACACAATTATTCAGTTTCACAGTTCACTTCAATGGCTGCTGTGTAGTCTGAGTATTTCTGTCCGTAAGGAATTATACATTAATTAGGTTATCTGTCTGCCGACTGTGAGTAATTTACTTAATTCATTGGTTACGTCGGAAGTTGCTTGTGCTACCGTAGCACAAAAGGTGTTGCAATTGCCCTATCTGAACTCATTAATTCATAAATTACACTCATCGAATAGTAAATTATACTCCATGGATTAAATTATGTAGGAAATTCTTGAGAGATGCAGAAAGAGTCGACGCACCGTCAGGTGGTTTGCGGAGTATGGATGTAGATGTAGATGTACACATCTAGAGAAACTATTATTCGAAACTCCTGTAGGAGGTACCAGCAATCATCGTGGCAATGATAAAGGTATTATTTCACCTTAGCTATTCTGCGATGTAATGTATTATTTTCCCCCCACTAATTTTGGCCTTAGATCACTTCAAAGCATCACATGCAACATGAGATTATTCCACATGGATGTCAAAAATATGAAATCCGTGGAATATCAATAAGATATCATCGAAGAGCCTCTGTACCTACATTTGAGTGTAATCAATTAGTAATTACAAATTGAGTTCTCTATTAAACTACTGGCTTTAGAATAACTCTGAACAAGGCGTTATCGTTTTCTTCACATGAGTGTTACTTTAACCTCAGTTTTAGAAACTGAAAAAAAAACCATGCTTTGTGATACGATTTGTCTAAGAGTGAGAAGTAAAGCAGGTGTAGATAAACGTGCAGCTTGTCTTTGAATGATGCACATTATGTAAAGCAACTGAAGCGCATCAAATGTTTATCTATTTTTTCCGTACTTTCAGTGAAATCATATCAGGAAACATTGACTGTGTTTGAAAACTTTTTTATTTTCAAATTTTATTCAGAAAGCAGGAAATATAACATATTTAAAAATCATTCGGTATTTTATTATTATTGAGAGCATGTAGATAAAGAGAAAGCAGAGAAGTTTCAGTTTATGCTGTAAGTTGATATTTATTTTATTTTTTTCACCTTGAAAGAAAAAATTCAGTATTTCTACACCAATGTAAATTTTATACGCAAAATAGCTAGGCCTTGAAGACGTGAATTTTTTTGACACTTCATTTACGCAGCTAACACCAGCTGTTCGGAAATTTTTCAATTTTTCCTGAAATCAAGTATTTCTTAATGGTCCTGATTGCTTTCAATCAATTAAACCTCTTTTTGTAAGACTGGATCTCAGATTGGTCAGTTTGTCATCCCAATTGTGCGTTTCCCGTTCTTCGTTCGGCTACGAAAATTCAGCCAAAAATTTTTTCCTAAATTACTATTAAAATTTTGTTAATTATCCTGATTATTCTCAAGCAATTAAAACCTTTTTTGCAAAACTAGACCACACGCTGGTCATTCTGATACCCGATTTCTCCATTTCCCACTCTTCGTTTGGGTATGAAAATTCGAACATAAATGCATTGTGTATTTTCTAGGGAATCTTGTTTTCGCTCCGCACAATATCTGACCAGAAAGTCACTGCTGTTAGCGCATTTATCGGGGACGTGTGGACACGCTGAACATTCGACTAGAAAATTATCATCACTTGTATCAAGAACCTCTGCATGACGTGCGGTGTGAAATTAGTGCAATGCAAATTAGTGGGCCGATCTTTTTTCCACCAGATCATACCTGCTAATACACTATGTGATCAAAGGCATCCGGAAACTCCAAAAAACATACGTTTTTCATATTAGGTGCACTGTGCTGTCACCTACTGCCAGGTACTCCATAGAGGCCACCTAAGTAGTCATTAGACATTGTGAGAGAGCAGAATGGGGCGCTCCGCGGAACTCACGGACTTCGAACGTGGTCAGGTGATTGGGTGTCACTTGTGTCATACGTCTGTACGCGAGATTTCCACACTCCTAAGCATCCATAGGTCCTATGTTTCCGATGTGATAGTGAAGTGGAAACGTGAAGGGACACTTACAGCACAAAAGCGTACAGGCCGACTTCTTCTGTTGACTGAGAAAGACCACTGACTGTTGAAGAAGGTCGTAATGTGTAATAGGCAGACATCTATCCAGACCATCACAAAGGAATTCCAAAGTGCATGACGATCCACTGCAAGTACTATGACAGTTAGGTGGGAGGTGAGCAAACTAGGATTTCATGGTCGAGCGGCTGCTCATAAGCCACACATCATTCTGGTAAATGCCAAACGACGCCTGGTGTAAGGAGCGTAAACATTGGACGATTGAACAGTGGAAAAACGTTGTGTGGAGTGACTAATCACGGTATACAATGTGGCGATCCGATGGCAGGGTGTGGGTATGGCGATTACCCGGTAGTGTAGTCTCAACAGTAAAATTCGGTGGCGGTGGTGTTATAGTGTGGTCGTGTTTGTCACGGAGAGGGCTTGCACCCCTTGTTGTTTAACGTGGCACTATCACAGCACAGGCCTACATTGATGTTTTAAGCACCTTCTTGCTTCCCACTGTTGAAGAGCAATTCGGGGATGGCGATTGCATCTTTCAACACGACAGAGCACCTGTGCATAATGCACGACCTGTGGCGGTGTGGTAATCTCTGTAATGGACTGGCCTGCACAGAGTTCTGACCTGAATCCCACAGAACACCTTTGGGATGTTTTGGAACGCCGACTTCGTGCCAGGCCTCACCGACCGACATCGATATCTCTCTTCAGTGCAGCACTCCGTGAAGAATGGGCTGCCATTCCCCAAGAAACCCACCAGCACCTGACTGAACGTATGCCTGCGAGAGTGGAAGCTGTCATCAAGGCTAAGGATGGGCCAACGCAATATTGAATTCCAGCATTACCGATGGAGGGCGCCACGAACTTGAAGGTCATTTTCAGGCAGGTGTCCGGATACTTTTGATCACATAGTGTATGTACAATGAACAATATACCGCAACCTTTATTCAGAGAACGAACGATAAATCTATAGTTATTTCATGCAAGACAATGCAAGGGCACACACCTCCAATGTGCCCTTGACCACATTACAAAGTATGTTTGTTAAAATTAGGCCGGCCGGAGTGGCCGAGCGGTTCTAGGCGCTATAGTCTGGAACCGCGCGACCGCTACGGTCGCAGGTTCGAATCCTGCCTTGGGCATAGATGTGTGTGATGTCCTTAGGTTCAAGTAGTTCTAAGTTCTAGGGGACTGATGACCACAGCGGTTAAGTCCCATAGTGCTCAGAGCCATTTGAACCATTTTTTTGTTAAAATTAGATAATTCCTATATATCCATGCTATGACGGTATGAGTCGTCTGTGGTGTAGCGGCGTCACGGATATGGTAGTTTTAGCGGGAATTTGCGGCTGACCCGTAAGTCAGGCGTGCGGTTGTTGATAAAAACTTCGTGCAACGTGAAATAGCAAAGCGCATAGGGCCGACATGGGTGCGAGAGTTGCTAAAACGGCGTGCTCAGCGGGATTGGGAGTAACTCTTGTCACAAACCGCCCTCGAATCCAGCGCACTGGCGCTAACCTAATGTATGTCAGTTGGTGAGTTGAATAGGCACATTCTCAAAATATATGCTTACTGCCGAGTATAAAGTAATACTAGTATCTTTAGTGTCACATATCTCTTGGATGACCACAGTTCCAGTCTGGGGCGGGACCACGGTTCGACCCTCTGAGCTCGCAAGGGACCCAGAGCCATCCAGTAGCGGGCCAGACCAGGCCTTCGAGCAGCACGGCCGACTCATGCCCGGAGGTAAGAGGGTCGCATCCCGGCTGCTGCAGAGGACATTAGACATCAACTCTCCAGTATCAGGGGGAGCGCGTCGGCGTGGCGCGAGTGCCACTTGTCACCAGAGTCCACCCAGTAGCCGTCAGGGGAAGAGTTGGCTGCTGGGGATAGCGTGCCTCGCCGGGTCTGTCACAACTGGGCCACGGGCAACTGGGCTGTGCCCTCAGCAAAGCAGAGCGACCAAACCGCCGAGTGAGTAGGCTCCGACGTGAGTGGGGACGACGGACACCTGTAATGCCTGGAGCTAAGGAAAATAAAATGTCTACGGACAGTCGCAGCGTCTCTCCACAGCCGTGAGCTGCCCTGTGCCCCGTCTCACAGCGTCCACTCCAGCATCCCCGTACCTCTGGCGACTTCAGTACTATTAGGGGTTTGAAATGCTATTACTGTATTCTCATAACCTGAGAATTCAGCGAGTCTAGGTCTGTTTTTTTCTGCGAAAGTGCAGCTGATCACAACCGATAGCGATACCTACAATCGTGCAAAATATGGGCAACGACTAACAAAATACGCACCAATAATGGTAGACGCGTTGACTCTCTCTATAGACTGGGTAAGGCTCCATCTCCAAAATGTGAAGGTCAAGCAGCCAGGGAAACCGATCGCCACATTGTCGCAGAATGTCCCAACGGGGCATGTCGTGGAATTTTCAATAATTTTCTGATGGCAGCCAACGACGCTGTAGAATGTATTAAAAATATACACTACTGGCCATTAAAATTGCTACACCACGAAGATGACGTGTTACTGACGCGAAATTTAACCGACAGGAAGAAGATGCTGTGATATGTAAATGATTAGCTTTTCAGAGCATTCACACAAGGTTGGCGCTGGTGGCGGCACCTACAACGTGCTCACATGAGGAAAGTTTCCAACCGATTTCTCATACACAAACAGCAGTTGACCGGCGTTGCCTGGTGAAACGTTGTTGTGATGCCTCGTGTAAGCAGGAGATATGCGTACCATCACGTTTCCGACTTTGATAAAGGTCGGATTGCAGCCTATCGTGATTGCGGTTTACCGTATCGCGACATTGCTGCTCGCGTTGGTCGAGATCCAATGACTGTTAGCAGAATATGGAATCGGTGGGTTCAGGAGGGTAATACGGAACGCCGTGGTGGATCCCAACGGCCTCGTATTACTAGCAGTCGAGATGACAGGCATCTTATCCGCATGACTGTAACGGATCGTGCGGCCACGTCTCGATCCCTAGGTCAACAGATGGGGACGTTTGCAAGACAACAACCATCCGCACGAACAGTTCGACGACGTTTGCAGCAGCATGGACCATCAGCTCGGAGATCATTGCTGCGGTTACCCTTGACGCTGCATCACAGACAGGAGCGCCTGCGATGGTGTACTCAACGACGAATCCAGGTTCTGTTTACAGCATCATGATGGTTGCATCCATGTTTGGCGACATCGCAGTGAACGCACATTGGAAGCGTGTATTCGTCATCACCATACTGGCGTTTCACCCGGCGTGATGGTATGGAGTGCCATTGGTTACACGTCTCAGTCACCTCTTGTTCGCACTGACAGCACTTTGAACAATGGACGTTACATTTCCGATATGTTACGACCCGTGGCTCTACCCTTCAATCCATTCCTGTGAAACCCTACATTTCATCAGGATAGCTCACGACCGCTTTTTGCAGGTCCTGTACGGGCCTTTCTGGATACAGAAAATGTTCGACTGCTGCGCTGGCCAGCACATTCTCCTGATCTCTCACCAATTGAAAACGTCTGTTCAATGGTGGCTGAGCAACTGGTTCGTCACAATACGCCAGTCACTACTCTTGATGAACTGTGGTGTCGTGTTGAAGCTGCATGGGCAGCTGTATCTGTACACGTCATCCAAGCTCTGTTTAACTCAATGCCCAGGCGTATGAAGGCCGTTATTACGGCCCTAGGTGGTTGTTCTGGGTACTGATTTCTCAGGATGTATGCACCCAAATTGCGTGAAAATGTAATCACATGTCAGTTCTAGTATAATATATTTGTCCAGTGAATACCCGTTTATCAGCTGCATTTCTTCTTGGGGTAGCAATTTTAATGATCAGTAGTGAAAATGTATGTTCGTAAATTACATTTATTGCTGTTTGTATTTTATTTAATACTGTGCTTAAAAACCATACAATAGACAAATAAATAAAAACTCCAAGGTCACCACCAGGTTCTCAACCGGGAATAAACAAAACTATGTCAGGATAAGTAAATCTTACAGTACGTCCAGAATAAAATTTTCTCTCTGTAGTGGAGTGTGAGCTGATATGAAGGTCCCTGGAAGATTAAAAATGTACGCCGGACCGAGATTCGAACTCGGGACATTTGTCTTTTGCGGGGAAGTGCTCTACCGACTGAGCTACCCAAGCACAACTCAGAAATCCCCCTCACAGCTGTAGTTCAATCAGTACCTCGTATCCTATCTTCAAAACTTCACAGAAGCTTTCCTGCGAAGATCCGAAGGAGAGCTTATGTTAAGTTTGGAAGATGAGGTACTGGCGGAACTAAAGCTACGAGGATGGGACGTGAGTCGTGCTTGGGTAGCGCAGTCGGTAGATCCCTTTACCGCGAAAGGCAAAGGTCCCGAGTTCGAGTCTCGGTCCGGCACACAGTTTTAATCTGCCAGGAAGTTTCCTTACTGTAATTACTTACACAAAAACATCTGGGCCACGAATTGCTTCTGGGTAGGGAAATCCAACAAACCCGTCCTGCGGGTTAAGACTATCGATGAAGAAGTCATGTGCGCCCTCCGCTTATGGTGGCCAAGGAGTTAGTGAATTTTTCGAGTGGTATCGTCTCCAGACTGGCTTGCACTATGCATGTTTGTGGCGGCAGTGTGGGGCCGCTACCTACCTCCACACTACTTTAGCTTTTAATGTCATTTCATAGTAACTGCAGATTTGAAAATTATTAATTAATCTCCCGAGATGAGTTGGTGGCAGATCAACCCCCATTACCTATTTGTATTACTTGTTGTAGTAACTAAGGCTGTCATTCGCTGACTACGTTTTCAAATGAACTCCAGTATTTCCTATGCGCCCAAGGCTGAATGGACCGTTCCTTCGTGCACCTCAGGCAGTCAACGGTTTTAGCCTGGTGCCACCCGATTGGCAGACTTCGCCGTATCGCGTTCCACTCACCCTTTCTAAAAGAGCTGTTGTGTCTCTCCAAACACCTTAGCATTCCCGGCTGTCAGCTTTTCACTCCAGCGTCAGCCGGCCGCGGTGGTCTAGTGGTTCTAGGCGCGCTGTCCGGAACTGCGGGACTGCTACGGTCGCAGGTTCGAATCCTGCCTCGGGCATGGATGTGTGTGATGTCCTTAGATTAGTTCGGTTTAATTAGTTCTAAGTTCTAGGCGACTGATGACCTCAGCAGTTAAGTCGCATAGTGCTCAGAGCCATTTGAACTCCAGCGTCCGGCCTCACTCCAGTTTGCATTGCAACCACCCGACACCAAACTGTCTCGGTATTTGATTGCCCCCTTCAGTTGCAATGGGACAAAATGAGCGTTTCATTATATGCCTCGCCATCATGTGCAGACTGCATGACCTCTTAGTACTGACATCGACCAGCTGTTTCTGAACTGAACAGTCGATGCACTACCATTACGTTAAATTTGTGCACAGCTCTGAGACGAGATGGAACATATTCCATCTCGTCACGGAGCTAACCAAGCAACGGGTTGGGACTCCATGCAGTGATCGCAGCCTGCCCACGGAAGTACTGGTTCTGGCGCATCGACACAGACAGAGCTTGCGTTGTACGTTAAACGCACTGTGTTTAAAGAATTGTAGGTATAAGCACTGTTTAAGTAACGTAGTCGCTCAGAGCAGTAGTATGCTAGGGCATAGAGTCCATCTAGTTTAAAGCAATAATGAGTCTGTGTAACTTGAACGATTTGACAGCAAATTAAATCATATTTATTCCGTTCAGAGTGCAAACGATGCATCTATCGACACATTACTGTGAAATTCAAATAGAGGTAGCTGGACTCGTTTCATTCATTTTACACTGCTTGATAATATCAACTGTTTTGGTCGTAATTTTTGTTGTTGCTCACAAAATTCCCAGCTCTTATTTCCAATCGTGTTGTCCACTGCCAAGTGAAAATTTCATTACTACACTTTATTAAAATGGCATGTAATGAAGTCTGATCATCACAACTGTAATCAGTAAATTGGCTCGCTTACTTTTAATTAACTGCTGATCTGCAGGTTCGCCCAACGACTGCGTCATTAATTCTCTGAAAATGGTTTATTATCAGCAAGTACAGTAACAGCTACAACTCACTGCACTGCCGGGTCAAATTTAATATATTCATTCATTCATTAAATATTGCATTTCCTTGCCGATTTGCCTTGTATCTCTCGTGTATAACTCTTGTTCGAATGAAAGTATGCATGTGTATGTGTGTGTGTGTGTGTGTGTGTGTGTGTGTGTGCGTGTGTGTGTGTGTGTGTGTGTGTGTGTGTGTGTGTGTGTGTGAGTGTGTGTGTGTGTGTGCGTGTGTGCGCGCTGTGTAGAAGTTTATGCTGCTCAACAGAAATTTAGTTTCTGAAAATTGCGTGTGTTGAATAACTTTAAGAAAAACATACGCTGAATTTTTGTGCAGTAATGCGTAAGCTGTAGCCAGACACAGTGAGATATTTTGGATGCAGAGAGTTTTATTTTTGTTTGTAAATTCGAATCCGGTGTCGTAACGAAAGTAAACAGATGAGCGCAGGAGTGAAGGATTCTACGTCGTTTAAAAGACGATTTAGGAAAATCAAATGAAACCTGAAAGTGGACTGATGGGTAGGAGTTTGAACCCTAAGTCCTAGTCTCTGTTAGTTACACGGCTGATGTGTCAGCAACGAAAAGCATGTCTGTTCAGAGAGTACACACTGAGGTGACAAGTCAAGGGATAGCGATATGCACATGCCCAGATGGCGGTAGTATCATGTACACAAGATATAAAAGGCTCGTGCATTGGAGAAGTTGTCACTTGTACTCGGTGATTGAAGTGAAAAGGCTTCCGAAGTGATTATGGCCGTATGACGGGAATTAACAGACTTTGAACAAAGTGGAGCTGCGGCGTCTGCGTGGTTGCCAGTGCTAACAGACAAGCAACACTGTGTGAAATAAGGGCAGAAATCAATATGGGACGTAAGACGAACGTATGTGCTGGAACAGTGCTGCGAAATTTGGCGTTAATCGGCTACGGCGGCAGACGACCGACGCGAGTGCCTTTGCTAACAGCACGAAATCACCTGCAACGCCTCTCCTGGGCTTGTAAACATATCGGTTTGACCCTAGGCTTGATTGTATGAGTACCGATTTCAGATGGCAAGAGCTGATGGT
This sequence comes from Schistocerca americana, assembly GCF_021461395.2. Lineage (NCBI taxonomy): Eukaryota > Metazoa > Arthropoda > Insecta > Orthoptera > Acrididae > Schistocerca > Schistocerca americana. Next base: position 331,223,487 of record NC_060122.1, read on the forward strand.
GGGGTTCGAGTGTGGCTCAGACCCCACGAAGCCATGGACCCAAGTCAAAAATGGTTCAAATGGATCTAAGCATTATGGGACTTAACATCTGAGGTCATAAGTCCCCTAGACTTAGAACTACTTTAACCTAACTAACATAAGGACATCACCCACATCCGTAGCAGCAGCGCGGTTCCGAACTGAAGCGCCTAGAGCCTCTCGACCACAGCAGCCGGCCCCAAGTTGTCCTCAAGGCACAGTGCAAATTGGTGATGGCTCCATAATGGTGTGGGCTGTATTTACATGGAATGGACTGGGTCTTCTGGTCCAACTGAACCTATCATTGAGTTGTAATGGTTATGTTCGGCTTCTTGGAGACCATGTGCAGCTATTCATGGACTTAATGTTCCTAAATAACGGTGGAATTTTAGTAGATGGCAATGCGCCACGTCACTGGGCCACAATTGCTCGCGATTGGCTTGCTGAATATTCTGGAGAATTCGATCGAACGACTTGGCCATCCAGATCACCCGACTTGGGACATAATCGAGAGGTCAGTTCGTACATAAAATCTTACTTCAGTAACTCTTTCGCCTTTTTGGGCGGCTATAGAGGCAGCATGGCTCAATGTTTGTGCAAGGGACTTCCAAAGATTTGTTGAGCCCATGCCACGTCGAGTTGCTGCACCAGGCGGGCAAAATGAAGTTCAACACGATATTAAGAGCTATCTCATGACTTTTGTCACATCAGTGTATATTTTAGTTACTGTGACAGGTAACAATTTTGTTGTACTTCGAGTGTCGCGGCATTTGCAGGACGACGACACTTTTCCACGTAGGGTTCATTACTCTCTGAATAATGTAATGTACTGTTATAGGTAAAGTTCCTATACACCAGTATCGTTCAAAATTCCTAAGCTCAGAACAGGCCATGTGAGACTAGATAACAATTCCTTCATAAGTGGGATTGTTACGATCCTGATCGTTAGATTTTCACCAGTGTCCTCGGCTGTATTGCGAAACATCGCACACTGTCTCGTGGGATTAGAGCACGATAAAATAGTACGCCTTCCATGGGACGGAGAGATTAAGCTCAACAAGCATTTATTTTCGTCCCATCAGTCTTCTAACTGTTTGATGTGGCCCAACACGAATTCCTCCATTTTACCGACATTCTCACTTAGTTTATAAATATGTTGTAGCTGCTGTCTTTGCCTACAATTTTTTTCTATACAGCTCCCTTTAGTACCATGGAAGTTAATCTCTGACATCTTAACACATGTGCTATCATCCTGTGCCTTCTTTTTGTCAGTGTTTACCGTATGTTTCTTTGTTTCGGAGAACCTGCTCAATACTTATCTTATCAGTCGACCTAATATTCAACATTCTTCTGTAGCACCAGATCTCAAATACTTCGATTCTCTTCCTTCCCAGCGTCAGTCCTTGTTTCACTACCATACAATGCTGTGCTCCAAATGTACATTCTCAGCAATTTTTTCCTCAAATTAAGGCCAATGTTTGGTACTAGAAGACTTCTTTTGGCCAGGAATGTCCTCTTTGTTAGTGTTTGTGTGCTTTTTGTGTTCTCGTTGCTGCATCTGTCAGGTTTTGTTTCCATTCCAAGAAAGCAGAATTCTTTCACTTCATCTACTTTTTGATGTTAAGTTTATAGCTAATCTCATTTCTGTTACTTCTAATTACTTTCGTCTTTCTTCTGTTTATTTTCTATCCACATTCCTTGGTCAATAGCCTTTCACTTCTTTCAGTATGTCCTGTAACTCTTCCTCGCCTTGGATAAGAATAATAATGTCAACAGTCAGTGTTTCGCCTTGAATTTTTATCTCACTCGAAATTATCTTTTATTTGTGTCATTGCATCTTCTACGCTGCCGGAAAGAAAAACACAACGTCCCAGAGGATAAGGTCATTTTATTGACAAATGAGGTCACAGGTAATACATCATTCTAGGAATATATGATGACAAATGCAGACCAAGTCACAGTAAAGGGTACCCAAACCGTCGCATCAGTGAACAGTGTATCCCGTGTGGTGGCAATGCAGACGCGTATTATCTCGTGCAAACGACAGTAAAGGTACCGAATGGCATCCTGCGTAGATTATGACTATCATCACGCCCTTTTGTAGCAATTTGGCAATGTCTCTTGCAGGATCTGGAGAACGTGTTAGATTCCGTTTCACTATGTCACATACATGTTCAATTTACGGGAGATTTGGCGAGCTTGGTGGCCAGGGCAATTGTTTTACACCACAACTAGCACGTTGTGTCATAGCAGCTGTGTGTGGACGTGCCTTGTCCTGCTGAAAAAGCACATCGTGTCGAAGAAATGGCAGTAGCACGGAAGTAACAATGTAGAGGGTGCTGGTTAGTTTACCCTGCAGAAAAACGAAATGTAACCGTGACACCCTGAAACCCGGGGTGAGACCTGTGCGTAGTGGGCGAATGCACTCTGGAGTAGGACGCTCACCAGGTATATGTCGTACACGTGTACGTTTATAGATCACATACAGATAGAACCTACCCTCATCATTGAAGACAAAAGGGCGCCGTTCCAAACTCTTTACACGACCACAAGTAGCCTGCTGGGTGGTGTCTTGGTGGCAGGGTAGCCTGGCCAGAGGCACACATGGTCTTAGTCCTGCTGCAAATGGACGGTCTGGAGTGGTTCTCGATGATATAGCGTGTGCAATATGAGCCCAATTTTTTTTTTTCCTTTGGTGACGTTCAATGAGCCACCGCTGCTCGCTGAGTGCGTTGATCTTGCCGGGTGCCTATACTACAGGATGTACAGAACCTAGTTAAGCGTGTTGGAATGTTCCACGGACTGCTACTGAAGAGAGCAACACACCACTGATAGACTGTTCAAAATGGCTCAAATGGCTCTGAGCACTATGGGACTTAACTTCTAAGGTCATCAGTCCCCTAGAACTTAGAACTAATTAAACCTAACTAACCTAAAGACATCACACACATCCACGCCCGAGGCAGGATTCGAACCTGCGACCGTAGCGGTCGCGCGGTTCCAGAGTGTAGCGCCTAGAACCGCTCGGCCACCACGGCCGACTGATAGACTGTGCCCAACGTGAGTAGCAGTCCTTGCAACATGCCAACAATGCACTCCCCTTTAAATGGCTGAAATTGTTCAACAGGAGTACTTACTCGTCGGTGGCGCATGGTTGTACCCTACAATGAATGATGCAACAAGTGTTGACGTATAAACACAGTTACCGCCTGCAGAGTCAAATCAGAGGATGCACAGGTAGGCCTCCAGATCAGTATCTGATCGCCAATGACCATGACAAATGAATCACTAACAGCACAACGTCTCAGTATGCACATCTTATAAGGTGATGCCACTGAACACAGTTCTTTAGTGTGTTGCACTTTTTTCCGCAGTGTATATAAAGACTGAACAGTAAGTGAGATAGTCTGCATCTCTTTCTTAGACCCTATTTAATAGAGCACACCGTTTTTGGCCTTCCATTCTTGTTGACGTTCTTATTCATATTACTCAGGCTGCAGGTTCGTAGTTTATGTGGCCGTTCTGCACTGACCGAGCGCACGAAGGCAGGCAGTGCCCGTCAAGTAGCTCGCAGGTACACAGAATGCGTGGTAATGTTTACTAGCTGGCCTCGCCCGAGGGCAAGCAGAGGTGTGTCCAGGAGCGTCCGTCTCCTAATGGACAATGTTGGCACAGCATGTTATAAAGAGTACACTGGCGTCCAAAATTAAAGCAACAAACTTCTATTTCCCCGTCCTGTTTCTAGTTCACGATATAATTATACAAACTGTCAACCTATGTCGTACGATCGTGTTCCGCACCAAAGATGGCATTCCGGTCAACGGAGAGGCACGCCATTGATGACGTCAGGGCACCTATCAAACGGGGTAGTGTTTCCCTGGTAGCCCGACATCCACAACTGCTGCGTACACACCCACAGACGGTGCAGTATGGCACAGACAAGAAGCCTATCAAACTCTCTACAGTGGAGGGCCATAGGAAAAATGGAAGCAGGATAGTCGCAACTTGATGTGACCCGATCGCTTAATGTGAATCGTTCTGTTGTTTCTCGCATGTGGCGACAGTTTATAGAGGCCGAAACTGTAGCCGCGCGGGGTAGCCGTGCGATCTGAGGCGTCTTGCTACATTTCGCGCGGCTCCCCTCGTCAGAGGTTCAAGTCCTCCCTCGGGCGTGGATGTGTGTGATGTCCTTAGCGTAAGTTACTTTAAGTTAGATTAAGTAGTGTGTAAGCCTAGGGACCGATGACCTCTGCAGTTTGGTCCCTTAGGGACTTACCAGAAATTTTCAAAAAAAATTCCGAAACTGTATCCCGAAGACCAGGACGGGGCCGACCACGTGTGACACCAGAAAGGGAGGACCATTATTTGGCTGTAAGGGCAAGACGGTACCGCCTTAGAACTGCACGGCAACTGGCATCTGACCTGCCAGCATCCACTGGACGTGTTGTATCGAGGCAAACGGTGTACAAAAGGCTTCCACAGAGTGCCCTATACTACCGGAGACCTGCTGAATGTGTACCTCTGACGCTTCTTCACAGGAGGGAATGTCTAGAGTGGAGTCGTCAACATGCCATCTGAACGATCGAACAGTGGGCCAAAGTTCTTTTCACAGATGAGTCACGATTTGGTCTCGAATGCAACTCTCGACAGACTCACATCTGGAGGGAACGTGGAACACGATTTCGAGACCCAAACTTTGTGGAAAGAGACCAATATCGAGGATGATCCCTAATGGTGTCAGCAGGGATTATGTTGACCACCTCTTCATGAATTGTACCTTTGAATCGACTGGTGTCAGGTATCCTGACGAGATCTTGGGCATGTGCGGTTGTTGCAAGGTGCTGTTGTTCCAGACTTAATATGGATGGACGACAATTATCGACCTCATACAGCACGGGTGTTTAATGTTTTCTTGGAGACCAAGATATTGCACGCATGGTATGGCTTGCTCGCTCTCCCGCTTTGAATTCCATAGAGCACGTCTGGGATGCGCTGGGGACGCGGGTTGCGTAACGTCAGCATCTACCAACCATTCTCAAAGACTTGGGAGCAGCTCTGCAGATTGATGACATCATTCACAGCGTGCACAATCGTTGTCAGGCCTGTATTGCTCCCAGAGGTGGTCACCCCATACTGAACACATTAACCAGTTGTCGGTATGTGTGTGCAAATCCGTGAAGTTGGAAAAAACGAAGAACATTTTTGTAAAACAAATCAGATGATGGCGGTTTTAGTTTCGCCGAAACCGGTAATCATGAAATAAAAAGAATTTCTGCGATCTTGGCTACCAGTTTATTGTTTTACAACCATCTAGATCGCTCCCACATAAGCACAATGTGCTCCCTACAAAGAGGAACATTTTTGTCTACCGTTATACATGTTGCAGTTGTTTATATTCTGTATTTTTACATTGTTTCTCCTTTACTATCACCTGTTTATATTGTTTTATGGCAATATAAGCGCTATCTTGCAAAATTTGCGTTTTTTGCCTTAATTTTGGGCACTAGTGAATATATATCACCGACATTAATTTGTCATATTAGAGCATTCGTAATTATTTCGTTGAGTATTTGCGGAAAATCAAGGAAGTGGCCAGGCCGTATTAGCAAAGTAAGGTAGACAGAGATTCCAAAATCTGACACCATCTACATACATTGTCAGGTAGCAGGAACGTCTTCGTATGTGTATCTTTGGATACTGAAAAACATTGCCAGCAAAAATGAAAGTAAATAGATTCATGTATACATCGCAAGAGCCAAAAAGTATATAAAGACCTCCCCCTTATATAGTGGAAATTGAAATACTTATTCAGAAACAAACTCGCAGGTGAAATTACATAGACAGTTTATATATGTATTTTATAGTCCGGAAACGATTTATTTGATGCTCGTTCCACTGCGACCCTTATCAACCGGGATAAGTTTACCAGGGTACTTAGTAATACTACTCGACACGACCTCGATTTGACAACACCGGCCAATATAGTCCGTGCTGTGGATTACCTTACCGCCAAAATACAGAAAGCAGTGAAACTCTCCACCTCCACTGCACCTCGAAATTTAACACCCCTGGACGACTTGCCCCCTCTGTTACGAGAGCTGAAGGTGCAAAAGAACCGCTACCGCCGGAGGTGGAAGCAGTTTCGTGACCCCCAGGACAAGCGCCAAATGAGACGCCTCCAACGCGAATTCAGCCACCGGCTCGCCGAATGGAGGTCTGAACAGTGGGAGGACAGGATGTCCACTTTCCTACTCCACCAAAAATCTGACTGGGCTGTCATTCGCACCCTGCGGCGTTCTAAGCCAGCGACTGCCCATCCTATTCGCACAGCAGCGGGCTTGTCATATGATACCCTGCAAATTGTGGAAACGCTGGCAGATGCGTTCGAGGCCCAAAACCGCCCTCTGGTCCAGGACCTTTCTCCGAACGAACTACAGGAAGAACATGAAGTCCTGACAGCTGTTGCTGCTTTCCGCAACCGCCCACCCCAGTCTGCTCCCCTTCTTACATCCATGGCAGAAATTCAGCGCATCCTTCGACGGAAACGTGGCCGGTCGGCCCCTGGATTGGACGGAATTTTAAATGAACATCTTTGCCACCTTCCCCGCACACCACTCATCTTGTTCACCAAGATTTTAAACTGTTGTCTCACATCTGGCCTTTTTCCCCCTCAGTGGAAACAAGCCAAGCTGATTGCGATCCCCAAGAGGTTCAAAGACCCAACAGTCCCCACCAACAACAGGCCCATCAGCCTCCTAAACACTATGGCGAAGGTCCTTGAATCTGTGATGCTTCACCGACTTTCCCAACCTCTTGCAGCAGCTGGGACGATCCGTCCTGAACAGTTTGGATTCACTTCGCACCTCTCTGCTGAACTTCAGGTACTACGGATCACTGAACACATCAGCAAAGGCTTCAACACTGCCAAGTCGACAGCTGCCGTTTTTCTGGACTTGCAAAACGCCTACCATAAGATCTGGCAAGACACCCTCGTACACAAGATGCTGACACAGACCCCTATACCGGATATTTATGTCAAGATCGTGGATGACTTCCTCCGTGGTAGGACTTTCCTAGTGGCTCAACGGGGAATGCGTTCTGGCATTCGCCAGTTGTCAGCAGGCACTCCGCAAGGATCGGTGCTATCTCTCATGCTATTTAATATCTATGTCAATGATATGCCGGTCATCCCCGAGTGCCACCTTGCACAATACGCTGACGACACAGCACTTTATACCACTGGCCGCATTACTGACGCCGTCGTCGCCCGCCTCCAACGACAGGTGGACGCCACTATCACCTGGTGCCGGACAAACAAAATAGCTCTCAATGCCGCCAAAACTACGGCAGTTTACTTTACGAAACGGCGCCCAGTCCTCAGCCGCAATATCTCAATTGCAGGTGTGCAGGTGCCCTGGTCCCCGACAACCACCTATCTCGGGGTCCAGATGGACCACAAGTTGCTCTTCCACTGTCATGCGGAGTATGTCACCAACAAGGGGCAAAAGCTAACCAGGGCTTTGTACCCGCTCTTTCGCAGTAGGGAACTTAACCTGCATACCAAGCTCCGCATTTACCGAACAGTTATCCTGCCTGCCCTCACGTATGGATCTGCTGCATGGGCCACGATTAGTGTCACCAGGATGCGGACGTTGCAGCGCCTGCAGAACAAGGTGCTCTGGTGGAGCCTGCACGCCCCGCCACTCACGAGAATTGTCACTCCCCACGAGGAAGCGGATATCGTCCCCCTAAAGACGACCATACGCAACAACGCGCGGCGGCTCTATGAGAAAGTGGATGCCTTGAGGGACACTGTCCATGGGTGGGTTACGCCACGTTGGGACCACACTTCCACGCCGCTGGCATCGACATCCGGTTCCCCTAACCATCCTAGAGGAAACGGATTCCGACCATGGCTAACGATAGGTATGGCACGCCCACCACGGACGCATCCTTTGACGGGACTAGCCCCCATTCTACGTCCAATACTTTCCAATCATACCTGCCCGTGTTAGGCTAAATTTTTCTGCCTGGCTCATGTAGTACTGTCACCGCCACACCTCCAAAGTGAATTGCAGTGACGCAGTCACTGCCCTGTGGAAATTTACTGCCTCACCAACACAGTTAGACCGCAATAGACCGGTGATGCTGTATTGTAACATATCACAAAAAAAAAGGAAACGATTTAGATGTTAGTCGTCGTCAATGTATTGTATCTTGAGACGGGTTGCAAAATAATATCATTTAATTCAGTATTAAGCTGTTATTCAAAAGCAGGATGAGAGTTCTACGTAGTAATTAATATAATAACTTATGTAGATCTCAAGTGCCCTATGTTTGTATTTCAATATGTGGTTTGCGAATGGAACTTTGCGTCGAAGTAAAATTAAGCAGCGGTAGAAATGGGCAAAGAAATGAAATAAAAGGAAACAAAAGACCGAACAGTTAGTTATACGCCCGAACTGTATTCCATTCATCCTGGCGGCAAGCCCGCTCTCTCTCTCTCTCTCTCTAACAGTTCACTTAATTCTGCTTACAACCGCTGCCAAAAATATTATAGCTTGTCATGACCAATAAAACAAATTTTGGCATTGGAATTGGCAGACAAAGTTACGAATATGTGAAAAACTTGCGATTTGAACCGTAGGAGGTACTTTCCTGCAGTCCGTAGTGATGTGTGACGAAGCAACTCAAGTATGCTTTATTTTACCCTTGCGTCTAAACAAAGAATATCTTCAAGTTCTTCACCATTCAAAAGACGGAAATTGTAGTCGTCTGTTAACAAGGTACTCGGCTATACTTCTCCTTTGACTTGAACATTATCATGAGTATTATTCTGAGCAAGGTGTAACACTTTTCGCCTGGTATCGTTCTTTTCGCTTTATAATCAGTTCGCTAGTCGAGCAGCAAAACTCTTCAGACTAGGTAAGGGTAAGTTCAGTTGATATTTTATCGCAATGAGTTGAAGATTAACACTCCTAATTGGGTGGATATACTTGCTACAAGTAAACATCCGTTACGTATTCTGGTTTCCTTTCGTCTGATACTCAATTTATTTATACGTCTGTCTGTTCGTGGGGGTGGGGTTTGGGGGGGGGGGGGGGAGGGCGCTTGGATGCGAAATAGATTTGTGAAGATTTCTTTCTAGGGGTGGGAGGCACCTGTCCAACGTTTCCCCTCGTTGGGTACTCCCTTGGAGGATGAGGTTTCTAAGAACAACGCAAGAAAAGTCCTTTCGAATTCCAAAAATCTGTATCTTAATGCCATTATTCTCCAAGATAATGTCTGTTGTGATAACACGGTCAGCCTTGCGAGCAGGACGCTGCCTGTTCTGGCTGCAATTCAGACCTTGTACACAGTAAGTTAAGACATTCTGTTCCGAATTACAATGCAATGTTCCTGCGGAGACTACAGCTGTTATGAAACACATTAAGTGTATTCGCAGTTGCGAATATGGAGAACTATCTGCTGTATAAAGAAATGATGACAGTGAAAATCTATACCGGGCTCGGACCCTCATTTCCCACTTCTCGCGAGCGGTCGCGTTACCGTTAGGCTATCCGAGCACGAATCAAGGAGAGACACAAACTTCTAAATGTCGCCAGCTATGTGTCTTTAGCCTTTACCTCGTACATCCATTATGTATACTCTTGTACAGGTGACACATTTTACTCGAAAGTCACTCGCCCAGTGTCAGCGGATAAATAAGATGTCATTACGAATGACGACGGAATGTGTTTCTTTGGACATGCATCTGCCGGCAGCGGAGAAGTGACTTCCAATTAAAATACCTCCCCTGTACGGAAATAAACATAATGGATGTACGAGAACAGGTTATAGACGCATGACTGACGACATAGGGAAGTTTGACTCGTCAGGCGCTTCAGTCCGGAACCGCGCTGCTGCTACGGTCGCAGGTTCGAATCCTGCCTCGGGCATGACTGTGTGTGGTGTCCTTAGGTTAGTTAGGTTTAAGTAGCTCTAAGTTCTAGAGGACTGATGACCTCAGATGTTAAGTCTCATAGTGCTCAGAGCCATTTGAACCATTTTTGAAGTTTGAGTCTGGCTCTGATTCGTGATCGCGATAAACAGGACATCCCGGTTCGGGTCGGGGTCTGGCACAGATTTTCATTGTCGTAATTTCATTATACAGCTGATTGCTGTTCATATTCGCAACTGCAAATAGATTTCATGTCTTGCACGCAGTACTGTACTGCCCTGTAGAGGGAAGGACATCGCATGGGACTACGGGAAAAATCGAAATAAGAAAAATAAAAACATTTGAGATATGTTGTTTGTAGAAGTATACTCAATGAAAAGCGCCCTATTGAGATAGTGGATGACGAGATTCTCAGAAGTGCAAAAGTTAATGCCAGTTATTTAATTCTTGTGAAAATATATGTAAATAATTCTGCGAAATTGTTAAATAGTAATGGTTCAAATGGCTCTGAGCACTATGGGACTCAACTTCTGAGGTCATCAGTCCTCTAGAACTTAGAACTACTTAAACCTAACTAACCTAAGGACATCACACACATCCATGCCCGAGGCAGGAATCGTACCTGCGACCGTAGCGGTCGCACGGTTCCCGACTGTAGCGCCTGGAATCGCTAGGCCACAGCGGCCGGCTGTTAAATAGTAAGTGTAGTATAATAAAAACTGAGGTAAAGATAAATGATGTGCCGTTAAACGAGGAAGATATTGTGGATAAATAACACTAACTAGAAAGATACAAGGATGATAGAAGATATGCTAGGACTCCAGGGAAGTGCTTGGGTAACAGAGGAAGCCGTAGGAGGCAAAAAATGTAGGAGAATACAAGAGATTGGAATATAACGACAGATGGTTGAGGCCGTTGGGTGCAGTGCTACTCTGAGGTTGGGGCAAGACACGAAATAATGGCAGGCCGCTTCAAAGCAGTCTTAAGACTCAAAATGGCTCTGAGCACTATGGGACTTAACATCTGAGGTCATGAGTCCCCTAGAACTTAGAACTACTTAAACCTAACTAACCTAAGGACATCACACACATCCATGCCCGAGGCAGGATTCGAACCTGCGACCGTAGCGGTCGCGCGGTTCCAGACTGAAGCGCCTTTAACCGCGTGGCCACACTGGCCGGCTTCTTAAGACTCACAACGAAAAAAGACACCTACGATGGAAGACATGTGAAACTTGACAAATGCTACAGAAATAAACATTTATGATCTAAAACTTATGACCAATCTCTATCGCAAGACTAAATGCCGCATGGTGGAGAAGTTTACACTGACCAGCCAGAACATTATGACCGCCTAACTAATAGACGGCATGTCCACCTATGGCACGGGTAACCGTGGCGGTGCGTCGTGGCATGGAAGCAATGAGGCCTTGGTAGGTTGCTGGAGGGAGTTGGCACCACATCTGGAAACACAAGTTACCAACTCCCGCAAATCCGAGGGGGCGATGAGCTCTGACGCAACGTTCAATTACATGTCAGATGCGTTCGATCGGATTCATATCTGGCGAGATGGGGGGCCAGCACATCAATCGGAACTCGCCACTGTGTTCCTCGAACCACTCCATCACACTCCTGGTCTTGTGACATGGCGCACTATCTTGCTGAAAAATGCGGTTACCGTCGGGGAACATGATCGTCATGAAGGACTGTATGTGGTCTGCAACCAGTGTACAATACTCCTTGGTGCCTTGCACAAGCTCCACTGGACTCACGGATGACGCCCACGACAACGTTTCTCAGGGCATAATGGAGCCACCGCCAAGCATGTCTCCGGCCTGCAGTATAGGTTTCAAGGAGCTGTTCCTCTGGAAGACGACGGATTCGTGCCCTCCCACCGGCATGATGAATAAGGAATCGGAATTCATCAGTCCATGCAACGCTCTGCCACTGCGCCAACGTCCACTGCCGAGGGTCACCTGCCCACTTCAGTTGTAGTTGCCGATGTCGTGGTATTAACATTGGCTCACGCTTGGGTCGTTGCCTACGGAGGCCCATTGTTAGGAGTGTTCGGTGCACTGTGTGTTCAGACACACTTGCACTCCGCTCTCTCTGATGTTAATTCCGCCACAGTTCGTCACCTCTCCTGTTTCACCAGTCTGCCCAGCCTACGACTTCCGACATCTGCAACGGAGGGTGGTCGTCCAACCGCAGGACGTCTGGACGTGCCTTCAGTTTGGTTTCGCCACGTGTTGAAGACACTCACTACAGGACTCCTCGAGCACCCGACAAGTCTTGCAGGTTCCGGGAGGGGACTGCCATGGGGAGGTGACCATGAGAAAAAGATTGAGTAACTGTTGTTGTTGTTGTTGTGGTCTTCAGTCCTGAGACTGGTTTGATGCAGCTCTCCATGCTACTCTATCCTGTGCAAGCTTCTTCATCTCCCAGTACCTACTGCAACCTACATCCTTCTGAATCTGCTTAGTGTATTCATCTCTTGGTCTCCCTCTACGATTTTTACCCTCCACGCTGCCCTCCAATACTAAATTGGTGATCCCTTGATGCCTCAGAACATGTCCTACCAACCGATCCCTTCTTCTGATCAAGTTGTGCCACAAAATTCTCTTCACCCCAATCCTATTCAATACTTCCTCATTAGTTATGTGATCTACCCATCTAATCTTCAGCATTCTTCTGTAGCACCACATTTCGAAAGCTTCTATTCTCTTCTTGTCCAAACTATTTATCGTCCATGTTTCACTTCCATACATGGCTACACTCCATACGAATACTTTCAGAAATGACTTCCTGACACTTAAATCAATACTGGATGTTAACAAATTTCTCTTCTTCAGAAACGCTTTCCTTGCCATTGCCAGCCTACATTTTATATCCTCTCTACTTCGACCATCATCAGTTATTTTGCTCCCCAAATAGCAAAACTCCTTTACTACTTTAAGTGCCTCATTTCCTAATCTAATTCCCTCAGCATCACCCGACTTAATTAGACTACATTCCATTACCCTTGTTTTGCTTTTGTTGATGTTCATCTTATATCCTCCTTTCAAGACACTGTCCATTCCATTCAACTGCTCTTCCAAGTCCTTTGCTGTCTCTGACAGAATTACAATGTCATCGGCGAACCTCAAAGTTTTTATTTCTTCTCCATGAATTTTAATACCTACTCCGAATTTATCTTTTGTTTCCTTTACTGCTTGCTCAATATACGCATTGAACAACATCGGGGAGAGGCTACAACCCTGTCTTACTCCCTTCCCAACCACTGCTTCCCTTTCATGTCCCTCGACCCTTATAACTGCCATCTGGTTTCTGTACAAATTGTAAATAGCCTTTCGCTCCCTGTATTTTATCCCTGCCACCTGTAGAATTTGAAAGAGAGTATTCCAGTCAACATTGTCAAAAGCTTTCTCTAAGTCTACAAATGCTAGAAACGTAGGTTTGCCTTTCCTTAATCTTTCTTCTAAGATAAGTCGTAAGGTCAGTATTGCTTCACGTGTTCCAGTGTTTCTACGGAATCCAAACTGATCTTCCCCGAGGTTGGCTTCTACTAGTTTTTCCATTCGTCTGTAAAGAATTCGTGTTAGTATTTTGCAGCTGTGACTTATTAAGCTGATAGTTCGGTAATTTTCACATCTGTCAACACCTGCTTTCTTTGGGATTGGAATTATTATATTCTTCTTGAAGTGTGAGGGTATTTCGCCTGTTTCATACATCTTGCTCACCAGATGGTAGAGTTTTGTCAGGACTGGCTCTCCCACAGCCGTCAGTAGTTCCAATGGAATATTGTCTACTCCGGGGGCCTTGTTTCGACTCAGGTCTTTCAGTACTCTGTCAAACTCTTCACGCAGTATCATATCTCCCATTTCATCTTCATCTACATCCTCTTCCATTTCCATAATATTGTCCTGAAGTACATCGCCCTTGTATAGACCCTCTATATACTCCTTCCACCTTTCTGCTTTCCCTTCTTTGCTTAGAACTGGGTTTCCATGTGAACTCTTGATATTCATACAAGTCGTTCTCTTATCTCCAAAGGTCTCTTTAATTTTCCTGTAGGCGGTATCTATCTTACCCCTAGTGAGATAGGCCTCTACATCCTTACATTTGTCCTCTAGCCATCCCTGCTTAGCCATTTTGCACTTCCTGTCGATCTCATTTTTGAGACGTTTGTATTCCTTTTTGCCTGTTTCACTTACTGCATTTTTGTATTTTCTCCTTTCATCAATTAAATTCAATATTTCTTCTGTTACCCAAGGATTTCTACTAGCCCTCGTCTTTTTACCTACTTGATCCTCTGATGCCTTCACTACTTCATCCCTCAAAGCTACCCATTCTTCTTCTACTGTATTTATTTCCCCCATTCCTGTCAATTGCTCCCTTATGCTCTCCCCGAATCTCTGTACAACCTCTGGTTCTTTTAGTTTATCCAGGTCCCATCTCCTTAAATTCCAACCTTTTTGCAGTTTCTTCAGTTTTAATCTACAGGTCATAACCAATAGATTGTGGTCAGAGTCCACATCTGCCCCTGGAAATGTCTTACAATTTAAAACCTGGCTCCCAAATCTCTGTCTTACCATTATATAATCTATCTGATACCTTTTAGTATCTCCAGGGTTCTTCCATGTATACAACCTTCTTTCATGATTCTTAAACCAAGTGTTAGTTATGATTATGTTGTGCTCTGTGCAAAATTCTACCAGGCGGCTTCCTCTTTCATTTCTGTCCCCCAATCCATATTCACCTACTATGTTTCCTTCTCTCCCTTTTCCTACACTCGAATTCCAGTCACCCATGACTATTAAATTTTCGTCTCCCTTCACAATCTGAATAATTTCTTTTATTTCATCATACATTTCTTCAATTTCTTCGTCATCTGCAGAGCTAGTTGGCATATAAACTTGTACTACTGTAGTAGGTGTGGGCTTCGTATCTATCTTGGCCACAATAATGCGTTCACTATGCTGTTTGTAGTAGCTAACGAAAGGATAACGTTGTGCGAGTCGAGGCGTGGAACGTCAGAAGCTTGAACGTGGTGTGTAAGCTAGTAAATCTGAAAAGGGAGATTCTAAGGCTCAATCTACATATAGTAGGGATCAGTGAGACGAAATGGAAAGAAGACAAAGATTTCTGGTCAGATAAGTATAAGGTAACATCAACGGCAGTAGAAAATAGTATAACGCGAGTAGGATTCTTTATGAATAAGGTAGAAAGTGTGTTACTGTGAAGAGTTCAGTGATACGGCTGCTCTTACCAGAATCGACAGCAAATCAACAGCTGCAACGATAGTTCAGGTATATATGCCGACGTCGCAAGCTGAAGATAAAGAGACAGAGAAAGCATATGAGGAAACTGAAAGGGTAATAACAGTACATAAAGGGAGAGGAAAATCTAACAGTCATGGAGGACTGGAATGCAGTTTTAGGGGAAGGAGTAGAAGAAAAGATTACTGGAGGATATGGGCTTGGAACAAGGAATGAGTGAGGAGGAAGACTAATTGAGTTCTGTAATAAATTTCAACTAGTAATAGCGAATACTCTGTTCAAGACTTACAAGAGGAGGAGGTATACTTGGAAAAGGCCGTATGATACGGGAAGATTTCAGTTAAATAACACCACGGCCAGCAAGAGATTCCGAAATCAAATGCTAGATTGTAAGGCGTTCCAAGGAGCAGATAGAGAGTCAGGTCGCAATGTGTTAGTGATGAAGAGTAGGCTGAAGTTTAAGAGATTAGTCAGGGAGAGTCAATACGCAAAGAAGTGGGATGCGGAAGTACTAAGGAATCATGAGATACGCTTGAAGTTCTCTAAGGCTATAGATACAGCAATAAGGAGTAGCTCAGTAGCCAGTACAGTTGAAGCAGAATGGACATGTCTAAAAATGGCAATCACGGAAGTTGGAAAGCAAAACATAGGTACAAAGAAGGTAAATGAGAAGAAACGATGGGTAGCAGAAGAAATACTTCGGTTGAGATATGAAAGAAGGAAGTATAAAAATCCAGAATGAGATTTTCACTCTGCAGCGGAGTGTGCGCTGATATGAAACTTCCTGGCAGATTAAAACTGTGTGCCCGACCGAGACTCGAACTCGGGAGTTCGAGTCTCGGTCGGGCACACAGTTTTAATCTGCCAGGAAGTTTCAAGTATAAAAATGTTCAGGGAACTTGCAGAATACAGAAATACAAGTCGCTGAGGAATGAAATAAACAGTAAGTGCTGGGAAGCCAAAATGAAATGGTTGCATGAAAACTGTGAAGAAACTGAAAAAGAAAAGTTTGTCAGAAGGACTGACTTAGTATATAGGAAAGTCAAACTAGCCATCGGTGAAACTAAAAACAAGGGTGGTAACATTGAGAGTGCAACGGAAATTCTACCGTTAAATGCAGAGGAGTGAGAGGATAGGTGGAAAGAGTACAATGAAGGTCTCTATGAGGGGGAAGATTTGTCTGATGTGAAAGAGGAAGAAACAGGAGCCAGTTTAGAAGAGATAGGGGCTCCAGTACTAGAATAAGAATTTAAGACAGCTTTGGAGGTCTTAAAATGAAATAAGAATAAGGCAGAAGGGATAGATGCCACTTCCATCAGAATTTCTAAAAACTTTGGGGCGAATTGGAAACCAAATGACTATTGGAGTTGGTGTGTCGAATGTAAGAGCCTGGCGTCGTAACATCTGACTTTTGGAAGAATATCATCCACACAATTCTGATGACTGCAAGTACTGACAAGTGCGAGAATCATTGCACAATCAGCGTAACAGGTCATGCGCCCCAGTTGCTGAGATGAATAATATACAGAACAATGGAAAAGAAAACTAAGGATGTGTTTGATGACGATCAGTTCGCTTTAGGAAAGGTAAAGGCATCCGAGAGGCAGATCTGACGGTGCGGTTGACAATGGAAGCAAGACACGTTGACAGTAGTATTTGTCGACCTGGAACAAGTGTTTGACAATGTAAAATGGTGCAATATTTTCGAAATTCTGAAAAAAATGGGGATAAGCTATAGAGAGAGACGGGTAACATGCAATATAGACAAGAGCCGAGAGGGGATAATAAAAGTGGACGACCAAGAACGAAGTGCTTGAATTAAAATTGGTCTAAGACAGGGATTTAGTCTTTCACCCTATTGTTCAATCTGTACATCGAAGAAGCAATGACGGAAATAAAGGAAAGGTTCAGGAGTGGAATTAAAATTCTAGGTGAAATGATATCAGTGATAAGATTCGCCGATGACACTGCTATCCTCAGTGAGAGTGAAGAAAAATTATAGGATTTGTTCAATGGAATGAACAGTCTAATATGTACAGAATTAAGAGTACATCAAAAACAGATGAAAGTATTGAGAAGTAGCAGAAATGAGAACAGCGAGAAACTTAACATCGGGATTGATGGTCACGAAGCAGATGAAGCTAAGGAATTCTGCTACCGAGGCAGCAAAATAATCAATGATGGACGGAGCAAGGAGTACATCAAAAGCAGACTAGCAATCGCAAAAAGGGTATTTCTGGCCAAGAGAAGTCTACTAGTATCAAACATAGGTCTTAATTTGAGGAAGAAACGTCTGAGGATATACGTTTGGAGCACAGAATTGTATGGTAGTGAAACATGGACTGTGGGAAAACCGGAACAGAAGAGAATCGAAGCATTCGAGATGTGGTGCTACAGACGAATGTTGAAAATTAGGTGGACTGATAAGGTAAGGAGCGAGCAGGTTCTGCACAGAATCGGAGAGGAAAGGAATATGTGGAAAACACTGATAAGGAGAAGGGACATGATGATAGGACATCTACTATGACATGAGGGAATGACTTCTATGTTACTAGAGGGAACTGTAGAGGGCATGAACTGTACAGGAAGGCGGAGATTGAGGACGTCGGTTGCAAGTGCCACTCTGAAATGAAGAGGCTGTCCCAGAAGAGGAATTCTTGGCTGTCCACATCAAACTAGTCAGAAGACTGATGACGCAAAAAAAAGAAAAAAAAATTGTGGAGTAAACGCACATATTTCAGAGATAACACTGTTGATAACAAGAGCTCCAGACATAGACAAGACAAAGCAAGCGCAGAGTGAGCGAATCCACAATGCCTACGAAGTATTTGGTTGATTATTATAGAGGAATGACAGCGAAGATTTAGAACAGTACTTCTTTTGAAAGTGCAGACGTGGAATGAGGGTTTTCTATGATTTGTCGATATGGAAACCCTGAACTCGGCTGAGCAGGTTTTCTACTGATTCTATTTCCACAGCTTCCTGCATCACTGACTCCCAATAGGATGAGGCTAAGGCCAGTATCTTAGCTTTCCCGTAATCGCTGGAATGTCCACTGGAAATACAGTGTTCAGTTGCTGCAAATTAGGTGGGCTGTTGTAGGCGAATGTATCGCTGGGGTTCAATACAACGTAGTTTTACAATGTTCATTGTTACCAATGTACCTTTTAGTACACTCACAAGAAATGTCGTATATACTCATCTTTCGTAAAAGCAGATCATCTTTCACGGATCCCAGAAGAGCTACCGTGTTGGCCGTTGGGGGAAGATTACATCCACTTTATGTTTCTTCATTATTCTTTGAACTTCTGAAGAAGTATTTCCCACGTGCGGTAGAAAGGCCATAGACATTACATCTCTCTATTATTCTTGCTCTTATTTTGGTTGGTCTAGCCTTTTCGCTTGCAGAGCTCCCTCAATTTGATGTTTTGTGTATTCATTGTTACTAGATATTTTTTCCAAGTGTATCAGTTCGCTCTGTAGACTATCAGCGTTGGGGACTATAGGAGCCCTATGTGCTTACGTTTTGAGTCCACTCATGGTTTGTGAAGAATGATGGCAACTACATGCCTGCGAATATAAATCGGTATGGATGGGCTTTCAGGTAAACGCGGTGTCCCGAAAACCCATCTTCCTTTCATAGAATTAATACATACAGAAACGATAGACAGCCATTCATTTCCCACTCCAGTGTAAATTTGATTTTTAGGAGATGGAATTTAGATGTTGAAGAAACTAGATCAAACTGTTCGCGTCATGGCGACAAACTGTGAATGTGTCATTGGCGTATCTCTAGAATACTGTCCGTTTTAAAACTGCAGAGTTGAGTACTTTTTCTTCAAAATCCTCCATAAATAAATAAGCTAGCGTGTGTTAGAGAGGACTGCCCATAGCAACACCATCAATGCGTTCAAAATGTTGATTATAAAATAGAAAGTAAGTGTAGGTTAGCGCATGCGTAAATCGTGCTGTAATGTCTTCTTCAAACCTGGTGGTAATCAACGACAGTGAACAAAAGGTACTATGGTGAACACAGAAATAACGTCAAAGCTGTCCAATACGTCATAGCTGTTAAGCTGTTTTTTAAAAATGGTTCAAATGGCTCTGAGCACCATGAGACTTAACATCTGAGGTCATCAGTGCCCTAGAACTTAGAACTACTTAAACCTAACTAACCTAAGGACATGACCCACATCCAAGCTGTCCAACGGTGTGGCCGTGCGGTATAGGCGCTTCAGTCTGGAACCGCGTGACCGCTCCGGTCACAGGTTCGAATCCTGCCTCGGGCATGGATGTGTGTGATGTCCTTAGGTTAGTTAGGTTTCAGTAGTTCTAAGTTCAAGGGGACTAATGACCACAGATGTTAAGTCATAGTGCTCAGAGCCAAGCTGTCCAATACGTCATAGCTGTTAAGCTGTTTTTTTAAAAATGGTTCAAATGGCTCTGAGCACCATGGTACTTAACATCTGAGGTCATCAGTCCCCTAGAACTTAGAACTACGTAAACCTAACTAACATAAGGACATCACCAACATCCATGCCCGAGGCAGGATTCGAACCTGCGACCGTAGCAGTCGCGCGGTTCCGGACAAAGTTTTTAACCTACTATTAAAATCAGCTGGATTACGGATATGATGTTCACATTTAAGTACAAAAGATCTCAACAACGAGACTAAGTATTTGGCCAGCCAATGAGTGGGTGCATTAGTGTTACTTATTATTTGTCTAAACGCCAATGCATTTACCATCTGCCCCAAGAGTGCTTCTTGAGTTCCATCTTCTTTTGCACCGGTTTTTTGTTTTTGTATAACTGTAACTTGCGTTCAGTTATAATCAAGGTAGTTTTTCATGCATATCAATGTTTATGACGACGTGTTTCTTGAACACTGTGTCGTACAATGACATAATTTTACAGGTACATTCAGTGCTTTATGTGGATATTGGCATACTGTCTGCCATATCTGTTGGGAATAGATTTATTGGTAAAGAAGCAGTACATTAAAACGTTATATATGGTGCTGAAGTGTTACAGCATGAGCGGCGAAAATGCTGTAAACGAGAAACTGTTTTCTTTTCATCGTTTTATGGGATATGCCGCGAGAAAGTGTTTCGTAAAAGTTTGAAATAATTTGTATATTTTGTTGGAATTCGCTAAGTACTCTCATTCTGAAATACTGTATGAATATATTCTGGTAATTTGCGCGCCATGATTTACACTCCTCAAGACATGTACACAGTTTCTAACTGTAATACTTCTTAGTCAATGGAGGTAAAATGAACTGTTAATAGGTGATTTCTTTATCGTCACAACCGGTTTCTCTGCCTCATAACAGCATCCTCAGGTGAACTACATAGGATGGAAAGGATCCCATGTAATACATATGATCAAAATAGTATACGAATCTTTTACAAGAATTTTAAATACTTCGAGAATTCCATGCAATTTTTTAAAATATTTTTATAGAACCTATGTCAAGTATTTAAACAGGAAGAAAAAAACCAAACTTAAAACGTACTTAATAACGGTCTCACATTAGCGCACCAAACGCTCCCAAAGTTCGTAATCAAAAACCGGAATTCTTTAAAATAAATAAAACAGGACACCGAGGCGAAATGTGCGGTGACGGACTACGGGAAAAGCACAATAAGTTTTGTGAGTGAAAATGAAAGACATAAATAAGGAAAGATCGAAATTGGAGCATCCAGCTAGCTACATAACCAATCCCTCTCTCCTCGACGCTTTTGCACACCCTTCCCCATTCATTCGCTCTCACACTATAATGACCAAATGTCATGACCGTAAGGCTGACTGAGCAACAAGCCGGTAATCGTATCCATGTGGAATCCAAGAAACAGAGAACACTAAATTAAAACCGCAACATACTGCCATAGTTAATGATACGGTAATATTTTTTGTCATGCAGGCTAATTCAATTGAAAGGACACCTATGACCGAAATTTAAGATAATAAGATAACAGAGAATTAAGACAGCTTGATATAACATCAAACGAGAATCTATACATACCCTGTTATGGTTGTAAAGGTACAACACGGAAGCCCTTCAGGTGTGTACTAAGGCGGAAAGACGATGTATGAATGCGGAAGGTTCAAGACCGTCTTAGCAGTGAAAGGATGCATTCAAAGATAAAATAATAAATAAGTTCAAAATTACAATTGCTCATTCAAGGAAAGTAAGTATAATGATGAGAAAAGTAATATAAGTAAAAATAAGTAGACTCACAAAGCAGATGAAATTAAACCCCGCTTTTTAGACGACTGAAGTTATTCAATTTACCACATTGCCTTAGTTCCATCGGGTTATTCAGAGTGTGCAATAGGAGGGTGTTCTTACAGTGCATGATTTCCACCTCCTCAAGCATGTTGAGCTTTAAAGCTTTTTCTTGACAGTATAAAATTGATAAATTGGAGTGAAGGTTATCAACTACATGTCCCGTTCACGAAGATAAGCATTTAAGGCAGACTTCGAACTGGCCAAATTAAGATGCTCGTGGAAACGCACACTACAAGCTCTGCCAGTATGTCCAATATATCTCTTCGGGCAGTCCCAACATTGAACACTGTGAACACCAGATGTATCGAGCTAGCAAACAGAAGTTTGTAGTTTTGGACAATACTCTGGGAAATAAAATATGCTGGAGAGGTACTATCGTAAGTACGTCTTCAGTTTGATTTTTATGCGTGTTTAAATACTTTACGTAGGATATAGTAAAATATTAAAAAATTCTCTTGAAATTCTCGAAAAATTTAAAATTTTTAAATTTTTTTAAAAAGATTCTTATGGTATTTTGGTTAATGTAATACATGGGATACTTTCCTTCTTATGTAGTTCATCCGAAGATGTTGTTTTAATGTAGCGAAACAGGTTGTGACAGTAAAGAAATCACCAATTACAGTTGTCTTGCGGTACATTTTACATCCATTCATTATGAATTTTTACATAGATGATAACTTGTAGTAAGTAAATTATGATAGCATTTTAAATTTTTAAATTCGGTCAGTAATTACACTAAATATTAGAAATCCAATTTTTGTTGCTCCTCTAAGTCGTTAGATAGGCAGCCTGCACTTGGGGCGTGCGCCATGAGCCGGGTTAGTCCTTTAGTTCCTAATATGGATGGGGATTCTTTCTAGCAACGATACGAGTTACAAATGGGGAAAATCACTAACATAAGTGGCTTTGAGGAAGGCTAGATTTTTATAGCCGTGTCCGTGGAGACTAGCATCTAGACAACGACGAAGATGATTGGTTGTGCACGAGCTACTGTCGTGAGCATCCATGAAAAGTCCTACAAGGACGGTGAAACCACTAATTGGCAGCAAGGTGTTGGACGTCCACGCTTCATCATCTCAGAATGTGGTCACAGGCTTGCCCACTCTCCAACATTCACCTGTGGTAGTAATCAAATGCACCATGACAGCTTGAGCCACACGAACCTTGTTGCGGACCACTTGCATCCCTCCATGCACGATGTCTTATTCGACTGCGAGAATGTCTTATAACAGGATAACTGTCCGTGTCGTACGGACGGGATCGTACTACAGTGGTTTGAAGAGCATGATAATGAACTCACTTTGAAACCTCGGTTACTAAACGCATCCGATCTGAACCCGATGGATCACGACTGGGACGCTATCGGGAGCTAGCTGTACGCCCACAATTGTAATTTATAGAAATGATTTATAGAAATTATATGACGACTGCGTAGACACCTAACGTCAAATACCTCCGCAAACCTGCCAAGGACCTGTGAAGTCCACGTGACGCAGAATCACTGCTGTATCCCGTTCCAAAGATGGACCAACATGCTTTTAAGCAAGAGATCATTACGCTTTGGCTCATCAGGTAGTTTACTAAGGTCACTACAACAATGAACATCTCTCCACACCAAAGAATCTCCTGCAAAAATGGTAACAGTGAGTTGACATTCAGGAAGGATGCTTCGAAGAACTGATATAGTGAAACGAGCGTACCACTTTCCGTTTCCGAATTATTAATAAACGTCTTCTTTAACCTTAAACGACTGTTGACAACTGTTCATAACAAGAAATTGTCTCTGTTATTGGGAGATAGGCGCATAAACAGTTATCTCATTTATTAACAGATAGTGCGTGATTGTACCAAAACTGTTCTGGAAACCAAATTAAACACTATATCTCCATTGAAAATAGTCTTGAGTATATCGAAACTCAGTAGTGAGGAGTGTGTTCTTCAGGACCATCACTTCGGAATTTCGTGTTGTTTTAGATATAAGCTCCAAGTAAAGTCACACATTCGAACACGAAATGTGTTCCAGGACCCCTTACATAACTGATGAAGCAGATAGGTGTTAAGACCTTCCCCGCAGGTGAAAGTGATTTCACTGTCTTAAAATACGTAAAAGTAACGGATGTAATGGGCAGGGCTCGGCGTGGCGGCTAGGGGAGCAGGCGCGGTTTGCAGCGTTAATCATTCATCGGAAGAATTGCTGCTTTCTTCGTGCTTTGATGGTAGTTTAGAAGGCGCTTACTGTCTCAGCTGGTGGACTACAATGTGCGGAATACCCCCGCCCCCATCCTTAGCTGAACCGCATTGTGCGAAATACCACTGCCCTTATTCTCAGATATTATACGCTAAGGTGACAAAAGTCATAGGATATCCCCCAACATCAGAAGCTCTCAGGTGACAAAAGTCATGGGATATCCCCCAATATAGTGTCGGACCTCCCCCCTCCTGCTGGAAGTCCCCTGCAGAAATTTTGATCCATGCTACCTCCATGTTGTTGTTGTTGTGGTCTTCAGTCCTGAGACTGGTTTGATGCAGCTCTCCATGCTACTCTATCCTGTGCAAGCTTCTTCATCTCGAAGTACCAACTGCAGCCTACATCCTTCTGAATCTGCATAGTGTATTCATCTCTTGGTCTCCCTCTACGATGTTTACCATCCACGCTGCCCTCCAGTACCAAACTGGTGATCCCTTGATGCCTCAGATCATGTCCTACCAACCGATCCCTTCTTCTAGTCAAGTTGTGCCACAAACTCCTCTTCTCCCCAATTCTGTTCAATACCTCCTCATTAGTTATGTGATCTACCCATCTAATCTTCAGCATTCTTCTGTAGCACCACATTTCGAAAGCTTTTGTTCTCTTCTTGTCTAAACTATTTATCGTCCATGTTTCACTTCCATACATGCCCACACTCCATACAAATACTTTCAGAAACGACTTCCTGACACTTAAATCAATACTCGATGTTAACAAATTTCTCTTCTTCAGAAACGCTTTCCTTGCCATTGCCAGTCTACATTTTATATCCTCTCTACTTTGACCATCATCAGTTATTTTGCTCCCCAAATATCAAAACTCCTTTACTGCTTTAAGTGTCTCATTTCCTAATCTAATTCCCGCAGCATCATCCGATTTAATTCGACTACATTCCATTATCCTCGTTTTGCTTTTGTTGATGTTCATCTTATACCCTCCTTTCGAGACACTGTCCATTCCGTTCAACTGCTCTTCCAAGTCCTTTGCTGTCTCTGACAGAATTACAATGTCATCGGCAAACCTCAAAGTTTTTATTTCTTGTCCATGGATTTTAATACCTACTCCGAATTTATCTTTTGTTTCCTTTACTGCTTGCTCAATATACAGATTGAATAACATTGGGGAGAGGCTACAACCCTGTCTCACTCCCTCCCCAACCACTGCTTCCCTTTCATGTCCCTCAACTCTTATAACTGCCATCTGGTTTCTGTACAAATTGTAAATAGCCTTTCGCTTCCTGTATTTTACCCCTGCCACCTTTAGAATTTGAAAGAGAGTATTCCAGTCAACATTGTCAAAAGCTTTCTCTAAGTCTACAAATGCTAGAAACGTATGTTTGCCTTTCCTTAATCTTTCTTCTAAGATAAGTCGTAGGGTCAGTATTGCCTCACGTGTTCCAACATTTCTACGGAATCCAAACTGATCTTCCCCGAGGTCAGCTTCTACCAGTTTTTCCATTCGTCTGTAAAGAATTCGCGTTAGTATTTTGCAGCTGTGTCTTATTAAACTGATAGTGCGGTAATTTTCACATCTGTCAACAACTGCTTTCTTTGGGATTGGAATTACTATATTCTTCTTGAAGTCTGAGGGAATTTCGCCTGTCTCATACATCTTGCTCACCAGATGGTAGAGTTTTGTTAGGTCTGGCTGTCCCAAGGCTGTCAGTAGTTCTAATGGGATGTTGTCTACTCCCGGGGCCTTGTTTCGACTTAGGTCTTTCAGTGAACTGTCAAACTCTTCACGCAGTATCTCCCATTTCATCTTCATCTACCTCCTCTTCCATTTCCATAATATTGTCCTCAAGAACATCGCCCCTGTATAGACCCTCTATATACTGCTTCCACCTTTCTGCTTTCCCTTCTTTGCTTAGAACTGGGTTTCCATCTGAGCTCTTGATATTCATGCAAGTGGTTCTCTTTTCTCCAAAGATCTCTTTAATTTTCCTGTAGGCAGTATCTATCTTACCCCTCGTGAGATAAGCCTCTACACCCTTACATTTATCCTCTAGCCATCCCTGCTTAGCCATTTTGCACTTCCTGTCGATCTCATTTTTGAGACGTTTGTATTCCTTTTTGCCTGCTTCATTTATTGCATTTTTGTATTTTCTCCTTTCATCAATTAAATTCAGTATCTCTTCTGTTACCCAAGGATTTCTACTAGCCTTCGTCTTTTTACCTACTTCATCCTCTGCTGCCTTCACTATTTCATTCCTCAAAGCTACCTGTTTTTCTTCTACTGTATTTCTTTCCCCCATTCCTGTCAATTGTTCCCTTATGCCAGGGCCGGCCAAACGCTGCACAGTGTGCAGACGTGCGGAAGTGCTGCACATGTGCGCACGTGTGCGACAGCGAGCGACAGCGAGCGACAGCGACATCTGTTATTAGACATGTGTCCTAAATGAACGGCGGCGGCTCCTCTTCCCTGTTTATGTGGTACAAGGAAGAGCGCAACATACCCAGTCTCGTTTACCCCCTGGTGACCGTAACCTTGACAGTACTGAGAAATGGTAGGTACTGTGAAAAAGCAACGGACGGCAGATCTAAGTTCTCGGTCGTTTCGATCAAGCATCAGTGATGAAAATCTCCCTCAATTGCTTGCGTTTGTCAATGAGCCGTGCTTTTGTACCCGATATTAACTATATCATTTCGCATGACCAGTGATAAACGTGTTTGGATTTATTCCTTTCATAATTAAAAATTAGTGTTTACTAACTGTGCATTATTGCCTCATTCTGCTCCATGTTACATTATTATCAGAAAAATTGGTCATTAAACCGATTGTTATATACTTACATTTAGTTTTTTTTAAATGTGTGAAGGGCTAAGCTCAGCTGAAGTCGATAAAACATAACATTCATCTAATTGTCGTTTATTACGCAGATTTCAGACGGAACTGATGAAAGATATAGCAATAATGGTACAGGTGATCATCGAGAGGTCTGCGGTTGTCATTCTGTTCAGAGGTCAGCGAGACAGAAATTATGTGGGTGTAACTGAGGGCACCGAGAATAAATTATAGGAAACCTTGCTTTGGTTTAATGTTATTTGAAATCATGACTACGGTTCGTTGGAAGTCGCTAAGTGCTCTCGTTCTTAAATACTAGATCAAAAACATTACGCGTATTTACGTGCCGTCAGTCAAGCTGCCTTAATAAAAACCCACGGTTGTTAACTGTATTACTTGTCTTATTGGGTTAAACTGTTAACATAAAAGCAGACGTCTCAATGAGTAGACTGTGAAAGTATTTTAAGTGTTTAATACGCGAAATACCTTCCCATGATTGGTTTGCAAGCTGTGGAAAAAGCACTAGAATGCGCCGGTACAGAGTATCTCAGCAAGTGGATAAAGCGACATCTGTGCGTACAAACATGCACTACATGAACACTGACGGCTGCGGCGTGCACGCTGTGGCCCGGAAGTTGCACATGTGCAGAGGCACCGCACGCGTGCAGAATTTCTGGCCGGCCCTGCCTTATGCTCTCCCTGAAACTCTGTACAAGCTCTGGTTCTTTCAGTTTATCCAGATCCCATCTCCTTAAATTCCCATCTTTTTGCAGTTTCTTCAGTTTTAATCTACAGTTCATAACCAATAGATTGTGGTCAGAGTCCACATCTGCCCCAGGAAATGTCTTACAATTTAAAATCTGGTTCCTAAATCTCTGTCTTACCATTATATAATCTATCTGATACCTTTTAGTATCTCCAGGCTTCTTCCATGTATACAACCTTCTTTCATGATTCTTGAACCAAGTGTTAGCTATGGTTAATTTATGCTCTGTGCAAAATTCTGCCAGGCGGCTTTCTCTTTCATTTCTTAGCCCGAATCCATATTCACCTACTACGTTTCCTACTCTTCCTTTTCTTACTGTCGAATTCCAGTGACCCATGACTATTACGTTTTCGTCTCCCTTCACTACCTGAATAATTTCTTTTATCTCATCATACATTTCATCAATTTCTTCATCATATGCAGAGCTAGTTGGCATATAAACTTGTACCACTGTAGTAGGCGTGGGCTTCGTGTCTATCTTGGCCACAATAATGCGTTCACTATGCTGTTTGTAGTAGCTTACCCGTACTCCTATTTTTTTATTCATTATTAAACCTACTCCTGCATTACCCCTATTTGATTTTGTATTTATAACCCTGTATTCACCTGATCAAAAGTCTTGTTCCTCCTGCCACCAAACTTCACTAATCCCACTATATCTAACTTCAACCTATCCATTTCGCTTTTTAAATTTTCTAACCTACCTGCCCGATTAAGGGATCTGACATTCCACGTTCCGATCCGTAGAACGCCAGTTTTCTTTCTCTTGATAACGACCTCCATAGCCGTCCATAATTGTGAAAGTGTTGCCGGTGCAAAATCTTGTGCACGAACTGACCTCTCCATTATGTCCCATATGTGCTCGATGGGATTCGCGTCAGGCGATCTGGGTAGCCAAATCGTTCGCTCGAATTGTCCAGAATGTAGAAACCAGTAGCATACAATTGTGGTCCGGCGACACGGCGCATCCGTAAAAATTCCATCTTTGTTTGAGAACATGAAGCCCACGAATGGATGCAAATGGCCTCCAAGTAGCCGAATATAACCGTTTCCAGTCAATGATCGGTTCAATTATACCAGAGGACCATGTCCATTCCATGTAAAAGCAGCCCACACCACTATGGAGCTACCACAGCTTGCACAGTGCTTTGTTGAAAATTTGGGTCCATAGCTTCATGGGGAAGGGGGGGGGGGGGAGGAGGGTGGGTGCTCCGCATCAGAACCCTACCAGTTGAAATCAGGACTCATCTGATCAGTCGTGTAAGATCCAATCAATATTTTCACGAGCCCGATGTCGTGCTGGTAGCAAAGGCACACGCGTCGATCGTCTGCTGCCGTAGCCCATTAACGCCAAATTTCGCCGCACTGTCCTAACGAATACGTTCGTTGTACGTCCCACATTGATTTCTGCGATTATTTCACGCAGTGGTGCTTGGCTGTTAGCACTGAGAACTCTATGCAGACGTTGCTGCTCTTTGTCGTTAGGTGAAGTCCGTTGCCCACGGCGTTGTCCGTGGTGAAATGTAATACCTGAAATTTGATATTCTCGGCATACTCTTTGATCTCGGAGTATTGAATTCCCTAACCATTTCCGAAATTGATTGTCCTATGCGTGTAGCTCCAAGTAACATCCCGCATTCAAAGTCTGAATTCCCGTCGTGCGGCCATAATCACGTCGGGAAACTTTCCACGTGAATCAACTGAGTACAAATGACAGCTCCGCCAATGCACTGCCCTTTTCTTTATACGCTGTGTACGCGATACTAAAGCCATCTATGTATGTGCATGTCGCTATCCCAGGACTTTTGTCACCTGTATGTGCTGTCATGTGTTTCTTAAGATAAAAAGTGTTAGTTATTACTTTCGGGGACCAGTAGCACATAAATATATCATAATATTTATTTTACATTAATAAGCTACAGTAACTATGCAATTCTAATTATACATAATATAAACATCTTCAGTACGTCGCTCCTTACAGGTCTCAAGTATTAAAGAAAAGACATTTTAACACCATCGCAGTTTTTCATTTACTGGATTACTAGTTTCAGGCTTCACCCATTTTCACAAGCCTCGTATTTGTACGAGGTGCGACAATAAAGTACATCTACATCTACATCTACATTTATACTCCGCAAGCCACCCAACGTATGGTTCGCGGGAAGAACGACTGCCGGAAAGCTTCCGTGCGCGCTCGAATCTCTCTAATTTTACATTCGTGATCTCCTCGGGAGGTGTAAGTAGGGGGAAGCAATATATTCTATACCTCATCCACAAATGCACCCTCTCGAAACCTGGACAGCAAGCTACACCGCGATGCAGAGCGCCTCTCTTGCAGAGTCTGCCACCTGAGTTTGCTAAACATCTCCGTAACGCTATCACGCTTACCAAATAGCCCTGTGACGAAACGCGCCGCTCTTTTTTGGATCTTCTCTATCTCCTCTGTCAACCCGACCTGGTACGGATCCCACACTGATGAGCAATACTCAAGTATAGGTCGAACGAGTGTTTTGTAAGCCACTTCCTTTGTTGATGGACTACATTTTCTAAGGACTCTCCCAATGAATCTCAACCTGGCACCCGCCTTACCAACAACTAATTTTATATGATCATTCCACTTCAAATCGTTCCGTATGCATACTCCCATATATTTTACATAAGTAACTGCTACCAGTGTTTGTTCCGCTATCATATAATCATACAAAAAATGATTCTTCTTTCTATATATTCGCAATACATTACATTTGTCTATGTTAAGGGTCAGTTGCCACTCCCTGCACCAAGTGCCTATCGGCTGCAGATCTTCCTGTATTTCGCTGCAATTTTCTAATGTTGCAACTTCTCTGTATACTACAGCATCATCCGCGAAGAGCCGCAAGTAATGAGACAGATTTTCTTTGGGAGATGTGGCAACCCTCCAGGCCTGCGTAGGCACAACATCTTTGACCTTGGTCTATAAGCCACTTCTAGTCCAAGAAGTACATAGATGCAACTGCTCAGTCGTGCGTTGTGCTGTAATAAGTTAACACGTGTTTGTGTCTCTTATCACAGAAATGGAACCGCATAATATTGCGCAACGGTATGCCATTTCTTTTTGCGTTAAATTGGGTGAAAACGCGGCGACAACTTATGGTAAGCTTCAGAACGCTTTTGGAGAGGAGGTTATGTCAAGAGCCCTTGGCATAAAATGTTTAGTGAACGCAGAAAGAGTGTTGAAGATGAAGACCGCGATGGATGACCATCAACCCCATGGACAGATGTAAACTTGGCTAGGATGTGTGAACTCGTACGATCTGATCGAAGATTATCCGTGAAACTGATTGCAGAAGAACTGAACATCAATCGAGAAACGGTTCGTCTTGGTATGAGAAAGATTTGTGCAAAAATGGTCCCCAAAAATCTCACACCCCAACAGCGAGAAACATGGAAAAATGTGGCAACCGATATGTTAGAGCAAACGGAAATCAATCCAGAATTGTTGAGCCGTGTTATCACTGGTGATGAAAGTTTTTTTTTTTCCAGTACGATCCAGAGACAAAACGCCAAAGTTCGCAATGGTGCTCAAAGGGATCACCCAGACCAGAAAGAGCTCGCATGTCAAAGTCAAAAGTGAAATGCTTGTGTGCTTCTTCGACTCCAAGGGAATTGTTCATAAGGAGTGGGTGCCTCCTGGACAAACAGTTAACCAATCTTACTACAAAGAAATTTTAGAAAGACTTCGTAAAAGAGTTCTTCGTGTTCGTGCCAACATTGCTGATAATTGGATTCTGCATCACCATAATGCGCCATCCCATACTTCTCTGTCAGTACAGCAATTTTTAACCTCAAAACAAATTTCAGTATTACCACAGCCACCTTATTCGCCAGATATCGCTCCATGCGACTTTTTTTATATTTCCAAGAGTCAAAACGGCGGTCAAGGGACACCATTTTCAAACAACACAACATGTCCAGAAAGCTATGACGAAGGTCTTGGAGGATTTTACAGAAGATGAGTTCCAGAAATGTTACCATCAATGACAGAAGTGCTGGAAAAAGTGTGTGCAATCAGAAGGGAACTAATTTCAAGGAGACTACACTAAACTTGACTAAAACGGTAAGCAACATTTTTTTCACATCAGTCTCATTACTGTATTGTCGCAACTCGTACTTAGGTTATATGTGTCTCAAATCTTCATTATCCAGCTTGACATGATCCACGTGGGACGTTTTGTACACAATGGAGCATTTGTTCTCGTTGAATTACACTGTGTGTCGCGTTGGCTTGTACAAATACGTGGCTTGTGAAAATGAGCAAGGCCTGAAACTAGTCAGTCAGTGAATAAACAGCAGATTTGGTGCCAAAAGTCTTTTCTTCCGTAATTGTACGTGACATGGGTACCGTTCACACTTCGTTGATGAATCATTACAGTTATAATTATTAATTACATAGAAAAGTACACAAGTCACTCAACAGCTATTTACGTTAGATATAAACGTCATTCTGCTGTATTACAAACGTCACGCAACAGACACAGCACTTGAGGCAGAGCACGACAGTTGTAAAATTCATAACCTTATCGATATTGTCGCATCGAAAACGAATGACGTTGTAACGCCGTGATAGCTTGCTACAGGAGGAAATGGATGGCACTTTGGTGCTTTCTTTAGGGAGCAGGAGACTTTGGAATGGCCAATTAATCATCCTTACTGAATAAAGGTGAACACTTACTTCTTGGATGTAACAATAAATCTTCTCCAAATGGCTTCCGAGGAAAACACATTTTCAGCGATAATGTAGCTCCAGAGGCAGTCTAATGCAAATGCGATGCAAATTTATTTTTGGTTTTGCGTGCTGCTTGAATGTCTCGATACGTTTGGTGCCAGCTCTCCGATATAAACTATTGGACTAAAGCACTATCACGAAGACAGCTGTTCTCAAACTTCTTTTCTGGTTGGGATTACTCTGTAAAATGAATGGTATGTGAATACGTATACAGCTGCGATAGAAAACATCTTCTTGGTTTCAAGAACCACGTGTCAGTCATTTTCATTCATTCTGCACAAATCTTTTTTTAGTGTTTGGTACAGCCTTCACACTAGGAACCTGTATTTTTCATCCTAACGCAGGAACGCAGCACGGGGTCCAGCAGCAAGTTCAGTCTACCTTGCCAAACCACTTAATTCCTTATACTATTTTTTAAAAAATAAGCAAAGACAGTGCCGTCCGAAATAGAGTCTCAGTGCTGGTGTCAGAGGAAGGAGGATAAGACCACAGTAACGGACATCGATCCGAAAATGGCGGCTTGATACGGTGGAAATAACTCATGTAAGAAACATAGAAATGAGAGTTTGTCAGAAAGTAAATACTAAATGAAAAACCTGCAATGCGATCGGGCCCAGAAGATGTGGCGTCATCTGGAGGCAGTATGGGGGGCATAGGGTCAAAACATCTATCTCACCTCAGGGCTAGTAGTCTAGTGGTACATCGCGTGCTGGAAACTGAAAGATCACGGGACTGACCCCCACTCGGATCGCGGAAATTTTCAGACCTCCGCTAATCGAGCCTTCTTCTCTCAACGATTTGAGAGTCGCCAGGAAGGACAATTGTTTCGGATTACACGGTAAACTGAGGTTCCCCTATCCTCAGTTTGATAATTGGGGTAGATTAGGGACACGCATGTCACCGAAGTGGTATAATAATAACAATACACTGAAGAGGCAAAGGAACTGGTACACTTACCTAACGTCGTGTAGGGCTCCCACGAACACGCAAAAGTGCCGCAACACGATGTGGCATGGACTCGATTTATGTCTGAAGTAGTGGTGGCGGGAACTCACATTATGAATCCTGCAGGGCTGTTCATACAACCATTAGAGTACGAGGGGGTGGACATTTCTTCTGAACAGCACATTGCAAGGCATCCCAGATACGCTCAATAATTTCATGTGGACAGTTTGGTGGCCAGCTGAAGTGATTAAACTCAGAAGAGTGTTCCTGCAACCACTCTGTAGAAATTATGGACGTTTGGGGTGTCGCATTATCCTGCTGGAATTTCCCAAGTCCGTCGGAATGCACAATGGACATGAATGGATGCAGGTGATCAGACATGATGTTTACGTTCGTGTCACGCGTCAGAGTCGTATCTAGACGTATCAGGGGTCCTATGTCACTCCAACTGCACACGCGCCACACCATTACAGAGATTCCACCAGCTTGAACAGTCCCCTGCTGACATGCAGTGTCCATGGATTCATGAGGTTGTCTCCAGACCCGTACTCGCCCATCCACTGCAATTTAAAACGAGACTCGTCCGACCAGGCAACATATTTCTAGTCATCAATAGTCCAATGTCTGTATTGACAAGCCCAGGCGATGCTTAAAGCCCGCATCTCGTGGTCGTGCGGTAGCGTTCTCGCTTCCCACGCCCGGGTTCCCGGGTTCGATTCCCGGCGGGGTCAGGGATTTTCTCTGCCTCGTGATGGCTGGGTGTTGTGTGCTGTCCTTAGGTTAGTTAGGTTTAAGTAGTTCTAAGTTCTAGGGGACTTATGACCACAGCAGTTGAGTCCCATAGTGCTCAGAGCCATTTGAACCATTTGATGCTTAAAGCTTTGCGTCGTGCAGTCATCAAGGGTACACGAGTGGGCCTGCGCCTCCAAAAGCCCATATCGATGAAGTTTCGTTGAATGGTGAGCACGCTGACACTTGCTGACGGCGCAGCATGGAAATCCGCAGCAATTTGCGAAGGGTTTGCACTTCTGTCATGGTGAAAGTTTCATCTGTCGTCGTGGGTCCCGTTCTTGTAGGATTTTTTCCGACCGCAGCTACGTCGGAGATTTGATGTTCTGATATTCACAGTACACTCGTGAAATGCTCGTACAGGAAAATCCCCACTTCATCGCTACCTCGGGGGCACTGTGTCCCATCGCTCTAGCACCGACTGTAACACCACGTTCAAACTCACTTAAATCTTGATAACCTGCCATGGTGGCAGCAGTAACCGTTCTAACAACTACGCCAGACACTTGTTGTCTTATATAGGCGTTGCCGACCGCAGCGCCGTATTCTGCTTGTTTACGTATCTCCGTATTTCCTTGGCGCTTCAGTGTGATTACTGTTATTATTTCGTGCGGCTCAGTGGCCAGGTGCAATTCTTTCAATTGGGCGCAGTTGAAAGAGCGCACGAAATCATTGTTATTATGCCATTTTCTCGGATCTGTCGGCTTTCAGTCTTTGGAGACGCCACTTATCCTTCAAGCAGCTCTTCACTTAACATCTTGAGGATGTGTGGATCCGTTCAAGACCTCATGCCAAGGATCAATCCGTGTGAGTACCAGGTGCTGAATCTAGGTTCTCCACATGGCAGTCAGAAGCACTGATCATTGTGCCTTCGGAGAAAATGAGACTTTCGATATATTAAACATGAACCAATCTACCAGATCATACAGGATTTGCCAACCACTCAGCTGCGGAGGTGGACACTAAAATGTAAATAATTTTTGAAATAAATGTATTAATCGTAGGTGTATTCATGCCATTGTACTCATACATAGATATATGTTCTTATTTCTAAGATGAAATTTAGATTTTACATATTTATCTGTACGCAGATGCTACATTCAAAAGATGTTTTTCTGCAGATATTCGATGTGACTTACGTTGTAAAAAGTATGTAACTGTTAAATTATGGCTTGTGGTGAGTAAACAGTGTCTTAGGTGTGATTCGATAAGTCTCAGTCTGAATAACACAGTCTAGATCGCAACTTTTGTTATATTTTTGATCATATAACATACTAATACAGTAAAAATCGTAACATAGTCTCATTCAGACAATTATAACAAACAGGTCACTGTCGTATGCCCATGACAGCATAATGCCATAGGAAAAAAGGATTGTTAGACTTTCACATCTCGTCGACAGCGAGGTCCTTGTAAACGAAACAAAAACTCGGATTACGAAAGGATGAAGAAGGAAATCAGCTGAAATGCATAGTCTGCGAACAGCCACAGAGATAGGATAGTTGATCGACAGGTCGTTTCCTGTTCATACCGCGAACATTTACTTGATGTATAACGACCATCATTTTCACTTCCAACATTGTTACCCTCGTTAGGAGCAACGTAATACGAA
Organism: Schistocerca americana; assembly: GCF_021461395.2. NCBI lineage: Eukaryota > Metazoa > Arthropoda > Insecta > Orthoptera > Acrididae > Schistocerca > Schistocerca americana. The sequence goes on from NC_060122.1 coordinate 331,258,924, forward strand.
GATTAGATATAAAGTTTTAATTGTTGTGGTTGTTGTGGTCTATCTGTCTAGCTACCTTTCTCCCCTCTCACTGTCCATCTCATCCTTCCCCTTTTCACTTTAGGTCTCCTCCCCCCCCTCTCTGATCAGTGTCCCCCCCCTCCCCCAATCAATATGCCTTCTGATGCTACTAGCACAATCTGGCGGTGAAGGGTAGCCTAGATGTCAGCGTTACCTACAGTTTTCATCCCCACCTCCCACAGTGCTTCTTTTCAGACAACAGGTAGTATGTGTACCAAGTTTGGTTGAAATCGATCCAGTTATTTAGGAGGAGATTTTTATGTAAAAGGTACAGATATTAATTTTAAATAACTTCTGCTCTTGAAACATTTTGTATGCAGGATTCATGCTTTTGATAATGTCTCAACTTTTCAAAGTAGTATAGTAATTTTAAAGTAAAGTCTGATAATCACACCCAACAAGGAAGAAGTGGCTGAGGAAATTGCAAATAATATCTTTCAGAAAATTGTTAAGTGGTTCTCTGCAAATGAACTCTCACTAAATTTTGAGAAAACATAGTTTATATATTTCTGTACAGTAAATGGCATAACACCATTGATAAATATAGGCTATGAGCGGAAATGTGTTGCTAAGGCAGAAACTCAAAATTTCTAGGTTTGTGCATTGATGAAAAATTGAATTGGAAGAAACACATCGATGATCTGCTGAAACGCTTAGGTTCAGCTACTTATGCTATTAGGGTTATTGCGAATTTTGATGGAAAACATATCACTAAATTAGCCTACTATGCCTATTTTCATTCACTGCTCATATGGCATCATATTTTGGGCAATTCGTCTTTAAGAGAGAAAGTATTCATTGCACAAAAGCGTGTAATCAGAATAATAGCTGGAGCCCACCCAAGATCACCTTGCAGACATTTTTTAAGCAACTCGGGATATTCACAGTACCTTCACAATACACATATTCACTTATGAAATTTGTCATTTATATGTTGTTGTTGTTGTTGTTGTGGTCTTCAGTTCTGAGACTGGTTTGATGCAGCTCTCCATGCTACTCTATCCTGTGCAAGCTTCTTCATCTCCCAGTACTTACTGCAACCTACATCCTTCTGAATCTGCTTATTATATTCATCTCTTGGTCTCCCTCTACAATTTTTACCCTCCACGCTGCCCTCCAATGCTAAATTTGTGATCCCTTGATGCCTCAGAACATGTCCTACCAACTGGTCCCTTCTTCTTGTCAATTTGTGCCACAAACTCCTCTTCTCCCCAATTCTATTCAATACCTACTCATTAGTTATGTGATCTACCCATCTAATCTTCAGCATTCTTCTGTAGCACCACATTTCGAAAGCTTCTATAACCCATCCCAATTCAAAGGTAACAGCAAAATGCATAGCTACAACATTAGAAGATTGAATGATATTCACTATTCTGGATTAAATCTCACTTTGGCATAAAATGTGGTGAATTATGCTGCCACAAAAATCTTTGGTCTTTTGCCAAATAGCATTAAAAGTCTGACAGATAGCCAACCAACATTTAAAAGCAAATTAAAAGAATTTCTGAATGACAACTCCTTCTACTCAATAGATGAATTCCTAGATATGAATTAGTAACTATAAAAGAAAAAAGTTAATTAATTTATTATTTTGTGTAAAGAAAATTTATGTTAAAGTGATCGTTCACATCATTACGAAATGTCGTATTCATGATCTATGGAACAAGGATTAAAGTATGTATGTATATACTTGACAGAAACGTAAAAACATAATAACAAAAAAGAAATTGTGTTTCAAGAGAGATGTCAGTTACGTTCTTCTTGGGATATTTGTATGGATGGAATTGTTATAACTGGATGCAATAGGACTGTAATGATTAACTATAAACTCTTTTTCGGTCCAAAAGGCCCGTAATTTAAATTACAAGTTTTAGAAAACGGTTGACATTGTTAGTAATCTCACTTCATAAATGCTTTACCTTCCATTTTCTTCATTTTGATTCTGTATCTTCTCTTCAACACTTTTGTTTTTCAGTTACGTGATTCTTAGTTGAAATGCTGTTTCGCAAATGTTAAGTCTCACGAGAGATATTCAAACTCTAATTCAGCTCTGAGTTACATATATCTGCATTGAGACACCTGCACCCTGCGAATAGTACCGTAGCGGCTGAAACGGTAGATTTCCAAATTAAATTTGCAGGTAAATTAGGGGAATAATAATTATACTTTCTTTTGGGAATGTTGGTACTCTAATAATGAAATATAGGTTCCTGTAAATTGCTTCTCACGAGGACAGGAAAGAAACGCTCACGTATTTTGCTGATGCAAGACACAAGCTTTTCTTTCCGGGGTCCTTGCCAAATATTGTTCATCTGTACAATCCCGAACTACCATTCTATCGCCAGCGTTACGCTAGATGTAAATTAGTGCTTCCGGACGCTGAATGCTGCTATAGCTAAGGATATTCAGTTTACGATAACTATGTATTGAAACTAAGCTACGCCCGAACAGGCCATGAAGGCATTGGGATGCATAAATATGACAGATAAAGAGCTGCCGTGGAGCAGTGCCAAGGAAGCAGCACCGTGGAAATTTCCATGTAGATATCTGAGCAGAGATTGCTTTTGAATAAGCGTAAAACTTGAAGCTCATCTGTGTTAAAGATCCATGGACAGGCTGCTTTCTTGCGCTCTCTTATCGTCAGCGTGCAGCACTTAGCTAATTGAAAAAAATAGGATCTCAGTCAAATTCAGTTAGTGTAATGTACAGAAATAGGCTGCAAGACATGATCGTGTTACACACATTAAAACCGCTCAATCACAGGAACCATCCACAGCCTTCAAATATTACGAGGTATCAGTCTGAATTATCTTAACAATAAATACAGGTAGCTCTAAAATCCCCCTTACATACTTCTGGGACTTGTAGAGGAGACTGAGTAGATAATAATTTAAAGTGAAGCCGATGTTCGGAAACGTACCTACCGCTTCCGTGCTACAACCATTGGAAAACACTTTGGTAACGCGACCACTTTTACAAGCAATTTATTAGGCGTGATCCAGTACATCACTTGTTTTACAGTTCTACTCATTAATGACCAAAGAAACAAAAAGGATACTTAATCAGTTTTCACAAATACTGTTGTTTACAGTTAAACTTAAACCGTTTTTGCCCTTTTCAAATGAAGGTTAATATTCTGATTCACAACGAGTAAGATTCATTTGGCGACCACCAAGTTCAAATGGTTCAAATGGCTCTGAGCACTATGGGACTTAACATCTGTGGTCATCAGTCCCATAGAACTTAGAACTACTTAAACCTAACTAACCTAAGGACATCACACACATCCATGCCCGAGGCAGGATTCGAACCTGCGACCGTAGCAGTCGCGCGGTTCGGGACTGAGCGCCTAGAATCGCTAGACCACCGCGGCCGGCCCACCAAGTTCAGTGCAAACGTTGTACCTACGAACGATATTGTGGTGCACCCGCTCTGTCACACCTGGTGTCTCTGCAATCTATCCTACAGCGACCACAACTTCTGCCACTAGATCTTCTGTCTCAGCAGGAGTCTCATAAATCAAACTCTTCAATGGATCCCAGAAGAAAAAGTCCAATGGAGTCAAATCCAGTGATCATGGAGGCCATGCGACTGGACCACCTCAGCCTATCCATCGGTGTCCGAATCGTTGGTCCTGATGGTCAGTGTATTTTGCTAACGTGTACTCAAACATGTCGCTCTGACATTCACAGAAACGTGAATGAGGCTCGAACCAGCTCAGAGAGGTAGGTCAGACGTCAGATGACATCAGATGATCCGACGTAAGCAGCCCCCTCCCCCCCCCCCCCACCACGACCACCCTGCTCCATACCTATGAAGCAAAAATATTTCCAAACGACTCTAACAGGGAAACGGTGCGTTTCCGGAAGTGAGTTCCAGTTCAGAATACTGTCTATTCAGTCCCCTCTGTAAGTCCTAGAAGACTCTAAGGGGAATCTTGGAGCACTCAGTATATTAATCATACAACCTAAAAATGTTACGTTATGTACAACGAAAGAAACTGAAAACAATGCTTTACTCTGAACTACGAAAAAATATATAGGCAGCTTACTGACAGATTAAAACTGCGTGCCGGACAGGCACTCGAAACTGGGACGTTTGTCTTTCGTGGGAATGTGCTCTGCCCACTGAACAGTCCAAGAACGACTGACGATCCGTCCTCAGAGGTTTGCTTCTGCCAGTACGTCATCTCTCACCTTTCACTGAAGTTCTCCTGCATACCTAGTGGGACTAGCACTCCTGGAAGACAGGTTTCTGTGAATACAAGGCTTAGCCACAACCTAGGGAATTGTTTTCAGATTGAATTTTCACTCTGAATCGGAGTGTGTGCTGATCTGAAACGTCAGAGTGAAAATTGAATCTGAGAACAATGTTCTAGATTGAGGATGAGCAACGTCTTCGCAGTATCCTTTTTTCCGAGAGTGCTCATCTCGCAAGATATGCAGGAGAACTTCAGTGAAATTTGGGAGATGGGAGATGAGGTAGTAATAGAAGTAAAGTTTCGAGGGCTGGTCGTGAGCTGTACTTGAATAACTCAGTCGTAGAGCGCATTCCGGCGAAATGTAAAACTCCCTGGTTCGAGTCTCGATCAGGCACACAGTTTTAATCTGCCATGAAGTTTCAAATCTGCACAATTTCCGCTGCAGAGAGAAAATTTCTTTGTGAAAACGAGACAACCAGCATTACTAAGGGAACGCTAGCCGTAGCGTATTAGTAGGCGAGTGACTTCACCCTTTAAACTCGAACTTAGCTGCGACACATTTAACAGAGATCGATCAAGTCATTGGAAACAGACGAACGGTTTACTACAGGTCTGTTCTTGCACTATACCGGAGAATGTGGTGCAAGTTGTCTGACACAAGATGAAACGGACCTAACTTGATTCCACACAGGCTTCTATGATTCCTTCTAGTGGCCCGAAACATTTCTGCAAGTCGTTTTCAATGAGTCAGCGCAGGAGTTTTGCGGTTTTCGCCTTCCGGCAAAGCGCAACACTACCTCTTTAGCAGGCGCAATTTGTAGTTAACGGGCTGAAGCGCGCCGCCCCTAATTGTATTTTTCGATAATGAATTACAAAATCTAAATTATTAGGACGCGTTTATAATATTTTCCGCATCGACATAAATAATGACAGTCAAGTTTTTTGGAACAGATGACGTCAAGTGATGGCTAAGACTACACACTGAAATGTCGATTAGCTCCATGAAGTAGAAGTTTGAGGGTGTGGTTCTACGGAGTACAGCTCATATAGGCTTCCAGAAGGTTCAGTTTGTGGAGTCTAAGGGTGATCTAATAATCTCCACATGATTTTCACGTTACGCTGTTTACGGATTTCGTTTGTCGTTAACCGAAGTTGAATATTGATATTTTGGTGGTTTAAATACTCTCTTTGTTTCTGATATTGGGAATTCCATTCATTGTAGAAAAGACATGCTAAATTTTTAGAGTTTCCGTTAGAGTGCAATGGAATATGGTAACATAACTGTTACCAAGCTGCGAGCGTTTCCCAAGAGAAAGAAGAGTGCAAAATTGTGCCATTACCTCCAGTTCCTACGAATTTCCTTGTTTGCTGACGATATTAACAAGTTTCTGTTTGTGAATGTATTGTTATCGCGTTCTTGTGAGTTTTACTTTCTTATGAATTACTACAGCGTACCTTTAACTTCACAGTAATAACTGGACACATGTTTTGCCAACGTCTTCACATTTCCTGGCTCTTTAGTGCAACAAATCGTACCAAAAATAAAGCACTTTCAAGAGATATTTAATTTGATGTATCATTTAAAGCTGAATATTTTCCTAAAACGGAAGTATAAATAAGAAAAAACACCAAACATAACATGATAGCTTGGCAATAGCTCTGATCAACATGGCGGCTGCTCGGTTTGCTTCCTTCAGCTATTCACAGCACAGGACTGGGGACATCACAAAAACACCACTGTTTCTTCGCGCGAACTCACAAACGCCGCAGACTGAAAACACACGAAACACTTTTAATGTATAAGTTAAGAATTGAAAAATCGAAAAACATTAAGCTTCCAGCGAAGATAATATGGAATATTTGGTGGTTTTCGCGAATATTATTGCGTAGTACGAAAATATACAGTTTGACCGGTAAATCGCAAAAAAAAATACTGTCCCTTTTTTATGCTAAGGTGTCAGGTAATGTGCCGTCAACGGCTAAACAACTACGTATAGATCTTATCTTGGAGTTAGCTATACGTATTATGAGGTAGTTGATTATGAAAAGAAGGTGCAATCTGCAAACGTTTTAGAGAGCTTCCCCATTATGGCAATCACGATCCGTGTCAGTTCTGCAGTGAACCGCGCTTCCATTACCTGGGATGATCAATACTGATGACACTAGTTACAGTCAAAAGACACTAAAAGTGTCGAAAAACTATTAAACGCTGTTACGCCATGCCAGATAGTTCTCTAGTAATGTAAGCAGTCTGATTTATTTTCTTCGAACGCACAATTAGCTAAACAGAAACGTACAAGAGCTTACGCTGATAAAGTGTAATACCTGGTAATTCATTTTATTAAAATGTTTGTATTACGTCTGACAAAGTGCGATTAGGATGAGAGAAAACGCACTCTATAACCAACCATGTAATGCTCGTATTTTCATATGTGTGTTTTGGGAGTCCCTGAGCATGTTTCCAAGAGCAAAAGAAAAGGAACCGTGCGGTAGTTTTGGCTTAAGTACTATAAAATCATTGAACTGGGGGGTCTGCAGATAATAAGAGATGAGGCGTTGAGATTAGGTCCATTAGAGTTGAAAACATATCTTTTTTGTTCTTTTTTGCAAGAAGTCAGTTGTATTTCCTTGTGTCAAAGTTAATGCTGTCGTGTTATCTGGAGAGCAGTAAGTAATAAAGTAGCGTCTTCTGGATACCTTTGTGTGTCATATCTTAATTACTCTGATCCTGCTGTTAGCTAACGACGTGGCGATCATTAATGTTAAACAACGGATATGCAACTTGCTTTGTGTTGTGAATATAAGGTATTCAAATTAATTAAAATAAATGCAGGACAAACAGTACACTGAGCACACTGAGGTATTTTCTTTTTCAAGCGTAAGTAGAAACTGACAACCAGTTTCATGGGCTTAGTCCGCCGCCTTCGATCCACTTAATGTATCATCTTGCCATTTCCTACAATTCCTGTACTTTTTATGGATTTTCGATATTTTTTATTTAGATAACTAGCACACATACAAATGTGGTACTAAACTTGTATGGAAGCATCTTTGAATATTTAGCTTTCCCTGTAATTATTTAAACTACGTTAGTTTTTAAAAAATACAAAAAAATTACCAAAGTCAAAAAATTCTTTAATAACCATTCCGGTACTAACAATCTCCTATTCCACTTTCAGTAAATCTCCTATTCCACTTTCAGTAACTGGAAACTAACATGGTAAACACCTAAATATAAATTATTGCACGTTATTTCCATATAGTATGAAACACTCTGAATTATGGTACTTTGTAAATGCCGACATTGCACTCACTGCACTGGCATGTTGTGTCTGTTCTTGCAGCCTTTCCAGTTTTCTTTTATTTCTTTGACTGAGCATACTTTGCACAATCTTCGGCTTCTTGTTTTACCTTGTGAAGGTGGACTTTTCTCCAAGAAAATCCTATCCAGAAGACAGCTTGTCGGGCTGGTCCCCATCAGAAATAAGTAAGAGAGCGTGTTCGCATATTGGTAACACCTTTATGATTTTAGTGAGAAATATCTCCTTAATATTTACTTTATTGTGAAGAAACCACACACCAGACACTTCGAGCGGCTTGATATCACACAATAAGTATGGCTAGTTTAGAAACTATATTTCTGAAATCTATCAGCCGTTATAGAAGCTTCATGTCTATAGCAACACAAGGAAGACAGGTCGAGCCTATGAATATACGTAATTTCCAATTAAAAAAACCTACATTGGGTTGCAATTCTGAAAAGCTTTAAATGGCTTCTGTCTTCTCAGAAGAGAGCTGAATTCATCTGCATTGTAGGACGTATCCTGGAAACTCAGTAGTTCTCATCAAGAACTGAATATCTGCTAAATTAGTTTTTGGGTCGTGTTCTGTTGTTTCCTACACTAAACCAAACTGCTTAAGAACCTCATACAAGTTTTTCACTGGTATTATAAACTCTTTGATGTAAATAATAAATACGTTTTCTTAAGTTAAAATCCAGTAAACAGTGTTTGTGAAGGGCTGGGTAACTGCAGGCGAATTTGATGTTCCAAATGGGAATTTCTTGTACTGGAACTGTCCTGAGTATGTCACGGACAAAATTCACTTTCAGTGTCATTGTGAAAGAATCTATTGTTGGGCTCCAGTGCCCAAATGACACCAGCATCTTGCTGTTTACCTACACTATCTTCTATATGGGGCAACAGGTAATGACTTAAATACAGCATAATTTTATTTCAATTACCGTAGACCACACATAAGTCATGCTCCCCGTTTTTATTCTTTCTCACTGTGAGTTGGCCTGCGTGTTCAGATCAGCTTGGTCCGATGACTCCTTAATCATGTCTCATCCGAACTCCGTCGCTGACAATTTCTTTTTCTCGTCATATCAATTTACGGATTCTGCTAACCGACAGTTTTTCTTCTTTGACAAGAATCTTCACGTATTTAACCACTAAATCTTGTGCATTTTCCTTTGTTTTCTCGCTAATTTAGCTTTCACAGTACAGTTATGATTAATCTAATGTACAGGATACACACGTGGATCCTAAATAGTATTTCCACCTTTGTTTATAAATATTTCTAGTTACTCAAGAAGACTGTTCCAAACTACTAGGTTTCAGTTCATAGTGTTTCCTAATGCAACACAATGTACATCACATTGTTAACACTGTTAATCTCAACAGAACTTGTTATATTCCTTTGTAGAGAAACAATGTTTTTCTCTTTCGAAAATCACATTTTTGTTCTGCAGTTGGTTGGCTGGTTGGTTGATTTGCGGGAGGGGACCAAACAGCGAGGTCATTGGTCCCATCGGGTTATGGAAGGAAGTTGGCCGTGTCCTTTCAAGGAACCACGTGGCATTTGCCTGAAGCGATTTATGGAAATCACGGAAAACCTAAATCAGATCGGCCGGATGCGGGTTTGAACCGTCGTCCTCGCGATTGCGAGTCCAGTGTGCTAACCACTGCGCCGCCTCGCTCGGTGTTCTACAGTTCCAGCGTAACCATTGCCTCATAGGCGCCTTCTATTAAGTTGATTTCCACAGTCAATAAACACTCACTTCTCGTTTGAACATTCGAATACTTTTCAAGTTACAGCTGGCCCATGCTCTTTGTAGCGGCGCTTTCGTTCGTCGTCTTTAGACAATATTTCTTTGCCTACATGGATTTAGCTGAGGTATTGGCCACGTCGTTGCAAATGAAGAATCTATTGCCATTTCCCTCGTAGTTGCAATCAAATGACGTATGTCCGCCGGCTTCTGTATGTGGATAACGAGGTTGTTACGTGAGTCGCCCGCATCTCGTGGTCGTGCGGTAGCGTTCTCGCTTTCCACGCCCGGGTTTCCGGGTTCGATTCCCGGCGGGGTCAGGGATTTTCTCTGCCTCGTGATGGCTGGGTGTTGTGTGCTGTCCTTAGGTTAGTTAGGTTTAATTAGTTCTAAGTTCTAGGGGACTTATGACCACAGCAGTTGAGTCCCATAGTGCTCAGAGCCATTTGAACCATTTGAACTTGAGTCTTTAGTGCATTATTTGTCACTGGAGTTTCTGAAATTTACATTCCCATTCATTTTCTACTTCTTTTCGGCAACGAATCCACAACACGTACGTGCTTTTTCCGTAAGCTCTTCAAGCCTTCCGCACTATTAGATAGAAACCGCGTGTTTGAATATATCATTTACTGATACAGCGAATGGTGATCAATGTCACCTCGCCTGGGGATCTCTTTCAGTAGGAGAACATAATCTTGAAGAGACTAATTCCAGATTTTGTTGACTTTTGTACGAATGATAGTCACGTCGAATTCTTCTTGCAAAGCATTTTTCGGTACAGGCCTCGATGAAAGACTCTCCTAGTATCAAATAACGAGTTGAACAAAACCATTAAGGAAACTGGAAAAACAAGCACCTGCAACTGCTTCCATACAATTAAATTTGTTGTCGTCTCTAAAGCTGAGATCCGCTTTCTCACGATACGTTACTGCCATTAAATGACTAAAGAGCTTCCTCACCCGCAAGGAAACGAGACCAAAAAAGTTGTTTGGTTATTTCGACGTAGAGAATTTCACGCTTCACTTTTATCGGCAGTTCCTTAATCGGTATTTTTTCGTCTGTTTATCAAATTACCACAACCTCTTTTTTAAGCCAGTTTGTAATTCCTCTTAATTTCATAGCATTTTCTTCATTGCTGTTTCTCCTTCATCATAATAGTCCTCGTCCCATACGGTACAAGTTTCAACGAAAGTTTTTTTCGGTCTGCGAAATAATAAGAAATATAGGAATCATTTCATTTTTTGTCCCACTCTATATACATATCTAATACAATGAAGCGCCAAATAAACTGGCATAGCCACGCGTATTCAAATAGAGAGACAGGCAGAATACGCAGCTGCCGTCGGCAACCCCTGTATACGACAACAAATGTCTGGCGCAGTTGTTAGATCAGTTGCTGCTGCTACAATTGCAGGTTATCAAGATTTAAGTGAGTTTGAACGTGGTGTTACAGTCGGCGCACGAGCGATGGGACACAGCACCTCCGAGGTAGCAGTGAAGAGGGGATTTTCCCGTACGACCATTTCACGAGTGTACCATGAATATTAGGAATCCGGTAAAACATCTCCGACATCGTTGCGGCCAGAAAAACATCCTATAAGAACGGTACCAACGACGACTGAAGATAATCGTTCAACGTGACAGAAGTGCAACCCATCCGCAAACTGCTTCAGCGTGCGAACCAGTCAACGAAACATCATCGATATGGGCGCTCGGAGTCGAAGGTCCACTCGCGTATCCTTAATGACTGCACTGCACAAATCTTTACCCCTCACCTGGGCCCGTCAACACCGATGTTGGACTGTTGACGACTGGAAACATGTTGCCTTTGTCGAGCGAGTCTCGTTTCACATTGTATCTAGCGGATGGACGAGTAGAAGCACGGAGACAACCTCTTGAACGCGAAGTCCCTGCATGTCAGCAGGGGACTGTTCAAACTGGTGGAGGCTCTGTAATGGTGTGGGACTTGTGCAATTGGAATGATACGGGATCCTTGACACATCTAGATACTACTCTGACAGGTGACACGTACGTAAGCATCCTGTCTGATGGGCTGCATACATTCATGTCCATTTTGCATTCCGATGGACTTGGGCAATTCCAGCAGGATGATGCGACACCCCACACATCCATACTTGCTACAGAGTGGCTCCAAGAACACTTCCGCTGGCCACCAAACTCCCCAGATATGAACATTATCGAGCATATCTGAGGTGTCTTGAAACGTGCTGTTCAGAAGAGATCTCCTCCCTCTCGTGCTATCACCAATTTATGGACATCCCTGTAGGACTCATGCTGTCAATTCACTCCAGCACTACTTCAGACATTGAGCGATTCCGTGCCACATTGTATTGCGGCACTTCTGCGTGCTCGCGGGGGCTCTACACGATATTAGGCAGGTGTATTAGTTTCTTTGACTCTTCAGTGTATATTGCCCATTGTTCACGATTCTGCTTCTGAGTCTTGGATAGATGGCCGCTTTTTCTTTAAAATTCGCAAATTTGTACACTCCTGGAAATGGAAAAAGGAACACATTGACACCGGTGTGTCAGACCCACCATACTTGCTCCGGACACTGCGAGAGGGCTGTACAAGCAATGATCACACGCACGGCACAGCGGACACACCAGGAACCGCGGTGTTGGCCGTCGAATGGCGCTAGCTGCGCAGCATTTGTGCACCGCCGCCGTCAGTGTCAGCCAGTTTGCCGTGGCATACGGAGCTCCATCGCAGTCTTTAACACTGGTAGCATGCCGCGACAGCGTGGACGTGAACCGTATGTGCAGTTGACGGACTTTGAGCGAGGGCGTATAGTGGGCATGCGGGAGGCCGGGTGGACGTACCGCCGAATTGCTCAACACGTGGGGCGTGAGGTCTCCACAGTACATCGATGTTGTCGCCAGTGGTCGGCGGAAGGTGCACGTGCCCGTCGACCTGGGACCGGACCGCAGCGACGCACGGATGCACGCCAAGACCGTAGGATCCTACGCAGTTCCGTAGGGGACCGCACCGCCACTTCCCAGCAAATTAGGGACACTGTTGCTCGTGGGGTATCGGCGAGGACCATTCGCAACCGTCTCCATGAAGCTGGGCTACGGTCCCGCACACCATTAGGCCGTCTTCTGCTCACGCCCCAACATCGTGCAGCCCGCCTCCAGTGTGTCGCGACAGGCGTGAATGGAGGGACGAATGGAGACGTGTCGTCTTCAGCGATGAGAGTCGCTTCTGCCTTGGTGCCAATGATGGTCGTATGCGTGTTTGGCGCCGTGCAGGTGAGCGCCACAATCAGGACTGCATACGACCGAGGCACACAGGGCCAACACCCGGCATCATGGTGTGGGGAGCGATCTCCTACACTGGCCGTACACCACTGGTGATCGTCGAGGGGACACTGAATAGTGCACGGTACATCCAAACCGTCATCGAACCCATCGTTCTACCATTCCTAGACCGGCAAGGGAACTTGCTGTTCCAACAGGACAATGCACGTCCGCATGTATCCCGTGCCACCCAACGTGCTCTAGAAGGTGTAAGTCAACTACCCTGGCCAGCAAGATCTCCGGATCTGTCCCCCATTGAGCATGTTTGGGACTGGATGAAGCGTCGTCTCACGTGGTCTGCACGTCCAGCACGAACGCTGGTCCAACTGAGGCGCCAGGTGGAAATGGCATGGCAAGCCGTTCCACAGGACTACATCCAGCATCTCTACGATCGTCTCCATGGGAGAATAGCAGCCTGCATTGCTGCGAAAGGTGGATATACGCTGTACTAGTGCCGACATTGTGCATGCTCTGTTGCCTGTGTCTATGTGCCTGTGGTTCTGTCAGTGTGATCATGTGATGTATCTGACCCCAGGAATGTGTCAATAAAGTTTCCCCTTCCTGGGACAATTAATTCACGGTGTTCTTATTTCAATTTCCAGGTGTGTATTTGAAATTTCACTTTCGATGATGATATAGAAACAGAATCTTTTATAATGTGTCAAAGTGCATCTCGTGGTTATAGGCTAGAAGTTGTTTCGTCTGAAATGTTTTTTTCATCCGTTGCTTTGCCTTTTTTTTCACGACATATGAATTCAGCCTCTCTACGTAGATGTGCTACTGGTGGCCGTCATAAAATGTGAAGTCACAAATCCAAAGTGTGGGTGGTTCTGGAAATGTACAGTATCTGATAAAAAGTGTAAGGACACGTATTAGTGGACATTAATATGGGGTGTGTCCACCCTTGACCGTTATGACGGCTTGAAGTCTCCTGGGGACACTTTCAGTAGGTGTCTGGATGTAGTAATGCAGGACGCTAGAGTCTGGGTCGAAGTCGATGTTCTAACACATGCCGGAGGTGTTCCGTTGGGTTCAGGTCGCGACTCCGGGCAAACCAGTCCACTTCAGAAATGTTATTGTCGACAAACCATAGCATCAGATACGCAGCTTAGTAACAAGGTGCGTTGTAATGCTGAAACAATCATCGTCTGCGAACTGTTCCTCTACTGCAAGCAATACACAATGCTGTAAATTGTGTTAATATCCTTCCGCAATTAGCGTTTCCTTAAGCACAATAAGGGGACAATACTCTAACATGAACAGTGCCCTCATATGGTAATACAATCTGCTTCACTGTTGGCACTACACTGTTGGCACTATACATGATGGTAACCTTTTACAGGCATTCGGCATACCCAGACCCTTCCCTCACATTGCTACATGGTATAGTGCGAATCATACAATCTCACGTATCCACTCATCCACCGTCCAGTGGCGTTACCTTTTATTCACCAGAAGTATGGTTTAGCATCGACTACATAAGCATGTGGCTTATGAGGAGCTGCTCGAACGTCGTACCCCATTCTTTTTAACTGCCTATGCCTAGTTATGGTGTTAGCTGGACTGCTGTTAGCACTTTGGAACTCACGAATGATTCCTTCCGCTGATTAATGTTCCTGAGGGATTTGCTACTCAGATACAACCAATGATTGGTCCACATTCAAAGCCTCCGAGCTGTCCCCTCCTTATACTGGTGGGTCGTCCCCTCGTGACAGCTAACGATCAATTCTGCATCACATAGGGGTGTCCGGATGATAGTGTATAGTACATATCTAAGGGCTATCACTGCACGACTCTCCGCCACCATTTTCCAGTTATGCTCCTGTGTTTAGAGTCATTATCAAATACGCAAGACAGATTAAACAGGGACAAATTAGGGAGGCGCTTTTAGAATCGTAAACTGTTTGTTTGAACCATACGAAAGCGTAACAGAGTTGCTAAAGGAACTTGAATCGGTATCTTTGGAAGAAAGACGATGTTGCCCCTCTCGTGTATCTCGGATAGTACCATGAGAGTATATATAAAAACTGTATATGGGCACATATAGAGGCATACAGACAGTCATTTTCTCCTCGGTCCATACGCGGCTAGAATGAGACAAGTACTGGCTGAGTACTGGTTGTTAATTCAACACGCCACGCTCTGTGCTGTGGTTTCGAGTTACAAATGTAAATGCACATCAATAGAAGCAAGTGTCAATGAGTCATTGTTAGAGAAGCTTAGGCATCAATTTCAGGTAAAACTGTTCAACAAAGAAATTTTTCTTCAAAGCAAAGTTTCTTCAACGTCCAGTTCAGGTCGATTCACAGAGGACATCAACGGAATGGAACGGATCGGAAGGCGCCGTCACCATCAAATGGAGAGATGTTCTCACTAAACGGAATGTCAATACGTCGAATCGTTTAGATTGTGAGACAACATCCGCGATACCAAAAGTCGGGGTATCAGAAATGAGGAACTAGAAATGAAACAGTTCATTAATAGCCAAAGCAAAATATTCAAACATAGTTCCGCAAACCAGTGATTTCCCTGATACGACGTATGCACATGCGCAGCCATGGATGTGTTAAATGTTTCATGTCAATGTCTAAGGATACGTTTATTTCGAAACACCATAAGTGAGGCCTAAATTAGAAAGCTATAAACTGCTCTCCTTTGATTTTCCCATAATTTCGTATACCGAAGTACTGGTAAATAGCGTCGATAATAGCGTTTCGACCCTGTGTACCGGTCATGGCTCTTCAAAACCATGGCCTTACAGGTTCTCAGACTTGAAACAGCCGCGGTGGGTAGCCGCCGGTCTATGGCGCCTTGCCTCGGTTCGCGCGGCTCCTCCCGTCGGAGGTTCGAGTTCGAGTCCTCCCTCGGGCATGGGTGTGTTGTCCTTAGCCTTGTTAGTTTAAGTTAGATTAAGTAGTGTGTAAGCCTAGGGACCGATGACCTCAGCAGTTTGGTCCCACAGTAACTTACCACCACTTGAAACAGTTGGATTTTTGTAATGTGGGGAAATTAAAACTCTTCGTTGTACTCCAGTTCTGATGAGATCATCGATGAACTCTGGGGACGCATTATGGATGGCTGTCAGTGCATTCAGAACGTGCGTGGAGTTTTTGACCGGGTACAGAAATCAGTGACGAGAGCCTGCCCATATTGTGAAATTTATGATGAGTCTTTTTCTGTAAAGGGCAGTAATTTTGTTGAAACTTCCTGGGAGATTAAAACTGTGTGTCGGGTGGAGACTCGAACTCGGGTCCCGAATTCGAGTCTCGGTCCGGCATACAGTTTTAATCTGCCAGGAAGTTCCATACCAGCGCACACTCAGTTGCACAGTGAAAATATCATTCCAGTAATTTTGTTCTTAAATGATGCGTGACTCACTGCATCCTGCTTCTTTCCGGATATAGGTGGTATCTGTAGTCGTTCCTTAGATATTATGTTGTGAGGAAAGGTGCTCATTTATATTTCTCTATCGGGCGTTGTTTGGCTGGTTTTTTGGACTTCTATTTGCGAGTTGTGGCAAACATGGATTGTAACTTGGAATCTGATTCTTACTTGTGAAGTTATTGAGAAGCGTGGCTTGGTTGACCCCACGCATACTCTTAAATTTTTCTGTAAGTTGCTTGTCTGACGTATTACCTACTCAGAACTTGCCAGCCTTTTTCTATTTATCGCTATTTTATAAGAATAATGTTTAGTTCTGCTTATGTGTATGTGTTAAAGGACAGGTTAGCCATTATTTAATATCTTGCGTATTGAATGCAAGAATGCCCCAGAAAAGGAACCTCACTGTATGCTGTAACTGTTCTTGTTGGTTTCATCAAATAATTTTTGGTAATGCAAATTCCTCGTACATGTGTGGAAAAGTTATCAGTTTTAGTAAGACAGCTGGCCAGCCGATTTAGGTAAAATCCGCATAAGTTGTTTGCCGAACTGGTCGCCTATGTAATAATTATATTGTGATTTCGTTGTTTGCCGTTTCTGCCTGCCGTACTTAGCTAATTCTTTCTGTATATTTGATCGGCTACTGCCGTCGTTTGCTTGCCAAGATTAACTGTTTCCCGTACTCTCCGTTTCCTTACTTCATTTGAGTGTGGTTCTGGCCACAAGGCCTTTATATTTACGATTAGGTTGTGATTAGTTTCTCTTAAGAAAATTCAAATGGTTCAAATGGCTCTGAGCACTATGGGACTTAACACCTGTGGTCATCAGTCCCCTAGAACTTAGAACTACTTAAACCTAACTAACCTAAGGACATCACACACATCCATGCCCGAGGCAGGATTCGAACCTGCGACCGTAGCGGTCGCGCGGTTCCGGACTGAGCGCCTAGAACCGCATGACCACCGCGGCCGGCTTCTCTTAAGATTTACTACTGATTTACTACAACTGATTCCTTCTAAATCCCGCTTAAGTGTATCTAGGAAGCACCGCCTAGAGGCGGCACTTAGTATAAGTTTGGTTCGACAGTTTGCGACAGCCTGTATGTCCTAGGCAATTTGCCGTGAAGGTCTCACGAACTCCACACCTTGTACCGAATGTTTTTGATCGCCCGTTGCGCCGTAAGGCTCACTATGTTTATAGGCCTAATAACTTGGCTGCCCGCAGACGCGTGTTTTAATGTAAGCTTAAAGTCCCTTACTAATGGGCATTTGTATTCTTAACCAAACGTCGTGTAAATCGTAAAGCACCATCGTACATTGTAAAACTTGATTGCATGGTCGCCGGCCATGGAATCTGTTGCCTTGTATTCGTCTTAAATGTTGTTAAAGTTTCTTTGAGCAGTGAAATTTTATTCTCTTCGGTCAGTGTTGCCATAAGCTAGTCTTTATGGAGGAGACATCTTGTTCCTTAATGAAATTTGTATGTAAAAGTTAGTTATTTGAAAGGGCTTGGGTCTTAAGCCGTTTGTGCAGTGGATAAGTGTAGTTATTTGCTTGATCAACTGAAGTTTTTGACCTGTAATTGTGTGTTAACGAACACTGCTGTATAGCAATTAATAATCCTACCTGAAATTGCTTAGTATTTGAAATAATTTTGATAAGAAAAGGAAGGAGGTTCAATTTGGGGTCCGTGAACTTACGGTGGATTGTAATTTATTTATTTATTTTTTTTTTTTTTAAGAACTGCATTATTGATGTGGTGAGCCTTGGGTTTAACTGACTTCTTTGCGACTCATCAGTGCGTCCAATATTAAATTGTGCATTTTGCAAATTGTAAGGTTTTATATTGGTTTTTGATAATAAACGATTCTTTGAGTGTACATATTCAATTTCCTCAATTCCGCAACCATATCCCTCCCGCCTCACCTACATTGTCACTTTGAGATATTTGGCCTCTTTCATGTAAGAACATTCATAGGAAAAGAATCGAAGTGATCATGGAATCTTCGCAAAGTGACACGGAAACAGTGAAGACTATAGGATAAAGATGAAGAAACAAAAGCACGATGTCCACTACTACAATAACATTAGTCAGCAGAGCGAGAATAGTTTAATTCCTGATGATTCAGACGTTAGACGACAACGCACTTTCCACCACCGCCCCCCCCCCCCCACCTCCTCCACAACCACCACTTCCCATCACCAGTGGTCAGAACTATCCTACCGAGAATTCTTTGCGTTGACGTTCCTTTTCCTTAACGATGTGAGTGAATTCCGCCAATTGAAATGCATTGTGGACCGTTTTGACGTTCTGATCCGCGACACCCAGTGTGAGTACTAGAACTGACTACTCGGTGCACGGGGCGAGTCGCCAGCTGCAGCTGACAAGAGCTATATCGCGGATGCCGGGCTGGCCTCCTCGGCGAGGCTAATTAGCACGCAATTAGCAGCTGCCTAAATGAGTTTCCTTGCAGCAGACAGCGGCCGCACCTGTGCATACGGAGGGCCTCCTTGCAGAGCACATGGCTTTCCAGTATCCCGCGTAGAGTGCTGGCCGGAGCCCGCTGCTGCCGACAAGGGCCGCTGCCGCTCGGGACGACTGCTACGTGACCCTCTGCTGCTTTCGTCCTTAATTTTCACACACGCCTCTGTGAACTCCTCCTTTGGAATTTCATCACCACCCAACATGGCCAACTGTGATTGCAGCCAGGATGTTAACGCCGTTACGGGCTAAAGTGCACTTGTGTCGTCCACCGCTCTTTCGTTCCGTCCTGCTGTTGGTAATGGTTCAAGTGATGGAAGGGGAAGTGAAGACGACGAATCATGAGTCGAGTGTTGGTAGCTCAAAAGCAGTTCCCTATGCTTCGTACAAGAAGTTAGTTGGTATTTTGAGTTTCTATGTATCATCTTAACCACGTCATCGAAAATTGCGGCAAATTCTGAAGACACTCAGGGAGGTGACAGCAACGACAAACGTAGACCTCGGGCTAGGCTACACATCAACGTGTTACCGCAATAATTTTTTGGTGTTCACATTCGCTAGCTTTGCCAACTTACAACCTGTTTATCACATTTCAACCTAATCTAGACATCGATTTTCGTCAAAGCGTCACCACACTCGTGAATGGAGTTTACATTCGTTGGTCTCGTCATTTCAAACGAAATTATCACATTTCAACCTGATCTTGACCTGGGGCTGCAGTACAGGTGCCGCCCGGATTGGCCGAGCCGTTCTAGGCGCTTCAGTCTGGAACAGCGCGACCGCTACGGTCGCAGGTTCTAATCCTGCCTCGGGCATGGACGTGTGTGATGTCCTTAGGTTAGTTAGGTTTAAGTAGTTCTAAGTTCTAGGGGACTGATGACCTCAGACGTTAAGTCCCATAGAGCTCAGAGCCATTTGAACCATTTGGAGTACAGGTCAATCTGTCAACACAATTAAGAGGGGGTGTTTCTGTGGCCATATCACACTCTACCCGATAATCATTGCTTTAAGCAGTTATGTTAAGCCGTATTCCGAAAGAAAAACGTGACTGTCAATATCAACAAATTGCTATAAAAAGGTATTAGTGCTATTGACATCAGTTAATGTTACACTCTCCACATCGAAAACGAAAGTAATCAGTTTGTATCTTCCACCGAAAAAAATCATCAGATTCAGCCTCTCTCATTGAGTATCGTACATTATCACCGGATTGGCTACGGCCAACTTAACGAACTGCCAAGAACTGAACATCACGGAAGATACTTTGCCCATGTTATGTTTAGATGCCAGCAAGGAACTAAATTATCGTTGAAGTGACAGTTAAGATGCTACGAGTAATCAAAGACAGTTTTCTTTTCGTTGCAGCATAGTGACAAAGAACTTCGAAAGAAAAGTACGGGTGTAACTCCACACGTCTTGCTTCCCAGTTTCACTGTGGAGTGAAATCATAGAGCTGTAGTCCATTCGGTTAGAGAAGACCTGTGACAAAGTAGGTTCTGCTACCACAACTAGTCACCTGACGCGATTTTGTTTACCTGTGTATGGCATCGGCTCAGTGTTGTCGTACTTAATGCCGAGGGTTATCGTATTATCAGCGGTTATAAATTGTAGCCCCAACTCCAGGCTTTGTCACCTATCCGAATAGTTCTGCCTAAACTAAGAAAGAAGGAAAGTAAAAGGGGAGAGAGTATCATATGCATGCAACAGAGAAGTTTTTTTTATTTTTTGTTTCGAATGCTTATGTTGTGTTTCACTCATTTTTAATTTTTTTCTATAGTCTTTTTTTATAACCTATGGAGTGAAGTCTGGGAAGCCTCTCGTAGCCGCGGAGAAATCCATGCACGTCTTCCCGAAAGTAAAGGGGAATACCGTTGGAGATCATGGTATCAAAAATAAAAAAAATAGTGCATCAGGTCCGATCAACTGCTAGTGGCAAGAGACATTCCAACTACGTGGCGAGGGTAGAAATACCTTTCAGCTGCGGAGGCGGAAACATGTCTAGTATCCTGTTACGTGTAGTTGCTAAGAATTCCCTTCCTTGCCGACGGCTTTTGCGGGGTAAAATGTGTTATTAGCAAGTTTCTTTTTCAGAGTGTGTTACGTCCGAGTTCTTGTGAGTTTTAGTTCCTTGAAAACAGCTACAGCGTACCACAAAATTAAAAATAGCACAGTCTGATTTCAGTGTACAATTTATTAGTCATTAATTTGGAACATAAGTTTCGGGTGAAAGTGAGCGAACTTTGTGAGCCCAAATTAGATCCGTCGAAGGGTGTATAAGTAATGCGAGTGGAGCAATGTACAGCGGCATGTTTAGTCACGGCGTCACATTTCCCGATGCTGTATCACCAAACAATCTAAAAATAATGCGTTTTGGGGAGATCTCTAATTGGAGCCTCACTTACACTGCGTATTTTTGCAATACGCAACTATAAATACGAAAACCAACAAATATGGCATGTAAACTTCGCAAATAGTTAAACCAAAAAGGAAGCTAGTTGATGTGCTTCTTTTAGTCTATCGCAGCACAGACACGTACTAATAAACGCCGCGGATTGAACGCTCACGAAAAACTTACGAGTCTGAAGTTCTGAGTCGAATAACAGAAAAATATTAATCATGTTACGACACCATTATACACCGCATTGAAGATCCTTCCAAAACACGCCAGTTATTGTATGTTTTATTGTGATAAAGAATCGATAAATGTGACCTCTTGAATGAGAGGTATCACGTCCTTAAACACATATCTCAAAGAGCAGTTGTTAGCGACGGAGTAGTCGATAAGTGGTGAGCACCTCACTGTTGAGGAGGTGTTTTGAATCGTAGATGCTGGTACCAGAGGTAACGGCTCAGTGACTACGGAAGTGGATGTCAGTCAGACGATCTTACCTGCTGAGATGGAGATAAGAGTACCGTGGAGCGGGCGGTGTGGAAGAAAAGAGCTAAATGAAATCTAAGAACGCAAAATGTCAAAGATAATATATGTATTGTAACTGTTAGTTATCTAGTTGAATATCAGATCTGCTATGTACGTAGTACAAAGAGGCAGCATACTAGTTGGTAGCTGTCCTCATTTATCATCTACTCAGTTGTAAGTCTGAAGATAATATGGGAAGGTGAATTGAATCTCACTTCTTTCTTATGTGGTGCAGTGAATGAGAACGAGAAGTTAATTTTCAGCAGGTTTATCTACAGCCTGTAAGGAAGCGATGTCCGAGCCAGGTTAGAGCAAGAAGGCACATGGATTCAGGGCATAGACTAGCTGGACCCTGATTACTCAACGGTGACCGAATATTCAGTAAGCAACATTCATTATAGTATATATAAAAGGAGTGTTCAGATGGTAACTTATTTAAGTCTTTGGTGCATGAGGTGAAGTATAACAAAACACCACGCAGCCCAAGCCAATCTGAAACACTACCTACAGATCTTAATTTGGAATTGACGATGGTGTGATTTAATATCTAATAACGAAGAAAAGAGGAGGTAACGTCTATAAACTGTTTAGTATCCTGGCACGATACTCCCGACCGGTAAATGTAGCAGCCTTCCCCCGTCTGATGGAAACCACGAGCCTTGTCTGATTTTTATGTTGACGAACCGCAGGCGAAACTCCTTGTAGATGGACTTGATAGCATTCAGGGCGTTACAACGTGCAGAGGAGATGGCGAGGTAGGCCTCCTCCAGTGGAGCAGGCACAGAGGCGTCGCAATAACTGGCAAAAATAAATAAAATGGCAATTTAACAACGAAGCGGGCGAGATACGTGAGTTCTCGTACTCGTCGTGTCCCTACGAGAAGAAGCCTTTCCTTCGGCACGTGACTATAAACGCACGCTGTTATCACAGTGTCATTTCGTCCACGTAGCATCGTACATAAATGACCACTACCGAACAGATGTCTATCGCTGTCATGATTTTTTGCGGCAACGGTCCTCCTATTTCACACAGCTGCACAGTTCGTTCGCTGCTGCTGCACTAAGGTAATGTACGGCGTCAGAGGTCGGCAAGCGGGAGCTGTAGCACGTATGCTACTTCAACGAAGGATTTCTATTTATGCCGATAACTGCCGACTAAAAACAAGAGCGAGACGTGACGGTGGAGGAGCCAAGCGAAAACGGTGGAAGGGATATGTAACTTGAGTCCGAATTTCATGTAATTACATATTCTGTTACATTACAAGTAGTTAGAAGAAAAGCTCAAATATCGACGAATTACATAGAAAGGACCGTTATTTCAAAGTTTTAATATACATATTTTGAAGTATAACACCTATTTCACACTATACTACATAACTTTACCTGTTTTTAATATTATTTTGGAATTATTATACGTTTTCGTAAGTCCGATACGTTTTCGTTACATAGCAACAAAGAAAAAAGTCATGTTTTGTTATCATTTTTCTCATACTGTCGTTAGTCCCGTTATAGTCAAAGCAAAATTCCACAACTTCGATGCGGACAACAATGACTTTGCTTTCAGCGCTTTCCTTTCTTGGTGTCAAACGTTTCACAGTCAGTTGCATTTAACTTAACCATGGCACCGGTTGCGTCTTTCTTGTCATCAAAGTTGAAATCATGGATGGGAAGGTGGGGTAAGATGACGAAGCGAGCAAGATGACGAACACGATATTTCTCCGACGCATTCATAGATAGCAGCACCTCACTAAGCAGTTTCTGAGACTCAGGCATGAGTTACGAAGTTCGCCGAACGTGATTTCGGGACTGATTGTTTATCGATCAGTGGCAAGAAAGCTGTGTTTTGTTTCTGTGAATTTGTAATTTTTGGACTTCGCAGCGTAAGGAATTACTCGAGTGTGGTAAGCTATTTACGTTCCTCCATAAACTATTCTCAAAATACAACTCGTAGATAATTTAACGAACGGTGTATGGTGTAGGTGGTCGACGATCAACTAGGGTAATAATAATCGAATTCAAAACAGAAATGGCGGCGGGGGTAAGATGACGACCGACAAGGTGTGTAAGATGACGAGAAGTTCGCTAGTTCGTCATCTTACCCCACATGTTTTGGAGAAGAAATTTTATATTAACAGCTTTAGTCGTTATTTAATTATTGATTTTAAAACTGCATTTCAGATGCACTATTTTAAAATTTTTAAATCCTAATGTAAGGCAATTCATCTGTTAACGTTTTAGATTTTATAAACGTAATTCCTAGAAATTATACCATAAAAAGTGACAGGAGATACTGGGATGAGGCAACGACTGCAGCTATTGCTGACGCAAGAGATAAAACCTGTAGTGTAAATGTAGCAGCAAAGAAACATAACGTGTCAGAGCCAACACTATGGAGGTATTTTAAACAGAGATGTGACCTCCAATGGGAAAGTCGTTAAGTGGGCTATCGTAGCAAATTTTTTTAAAGAAATCCCTCAAAAAATGGTGCATCTTTAAATTTATGGATAAACTTTTATTTTTTTAGGAGCATCCTTAGAAAGATTTAAACCACATTTACCGACCATCAGACAGAAGAGCTGAGACGATATGCGATTTATTTGGACAACAGAACATTCGGGATAGCAAATAAATAGTTTGGGAGACTGTGTTTTTCGTATGCAGGGGAACCAGGAGTGATCCGTCGGTTCAATAAAGATATGAAAGCCGAGGGAAAAGACTTCATAAAATATTTTCGAAACATCCGCAAACTATCTCTGAGAAAGCCAGAGGCAAAATCAGTAGTTCTACTCATGACATTGAATAGAGTTAACGTAGTGAAGTTTTATCAAACACTAAAGAACTTAGACTGAAATCTTTGTTCAAAGCTGAGAATATCTACAACTTAGATTAAACGGGATTTTCCACAGTGCCAACGAAAACCCCTAAAGTGATCTGACCTATCGGTTTCCGCTATACGATTAAAGTTTCTTCTGCTGAACGAGGAGTAACAGTCACGGCTTTATGTGGTATGAGTGCTACTGGGACTTACATTCCACCTTTTCTCGTCTTTCCCAGGTTAAGGATGAAACCTGAGTTTTTAAATGAGCACCCCCATGCACCAATGGAGTGGCTGATGAATCAGGGTGGATGACAGCTAAAAATTTTCTGTAGTTATTAGAACACTTCACCATTCATGCTCACCCAGGCAAACAAAATCTAGTCCTGATTATAATGCACAATCATGCATCACATGTCACTCTTGAGTCTGATGACTTTTGTAGGGATAATGGGATACGCCTACTAGGATTTCCAGTTCATTCATGTCACAGGTTGCAGCCGATCGATGTGTCTCTCTGTGGTCTATTGAACACTGCCTATTGTCAAGACCGCGAAGATTAGTGTCTAACCCATGAGCCGTGATTACAACCAGAAAGGTAGCCGGAATATTTGACAAAGCATACCTCAGAGTGAGTACGAGGGTGGTTTGAAAAGTGCCCGTAACAGAAAAGTAAAAATGTCCTTACATCACTAAAACTTTTTTTTTATTTTTCAGGGTAGTCTCCTTGTAGATTAATACACTTGGTCCAACGATGATACAGTGCCTTGATCCCATCTCGAAAATTAGTTTCCTCCAGGCCTGCAAAATAGTTGTCAGCTCCGGCTATCACTTCTTCGTTTGAAGCGAATCTTCGTCCATCAAGAAA
This sequence comes from Schistocerca americana, assembly GCF_021461395.2. Lineage (NCBI taxonomy): Eukaryota > Metazoa > Arthropoda > Insecta > Orthoptera > Acrididae > Schistocerca > Schistocerca americana. The sequence continues at coordinate 331,284,019 of NC_060122.1, forward strand.
AAATTTGTTTTGGGAAGAGATGGAAGTCTGACGGAGCCATATCAGCTGAATAAAGCGGGTGTGGCAACAATTCATACTTTAGTTCGTGTAATTTTGCCATGATGATGGCACATGTTTTTGATCCAGCATCAAGAGTCGCGGCACCCATCTCGCACATAATTTTTTCATCTCTAATTCTTCAGATAAAATGTGATATACCCTATCAGATGACATCTGGCAAGCGTGAGCAATTTCACGAACTTGTAATCGGCGATCCTCCATGACCATTTCGTGAACCTATAAAATGATTTCTGGAGTAGTGACACATCTTGGCCCCAATTCATTTGTCCACTTGGCACCAGCGGAATATGAAGGAGCAGAGTCCCCGAGTGTATCTGGAAATCGGCATGAATGTCCTTTTGCTTTCATACCTTTCTTTATGAATTACTTTATCACTGCTCGAATCTCGATTTTTTCCATCTTCGCAAATCACTACTCGGGAACAACAACAGAGGCACGTCACCGCCACAACTCTCCTCCAAGAGAACTGACGTGGCACGTGTTTACAGATAACAGTCCAATGAATATCAGGTGAACAACTCTTTGTGCTAGCGCTGACCTCTCGTGGTGATTCCGAGAACTTTTCAAACCACCCTCATACTATTCAGACTGCTATGAATGGGTTCAGAGCTACTGGCATTGTGCCTCTAGACAGCAACATGTTTACAGATCAAGACTTTCAAGCCTCATACACCGCTGATCTTGTTGAAAACAATCAACAGGTTGCTCCTGCCGATGATCAACTTCATTCCGTCAGCTCTTCCTCCAGAACGCACGATGTCAGCAACCCCCCACCTCCACAGCCTACGATTTCCTCGGCTGTTTCTCCACAGTCATCAAATTCCTCGATTCTTCCTCCGCAGATCCCCACTTGCTCACCTCTTCCTCCACTTCAGATGGCGAGAAAAGGAAGAAACTACGTTCTTATGACAGTTATGGAAGTCCTATGAAACGAGTTCTTGAAGACAAGAAGGAAGAAAAAATTGCTAGAACTGAAAAGACAGGAAAGCTTGAAAAGAAAATTTGAATCACTAGCTCCAAAGTAATTTAAGTGTTCCAAAGGATCGAAAACTCCTAAAATAGTAAAGAAAGCTAATAAGTATCAATTGGACTGCTCATCAGCTGACAAATCATCGCAAGAGATTCCTTGTATGGAGGACGACAACTTTGATATCGGAACAATATTAGAAGAAGATGAGGAAGACTGCATTATTTGCGGAGAACATGGAAAGGAAGACGTATGATATCAGTGCTTCTTGTGCAAATCTTGGGTACATGCTGCATGTTCTGGCTGGGATGATGGTGAAGCGAAAGCCACTCCCTGGAAGTGCGATTTTTCTGTATGAAGTGTATTGCCTACCTAATTAAAGTTATTCTAAATTTTTGTTGTGACTAATATTTCACAACTGAGCTTGATTATCAGCAATCTGTTATTGTATTTATATTGTTTCATCTTTCACTTTTATACATTACGTCACATCCATTGTTTCTCTGAATTTTTAAAATAAATTTTTTCTCTCTTAATGTAAACGTTTATATATTTGTGATCTTACCCACCCCTGGTCTCCGTATTACCCCTTAGGTAGAGTAAAATATTTTTCATAATTTGAGAAGTGATAACAGCATTTAAATATTTTCATTGAACTTAAACAATTATAGTAACTGTCCCCTTAAATTTCAGGTTTTCAACTACTTACCAAACCATCGGAAAAGTCCTGAAGTTTACATTCGTAATCTTACCCATTTCCTCGATTTCTGTTGACATTGCTTTAACCACAGATGGTAAAATATTCCTCCGCCAAATTTGTGATATACCTATAGGGTGCACGATGAAATCTCAAACTGAACAACGTTTTAGGAATAAACAATGTATTTCTTCAAAGCTAGATGTTCTACGAGGGTTGTCCAGAAAGTAAGTTCCGGTCAGTCACGAAATGGACACCACAGTAAAAACCTGATGAATCTTTGCACAGACGTTTCGGGCAGTGTCTCTAGTATGCCCGTCGATCGCATCAACATGCTCTTTTCAGTTGTGAGCGCACTGTGAGCGAATAAAGGTGCCTGGAACAACGATGTCTCCTGCCAAGTAGAAGGGCCTGCCGAGAGGCTTCGCCTTATTGAATGCAGCCCACCTAACACAACTGCCACGCACTTCCTTCTTCATGACAATTCTCAGCCGCACTCTGCAGGGGCAGTGAAGATGCTCCTGCAGCTTTTTCGATGGGAAGTGTTCGATCACCCACAACACAGCCCTAATTGTCTCGTCCTGAGTATCATCTCTGTTCACATGAAATGCTGGATACGAACGACACTTGGGCGCAGGCTAAGCTCTATAGACCAGCGTAGAGAATTATCGAAAAGCATAGGCGGCTGCCTTCTATGACGATGGTGTTGAAAATTCGGTATAACGCTCAGATAAATGTCTTAAGTCGGAGCGGCGACCATGTGGAGAAGAATCTGGAAAGTAGAGCTAACTCTTGCAATTAAAATGTTTCTGATTTTCACTGTGGTTTCCATTTAGCGACCGATCGGAACTTACTTTCCGGACAACCCTCGTACTCACGCAGTTATAGGAATGGCCTGCATCATCTAATAGTGAATTTTACAAGGAACTGTGTGTCTCTTTGGTTGCAGGGAACATACCCTGGAAAAAACTTCAGGCACCTGAATTTAAACATTTCTTACAGAAACACTTCAACCGAAACATTCCCAAAGAGTATAGTTTCATAAATACTTATGTACATATTTCTTCATTTGATGTTACATAAAATCCGGGCTCTTTCTTTCCCCTCCAGCCAGTACCATTGCTACTTCCAAGCTTCGTTTCATACCATCTGCTTTGCAAATAAAAACGAATTCGGGAAGACGCCTTTTTTGGACGATTGATAATATTTCGGAAGTTGTTAGTCCTCGTGTATATATATAAGAGCTATATGCTCTTCATCTGAGGAACCCCCGTGTATGCTCTGCCATTGGTCATCGGATGCATTGCAGCATCTGATGCTGTAATACCAGTGGAAGTAAGCCTAGTGATGCATTAGGTATTCGGTTGTTATTTTAATGGAAATTAAACACTGACACATGCCAAAGCATTGAATGTATTAAGCTCCGTTGTTTATCAGTGTGCTCCAAGTATAACCCATACAATTACAGGGTGGAGAAGATAAAACTGATCTGGAAAAATATTTATGGTTAAAATTTATTTTACATATATCTGAAAAATAAAAGGTTAAAAACTGTCTTTTGTTAGGATCAATAATTATTTTAAGTTTACCGATTTTCAAAATCTGAGAGGCAAACCACATGTGTCCTACGAAACTATCTAGTTCCACGTTTTCACGAGAATTTAAGATTTTCAAAGTTAAATTTTTGTTTGTAGAATGATTTTATCGGGACACAAATATGGAAAAAAGTGTAACGAATCAGTGTCAAAAGATATTTATTCTTGTGACAAAAGAAGAACTTGAAATATTGCACTTTCAACCCAAAATTTCGAGATGGCTTTGATGTACCAGATCTCCACGTTTTCTACATTCTGTGTAGTTTACTGGGATATATACGCCCCAATAAATACAATTTATGTCTGTACTAGCAGACTTAATGAGGAGCTCGCATTATTTCAAAACATTGTCTACAGGATGTTTACGTAAGAGCGTGCAAAAATGTAATAGGACATAGAGAATGCTCCACTGAACAATTTTGAGTTAAGGAACATGGGGTGGGAGAAACCAGCTTAAGGAGCTATGGATGAAAATTTGCCTACTGCTTTGTCTTGCATTACTGTTTTACAGCTTATTTACAGTTAATTTACGTACAAGTTTACACGTACTGTGATGGATATTCTTTGTTTACTGCAAGGAAACATGGAGGACGAACCTGATTACTAGGAAGTGATGATACAGATTTTGTTTTTTTTACTTGTCCATAAGGTGGCTCTGTTGTATCGTTGATTCGTAGCACGTTCTGTCACGGGACAATGTAAACACGATACAACATGACGGTGCACCGCCTCACTTCAGTGTGGATGTCCGCAGCTGTATTTCCTGGTCGCTGGATTGGAAGTGGAAGTCCCACTCCATGGCCTGCGAGGTCACCTGACCTGAATCCCCTTGTTTACCTCGTAAGGGTATGTCTAAAGACACTTTTATGTGAGACCCAAGTGGATACTGAGATGGAATTAGCTGCCAGAATTGAAGCTGCCTGTGATGTGATTCGAAATTCACCATGGACATTAGTCAGGGTGCGTCAGAATCTTGTTCACCGAAGTCATGCTTGCATTGAGGTCGATGGACGTCAGTTTCGGCGCATGCCGTACAAATGGTACGTTCATTGTGTCAACGATGGTATTTGGAGTTGACTGTAACTAATATAAATAAAAAAGTACACCTAAATGTGATTTTATTCCTCTATCTCCTTAATTGGCTTCTTTGATCCCAGGTTCCCTACCTGAAATTGGAGCACACTCTATTCCTATTACATTTTTTGCACGCTATTATGGAAACACTGTGTATGGTGAATCAGGAAACCCAATTATTTACTTCAAACATTCGTGAGTGGGCAAGATGCTGATTTGCTCTGATCATAGTGAAAGAGATGCGCTGTGCCAGCTATATACACACGCCACTCCATCTGATCGTCCATAACGTTTTTTTGTACTCACCCCATTGTATGTATTGTATTGTATGTTAACCGGGGACCTAGAAACGACGGAGAGGCTCCGTCCCCGCCGCAGCCGCAGTGGTCCACAACCCCACGACGACTACCGCAGTCCACTTCACCCCTCCGCAGCCCCACACTGAACCCATGGTTATTGTGCGCTTCGGCCCCCAGTGGAGCCCCCAGGGAACGTCTCACACCAGACGAGTGTAACCCCTATGTTTGCGTGTTAGAGTAATGGTGGTGTACGCGTACGAGGAGATCTTGTTTGCACAGCAATCAGCGGCATAGTGTAGCTGAGGCGGAATAAGGGGAACCAGCCCACATTCGCCGTGGCAGATGGAAAACCGCCTAAAAACCATCCACAGACTGGCCGGTTCACCGGACCTCGACACAAATCCGCCGGGCAGATTTGTGCCGGGGACCAGGCGTTCCTTCCCGACTGGAAAGCCGTGCGTTAGACCGCACGGCCAACCGGGCGGGCTACTCACCCCATGGTCAGCATTATATTTTTTTTTCAAATTTCGAAAGCTTCTCGCTAGATGGCAGCACTAGACAGATATGGAATATACATGTCCAAACACTGAAAACTGCATATTACATTAGTGAGACATATGTTTTTTATCTCCATCTCCATCTGTATACATACTACGAAAAGTTTAATGAACAGATCTGCCCATCACATAAAACGCTGGAAACTATGGTTTCGTTGTACCAATCGTTTGCTGTCACATGTCTGCACACACGCATCTCCTAGCATGTTCTGACCCCAGTATTTCGTTGTGTCATTGCGTTTGACTGAGTGAGAGGAGTAGGCCTGTTTAGTGCTCTTTTGAATGCATCTCAAATTGCTGTTTACGATACAACAGCGCGTGTCCGTTACCAAGCGTTATGCGAAGTGCAATTCGCGACAAATGTGTGCGAAACCGTTTGTGCAAGAGCTTAAGACGAAGTGCTTTGGTAAAACCTCCAGAAAGGTCTGCAGCGCAAAATTTAACAGTGGCGAAATGGCACGAAGCGGGCTCTATAGCGAATAATATTCTGTGGTGTTCATGACTAAGGGTCAATACAGATTCAGTCTCATTGCAAATATTACTTGGGTAGATTTACTTTGTCCACCTTATAGTTCTTACATTACATATTGCTGAACTTCCAGTTTTGCTGTTCTTAATTTTTATTATACCTACATACAAATTTATAAAATTTTTCTAAATCTGAATAGAAAAAGTGCAAAAAAGTAGTTTTACGTGGGAGGGAGGCACATCATCGGTAGTTCTGCCAAGGGCGCAGTATCACCTCGGTAGGGCTCTGCGTTAGGTGGCGTCACACTCTTCCGCGCCTGTCACATCACTGTCTCAGAGCACAGACCCAATTTAGCTGGCTGCCGAGCGTTAACCCCTGTAAGCTCTGTAGCGTCCATGGATGACGTCTGCGAAAGTGGTTTCCTATCGTCAGTTTGTTCCTCAGCTCTTCGAAATTCGCCGGTATAGTTTTGTTTGTACTGGCTCGCCTCCTGTGGGGTGCGGCTTGCGAATTCGACATACCACGGCCGCCAGTTTTTCATCTCCATCACACATACTATGAAAGGCACCATAAGGTGGCTGGCGGACGGTACCTTGTACTACTGCAAGTCATTCCCCTTCCTATTCCACTCACAAGCGGAGCCAGGTAAAAAATAGTCTCTTTTCTTCGTAACGAGCCCTGGTTTCTCTTACCTTGTCATCGCCGTCCTAAAACCCGAGATGTACTTTGGTGGCAGTAGTTGCAGTCTGTGGCAAATGCCAGCTCTCCAAATTTTCCCAATACTGTTTCGAGGAATCCCACCAGAAATTCCCATTTTGTGTTCACGGAGCATTTCCGCAATCCCCGAGTAACTCTCGGCGACACCATGTCTCTAATAATTTCGACATCCTACCGGGGATCCAAAACACTCCAGCAGTACTCAACGACGGTCGCACTAGCGTTCTACACACATCAAAAAAAATTTTGCATCACCTCGGTTCCGAGAGTTCCAGAACCTGTACAGAAAATTGATATAGAGATCAACATAAACATCATTTCCGCCCTTCTTATTGCTCATGAAAACCACGCATTGCTAGTTGTACCACCATGCAGCGAGACATTTAGAGGTGGCGGTCCAGATTTCTGTATACACCGGTACCTCTAATACCCAGTAGCACGTCATCTTGCAGTGGTGCATGCCGGTATTTGTCGTGGCATACGATCCACAACTTCATCAAGGCACTGTCGGTCCAGATTGTCCCACGCCTAAACGGCGATTCGGCGTAGATCCCTCAGAGTGGTTGGTGGGCCACGTCGTCCATAAACAGCCCTTTTCAATCTATCCCAGGCATGCTCGATAGGGTTCATGTCTGGAGAACATGCTGGCCACTCTAGTCGAGCGATGCCGTTATCCTGTAGGAAGTCAGTCACAAGATGTATACTATGGGGAAGCGAATTGTCGTCCATGAAGACGAATGCCTCACGAATATGCTGCCGATATGGTTGCACTATCGGTCGGAGGATGGCGCTCACGTATCGTACAGCCGTTACGGCGCTTTCCATGACCACCAGCGGCGTACCTCGGCCCCACATAATGCCACCCCAAAACAGCAGGAACCTCCACCTTGCCGCACTCGCTGGACAGTGTGTCTAAGGCGTTCAGCTTGACCTGGTTGCCTCCAAACACGACGATTATGTGGTTGAAGGCATATGCGACACTCATCGGTGAAGAGAACGTGATGCCAATCCTTAGTGGTCCACTTGGCACGTTGTTGGGCCACAGTTGTGCATCATGCAGCCTACTGTGCACAGTGTGAGTCGTTACACGACGTCCTGTGGCTGCATGAAAAGCATTATTCAACATGGTGGCGTTGCTGTCAGGGTTCCTCCGAGCCATAATCCGTTGGTAGTGGTCATCCGCTGCAGTAGTAGCCCTTGGGCGGCCTGAGCGAGGCATATCATCGACAGTTCCTGTCCGTCTGTAATTCCTCCATGTTCGAATATCGCTTTGGTTCACTCCGAGACGCCTGGACACTTCCCTTGTTGAGAGCCCTTCCCTGGAACAAAGTAACAATGCGGACGCGATCGAACTGCGGTATTGACTGTCTAGGCATGGTTGAACTACAGACAACACGAGCTGTGTACCTCCTTCCTAGTGGATTGACAGGAACTGATCGGCTGTCGGATCCCTATGTCTAATAGGCGCTGCTCGTGCACGGTTATTTACGAGGTGCATGCAAGTTCTAAGGCCTCCAATTTTTTTTCTCCGGACTGGAAAGAGATAGAAACATGCGCATTGTTTTAAAATGAGGCCGCGTTCATTGTCAATACGTCCCAGAGATGGCAGCACCGTACAGCAGATGGAATTTTACCGCCAGCGGCGAGAATGAGAACTGTTTGAAATACTTAAAATGGCGACGTTTTCCTTACTTGAACAGCGTGCAATCATTCGTTTTCTGAATTTGCGTGGTGTGAAACCAATTGAAATTCATCGACAGTTGAAGGAGACATGTGGTGATGGAGTTATGGATGTGTCAAAAGTGCGTTTGTGGGTGCGACAGTTTAATGAAGACAGAACATCGTGTGACAACAAACTGAAACAACCTTGGGCTCACACAAGCCGGTCTGACGACATGATCGAGAAAGTGGAGAGAATTGTTTTGGGGGATTGCCGAATGACTGTTGAACAGATCGCCTCCAGAGTTGGCATTTCTGTGGGTTCTGTGCACACAATCCTGCATGACGACCTGAAAATGCGAAAAGTGTCATCCAGGTGGGTGCCACGAATGCTGACGGACGACCACATGGTTGCCCGTGTGGCATGTTGCCAAGCAATGTTGACGCGCAACGACAGCATGAATGGGACTTTCTTTTCGTCGGTCGTGACAATGGATGAGACGTGGATGCCATTTTTCAATCCAGAAACAAAGCGCCAGTCAGCTCAATGGAAGCACACAGATTCACCGCCACCAAAAAAAATTTCAGGTAACCGCCAGTGCTGAAAAAATGATGGTGTCCATGTTCTGGTACAGCGAGGGCGTAATCCTTACCCATTGTGTTCCAAAGGGCACTACGGTAACAGGTGCATCCAACGAAATTGTTTTGAAGAACAAATTCCTTCCTGCACTGCAACAAAAACGTCTGGGAAGGGCTGCGCGTGTGCTGTTTCACCATACAACGCATCCGCACACCGAGCTAACGTTACGCAACAGTTTCTTCGTGATAACAACTTTGAAGTGATTCTTCATGCTCCCTACTCACCTGACCTGGCTGCTAGTGACTTTTGGCTTTTTCCAACAATGAAAGACACTTTCCGTGGCCGCACATTCACCAGCCGTGCTGCTATTGCCTCAGCGATTTTCCAGTGGTCAAAACAGACTCCTAAAGAAGCCTTCGCCGCTGCCATGGAATCATGGCGTCAGCGTTGTGAAAAATGTGTACGTCTGCAAGGCGATTACGTAGAGAAGTAACGCCAGTTTCATCGATTTCGGGTGAGTAATTAATTAGAAAAAAAATCGGAGGCCTTAGAACTTGAATGCACCTCGTACTTCTTTGGGCGGGTTTAGTGACATCTCTGAACAGTCAAAGGGAGTATGTCTGTGATACGATATCCACAGTCAACGTCTATCTTCACGAGTTCTGGGAACTGGGGTGATGCAAAACTTTTTTCGGTGTGTGTATATGCTGTCTCCTTCATATATTATTTACAGTTTTCTAGAATTCACCCACTATACAGAGGTCTTTCATTCACCTTCCTTATGACCGGGCTTACGTGCTTGTTCCATTTCATGTCGCTTTGCAGCGTTACGGCTAGATACGTATTGGACGTGACAGTGTAAAGCTGCACACCAATAATATTGTATTAGAGCATTGCTTCCCGACATTTAGAGCAAGTTACCATTCATCCCACCAAATATAAATTCTGTCGAAATCATCCTGTACACTCCTACAATCACTCAACGAAGAGACTTGTGTACACTACAGCGTCGTCAGCTAACAGTCGCAGATACTGTCCACTCGGTCCATCAGATCGTTTATGAGCGAATACATAGAGAACAAGACCTGTCATATCACACTCCCCTGGAGCGCTACTGACGATACCTTCGTCTTTGGTAAATACTCACTGTGCTGAGCAACGTACTTATGCATTTGGATGTTAAAAAAACAAAAATAAGAAATACAGTACTGACATTACACGCATATTCTCATGTCGGCATTAGGAAAATAAAAAATTCGTATCATAAACCAGAGCAAATAGTATCTGACACAATGAGACATTTGTTCCACAGCCTGTAGCAAACAGAGTTTCTAGACAAGCAGCAAAGACTAAACGATACGTAAAGTTGATGGACGAGGCGAAATCCATACGTATTATAAAAATGTATGTATGTATATACTGTATGGATGTTTGTAGGTATGTTCCACATCTCCTCCTAAACCAATGGATCGATTTCAACCAAATTTGGTTCGCACATCGTTTATTGTCTGGAAGGAATCACTCGGGAGGTAAGGACTCAAAGCAGTGGGGGTGGATGTGAAAAAGGAGAGTAGCCCATTGCGCGCATTGCGCGCGAATACCCAGACTATTTTCATCCAGTATTTGAGAATGAAAGCATTTAGTGAGTTGCAACAAACTTTACACATAATTTCAAACCTTTACGAAACTATATGTCGCTGACACCACCGAGAAAATGGTCAAAGGAAAAAAGTTTATCGTTTACTACATTTTCGTTGTTCCTGCAGTAAAACTGTCGCATCAGGCATGACGTTTTAATTTGTTACTTCCTTACAGCTAACTGCAGTACAGTATTCACATACACCACTAAATGTACCTGCAAACTATACCATTGTACAACACATAGTTCAGAATATATGACGTTATAAACACTGAGGTACGAAAAAAACTACCACACGATGCATGACGTTTAAATTTATTACTTCTTTGCTACTAAGTCTGTTTACAACACATTTGGCAGACCGTATCCACGTATGCTGCTAAATGTTGCTACAGAATTATATTATTGGACAACACTAATTCAGGATACGTAACGTCGGAAAAATTGACCTTTGTGAAAACGAAATTCGCTACAGATACAGTTCAAGTATGTGTGCAGATATGTGTGAAATGTGTTAAATATATGTGACATAGTAAATATGTATGATATTACGTATACGAGTAAATTCACGAGTAAGAAGGTCCTCGTAAACCCCTGGGTCGGCTTCAACCAAACTTAATACACCTATTACTTACTGTCTGGAAAGAAATACTGTGGGGGTAAGAAGCAGCAACCTCCTATTGGGGTTGTTGTTGTTGTGGTCTTCAGTCCTGAGACTTGTTTGATTCAGCTCTCTATGCTACTCTATCCTGTGCAAGCTTCTTCATCTCCCAGTAGCTACTGCAGCCTACATCCTTCTGAATCTGCTTAGTGTATTCATCTCTTGGTCTTCCTCTACGATTTTTACCCTCCACGCTGCCCTCCAATACTAAATTGGAGATCCCTCGATGTCTCAGAACATGTCCTACCAACCGATCCCTTCTTCTAGCCAAGTTGTGCCACAAGCTCCACTTCTCCCCAATTCTATTCAATATCTCCTCATTAGTTATGTGATCTACCCATCTAATCTCCAGCATTCTTCTGTAGCACCACATTTCGAAAGCTTCTATTCTCTTCTTGTCTAAACTATTTATCGTCCACGTTTCACTTCCATACATGGCTACACTCCATACAAATACTTTCAGCAACGACTTCCTGACATTTAAATCTATACTCGATGTTAACAAATTTTTCTTCTTCAGAAACGCTTTCCTTGCCATTGCCAGTCTACATTTTATATCCTCCCTACTTCGGCCATCATCAGTTATTTTGCTCCCCAAATAGCAAAACCCCTTTACTACTTTAAGTGTCTCATTTCCTAATCTAATTCCCTCAGCACCACCCGACTTAATTCGACTACATTCCATTATCCTCGTTTTGCTTTTGTTGATGTTCATCTTATACCCTTCTTTCAAGACACTATCCATTCCGTTCAACTGCTCTTCCAAGTCCTTTGCTGTGTCTGACAGAATTACAATGTCATCGGTGAACCTCAAAGTTTTTATTTCTTCTCCATGGATTTTAATACCTACTCCGAACTTTTCTTTTGTTTCCTTTATTGCTTGCTCAATATACAGATTGAATAACATCGGGGATAGGCTACAACCCTGTCTCACTCCCTTCCCAACCACTGCTTCCCTTTCATACCCCTCGACTCTTATAACTGGCATCTGGTTTCTGTACAAATTGTAAATAGCTTTTCGCACCCTATATTTTACCCCTGCCACCTTCAGAATTTGAAAGAGAGTATTCCAATCAGCATTGTCAAATGCTTTCTCTAAGTCTACAAATGCTAGAAACGTAGGTTTGCCTTTCCTTAATCTTTCTTCTAAATAAGTCGTAGGGTCAGTATTGCCTCACGTGTTCCAACATTTCTACGGAATCCAAACTATTCTTCCCCGAGGTCGTCTTCTATCAGTTTTTCCATTCGTCTGTAAAGAATTCGCGTTAGTATTTTGCAGGTGTGACTTATTAAACTGATAGTTCGGTAATTTTCACATCTGTCAATAACTGCTTTCTTTGGGATTGGAATTATTATATTCTTCTTGAAGTCTGAGGGTATTTCGCCTGTCTCATACATCTTGCTTACCAGATGGTAGAGTTTTGTCAGGACTGGCTCTCCGAAGGCCGTCAGTAGTTGTAATGGAATGTTGTCTTTTCCAGGTGCCTTGTTTCGACTCAGGTCTTTCAGTGCAGTAGGAGTGATAATGTGGAGAGAGAAGAGGGTAGGAGAAGATGGACTGACCGAGAGGGAAGGAGGATATGGACACAGATATGGAGGACAAGATGGAAAGAGAGGGATGGGGGATTGGACGTAAAGAAAAGAGGTAGAGATGAACAGAGAAACGATAGAAGATGAAATGGACAGAGAAAGCAAATAGGAGGAGATGGATACAAAGAGGTGAAAGAGGAGATAAAGGGGGAGGAGAGCAGAGAGGGGGGGAGGAGATAGACAGGGAGAGCGGGAAGGAGAAAATAGGTGTGGAGAGAGTGAGGGGGAGATAGAGGAGAGGAGGCGGTACACAGAGGAAAAGGAGCAGATAGACAGAGGATGGAGGAGCAGGTGGACAGAGAAAGGAAAGAGGAGGAGATGAACTGAGACAGAGGCGAAGAAGAAATGGGCAGTTAGAGGGAGATGGGGAGAAAGAAGTGAACAGGGAAGGGAAAAGGAGGAGACGCAAAGACAGGGTGGAAGACGAGCTGGGCTAATAGAAGATTGGAACAAATACATACCTGGGCAAAGCTGGGTACTCAGCTAGTAATATCATACAACAACCAAATATTCTCTTCTTCCATTTTGCTGCAACTTGTGATTGCTTGTAATCCACATCAGGGTAAATCATGCTAATTCATCACGTATAAATATCTAAACAACTGAAAAGTGAGAAGTTTCAACACTGATAATATGATTTTGTATTTTGTTGCAGAAAAGCAACTACCAGTGTGTAAAATGAAAATAATTCTGTGAAATGTGCTACACTGGTACTTTCTCCGGTGGCCCATTAGTGAAGTAATTCCGTGCGACGAGCAGCCCTTAGACGTTGACTGTGTGCTCGGACATCTTAATCTCTGGAGCATTAATTCCGTCCTCTCGGAGAGAGAAGGAAAAGTAAGAAAAAGGACATTGACAGAGGAACTGTCGCTGGCACAGAAGCAAATTGAACCTCTATAAAGGAATGTTAAATTGCTCCGTCATTAATAAAATCAAAGTGAACGTTTTGTCTTAGCGTGAAGCGGAGCTTATGAAATTTTCACAGGCCTCTTTCTTAGGACTCTCAAGATGTCGGCGTTTTGAGATATCATCTTATAAAAGCGAAAAGCGTTTTTCTGTGAGGTAAAGGAAAAATTGCACAAGAAGACGAAACTTATCTACGCATTACATGTCCAGTGTTAACAAAGACAAATACGAGGGTGAGTCAAAAGACAACCTTAAATTTGTAATAACAAATCGAAATTTCGCGCCCTTATTCTGTAAGTTGGTAAGCGTGCTATAAACAGCATGCAGAATGGCCTGTAGGTGCCAGCATAGTTCAGATGCACGCATACCGTCGCAGTATCAGTATAAAGATGGCCGTCCCACTTGCGACTTGCATCAGGGAAGAACAGCGTTTTGTTATTCGGTTTTTACGTAGTGAAGGTTTGAAACCTATTGAAATTCATCGACGAATGAAGGTTCAGTACGGTGATGCATGTTTGTCACAGCAGCAAGTCTATCGTATGGAGTAGGATGTTCACAATTGGTGTGACTTCAGTGAAAGATGCTCCTCGTCCAGGTCAGGCACAACGAGTTGTGACTCCACAGAACATTGCAGCAGTTGGAGCCTTAGTGAAGGAAAACCGCCGAGTGACACTGCATGACATTGCAGCATATTTACAGATTAGTCATGGGTCAGCACACTACATTGTGCATAATGTGCTCCAGTTTCACAAAGTGTCTGCAAGATGGGTGCCACGGCAGCTGACTCCTGAAATGAGAGAACGACGTGTTGATGCTTGTGAAGAACTTCTTTGGCGCTTTGAACGAGAAGGTGATGGCTTCCTTGCAAGAATTGTTACTGGCGACGAAACCTGGGTTCACTTCCATTTTGAGTGTCTCCCTCATCCACCAAACTCACCAGACCTTTCCCCAAGTGATTTCCATATGTTTGGACCACTCAGAGACGCAATGGGAGGAAAGAAGTTCCGTTCTGATGAGGAGGTACGCCACGCGGTGCATGAGTGGTTGCCTACCAAGAGAATTTTTTTCTAAGGAATTTATGCACTTTGTGAGCGCTGGAGGACTTGCATTGAGCGTGGGGGAGATTATGTTTAAAAGTGATACAGTTTTGCAACATTTCTGCACAATAAATAATTTTTTTTTAAAAATTTAAAGTTTTCATTTGACTCACCATCGTAACATTAATATGTTCTCACATACGGCCGTTGTTACTCGATTCCAAAGGATAAACTATTCCTCATACAGTTTATAAAATGAAAGGTGTTATGCAACGGAATTTTTAGTTTATTTTCACTCATTTAAGTTTGATCTCGCTTGAGGAGGCAGCATGGATTTCTCTAGCATCCTTAATTATACGCAATGATAAATTTTTAAATAATGGAGATCCATTATAAACTGCAATGAGACGATGTAGCGAAGGACACAAATATTTACTGATGACGCAGAAATCGTCATGTGTAGTCTATGTAAACGGTGCAGTGGTGCATTTATAGGCCAAAGCAAAGAAACATTCATTTTCCATACGTTGATTATGTGCTTGCACAAGTAATTTTTAATGTTAGAAACGTAAAGAAGGAAACAATTTGGAAAGGTGGCGTAGAAGTTAAATCGACAGTATGGGGTAAGCGACATCTTTATAAATGGTGTGTTTTTAAATCTCATATACAGATTTCTATAGTAATATGTAGCTAATGTTCTGATCAGGAACCGGTATTCGGAAACGAAATATTTCCGCGCTACAACAAAAAGCACATAAAACACAGTATTTGTTAGGTGACGAAACTGCAATAATTGATTGTTTCTTTGCTAATTACTGCATTGGGAGCCAGTTTCCTAATGTTGTAACAATGTTGACCGCTGAGAAACATACGAAATTTGGGATATCCATGTGTCACTTCTTCTCCTGTTGGTTATCGTAGTGTCGTTCCATTGGAATTCTTACAAGTTCGTTTATTGTTGGGAATTTCAGCATTACTCACACAGCTACAAATCTAGTACTTTCTAGTCACACTTAATTATTAACGCTCTTTCACACAGGAAAAGTGAAGGTAGAACAGTGCATTTTACTTACTTGTAGCTGTTGTATGAAACAATACGTATATGAACATATTATAGATTCGTATTTACGAGATTACTTAACCAGCCGCCTCTTCTCGTACTCAGAGTTTGTAAGGGGGATGTACATACACCAAGTATGTTTGCGAAAAAACTAAAAGGAGCCAATCTTGACGTAGCGCATGTGAAACAGATATTTAAAACCATGTATATTTCCAGAAAAAATTATACTAGTCAGGAACTGTCGAAGAAAACCCATCATGTTGGAAACAGGGCGCCCTTTTCTCCGTTGGGAATGTTAGAAATTGCGTTTCTTTGATGACGTCACATGTTATACTACGAAGTCACGAACAGGTAGGGACAAGGCAGAATTTCAGGGCATTTGACAGCAGGCAGGTGATTGCTACCAGAAGTACGGTACAAACACTGAGTTTCTCGAGAGATATCGTTAAGCCGGCCAGTGTGGCCGAGCGGTTCTAGGCGCTTCAGTCTGGAACCGCGGGATCGCTACGGTAGCAGGTTCGAATCCTGCCGCGGGCATGGATGTGTGTGATGACCTTAGGTTAGTTAGGTTTAAGTAGTTCTAAGTTCTAGGGGACTAATGACCGCAGATGTTAAGTCCCATAGTGCTCAGAGCCATTTGAACCAGTTTTGATATCATTAAAACAGCTACCGAAACACTGGTCTAGCGTCATTTGATTTAATAATATGGATCAATGTGAACTGTCTCCACCTACAACAGTGATAAGCCAGCCAAAGTGCAATCGGTCGCTTGCAGATTCAAACCTGGATAACGATAAGAATGTGGACACACTACCATCCAGAAACACGACATCGCAATGATGTTCAGAATCCACCATTCAGTATGACCATCTGTCCTACCAACATCACATAGTTATATCAGCATAGGCTCATCAACAGTGTTATAAAGCGCTCACATCTTGAACAAACATGTACTGGAGCGAAGAGTGCAAGTACAAGAGTACACCGATGGCTGGGTGGCTAATGTATCGAACAGAACTTGCAATGAATTTCTCTATCTTAAATAATACATTCCTGGTTGGTGGTGGCATCCGTGTGATGCCCAACTTGTATAACATGGCCCGTCAGTTGATTTTATTCCTCACGTCTGGCCACAAACGGAAGAAATGACGTTTAGTAAGACATTGATTTGTAATCACGGCTTCTACCGTATTGGTTTGATGAAGACATCGTGCTCTAAAGGAAAGTTGCCTGCCGTAAAGCTCAAAACCAATATTTTAAAAATGAGCGTTAACTGCGTATCATCTGTTTTACGTGCTGAGTGAACGTGTGTGTGTGTGTGTGTGTGTGTGTGTGTGCGTGGGGGAGGGGGGGGAGGGGGGCGGCGTGTGTTTTCTTACAGGGGAAACTTCAGAACATACAAAAGGACGTACAAGGGTTAGACAAAAATATGGAATCGCTGCGAAAAAGGCATATTTAAACATAAACGTAAATGCTAGCCAAGCCTGCAGGTTGCCCTGTTATATTTGGTCAGGAACGGCACCTGTGCAATGTCCTCAATACACTGCAAGTGTCAATCGTGCTGCGAACAGTATTCTATGTAGGCCTGACTCCATTAAGCCGGAGCTAAGTGAACTCTAAAGTGGGCAAGTTGTTGCTATTCGCATGGTGGGTGTTTCTGTACCCAAGGGTACGCAAGTGTTTGGAATTTCAAGAGGCATTGTGTTGAAGGTTTATACTACATATATTGAAAGCGGAAGAAGAGGTGTGTTGAGTGATTGTGACAGACAGTCATTAAAGACCATTGTGACGAAAAATAAGAGAACAACAGCTGCAAAACTCACTGCAGAACTGAATGCCTCACTCGCGAATCCTATCAGGACCAAAATAGCACTATGGGGACTCCACAAGCAGGGAATTGCAGGGATAGCTGGAATCCCAAAACGACTTAACATTGTTGCAAACGCTCGTAACTGGAAAACGTGGTGCCGAAAGCATTAACCCAGAACTATGGAGCAGCAGGAGAAATTCATTTGGTCGGATGAGTCTTGCTTCACACTGTTCCCAGTTGGCGGCCGGGACTGCGTCCCAAGATGAAACGTGGTGGCTATTCGGTGATGATTTGGACAGCCGTATCGTGGTATTGCATGGGTCTCATGATTACTCTGGAAGGTCACATGACTGCCAAGCATTGTATGACCATTATGGCTGATGGTTTTGTGAGCACAATGATAAATGTAGCATCTCATACGGCCACCACGGACATCAGATCTCAATAATCTCAGCATTTATTGAGCCTTTGTATTCTATTTTGGAGAGAATGGTGTGTGAGCGCTTTCCACCTCCATCATCGTCAAATGAACTTGTCACTCTTTAGCGGGTAGAATGGTGTATGATCCCCTTGAAAACCGTACAGAACTTGCATTTATCCATACCGAGACGAGTGGAAGCGTTTTGATTGTCGATTTACTCTCAAACCATACTGTGTACTCATTAGACTGTTCATTCCGTTCAGCAGATCATTTAATTCTTCTTCACTTTCACTCAGGATAGCAATGTCATCAGCGAATCGTATCATTGATATCCTTTCCCTTGTATTTTAATTCCACTCCTGAACCTTTCTTTTATTTCCATCATTGCTTCCTCGATGTACAGATTGAAGAGTAGGGGCGAAAGGCTACAGCCTTGTCTTACACCCTTCTTAATACGAGCACTTCGTTCTTGATCGTCCAATCTAATTATTCCCTCTTGGTTGTTGTACATATTGTATATGACCCGTCTCTCCCTATAGCTTACCCCTACTTTTTTCAGAATCTCGAACTGCTTGCACCATTTTATATTGTCGAACGCTTTTTCCAGGTCGACAAATCCTATGAAAGTGTCTTGATTTTTCTTTAGCCTTGATTCCATTATTAGCCGTAACGTCAGAATTGCCTCTCGTCCCTTTACTTTTCCTAAAGCCAAACTGATCGTCACCTAGCGCATTCTCAATTTTCTTTTCCATTGTTCTGTATATTATTCTTGTAAGCAGCTTCGATGCATGAGCTGTTAAGCTGATTGTGCGATAATTCTCGCACTTGTCAGCTCTTGCCGTCTTCGGAATTGTGTGGATGATGCTTTTCCGAAAGTCAGATGGTATATCGCCAGACTCATATATTCTACAAACCAACGTGAATAGTCGTTTTGTTGCCACTTCCCCCAATGATTTTAGAAATTCTGGTGGAATGTTATCTATCCCTTCTGCCTTATTTGACCGTAAGTCCTCCAAAGCTCTTTTAAATTCCGATTCTAATACTGGATCCCCTATCTCTTCTAAATCGACTCCTGTTTCTTCTTCTATAACATCAGACAAATCTTCACCCTCATAGAGGCTTTCAATGTATTCTTTCCATCTATCTGCTCTCTCCTCTGCATTTAACAGTGGAATTCCCGTTGCACTCTTAATGTTACCACCGTTGCTTTTAATGTCACCAAAGGTTGTTTTGACTTTCCTGTATGCTGGGTCTGTCCTTCCGACAATCATATCTTTTTCGATGTCTTCACATTTTTCCTGCAGCCATTTCGTCTTAGCTTCCCTGCACTTCCTATTTATTTCATTCCTCAGCGACTTGTATTTCTGTATTCCTGATTTTCCCGGAACGTGTTTGTACTTCCTCCTTTCATCAATCAACTGAAGTATTTCTTCTGTTACCAATGGTTTCTTCGCTGCTACCTTCTTTGTACCTATGTTTCCCTTCCCAACTTCTGTGATGGCCCTTTTCAGAGATGTCCATTCCTCTTCAACTGTACTGCCTACTGCGCTATTCCTTATTGCTGTATATATAGCGTTAGAGAACTTCAAACGTATCTCGTCATTCCTTAGTACTTCCGTATCCCACTTTTTTGTGTATTGATTCTTCCTGACTAATGTCTTGAACTTCAGCCTACTCTTCATCTATATTGTAATCTGAGTCTATATCTGCTCCTGGGTACGCCTTACAATCCAGTATCTGATTTCGGAATCTCTGTCTGACCATGATGTAATGTAATTGAAATCTTCCCGTATCTCCCGGTTTTTTCCAAGTATACCTCTTCCTCTTGTGATTCTTGAACAGGGTATTCGCTGTTACTAGCTGAAACTTGTTACAGAACTCAATTAGTCTTTCTCCTCTTTCATTCCTTGTCCCAAGCCCATATTCTCCTGTAACCTTTTCTTCTACTCCTTCCCCTACAACTGCATTCCAGTTGCCCATGACTATTAGATTTTCGTCCCCCTTTACATACTGCATTACCCTTTCAAGATCCTCATACACTTTCTCTATCTGTTCATCCTCAGCTTGCGACGTCGGCCTGTATACCTGAACTATCGTTGTCGGTGTTGGTCTGCTGTCGATTCTGATTAGAACAACCCGGTCACTGCACTGTTCACAGTAACACACCCTCTGCCCTACCTTCCTATTCATAACGAATCCTACACCTGTTACACCACTTTCTGCTGCTGTTGATATTACCCGATACTCATCTGACCAGAAATCCTTGTCTTCCTTCCACTTCACTTCACTGACCCCTACTGTATCTAGATTGAGCCTTTGCATTTCCCTTTTCAGATTTTCTAGTCTCCCTACCACATTCCACGCCCCGACTCGTAGAACGTTATCCTTTCGTTGGTTATTCAATCTTTTTCTCATGGTAGCCTCCCCCTTGGCAATCCCCTCCCAGAGATCCGAATGGGGGACTATTCCGGAATCTTTTGCCAATGGAGAGATCATCATGACACTTCTTCAAATACAGGCCACATGTCCTGTGGATACATGTTACGTGTCTTTAATGCAGTAGTTTCCATTGCCTTCTGCATCCTCATCTCGTTGATCATTGCTGATTCTTCCGCCTGTAGGGGCAGTTTCCCACCCCTAGGACAAGAGAGGGCCATGAACTTCTATTCGCTCCTCCGCCCTCTTTGACAAGGCCGTTGGCAGAATGAGGCTGACTTCTTATGCCGGAAGTCTTCGGCCGCCAATGCTGATTATTTATCAAAATTTAGGCAGTCGCAGGGATCGAACCCAGGACCGAAAGCGTTTCGATTATGAATCAAAGACGCTACCCCTAGACCACGGGTAGACCTAGTCTTCAGATGTGCAAATGCTTCATAGCATTCTCATTATCCGCGTCATTATTATTGATGTAGACGTCGATTGGTTATGTTAACGAAAATAAAGTTCAGGCAGTTTTAAACTATGCTTTATTAAGAGCTAAACTTTTTATCCTTTCCGGTAGGTTGTTGAAAGCGAGTTGTCCCGAATAATGAAAACCTTTTTGGACCAAAGTACCGTGCAAATTGTTCTTATACTTATGAAAATTTAGCACTTTATTGACAACAGATTTCATTGAGGAATGCATGTATTGACAAACAGTAGTTTGCAGTATAATGTAACCTTATAACAGTCTTGTGCACGATCCCCTGAACTGATTGCACAAAAAATTTCACTTCTGTGTTTGGTCACCGAAACCACCCAGATAGCCGTGCATATTAAAGCCCGCTTCGGGGTCGGGCAGACACGCCAGCATCTGATCAAAGGTAGACTAGCGACGAGGGTCGGAGTAATGGCCGACTTGTACGCCGATTTTTGGCGGTTTCCAACAGCCCAGTAGGTGAGTATCGGGCTGATACCCTAGTCCCACTCGCCTCAGTTAAACGATTCGCAAACATTTAGAAAACTTTCGCTCATTTTCACGTGAATAACACTACAGGCAAACAGAGATGGTGCATATATCCTGTTCCGGGAGGGTAGCTGACCGTGCGCCGATGGGGAACAAAAATACCATAGATTCGATTGAGGATTTATCTAAAAACACAGGATTTTCCGGCATGAAACCATTATATAGGGTGAGTCAGTAACTATTGTCACCTAGAATAACTCCGAAAGTATGTTAGTTGCTGGAACGTTTGTGGGACAAATGTTGAATGGGACAACGGGGGCCATAATATGACGTTGCTTTTTTGTTGTTAGGTGGGGTCGCTTCAGAGACATGAAGGTCAACTTTTTTTTTCTAAATGGGGTGTTATATTTTGGTACTTATTTTGTGACAGCGACTATCGAGACGAATCCAATGATGTGTAACAGTAAGGTTTTTGAATGTCAACGAAGGTCAAAAAGGTGGCATGAACATCCATTTGCAGAAAGTGTTCGAAGAGGTGACCACTGGTGTCACTGCAGTGCTGCAATCTTCTTATCATGGATTGAGTGATATTCCTTATCACTTCGGCACTTATCGAAGCACATGCTCTGACAATTCTCTCTCGAATATCGTGCACGTAGTAAATATTCGCCGAATACAGGGTATCCATGTCACGTGCCATTGACATGTAAGCACCATTCGACGGTTTCGCAATAAAGCACTAATAGGAACGGTAAGACTACTATCGTCGAATCAAACGAATGTGAATGATGTATTCCTTCGAAGAACATGTCGATATGCTTCTTATTTACAGTGAATGCCAAAGAAATTCAGTGAGAGCTAGAGAGTTACACGCTCAAAGATATCCTCAACATACTCACCCTACACGTCGTACATTTAAATATTTGTATGATAAACTGAGAATAACTGGATCTTTAACGCATCGGAAACATATCCGGCAAAGGAAAATTACTAACGAGGAAACGGAAATTGGTACTCTCGCCACTGTGGTTCGAGATCCTTGTGTTAGTTCGCGTCAAATCGCAATGGAATCTGGCATGAGCCAGAGTATTGTCGTTCGTATCCTGCATCGTCGTAAATATCGTCCTTACCATATCAGTCTCCACCAAGAATTAATTGGTATGGGTTGTATGCATCGCAGTGAATTCTGCTGATGGGTTCAACTTCAGATTCAGAGGGATGACCATTTATTAATTTGATTTTATTTACTGACGAGGCCACATTCACGAACCATGGAAATTTTAATTTGCATAACATGCATTGCTGGACAAGTGAAAATTCATGTTGGATGGGGAAAGTTGCACACCAAAAACCGTGGTCAGTGAATGTATGGTGTGAGTTTCTGGAGGACAGAATTATAGGCCCCTATTTCATCGAAGGAAATCTCAATGGTGGGAAGTAAATCACATTCCTGCAAGAAACATTAGGTCTGTTATTGGAAGAAATACCTTTAGGAACAAGGAAAAGAATGCGGTATCAACACGATGAGTGGCCGGCACATTTTTCGCTGATTGCTAGAAATGAGTTGCAGAGATAATTCCCAAATCTTTGGATTGGACGCGGAGGAGATGTGTCGTGGCCGGCTCATTCGCCAGACTTGATGCCTCTGGATTTTTTCTTGTGGGGATTCGTAAAAGACGCTCCAACTACACCTGAAGATATGCGAGAGAGAATTGTCAGTGCCGATGTGATAAGGAATACCACTCAGTCCATGATAAGAAGATAGCAGCACTGTATGGATACCAATGATCATCACTTCGAACACCTTCTGTAAATGGACGTTCTTGCCACCTTTGTGAGCTTCGTTGACCTTCAAAGACCTTACACATCATTGGATTTGTCTCGATAACCGCTATCAGAAAATAAGTACCAAACTATAGCATCCCATTTGAAAGAACAAAGTTGACCTTCATATCTGTGAAGCGACACCACATGGCAACAAAAAAACAACGTAATATTATGGGCCCCGTTGTCCCATGCAACTTTTGTCCCAGAAACTTTTCAGTTCCTATCATACTTTCGGAGTTATTCTTGGTGGCAATAGTTGTAACTCACCCTGTATATTGCACCTGCATAAGGACGTAGAGACGCCTAAAGATTATTTGATAATTATCATTTGGGACCCGTCTAGTTACAACTGAACAAAACGAAGTTTTCGTGTCATACTCGTTTTGCCTTTATTATATGCAAGTCATCATCAGTAGCAAGTTTCGTAGATGCTGCTTTAAACGTGTACTGATTCTGGGTTTAGAGCTGTTCTGATTAATGCCATTCGAAATTTCATTCGGGCCGCGTCGTGAAATTAACACTCATTTAGTTCATGTTATGTTTCATCCATATGTCATTAGCCCGACCGAAAGCGATAATTATGAAACAATATTAAGAGCTGAGAAAGACAGCACAACAGAAGTTAGAGAAACATCAAATATGTCTGCTGCAGAATTGCGAGTGTGGTGAGTCTACATAAAGATATACAACCCATTACTCGGGTGGGTGAAGAATGACAATTAGTTCAGGCTTGCCCTCAGCTTGCATTTCGCAGTCTGCAGTCAGTTAGTAAGCTTAATCATGACTCATGAGTCAGTTGCGAAGAATGCGACGTGGCATGCCTCTTCACAATTCGACCGAGTTCTCTGAAGTGTTTCGTTGCTACCTAAAATGAAACAATTTACTCATCTCTTCTATTCAGCTTTAATTACTTTGTATCGTCTTTATTACTCCTGACGGAGATATACTATCTTCTCAAAAGTATGCGGACACCCCTTTGTAATTCGGAATTGACCATTAGATGTTAGAGAGGTGGAACGCCAGTATAAAAGAAGGCGGAGAGTACTGAGTGGTCAGTAGATAAGCCGTAACAGCAGGATGGGCTAGACAGGAGTGCTGAGTGGCTTCAAACGTGGACTACGCAGTGGATGTCACTTGAGCAACAGATCCGTCAGGGACATTTCAACCCTTCTACAGCTGTCCAATTAGACTGATTGTGAAGTGGAAACGCGAAGGAAAAACCATAGGTAAACCAAGAACAGACGGGCTTCACGTACTGCCGCGCGGGATTAGCCGAGCGGTCTAGCCGCTGCGGTCATGGACTGTGCGGCTAGTCCCGGCGGAGGTTGGAGTCCTCCCTCGTGCATGGGTGTGTGTGTTTGTCCTTAGGATAATTTAGATTAAGTAGTGTGTACGCTTAGGGACTGATGACCTTAGCAATTAAGTCCCATAAGATTTCACACACATTTGAACATTTTGCTTCACGTACTGACGGACAGTGCCTGTCGAGCACTGAAAACGGCGGTTGTAAAAAATCACGTGAAATCAGCGGAAGCCAACACTCGTGAATTCCAAAATACTCTCAGCAGTCCATCTAACACAGTGACTGTGCGTAGGGAGTTAAAAAAAAAGGGGGGCACAATGGTCGTAAGTCACACGATTCTGTGGTCAATGCTAAGCTACGCTTTAGGTGGTGCAAAGAACGACGTCACTGGACAGTGAATGACTGCAAACGAGTGATTTGGAGCGATGAATCACGCTATACCATGTGGAACCCCGAATGGAAGAGTTTGGGTTTGGCGTATGTCTGAAGAACGGTATGTGCCATCACGTCTAGTCCAGACTACGGAGGAGGCATTGTAACGGTACGGCAGTTTGTTTCATGGTTATGGCTTGGTATTTCGGAGAACGTACGTCTGGAATATAGCACTGTATGGTAGTGAAACATGGACTGTGGGAAAACCGGAACAGAAGAGAAGCGAAGCATTTGATATGTGGTGCTACAGACGAATGTTGAAAATTAGATGGACTGATAAGAAGGTTCTGCGCAGAATCGGAGAGGAAGGGAATATGTGGAAAACACTGGTAAGGAGAAGGGATGAGAGGACATCTGTTAAGACATGAGGTAATGACTTTCTTGTTACTAGAGGGAACTGTAGAGGGCAAAACTGTAGACACAGTACTAGGACATAAGCGCTACTCTGAGAAGAAGAAGTTGTCACAGGAGAGGAATTCGTGGCGGGCCGCATCAAACCAGTCGCAAGACTGATGGCCCCCCCCCCCCCCTCCTCCACAAATAAAGAGGCGTGGTCTCCTTACTGCGCAGAATGAAACGGTAAATGCGGAAGGATATGAACTTGTTTTACAGCGCTGTGTATTATGTACAGCAGAAAAACATTTCGGAGACGATATTTGTACGAGCAGGACAATGCAGCATCTGTGAGGCAATGGCTTGTGACCTATAAAATTTCTGAAATAGACTGGTCTGTCCAGAGTCCCGACCTGGAATGGATTAGAATGTCGACACGTTCTAGACCCAGCGTCGAATATCACTACGTTCTCTGGTTTCGGCTCATGTAGAAGTGTGGGCTGTCATTCCTTCAGAGATATTCAGACATCCCAGCAGAGTTCACGGCATCATGAAGGCGAATAAGTGTCCAGATACTTTTGATCAAATAGTGAATGCCAGTTTGTTCTTTAATAAAAGCCACTTTAGTATTAACCGCAACTCGCCTACCCAGTGCATTACACCAGTGAAACGCAAATTTGAAGTTGCGAAGCGTCTTTCGCAGACTGATGTTTAAATTGATGGCAGCAAAAGAGAAGGAAGGAATGTCCAAAAAGCTGGAGGTATGAGCGTGTCTGGCACAATTACGAGTGGGTTTATGCGCGCAAGAGGGCCATTCCAGAAGTAATGTACTAGAACGGACGGGCGCAGTCATTGGCGCGTTGCTTTGTAATTTATTTGTCGCAGTTAGCGGCCGGCGCGGCCGCCTTTATTGCGGAATTGGGCGCGCTGTGAAATCGGCCTGGCCGGATCGAAAGCGGTCGTTCGCGATCGGATCGGCTCGGCCCTGGTCGAGGCGCGGCGCGGTGCGAACGCATGCAGCGTGCGGACAATGCGCTCGCCGGACCGCAGAGGATCCGGCCGTCAATCTACTGTGCGGCGCGGCCGAACTGCCCCCCGATTCCCTGTTTTGCCATACGTGACTATTATGCCGGTGTCAGTCAGCTACTTGAACACCGTGCTCGCCACCAGAGCGCATGTGAGGCTCAAGCAACTGTACCCAAGCCTAACAGGCAAGGTGCAGCACTCTGAACAGGAGGGAGTCGAGATTCATGTACATCAGAGGTCACCAAAGTACGGCCCGCGACGTCAGTTCATCCGTCTCACCGTGGGGACTTCAAGTTTCTTGAGAAAACGTATGGAATACGAGACCATATGATACAGTTTAAATTTAAGTATTTTGTTTACAAGACTAGGAGATAGTCGCACGTGCAGAGACTTCCTGGCTGCTATTTGCCTCAGATTTACTATCTTCAATAATCAGGACTCAGTTGACCGATTTGCAAATTCCGTGCGCTCTGTCCTGCATCAGGAAGCACTCTGTGGGAAAGAGTTAGATATTTCTTTTGTACCGGAACCAGTCGTTTCTGCTCACCGTCAACTCCAAACTTTTCTTGAAAAAACTGATTCGGAATTCTGTGACTTGCCTTATCACACAGCAGTGTGGAGGATCAGATAGGGTAAAGCCTTGGATGAGATTTTCACTCTCCGGCGGAGTGTGCGCTGATATGAAACTTCCTGGCAGATTAAAACTGTGCTGGAGCCGAGCGACCGCTACGGTCGTAGGTTCGAATCCTGCCTCGGGCATGGATGTGTGTGATGTCCTTAGGTTAGTTAGGTTTAATTAGTTCTAAGTTCTAGGCGACTGATGACCTCAGAAGTTAAGTCGCATAGTGTTCAGAGGCATTTGAACCATTAAAACTGTGTGCCGGTCCGAGACTCGAACTCGTGACCTTTGCCTTTCGCGGGCAAGTGCTCTACCACCTGAGCTACCCAAGCACGACTCACGGTCCCTCCTCACAGCCTTATTTCTGCCAGTACCTCGTCTCCTACCTTCCAAACTTTACAGAAGCTCTCCTGCGAACCTTGCAGAATTAGCACTCCTGAAAGATAGGATATTGCGAAGACATGGCTTAGCCACAGCCTAGGGTATGTTTCTCTTTCTGGAAACATCCCCTAGGCTGTGGCTAAGCCATGTCTCCGCAGTACCTCTTCTGTAAAGTTTGGAAGGTAGGAGACGAGGTGCTGGCAGACGTAAGGCTGTGAGGAGGGGGCCTGAGTCGTGCGTGGGTAGCTCAGATGGTAGAGCACTTGCCCACGAAAGGGAAAGGTCCCGAGTTCGAGTCTCGGTCCGGCACACAGTTTTAATCTGCCAGGAAGTTTCAGGGTAAAGGCTTGTTTCGTTTTTACGAGCTCCGAAACTAATAGATATTTTTCTTACTGAGAAAGATAGAGCTGATCCGTAACTGCCACATCCTACCTGCCTATCGATATTGTCATTTTTGATCGACATCACATCCCACATGAATGAACTGAACTTGAAGCTTCACGGAAAGTATAACTTCTTCTGTGATCTGAACAAAATCATCAAAGGATTTCGGAGATTGCTGTCATTGTTTGAAGCACAACTGCAAGGCGGAAATTTTTCTTTGTTTTATTGTTCCAAAGAGTTTTGTGCCACAGTGCTCTAAGATGTAACCTTGACTTTCCGAAAAAAATTATTCGTGGCTTGAAGAAGCACTTTTTGCATAGATTTTCAGGTCTTGACAGAAGTGAGAGCAACATTCTTCTGTTCCAGAATCCGTTTGAACGTAACCTTAGTGATGTGGCAGTTGAACTGCAGTTGGTGCTTATTGATTTCCAAGTAAGTAACTTGTTCAAATAGAAGCACAAAGCAGAAAAAATTGTTGAACTTTACCCCTGCTAACCTGATGTCGGGTTTCCGAAATTGAAGAAATTTGCTGCTTGTGTGGCATCAGTGTTTAAAACAACTTATGTCTGC
Organism: Schistocerca americana; assembly: GCF_021461395.2. NCBI lineage: Eukaryota > Metazoa > Arthropoda > Insecta > Orthoptera > Acrididae > Schistocerca > Schistocerca americana. The sequence continues at coordinate 331,312,077 of NC_060122.1, forward strand.
GAGCGAGCTTGAATGAAAATGGGGTATGTTGAGTCAGCACATTGAATGAGATTGACTGTTGAACATTTGAAAACTATTATTTTGGTTCGATGCAGCAATACGAAACTAAACATTGAAGATATCTTGAAAGCCGAACGTCAGTTTCACAAATCTTGCTACTATCTTTTGCTGTTTAGTGTGAGAGATATGTGAACAGCAGGTCTGATGTAAGTATCTTTTTTCCTAATTTTTTTAGTAAGTAAATACATTGGTTGTCCTTTTATTTGGGCATTGCATGCCACTCACATGGAATTTTAAAATTAATTTTTCGTCTTTTTCCCAGAATTTTCGTTCTGGCGTGCAAGTACTGTACGAAATCATAATGGAGCACGCGCTCGTCATTTTGTCAGTTATCCGGCCAGCTGTGAAAACGATTTGGTGACCTCTGATGTACATGACTCTTATTAGATCACTGATGACATACGCTGCTCCTCTCTGGTAACGTGCAGCTTCAATTCATCTGCGCCGTCAGTAGGTCGTTCAGAATAAGGGTTTTCGAATCATAAACAGTGCTCCACGACGTACGCTCATCGTGGACATGCACAATGAATTCCACCTCTACAGCATATTGGAGGTATTCAAGGAACTCGTCACATGACTGATCAGGAACTCGAGGCATTCGAATATCTCCGCTATTCTAAACCTGTAGAATTACAAGCACAAACATAAGGTAGAAGCATCACAGACCAAAGACACTCTTTCTTCTTCTCTTTCGTGTTAATTACGTCTAGCACGGGATTCTGGCAAATTTATTTTACTTAACTTTGCAGTCTGCAACTGTACTGTCAAATACTTCCCTACAATTTGCTGAGCCAACCACATGCGACTTAACTCTGTGGAAGCTATATAAATAAAAATGTAAATGTTCGTTTTTCAAAATTGTGTGTCTCCGAAAGCTCTTCACAGATTGCTTTGAAATTTAGCCACAACGTTGTATTAGAATACGAGTGTGATACGATGTTAGCAAAAACCTCATGTTCATTTGTTGAGAATGTCGAATCTCCAAAAGTTCTTCATCGATTTCTATGATATTTCGACACAACGTTGCGTTAGAATACGCGTGTATATACCTAATTTTATTATATAAATATATAAATAAACATATAGTATATCAAGGGGGAACGTTATTACCAAAAATCTCGAATAGTTCTTGACTGATTTACTTCAGATTTTTACATTTTACTGTAATAGACGTAGGGACATACATAGGATTTTTAAAAATATTTAATAGTGAAATGTTGGCAAACAGGAAAGTTGTATTAATGGCTAATCGTCTTATGAATAGAATACTACTATAGAATCTGAATTTCCAAAAACGATAAAGAAGGCTCAGGGTCAGAGAGAGGGGGAAATTGACAGAAAAAGTGGGTAGGAGGAGATGGAGAGAGAGGGGAGAGGAAAAGATAGACAGAGGGGGGAGGGAAGAGGAGGAGATGGTCAAAGAAAAGGGGTTATGTAATTGTGCAAGGACAGGGGGAAAAGGAGATTAGGACGTATATCCAATTCCAATACATATTTGAAACGTGTGCTTTCTCTTTTCTTTCTTTTCCTTTTAACTAGACCGAGACACAGTAATGCGTGACCAGAGAACAGCTAGTAAAAAATAAAAAAATTAAAAATGAAGATTTACTGGTTTGAACTGTTCGTGGGTTTCACAATGCGCTGCTGGTTTAATTATTTGGCTACGTTTGACGTCTAGGGGTCAACAAAAACATTGATAACAATACCCCGATGGTAGTTACAGAACAGTTCAATAATAAAAAAATATCCAAGTATAATTTTTCTATGCTGTGGAAGATAAACAATTTTCACAATTCACAAAATCAATAAGTTAACATACTCACGCTGCACTGACAACTGCGTTTCGCTCTGTAAGGCAGCACGCGTATTCATGTTTTCCTTCGTCTGGCGGCGCTCCTTTTCCTGTTTGTTGCCGTCGGGCGGCAGTCGTATTCAAATGCCCTAGGCTACTATTGTAATATGGAAATGAAGTTCGATGCTTCTAGACAGAGCGTAGGGGAACGATGCGGGAGACCCGCACCGCCGTACTAGGCAAGGTCCTAATGGAGGTGGTTTGCCGTTGCCTTCCTCCGAGCAAAATGGGGATGAATGATAATGATAAAGACGACACAACAACACTCAGTCACATGGAGGCATGTGAAATTCCTTGTCCCTTCCGGGAATTGAACCCGGGACCCCGTACTTGGGAAGCGAGAACGCTACCGCGAGACCACGAGCTGCAGAGTTTTGTAATATACTGAACTTTTATTTTGAAACTGAAATAAGTCCCTTTTTTTTAAAAAAAACAACGGAATATCACATAAAATAATTTTACACTACATTAATCACAAATTATGTGATATTTCATTTGTTCAGAAAGTTCTCTCGTCGAAGGTTCACTCAGAATTGTATTCACAGCTGTTGGTGGCGCCTCGCTGACAGGTAATACATCATACGTTAATGTATTGCTGGTAGCATAATTGGTAGAGTCGCGTGTGAGGCACCGGTGGTACCGCCGTCCGATGGAAAGATCTAGCGTGACCCACCTTGACACTATCGTACCCACAAGAATCCGAACGGCCTCCATTGTGTTTCACGCTAATCTCCATGCAGCCCACATAACGTAGCTGTCTTGCAGGCCCTCTAATCTCCTTGTAATGGCCGTTTGACTGTACAAAATGGATACCGCAAAAGATCACTAGAGAACATTGTTCTTTAAAATAATAATTACAGATGAAAATCAACACCACGACTTTGAAAATGCTAGGAAACTCTTCATTAGAGATGAAACAGTCCTTAACGCTTGTAAACTCAACTTAATTACAATAAGTAACATTTCAAAATCACTACCACACTTTAATGTCATTCCAGCAATCTTTAGGCAAAATTAAACATTTTTATGAACACGGTATTTTGAGACAATATCTGTACGCCAAATGTTCTCTGTAAGTTTGAATCATTTTTCTTCTTTAAAAGGTATTCGTACACCTGTAAAACCTGATAACAGTCGTTTGTCGTAAAATGGACGTTGAACTAACCAGTTAAAAGCAGCGAGGTTAACAGCGGAAAGCGCTCTACGGAAACCTCAAAATTAACATCGTATCATAAGTAATTTCTCTCTACTTATGATTGAACAATTATTTGCCCACATATCTGAACTTTAAACGACATGACTAATTTTTTTGTTCCGGATCTGGATTGAAACCAAACACGTATAGCTATTGTAACTAAGCAAAACTTTCGTGCCTGATCGAGACTCGATTATAGCAACGTTCGTCATTGGTGACTAGGCACAAAGAGTCGAGAAATATCGAAGTTTTCACCAGTATCAGTTAACAAATATGAACTTGAAAATATTTGTGTACTTCCTAGAATCCTGTCAAGATCTTTATCCTCCTGTTAACTAACCACGAAAAACATTTAACATAATTTTCAGTAAAATTTTCTACGTGTTTTAAACCAAGTGCTATTATGTGAAGGTTTGCGACTTGGAATAGGACCCAGCACTTAATCAGATTGTTAAACAAGTAAATTCAGTTGTTACATATCAAAGTTTTTAACCGACAGAGAGAAATTCTAATCTGAAATGAAGACACATTTTTTTTGTCTATCCGAGAACTGAACCCGGCACCTACCTCAGTTTTCTCCATCTATGAATTGTCTGCTCACCAGTAATGATACGTGTACATGTTTGCCCAGAAATAAGGCACCTATCGCTTTTGTTGATAACACACGAAGAGACATTAAAAATGAAAATTATTTACCACTAGTAGTTCAGCGTACGTATGCTAGGGCTTGAAATCAAACCATGAATATTTTTGTGCTGGATCAGGATTCGAACCCACATGCATGTCTTTCGTGCAGACCTAAAGGAGTTTGCAATTTTGGGGAAAACAACGAAATGATCGAGCTATATTGTTTCGAGTGGGTCAGATACCACGAATAAGGAGATCCGAATTCGAATCCCAATCCAGCAACATATTTTTCAACGTCTCAAATTCAAATAAAATTACAACCCTGTGACCAGTGGCTCATTAAATAAAATAAAGTTCCTAGTGTAAGGAAGGAGTTTCTTTAGCAGCGACTTCCGTCTCTGCATAGTGAAACCTTAACTGGCTCTGTCCCAGTTTTCAGCGAAGGTATATGATGTTCATAATGCGGACTCTGCACTACGGTGCATCCTAAGTTCTTTACTTGGAATTACTAGACGTGGAGGAGATCTGTTCGTGCGTGAGTGTTTAAAGTACCTGTTTTAAGTTGGAATGGAACTCATACTTCGTAACACAGGAAGTGGGATCAGTCCACGAGTTCAATGAAGCCTAGATTTGTTACATTCGTGATTGTGTCGTCATGTATGATGAGCTTAGCTTACAAACCAGACACTGTGGAAAAATGAAGTTCTCTATTAACTGCTTCACTATCAGAAGGTTTCGGACACGGAAATTATGCTTGTCTCATGTCAGTGGGATGGAAAGATGCTTTTAGCCATCATAGCCTCGATTGGAAGTCCTTTTGAAATTTTCACTTTTTTAAGATATTTCTTGGAGAGAGAAATGCAGTTGCAGAGTATGAAGTTACCAAATACTTCAATTAATACTGCCATTATCGCTATTAGCTTCCTCATTCTACTGCTGCTACACGCTTGCTTGAAGGAAGCATTTAATGATTCTTGCTCATTTTTAGAAGCAGTTGCGCAAAAACGGGTAGATATTTAAATCTCAGGAAATGGTTTTGACGTTCTGTGGCAAGTGGACCCTAAAAAGTATTTATTTAGATCTTTTCATGTTTAGGGAATACTTTTCAAGTTAATATTGGACATCGCGAATTATTCTTAGATTACGGTGAAATTAAATTAACTGATGAAGAGGTTACTTCATAACAGAATTTGCATTGCACTACTTCATTTACTTGCACTTAGCAACGACGCTTGTGGAATGGTAAAACTGGCTGTAAACACCACTTTCAAGACCAGAGGACGTTAATGTCTTCTGTTAAATGTCACGATCATTCTCTCCAGATTGATGGTCGACGTCACCTATTTTAAGTAGTAAAACGAAGAAAATATTGCAGAAGATCAACTGTTTTCTTTCCAATAAACTAATTTTACGTGCTCCAAATCCACATTTCCACGGAAATACTCTAACCGTAGTATCCACTTCAACAATGTACAAAAATGTTTCAACGTAGCAAAAGTGACACCCTACTCAGATGCCTTACACTTAGCCGCCAACCAGAAATTATAACTTGCGGTACACCGGTTTCAGTAAACTAATGTTGCGAACACCCCCCCCATGAACCATGGACCTTGCCGTTGGTGGAGAGGCTTGCGTGTCTCAGCGATACAGATAGCCGTACCGTAGGTGCAACCACAACGGAGGGGTATCTGTTGAGAGGCCAGACAAACGTGTGGTTCCTGAAGAGGAGCAGCAGCCTTTTCAGTGGTTGCAAGGGCAACAGTCTGGATGATTGACTGATCTGGCCTTGTAACACTAACCAAAACAGCCTTGCTGTGCTGGTACTGCGAACGGCTGAAAGCAAGGGGAAACTACGGCCGTAGTTTTTCCAGAGGGCATGCAGCTTTACTGTATGGTTAAATGATGATGGCGTCCTCTTGGGTAAAATATTCCGGAGGTAAAATAGTCCCCCATTCGGATCTCCGGGCGGGGACTACTCAAGAGGATGTCATTATCAGGAAAAAGAAAACTGGCGTTCTACGGATCGGAGCGTGGAATGTCAGATCCCTTAATCGGGCAGGTAGGTTAGAAAATTTAAAAAGGGAAATGGATAGGTTAAAGTTAGATATAGTGGGAATTAGTGAAGTTCGGTGGAAGGAGGAACAACACTTCTGGCGAGGTGACTACAGGGTTATAACACAAAATCAAATAGGGGTAATGCAGGAGTAGGTTTAATAATGGATAGGAAAATAGGAATGCGGGTAAGCTACTACAAACAGCATAGTGAACGCATTATTGTGGCCAAGATAGATACGAAGCCCACGCCTACTACAGTAGTACAAGTTTACATGCCAACGAGCTCTGCAGATGATGAAGAAATTGAAGAAATGTATGATGAAATAAAAGAAATTATTCAGGTAGTGAAGGGAGACGAAAATTTAATAGTCATGGGTGACTGGAATTCGGCAGTAGGAAAAGGAAGAGAAGGAAACGTAGTAGGTGAATACGGAATGGGGGTAAGAAATAAAAGAGGAAGCCGCCTGGTAGAATTTGCACAGAGCACAACTTAATCATAGCTAACACTTGGTTCAAGAATCATGAAAGAAGGTTGTATACATGGGAGAAGCCTGGAGATACTGACAGGTTTCAGATAGATTATATAATGGTAAGACAGAGATTTAGGAACCAGGTTTTAAATTGTAAGACATTTCCAGGGGCAGGTGTGGATTCTGACCACAATCTATTGGTTATGACCTGTAGATTAAAACTGAAGAAACTGCAAAAGTCTGGAACCGCAAGACCGCTACGGTCGCAGGTTCGAATCCTGCCCCGGGCATGGATGTTTGTGATGTCGTTAGGTTTAACTAGTTCTAAGTTCTAGGGGACTAATGACCTCAGCAGTTGAGTCCCATAGTGCTCAGAGCCATTTGAACCATTTGAACTGCAAAAAGGTGGGAATTTAAGGAGATGGGATCTCGATAAAGACTAAACGAGAGGTTGTACAGAGTTTCAGGGAGAGCATAAGGGAACCATTGACAGGAATGGGGCAAAGAAATACAGTAGAAGAAGTGTGGGTAGCTTTGAGGGATGAAGTAGTGAAGGCAGCAGAGGATCAAGTAGGTAAAAAGACTAGGGCTAGTAGAAATCCTTGGGTGACAGAAGAAATACTGAATTTAATTGATGAAAGGAGAAAATATGAAAATGCAGTAAATGAAGCAGGCAAAAAGGAATACAAACGTCTCAAAAATGAGATCGACAGGAAGTGCAAAATGGCTAAGCAGGGATGGCTAGAGGACAAATGTAAGGATGTAGAGGCTTATCTCACTAGAGGTAAGATAGATACAGCCTACAGGATAATTAAAGAGACCTTCAGAGAAAAGACAACCACTTGTTTGAATGTCAAAAGCTCAGATGGAAACCCAGTTCTAAGCAAAGAAGGGAAAGCAGAAAGGTGGAAGGAGTATATAGAGGGTCTATACAAGGGCGATGTACTTGAGGACAATATTATGGAAATGGAAGAGGATGTAGATGAAGATGAAATGGGAGATATAATACTGCGTGAAGAGTTTGACAGAGCACTGATAGGCCTGAGTCGAAACAAGGCCCCGGGAGTAGACAACATTCCATTAGAACTACTGACAGCCTTAGGAGAGCCAGTCCTGACAAAACCCTACCATCTGGTGAGCAAGATGTATGAAACAGGCGAAATACCCTCAGACTTCAAGAAGAATATAATAATTCCAATCCCAAAGAAAGCAGGTGTTGACAAATGTGAAAATTACCGAACTATCAGTTTAATAAGTCACGGCTGCAAAATACTAACGTGGATTCTTTACAGACTAATGGAAAAACTAGTAGAAGCCGACCTCGGGGAAGATCAGTTTGGATTCAAATTCTGAAGGTGGCAGGGGTAAAATACATGGAGCGAAAGGCTATTTACAATTTGTACAGAAACCAGATGGCAGTTATAAGAGTCGAGGGACATGAAAAGGAAGCAGTGGTTGGGAAGGGAGTGAGACAGGATTGTAGTATCTCCCCGATGTTATTCAATCTGTATATTGAGCAAGCAATGAAGGAAACAAAAGAAAAATTGTGAGTAGGTATTAAAATCCATGGAGATGAAATGAAAACTTTGAGATTTGCCGATGACATTGTAATTCTGTCAGAGACAGCAAAGGACTTGGAAGAGCAGTTGAATGGAATGGATAGTGTCTTGAAAGGAGGGTATAAGATGAACATCAACAAAAGCAAAACGAGGATAATGGAATGTAGTCGAATTAAGTCGAGTGATGCTGAGGGAATTAGATTAGGAAACGAGACACTTATAGTAGTAAAGGAATTTTGCTATTTGGGGAGCAAAATAACTGATGATGGTCGAAGTAGTGAGGATGGCAAGGAAAGCGTTTCTGAAGAAGAGAAATTTGTTAACATCGAGTATAGATTTAAGTGTCAGGAAGTCATTTCTGAAAGTATTTGTAAGGAGTGTGGCCATGTATGGAAGTGAAACATGGACGATAAATAGTTTGGACAAGAAGAGAATAGAAGCTTTTGAAGTGTGGTGCTACAGAAGAATGCTGAAGATTAGATGGGTAGAACACATAACTAATATGGAAACCTGAATAGGATTAGGGAGAAGAGAAGTTTGTGGCACAACTTGACTGGAAGAAGGCATCGGTTGGTAGGACATGTTCTGAGACATCGAGGGATCACCAATTTAGTATTGGAGGGCAGCGTGGAGGGTAAAAATCGTAGAGAGAGACCAAGAGATGAATACACTAAGCAGATTCAGAAGGGTGTAGGTTGCAGTAGGTACTGGGAGATGAAGAAGCTTGCACAGGATAGAGTAGCATGGAGAGCTGCATCAAACCAGTCTCAGGACTGAAGACCACAACAACAACAACAACAATGTTGCGAAGACAGTTTACCACAACTCTTTCTCACCAGAAATACGGAATTGACTTATTAGGCTGTATAGCTACACTGCCATAGTAATTGAATGTGCAAGCAGTACATATGAATTGTAGAATTTAATGGTGTTGTGGCTTCCAGTTCTTTACATCTTACGGCGAAGATTTGATGCAATGAAAGAAAACTGTTTGTTTTAGTCAGCGATCGAAATGAATCGAGTATATCACATAGTAATCAAAATCTACATTTACAAGCAAAATGATGCGAGTACAAAAAGAAAGATATGATAAAGAGTGCAACTTTGCTAATCAACACGTGTTCACCTCCAGCTTTACCTCAATATGTTCATTGCTTTTGTAACACCTCTGTCGGGTGATGGTCGCCTAATCGATAAGCAACATACAAATTACAGTCATTTTGTGACCATCCTTTTCAAATATTCATGGGAGAAAGCAAGAGCAAAGTGAATAATGGCCTACCCCAAGGATTGGTGCTCGCACCTACTCTTTTCAGTCTATATATCTCTGCCCTGCCTCAAACAAGTTCCAAGAAATACGGTTATGCTGACGACCCAGCACTATTTTCCTGCAGTAAAACCATAGAAGAGGCCAGCAATATACTCACAGAGGACCACTCAGTGGTAGGCAAATACTTCACTGACTGGAGACTTACTCCTAACATGAATAAAGCTGAAGTGTCCAATTTCCACCTCAACAGTGGACAAGCAAATAAGCAGCCAGTAGTATATTTTAACAACCATCTCCTATGCTACAATCCATGCCCGAAATACCTGGGAATCACACTGGATAGAACACTGTCGTATATAAGGCACTTGGAGAACACCGCAGCCAAAGTTAATGCTAGGAACAACATAATTCACAAATTATGCGGCACAACCTGAGGTGCAAAGGCATCCACACTTAGAACTTCAGCTCTTAGGGTGGTGTATTCCGTTGCTGAATACTGCTCCCAGGCTTGGCTAAATATTTGCCACGCAAAGAAAGTCGACATCAAGCTGAATGAAACTATGAGAATAGTCAGTGGTAGCTTAAGAAGTACTCCAGTTCCCTGGCTTCCTGTCCTGTGTCATATTGATCCCCCCACATTCACAGGCAAGAACACCTCCTTAGAGAATACAAAAAAATATTAGCGAGTCACAGACTAGCTGTCCACGAAGACCTCTCTGGTATAGCTCTGATAATACTTAAATCTAGGTCTCCTCCACTCCTTACTGCAGGACAACTACCAGCAGCCGGCCGAAGTGGCCGTGCGGTTAAAGGCGCTGCAGTCTGGAACCGCAAGACCGCTGCGGTCGCAGGTTCGAATCCTGCCTCGGGCATGGATGTTTGTGATGTCCTTAGGTTAGTTAGGTTTAACTAGTTCTAAGTTCTAGGGGACTAATGACCTCAGTAGTTGAGTCCCATTGTGCTCAGAGCCATTTCCAACCACCAGCAGAAAATTTCAGTACAAATGACAAATGGAGGGACTACTGCGAGTCCATAATGCAAGTCCTTGCCCCCTATACCATCGGCCATACTGTGATCATGCCAGGAATGGAACTGCCTCGCCACATATGGAAGGCACTTAATAGGACAAGTACTTCACATGGTGTCTGTCAGGATGCACTTTACAAATGGGGATTTGCAGAACCATCGTCTAGCGACTGCGGTGCACCTCGCCAGACTATCCGATACATCACAACCACATGCCCACTAAGATCATACCCTGGAGACCCAGCCGATTTATTTCAAGTTGCAGACACGGCGCTGGACTGAATCGATGGCCTCGATATTACAATATAGTTCTAATTGTCAGATATCATAATAGCTTCTAAATATAGTTGTTTGTATTTAAACTGTAAAATTATGAATATATATATATATATATATATATATATATATATATATATATATATATATATATATAGTAGTTTGCTTTGTAACTGTACATTATCATCATATTAACACTGGCTTAGATATCTGTACTTGATTTTATGTTATTATTTGATCCAAGAAAGCCATACGCTAAAAAAATAAATAAACAAATCAGTCAGAGACAGCAAAGGACCTGGAAGAGCAGATGAACGCAATGGACAGCGTCTTGAAAGGAGGATATAAACATATGAACACGAACAGAAGGAAAACGAGGATAATGGAATGTAGTCGAATTAAATCAGATGATGCTGAGGGAATTAGATCAGTAAATGAGACACTTAAAGTAGTAGACGAGTTTTGCTATCTGGGGAGCAAAATAACTAATGATGGTCGAAGTAGAGGGGATAAAATGCAGACTGGCTATGACAAGGAAAGCGTTTCTGAAGATGAGAAATTTGTTAACATCGTGTATAGATTTAAGTGTCAGGAAGTCTCTTTGAAAGTATTTGTATGGAATGTAGCCACGCATGCAAGTGAAACATGGACGATAAATAGTGTAGACAAGAAGAAAATAGAACCTTTTGATATGTGGTGCTATAGAAGAATGCTGAAGATTAGATTGGTGGATCACGTAACTAATGAGGAGGTACTGAATAGAACTGGGGAGAAGAGGAATTTGTGGCACAACCTGACTAAAAGAAGGTATCGATTGGTAGGATTCGTTCTGAGGCATCAAGGGATCACCAATTTAGTATTGGAGGGAAGCGTGGAGGGTAAAAGTAGTAGAGGAAGACCAGGAGATGAATACACTAAGACGATTCAGAAGGATGTAGGTTGCAATAGTTACTCGGAAACGAAGAAGCTTGCACAGGATAGAGTAGCATGAAGAACTGCATCAAACCAGTCTCTGGATTGAAGACCACAACAAAAGGGTGATGAAACGGCAAATGCGTTTACAAATTGACCTCCTAGCTACTCCAAGAGAAAAACAGTCCTTAATTTGTAGATATTGCACAGCGTAATTGTTCTTGGATGATTGTAATTATGACATTCTCTTAGTAGATGTGCGAAGTCCCCGTCAGTGACGCAGGGATCAAAGCTTGGAGAGAATTAATTTTCATATATGATTCATTTTTCTAATATTACCGGTGAGATGCTCTTACTTCGTTAATAGTAACATTTTCTTTCCTCGTGAGCGCCGAAAAAAAATGCATCATAAAGAGTGTGCTTCATGACCGTACTAATGGGATCAAAGATCGGAGGGAGGGCAGCATCGGTCGTCAATTATTAATCTGTTTATTGCAGATCGATTTCATGTACTGTGTAGCTACCTTCAATATAATTATATCCGAGTCTTGATGGGTCATCGTAGATATAATAGCACATGGTACCATTTGAAGTTACAGAAAACAAACGTAAGTTCATCTGAGAACGGATATTCGTAGCGTCAAGTGGTACCATGTGAGGTTGTATGTATTATGAGTCATCACGACTTGGATATAACTGCAGTGAAGGTAGAATAGCTGAAATCGATCTGCAGTAAACAGATTAAAAATTTACGATCATTGCTGCCATGCCCCCGCTCTTGGATCTAATATAAGTTGAGTTTACAGTGCAGTTTTCGTTACGTAGTTGACACCCTTCGGTCCTTACACTTTTCTTAGTTTATGTACGATGTATGCCCATATTGTACGTCATAAGTGCTGCTGCCAGTTAAAACACCAAGTGTAAAAGTATTCTCTGAGAAAATTAGCTTCATGGTTCCATTCTTAGATCATACGTAGATTACACATCCATAGCGCGAGACACGAGGTTCTTAGAACGAAGTACGAACGCCGGTCGACAGATTGCATACGGCGCTGAACTTTAAATGTTACTTTTAGTTGATACTTTCTAGTTGCGACGCCGGTCGACAGATTGCATACGGCGCTGAACTTTAAATGTTACTTTTAGTTGATACTTTCTAGTTGCGACTTTCACTGAAATCCCATCCAGACTCGATAACTTGACAAAAGTTTCTTAGAAAGAAGTAGAAACTTCGACCTCTGGTTGTGACTGAAGTAGTAACCAGTTTCTGTTAAGTTGTTAATGTGGAAACTGTGACTTCTCCATTTCTGTGTAACAGATACCTACGTGATTTCTTGCCGTCCCCTGCTCAACGGTTAAGAACGTAGCAACAGTGCGAGACAGAAGTGTGGCGAAATTAAGTTTTAGCGTGAATATGTGGCTGCGTGATGTTTTAGGTTAAATTATTTTACGTGTGTACGTGTTTGGGTTGCGAGATGAAGAGAGACCACGCGGCTACAGCAGCAGCAGCAGCAGCAGCAGCAGGTAGGTAGGGAGGTAGTAAGGCAGGTGGGGAGGTAGGGAGGCGCCGGCCCGCGCGGCCGCCTAGCTGCCTTTTGTGCGTGTCCGCCTTGTCTCACAGCGACACGTCCATTGGGCAGATCGTGGGCGAGAAATCTGTACGCGTCCGGGCGGCAGCGCGCCGCGCCGTCAGATAACCGCCGTCGCCTACCACCCACCTCACCGCGCAGCTCTGCCAGGCCGCCGTTATGCGGCGACTGCTGAGCAACGCTTGCGCTGCCCTAACGAACCGCAGCTGCGCCTCTGCTCAAGTCTGCTGCGACTTCTGCTGTTCTCCTTCCGCTTTGCGAAAACGCCACACATATCCGTCACTACAATCTGATTAAAGTTACTCGATGGTTGACGTCTGTCACTTTCCGCTACAGTGTTACCATTGCGCTGCCTGTCACCGTTCCGTTATAGGCGACACACAAACATGGCGGGTCACTTCGTAAGTGCTGTTAATGTGTAGCTTGGAGCATTGTTGGAAGAGAACGCCGCAACGTGTAACGGAAATGGGAGATGTTCTGTCGGGAGCTAATCTGTAGTGGCCAATGGCTGAACTGCGTCAGACGATGCGGTTTGTAGCCCTGAATTTAAACTCAGGTCCTGACCTAACCACATCCTCGCCATATGCAATGCATCTAAGAAATGTATCGACTGTCATTTAGTTGGTGCAATGTCGACAACCGTGCTTTATCTAACTTAACTTTCTCCTGTTCTATTAAAATCATTATAGTGATTGTGAATCCCTATCGTCCCGTTACACACGCAGGCATTGTAATGCGTCGTCTTTGGTAAAACACTCGTATCACTGATTTTTATTTCGTGGTTTTCATCTTGGAAAACATATTCCAATACGAACGATTTGTCACTATGTGCCAGGTAGCAATCCCTTTTATGCACGTCTAAGCTGCTGATAAGAATTCTTTCTGTGGTTGCAGAGCCGGCAGAAGTGGCCGAGCGGTTCTAGGCGCTACCGTCTGGAACCGCGCGACTACTGCGGTCGCAGGTTCGAATCCTGCCTCGGGCATGGATGTGTGTGATGTCCTTAGGTTAATTAGGTTTAAATAGTTCTACGTTCTAGGGGACTGATGATCTCAGAAGTTAAGTCCCATGGTGCTCAGAGCCATTTGAACCATTTGTGGTTGCAGTCTATGCTTTAGAACAACGGACGCTGCAGACAGTCAATAAAATACCTGCTAAGCACTGTCGCTACGTCGATGATACCTTGGTACTGTGAACAAACTGTGAAGAAGAACTGGATGTCATCTTCTTACATCTCAGCAGTATCAACCCAAAAATTTAATTTACGATGGCGTATGAGAACAATGGGTAACTTAATTTTCTGGATGATCTGTGATCGAAGGGATTTACGAGACTTCGGGCCATGAGTTGTACAGGAAAACTGCATATACTGGCCAATACCTGTGGAACTATCACCCGAGACAAAAAAGATATGTCATTAAAACCCTAGTGGACAGAGCTTATAAAATTTGCGAGCAGGTTTATTTACAAGATGAGCTGAATCACCTACGGCTTTCGAGAAAAAGGGTTATTCCAATAAGGAGGCGGATCGAGGAAGAGAGAAAGCCACAACTAATGAGGAAGAACATCCGCCAACAGGGAAACTTTTCCACTCGTTTATTAACAAAACTACGGGTCGAATAGGATTGGTTCAAATGGTTCAAATGGCTCTGAGCACTATGGGACTTAACATCTGAGGTCATCAGCCCCCTAGAACTTAGAACTACTTAAACCTAACTAACCTAAGGACATCACACACATCCATGCCCGAGGCAGGATTCGAACCTGCGACCGTAGCGGTCGCGCGGTTCCAGACTGTAGCGCCTAGAACCGCTCGGCCACACCGGCCGGCTCGAATAGGAGAAGTGTTGGCCTACTCTGGGGTTGATCTTAAGTCCCACCAAGAAGAGGAAAGAATGCTTAAGAACAGTAAAAGAGCGATGCCTGGTACGTATAGAACGCGATGTGGATAACCATAAAAAGAAATATTAACACCCGCTTCCCCGAAAACAGGCCGGCCGAAGTGGCCGTGCGGTTAAAGGCGCTGCAGTCTGGAACCGCAAGACCGCTACGGTCGCAGGTTCGAATCCTGCCTCGGGCATGGATGTTTGTGATGTCCTTAGGTTAGTTCGGTTTAACTAGTTCTAAGTTCTAGGGGACTAATGACCTCAGCAGTTGAGTCCCATAGTGCTCAGAGCCATTTGAACCATTTGAATCCCGTAACACAAAGGGAACAGCCGTCTGGGACATACTGAGAAATCCATCGTAGCAGAACGTTTTTCTGAGATGGAAACCACGAAGTAAATGTCAGTGAAAACAGCTTTTTATCAGAAACATTACACACTAAACGTATCTGCGCAGACATGTTTACACAGTGAGCGCGCCTTCGGGCGTATTCTGGTGACGAGTTACTCAAATCGTCTGATGAAGAGTTGTTAATAAGTCGAAACCGGTAATAACACCACTTGATGGTGCTGCAAGTATCAGTAGCGATCCAGTCTACTACAGTTTCAGGATATTCTCAATGGAAAAGAAAAATTTTAGACAGCTGCAGTGACGAAATAATGTGCTTACGTCATTACATTCCAAGACCTCAGTCGCCGTATAGTTTGATTGCACTCTTCCATTATGTACGCGTATGTCGTCAACTGATCTATCATCCGGTTATGACCACTTAGCAGATTCGTCATTAACAATGTAGTCCGGATTTGTACAGACTGAACTAGTATCAAATGGGTCAAAATCAGATAATTGTATTTAGAAGCCCTTGTGTCAGCTCACAAGGACTTCAGATGCTACTGATTTGATGTAGTTTACAACGAAAGTCGAAATAAAAATGTCATCAAGCTCATGTTATTAAAGAGGTTGCAGAGGGAGATTTCACCAACTGTGAATATCTGAATGCTTAATGTAGTTGGAAAAGACTCGGTAACAGCATTTGCCATGTTAACAAGAGGTATGATAAAATGAACTGTACCAACTATCATAGACTAGGGGCTAACGACCTCTTCATTACCTGCGGCATGATACTTCTAACAATTTATTGCACAGAAAACTATCTTTAGTGAAAAAAAGATCAGATTGTATACAGGAAGGCTGACCTGTATGGATTAATTCTTTATTTTCCAATGACTTATCTAGAAGACGTGCGAGCGTAAAGATCAGCATTGTGCTGTTCGAGAACATTATAAAGGAGTATGACGGAATTCGCCAGGAGAGCACAACAGATTGCTTCACAAGCGTAAGGAACTAGTTAGTTAGTGTGGGCCCATACAATATAAAAGACAAAGTTAAACTCTGGGACAAAGTTATTGCTTCTCTCAATAATCAAAAAACGGTTTATCACCGTATTGCCGAACCTTGCGCAACAAAAGACGAAGAAAGGAACGTTCAAGAAAGGCTTCGTTGGAATTCAAGTAAATGATAAGGGGACTGCTCATTTGGCATGTAATAAAGATATAATTAAAATGTCCAGGCCAAAAGAGAAGACAGGACTAATGAACAAGACCACAAAGGCAGCAAAGGAAGGACTTGTCTCATGCGAATGAATCAATGAGCGAATATGTCGTCAGGAATAATTTAACAACAAACGTGTGTATCTTTTCCGATGAAAGTTGTTACCAAACGAAGTGGAAAATAACAATGTTTACAACGGCAAGTATAAATTCTTTTTTAGGCTTGTCACTAGAGCAGTAACATCACACTCTGATTATTAAGTGATATTAATGACCTCGTCGCTCCATTAATATGTGTTATGGAAATGAAGTTACTGTATGCTGCTTTACCAACATGTGATTCGGTGCGAGGGTGTGGGAGGGAGGCGGCTGTGTGCTGTGAATGAGGAGGTCTGTATCTACATGAGGCAGAAGGGGCAGTAATAGATGGCCGCCTGTGGCAGCATATGGTAGGCTGGACCCCCTAAATCGTCCCTCATTTTCTTCCCCTGCAAAGCTCTTATGGTGTGCAGTAAACTACATGCAATGTCGCCGTCTTCTGAGGGATGCCATCACATCCACTGTGCCCCTCGGAACGACGAGGCGATAGAGACCTCAGGCAACTTGCATGGCGCTATAAGGCTCAACAAACAATCAAAAAGGTTTTGCATCACCCCGGTGCCCAGAACTCCTGAAGATAGACGTTGACTGTGGATATTGTATCACAGACGCAGTTCCTTTGACTGTTCAGAGATGTCACTAAACCCACCCAAAGATGTAAACAACCACGCATGAGCAGCGCCTATTAGACGGATGGAACCGACAGCCAATCAGTTCCTGTCATTCACCCAGGAAGGAGGTACACGGCTCGTGTTGTCTGTAGTTCAACCATGCCTAGACGGTCAATACCGCGGTTCGATCGCGTCCGCATTGTTACTTTGTGCCAGGAAGGGCTCTCAACAAGGGAAGTGTCCAGGCATCTCAGAGTGAACCAAACCGATGTTATTCGGACATGTAGGAGATATAGAGAGACAGAAACTGTCGATGACATGCCTCGCTCAGGCCGCCCAAAGGCTACTACTGCAGTGGATGGCCACTACCTACGGATTATGGCTCGAGGAACCCTCACAACAACGCCACCATGTTGAATAATGCTTTTCCTGCAGCCACAGGACGTCGTGTTACGATTCAAACTGTGCGCAATAGGCTGCATGAAGCGCAACTTCACTCCCGACGTCCATGGCGAGGTCCATCTTTGCAAACACTACACCATGCATCGCGGTACAGATGGGCCCGACAACGATATCCAGTTCATCGTTAAGTGTCGTATATGCCTTCAACCAGACAATCGTCGAAGACGTGTTTGGAGGCAACCTGGTCAGGCTGAACGCTTTTGACACACTGTCCATCGAGTGCAGCAAGATAGAGGTTCTCTGCGATTTTGGGGTGGCATTATGTGGGGCCGAAGTACGCCGCTGGTGGTCATGGAAGGCGCCGTAACGGCTGTCTAGTAAGTGAATGCCATCCTCTGACCGATAGTGCAACCATATCGGCAGCATATTGACGGGGCATTCGTCTTCATGGAAGGAAATTCGCACTCCCATCGTGCACATCTTCTGAGTGACTTCCTTCAGGATGACATCTCTTGACTAGAGTGGCCAGCGTGTTCTCCAGGCAGGAACCCTATCGAACATGCCTGGGGTAGATTGAAAAGAGCTGTTAATGGACGACGTGACCCACCAGCCACTCTGAGGGATCTACGCCGAATCGCTATTGAGGAGTGGGACAATCTGGACCCACAGTGCCTTGATGAACTTGTGGATAGTACGCCACGACGAATACAGCATGCATCAATACAAAAGGACGTGCTACTGGGTATTAGAGGTACCGGTGTGTACAGAAATCTGGACCACCACCTCCGAAGGTCTCGCTGTATGGTGGTACAACATGCAATGTGTGGTTTTCATGAGCAATAAAAAGGGCGGCAATGATGTTTATGTTGATCTCTATTCCAATTTTCTGTACAGGTTCTGAAACACTCGGGACTAAGGTGATGCAAAACTTTTCTTGATGTGTGTATCTGCACCACCACCTCTGAAGATCTCTCTGTATGGTGGTACAACATGGAATGTGTGGTTTTCATGAACAATAAAAAGGGCGGAAATGATGTTTATGTTAATCTCTATGCCAGTTCTCTGTGCAGGTCCTGGAACTCTCGGAACCGAGGTGATGCAAAACTTTTTTTGAAGTGTGTATAATGCCAAAACGACTGCAGCTGTTGTTATGTTTTGACGTCTGAACATTTCCTGGCGTGACTGATGGAAGAAATATTTCTGGCTTGACTGTGGCGTTGACGATAACGTTCTTACTGAGAATATTTAGACGTCTGACTTGGCGAGTTTCTTATCCGCAAAGCGAGTTACATATTTAATTAATCCTCTACAACGATGGCAAAAATTGTAATTTTACGTTACGCATGAAACAATTATAAATAATGCATACATTGGTGAGCCAAATCCTACGACCGCTGCCCTTCGCGAGACTGAAGGCCGACTGGTAGCGTTACGGGCACGTGACGCGGTAAGGAAAGTATGTAAGTGGTGTCACAAATGGGGAAATCCACTGACATAAGCAACTTGAAAACGGCAGATTGTTATGGCTCTGTTCCTGGGAACGAGCATCTGGAAAATGGCGAAGCTGGTCGGCTTTTCACATGCTGCTGTCGTGAGCATCTATGGAAAATAGTTGAAGGATAGCAACACCAAAAGTAGGCCACAAGGGTTTGGACATCCACGCCCCATCACAGAACTTGGAGGTCGGAGGCCCTCCACTTTGTAAACCGAGATAGACAGATCTGATGACAGAGTACAATGCTGGTGCAGACGCAAGTGTTTCTCAGCACGTTCATCGGCTTCCATGGGACCTGTGGAAATAATTTTAGGCACCATGGCAACTGTGGACCACGTTTCTTCATGCTTGATGATTTGCCCGACGGCGGTGGCGTCTTCCACGAGGATAACTGCCCATGTCACAAGGCCAAAATTGTGCTACAGTGGTCTACAGAGCACGACAGCGAATTTACGTTGGCACTCATGATAAAAATCATCAAACAACATAATGAAATGAATAGGTGAACAGGTACAGATGATACGGAAAACTCCCTCCCTCTGCGTCGTTTGGCGTCTGGACGGGTTAGGTACCTTCTGAGGAATGAGCTATTTTCTGTGCGTTAGGGCCTGGAAGTTTGCTGAGGACCAATCACTTTCAATCTCTGTTGGTCCATTGCGGCCAGGGTACATCGGCTGTTATGTATTTTTCAATTCAATAAGCTTTACAAACAACCGTACACTTTAAGATATGTTATTTTATTCTGAAAGCAACCAGTTTCGACGATTCATTTTGCCATCTTCAGACCCCCACATGCTTTTTTCAAATCAACGTTGCTGTCACGCTTTCGTATGAAGCAGTTGCACAGCGACTGGAGGTCACGATATCCAGTTTTAGGGCGCTATACGATAAGTTCGTTGATTTGAAAAAAGCGTATGGAACCAAAAGATGGAAAAATGAATTGCCGAAACTGGTTGCTTTCAGAATAAAATAAAATATCTTGAAGTGTACGACTATTGGTAAAATTTATTGAATCGAAAAGCAATGACTTTGAAGTCGTAATACTTTGAGACGCGTCCGTCTGAACCATTTGGACAGTGATACGTAATGACGCCTCCGATAATGCGCCAGCGTTTTAATACTTCACTAACAACAGTTTGGAACATGAGCGTTGAAGCAGCCTGCTGGGTGGTGCAAGCCACTTTCGAAATCGCCATATTGTAACAACTCCCATAACAGCCACTGTCTGCAGCTTCTTACCGAACTCTTTTGAGTGCAATGATCTCCCTGATTTTTAAAGAAAGCTTCAACCCCCCACCCCTCCACATCCCCAAAAGTATCTCCCGAGTACAGGTGAATGTAGCTTCTAGAGTAGCGACGACCCTTCTAGTAAGGAATTAACGGCGATTAATTCCCATTAAGTGTCGATACTTGAGTTAAAGATTTGCTGCAATAACTTCTTGGCTGCAACTGTGTTTGTGAAGCTGTTCTCGGCAGCGTGGAAGTTCTTTGCTTTAATATATGAATATTTCATCACGTTGTTTTCGATTAGATGATGATGTTTTGGTTTGTGGGGCGCTCAACTGCGCGGTTATCAGCGCCCGTACAAATTCCCAACCTTTGCTCAGTCCCGTCTCGCCACTTTCATGAATGAGGATAAAATGATGAGGACAACACAAACATCCTGTCACCTCGAGGCAAGTGAAAATCCCTAACCCCGCCGGGAATCGAACCCGGGAACCCGTGCTCGGGAAGCGAGAACGCGACCGCGAGACCACGAGTGCGGACGGTTTCGATCAGAATCGTTGTGTACAGCGACTGTGTCGGCTGCAACCATATGTTTGTGAAGACTGTTCTCGGTAGGGTGAAAGTTCGTTGTTTTAATATAGGATTATTTCAAAATGTTTGATTCCTTTAGAACCTTTGTCCACAACGACTGTGGTGTAATTCGGATGGAAAGAAGTCAGCAATCAGTCGCGATTCAATCTTTACTTTATTGCAAATCTTGTTTCAGCTACAGTATTGCTATCATCAGTGCTGGCAATTACATGACATACAAGGGAATGAGAAACTGAATGGCATAAAACGAGATCTATATCACAGTTATACAGAACTGGGGACACCACATTAAGTAACATACTGTAGGAAATGATTCATGTACATTCAGCAGGGTTGTAAATGCACAATCTTAGCTTGTACATAGCTTAATTCAAACTGAAGCTGCTATTTACAGACCTATACAACTAGCCACAGAGTACGTCATGGAGGACGAACAACGCCCTCTATAACAATGACTTCAGTATATGAGTAGCAGTCCAAAAAGGTTGGAATATGCATGCATGGCCGAAATACATTTCTCGGACAATATGGTATAACACGGAAACTGCAGTATAGTACAAAAAAGTGCTGTGGCATTCGAATGACAGGATTTTGTTTCTCCCTGTATATCAGCCGCCTCAATGGATTCACGGTATATTATTAGTTGTTGTTGTTGTGGTCTTCAGTCCAGAGACTGGTATGATGCAGCTGTCCATGCTACTCCATCCTGTGCACGCTTCTTCATATCCCAGTACTTACTGCAACCTACATCCTTCTGAATCTGTTTAGTGTATTCATCTCTTGGTCTCCCTCTTCGATTTTTACCCTTCACGCTGCCCTCCAATACTAAATTGGTGATCCCTTGATGCCTCAGAACATGTCCCATCAACCGATCCCTTCTTCTAGTCAAGTTGTGCCACAAATTTCTCTTCTTCCCAATTCTATTCAATACCTCCTCATCAGCTATGTGATCTATCCGTTTAATCTTCAGCATTCTTCTGTAGCACCGCATTTCGAAAGCTTTTATTCTCTTTTTGTCTAAACTGTTTATCGTTCACGTTTCACTTCCATACATGGCTACACTCCATACAAATACTTTCAGAAAAGACTTCCTGACACTTAAATCTATACTCGAAGTTAAATTTCTCTTCTTGAGAAACGCTTTCCTTGCCATTGCCAGTCTACATTTTATATCCTCGCTACTTCGACCATCATCAGTTATTTTGCTCCCCAAATAGCTAAACTCATTTACTACTTTAAGCGTCTCATTTCCTAATCTAATACCCTCAGCATCACCCGATTTAAATCGACTACATTCCATTATTAGAAATAATACTAATTTCTATTATGTGAGAAGGAAATTGTAAGCGTTAAGGTTGCATAAGCGTAGGACGCGTTTCGAAGCAATGCGCTGTTGTAGTTCTACGCTGCAGTGTGGCAGCTCTACTAGGCGCAAGCGCAAAACCTTGCGATGGCCGTCGGTGTGTGGTGCGTGGCCGGGTTGTCAGCTGTGCCGCTGGGCGGCCTACGCGGCAGGGTCTGAGCCTCGCTAGGCATGTGCCCAGGGCGCTGCATTCCGGCACAGCCAGCAGCAGCGGGGCGGTAGCGGGGGGCGACGCTCCTTTGCCTTTGAGAGGCCGCTTTCCGGGTCGCAAAGGTAAACAAGGACACGCAGGGCCTCTAATTACCGCCTGCGGACTCTGCGGACGCGCCGTCGCAGCCAGCGGGACCGCAACTTGCGCTCTTAGTGCCCGGCTCTGCGCTGCTCAATCCTCCTCCACCTACACAACTTTCTCCAGCAGCGCTCCACACAGTCTTTTAGAACCTTCATTTTTAAAGCGGTATTTCAATGCACACTACCACGACGCGAAAAGACGTACGTAACAGCCGACTGGTGATGCCTTTCCATGCCTATTCACTCATGTCCATAAGCGATCTTCTAGATGAACTGGATACTGCATCCTACCTATGCCATTTGCATATAGATTTTGGCTTCAGACAAAGACTGTTTGGCTCCAAAAGTTCCTAACTGTTGACACTGTCGAAAATTACTTGTCTGCCATGTTTTAAAGAAAACGTTTTTAAAATCAGGATTTCTGTACTCTTTAAATGCCTTTTGAAACAAATCTGTCCATCTATGCCAATCCAAAACCTCTTGGAAGAATATTACACAAAGCGACACTAGAATTCTCGACACCGAAAAAAGAATACATGCAAATAATGTAGATGCACAAAAATCGTACAAAATATATTTGAAAAGCTAACAAAATCACTCAAATTAGTGGAATGATCAAGGAAACTAACGACGTCACGCCCTAGGAAATGAAAATGGCGTATCAACTCTCCAGCGAGACCTAGAACGAAAAATATATCCCCAGACGCTGTGAAACAGTTATGAAATCACAAGCACTCTATGCAGCAGACTGCAGCGCCACACTTAAAGTAGAAGAAATAGAATAACGAGAGCAGAATCCTTAGAAAAATTGTATGTCTCACCATAGAAGAACATGAAACTACAAATTGAGAAGCAATCTAACAATTCGCAGACTTTCAGACACAATCCGCAAAATGTGAGTCAGTTTCCTTGGAGATCAGGAAATAGAGAAGGCTAACAGATTAACTAAGAGAGTCTTCAAATTTTACAGTGTTTCAGTAACGAAAAGGGAAAGAATCGGTTCTAGGCGCTTCAGTCCGGAACCGCGCTGCTGCGACGGTCGCAGGATGGAATCCTGCCTCGGGCATGGATGTGTGTGATGCCCTTAGGTTAGTTATGTTTAGGTAGTTCTAAGTCTAGGGGACGGTTGACCTCGAATGTTAAGTCCCATAGTGCTTACAGCCATTTGAACCATTTGAAAGAATCGGTGGATGGAAGATACTCAAAAACACTTACAAGATATGAACATAACAGAGGGCGTTATTCAAAACAGAGAAAAATTCAGAAATAAAGTAAACATCTTTAAAGGTTTTCAAGAAAAGAGAGGAAACTTTCTAGGAACTTCATACACAAACCAAAATACCAGCAGAGCGAGAGCATTAAGTAGTAGTGGCACGATAGGATGAAGTACCTCATTAGAGAGAATATCTCCACTAAATGTTCTTGTTTCATAGTAGATTCGAGTCAAGAAGAAGAAGAAGAAGGAGGAGGAGGAGGAGGAGGAGGAGGAGGAGGAGGAGAAAGAGTACGACGACACGTAGCATATTTTAAAATGCTTTTTTTTCTATTTATCGTGTCAGCATAAACGACCTTATGGGACAAATTCAGTGTTATAAGCCATTTGCAGAAGTGACAAACTGCCGAGTAAAAATATATGTTGAGTATATTGCGACCTTATGAATATCTCGACGCTTGGTGAATGACCCCTTTCTTCACGGAAACTAATGCCACCAAATCAAACGATACGTGAAGTTTATGCCACCCTTGATGGGAAGCTAAGAGCAGAGTATTTCTGGGCGGCGAGCCATTCAAACGGCCGAAGCAACAGCACAAAAATCCCCATATTCAATACGTATTTTTACTTAGTGATTTTTTTGTATCACTGGATTTTTTTTTCAGACAGAACCGACATTCTGGCACAATAAATGTTAATAGTCTCCTATTACCCTCTTCACTCAATACAGTCTTTCGGGCATAACCTGGGGCAAAGTGTTCATTGCACAGAAGCACAAACTAAGGTTAATATGAACTTTTGTAGACCCCTAATCTAACACTTGAACATATTGTGAACAGCCGCCTTTGTGAAGTTTTCGTCGACAACCAATCACATTTCAAAAAGAGCAGTAGATTCATAAAGGTGATACTAGAAGAATAATTGGGTTATTTCGTCCGAGGTTCAGCATTAAAAGGTCTGAGGTATTCAGCCATCAAAATCTTTGACTAGTTGCCCAGTGTTATGAACAGTTTAATAGATAGTAGATTTAACTGCACACTTAAACTGAGATCAAACTCATTGATAACTCCTCCTACTCCAAAGAAGAATTTCTGAATAATGAATATTGTAATGTGTGTGTGTGTGTGTGTGTGTGTGTGCGTGTGCGCGCTTCATAGCAAAAAAAATATGGTTCAAATGGCTCTGAGCGCTATGGGACTTAACATTTGAGGTCATCAGTCTCCTAGAACTTCGAACTTCTTAAACCTAACTAACCTAAGGACATCACACACATCCATGCCCGAGGTAGGATTCGAGCCTGCGACCGTAGCGGTCTCGCGGTTCCGGACTGAAGCGTCTCTAGAACTGCTCGGCCACGGTGGCCGGCGCGCTTCATTGCACAAAGAGCTAAGTGTATATCCCCATATGAAAACAAAGACAAATTAAGATTATTTGTAAAAGAGAATAATTTAAATTGTCAGCATATTCCCATATTTTTCACTGAGAAGGTGTATTATGTCTCTCAACTCATTGACACGGTCCGCAGCAAAGCGAAAAATCGTAATTGTTATCCATGTAAGGAAGAAATAACTAATTAAGGAAGGAAGCATCTTTTGTATCGAAAACAATGGTGTGAAATCATAAAGACATATGACTAAGAACCTCGGATTTCTGAAAACTGAAATACTCGTGCCTGGTCAGTAGGTTTCTAAATTACATTTTTTATACAGTATATAAATTTTCTATAAGTTCATAAACCACAATGGCTGTAACTGTTCGTTGGCGAGACACCTGACACTTATACGGCTTTCGTCCTTTCATGTTCATTGCATCAACGTAAGCGAAATTCTCCCATTGGTCACCTACACCTATAGCAACTGAACCACGCAAACGCTCGCTTAGTATTTCATTTGATACCGCAAACCCGTAACAGAAAGTCCCAATGAACGCTATCTTAATTATTATCGTGTTTTCTTCTGACAACCGCCACGAATTATTTACACATTAGCATCAGTACCCGCGAAGCAGTAGCGCACAAGTGTTTTGACAGCAAACATCAGTAGGGGTGGAAGGGGTGCGATTACCACGCAGCGAGCCAGCCTCGCTAGACTATCGATTGCGCTAACATCGCGTGTGGACGGGTCGTTAAGCGAGAATCGATTGTCATGTGACGGTTGGTCGGCGCGAGCTTCCACCGCGAGCGTGTGGCGTGACTCAACAGCACCGTGTGCCGTAGCTCAATCTGGACTGACGTGCTGCTCATGTAACTGGATTTGCTTATGCAACGCTACGAGAACAGAGGTGCTCCTTTCGTTTCAGGCCAGCTGGTACGGGTTGCCCATCCACTTTGGCACGTATGCACTATTTTGAGACGAACATACTCTAATAAAGGAGAACAGATATCATAGTAGTGAGGCACTTGGATCGCCTTTGCGGTGAGTGGGTGTCAATTCTCCGCACAGCCAGTCACATTTATGTTTGACGTGGTTTCCTTCTGTCAATATCCCGGTTTAAATCAACTTTCGGCTGACCGGATTTCGGTTTTACGTGGATCCCTTAAATTTTTTGGCACAAATACCGCGATGATTCCTATCAATAGCGCACTGCTGATTTCCTTCCCCACTCTGTACTCTTTCCCGTATTGTCGACAGGACGTTAAAAAATTTCTTTCTTTCTTTCTCCATACTGTTCCAGTAGGCGATAATTCTCCACTTTCAAAGCACTAAACGTAGATGCAAAATGTAGTTTTAAACCTCATTTTTCGAAACTAATTAATCATATTCTACAACTACATTTGCTCTGCAAACCGCTGTGAAGTGAGTGGCAGAGTGTGGTTCACATCGTACCATTGGTATGGCTTCTTCCCGTTCCATTTACATATGAAGCTTGGGAAGAATGATTGTTCAAACATCTCTGCGTTCTGGAATTAGTCTAACCTTGTCCTCGAAATCCCAGGAACGTAGTGGTTGCAAAATATTTGTAGCCTGATCACATAAAACTGGTTTTTGAAACTCTGTAAGTAGGCTTTCTCGGGATAGTTTGCGTCTATCTACATTTTATGACATTTCTGGTAAATATTTATGAACTATTATTTTGGTTATTTCATTTATTTTTATTTTACTCGTCTTGTTCCGTATGACGAAATTGAGGAGCAAATCTCCAAGGTCATGGAACGTGTCAGTACATGAAATTACAACATAAAAGTAATAAAAGATAAAATAAAATGTTTATCAACCAAAAAAGAAAGACAAACCATAAGTTTAAGTAAAAGCAGTCAACAATATAACATAGGAACCAGTTTAATTTTCCAATGTACTCCTCGACAGAATAGAAGGAGTGACCCATGAGGAAACTCTCCAGTTTCGATTTGAAACTTTGAACTTGACCTAAATGTCTGGCCATTCATATTAGACTATCTGCTCCATCCCAACCCACACTATTCAGAAAAGCAGAGTGGTTACTCTGAAACGACCAACTGATAAAACACAAAAATACAGCGCCTTCTCCAATCACATGGCAAGGAGACGAAAACCTCTAGTCTTTCTGTCTTCCTTTGAAATGAAATTTGAGAACACTGCCGTCAGTCTGCTGAACCACTAATCCAGCACCTGCTAAACACAGCGCAGTGTTAAATTTCTACGAGCAGCTCGGCTAGCATAGTAATAGCCACCAAATATGTAGTACTCTAGATCACGAACAAAACAACGGCTCAAAACAGATGGTGATATGGTCTTGTCAGGCTTCATTTTAACAGCAAGCAAACAACTAAGCTGCAACAGGGAATAATACGCTGTAAGCAAAAATACGCAGGCACGTTTTACATGCATAACCCAACATGAAACTGCCTTTTAGTGTCCTCTGACATTTGTGAACTCATCGACAATGTATTCAATCGTTCGTGGAAAATCAAAATAGCTAACCCGCAGGGATTAAATCCTTATAGAAAGTGATTCAGCATCCAATACCTTAAGGTTTATTGCAGCCCAAAACGCCTCCTAAAACCAGACGCGACGGTCTCATATTGTTGCGCTCGCTACACGCAAACTATTAGTCTTACAGGGGCATTTTGTAGGAAATTTAATTTGGTTAAATTTTGTGCTGGGTTACGTTTTCACTGGAGGCTGTGGTGTTCGAGAACTATGACCTGCAGCGAAAACGTATCCCAGTATAAAAGGTAACTACATTAAATTTCCTATAATAAAGTGGAATGGTCAATATTAAGGGATATGACAACAACGATAATTCGAAGGAAAAAGTCTAGTCAACATGGATTCTAAAATGCATACCTTAGGAGCTACGAGCACTTTTTCATCTTCGATTATGTGAAAAGAATCTCTTCTACTGAAGAAGTGATCATAGCTCGAAAGGTATGCATTTTAGAGCCCATGTTGACTAGACTTTTTCCTTCGAATTATCGTTGCTGTAATAACCCTGAACATTACCTCTTGGAAGACCCCGTATAATTTACAGAAGGTGGACTAGAAAATTTATAAGCGAAGTAATTAATAAAACACGGAAAAATTGTGAGACGCTGTAGGAATAAATAACATCGCAAAGAAAACTTCTCAACTACTGTGAGGAATTCCTGTAAAGAATAGAAGTAGTATGCCGCAAGGAAACCTTTCAACTTAGATTGGAAGATTTGGTGTTTATCGCTCATTTTTTTCATCTCTGCTGAAACCCATTGAAAATTAAACCTGCTTTGTAATACACACCTTTCTGTAGAATGCTTAAGCAGGTGTTATCAAAGTGCATATCGTTTTCCTGCCTCGTGTTCACAGAACACTGGTAATGAACCCCGAATGTTGATAATAGTGGATTAAAACAATAATTATTATTACTGTCGCTCGTATGTAATCTAAACAGACGAAAATAGTGATATTGATGCTATCCTATAACTTTTAACCCCAAAGCGTTGGTGTGGGATATTATCCTCAAAGTATTTACTACTTCCTGAATCAGCAAGGAAGTGTGGTACAATGAAATGTGCCTGCAAAATATTGGAGAGGGAAGATTGGCTAGGAAGAGGTGATTAGAAAATATGAGAGACGAAGAGTTAAAAGACAAGTATACCAGAATAAGGAAGAAAACAGCAAATATAATAAGGTAAGAGAAATTGAAGTATTACAAGGAGCTAATAGGAGAAGCCGTAGAGGACTGTATCCAGCACAGAATAGGGCGAATGTACCAAAAAGTAAAGAGAGTAACACATAAATTAAAGAAAAGGAAAACATTAGCTAGAGACACGCAGGGGAAGAGCCTCACGAATGACACGAAAGTAGAACGGCGATGAGCACAGTACTTCGCAGAATTACTAAACTTGATGACCGCATTCACTCTTTGCCATGTGAGGTATCAGACACCATAGATAACAGCGTAGAGATCCCTGAAGGAGAAATACGACAAATAATCAAAAAACCTAAAAAATGATAAGGCTTTCGGTGAATATCAAATGGTGGACCTGTGCTGATTAAAATGATTACGAAACTATTGCCTGATGATTGGAAAATGGCCGTAATATTCCCTATACTACACCACTTTACATTTGATAATTATTGAAGGATTGCACTCACTAATGTAATCTACCAAGTTCTGTGTAAGTGTCTACTGAGGAAAATGATCCCAACTTAAGAAGGAATTATGTGGGACTACGGCTGTGATTTCAGAAGAAACAGACCAACCAAATGAAGTGATTCACCAAAAACTTACACCATAAATATTGCAGGAATGGAAAGTGCTATTGATGCGCAGTTTTCACTAAATGTATAGGTAGTCAAGGGCTAGTACTGTTAGCCAATCGAAAGACTGTAGTAATACTTAGTGTATTTTTGTGCAAACCTAAACTTTTTTTAAATGGAACAATACCTATGACACTACCAAACTAAAAGTAGGGTAAATTGGAATGTCAGGTATGTTTGTAACAGGATTCTAGTGCGAGTCGTTTACGAGATATCATATTTTGAAAAGTTTCCACACCTATACTTGTTTGTGCCATTCAACCAGCGTAGTTGCTACGCGCGATGTCGTTATATTTGCTTGCAGTGTGCTAGTGTGTTCCCTGAGTGCACTGCGACTTGCTGGTCAGTTGATGTGTGACAGTCCAAGCAGTAGGTCATAAGTGGAGGATGGCTTTTACGGTGCAGAAAAGAGCCGACATGTTCATGGAGTACGGAGAGTGTAGGAAGAATGCACTTCGTTCTTGCATGGTGTATGTGGCAAATATATCCCAATATATATCAACCATCTCAGCGTTATTTATCAACCTCTTCAACCAGTTACGTGAAAGTGGTAGTGTAACACCTAGACAACGTAACAGAAGGAAACAAGTGATGACAGAAGAAGGCGATATTGAGATTCTTGCAGTTGATCTGCATGTTAGCTTCCGCACAATCTCATGAGGAAGTGGGATGAGTGAGGCAAGTGTCTTACGCATTCTTCATCAACATAGGTTCCAACACTACCATGTTTCTTTCCATCAAAAGCTCTAAGGAAGCGATTATGAGCCTCATGTTAATTCCTGTACATAGATATTTAGACAGGATACTCCAGATGTATCATGTATCTTGTGTAGTGATGAAGCCACATTTACCAATCATACCCTGGCAAACCGCTGAAACATGCATTATTGAGGTTTTGACAATCCCCATTGATTTTGTCAGAAGTGTAAACGTGTGGTGAGGTGTGGGATAGTGAAGCATCAGCTCATAAACCCCTTTTTCATCGATGGAACAATGAAAGCGCCCCAGTATCGAAGCCTCCTAACAGACCATCTTCCACGGGTGTTGGAAGACGTTCCTCTGCAGACTAGAGGAACCTGTGGTACCGCCATGATAGCTGTCCAACCCCTAGTTCACGAAGTACTACAGCATTTCTTCACGAATTGTCTCCAAATCATTGAATTGGACGCAGGGGACCTGTAACTTGGCCAGTCCGTTCTCCTGATTTGACACCGCTACACTTTTTTTTGTGGGGAAAGCTGAAAGACCCTGTATGCTAGGAGACACCAGCAACGTCCGGCAATATGCAACGACGTATTACTGCAGCCTTCTCGGACATCTCCGCTAAAATGCTAGCACGAGTTCTGCAGTCGTTCCATACCAGACTGGAAGCTTGTATAGCTGTTGCCGCCGGTCATTTTGAACACAGCCTGTGATGGTCAATTGTCTCGTTACTGGTCAGAATCTATATAATTACTGTATGCATTTATGTTGTTCTTTAGTGTGTGCTACCACAGGTATAGTTCAAGTGTCGGCTTGGGAACTTTTCAAAACATAATATCTCGTAAACGACTAGCACTAGAATCCAGCAACAAACACCACTGAAATTCCAGTTTACCCTACTCTTAGTATGTTAATATCAATAGTCATTGTTCCATTTAAAAAGTGTATGTTTACACAATAAATATACTTTCTAAGTATTACTACAATCTGTTGATTGGCTAACAATACGGGCGCCTGGCCACCAATCAATTCTGTGAAATTCGCACATCAGTAGCACTTTCTGTTTCCACAATAATTGTGGTGCAAGTTTTAAGTGATTCACCCTGTATGTAGGCTTATTACGCACATATAGGTAACCGATAAAGGTTGGTAACATAACGTTGAGGTTCACAAGGTTGTTGTTGCCTTCAAAAAAATTATTGACAGCATAAAGGGCAGAGTCACCAATGTGTTGAAAGAGTCTGTTTCCACAAAAGTTATTACGTCTAGTAGAGATGTGTCTAGAGGAAATCTATCAGTAAAGGCGTGTCAGAATATTGTGGGATCAGAACTAGCCTTAGATTAGGAGACTCATTATCACCAATATCTTTTTGTTTAATTTTACAAAAGATAGAGAGAGAACACAAAATAATTCAGCCTAGCTGAAATAAGACGATGTAATAATAGAATAAATCGGCTTTCATACGCAGGTAAGTGATAGCGAAGTGGACCTGCAGCTCGTGACAAGTTCTTACAGAAATACTGCAAGGAAAGAAGGGCTACAAATTAACGAGGAGAATTAGTGCATGGTGATAAACAGGGTACCCAATGTTGGTACCCTACTGACAACTGATGAATTGAATTTTAAAAGAATAGACTTATTTAAATGTTTAGGAAGCAATTTTAGCAAAAAAAAAAAACAAAAAAAAAACAGAACATCGATTGAGATTAAGGCAAGGATTGCAGCGACGAACAGAGCGTATTTTGGGGTAAGGGACGTGTTGTGCGGTACAGCAATTTCGAGAAGTTTGAAAAGCATTCTGTACCAGAGTGTTTTCTTCCGATAGCTCTATATGGGTCTGAAACATTTATATTAAGTAGAAAAGATGAACAAAAAGTGCATGTATTCGAGCAAGAGATATTAAGTAAAATATTTTGCCCCAAAAGGGACTCGCATTCGGGAGGACGACGGTTCATTTCCGCGTCCGGCCATCCTAATTTAGGTTTTCCGTGATTTCCCTAAATAGCACCAGGCAAATGTCGGGATGGTTCCTTTGAAAGGGCACGGCCGACTTCCTTCACCGTCCTTCCCTAATCCGATGAGACCGATGATCTTGCTGTCTGGTCTCTTCCCCCAAACAACCCAACCCAAAGGGTCACCCATTCACGGGAATGGACTATATTTAAAGAACCAGAAACTGGCAAACCTGTACTCACAAGTTTGTATCGGCCGAAGAACGAAGAAAAGAAGACTGATGTCGGTAGGATACCTAATTAGGAAGGAAGAGGAAAGACTACTGAGAGTAGAAGGGGCAGAGGACAAGATGTAAGGATGGTATCAACACAGATACAGAGGTGATGGCCCTGAGGAAAGGACCATGAGCTCCGAAAGTCAGGAATAGAAATAATTGGTGGAGGAATGTGCAGAACGCATATTGTTTCCCAGGCCAATGCGACAATTAACATTAATAATAATAAGAAGAAGAATCTGCGGAATATCCTCGGATATCCTCACCCGCGCAGACTTCTGCTTAACACTCTGTGGTGGATACGCGGGGGTTGTCGGGTATTTCAGGACCTCGTTAATAAAGCAACACCTGGCTGCTACACATTTCAGACGGCTGAACTCAGACAGGGCGACCACTCGGAACAAGTTGTCCTCCAACAGTTCTCGTGAAGGCCTCAGACACCTGCTGCTTGCAGCCCTTGCAGCAATTAGCCGCTAATTGCGACGCACTCCAGAAGCACTTCTCTTTCCTACATCTCTCGAAACATGGAACCTCTGATGGAACTTCCTCGTATTATATTTAGCCCGTGAAATGAAGGCAATATTTAGTTTACATCAGCGGTAGGCAACTGCGCAGTTTTGGTTATGTTGTCTAATAGCTTCGAGCGCGCATTTTCTGATCGGGAAAGATTTGTCTATCATGCGTAATTTTGTATCTGCGGACAGCAACCCGTGCGTAAACAGATGTTTGTACGGATCAGTGGGTCCCGGACAATTCGTAACGATCTATGAAATATTTTCACGCTACGGTGGAGAATGTTATTGCCGTAACTACGGAGAGCGGCAATTGCTTCGAACAACGGGTTTCCACATCCATGACATTGTTGCACTGATGCTTCGGAAGTTACTCATAGGCAGCAGAAGCACACGTCATAGCGCTATTGGAATAGTGGAGAAAATACGAGCATACGGAAAATCGGACGACTTTTTGATTTACGAATTCCTAGCAGGTAGAGCACAGAACGTTCATCTTAACGGGGAGAAACCAGATCTGAAAGCAACTTCGAGAGTGTCTTAAGTTATTGATTGAGGGAGCTGGCGCAGTGGTTATCACACTTCATTCGCCTTCGGGTGGACTTCAATTAAAATATACATCCCGTCATCCAGATTTTGATTTTCCGTGCTTCCTTAAATCGCTTCAGGCATATGCCGGAATGATTTCTTTTAAAGGGCACGGCCGATTTCCTTCCCCACCTTAACAACATTGTCGACGGGACGTAAAACCCTAATCTTCCTTCCTTCAAGATGTTGGGCCCTCACTGTTTACTGCACCATAAATGACCCTGTGAACAATGTTGGAAGGTCCGTGGGGATATTCACAGTTGTGTTCTATAGAAAAGTTGCAAAGTGTGAAAATTGTAATGAAATGTAGGGACACAAGCAGAATAAATAGTCAAAAAGTTCCATCATTAAACTTCCTGGCATTTTAAAACTGTGTGCCACACCGAGACTCGAACTCGGGACCTTGCCATTTTCGGGCAAGTGCTCTTCCTTTTCCTAAATTTTTTTTATTCCACAAAAGCAGTAACAAAAATGGCTAGCTTACAATGAAATGACACAAATAAGGTGACAGATATTTGCAGTCATAAATTACAGCATTCAAAGAATGAGTAATGATATGCAGTCTTTAGCAGCAGCACACATTTAGCACCTCCACTGTCACCTTCAACTGGTGGCAGCTCAGCATGCACATTTTCTTCTTCTGCAGTCTGAGCTTCCTTATCCTCGTTTTCGAGACCCAAATTAATCATTCAGTAAATCCTTGATGTGTGTTCCTTCGAGGGTAAATCACATGGACAGAAGAGCAGTCCCGATCAGCGACATCGCAGTCCATCACTGCCGTGTTATTTTTGTCAGTTCCAACCTTCTAAACGCATCCTTAGGGAGTTCAAGATCTTCCTTTATAACAGACACCAGATGTTTGCCGTCATATTCTTGTATGCGCTGTACTACTGATTTATTTTTCATGTGTGACTTGCAGGTGAGGTTAGGGTCGGGAACGTGACACAACCCATTCCCTCTCCACGAGGAGTCTAGTTCCTAGCCTATACCCATTCAGTTGAAGACAATTCGGAGCATGTTACCATATTTCTTATTGTGATTCTGATACTTAAGTGTTTTCTCGAATTCATTTTCCATATACATCTTGTGTTCAATATGTTCACCGCTCCAATGACTGAACATCACAGCTTTAATTCTGCAGTACCTCGTCTCCTACCTTCCAAACTTCACAGAAGTACCTTGCAGAACTGGCAGTCCTGGGAGAAAGCGTATCGTGGAGACAAGGCTCAGCCACAGCCTGGGGGATTTTTCTAGAATGAAATCACAGCGCACTCTCTGCTGCAGAGTGAAAATTTCATTCTGGAGTTCCATTATTATTTGTTCGCATTATTGACGGAAAATCACCGGTAACAATCACAATTTAAAAATACCATGGTGTGCAGAACGTACGGATGAAAGTACACTACTGGCCATTAAAATTGCTACACCAAGAAGAAATGCAGTTGATAAACGGGTATTCATTGGACAAATATATTATACTAGAACTGACATGTGATTACATTTTCAAGCAATTTAGGTGCATAGATCCTGAGAAATTAGTACCCAGAACAACCACCTCTGGCCCTAATAACGCCCTTGATACGCCTGGGCATTGAGTCAAACAGAGCTTGGATGGCGTGTACAGGTACAGCTGCCCATGCAGTTTCAACACCGTACCACAGTTCATCACGAGTAGTGACTGGCGTATTGTGAGGAGCCAGTTGCTCGGCCACCATTGACCAGACGTCTTCAATTGGTGAGAGATCTGGAGAATGTGGTGGCCAGGGCAGCAATCGAACATTTTCTGTATCTAGAAAGGCCCGTACAGGACCTGCAACATGCGGTCGTGCTTTATCCTGCTGAAATGTAGGGTTTCGCAGGGATCGAATGAGGGGTAGAGCCACGGGTCGTAACACATCTGAAATGTAACGTCCACTGTTCAAAGTGCCGCCAATGCGAACAAGAGGTGACCGAGACGTGTAACCAATGGCACTCCATACCCTCACGCCAGATGATACGCCGGTATGGCGATGACGAATACACGTTTCCAATGTGCGTTCACCGCGATGTCGCCAAACACGGATGCGACCATCATGATACTGTAAACAGAACCTGGATTCATCCGAAAAAATGACGTTTTGCCATTCGTGCACCCAAGTGCGTCGTTGAGTACACCATCGCAAGCGCTCCTGTCTGTGACGCAGCGTCAAGGGTAACCGCAGCTGTGGTCTCCGAGCTGATAGTCCATGCTGCTGCAAACGTCGTCGAACTGTTCGTGCTGATGGTTGTTGTCTTGCAAACGTCCCCATCTGTTGACTCGGGGATCGTGACGTGGCTGCACGATCCGTTACAGCCATACGGATAAGATGCCTGTGATCTCGACTGCTAGCCATACGAGGCTGTTGGGATCCAGCTCGGCGTTCCGTATTACCCTCCAGAACCCACCGATTCCATATTCTGCTAACTGTCATTGGATCTCGAGCAACGCGAGCAGCAATGTCGCGATACGATAAACCGCAATCGCGATAGGCTACAATCCGACCTTTATCAAAGTCGGAAACGTGATGGCACGCTTTTCTCCTCCTTACACGAGGCATCACAACAACGTTTCACCAGGCAACGCCGGTCAACTGCTGTTTGTGTATGAAAAATCGGTTAGAAACTTTCCTCATGTCAGCACGTTGTAGGTGTCGCCATCGGCACCAACCTGGTATGAATGCTCTGAAAAGCTAATCATTTGCATATCAGAGCATCTTCTTCCTGGCGGTTAAATTTCGCGTCAGTAGCACGTCATCTTCATAGTGTAGCAATTTTAATGGCCAATAGTGTAGATTTCATATGATGAGTGACTGCCAAGAAGATAACTTGATGAAACTTGGACCGTACATACAAGTAAAAAGAAGTCCTACCATATAGTACAGCAGCTAACTGAAAGATAAAAGCAATGAGACCAACATAAATGACACTTTTATTCGAAGACAGACAATAATGAGACCGAACTCACTGCGATTTATGATGATCCCCTGGACATTAAAAAAGCAGGACGTCGTTGTTAATAGTGCGTCTGATAACCAACACGCCAGTGCAAGTTCTGCAACGTGCTCCCATGCTGGGCGGAAGACTGGTAAGGAGTTGTTGTGACAGGGTGTTCCATCCGTCGCTAGCGCGCTTGAAAACTGCTGGATGGGCGCAGGTTCATGTTGACTTGATGAAATATGTCTCCCCAGAGCATCCCACACATGCTCGCTGTGATTTAAGTTGACGGAATTGCAGGCCAGCCTATTTGCCGAGTACACTCTCATTCCAACAGCTCCTCCAACTGCTCTGCTCTATCCGGTCGCGCATTGTCATCCATGAAAATGAAGTAAGGACTGAATGCATCACTGAAAAGAAGCACATGGGAAGGAGCACAGTGTCACAATAACAGCAACCGATGAGTATACCGTGTTCAAAGAACTGGGGGGCAGAAGCCAATACAACATTATGCCTCACCTGGACCACCAAAACGGTCATGTTGGATGATACTGAATGTGCCCTCATACGGCGAGATGTGAGAACACGTAACGACCTTGAGAACGTTGTATGATGTATTATCCTAACACTTTTATACAGTCTGGTGCCTTCTTGGGTAGCAACTCAGTATAAAAGCATAATGGTGACGTCACAACTCGCAACAGGCGTATTTTATTTCAGAGACAACATTTATTTAAGGAAATTAAAAAAAAAAACTATGCAGCGGGCTGCACTTTAAGGTGAGTTATAGGTCGACTTCGTCTGCTACACGAAGAGGAAGGTTCTTCGCATGGTTTCGATCTATCACACTAGCAAAAATACATTGCTGTCAGAAACAGTACTTAGAAGCAGTAACATCTCATGCAACAGAACAGAGGAGGTTTGTGCAGAGATTATCATCCTGACGGTAAATTTCTTAGTACGTTAGCTGAGACAGTTAAACGAGCTCTGAAGTAACCTGTTATGTTTAGTGCGTCTCAGCCAGCTTATTGTACAACAGTTTGATATTACTACATGAAGAACACAAAGGCTGTTGCATTTACATGACACGTGACTAAGTGAATATAATATATCATTTCATAGCATCAATGAACATTGCAGAATATGTTACATAAAAACGACTAGAAACAGTGAGAACTGTTTTCATAGAGTATAGGCAAACTAAACAATTAATTATTTGAAAAAGAAAGAAACTTTTGATTTACCTTTTGTATGTCAACCATTTTCGTGAATTGCCGGCTGAACTCCCAAAGACCAACACCGAACTTCAGAGCCCAATTTTTCACCCTGAAACAAAATAAATACCTTCAGTTACATAAAGAAAGATATTTTCATAGTTTGTATTTGTGCACTGCAGCAGACTGACAGTATTCAGCGAGACGGCGGTGAAATATGTATGATAACTGATAATTTCTGGAAAATTCAGACCAAAACGTTTTTGAATTTACGGAAGTTTCGTTAAACAGTCACTTCATCGGAACTTTCGACTCCTTATACTCACCATGTTAAGCAGCGTAAGTCGCCTACTAAATCTCGCGTCAACCGTTGCATTTCTGCACAATTCGCGCTTTCTGAAATGTCGGTGACCTCATACTCCGAATTCTTTCTGTTGTTATCGCTATTTTTGATTCTTTACTTATCCTTCTTCTGTTGTACAATATGGTTAATCACAACATTATATTTAAAATACATCTGCTACTTGCTCTTAAATTTTGGACAAATCTGTACGTATGAGCAAGAATTGCAGGACCTGTTGAATGGAAAGAACCGTTTCATGAACACACGTTATGGACAGAGAGGAAACAGCGGAAAGACGAAAGAGTTGGGAGTAGCAGAAATGAGATTAGCAATAACCTGAACATAAAAACTGGGCACTACGAAGTGCAAAAATTCTGCCACAAAGCAGCACATGATGAATAAGACAAGGCAGACTTAACAGATAGACTAACAGAAGAAAAGAGAGCACTTCCGGTCAAAATAAGTCCACTAAAATCGAACATCGGATATAATTTGTGGAAGAAATTTCTGAGAATGTGCACTTGGAGTACAGAATTGTGTTGAGGTAGACTGATCAGATATGAAAAGAAGAAGTTTATCGGAGGATTAGCGAGGTGAGGAACATGTGGAAA
Source organism: Schistocerca americana (assembly GCF_021461395.2). NCBI lineage: Eukaryota > Metazoa > Arthropoda > Insecta > Orthoptera > Acrididae > Schistocerca > Schistocerca americana. Next base: position 331,350,559 of record NC_060122.1, read on the forward strand.
TATTGAAGATGGGAAGGGACATATTTTGGGATATGTTGACAGTGAAAACTATAAGAGAAGATAGAGTTTGGAATATATCCAATAAATAACTAGTCGGAAGTCAGGATGTAGTAACAATAATATGAAAAGGATAGACTGAATTAAGAACGTTGGGCGGAGAGGAATTCGTAATTCTTGGAGGGCAGCATCAAATGAGAAAGAAGGTTGAGAACAGCTGTCCCCGCTCTAGACCCCTCCACCTCTAAAAAATACTGAATAAATTAGGGTACAGTCTCAAGAAGTCGCACATGACGCTTAGTTCACGCATATTCTTTTAACAGCATATGATTTAGAACAGTCCAGAACAACGTAAAATTCCTATCGTTTAAGTCTCTCTTCAGAACGTTTGTTTTGTGATACAGCAGCGAGCTCAACAACGTGGAAGGAAGAGAAGAGAGACTTTGTTCTCACTGTGAAATGGAACTCCTGTAGATTAAATTCAGATTCACATTTTTCTTTTTTTAAAAAAAGATGTTAAACAATTGTGTGAGAGGAGCCCCTTGCATGATGTTCAGACCTCTTGCAGCGGACTGTCCCCAGACGTCACTTTGTCAGTGACTTCCTCTGTATTAAGATTTCGAGACGCCAAGGCAGCCCCCTGCCCTTTATGCAATCCCGCAGGACACCAGCGCTAACAAGTCTGCGACGCGCGAGCCGTCACACTACATCCTGTTTTTGCGTCGGCGATGATTGACTTTCCTTGTCAATGGCAACTCCACTTGACACCCTAGCACGGCCACTTCTTGCGATCGTTTGTGGGTGACAGTGATAAACACACAGCAGGGGGAGCTACGGATTGTTACCGTCCCCTTTACGGAGTTTATGCGTGGATTCCCAGCTGCCCGTGGACCTAGAGGACTCTCCTTAAGAACAGCAGTACATACGATATACAAGAATCGGCATACCGTGCATTTTTTACAATACAATGTCATGTAAAATGAGTTTCGGTTAATGTTTTAAGGAATATGTGACTTTTAAACGTTATGTAGTCTGTAATGTGCTGAAAAATTATGGGAAATAAAACTTCATTATATAAAATGAAACGATGATAAATTTAATACGGCAGATAAAGCTATCACAAGTTAAAATTTTTGTCTGGAATATTTCTAATATATTGCTGTGATAAGATGACGCAAAAAATGTACCTGGCAGAGATGGAGATTATAAGACAGAAAGAAAGACAGAAATTTTCTGTGATGATAAAAGAAAATCTTTAGCTGTCCAAACCGTGTGCTGGTTAAAAGTCTGAAAACTCTTTCCCTTTTGTTGTAACGAATTTTATAGCTAGTCTTTTCAAGGTCAATCCCCTGAGCGGTATAGCTTAGATATTTGAAGCGAAAACTCTTTTTTTTTTCTGAGTGCGGCATTAAAGAATACACATGATATTTTATCATATTATCCTTCAAAGAAAGTTTCCTTTTCTTGCTTATTTGCCGTTCTGGTGTTTCACTGAATTGCCAGAATGTATCAAACAGTGGTCTGAATACGAACCAAGAGGTGTTAGATGCTTCTGCGCACAGTGCGACCACCAATACATGTTTACTGCGCTAGCAGCGGATGATAAGTGCTGGCAGAGTTAAATTAAATCTAATTTTATTGTCATTACAGCATCATTATTAAATTGTTTTTGATGCATATACTTGCTATGGAAACATATTAATAGCACAATCGTAAAAAGCTGGTCGTATGATAGTAGACTAAATAATTCTGTGGTGAACGATTATGCAGTAACATCACGGAAAGTTTATTTGTTTTTATTAGATTAGAAATTAAGGTATACCTCTTTTCCTAAGCACTTTGCTAGCACAGAAAACTCAAATAATAAAATTACAAGATAACTGAAAATGTTTAAAATATGCTGGAAGTTACTACATCAGTAGCTAAATAATGTGTTGTTGTTTTTTGGTACAGCTGAAATACAAGTAGGAAAAATTATCTTTTGATTTCAGGTTATGACAAAAACGTAAGATCTGTTTCTGTTTGGTGCCCTGACCACAAGGATATTGAGTAACCCAGCTGGTGTGGCGTTCCATTTATCCCTCAGTGCTATCTCCAGGTCCAGAACGGACTGTTGTCGCTTGCTCTGCGCATGTTCTCTGAGATCCTCCACCCACTCTGTAATCTATTCCGACTTGGTGATAACGCAGACCACACCAACTGCACCACGTCCTAGTACTTCGCTATCTTAGCAAAGCTGGAATTCCTTGACAACGAAGTCGCAACTCTAAGTTTCACGGAAATTTGAACATTTCCATTTTTTGCGACGCCATAATGTCGATACCCTACTACTGAATCTGCCACAAAGATATGCAGTTGCATTGTTCCAATGGAAGTGATGGACGCCGACATCCGACTGATAGTCTTAGTCAAATACATTTTGTGAATAGTAACGTATTACCATACTTCCCTGTCGCTGCTTACAACGAATCAAGATTTATCGGTTAAGATGAGCATTACCCCACAACTATGTTCAATATACCACGTACGGTTGCGGGTTGACACATTAGAATGGATAGTACGAGATTAGAACCATAAAGACAGAAATTATGAAGTCGTATTGAACTGAGGACCTGTTACATGACGATTAATTTTTCATTAGGAAAGGCGAGGAGACCAGAGAGGCAGTTTCTGACGTCGCGCCTGATAAATAAAGTAAAACTTAACAAGACACTTTCATAGGATACAAACAGGGTCACTTTGGATAATGGGGGTGAAATTATCTTCTAAAACCTTCACGTACGGTTCGGTAGTCACCGTGCCATCAAGGAATATCGCGCAGATTATTTCGTGACTGGACACTGCACACCACACAGTCACCCGTTGAGGCAGAAGAGACTTCTCGATCGCGAAATGCGGATTCTCAGTCCCCAAATGTGCCAATTTTGCTTATTGTCGCACCCATCAAAATGGAAGTGGGCTTCCTCACTAAAACAAACAACAATAAGCATACTAATCCCCATCACGCCCCGCAGGCAACCGTGCTATTTGAACGTTCTATTTCATATTGTCACCCCTGTATGAGGCAATGGTGTTTTGACAGCAAAATTGCTGAAACAGACTGTCCTGTCCAACGTCTCGATTTGAACCCAAAGCAACACCTTTGCGACGAGTAGTCTCCAGACCGCTGCGTCCAGCATCACCAACTTCTCTGGTTTCTGTTCTTGACCAGGAATGGGTTGCCGTTGCTCCACAGGTATTCAGGCACGTCATTGAGTCCATCGCACAGTTCAGGCAATCATACACGTGAACGGTGGACATACCCACATTGTTGTTCTGTAATAGGTGTCCGAGTTCTTCTGATGTGTTGATCAGATTGTGTAAGTCCAGTACCTGGTTGAGATTTTCGTACTGTTGCCGAAACAGGTGTAGCGATATGGTTTTCTGAATGAGGGGGTTAGCGGGCAGCCGGCCCGGCCTGCGAGCGCGCCGGCTACGCACCCACGCACCGCGCCGATGCCGGCCGGCGCGGCGTGGCGCGGCGGAGGCTGTGCCGCGGCGCGCTGTGCGTATTGATTGGAGGGAAGCGGCCGCCCTCGCAGCTCTGAGCGGCACTGGCGGCCGAGCGCCTGCACGTGTCACCCCCACTGGTCCACCGCAAATAATGGCCTGCGTGGGCGCCGGCTGCCGTCACAACGTATACCCTCCCCTTCCCCTTCCCATGCTCTCCCCATTCTGGGTTTCGTGTTTTTTTTTTTTTTTTTTTCTTCTGTTTAAAACTATCGTCAATAACACAACAAAACGATTCACCTGTACCTGGTGAGAGGTAATCTCGAAGTTTTAACTTGATATGAGAGAAATATCGACGTTAGCCACATAAGGGCATTGTAATAATTCAATGGCGACAAGTGAAAATTTGAGCCAGAGCAGGACTCGTCTATCCGAGCACGCTTCCCGTCCAAAGCAAATTCCCAACTTGTCGCACATTGCTTCAGTAGAGGCCCCCTGTCCACCGTCCTCACTGCTTGCAGCTTTTGGCATGATTCTCTTCACTTAAAACTTCGGGGCTGATATAGGCCGTGGTCGAAGTATAAAACTCTCTCCTGACGTTTCGTCTCCAACTGCGGGAGACATCCTAAGAGGTACAGCAGTTCGCCGCTGTACCTCCGAGGATGTCTCCCGCAGTTGGAGACGAAACGTCAGGAGAGAGTTTTATACTTCCACCACGGCCTATCAGCCCGGAAGTTTTAAGTGAGGACAATACCGGCCGTAAAAGCTTACATGTATGATTTGGCATGATTCCTGCAGGAGTTCTTACGCAGGGTGCATCCACACTGAACATACCATGAATAGACAGCATACATAAACACTGAAGAGTCAAAGAAATTGGTACACCTGCCTAATATTATGTTGGACCGGCGCGAGTACGCAGAAGTGCCGCAACACGACGTGGCATGGACTCGACAAAGGTCTGAAGCAGTGCTGGAGAGAATTGATACTATGAATTCTGAAGGGCTGACCATAAATCTGTAAGAGTACGGTGGGGTGGACATCTCTTCTGAACAGCACGTTGCAAGGCATCCAAGGTATGCTCAATAATGTTCATGTCTGGGGAATTTGGTTGCCAGAGGAAATGTTCCCATATCTACATCTCCATGGATACTCTGCAAATCACATTTAAGTGCCTGGCAGAGGGTTCGTCGAACCACCTTCACAATTCTCTATTATTCCAATCTGGTACAGCGCGCGGAAAGATTGAACACCTATATCTTTCCGTACGAGCTCTGATTTCCCTTATTTTATCATGGTGATCGTTCCTCCCTAGGTAGGTCGGTGTCAACAAAATATTTTCGTATTCGGAGGAGAAAGTTCGTGATTGAAATTTCGTGAGAAGGTACCGTCGCAACGAAAAACGCCTTTCTTTTAATGATTTCCAGCACAAACCCTGTATCATTTCTGTGACACACTCTCCCACATTTCGCGATAATACAAAACGTGCTACCTTTCAACTCAGAAGAGTGTTCCTGGAGCCACTCTGTAGCAGTTCTGGAAGTGTGGGATGTCGCATTGTCCTGCTGGAATTGCCCAAGTCCATCGGAATGCACAATGGACATGAACGGATGCAGGTTATCAGACAGGATGCTTATGTACGTCTCACCTGTCAGAGTCGTATCTAGACGTATCAGGGGTCCCATGTCACTCCAGCTGCTTACACCCCACACCTTTACAGAGCCTCCACGAGCTTGAACAGCCCCCTGCTGACATGCAGGGTCCATGGATTCATGAGGTTGTCTCCATACCCGTACACGTCCATCTGCACGATACATGTTTCCAATCATCAACGGTGCAATGTCGGTGTTGACAGGTCCAGTCGAGGCGTACAGCTTTGTGTCGTGCAGTCATCAAGGGTGCAGTCATCATATCGATGATGTTTCGTTGAATGGTTCAAACACTTACACTTGTTGATGGCCCAGCATTGAAATCTGCAGCAATTTGCGGAATGGTTGCACTACTGTCACGTTGAACGGTTCTCTTCAGTCGTCGTTGGTCCCGTTCTTGCAGGATCTTTTTCCTGCCGCAGTAAAGTCGGAGATCTGATGTTTTACCGTATTCCTGTTGTTCACGGTACACTTGTGAAATGCTCGTACGGGAAAATCTCTACTTTATCGTTACCTCGGAGATGCTGTGTCCCATCGCTCGTGAGCCGACTATAACATCACATTCAAACGCATTTAAATCTTGATAACCTGCCATTGGAACAACAGTAACCGATCTAACAACTGCGCCAGACACTTGTTGTCTTATAATGGCGTTACCGACCGCAGCAGCGCATTCTACCTGTTTACACATCTCCTTATTTTAAGCCTCGCGGGGTAGCCGTATAGTCTAGGGAACCTTGCCACGGTTCATGCGGCTCCCATCTCCCCCCCCCACCCCACCCCCCCCTCCCGTCCACAAATTTCCTAATATTCTTATTTGAGTACGCATGCCTATAGCAGTTTCTTCGGCGCTTCGGTGTAATATTAATGTATACTGCTTGACGGTATTTTACGATAACTTCATTGTGGATTCACACTAGGTCTGAAGTCCTGTGGGCATCATGCTAAATGCTGCAAGAAATGAGGATGATGGACAGGGGGGTGCTATGAAAGTAGTTGCGACAGGTTGGGAATTTGGGATGCACGGGAAGTGTGCCCGGATAAACGCAGTGGGAAAGACGGCCGCTCGTGTATAACAGGAAATCCGTGTTCGACTCCCGGTCTTGCGCGCGCGCGCAAACGCACACACACACACACACACACACACATATATATATATATATATATATATATATATATATATATATATATATAAAATGGTTCAAATGGCTCTGAGCACTTAACTTCTGAGGTCATCAGTCGCCTAGAACTTAGAACTAATTAAACCTAACTAACCTAAGGACATCACACACATCCATGCCCGAGGCAGGATTCGAACCTGCGACCGTAGTGGTCACGCGGTTCCAGACTGAAGCGCCTTAAACCGCACGGCCACACCGGCTGGCATATATTATATATGAATGTGTGCTGTGTGTTCTTTCGGACATGTATATTGCCTGATCCTGAAGTTCTTCTTTCTATGTATATTCACTCTCCTATGCTATACATTTTCCGCAACGATGGGTAACTTGTTGGAGATACTCTTCGTAGAATTCTCCGTTTTTGCTATGGTCAATTGAGATGGGATTTTGGAGATGTTGCTGCAGGTTGGCACTATGGAATAAACTTCAAAATGAATAAGTGACAGGATGAACCTTGCTACCACTGTAATAGATACAATCGAATCAAAACGATTGAAATGTTGTGGGCATGTATGCAGTTTTGGTGAGAACAGATGACCTAAGAAGGTGGTAGAATGGATTCCAACTAATGGAACAAAAAGAAGGCGCCCGAAAGAAATACGGAAAGAGAGAAGAGCAAAAAAATGTGTTCAGATGTGTGTGAATTCCTAAGGGACCAAACTGCTGGAGTCATCGGTCCCTTGACTTACACATTACTTAAACTAAATTATGCTAAGAACAGCACACACACCCATGCACGAGGGAGGACTCGAACCTCCGGTGGGAGGGGCCGCGCGATCTAAGGCACCACGTCAGAAGAGCTACGTGAGAGAGGAATCTTCAGGCGGAAGAATGGAAAGATGAGAGACTTTGGAAGTTAGGATGCGTGAAAAATCTGTAGTGTTTTATATAAAAATGAGGAAACATTTCAATTGGAAAATCACCTCATTCTTGTTCTCGGAACACCTGCCATGCAGTGGCAGGGGTAACACAAAATTTTGTACATCGGAAAAGAATATTGTTTGTGTCGTGTGCAGTATGAACTGGGGCTTTGAACGTTTCCCCATCTACATCTTTGCTAACAATAAGTTTGTAAAACTGTCGTGTCTATCTATTTGCCTGTTTGAACACACTTCTCCAAATCTTGTAGACAAATTTTCGTGGGGTTTTCGCATGTAACTTGAGCATTGTTCGGGACACCGTGTAGCCTTTATTTCATTAAAATCGGATCACGAACAAAAAAAGATATTGAATATTTCATCGTACTAGTATTTCAAGTGCGTAACTACCTCTCTGTTACCTTTCCTCGACTATCTCCCTGAACCAGTTTCGATGAAATCTGTATGGAGGTAGCTTGAACCCTGAGGAAGATCATAAGCTACATTATAAAGTGTGTAGTACAAGAAAGTTATTGGTTTGAAGACTATTTCGCAAGTAGGGAAAATATTTACTCTTTGAGAAAGCTATTTAATCTCTGAATTTTATTCTTTGTCATATTTTTGTCCGCAGCTCGTGGTCGTGCGGTAGCGTTCTCGCTTCCCACGCCCGGGTTCCTTGGTTCGATTCCCGGCGGGGTCGGGGATTTCCTCTGCCTCGTGATGACTGGGTGTTTGTGATGTCCTTAGGTTGGTTAGGTTTAAGTAGTTCTAAGTTCTAGGGGACTGATGACCATAGATGTTAAGTCGCATAGTGCTCAGAGCCATTTTTGTCAAATTTTTGGAAACGCCTTTATTGGTTGATATGTGCTCTGTGATACGATTCAAAGTAGTGAATACAACCATTATACTGTCTTTAATGTGTTTAATCCATACTTCCACACAATTTGCTGTATAATGTACACGTTGTATAATATATAGCTACATCAATAGCACGTTGTACAGATGCGCGCTCGTACCCACGGCCCTCTGTACGCACTGCATGGCAAAGACGTGCGCATGGCCACGCATGGTGCGTTGGTTCGTACAGCTCGGGAGGGGGAGAGCGGGACGCATATCACGAGCTATGCTTACCTGAACAGGCAATATTGCACGTACAATAGCTTACTTGCTCATTATCACTCACCATAACAAAACTTCTGATATATGAACACAGTCGCGGCCAACAACTAATTACGACTATAATCTGTTAGGGCCACACTGTTGCGGTAGCAAAAAACACTCAGTATCACCTTGCCCGATCAGTTGCCGCTTCACCTTTTTCGGTGATTCACACAGCTCGCTTTGCTCTTTTGTCCGGGGTCGTAGGGACGCATCCAGCACTCCTCGATGATGATTAGTCGACTATACAAATCACCTGCCTGCATTCCACACAAGATAAATACTTAATTTGCTGCCCCTGTGGAAATGATTGGTGTTCAATCCAAAAAATACACATGAAGCTATTGTCTAACATAGGACACCAACACTGTAAATTCCCTGCCCCAGAAATGAATGTAGCTTTACAATGATAAAACAGAAAGGCTGACAAGAAAAATAGACTGTCAAGACTCTAGTTCAGTACACAATATCCAGACTAAACCAACCAGAGCCCACACACAAAAGCTTCAAACTAACACAAATTCCGCTATTCGTCAAGAGATAACAGTAAGTAGTAACAGTACACAGAATCAGCCTACCCAGTCCTGGCAAGAGGACCGAATAAATCGGACTAATAATTCAAAACAAGACCCACAAACATAAACCAGAAAGTTAACTTAGTTAAGCACAATTAACACTAAGAAGTCTGCCCCTATAGCTGAGTGGTCAGCGCGACGGATTGCGGTCCTACTGGCCCGGTTTCGATTCCCGGCTGTGTCGGGGATTTTCTCCACTCAGGGACTGGGTGTTGTGTTGTCTTCATCATCATTTCATCCCCATCCGGCGCACAGGTCGCCCAATGTGGCGTCGAATGTAATAAGACCTGCACCATGGTGGCCGGACCTGACCCGCAAGGGGCCTCCCGGCCAATGACGCCAAACGCTCATTTCATTTCCAACACTACGATAAAGTCTAGATCACCTAGAATCTTGTCATCCTGAAACTAGTTTTCGATAACAATACTAGGCCTTCCAGTTGCCCCACCTTTATCACAAGAGGACAACTGGCACTGCGGAAGCTGACACAGAGACAGACACAATTTTCTGCACACCGACGTTTCCACCGAGCACAAACAGTATGTTATTCTTCTCATGCACCACCGTTTGAACGTACATACCACAGTTCATCTCTGCCTTTGTCTTGTCAACATGGAACAGAAATCGATGCATTGTGTTCAGAACAACAGCCACTTCTAGTTGCCCCCCCCCCCCCCCTTGCTGGCCACGCGAACTTGCCGCTCAAACTATACAGCTATCCCAGTTGCCAGCCTGTTGTGCTTGCTCAGTGGCTCCCTGCAAACTCCTTGCTCCCTTAGCTTCCATTCTCCATCATGCCAGAGGCCGCCGCCTCCTCCACACACACAGGCCCACTGTCATCAGCTTCCAGCTACGAACGGGCACTCGTCCTGCCAGATGACGCTGCTCGCTGGCCAAGTCACTGAAACAGTCAGTTCAGGATGTAAACAAGACCGAACATTGCGCTGTCCATGGGCCGGCACCACAGGAAAAATCTTGTGTTGCCACAGCTTCCCACTGCCCCGGGCACTGGGTCCAAGTTGTCGCTGCTTCCTCGCCCCACACCAGACTGCTCTCCACGGTAACTCATGATCAGTCCTCACCTCTGTGTTGTGTTGCACTCAGCTATTTCGCAGTTACGCGAACATGCTATCATGATAGGAACACATCAACAGCACTGGCGTCATCTGCGAAGCGGAATGGGACTTCAGCTTTGCCGTGAAGTGATAATTCATGGCACAGTAGTAAGGCGAAGCAATAAGGAAGCATGAAGTGTGCAAGTCGGCAGTTGACAGGTAAGTGAAGCGAGTGGGCTTACCCAACTTTCAGGATGGAAATATGTTTCTGCACAAGTGCCACGTTATTTTTTGTGAGCTATACCAAACAGCTTTTCTTTTAATTTTTTAGGGTCATCATTCTTCCGACCCCTCTTCTGAGCGAACATCTTTATTACAGAGACGCACTTGTACTCAACATCTCCAATTATTTGTTGGATATATCCAATCTCTGCCTTCTTCTACAGGTTTCACCCTTTACAGCTCTTCCTAGTACAAAAGAAGTAATTTCTCGATGTCTTAACGCAAGTCCTGTTACCTTGTGGGCAACGGCCTTGTCGCAGTGAATACACCGGTTGGCGTCAGATCACCGAACTTAAGCACTGTCGGGTGTGGCTGGCACTTGGATGGGAGATCATCTGGGCAGCCATGCGCTGTTGCCGTTTTTTGGGGTGCACTCAGCCTCGTGATGCCAATTGAGGAGCTACTCGACCGAATAGTAGCGGCTCCGGTCACAGAAAACCATCGTAACGACCGGGAGAGCAGTGAGCTGATGACACACCCCTCCTACCCGCATCCTCAGCTGAGGATGACACGGCGGTCGGATAGTCCCGATGCGCCACTTGTGGCCTGAAAACGGAGTGCTCCTGCTGCTGATGCTGTTACCTTGTCCCATATTCTTTTCAGCAGTCTACTTATGCTGATTCCTTCACCAATTTTGAGTGGGGTACCTCCTAATTTCTTATCTTATTTAGCCATCTAACTTTCAATATCCTTCTATTGCGCCACACAAGAAACACTTCCATTCACTTTTTTCCAGTTTTATCACAGTTCATGATTCACTTGTACACAATGCTGTGCAACAAACGTCCATTCCAAGAAATTTCTTCCTCAAATTGAGTGCTGTATTTGATACTAGTAGACTTCTTTTGGCCAGGAATGCCCTCTTTACCTATGCTTTTCTATTTTTATGCCCTCCTAGCTTCCTCTGCTATGTGGTATTTCGTTTGTAAGGCAGCAGTTTTCCATCACTTCATCTACTTCATTGTTCGCGGCTCTGATGTTAAGTGTACCGCTAGTCTCATTTCTTCTACTCCTCATTACTTTTACCTTTCTTTGCTTTACTCTCAATCTATATTCCATTTACATTAGACTTTTCATCACATTCAACTGGCTTGTGCCTTATTTGGAGATAGCTTGAAAACACCCTCGACAGTTGTGGTCTTCCCACTGGATGTAGTGCCCTCGGCCCACGTGGTGGAAGCGGCTCCTGCCGACGACAAGTCGCCTCCAGCAATGGCCTTCAAACCGCATTAACGCCTGACTCGACGGCGCAGGCCCAAAAATACTGGCCCCGCAGTAAGCCGGTATAAAAGGCCGCGCGCAGTCCAAGTTTAGCCAGTCCATTTCGCGCAGGAAATTGCACCGCGTCAGTTCCCCGCGTGCAAGGGACATGGCTCCGTAATTACCTCGCACGGGCCTTTGAGGAAAAATAATTGACGCCACAGCGGGACGCGTGCGTGACACATTTGCGCAGTCCGTAAGCGGGCGCTGCGTTCGTAACTTGAACGCAGGCGAAAGGGAAGTTGTGTTTTCAGCTTTCACGTTTTATAAGCGTTGCACACTTTGGGTTCTTATCTTGATCGGTCCGCAGCTGCAGAAAACAACACAGGGTTTGCTAGTCCGCTTTGATTAGAAACACTGTTTAACTGAGTACGTTTCGGTTCAGTTTTACGGTCGTCAACGTTCTAAAATTTTCTTTTTAACTTCCCATCTCTTCTCTAGATTTGGAGTAATTATTATGTTTCGACGATGTGAAGATATGTGCAAAATTAGATAAAACAAAAAACTAAGATATTATGAAATATTTAACGTTGAAAAAAATGGCTCTGGGAATTAACATCTGAGGTCATCAGCCCGTAGAACTTAGAACTGCTTAAACCTAACTAACCTAAGGACATCACACACATCCATGCCCGAGGCAGGATTCGACCCTGCGACCGGAGCGGTCTTGCGGTTCCAGATTGAAGCGCCTAGAACCGCTCGGCCACACCGGCCGGCGTTAACGTTGAACCAATGAAACGAAGTAATATAAGATGGTAGGACCACGTGCAGTTAATATCAGAGTGACTATTACCATTAGCCAAACCCTGGAACACCTACCATATGGAAGAAGAAGTATTAGAAGAAGAATATAAGGCACAGAACAAAGAGAATGAACCCAGTAGCATCAGATTACAAGATTAGTGGTGAATATCTTAAGACGTCACGCCACATAGGTATCTAATGGTAATACTCAAAAGTGGTGGGGAATGCTATGCATACATACCTAAAACCAGGAGAGCAACACTTACTACACTTTATCCATGGTTGCATGTGGTGCAAAATTCACTCTATCATTATGATTCCTTCGTTACGTTATATGTCTTATTCAGCATGTAATACAGTTCTGATACAGATTTTCTCAGCTTTCGATCGTTGAAATTCTTGACATCAATGAGGCCTGAATTACCTCGGAGAAAGGATATGGAGGAGAAATGCTATATGCAATTTGCCTTCTGTGGTCGACCTAACAGTTGCAAAAGCTTAAAACTGTGTAAATAACCTCTCACGTTTCACAGTTGTTGTAGGACAAGGTGTCCCAAACCATTCCTTTGACGGAACAGTTTGAGAATGCTGGTAGTTTGACGGAACACTTGGTTTATTTTCAAGGTTAATAAAATTTTAAAAATGGGAAAAACTTGTTTTATTCAGTGATTACTTCAATTTTAAATCAAACTAATAACGTAGAAATCATAATAAAATTTTCGAATAATAGTATCGTCAAAATGTCGAAGAACACCAGCATTTTATTAATAGTTTTTCGTGGAGGGGTTATTCACTTCCCATGAAACACCACTGTTCTGCAGAACAGTTTGGCCAGCCTGCTCTAGAGACATCATTTCAAGTTGAATGTCTGTCTGTCTGTCTGTCTCTCTCTCTCTCTCTCTTTCCCTCCCACATCCTGAAACTCCGTAAAGGCTGAAGAGTATGCCTTTCTTTAGGAATATTCACCCTGTATCGTTATATGTGGGGAAACTTGGGACTGGAATGCTTAAATGTAAACGAAGACTTACAGCGTCGTGTTGGCGATTGCCTTCCCATAGTTAATTTGCTAAATCTCTGTTCATAATACCCACAAATCTGCTTTCTGAATGAATTTTCATTCTGCAGCGGTGTGTGCGCTGATTTGAAATTTACTGGTGGATTGAAACTATGTGCCGGGCCGGGACGCGATCCTGGGACCTTTGTCTTTCACGACCAAATTTTGTAACCACTGAGCTCTTCAACCACTACTCATGACCTACCATGATACCTTTATTTCCGTCAGTACCTTAACTCCTATCTTCCAAACTTGCATACTATGGGAACTAGCACTCACGGAAGAAAGAATATTGTGAAGACACGATATAGGAACAACTTGGAGGACCTTTTTCAAAAAATGGTTCAAATGGCTCTGAGCACTGTGGGACTTAACATCTGAGGTCATCAGTCCCCTAGAACTTAGAACTACTTAAACCTAACTAACCTAAGGACATCACACACATCCATGCCTGAGGCAGGATTCGAACCTGCGACCGTAGCGATCGCGCGGGTCCAGACTGTAGCGCCTAGAACCGCTCGTCCACCCCGGCCGGCCCTGTATGAATTCGGGCGTCTTCTCCTTCCATTTGTAGGAAACCATTTCATCATCTTCTTAGGTCATATGTCAGCAATCAAATGGCAAACATTCTTATACCATCTCAACCGTTTTCCTGCAATTATATCCACTGTATTGTGCCCATGTGCATTCTCTTATGTAAGTCTTCATGTTTAGTCTTATCAGGTAGTGTCAACACCTCCAAAATACCATCTCCATTGCCAGTATGCACCTCTTAATCGTATCCCAAGTTTCACCTCCATGCATTCCTATATTTTCTACGACAGTTAAGCATATCCTACTCTTGGTTTCTGACTTAACGGGTGAACTTCATAAAATTCCATTTAATTGTTTGTTTGCTTGCCTGCCTTGGGAAATGCGGCTGTTAATTTCGATTTTACTGGGTCCAACCTCATTAGTAATGATTCACTAATATTTACATGAGTCCAAAGACCTTACTGCTCCAAAGTCTGTCAGGGATTTTCTCTGCCTCGTGATGACTGGGTGTTGTGTGATGTCCTTAGTTTAGTTAGGTTTAAGTAGTTCTAAGTTCTAGGGGACTGATGACCATAGCTGTTAAGTCCCATAGTGCTCAGAGCCATTTGAAAGCTCCAAAGTCTAACATTAGGTCTTTAACTGCTTCTCCAGAACCAAATATTTATTTCATTTCCTGCAAGTTAATGATTAAATTCCGATTCTGATGTTCTCTGGCCAACTTTCGAGCAATATAATTTTTGTCGTCCTTGTCCTCTGCAAAAACGAGTAGGTTATCAGGAAAATGCTTAGTGAAGAGATTTTAATCGTTTATAGAAACACTCATACTGCAGCAGGAACACTTCTATGGCCTTAAGTAAGAATTCAACTATATTTTAAATAATGTAGGTGCTGAAACTTCCTGGCACATTAAAACTGTGTGCCGGACCGAGACTCGAAATCGGGACCTTTGCCTTTCGCGGGCAAGTGCTCTACCAACTGAGCTACCCAAGCACGACTCACGCCCCGTCCTCACAGCTTTACTTCTGCCAGTACCTCGCCTCCTACCTTCCAAAGGTTCGCAGGAGAGCTTCTGTAAAGTTTGGAAGGTAGGAGGCGAGGTACTGGCAGAAGTAAAGCTGTGAGGAGGGGGCGTGAGTCGTGCTTGGGTAGCTCAGTTGGTAGAGCACTTGCCCGCGAAAGGCAAAGGTCCCGAGTTCGACTCTCGGTCCGGCACACAGTTTTAATCTGCCAGGAAGTTTCATATCAGCGCACACTCCGCTGCAGAGTGAAAATCTCATTCTGGAAATGTAGGTGCTATTTCAATTCCTTGTCGAACTTTTTGATTAGTGGAATCTCTGCAAATATATTTGCATCTACTTTAATTCTAGAGATTGTACCACTGCTAACATTACAGTCCACAGTTTGCAGAGGGAAATAGTATCATAGGCTTTCTTAAGAGCAATAGAGACCATATAGCTCCCTAAATTCCTGGTCTGCCTTTCTGCCATGAGCTATTTTAGGCAAAACTAATGGTCTTTGCATGATCTTTTGGCACAGAACTCATTCTATTCTTCTTCGCCCACAATCTGTGATTCGATTCTCGCTGTATAATTTTCCCATACTGAATTTGTTACACTTACTCCCCTGTAGTTTGTGCATTTTTTTCCTGTCGTCCTTGGTATGTATTTATGGTGGAAATATTTGATGTTCCCCATCCCTCAGTTAATTGTCCTCCCTTAGGAAGCAATTGAAAATGTTGGCCAGACGTTTGTCTGGTCTACCTTTGAGCAATTAGATGGGCAATCCATTTCGACCTGAAGCTTGTCCATTCTTCATAGTCAAAATCACTTTTCTAACCTCTATAGACATAATTTTTCGTTCTTTTCATAAGATGCATCTGAGATAAACAATTTTTATGCTGTGTTGCAGAGATTTCAGATTTCTCTATGTTCCATTGCTTAGCCCAACTCCAATATATTGTGTGTACATCTATTATCACACACATCATTCTTTGCATTCCTGAGTGCTTTATTCTCTTTCACGTCGTGTAATTTTAAAAATGACTTCCGTCTACCTATAATTTAGTCAGTTACAGATTTTCTTTGGAGTGTAGCCTGTGACCATATAAGTTTGTATACATCTTTATTCTAAAAATAACCATTTTGAATCCTTAGTGAATATTGCTGACATTATCAGTCACATCTTTTCCTCCACATGATTCCACAACTGCGTCCATTAGTCAGGACCCATCACGACCGTTAAAATCACCCAAAATAATTACCTGTATCCTTCGGTAAACACTGTCCAATTCTTGGTTTAATTCTTTAGCATGTTCATCCTTGGCGTTAACTCTGTCATCATTTGACGGAACGTGTACTCCAGTTACACGCACATCATACATTCTTACATTAAGCTCTACTTTATAATACACTTTTATGTTGCATCTCAATCCTTAGTGTTTTTAATTAAATTTTTCTTGATAAGTATAAAACACCAAGCCTGTGCTCGCTCAAATTTATCATCGACACTACTGTATAGATGGATACAACCGTCCAGCTGTTCAGTTCCTTTCCTCTTCCGTTTAGTCTCGTTAAGAGCTACTACGCCCATCTGAAATTACTGTCCGTCATCCATTACCTCTTTCGTTTTTGTTTGCTGGCCTTTTATATTATTTCATATTGCAAGTTCCAAAATTCGTAATCTACTCTTGCTTGTCACGTCGCCTACTGTTAGACCAACCCACCTATTTCCTACTGCGAATCTATTCTTTTAAATAAATATTCAGTTCAAAAGCCGGCCTAAGTGGAAGAGCGGTTCTAGGCGCTACAGACTGCAACCGCGCGACCGCTACGGTCGCAGGTTCGAATCCTGCCTCGGGCATGGGTGTGTGTGATGTCCTTAGGTTAGTTAGGTTTAAGTAGTTCTAAGTCCTAAGGGACTGATGACCACAGAAGTTAAGTCCCATAGTGCTCAGAGCCATTTTTTCAGTTCAAAAAAACTGTTGCTTTTGTACTTCTGCAGATGAAATCGTTTATCATATTCACCTGTGTCAACATATTCGCCCTTTCCTACTCTACCACTAGCTGAAAGCAGTTTTTTCGATAGAATACACGATCCTTGACCTGTTTTCATACTCGACGATAGACCCAAGCACCAAATATCGAACAGAAGCGCTGGAAATACCTGAAGTGTTATATTTTCGGCTATCTTACACCATTTATGAAATATCTGGGGTATTAAAATTAAGGGTAGTCACGCTGAGTTCTCATACGGTGCGCGGAATGTAAACACATTTTTTTCATTGACCATCATTAGGATAACTGGTGGCATGGGATGGCAGTGGCTGTGTTACTGATCTTTAGTCTCTGATCAATACAGAATGGTTCAAGATATACGAAACACTCAGAAAAATTGGTGTAAGCTAGGGGAAACGTATAATACACAACATTTTTCTTGAGTCATCAGTCTTCTGACTGGTTTCATGTGGCACGCCAAGTATTCCTCTCCTGCGCCAACCCCTTCATCTCAGAGTAGCACTTGCAACATACGTCCTTAATTACTTGCTGGATGTATTCCAATCTCTGTCTTCCTCTACAGTTTTTGCTCTCTACAACTCCCTCTGGTATCGTGGAAGTCATTCCCTGACGACTTAAAAGATGTCCTATCATCCTGTCCCTTCTCCTTGTCAGTGTTTTCCACATGTTGTTTTCGTCTCCGATTCTGCGAAGTATTTCCTCATTCCATACCTTATCAGTCCACCCAATTTTCAACATTCGTTTGTAGCACCACATCTCAAATGCTTCGATTCTCTTCTGTTCCAGTTTTCCCACAGTCCACGTTTCACTACCATACAATGCTGTGCCCTAAACGTACATTCTCAGAAATTTCTTCCTCATATTAAGAGCTACCTATCATACCAGTAGACTTCTCTTGGCCAGGATTGACCTTTTTGCCTGTGCTACTCTGCTTTTTATGTCCTCCTTGCTCAATCCGTCACTAGTTATTTTGCTGCCTAGGTAGCAGAATTCCTTAACGTCATCTACTTCCTGGTCACCTATCGTGATATGTTTCTCGGTGTTCTCATTTTTGCTAATTCTCATTACTTTCATCATTCTTCGATTTAATCTCGGTCCATATTCTGTACTCATTAGACTGTTATTTCATTCAGCAGCTTACGTAATTCTTCTTCACTTTCACTCAGCATAGCAATGTGATCAGCGAATCGTACCATTGATATCCTTTTATCCTGAATTGTAATCCCACACCTGAACTTCTCTTTTATTTCCATCATTGCTTCTTCGATGTACAGATTGAACAGTAGGCGTGAAAGACTGCATCCTTGTCTTACACCATTTTTAATCAAAGCACTTCGCTCTTGGTCGTCCACTGTTATTATACCATAGTGGCTCTTGTACTTATTGTATATTCCCCGTCTCTCCCTATAGGCCGGCCGGAGTGGCCGAGCGGTTCTAGACGCTACAGTCTGGAGCCGCGCGACCGCTACGGTCGCAGGTTCGAATCCTGCCTCGGGCATAGATGTGTGTGATATCCTTAGGTTAGTTAGGTTTAAGTAGTTCTAAGTTTTAGGGGGCTGATGACCTCAGAAGATAAGTCCCATAGTGCTCAGAGCCATTTTTGAACCGACAAACATTGCTTTTTCGATTTATTCACATTTTTTCATCCAGTCATTTCGTCTTATATTCCCTGCACTTCCTATTTATTTCATTCCTCGGTGACTTGTATTTCTGTATTCCTGAATTTCCCTGAACATTTTTGTACTTTCTCCTTTCATCGATCAGCTGAAGTATTTCTTCTGTTACCCATGCTTTCTTCGGAGTTACTTTCTTTGTATCTATGTTTTTCTTTCCAACTGCTGTGGCTGCCCTTTTTAGGGATGTCCATTTCTCTTCAACTATACTACTTACTGAGCTATTCCTTATTTGCTGTATCTACAACTTTAGAGAACTTCAAGCGTACCTCATCATTTCGTAGTACTTCTATATCCCACTCCTTTGCATATTGATTCTTTCTGACTTACCTCTTGAACTTGAGCCTACTCTTCATAACTACTGCATTGTGATCTGAGTCAATGTCTGCCGCTGATTACGCCTTACAATCTAGCATCTGATTTCGGAATCTCTGCCAAACCGTGATGTAATCTGAAATATTCCCCTATCACCCTGCCTTTCCCAAGTATAACTCCTCCTCTTTTGATTCTCGAACAAGGTATTCGCTATTACTAGCTGAAATTTATTACAGAACTCCATTAGCCTTTCTCCTCTTTCATTCCTTCTCGCAAGCTCATATTCCCCTGTAACCGTTTCTTTTCCACTCCTTTCTCTACAACTGCATTCCAGACCCCGATGACTGTTAAATTTTCCATCTGCCTTTATGTACTTTATTACAATATCCGCTTATACTTTCCCTTTGTCTTCATCGTCTGCTTGCGTCGTCGGCATGTATACCTGAACTATCATTATCGGTGTTGGTTTTCTGTCGATTCTGATATGAATAACTCCATCATTAAACTGTTCACATTAACCAAAATGGTTTAAATGGCTCTGAGCACTATGGTACTTAACTACTGAGGTCATCAGTCCCCTAGAACTTAGAAATACTTAAACCTAACTAACCTAAGGACATCACACACATCCATGCCCGAGGCAGGATTCGAACCTGCGACAGTAGCCGTCGCGCGGTTCCAGACTGTAGCGCCCAGAACCGCTCGGCCACCCCGGGCGGCTCACATTAACACACTCTGTGCTCTACCTCCCCATTCATAACGAATCCTACTCCCGTTACATAACTTTCTGCTGCTGTTGATATTACCTTATATTCATCTGATCAGAAATCCTTGTCTACCTTCGATTTTACTCCACTGAGCCCCACTATATCTAGATTGAGCGTTTGCACTGCCCTTTTCAGATTTTCTAGCTTCTCTGCAACGTTCAAGCTTCTGACATTCTACGCCCCGACTCGTAGAACGTTATCCTTTCGTTGATTATTCAATCTTTTTCTCATGGTCACCTACCGCTTGGCAGTCCCCTCCCAGAACTCCTAATGGCGCTTTATTTCAGTATCTTTTGCCAATGGAGAGATCATCTGTGGATAGACGTTTTGTTTTTTTAATGCAATGGTTTCCATTGCCATCTGCATCCTCATGCCGTTGATTGTTGGTTATTCTTCCACCTTTACGCACAGTTTCCCACCCCAAGGACGAGAGAGTATCCAGAACCTCTGTCTGCTCCTGCGCCCTGTTCGACAAGAGAATGAGGGTGACTTCTTGTGCCACAAGTCTTCGGGCGTCAGTACTGATTATTAGTCAAAATTTCAGCGGTGGCTGGTTTCGAACCCGGGACCGAGGTCGTTTTGATTACTTATCAGAGACACTACCCCCTAGACCACGGTTGGGCCCCATGTAGTATGTATAGGGAATGAAAGAAGAATAGAAGATCAAACGGGGTTATAAAGGAATGCAGTCTTTCTCCCCTTCTGTTAAATCTGTCATCGAAGAAAAAAGGACGGAAACAAAAGGTAGGTTTATGTGTGGGATAAAAATTGAAGGTGAAAGAATATCAATGATAAGATTTTCTGATGACATTGCTATCCTCAGTGAAAGAGAGGAAGGATTGCAGAAGATACTGAATGGAATTAACAGTCTACTGAGACAGAATATGGACTGAGAGTAAACCAAAGAAAGGCGAAAGTAATGACGAGTAGCGAAAGAGGATTAGCGTCAACTTTGGAGACAACGAAGCAGACGAAATTCAGGGATTCTGCTACCTAGGAAGCAAAATACCGTATGACATAGGAAGCAAGAGGAACATAAAAAGGCGACTGACACAGATAAAAGGGGTAAACCTGGAAAAAAGTCTACTAGTAACAAACATCGACCTTAATTTGTCGAAGAAATTTCTGAAAATGTACATTTGGAGAGCGGTATTCTATGTTAGTGAGTCATGGTCGGTGGAGAAATAGGAAAATAAGTGAATCGAAGCATTTGGGACGTGGTGCTGCAAAAGGATGCTGAAAATTAGATGGATTTATGAGAGATCAGAATGTTTCTAGTAGAATAAGTGAGGAAACAAATATGTGGGAACAATGGCAAGAAGAATAGGCAGGATGATGGGACTGTGCTAAGACATCAGGGAATAATTTTCATAGCGTTTGAGGGAGCTGCAGAGAGTAAAACTTTAATAGAAGACAAAGATTGGAATATAACCAACACATGGTAGGGGACATTGGAACTAAGTGTTTTTCTGAGATGATGGGTTTGGTGCGGCAGGAAAGTCGTGGCGGGATTATGAAGTCACTAAGTTAATTGATGATCCAGTAGAAAGAAAAGTCAGTGACACTGGTAGTTTAATAGCGACGCCAACGGACGATACCGATTAAGTATCGGAGGCATTTCAGCACATGAGTGAAGAGCGCATGTCACGTGGGCTCAGCTGCTCACCGCAACGGGCTAAGCAATCGGCCGCGGCTCAGTTTGAAATACGAGGGTCACTCCAAAAGATATGCACACTGTTTTTTTAAATCCATCTTTTATTCTATATGTCTGAAAGTTTTACAATGTGTAGATACATCCTTTAGGAACAATATTTTCATTTCTCCACATAATTTCCATCCCTCTCAACTGCCTTACGCCATCTTGAAACCAGCGCCTGTATACCCGCACGGTCATATTCTGGACCAACCTGTTGGAGCCGCTGTTTGGCAACGTGCACAAGGGAGTCATCATCTTCAAATCTTGTTCCACGAAGAGAGTCTTTCAGTTTCTCAAAGAGATGATTGTCACGTAGAGCCAGGTCAGGACTGTAAGTCGAGTGTTTCACTGTTGTCCATCCGAGTTTTGTGATCGTTTCCATGGTTTTTTGACTGATATGTGGCCGTGCATTGTCGTGCAACACCAAAACATCCTGCTTTTGCCGATGTGGTCGAACACGACTCAGTCGAGCTTGAAGTTTCTTCAGTATCGTCACATATGCATCGGAATTTATGGTGGTTCCACTTGGCATGATGTCCACAAGCAAGAGTCCTTCGGAATCGAAAAACAACGTAGCCATAACTTTTCCAGCAGAAGGTGTGGTTTTGAATTTTTTTCCTTGGGTGAATTTGCATTATGCCACTCCATTGATTGCCTCTTCGTCTCTGTTGAAAAACGATGGAGCCATGTTTCATCACCTGTCACAATTATTCCACGAAATTCATCTCCACCATTCTCGTACTGTTCCAGAAGTTCGCTGCATACCGTTTTACTTTTTTCTTTGTGAGTCACTGCCAACATCCTGGGAACCCACCTGGCACAAACCTTTTTTAACACCAACACTTTCAGTATTCTGCAAACACTTCCTTCCCCTGTCCCAACGTGCGTGACAATTCGTTCACTGTGATGCGTCTGTCAGCATCACGGTATTTTTACAAAAATAGTGTGCATTTCTTTTGGTGTGGCTCTCGTAGTAAAATGGTTCAAATGGCTCTGAGCACTATGGGACTCAACATCTTAGGTCATAGGTCCCCTAGAACTTAGATATACTTAAACCTAACTAACCTAGGGACATCACACACACCCATGCCCGAGGCAGGATTCGAACCTGCGACCGTAGCAGTCCCGCGGTTCCGGACTGCAGCGCCAGAACCGCACGGCCACCGCGGCCGGCTGACCCTCGTAGTACTTCCCGCTAGTAGCTATCACGCATAGCTTCTTTATGGAACCTGACCGTGCTGTGGACTTTAACATTCTGGCTTTCTTTATTCTGTGTTCCACTCATGACTAACTTCACTTTGTTTACGATTACGCGTCCGTATCTGGAGAGGACATAAAGGCAGGAATGAAACTGATGATCTGAGGTTGATGTGGTGATGTGAGATCAAAATCTTTTTAATGGTGTTTTTACTGAATCAGGGGTGTGAATGCATGTGGGATCGGAGAGGAAGTGGTAGGACAAAGATCGTGGGGTGAGTAACGGAAAGGGTCCATAGATGGGAAATACAAGAGGCTGGTATTATTGAAGATATGCAGAAGAGTGGATTTGAACCCTCAGGGCTAAAGGAAAGGTTAGGTTATTGTTGATAGTATGCGTAAGTCTCAGGAATAATGTCATGGCCTGGGAGGAAACAGGATTGGAAATGTTCCGGGAAAAAATAGCCTAGAAGGTGTAAGATAAAGTTCCGCACTGTAGCCTAATGAATAAAATGTAAGGTTACGGGGATATCAGACCAGATATATTGCTGGACTGAATAGTTGCTAGAAAACAGAATACCGCATAACTTTCTTAGTGGAGGGGCATTTTCAGATGGAGAAGCTATATCTGGCGTTTCCCAAAGGAGTTTTATAGGAGCATTACTTTTCACTTAGTGGATAACGTAGGAAGTTACATTAAATTTTTGGCGGTTGATGATGTTGTAGACAGAGACTACTTTGTGTTCTGCCTTAAGGCAGGTCTTGTCATGGGGGAAGCCTCGTCAGAGAGGTCCACCGCATGAGCGTCTAGGGAAGTGATTCCAGTGGTGGTTTCCCGTTGCCTTACACTGATGATGATGATGAGGACAACACAACACCCAGTCCCTGAGCGGAGAAAATCTCCGACACAGCCGGGAATCGAACTCGTGTCCCTTGGCGTGACAGACCGCCGTGCTGACCACTCAGCTATCGGTGCGGACATAAACAGAGAAAATTGTAGCAAAATGTATGGAGACCTGCAGAGGATCGAGGCTTGGTGCAGGGATAGGCAGTTGACGCTGAACATAAATAAATACACCGTACTGCGCTTAAGTAAGCAGAAAGACCCACTATTGCACTATTGTAGAACAATTGCTGGAAGCAGTCACATCTATTTAATATCTGGGAGTATGCGCACGGAGCGATTTAAATTAACGACAACATAAAACTAAGAGCAAATAAGGAACTGCCAGACAGACTTATCGGAAGAATCCTCGGGAAATGTGGTTCGTCCGCAAGAAGGTAGCTTACAAAACCCTCGTTCAATTTGTACTTGCATATTCCACGTCTGTCTAGGGTCCGTACGAGATGTGATTGAAAGAAGAAATAGAGAACATCCAAAGAAGAACAACCATTTAGTAAGCGCGACGGAAGATGCTCTTCGAAGACACTACGAGAGAGTTGTTGTGCATCACAGTGACGTTTACTATGACAATTCGCAAGCGTACGTTCCTAGAAGAGTCAACCGTTGTATTGTTTCCTCCTACGTATATCTCACGAAAAGAACATACATGGAGAATTAGAGAAATTCAAACTTACACTGAGGCTTACCAAAAAGTTACTGTGGGCAATTAGCTGCTGGAACAGAAAAGAGTAGTGATACATAAGTACCCTCTACCACGCACCATATAGTGCCTTGCAGAATACAGCTGTAAATTTAGGAAGGAGGAAGGTGAAGCGTGGCGAAAGCGGTGCAGCATCAAGTCACGGTTCTCCAAGGTGGGGGATGCGAGTAAGGGTATGGGTTTAGATTTGTCGGGAGACACAGGCCTAGCAAGTGAAAAGAATGGGAGAAAGCTTGTTACAGCGTTGACTGGAATAAAATATTGGTAACTCTGAAAATAGCAGGGATAAAATACAGGAAACGAAAGGCTGTATGCAGTTTATACAGAACCCAGACTGCAGTTATGAGTCGATGGACATGAAAGCAAAGCAGTAGTTGGGAAGGGAGCGAGACAGGATTGTAGCCTATCCCAGATGTTATTCAGTCTGTACGCTGAGCAAGCAGTAAAGCAAAACAAAGAAACATTTAGAGAAGGTATGGAAGTTTAGGGGGAAGAAGCAAAAAATTGAGGTTTGCTGATAACATTGTAATTCTGTCAGAGTAAGCAACAACTTGGAACAACAGTTGAATGGAATGAACGGTGTCTTGGGAGGTGGTTATAAGATGACCATCAACAAAATTAAAGCAATGGTAATGGAATGTAGTCGAATTAAATTGAGGAATTAGATTAGGAAATGGGATACGAAAAGTAGTAGAAAGGTTTTTCTATTTGGGCAGCAAAATAACTGTAGGGCCGAAGTTAAGAAAATATAAAATGCAGACTGCCTATTGCAAGGAAACCATTTCTGAATGCGAGAAATTTGTAATGTAAATTTAAGTGTTAGGATGTCTTTTCTGAAGATGTTTAGCTGGAGTGCAGTTTTGCAAGGAAGTGATGCGTGGACGGTAAGCAGTAAGAGTAGAAGCATTTGAAATGTGGTGCTATAGATTAATTCTAAAAATCAATAAACTAATGAAGAGGTACTGAATAGAACTCGAGAAAGAGAAATTTATGTCACAGCTTGACTGAAAGAAGAGATATGGAAGTAGGACACATTATAAGACATCAAGGAATTGTTAAATTGTATTGGAGGAAAGTGTGGAAGGTAAAAGTTATACGGATAGGGAGACCAAGGTATGTAGACAGTAAGCAGGCTGAAATTGATGTTCAGCTGTTGCACAACAATATTGAATCACAGCAATAAACACTTGCTTGAATATAAATGTAGATGCTAGCCACACCTGCAGGTAGCGCTGTTGTCCACGAACGGCAGCCGTGCATCGTAGTCGATAGGTTTCCAGTGCCAGTCGTGGTCAGAACAAGGTTCTGTGTAGTTGTGAGTGCAGTATGTCTGCGCTAAGGGAATTGTTGGTGCTGGTATTGTGGTTCCTCCCGTAACCAAGGCAGCCAAAGTGTATGATGTTATGGTGTATCCAGAGGCACCATATCGAAGGTTTACATCGCAAATTGGGAAAGTGGAAATCATCTTCCACTGTCGCAAAGCGGACGATAATGAGTGTTCAGTGATCGCGACAGCCGGTCATTGAAGAAGACTGTGACGAAACATAAGAGGACGGCAGCTGTATAAGCCACTGCTGAACTCAATGTCGCACTCGCAGACCCCGTCAGCATCAAAACAACACGACAAGTTCTGCAGAAGCAATGAATACTAGAGCGAGCAGACATTCCAAAGCCACTCATCAGTGATGCAAATGGACGTAACAGGAGAGCGTTGTGTCGAAGTCATAAAACCTGGACTATGGAGCAATGGAAGAAAGTTGTTTCTTGGATGAGTCTTGTTTCACACTGTTTACAACTTCTGGCAGAGTTTACTTCCCGGAAGTGAAACGTGGTGGGAGTTCAGTGATGATTTAGACAGCCTTAGCGTAGTATTCCATGGGCCATATACTTCCTCTGCAAGATCACATTACTTCCAAGGATTATGTGACCATTTTGGCTGATCAGGTACATCCTACGGTGCAATGTTTGTTGTCCAATGGAGATGCAGTGTTCCAAGACGACAATACCCCCATTCACGAACCTCGCATCTTCCAGGACTGGATTTGTCAGCGCGAGGGTGAATTGTTGAATTTATCCTGGCTACCACATTTAATACATCTCAATATCTGTTGTCTACTTCGGAGAGCAGAACTGACCGCTATCCATCTACGTCATCGTTACTTGAACTTACCACTATTTCGCAGGGATAATTGTGTAATAGTCCCTTGAAAGACATAAAAAACATGTATTATCCATTCTGAGACGACTGGAAACTGTTTTTAATGCCAATGGTTATCCTACACCGTATAACACCGAAGCGTCAAAGAAACTGGTAATAGACATGCGTATTCAATTACAAAGATATGTAAACAGACAGAATACGGCGCTGCGGTCGGCAACGCCCGTATAAGACAACAAGTGTCTGACACAGTTCTTACGTTGGTTACTGCTGCTACAGTGGCAGGTTATCAAGATTTAAGTGAGTTTGAATGTGCTGTTATAGCCGACACATGAGCGATGGGACCCACCGAGGTGGCGATGAAGTGGGATTTTGACGTACAACCATTTCACGAGTGTACCGCGAATATCAGGAATCCGATAAAACATCAAATCTCCGACAACGCTGCGACCGGAAGAAGATCCTGCAAGATAGAGACCAACGACGACTGAAGAGAATCGTTCAACGTGACGGAATTGAAACCCTTCGGCAAATAGCTGCCGATTTCAATGCCAGACCATCAACAAGTGTCAGCGTGCGAACTATTTAACGAAACATCCTCGATATGGCCTTTCGGAGCCGAAGGCCCACTCGTGTACTCTTGATGACTGGACGACACATAGCTTTACGCCTCGACTGGGCCCGTCAACAGTGACTTTGGACTGTTGATGACTGGAAACATGTTGGCTCGCCGGACAAGTCTCGTTTTAAATTGTATCGATCCGATGGACGTGTACGGGAATGGAGACAACCTCATGAATCCATGGACCCTGCCTGTCAGCAGGGGAGTGTTTAAGATCGTGGAGGCTCTGTAATGGTATGGGGAGTGTGCTGTTGGAGTGATATGGGACCCCTGATACGTCTAGGTAGGACTCTGACAGGTGACACGTACGTAAGCATCCTGTTCGAGCACCTGCATCCGTTCATGTCCATTGTGCACTCCGATAGACTTGGGCAATTCCAGCAGGACAATGCGACACCCCATACGTCCAGAATTGTTACAGAGCGGTTCCGGGAACACTGTTCTGAGTTCAAACACTTCCGCTGGCCACCAGACTCCCCAGACATGTACATTATTGATCGTATCTGGGATGTTTTGAAACGTGCTGTTCAGAAGATACCTCGACGCTCTCGTACTCTTACAGATTTATGGACAGCCCTGCAGGATTCAAGGTGTCAGTTCCCTCCAACACAACTTCAGACATTAGTGGAGTCCATGTCACGTCGTGTTCGGGTTGCGGCACTTCTGCGTTCTTGTGGGGGTCCTACACGATATTCTTTGGCTCCTCAGCGTAGGTGTGGTAATGGTTGTGTTTTTGGTGTTTTATCTTTGTCCACTCCCTGTATATTACAGTGGTTATTCGGAGATGAAGAGGCTTGCACGTAATATAGAGTAGTGTGGGAGGGTCGAACAAACTAGTCTTTAGACAGAAGATCACAACAACAACAACGACAGCAACAACAAAGGATTGAGAAAAGGGCACAGGTCATCCCCGTCTTCAAGAAGAGACGTCGAATAGTTATGCTGAACTATAGACCCATATCTCTAATGTACACTCCTGGAAACGGAAAAAAGAACACATTGACACCGGTATGTCAGACCCACCATACTTGCTCCGGACACTGCGGGAGGGCTGTACAAGCAATGATCACACGCACGGCACAGCGGACACACCAGGAACCGCGGTGTTGGCCGTCGAATGGCGCTAGCTGCGCAGCATTTGTGCACCGCCACCGTCAGTGTCAGCCAGTTTGCCGTGGCATACGGAGCTCCATCGCAGTCTTTAACACTGGTAGCATGCCGCGACAGCGTGGACGTGAACCGTATGTGCAGTTGACGGACGTTGAGTGAGGGCGTATAGTGGGCATGCGGGAGGCCGGGTGGACGTACCGCCGAATTGCTCAACACGTGGGGCGTGAGGTCTCCACAGTACATCGATGTTGTCGCCAGTGGTCGGCGGAAGGTGTACGTGCCCGTCGACCTGGGACCGGACCGCAGCGACGCACGGATGCACGCCAAGACCGTAGGATCCTACGCAGTGCCGTAGGGGACCGCACCGCCACTTCCCAGCAAATTAGGGACACTGTTGCTCCTGGGGTATCGGCGAGGACCATTCGCAACCGTCTCCATGAAGCTGGGCTACGGTCCCGCACACCGTTAGGCCGTCTTCCGCTCACGCCCCAACATCGTGCAGCCCGCCTCCAGTGGTGTCGCGACAGGCGTGAATGGAGGGACGAATGGAGACGTGTCGTCTTCAGCGATGAGAGTCGCTTCTGCCTTGGTGCCAATGATGGTCGTATGCGTGTTTGGCGCCGTGCAGGTGAGCGCCACAATCAGGAGTGCATACGACCGAGGCACACAGGGCCGACACCCGGCATCATGGTGTGGGGAGCGATCTCCTACACTGGCCGTACACCACTGGTGATCGTCGAGGGGACACTGAATAGTGCACGGTACATTCAAACTGTCATCGAACCCATCGTTCTACCATTCCTAGACCGGCAAGGGAACTTGCTGTTCCAACAGGACAATGCACGTCCGCATGTATCCCGTGCCACCCAACGTGCTCTAGAAGGTGTAAGTCAACTACCCTGGCCAGCAAGATCTCCGTATCTGTCCCCCATTGAGCATGTTTGGGACTGGATGAAGCGTCGTCTCACGCGGTCTGCACGTCCAGCACAAACGCTGGTCCAACTGAGGCGCCAGGTGGAAATGGCATGGCAAGCCGTTCCACAGGACTACATCCAGCATCTCTACGATCGTCTCCATGGGAGAATAGCAGCCTGAATTGCTGCGAAAGGTGGATATACACTGTACTAGTGCCGACATTGTGCATGCTCTGTTGCCTGTGTCTATGTGCCTGTGGTTCTGTCAGTGTGATCATGTGATGTATCTGACCCCAGGAATGTGTCAATAAAGTTTCCCCTTCCTGGGACAATGAATTCACGGTGTTCTTATTTCAATTTCCAGGAGTGTAGATCAGTTGTGATTTTTGGAACACGTATTATGTTCGAGTATAATGACTTTTCTGGAGACTAGAAATCTACTCTGTAGGAATCAGCATGAGTTTCGAAAAAGACGATCATGTGAAACCCAGCTCGCGCTATTCGTCCACGAGACTCAGAGGGCCATAGACACGGGTTCCCAGGTAGATGCCGTGTTTCTTGACTTCCGCAAGGCCTTTGATACGGTTCCCCACGGTCGTTTAATGAACAAAGTAAGAGCATGTGGACTATCGGACTAGTTGTGTGATTGGATTGAAGAGTTCCTAGATAACAGAACACAGCATGTCATTCTCAGTGGAGAGAAGTCTTCCGAAGTAAGAGTGATTTCAGGTGTGCCAGTGTCATAGAACCGTTGCTATTCACAATATATATAAATTACTTTGCGGATAATATCAGAAGTTCACTGAGGCTTTTGGCGGATGATGCTGTAGTATATATAGAGGTTGTAACAATGGAAAATTGTACTGAAATGCAGGAGGATCTGCAACGAATTGACGCATGGTGCAGGGAATGGCAATTGAATCTCAATGTAGACAAGTGTAATGTGCTGCGAATACATAGAAAGAAAGATTCTTTATCATTTAGCTACAATATAGCAGGTCAGCAACTGGGAGCAGTTAATTCCATAAATTATCTGGGAGTAGGCATTAGGAGTGATTTAAAATGGAATGACCATATAAAAGTAATCGTCGGTAAAGCAGATGCCAGACTGAGATTCATTGGAAGAATCCTAAGGAAATGCAATCGGAAAACAAAGGAAGTAGGATACAGGTCGCTTGTTCGCCCACTGCTTGAATACTGCTCAGCAGTGGGATCCGTACCAGATAGGGTTGATAGAAGAGAAAGAGAAGATCCAACGGAGAGCAACGCGCTTCGTTACCGGATCATTTAGTAATCGCGAAAGCGTTGCGGAGATGATAGATAAACTCCAGTGGAAGACTCTGCAAGAGAGACGCTCAGTAGCTCGGGCTTCTGTTGAAGTCTCGAGAACATACCTTCACCGAGGAGTCAAGCAGCATATTGCTCCCTCCTACGTATATCTCGCGAAGCGACCATGAGGATAGAATCAGAGATATTAGTGCCCACACAGAGGCATACCGACAATCTTTCTTTCCACGAACAATACGAGAATGGAATAGAAGGGTGAACCGATAGAAGTACTCAAAGTACCCTCCGCCACACACCGTCAGGTGGCTTGCGGAGTTAGGATGTAGATGTAGATAACTAGGAAAAGTATTCCCGGCATAGATGTGGAAAATTAGTATGCTGGTACAGGATGCATGTGGGAGAGGGTAAAAGCATACGGATAGCTAGGCGCAATACACGTTGCCCGAGTGTTTGGAGCGACAGTGAAATTTGGATGGGTGGGACGTCCGTGGAACATTTTCGTAGGTGAGGATGAAATGAATCGGAGTGTTGTAGGTACGCCGAGGGATTTAGCCACCAGAAATTAAACAAAAGCACTGGCCTGTCATGGCACCTGTCTCGGTGCGCACAACAGAGGCCGTGTAACGAGATTGGGATCGACGTGCGAGGAGAGGAAAGGAGTCGGCGTGCGGAGTGGGAGGCGGCGGCAGGGCTGCAGTGGGGGCCGCCTAGGCTGGGCCGGCCGCTCGATGTGCCCCACATCGGGCATCGATCGGCCGGCGGCGGCGGCAGCAGCCAGTGCCCGGGCGCGCCCAAGACGCGGCGCCGCGCTGCTCTGCAGGTAGCGGCTAGCGCCGCCGTCCACAGCCTCCCCACCTCACACACGCACTCACACACACATATATATATATATATATATATATATATATATATATAGGGTGCTACAAAAAGGTACGGCCAAACTTTCAGGAAACATTCCTCACACACAAATAAAGAAAAGATGTTATGTGGACATGTGTCCGGAAACGCTTAATTTCCATGTTAGACCTCATTTTATTTTCGTCAGTATGTACTGTACTTCCTCGATTCACCGCCAGTTGGCCCAATTGAAGGAAGGTAATGTTGACTTCGGTGCTTATGTTGACATGCGACTCATTGCTGTACAGTACGTAGCATCAACAGGTTAGTGTTCATCACGAACGTGGTTGTGCAGTCAGTGCAATGTTTACAAATGCGGAGTTGGCAGATGCCCATTTGATGTATGGATTAGCACGGGGCAATAGCCGTGGCGCGGTACGTTTGTATCGAGACAGATTTCCAGAACGAAGGTGACCCGACATGAAGACGTTCGAAGCAATTGATCGGCGTCTTAGGGGGCACGGAACATTCCAGCCTATGACTCGCGACTGGGGAAGACCTAGAAAGACGAGGACACCTACAATGGACGAGGCAATTCTTCGTGCAGTTGACGATAACCCTAATGTCAGCGTCAGAGAAGTTGCTGCTGTACAAGGTAACGTTGACCACGTCACTGTATGGAGAGTGCTACGGGAGACCCAGTTGTTTCCGTACCATGTACAGCGTGCGCAGGCACTATCAGCAGCTGATTGGTCTCCACGGGTACACTTCTGCGAATGGTTCATCCAACAATGTGTCAATCCTCATTTCAGTGCAAATGTTCTCTTTACGGATGAGGCTTCATTCCAACGTGATCAAATTGTAAATTTTCACAATCAACATGTGGGGGCTGACGAGAATCCGCACGCAATTGTGCAATCACGTCATCAACACAGATTTTCTGTGAACGTTCGGGCAGGCATTGTTGGTGATGTCTTGATTGGGCCCCATGTTCTTCCATCTACGCTCAATGGAGCACGTTATCATGATTTCATACGGGATACTCTAGCTTACAATAGATTCCGTGACCGATGGATTGGTAGAGCCGGACCAATTCCATGGCCTCCACGCTCTCCTGACCTCAACCCTCTTGACTTTCATTTATGGGGGAATTTGAAAGCTCTTGTCTACGCAATCCCGGTACCAAATGTAGAGACTCTTCGCGCTCGTATTGTGGACGGCTGTGATACAATACGCCATTCTCCAGGGCTGCATCAGCGCATCAGGGATTCCATGCGACGGAGTGTGGATGCATGTATCCTCGCTAACGGAGGACATTTTGAACATTTCCTGTAACAAAGTGTTTGAAGTCACGCTGGTACGTTCTGTTGCTGTGTGTTTCCATTCCATGATTAATGTGATTTGAAGAGAAGTAATAAAATGAGCTCTAACATGGAAAGTAAGCGTTTCCGGACACATGTCCACATAACATATTTTCTTTCTTTGTGTGTGAGGAATGTTTCCTGAAAGTTTGGCCGTAGCTT
The DNA here is from genome assembly GCF_021461395.2 of Schistocerca americana. NCBI lineage: Eukaryota > Metazoa > Arthropoda > Insecta > Orthoptera > Acrididae > Schistocerca > Schistocerca americana. The sequence goes on from NC_060122.1 coordinate 331,383,111, forward strand.
TTTGTAACACCCTGTGTATATAAGCTCATGGGATTGACCTTTATCAGTTTCCCAAGGATGGTACCCCTTCTCTTGTTTATCGTCGGGCATTTGCTGCTCTCTGCGCACAAATGAAGGATGCCACATTTATTTACACTGATGGCTCAAAAACATCGTTTGGTGTTGGGAGTGCCTATATTGTTGGCGACACCACAAATCGATTTAGGCTTCCCGACCAGTGTTCGGTTTATACTGCGGAGCTTTACGCTGTTCTCCAGGCTGTCCAATACATCCATCACCATCAGCGGATACAGTATGTTATCTGCTCAGACTCTCTCAGCTCTCTCCTCAGTCTCCAAGCTCTTTACCCTGTCCACCCTCTGGTCCACCTGATTCAGGACTGCCTCCACTTGCTCCACTCGAGGGGCGTCTCTGTGGCGTTCGTCTGGATCCCAGGACATGTTGGTATCTGTGGAAATGAGGAGGCCGATATAGCGGCCAAGGTTGCAGTCTCTCTTCTTCGGCCAGCTATTCGCATGATTCCCTTCGCCGATCTACGGAGTGTTTTATGTCGCCGTGTTGCTCTTTTATGGCACGCACATTGGTCGACACTTCCCAATAATAAATTGCGGGACGTGAAAGCTATTCCCTGTGCTTGGACCTCTGACTCCGGATAGGGCACTGTCTTTTTAGCCAACGACATCTTTTAAGCGGCGATCCCCACTGCTCTCAACTGTGGACGGTGAGACACCTTTTACTTGAGTGCCCCTATTTTACTCCGTTACGCGCCCGTCTACAGCTGTCCCCTGATATATCTTCCATTTTAGCAGATGACACGCGATCAGCCGATCGCGTTCTCGAGTTCATTAGTGCCAGTGAGATGACGTCAGTCATTTGAAGCTCGTTTTGGGGACAAACAACCCCCCTTCTATAGTGGTTTTTTGAGCTTTCCTTCTGTTTTCCGGTTCCCCACGTTTTTGAGTTTTGCTCCCATTGCTGCTGGTTTCCAGTTCCGTTTTTTAGCTTTTCCTAAGTCACATACCGGGCGCCAATGACCGCAGCAGTTTTGCGCCCTAAAGCCATAAAAAAAGAACAAAAAAATCTCATGGGACAAAAATTAGACACCCCTAAAGAAATCATGACAAGCATCATTTAATACAGTGTAATTCCGCTCCTAGACTTCATAACCGCCTGGCTCCGGTAAGGAAGTGAGTCCACGAGCTTGTGCAGATACGTCGTATCCAAGTTAAGCCACTCGCCGAGGAACAGATCGCGAAATTCCAGCGAATTTCAGGGATTTTTATGCCGATGTTTCACCCACTGTTCCAACGAGTTCCACAGATATTCTATCTGTCAAGTCAGTGAGTTTATAAGCCAGTCGAGATGTAATGGGGTGGGGGTGTTCGGAAAACGAGTCATATTCTTCCAACCCGGTGGATTATGCTGCTATCGTCTTGTAGAATAGGGTATCAACAGCATATTCATTACCCATATATTGACTGAAAGGCAATACCTGATAACTGAGAATGTTTAAGGGGGGTAGGACGTCAAACGGGCCGTCTTGGAGCAGGAGAGGCACCACACGACATTTTCATTTCCACTGTCTATACTTTTACAAATAAATTCATAAAACTTTGTCAGCATGACCAGGAAGGATTCGGGATTCACACTCATAGCAGTGGAAGTTCAAAAACATAACAAATTTTTTTACATGTGAAATTTCATCGTTTTTTCGCTTACTATTGGCTGCATTTGTTGCTATAGGTACATTTTTCTTCACAAGTGAGAGAGATTCTTTGATGAATTTTGCACAGAGGACAAACCATACTTACAGGTGTATTAAAAACTGTGGTAAAAATTGAGATAATTAACTACAAAATTTGATTTTTTCTAAACATAAAATTTAAAACGTAACATCTCATTCTTTTTTTCATAAAAAGATTCTAGAGTTTCAGACACCTGTAAGTATGGTTTGTATGCTGTGCAAAATTCATCGAACAGTCTCTCTTACTTATGAAGAAAAGTGTACCTATAGCAACCAATGCAGCCAATAGTAAGTGAAAAAATGATGAAATTTCACATGTAAAAAAATTATTTTGTTATGTTTTTGAACTTCCGCTGCTACGAGTGTGAATCCTGAATCCTTCCTGGTCATGCTGACAAAGTTTTATGAATTTACTTGTAAAAGTATAGACAGTGGAAATTAAAATGTCCTGTGGTGCCTCTCCAGCTCCTAGTCGGCCCGTTTGACGTCCTACCCCCCTTAAGTAAACATGTCAGTACAGGTTAATGGTAACCTCAGCAGGCGGTAGCGATTCATGACAAGAAAAACAGGCCCAGTACACCACAGACCAATCTCCTTCTTGAACCTGACACTGCACACATTCAGGATGAAATGCTTCGTCTAACCCTCGGTGCACTCGACGACATGTGTCACGCAAAGACGTGATTCTTGAGACCACATTATTTTCAGCCATTCAGCTACGGTCCACTCTCGATCATTTCAATCCCATTCAAGACGAGCAGCTTCATGTGCTTGTGTGAACAGTGGCTTCTTGCAAGGTGACTGACTCCAAATGTTGATTGCACGCATTTTCCGTCGCAGTCTTCTCTCGCTAACAGGTGGGGATGGATTTTCATTCACTGCCTGTAACGATTACTGTCGTGTCTGGAAGTGATTTTGATTCACAAGCCGTCGAAGACGCCTTCGGTCCCTAACACTCAGGATCTTTTTGCGACCACAATTCTGATGTGTTTCATGGCCACGTGTATTACACAACTGCTTGTAGACCCGGTGAATAGTCCGCCGCGAAACACCAACAAATCCAGCAACATCACCCACGGTATGGTTATGGGCAGAGACAGACACGATAGCCTCTTGTTGACACTTTGTCACGCCCTTGAGTTTACTTACGTCTCACTGACAACTGCTGGCTTATGCTCACGTACAGCCAGTGCTCGCGCTGTTGAGCACGTGACACGATCGCTGTGCCATCTAAAGAGGTTTAAGGATTCATCTGTGCGTCCGCACTGGGATCACTAATTTTATGTCAGGCGAGAGTATAAGGGGTAGTCATATGAAGAAGAGACAGATGTAAAAAGTGAGTGAAGTTTTAAGTATGCAAAAAGTAATCACCGTAACACTCCAAGACAGGACGGTCAGTGGCTTCATGAAAAATGTTTTCGATTGCCTATGGATTGCATCCTGGCGTGTACCTCTTCGACGGAAGCAAATCGACGGCCACGACTATCTTTTTTAGGGCTCCAAAAATACTGAAATCGCATTGGGAGAAATGGGACTGAGTGGAGGATGCAAAAGGGCTTCCCAGCGAAGCTTCTAAATCTAGAGCATGCTCAAAACAGCCTTACCAACATGTGGGCCAGCACACATCCTTCATACAGTTGCGGCATCTCCCCATGCGATTTCCATATTTTTTTGAAACCTCAAGAAATACATTCGAGGCTGTCCATTTGTTTACGGACGACGAATTGCACGGCTGGGTTCAATCATGCATCCGAAGGTAACCGCAAACCTTTTTCCATGAAGGTACTGACCTTGTTTCACAGAGGGATAAATGTATTGTTATGGCGATTACTTTTGAAACAACAAACAGTTCACTCACTTTTTTACATATGTCTCGTTTTCATTTGACTGCCATTTATACGCAAGGGATGATATGAGTGATAGGTCACGTCGTGTAGAACAACTTTTGTCAAACAATGATGAGGGTGTTGCTAGGCATCTGTTAACTGAGTTCGCCAGCTCTAGCTCTCACACAACGATATTTCACAGAGTTACAAGGGTCTACTAACCAGGTGTTCTGTAATGCATACTACCAACCTCAGTAAATTGAGAGAGTGATTTTCAACAAGAACCATTATGAATGAGCGTTTCTGAGCGGAGAAATCTAGTTTGGAAGCGAATCAGGATTTCTGCCCAACCCCTTCCACGCTCAACACATGACCGGGTTATAGGCTACCCACGTTGCCCATGCACACTACAGAGTGTCTCGGGTCTGCGACCTCTATGGGGCGTAACCGCTAGCAAAAGACGCCTAGCGCCATCGGAAAGCGTCAGCCAACACTTTGCCTTTAAGAAAATTTGTTCCAAATGACGTAATCTATCACTTAGAGACGCTTGATGGAAAGATTTTGAAACAGTCTGTACGTTCGCTAGTGTGTGAAACAGAAGGACGAAAGGAACCTTCGCATGTGTTACTGCCAAGTAACAAAGCTCGACGAAAATTGGGGTCATACATAGAAAAAACTGCTACAGTGTAATAGAGAAGATAACTGGAGGAAATGCTCAATGAGACGAACAGAAATGACTTATTCAAAGACAATGATTACACTGAAGTCTCTGAGATTCATGGTGGTAAAAAAATTTGTGGTAATTTCCTATGGGACCAAAATCCAGCGGTCATCAGTCCCTAGGTTTACACACTACTTAATCTAACTTAAACTAACTTACGCTAAGGACAACACACACACACACACACACACATCCATGCCCGAGGGAGGACTCGAGTCTCCGACGGGGTGAGCCGCGCGAACCGTGGCAAGGCGCCTGAGACCAAACGGATACCCCGCGCGATTCATGGTGGTCCACTGGACAGTACAAAGGGGGGACATGGTTCATAATACAGTGTGCGATCACCACGAAAGGCAATGCGTGCTCTGCAAAGTGCTTCCATGCCGGCCACAGGGTTGGTAATGTAGTAGGCATGAACACTGAGAGCCAGGACTGAGCTCGGGGCAAGATCTGTAACTGGACACCAATTCCAAATAAAGCAAACCAATTTTATTGTTTTTTTAAAGAAGGTTTGACATGACTTAAACTTAATGCAATCCGGGAATATTGGAGATGCACAAAAAATATTCATTGGGATGAAATATAGAATAAATATAATTCCTTATTAAACGCTGAGCATATCTTCACAAATGCAACAGGTCCATGGACGACAGTATATGGTACCAATATGTTGCAAAAAGCCGTGGGGTTTGTCCCGGGTTCTGTTGTTTACAGAGATATGGCGTCAACTGTTTTGGATAGTCTCCTGCCTAGCGACCACTTGTATACCTATCTGAAGAATTACCACACTGTAGCTATCCTACAGTAGAGGGTCAAAATTTAAACATTACACACTTTCTCCAACCCAGGCAAATCAAGAAAATCGTTTGGCTCGTTTGACTTAGGTGTGGCCTACGATAGACCTTAGGTAGCTATTAAAGTCACAATTTCCTACTAAGCGATTTCTGAGAAAATCCCGAAAAAGCGAGATTTTTGGGTAAGAAAAGTACCAGTTGGGGAGATGTCCACTTCTATAATTTCTGTTCATGATAGATCGTCGAAAGATTTACCATATTTTCTTAAGATGATATTCTCGGGAAACTTTCTGGAGTATCATTATCCGTTATCAAGATTCAGAATTTCAAATGTTCGAACTTATGCAGTAAAATATGCATGTAATATCCAGCCTAAGGCGTAAATGTGGTTTTAACTGTTGTTGACACATGGTAAGAGTTCTAGGGTTATAACAATGAAACTTTATGACACACTGTCTCTGTATGCTTAGCACTTCACGCCTTTACAAATACGCCCGATGTGGTGCTGCAATGACAAAAAATAAAACGGGCTAGAAAGAGTTTTAACATACCTATAAAGAACTTAAAATCACTGCCAGAAATTTTGTGTAACCGGGAAGACTACAGATTCAGTAAAATATTTCTAATAGAATTTTTACTCTTTTATGATGCAAGTAATTTTCGACAAATTGCGATCGATGAGCAAAGCATTGAGTAAAACGGAAAGCAAACGATTTCTGTTAACCACATATTATGCGCAGTTATTTGTTGTTTATATGTTTCACAGTATACAAAGGCGTCAAAGTATATAAATAAACTGAGAAAACTTTACTAATCTATAGAAATCGTTTTATGTAAGCTGCCACAGCACAAAAGGGCGAATACCTCTCTCTGTAAAAGTCAGACAGAAAAGAGGTACCAGCTGCCTCAATCGTCATTCTGCCTTTCTCACCAAAAATTTTAGTATGCGAACATATTCGCTGCTGAAAGGCAGTAGCAGAGAAACAGTGATGGTGAAAGAGAGAGGAGTAAGTGGCAGTGGGAGGAGAGAGAGAGAGAGAGAGAGAGAGAGAGAGAGAGAGAGAGAGAGAGGAAAGCGGAGACTCAACCGAAAATCCAGATTAACGAGAACCGTTCAAGCGCGATTCGATTGCATCCGAATTAATGGTATCCCAAATAGCGAATACATGCGCGGCTAGGTTGCCACATAGTTGCAACGGATAGTACTGTCCAATGTTCACACACAGTATAAGAGGAAGACGGCGACTGAGCGCTCAGGAGCGGTATGTACACTGGTGTGCAAAACTAAAGAACGGAAGTAGTTGTCGCATGACGTGTCACAACCAAGTAACATTGTTCGATGAAACTTGGACCATACGTAGAAAGAACAGCTACAGTATAGGAACTATTGATTGGAATGAACAACCTAAAGAGTACAGAATATGGATTTAGAGTTAACAGAAGAAAGACGAAAATAATAAGGTGGAGCAGAAATGAGAACAGCGAGAAACTTAACATTAGGTTTGGGGATCGCAGAGTAGACGAAGTTAAGGAATTATGATACCTAGATTGTAAAATAACCAATGATGGACGAAGCAAGGAGAGCATAAAAAGCAGACTAGCACTGAGAAAAGGGTATTCGTGGCCAAGAGAAATCTACTACGTACTATCGAACCTAGGCGTTAATTTGAAGAAGAAATTTCTGACAATGTGCGTTTAGAGCACAGCATTGTATGGTAGTGAAACGTTGACTGTGAGAGAACCGGAACAGAACAGAATCGAAGCATTCGACATGTAATGCTACAGAAGAATGTTAAAAATTAGTTCGACTGATAATGTAATGAAGGAGGAGGTTCTCTGGTGAATTGGCGAGGAACGGAATATATGGAAAACACTGGCAAGAAGAAGGGACAAGATGATAGGACATGTCTGAAAACATGAGGGAATAACTTCCATGGTACTAGAAGAAACTGCAGAGGATAAAAACTATAGAGGAAGACAGAGATTGGAATACATCCAGCACATAATCAAGGACGAATGTTGAGACTGCTACTCTGAGATGAAAAAGTTGGCACAGGAGAGGAATCCATGACAGACCGTATCAAACTAATCAGAAGGTTGATGAACGAAAGAAAAGGTCAAATGAGAGTACCCATGTAAGCTGGTATTCTACGGACGAACAAAAGAAGATTAACTCCTTATTTCCGAGCATCAGCATGACCAATGTACGTCTTTTAAGTCATTTCATTTCTTCACTTTTCCGATCCTTCCAGGACAACTGTACACAAATAGAAATGTTTCATATTGTGTTTGCTCATGAATCCAAAATATTTTCTGTATACTCGTTTTTCACGTAAAACCATCATGTGATGTAATCAGAAGTGCCTTATCTTTGAATGCCGGCAAACCTATCAAATTACAACGACGTTTCGCAGCTATTGCCATGTACATTTGAGGGGGAAATATTTTGGAAAGCGCATATTAGAACCAATCACAAGATGGTTTTAGTGCATGATGTCTAAAGAAAATATTGTGCGTTCAAGATTAAACACGAAACAGAACTGTATGCAATTGGCCTGTATGACTCGTAAAATTGTAATGGGAAGGAAGAGCTCGATTGGTTATGCTGTTGTTGGGATAATGCTCGTAATATGATAAAAGTATTATTTTACAAAAGCAGTCCGAGTTTTGCCAATTTAGCACACTTGGGGATCTGAACCCTTGAGAGACTTGGGGACCCCCATGAGGCTTGGATCCAGGAGCTTTTCCAACCCTGACCCCCCCCCCCCACCCCCATCCCCTTCCCACCCACCTTTCGTCGAGCCTGGTAGTAGGGCTTTCCATTCCTCCAACAGGCCCGTTCACAATTGCTGGATGGTCACTGGTGCATGTGGAAGTGCTGAAATACTTCTCCACAACGCACTGTCTCAAATGGACGTGTTCTCATATCACGAGAGGTGGGAGCACATAATGTACGCTGGAACATTATCAAACATGATCATTTTGGTAGCTGGGGTGTTACGATGTGGGGAGCCATAACGTTGCGTGGGTGTACTCACCTCCAAACCTTTGGAAGCGGTACGTTCACCGGTCAACGTTATTGTGATACTGTATTCCCTCCCGATATGCGCCTTTTCAGAGATGCATTCAGCCATGACTTCATTTTTATGAACGACAACGCGCGACTGCATCAAACAGCGCAGGTGAAGTAGCTGTTGGAACGAGAGAATATTCGGTGAATGGAATGGCATGGACTGCCCTTTCCCCCAACTTAGATCTCACCGACAACGTGTGGGATGCATTGGTAAGACGTATTGCAACACGTCCACATACATGGATGACCATCAGACTTAAACGGCGCTGGTGGTGGAATTGAACGCCCTACCACAATAATTCGTTACCAACCTCGTGGCCGGCATGGAATCACGTTGCCGTGAGTGGCGAACCCAAATGCTATTAAGAACCATGTCTCACCATCTGTAATGTGGAGGGACCATCATGAATCAGGATGACTTCTGTGTAATTATTGTCTTTGAATAAAAGTGCCATAGCTGTTCGTCTCATTGTGCATTTCCCTCAGTTACCTTCTATACTGTATTGTAGCCGCTCTTTCTACGTATGGTCCAAGTTTCATCGAACAATGTTATTTGGTCGTGACACATCATGCGACAGTTATTTCCGGTCTTGCGTTTTGCACTCCCGTGTATATGCGGCTCGTTAGCATTCAATAGCCTTCTTCCTCTTGTATTGTGTGGGAACGTTCGGACACTAGAGTCCGTTACAAATATGTGGCAACCTAGCTGCGCATCTTCTCGTTATTGCGGCTACGATTGATTCAGATGCCAACGGCCTTGCCGCAGTGGTAACACCGGTTCCCGTCAGATCACCGAAGTTCAGCGCTGTCGGGCTGGGCTAGCACTTGGATGGATGACCATCCGGTCTGCTGAGCGCTGTTGGTAAGCGGGGTGCACTCAGCCCTTGTGAGGCAAACCGAGGAGCTGCTTGATTGACAAGTAGCGGCTCCGGTCTCGTAAACTGACATACGGCCGGGAGAGTGGTGTGCTGACCACATGCCCCTCCATATCCGCATCCAGTGACGCCTATAGGCTGAAGATGACACGGCGGCCGGTCGGTACCGTTGGGGCTTGATGGCCTGTTCGGGAGGAGTTTTCATTGTTCAGATACGATCGAAGCTCGTTTATTCTGTCCTCATTAATCTGGATTTTCGATTCAGTCAAGTCGACTTTTTTGAAGTGCAGTAACTGCAGTGTATTGGATACTCGGGAGATAATAATGGCAACAATCGACGACGACAATAATTAAATTTAAATTCAGCCCCGTGCCGTACACAGTTCCTCTCGAGGTGTCAGTTATCAATTTAACATTGAGTTGTACATCGGTTTATCGCTTTCGTTTGCCGCGAAAATGGCATCAGAGAGAAAGAAGATCATGAAAATGTGTGGGTAGGGCCTCCCTTCGGGTAGACCGGTCGCCTGGTGCAAGACTTTTGAGTTGACGCCACTTCGGCGACTTACGCGTCGATGGGGATGAGACGATGATGATGAAGATAACACAACACTCTGTCCCTGAGAGGAGAAAATCTCCGACCCAGCTGGGGATCGAATCTGGGCCCCTTAGCACAGCATTCCGTCGCGCCGACCATTCGTTTTCCTCTCATATCTCATTGTATTCGTTCTATTTGTTAGGGACAGACGTCCCATGACGCTTGTTCAAGTTCATCATCGCCGCGCGGGGTAGCCATGCGGTGTAGGGCACATTGTTACGGTTCGCGCGGCTGCCTTCGTCGGAGGTTCGAGTCCTCCCTCGGGCACGGGTGTGTGTGTTGTCCTTAGCGTAAGTCAGTTTAGGTTAGATAAGTAGTGTGTAAGCCTAGGGACCGATGACCTCAGCTGTTTGGTCCCATAGTCCTTGTCACAAATTTCCAATTTTCCAAGTTCATCGTCATTCCATTAACTCAGTTTTTATTAGAGAGGGCGGCTAACTCTCTGACCGAACACGCTGAGCTACCATTCCGGCACCACTCAGCTATCGAGGCGGACAAAGAAGGTGATAATACCCATGAACAAAAAGTTAGATACGCTGTATAGAACGGAAAAACTGTCTGGATAGCTGAAACGCATTGCAGCGCCGCTTCCGGGATACGGGGAGGCGAGCCTGTCAAGTATCGAATCCGACTCGTGGACTTAGTACGAAGGCGGATGAGCCGGTCAGCCTAGATGTGGTACTAGGCGAGTACCCACATCCAGCTTGGTAAATACGGCCTGGTACTCACAGCCCGCTGAGATAAACGCTATGGAAACGTTTGGAGAACGGTTTCTTACTTGAACACAGCTTTACTCTAGACACAAACACACGGGGGTACATAGATTCCGTCCTAGGGAGAGTGGCTGCTTCAGGAAGAGTAACGAGCCACTAATCAGTTAGTAACATTGCCTCAACACGTATAAAAATGCAGATCCCGAAAGGAAAAGAAAACTGTACAGGATGGGTAAAAAGGAATTGTTGAAAAACATCGTTACTGAGTTTGGTGTTGGAAATTCAACTCCGTCAGAGTGAAAAAACAATCTATGACCAGCCACTTGTCAGTCCGCTGGTGCAGTTTGCCCGTTGAATAAAACTAGTGACAAAGGCGACCGATCGGAGTTCGCTGAAGCATCTTCAAACATTCCAGAGTGGTCAGATATGAATGTTAATGACTTAATCACTGGCTGTGAAATTATAACAACGCTGGCTGCGGTATGGTTTCTGATGACGAAATTATCGCCCGTTCGTTCGTCTGCGTGCAATGGCGATAGTGATGATACATTAGCTCACAAACTTCGCAGTCATTCTGAATACATTGACAGATACAGGGGCATCAACACACTTGTTCAGAATAATGGTTTCTTCGGAAAACCATATGGAAACGACTTTGGCCGAACTGTTGCATGATATGCTGCACATAAACGACGTAATATTCTCGCTCGAAAGGAGCTTACTATAGCAGTCTAGAAAACTAAATGCGGAATATTTTTCCCAATCACTGCTCAAAATTTACATTTACATTTATACTCCGCAAGCCACCCAACGGTGTGTGGCGGAGGGCACTTTACGTGCCACTGTCATTACCTCCCTTTTCTGTTTCAGTCGCGTATGGTTCGCGGGAAGAACGACTGCCGAAAAGCCTCCGTTGCTTGAAAATAATGTATAATTTGTTTTTTATGTGAAAATGAATATAGCTTGTTTGTCTAGGCTTTTAAGTCATGAAATTTTAATGTTTTTGTTAATTTCCAGATTATCGAAAATCCAGACAACTACAAGTAGAGTCACACCGTGACGATCCCCATGTGTGAGGCAATAGACAACAATTGGCCCTCTCTAATTTCCAACTATTTCTGGAATCTACTCAGCCTGTCACCAACATCTTTCACTAAAGAGACCGGCCAGGACAGTAATTAGGACTTATAGAATCCCAAATTCTCCTAGGGAAAATTTCATGATAACTGACCCGAAAAGTAGGTTTTACAGTAATTTTAGAATTAAGAGTCTACAGTGCACTTTTCGAGGCTTATTTCTTAAACGTATAAAATTTTACTGCACAATTCATGATTACAGTGACAGTTTCGTTTGCTGTTACGTTGTTCTTATTTGCCTACAATGGCGGATACAGATGCCACATCAGCTATGTACATTGCGACTGCAAAGATGGATACTAAACAAATAAATTATGCGATCAGACCCAGGGGACCGCGCGATCACGGCTGGTCGCCGTGTCATCCTCTGCCGTATGACGTCTCGCTTGCTGTATGGGGGCCATGAGTTCAGCACATCAGTCTCCCGGCTTTCCATGTCTTCGAGTAGCAACTTCCCGTACAAGAGGCTCTTTAGTTGACATTACGGGTCTGCGTGGAACACGTTCCAGTCCACTCACTAAGGAATAACCCCTGGCAGAACCGGAATTTGAACCATGGTCATCCGTATGGCAGGCAGACGCTCTGACTACTCAATTTCGGAGGTGATCACAGTGACGGGTAAAGCCGTCATAATGATGTATTAGCGATGTGCACAATTTCTTGGAGTTGCTTCCAATTGGTAGTCCACCTCCGTAACATAGGAGTCAGACTGACTGACGGCTATGCGGAGACCCGGTACTGCCAGGTATTTTTTCTTGGCAGGAGGAATGGAATAACTTCCACTCAGCTTCGTGCTAGCAGTTGAGGAGCTACTTGAGTGACAAGTTCTAAAATACCGAGAGCAAGAAGAGTGCTACGTGTTGACCCACTCACCCTCTATACCACACGTGAATAACATCATATGGCAGACAATGACGCGGCGACCGGTCAGCATTTCGCGGTCTTCAGTTCCTCATGGTGGAATTACTTACTTGCTCCCAATTGGTAGTAGTATAATTATTTCGATCAAAAGCATACTACTTTTATAAAAAAAATATGATCGTCTTTTTTAAATGTACATGTCCATTTGATTTTTGAAATCCCCGCTAAAGAGCTCATTGCAGCCGCGTGACCTTGTTATGACGTCACCAAGCAGCACGCTGTCTGTAATACCCTATCCACTTTACGACAGCACGTACGTTTCCCACAATATCTCCTTAACGAATGAAGTTATCTAAAATTGGTTTTCGCAACCTTCAAGGGCTCAAGAATCTGCACCTCACAACAGAAAGGTCATGGTTTGGATGAAACAAGGGTAGAAAAAAATTAGCTTTCCCTGAAATTAAACTCACTTAAAACTGTGAAAATCTCGTTAATCATTCCTTTGAAAAGTACTTGCGATTTTCTCGCCTGAAGGGCCACACGGCTGACGACTGGATGCCACTAGGAATCTGACGCTAAGGAGCGCGGCGTTTGAGAAATGAGTGCCAACTTAATTCATCCGAATAAGCCCATAAAAGTAATCACATCTGTGATGTTTGCAAGAGGTGCCCGCCACAGTACTAAAATGAAGACTTAAATTTTTGTTCTTTGGTGCCTTGGCCACAGCCTAGCTAGCCTGCGGGTGAATTCGGCTCCTTTCACCAGATACGTACATATCCACCTACAGTAAAAAAGGCAGCAAACGCATCCCTTTCAAAATTACTAATATCTCACAGCAACCAGGAGCCCACACAATATATCTCCGCACGTTAATACATAACCACCATTATCATCATCATCTCATTATCACCTTATACTCCATTACCAAAGCATTCTATATTTTAAAAGAAAAATGTATTTTTGGACTACATGGTTGTGGAGAAGCAGCGATTAGTATGATTAATCAATAATTCAAAAACAGTCTTAATCGCATTTATTAATATTATTATACCGCCAACCGGTTTCAACCCGACGTAGGGGTCATCTTCTGGGCGTTTACACCATTGTTCGACTGCTAGTGGTGTTACTCCTGTCTACATAACGGCAGGAAACGCCGGGCTGAAACCGGTTGGCGGTATAATAATAATAATAAATGCGTTTAAGAGTGTTATTGAATTATAGAAAAATGCATGTTGCATATTCTGTGATTGAGGAGCGATATGGCAAAATGCTTCCAACCCACCCTTGCCCATGAGTGGAGAGGGAGTGAAATAACATGCCTTCGTTACTCAGTAAAAGGTTTGCTGCACCAGCACATCCCCTAAACCGACATCTACACAGTCGCGACAAGCTATTAGAACGAAACTATAATTACCTGATCATGTATTTCGCCCAGAGATCCATCTATCTTTCCAGATGTAGCAGAGAACATATACTCTCCACATCAGGGCTCTTCTTCAGCTCACTCCTCTTTTTTCCCCTGTGACAGCTTAGTTTGCAAAACATTGACAGACAAAAACCCGTAGTGGAGTCAGCAGGTGAAGATCGCCGACTGTTGGGAGCGCCGTTGCCAGTTTTCAGCTGTAAAGCGCAAACGGTTGCAGTGAAAAAGAATACCCTCCTATATAGCAGCGGCAACACTGAGCCGTTGCCATAGAGACGTGTACAAAATCGGGTTGCGTGGTTGGTTGAGGCTGACGCGCGAAGCAGCCGTGCCAAACCCACTGCAACAGTCAGGGGACTTCTTTCGCCGATTCTGCTACAAGTCAGCTACTGTTCTTGGTATAACTTTCCTGGCTTTAATTTCAGCTTAGCTTGATAATGGTCATTGACTGAAATTAGTAACGCATTGTGCAAAATGAATGGCAGCTAAAGGTTTCACCACGAATTTTACCAATTATCTGGCGGCTGAATATCCCCCTGAAAACGTACAGATACTGTTCATTCCATCCTCAGACTCAATAAATCCCTTCCAATCCATTCCTGCTGACAGTCAGAAAACTCTGCTTGACCAGCATCACCAGTGATGTCAAACATCGATACAATTATTCAGCCTTTTTTTTAATTTAAATCCGTTATCTATGTAAAGAAAATTACTGTCGTCTTGTTCAAAAAATGGCTCTGAGCACTAAGGGACTTAACATCTGAGGTCATCAGTCCCCTAGAACTTAGAACTACTTAAACCTAACTAACCTAAGGACATCACACACATCCATGCCCGAGGCAGGATTCGAACCTGCGACCGTAGCGGTCGTGCGGTTCTAGACTGAAGCGCCTAGAACGGCTCGGCCACAACGGCCGGCTCTGTCGTCTTGTTCCTCAAGACCATATGTTCATCTGCTTTTTCAAGATGGAGATGCGATCTACGCAACATCTTTTCCTCCTAGAGCCGGCTTGTTAGTCTTAAACATTGCTGCCTATCTTTTCTGCTGTTCTCTCCAGCAGGACAATACCCTGTAGCTGACCTGCAGTTGTGATATTGTTTTGCAGTAGTATGCATTCCGTTTTTCGATTCTCTTTTATTGTATCTATGAAATGATCCGTAATTAACACCGTTTTTTCCTTTTTTAAGTAACTCTTGCATTTCTCAAATCTCTAAAAGCTGGATACAATTGTTACCGCTGTGATAGAATTCTGTTGAATTCTATGCTCTTTTCTCAGTCATAGGTCAATTACAAACGCTATATCGAATTCTAACCAATTGTTGCATTCATATAACTCATTCTTCATCAGTTGAAGATATAAAGTCTCAAAATGAGTCCGTGACCATATTTTTAGCACTTTATTTGATCACACAAACTTTTACACATCACTAAAAATCCTGCATAACTGCCTAAATTTAGACGCAACAATAAGCTGGTTCTGTTTTAAAATAACCGACGCATTCGACTACAACATAGTATTTTTTTGAAATTATCCCTTTTTTTTCGTACCAGTGATATTGCTCAGCTTTACACTATTGTCATCACGTGACTTTGATTTCACTTTCGATCTTTAATTTTCAGAAAACATGCCTAATGTTACTAACTAAAGTCAGAAACACCACCAAGTATTCGCAACGGGGTAACAAGTTTCGCGGGTAATCGATGCTTCCATGGGCTAACCCCAGAAGCCTCGTACAAGAGCACTACTCTACGTATTTTCAACACTTTGTAGTAACAGCTTATTGAAACAACTGACCTCTCTCAACCGAAGTATGATGCCAAAATTGGGTAACTAGTTTCACATAAACAATAGTGTTTCAATTAATATTAATTAATTATAACATCTATAAGTAGATACCGATAACTTGGAAAATGTTCTACTTTGACAAAATTCGATTGCAATCGTACGCTATTGGTCGCTGCACATAATAACATCCAATTCAATTTTTATTTTGACAATCTGCGGAACAGTGTCAAGGGAAGGATGACACATGCTATTTGTCACTCGAACAAGAACAGTTCATAATATTTTGATGGCAACACCGATGTCAGCCATATTAGAATTCTGGCCAATGTATATGTCTCAGTCAGACGCTGTTTCATCTGCAAGTCAAAGAAATAATTCAAGCAAATAATTCTTAAATGTTATTCTTGTTGTTCAGTATTAAAACAGTCACTCATGGACCAGAGCCGTGGACCTGCACTTCTGCAAAATACGACAGAAGAGATGTTCATTATGTTCACAGAGGTTGTTGATTTGCGTATCTATGGTTGTATATTCATGGGGCTCGTTAACTTGCTAAAAATAAACATTACGTAAATGTCACCGCTAACAGCCCACCATCCGCCCATGTGGGGCGAGGGTAACGAAATTTCAATGGGAAAACAGTATTCGGCGTGACTTAAAGTACCGATTCGGTCCTTACTAATACGTTCAGCTACTCGGATGTTTTCTTTCCTGCACTCAGATCGTGACTTATTCAGCTCTAGACGACAGTGTTCTTGCTCCAAGTAGTCACTTTCACATACATAAGCTTTGTTGGTTTTATGTAAATTCGCTCTCACCCTGCGCTAGCCTGGTCACAATACATAGTACTGGTTGATGCAGAGGTTCTCAAGCTGCATATACCATCGCAACCACTCGATCTAATGAAGAGACTTTACGCTTCATTTCTTTTTTAATTTTTATTAAAGTATATATTTATTGCTCAATTTTTACGCCACTTCCTATGAACCGATTACGTTTAAATAACTGTACACGAGCCGGCCGGAGTGGCCGAGCGGTTCTAGGCGCTACAGTCTGGGGCCGCGCGACCGCTACGGTCGCTGGTTCGAAACCTGCCTCGGGCATGGATGTGTGTGATGTCCTTAGGTTAGTTAGGTTTAAGTAGTTCTGATGACCTCAGAAGTTAAGTCGCATAGTGGTCAGAGCCATTTCAACCATTTTGAACGTTCACTGCGTTCTCTCTTGCGTTCTTCCGACCATCCTTTTCCCGTTCTGTTCTCCGTATGTTCTTGCTTAAATGTATGTTTCTTTATGATGTTTATAAACTGGTATCTATTGTTTATGTTGTCTTGTGTGATCCACAGTTCTTTAATGTCTTGTTCTGTGTCAGTGATCCACTTTGTCTTGTTTTTGCTCTTGTTTACTATCTCAAAGATTTGCCTTGTGAGCCTGCTTTTATTCACCCTGCTGATATGTCCATAAAATTTCATCCTTCTCTTTCTAATGGTGTCTGTTATTGTTTCTACGTCTTTGTAAATCTCTCTAGTTGGTCTCTCCATCCAAATTCCTTCCCGAAACACTGGTCCATATATTTTCTTCAGAATTTTTCTTTCCTGCTTTTCAATCTCTCTGATCTTCGTATGACCATGAATCACTGTAGTTTCTGCAGCATCAAGTGCTTCTGGTAGGACTACTATGTTGTAATGCCTTAGTTTCGCACTGACAGAAACAGATTTCTTATTACAGTGATTACAAGTGAGCTTATACGCTTTTTGTAATCTGGAGATTCTATCTTTATTGGCTATTGAGTTCAATCCTGATGGTTGGATTATCTCTCCCAGATATCTGAAGTGGGCAACTTGTGCCACTTTCCCGTATTGGGTAGTCATGGGGAGATTATCTAGAGGTTTGTTTCCCATGTACTGTGTTTTCTCGTAGGAGATCTGTAGGCCAGTTTTCTGTGAGATTTCGTGTATTTTTTCCCATGCAAGTTTGGCTTCCTCTCTATTGTTCGTTAGAATGGCAAGATCGTCCTGATTCTCTGCTCTTATATTTCCTTTTCCCATGTACTCACAATTTTTTTCCAGAACAATGTTAAATAGAAGGGGGGTGGGGGACATTCCATCTCATTGGCGAACACCAGTATGGATATGAAATGCTTCTGATGTTCGTCCCATGAATTTAACTTTCGAGGTTGTATCTATTAATGGCTGTTGAATAATTGACCTTGTTTTCCCGTCAATCCTGAACTCTTCTAAAGTGTGAAATAATGTTTGTCTATCTATTGAATCGTAAGCCTTTTTAAAATCGACAAAAGTTAAAAAACATTTATGTTATATAACAAATATCCAAGACATTATAAGATTGTGCAATACTGTGCAAAGCGTACTCTCCGCATAGAGAGACAATATGGTGTCGGAATAACATGAAAGTTACAGCGTGGCATCTTGCTTGCGTGGCCTGACATTAGCTTTCTATTGGCTGAGCAAGACTCCAGTATGAGACGGTCCGTACTAGATTGCAGAGAGTCTTGCTATCAGCCCGCGATGTACCGCGAGAGGTGGCGAGAGTCCAGTGCCGAAGTATAAAGGAGGTAAGGCTTTGCAGTGGAAACAGTTGGGGACGGCAAGTGAATGTGATGTGGTGCGGTGCATCCTCGGAGCTGAGTTTACGGCAGACACGAGGTAGTGTGGTGGCGAAGTATACCCTAAACTTGTACTAGGCAGCAGCGGAAGCCGAGAAATGTTGTGACGTGTTATTAAGCAGTCGTGTTAGGGCTTGCATGGAGAGACGGCGCTCGGCTTGAAGGAAGTTTCTCGTTGCAGCGGGGTGAGTTGGCCGTTTTAATTGTACTGGGCTGCGGCATTTTTGTGGCTCGCTAAGTGGAATACGATCAATGCTAAGCCGCTTTAAATGCTGCCACATTGGGAAGGCGTAATTCGCTGACGGAAAGTTGTTCTACGTGACTTTTACGGGTTTATGGACAGACCTACAGGACTCATGGTGTCAATTCCCTCCAGCACTACTTCAGACGTTAGTCGTGTCCGTGCCATGTCGTGATTTGGCACTTCTGCGTGCTCGCGGGGGCCCTACAGGATATTAAGCAGATGTATCAGTTTCTTTCGCTCTTCAGCGTATCTTGCGCTACTCGTAGTGTATAGAGAGCTGTGATGTGATTAAAGCCGGCCGAAGTGGCCGTGCGGTTAAAGGCGCTGCAGTCTGGAACCGCAAGACCGCTACGGTCGCAGGTTCGAATCCTGCCTCGGGCATGGCTGTTTGTGATGTCCTTAGGTTAGTTAGGTTTAACTAGTTCTAAGTTCTAGGGGACTAATGACCTCAGCAGTTGAGTCCCATAGTGCTCAGAGCCATTTGAACCATTTTTGTGATTAAAAGCATAGGAATCAATAAATACCATTCCTTGAAAAAGATAACCTGTGTAATCTTTACCGCAAGCCAAGCAGTTAAGGATTTCTCCAGTTATCGACATTATGGCGCCACATCCACCGCATCTGTGGTATCCCACGACCGAGTGTATACAATGCAGCGATAGGGACATCTCTCAAGAAGCAAGGTTAGTGACTTTAAGACAAACCACGAGATGTGACGGATTTGCACAGCTTCAACGACGAACTCGCGTCTACTGTTGCTCTGATACAGCCAGAGGTCGAGGCACGTCTTGCCAATGCAAGGAGAGTACTGTAACTGGAACGACCAGAACCTCTTTTTATGTAGTAATGTGACACTGAGGATGTACGGCGTGTGTAGGACGTGCTTGTCGATTAAAGGCAATGGCTAACACATACACTGTCTCATCGAAAGTGCCCAATACTTATTAGTCGACATTATTAAGGGGAGTGTCCACTCATTGCTTTTTGATGGCTTGAGATGTGTTAGGGACACTTTCAGTGAGGTGTTTGAATGTCTGTGGAGGAATGACATCTCAAGAGCACAAACCAGAGAATGTTGTGATGTTGGACGCTCGGATCTTGAACAAAGTCTACGTTCTAACTCAGCCCAAAGGTGTTCCATTGGGTTCCAGTCGGGGCACTGGGCAGGGAAGTCCATTTAAGGAATGTTATTGTCCAGGAATTATTCCTTCACAGTTGATGCAATATTTCAGGGTGCACTGTCTGACCATATGCTAAACACGAACAATGCATCCATTTCGTAACACAACTTCTTCCGTAGTGCACTGTTAGCACTACAAAAGACGACAGGTTTCTACAGGCATTCGCCGAGCCCAAACCCTTCCAATGTATTGCCACAGTGTCTATCGTGATTCATATCAGTTCATGTCACTCGTTTCTAGTCAACCAATGTCCAGCTGCGCCCTCAAGCGTCGCTTAGTACTGGCTGTAGAAATGTGTGACTTGTGAGGAGCTGCAATACCATTGTCCCCGTTATTTTTAACTCTCTAGGCACACTTAGCAATTCACGTGTGATTCCTTCAGGTGGTTTCGTGCGATTTCTTACGACCACCCTCCGCCATACTGGACAGTCACTGTTTGTCACCACGAGGCGTCTGCCTGGTCTTTGTTTGGCAGTGGTTGTTCCTTCGACTTTCCTTTCACAGTGAGTCGCTAACAGACGAGTTGGGCACCTTTAGGAGCGTTGAAATTGTTCTAACGGTTTCAGACGACATCCAGCAACTAGTTCACGCTCAAGGTCACTGAGCTGTCGGCAACGATCTATTCTACTGTTATTGCTTCTCTAGTGACAACACTATACTTCCCCACCTCCTCTTATACTGGTTGGTCCACCTCTGTGACATTTAGTCGTCACGTACGCATGACATAGGGGTGTCAGGGTACTTCTGATCAAATACTGTAGCAGAATACCATACCTGCGATTCCGCAACTCTAATAATAAATCACCATGTCAATGTTTCCACTGTTCGCTCTCCATGGAATCACTAATCTTATTCTATTCCCAGCACAACCTCAAAACGGTACATACGGAACAGGTGACGTACGATACAAAACTTGTAAGCGGTATGTACGATAACGTCACAGAGGCTTAGCTACAGACATAACCCAATTAGAAATGAGCAATGAACGTTGACAGAAACACAGCCTACACCTTTGTGTAGTCACCGTAAAACAACAGTAACAAATAAAATGGTCCATATCCCAACAACTATTTATTTCCATTCATATGTCTATAGGACGTTATTTACAGCGTTTACCAGTATTGTCGTCTATATGTTAATGGAATGAGTTGATAACGTATAAAATTGTGAACTTACCGGTAACACGATACAGTTCGCTGAATTTAAAGTGAATGATTGTCGTCGTCGATTGTTGTCATTATGACCGTATTGGCCAGATTATAAGCCGCCCCTGCGTATAAGCCGTACCCATAAATTTCGAGAAACAGAAAAATATTTTTCACGAAAATAATTCGCACACTGATTGAGAAGAGGAAATTACCAGAAATCTACTTGTACTTACACGGTGGACGTAGGTATGTACTGTAAACATTTGTTCTAATATATGATCCAACACAATGGCACATAATATATTAGTACCATGTTCACTTTCATCACAATCAGTATCGGTATTCACTTTGATTACTGTCACTCCCCATTCATTCTCTTCCCGTAGCACGTCATCGTCGCTGCCATCCAGCACGTTCTATATGCATCATTTCTTGATCTCCATGAAGGAAGAATCCACTCGCGTAGAAAGGAGACTTGAGGCTTCTAGTCTCACCACGTGGTGTAATGACATGGCCTTCTTCCAGCAGCCAGTCTGAATACAGTTTTTGTAGGTTGTCGTTGAACGTCTTGTTTATGGCTACTTCTAGTACATGTAGATTTGATGAAATTCCTTCGGATACTACAACAAGGTCTGTCTTTTGAGCAGCAAGCTTATCTTTTCCTTCAGCAGTTAGATGCCTCTTAAAATTCCCCAAAACTAGCATAGCTCTCTTAGCTAGCAGTTCCCCAGGTGTCCGATTCCAAACAGTAGACAGCCAGTCAGCCATCAGTTGCGCTGTCATCCAGCAGTTTTCTCGGCAACGAGTCACTAAGAAAGTTTCCCTTAGGTTCGTTTTTTCTATTAGGAATGGCATAAGGAGATTAATTTTAGTGAAATTATTCCAACAGGCTGTGTTTAAACTATTTTCTTTGCACCACTAGTTTTTGGCACTGCCCATTCTCAGGTGCATCTATAGCACCAGCTGTGAATACATCGTCGTGATTTGTGATAAAACATTACAAGATGATGACCGCTTACGACCGTGCTGTAGACAAATATGCATGGCAAGAGATTTTTTACTGTAACGACGATTATTTATCTACATCTGTCACTATAGACGCAGTTGAGAATAGTCAGAACGAAGTAGTGCAAATAAAATATTTAAACACAGTCAAGTGGTAATGTCTTTCTTCAAATTTATTGAGGCTCAGTACTGAGAAAATAGTCTTAATCGCGATTTTTTATTTATTTAATGCCGACCGGTTTCAGGCCATCGCAGGGGCCATCTTCAGGGTGAGCATATGGTCTCCTGCTGGTGGCGTCACGTCTACCGATGTGTGGCAGGAGACCATATGTTCTCCCTGAAGATGGCCCCTGCGATGGCCTGAAACCGGTCGGCATAAAATAAATAAAAAATCGCGATTAAGACTGTTTTCTCAGTACTGAGTTAATTCATAGCAGTTGCTGTTTCCCCATAACCATGTTGTCCAAACATTTATTGAGGCTGTCGAGCCCAACCAGAAGAAACTGCTAATGGGGTAGCTTTCCGCCATCGGCTGTATGAGCTAATGTCACAGTTATTCTGATCTGTTAGTGGGCTATTTTTGCCCCTTTCATATCTACCGTCATATTCCTCGGCATGTCAAAAATTACTATCATTTCGTCAGTATTGCCAATCTGATGGAAAGGGTATGAGTGACAACGTCGCAACTGAATGACGTACCGCTGGAAGTTAATCAGTTTCTCCTGGAAATATGCTGGCATTCTCAGCGTCAGCGTAGACGTCGTCGGACAGAAATGCCGTTTATTCACATAAATCGACGATGCTAACTAACACTCGCACGGAATTCCCCTTATGGCACGTTTAAGTCTCTTGCTATTTCCAAGGCCTTCAGTTGGATTTTTCTCGTGGGATAGGCATTTCATCTGATCTTCCTCACAGGAAAGAATCTTGGCTTCAGGTGCCGGATATTTGCCACATTTCGGTCCCTTGAATGATTTTCTCTTTGAAACTCTTCCAGAGATAAATGAAACGGAAAAGATACTAGCCCACCAACCACTTCGAACTGCCGCAATGGCTTCGAAACAAATGACTCACGAAAAGTGTTCTACCACTCTCATGACTTGTATACATGGTGAATCCGCTATGACATTAGACTACTGGACTGTCCTATCAGTCCCCCCCCCCCCTTTAAATTTCATCGAGCACTTGTAGCGTGTGTTGGGAAAACGTATTGCACGACCGCATGCACCAACGACCACCCAGCAGTTGTGAGGGTGGAATGGAACGCCCTAGCACAAGAACTCCCTACCAACCTTTTGGTGTCTATGTACGGTCCAAGATTCATCGAGCTATGTTACCTGGGAGTGACACATGATGAGAAAGCTACTTCCATTTTTAACGTTTGGTCGCTAGAGTATATAGGAAACCAATTTTCCAGTACGTGTTTAACCACAGGCGGTCGCTACATACAGCCAGCTGCGTGTAATAGACGTAAAAGTAAACCAGGGTTGTCAGTGCAGTTCATTCCTGCGCTCTGTGTATCCAACCGCGAACAGGAGAATAAGGCCTTTTTCTATCAGCGAACTTCGATGTGTTATTTCAAGCTTAGATGATGTGTGCTATCAATTTACAGCAAGAGGTTTCTCACCACTGTTCGTAGGATCCCTCGCTATTGCGGAGGACAAAACAATGAAGTTCTGCTTCTAGCGGTCTCCTGCAGTCAACATCACCAGCACCAGGTGACGACGGCTACCTACAGATTAAGATCTTAGCTTATCAGAGGACAATGCTTCATAACTGTTTTGGAGGGATCTCGGACGGATGCGTTGACCGAAGGAGTACCATCAGTACCACAAAACGATCAGTTGTCCTTTACGTCGGAGGGAACACCGGTAACAGAATTTGATTCACAGCATCTTTTTGCGGACGAGTGCAGGATTTGTCAGGTGCATGGTGGTCGCCTTAGAAGAATGTGGAGGCGGCAAGTACCAAGGCACTTATCAGATATTCAGGCCTTCCGGTTCAACAGAGGTGTGGGTGTATACATATTGTGCCGATTTCTCGCATGGGCGTCGACCTGCTCGTACAGCGTTCTGTCTTATAAGACAGGGAGGTCAGCCAGATCGGATCCAATCCACACGGCAGATTAACGACCTTGACCTGGCAGCCTGAGTGTAGGTTTCTCACTCTCGTGTAGGCAAAAGCAGGGCTGGTCCCCGAATTCCGGATCACACAGTACGATACACAAGCAGATCAAATTTACGCAGTTCATAGACAGATGGCGGATAAGGCTCCCTCCCGTAGGCTACCTTGACGACAGTGGCATCAAAAAGAGCATACGATCACAAAGTTAATAAAATAAAGAACTGCGAAATTATGTAAAAGCGTATCCCGTACTAGACGGGATAGACGCTTGAGTAAAGAAGCATCACGAATAGATGTCGGACGACTCCCACCACTGTCGAGGGTAATTTGAGGGTTTGTGTTTTGTAGGGAGCGCATCTTCCAACTTGTTCAGTCTTACACTTTCATATTTCAAGACGTTGATACATGGGCAAGCTTTGTCTACCTTGATTGATTGATTTAGAGGGGTTATGGGGCCAAATGTCGAGGCCATCTGTCCCGCGATTCCGAAGTTACTCACAGATGAAAGAGAGTCTACTAACGATGGACGGATCCAGTCAGGGGAGTCAAATTATGAAATGATGAAGTTCAACACACAAAGAGTAAAAGTCATAAAAGGTGAGACCAAATCAAGAAACTGGAAAAAAGAGTGGCCTTTCCATGGGGAAGTGGTCATGGGGACCCAGAAGACACGAAAGATCCCAACCACAAACATCCTGCCCCTGCTCCAGTAGGATAAAAACCTTATATCTGGAAATAAAAACCACTTTCACGGAGGAAACTGAGGACGAGTTCAACCATCCGTGAATTGTCTGTTAATATTAAAATTAAGGATCAGGAAGACTGTACTTAGCACGAAGGGCCATAAGAAGATGACATTCCACCAATATATGGGATACCGTCAGTCTGGCTCCACATCGTGGGGGTGGTTCATTAAGCAGGAGGAAACAATGGGTGAGCCTGGTATGACCAATGCGTAGACGGCATAGAACAGTGGACTCCTTCCTAGAGGAGCGGAAGGAAGAGCGCCAAATTGCAGTAGACTCCTTGAGTGTGTCTACCTGCCGGCCGGTGTGGCCGTGCGGTTCTAGGCGCTACAGTCTGGAACCGCGTGACCGCTAGGGTCGCAAGTTCGAATCCTGCCTCGGGAATGGATGTGTGTGATGTCCTTAAGTTAGTTAGGTTTAAGTAGTTCTAAGTTCTAGGGGACTGATGACCACAGATGTTAAGTCCCATAGTGCTCAGAACCATTTGAACCATTTGTGTCTACCTTACTTCGACCTTCCTGCTGGAGGCCGAAATCAGCCAATGGAATTACTTGTTGACTACTCCCGCCTGATCATGCTTGGATCTAGTTGAAACTTGCGTCAAATAGACCCTGGGCAGATACTTGATGTCCTCAAGAAGGTCGGCGTCGAAGCGTGGGACAGGCTCGTCTGCCTTTCGACGCCTTTAAAGAGTTGCCGAGCCCGAGAGTGATCTCGTAGGACGCCAAGCTTTTGCACCATTACAGAGAAAGGCTGCAGGCACCTTTGAGTCAAATTTCAAACTTATGTGTCGCAATGAGGATCAATTAAGGAGTTTCGAAAAAGTGATCCTTTAATTGTGTTGCCCATCGCACTTAAGACACAATTATATGAAATTATATTCGAGTATATTTTTAATCAGATATTAATTTTTAAATCAGTTATGTTTCCTTTGCACCATTTTCCTATTAAAACGAGTTCATACCTAACCGCACTTAGTAGTCAGCACACGATCACCTGATGCAGAGTGTACAACTTCACCTCACCAATGATATAAACGTTCGAGAATTTTCACTGCGATTACCTAAAAACTAGACCCAATTTCTTAGGACCATTATACTTCGTATTCCTGTGCATGGTTTTACTGTAAATGAGGTGAGTATTGGAGTTTGACACATCTGGCAGAGCCATAGTCCTTTGTTATATAGAAAATGTGATTGTTTAATGTCTTGTAATTGTGAACTTCGTAGCAGTATGTGGCCGAGTACCCATTGCACGGCACATGGCTCTAAGCGCAGTTTTCATTTGAAGTAATGTGGTTGCTACGACTAGTCAGGTCCATGAAAACTGAATTTTCTTTTCCTACGCCCATTATAAAGCGCTGCGCAAAGTAAGCTTTCACTGTCTAGGACGTTATTCCATACACTCCGGTGTCGGTTCTCTTTATTAGCTGCAATTTGCATGAAAATGTTGTGAGGCGAATCGGTCATTTGGATGTACTTTCATAACTTTTCTTAGGTCATCACCACTTTTTTTTTAATTTCCAAAATCACCTTACGCGATGCTCCTTTCCGTCATTATCATTGTCAGTTATATAAAATTGCTCATTAGATACGTTGTATCACGTCAACATTCTCTTGTCTCGTGGTTGAGAATGTTGGTGTGATACAGTGTATGTAATGAGCAATTTTATATAGCTGACGACACTGCCTTTGATAATTGAGGAAAGTCGAAAAGCGTAAGGTGGCCGCGCGTGATTAGCCGAGCGGTGTAGGGCGCTGCAGTCATGGACTGTGCGGCTGGTCCCGGCGGAGGTTCGAGTCCTCCCTCGGGCATGGGTGTGTGTGTTCGTCCTTAGGATAATTTGGGTTAAGTAGTGCGTAAGCTTAGGGACTGATGACCTTAGCAGTTAAGTCCCAAAGATTTCACACACTTTTGAACTTTTTTTTTGCGTAAGGTGTTTTTGGAAATAAAATAGTATGGTCAAGACATAAAAAAGTTATTAAAGTTCTCGTTACTAATTCGATTGATGGGTGTAAACGTTGTGTATGAGAGGGCATTTTTCAGTTCAGGACATACTCCGGATTCACTTCTACAGGCAGTCCGCCTACAAATCGTTGCACGAAGCTTACCAAGTTTGATGCAATTTATGTTGGCAGAAGTTGCCCGCCGACGCCCTTGCTAACTACTGCCACCATTACTGTAAGGACAGGCATTCTAGTTTAAAACGTGTACCCGCTAAATCTGTACTATTGGCAATGGTCATATTGTTTAATCATGCTTTAAGACTCCCAGCAAAGGATGAATCACCGTTCTCGAGTGCTGACGTTACTTGCTGTCGGCAGTGCCTCGTACGTTCTACCATCAGCAAGCACACACCTGGACGCTAGCAAAGTGGCTCAGAACGCCACGAGTCAGTGAATTAAAAGAAGAATCCGAGGCAACGAAGCGCCTCCCCCCACTCCCCCTCCTCCCCCCTAACCGTCAGAGTCCGCGGCTGGCCGACGGATAATCCGCCTCGCTTCCCCGAAATTACCCGGAATTACACAGACGCGCGGCTGCTGTTTGGAGCTCCATTGTTCGACCCGTCCCCGCTCCTCCGGCACGAGTATTACGGACGCTTGTGTGGGTGGAGAGGTAAACAAAGTTGGAAACTTTTCGTGCTCGCGTTTCACGGCCTCATTGATTTAGTGCAATGGGAACAGGGACAGGGGTAGAAGAGGAAGGCAGGAGGAAGAGCGAGGAGGACAAAAGAATTTTCTTCGTCGAGCGCGGAGGAAGTGCCGGTATTACACGGCCGGCTGCGGCGCCGGCATAAGGCTACGGACACGCGGAGCGACAAGGGATTAAAAAGTACCGAGCGCCGGGCGCGTTATTAACAACACGCGGCAGAATGAGAACAAAAGCGCACCAAAATACCCAATACTCGTACTCGTCTCAAGGAATTTAAACGCGGCTCTTTTATTCGGCGCCCACCGGCGGGCAGCAGTGCCAAATCATGCTGACGGCAATAAGCCCCGAGGCAGTGCGTGAAAGCTGTATTAGGAGGCGAACGGCGGGAAGCGGGCAACCTATAAACATGCCGGATAGCGCTGTAAATACTGCTGACGGCTCCACTTTAATCGGCGGAGCTTAACGATGCAGCACTGCAACGCACCGCCAGCTTTCAACGTCCAGGCCAACAACAGAGTTCACTTATTGGTTTTTTAGCACTCGGTATGAGGCCGATACTGACGTCCGTTCCTGTCGACTTCTACATATGCAGCTACATACATACTCCGGAGGCCAACTTGCGGTGTGTGGCTGAGGGTACTTTTTGTACCCTTGTCACCCTCCCCTCCCCCTCTTTCCCGTTTGAGTGGCGGATAGTTGGCTGGAAGAATGTTTGCCGGTAAATCTCCGTGTGGGCTCGAAGCGCTCTAATTTTGTCTGCATGGTCTTTTCGCGGGATGTACGTAAGAGGAATCAATATATACGGTCCACTCATATTCACGGAACCGACGCATATGTTCGGTGTCAACGTACAATAACCACTCACAGACCGCACGTGGCAGCACTAGCAGTGGAGGGCACGTACACTGAGGGGACAAAACTCGTGGGCCGACCGCTGTGGCCGAGCGGTTCTAGGCGCTTCAGTACGGAACCTCGCTGCTGCTACGGTCGCAGGTTCGAATCCTGCCTCGGGCCTGGATGTGTGTGATGTCCTTAGGTTAAAATCTTCAAATGTGTGTGAAATCTTATGGGACTTAACTGCTAAGGTGATCAGTCCCTAAGCTTACCCACTACTTAACCTAAATTATCCTAAGGACGAACGCACACACACCCATGCCCGATGGAGGACTCGAACCTCCGCCGGAACCAGCCGCACAGTCCATGACTGCAGCGCCTTTGACCGCTCGATTAATCCCGCGCGGCCTGTCCTTAGTATGGTTTAGTCCTAAGTCTAGGGGACTATTGACCTCAGATGTTAAGTCCCATAGTGTTTAAAGCCATTTGAACCATTTGAACAAAAGTCGTGGGATAGTGATAAGTGCCGGCCGGAGTGGCTGAGCGGTTCTAGGCGCTATGGTCTGGAACCGCGCGACCGCTACGGTCGCAGGTTCGAATCCTGCCTCGGGCATGGATGTGTGTAATGTCCTTAGGTTCGTTAGGTGTAAGTAGTTCTAAGTTCTAGGGGACTGATGACCTTAGCAGTTTAGTCCCATAGTGCTCAGAGTCATTTGAACCATAGCGATAAGTACATGTACAGGCGGCAGTGCTGTCATATACACAAGGTATAAATGGACAGCTCGTTGGTGGTGCTGTGATTTGTACTCAGGTTTCCGAAGTGATTATGGCCGCACGACGGGAATTAACAGATTTTAACGCAGATTGGGAAATGGAACTGGACGCAAAGGACATTCCATTTCGGAAATCATGGTGGAAGCCAGCACTCCGAGATCCACAGTGTCAAGAGCGTGCCGAGAAAAACAAATTTCAGGCATTACCTCTCACCACGGACAACGGAGTGGCCAACGGCCTTCACTTAACAACCGAGAGCAGCGGCGTCTGCGCAGAGTTATCGCGGCTAACAGACAAGCAACATTGAGGGAAATAAACTCAGAAATCAAGGCGGGACTACGACGAGCGTTTCCGTTAGGACAGTGCCGCGAAATCTGGCGTTAATGGGCTATGGCAGCAGAAGAACCGGCGCGAGTGCCTTTTCCAACAGCACGACATACTCTGCAGCGCCTCTCATTGGTTGGACGCTAGATAACTGCAAAACCTTGGCCTGGTCAGATGAGTCCCGATTTCAGCTGGTTAGAGGTGATGGTAGGGTTCGAGTGTAGCCCAGACCCCACGAAGCCATGGACCGAAGTTGTCAACAAGCCACTGTGCAATCTGGTGGTGGCTCCATGATGGACTGGGTCCACTGGTGGTCATTTTTAGCTATTCGTGGACGTCATGATGCCAAACAACGACGGAATTTTAATGGATGACAATGCTCCATGTGACCTGGTCATGTGACTGGTTTGAAGAACGTTCTGAAGAATTCGAGCGACTCATTTGATCACACAGATGAATTCCATCGAACATTTATGAGATGATCGAGAGATCACTTCATACAAAAAATCCTGAACCGGCAACACCTCCAGAATTATGGACGGTTACAGAAGCAGCGTAGCTCAATATATCTGCAGGGGACTCGCAACTACTTTTGAGCCCATGGCACGTCGAGGTGCTACACTACGCCAGGCAAAAGCATTTCGCATCCGAGGAATCCCACGACTTTTGTCACCTGAGTGTAAAGCATTTCGGGGTGACGTGGAAAACAGTGAAGTCGTGTCCTAATATGGAAATGGAACGGTTTACCTGACATCCAAAAGGACGTTCTCATTGGTGTGTCGAAATGCGTGTCGCCATGATTAAAGTATTCCTCCGTGGGAAAATGGAGCTGTCAAAAACTGGCGCCGTGGCTACTGTGGAGCAGGACGGGCCGTAGGTGACAGGGCTGCGGAGAGGTGTACGGGTGAGTAGACGTGCAACTGTTGAGCAACTGAATCAAGGGGCTACCAAGAGCGTCTCCTCAACGAACGTTCAGCGAAGGTTACCTGATTTATGCACCCATGCTCTGCAGTACATTGGCAACGAAGGCTGGAATCTGCACTCCAATGCCCCAACAGGACGTCTACTGAGAGGCGACAGGTGAATCAGATGAATCACATTTTAGGCTCCATCGGACAGAAGTCTGTTGGCGTGTACGACGTGACTCGTCTGAAAGCAGACACACTGCTTGCACAGCCTGCGACATGGTCGCGAATTAAACAGTGTCCCGAATATAGAATAAATTTCCTTTGCTATACGTCTATGGTCGCAAATTTTTTGTGTTTACAAAAATCAAAAAATTTGTGATCATAGACATGAAGTAAAGGAAATTTAAACACCCTGCTATCACGATGGAGCGTTCTGGTCTGGGGAATGTTTTCGTGGCATGCCCTGCGTGACCTCGTTATTCTGGAGGGCACAATAAATCAACACAAGTACGAACCACTTTCCTCGGTCGTTAACTGAGAGCCTTCGGCCACTGAGTTGTCCGTGGTGAGAGGTAACATACTTGACACTCTGGATCTCCTATCCTTGGGGACCATGTCCACCCCCACAAACAGTCTGTTGTTCCTCGACACGACCGCGCCTACCAGCAGGACAGTGCAATGTGTGACACAGCTCACAGTACATGCACATGGTTCAAACAGTACCGGAATGGGTTTACCGTACTACCCTGGCCACCAAACTCCCCGGATTAAAACCCAATCGTGATTCTGTGCTACCACTTCGGTCGGGCAGTTCGCGCAATTGCAGAGAAACCCAGTGCAGCTGGCCACGACACTTGATATGGCTCGACATTCCTGTCGGAGCTTTCCAGAACCTCACTGATTCTCTTCTTGCAGGGTCCTCCCAGCAAAGGTGGCTATTCAGGATTTTGACGCGTGTTCACACTAATGTGACTGGACAGTTTATTTGTCGACTGTTCTAGGAGCGTGCATTCTCAGAATTTTAACAATAAACCACACCGCGATGCAGAAATGCCTCTCTTGCAGAATCTGCCACTGGAATTCGTTCACCATTTCTGTAATGCTTTCGTGCTTACTAAAAGAAACTGTACCGAAACGCGCTGCTCTTCTTCCTCGTTTTCCTCCACCGTCCCTATCTGGTACAGACCCCATACTGACGTGTAATCAAGTATTGGTGAAACGAGTGTTTTGTTAGCTACTTCCTTTGTTGACGCATTACGTTTCCTGAAGATTGTTTCAATGAATCTCTTGCATTTCCCGTACCCGCAGTTAATTAAATGTAATCAGTCCACTTCAGATCTCTCCGTATGTGTACTACTTGATGCTTCAAATGTTCAAATGTGTGTGAATTTCTAAGGGACCAAACTGCTGAGGTCATCGGTCCCTAGACTTACACACTTCTTAATCTGACTTAAACTTATGCTAAGAACAACACACACACCCATGCCCGAGGGAGGACTCGAACCTCCCACGCAGTCCGTGGTCACTCTGCGCGGCGTTCGAAATGACATGCTAAGTTTTGTTTGCTAGAAACTCGTCAATCCAGTCTCACTGTTGGTTTGATATTCCGCAAGCTAGTATTTCGTTCATTGGGTGGCACTGCGGAACTGTATCGAATGCCTTCCAGAAGACTAGGAAGCCGGGTATCTACGTGGGCACCTGTATCTGGATTTCACACCCGGTCGTTGCTTATGGAACCCACGTTGGTTCCTACAGAGAGGATTTTCACTCTCGAGATGTGACATAATACTCGAGCATAAAACATATTCGCAAATTCTACAACTGACCAGCGTCAGAGAGTTTGGATATAGTTTTGCGCGCTTGTTCGACGACCCTTCTCGAAAACGGGAGGCATCCTGTTTCGAGGGAACCGATTCAAATCCAGCTTGTGACAGAAATTTATTTATTTAATCGTATGGCTAGAGCCCCCGTCGGACAGGCCATTCGCCGGGTGCTGGTCTTGTCGATGAGGGTGATACGATGATGATGAGGACAGCACAACACTCAGTCCCTGGACGGAGAAAATTCCCCGACCCAGCCGGGGATCGAACCGAGGTCCAGAGGATTGACAATCTGTCACGCTGACCATTCAGCTACCGGCAGCGGACTGTGACAGAAATAAAATCACACAACAAAGCGTTAGTGACACTCTTTTAAAAAGCGCACACTGGTAGCTTTGAAGTTAGGTGTAGAACTGGTACCAAGTGATAATGTCACTCTCCACTGGTAACGTATAGCCCCTCTCATACAAAGTAATAGTATGCTTAATTACTACCTTGTTCGGTGACTCCCAAGTGACTGGAACATAACCTGGACGCGGACTCTTAAAGCAACCGCAAGAGAGGCAGTGCCTGCGTCACATAGAACGTGCTGATTAGCTCTCTGCAACGCAATTGTCAGCTGTACGTGATTCGCAAGTCAGTTTGTTTACGAAAATAGACAGACGTAAAATTGTTACGTTAACTTCACCAAAATGCACATTTCTTTTCTTCTCCACATGCTAACCATGTTTTTCTGTCTGCAGCATACATAAATAAAAGCTTCAATATCCATGAACATGTTATAAGGCTAAAAGGGACACTTCCACGTCCTGTCAGTAAAGATATCAGCTTATAAAACTTCCTTTACAAACGGGGCGATGGAATAGTCGTCCACATGATATAAATATTATTTCATCATTCTTACTTCTGAGTAAAACCCTAAGTTCGTTCTTATTTGATCACTCTTTCTACGCCGCAGGAGAATTTTTAGAACATGTGAAGTACATGACTTGAAACAAGCAAGTGCAAACTATCCTACTGAAAGTAACGCATCCTGTCTTTGAAATAAAGCAGAAAAACATTTATTAACTGCAATATTACTATTATGTTTTTTGTACTTTCATGTGTGTGTGTGTGTGTGTGTGTGTGAGAGAGAGAGAGAGAGAGAGAGAGAGAGAGAGACAGGGGGAGAGAGAGAGAGAGTATCCCAAACCTAGAACATTCTTTTTGGGTGAATGATAAGTACTGAGTTGCAACAGAATCAGGCAGTGTCGTAGAAAACAATCTTGCAGTTCGTAAGTCGGTGTTCCGTGGCATGTTCACAAAATCAAACAAACCCCCTTCCTGTGAGAGTGCACTTACATTTATATAACATCGAATATTGTAGAACAAAATTCCGCTAAATTAATAAGAAAGTCCCACATCGTTTTAGAAAGCACCACGGTAATTAAAACAAAAATATTTGGACATATAGGAAGTCAACCATCTAGATTCACTTTGTAAGCCCACACATCTCCGCACTAGACTAGGATGAAATTTTGCGACTTATCTTTTATGTTACTGTATCATGACACGTTATTGATTGACATATAATTATAATAAACCGTACTAAGAACAATACGTTTTCGATAAATCTTTAATGGCCTGATGCCTTTCATAACACGTAAGTTTTAATACTAAGATAAACAAATACGAAAACTTCTTTAACCAACAATATGAGGTTTCTTGTCATTTTATAACAACAAATCTTAACAATAACGACGCGTTTTGAGAGATGCTGATTGGAAACAGCATACATTCGTAGGACGTAAGTTGTTATGTAAAAACCACCAAACATTAGGGTGCCGTGAGGGCATTAAATCCTTGGCGCTCAGTTATCGATGTGGCTTATAAGGTTCTTGTTCGGCTTATTCTTTAGTACTGTTCGTCTGTCTGGGAACCGTACCAGGTAGGACTGATAGAAGAGATAGAGAAGATCCAATGAAGAGCGGCACGTTACGTCACGGGTTCATTTAGCCAGCGAGAGAGCTTTGCAGAGATGCTCAACAAACTCCTCTTGTAACCAAGAGAGGCGTTGTGCATCACGGAGAGATATGCTATTTAAATTTTGAGAGAGCCCTTTCCGGGATGAGTCGGACAACGTATTATCGCCCCCCCCCTCCCCGCCCTCCCCCTCCCCCCCACTTCTGTCTCTTATGTCTCGCGCGTAGTGACCGCGAGGAAAAAAGTCGAGAAATTAGAGCCAATACAGAGGCTTATCGATAATCTTCCTTCCCACGCGCCATTCTCGAG
Source organism: Schistocerca americana (assembly GCF_021461395.2). Classification (NCBI taxonomy): domain Eukaryota; kingdom Metazoa; phylum Arthropoda; class Insecta; order Orthoptera; family Acrididae; genus Schistocerca; species Schistocerca americana. Next base: position 331,417,313 of record NC_060122.1, read on the forward strand.
TGGAATAGGGTTGGAGGGCTCAGTCAGTCGTACATAAAGCACCCTCCGCAACAACCACCATTAGGTGGCTTGTGGAGTATGATATGGATATTTGCGCAGTGTGTGTCTATGCCTCGTTGCCTGGAAACTGGAGGAAACCGGCCAGCAAGAGGGCACGTGAGCACCCGCGACCGCGGATTTAGGGACGTGCGCATAAGTGAAGGTAGTGAAATGGTTGAAATGGCTCTAAGCACTATGGGACTTAACATCTGAGGTCATCAGTCCCCTAGACTTAGAACTACTCAAACCTAACTAACGTAAGGACATCACACACGTCCATGCCCGAGGCAGGATTCGAACCTGTGACCGTAGCAGCAGCGCGGTTTCGGACTGTAGCGCCTAGAACCGCTCGGCCAAGGCGGTCGGCTGAAGGTAGTCTCTGGTAGCAGTGTGGAGGGTTTGAGGTCTGGATTTACCGAGGACGTGTGAGCGCTCTGTTTGGCCGAGCGTAGCTGGAAGGCGATATCCTAACCAGTGGAGTATTAATGGCACCGTCACGTTCACGTTGGATGGGGTTTTTTTGCTACAAAATAGTTTTGGCAAGCGAGCCTACTCGGTGAACCGTTATGTGCCTGTATTGTGGACTTCATGGAGACCTATTTCCTGTAAGGGGCAGTAATTTTGTTCTTAACTGACGTATGACCAACTGCATCCTGATTTCTTTCGGATCCAGGTGGTATTTGTGGTCGTTCCTCCGATATTCTGTTGACAGCGAAGCAGCTCGTTTGTACTTTTCTACAAGTGTCTATTGCTGGACACGTATTCTCTGTTTGGCACGAACGTGGATTGTAACTTGGATTTCGACTGCTACTTACCACGTTACTGGATATCGTGGCTTTGTTGATTGTGAACGCAAGCTCTCACTTTAAAAATTTTTCCTTAAGCTACTTGTCTGGCATATTACCTATTACCGTTTATTTTTTATTTTTGGTGTTTTGTATTTTATGAGAATAGTGTTAAAATCTACTTATGTATGTGTAGTACAGGACAGATTACAATTATTCACTAACTTATTTATAGAATTTAAGACCGAACCTGGAGAGGGACCTTCTCATGTGCATTAGCTGCTCTTTTGGCTTTCACTAAATTTTATTTGGTAATGTAAATTCCTCGTTCATCTGTGATAAAGGCATGTTTTTTGGTAATACAGCTGGCCAGTTGATTGTTGTCTGTTATTAGCTGTTTACCAAACTAGCCAGCTGTATAGTAATTATACTGTGATTTGTTTGTTTCCTTTTTCTGCTAGCCGCACTTAGCTAATTCTTTCTGCATGTTTAATCTATTACTGCCATTGTTCACTTATCCGTAACCGCTTGACATTGTTTGCCGTATTTTGGCATTCTACAAGGGTCACTCCAAAAGAAATGCACACTATTTTTGTAAAAATACAGTTTTCATTCTGCATGTGTGAAAGTTTTACAGTGTGTAGATACATCCTTCCTGCTTGTTTTCAAACTTAGTTCAAACTATTCCCGTGAGTGGCGCCGTCACAGCATGTCTTCAAGATGGCTGCTATACTTGCGTTAGTCAGAAGCAACGTGCTGTCATAGAATTCCTGTGCTGTGAAAGCGAGACAGTGGGAAACATCCACAAGAGGTTGAAAAAGGTGTATGGAGATGCTGCTGTCGATCGCAGTACAGTTAGTCTGTGGGCAAGCAGGTTACGTGATGAAAGCGGACACGGCATTGAGGATTGTCCTCGCAGCGGCAGGCCTGGTACTGCACACACTCCAGACAATGTGCAGAGAGTTAACGAATTGGTGACTGCTGACAGACGCATCACAGTGAACGAATTGTCACGCTACATTGGGATAGGGGAAGGAATTGTTTATAGAATACTGAAAGTTTTGGTGTTAAAAAAGGTTTGTGCCAGGTGGGTTCCCAGGACGATGACAGTGGCTCACAAAGAAACAAGAAAAACGACATGCAGCGAACTTTTGGAACAGTACGGGAGTGGTGGGGATGAATTTCTTGGAAGAATTGTGACAGGTGATGAAAGATGGCTCCATCATTTTTCACTAGAGACGAAGAGGCAATCAATGGAGTGGCATCATGCACATTCACCCAAGAAAAAAACAAATTCAAAACCACACCTTCTGCTGGAAAAGTTATGGCTACGGTGTTTTTCGATTCCGAAGGACTCTTGCTTGTGGACATCATGTCAAGTGGAACCACCATAAATTCTGATGCATATGTGACGACACTGAAGAAACTTCAAGCTCGACTGAGTCGTGTTCGACCACATCGGCAAAAGCAGGATGTTTTGCTGTTGCACGACAATGCACGGCCGCATGTTAGTCAAAAAACCATGGAAGCGATCACAAAACTCGGATGGACAACACTGAAACACCCGCCTTACCGTCCTGACCTGGCTCCGTGTGACTATCATCTCTTTGGGAAACTGAAAGACTCTCTTCGTGGAACAAGGTTTGAAGATGATGACTCCCTCGTGCACGCTGCCAAACACTGGCTCCAACAGGTTGGTCCAGAATTTTACCGTCGGGTATACAGGCGCTGGTGACAAGATGGCGTAAGGCAGTTGAGAGGGATGGAAATTATGTGGAAAAATGAAAAAAAAAAGTTCCTAAAGGATGTATTGGTACAAAGAAGGTAACCACGAAGAAAGCATTGACAGCTGAAGAGACATTTCAGTCGATCGATGAAAGAAGGAAGTTCATAAATGTTCAGACAAATTCGGGAAGACTGAAATGCAAGTGACTGGGGTATGAAATAAACAGAAAGTGCAGGGAAGCTAAGGCGAAAGAGCTGCATTAAAGATGTGAAGAAACAGATCAAGAAATTATTTTCGGAAGGACTGACTCAGTATACAGAAAAGTAAAATAAAATAAAAAAATTGGATCCAATTAAAAGTAAGGGTGGTTACATTAATAAGAGTACAATGGGAATTCCACTGCTAAATGCAGAGGAGAGAGCGGATACATGGAAAGAGTACAGTACATTGAAGCCATTTATGAAGGGGAAGATTTATTTAATGAAACGCAAGCAGAAGAAATAGGAGTCGATATAAAAAGTTAGGGAATCAGAATTTAAAATAGCTTTGGAAGATTTAAGGATAAATAAAGCAGAAGGGATAGATAACACTGGATCAGAATTCCAAAAATCATCCGGAGTGGCCAAGCGGTTCTAGGCGCTACAGTCTGGAGCCGCGCGACAGGTATGGTCGCAGGTTCGAATCCTGCCTCAGGCATGGATGAGTGAGACGTCCTTAGGTTGGTTAGGTTTAAGTAGTTCTAAGTTCTAGGGGACTGATGACCTCAGATGTTAAGTCCCATAGTGCTCAGAGCCATTTGAACCTGATGTTTAGGGGTGAGGCGTCTTGTTCCTTAATAAAATTTTCTTGTAAAATTTAATTACCTGAAAGGGCTTCGCTGTGGTAAGCATTTATCATCTGGCCTTATGCCGTTTGTGCAGTTGCTAAATATAGGAGCTATTTTTTTATCATTTGAAGTTGTTCGCCTGTAATTGTCTGTTAACGAATAACGTCAAATAATAATTCTTGCTGCAAGTGCTTAGTACTTCAACTTATTTTGATAAGAAAAGGGAAAGAGGTTTTATTTTTGGTCGGCCAAAGTGTGGTGATCTTCGATTCATTTTCAAAAATTACAATTTTGCATCCACACATTTTGAGGATTATATTTATTGATGTGATGAGTCTTAGATTAACTGCCTTATTTACTAGTTAACAGTGCTCCCACTGTTAACGATGCACTACATGGTGTTGCCATTTGGCAACAAAACGTAAATTTACCCGTAATGTCAAACAAACCACTCGTATATGCGTGATGCTTCCATCTGGCAAGACACACAATCTGGTCGCATCGAGCCAGGCTGTGCTCAGCGTCATTATGTTAGCGCAAACCGTTGAAAATCGATAATCTTTGCGGAAGGTCGAAAGTCTACAAACGTGCACGAAAGCAGCTAAAAGAGTGTACTATTTCTGTCTTTTAGTTCACACCTAGTCAGATTTTTGTATATGTAAAATGCTGGTTAATGATAAAACAGATTATTTCTGTGACTGTAGTTGAGCGATTAATAGTTAATCAATGCTATCGACAACAGACCAAAAATACTGAATATATCAAAATTAAATTAAATTTTTGTTGTTGATCGTATTACTTAGTATTGTCTGTGTTAGACCCTACTCCCAGATTTTTTTTTTCACTGAAATTGGTTTTCTACGAATAAGGTCATGCATTCGAGAGTTAAGCTGGTATTTTACTAACTGTAAAGTATTCAGTTGTTTTTTTAAGTATACTACTGTTTAATTACGAACAGTTTTTCAAAACCAGTACGTTACCACTCTCCAAGCGGATCTCTGCCGCCTCACTGTGGTTCATCTAAAACGACAAAATCCAATACAACGTCTCCCAATATCTGATTGTGGCGTAGAGAACGCTCTTGTTGGTTAAACGTTTCGATGTACGTTGCCGAAATACGGTACAAATTATTTAGTGTTTCACATGCAGGAGTGGTTTCTCAAAGTGAAACAACAGCAACTGGTACAAAACTCGTACAGCGCCACGTCCACTTCAACCCATGTGAGGGCGGCCTAACGTGCCTTCAGTTGCCACATATATCTTCACAGCCGATCAGACAGACAATTATTGTTTTCATTGATGCATATAAGGAACAGTTTCTGTAGTGAAGATTTGTGCTCGAAGCGGGTGTATTGCCCTGATACAACTCGCAGCAGATCTTACACAACGTGATTGCGTCAGCATGCGAGCTAGTCGTTCCTGTTATCCAACATTTTTAAGCGCGCCACGTAAACGGCGAGTTTACTCCATGTGAGGTACGTGTAAGTCATGACAGTGGAATGATGTAAACAGCACAGTCAGTTTTATGGAATGAGCACAGAAAGATTGGTCGTCGGGGAGCCGTATCAGAGTAGCATAAAGATGTTATCGTTTGGATGTGACAATGACAGTGAATTTAGTTGCCCGGTTGGTTGCTGTATCAATGCACACTCTCTAAGGTGTATACGATGAATGATGTACCACTCGCAGCCATGTAATACAGCACAAGAACAGTGGTAGTTTTTATGATATGCTTTGTTCATAATTCTTTACACTATTCCGTGTGTCGTCCTTTTGTTTCTAGCGACGAATTCATAAATGTTGTTTTATTGTCTGCGTCCAATGGTTTTATAACGCCACATAAGGTTTTATGTGAGTACGTCACTTTTATTACCTGTGGATATTCGTTAAAATTTACATCAGTTAATAGGATTGTGACAATGTAATCTTGTAATGATCTTTATATGTTCTTTCAATTGGTAAACAGGAACCTGACGACGGTCTGTGGACCGAAATTGATTGTTAAGTGAAGAAATTTTATCAGCAATTTACACAGTTGTATTTATATTTTCAGGAGATGGTGCCCCACAACTTGGAGATATTTGAATTGTGGGTGGAGATTTAACGGAGCTCCTACCGAATACCAGTTCACTGTGTTATTCAATCAGAGAACAATACTGCTGATGTCGATCTACGTCACTAAGGTGACTCTGAGAAGTCTAAGACATACATTGTTGTGATACTATGGGTAATTATGAGGATGATTCGGCGGGAGAGGGTGGAATTTGGTGCTGACTTATTATCTACTCCTCTCACATAGAACCGAAGGTTAGAAGAGCTTAAAGAGACCAACAGTGGCATTGAGCTCATTCTAGAGGATTCAGATTTATTCCTAGGCATTCAAACACAGTCTGGTGATTAGGAAGTGCATTCAACTAATCTCAGTCTCTTACTACAGATGTACTACAAAAGAACATTTCTTTCGCTTCCAGGATTTTAGTTCACTTTCCACCAGTTCGAGTGCATTCACTTTGGCAAGCTCGGCTATGGAAGCAGGTGCTTCTCACTGCAGCAAGTATTGATACCACCACTCACCGTTGGTATTTCTCTGTAGATCACTTAGCCAATAAATAAACGATCACCGTCGTTCGCCCCCTTTGGTTAATAGTTCGCCCAGATTCAGCCACGGCATGTTCGAAGAACATATCGGAGGGAATTGTCTTTGTATACAAGATCACGTCCAAACTGATGATTCGTGTTATCTGTAACTTATCCGACTCTGCTGGGGTGCTGCAGCGTTGTTACAAAAGCGCTGTGCCTGTTTGTCTAATTTGTAGGCACCTGGAATGTCGCAGAGGGAATGCCTCTAGAATAATTTAACGTCTCATAAACAGATCAAAAAATAGAAAGAAGTTTCGGACAATCGATACTGCCTAAAATTATATGTAACATTTGAATACTGAGAAGATTTTATTTACCAAGGTACTGGAACAATTATCTCTGTTTTAATTGAAGTATGTAAACACACTGACGGAAACGGAATGTGTTACTTCAGAAACACGTTGACCAAAAGCTATCAACACACTCCAGCAACTTCATGTTTGTGTGATATGCCGATCAAAAATTCATACGTACGTGAATTTGTTTTCAGTACAGAAAAAAGGTATTCTTGCAGATGCGGAATGGTGTGAGTACATGATATCTGACGGGTGTCTCTGACGTTACTAGAATTTTCAAGTGAAGATGGTGACACAGGCGCCCAGAGGACATGTGTGTGTGCAGCTCATGGTCGTCTTTCGGACTGTGAGGCAGGTTGAATCATTATCACGTGCCCATGGAGAGTTGTGACCGTCGAGTGAAAGATATAGGTACGTTCCCTCTCACACAGCGAAGCGGACTTAGAAGGATCAAACATATAGGCTCTCTCAGTTGAAAGAGGACATGAAGCAGTGGAGTTATATGATTACGAAAGAAGTACAAACGGGTTATATAATATCTGGGAACATATCTGGATTTGGAGGGACATAACACAATGGTGGTTCATTTGCGTACTGTACCTGCGTTGTGTAGATACGCGATATTACCTGATACCGATAATGCAGAGTCCGGATTAGTACAAAGTCAAATCGAAACAAATAACTCAAAGAATAAACCAACGAGAAATCTCACAGACTGATGGCTTTAGTACAGTGGCTGCAGAACAAACCGTGACGGGATTGATTGAGGACAATAGCTAGGCAAGAAGAGCAGGCACCGCGACACCACGAAAAGATCGCAGAATTATTCGAACTGACTCTAGTGAACACACTGATAAGAACAGCTGAAATCTGGGCAGCGGTTACTGGCAGAGTATCATCACAAACCATCCGGAAAAGATTACTGGAAGCTGAGTTGAGATCTTGAGGTGTCTTACGCCGCTTACCGCTGAAGCCGTACGACAGATAACAGAGTAAAACAGAAATAAATAGTGTAGAGGCAGAGTCAATTGGGACATTCGGTGTAATTATGTTGTGTTCAGCAGTGGGCTTCTGTTTGTGGAGGTCAGATCGACGCCAACATTCCGTGGACGACCTGGTGAAGCAGCGATCCTCGAGACACATACCTCTCCATGACAATAAATGGTTCAAATGGCTCTAAGCACTATGGGACTTAACATCTGAGGTCATCGGTCCCCTAGACTTAGAACTACCTAAACTTAACTAACCTAAGGACATCACAAACATTCATGCCCGAGGCAGGATTCGAACCTGCGACTGTAGCAGCAGCGCAGTTCCCGACTGAAGCGCCTAGAACTGCTCAGCCACAGCGGCCGACGATATGACACTAAGACTGATTTGGTAATTGTTTTAGGAAGGCTAAGTGATCAGCAGTATGTGGCAAGAATGGTAAGCCTGTTGTCGTAGCAGGCCGCTGTGGCAGAGCGGTTCTAGGTGCTTCAGTCTGGAACCGTGCGACTGCTACGGTCGCAGGTTCGAATCCTGCCTCGGGCATGGCTGTGTGTGATGTCCTTAGGTTAGTTAGGTTTGAGTAGTTGTAAGTTCTAGGGGTCCGCCCCAGTAGCTGAGTGGTCAGCGTGACGGATTGCCGTCCTCTGGGCCCGGGTTCGATTCCCGGCTGGGTCGGAGATTTTCTCCGCTCAGGGACTGGGTGTTGTGTTGTGTTCATCATCATTTCATCCCCATCCGGCGTGCAGGTCGCCCACTGTGGCGCCGAATGTAATAAGACCTGCGATATGGCGGCCGCACCTGCCCCGCGAGGGGCCTCCCGGCCAATGACGCCAAACGCTCATCATCATCAGTTCTAGGGGATTGATGACCATAGATGTTAAATCCCATAGTGCTCAGAGCCATTTGAACCATTTTGTTGTCGTAGTTTTCATGACCAGGGTACCAAAAGGCATATTCCTGAAGTGTTATGCAGGAATCCACACTGCAGTTCACACTGCAAAGGCCCTGAAGAATGCACGGATGCTTGGCTGGCCTACTTGGTTCCTTGATTTATGACTCATATAGTATGTTCAGGATGAGACAGGAGGGCGTAATGTTTCACGCCAGCTTCTAGCCAGCAGTGTTTAAGATGTGACACAGCAGGTGTTTGAGGTATACCAAGATATTCCTCAAGATGACATTCGTCCCCGATCTAAGCTCTCTCTAACTAATTAACTCAATAGTCTGGCTCGGAGGACCGCCCACCTATAACTGGACGCTGAAAGACATTACTTCCTCCTAAATCAGGAAAGAGAGAAGAGAGGAGAGAAAGGAACAGGGAAGACAAAAGTGAGAGGTGAGAAGAGAGATAAGGAAGAAGAGAGCAAGTCGGTAGAGAAAACAGAGGATAGACAGATAAGAGGGGAGAGAGATTGGAGAGGAGAGAAGAGGGGAGAAAGAGTAGAAAAGATAGAGGAGAGAGACAGAAGAGAGAAGACAGAAGAAGAGAGAAGAGAAGAGAGAGAGAAGAGGAGACACAGGAGAAGAAAGTGAACAGAAAAGAGAGATTAGAAAATAGAAGACAAGAAAGATGAATGGGAACCGAAAAGAGAAAAAATGGCGGACAGAGAATGGAGGAGTAGAAGAAGAGAGAAAAGAGAAAAGAAGAGAGAGGTTAAAGACAGGAGAGTGAAACGACACTAGGGGGTACAGAAAAGGGAAAAGAGAGAGTGGAAAATAGAGTGGATGGAGGAGAGAGAATGGAGAAAAGAAGAGAGGTAAGAAAAAAAGAGAATAGAGGAGAGAGGTGTGAGGAAGAAACAGAGTGGATGGAAAAGAAATTAGAGCTCATACGGAGGAGCATCGACAATCGTTCTTCGAACGCACACTTGGCGAATGAAACGAGCGAGCAAGAGGGATTACTGATGATGGTGCAAGTAGTACCCTCCGCCACGTCAGGCGGTTTGCGGTGTATAGATGCAGAGGAGAGTGAATTGGCGGGCTGTAGGCAGCGGCAGTAGGTGGGTGAATGAGGCCGGCATCCCGCGGCTGCAGCACGGCGCCTCTCTCTTCCCGCTTCCCGCCACCGCCTCTCGCAGCACCCGTATCGATCCCGTGGCGGCGGCAGCGGCCGCTGCTGCGCCTGCCCGCCCGTGGTCAGGCCGCGCGCCGTACGCGCAGAGCGGGCCTGGGGCGCGAGTACTACGCGTAGTGCGTAGCCTGCGTGGGCAAGGCGGGGGACAGTCGGCGCGGCATGGCAGCACGCCCGGCCACACGCCTCTGCTCAGCGGCGTTTCAGTCGCATGAGTCAACTCATCTTCAGCAGTCGCATCCTCAGCGAAGTTACTGCGCTGCTGACCATTAATAATGAACAAGGAAGGATAATAAACGATGAAATTTTGTTTACTGTGCATTTACATTGTAGTTGAAAGGACACACGACTAAATTTTTAGGTAGGATGATTCAGCTGCCCCTAACAATGGGTTTTATGCAATCCACAATGCCTTCAGAAACCAAGTGCTAGATATTCATATCCTCTCGCACGCGCTGTGCACAATATTAGTCCCACAAAAAAATGAACTCGAACTTTTTGTAGGAAACTTAATGTACACTACTGGCCATTAAAATTGCTACACCACGAAGATGACGTGCTACAGACGAGAAATTTAACTTACAGGAAGAAGACGCTGTGATATGCAAATGATTAGCTTTTCAGAGCATCCATACAAGGTTGGCGCCGATGGCGACACCTACAACGTGCTGACATGAGGCCGGCCGGAGTGGCCGTGCCGTTCTAGGCGCTGCAGTCTGGAACCGAGCGACCGCTACGGTCGCAGGTTCGAATTCTGCCTCGGGCATGGATGTGTGTGATGTCCTTAGGTTACATAGGTTTAAATAGTTCTAAGTTCTAGGCGACTGATGACCTCAGAAGTTAAGTCGCATAGTGCTCAGAGCCATTTTTCTGACATGAGGAAAGTTTCCGACTGATTTCTCATACACAAACAGCAGTTGACCGGCTTTGCCTGGTGAAACGTTCTTGTGATGCCTCGTGTAAGGAGGAGAAATGCGTATCATCACGTTTCCGACTTTGATAAAGGTCGGATTGTAGCCTATCGCGATTGCGGTTTATCGTATCGCGACATTGATGCTCGCGTTGGTCGAGATCCAATGAGTATTGGCAGAATATGCAATCGGTGGGTTCAGGAGGGTAATACGGAACGCCGTGCTGATCCCAACGGCCTCGTATCACTAGCAGTCGAGATGACAGGCATCTTATCCGCATGGCTGTAATGGATCGTGCAGCCACGTCTCGAGTCCTGAGTCAACAGATGGGGACGTTTGCAAGACAACAACCATCTGCACGAACAGTTCGACGACGTTTGCAGCAGAATGGACTATCAGCTCGGAGACCATGGCTGCGGTTACACTTGACGCTGCATCACAGACAGGAGCGCCTGCGATGGTGTACTCAGCGACGAACCAGGGTGCACGAATGGCAAAACGTCATTTCTTTCGGATGAATCCAGGTTCTGTTTACAGCATCATGATGGTCGCATCCGTGTTTGGCGACATCGCGGTGAACGCACATTGGAAGCGTGTATTCGTCATCGCCATACTGGCGTATCACCAGGCGTGATCGTATGGGGTGCCATTGGTTACACGTCTCAGTCACCTCTTGTTCGCATTGACGGCACTTTGAACAGTGGACGTTACATTTCAGATGTGTTACGACCTGTGGCTCTACCATTCATTCGATTCCTGCGAAACCCTACATTGCAGCAGGATAGTGCACGACTTCATGTTGCAGGTCCTGTACGGGCCTTTCTGTATACAGAAAATGTTCGACTGCTGCCCTGACCTGCACATTCTCCAGATCTCTCACCAATTGAAGACGTCTGGTCAATGGTGGCCGACCAACTGGTTCGTCACAATACGCCAGTCACTACTCTTGATGAACTGTGGTATCGTGTTGAAGCTGGGTGGGCACCTGTACCCGTACACGCCATCCAAGCTCTGTTTGACTCAATGCCCAGGCGTATCAAGGCTGTTATTACGGCCAGAGGTGGTTGTTCTGGGTACTGATTTTTCAGGATCTACGCACCCAAATTGCGTGAAAATGTAATCACATGTCAGTTCTAGTATAATATATTTGTCCAATGAATACCCTTCATCTGCATTTCTTCTTGGGGTAGCAATTTTAATGGCCAGTAGTGTAGTTAAATTTTGTACTGAGATACACTTTCGCTGGAGGTCATACTTTTAGAGTTATTGAAAAAAGGCATTTGAATGTTATTTTTCTTGAATAATTCAAAAATTACGGCAAAACGTATCCCATTACAAAATTTAACTAAATTAAAGCTCCTACAGAATGATTGTGTTCATTTTCTGTGTAGGAGTAAAAGTTTGGGTGTGCCAAGCGGAAGAATGTTAAAATCTTCCATGTGGTATTTGAAGGCATTGCACGTTGCATAAAACCAATCGATAGGCAATTGAGTCACCCTGTATACTATCTGATCAGAAACATCCAGCCACCTATTAGAGGAATTAATATGAAGTGTGTATACCCTTTGCGTTTGTGACAACTTGAACTCAAATGGGGACACTTTCAGTGAGATGTCTGAATTCCGGCGGAGGAATGGCCTCCAGTTCTTCCTCAACAGCGGAAACCAGAGAAAGTAATGTTGGACGCTGGGGTCTGGAGCGAAGCCGACGTCGTAACTCAGCCCAAAGTTGTTCCATTAGGTCCCGGTCACGACCCTGGGAGGCATGTGCATTGCTGCCAGGAATGTTGCAGTCCACAAACCATTGCTTCCCGCTTGCTGCTTTATGACGTGGTGCACTGTCATGCTGATACAGTTATCGGCTCCGAAGTGCTGTAATACTTGTTCATATCCTTCCGCATTTACCGTTTTATTATGCACAGTGAGGGGCCACACCCTAACTACGGAAAACAAACACATACCGTGACATCACCTTCTTCGTAGTTCACTATGAGCACTACATATGATGGCAGGTAATATTGAAGTTAGATATAGTGGGAATTAGTGAAGTTCGGTGGCAGGAAGAACAAGACTTCTGGTCAGGTTACTACAGGGTTATAAACACAAAATCAAATAGGGGTAATGCAGGAGTAGGTTTAATAATGAATAGGAAAATAGGAATGCGGGTAAGCTACTACAAACAGCATAGTGAACGCATTATTGTGGCCAAGATAGATACGAAGCCCACACCTACTGCAGTAGTACAAGTTTATATGCCAACTAGCTCTGCAGATGATGAAGAAATTGAAGAAATGTATGATGAAATAAAAGAAATTATTCAGATTGTGAAGGGAGACGAAAATTTAATAGTCATGGGTGACTGGAATTCGAGTGTAGGAAAAGGGAGAGAAGGAAACATAGTAGGTGAATATGGATTGGGGCTAGGAAATGAAAGAGGAAGCCGCCTGATAGAATTTTGCACAGAGCACAACATAATCATAGCTAACACTTGGTTTAAGAATCATGAAAGAAGGTTGTATACATGGAAGAACCCTGGAGATACTAAAAGGTATCAGATAGATTATATAATGGTAAGACAGAGATTTAGGAACCAGGTTTTAAATTGTAAGACATTTCCAGGGGCAGATGTGGACTCTGACCACAATCTATTGGTTATGACCTGTAGATTAAAACTGAAGAAACTGCAAAAAGGTGGGAATTTAAGGAGATGGGATCGGGATAAACTGAAAGAACCAGAGGTTGTAGAGAGTTTGAGGGAGAGCATAAGGGAACAATTGACAGGAATGAGGGAGAGAAAGACAGTAGAAGAAGAATGGGTAGCTCTGAGGGATGAGGTAGTGAAGGCAGCAGAGGATCAAGTAGGTAAAAAGACGAAGGCTAATAGAAATCCTTGGGTAACAGAAGAAATATTGAATTTAATTGATGAAAGGAGAAAATATAAAAATGCAGTAAATGAAGCAGGCAAAAAGGAATACAAACGTCTCAAAAATGAGATCGACAGGAAGTGCAAAATGGCTAAGCAGGGATGGCTAGAGGACAAATGTAAGGATGTAGAGGCCTATCTCACTAGGGGTAAGATAGATACTGCCTACAGGAAAATTAAAGAGACCTTTGCAGATAAGAGAACGACTTGTATGAATATCAAGAGCTCAGATGGAAACCCAGTTCTAAGCAAAGAAGGGAAAGCAGAAAGGTGGAAGGAGTATATAGAGGGTCTATACAAGGGCGATGTACTTGAGGACAATGTTATGGAAATGGAAGAGGATGCAGATGAAGATGAAATGGGAGATACCATACTGCGTGAAGAGTTTGACAGAGCACTGAAAGACCTGAGTCGAAACAAGGCCCCCGGAGTAGACAATATTCCACTGGAACTACTGACGGCCCTGGGAGAGCCAGTCCTCACAAAACTCTACCATCTGGTGAGCAAGATGTATGAAACGGGCGAAATACCCTCAGACTTCAAGAAGAATATAATAATTCCAATCCCAAAGAAAGCAAGTGTTGACAGATGTGAAAATTACCGAACTATCAGTTTAATAAGTCACAGCTGTAAAGTACTAACACGAATTGTTTACAGACGAATGGAAAATCTAGTAGAAGCCGACCTCGGGGAAGATCAGTTTGGATTCCGTAGAAACACTGGAACACGTGAGGCAATACTTACCTTACGACTTATCTTAGAAGAAAGATTAAGGAAAGGCAAACCTACGTTTCTAGCATTAGTAGACTTAGAGAAAGCTTTTGACAATGTTGACTGGAATACTCTCTTTCAAATTCTAAAGGTGGCAGGGGTAAAATACAGGGAGCGAAAGGCTATTTACAATTTGTACAGAAACCAGATGGCAGTTATAAGAGTCGAGGGACATGAAAGGGAACCAGTGGTTGGGAAGGGAGTAAGACAGGGTTGTAGCCTCTCCCCGATGTTGTTCAATCTGTATATTGAGCAAGCAGTAAAGGAAACAAAAGAAAAATTCGGAGTAGGTATTAAAATTCATGGAGAAGAAATAAAAACATTGAGGTTTGCCGATGACATTGTAATTCTGTCAGAGACAGCAAAGGACTTGGAAGAGCAGTTGAATGGAATGGACAGTGTCTTGAAAGGAGGATATAAGATGAACATCAACAAAAGCAAAACAAGAATAATGGAATGTAGTCTGATTAAGTCGGGTGATACTGAGGGAATTAGATTAGGAAATGAGACACTTAAAGTAGTAAAGGAGTTTTGCTATTTGGGGAGCAAAATAACTGATGGTGGTCGAAGTAGAGAGGATATAAAATGTAGACTGACAATGGCAAGGAAAGCGTTTCTGAAGAAGAGAAATTTGTTAACATCGAGTATAGATTTAAGTGTCAGGAAGTCATTTCTGAAAGTATTTGTATGGAGTGTAGCCATGTATGGAAGTGAAACATGGACGATAAATTGTTTGGACAAGAAGAGAATAGAAGCTTTCGAAATTCGGTGCTACAGAAGAATGCTGAAGATTAGATGGGTAGATCACGTAACTAATGAGGAAGTATTGAATAGGATTGGGGAGAAGAGAAGTATGTGGCACAACTTGACAAGAAGAAGGGATCGGTTTGTAGGACATGTTCTAAGGCATCAAGGGATCACCAATTTAGTATTGGATGGCAGCGTGGAGGGTAAAAATCGTAGAGGGAGACCAAGAGATGAATACACTAAGCAGATTCAGAAGGATGTAGGTTGCAGTAGGTACTGGGAGATGAAAAAGCTTGCACAGGATAGAGTAGCATGGAGAGCTGCATCAAACCAGTCTCAGGACTGAAGACCACAACAACAACAACAATGTTTTCCAGGCATTTGCCAAACCCAGACTTTTCCAGCGGATTGTCATCACTCCAGACCATTCTCATTTAGTCATCTACTGTCCAATGACGTCACTCTTTATGCCATCTCAAGCGTTGGATATCGCTGACGACAGGAATGTGTGGTTTATGAGGGGCTGCCCGACCACTGTACCCCATTCTCCCGCCATACAGTCACTGTGGTAGCTGGAATGCAAGCAATTTTTAACGACCAGCAACTGTAATTCTCCACAGTTTCTCCGTGTCGCTACATGAGGTCTGTCTTGTCTTGATTTTCCACTTCACAATCACACCACCAACAGTCGACATGAGCAGTTTTAGAAGGGTTGAAACATCGCTGATGGATATGCTATTTAGGTGACGTCCAACAACTACTCCACGTCCCAAGTCATTCAGCTTTCCTAACCGACCCTGTGGTTTTGCGTCCTCTACTGTCAACATAATACTGGCGAGTGCGATTCACGTCACTCCAGGTGGTCTATTCCGTACTACTTCTGGGTGTACAAACAGATCCTCATGCGGGGGTCAAGTTCAATTCCCTGTCGCACCAAGGAAGGAGGAGTGGACTGGTGTGCACTCAGACTCGTGAAGGCAGCTAAGAAGCTACCTGATTGAGAGGTAGCGGCTCCAAGGTCTACATGTCAACAACGGCTGGGAGTGTAGTGTGCTGACTCCATGCTGATCCATCCTGCATGCGACGATGAATGACTGAGGATGAAATGGCTTTTAGTCGACAATTGCGTGGTCTTCAGGGCCTGATCGCGGAGTTTCACCTCATTTCGTATTGTAAAGGATGGTAAATTTAATGTACGGATCTGCGACCTCCAGTTGGGCTGTAACCCACTTGTACAACGTTTTGAACCGAGTTCGCATGACAGATACAAGAATGTCATTCGACAGTGCTTCACCCCTATGCCGCGCGGTCTAGGCGTCCTGTCACGGTCCGCGCAGGCTCCCTTCGTCGTAGTTTCGAGTCCTCCCGCGAGTATGGGTGTGTGTGTTGTCCTTAGCGTAAGTTAGTTTAAGTTAGATTAAGTAAAATGGTTCAAATGGCTCTGAGTACTACGGGACTTAACATCTGAGGTCATGAGTCCCCTAGAACTTAGAACTACTTAAACCTAACTAACCTAAGTACATCACACACATCCATGCCCGAGGCAGGATTCGAACCTGTGATCGTAGCGGTCGCGCGGTTCCAGACTGAAGCGCCTAGAACCGCTCGGCCACTTCGACCGGCGAAATCTTAAACCAAATGTTTTCAGTTTTCGTAAGAATATGCTGGCTGAGATAATAGTTCGAACATCGTGTGTGCAGAGGCAGCTCAGGACAGCAGGAACAGCATGCGGTCTTGCGTTATTTTCTTGACATATATCGACACGGAGACCTCAAAAACAGGGTACAGCATCGGTCTCGTTTAAGTATGTGACCACTTACTGACGTGGCACCAGTAATAATGAACAACAAGACGGAACAAGAGTAATAGGAAAAAAAGAGTAACTGCTTTACGTCAAGAACAAAATAGAGTCGCTTCTAGACACAAATAAGTAAGAAGATTCAGTCAAAGTGTAGGTTTGATAACTGAGGTAGTATTGTGTCACAGCATTTATAACTGCAGAAAAATTAGAAATTTGTGGTAAGGTCTTACGGGACCAAACTGCTCAGGTAATCGATGCTTAAGCTTATGCACTACTTAATCTAGCCGGCCGCGGTGGCCGAGCGGTGCTAGGCGCTTCAGTCCGGAACCGCACGACTGTTCTGGTCGCAGGTTCGAATTTTGCCTCGGGCATGGATGTATGTGATGTCCTTAGGTTAGTTAGGTTTAAGTAGTTCTAGGTTCTAGGGGACTGATGACCTCAGATGTTAAGTCCCGTAGTACTCAGAGCCATTTGAACCATTTAACTTAAACTAACTTACGCTAAGGACAACACACACACCCATACTCGCGGGAGGACTCGAAACTACGACGAAGGGAGCCTGCGCGGACCGTGACAGGACGGCTAGACCTCGCTGCTACCCCGCGCCGCTCCTAACTGCAGAATCGCGCGAGGCAGGAGTCCGTGGAAAGCAGTGGCGGCACCCGGTGACAGCTGGGCAGGTCGAGGACGCAAGGCAGGTGGCTAAGAGAGGGGCCGTGGCCAGCGTGAGAGCGGCGGCTGCGCGGTGACGGCGTAGCGGCTCTTGGAGGGTCAGGCGGCGGACTAAGAAGGCTGTGGTCGGGGCAGGCGACGTCAGCTTGGGGCGATGGCGAGGCGAGGCGACTCGGGAGCGTGCTGCTGGCGAAATCCTTCCTGGCTGCCAATGGCGGTGCTGCTGGTTTGGCTGCTTGCAGAGACTGAACTCTCAGAACGACCCCTGTTGGGATTCGCAGAACGACTGGTTTGTTGCGATCCGCTGTCTTCTCTTTCTCTGGGTGAAAGATGTAAAGCAATGTTCACCCTTGGTCATTTTCTGCGACAACAATATTACTGTTCCTTTATTTCTTCAGTCTGTCGGTGAGACGTCTCGTAAGCGATAATGATGGACTGCAAAGTCGTAGTAAAGTGAGCCCACTATCTATCAAGTGAGAGGCCGCCGAAAACTGTCTCTGTCGCCTTTTCGTCTGCCGAGTTGGCGGATGAACGGATCCCCTTGTCTTCTCGTGATGTTGGAAGCTGGCAATGACCTACATTTTTTTGTACTGCGTCGAGAAGAGGTTGAGCTGGAAACCATCGGGTTACATGAAATATTCTCCGCAGTGCCATGTTCTGCGTCTGCTAGAGAGAGCGTAGGTGATAGGTACCTGCGGTGCCTCATGCCTTGCACGGCTTTTCCATGATAGGCCGGACACAAGCCTAGAGGAGTCGACCGGTAAGGTGGATCCTTCGTGCGGGATTGGGTAGAGTGCACCAAGTCATTGCTGCAATCTCCCTTTAACATGACGCACATTCTTTTGCCAGGTGAGCATACGGTCAAGGTTGACGCCAAGGTACTTTGCGTCGTTACTTAATTGTATAAGTTCGCCGAAGAGCTGCAGTTGCTACATCACTGGACGACATCTGTTGGCGAACTGTACAACTCGGCTCTTAACCGCATTGATGCCTGTCTTCCGCTTCGCCGCCCAGTCTCCTAGGTCTAAACACGGTGTGTGACTAGCGGCCGTCGACTTCTCGTAAACTGGCTGGCTGTGGCTCGATCGGCTGCTGAAGTGCACGGCCAGGTTAGGCGTGCACAGGCGGTACTTGACCAGCGTAGGAAACGTCCGTAACTGTGGCGCCACCTGGAGTTATACTGGCGCCGTGGTGTTGTGCGGTTCTTTCTGTCAGTGGACCGGTAAATATGCTCGTGTTTACCGGCCGCGGGCGCGGTCTCGTGTTTATTTTCCGGCTGCCGGTTTGTGGCGAGAGAACAGCCCCAAGGCCGTATGTTGTGCGGTACAGCAAAATTGTGCATGGCTACTGCACTGGGATAAAATGGTTCAAATGGCTCTGAGCACTATGTGACTTAACATCTGATGTCATCAGTCCCCTAAACCTAACTAACATAAGGACATCACACACATCCATGCCCGAGGCAGGATTCGAACCTGCGATCGTAGCAGACGCGCGGTTCCGGACTGAAGCGCCTAGAACAGCTTGGCCACCGCGGCCGGCCTGCACTGGGATATTGTAGTCACGACATGTAAAATCCACTGTCCGCTATCCAAATTATTTATTTATTCAGTCTGATCCGATTAGAGCCATCAGGCCCTCTATTACATCAGAACAGTGTTTCACACATACAGTATCTCTTTTTACGTTGTAGTTACTTAAGAAATAATCTTAATATGACAACCACTATTAAAATGATTTGAGTTCTGAAGTGGGAGTGCGGGTAAATTATACTGACTACGAACTAATGAAGTTAATATTGGCAGTCCTTGTACCACAACAGCTGCTGCCACTGATAGGATAATAGAAACAATAAAAATAATGACAACAATTATAATAATGATTGTGGCTAGTATAAGAACAAGCTGTAGGTTACAAAATAGATATTTCACGATAAAGAGATTTGGGGAAAAGGAAATTTAAGGAGACTGCTTCAGCTAAGGATAAGGTTGGAAATAGCGATGTACCAGTGTAACAAGTGCGTACAGGAACAATGACAGTACTTATTGTTGTTGTAGTAGCGATATTATTAAATGTCTTCTGAAGCTAGAGATTACGCACCGCAGGTAATCACGTTTTGTACTCAATGACATCCCATACCATTATGTCAGGATTTGAGCCTGTGTGACGATAACGAACGCAATTTGAAAATGTTTGAGCCACTACACAGGGAAGTGAGTAACCTGACAGCATGTATTGTTTAGATCGTAAAACAAATACTATTTTGCTCCTGTGTACAGATTTATGAGATGGAAATCACATAATTTTGTCGTAGGCTTACTAAGATACCATCGCACATAATTATGCTGTAAAGCTTAGATTATTTTCCGTGATTTTATTGTAGTTATCCAGAATGTGTGAGAACTAATAATGAAAAGTACCATGGGTGAAAGTCTGCGATAATAGAAGAAAAAACGTTCCACTCAACATGGGTTTGCAAACGAGTAATTTTCGAGATAATTCTAGATCTGCGGTTACCAACCGGCAGAAACCTAACTATGAAATATTATCCTAGTTAGTATATCTGTATTTTAAATTCAGGCCCACACTTTTCGATTGGGTCCCCATTGTAAATGGGCTCAATTTCACCTATGTTCTTCGCCTAACGTTGGAGAATGTGCTACATACATGACGTGGCACCAGGGCATTTTGCTGCTCAGATAAGACGATGTCTTAAGCGCCAATATATCCCAAGATGGATAGGCCGAGCAGGAACCATATCTTGGCCACAAAGATCATTTGACCTCAATCCTATGCATTTTTCTGTCTTTGACCATCTAAAAAGTGAACTGTACCCCACTGGTACAAATGTACGTACTCAAGCAGACACGAACTTACTGGCCCAGCGTAATTAAGGTGTCTATCGAAATACAGAATAAAGAACCTAGAAAACCGGGATAGAGGATTCAATTCAAGTAAGGCTTGTGATCCTACCCTCAGCTCATTAAGATTTCGCCGCATGCACAAAAGCTGTAAAACGCTGAGACAACACGTCTAACACTGAGAAGTGCGAAATACAAATGTTCAACAAATGAATAACACAGGGCATGGCAAACCCTGGAAGTCGATCTCAGCTATAAATAGGGGAGCGACACCAACACTAGATCACAGTGTAGTTGGAGTCGAGACAATGAGAACGCATACAACACAACCACACCAGATAAGGAAAACTGGAGAGTACAGTGTTCAAACAACTTAACGAGAAAGCAGCCCGATGACGTCACCGACAACCGTCGATTTTGGGACAGTTGTCGACCCTATCATTTTCATGGACAACTGCTTTCAAGGCCACATGCAGCAAGGAAGCGCTATGCAACGTAATTTAAAATCGTATGTTTAGCACTTTTATTTTCACAAGTCCGTCTTGATCACATAGATTTCTTTACACTTTATGACCGGTTTCGGCTTATCGCAATCTTCAGATCGTTAAAATATTCTGATATAAATCATCGTCAAGTTAAACGTGTTCAGAATATATATAAATCATCGTCAAGTTAAACGTGTTCAGAATATCAGAATATTTTAACGACCTGAAGATGGCGATAAGCCAAAACCGGTCATAAAGTGTAAAGAAATCTATGTGATCAAGACGGACTTGTGAAAATATAAGTGCTAAAAATAAAATGATCGCGGACTCATATACAGACTTTATGGCTTCAGTTGATAAAATCGTATTGTTATATTCCATAGGATGACTGGCGCCAAGACAGTGTTCTGCAATAGCGGATTTGCTCGGCTATTGTAAGCGTGTGTGACGCATATGCTTACTACACCGGTCCTCCACGAGTGCAGGGCATACCATAGACACGCCTTAAGCTGGCCTAAAAAGGACCACAATCTTTGGTGGTGGCAGAAAACACACCATATTTCCGCAAAATACGACCAATATTGTTGGAGATGTTCCCTGCGTAAGGCTGAGAGGCCGTTAACATTGGTTCCGACTCTGTATTTGTCATCACTCACCCGGAGCGTGGTTGGTCGAAAGCGTAACACGCGTTGGATCTATCTTTCACTGTATCCATTCTGACAGAACTTGAGCTCAAGATGCGTTAAGTCGATTGGTTGACAACCAGGATCTGAAATTGCATGGGCCCTATGAACCAAGATACGAAGTACCTCTGCACGCTGAGACTGATGGCGACAACTGTTAGTCTGTAGTTACAAACCAATGTTCTATCCGGAATTGGTCTGCAAACCGAGGTTCTAAATTTCCTTGCACAGCGCTTTCTTGCTGCTGTTTTGCCTTGAAAATAACAGGGCGGTCACCTGTCGAAATATTGGCGGTTGTCGACGACAGCACCCGGCTGCATTCCCGTAAGTTATTTGAATGAACATTGCACACGCCGGAAGAAACTAAGGACTTCGTTTTATAGTTTGCAGACTAAAATTTCTTAGCTGTATGGTAGATGAAGTGAATCACAACTTTGTGCTATGAGGGAAAAATAACGAAGGAAAGTAAGTCTGGTATCCTGCAGTTCTTGTGACGACGAAGGACTGCGTGCAATCTAAAAAGAAACGGAAAGATGAAAAAGCGTGCGTCTGCGACGGGCTCACGAGTTCCTTTATGCATTTTAATGAGTCCTGTGTGCATACAGAATGAGAACCGGGACGAGAACGTCTCTCTGAATCTGTAGAAGTTGTTTGGTAGTCTGAGAATGCGGGGACCTGGGTGCACTCGCTCGTGACACGGTCTGCAGACACAGTGGAGTCTTGCTGTGTCTCTCTTAAAAATGAGCTCAGTGCAACAGCAGTTGCAAGATTCCACATATCTCAGTTTTAACTGCAACTATCTGTTTGCTAAATGATCATTATCAATTTGTCACAGTTCCAGTTGTCACAGGTATTAGTTTTCTGAATTCCATGGAACATCATGGAACAAAGTACCTGCCTTTGATGTATGGTTTTAACGACACCACAAACATACAACCATGCCCCCTGATGACCTGGGTTGATACTTACTTTTTGAAACGGCAGCCCACCACCTATTGGGCACAGATGTCGAAATGTTAATTATGTGACACAATACTGTGTTTTAAACCATTTTATACATCGTATGTAAACTTCGTTGTCAATCTTTTAAAATAGTTTTACTCTTAGCGTCATGTACTTACGTGACAATTATGTTTCATTTGCCAGATGTTCTGATGATGTCTTAAATCAGAAACGCTTCAGAAAATGTAATTTTTAACAACAACTGCTCTATTGACTGTAACGACATAATAAAGCAATGACGTAAGACTTGCTTTGAGTATAATGAAATTAACTGTGGTCTAAAACTAACAGAAATAATTATCCATAGACAGAGCGAAAGAACACTACCCTCAACATAGATGTGAAGCGGATAATAGAAAATAAAAATGTTTACAAAGTACCCAACTTCCATCACTACAGCTAGCACACCACATTTTGAAGTATAATCGTCGCACTAATTTAGGTATTTCATCAAAGAATAATTAACGTATAACTTTTTTATCTTATGTTTACATAGTGAACCACATAACTGATGGGATTGTTTAAATAGGTCTTAAACAATATTGGGCAAAACCAGTAATCGTTCTGAAATGATGGATTATGAGTTCTCCGTGTTATTGTACTGTTATCACCATACTTGCTGCTGGTTGTTTATTTATGAGAATGAAATGTCCTAAGAAGGTTCCAAATTGGTATGGTTAGTAACAAAAGCGAAAGACCATAAATTATGACTTAAGTATACAAGTAACGCACCTTACTGATTATGTACAGCTTCACAGTTGATAGATGGTAATCTCTCAGTTTCTACCTGCTTGATAAGATTGAGCCCTTGCAATTGTAACACATACGCTATCAGTTTGCAGACGAAAAGGTTCTTATCCCTTAAGAGGTCGGTCCTCCAACGAACATGTCATGCCAAGATTTCCTGCTTGTGAAGAACGGTCAGATATACAAACTCTACTGATCGTCTCGTACATGTCATGCCAAGATTTCCTGCTTGTGAAGAACGGTCAGATATACAAACTCTACTGATCGTCTCGTACGCATATCCTTCTTCATGATATCTTCTGCGAGTCTTACAGGATGGAGTCACCTCGTCGTTCGCTGCTTGGGATCGTGATCCTACAGCTTTAAGTGGACAACAGCAAATATCTGTCTTCTAAGCATATCCTATCCTCTAATGTCCTTTGCTGGCTTTTTTTGGTTGATAACCTGTGGTTGGAATTTGTTAAGCCAGCTTGTGATCAACTGATGGATGAATATCAAACCATCCCATTTATCTGCCTACGTGTGGTATTCCACTGCTCTGTCAATCGCCGTCCACAATGAACGATGCTTCCATGCCAGCTGCCTGAACTATCTGTCCCAGGTGTCTGCTCTCTCTCTCACAACATCAACTGCCGCCCTGCTCTCAAATATGTAGTTGTCTACTAAGTATACTTAGATTTCTCATGGGGTGATTTTTGTTTTCACAAGTCAGTGTGGTTTCTGTGGCTTCCTTCTCATTTATTAAAACCAGTAATCGTTCTGAAATGATGGATTATGAGTTCTCCGTGTTATTGTACTGTTATCACCATACTTGCTGCTGGTTGTTTATTTATGAGAATGAAATGTCCGAAGAAGGTTCCAAATTGGTATGGTTAGTAACAAAAGCGAAAGACCACAAATTACGACTTAAGTATATAAGTAACGCACCTTACTGATTATCTACAGCTTCACAGTTGATAGATGGTAATCTCTCAGTTTCTACCTGCTTGATAAGAGACGCTAAACCATTAAGAACATCACGAGTTTGCAGTTGGCAATGCTTCAGTAATCATCTCAAATACTTGCTTTCAGTTTTTAGATAGTAGATTCATATGGACATCTGAATTTCAGGATGACAATTATCTTGTAAAATGGGGACCGTCGAATAACTAGTGGATGGGGTAAATAATGGTCTTTGTGGAACAAACACTAGATCCAAAGGGTGATGCACTTCTTCAAGGATACTCGAGAGCGGTATACGAGCCTATCCTCGTCTGCTCAACAGGCCAACAGAAATTATTTTCAAACAGTGAAGACATTTTTAACTACTAGAGAACTCTCACAAAAGTGATCTGGAAATTATTTGGCAAACGCCGCGATGGAACGAAATCGTTGGTTTGTCATTACGTTACAGGCAGGCCTCAACTGGGACTGGCGTGGCAGAAAATTCAGAGCAAGAGTTTCTAGCAGAAATCCAACAATTTACTTGAATGACACATTGCATAACAGATAAAATCTGGTAACTAGCGAAGGTCACGAAATGATCACTTACCGAAGTAGGAAGTACAAGATCCAGATAAACAGAAATAAATTACATGCTACCGGTGACATTATTACATCAGATTAACTTATCATGGTTGGGATTCACAGTCATACAATATTTCTTAAAAGACATCATAGTCGCCGTTGATTGTATGAAATATTTATTGTTACGGTTGCAATTTCGGCCTTAGGGCCATTTTCAAGTAACACTGCAAAAGTAACATTCTGTCAGAATATAAGACTATCTGACATGTACTCATGTAGATAGTATCATGTCAGATAGCCTTATATTCTGACAGAATGTAACTTTTGCAGTGTTACTTGAAAATGGCCCCAAGGCCGAAATTGCAATCGTAATAACAAATATTTCGTATAGTCAACGGCGACTATGATGTCTTTTAAGAATTGTTACGTCAGTTTTACGTATATAGCTGAGTTAGAGACCTGAACAGATAAAAAAAATACATGCTGTAACAAAGGAAACAAATGGAAATCGCTATGTTCTAATGAAATGAAAGACTTACGTATAACGCTACGTGCTACAGCACAGGAACCAACAGCCCTGAAATGATGCAATTACAGCGGAAAAAAAAGAGTAGAGATACATAGATATGACACCCAATCTTGGAATGTGTGGCGTAAGAAAATCCTTTAGAATATCCGAAGTAATGGATATATTATGCCCCGGGGTTTGCAAGTGGAGTACTGTATTAGCATTCTCCAAACGCTGTGTTCTAGTATTTCAAAAACCATTACAGAGGGAGGGAAGGCAAGAGAATTTCCAGCACGTGTAAAACGCCTTTGGAGTACAATAATTTGTTCCAGTTTTTGCTTAACATGTTTTTCAGGATGAATTTCTTTTCTCAGGAGGCAGACAAAATTTCATCCGCGTTGGTAACCGCTGCGCGAGCCTTTTAGAATTTCTGAGTATCGCTGTAGGAGGAAGCTTCTGCAGAGAAAGTTAAAATTGTCGACAGGCAGATACAATCTCTGAAGCGAAATATTCTGCTGCAGCTTAAAACTTTCCTCAAATTAAATTCACCTGTCTCTGCTCTGAATCTCGAGTTATCTTTCTTTATGACAGCATTAACTTCACAGTGTATTCTCGAGACACGTCATTTGTGCTAGAAAAAAAATTTCTTGGCCTTCATATCAATGAAAATTCTTCCGACTCCTTATACTTTTTTTTGGCAAATGTATCTCTGACTATATTATTTCATTTTCGTCTTTTCACGGGACGTCAATACTAAAATTTCTTCTTCTCTTCTTCTTCCCTTAAGTAGTAATCAACAGTGTAAGGAACGACTTTTGTTCTTTATGTGTTAGACACATCTTCTATTTAAGAGATAATGCTATTTTCAACCCGAAGGACGGCTCTAACACCTCAGAGCTATATTAGGCTTCGCACTTCTGGGGTGTCGGTGGGGTTACGGGGGGGGGGGGGCGAGTTTGTTTTATTAAAGTCTTCGTCGGACCTTTGAACTGATTTACCCAGCCTGTCATATGGGAACGGCACAGATTGACGACCGATGTGTAGAATCCGAACAGTGGTTAACTTGAAGTTTCATTACATTTACAGGACATTTTCAGAGGTAAAAGAAGAGACAAGTGACAGCAAGGATCCTAAGAATGACCGAAGATTGAACCCTAAATTTATAGAGCTGTAGCCACCGTGACACAATCGTTCTTCCTCTTGGAAGCCATAGATTTTTCTATGCCCCAAATGTTCATATGTTACTATATACCCAAGTTAATCATGCCGTCTCTCCATGAGACTCCTAAAATTGACCCAAAAATCTTAGTTGAGCAAGTTGGATTCTGCTTTTGATTTTCAGTGTCAGAAAAGCAGTTATATAGGTACACTGTATTAAAAAATTTGATTACTAATTATTCCCACATGATTCTAAGGATTCCAGACATGCAGCAGAAATTTTCCATTTTACAGTCAATACAACGCAAACGGTTTGTTTGAATGATGTCTAGCGCCATAAAACCTTGCATCTCACTCACAAGGATCTTATGGAGTATGTGTTTCTACAATATTATTTACAGCCCTCGTTGGAAAAAGGCTTCCTAGTCCGACATTTTAACATAACTTCACGCAAACTTTCGGGTGAAACAAAAATAATTTGAAAAATTTTCCGTATTGTCGTATAAAAGCTTTCATAAGATGAACTACAAATTGAAAAAGACTGAGTAATAAGCTATATGATATACACTAACGTGCCAAAGAAACTGGTGTAGGCATGGGTAAGTACAGAGATATGTAAACAGGCAGAATACGTTGCATCGGTCGGCAACGGCTGTATACGACAACAAGTGTCTGGTACAGTTGTGAGATCGGTTGCTGCTGCTATAATGGCAGGTTATCAAGATTTAAGTGAGTTTGAAAGCGGTGTTATAGTCGGTGCACGAGCGATGGGACTCACCATCTCTGCGGAAGCGATGAAGCGGGGATTTTCCCGTACAGCCATTTCAGGAGTGTACTGTGAATATCATATCTCCGACATCGCTGCGGCCGGAAAAAGATCCTGCAAGAATCGTTCAACGTGACAGACGTGCAACCTTTCCGCATATTTCTGCAGATTTCAAGACTGGGCCATCAACAAGTGTCAGCGTGCGAAGCATTCAACAAAACATCGATATGGGCTTTCGAAGCCGAAGGACCGCTCGTGTACTCTTGTTGACCACACGACACAAAGCTTTACGCCTGTTCTGGGCCCGTCAATATCGATACTGGACTGCTGATGACTGGAAAGATGTTGCCTGGTCGGGCGAGTCTCGTTTCAAATTGTATATCGAGTGGATGGACGTGTACTGCTATGGAGACAACCTCATGAATCCATGGACCCTTCATGTCAGCAGAGGATTGTTCAAGCTGGTGGATGCTCTGTAATGGTGTGGGGCGTGTGCAGTAGGAGTGACGTGGGACCCCTGATACGTCTAGATACGGCTCTGACAGGTGACATGTACGTAAGCATCCTGTCTGATCAGCTGCATCCAATCATGTCCATTGTGCACTCCGCCGGACTTGAACAATTCCAGCAGGACAATGCGACACCCCACACGTCCAGAATTGCTACATAGTGGCTCCAGGAACACTCTGCTGAGTTCAGACACTTCCGCTGGCCACCAAACTCCCCAGGCTTGAACATTACTGAGCATATCTGTGATGCGTTGCAACGTGCTTTTCAGAAGAGATCTCCACCCACTCACACTCTTACGGATTTATGGATAGCTCTGCAGGGTTCATGGCGTCAGTTCTCTTCGGCGCTACTTCCGACATTAATCGAGTCCATCATGTCGTGTTGCGGCACTTCTGCGGGCTCGCGGGAGCCCTACAGGATATTAGGTGTACCAGTTTCTTTCGCTCTTCAGTACATGATACTCTGTCGGATGTTATAAATATTTGGTTGGTCGAGTGGTATACAAATAACAGCTTAGAACAATGCCAGGAGGGCACGAATTAAAAAGACGCATGAGAGTGTGTCTTGGGTGAAGTAATGGCGGAGTTCAACTTATTGGAAAATTTCAATTACTTCTGATATAGAGAATTTATTAATACTGGTATGTCCTGCTATATTCCTCTAGCGCTTAAACATTGGAAGAATTTCGAATAACATAGCGTATTAAAAATAGAGGTTGTTGTTGATTAGCCTGTTGAGATTTGTCTATTTATACGGAGAGCACAGAACCAATATTGATCCATTGATCCCTGTCCTTTCCCGCAATTTCGTCGAGCGAAGAACAGTTGAAACATGGGCTACATTAATCGGCCACAGCAACACCTTTCGTTGAGTTGTAATCAGGGCATCGTGCGTTGTTGGGCGCCGACAGTCGACTGGGTCGACTCCTACAGGGTTTGGTTGCCTGATAGCTTACTGTAAACTGTCCATACTTCAAAAACGAATTTTATATGAAGCTGTGAAAGTGATGTAACCTCTAAGGAAAGCTTTCTTGACACACAGACGGATCTAACGAACTTAATCACAGACAAGGTGAGATGATTGGAGGAACTCTAACGGCCAGTAACAGAATCGAGTACTGAAATATAAAAAAAATACTTCTGATCACTCTATAAGTATACTCTGCAAAAGGTGAGATGGGGGGGGGGGGGGGGAGGGGGGAGGAGGGGGGGAGGAGGGGGGGGGGAGGGAGCCGGCAGCGCGAACTTATGGTACCACTGACCGCTGACGTTTCCAGTGACGAATGTATGTGTGGAAAGACCGACTGCTCCTAAGCCTCCGTATGAGTTCTACAGTTCCTGATTTTCTGATTGTGGTCATTCCGCGAGATTCATCTTAGAAGGTAGTAATGTATTGTCCGATTATTTTTCTATCGTGCTCTCTCGGACGTCATAAGGGGAGCTGCTACACTGCAACACATTGGTGGGCCTTCAGGAACTCTCATAGTCGAAATTCTCGGACTTCGGCGGAAGTTGGTATTCTTTAATTTCAAGGATAATTATTCATTATGGGGTCATCAGTCCATTCAAATCAGCTTTGACCACAGAGCCAGAAGAATATATCACGAACTCAGATACTCTTCCCGTGACCAGAATGAGGGTGGGTATTCATTCGGCAGCTGTGATGAGTCGTTTCCGTTTAACACGACAGTAGAGACTGCAGTGCATAAGGATAGACCTTTGGCATGATTTTACACTACTGGCCATTAAAATTGCTACACCACGAAGAAATACAGATGATAAACGGGTATTCATTGGACAAATATATTATTCTAGGGCTGACATGTGATTACATTTTCACGCAATTTGGGTGCATAGATCCTGAGAAATCGCCAGCCAGAACAACCACCTCTGGCCGTAATAACGGCCTTGATACGCCTGACCATTGAGTCAAACAGAGCTTGGATGGCGTGTACAGGTACACCTGCCCATGCAGCTTCAACACGATACCACAGTTCATCAAGAGTAGTGACTGGCGTATTGTGACGAGACAGTTGCTCGGCCACCATTGACCAGACTTTTTCGGTTGGTGAGAGATCTGGAGAATGTGCTGGCCAGGGTAGCAGTCGAATGTTTTCTGTATCCAGAAAGTCCCGTACAGGACCTGCAACATGCGGTCGTGATTTTCCTGCTAAAATGTAGGGTTTCACAGGGATCGAATGAAAGGTAGAACCACGGGTCGTAACACACATGAAATGTAGCGTCCACTGTTCATTGTGCCGTCGATGCGAACAAGAGGTGACCGAGACGTGTAACCAATGGCACCCCATACCATCACGCCTGGTGATACGCCAGTGTGGCGATGACGAATACACGCTTCCAATGTGCGTTCACCGCGATGTCGCCAGACACGGATGCGACCATCATGATGCTGTAAACAGAACCTGGATTCATTCGAAAAAATGACGTTTTGTCATTCGTGCACCCAGGTTCGTCGCTGAGTACACCATCGCAGGCGCTCCTGTCTGTGATGGAGCGTCAAGGGTAACCGCATACATGGTTTCCGAGGTGATAGTCCATGCTGCTGCAAACGTCGTCAAACTGTTCGTGCACATGGTTTTTGCCTTGCAAACGTCCACATCTGTTAACTCAGGGGTCGAGACGTGGTTGCACGATCCGTTACAGCCATGCGGATAAGATGCCTGTCATCTCGACTGGTAATGGTACGAGGCCGTTGGGATCCAGCTCGGCGTTCCGTAATACCCTCCTGAACCCACCGATTCCATATTCTGCTAACAGTCATTGGATCTCTACCAAAGCGAGCAGCAATGCCACGATACGATACACTGCAATCGCAATAGTCTACAATGCGACCTTTATCAAAGTCGGAAACGTGATGATACACATTCCTCCTCCTTACACGATGCATCACAACAACGTTTCACCAGGCAACGCCGGTCAACTGCTGTAAGCAGAATATGGAATCGGTGGGTTCAGGAGGGTAATACGGAACGCCGCGCTAGATCCCAACGGCCTCGTATCACTAGCAGTCGAGGTAACAGGCATCTTATCCGCATGGCTGTAACGGATCGTGCAGCCACGTCTCGATCCCTGAGTCAACAGATGGGGACGTTTGCAAGACAACAACCATCTGCACGAACAGTTCGACGACGTTTGCAGCAGCATGAACTATCAGCTCGGAGACCATGGCTGCGGTTACCCTTGACGCTGCATCACAGACAGGAGCGCCTGCGCTGGTGTACTCAACGACGAACCTGGGTGCACGAATGACAAAACGTCATTTTTTCGGATGAATCCAGGTTCTGTTTACAGCATCATGATGGTCGCATCCGTGTTTGGCGACATTGCGGTGAACGCACATTAGAAGCCGTACTGGCGTATCACGCGGCGTGATGGTGTGGGTCATCTCTTGTTTGCATTTATGTCACTTTAAACAGTCGACGTTACATTTCAGATGTGTTACGACCCGTGACTCTACCCTTCATTCGATCCCTGCGAAACCCTACATTTCAGCAGGATAATGCACGACCGCATGTTGCAGGTCCTGTACGGGCCTTTCTGGATACAGAAAATGTTCGACTGCTGTCCTGGCCAGCACATTCTCCAGATCTCTCACCAATTGAAAACGTATGGTCAATGGCAGCGGAGCAACTGGCTCGTCACAATACACCACTCACTACTCTTGATGAACTGTGGTATCGTGTTGAAGCTGCATGGGCAGCTGTACCTGTACACGCCATCCAAGCTCTGTTTGACTCAATGCCCAGGCGTATCAAGGCCGTTATTACGGCCAGAGGTGGTTATTCTCGGTACTGATTTCTCAGGATTTATGCACCCAAATTGCGTGAAAATATAATCACACGTCAGTTCTTGTATAATATATCTGTCCAATGAATACCCGTTTATCATCTGCATTTCTCCTTGGTGTAGCAATTTTAATGGCCAGTAGTGCAAAAAACTGTGCGATCGAGACTTTGTCTTGTGGCATCGAATAAGTCTTTTTGGAAAACCCTAAGGTTGGTGAGTGCACATCGTGGAGTGCCCAGTCCGGTACAACTAAGAAGAAAAAGTAGAGTGGGCATCTGAAGATGAAATTTTCTCAGGTCTGGTCGGCGACTGTGGGGCGGCTTGACCGGGAGTGCAGGCCCCGCAGCAGTTTCCGCCCCTCGCCGGTGACGGCCCCTCAGCACCAAGCACCAACCAGCACCAGCCGCCGGCTCCGCAGCCAGCTCCAGCTCCAGCGCAGCCAGCACTAGCTCCAGCGTGCCCTCCTCCCGCCCTCCGCCTCGCGGGGCGGCGGCCAGGGCCAACGCCTCTAATGAAGCGTATTGAAATCACGGAAACAAAAGACGGCGCGTTCATCTGCTGCAAGCGCCGAGTCGGGGGCCGATTGTCTCACACTGCACGCCGGCCGCCGGAATTACAATAAATTCGCAGCCCCCTCCCACTCCTCCACCCCCTCCGGCCCCCACTCCATCCACTCGTCCGCACCGGCCAATGCTCTCGCCCCGACCTCTTACCGCAGTTCACAGAAGAAGACGACTGCCCATAGCCTAGCCCAACTTCCGTTCTCGATCCCGGTAGCTGACTCAAGTACGTAAGAGTGCAGCGTGCTAGGTACGAGGGGCATTCGTTAAGTAATGCAGAATCTTCCGTTTCCCGGCCGACTTTGATTGAACAAATGCAGAATTTGTTGCTGGACATCCTGGGATATTCCCGCTTCAGCAGGTACAGATGTATAAAGTTCCGACTAGTGCGGCGCTATATGTAGCCTTGAACGAAGATGTTTTTCAAGTACAGCGCTTTTCTTTTTTTTAAACCGGTGCATCGCAGGTATTGATAGGCGCATAGGCGCCCGAAGAATGTCTACGGATACCTGTCAGTGAATGAAATACTGTCAGCCGCTGGGCGAAGCGAGGAGTGTCTCTCGTCATTGCAATAAGGTCGTGCAAATGTGTCTGATCCCTCGCGTGCCGATCGGCCGGACACAGCTGTGATTCCTGCAATATTGGAATAATGTGCAGACACTCTTATTCGATCTTCGTATATCCATAGTTGAAATGGAAGACAGTGGGACGTCAGCTGGTATACAACGCGGAAACTAGTTGCCAAAATAAAATCGACACCTTAAATACAGCTGGAGGAATTTCTTCATTTTTAATATAAACTCTTATTCGAGGTGATTAATGTATCATAATGAAACACTTCACTGCTCGACTGGACGTCTCTGTTAGTACTACTGAGCAACTGCTGGGCTACTCAAAGGTGTGTTCTTCCTCATCCACCCTACAGCTCAGATGTCGCACCTTCCGACTTCCATCTGTTCGGTCTACTGAAGGGTGCACTCGGCGGGAAACAGTACATGGATGATGGGGAGGTTACTAAGACGTTGACCCCGACGT
The DNA here is from genome assembly GCF_021461395.2 of Schistocerca americana. Lineage (NCBI taxonomy): Eukaryota > Metazoa > Arthropoda > Insecta > Orthoptera > Acrididae > Schistocerca > Schistocerca americana. The sequence continues at coordinate 331,450,137 of NC_060122.1, forward strand.
CAACCAATAGAGTGATACCATCCGGACGTACAGGCCCTTCCAGTGAGAAAGCATAAGGCCGTTCCCTTGAATGGTGATTATGTTGAAAATAGGGTTTTGTAGCCAAAAGAGTCTGGAATAATATTGTGTATTGAAATTCTGAATGAAACCAACCTACTTTCAGAAAAACATGCGTTGCGTTACTTACCGAATGCCCCTTCGTATTAAGGTCGATTAGCACTGTACGCCAACGGAATGGAAGCCAACGTCAGGTGCGTACCAAGGGTTGAGTCCTAGCTATGGATCGCAGTTCTTTAGGTTCTCACCACGGTTCTGTCTTAGGTTTGTAAAAATTGTATTCACAGAGTACCACTTCGTAATACACCTATGTACTGTTAACAGTAGCAACCTAAACTCAAAAAAGATGTAAACTAATCAAGAATCTGAAGATGCGATCCTCGGGCTCGGAATCCATCGTGTGCTGAAATGAAAACAACGGTTTACGACTGAAGGAGGTTTGTTTTCCTATTTTACAAAAGTAATATAGTAGTGGATGCAACACTGGTATCAACGAATAAAATTAGGACATTTCGTATTTCATTTACATTTTCCTTACAAGAGAATAACAAAATTAAATTCAAGTAGAGAAAACATCTCCACATTCACTTCTGTTTCTTACACAGCTCCACAGCTCCGTTCTCCGGGTCAGATATTACTGAGTTTACAGTAAAGTTCATATGCTGTTGAGGAAGAAATGGCGACATCGACAAGAGGCCTTGTTGGTTTGTAACTGATAAACAATGCTAGCCTTTCACATGAAGTGCGGCATGACGTACATCAGCCATGGTCTTTCTTTTTTGAATACATTGACATTTCTCCATTCTTGTGTTACAGAGAAAAAATATTTAATACATATTTGAGACACATCGATCATAATGTATTTGGAGATCTTACAATATCTCAGCAGAATCTTTGAATTAAAGAATGCTGTTTTATGCATTGAAACAACATGGAATAGGTTCATAGCTTTAAGTGATTCAGCCTTGATGCGTGGTATTTAAAAATAAGCTGCACCTACTGGTAACGAATGTTTGCAAAATTTTCTCCATGATTTCACACTTACAAGTCTAGAGACATGCATCAGAGTAAAGAGAACACAATAGCACTCATAATGCGTATTTGAAAAAATGGCATGTATGACGTTTTTCATTTATACTCTTCATTTAATGTTAGAGAATGAGAGTTTTCTTGATCTTGTTTTTGCATGCTTCAGTAGCAGTATAGGCTGAGTATATGAGCAGAGCTTTATGTAATTTGAGTTGTACAGTAAATTTAATTTCATTCAGTTTACATTATAATCCAAAATGTAGAATAAAACACTCTTGATTAACACATTTCAGTTTATTTAGTGTAACATATAGAGACTAGGTCACCACTTGATTGGATGTCCATTTACACTACTAACATGTCAAATGTCAAACCTCAAATGAAAACGAGACAGATGGAGAAAAGTACATAAACTGCGTGTTATTTCAAAAGTAATCGCCACAATACATTAATCCCTTTGTGAGATAAGACGGCGAATGCTTTCACGGGAGAAGTTTGATGACGCCTACGGAACCATGGTTGCACCCTGGCGTGCGCCTCTTCGTCCGAAGCAAATCGACTGCCACTAATGTGTTTCTTCGGGCTACAAAAATATGGAAATCGCATGGGAGAGATCTGGACTGTATGGAGGATGCTTAAGATCTTTCCACCGAAACTTCTGCAACGTAATCTAAATAATGTTGGCAACATATGGGAGGGAATTTCTTTGGCAGGTTGTTTCGACTAAGCTCCGAATGTCCGCTGGGAACCCTTACATATTCTTCATACAGACCAGATCCCCCCCCACATGCGATTTACACATTTTTGTAGTCCTGAAGAAAGATGTTCGTGACATCGTGGCCATAGATTTGCTTCCCACGAAGAGTTACACGCCTGGGTGCAAACACGGTTCCGCAGGCAACCGCAAGTATTTTTCTATGAAGCCATTAATTATCTTGTCTCACAGTGGGATAAACGAATTAACAGTTAAATTCTTTTGAAATAATAAACGATTTACTTAGATTTTATCCGTTTGTCTCGTTTTCATTTGACTACCCCTTATAGATCGATATCCCTTTGTGTTACAGCAACAGCTGCGTCGCAATGTGCTCCACAGGCTATGATAAGACAATTATTGAGGTTGGCTACACAGCCGAAATTACCTCCTAATGAACATAATGAAATGAAAGGATTGTTTATTCCTAACAGGGTCATTTATTCATGTTAAGGAATGAAAACCCACGAAGCGAGGATCGTACATGAAATCTTTTTTTCCCTTTCTTTCTTTTACACGTCTAGTTCCGTAGCACCAAATTGAGAAGCAAATCTCCAAGGTCATGGAACATTTGAGTACATAAAGTTACAACATAAAAGTAATAAGGGATAGAATAAAATGTTTATGAAACCAAAAAAAGACAAGCTATTAGTTTATGTAAACGCAGCCAACAACATAACACAGGAATCAGGTTAATTTTTCAAGGAACTCCTCGACAGAATAGAAGGAGTGACCCATGAGGAAACTCTTCGGTTTCAATTTGAAATCGCGTGGATTACTGCTAAGATTTTTGAATTCTTGTAGTAGCTTATTGAAAATAGATGAAGCAGTGTACTGCACACCTTTCCGCACAAGAGTCAAGGAAGTGCGATCCAAATGCATATTGGATTTCTGCTTGGTATTAACTCAGTGAAAGATGCTAATTCTTGGGAATAAGCTGTTATTGTTAACAAGAAACGACAGTAAAGAATATATAAGTATTGAGAGGCTAATGTCAGAATACCCAGACTAATGAGCAGGGGTCGAGAAGACCACTTATTTCCCGATCCGCCCGTTTCTGAGCCAAAATTATCCTTGGAGAATGGGTTCAAAATGGCTCTGAGCACTATGGGACTTAACATCTATGGTCATCAGTCCCCTAGAACTTAGAACTACTTAAACCTAACTAACCTAAGGACAGTACACAACACCCAGTCATCACGAGGCAGAGAAAACCCCTGACCCCGCCGGGAATCAAACCCGGGAACCCAGGCGCGGGAAGCGAGAACGCTACCGCACGACCACGAGCTGCGGACTTGAATGGGAAGAGTTGCCCCAAAATATAATACCATACGTCGTAAGAGAGTGAAAATAATTAAAGTTCACTACTTTTCGTGTCGAACTTTCACTTACTTCAGATACCGTTCGAATAGTAAAAATGACAGCAATAGCCTGAATACCTAGAAATTTGAACTGTTCAGTTTCACTAATCGTGTGCCCATTGTGTGTAATTAAAACCTCGAGTTTTGTTGAAATGTGTGTTATCATCTGTAAAGACTGAGTCCTACTGTGATTTAGCGTTAGTTTATTTTCTACAAGCCACGAACTTATGTCTTTAACTGCACTATTTGAAACAGTGCCAACGTTACACACATCCTTTACTACCAAGCTAGTATCATCAGCAACCAGAGATACTAGAGGGCATATTATTTATATAAATAAGGAATAGGAGTGGCCCCCAGCACAGATCCCATGGACACATCCCATTTGATCGTGCCCCACTCAGACCCCACATTATAGCCATTCTCAACACTGTGGATAATGACCTTTTGCTGTCTGTTGTTCAAGTAAGAGGTGAACCAATTGTGAGCTTTTCCCCGTATTCCATAATGGTCCAACTTCTGGAACAATATTTTGTAATCAACACAATCCAACACCTTAGTTAAATCAAAAAAGATGCGTAGCGTTCGAAACCTTTTGTTTAACCCAACCAGTATGTCACAGAGAAAAGAGAATATAGCATTTTAAGTTACTCAACCACTTCTAAAACAGAACTGTACATTTCATAGCAAATTATGTGAAATACAATGATCAATTATCCTTACAGACACAGCCTTTTCAATAACTTTAGCAAACACTGATGGCATAGAAATAGGTCTAAAATAGTCTACGTCATCCCTTTCTCCTTTCCTATAAAGCGGCTTTACTACTGAGTTCTTCTGTAATTCAGGAATCTGGGCATTCTTAAAGGAAAAATTACAAATATGGCTAAGTACAGGGCTAACATGTGCACCAGAGTACTTAAATATTGTGCTAGGTACTCCATCATATCCATGACAGTTCTTAGTCTTCAGTGATTTAATTATTGACTTAGTCTCCATCTTGTCAGTATCACAGAGGAGTATTTCAGACATAACTCTCGAAAAGGCATTTTCCAAGAGAGTTATATGATTCCATCTAGAAACCAAGTTTTTATTTAATGCACCAGCAATGTTCAGAAAGTGACTGTTAAATACTGTACATATGCCTGACTTATCAGTAAGAGAAATATTTTTACTACGAACTGACTTTACATGGTCCACCTTGTGCTGCTGACCAGACACTTCCTTCACGACTGACCATATGGTTTTAATTTCATACTGTGAATTAGCTATTCTATTTGCGTACCACATACTCTTTGCCTTCCTAATAATGTTTTAAGCACCTTACAGTGCTGTTTTTAATGGGCTACTGCAGCTTGATTGTGACTACTTATAACATTTTGATATACACTCCTGGAAATGGAAAAAAGAACACATTGTCACCGGTGTGTCAGACCCACCATACTTGCTCCGGACACTGCGAGAGGGCTGTACAAGCAATGATCACACGCACGGCACAGCGGACACACCAGGAACCGCGGTGTTGGCCGTCGAATGGCGCTAGCTGCGCAGCATTTGTGCACCGCCGCCGTCAGTGTCAGCCAGTTTGCCGTGGCATACGGAGCTCCATCGCAGTCTTTAACACTGGTAGCATGCCGCGACAGCGTGGAGGTGAACCGTATGTGCAGTTGACGGACTTTGAGCGAGGGCGTATAGTGGGCATGCGGGAGGCCGGGTGGACGTACCGCCGAATTCCTCAACACGTGGGGCGTGAGGTCTCCACAGTACATCGATGTTGTCGCCAGTGGTCGGCGGAAGGTGCACGTGCCCGTCGACCTGGGACCGGACCGCAGCGACGCACGGATGCACGCCAAGACCGTAGGATCCTACGCAGTGCCGTAGGGGACCGCACCGCCACTTCCCAGCAAATTAGGGACACTGTTGCTCCTGGGGTATCGGCGAGGACCATTCGCAACCGTCTCCATGAAGCTGGGCTACGGTCCCGCACACCGTTAGGCCGTCTTCCGCTCACGCCCCAACATCGTGCAGCCCGCCTCCAGTGGTGTCGCGACAGGCGTGAATGGAGGGACGAATGGAGACGTGTCGTCTTCAGCGATGAGAGTCGCTTCTGCCTTGGTGCCAATGATGGTCGTATGCGTGTTTGGCGCCGTGCAGGTGAGCACCACAATCAGGACTGCATACGACCGAGGCACACAGGGCCAACACCCGGCATCATGGTGTGGGGAGCGATCTCCTACACTGGCCGTACACCACTGGTGATCGTCGAGGGGACACTGAATAGTGCACGGTACGTCCAAACCGTCATCGAACCCATCGTTCTACCATTCCTAGACCGGCAAGGGAACTTGCTGTTCCAACAGGACAATGCACGTCCGCATGTATCCCGTGCCACCCAACGTGCTCTAGAAGGTGTAAGTCAACTACCCTGGCCAGCAAGATCTCCGGATCTGTCCCCCATTGAGCATGTTTGGGACTGGATGAAGCGTCGTCTCACGCGGTCTGCACGTCCAGCACGAACGCCGGTCCAACTGAGGCGCCAGGTGGAAATGGCATGGCAAGCCGTTCCACAGGACTACATCCAGCATCTCTACGATCGTCTCCATGGGAGAATAGCAGCCTGCATTGCTGCGAAAGGTGGATATACACTGTACTAGTGCCGACATTGTGCATGCTCTGTTGCCTGTGTCTATGTGCCTGTGGTTCTGTCAGTGTGATCATGTGATGTATCTGACCCCAGGAATGTGTCAATAAAGTTTCCCGTTCCTGGGACAATGAATTCACGGTGTTCTTATTTCAATTTCCAGGAGTGTATTTGCAAAGCAGTCCAGCACATGCGACCACACACGAAAGATTCTTTATTTGCCTAACAATCTAGCCATCTTCATATCATAAAACACACTTGATTAGTGATGGTACATTACGGCTTCACAAATGGTTAAAATATTTCTTAAAATGACAACATCCATACAAGATATAGTTAAAAACAGCTTTTCATCGTTCCTGGCCAGTGTAATTAAACGATGGTCATAATACAAAGGCGTTATGCCGTCAAAACTTAGTAAGTGACGCAATCAGTATTTACATCACCCCATAACAAAGATTGTCATATATATGTTGCTGTAATGTGGTACATGTGATTAGTATAACAGCTGACACCCATTACAACGTTCATGGGCGTCAGCTGTTTTACTAATCACATATACCATGCTACAGTAATGTACATATATACCCTGACGAAAAAAAAAATTGTAACACCAAAAAATAACTGGTATAGAATAGTGATAGACATTTGTCTACGTAACATATTTGATTAACATTGCAGGTTCACAGGTTAATGTAAGCTGGAGATAAGCCATTGCGAGGGTGAAATACTGGTACACTGACAATCGATGTAGCCGCCAGAATGTTGAATGCAGGCATGCAGACATGCATGCATTGTGTTATACATGTGCCGGATATCAATTGTTTTGATGAAACTCCACGTCTGTTGCACTTAGTGGTTCAATGCAAGGACGGTTAGTGCTATTTGCGGATGGCGCTGGAGTTGTCGTCCGAAGATGTCCCATATGTGCTGAACTGGAGACAGATCTGGCATCGAGCAGGCCAAGGCAATGTGTCCGCACTCTGTAGAGCATGTTAGATTACAACATTGGCATGTGGGCGAGCATTATCTTGTTGGAAAACATCCCCTGGAATGCTGTTCATGAATGGCAGCACAACAGTATGACTCACCAGATTGACGTACAAATTTTCAGTCAGGGTGCTTGGGGTAACCACGAGAGTTATCCTGCTGTTATACATAATCCCACCCCTGACCGTAATACCAATCACAGTCCAGCGTGACTAACGCACATACAGGTTGGTTGTAGGCCCTTAACTGGCCTCCTTCTAACCAACACATGGCTGTCACTGGCATCGAGGCAGAACCAGCTTTTGTCAAAAAATACAACAGATCACCACCCTGTCCTCAAATGAACTCCCGCTTGAGAGCAGTGAAGTCGCGAATGATAGTCCTTTAGCATCAGTGGAGTGCACGCTACAGGGCGTCTGGCTCAAAGTTGTCCTTGAAGCAACAGATTTTTGACCGTTGTGTCACTGTGGTGCCAAATGCTGTAAAGCTGCTGTTGCAGATGCAGTACGTCACGCCAGAGCCGAGCGTCAAACACGGCAGTCTTCCCTTCCAGTAGTTCCGCTTGGCCTTCGGGAGCCCGGTCTTCTTGCGACCGTACATTCTTTTGACCACCTCTGCCAACAGTCACGTACAGTGGCTACATTCGAGCCAAGTCTTTTTGCAGTATTTACGAAGGAACACCCAGCTTCTCGTAGCCATATTACATGAACTCGTTCAAACTCAGTGACGTGTTGATAATGGCGTCTTCGTCGCATTAAAAGCATTCTTTACTAACATCAACTCAGCATATCCAATCTCATAGGGGGTAGCTAACTCTCACGACCGTTGTAGCATGTGTTTAAAGCAGACTTAATTTGCATCCTAATAGTGGCACTACTAGCCCCACTCTTATGCGACTAGAACGAAATTTGAATAGACACTATCTTTCGGACATAGAAACACCCTTGCCAGTTATCGTTTAGGTCGCACAACCCCTTCTTGGTGTTACGATTTTTTTGCGTCAGTGTATGATGATCTCTGTTGCGAGATGTGGTGGTGTGTTGGGGCTTATGGGCGCTCAACATCGAGGTCATCAGCGCCCTGACACACATTAAAAGGAACGAATGTGGACAGACCTAAGAAAACTAAAGCACACACTCAAAGAAAGCAGGAAAAGAAGGAAAATGCTACATAAGAAAGTAAAACCTAAGGAAAGGGGAAACATAGCAACAAGAATGTCACAGGAAATTGTTATTGGCTGGCCACTTACATAAAATATGGGCGAGCTTGTCACACAGTGAGCAAATTAAAATCCTCTCCCTAAAATCTTTGTAAAAACATTTGACAGGGCACAGAACTTTAAAACTTTAACCACATTCGTCCGAGTGTTGCCTAAAAGAGACGGCAGGTCCGCTGGCAAGTCAACCGCGACCCGCTGGTCAGAAAATAAAATGCAATCCAATAAAACGTGGCGCACAGTGACCTGGACGCCGCAAGCACCACACATTGGAGGGTCCTCTCGCCGGAGCAGGAAGCCATGCGTCATAGGGCTGTGGCCTATTCGAAGCCGAGTGACGAGAACCTCGTCCCGTCGATGGGGCTGAAAGGAAGTACACCACACACGCGTTGTGGGCTTGACTATACGGAGCTTATTGTCAGTCACTTCCAGCCACTCATCCTCCCAGCGACGCATGACCCGTGAGCTCAACAGCGAGATGAGTGCGTGCAAGGGGATAGCACACTGAGATACTTGTGGGGCGAGACACGCCTCCTTCGCTGCGAGATCTGCCCTTTCATTCCCAGCAATGCCGACATGCCCCGGAACCCAGCAGAAAGCTACAACCTTCCCCAGTCGCTGTAGTCGGAGGAGGGCATCCTGGATGGTCTGGACAATTTTGTCTGCCGGATACAAACGTTGGAATGAGTGAAGGGCACTGAGTCAATCGGAACAGACAAGAAATTTAGGAGAGGAAGAATGTCTCATGTGCTCCAGTGCCCGCAAGATCGCAAACATTTCTGCAGCAAAGACAGTAAAAGTCTGAGGTAGTCGGAACTTGAGGACACGATATGGAAAAACAACTGAGCAACCAACAGAATCCCCTTATTTCGACCCATCCGTAAAAACAGCTATATAGTCGTGGTGCTCAGATAAAATGGCAGAAAATACTGCATTAAAAACGGTGGCAGGAATGCAATCTCTCTTGTACTGCAATAAATCTAAAATCACTCCGGGCCTCTTCAGTAACCAGGGTGGCATGAGGTTAAAACCTTGGATTTGGGGTTGTACAGACTCCACACCGAGGGACTCGAGGCCGGCCGAAGTGGCCGTGCGGTTAAAGGTGCTGTAGTCTGGAACCGCAAGACCGCTACGGTCGCAGGTTCGAATCCTGCCTCGGGCATGGATGTTTGTGATGTCCTTAGGTTAGTTAGGTTTAACTAGTTCTAAGTTATAGGGGACTAATGACCTCAGCAGTTGAGTCCCATAGTGCTCAGAGCCATTTTTTTTTAGGGACTCTAGTACACGTTGCACACGGATCCCAAACGGCAACGTAGCCCGGGGACGGCGGGAAAAAAGGCGGTCCAGAGGTGGATGGGCAACAAGATGGTGAGCAGGCGATCTGGGAGCTGCAAGAAACTTACAAGCCTGGCGCACCAGCAGGAACTGCTGCCGGATGGTAAGTGGCGGTTCGCCAGACTCAGCACAGAGGCTGGGTACGGGACTGGTCCGATCAGCAAATAAGATGGCCTCGCCGACCCATATACTGTGCACCCATAGTCCAGCCGTGAACGCACAAAAGCTCCATAAAACTGTAGGAGATGCGCCCTGTCCGCGCCCCAAGACCTGTGGCTGAGGCATTTGAGGATGTTCAGTGACTTCAGCGTTCTGGCTTTCAAGTCACGTAGGTGTGGCAGCCATGACAACCTGGAGTAAAAAATTAGGCCCAGAAACCGCACTGTGTCTCTAAAATGTAGGACAGTATCCCCCATATGCAAGGCAGGCAAAGTAAAAAGATGACGAGAACGTTTAAAATGAACACAAACACACTTATCGGCAGAAAACCGAAAACCCGTCTTTGCAGCCCACTCCTCTAACCGCCGCACTGTTAGCTGCAACTGACGGCTCACGGTTGCAACACTGGAGGAGGAACAGAAAACAGCAAAGTCGTCCACAAATAAGGAGCACTGTACTGGACTCCTCACTGTAGACGTTATACTGCTGATGGCTATGGCAAAGAGGGTAACGCTTAAAACACTGCCCTGGGGGACACCGTTCTCTTGCTCAAAGCGATCAGACAGTGTGTTACCAACGCGGGTCCGAAAAAACCGCTGAGACAGGAAAGACCGAATGAAAATCGGGAGGCGGCCACGAAAGCCCCATTGATCCATTTGTGCAAGAATACAGTGTCTCCAAGTAGTATCACATGCCTTACTGATATCAAAGAAGATACCGATACAGTGATGCTGACGGAGAAAAGCCTGATAAATAGCCGCCTCTAGGAGGGTCAGGTTGTCGACCTTGGAACGAAATTTTCGGAATCCACACTGAAAGCGGCTAAGGAGCTGTCTGGTCTCTAACAGCCAGACCAGACGCCGGTTAACCATCCCTTCCAGGGTCTTTCCGACACAACTTGTCAAGGAGATACTACGATAACTACCGGGACATGTGCGGTCCTTTCCTGGTTTGAGGAGAGGGATGAGAATTGCCTCCCTCCACGAGGTGGGGAACACTCCTGTCTGTCATATGAGATTAAAACATTCGAGGAGGATTTCCTTTGACGCCGCTGGCAGATGTCGAAGCATGGAGTACCGGATACGGTCGTAACCTGGTGCAGTGTCAGAAGTCTCAGTAAGTGCCGATTCAAGTTCCCACATGGAGAAAGGGGAATTGTAGGCCTCAGAACTGTTCGACCGAAAGTCCAAGGTCGCTCTTTCGACAGTCGCACGGTAGCGACGAAACGCTGGATCCTGATTTTCAGTGGCAGTACTTTGTGCAAAATGCTCTGCCAGCGTCTGAGCAATGGCTCTGGGTGTCGTTTGGAGGCATCCCTGGTTCAGGACAGCAGCTATTGGTAAACGGCTATGTTTACCGGAAATCCTCCGGATGGCTTCCCATACTCTTGTGGAACAAGTGGAACGGTTGATGGAGTCCAGGAACTCCTGCCATGACCTTTTCTTGCTCTCTTTAATGACACGGCGTGCCCTGGCCCTCGCGATTCGAAAGGCGGTAAGATTGACCGCTGTTGGGCAGCATTTAAATCGGCGAAGAGCCGCACGCCTGTCCCGGATGGCTGAACGGCACTCTTCTGTCCACCAAGGCACAAGGAGCCGCTTAAGAGTGCCAGAAGACTGTGGTATGGACAGGTCAGCAGCATGATGGACCACAAGCGTGATGTGATCCACCCATTCCTGTACGTTATTGTGGCGGTCAAAGACAGCCAACCGAGTGAACAGTGGCCAGTTAGCCCTGCCAATCATCCACGATGGTGGCCGCTGCTCCAGCAATACACCATCCAGGAGATGAATGCGGATAGGGAAGTGATCGCTGGAATGAAGGTCGTCAATGACCTCCCAGTGAACAGAGTCGGTGAGGGTTGGAGAGCAGAAAAATAGGTCAATGGCTGAGAATGACTCTGTAGCAGTAGAGAAATGAGTCGGAGTACCTGTGTTGAGGATGCACAACTCTAGAGATGTTAGGAGGCTCTCCAAAATTCGACCTCGAGCGCAAAGAGAAGTGGAGCCCCACAGGACATGATGGGCATTGAAGTCTCCCAGGAGGAGAAATGGGCGGGGGAGTTGGTCGATAAGATCTGTGAGAGCGTCTAAGGTCATTGCATCCAGAGGGGGTAAATAAAAGGAGCACACGGTAAGCCTCCGAGGTGAATGAATTTCAACTGCAACTGCCTGCAGGTCAGTATCTAGGGGGAGAGCAGAGAAGTGGTGGTCATTATTGACAAACACAGGGACTTCGCCTTTGGCCCCTTCTCCAATCAGGTCATCTTTGCGATATGACATATAGCTCCTTAGTACAGGAGCATCAGATGGGTTTAAATGCGTTTCCTGTAAACACAAGCACAGGGGGCGTTGCTGTGCTAGGAGGTTCAGTTCCGTCACATGTTCCCGGAATCCATTCATGTTCCACTGTATAATGGGAGCCATCTATCAGGGTGGGAGTACCTTCATTCCCACTTTCTGTCGGGGAGGAGAGCCTGGGGGTTGCGAGATGTAAATACTGACTGTGTCAGTTACCAAGTTTTAACGGCATAACGCCTTTGCTTTATGACCATCGTTCAGTTAGACTGATCATAAACGATGAAAAGCTGTTTAAACTATTTTATTTATTGGTGTCGTCATCTTAAGAAAAATTTTAGTAATATGTGGAGCCTTAATGGGATCAACACTAATCAAGAATGATTTATGATCTGAAGATCGCTACATCGTTAGCCAAATAAAGAAGATTTCAAAAAATGGTTCAAATGACTCTGAGTGCTATGGGACTTAACTTCTGAGGTCATCAGTCCCCTAGAACTTAGAACTACCTAAACCTAACTAACCTAAGGACATCACACACATCCATGGCCGAGGCAGGATTCGAACCTGCGACCGTAGCGGTTCCAGACTGTAGTGCCTAGAACTGCTCGGCCACCACGGCCGGCAAAGAAGATTTCATGTGCGATATTGACTTTATGGGTTTTCATTCCTATCGTAAATAAAAAAATTTACAACAGACTGCACAACTCCGGGATGGCAATGTCAACACCGACTAACAGTATCAGCCAGTACGGCAGACTGATATTATTCAAGAAATGTTACTTCTCCTCGGAAACTCAAATTCTTAATGGTTTCTTAATTGCGAGGTGAAACCACAGTAGGACAAGTCGTGCTTGCTTTGTCAGTAGCTGTGATAGCGGCCCTGTACACCTTACTCGAGCGCCGGCGGTTCTGAAGCAGATGACCTGAATCCACCTGAGCAGCGTTCTCATAAGCAGCGCGGCGGCCATGTTTAAGGGAAACGCTCCTGCTGCGGCCATATTCGGAAAGTCTCTCACAGTTCCGCGGCCGGCCATAATGCTTCACATTGCGTGCGCCGGGCCTTCAACAAGTTCGCCAAACTTGCGCCGCTGCGAATGGGCCAGCCACGGCGAGTCCGCCTCTGCAGCTAGGCTGCTACAGCGAGGCGGGGAGGCCGGCCGCTTTACTTCGAGTCAAATCTAATTCTGAATTTACATAAAGTCTACGTAAATGTTGAACAACAGAGGTAACGAATACTCTGATTCCAAGACTGAAATAATGTGGTGGACGCTTGCGCCCAACCTCCAAGTAAAATTGCAAAGTTCAGTGTCTCCAATGTAGGATCAATACACGGAATAATGTCACCAGTTTCAATAGAGCGATAGCATTTCCATTTCTAAATCTAATAACAAACAAATTTGAGAGGTCATACTCGTAAGTTGAGTCTTCAGCTCACACAAAAGCTCCAGCTCATCAGATGCATTTAATGTGTTGCTGTAGTAATCAGTCCAATGAATGGTTGGACGCAGCACCTCACGACGGTCTATCTTCTTCAAACTTTTCAGGTCGGCGTAACTATTGCACGCTATATCTGTTTGAACCTGCTTGCTCTATTCAAGGCTTGGTGTCCTCTACAATTTTTAATCCCTACACTTTCATCTACATCTACATCTACATACATACTCCGCAATCCACTATACGGTGTGTGGCGGAGGGTACCTCGTACAACAACTAGCATCTTCTCTCCGCCGGCCGTTGTGGCCGTGCGGTTCTAGGCGCTTCAGTCCGGAACCGCGCTGCTGCGACGGTCACAGGTTCGAATCCTGCCTCGGGCATGGATGTGTGTGATGTCCTTAGGTTAGTTAGGTTTAAGTAGTTCTAAGTCTAGGGGACTGATGACCTCAGATGTTAACTCCCCTCCCTGTTCCACTCCCAAACAGAACGAGGGAAAAATGACTGCATATATGCCTCTGTACAAGCCCTAATCTTTCTTATCTTTGTGGTCTTTCCGCGAAATATAAGTTGGCGGCAGTAAAATTGGACTGCAGTCAGCCTCAAATGCTGGTTCTCTAAATTTCCTCAGTAGTTATTCACGAAAAGAACGCCTCCTTTCCTCTAAAGACTCCCACCCGAGTTGCTGAAGCATTTCCGTTACACTCGCGTGATGATCAAACCTACCAGTAACAAATCTAGCAGCCCGCCTCTGAATTGCTTCTATGTCCTCCCTCAATCCGACCTGATAGGGATCCCAAACACTCGAGCAGTAATCAAGAATAGGTCGTATTAGTGTTTTATAAGCGGTCTCCTTTACAGATGAACCACATCTTCCCAAAATTCTACCAATGAACCGAAGACGACTATCCGCCTTCCCCACAACTGCCATTACATGCTTGTCCCACTTCATATCACTCTGCAATGTTACGCCCAAATATTTAATCGACGTGACTGTGTCAAGCGCTACACTACTAATGGAGTATTCAAACATTACAGGATTCTTTTTCCTATTCATCTGCGTTAATTTACATTTATCTATATTTAGAATTAGCTGCCATTCTTTACACCAATCACAAATCCTGTCCAAGTCATCTTGTATCCTCCTACAGTCACTCTACGACGACACCTTCCCGTACACCACATTATCATCAGCAAACAGCCGCACATTGCTATCCACCCTATCCAAAAGATCATTTATGTTGATAGAAAACAACAGCGGACCTACCACACTTCCCTAGAGCACTCCAGATGATACCCTCACCTCCGATGAACACTCACCATCGAGGACAACGTACTGGCTTCTATTACTTAAGAAGTCTTCGAGCCACTCACATACTTGGGAACCAATCCCATATGGTCGTACCTTAGTTAGGAGTTTGCAGTGGGGCATCGAGTCAAACGCCTTCCGCAAGTCAAGGAATATGGCATCCGTCTGATACCCATCATCCATGGTTCGCAGGCTATCATGTGAAAAAAGGGCGTGTTGCGTTTCGCAGGAGCGATGCTTTCTAAAGCCGTTCACTTTACCTCATCCTTAAATTTACTATTCCTCGACTCTCAAGATGTGTCCTGTCGACCTCATCGCAATATGATACCACAGGAAACGTTGTTATAAGAATATTTTTGCTACTGAATGCGATGTCACCCTATGTCCTGATACGTAACAGCCCACCTAGGAGATTTACTGCACCGCTCGATACCACAACTCTTAATTCATTTAGAGTTTGTAATCACCCAGATTAACTGTACAATTATAATATAAGTACAGTGTTCGCGCTAGTGTTCTCTACCTTGTGGATGATATGAAGTGTATAGGATCTTGAAACTGTAAGGTACGAAACCTATAGAATTCGATTAATTTGTACGAACATCTGAAATTAATTATTACCTCAAAATAAACGACCAAATGAAGTCGTATAACGCTGTGTTACTTAATAGCTGAGTCACCAGTCTTTTGACTGGTTTGATGCAGCCCGCCACGAATTCCTCTCCCGTGCCAACCTTTTCATTTCAGAGTATCACTTGCAACCTATGTCCTAAATTATTTGTTGGATGTATTCCCATCTCTGTCTTCCTCTTCAGTTTTTACCCTCTGCAGCTCCTTCTAGTACCGTGGAAGTTATTTCGCGGTGCCATTTCTGCTACTTCTCATTACTTTAGGCTTTCTTCGTTTACATCCTGTAATTCTTCTTCACTGTCACTGATGATAGCAATGTCATAACTAATCTTATCAGTGATATCCTACATCTTGAATTTTAATTCCACTCTTGACCTCTGTTTTCTTTTATTTCTATCATTGCTTATTCGCTGTATAGATTGAACAGCAGTCCCGAAAGGTTACATCCCTATCTCACGCCCTTTTTAATCCGAGCAATTCGTTCTTGGTCACTCTTATTGTTCCCTCTTGGCTTTTGTACATATTGTATGTTACGCGTCTTCTATAGCTTACCTCTATTTTTCTCAGAATTTCGAACATTTTGCACCATTTGACACTGCGCAACGATTTCCACAGGTCGACAAATGCTATGATCGTGTCTTGATTTTTCTTTAGTCTTGCTTCGGTTAGCAACCGCAACGTCAGAAATTCTTCTATGGTGCCTTTACCTTTCTTAAAGCCAAACTGAACGTCATCTAACAATTCCTCAATTTTTTTCTATTCTAAGTATCTGAAATGAAGACTTAGTTTGGATTTAATAAATGAACGTTAGTCGCTCGTTGGGGCATTGTTGGCCTAAAGGACTTGTGACGTATTGCCTAGGTCGCTGTGTTCAAAAAATCTGCAAAACGTATCTGTCTCTTATTTCACGTTGCACACTGATTGAAACTAAAATGTGAGTCCAGTTCTTGGCAAGAATTCTGGGACAAGGAGCAGATCTCTGTTACTGAGGTACACCACTTATACAGATGCTTTATATTTCATCGACCTTCTGACTGCAATAACCTTACGTAAATCCATTTCATTTAAATAAAAAAACATTACGTCACAACGTGGTTAAAAACTAGTGAACGAAATAATCTGTAACGTAACAGTGCTCTCCTCTGTGTTACCACAGATATGTGTTGTCACATTGCAACATTGTACACTGCAACATCAAGGCGGATTACAAAGATTCTAAAGGGAGTCTCGTTTTCTCTTCGCCCAAACTGTTGACCAATGACGTACCCCATTTATAAAGTGAGACATCGTGCGGTGATTTGTTTTCAGTAGTTAAAGGGGAGCAATGCTGCGACTTTCCATGTTGATGAGCAGAGCACGGCAAATGCCATAATCCGATTTCCCAGAAATTTCGCTCAATGAAAGATGGGTCAAAATAAACGAAGGCTTATACGTGGATACTCGGCTGTTTCTGAGAAAACGAGAGTCAAAGTCTTCAAGGTACTTTATGTGCCTCTTAGCGAATAAACAATTCAATCAAAGCCGTGACACAGAAGTTAGCGTCGCGGTTTCACACTTTTGCGCCCCGTGTTCGAAAGTCTATTATTATTTGTTTTTTTATTTATTTACCCATTTCCGTAGAAGATTGCTACACGAATATTTTTCAGTGTATATTGAAATAATGTTTCCCCTGTTCTTTTACTAACTTTATGTCCGGTGAATAAATTAAAAAAATAAATGAATGAGAAAATTATTTGAAACTGTTTTCGGTGAAATTCCTGTAGTGTATCTTGATTCAAAAACCATTGCAAGCTCACGTTTTGGGTAAAGAGATCTGTTACGCGTGGTCTGCCCAAACTTATTGCCAACACGAGCAATCTGCAGCAATGTTCACTACATTTCTTTCTAGAGTGCGATTCATACGAAGGAATGTCACGGTGTAAAACGTACCTTGGCGCGTTGCTCTTGGTGTTCGGAAGTTTCATCTTTTAAATGTTTCTACGATCGCTATCATCCAAGTGCATGCATCAAACCTTTCTGACGAATAAACATAAGAATAAAATATAAGAATTAGTATAATAATTTGAAAATTTAAAAGGGTTGTAACCCCTGAAAATACCATGCAGACATACATTTTGCACTGATGCGCCAAAAAAACTGGTATATGCATGCGTATTCAAATACAGAGATATGTAAACAGGCAGAATATGGCGCTATTGTCAGCAAAGCCTATATAAGACAACAAGTGTCTGGCGCATTTGTTAGATGGGTTACTGCTGCTACAATGGCAGGTTATCAAGATCTGAGTGAGTTTGAACGTGGTGTTATAGTCGGCTCACGAGCGATGGGACACAGCATCTCCGAGGTAGCGATGAAGTGAGGATTTCCCCGTACCACCATTTCACGAGTGTACCGTGAATGTCAGGAACCATATAAAACAACAAATCTCCGACTTCGCTGCGACCAGAAAAAGATCCTGCACGAACGGAACCAACGACAGCTGAAGAGAATCGTTCAACGTGATAGAAGTGCAGCCCTCCGGCAGATTGCTGCAGATTTCAACGTTGGGCCATCAACAAGTGTCGGCGTGCGAATCATTCAGCGAAACATCATCTATATGTGATTTCAGAGCCGAAGACCCACTTGTGTACTCGCCTGGGCCCGTCAATACCGACATTGGACTGTCGATGAGTGAAACATTTTGTCTGGTCGGACGAGTCTCGTTTCAAATTGTATCGAGTGGATGGACGTGTACGGGTATGGAGACAATCTCATGAATCCACGGACCCAGCATGTCAGCAGGGGACTGTTCAAGCTGGTGGAGACTCTATAATGGTGTGGGGTGAGTGCAGGGCCTGATACGTCTAGATACGACTCTGACAGGTGACACGTACCTAAGCATGCTGCGTGAGTATCAGCATCCGTTCATGTCCATTGTGCATTCCGACTGACTTCCGCAATTCCAGCATGTCAATCCCACACGTCCAGAATTGTTACAGAGTGGTTCCAGGAACACTCTTCTGAGTTTAAACACTTCCGCTGGCCACCAAGCTCCCCAGGCATGAACATTATTGACCGTATCTGGGATGTCTTGCGACGTGCTGTTCAGAAGAGATCTCCGCCCCCTCGTACTCTTACGGATTTATGGACAGCCCTGAAAGATACATGGTGTCAGTTCCTTCCAGCACTACTTCAGGCATTAGTCGAGTCCATGCCACGTCGTGTTGCGGCACTTCTGCCTGCTCGCGGGGGGCCCTAAACGATATTAGGCAGGTGTACCAGATTCTTCGGCTCTTCAGAGTAAATGCCTGCCACACAGTGGTTTCTTCATCCAAGAAAGGATGGAGAAGTCAGTGGGCGCTATCTTAGGTGAACGGACTGGGCTGCTAGAACATGTGCCTTTACAAGTACCACACAGCATGTGGTTCATGCTTCGTGCTCGTATTGTGGACGGCTGTGATACAATACGCCATTCTCCAGGACTGCACCAGCGCATCAGGGTGGACGCATGTATCCTCGCTAACGGAGGACATTTTGAACATTTCCTGTAACAAAGTGTTTGAAGTCACGCTGGTACGTTCTGTTGCTGTGTGTTTCCATTCCATGATAATGTGATTTAAAGAGAAGCAGTAAAATGAGCTCTAACATGGAAAGTAAGCGTTTCCGGACACATGTCCACATAACATATTTTCTTTCTTTGTGTGTTTCCTGAAAGTTTGGCCGTACCTGTTTGTAACACCCTGTATAGACGTTGCCGGCTGCAGTGCCGTTTTCTGCCTTTTATATATCCCTGTATTTGAATATGTATGCCTACGCCAGTTTCCTCGGCGCGTCAATGTGTAAAGAATGACAATGAGTTGATTTTTGTAGTGGAATACGATCACCAGGTTTGATGGTCATAGATTGAATTTTTTCTATGTGACAGTTAACACGATTACTCCTTGGTTCAGGGCGGCAGTCTCTTGCTTTAGAAAATATTTACTGCCTATACTTTGCATCGAATAAGAGTTGTGAAGATTCGACATGAACTACTTTGCCTCGGTGCCGTCCGAAGAGACCGCTAGTTCCTTTGCGCAAAGGCGAAGTTCGTTCCGTCTGGAAATCCGTAGGGCAGGGGTGGAAAAATACTCTCGCGAGGCCGTTGCAAAGCCGGCTAGACCTGAGAACTGGCCTGGTCTCTGCGGGAATCGGTCGCCGAGGGACGGCAGTGGCAGAAAATAGCCTGACGCGTTTCACCTCCGTAGAACAGAAATGATGGGACAACCGCTGTGTCATCTCGGCTCACCCCAGTACAGTCTCTGAGAAAGCTTGCAAAATCATGCAGTAGCCGGTCCGAGTTGCAATTGTGTCTTATAAATTAACGTTGTCAGCAGTGAAACCGTTTATTGCCGTTGTATGATTCTCAACAAGCAGCTGCGCTATCGATGTGTAAAATTACATCTGAGACATTAGCAACGAAGTGTGCTTGTAAGATCTGCACGCGCATTTGGTACAAGGTCAGAAGGGGGGTTGTTAGTAACTGTGGAAATAAATACTCTGCCTTTACGATTGTCAGATAGAGCTACATGCGGTTGGTAGCGATAAGGAGACACAGAGAAGCTGATAGAGATCAGTAGAAACAAATTACGAATAATATGCAAATCGGTTTAATTTCTGGAGAACTAGTACGTGACTGAGGAACTGGCATAACCAGTTGCGGGATATGAATCCAAGTACGAGGGCGTGCTGAAAAGTAACGCCTCCGAACTGTTTACTCTGTTCTCTCTACCGGTTCAGATATTAAGTGCCATGCATAGTACCTGGTCGACGTTCTTGCTTCGATGAAGCAAGCTGAAACGACCTGCCGCTAGCCGGGTCCAAATTGGAGGGTGTAACATGGCAAGGTGTAACGTAACAACGTTGCTACGTGAGAAAAGCTTGGAGTGGAATAAAACGTACGGCAACCGACGAGATTCACAGGAATCTGGCTGATGAGCTCATCAGAGAAAACCGTCGGATAACACAGACACTGCTCTCAGGCAAGCGTGGCATATTACGAGAGCTCAAATGGCTCTGAGCACTATGGGACTTAACATCTACGGTCATCAGTCCCCTAGAACTTAGAACTACTTAAACCTAACTAACCTAAGGACATCACACAACACCCAGCCATCACGAGGCAGAGAAAATCCCTGACCCCGCCGGGAATCGAACCCGGGAACCAGTATTACGAGAGCGTTACATTCAGGCTGCAGAACCTCGGCTGAGAGGCACAGTGGTTGCTTCGAATGCTCACTCCTGACATGAAACGGAGAAGATTGGACAACTATCAACAACTACTTATTCTTTTTGAGCGTGAGATTGATGGGTTCCTTAACAACATTGTGGCAGGTGATGAAAGCTGGGTTCGACACACTGAGCCCGAAAACGCGAGCGCATTAATGGAGTTCCGCCACGAAGGATCATCGACGCCAAAAAAGATCAAGACCATGCCATCAGCAGGTGAAGTCATGCACACAGTGTTCTGGGACGTTAGAGGTGTGGTGCATTTGAAATTCATGCCTAAAGGTACCACCAAGGTACTTAGAGACACGCAGAGAACTGAAAGCACGAATTCGAAGAGTTATTACACACGTGCAGTACTCTCTCCTTCAACACGACAATGTAGACCACACAAGAGCGCTGCAACATCTGCAATAACCGAACGCCTTGGGTTTACTGTCGTCGACAGTTCTCCATACAATTCTGACTTGGTCTCATCTGATTTTCAACTGCCTCCAAATCTTGAAGAGAACCTTCGGGGACTTCACCTTGGGAACGATTATGCAGTGCACGCAGAGGTGGCTGCGTGAAGAAAATTAAACCTTCTGATTTGATCCATTATAAATGGTTCTGAAAGCCTGCGACTTTGAAAACAGTAGGTTTGCTTATAAATAACTCATCTGATACCAGTCACGATTTTCTTTATTTTATTTTTCGCACGACGCGTTTCGGGAAATGATTCCTATTTTCAAGTGCGTTTTTTGTGTTTGTCATGCCATTCCTATGTGATGTTGTCGATGTGTGAGATTCTGCTTCATTTCGTTGAATTTACTGCAATGTATAAGAAAACACGTGATTTTTAGTTGGTTGTTGATCTTTTTGTGAAGTTAGTGGCGAAATTTAGAAGAACTTGTAATAACAGTTTCCTAATCGTCCATTTGTGCAGAGGCTCACACACACTAAACATAACACACAACTTGTTGTACACTTTTAAACATCGGAAACATTTTACATAAACAAAACAATGACACACATGTTCTTACAAGTAGTCAACAGAGATGACATTATAGGTCTTCCATAGAGTATGATATGCTTTTGTACAAAGGGTTATTTACCTTAACAATTTGGATCATAATTTAGTTATGTCTATTTCACAATTGTGCTCATTTCTGTGTGTTACTATTTTTATTAAGTATACAATCGAAACATCTGAAGAAATTCACGGATTCACTTCCAAGTTTGTCGTTTAATATTTTATCTTCATATTTTCTGTAATGTGAATATATCTCCAGTTCTTCTAGCAAATCTATTGTATGTCCTTTATTTAGTCGGTGGAGTACTTCGACATTTTGCTCTATTTTTCTAAATGGGTGTCCTGTATTATGTACATTTGTTGCTATGACTGATGAAGTGTGTCTGTTATGTGTGTAGGCTTTATGTGCTCTGTGTACCTGGTGTTGAAATTTCGGCCTGTTTGTCCTAGGTAGAACATGGAGCATTCCTGGCATGTGACCTTGTATATTCCAGAGTCTGAGTATGGATCATGCCTACACTTTATATTGTGTATTAGTTTTTGTTGTAGTTTATTAGATGTAGAAAACCCAATTATTTTCTTTTACTTTGTGATTTTTGAAAATATTTGCAATCTTCTGTGATACAATGCCAATGTATGGGATTGTTGTTGTGGTCTTCAGTCCTGAGACTGGTTTGATGCAGCTCTCCATGCTACTCTATCCTGTGCAAGCTTCTTCATCTCCCAGTACCTACTGCAACCTACATCCTTCTGAATCTGCTTAGTGTATTCATCTCTTGGTCTCCCTCTACGATTTTTACCCTCCATGCTACCCTCCAATGCTAAATTTGTGATCCCTTGATGCCTCAAAACATGTCCTACCAACCGATCCCTTCTTCTAGTCAAGTTGTGCCACAAACTTCTCTTCTCCCCAATCCTGTTCAATACCTCCTCATTAGTTACGTGATCTACCCACCTTATCTTCAGCATTCTTCTGTAACACCACATTTCGAAAGCTTCTATTCTCTTCTTGTCCAAACTAGTTATCGTCCATGTTTCACTTCCATACCTGGCTACACTCCATACAAATACTTTCAGAAACGACTTCCTGATACTTAAATCTATACTCGATGTTAACAAATTTGTCTTCTTCAGAAACGATTTCCTTGCCATTGCCAGTCTACATTTTATATACTCTCTACTTCGACCATCATCAGTTATTTTACTCCCTAAATAGCAAAACTCCTTTACTACTTTAAATGTCTCATTTCCTAATCTAATTCCCTCAGCATCACCCGATTTAATTTGAATGTATGGGATACTAGATACATATTTCCATACATATTTCCATATCCTTTCTTTCAGGAGTGCTAGTTCTGCAAGGTTCGCAGGAGAGCTTCTGTAAAGTTTGGAAGGTAGGAGGCGAAGTACTGGCAGAAGTAAAGCTGTTGGGACGCTTCGATAGCTCAGTCGGTAGAGCACTTGCCCGCAAAAGGGAAAGGTCCCGACTTAGAGTCTCGATCCGGCACATAGTTATAATCTTCCAGAAAGTTAGATATATATTTGTTTTTCTCTTTTTCTTCTGTGGCACAGTTTGTACCTGGCACTTTCTTCACTTTGTCTAGGATTGTGTCAACCATGGAACCATTGTACCCATTGGCAACTGCAATCTTTTTCACTGTGTTTAATTCTTGTTGCATGTTTTCTCGGTTCAATGGAATTTTAGTTGCCCTATGTAGCACTGACCTGTGTGCTGCCTGTTAATGGATATTTGGGTGACATGAGGTTTCAGGGATTGTGGTGTCAGTCATTGTGTTTTTCCTATGAATTTTGAAGGTGCAGGTGTTGTTGTGTCTTGTAATATTTAGGTCAGAAAGTTGATGCTTTTATTTTGCTCATGTTCCACTGTAGATTTAATTTTCTCATGTAGATTATTGAGGTAATTTAGAATGTCTGTTATGGATGACATTGAAAAAGGATGAACTGAGCAGCAGAGTTAGAAACGCAGGACAGAGAAACGTGGAGAACGTGCAGTTAATATGTTTTGTAAGACCATGAGATCATTCTCCCTGGAATAACTAGCAGTACGAAGAAATCCCCTGGTTTCCTTAAAAATGTTTACTTTGACCTCACTATGTTTTTTCCATTCAAATATTTTTATCTATTCTTGTTTGGTTGGGGAAACAGTGATTGAATATAATTTTCCACAGCCTGCGAAATACACACACCAAAAAAGGTTTATATCACCCCGGTTCCCAGAACTCCTAAAGATAGACGTTGACTGTGGATATTGAATCAGAGACACAGTCCCTTTGACTGTTCAGAGATGTCACTAAACCCGTCCAAAGATGTAAACAACCAGCTTGAGCAGCGCCTATTGGAGGGTGTCCGACAGCCGATCAGTTCCAGTCATTCCACCAGGAAGGAGGTACACGGCTCGTGTTGTCTGTAGTTCAATCATGCCTAGACGGTCAATACCGCAGTTCGATCGCGTCCGCATTGTTACCTTGGGCCAGGAACGTCTCTCAACAAAGAAAGTGTCCAGGAGTCTCGGAGTGAGAAAAAGCGATGTTGTTTCGACATGGAGGAGTAACTGTCGATGGCATGCCTCGCTCAGGCCACCCAAGGGCTACTACTGCAGTGGATGACCACTACCTATGGAATATGGCTCGGAGGAACCCTGACAGCAACGCCTCCATGTTGAATAACGCTTTTCGTGCAGTCACAGGACGTCGTGTTACAACTCAGCAATAGGCTGCATGAGGCGCAACTTCAGACGTCCATGACAAGGTCCATCTTTGCAACCACGACACTCTGCAGCGCGGTACAGATTGGCCCAACAACATGCCGAATGGACCGCTCAGGATTGGCATCACGTTCTCTTCACCGATGAGTGCCGCATATGTCTTGAACCAGACAATCGTCAGGCTGAACGCCTTAGACACACTGTCCAGCGAGTGCAGTCAGGTGCATGTTCCCTACTGTTTTGGGATGGCATTATGTGGGGCTGACGTACGCCGCTAGTGGTCATGGAAGCGCCGTAACGGCTGTACGATACGTGAATACCATACTGCGACCGATAGTGCAACAATATCGGCAGCATATTGGCGAGGCATTCGTCTCCATGGGCGACAATTCGCGCCCCCATCGTGCACATCTTGTGAATGACTTCCTTCATGATAACTACATCGTTCGAGTAGACAGCATGTTCTTCAGAGATGAACCCTATCGAACATGCCTGGGATAGATTGAAAGGGCCGTTTTGGGCGACGTGATCCACCAACCACTCCGAGGAATCTACGCCGAATCGTCGTTGAGGAGTGGGACAATCTGGACCAACAGTGTTGATGTACTTGTGAATAGTATGCCACGACGAATACAGGCAGGCATCAATGCAAGAGGACGTACTTCTGGGTATTAGAGGTACCGGTGTGTAGAGCAATCTGGACCACCACCTCTGAAGGTCTGCTGTATGTTGATACAACATGCAATGTGTGGTTTTCATGAACAATAAACAGGATGGGAATGACGTTTATGTTGTTCTCTCTTCCAAATTTCCGTACAGTTTCCGGAACTCTCGGAACCGAGGTGATGCAGAACTTTTTTTGATGTGTGTAGTTTGAATTTTCAAAACTGCCTAACAAGTTTGAGTAGGGAACAAAAAGCCCAAAAATTGTTAATTCCCAGCAGCTCGAAGACAGGGGGATACACTGTTAAGTATTCTTTTCAGTTCTTCGATAGAGTTAACGAGTGTGCTATTGTGCATGGTTTACGTAATACTTTAGCCATGCTCATAACTTTCACAAGACTGATGAAAGGATTAGACACAGTAGTGAAAGGAAGGAAATGGAAGTTGCGGTTATGACACAAGTCCTTTAGAATTTAAGAATCTGTGGTACTCTATGGCAAAGAAAGGTAAAGGAATGGTTCATATTCAGCAAGAATGGCTGGAGGAATCGGTTGTCGCCTCTTTGGAGAAGTCATCCCATTCTGAAATGATTCGAGAAAAATCACTTGATACGTAATGCAGGACGGGAAGACGTAAATTCGGACCCAGCTCTTCAGAAATACAACCCATTTTCATTATCAGTGCACCGTCTCGCATGTTGTATGTCACAAAATAAAGATGAAACAGCACTTATGATTGGTGGTAAAAATGCTTTGACTTTATGAGGAAGTACGTTCATAAACAAAAACAAAATAAAATGAGTCAGAGACTTTAGGTGAAAGTGAATGAAAATAACCTTTAACATATCGATCGCATCAGGCATATGCGGAGACCTATAAATGAATTGGGGCAATTACCTAGAAATGGCTACATCATAGTGTTCACAAAGCAAGAAGAGAAACGACAGGAAAGAAAAAAAAATCAAGAATGTAAATACTGGTCGTGTATGGATAATGGAAGGTTGACTGGCACCACCATCCGAATAGAAACATCAAAGCGCCTTGGTTCGAAGTTGGTGAAAATCGAACAGCGATAAAATGAAACAAATGTCCGTAGAAAGCCAAGGTAAACTAAACTAAGCTTAGAATACTTAGCACACTCATCTAGCACCTCATTCTGTCAATAAGTAAGCCAAGAGAAAACTAGTAGCATGAAACATAGGCCTTAGTTTGAAAAAAACATTCTGAGAATGTACGTTTGTGACTCTACATTGTATAGTAGTGAAACATGGACTGTGAAAAATCCGGAACAGAAGAGAATCGGAAGTGTTTGAGATGTGGTGCTACCGAAGAATGTTGAAAATTTTGTGGACGGGTGCGGTAAGAAATGAGGAGGTTATCCTTAGAGTCGGTGAGGAAAGGAAAGGACAGGATGGTAGGACATTTGTTAAGGAGCTGTAGAGGGTAGAAAAGGGAAAGGAAGACAGAGATTGGGATACAATCAGAAAATAATTTTGGTTGAGATGAGATGAAAGGGTTGGCACAGGAGAGGACTTCATCAAACCAGTCAGATGACTTATGACTCAAGAACGAAACTGAGGCTCTTAGTAAAAGAGCAGCAAAGGTTTAGAAAAAAGAGTCTTCAACTGACAGAAATGATAATGTCGAACAGCACAGCGTATGTGACTAGGTGCAAACGTTATGCTGATTATTATGGACTGGACTCTTCATATTCCCAGGTTTATAACAAGAAATTTTCAAGTTACATGATTCATTACCGACTCCCCCCTATCGCCCCATTCTTTCTCCTCTTTCGCCTCCATCAAAGCAATGCGGACACAAACAGTGTAAGGATGTAGGTGGTTGAAATGACCCAGCTTTTCTGTAAATTACCAAGTGGTGCGGTACGTTGGCAACGACACAGGACTCGAACCCAATCAAGTCGTCGTGCGGTCATCCAGACTGAAGTTTTCTGTGGTTTCTTCTAACTACGTATTAAGAACGCTGGGGTGGTTCTAATAACAACGCCCCATTTTTTCCAGTTCGAGGGTGTGCTTTATCTTGAAAGATCTTGTTGTCGACGAAACATCGCGTCCTCATCTTCTTCTTCTTTTCCTGCCATCTTATAAATCTCCTCTCAAAATATGTCAGTTGCTAAAAGTAACATAACGTGTAAGAAACTGGATGTGATTTTTCAGAGACGTGGTCAGGTACTCCTGCTTCCATTTGCAAACGAGACCTAATCGCGTAACTGCCCCTGCACATTGCGTGCCGGCACGCACCAGTTGGTGCTCATACATTGCCTGTGCGCAGTCTGACACGAATAGCTTGGACCCGCGCACGCTAACTGCAATTATCTAACCCTGTGCCATGAGAACAAACTGCACTGCTCATCGCAAATTAAAGAACAAGTGTAAATCACAGTATGCGGTAGGAAAAAAAAGGACGGAACAAAGGGGTTGAAGGGTTTTATGTAAATGGATGGCCAGAGAGAGTACTGACGAAGACAGCTTAGTCGTGCACGACACCGTTTTACCAGTTTCTTTTATAGCAAACAGTGTTTCGAATGTATTGGCAACGTACTCTGTCCCTTTACACGATCCTGCCTGCCTACTAACCCATCGTCATCGATAATCTCATGCATCTGTTCTTGTTTTTCTCTATCCCTTACATTTTTCCTTTAGCAGAATCAATTTAGCTATTATTAGACAAGTTAGTACATGCCCCATTTACCTGTCCTTTCTGGTAAGGATTATCCAAGCTAGTTTTCTTGACTGTTACTTCCACTAACTTTGCGTTCCGTTCTTTATCTGTTTATCTAATTCACAGATTCTATCTGTAGCACAATACTGCAGTTTCTCCTCCTCCATCATTCCCACGGTCCATCTTATACTTACCAACGCTGAAGTGATAGATGTTCTGTGTCCTGAACGCACGTAACCACAGGGATAGAGAAGTTAAATATCACGGTTTATAGACTAGCATCATTTTCGTGTGGAGTTAACACGAAAACTGGAGGAGTTGCAATATAATAAAAGTATGGAGACAAAGTGAACTACATTGAAACAAGCAGTTTTTGTGCAGATGAGAGCCTAGAAGCATACGCTTCTGAGTTGTTTTAGTGGACACTTCTTTGCCAATTGTAACAGTCTGCAGATCCGCTCTATCAAACGTTCAGCTATTTGTGGGAAATCTGTATCCATTATTGAGCTACTTGCCACACAATAAGAAGCAGTTAGTAGGTTATGAAGATTTGCCTGTAGATTAATTACAGGAAAAAATGGAATGGACTCTAATTTCAGCAGATAATTTTCCAACACATGTGCAGCAAGCCAGTAGGATCCTGATTGATAACATTTTTATAGATAGTGCTCGGGCTGAAGCAATAAATGTGTACCTAATTGGTAATGGACTATCTGCTTACGATGAACAAGTAATGGAAGTAAACAGTGTAGCATCTTACAGTCCATAGGCAGGTTCATACAAGGCAGTAAGGCTTATTAACGAGAACAGGATACAATGTTTTAAGAGCAAGTTAAAAGAGGTTTCGCAATGTAGCAGGAAAAATAGAATTAAATGATTCAGTTGAAGAAGCAAAACCACCCGTAAAAAATGTCATTCCACAACACTTCAGCCAGCTACAAGTTAGAATAACGTCTTTTACTGACATTAATATAAGTATAACAATTATAAATAGACAAGAGCTCATATGGTGGTGATGTTATTTCAAACAGAATTCTGATAAGTAGTTTCAACTTAATAGGTTATATACTTAATGATATAAGTAATGCATCATTGGCACCTGGAAATTTTGCAGACAGATTAAAATACGGAATTATTAAACCTTTTTATAAGATAGATGATGAGAAAAACTCAAATGATTATCATCCAACTTCCTAATTGCCGTATTCTTCTAAAATATTCGAAAAAGTAAAGTGCTTAACAGCTGCCTCAAATTTAAGGAGAAACAATTTACTTAGCACCTCACAGTTTGGATTCCAGAACGGTTGTTCGACTGAGAATTACAATCCTTAAACAATAGAAATATTGCCAGTTTCTGTTTATTGTCGGCTTCATAATGTGTTTGATGGCGTAGGTTGTGTAACTCATCTTTAAAAAAATAATGTTTTATGGAACTGATGACTTTGCACACAAGTGGTTTGAATAGTACTTAAACGCAGAACGCAAAAGTTGTGCTGAATAATCCAAACAATGTTGGAGGAAGAGAACATTTTAGTGGCTGGGAAAAAAAATTGGTTCATCTCTGTTCCTTGTACATGGTATATGAGAATGAGCTTCCATTTAACATCCACCAAGAAAAATTTGTACTTTTCGCAGATGATACTTATTTTATGATGAATATCATTAGAGAGAAAGCAGAAGAAGAGATTGTTAATGTGGTTTTTAAAAGAACTGTCAAACGGTCTTCTGAAAATAGAGTCCCTTTAAATTTTGAGAAAACATATGAGACTCGTTTCTGGACAACAAACAGAGTTATATTAACAGTTTAAGTAGCAGTTGAAAAGGAATCAGTGAAGAGGGTGAATTGCTGCAAATTTTTGGGTGTACAATACTGATAAAAACTTAAGACGGAAGTAACATATAGTAGTATATTACTGAGTTGCTCAAACAATTAGGTTTAGCTACTTTTGCTCTTCCTATAAGTGCTAGTCTTGGAAACTAAGTACTCAACATCCTGAGATATTTTGCATATTACAACTCAGTAATGTCTCTTGTAATAATTTTCCGAGGTAGCTACTTTGTCACAATACATATATTCGCTATTGAAATTCGTCGTAAATAATACATCTCAGTTTAAGAAGAATAAAAATTACATTTCTTAACCATCTTAAAGCTGTCAGGGGTCATAAAGAAGTTCAATAGCGAACAATAATATCTTTTACTGATGTTCCCAATAACAAAAAATGTCTGACAGGTAGCAAACTAAGTTTTAAATCAAGTAAGTTTTAAATCATTTTTCCTAGACAACTCCTATTTCAAGGGCGAATTTTTATTTAAACACCGATAGCCTGTAAAAAACTAATAATGAAATGTAGTTGCACGAGTGTATGTGAAGGACTAAAAAATATATTTATTAATGTTAACACTGCTCATGTATACATATTCTGTAAACACGTGTTCCACATCATTTCCATAAAAGAGTCGTTCAAATAATTTATAGAACAAGTAATTAGCGAACTAACTACATACAATGATAATCTCCAGATAAAACTTTCGTCCATAATTTTTCTGACAGTATGCTGATTCTCCGATAATGTTGCATTAGCCAGTGTGTTTCGTCTATAGTTTCGTACTTGCTCGGCCACAAAGAATGCTACGGAAGTCGCAAATGTTTGAGTATATAGTAGACAGACAGCCATAAATTTCACAGTAACACATTTGAAGTTGTCATCATCGTTTCGGAAAAGGTAATACATAGAGTCGGATTGCGTCGCTGCCTGCTCAGAGTGCAGGACACCTGTCCGACTGTGTGATCACCATCAACGGTGTCACATGCCCTCGCTTCGTCTGGTATTGCGCAGGAATTTGGAATTCAACCAGTGCATCGAAAATCAATTGGTGATCTGTTACTGTATGTCCAACATCTTTACGTCTGAATATTAGTGATGAAATTTTTTCCCTCGACTTGAAATCAACTACGTCTGCACAATAGTATTCGTAGCGACTGCGGGTACGTATTTTATATAATGTACTGCTGTTATTACATGTAATCTGAATATTGTGAACCTGTGTCACTGTGTAGCGAAGAGAAAGTATTTCAGGCAGTACTTGATATCTGTGGTACATGATCTGTATTGTTCTTTTATCGGTAAAATTCTTTACCGAAATTCTGTATGACACATCAAAAATATATGCTAGCACGTAAACTAACACAAGCAATGCATCGAGAAAGTAGTCTAGCCTCTTATACGTATATAAATAATGACTTCGAAGAGTTAACTTCATAATCTTTCGTTACGCTGTGTCGAGTAAAATAAAAATTAGTCAGTTGCGTAAATTCCATTTTTTAAATCGCTTCGTTTTTAAGGTGCGTTGTTCAGACACAGCGAGGTTGTATGTATTTACTGCGTCGTAATTTACTCAACAGAGATCGACTGCAAGGCTGAAAGGAAACAATCACTTGTAAACATTTATGAATCATATGATGTACAGACGGCAATACGTGCGCACGCACGCGCACACACACACACACACACACACACACACACACGCATACCAATGATTCAAAGTCATTCGCTGTGTCAGTTTCACAAGACCTGGTAATTTTTTTTTGCGATGTAAATGTGAGTAATAGAGTTATGACGAGATTAGAGCGTATACAGAATTTCTGTTAATCATTTTTCACTTTCTTTATTTACGGCTAACAGTTTCAGTTAATGCGCGTTAATAATCAATACCTACTGCTCAGGCTCCCATTATTATATGGCGTGTTTGAAGGAGAAAAGAGGCGATAGCGTTCACGATTCAGAAATAAATACTGAATATAAACATATATTCTAGTCGGTGGTTTCCGAGAGGAGATATTTAATGCTGCAGGAATCAGAACGGTGTTGATGATTAAAAATGAACAGATAATTGCTTGCAAAGTTTTAAATTTCCCTTTTACACGTTAAAGTGGCAACTTCCAACTCATGTAGGCAGCTGATGCAATCAGATGCTAATCGAAGTTCCTGCCAAAACTCTTCTTTAATGTCCCAATATGCATTTAAAACGCGAGCGTGCTTTCTACGTAAACGCCATAAATAATTGTCAGGTAAAGAGAGATCGTCTGATGTTGCCCAGCCAGCGTTGAACAAGGAGGAGAACATGTACGTCTTGAATTCTGAACTGACACAACAGACAAGAAGATGGACATCGTGCTGTCCTAGTTAGTTATAGAGTCTGCAATGAGAAGAACAGTAAGCTGATAAGCTGAATATGTTATTCACCCCAGTAGACTCGTGTGTGGTCGCCTTGCTTCTTGCGTAACCAGTAACGCACCATAAAAATTAGATCGTTTCAACCGAACCGCAGGTTTTTCAGGCAACCTAGATCCTCCCTTTGCCTTGTACGACAAACATCAGAGGACAGGGTCGTTAACTTTGGCGGCTCCCCTGCCGAGGGATCCAATTAGCTCGGCTCAGCGACAAGTAGCGTGTCGCAATCATTTTTCCATACACACCCCTTTTTTTTCCTGTTATTTACCTCGATGTTTGCACCGTTGCATGTTGCGGATATTTACGATGAGGCTATTAGCAGCATCATTATGCCTGTATTTTTAATACTTTTCGAACTGCAGTAGCTTTAGAGATCTCCCACGCTTAAACGCTGACAATGTAACTTATCATTAATGAACAGTAGACAAACCTGATGCAAGAGCCATTTTTTTTTTAGTCATCAGTCTTCTGATTGGTTCGATGCGGATCGCACGAATTTTTCTCCTGTTCATCTCAGAGGTAGCACTTGCAAACTTCGACGGTTCTATGCAGCAAATAAAAATTAAGAATTTCACCAGTGTTAAAAAAGAAACACAATTAAAAACTGCGAAAATACTGCAGGTAACTGTCAGAAATATATATATATATATATATATATATATATATATATATATATATATATATACTCCTGGAAATTGAAATAAGAACACCGTGAATTCATTGTCCCAGGAAGGGGAAACTTTATTGACACATTCCTGGGGTCAGATACATCACATGATCACACTGACAGAACCACAGGCACAGAGACACAGGCAACAGAGCATGCACAATGTCGGCACTAGTACAGTGTATATCCACCTTTCGCAGCAATGCAGGCTGCTATTCTCCCATAGAGACGATCGTAGAGATGCTGGATGTAGTCCTGTGGAACGGCTTGCCATGCCATTTCCACCTGGCGCCTCAGTTGGACCAGCGTTGGTGCTGGACGTGCAGACCGCGTGAGACGACGCTTCATCCAGTCCCAAACATGCTCAATGGGGGACAGATCCGGAGATCTTGCTGGCCAGGGTAGTTGACTTACACCTTCTAGAGCACGTTGGGTGGTACGGGATACATGCGGACGTGCATTGTCCTGTTGGAACAGCAACTTCCCTTGCCGGTCTAGGAATGGTAGAACGATGGCTTCGATGACGGTTTGGATGTACCGTGCACTATTCAGTGTCCCCTCGACGATCACCAGTGGTGTACGGCCAGTGTAGGAGATCGCTCCCCACACCATGACGCCGGGTGTTGGCCCTGTGTGCCTCGGTCGTATACAGTCCTGATTGTGGCGCTCACCTGCACGGCGCCAAACACGCATACGACCATCATTGGCACCAAGGCAGAAGCGACTCTCATCGCTGAAGACGACACGTCTCCATTCGTCCCACCACTCACGCCTGTCGCGACACCACTGGAGGCGGGCTGCACGATGTTGGGGCGTGAGCGGAAGACGGCCTAACGGTGTGCGGGACCGTAGCCCAGCTTCATGGAGACGGTTGCGAATGGTCCTCGCCGATACCCCAGGAGCAACAGTGTCCCTAATTTGCTGGGAAGTGGCGGTGCGGTCCCCTACGGCACTGCGTAGGATCCTACGGTCTTGGCGTGCATCCGTGCGTCGCTGCGGTCCGGTCCCAGGTCGACGGGCACGTGCACCTTCCACCGACCACTGGCGACAACATCGATGTACTGTGGAGACCTCACGCCCCACGTGTTGAGCAATTCGGCGGTACGTCCACCCGGCTTCCCGCATGCCCACTATACGCCCTAGCTCAAAGTCCGTCAACTGCACATACGGTTCACGTCCACGCTGTCGCGGCATGCTACCAGTGTTAAAGACTGCGATGGAGCTCCGTATGCCACGGCAGACTGGCTGACACTGACGGCGGCGGTGCACAAATGCTGCGCAGCTAGCGCCATTCGACGGCCAACACCGCGGTTCCTGGTGTGTCCGCTGTGCCGTGCGTGTGACCATTGCTTGTACAGCCCTCTCGCAGTGTCCGGAGCAAGTATGGTGGGTCTGACACACCGGTGTCAATGTGTTCTTTTTTCCATTTCCAGGAGTGTATATAGTCTTTTAATGATCAGAATATTCTACTTTGCTCTTCTCCTTCTTTCAGAGATTAAGAATAAGATATATCATGTATACTTGTTTATTCCATAAATATATACACTAAGGTGTCGAAAGTCATGGAATATCGTTTGGAACACGTTTTGCCCGGCGTAGTGCAGCAACGCGTCGTGGCATGGACCCATCAAGTCTGGAACCGCGCGCCCTCTATGGTCGCAGGTTCGAATCCTGCCTCGAGTATGGATGTGTGTGATGTCCTTAGGTTAGTTAGATTTAAGTAGTTCTAAGTTCTAGCGGACTGATGACCTGAGATGTTAAGTCCCATAGTTCAAATGGTTCAAATGGCTCTGAGCACTATTGGACTCAACTGCTGTGGTCATAAGTCCCCTAGAACTTAGAACTACTTAAACCTAACTAACCTAAGGACAGCACACAACACCCAGCCATCACGAGGCAGAGAAAATCCCTGACCCCGCCGGGAATCGAACCCGGGAACCCGGGCGTCGGAAGCGAGAACGCTACCGCACGACCACGAGATGCGGGCTAAGTCCCATAGTGCTCAGAGCCATTTTGACTCATAAAGTCGTTGTAAGTGCCCTGCGGAAATACAGAGTCATGCCGCCCCTATAGTCGTCCATAACTGGAAAAGCGTTGCCGGTACAGGATTTTGTGCACGAACTAACCAGCCAATGTCCCAGAAACGTTCGATGGGTTTGTCGAATCATTCGCTCGGATTGTCCAGAATGTTCTCCAAACCAGTCGCGAATAATTGTGGCCCAGTGACATGTTTCGGAAAATGAAGTCCATGGATGGCTGCAACTGGTCTCCAAGTAGCCTAATATAATCATTTCCAGTCAGTGACATGTTCACCAGGACCAGGGGACTCAGCCCACTCCATGTAAACAGCCCACAACGTTATGGTCCCACCAGCAGCTTGTACAGTGCCTTGTTGACAAATTGGTTCCATTGCTTCGTGGCGTCTGCACCAAACTCGAACCCTACAATCTGCCCTCACCAACTGATATCGAGACCCTTCTGAGCATCAGACGGTTTTCCAGTCGTCTAGGGCCCAACCGATATGCTCACGTGCCCAGGAGAGGCGGTGCAGGCGATCTCGTGCTGTTAGCAGAGGCACTCGTCTGCTGTCATAGACCGTTAACGCTCATTTTCGCCGCATTCCCCTAACGGATACGTTCGTCGCACGTCCCATATTGTTTTCTGTTGTTATTTCACGCAATGGTGTTTGTCTATTAGCACTGACAAATCCACGGAAACGCCACTGTTCTCCGTCGGCCACTGGGTAATACATGGTGAGACGTAAGGCCTGAACTTTGGTATTCTCAGCACATTATTGTCACAGTGGATCTCACAATATTGGATTCCCTAATGCTTTCCGAAATTGAATGCCCATGCTTCTAGCTCCAACTACCATTCCGCGTTAAAAGTTTGTTAATTCCCGTCGCGCGGCGTTATTCACGTCGAAAACCTTTTTACTTGAATCGCCTGAGTACAAATGACAACTCCACCAGTGAAAGGCCCTTTTATGCGAGTCGTGTTTTTCAAGTAAGGTCCGTTTGAACATAAGTACACAACGAAAAGTTATTTCAAAAAAGTAAATTTATTCTCAGAAAGTACATACTTCACTCTATTTTTCGACATAGTTGCCAAATTTGTTCAAACACGTATCATACCTCTCAACCAATTTTAAAATACTCTCTTCATAAAAACTTGCAGCCTGCTCCGATAACCAAGAGTTTACTGCCGTTTCCACGTCGTCGTCATCATTGTAATATTTGCCACTGAGGTGTTGTTTTAGTTGGAGGAACAGATGGCAATCGCTCGGCGCAAGATCAGGACTGTAGGGTGGGTGGTCTAAAACTTCCTAGCCAAAACTGTCTAATAATCTAATAAATCGCTGGTCTGACCTGCAGTGTTCATGGAGAAGGACAATTCCGTTTGTCAGCATGGCGCGTCTTCTTTTTTGAATCGCTCTGCGTAGTTTTCCCAGGGTTTAGCAGTATGCTTCTGCATGGCGCGTCTTCTTTTTTGAATCGCTCTGCGTAGTTTTCCCAGGGTTTAGCAGTATGCTTCTGCATTGATAGTGGTTCCTCATTGCATTAAGTCGACCAACAACTCACCATGCCTATCCCAAAACACCGACGCCATGATTTTGCGCTGGGACATAGTCTGTTTGGCCTTCACCTTTACAGGCGAGTGTGTGTGTCTCCATTCCATGCTCTGTTGCTTCGATTCGGGCGTGATATGCGAAACCCATGTTTCGTCTCCAGTTACGCTCTGACTCAAGAAGCCGTCACCTTCTTCGTGATAACGAGTCAAGAACTTCATCGGACAATCAAATCTTTGGTTTTTGTGGTCCTCTGTTAGGAGTTTTGGGACCCAATGGGAGCTCAGTCTCCTAAACTTTAGGTGTTCAGAAACAATGTGTTAAAGCACAGATTTCAACACGCCAGGAAATTACACTCCTGGAAATGGAAAAAGAACACATTGACACCGGTGTGTCAGACCCGCCATACTTGCTCCGGACACTGCGAGAGGGCTGTACAAGCACTGATCACACGCACGGCACAGCGGACACACCAGGAACCGCGGTGTTGGCCGTCGAATGGCGCTAGCTGCGCAGCATTTGTGCACCGCCGCCGTCAGTGTCAGCCAGTTTGCCGTGGCATACGGAGCTCCATCGCAGTCTTTAACACTGGTAGCATGCCGCGACAGCGTGGACGTGAACCGTATGTGCAGTTGACGGACTTTGAGCGAGGGCGTATAGTGGGCATGCGGGAGGCCGGGTGGACGTACCGCCGAATTGCTCAACACGTGGGGCGTGAGGTCTCCACAGTACATCGATGTTGTCGCCAGTGGTCGGTGGAAGGTGCACGTGCCCGTCGACCTGGGAGCGGACCGCAGCGACGCACGAATGCACGCCAAGACCGTAGGACCCTACGCAGTGCCGTAGGGGACCGCACCGCCACTTCCCAGCAAATTAGGGACACTGTTGCTCCTGGGGTATCGGCGAGGACCATTCGCAACCGTCTCCATGAAGCTGGGCTACGGTCCCGCACACCGTTAGGCCGTCTTCCGCTCACGCCCCAACATCGTGCAGCCCGCCTCCAGTGGTGTCGCGACAGGCGTGAATGGAGGGACGAATGGAGACGTGTCGTCTTCAGCGATGAGAGTCGCTTCTGCCTTGGTGCCAATGATGGTCGTATCCGTGTTTGGCGCCGTGCAGATGAGCGCCACAATCAGGACTGCATACGACCGAGGCACACAGGGCCAACACCCAGCATCATGGTATGGGGAGCGATCTCCTACACTGGCCGTACACCACTGGTGATCGTCGAGGGGACACTGAATAGTGCACGGTACATCCAAACCGTCATCGAACCCATCGTTCTACCATTCCTAGACCGGCAAGGGAACTTGCTGTTCCAACAGGACAGTGCACGTCCGCATGTATCCCGTGCCACCCAACGTGCTCTGGAAGGTGTAAGTCAACTACCCTGGCCAGCAAGATCTCCGGATCTGTCCCCCATTGAGCATGTTTGGGACTGGATGAAGCGTCGTCTCACGCGGTCTGCACGTCCAGCACGAACGCTGGTCCAACTGAGGCGCCAGGTGGAAATGGCATGGCAAGCCGTTCCACAGGACTACATCCAGCATCTCTACGATCGTCTCCATGGGAGAATAGCAGCCTGCATTGCTGCGAAAGGTGGATATACACGGTACTAGTGCCGACATTGTGCATGCTCTGTTGCCTGTGTCTATGTGCCTGTGGTTCTGTCAGTGTGATCATGTGATGTATCTGACCGCAGGAATGTGTCAATAAAGTTTCCCCTTCCTGGGACAATGAATTCACGGTGTTCTTTTTTCAATTTCCAGGAGTGTAGTTTGAGAGACCTGTTACTGTGAAGCGCCTGTTCTCACGAATGCTCGCTTCAACTGAAGCCACCAAATCGTCTGTAATCAAAGAAGGGCGACCGGAGCGGTCCTCATCATGGACGTTGTCACGGCCATCTTTGAATTCTCGTACCAACTTACGCACTTTGCTTTCACTCATAACTGTATCACTGTACACTTCGCAAATCTGCCGATGAATTTCTGCAGCAGACAGGTTTTTTGCTGACAAAAACCGCATCACTGAGCTAATCTCAAACGCGGTGGACGATTTGATAGTCTTCAACATTTTGAAAGCACAGAATAGAACCGTACAGGTTAGCTACAGAGCTGAAACTGAGCACAGTTGTTCCCTAGGCATGCCTGTACACGACGCACGCGCTCGTTGCGGTATTCGCGGGAACTACTAGTGCCTACTACAAAACAGACCTTACTTAAAAAACACGCCTCGCACATTGTGTATCGATACTGTCGCCATATATATATGACGATATCGCAATCCCATGACTTTTCTCATCTCAGTGTACT
The DNA here is from genome assembly GCF_021461395.2 of Schistocerca americana. Classification (NCBI taxonomy): domain Eukaryota; kingdom Metazoa; phylum Arthropoda; class Insecta; order Orthoptera; family Acrididae; genus Schistocerca; species Schistocerca americana. Next base: position 331,488,453 of record NC_060122.1, read on the forward strand.
CTTTATAACCTACCTCCACATTATTTCTTTATCAGTAAGAACCACAGAGGTACTACGCAGACGATTCTAGATGTTAACTGTATGTTTGTCGGCCACTACCAACGAATGTTTACAGCAGACAACTCTTTTTGTAATAGTAGCTATATCGTCATCCCTCAGCCTTCCTGTTTGTTCACCATTCACTATTTTTGCGACCACTGATTATCTCTACTGGAACATTATTCATATTTGGAATTATGAGCTGTCAGTTTAAAAGTAATTCGTCTCTCACCGCAGGACAAATTTAAGCATTTGCCAACTCTTGTGTTTCTACCGTTATTTTTACAAAAGCGCCTTATGAAGCTCAAAATGCGGATCTCATATCGTTTCTTAACAACTCTGCATAAAGGTGTTGGGGTTTATGCTTTGTCTTGCTCTGCTCCTCATGTTTTTTCGAGCAAGATGGCGCAATTAGAAGACACTGTACTCGCATTTGAGAGGACGTTGGTGGAAAACTCCTCTCGGCCATCCAGTGTGTCATTTAAAGTAGCACTCTCCTTGCATTTCTGAGACATTCCTTGTCAGCAGATGTGAGAGAACCTTGTGACTCTGTTGTTGTGGTCTTCAGTCCGAAAGACTGGTTTGATGGAGGTCTTCACACCACTCTACTCTATGCAATTTCCTTCATCTCCGAATCCTACGTCCATTTGGACCTGGCCACTGGACACAATTCTAAAAATGTATTCCAGTCAACGTTGCCAAAAGCTTTTACTTACTCAACAAATGCTAAAAACGTAGGTTTGCCTTTCTTTAACCTATCTTCTAAGATAAGTCGTAAGGTCAATATTGCCTCGTAACTCTAGGATTTTAATTCTGATTGTCGCTCCGTCATTGTAGTGACAAGGCCTCTGCTACTTTCCAAATTTTAATTCACCCGTATACATCTTCACTGAGTATTTGAATATTAAATTCCTTTGTACCAGAGATGAAAGTTTTTTATTTCTATAATTACCAAACGTTCATATGCTAATCTCCCACACTACAATTGAAATGGATATGTTACTCGAAGGCACTTGACTGAGATAATGGACAAGCGTTAGAAACAATTTGTCTGGTCACAGACGATCTAAACCGCTGTTGAAATACGGAACAAGATTAGCATAGTACACACTGCTGTTCCTGCTCATTCTAACATAGCATATAATTTTATTTGCCTCAGGTTTTTTTAATCTAGACATGGTAAAATGTATAAAAACAGAACTGTCGATAAAAACAAGATAAATGGAAGGGAACACAAATCACAGGTGGTTCCAACAACAGATCAAATAAAAGACAGTTGTGCAAACAGTAGTGGCAACCCATAACAGAGTTTCCAATGAACTGTGACATCTGTGACCTAAAAACAATAAAATAATCTAGCTCGAGCAATACACACACGATGGGCTGTGACATACATACCTAATGCCGACAGACTAATAGACTCATTTATAGTTACGAACGCCTAAGACACTTCTTCAAGCCCGGAATTAAATGGTGCTTTTAACAGGGCAAAATAGGCGCAAAAAAATTTATCTCTGTGCGGTAACTGATACACATAAGACACTATTTGATTCCTGTGTGTTTCTCACTCATGTCACATACAATATTACATTATATTTAGGTTCTGTAGATGGGCAAAACACAGGAGTAGATGCAAGAATAATGTATACTGACCAATTTAACTAGTTTCGTTCAAGTGAACATCTTCAATTCAAGGACTGACACCTGATCAAGTTTAAGGCAGATTACATGACGTCAGATACAGATACAGATCAAAAGTACCAGGCACCTTACGCAATTTGGAACTGACCGCTAGATGTCATGAGAGGCGGAGACGCCAGTATAAAAGGAGGCGGTGAGTATCGCGTTGTCAGCAGAGAATCAGTAACAGCAAAATCGGTCAATCAGGAGAGCTCAGTGACTTCGGACGTGGACTAGTCACTGAATGTTTCTTGAGTACAAATCCGTCATGGACAATTCAACCTACCTAAAGCTGCCCAAGTTTCGACTGCTGATGATGAGATTGTGAAGCGAAAACGCAAAGGAACAACCGCAGCTAAAGCATCATCCCGCGGACCTCACTCATGAGTTCCAGAATACTACTAGTAGTCCAAGTAAATAGTGACTGTGCTTAGGGAGTTAAAAAGGAGTAGGGTGCAATGGTGGAGCAGCTCCTCATAAACCATACATTTTTGTGGTCAGTGCTAAGTGACGCTAATGTGGTCTGAAGGAAGATGAATGATTTGGAGTTATCAATGACACTATACCCTGTGAAAATGCGATGGGAAGATATGGGTTTGGGAACGCCTGGAGAACATTTTCTGCCAACACATGTAGTGTCGACAGTGGAGTACGAAAGAGGTGAAACTACGGTATGAGTGATTCTTTGCGATTACTGTGTGGTCCCTGTAATGCTCTTAAAAACTCTAAATATGGAAGGATATGACCATATTTTACAGCATCGTGTACTGCATACAGTAGAGGAATAGTTCAGAGACGATGACTGTACCAGCATGAGAATGCACCCTATTGTACAGCAGGATCCTCGAGGCAATAGTTTGAGTGGACAATCACATACCTGCAATGGACTGGCCTGTGCAGTGTCCCGACCCGAACGCAATGGATCACCTTTGGGATGAGTTAGAACATCGATTTCGTTCCAGACCTCGGCGTCCAAATTCACTGCCTTCTCTGGTTCCGGCTCTTGAGGAAGAATCGACTACTATTCCTCCGCAGTTATCCAGACACCTCACTGAGAGTCTCCAAAGCAGGGTTCAAGCGGTCATAGAGGCGAAGGTTCACTAACTGCGGATAATTTCGATCACATACTACACGTAGTTGTGTGTGATTGCAACATTTCACACATACACGTGTGTCTCTCACTTTGCACATGTACGTTGTGTTACAGATTCCGTAACTAAAGATAAGTATATTTTTGAAGCCAAGGAATCTGCCTTAAACTAAATATTGGTCACTTGAAAGGAGACACTACTGTTCCGTGAATTAACGTACATTACAGTAGCTTTTGGTGACTCCTTGATGCCGTTCTTTACATACAGTGAAGCTTGAAATAGGTACATATAATGAAAATTGTAAATTTTAACGTGTTATCCAAGAGCATTAGCGATACATCGATTACAAAGTTGTAAGTGTGAAAGATTGCTGCGAGGCAGCTGTCACTGAGGCAGAGTATTGTAACAAAGAGCTTATGTTAGGTCGCGAGTAGTAGGCAGTTGTTGCTCGGGGGTAGCGGGAGTAATGCGCCAGAGGCTGGCAGTGTCTGTTGCGATTCTACGGAGTGGGCAGTCGCTTGTTGTTGTTGTTGTTGTTGTTGTTGTGGTATTCAGTCCTGAGACTAGTTTGATGCAGCTCTCCATGCAACTCTATCCTGTGCAAGCTTCTTCATCTCCCAGTACTTACTGCAACCTACATCCTTCTGAATCTACTTAGTGTATTCATCTCTTGGTCTCCCTCTACGATTTTTACCCTCCACGCTGCCCTCCAGTGCTAAATTTGTGATCCCTTGATGCCTCAGAATATGCCCTACCAACCGATCCCTTCTTCTTGTCAACTTGTGCCACAAACTCCTCTTCTCCCCAATTCTGTTCAATACCTCCTCATTAGTTATGTGATCTACCCATCTAATCTTCAGCATTCTTCTGTAGCACCGAATTTCGAAAGCTTCTATTCTCTTTTTGTCTAAACAATTTATCGTCAATGTTTCACTTCCATACATGGCTACAATCCATACAAATACTTTCAGAAACGTTTTCCTGACACTTAAATCTATACCCGATGTTAACAAATTTCTCTTCTTCAGAAACACTTTCCTTGCCATTGCCAGTCTACATTTTATATCCTCTCTACTTCGACCATCATTTAGTATTAAATATTTGGTGTAATAATTTCACTGTTGTGTATTAATGTTGTATGGAAGAAATAAGATTTGAAGTAATATTAATTAAGAATATGCTATAAATATTATTATGAAATTTTGATGAAGAATATTTCTATACATATTGTTACATCGATCTACAATAAGGTAATGAATATTCATATTTTTATGCGCTTTTGCTGTAGATCGAATTTGAATAAGACCAGCTTTGTATGTAACCCCAAGTTTTTATTGTATTTTTCGTAAAGATCATTTGTTTGCGTAAATATAATTTTTATGATATGCCTTAACAATTGCAAGTCAGTTTCACAATTTAGTAAGATTTTCAAGTAAGATATTACAGTCCTTCTCCTCAGTCATGTTCCGCTTCCCAATTCCAAGTCGTGATTATTTATACAAATTCTAAATGTGTCTCAGTCAAATATCTTGCATTTTGGTTTGTGCAACTGTAGTTAGTTTAGCAGTGCTGAGAGCAGAACAATGCGCTATCCAAGGCGACACCAATACGAGGTAAGAAATTTATTTCACACAATTTATGGATTTTCGCACAGGAACCACTTTTGTATTTATTCAGATTTACAGGGCTGTAGTAAGATCAAGTGGATCTGAGTGTACTTACCTTTAATTTGTCATTATCACACACAGGTTTTAATTAGTTTGGGTTTACGGGTATTGATTTCTTGCTAGTATTTAGATTGCTTAAACAATAGTCAGGTAAATATACATATTCACGTAATCAGGTATGCAGTCAGCACACCACTTGATATAACTGTTCTTTGTTAGACAAAAAAAGGTCCCACCTTACATTAGACATAAACGTTACAAACTGTACAGTATTCTCTTCGGAAAACGTTTAGGATGCTAGACATATTAACAGAAACCTAGGATGCATGTAACCTATTGAACTGGAGAGAATGATGCAGGTAAAGACAAGTCAGAGAAGAGGAATTGCTAGAAACTGTCTTCAGAATGCCCACTGGAGAGACAGGTATAGTAGGTACACAAAGAGAGAATATTATCACTAGGCAGGGTGTCAGGAAGAAAAACAAAGAGAGACATGGATGGCATTAAAACAGTTGGATGGGTGAGAACTACGAAAGGAGGAACAAAGTGACTATATTGACGATAAAATCTTCTATACTGTTGGACTGCGCCGTGCAGCTAAATGTGTGTTGATGTCAGTCTGGTGACAAGGAAAGATGGCGTTCTTAAAGCAGCAAAGCATCATAGTTACTTACGTTGAGTTGGCGACTGACTGGCTTATTGATCTGAAGAGTGTAATGGAGCGTAGGGAAGGGGCGTAACGACAGATATCATCGATATAATGTTAGGTGTTGCAAGTCTTAAAAGATGGCGGCGGAAGAGTGTCTCGGTCGCTAAGTGCCTAGTAGCGCGCCGCCAGAGTCGTTACTCGACGGGTCACCGCCCTGCTGCTACCGCTGGCCGGTATTCCCCCGCCCTCCCCTCTGAGGCGGGACTTCCCCGTCGGCGGGACTTCCCCACAGGTGGAGCTAAACTGCGCCGCGGCGCCAGGGCGCGCCACGCTCATCACCCAAAGTGCTACTAAGCGCACCAGTTTGCGGGCCCCGGTGCCCACGCATCGCCGTACTCGGTGATGAACACGCATCACGGTAATGAGGCACCGGAGCGTTGTCGCATCCAAGGGCTCTCACCGGCGCGGCAAGGCTTTCGCTAGGCTGCACTCACGGCTGCGCTATAAATGCAGCTTCAGGGCGAGAACGTCACGCCACTCACTTTGCGTTTCACACCACAAGGGGACATTTCGTATTCTTACACTTCACCTGTGAGACAGTTCGCTAGAAGCAAATTTTCCTAGATTTTCGAAAAGCGCTCGGCGCTGTAATATACTGAGGATTGATAACCAATATGAGATGTTCTTGGATATGCGATTGCGTCAAAGAATTTTTGACTGCTGGAATCCTACTACAGTATGTTCGTTACATTGAATGACTAATTTTTAATGGTACCTAATTTACATCACTTGTACCTCAACAAAAAGTAACAGGATTGTTGTCAGCATATGCACGTTACAACAAACAACAAACGTTTAGGGGTTATAGTACAGGATGTTTGAAAGACTTTACAACAAGCGTCTAGGGGTGATAGATCGTGTCATGCAGAACAACTTTTGTTAGGAACAAAATGTTCGCTGATGCATTTTACTGCATTCGCCGCCCAGGGATGAAGAGATTTCACCGAACTAGCGGGAAATACTATGTGTGCTAGATCTGCATACTGCCTACCCCAAAAAATTCATGGAGTTTTCAACATAAAACCTTATGAATGAGCAACTCTAAGCGGGTAAGAGTGCAATGGGAATTCCACTGTTAAATGCAGAGGAGAGAGTGAATAGGTGGAAGGAGTACATTGAAGGCCTCTATGATGGGAAGCACTTGTCTGATGACTGATAAAAGAAGAAACAGAACTCGGTAGGGAAGAGACAGGGGATCCACTGTTATAGAATCATAATTTAAAAGAACTTTGGAAGACTTACGATCAAATAAGGCATAAGGCGTAGATAACATTCCATCGGAATTTCATTATAGAGGAAGGGGCGACAAAACGACTATTCATGCTGGTGTGCAGAACGTGTGATACTGACAATATACCATCAGACTCTTGGATAAACATCATCCACACAGTTCCCAAGATTGCAAGAACCGATAACTGCGAGAATTATCGAACAATCAGCTTAACAGCTCCAAGCCGCTAACAAGAATAATATACAGGAGAATGGAAAAGAAAATTGACGATCTGTTAGATAAAGATCAGTTTGGCATCAGGATGGCAAAATAAATGTAAATGTCGTGTGACTAGGGCCTCCAGTCGGGTAGGCCGTTCACCGGCTGCAAGTCATTCGATTTGACGGCACTTCGGCGACCTGCGCGTCGATGGGGATGAAATGATGATGATTATGACAACACAACACCCAGTCCCTGAGCGGAGAAAATCTCCGATCCAGCCGAGAATCGAAACCGGGCTCTTAGGATTGACATTCTGTCGTGCTGACCACTCAGCTACCGGGGGCGGACATCACGATAGGTAAAGGCACATGAGAGGTAGTTCTGACGTTGAGGTTAATAATGGAAGCAAGACTGCAGAAAAAAACGTCCGTTCATAGGGTTTGTCGATCCGGAAAAAGCGTTCGACAATGCAAAATGTTGGAAGGTGTTTGAAATTATGAGAAAACAGGGGTAAGCAATAGGGAAAGACGGATGATATGTACTATGAACAAGAAGCAAGGAGGAACAATAGGAGTGGAAGACCAAGTACGAAGTGCTCGGTCTCAAAAAGGTATAACAGAGGGAAGTAGTCTTTCGCGCCTACTGTTCAATTTATACATCGAAGAAGCAATGATGGAAATAAAAGAAAGGTTCAAGAGTGGGATTAAAATTCAAGATGAAAAGATATGAATGAGAGGATTTGCTGATGGCATTGCTTTCCTCAGTGAAAGTGAGCAGAATTTCAGGATCCGTTGAATGGATTGAACAGTCTTACAAGTACAAAATATGGATTGCGGGTAAAGCGAAGAAACACTGACGTAAGGAGAAGTAGCAGAAATGTGAGGAGTGAGAAATTTTGCGTCAAAATTGGTGATCACGAAATGGAAGAAATTGAGAGATTCTGCTACATCGTCAACAAAATAACCCATGACGGGCGGACAGACAAAGGAGGGCATAAAAAACAAGTTAGCACCGGTAAAAATGCCATTCATAGCCAGGGCCTGAATGTACGTTTGCAGCACTGCATCGTATGGTAGTGAAACATGGACTGTGGGAAAACCGAAGCGGAGTAGAACCGAAGCGTTTGAGCTGTGGTGCTACAGAAGAATGTTGCAATTTGCATTAAAATTGTGTGAGACGACACGGCGATTTGCATGCACTATTAATAACATTTTTTATGTCTTTCATAGGCAGTGTGATGTCAGTCATGCAAAGTTTTTCATTAGATTCATTGTATCATGTCAACATTCTCGATCACAAGACAAGTTATCGAGAATGTCGTCGGGATATAATGTGTCTAATGAAAAACTTCATGACTGAGAAGTCGAAACGAGTAAGTTTGTTCGAAAAATAAAAGTTTGTTCGAGACATAAGAAAAGTTATTAAAAGAAGAACACTGAAAATTGGGTGGACTAATAAGGCAAGGAATGAGGAGGTTCACCACACAATCGGCTAGGAAAGGAATGTATGGAAAGCACTGACAAGAGGACAAGTGTTAAGATATTAGGGAATAACTTCCATAGTACTAGAGTGAGCTGCAGAGTGTAAAAACTGTAGATGAAGATAGAGATTGGAAAACGTCCATCTAATGATTGATAAAATATGTTGCAGTTGTTTCTCTGAGATGAAAAGGTTGGCACAGAAGAATAATTCTTGGCGGGCCGCATCAAACTAGTCAGTATACTAATGGGAAAAAAACATCATTTAGAAACGAATACAGGAACTCGATTTGTTCCCATTCACACATAGCAGATTACTGTTTTCTTCCCCATGACGTGATTTATCACCCCTAAAGATTTGATACTATGGAGGTAAGAAAACAGAAGTGAGATGGCGCTATAGACTTGCGCTGTACGTTGTTTTGAAGCCAGAGTGGGCGGGGCCTGCCGCCATCTCAAACAGCCCAAAACATTAGCAAACTGCTGTTTGCGGTTGCTTCTTGTTCAAAATTTCTATCGTGTGCACGCAACAGCTATTTTAAATACTAAAAATTACAGTGCTTATATGAACAACATAGTGTAAGAAAGAAAATTTCGACCGTTTTTTTCTTCTTGAATGCGTATTTGCTCTAGCAATAAGACACATTTTTTTCTCGTTAATAAAACTTGTTTTTGTTGATATATTTCACATAACCAAGAAGAGGAAGATGTGATGTAAAACGGATGCTTCTGTAATGCCTTTTATTCCACTTTTGCTTCATTTGTATCAACAGCAAATAAAGTTGGAACTCCGCAAACAATGCTTGTTTGCTTACTGGTACTGCTTCTTGATCGTCATATTTTTAGGTTTCAACTAGTATGCACAGTGTTTTTAATGCCCACGTTTGCACAAAACTTGGCTATGTGTTCTTTGTTAGCTCATAAACGTGTGCAATGAGGAAACAAGCAAGACATGCTACTGTATGTTGTGTACGTCAACAAAGTGAACGATTGTTGAAAAGAAACAGAACTCCATGTAGAATAGAATTCTTGCTTTATTAGTTTCTCAGTGCATTAGTCCCACTGTAGTTTAGACATCTTCTCACTCTGAAATCTTACCCTTGATGCGTCATTCAGTGTGTGGCCAATAATAGCAATTTACAGGGTATATATATATATATATATATATATATATATATATATATATATATATATATATATAATTTCTGAACATCATGAATGTGATTGAGAGAAAAGTATCAAACGCTTAAGACCAAGTAAAATTGATATTTGCGTTAACATATATGTAAGTAATTTTTTAATGATTATAGCCTAACCTGTGTAAGATGTAGGTCTACCTTTCCAACAGTAGCCTGTTTGCTTCTTTTCCCAAAATATTTCTCGACAATAACTGTGTCAGTTTTTCAGGAATAACCAAACAGAGCACAGCTGGAATGTACGTTTACTATGATCATCTGCTTGATTTTACATTTGAATTTCGTTTTGATGTTTTCAAAGTATATATAACTGTACCATGCTTTGTGTATATCAATAATAAGTTAGTTAGTTTCGTGTTCCATGTATCAGTTGCAAGATAAGTCGCAATGATGTGGAACGAGTCATTATATATTGACATCAACCCTTTTTTTAAATACGCCTCGACGCTGATCAATCATTATATTCTTAGGTTTTTAATTAAAGATAGTCATATGTTAGTAATTCCTACCAATCACCATTTGCACACCACAGTAATAAATGATCTTCTATGAAATGTGGGGAGTTGTCAAAGAGAAACGTTTTCAGTTTTGTTTCAAATTCTACTTTGCTGTCTGTCAGGTACTGTATATCAGTGGGTAGGTGATAAAAAATTTTGGTTGCAGCACTGTTAGCCCCTGTTTGTGCTACAGACAACCTTAATGTTGTGTAAGAAAGTTTCTTTTTCTTCTGGTATTATGATTGTGTACAGTATTGTTCGTGTTGAAATGCAATGGATTATTTGCAACAAACTTCGTGAGGGAACAGAGCGTTCTCATAAGTTTTCAGCCAAAGCCTTCTTAAGAAAGGAAGCGCTCTCTCTCTCTCTCTCTTTCTCTCTCTCTCTCTCTCTCTCTCTCTCTCACACACACACACACACACACACACACATGACCATTGTCTCCGACTGTTCTAGTCAGAATCTTTCTTAAAGGGGGAGGAAATGTAAACAATGAATAATTATGAGAGGGTGGAATTTAGGGCATATGATGCTGACCCAACGATTAGCGCGGTTACGTAGCCGTATGTTGTGCAGGGGCGAGAGCGTTAATACAGTGTGGCTCGGATGTAGGTGCGTTTGCGATTTGGAAGGCAATGAAAATCACTGGAAAGAAGAGAGAGAGAACAGACACTAAGTAAGGCAAATCTAAAGTCAGATGACAGAAATAAAACTACTACAATAAAAGTAAACAGTGCAACCATATTTCATGAACACAAAAGAAAATATTTCTTGAACGGCTCCACTTAGGAATGAAGAGTGATTCATTTGAACTTTAGATTACGATCGGACCGATTAGTACACAAACAACGCAAGCAGGCATTTCTGATGAAACAACTGCGTCTCCACATAATCAAAGCATCCAACCGGTCGAAACTGGACACAAGCACGTCTGAGTAACGTCACAGGGAAGTATCACCGCGGTGAACCTTATGTTTTGGGCGACTTAAGATGGCGGACGTCTGCTTCAAGTTTGTGACATCATGACAACTCCCTTCTCTTTTTTACTTCTATGTTTGATACAAAGATTATCGAACACCTTGTACAATTCATCAGATAGGATTAGAAGCAATTTAATATTTATCTCTGTCGGGGCTATCGTTTAAAGAATAGTATCGTCTGTGGATAACAATAAAAAAATTGCGTGGCGACTTGCACAGTATTTCCACTTGGTGTGATGAATAACATCATAAATGTAAGGTAATGTCTAAAAATAAGATAGCTGACTCAATTAACTGTAAAGATCCTTAAACTTGACATCGAATAAATCCTACAAAGATGTCTAAGATGGAACGACTACGTTAAGAAGATGTAGGAAAGGTGAACTAGGGACTTGAAATGAAAGAATCGTGGGAAAAAAGAGACCACTAGTGGGACCGTTTCACAGCACTGATCCAGAATATAATATTTCTTATGAAGTAAACTTCGTACCTCACATCGTAGGAGTTTCGAGACTCGCTTCTAAGGTCGTAGCAAGTCAGTAACTCGGTTTATCCTCACCGAAAGAAATCAGGCGTTATCCTCGAGAAATAATATTGGGAAAAAAAGAAATGGTATTCATGATAGATTATCCTACATATCTTACACCCTCTGGCATATCGCGTTGGTGCCATGACAAACACAATAAGAGAGACTGGGGCGAGGAAATGTCGAGATTTTCAAAACGATCCGATATCATCTTCCAGTTAGTGTTCTGGTTTTAGGCCTGGATTTCTTGGAGAACTCCATAAAGTAAATACAAAGAAGAAAGGTCGTGTCTTTTGGAAAACAATCAAACAGTTACATCAAATTTCGATATAATACAAAGCAGACAATAAAGTAGTCCTTTGATACAAGTAACTGATGTTAGGGAGTGTGTTGTACCTAGAATTTATTTCCTACTTCAAAGTTTTATGAGGTACGCTAAAGTTCTACGTAAATGACGGATTGCAACACTTCGTTCTGTTCTGTAGCGTTGTACCTTTCTTTTCCACACTGAATTTATATATATTTTCACTTACACGAAGCAATACTAATGCCAAAACTAATCATATTAATAAGAAGAACAAATAAAAAATAAAAATTAAGTTCGTTCAGATTATCAAGGTAGTATTTCTTTTTTGTGCCAAAGACCAGAGCATGGAAAATAAATTATAAGCGCATTGATGACAATGAGAAGAACAATTTGCTTTCCAAAAACAAGCAAAACTCCTTTCTATCAGTATAACAACGCTATCGAACTTCAAAGCGAACACTGCATAAGTGCTTTGGTTCTAGGAAACTTCCGACGAAATTCGAAAACTTAAGGAAATGTGAAACAGAATTGGTGATACTCTTACTGTGGCCAAAGGAATCACAAAATCCATCAATGCGACTGCAGGTCGCACTTTCGGAGAGACTCTTATTAATTAAGCAGTTATTCACCAATCATATTTTAAAAGCTTCAGTAAAACGAATCCAAATAAAGAAGACGTTATCTGTGGGAAATAAGGTTAAAACCATTTCTGTGTCGATGTTGGGATTCTCACACGATTTGTAGTGCTGAAGAGATAGAATACTTCCGTAAATTTTTCTTCACACGAACTTACAAATGCCAAAGGACTAACAGAACTTCACCGGACGTTTCGGGGCCTTGTAGCCACATATTTTAGAGTTCTGCATCGACGGCAAATCAAGAAAAAATGTCTGGAAATACTCATGAACAGTTAGAATGGATTTGTCAACAGGAAAGTGAAGAACGAGAATAACGTTAGAACAGTTCACTATTTAATAATTACAAGACGAATTTCAGTGAACCAGACACAAGAAATAGCACATTAAGCATGAAATATAGATCCAGCAGATAGGTGGTTAACAGTGGGAAGAGTTCAGACACTGGATAGCTACGATAAGTAAAGAAACAGCTTCCGTTAAAGCGTCTAGTAAACGCATGGAGCCCAGAAAAAAGAAATAAAATATGACGAGAATGATACTGCAATAAGAACCACTAAAAATTAAACAATTCGAATATAAACAAGCTAAGGTATAAGAACGCAAGAGCAAATGTGTTAATCACCCAACTCAATAAATAAAGGATTTACAGAAATACAGAACACGATGCATTCATGGAGTGTTCAAATGTAATTTTTCAAAATATAATTCTCCATTTTTAAAGTAATTATGGAAATTGTGAAATCCTGACAAGTCTTTTTATGTACTGAAGTATGATTAGTCAGTAGTGAGACTTTGTAAGGCACTTGGCCACTTAGCTACTACACATAAATTACACATGTCAGTGGCTCGCGTGCTCGAATTTATTACTATATATATTATTAGCCTTTAATGCCTATGTAATCATTCCTGAAGAGTCGATTAGACTTTCAGCATTAATAAATCATAAAGAATTACTATTTATTCACTTGTGTGAATAAAGAATAAAGTCTGATGGATTGTCGTGCCTTGTATTAACCGTCTGATTTTCGAATGAACAGGCTATTTTCACAAGCAGATTTGTTAACAAAATAAATCAGTAATACTTCTAGCCCTATGTTTTACGATTCAGAAGTGTACTTCGGGCTCCGTCAAGCAGAAGTTACACAATATTTTATACACAATTCATATCAATGGTCTTAGTGTCATATATAAAGAGAAAGAGCACTAATTATAAATTACACACATGTAATAAGCACGCAACTTGTAGCAATCTTGTGATGAACGAGAAACTGAAGGAAATTGATTCTAATCCTGAAAAACAAAAAAATTAGTTGTGAACAATTAATGCAGACAAACAGAAAATAGCCAATGGACAGTAGCTGCAAAAGTAAACTAAGTCTTAACTATTATATGCAACTACAATATAGTATTTGCGGATTAAAAGAAGAACATTAGGAGACACAACTAAGAAAAATCTAGATGTTCGCACCAGAACAAGAGCTGAAGCATGCCAAATATAACAAAGTAAAAATTGTAAAAGATATTACTAGGGTTATTTGTGGCATCAAGATTATATTAGCATAGGCCTGTTGAAGAAAATACCCATTGATGACAAATCAAGGAACATGGTAACAGCATCGCAGTTAACTAAGGATATGTTAACGTGCACCAACAGAGTTTTCTTGCAAGAAAAAAATCATAAAACATGTGTATATAGACGACGCGAAAGATATTATCACCATAAAACGGAGTAACAAAAAAAACTGAACAATGAAAAGCTGTATGAAGGAACAATGCCATTTAATACAACATACTGTGGAGAGTTGTATAATGCATTAGTGGAGGCTATGTGAAATAATTTTCAGGTAAGATCATTTACATAAAACGAAGTTTTGAAACGGGATGCAGGGAATTTAATGAAACGGATAAAATGAGAAATGAACTCATCGATTCACTAAATGGAAAATGAAGAAGTCCGAAACTAAATCTTGACGCTTATGAGATGCAGTAATAAATCCATCTTCAGTCCGTATACGTCAGCATAACTAAAGAAAAGTCAAGTGATAAAATCTCTTAGGTTCCTTGTTACCGATATTTTATAAGTAGCTACTTTTTATGTATACTGAGAGGATGAAAGCTAGTTGACAGAGACTTTCCTTTCGGTATTAGGTGCGCCATTTTCTGACGCTGACACCTTGTAACGTTCCTGGAATAAGTGGTGACACAGACTGGCGCCTTGATTCAGGAAACCAATTCCGCGGCATGCCTCAAAGAATCACACCACTGGCTTCTTTAGGGACGAACCCATGTTCCAGAGAGAAATTTTCGTCACCTGACCGCTGCTACGTCTTAGGCAGGAGTGCTGCTGAAGGGAAGCACGTTAAATTTCGACAGTAATTTGGGGCTGTCGTACTGACTCCCTTCGCCACATAGTTCCTGTTCAGTGGTGATTCATACCCTTTAAGTATCTCTATGGCAAATGGTAAAGAATATAATCGCTCAAGCCAGTCATATAAGGAGAGTTAAGCTTTTCATACTGTGTCTTTTCAATGACTGAAGGAACTGAAACTGACTCTATAAAGAAATTTATCTTACTGACGTGTCAGAGCCTGGTAACACAGAGGAGTGACAAAAAAGCTTTTGAAATAGCGACAACAGGCTGATGACACTGCTTGACTGTTGCAACGAGTCTATGTTTGTATCGCAACTGACACTGAAATTTCGTATTTACCCGAAATTTCACTGGGCTCCTTGTGGCGTAGTATTAGCAAACGTCTTTGATATTTCGGCTAAGACAGAATCTTCCTCATTGATCCACACAATTGAAAGACACGAAATAGAGCGGACTGTAGCAGCTTTCTGGGTGCATTTTCCTATATTCTAAGCTTTAGTAACGATATTTTATACTCTTCATTCCAGCTTGATATTGTGTTCTTTTTTTTTTTTTAACTAATGTGTTTAAGCCAATATTGCATTCTCGTGGGTCCACTGCTACCGCATCTCCCGCAAATTTACTGTTCAGTCTGTCAATTGTAGGAACTACCAGACTGAACTCCTGAAAAAATGTTATTAACAAATTCATTAGGTTGCATAACGTTGCTACACGCGAACTGAATAGAGAGTTTATGGGTCGGTAGGTCCTCAATTAAGAAAAGACACGAAGACTTACGTTTACGATTTTTTAGAGTCCGCTGGTTACTTCCTCAATTGAATGATAGTTAATGGATATCTACACAGCACGGTAGAACTAAAAGTAGTTAGGAAATGAAACACCAGAGGTCCGACGACTCGCACAATTCCAGAATGTTCATGAAACCTACGCGAGTTTCTGTGAGACCAGTGTTCACAGCAGCGCGTGTTCGTATGCTCGCGCAGGAAACCGAGAAAATAGCAGTACAGCTAACAACTGTGCTCCCAGAATTTTATTGTCGCTGTTGGCGGTAATGTTCTGCCATTACGGCACCTCGCGCCTTTTGCCGGCCACTCGGTCTTCTCTTCTTTCTTCCTCTGTGCGCCCTCTTGTCTCTTCTTCCTCTTTTCACTGAGTAGCTCGTCCACGAGCGTGACAGAAATTTCGATAAAATTTAACGGTGCGAACATAAGGCGCTTTTCTGTGAACCTCAACGCTACGAAAATTTTATAAGCGTCCAGAAGGTTTGCTGTAATGATGAAAGTGGACCCATCAGTTCCAAGATAATGTTCTGCGGACAAAGGGCTCCACACTCGAGAAAAAACTAAAATGAAAAAAAAAAAAAGTGTGAGGCTATACAGTCGTGCAGCAATAATGAAAGAGCTGCAGTCAACAACCAGGTACCTGGCTAACAAAGTCGCGCATGCGTACATAGGGTTTGCAAATCAGAAAGTCGCTGAACTCTGAAGTTTTGGAGCGAACGCGTATGAGTCTATCGACAGACTGCTAGACACTAGACCAGTGGTCGTCAAATTGTGGCCCGCAGGCCGCATGCGGCCCGAAGCAAGTATTCGTGTGGCCTGCGATTATGAGTCGTATTTTATAACAGTATGCATCTGACAACTAACAGGCGAATCCAAAACGTGAACTAACGTTAAGAGCTGTAATTTTCCTGCTTAGTAACAAAAAAAAATACTTGCACAGCCAGTTACGATTTTAAGATGTGCTTAATTTTAATCGATGTTGATGTGTTCGTCCACGAGCTAAGTAAAGCTGGCCGCTTACCTCAGGGTTGTAACATTATGTGATTGCCTTATCATTTTAAATCATTCACTAATCGAGCAGTCGCTCGGCAACAGCTACAGTTAGCAAATAATGTTGCGAGAATGTAAAAGGTGAACGACCAGTGACGTAACTTGTTTATTGTCGAAGCGCCGTCACATATGCAGCGAGTTATTGACTTTGAAAACCGCGGCGCGAAAAACGGACAGAAGAAGAACATTTTTACACATTTTTTTTTTTTTGATGTACGAGATATTCTCGATGAACAGTTACTCATTCTTCTCTTGTCTCTTGTAACTTGTGTCGGACACGCATGTCTTGCGCCCTATTATTATCGATAAAAATAATAATATTTTAGTGTAAAGTAAAAGTGCAATACTAAAAGTGCAATACTGCATAGCAGTAGATTTATTGTGCGACGTGTATGTGAAAACGTCAAAGGAATTATTTTTATTACGAGAAGAGAAGTGCCAGTCAAAACGGCATCCATGTTAAATCTTTCATTGCAGTGTAAGTTCATCTATTAATTGCCATAAATTTAGATTTAAATGGAATTGGTGTATGGACTATTTATTTAATATAGAATCTATGTCTCACTCTTTCATGAAGTTATTTAATTTTCTTTATGTTTCTGCCAAATAGAGAGTTCACAGTCACGAATTCTTTCGTCGAGTTCGGACGGAAGTTGCATGCGGCGAAATATTTTCTCCGCGCCATATTCTACTGGTAAATGCATGATAAACTACGGTCCCTTAGGAAATTCATGTTGAGCTATCCAAAAATAATTATATTTTGAATAGGCATTTACTCTCCTCTGCAATGCAGCTTCCGACTGATCAGACGATCCAACAAGAAACAGCCGCACACGGTCGGCGTTCGCAAATATATTTCCACCGCTGATTATAGCTCTATGTTACAGCACAAAAGTAAACCCATTGTTATAATTAGCGACTACGAACGGGGGCATTTATAACTGTATGTTTATGTGTACACATTACGTAAACATATCGTTATAGGGTATAGGGGTCAAGTAGCGCGGCCACTGCTGAGCTATAGCGAGAAACTTTTATTGTTTTGTCTTTAAAAAAATGGCTCCTATCACTACGGGACTTAACATCTGAGATCATCAGTCCCCTAGCCTTAGACCTACTTATACCTAACTAACCTAAGGACATCACACACATCCAAGCCCGATGCAGAATTCGAACCTGGGACCGTAGCAGCAGCGCGGTTCCGGGTTGAAGCGCCTATAAACGATCGGCGACAGCGACCAGTGTTTTGTCTTTCAGTACCGATAACTCACGTGTACGAGCGTCTCGTAGCGATCAGCTACTACGGTATGAATTTTGAGACGGAAGTAACATGGATTTGTCAATGCATGTTACAGAGTAGGTCATCTTCTACTTACTTGCAGCAAGGAACATTACATTAAAGATCTTATAATACAGTGCAATGAGTAGAAGAAAACTGACATTCAAGTCATATGTCATAGTGTCTCAGATTGAATAATTATTTGAAACATAAGTACAGTTACTTTTACCGAGCGAGGTGGCGCAGTGGTTAGGCACTGGACTCTCATTCGGGAGGACGACGGTTCAATCCCGCGTCCGGCCATCCTGATTTAGGTTTTCCGTGATTTCCCTAAATCACTCCAGGCAAATGCCGGGATGGATCCTCTGAAAGGGCATGGCAAACTTCCTTCCCCATCCTTCCCTGATCCGATGGGATCGATGACCTCGCTGTCTGGTCTCCTTCCCGAAACAACCCAACCCAACAGTTACTTTCATTAACCAATTAACCATCCGTTCACACATAGAGCGCAAGACTTTGTTAGGCAAAGCTGTGCTATGACTCTGAGGTCGCTGAGGTTGCAACAATCTGAAGTAGAGACAGCTGACACGAAGTGGTCTGAATGGTACCGTTTTTTAACGATCACTACATGGGGGCCAGCTGCCAACTTATCGCGCCTTTACCACAACTAGTCTACTGGACGCTTGCAACATACCAATTTGTATAGCTTACCATTTAACAATAAGATTCTTACATATGCGGCCCGAGGTATCGTCCCTCAAGTTAATACTGGCTCTTGAGCAAAAATCATGACGACCTCTGCACTAGACACATCCACATACCCTTCGCCAACCGGTGTTGCAATCACTGCAGTTCTTCGTAGTGGATTCAACTTCGGTGAACGTATTTCCACAGTTGTTTTCGCGAGATTCCAGTTTTGCAAAGGGCAACTTTAAAGAACAGATCGCCTGTAATAAGTTTTGTTCTTAGCTTGGTTCAACTGTTTTAGGAAACTGCAAATCTTCAATCAGATGCTTACGGGCTATACATTAGGCTAGAAAAGAACTTAAAATCGACAGGACATCGGCTGATGATGGTGATCTTTAAGCACATACTTCAACTAGCGTCTGCCAGAAAATGTTGAGAAAAAGTATTAGATTTTGCAAGAGCGTAGCACAGCAAATAGTGATCTTCGATATGGCACATGTCAACGCACTCTGTCAGATCAACTGGACATAGTGCTAGATAAATGGTAGAAGCAGCATGGTCTGAAAGTCTGCACAGATCCTCAGCGACAGCTTAAGAACTGTAAACGATGATGAAAATTTGTTTTACGACAAATATTGCGAAACCAGGCACATGTGAAGAGTATCAACAAGTCTCCGTTGATGGGCTTGTGTGATATTGATGTCACTAATTGAGTACACGCATGATCATCTGAATTAGACACACCTTGGTAATAGCGTGTAGAAGCATTAATGACTACGTCCAAAGGACTCTGGATGACTTGTGGAAACTAATAATCGCTCAGTCATCACGTCTCGCAAGGGCTGTTCGGAGGAGGAGCCAAAAAGTGCACTTCCGTTTAGAGAGCGTCTAAGTTGTGCTTGACAGCACTAACGTTATTTGACCTTTGTCCTCAAGCAACTACCTCAAAGTCCACGAACTGTTCATTGCACCACTACGACACAACTCTGGGATGATGAGTTGCTGATTTGTCAGCCTGAACGTAACGTCCCCATCGGCACTCTGTAGGTGGGCAAACGGGTGCTATGACCTGCCAGTGCTGTCTGTCTGTCTCTAAAGCATCGTGTTCACGTACCAGAGAGCTCATTTCTTCCTACCTCTCGTTGCCAAGAAAACGATTACCATTTGGAAACAGATGAATAAGTTCTCTATTGTTACGAGAACCACACTAAATCCAAACTACGTCCACATTTCGCGGCACAGTAAATACAGTGCCTTTCCTCGTTAATCAATCGTTTTACTTTTTTTCTCCCCAAACTCAAGGCCACTGATATGCAGGGATTTATCAACCTTTTCTCACTACAACACTAGAGCCTTCAATTTCATTTAGAAGCCAGATATGGACTGTTGTGTACAATAACCTGAGTGTGATACTGGAGAGAAGTTAAGAACGGAAAATGTTGACTTTGCATTCAACCAAGCAGCACAATCACCTCAACAAGTCAGTTGGGAAAGTTATGCAAAACTACAAATAAATTAGTTTAAAATGGAAAATGTTTTGAGGCTATATACAAAGAGACAAAATATTTTTTGTAGTAGCCATGAGTTTCTTCCAGCGAAATCGAAAGTTTTTCATTTCACGTCTAATGTTATTATGTGTACAGTTTCATTAAATAATATTTGGACAAATAACTTTCATCTACAATAAATTTGAATAAATAATTTGTACCATCAACATATGACATATTCACTTTCTTGTAATGAACGAGAAATTCTCATTTCAGAAAAAAATGCAGCAGTTGCTACAAAAAAATCGGACTAGAGATAATAATCAAAACATTGTGAGTCACGTGTTTCTCCTTAGCTACTACTTAAATTTTGAATAAAAATTGTCGGCGCTATTGGTCGAATACATCCGGTAAAAAGAGCCAACCTCGTCTACCAACGACCTCGTGAAGGAGAGCGGAGGAGTGGACGGGATTCGGGCACACACTTTCCCCTTGGAATGAGAAACTGCCCTGGAAGGTGGAAGACTGAGCAATGATCAACGGTGAGAAGCAGACGTGGGATTCCATATGAAAGACATGAGGGATCTAGTATTAGTATCGTAATTAACAGTACTTTCTTAGAATTGCGATCAAATAAGGCGGGAAGCATAGTTAACATTCCTTCAGAATTTCTAACACCATTGAGGGTAGTGACAATTAAACGACTATTCAAGTTTATTTGTGGAATCTATGACTGTGGAGACTTTCGAAAAAATATCATCCACACATTAGCGAAGATAACAAAGGCAGGAAAGTCCATAAACTATTGCACAATCAACTTAACATCTCCTACATGTAAGTTGCTGAGAAGAATAATGCACAGAAGATTGAAAAAAGAAAATTGAACCTCTGTTAAATGATGATCAGTCTGGCTTGGTAATAGCAGCAAGACTAAAGAAAATCACGACACGTTCACGTGGTTTATCGAGCTACAAAAAGCGTTCGACAATGCAGGCTGGTGTAAAAGGTTCGAAATTCTCAGGAAAGTTGGTTTCAGTTGTAGGGAAAGACACGTAATATACAATATGTTTAAGAGCCAAGAAGGTAAAATAAGAAGGGATACCAAGAACGAAGTGCTCGGATAGAGTGTAGGACAGGGATGTATTCTTTCGCTAACTGTTCAGTATATATGTAAATCGAAGAAACAATGACAGAAATAAGAGAAAGATTCACGAATGGGATTAAAATTCGGGATAAAAGGATATCAGTGATAAACTTCTATGATTACATTGCTATCCTGAGTGAAAATGAGGAAGAAGTACGGAACATACTGAGCGGAATCAACAGTCTGGATTGACAGTAAACCGAGGAAAGACGAAAGTTGTGATGAGTAGCAGAGCTGATACTAGTAATAAACTTCACATGAATATTGTGGGCCACGTTAGTATACTAAGTGCAGATATTCTCCTACCTAGGAAGCATAACAAAGCATTACACAGTGGGCCGGGAGGTAATAAGACGCAGTCAAACAAATGAAATGATCGTATGGCGTTGTTGGGCGGGAGGTCCCGTCTTGGTTCGGCCGCCTTGTTGCAAGTCTAATTTCATGTGACGCCACGTTGGGCGACTTCCGCGTCGATGATGATGAGGACAACCCAACACCCAGTCCACGGGTGGAGCAAATCTCCAACACGGCCGGGAATCGAACCCAGGCCCGCTGCATGGGAGGCAAGGACGTTACCACTCAGCTAAGCAGGCGGACGCAGTCAAACACAGGCAGAGAGATTTCTTCGCCACAACTCTACGTAGGTTGAAATCTGAGAAAAAAATTTAGGTGACTGTATGTAGGGATGTAAGTAATGGTCGGCTGGAAATCCGGAATAGAGTAGAGTCCATGCTTTATATATGTGGTTTTACATAAGTTTCCGGTAAATTAAGTGGCAGATAAGAAATGTGGAGTTCCTCCGGAGAATTAGGAAAAAAAAGGAAAAAAAAGTATGTGAAAAAACACTGATTAAAACAACGGACCCGTTAAGACAAGATGCAGTCTGACACAGTCAACGAGAACATTTGTCCAAAAAACTTGTCTAGGGAGGTGGGGGCAAATATTACATGAGAAGACAGAGATTGGAAGAGTGCCAAGCGCGAAACAGTTTCTTGGCCTTGTGCAGGCCTTTGAAATACACTGCCTGACAACGAAAGTGAAGCACTCAGAAGGGTAGGATATAACGAAATTAAACTACACGACCTGTTGAGAGGGTTTCTGATGTTATTTCGGAGATTACGAAAGCGATTCAGCTTTACAAAGAAGTTGGCAGTACTATCCCACTTGTCAGTATGGCGTTGCACCTATTCCGACCTCGATGTTAGTTAGTTAGTTAGTTACGTGTTCCATTGATCAATAGCACGGAAAAACCGTTATGATATGGAACGTGTCAAATGCACAAGAAATGCGCACAGGAAACAAGTTTTTTGTTTACATTATAGTGTTATACCTAAATATTTCTATTATCTATCCCATTACCTTAAATGGCACAAAACGCATATATTATATCTCCAGATTTATTTACTCATATTCAAGAATTCATCTATGGTATAGAAGGAGTTGTCAGGGAGGTATGATTTCAATTTGTTTTTGAAACCATTACTGCTGTTTTTCAGACATTTTATTTCATCTGGTAATTTATCAGAAAGTTTTATAGCAACATATTGTACCCCTTTCTGTGCCAAAGATACGTATATAGAGGATAGTGTAGGTCTTTCTTTTTTCTAGTATTGTAATCGTGAATGTCGCTGTTGATTTTAAACTGGTCCATGTTGTTGAGAAAAAATTTCATTACTGAGTAAATGTTCTGTGAAGCAGTTGTAAGAATTCCAAACCTTTTAAACAGATGCTTACAAGATGTGCGACTATGAACCCCACACATTATTCTAACTACTTTCTTTTAAGCAGTGAATACCTTTTGCCTAAGTGTTGAGTTGCCCGAGAATATCATTCCGTATGACATCAGAGAGTGGAAGTATGCAAAATACGTTAGCTTACTAATTTCTACATTCTCAAATTTGGCAACTATTCTGATTGCAAAAGTTGCTGAACCTAGTCGCTTTAGGAGATCCAAATATGAATTTTCCAATTAAGATTCTCATCTATATGTACACCCAAAAACTTAGTATGCTCTATCCTGGCTACTGATTTCTTTTGATGTGTTATGTTTATTGAAGGAATTGTACTTTTTGCAGCAGAAAATTGGATGTACTGTGTTTTTTCAAAGTTCAGAGAAAGCTCATTCGCAGAAAACCAATTCATAACTTTTCCAAAGACCTTATTTGTATCATTTTCTATCAGACTTTCTTTTACTGGATTAATAATTATGCTTGTATCATCAGCAAAAAGGGTCAGTTCAGCATCTTGTTTCACATAAGAAGGGAGGTCATTCACATATATCAAGAACAGGAGGGGGCCCATGATCGAACCTTGTGGAACACCTAATGTAATTTCACCCCAGTTAGATGAAGTGGCAAACTCCTTTGAATCACTTGAATCATATAAAGAGACTTTTTGCTTCCTGTTCTGTAGATATGACTTAAACCACTCATATGCTCTTCCATTTATGCCATAGAATTGTATTCCCTATTTCGCATCGTCTCCTGAGGCAAGCTGTAGAAGGAGGAGGAGGAGATTAGTGTTTAACGTCCCGTCGACAACGAGGTCATTAGAGACGGAGCACAAGCTCGGATTAGGGAAGGATGGGGAAGGAAATCGGCCGTGCCCTTTCTATGGAACCATCCCAGCATATGCCTGAAGCGATTTAGGGAAATCACGTAAAACCTAAATCAGGATGGCCGGACGCGGGATTGAACCGTCGTCCTCCCGAATGCGAGTCCAGTGTGCTAACCACTGCGGGCAAGCTGTAGAACTGTTGTAAGTGGTCCATGTTAATCTGAGTACTGGGAGTGGGGTGGAGTTGACGACAGAACTGGTGCCGCACATGTTCAATAGGTAACAGAGCTACGTACCTTGCTGGCCAGCCCTACATCACGCAGACAGTGCCATACCTGGACGAGCATTGTACTGTCAAAAAATGGCACCACGATACTGTCGCGTGATGGGTAACACATGATGACGCAGGATGTCCGTGACGTAGCATCATGCCGTCAGAGTTTCCTCAGTCAGCACCAGCCGTGACCTAAAGTTATATCCGATACCACTACGCCACGATCAGTAACACCGCTGTGCCTCTTCAAATCATCTTCATATTGGAACCTCTCGCCATATTGTCGCCATACTGGCCGACGACGGTCATTTTGGATGAGAAAGGGTTACGATATGCTTGCTGCACAATATGGCTATCCTCCACTGCAGACGTGGTCAGTCCGAACCGTAACGTCCCCATGCAGTCCAACGTCGGACCACTGTCACATCCAAATCTCCCACAAAACTCCATATTGTTTGTACTGTTCAACAAACTGGCCAAATGGCTACCTCAATGGGGCCCATTTCGAACTTGCTGTTTCATACGAGTACTCACCTTCTCTGCTTCCTTCACAGTTATCACTCAACATCTGACGCTGTTCACGTCCCTTATATATTCTGTCGGAACTGGCAACAACTCTAAATACGAACAACACTAACGCATCCGCCGATGGTGTGTACGTGTAGAAAGATCCGTGGACATCCGACCATGTCTTCTGGCTGCTTCATTCCTTTCGTCAGGCAATGAATTTTTCTCCTAACAAAAGTCGAAAATTATCTTTCTGCATTGACTATAGTGTGTAGCACAGCTACAGTTAATACAGGCAACTTGAAAACAGGCGTAAGTGTTGATGCTCTGCTTCTCAGTCAATACATTGCCTAATATTGTAAATTGCCAAATAATTCTTCAAATGACTGAACTGCAAGGGGTCTATTTCTTATGTCAAATCAGTACAGTTTTGTGAATTTATGCCAGATTTTCAAACGCAGGGACAGGACAGTTGGAAGGAACGGGGAAGTTTAGGTTGGTTGTTTTTGGGGAAGGAGACCAGACAGCGAGGTCATCGGTCTCATCGGATTAGGGAAGGACGGGGAAGGAAGTCGGCCGTGCCCTTCGAAAGGAACCATCCCGGCATTTGCCTGGAGCGATTTAGGGAAATCACGGAAAACCTAAATCAGGATGGCCGGACGCGGGTTTGAACCGTCGTCCACCCGAATGCGAGTCCAGTGTCTAACCACTGCGCCACCTCGCTCGGTCGGAAGTTTAGGCATTAACGTCTTGTCGACGACGATTTTATTAGGGACAAGCTCGGGTTGTGGAAGGTAGGGCAGTATCATTCTAGTATTTGTCTTAAGCCTTTTAGGGAGTCAGCGGAAAAGAATATTCTAAAAAGGCAAATATTTTGCTTGTCTATTATCAAATATTTCGTTGTGAACAACTTTTTTGAAAAGTCCTTGTTCATATTTCAGTGTAAGAGGACAGATAGCAAAAACAAGTTGCCTGAGTCGCTACACACGTTGTATTTCTTCCACTTCAGGTTTAATATTCCTCTCTTTGCTGCCAGAGCTTTCTGCACATAGAAAACTGAACCGTACGTCTGTGGACTATCAACAACTGTTTCTTTGCTTACATCGCTGAATTTCTGTTACAAATTCTGCTTTAATCATCAAGTGTTAAGTGAAATTATGTATTTATTGCCTGCTAAAAGGTTTAACTCACAGCGGAACGCAGCACGCGGACTTAGCGTGGCACGCCAGATCGTGATGTCCTTGTCGCTGCTTGCCGTTAAGTTTGTCCACAACGCTTCACGCACGCGATGTTAGCAGACGGAGACAGCTCGCAGATCATGGCGGAGAGCAAAGATCGGATAAACCGCTGCTCATTCGAGAACCCTTAGTCTCTATCTTCCGTACCGAAGATTGCCGGACATGACAAAATTTCGGTTTCCTTCAGCCAAATCCCACAGAGTTTTGCATGACAAACTGAAATTCCGACATCAGCTGCAGTCTAGGAATGAAATAAATTCAAAAGTTAAAACTTGTGCCAGACCAGTACTGAACCCGGATTTTCTGCTTTACGCTAGCGGCCACCTTAACCGCTTCGGCTATTCGAGCACAGTTCCCGTCCAGCCCAAATTCCCAAATCGTTGTACATTGTGCCCATTGTTCTCAGCCTCACGCTGATTCCCGGGAGAAATAGGTCGAAGACTGAATCTGCTCTGGATGATCATTAATTTCCGTCAAGGCACATATACACTCCTGGAAATGGAAAAAAGAACACATTGACACCGGTGTGTCAGACCCACCATACTTGCTCCGGACACTGCGAGAGGGATGTACAAGCAATGATCACACGCACGGCACAGCGGACACACCAGGAACCGCGGTGTTGGCCGTCGAATGGCGCTAGCTGCGCAGCATTTGTGCACCGCCGCCGTCAGTGTCAGCCAGTTTGCCGTGGCATACGGAGCTCCATCGCAGTCTTTAACACTGGTAGCATGCCGCGACAGCGTGGACGTGAACCGTATGTGCAGTTGACGGACTTTGAGCGAGGGCGTATAGTGTGCATGCGGGAGGCCGGGTGGACGTACCGCCGAATTGCTCAACACGTGGGGCGTGAGGTCTCCACAGTACATCGATGTTGTCGCCAGTGGTTGGCGGAAGGTGCACGTGCCCGTCGACCTGGGACCGGACCGCAGCGACGCACGGATGCACGCCAAGACCGTAGGATCCTACGCAGTGCCGTAGGGGACCGCACCGCCACTTCCCAGCAAATTAGGGACACTGTTGCTCCTGGGGTATCGGCGAGGACCATTCGCAACCGTCTCCATGAAGCTGGGCTACGGTCCCGCACACCGTTAGGCCGTCTTCCGCTCACGCCCCAACATCGTGCAGCCCGCCTCCAGTGGTGTCGCGACAGGCGTGAATGGAGGGACGAATGGAGACGTGTCGTCTTCAGCGATGAGAGTCGCTTCTGCCTTGGTGCCAATGATGGTCGTATGCGTGTTTGGCGCCGTGCAGGTGAGCGCCACAATCAGGACTGCATACGACCGAGGCACACAGGGCCAACACCCGGCATCATGGTGTGGGGAGCGATCTCCTACACTCGCCGTACACCACTGGTGATCGTCGAGGGGACACTGAATAGTGCACGGTACATCCAAACCGTCATCGAACCCATCGTTCTACCATTCCTAGACCGGCAAGGGAACTTGCTGTTCCAACAGGACAATGCACGTCCGCATGTATCCCGTGCCACCCAACGTGCTCTAGAAGATGTAAGTCAACTACCCTGGCCAGCAAGATCTCCGGATCTGTCCCCCATTGAGCATGTTTGGGACTGGATGAAGCGTCGTCTCACGCGGTCTGCACGTCCAGCACGAACGCTGGTCCAACTGAGGCGCCAGGTGGAAATGGCATGGCAAGCCGTTCCACAGGACTACATCCAGCATCTGTACGATCGTCTCCATGGGAGAATAGCAGCCTGCATTGCTGCGAAAGGTGGATATACACTGTACTAGTGCCGACATTGTGCATGCTCTGTTGCCTGTGTGTATGTGCCTGTGGTTCTGTCAGTGTGATCATGTGATGTATCTGACCCCAGGAATGTGTCAATAAAGTTTCCCCTTCCTGGGACAATGAATTCACGGTGTTCTTATTTCAATTTCCAGGAGTGTATTTATAAGTGTGGTGTCTGTTTATTCGGACATGCCCACAGAGTTTTAAGCGGGACGAAAGTACCATTTCCAGATTTACCCGAAAAATAATGGAAATTTCCCAGGAACTTTGGTCCGAACCATAAGACTTGTGAAGTTTATTATTTGTTCCTGGGACCCGCTGAAAAACAGCCAGGGTGCCATGTTATAGACTCAACATAAACGTTCAAGACAATACAACGAAATACCTCATGGTGGAAGGGAGCGTTCGTATAACAAAATAATAAGCAATAAGTTGTATAAAAGAAATTTCTTTTCCGGTTTCGAGCACTTAGTGCTCTTCTTCAGATGGTTATGCCTATCACATTATTTGCGAGTGTCAACAATAACATGCATACAGAAAAATGCCGTGGTCATGAGGTTCATGGTGACTGTGCAACCATATGACTACGGCATTTTGCTGTATGCATCTTATTGTCAAAATAAATAATGCGATAGGTGTAACCGGTAAGGAAATTTCATTTCTTTGATGCAACTGGTTGGTTGGTTGAATAATATTATATTTGCTGAGGATGGATAAAATACTAAAGTGGAATGATATGCTACGTAAAATAAGCTCTCGAAAGTAGCCCCGCTATTCGGAACATCGATATAAACAGTTAATAATTGTCTACTGTGAGCTGAAATACGTTAGGCGTAACGTCTAAGAATAAAATCAACTACAGTGAAAGGATACTTGTTTTGTATACAAGCTTATTTAATTAATGTTCGAGGGTCAACTTCGCTCACGTATCTTTCGCGTGTAAGCTTGTGTCAGCGAACCATTACGTAGGGCTAATGAAGCTGGTGTCTAAAAAGGGACAGAGCTGTCCTGCCAGGACGGAGTTCAAGCGGTTCTGAGGTTCCTCCCGCAATTAGTCCACTAAGCTTTCGAAGTTCTTGTTTCCATTCCATGCAAACAACTAGAGTGATTATTGGTTTCCTTGAGATACGAGATCAATTGACTCCACTGTAGTGTCTCTCTAGGAGCTGACGACCAGACAGAACATAGTACATTCCATGCATTATTATACAGCAATTACGGCTGCTGCAGAGAAAATTATGTAGATGGTGAGATACTGCAATTCACCGAAGATACAATGATAAAATTGTAGTTGTTGAAGAAAAATTGTTATGTCAGTACATTAAAAAATCCACTTGTATTTGCATGAAGTTTTAGTGAATATTATGTTTTTTAACTTCTTACTATTTTTAATTAAATTTAATTATTAGAAACAACATATTTATAAGTATCAAGTATTAACGAAGAAACGCACAGATTTTTCTGAAAATGTACGCCTGCCGTGATTTTCGAAATCCCTTATATATGGAATCTGGTAAGGTATCCGCGCAGTTTGCTTTAGGGCTATCCTGCTGGCTGTTACCGAAGCAGAAACTGGACACAGTGGCATTACCTGAGTAAGTGTGTTACTAGACAGCCCTGTTCTCTTGTGTTGGAGGTCTGCATATGTTATTAAGTGGTGTGCGCAGATGTGTGTACTGAGTGAATTCAGCCTGATAAGCTCACATTATAAAACCAGTATTTGCCTTCTAAGTGTGATTCATATCTGTCGATTCTCGATTCCCTAAGTTTTTTGATTTTTATTCTTTTGGCCACTGGATTCACTGTTCTATGAAATCAGTCCGCTCCTTACTTCACTGTCAAGTTGCAGGTAATGCTTATTTGGACTGTATTTCTATTATAAAAATGCTCTTAAGGATTTGAATTAGAATTTGCTCCTTAAGGAATAGTTTTGTTTGTAACTTTTAAATATGTATATATATGATGCATATATGTATTTTAAATCAATTTTTGCTACGAAGCAGCATTAACACTTCATGTGTTTTCAGTTTAGTGGAATTACGTATTATTACGTGATCGTTTTGGTGTTGCGTAAATTCTTCTTGTTGAGTAGCTGCAAAGCTGATTTGTTTACCCATATTGTAACAGTTTTGGTCTGGAAAAAGTAACTCTCTTTAAAATTTCTAAATTTTCCTATTTTTTTCTGAGTCATCAGTCTTCTGACTGGTTTGGTGCGGACCGCCACGAATTCCTCTCCTGTGCCAACCTCTTCATCACAGAGTAGCACTTGCAACCTACGTCCTCAATTATCTGATGGATGTATTCCAATCTCTGTCTTCCTCTACAGTTGTTGAGCTCTAAAGCTCCCTCTAGTACCATGGAAATCAGTCCCTGATGCCTTAACAGATATGCTGTCATCCTGCCCCTTCGCTTTGTCAGTGTTTTCCACATATTTCTTACCTCTCCGATTCTGTGCATACCCTTCTCATTCCTTACTTCATCATTCCACCTAATTTTCAACATTTGTCTGTTGCACCACATCTCAATTGCTTCGATTCTCTTCTGTTCCGGTTTTCCCATAATCCATGTTTCACCACCATACAATGCTGTGCTCCAAGCGTATACCCTCAGAAATTTCTTCCTGAAATTGAGGCCTATGTTTGATACTAGTAGACTTCTCTTGGCCAGGAATGCCCTTTTTGCCAGTACTAGTCTGCTTTTAATGTCCTCCTTGCTACGTCCGTCAATGGTTATTTTTCTGCCTAGGTAACAGAATTCCTTAACTTCATCTACTTCTGACCACCAATACTGATGTTAAGTTTCCCGCTGTTCTCATTTCTGCTACTTCTCATTACTTTACTCTTTCTTCGACTTACTCTCAGCCCATATTCTGTTCTCATTAGACTGTCCATTCCATTCACCAGATCATGTAATTTTTCTTCACTCTCACTCAGGGTAGCAATGTCATCAGCGAATCATGTTATTGATACCCTTTCACCTTGAATTTTAATTCCACTCCTGAACCTTTCTTTTATTTCGATCATTGCTTCTTCGATGTACAGGTTGAACAATAGCGACGACAGACTACATCCTTATCTTTCACCATTTTTAATCTGAGCATATTGTTCTTATTCGTCCACTCTTATTACTCCATCTTGGTTCTTGTACATATTGTATATTACCTATCTCACCCTATAGCTTATTTTACATTGTCGAACGCCTTTTCTAGATTGACAAATCCCGTGAACGTTTCTTGATTTTTCTTTAGTCTTGCTTCCATTATCAACCGCAACTTCATAATTGCCTCCCTGGTGCCTTTATCTTTTCTAAAGGCAAACTGATCGCCATCTAGCACATCCTCAATTTTCTTTTCCATTCTTCCGCATATTATTTTTGTCAGCAACTTGTGTGCATGAGCTGTTAAGCTGATTGTGCGATAATTCTTGCATAGTCACCTCTTGCAGCCTTCGGAAATGTGTCGATGAGATTTTTCCGAAAGTCTAAATCAACTCCTGTTCCTTCATCTATCACATCAGACAAATTTTCCCCCTCATAGAGGCCTTCAATGTACTCCTTTCCACCTAACCACTCTCTCCACTGCATTTAACAGTGGAATTCCGGTTGCACTCTTAATGTTACCACCCTTACTTTTAATTTCACCGAAGACTGTTTTGACTTTCCTATATGCTATTTTTATGAGAAAATGAATATTCAGAACTTTTTTAAATAAAATAAAAATTATTTTAGCGAAGAGCAAGTACCCCTCACTGCTCAACCCAGTCCTACCACTCCCCCTAGCGACATAAAAGGGTATATCGTGACTCATCACTCCAAATTTCTCGTTTCCAATCATCCACTGGATGGCGTCGCTCTTTACGCCACCTCAAGTGTCGCTTAGCGTTTTCAGAAATGTATGGCTCATGACGAGCTTTCCCTACGCACAATCATTGTACTAGCTGGGCTGCTGGTAGGCTTTTGGAAATCACGAGTGATCCTTCCGCTGATTTGATGCGAAATTTTACCACCGTCCTCCTCAACGGTCGGCGGTCTTTGTCCGTCAGATCGTGATGTCTGCCCGGTCTTACATTACCTGTGGTTGTTCCTTCGCGTTTCCACTTTCCGGACGCATCAAGCAACAATCGACTTAGACAGCTTTGATTGAAAGGTCCCTGATGGATTGATATTCAGATGACTAGTCCACGTTCGAACCCACCGACCTCCTCTAGCCGACCTATTCTGCTGTTCCTCGCCGGCCGAAGTGGCCGTGCGGTTAAAGGCGCTGCAGTCTGGAACCGCAAGACCGCTACGGTCGCAGGTTCGAATCCTGCCTCGGGCATGGATGTTTGTGATGTCCTTAGGTTAGTTAGGTTTAACTAGTTCTAAGTTCTAGGGGACTAATGACCTCAGCAGTTGAGTCCCATAGTGCTCAGAGCCATTTGAACCATTTTTTTTTTGCTGTTCTTCCTTCTCTACTGACAACACAGTATTTACCACTGGATTTTATACTGGCGGGTCAGCCTTTCCTGACATCTTGTGGTCAATCTGTAATATTTCTGGCTTAGTCAGTCATCATATTAAGTTCCAAGAAGCTGTTCCCAGAGCAGTGGAGATGCGAGAAGTATATAGATGACGAAATGTGGTGTGAGGTACCTGTGACAGATGTCAGATTCGGTACCATTCCCGTGAGAAAGACCGCCTGCATAATGCTACTGCTCTGTGATTGGCTGCTGTGTTCGGAGCAAGGGCGCCAAAACGTTAAAGTGTAGTTATCATTATTAGTTAAACTACTCATTGGAATGACTTCACTTTTTAATATAAATATCTCTCAACAGATGACTATCAATCAGTCATTTTAGAATTATTAAAAACAATGTAAGTCAAAAACAAAAGACTGACGAAATTGCAGACGAAGCACTTCGGAAGCGTTCGGGTCACGCCTTTTCTGGTATGGCGCACGAAGTGTTTCGGGCTGTTCGTCACTTTGGATTAGGCAGTCGAGAAGAACAGACATGCCTGTCGTAGGAGTGATTCCAATTTTATTTAAGTTCCTGTTCGTCACTCTTGATTAGGCAGTCGATATGTACGGTCATGTTGTCTGTGGCAGGATGTGTTTGCCAGTATTCAGTATTAAAAGATTCACTCCAGTAGTCATGAGGCACAGACACGTGCCACAAATAGTGTAAAGATACATTTTCGTAGACATTGTGTTTGACCATGTGCTGTTGTATTAAGACCATGTAGTCTTCTCGTGTGGCTACATTAAAATACGCGAGTGGCATCCCAAAGAACTGATACATTATTTCAGAACCTCGCTAAAAGTCAGTTTCGGCCTCAAGATACAGAACCTACGACCTGCGTGCTGTTTTTTTGCGCTGGGGACATCAACCTGAAGACAGCAGGTTAGTGAACTATAACAGAACCTTCGTATTCCACACAATGCAGTAGAAACAACTAGGCGCCTCACGTGTACTGTATGCACAGAACAAATGTGCTCAGAGACACGTCATTTGCAGTAACGCAGACTTGGTAAAGGAGGATGATCGTTATTAACACCAACAATCAATTCATTCTTCCTTTCTTGCCGTAAATCTAAATCTCATTTACGACCGGTTACTTACAAAATCCTCTCCAAACCATTATCCAATAGGCTAGATTTATAAACTGATACAAAGATAGTTGAATACCAAGCAGGTTTCAGCAAAGGAAGACCATGTATTGAACAGATATGGAAACTGTGAGCATTCCTAAACGTCAGTCAGGCGAACAACACTGTAATCATATTTGTGAAACTTTAACAAGGTGTACGACTCTATAGAAAGGACAAACAAGAACAATGTGTAATACACAGAAAAACTAGGGCACGACAGACACTCACAGACACCACATCCAAAATAAAGTTTATGGGAGAAGTCTCACAACCACTCCAGATACAAAAGGGCTCGGACGAGGAGATGGACTCTCACCGCTTTTATTCAACACTGTTTTTGACAAAATTGTCAAACAATGGTAAGAAAAAAATAAACGAGATTCTGGTAGGAAGAAAACCACCAAATAAAACAATCATAAAATGCCCGGCATTTGCAGATGACCTGGCAGCACCCAGCGACAAAAGAGAAGAAGCACAGGAACCACTAGAGCAGTTGCATGCACTGTGTGCCAAAACAGGTGTACAGATGTCATATGAGAAAACGCAATACGTGGAAAGAAAGAACAACAACACACACGAGCCATGCATCCAAAGTATACAAGGATTAAACGTCTGGAAAAATTCGAGTATCTGGGGGAATATATACAAACAGGAGTATCAAACAAGGAATTCCACATGAAAAGAAAAGAAAAACTTCAGAAGGTGCACAAAGTTACATGGATGCACTACAACGATTATTTACACATAAATAAATTTTTGATGTAGCACCTTTTTAAATCGAAATAAAAAGGACAAAATAATTTCTCCTAGGGTCCCGAACCTATATAGTTAGACCTGAAAACCAGTGCTTGTATATTTTTAATAGCTATGACAACACTTGTACCATTGCTAACCAAAACGCGGGGTACATGCAATACATAATTGAAGCATGAATACTTCACCTAATTATTATATACTGAATGCCCCCCAGGTTTTTTGTTATAGATCTTATCTCAAGTATCGAGATAGCTATTAAAAATTCATGAACACAACTTTTCAGGACTACTATGGGTCTAGGATATAAAATGTAGGCTGACAATGGCAAGGAAAGCGTTTCTGAAGAAGAGAAATTTGTTAACATCCAGTATTGATTTAAGTGTCAGGAAGTCATTTCTGAAAGTATTCGTATGGAGTGTAGCCATGTATGGAAGTGAAACATGGACGATAAATAGTTTAGACAAGAAGAGAATAGAAGCTTTCGAAATGTGGTGCTACAGAAGAATGCTGAAGATTAGATGGGTAGATCACGTAACTAATGAGGAAATATTGAATAGGATTGGGGAGAAGAGAAGTTTGTGGCACAACTTGACCAGAAGAAGGGATCGGTTGGTAGGGCATGTTCTGAGGCATCAAGGGATCACCAATTTAGTATTGGAGGGCAGCGTGGAGGGTAAAAATCGTAGAGGGAGACCAAGAGATGAATACACTAAGCAGATTCAGAAGGATGTAGATTGCAGTAGGTACTGGGAGATGAAAAAGCTTGCACAGGATAGAGTAGCATGGAGAGCTGCATCAAACCAGTCTCAGGACTGAAGACCACAACAACAACAACATGGGTCTAGGAGAAATTATTTCATACTTTTTAGTCCAGTTTAAAAATGTTACAATAAAAGTTTATTTGTATTTCAGTGATTATTTTCTCATTTATAATCTTGTGTCTGTGAAATTTATCATTGCATTTTAAACATTTTGATGATATATATTACCTTTTGACCCGCAGTTTCGCCAGTGTACAAAACACACATGTCAAATATATTGCATATATCCCACCCTCCCTCTTTCTACAATTCTTGTACTACCAGAAACACTGTACACATGACAAACGATCACAATCAGAACATCGGGTATCTCACAGGCAGAAAAAACAGAGCCGGCCGCGGTGGTCTCGCGGTTCTAGGCGCGCAGTCCGGAACCGCGCGACTGCTACGGTCGCAGGTTCGAATCCTGCCTCGGGCATGGATGTGTGTGATGTCCTTAGGTTAGTTAGGTTTAAGTAGTTCTATGTTCTAGGGGACTGATGACCACAGCAGTTAAGTCCCATAGTGCTCAGAACCATTTGAACCATTTTTTGCAGAAAAAACAGATTATAAAGTCCTAGGAAGAATTTTTGCAGCAACCCAAAGCGATAGGATATGGACGAAGAGGCCAACCAAAGAGATGCACTGTACACATCACAAACGATCACAATCAGAACATCAGGTATCGCACAGGCAGAAGAAAAAAACAGATTATAAAATCCTAGGAAAAATTTTTGCAACAACCCAAAGAGACAGCATATGGATGTTGAGGCCAATCAAAGAAATACAAGAACGTATAGGCAGAATCGCAAACATGATCAGGAAACTTCAACTAACATTCTATGTACACAGACATAGAATGGTTAACAACAGACTCACAAAGAGGATTTTTAATGTGTTGAACAGTTCAGTCAAAAAATCCAGTTGGCTTCAAGAAGTAGGAGAAGACCTAAAACAAAACAGGAACAATAGGAAAATGATAAATAATAAGTAAATCCAAGGACAAAATTATAACCACGAAATTTGTAGTTAAAGAAAGGAAAAAAAAAACTGGAAAAATTGGACAGAATAATGGAAACAGGAGGACAGTCAAAGACTGAAGAGATTTTTGAGAAGAGATAAAGCTGAAGGAATCAAAGATAAAATTGTATAATCATATAATATTCAAATTGAGACACTGTGTTTAGGGTAAAAATATGTAGTAGAAAAATCCAATTCACCTATAGCACTTGAAGGCATGATATACTGTAATTGTGGTTGGTGGGGGGGGGGGGGAGGGGATTGAGAGTAACAAGCTGGGATTGACTTGCCGCCTCTCCCCCCCCCCCCCACCCCCATCTCCAACCCAACAACTGAAGTTCTGATCAGCACCTGCAGTTGAACCACTATTGAAGATGAATCTGTACTTCCAACAGCACTCTGGAGAATTAAATACGCTGCTGTGCGACACACCGTTTGATTTGCTAAACCCCGTCTGTGTAAGTACGGGCGGCTAACAAGCGCCGAGCGCTGACGGCCGCCTGCTGGGAGGTAAGTCCCGCCAGCGCGCTGCCAGCACGTAGTCTGCCCTGGTAAGCCTCTTAGGCTGCGACACGGCCGCCTCTGCTCTGCCATCCGCCGCAATTCACTACCTGCCGAATTCTGCAACAGCGCAGCGCAGCGCCGCGCCGCGCTAAGCCGATTTCGCCGCTCCGCTCCGCGCCGCCCCCTGAAGGAGCGCTGCCTCCGCGGGCAGAGGCCATCGGCGGCTTCGTCAGGCCGCCGTGCTCCAGCGAATACCCTCCACGACGCGACGGCAGCTGCCCAGGGGGGAACTTTTCTGCTCGCAGAAAAACAGTGCTCCCAAGTCGGCGCGATCCTTCCGGTGGACATTTCTGCTGACGTGGCAATGAAAAACGAGAGGCTTACTGCCACCATTCAACTTAGCTCTTGACAGACTGACTGGATCCTCGTGCTCTGTACAGAATCCGACGAAGGTGTAAGATTTGCGCTTCGTACTCTTGGGAAGAATATAGTGACTATTGCACTGGGATCACAAAAGTCATAGGATAGCGACTTGCACATATACCAGGGGCGGGCAGGAATCCTGCGCGTGTGCGGTGCATTTGCACCGGTGCAGTTAACAGGTGTTCTGCGTGCACACAGGGGCAAACTAGCTCCCCACCATACCGTCTCTGCGCTCCTTCCTCTGTAATGCGTTTCGTTTCCTAGCTTGCTTCATTGAATGAAGGAATAAGATTAGTAGAAATGCTTGAAGGAAATCATGGTTTGAAATAGTACCTATTACCTACGATACGTTTTATTTCATTATCACAGGTGGAGTTTACAATACGTTTAATGTCTGGAACAAAATTTCTACATACAGACAAACACAAACAGTTACGTAAATTTTCATCACTGATATTTGCTTTTAACCGAGACTTATTAATTTTCAAAACCGAAAAAAATCTCTCACAAACGTATGTCGAGCCAAACATTGACATTATCCTCGCGGCTTCACGATGGAGACGAGGAAATTCTTTGCTGTGGAAAGTCGTGATAAAAGTCTATTACACGTCTTTCCAAAATGAACTTGTCCCTCAGACGAGAATCACAGTGTAGATCTATAAATTCTATTTGCAAATTGGGATGAATATCATCTACAGAAACAGCAAATGGTCTCGAGAACCATTCAAAAGCTTGTGACAAATATGATATATCCCCAAATCGCTTGATAAATTCCTCTTTTATTGCACTAAATACGGAAACATATTCTTCACAATTTTGTTCTCGCATGGTAGACAGAGTAGGGAAACGCACTGCTTTCCCTGATGAGAGCTGTCGTTCCCACAGCTCAAGCTTGCTAGTGAAAGCTTGCACCTTTTCAGCCATTTCACAAATTAGCTGATTTTCTCCTTGCAAACTTGTGTTCAAAAATGGTTCAAATGGCTCTGAGCACTATGGGACTTAACATCTTAGGTCATCAGTCCCCTAGAACTTAGAACTACTTAAACCTAACTAACCTAAGGCAATCACACACATCCATGCCCGAGGCAGGATTCGAGCCTGCGATCGTAGCAGTCCCGCGGTTCCGGACTGCAGTGCCTAGAACCGCACGGCCACCGCGGCCGGCAAACTTGTGTTCAATGCGTTTATGTGTCCGTTAATGTCGATTAAAAATGCAAGGTGGGCAACCCACTCTGGATCTTCTAACTTGGAGTCGTGCCTTCCTTTGACCTTTAAAAACTAATTTATTGGTATTCTCAGCTCAAAAAATCTTTTGAGTACATTACTGCGGCTAAGCCAGCGGACTTCACTGTGGTATGGTATGTCACCGTACTCTTCCCCAATTTCAGCTAAATATGTGTGAAACTGTCTATTCATAAATCCGTGGGATCTCAAATAATTAACTGCCCGAATAACCACTTGCATGACGTCCCCTAGTTTTGCTGCTTTTGCACAGAGTACTTCTTCGTGCAAAATGCTGTAGCTTTTTTCTTAGTAGTCCAACAAATCCCATTTGTTCCCCTTTCACTGCAGGTGTTCCGTCTGTTGTCACTGACACTGAACGTTCCCAGTTTAAGCCAGCTGAAACGACTGCTTCTTCAACAGCTTTTAGGATGTTCGCACCGGTGGTCGTGCTTTTTAAAGATATCATATCTAAAAAATCCTCTGTTATGTGCAGAGCAGTGTCCACACCGCGGACATAAATCACTAATTGCTCGGTGTCTGAAATATCTGTGGACTCATCAAGTGCAATGAAAAATGCAGGGCACTGCACTCCTTAATTGGCGGTAAACGTCACCTGCCACGGCACTTATACGACGACTTACATTCCGCCGAGAAATAGTGATAGCTCGAAACTGATTTGCATTCAGTGGGTAAAGTAAATCAGTAGCGTCATTGATGTACTCCTTTATAAACTCACCTTCAGCAAATGGTTTTCCAGCTCTCGCTATATTAAGCGCAATCTTATAACTTGCACGTACCGCTGTGCGATCATTGTCGCCGTCCTGAAAAATTGAAAACAGTGCTCCATAAAATGTTAAATTAATTAATGAGAGACATGACGAAAGACAGTCGCAGATCTCTCATGACAACAGCAACTTACGTCAGATTCATCTCGTATCGCCGGCCGGGGTGGCCGAGCGGTCCTAGGCGCTACAGTCTGGACCCGCGCGACCGCTACGGTCGCAGGTTCGAATCCTGCCTCGGGCATGGATGTGTGTGATGTCCTTAGGTTAGTTAGGTTTAAGTAGCTCTAAGTTCTAGGGGACTGATGACCTCAGAAGTTAAGTCTCATAGTGCTCAAAGCCATTTGAACCATCATCTCGTACCGTCAGATCGCTCTTCTTAAACTCAG
Organism: Schistocerca americana; assembly: GCF_021461395.2. NCBI lineage: Eukaryota > Metazoa > Arthropoda > Insecta > Orthoptera > Acrididae > Schistocerca > Schistocerca americana. Next base: position 331,527,344 of record NC_060122.1, read on the forward strand.
TCAATTTCCCCATCCGCTCAGAATTCGACAATAAATTGTACTCGTCCTTGTGAAATTTATTATAATGGCGTTCAATAATAAACTTCCGCTGACCAGCGAGAATACTGCCACATATTAAACACTTCAAATTTTCACGTTTTTTACACAAAGAAAAAATGATTCTCCCATTCCTTTTAAAAAGATAGCAAATCACAACTTCTCCGTTTCCTTGATTCACTCTTCATTTTCCGGTTCTTGAAATGCAACGTTCACTACGTAGTGGTCGCTTCGCATCAACGTCCGCACTTAGCCTGGTACTACACTGCCCCAACCTGCTGGCTGTCGCCACTGCCGCGGTCGACGACTGCAGGCTAGCAGCACACGTGCAGCGCTGTGCGCTCATGAACCGCGTGCGACGTTTGCCCGCCCCTGACATATACAAATGGCGGTAGCATCGCGTATACTAGATATAAGTGGGCAGTGCATTGGCGAAGCTGTCATTTGAACTCAGTTAATTCATTTGAAAAGATGTCAGACGTGATTATGGCCGCACGACGGGAATTAACAAAGGCGGAGTGCTACTTGTCTAACATTCTGCGTGGTGTCTGTTGTTCTTTGTCGTGTCTCCCTACCACTTTCGCGCAACGACGCTCTGAGCGTGCTTTTTTAGGGAACTGACTAGTTTGAACCTGGGACCTGCTGCTGGTAAGGAGACGCCAGACCACACATGACATGTAGAGTTCAGAAGGGTTCAGTGAGACTAGCGATGATACAACCAAATACTTAATGATTTCAGCGTCAGCTCCACTGCACTCCCTGTAAAAGAATTTTAATACTAACTAAATTTAGTGGAAGGGGTTCAAGGCTTTCCTATTGTTAGTTAGCTGGTAAAATAACGTCGAAAAAGCAGTTAAGTTTACCATTGGAAATTTTATTCTACTCACAAAACATTGTTTATAAATTGCACTATTGATAGAAGGAAATGTTTTAATACAGGATGATAAAAACCAACTGCGTTCAACAAAAATGTGAACGAATATTCCCTGAATGCGTTTCCAAGTTCTACAATGGATCGAAGGATGACCTATGCCATATCACATCTATAATCTAGATTTAAATTAAGTTTCACAAAAGAGAAAACTATCAAAATAGTCTACAGTGACCCTCAATTATCTTTAATTACTTATCTAACTTATCGTAAATTACAGTGGCTGATGTGGCTTCTCAATAATTATATAACAGAGAAATCATCGCATTTCAGATTTTAACTTACGTAGCAAATGTGAACACCATGAGCTTTAATTGACGATCGACACTAGTACTACGTAAAAAGGGGATGTAACAGATGAGACTTCTGCAGTTCTGAGTGAAGCCTTATGCGCTCAAAAATACGGCATCGCGTGGGTTCATTACCTTGTCAGTGTTCGTCAGGGGGCGGCGGCTGGCGCAGCTCCATACAGATCGCCGTCTCGGAAGCAACTCCTCCTAACTTCTCCTTACTACAATTTACCAAAGTTGGTTTAAAAAAAACTAACTGGCTGTGTTTTCATCTGACCAATCAGGGTCTCAATGTTAACCTTAAGCTCTGCCTACAAAAATTCTGTCTATCCAATGAGAAACGTTATACTTTTCGTGGAGGGGCAATGTTTTTAAAGTTTGCAACGTAACAGAGACGCGAAAAAGTCTCACGCTAAAACTTGCGGCTGGTGTGGCCCTTTTAGTGTTATTGTAAGATCTATACTGTTCTTCTGGAGGGCTCTAGCTTTTAACATGGGCTGGGGGGTGGTCCTGGTGGTTAGCTGGCGACGTACGTGTCCATCCCTTATCGTAGGGCCTTCTAGCTTAACACGGTTCTGCTCTCGGCTTCTGTTCTCGTTTCTCCCCTCAGAACTGCGTCTGTCTCACGGTGGGAAGGTATGACATGCATTTAGGCATTCTTGTGTTAGTCTGTGGTGTTCCATTTGCCCACTCGTTACTCGTATTACTTTGGTTAATTTAATGTCACGATTTATTCGGAGCTGTGTGACATACTGCTGGATTTGCTCATCATATGAGGGTTTTCATGGAAGGTGTTGGATTTGCCTGACACCTTACACTTGGAGCTAGACACATGGGTCATTCGATTTCGGAAATCGATAGGGAATTTAGTATTCAGAGATCCACAGCGTCAAGAGTGTACCGAGAGTACCAAATTTCAGGCATTACCTCTCACCACGGACAATGCAGTGGCCGGCAGCCTTCACTTAACGACCGATAGCAGCGGCGCGGTGTAGGGTTGTGACTGCTGACAGACGCGGGTGGACCCTAGACGACTAGAAAAGGATGAACTGGTCGGATGAGTGCCGAGTGCAGCTGGTAAGGTTCGAGTGTTGCACAGACGCTACGAAGCCATGGACCCAAGTTGTCAACAAGGCACTGTACAAGGTGGTAATGGCTCCATAAGGGCATGGGCTGTGTTCACATGGAATGTACTGGGTCCTCTGGTCCAACTGAACCGATCAGTGACTGGAAATGGTTATATTTGGCTACTTGGAGACCATTTGCAGCCATTCAGGTACTTCATTATCCCAAACAACGATGTCATGTCAGTGGGCCACAATTGTTCGTGATTGGTTTCCAGACGGTTCGAGAGAATCATTTGGCCTCCCAGATCGCCCAACATGAATCCGATCGGACATTTGTGGGAAATAATATGGAGGTCAGTTCTGCACAAAATCTTGCGCTGGCAACACTTTCGCAATTATGAATGACACCATGACTGAATATTTCTGTAGGTGACTTTCAACGACTTGCTACATCCATGCCACGTTAGTTTGCTGCACCACTCCGGGTAATAGGAGGTCCCACACGATATTAGGAGGTGTCCCATGAGATGTGTAATACCCTCAGTGTACCGTCGCAAGATGGTGCGTTCAGGAACTGTAAGCCACAGCCATTCCGAAACTAATACCGCCTATTTTTTGTATGTTGACTTTGAGTATCTGAGCCACAGTATGTTTCTGTAGTATTCCATGAAGCATGGATCTTTCCGAATTGGAGTGACTGTGTGCCTCAAAGATACATTGTATCCGCACCGTAGTTGCAATCACAAAGGAGTAGCTGTCAAGCTCGTATTTTGGTAGACGTTACTGGTTACGTCTTTTTTTCACACGGAAACTTTATTACAAAAAAAAAACAGACAAAAAAAACAAGACAGCAATGAGCTGTATACCTTGCACTGTTTTTCGACATACACGCCACCGAACTGAGACATTTGTCGTAGCGTGCAAACAGTATGAAGAAACCACTCTGGTAAAACTCGGGGCTCTGTGAAGCATTCAACTGACGTGCAGTCTGCACCACCTCAACATTGGTTCGAAAATAACGTCCAGAGAGGGCTTTCAGAGCAGGGAATAGGCGAAAGCCAATTGGAGCAAGATCTAGTCTGCAGGGCGGGTGGTCCAATGTCTCCCATCCGAAGCGACGGATATGGTTCTGAGTGAAACTTGCAAGGTATGTTTTTGCGTTTTAGCTCAAGATCAAAACACCTTCATTCAAGAGCCATAGTCTCTTTCGTCGGGTGGCGAATCTGTGTTTGGTGTGGGTGTCGCAGTAGCGTACCGCATTGATCGTCCCCTGCTGAGGAAACACCATATCCTGTACTCTGTCGACGAGATGTGGCCTCTTCACCATACACGGTCTGCAGGAGTTCATGAATGATGAAGACAATAGTCCCACGTGCCCATTCATAACGGATAACAGCACGCACTTCCACTGGCTACCACGTTGTCAGTCTACCATCGTGACGTGTACTTGAATAGCCTCGGGCACACCAGTCTGCTGCTACTCTTCTTCATCGGTGCTTTGCGCATGCGTCATTCAACCCCTGCTGACACACCTCCTGTCATTGAACCAGCAACTGGTAAATTGATTCAAAAGGCGTTTGTTTGTGTCATCTGGTGTACCACCATCTCTTTCCAAAACAATGATAAATCGTAAGGTCGGCAAATCCCTCGCTATTTCCAGACCGTTGTATGGTTAAAAATATTGTTGTATACAATATTCTATTATGTTTATAACTTGTTGCGTATGTGCTGTAGGAGAAAAGCATGTGGGGCGAAAAGTATTCCCGCCAAGCAGCGTCCCTAGAGGCAAAGATCGTTTTTAACGCCGCAGCTGAAACGCGTTTTACGTTTTAACCGTTGTAGCAATAAAGACACTTAATCTTTGGTTGGAGACCTCCGCTGCCTCTGCGGACAGTCCTTGTTTTTAGTTCCCTTTCCTTCCGTCGATTAGGCTTAAGGTGTGGTCACGTTTAACCTCCTTTTCTTATTATGGGCGCAAGACCTCAGTTTTTTTGCGCCACAAAACAGAACAAAAAAGGTTCAAAAGGCTCTGAGCACTATGGGACTTAACATCTGAGGTCATCAGTCCCCTAGAATAATAACTATTTAAACCTAACTAACCGTAGCGGTCGCGCGGTTCCAGACTGAAGCGCCTAGAACCGCTCGGCCACACCACATAACAAAACAAGAACAAAAATATTCGTCGTCGCCATCATCACCACTTTTTGATAAGTAAAAGAGAATTGTTTGAGCACAGTGTGCCGTGCCACTTGCTCCCTGAAGCGTGGCGCGATGGGCGCTTTGTGGCGAGCGAGCAGGCCTGACTACAAATCGCCACGGTCGGCTCTCACTCTGCCATTCACATACGCGGAGCGAGCCCCTGCCGCCGATGCAACCCGCAGCATACTGCACATCGGGAAATGACCGAGCTGCAGCTCCCCAAAGCACGCAGCAACCACATGGATAAGCACGGCGCCCGCTGAGAGCGAAACATTGCTGTCGCCACTTCCAGCAGACTCACGGTTTATGTTCAACCCAGGCATACAAATAATTTCCCTTTGTTACACAAGCTTGCACTTTTAAAAATTTTGTTAAATAATTTCCCAAAAATAGCTGTACCGGAATCAGTTTATAACGCTGATTCTGAATATTACCTCTTTTGTTCCATCTCACCGGAATTTTTCGCAAAACAGCATCTCATATTTTGAAGATGCAGGTAATGGAAGCACGAATATTAAAATAAAATTTCAATCAAGGTCTATATTTTTAAAATTATTCTAAAAATTTTTTATTAATATACTAAAAATACTACAAAATTCTCTTAAAAACATTATGAGAACGCTGTTACATTAACTTTGTAGACTTTCTCTTCCTTTTGTTTTCTCACAGAACTTCCACCTGTTCGAACAATAGTCAGCTCTAACACTTTCGTCCCATTTTCCCTTGTACCTGCTCTCCGTTTCGTTAACATCGTGATGGAAGTGCCCTCCTTGGTCTTCACTTTAATGTCCCAGATTTTCACGGATACAGTGAGCATGTCACTGTAAGAAGTCAACTTTAACACTGCTGTTACAGCACAAATTCTTGAAATTTTCCGACATGGTTTTGACAGTGTTCATGTAATTTGGATATCTTTTATTTTTCAGCAACAGCCCTGAAGGCGGCACATTGATCATTCTATCAATCATTCACTGTACTCTCAAATTCGTAATCCTTCATCAATTTGTGAATTTTAGTACAGTTTTCCCCTTTTTCTTGACCTATGAAGGGAAAAGTAATGATGTGTAGTACAAATGAGAATAGCGAGAAAATTGGTAATCAAGAGGTAGAAGAAGTTAAGGAACTTCCTACCTTGGAAGCAAAATAGCTCAAGACTGACGAAGCAAGGAGGACGTAAAAAAATAGTCTAGAAAAGGCTAAGAGGGCATTCTTTGCCAAAAGAAGTGTACCAGTATCAAACATAGGTCATAATTTTAGGAACTAATTTCTGAGAATTTATGTTTGGAGCGCTGCCTTCTATGAAGTGAATCGTGGAGAGTGGAAAAACTAGAGCGAGGGAGAATCGAAACGTCTGAAATATTGTGCTACAAAAGAATTTTGAAAATTAATTTGAGTGATAAGATAAGAAACGAGAAGATTCTCCGCAGAATTTGCGAAGAAAGGAACGTGTGGAAAACACTGACAAGAAATTGGGACAGGACGATAGTATATGTTAAGGCATCAAGGAATAACGTCCATGGTACTAAAGGGAGCTGTAGAAGGTAAACTGTAGGGGCAGACAATGACTGGAATACATCCAGGAAACAATTGAGGACGTAGGTTGCAAGTGCTACTCTGAGATGAAGAGGTGGCACAAGAGAGGAATTCTTGGAGGGTCACAACAAACTGTCCAGAAGACTAAATGGCTCTGAGCACTATGGGACTTAACATCTATGGTCATCAGTCTTCTAGAACTTATAACTACTTAAACCTAACTAACCTAACGACATCACACAACACCCAGTCATCACGAGGCAGAGAAAATCCCTGACCCCGCCGGGAATCGAACCCGGGAACCCGGGCGCGCATCCAGAAGACTGATGACTTAAAAAAAAAACATAGAAAGATAGTTAAAGCAGGACCCATCTTGTGGAAGAGTCTTTACAAACTGCTTCATCAACCTTAATCTGGTATGCAGCGATATTTTTTTGTCTACAAATGGTTAATGCAAAACATTTTCAATCCTAGGCACAAAAGTCGCCTAAGTGGTCAAACATTTACCCTCCAACACTCTTGCTTTGGCCAGCTACCGCACCCACATAAAAGGCATGACTTATACTTACATTGCGAGCCTAATAGAATTCCTGTAACTGAAAATAAAATAAAATTTATTCCATTCTGAAAGAACGTGATAGAAACTAGAAACAGCTTTGAAACCAGTGAAAAGAAGTTAGTTATCTTGTATTTTTGATCATCTCTACCACAGTTAATACTTGTCGATGCCTTAACTGCAGATAACTTTCATACCATGCAAAATATAAGAACAAGGAGAAAATTTATCAGCCTGAAAATTTTTTTATTGTCATGTTGGTGCACGCAGTACATCAAATTTAAGTGCCAAAAAATCAGCTTAATAATTTTATATGGTGTTTAAATGTATGCGTGATGGATAATTTGTTTCGTTTAGATGGATAAATTGGAAAACCATGCTATCAAAAAACTATTTATTTCTGGCAGATGGCTTCAAACAGCACATCGAGGAAGCTTCCTGCTCCATGACACCTGCGACACTCTAGCTCTAGAGTGCGCATTAAATAATACATTCTGAAAAATATACACTCGTTTATTTACCTCACTTAAAAGAACATTTCGCCACCAGAACTTCCAACTGAGCTCAGTCAATTAAGTACAGCATGTTGCTTGCTCACCAAAAGCTTTGAGCGTTTCTAGCTCCCTAACTAAAACCTTTAGAAATTTGATTTAAACTGAGTTCTATACAGTTGGTTAAAATAAATAAACTGCATGATAGGAAAAGGTAGTGCTCTATTTCAAATTTATAACGCGTTAGTGACACTCCTTGAAAATTAACTACACGTTCATAACTGTGCAGAGAGGGTAACTTTTCTTAGGTTTGCCTATCTAAATAATACTTCTTTCACTTATTGTAAGTTATAGACAAAAACACCTTATGTTAAACACCACAGGCAAGCAAGGATTGTGAATGATAGGTGCCGCATTTGACTAAAGGCAAATGCTAAAATACAGTTCTCCAGACTGACTCTCTTTAAAAACTCCAACTTCATCCGCCTTATAATACGGTGAAGTCAACTTCAGCTCCTGCAAACGTAATGGATATTTTCTTTCCGATTATTTCGCAAAGAGCAATACAGTAACCGCTGAATACTACACATATCTCCTTTGTCAACTGGATGAAAAATACCAGAGGGTTGCATAGTAACAAAATCAGGACAATGCACCTGCCCACAAAGCAACTATGACAACGGCAAAACTAAAAGATCTATTATAAGCAATTTGCTATGTCCACCCTGTTCACCAGTTTTTGCATTCCTTCACTTCCAACTATATTCCCATCTAGAGAAATTTGGAGATGAAAACTGTTTCAATTCCAGTGAATAAGATATGGGAATTGTTGATGATCTTTCGCAGAAATTTGAATGGTCTCATTCAGTGGCAAACGCTGAACAAAGATCACTGACATAAAGAGGGGCTACGTCGGTTACTAGATGTGGGGTAGAGTTTTGCACCTTAGAAGACATTTCAGATGTTGACCTCAGCCAGACCTGTAATAGAAGTTTAACAAATTTTATTATTCCATTTTGAAAAGATAGCATTCACTTTTTGTTTGCTGCATACTTTTCCTGAAATTACAAAATTTACTCTGGAAAAATAATACTTTTCAAAATGGTTATTTACCATAGAATAAATATTCTATTCAAATTTAAAAGTGTTGTAATCGAGAAAATCCTGTCAGTGCTGTATTTAATAGCATATATGTTACATTATTACTCTACTACACACCAATAATCAGTAAGTGAAAACAAATTAAGAAGTATGATCAAAAGTTAACAACAGTATGAAACAGAAGCTATTGGCAAATAACAAAAATTTTCATTTAAAAAAAAATGGTTCAAATGGCTCTGAGTACTATGGGACTCAACATCTGATGTCATTAGTCCCCTAGAACTTAGAACTGCTTAAACCTAACTAACCTAAGGACCTACCTAACTAACCTAACTAACCTAACACACATCCATGCCCGAGGCAGGATTCGAACCTACGACCGTAGCGGTTGCGCGGTTCCAGACTGAAGCGTCTAGAACCGTTCGGCTACACCGGCCGGCTTCCATTTTAAAGATAGGGAAAACTGTCAAAGAAAAAACCTTACTTTATAAGCAAATATCGCGTGTCTCGTAGTAGAAGATCCTCCGTTTCAAAGTCCAAGGTGATGTACGACTCAGTAAGTACGATTTAATCGTCCACACGTTACGTAACTGGTTTTAAAAATGTACAGAATTTTACTCATCATAAAAGTCTGTAATTGAAGAATTAACAGTACTATTCAAATAGCTTTAATATGTTACTCAGCCCTTAAATCCGGCGACTGCACAAACCGCGACTCACAATAGCAAAAACAGTAGAAGAAGTCGGAACTGCTATGACGATTTCTATGGCGCGTTCCTTACTGTGTTTCCAATATTGGTCACTAGATTGAAACACCGACAAGGAAAAATCATGTGTTCCTGGGTACACTATGCTGCAAGTACAACACTTTGCCCCACTTTTTTTACCTAAAAAGAAGGCCTTATTCTGCAGGTCGAGTAATTTTCCTATTGCCCTCTTTAAACTTCTACAACCCAGCTACTTTTTTATTTATTGCTATGATGCGTTTCGGAGACTTATTCTTATTCGTCGCACGACGATTTCTGCTACTTTGTACGCAATTGTACCAAATGATTTTGTGTGTGAGCTTCTTTATGTACAACGGATGAAAAGCAAGTTGTAACATGCAAGCGCTGCAGGCTTCTGAGGTTTTGTGGTAGTGTCGCAACCTCGTGAAGCAGTTCGAGCTGTGCCTCTGGTTTTAGAAATGCCGCCGTTGTGTCTGTCCTCCGAGAAAATCAAAACGTAATCATCCAGTACTTTAGGTTACAGTTTCATAGGACATGCGCTGTTTCATGTAAAGACTTCAGACTGTAATATTTAAAATGCATTGGATTTCAGACTCGTTTCTTGAAACATGGCTGAATTCATGCTGTCAAGAAGCAAAAATAAAAAATTGAAATAAGCTAAGCAACTTGTTTTTCATATTGCATTTAACGAACTGGAATGCTTTTTCGTCAATATCCAAGATAATTTAAAATCTTGTTCAAAACGAATTTCAGTGTTATGGTGGCGCTACTTATGATGCCATCAGAATATTATGTATAGCTTGCTCAGAAACAAAATAAATTAGAATACGGCTCATTTAATACATTTCGGAAAACCTATATAAAACAATTTTGTGAAAAAAAGCGACGAATTGGAATAATTATGAGTGGTAAAACATTACGCGCCTGCAATTAACGCTGGACGGATAATATATTGTACAGCGCGATAAATCGATGGCATTGCCGGAATGTTGTATTTTCATATCCCTCATTGGAGGCAATGAGTCAATATATCTTCTCAAAACCGCTATAGAAGGATAAGCAACCACTCGATTCTTGCAGCTACGTAATCTGTGATTTGGATGTGGCTAGAAATGAAGGCCGGCCGGACTGGCCGAGCGGTTCTAGGCGCTACAGTCTGGAGCCGCGCAACCGTTACGGTAGCAGGTTCGAATCCTGCCTCGGGCATGTATGTGTGTGATGTCCTTAGGTTAGTTAGGTTTAAGTAGTTCTAAGTTCTAGCGGACTGATGACCTCAGAAGTTAAGTCCCATAGTGCTCAGAGCTATTTGAACCATTTTTTTAGAAAGGAAGTCACGAGAGTGCAAATTCGGAGAGTACTGGGAAGAAAACATAAAGTGGCTGGTGCTTTTGAAAGGAAGTATCAATGAAATTGCCTTAAGCGATTCAGCATAGAACGAAAAACTGGGGACCTGATACATCATACACTTGTGAAACAGCTAAAAACATTCGTACATCTCAAATATAGCAAAAATGGTTCAAATGGCTTTGAGACTTAACTTCTGAGGTCATCAGTCCCCTAGAACTTAGAACTACTTAAACCTAACCAACCTAAGGACATCACACACATCCATGCCCGAGGCCGGATTCGAGCCTACGACCGTAGCGGTCGTGCGGTTCCAGACTGTAGCGCCTAGAACCGCTCGGCCACCCCGGCCGGCTCAAATATAACAGATTTACTTTCGTTTTTCAGGTGTCTCGTCTAGAAACAGTGAAATTTTGCTCAGGATAAACCGTTGTGATTGTTTTGTCCACGATCACGATCACACTAATCTGTGATGTAACATTTCGGTTTATGTATCAGTTTGAGTCAATCATAAAAGTGTAAAAAGGTCTCACTTTTGTTTTTCATTTCGTGTTTTATAGTTATTTTCCTGAAGTTCAGATAAATGTCTGCTTATTAACACAAAACCGGTAGTGTATTTTCACTGACAGCAAGATTAGTTGCTGTTTTCGCTTAGTCAAATGAACCAGTTCAAAGTTTCTGTGTACCATTATCGCTCGTTTGCTTCTAACTACATAAATATTCGATAAACATAGAATTAACTTTCATAGCATGTGGCCAAGGCCGATGGTGCCAAGACTAAGGCGGCATGGTTCCTTTGAAGAATTCAGGATCAACTTGTCTCTCCACACTTATACACCGTCTTAGTGAATGTTATTGTGATTAAACTCTAATCTTTCCCACTTAATTTTTTTGAATGCTATAACAAAACTGGAGAACACGACATGGTCACAGCTAGAGTGCAGACAGAGTGCTGAATCTAAGACATTAGTGAGAATATTAGCAACTGGCAAATATCTAACGAACACATCTTCAGAAAACAGGGGCATATTGAAAATTACTAAAAAATTATATTTCAAACTGTTATTAACTGCCGGCCGTTGTAGCCGAGCGGTTCTAGGCGCTTCAGTCCGGAACCACGATGCTGCTATGGTCGCAGGTTCGAATCCAGCCTCGGGCATGGATGTGTGTCACGTCCTTAGGTTAGTTAGGTTTAAGTAGTTCCAAGTTTAGGGGACTAATGACCTCAGATGTTAAGTCTCATAGTGCTTAAGCCATTTGAACCATTTTTGTTATTAACTGTGAGGTAACACATGAACTCATTTAACGTATAACTACCGAATAAAAAGTGCTAGCAACAATAGTCTCTTCCGTCTGTTTTCCAAATATAACTACTTTTCCGTGAGGTACCTGAGTATGTAGAGTGCTATAAACACATTTAATCGATGCTGGATTTAAAATACAGAAAATTCACGTGCAGAAGAATAAGAGTGTTGAGCAGAGTTTAATAGTTTGGAAGAGGGCAGATTTCTTTCAACGCTGGTTGGTCGCAGGAAACACGTTCAAAAGATGCTGTTTTACATGATGCACTTTAGGGAGATAATATACCACTATAGACTGCTTGTGGTTCCACAAATGTAATTCTGGTTTTTCAAAATCATTCCAGTAAAATGACAGAATGAAGGAGGAAAGGACGAATTCTTCCCAGAGATCCTTACGAATGAGGACGTGAGTACAGAACTGACAAAAATGCTGACTAAATAAACAGAGCAGGTGGACAGCAGAAGAAATGAGGTGAGGTTGTAGGATTAACCTTAACAGCTGAAATCATCCTTTAATAACTTACGGCCAAGGAAGGTAGAGAGCAGAAGAAATGAAGTGAGGTTGTAGGATTAGCCTTACCTGCTGAAATCATCCTTAATAACTTACGGTCAAGGAAAAAAAAGCAAGTAAATATGAAATGTAAGAAAGGGAAAGGATGGGTCAGAAATCACGACAGTTAGCTGCACAGAGCATTGTTGTAATGCAGTGACGAAAATTGAAAATTAGTGCCAGACCGGATGTTGAACTCAGATTTACCACTTCTCATGAGCGGTTGCCTTAACCATTTTCTTATAGTTAATTATTAATTCATCCCCCGTTCCATTTTAATTTCAAGATGTCGTCTCAGACGTTCAGTGCCATCCAATAATTGCAGTTTTGAATTTTTACTGTATCTCAGTTTACTCGGAGGTGTCGGAGAAATCAGACGCGACTCAGATACACACATTTCTGAAAAAGAGTGCGACAGCTCCTCGACATTTGTTTCAGCTCGAATGCAGAAATATCGTCCGAACTCCTGCGGGAATCAGGATTTGCGAGTAGAGAGTTTAATGAACAAGGGACGCTACATTGCAGCGTGAGATAAGTTGGAGATTTGAGTCGGTCAGAGTCCGTGTCCCGATGGCCGAGGTTACATGCGCGAATTTTCTCATTATTCCAATACGTAAAGCTTATGATAGTATTTTGACACGAAATCTGACGGAAGAAAAAAAATGGAAATATACTGTGAATTCTACAAAAGCGTCATCTGAGGTATAACTCAATGGACGATTTCCTGAAGATTTCTGAAGTTTATATAATTATTTTTCAGATGAGTCTGTATTCTGTTATTATGTGAAACTGTTAAATACTAATCAAATATCTACTTTAGAAAAGCGGTTAAGGCAACCGCTCATGAGAAGCGGTAAATCCGGTTTCGAGTGTCGGTCCGGCACAAATTTTCAACTTTCGCCATTTTATTATCACGCTGCGCTGTGCGGCTAGGCACCACGAGTTCCAACCCACCCTTTCCCTCTCCTTCCCCTTCCTACATTGCTTGTTTTCATGTATGTACCAACCGCCTCATCACGACCGATGTCTGTTCGGTCGGACATGTGCGACAGGTATACACAAAAATCAAATAGTGCGCTGAAGAGGTCAACAGAAGGTTCAAAAATGGTTCAAATGGCTCTGAGCACTATGGGACTCAACTGCTGAGGTCATTAGTCCCCTAGAACTTAGAACTAGTTAAACCTAACTAACCTAAGGACATCACAAACATCCATGCCCGAGGCAGGATTCGAACCTGCGACCGTAGCGGTCCTGCGGTTCCAGACTGCAGCGCCTTTAACCGCACGGCCACTTCGGCCGGCCGTCAACAGAAGGCTCAGTTTCAAAATAGCCTACTCGAATTAAGATGGAAGCAATGATTTTAAACTAAAAGTAATGTTGACCTTCCTATGGATCAAATATAGTCTTTGAAGAAATGTGGTCGAAATGTAGCAGTATCAAATGTTTGTGTTTACGTATAGCAACGGTTAGTAACAAAGGAGGAACAGACATCGGCAGGAACTCATGATTCCTTATACGAAACAAAGCATTTTGCAACACAGGACGAGGAAGTATGCAATAATTTTCGAGAAAACTGTAATTTCAGATTACTGTCTAAAATGGATGAATTTTTAAAAAGATTTAAACGCAAAACACGGCAGTGTAAGAAGATGTTGATATTTCATTTATCTGTAGCAATACAAGAAACGGATCACACTGAACCTATGCATAATAATGGACGGAAAAATTAAGAAAACGGTGACACTCTAGCAGCATACAGGTTGGTTCTTAGTAATATTAAAAAAAACCGAAGCGACGTAGATGATTCTGGGACAAATAATTTAATATAAGACGACACGTGGAACCGCAAATGTCGAGAACTACAGCAAAAGTGGACGACGATTGTTGAACATGTGACGTCACCATATGAGGTGCGTCGCCACACGTGCACCCGTTGGGATTGTATATAATTCTCTCGCTGGTAGAGGGGAGTGTTACACATTGATCTGCAAGGCTACTCTGTTTTCGTAAATGTGAACCGATTAATCGTTGTCATGTATTACCACCACTTAGAATTTTACCGTATCGTATAATGCAAGAACGAAAAGAGAGAACTCTAGCGGAGCGATGTGTAGCACTGCCCCCTACCGGCAACGGTAAGATCGAAAAGCCCACCGGCTGCAGGTGCGGTGAGGTGCGTCATCTGGTGACCTCACATGTTCAGCATTTGTCATTCGCTTTTGGGGTATTTCCCGACATTTGCGGCTCCATGTACCTTACGTTAAATTGCTTGTCGCAGCGGTATCTACATTGCTTCCGGGTTTTTTAACGTTAATAAGAATCATGTTGTACTTGAATTACGCCGATTTCGCCTAGCGCCCACAAAAGGAATCACAACTGTGATTTCAGGATTGCACTCTACACTTTGAATGTACCTGTGTTCGTCTCTAAGAATGGCGTATTTTGCCTTTCACGAAATTAATAGCCGGTGGAAATAATCGCGACGCTACTCATCCCGCAAAGTCTGCTTTATACTTCGTTTCCTGATTTCCAAGGAACACATGGAGGGGTTTAACATTTTGGTATTTTAGTTAGTCACACCGTGGCTGCAGATTGATTTGTGAATCAATCAATGGTGCCATTTTGTCTCAGTCGCGGACATTCCCACTGAAAGCGACTCATAGGTTCATTTCTCGCGAATAGATGAGTGGGCTGCGGAAACATCTGTGATGGTTTCGTCATAGAAATTTGTCCCCTACTGCAGTGGTGTCTCACGCCAGACGTAATGTACGCAGATAATGCGTGGCACGATGTCCTTAAAAAAATTCTGACAGATGTGTCACTTCATCCCGAAGACATTGTATTCTTTGCCTCTGTACCGTGCTTCTGAGAACATACACGGTTGCTGATCTCTTGTCACTGAAAGGTGGAGAATATTTAAAGACTGTAACGTCATGGAGCGGAAAGCAGAAAGTCCTTACAATCGCTTAACAGAAGATTCGGTATCAGATTTGGACGACATAATAGAGCGTGGCGTTGATAACAGCTGGGGCAGAATGCCTCCGGCAGTATACCAGAGGCCGCATAAACGGGCCAGCTCTGGACTCAGCTCGCGCATGCGCCGTGAGTATCGTATTCGGCTGGCGAGGGGCGCACACTCGCAGCTGTTCCCAACTTGCACTTCCTGACTCCGGCCGACCACAAGCAAACTAAAGTTCCGCGGCGCGGTTATGTATCTCTCTCGCTCTCCACCACCCTCTGCCCCACGCCTCGCTACTTCTCGCCTCCCACCTCTCTCCCCTGGTTCCCTCTTCAGTCGGTTTTACTCGCTCGAGGGCATCGTCTTATTTCGTCTGAAGTTTGTTCAGCTTGAAACTTACTGCGTCGTATTTTGAAGGGATGAAAGATGAAACGCCTATTCCGCAAGCATCAGAGAAGGACTCAGTTCCTTAACTCATGCAAGTCAAAGCCGCCGGGTGTGCTACAGTCCTAGCCATATCTGAAAAATGTACGGCTCTTCCCCAACAGTTATTTTTCCAGCATACACCCTATAAACTGCGTCACTGTTTAAGTGAAGAGTTTTGATAAAAGAATTGGGGGGCATTAACACATATATATCACGTCTGTTCATGAAATTCCGGAACATTCGTAATTTCGTGCCAATGGCTTGTTGGAGCGAAATGAAGTTGGCATCCCTGCACACACCTGTGTTTAATGTGTCACTGCCAGACGTTTCATTGTTGTAAGTCAGTTATTGTTCATTGCTGTCTTGAGTAGAGCGTTGCGTCGCACAGTTTGCTAATTTCGAGGTTGCAGAATTAGGGGAGCAACGCGCCTGCATTAAATTTTGAGTGAAACTCAAGGAACCCTTTACAGAGACACACCAAATGAGGAATGCCTAAGCCGTACTTTGCGCTATGAATGGTTCACACAGTTTAAAAATGGGCGGGCGGAAGTTAAAAAGACCGTTCAGGACGACTTTGACGTCTACCGACAGCGATCATGTCAGGAATGTCAACGAAATTTTTCGTGCCAGTGGAAGACTGTCTGTCCGAGAGATTGCAGAAGAATGTAATATTTCAGGTGGATCATGTAATGAAATCCTGACACAGCATCATGGAATGCATCGTGTTGCCGTCAAATTCATCCCATAGCTCATGAGTCAAGACCAGAAAGACCTTCGCCTCGCGATCTGTGAAGAGGTTTCGGATCGCGCAAATGAGAACGAGAAGCTTCTTAAGATAATAATGACTGGTGAAGAAACGTGGATCCACGATTGTGATGTTGAGACCAAGGTTCAATCTTCACAATGGGAAAGGTTCTCCAAGAAGAAAAAATGCTCGTCAGATCAGGTCAAATGTCAAAGCAATTCTCATAATTTTCTTTGACTTTAAAGGGTTAGTTCATCATGAATTCGTGCCACAGGGACAAATTGTTAATCGATGGTACTATCGGGACGTGTTGCGACGTCTGCGAGAAAATGTGAGAAGGAAACACGGCCTAAAACATGGCTCTTGCGTCACGATAACGCACCCGCACATTCATCCTGTTGGTGTGTGACTATTGCACAAAAAACGAAATCACGATTCAGTGCCGCAATACATCGCTCATTGCAAAAGCAAATCAAGGTGCAACTGACTCACACACACATACACATACAAACTTTTATTTGGTATGTACCAATGGGTAATATTACCCCAGAGATAAAATTAGATATAATTCACAGTTTACGATCACAGTTTTCTGGTGGTTTCACTTAGTCATCAGGCGAATGCCCAAATATTTCCAATTGGGATTCCTTCTGCCTGGCTCCCAGCCATTTGGAATATTTGGCTGGAGGGGGTAAGGTCTTACAACACTCCGCCCAGCTTTTACGAGCAGGAAATAACAAGTGTGAAAAAACTTACGACTATCATTAACTTGGCGATGTAATACTCTTTGTCCTCGCTGCGACTGTTATCTCTCATCCACCATTCCACGCTGGCAGGATCCATATTCCTACATTTACGGAGAGGGTTTGACGCAGTGTTCCACCGCAGATTGTTAACGAAGGTCCTAGTGTACGGAATAGGTTCCCAGTTGTGAATGTTTGGACGAATTCGTTACTAATATAACTGAATACATTGTCGTGGACATGAGTGTTCTTCAGAGACAACGGTACCCTCAGCAGTACGCCAGGTAGGTTGTGACGGGACTGCTATTATTCCCTATGTACGAGTACATAAATGATCTGACGGACAGTGTTGGGAGTAATCTGCGCTATTTCCCGATGATAATGCAATTTATGGTAGGGTGTCACCTTTGAGAGACTGTAGGAAGCTGCAGGGTGACTGAGACAAACTTTCTATTTCGTGTGATGAATAGCATCTTCCTAAACGTAGAAAAATGGAATTAATGAAGGTAAGTAAGAAAAAAAATATTATAATGTTCGAACACACAGACACGTCGATTAAATATCTGGGCCTAACTTTCAGTGGTGGTAGTGAGGACAAAAACGAGGAAAAATGTTCAATAAACGTGGGCTCTAAACTGCATACCTGAGGAGCTATGACCATTCGTTCATCTTCGCTAATGTGAGACACATCTCCTCTACTGAGCAAGTGTTCATAGCTGTTGAGGTACGCACTTTAGAGCCCACGTTTATTGGACATTTTTCCTCGTACTTTTCCACACTACCACAACTGAAAGTTACCAACCCTACACTCTTCGCAACACGAGAACCGGTACATGTATTCAACTGTCAGAGGTGTCAGAACGGTTTTCGCGTATAACTTTCGACTCGTTCGTTTCCGGTACATGGATCCTTACTTCAAATTAATACATTTATCGTTCTCCATCATCCTAGAAAGTGTGTAACATCATCACGGAATTACCCAGTGTATACGTCAATTTACAGACGCCCGCACCTATAACTTTGACGGTCTGTAGTCTCGTTGGATGACGTTTCCGGACATGGGTTCCTATTCAAAATACGATGTACTCACTCCCCTCTGCAAGACCTAGAAGTCTATAACGGGAGTTTCCGACCACCCTGTATATCCTTTAACTGAATATCGCATCAAGATAATACGAGGCTATTCTATCACTGACCTCGTAAAATGGTTCAAATGGCTCTGAGCACTATGGGACTTAACTTCTGTGGTCATCAGTCCCCTAGAACTTAGAACTACTTAAACCTAACTAACCTAAGGACATCACACACATCCATGCCCGAGGCAGGATTCGAACCTGCGACCGTAGCAGTCCCGCGGTTCCGGACTGCGCGCCTAGAACCACTAGACCACCGCGGCCGGCTGAGCTCGTAAAGTTATAATGTCAACAACAAATTTCTTGTAACGACAACTAAAACGAGAAGCGGACAGGAAATGTGCACAACAAAATGGAGGACTGAAAAAGATGCTGGGAGGAGGAAATCAAAGAATGGAAAGTACAAGTTGGAATATCAACAATATTACGCAAACGGTAAATTACTGTGTGCGTGATGTGTGTCTGCCTGTGTGAATGTTTGTGTGTTTTCCCTTCTTTTCTGAAGAAGGGTTTGGCCGAAAGCTTAGTGTGTAACAGCCTTTTCGCTGTGCCCATCTACAACTAAGTGTATCATCTTCACGGTGAGCAGCACTCAGTCCTTTTTATAACATTGTAGAAGGAGGAAGTGTATATATGGCTATTGCCTAATGTGAGTATTAAAAGATACAAAAGTAAATTGTTATTTTTGGTACGAGATAACGATTTTGGGGCGTGGTTTAGAGTCGGAGAGGGAAATGAAATTCAAACTAGTTACGAGATGGCGCGAGGAGTGTGAAGATAGGAGGGAGGAAAGATGTGCTGGGAGACTTGCAACAGCTGCACTCAGCGATTTGTTAGAAGGTTACAGTTGGTAGGATGTTGAATGTCAAGTTCGCGTAACATGCTGAATTTCCTCGTGGATTTTTCAGCCTTTTTTTCAGCTCCCCTTTTGGAAATTAGCTTGTAGCCGCTACCATTCTGATCTTCAGCAGTAGAGCTTTACGGAAAAGTCATGCAAGATTATACAATTAAAAGGACATGCGAGTATTTTGGAAGTGACTGATTCGAAATTCTATTGCTGATGTGGACAATGATGGCTGAAGTGACGACAGTCTCGTTGATTGGTTGATGGTGTCTGTGGCTATGGAGAGAAGGAGAAAGGATGACATATGGACATCGACATTTGAGAGAAGGTAACAGTGTTGTTGAAGTGAATCGGTTTATAAAGATTGGAGTGTCACGTTGACAGGTTGGTAGGAAGCGGTTTTAGGAAATGGTTTTGTGTGATTAGAAGTTAAGGGAATTATTCTGGAGGGCCGTATTTGTTGCTTTCTCGCCCATAAAGGTTTAGTCACAGAAATGGGACGTTGGCGAATGTTTAAGTGACGTGGCATAAGGACTAGAATAGGCAGTGAGGTTGTTTTAGAAATAAGTAACTTTGGGACTTCGGTGGAATATGGAGAGGACGTTTAATATGACGTGATAAAGGACCGAGGACTTTTCAAAACCTTGGTTGTTTCGTAGATCAGTTGTCACGGTTAGGATCATATCGTCTAAATGGAAACAGCCAATTAATTTATTTTACTCATCTTTCATTAACATTCCCTTCTACTGAGGACAGGTTGGCAGCAGCGAAGTTGCTGCTTTTCACTCTTTTGAGTACATAATTTTAAAACTTTATATAAAATAATTTAAATGGGAAAAACAGGTGATGATTTTTATCACTAGATGATTGTGATGTGATGTAATATTTTCTGTATTAAATGATGTGGTGGAATTCCTGGGTATCTGTGGGTAGGGATTGTTGCGTTGGAAATACTGGGGAGGATATTATGTGAAAAAATGGCGTGAGACGTCTACTGGACAGGAACCGACGCGTAGGATAATGGTGTGGGATATGAGCAGGGGTAAAGAAAGGATGGTTAAAGACTTCATCTGGGAGAGGCAGGGTAAGGTATGGTTGAAAGAAAAGGTAAATTTCAGAGGTGAGTTCATGGTGTAATATTGGAAGGCGAGTGGAACTAATTTGGGAAAGAAATTAGGTCGGATTATCAAAGATTGTGAAGAATTCAGGGTGTATAAAGTTTACGGGATATGTACAGAGGCGGATGTTATACGTGGGTGTCTGAGGAGCTGGTTCAGGATACGAGTGGGAGAAAGTCGACCGATATGGAAAGGAGGACTTGGAGCGACTGATAAAATTTTAGAGAAGCGGAAGTCTAAGCTAGAATAGCATTCGTAAAGACGGGGAGCATGAGGGTTTTACAGACATGAAAGATAATCCTGGAATTTATTCGTCATGTTCGTCTGATTAGTAGTTTCACCTTACAGTTGGCCTTTTCTGGATGCTTCGCGATACTCCAACTTTGAGGTTAGTTTTCGATCGACTGCTAGCTCAAGTAATTTTTGAGTGTTAGGGTTGTGTGGTTGTGCATTGTCAGTAAAAGACTAGGATAGAATACTAGGGTGGGTTTCGCATGAAGATGGAGGGCTACCGCACCTTACATCAGGAAGTGAAACTGTCGAGATGAAGCTGCTGGGCTCAGCCAGTTACTAATAGTAAGCTTTTGTTGTAATCGTTCCCAACCGTATTGGGAAGAGAGTTCAATTACGGAGCAATTGCCAGGTTCGTCCCTCACCTGTTGGAGAGGTCTTGCAGTGCTAACTAGGCAGAACCTGAAGACAAACCGCGGTGGCCGACATTTGCGGCGCTACTGACGTGAATCTCGGCGCCGCTTTCCGTCGCGAAACGCCCCTGGCGCCTGCCACCATCTAATTGCGTCACAGCGCTCGGACCGTAACTCAAGACCGCACACTGCCCTGGTTCCCTCAGCCGGCGCGACGCGGCGCCACCGCCTGCCCGCGCTCTCCTTCCGCCCTCTAGTATTAAATAAGTAATTAAATTAGGAACGTGGGACAATTCCATTCCGTTTATTGCTGGCATCCATTCTCACTTGCAATTTTTTTAGCCATCTCCTCTCCATTTGTGTCCTCTCTCTCTCTCTCTCTCTCTCTCTCTCTCTCTGTCTCTCTCTTTCCCTCTCTTATTCGTTCTGTCTCTTCTGGGCCCGAAAATGTTCATTAGTGACCACGTTAGGCGCTGTTATGCGGAGCAACACTTGCGCAAAGCTTGTCTCGCTAATTAGCTCAAATAGAATTTATAGCTGCATATTGAAAGTGTGCTCGAAGTTCGGATGTTTTTTTATATTCATACCGCTTTGCTATTTTCCTGTTAATTAATCAAATAGCTTACAATATGATTACTTTTGTTGCAATTCATCTGCACAAACAATTTCTACTAGCTCTCTTTTTATTCCTTACAGCTTGTCTCGGCTACGTAGTAGACACTCAACGTATCGCAGCTGCATCCATCTAACTGATTGACAATATTTTCTTGATCCTCATCTTCTTTCTAGGAGAGAAAAATTTATGAATAGTGTTCATCCTTCGCACAGAATACGACAACCGTAGCCTTAAGTCCACTGTCTAACGAAATTTGTTGCTGTGGAGCACAGTTAATCGAATAAGATTGTTAAATTGATAGACATCTGTAAAGAAAAATAAATTGTATGCGGCAGCAGGTGTTAATATTTACTTCACCTTCATGATTACCTACACAAACAACATTAAAATATAAGACTATATTTATACATTTTTCCAGTATGAGATTTTCAATCTGCAGCGGAGTGTGCGCTGATATGAAACTTCCTGGCAGATTAAAACTGTGTGCCGGACATTTTTATTTATTTTTTCCTTCATCATTCAGTCGACTGGTTTGAAAGTCTTCCATATCCTCTTATTATGCACTGATATTTTTCATATCTGATTACGGATTTCGGTATCCTCGCCGGGCTCGGATGTGGAGATGGGTATCTACACATCATTGGTCATCCAGAGTTATTTTGTTTCGCGCCGGTACCGCGGGCGGCCCGAATTTCGCCTCAGCTGGCAAGACCCTCTGACGGTGTAAGCTAGGAGCGCATTCCTAGTTCAGTTGTGCTGATGTTCCCGGTGCTTTCCGATCGTCGTCATTATTTTCGCGTACAATTTCTCGTTTGCTCTTTATTTTACTCTCTACTTGCCCTTTTCACGTTTTGGATTACTAACGGCCTGTCGTTTCGGATCTGTATATGGCTTTTTGTCACTCGGTCCTTCAGTCACTCGCCGTTCTCTCAGGAACTGACACGGACGCACTCCCCCCAACTGGATTGCGTGGTACTAAACTTTGAAAACCATCCACGAGGGGCGTTCAGTAAAGAATGCAACACATTTTTTCTCTGAAAGCGGGTTGGTTTTATACGGTATTCCAATACACCATGTTATTACCTACCCTTTTGGCTACAAATCCCTATTGTTCAATATAATTTTCGTTCAATGCAACGGCCTTATGCAACTTACTGGAAGGGCCTGAATGCTAACGTCTTGCTGCATCAATAACCTCTCCATTACCCAAGTACTGCTTCTCCGGAGTGCAACCTTCATTGGGCCAGACAGAGGCAACTCGGAAGATGCGAGATGCGGGCTGGAGGGTTGACGAATAACGGTCCAACGAAGTTTTGTGAGCTCCTCTGAGGTGGTCAGACTGGTACGAGGCCCTGCGATGTCGTGGAGAAGGAGTAGTTCGTTTGTATTTTTGTGGCGACAAACACGCTGAAGCCGTTTCTTCAGTTTCCTGAGGGCAGCGCAGTGCAGTTCACAGTTGATAGTTGCACCGTGAGGGAGGACATCAGACAGAATAACCCCTTCAGAGCCCCAGAGGACCATCACCATGGCTTCACCGGCTGAGGGTGCGGCTTCGACATTTTTTCTTCGGAGCAGAGGAGATATGGCGCCACTCCACGGATAGCCGTCTTGTTCCTGGTTCGAAGTGGTGAACTCATTTTTCATCGCCAGTGACGATGATCGACAAAAAATTGTCACGATCAACCTTGTACGGTGCATGCACTTCTGCTCAGATGAGCCACCGTTGCTCTTTATGGTGTTCTGTTAAGCGGCAAGGAAGCCAAGGGCCACACACCTTTGAGTAGTCCAACTGGTGGACGAGTGTGTCTGCGCTGCCAGCGGAGACGTCCAGTTGAGCAACGAGGTGTCTGATTCTGATCCGTTGGTCGCTTCGAATGAGAGTGTCCGCACGTTCCAATATTGCAGGACTCACAACTGTGTGCGGCAGGCATGTTCGTGGGAGATCGGACTGGTTTGCGCGACCTTTTGCGATGGTGACATACGCCTCGCCCAACGACTCACCGTTCTTTTGTTCACTGTCAGGTCTCCGTAGACATGGTTCAAATGGCTCTGAGCACTATGGGACTTAACATCTTAGGTCATCAGTCCCCTGGAACTTAGAACTACTTAAACCTAACTAACCTAAGGACATCACACACATCCATGCCCGAGGCAGGATTCGAACCTGCGACCGTAGCAGTACCGCGGTTCCGGACTGAAGCGCCTAGAACCGCACGGCCACCGCGGCCAGCTCTCCGTAGACATCTGCAAGCGCATATAAATAGCTGCGATAGTCGCTTTCCATCAAAACAAAATGATAGCTCCCTGCTTGGAAAGCACCTCAGTAAAAGACGGGACTTCATGGAACTGTAGGGACTGAAGCGAGAACATTCTGCGGTCCCACAACAAATTCCGCATTTTTCGACCTAAAACTGAACGAGGAAAATGTAACATGTTGTTTTGTAAGGCGGGCATCCACAGCCAAACTTCGACATTTTTTCAAAGAAAATTCCGCACTGGCTGTATGAATGATTTTATTAAATTTGCGACCGGTTTCGCACCACTTATCGGTGCATCTCAGGCAATATACGCTATTTATAACGTAGTAACATAGAACATTGCCCTGTACCCACTCCTCACCATTCGCGTCCAATATACCGTCATCTGGTGAAAGCGGTAGTTAAAATTTAAAAATCTTTTTATATTTTTTATTTATTTATTAATTTTTTTTTAATGATGGGAGCGGCAATGACTGTTCAAGTTGAGAGGAGCCGCTCGGCAGGGGACACGGCCTCGCATATTAGGAGAAATGGTAGTTGTGAATGTAAATATTAGAAGAAATCGGTTGTTCGGAATGTTCACCACTTTGAGAAGCTTTGCCTAACACGTGAGAGATACGTATTCTTTGATTTCCAAAGACTGTAGAATTATCGAGCAGAATTCGGGCGAGAGAAGGCATCACTAGCAGTTGTCGGTAGAGAGGGAAAGAAAGTGTTGGGTCACGTCACAGTAAGGAGTTTGGACGACCCTTGTGCCGCAAAGACATTTTTATTTCAGATGTTCCATGGTGTATTATTTGAGGGTAAAGAATTATTTTTGAGAGGAATGCATAGCGAGACAGCACTTCGAAGAAAGGTAATTTTTATTGAGTTTACTTCGCTACAAGCGCGAGTTTAGCAATCATAATAGTGTAGATATTTTATTGTGTCTAATAATACCTAATAATATTCATGTATTCAGTATTCTAATTAATTTTGCCCACCAAGGTTAAAGATCCTTCCTTAGGAATCCAAGAGAGTAAATCTTGTGTAATCTAAATATTGTGATGCAGCGAAATTTATGGTGCATGGTGATGCTAAGAAAGACAGTGTTGAAAAATGGTTGTTATTAATACTAGTGCGTATTTTCTTTTGTGTCATTAAAAGAACTGAATACAATTTCAGAGTGATTACCTATTAATTTATAAGTATTTCACTAAAATTTATCCTCACTAGTGAAATGAGGAACATGTTTCGTAAAAAGTTTCACTGTAACGGTTTGCACCACTGCGTGAATAGTGATTAGCATTTTTTGAAAGAGGCTGAAGAAGTTTAATTTGCTACAGTAGCCTAATTAATACTACAAGAAGGCGAACTGCCACACAGTGTTTTATTTCAGCTCATCATTTTTGCAGTGCAGCTACAGCACAGCCAAGTTATCTGTGGCAAGGTAAGAAACAATTATACGGCCTAAATGAACATTTTGAGAGATAATTAAGGGTAGTTTCCACCAGAAAATTTTCATGTTAGTTCAGTAGATGCGTTCTTATAACAGGGCACGTTTTCGTTACGTATCATTTAAGCATTGTGTGTGATTATATCATGATAAAGTCAATCTGAGTATTCTGGTGAACCATTCTTCATATACGATCTAATCTACAGACAGTCAAATGCGTTTCAGATTAATTGCTATCACAGTCATTAAAAGTTATTTACATAGAGAAGTTTGTGTTTGAAAGCAGTATAGCCGGCCGGAGTGGCCGAGCGGTTAAAGGCGCTACAGTCTGGAACCGCACGACCGCTACGGTCGCAGGTTAGAATCCTGCCTCGGGCATGGATGTGTGTGATGTCCTTAGGTTAGTTAGGTTTAAGTAGTTCTAAGTTCTAGGGGACTTATGACGACAGCAGTTGAGTCCCATAGTGCTCAGAGCCATTTGACCCATTTGAACCAGTATAGCAAAGGTGATGCTAGATAAGACTCAATAATCGGAATTCACATTATTAGCGCGAGGTTTTGACAGACACGTATTTTAAACCCACCACGTATTTAATTAGTTTCAGCTTACTATACCCCATGTCGTCTATCATCTGTTTGGCCTACTTTTAGTCCTCCGCCGGTACTACTACTCTCCATTGCTCCTTCCAGCCTAAATTCTGTAGCAGATGTTCCATTAACATGATCCATAGGGCAAGAATTCTTCAAATTCTTCTCAGCGTATCTATTCTTTGTAGTATCTCTTCATTTCACGCTTTATATGATCACATAATTCTTTCATACCCCCACATTTCAATTTATTTCACTTTCTTTTCTGGTTTTATCAAGCTCTGTGTTTCCCTCCCAAACATTAATATAGTCATGTATATTTTTAGATAATTCTTCTGCTGCTTGTTAGTATTTAATATAAGCACAGTTCTTTAATAATCTTTCTTATTCTCTTCCTTCCAATCTGATATTATACTTCCCTCTCTCTGACTATCTTGTGTACTCTTGTTACATGATCTACTACGGTGTCTTATATAATTTTGATATTGAGCAAACAGATTCGTTTCACTTAATCTTCAATATCTTAAGCGTCTTTCACCTGCCAGGGTAGCCGAGAGCACTAACGCGCTGCTTCCTGGAGTTGGGTTAGGCGCGTCGGCCCCAGATCGAATCTCCCCCCCCCCCTTCCCTCCCCGGATTAACAACGAGGGCCAGTGTACCAGTCAGCCTGAATGTGATTTTTAGGTGGTTTTCCACATCCTGCTAGGTGAATAATGGGCTGGTCCCCACGTTTCGCCTGAGTTACATGGCTCGCAGACATCTGAACACATTCGCACTATTTCATAGATTACACTAGACGCAGACATTTGGGGCACACTAATTCCTTCCTGAGGGGTATGGGGTGGCGACAGGAAGGGCATCTGTATACCCCTTAACATTAACATGCCACATCTGATTAACCAGCAGACCCCGCAAGTCGGGATAAATGCTTGAAAAGTGAGACCTTAGGTATCCTTCTTCTTTATTTTTTTTTTTAATTCGAGGTCAGTGCCAAATAAGATAAGGATACTAATCCATTGAACATTTATTTTGCATCTTCCTTATTATCACTCTGAAGTTAGGAGCGCAACGTCTTGCGTGTATCCCTTTTCTTCCTTGCATCATCATCGTCATCATCACTATCACCACCATCACAAATGTTAAAACTGACGATATGATGCTATTCCACCTTATTCCCTACTTACCTCGAACTTGTCTTTCGCGATCTTCCACTTCTGTTTCTACGGTTTGGTTTTTGTAGATATTGAAAATTAATCCTCTGTTTGTGTACACTGAACCTCATTCTTCCACAATTCTGAATCTCTCACTCCACTGCACATTGGTATTCCTTTTACTATGGCTTGGCTATTACACCATCATATTCTCGTAAGTCTGCACACACATTGGCAGAAAATCTGAGCGATTCCATGCCTTCTTTTGCATGTCGCCTCTCATTTTCATCAATTTTATTAATGCTTTATATCATTTCACAGTGGGAACGGGCCAAATAAGGTTACTGTGATGAGAGTATTTGTACTGAGAGCTCAAATTACTTTTCACTTGATGACTGTGCATGTTGGGAACTGTATGTGGTCTTGCTTTTAATTTTCTTTGTTACTTTCCTGGGTGACTTGCGAAGTGAGCACCGGAGGACGTGACACACTGCGTTTTCGTGGGGAGTCCGCACTTCCGCGAATACGGAGAGCGTCGTACATCAATGGACTCGAGCGCCTGTCGGGGCGACTGGCCTCGGTCAAGTTTCGCTTATTGTATGGAGGGCGAAACGACCTGCGAACTGTCTGAGTGTCACTACAGTTTATGTGTTTACCGAACCGGTGAGTCTGGAACGAAGACTCCTGGCGCCGACTGACTGCATTGTCTTCATGAGTCTCAGAATTTTTGTGGATGGTGCCCTGCTGGTTACGACTGTCTGGCGCCAGATGGCCAGTGGTCTTGGCATGCTGTTTCCGTAGCTGGTCAAATGGAAAGTTCAGTGTCCCCAGCTAAATGGCAGAGGCATGATAGGTCAACTTAAACTGAACCCAGTTGATATCATAAAAGCCGGCCGAAGTGGCCGTGCGGTTAAAGGCGCTGCAGTCTGGAACCGCAAGACCGCTACGGTCGCAGGTTCGAATCCTGCCTCGGGCATGGATGTGTGTGATGTCCTTAGGTTAGTTAGGTTTAACTAGTTCTAAGTTCTAGGGGACTAATGACCTCAGCAGTTGAGTCCCATAGTGCTCAGAGCCATTTGAACCATTTTTTTGATATCATAAAACCCTGCACGAAATTGGGGGGGAACGGTCACTATTGGCGCAGATGATGTTCTGAGATAGTGTGGGGGAATTTTGGAATCGGAACTGAATGTGGATTCGCGGCTTTTTGAGGGTAGTGAAGAATTGAATAACGATGGCTTGGCTCTTACGTTGCGTGGCCGCAGGGCTTTCGGGATCTGATCCTCATTGGAATCGGACGGTCTTGCTACTTTGTCGCACTTTTTCAGAACCGTTGTGGAGCACGAATTCCGTCATACTCCAGTTTCAGTCTGCGACTTAAGACCCAGGTTCTTACTCTGTGTTTTCGCACCTGTATCGACAGGGCGAGTTTAGGCGGTTTTGTTGTATCTCTTCCTGGAGATACATCCTCATGCGTCCAAGAGTTTCCCTGCTTCGGCCACGTGAGTGAAACTTAAAATTCTCAGACAGTATTCGAGACTATAGGTTGAAAGAGACCTGCTCCACAGCAGGAGTCGGCGCCTACATCATCAGCCTACTGACGACGTGCTGCAGATTTCAGGACTGGTAAAGTGTTTTGCGGCTTTGGCTTTGTAGGACCTACAACTTTTTACTGAAATCCTCGGCAGTTCGTGCGATCGCTTCGCTACAAGTCCACCTTGTTTGTTTCTCGATGTGTTCCCATTTGAGCTCTCACTGCTAATCGCGATACTGCATTATAGTCGGGGGACTAATATTTGATTCATTAGGACCCCCAGTCATTATCGTCAGTCTCTTGCATCACAGCGAGTATGAGCCCTTTGTTCTCGAGCCAACTCTTATTCTCATAATAGTTCAGTATACCCTATCCTTTACCCTACTGTTGTCCGCCCCCGGTAGCTGAGTGGTCAGCGCGACAGACTGTCAATCCTAAGGGCCCGGGGTCGACTCCCGGCTGGGTCGGAGATTTTCTTCGCTCAGGGACTGGGTGTTGTGTTGTCCTAATCATCATCATTTCATCCCTATCAACACGCAAGTCGCCGCAGTGGCGTCAAATCGAAAGACTTGCACCAGGCGAGCGGTCTGCCCGCCGGGAGGCCCTCGGCACATGACATTATTATTACTAGCCTGCTGTTTGTATCGACAATCAAGTACCTTTGTGTTCTGATTTATAATAAATCTCATTATAATATTTAATCCGCATATCATTTCGTAGATAGATGCAGAATCCCATTTCCTGTCGTTTATTATGATAAAATTCCTTTTTTTTTTACTGAGTAGATTACGATTTTTATTAAATTATTGTGAATGTGTACTGCCTATTTTACAAACTAGTTGTACATATCATTAATTAGGTGGTAGGTAAGGAGGGGGTCGAGTGCATGTCTAGTTCTCATGCAAAATTCGCCAGTATTAAAGAGGTACGTACTCTTCTCCACCTCGGCGCCTCGCAAATCGGCGATACGACGCCCGATAAGAAAGCTGCTCGTCACAGTGTAACAGAAAAGGGTATTTCACCATTATCAAAAAAATGGTTCAAATGGCTCTGAGCAATATGGGACTTCAACATCTGAGGTCATCAGTCCCTTAGAACTACTTAAACCTAACTAACCTAAGGACATCACACACCCCCATACCCGAGGCAGGATTCGAACCTGCGACCGTAGTAGTCGCGCGGTTCTGGACTGAAGAGCAGATAACTGCTCGGCCACAGCGGCCGGCTCACCATTATCCATTAACACATGCTTGCCCTTGAAGCTGGTATTACTGAGTGCAGTCCGGTTGCAGACCGCTTCATTGGTAGGATACTAAAGAAATTCAATCAGATTGGCAAGGAGATTGCTTACAATTCTCTCGTGCGCACATACCGGAATACTGCTCAGTGATGTGGCGCCCATACCAGGTAGGACTAACAGAGGTTACTGAACGTATACAAAGAAGAACAACACGAATAGACACAGGTTTGTTTGATTTGTGAAAGAGCATCATGGAGATGCTGAAACAGCTGAACTGGCAGACGATTAAGAGAGACGTAAACTACGCGGTAAAACCTTCTTACAGAACTTCAGGAACCAACTTTAGGTGTCGAATCTCCCCGTCCGTACAGAAGCGTGTTAGAGTGCCGCATCCGGGGACGAGGAGATTCGGCGGTCGTCAATTGAATCCGCTCGTCGAATTAACGGCAAAGGTCGGTGCGAGGGCCAGTCTGGATACAGTTTTGAAGCAGTTTCCCATATCCCACTAGGTGAATTCCGGGCTGACAGCCAAGTCCCTCCTCAGTTAGACGAATCGCAGATCTTTAGAATACTTTCGCTTACTTTCACATGAATAATACTACAAGCACACAATTGGAGTACACGTACTCCTTCGTGGGGTGTGGCGACAGGAAAGACATCCGTCTACACCATAAACTAACCAAGTCAAATCCGTTAATAGCCATTCCGACCATACGTCGATGACGCACAAAAGCACAAGGAAAAGTGATCAATCTAACAAAATACTACAACCACGCGAGTATGGCTCCAGTAGGAATCAGGTAGATTAATTACAGCACGCAAAGAGGGGTTTAAGCAATCATTCTTCCCGCGTTCCCTACGTAAAAAACGGGAAGAAACCCAAATAACTGAGCGAGGTGGCGCAGTGGATAGTACACTGGACTTGCATTCGAGAGGACGAAGGTTCAAACCGGCGTCCGGTCATCCTGATTTAGATTTTCCGTGATCTCCCTAAATCGCTTCAGACAAATGCCAGGATGGTTCCTATGGAAGGACACGACCGACTTTCTTCCCCACTCTTCCCGACGGATGACCTCGCTGTTTGGTCCTTCGCCCCAAACCAACCACCCAACCAAACCCAAATAATTGGTGCAGTGGAAAATGCCCTCTGGCATGCACTTCACAGTGGCAAGTCGATAGACCAACGTCCTAATGGCGATGAATCCGGTGATGTCTGTAGTGTTTTGGACTGGTTATCAGAACGCAAGTCCACTGCAGTGCAGTTATTTGTATTTTGTTCTGTAATCTACATCGAATAATTTGCCATATTGGCGAATATGTCTATTTCTTGTTATCAAGAGTGTGATCATAATCCTGCGATGTTCCAGAGAAAGTAGACTTTCACTGCAACCCTTACACACTCCTGTTAAAGAAGGGGTGGTCCCGTGTGGCAAATTTCAGTGAGTGAGGTGGCGCATTTTTAAGGGACTGGAAACAAATTCATCAAGAACTAAGTTCAAATTGGATCTACAGTTTCCCTGAATTTCTTAGCGTGAATGCTACGTTGCACCCTTTGAAAAAGAGCTGCCCATTTCCTTACCGATCGTTATCCAACATTACATATTAAATATGTAGCTATCGACAAGATTTTAAACGGTTGACGTCCTTCCTTTCCCTCCATATGCAAAGTTTTCGTCCACCCACTTAGCTGTGTGGTCAGCGTGTCTGGTTGCCATACAGCGGGCCAGGATTCGATTTCCGGCCGATTCTGAGATTTTCTCCGCTCGGAGACTGCAGCGCCCAGAACCGCACGGCCGCTACGGCCGGCAGTTTAGTTAGGTTTAAGTAGTTCTGAAGTTCTAGGGGACTGATGACCTCAGACGTTAAGTCCCATAGTGCTCAGAGCCATTTTAATTTGAGAAATAAGTCTTTTGAAATACAGGGTGATTCTTATTAGCGTTTTTAATATAACATGCATGCGGCAGCAAATATCAGGAAATACCCCAAAAGTGGATGGCAAGTGTTGAACATGTGACGTCATCAGATGTACCTCGCCGCACGAGCAGCGATGGAGCCTGTCGGTCTGTCCCACCTGATCATCACAACCCAAGCCAAGCATTCACGTCGATGTTTCTCCGGGCGTACGTACGCGATTTCAGCGTGTGGGGTTCAGATTTCGAGTCTTGAGTTTGGCGGGCAGTGTTCTTTTGCGCTGCGTTAGACTGTAACGTGTTTATATTGAGCTAAGGTTTATTAATTTATTTACCGTTTCGCGGTCTCCGCTGGTTAATTGCTATGTACAGTGCACCGTAAACCACCGTACTGCGTCAAAAGTAAATAAGTGTAAGCTTCCAAATTGCATCCCTACCAGTAAATGACCTACAAAACTTTACTAAATAGAGTCTGTAGACGAAGAAAGAAAGCCTAAAAGGTAAGGAACACGAAATTAGAGCAGCTTTTGCTTCATTTCAGCGAGGACAATAGTTTTGTAATATCTACGTTTACAACAGATCACATTTACAAAAGGTGTTCTAAACCAAAGTAGTCTATTTTAGCGATGTGTAGCACTGCCCCTACCGGCGAGGGAAGGATGGACAAGCACAATCGCTACACGCGCGGCGAGGTACGTCGTCCAGTGACGTCACATGTCCAGTATTATTGTGATCCATTTTGGGGTATTTCGCAACATTTGCGGCCCCATATGACTTGTATTAAATTACTTGTCTCAGCGCCATCTAAGTCGCTTCGGTGGTTTCTAAACGTTAAGAAGAATCACGCCGTTTAATGTGCTAAGGTCACAGTGGTACTGTCAGGGGATACCATGAGGTGTAGTGACGCTCAGCATTCAGCAGCGGAACAGAGCATTAGCCCAAATACCGTCCCAAATTGCGGCCCTCTCATTGCCCTTCGTCCAGCATCCCCCTGCAGATGGCCTCCCAACTAGAAAATTGGCCAATTGACCGCGAGGCACTGGACGGCGAGCGCAAAGGGAGACACGGGCCAGGTCGCGGAACGTGGCTGCTTGGCCGTGGCGAACTCTCCTCTTGTGCTCACCACATTGCCATCTCAACAATGGCACTTTATTTTGCCCGTATAGGTATGATTTACGCCGCGTTCTGTTCCCAACTATCTTGCGGTGGCACAGCCACATTTTTTACTTTTTTTGAATTCTATCGAAATTCGTGGGAACCACACCCAGTAATGGAATCGAATGCCAAATCACACATGAATGAACGAGATCTGTGATAATTACGAATAGTGGGTATCCGGTGTAATCCATACGTATTATAAAAACATATGTATGTTTGTATGACTGCGTGCGTGTGTATGTTCCACACCTCCTCCTAAACTACTGGACCGGTTTCAAGCAAATTTATTGCCCATTTCCCTTACTGTCAGGCAACAATCGATGTGGGGATAAGAACCAGCCACCTATCATACTTGAGGAAAGACACAGTAGAGCCAAAGAAACTGTTACACCTGCCTAATATAGTGTAGGGGCCCCGCGAAAACGCAGAAGATCCGCAACATGACGTGGCTTACATTCGACTAATGTCTAAAGTAGTGCTATAAAGAACTGATGCCACGAATCCTGCTGGGCTGTCCATAAATCCGTAAGACTACGACGGGGTGGAGATCTCTTCTGAACAGCACGTTGCAAGGTATCCCAGATATGCTAAATAAGTTCATGTCTGGAGAATTTGATGGCCGGCGGCGGTGTTAAACTTAGCAGAGTATTGCTGGAGCCACTCTGTAGCAATTCAGAACGTGTGGTGTCCTGCTGAAATTGCCCAACTCCGTCGGAATGCGCAATAGACTTGAATGGATGCAGGTGATCAGACAGACTGCTTACATACGTTTCACCTGTCAGAGTCGTATCTAGACGAACTAGGGGTCCCATATCACTCCAAATGCACACGCCCCACACCTTTACAGAGCCTCCAACACATTGGACAGCCTCCTGTTGACATGCAGGCTCCATCGATACTTGAGGTTGTTTCCATACTCGTACGCGTCCATCCGTTCGATACAATTTGAAACGAGACTCGTCCGACCAGGCAACATGTTTCCAGTGATCAACAGTCCAATGTCGGTGTTGTCGGGCCCAGGCGAGGCGTAAGGCTTTGTGTCGTGCAGTCATCAAGGGTACGCGAATCGGCCTTCGGTTCCGAAAGTCCACAACGATGATGTTTCTTTGAATAGTTCGCATGCTGGCACTTGTTGATTGCCCAGCATTGAAATCTGCAGCAATTTCAGGAAGTGTTACACTTCTGTCACGCTGAGCGATTCTCTTCAGTCGTCGTTGGTCCCGTTCTTGCAGGATCTTTTTCCGGCCGCAGTGAAGTCGGAGTTTTGATGTTTTACCGGATTCCTTATATTCACGGTACACTTGTGAAACGGTCGTGCGCGAAAACCCCCACTCCATCGCAACCTCGGAGATGCTGTGTCCCATTGCTCGTGCGCCGACTATGACATCACGTTCAAACTCACTTGAATCTTGAAAAACTGCCATTGTACCAGCAGTAACCGATCTAACAACTGCGACAGACAATTGGTATCTTATATAGGCGTTGCCGACCGCAGCGCCGTATTCTGCCTGTTTACATATCTCTGTATTTGAATCGCGTGCCTATTCCAATTATTTGGCGCTTCAGTGTGTGTGTGTGTATGTGTGTGTGTGTGTGTGTGTGTGTGTGTGTGTGTGTGTGTGTGTATGTGTGTGCGTGCGTGTGTGTGTGTTTCACATCTCCTCCTAAATCATTGGACCGCTTTCAACCAAATTTAGTACTCATATCCCTTACTGTCAGGCAACAATCACTATGGCGGTAAGAACCAGCCCCTTATCGTAGTTAAGGAAATATGACGTAATAAACAATTAGATGCTTGAGAAACTGCAGCATCATGCAGGACGTTAAAATGTATTACTTCTGTGCTACTAATTGCATTCGCTACCAGTTTCGCAGGCGGTGTCCACATATGCCACTAAATTCACCTAAAAAATTATATCCTGGTATCACACATGGTTCAGGAGATATGACGTCATAAACAGTGAGATGCTTGAAAAATTGCCGCATCGTACATGAGGTATAAATTTATTACTTCTTTTCTACTAAATCTGTTCGCAACACATTTCGCCGACAGCATTCACATATACCGCTCAATGTAAGTACACAAATAAGTCATTGTAGGGCACATAGTTAAAGAGATACGACGTAATACACGCTGATATACGTGAAAAAATGCCGTATCATGTGTAGAGTTTTAATACATTTATTCTTTACAACTAAGACACTCGTACAGTCCAATCACATGAAGGAAGTCTCTGACAGCAAGTAGCGCTTTTGACAGCCTTCTACTGTGAAGCGCAACGACTGTAGGCCAAAACGGTAGCCGTCCATAGAGCAAGACATTCACAAAATCGCGTTGTAGACTCGCGAAGCAGCTGCGCCCAGCGTACGGAAACTGTCCCGAATAATGTTTCATTAATTTCTATACCGAACTTATACATTTGTACATTATGCATATTTCTTTGTACGACTGTTTCATAATTTCAAGGATGTTTTAACGAGTATGAGAAAATAAAGTTTTTCCGATACTCTACGACAAACGCAGTTTATTTTTCGTTTCTAATAGATAATTGACAAAATGAGTATCCGGATAATGCCGGGTTCATCAGCTGGTAGAAAATAGAAATGACTACAAAAAGAAAACCTCTTCAGAAGATCTTGCACTTCTGACTATGAGTGATAGCAAAAAAGGAATTTTCCTTATTGTGCGTATTCAGTATAGCAACAAGGACACGTAAGTAAATTTGTAGATAATTTTGGTGTGCGCGTAGTGCGTAATTTAGAGCACAGAGCTACCACCTCCGGCGGAAACAATTGTTCTAACCCGACTGACTATCGAGTGGAACGAGCTTGGATTACACAAACGAGTAGTCTAATCCACGGTGCTTGAACTCTCTGCAAGAGTTCATCAATTTCAGCGTATGGCGAGTGATGGCGCGTCTATGACCACACGTTTTCAGTGGGTAAGAGATCTGGAGAAAGTGTTCGCCAGTGCGACACTCGAACACCATCTCTGAGGAAGTGGGTCAGGTCATCACGGGCAGCACGCGACACTTGGTTGAAAAATAGCGTCACGGAGACCTTTAAGACGGGCCACAGCATTATAAACGTAGCGTCTGTTTTCCACATTATCGGCTATTGAACCAGATGTGCCCCTGTTGTGTACCGAGTGGCCCATACTATGATGACGAATACAATCCCGCATCGCTCGTTCTCCTGACAGGCTGCACGCACTAGTACATGCATCGTGATGTTGTACACAGAAGATGGACTCGTCTGAAAAGACTACGTGGTGCCAATCTAGTGTTGTCTTTGGGCGCATCACTGTACGTGAATCTCTCTCTGTTGCTTCGTCAAGGGAAGCCACAATTACAGCATCCGTGCTGACAGTACGTCGCCCTCCAAATGTCACGACACTGTCCGTGTGCATATTTTCCTTGCTGTAGAGAATGTATGTGACGTTGTTGTACTACGGCCGAGATACCAATAAGTCAGTCCCCTCGGGTGCTACTGGCGTGGGCCCGTAAAAGTAATGTATGACGTTAAGTATGCCCATCCGAAACCATCGGATTCCATACATTCGCATGACAGCCGTGGGATCGCAACCAACGCGAGCTGCAGTATCGCTGGGAAGTAAACTGTAATCTCTATAAACCACGATTTTGCTGCTGTGGAATTCAGATACGTGCTGTAAGACGTTGCTCCTTCTTAAGCGAGGCATAACATGATCTTCTGACTAGAAACTAACGTTTAAACGAGTTTTCTGAATGAGAAACCCATTATCCTTTACATTCACAATGTAGATGGCGTGGAGAAGTGAGTATAAAGCACCACGAGGGGTAAAAACCCTAACCGATTTTTAGAATTGACTGCCATCGATTCAGAAATTGACCATCAGGTTGCAGGTTTGTCTCATTGTAACTCATTCTTCCATGAAATTTCGTACAGGCAGATCGCTCAAAAGGTAATAAAATGTGGTAAGTCTGTTTTTAAGTAATTACATGTATTTTTTTCTGATGTTTAACTGGAACATTGCGTAATGTACTGTTTGAAAAGACGAATCAACAAATCCCTCGTTGCCATTACCACATTAAGCTCCATTTTCGTGCGGAAATAATTGTTCCCGTCCCTCCACAAAATCAACAATAGTGCATTTTTCAGAAAATGGCGAAGTTGGGTAAATCCTCGCAGCTCCAACAATGTGACGACATTTTTTTCAATGGTAATCCCCACAAAAGACGATATTCAGCACACCTTGCACGAGATTATCTATCTGAAGGTATACGTAATTCCACTGTCTAAGATAAGGATTCAGGGGAGACTTTCTGGCAATACATTGAAATCCGTGCTTCTAACGTTGACGCCCAATAAAGAAAGAATGGGAGAAGAATACATGGGGAAAGAAAAAATGGCTACTGAGAACGAAATACGTTCCAAAGAAAGATACCACCGTGCTATAGAAACAAAACGCCCTAAGCTAGATTTCATTACATCAATGCCAAAAAGCAAGAGAACATATCAAACAGCCAGTTCATTCTTCTTGAGAGGCCGATTCAGACTTCTCACATAACGACAGTAGCTCAGATATAGATATGAGTTTACAATATGGTGAAGAATTATCCGAAGGAGAACAAGAACAAGTGACTGGGACTTCACGTAAGAATCGAAGGACGTAATGAAGTACACTGTTTACTAGGTATCTGCACAGCTTAGCCTCAGTAGTTGTACTCTTTCATGTTAGCCTACTAAATTTCATTTCGTCGAGAGGAAACTAATGTTTTTGTTCAAATATTTTTATGCATTATATCCAAATTTTAAGAGACAATTCAATTCCTTATTACGTTGGCTAACTTGGGTACAGTACAAAACCGTAAAAAACGGCTGTTTCAAATGTTTTTATTGTGTAGTTATCCTTTTTTATCCACGTTTATCTATAACGGGGCAAAGACTCGCACTGTGATCTAAAGTTGGGTGAAGGCTCGCACTGTGGGTGGATGCGTTGTGGGTAACAAGCAGACCTCTGACTTCAATTTTAAATCGCTGGAAAACGTGCCTCCCATTTACCGCTATAACAAAAGAACTGAAAATTACGGGTCTCTACCTCCAACTCCCTACATTGGGTAGTTATGCTGAATTGTTAATCATTTGCATATTCTAGCATGTAATGCACTTCACTCCAATTTTACGTTTTATGTATGCCACCTTCATAGTACAATTCCTGTAGCCTGCAGTGCATTTAATTCAAAGCTGATGTGCACTGAAAATTAATTGTGGAATCACTTTAGGTACAACATTAATATTTCAGCCTCACTTAACACTAGGAACTAAAATCATTAGTTATCCTCAACAGGGAGTCCGTAAAAAACTCTTGCAGGATAAGATGTCTGAGTAGGCAGTGGAGCTTCGTTTTTTCAATTTTTCCGTGCTGCTGTGTACCGCCTACCAGTATGACCAGATTGATGCGTAGCTAAATGCATCCGTGAAAGCAATCAGTGGGAACATCCAGTTAACTCCTGTCAATTGGCTTCCGCTAATATTAAATATTTGCCCGATCCGCCTCCGCAGAAGAACGCAGCTAATGAAAGGCTGGAGTGGGAAATAATGAAAAGCACCGACATTCCTCAGTGGATCGTGTTTCAGCCTCTCCCACCTAAGCAGATGTAACGGGGGTGAACAGAAAGAAGCATTACGCTTATTACAAAAAAAAAAGAAAAAAGAAACGAATGAATAAGAGGGTTTAACATTCTGTCGACGACGAGTTCAGTAAAGACGGAGTACAAGGATGAAGACGGCAACCGATCATGTTTGTTTCAAAGGAATTATGTTCTTACGTGCCGTAAACGATTTAGGGAACCCACGGAATAACTAAATTTGAGCCGGCCGTTGTGGCCGAGCGGTTCTAATCGTTTCAGTCCGGAACCACGCTGCTTCTACGGTCGCAGGTTCGAATCCCGCCTCGGCAATGGAAGTGTGCGATGTCCTTAGGTTAGTTAGGTTTAAGTAGTTCTAAGTCAAGTGGACTGATGACCTCCGATGTTAAGTACCATAGTGCTTAGAGCCATTTGAACCATTTGAACTAAATCTGCTCGGACAAGGATTTGAACACCGCTTCTCTCCAATTTGATTCCTCTGTTTTGACTAATAAGGCACCTTTCTGGTGCGTATTACGATGTGCCTTGACCATAAGGAGACTTGGGAAACAGAACGGCAAAAGAAAAAAATTCCACTAACATCATCTTGTACGTAGTACCGACAGCTTGTGTGCGCAATGCCAACCAAGAAAAATGCGAGTATATTGAACCGATACCGCACTCAACTGGGCTATGCCATTACATTAGACTCAAATGGAGCAATAGAGAATAATCTATGAGTTTGTGCTCTGTGCACACAATCAGACACAGATTTAAGGACTGGCCCGCAAGACAATTCGTGAGTAAATGGTAATGAATTCTTGTTAGATGTTAAAGTATTACGCTTCATTTTTATTTCAGTTATGATGCATAGAACAACAATAACAATAATAATAATTCCTACGGTGCAAACTATTTATTGTTACAGTAACATTAAATACGTAACAGTTTGTTTCGATGGTTCTTCCGTTAAGTGCTTTGATTCTATCGAGCCTTTACCGCTCCACCTTTTCCTCTGCCTACTTCGAATTACTGTTGGTTTCTCTTGTATGTTATGCGAAAAAATTGCTGCGCTTTGGTTTCAAACGTTTTTCTGCCAGTAACATTTTAGTATAGTTTAGCTTGGCAGAAATGCAATTTCCTTTTCTGCAAAATATCCTCATCCTCATTGTTAATTACAATATTTTATAAGGCAAGTTTCCTTTAATACCCTGACAAATAAATACAGATCAAAATATAATCAATATTTTGTTTTCCAGCTCTTGCTGTAGCATTGTTTGCAGATAAAATTACTGTATAAAAAGTCTATCTATCATGCAAACAACTATTTTTCATATAAACTCAAACATGTTCCAACACGTTTGTGCCATCGTTAGTGGATTTTCTTTATTCGGTTTTGAATTTTTATACGTTATTTGGTTATGTAGGACCCTTGTGCTGCCCCTGAGTAAAAATTCGCTCATATTTTATCAGCACAAAATACGCAAAGTGGTTGGATAATAAATATATAAATTTTATTTGTTAAAAGGAATTCTGTTATATGTTATAGACCGCAAGACAAAGTGGTGGGCTTGGCTGCCGATCGCGGTACAACAGCGACCTGGCGTCTAAAGAAAAAAGAATACAGAAGGCCAAAGAAGAGTTAATCATTTAAAACAATAATGATGTAAGAGAATAAGAATTTTAGTAGTATGTTCTAAGTAGGTCTGAAGTAGACACAGAGTTCGTCGTTTGTTCATGGTTAGGACACTAGTTCGGCGTTTGACGCTTAATTAACATTATATCTTGCAGTAGGAGAATTTATGATCTAACTTAACGTATTTACATCGATACGTAAAGAAAGGAAAATTAGCAAGATAATATTGGATTCTATCCTGATTGGAAAGTTTGAAATTTGTCATCACTTACGTAAGGCTCATGTTTTCGTTTAGTTCTGAAGAAGATAAGACTGTTTTCACTTAAGGTGAGTGAACAACCATATAAAGTTCGTTGTAAAAAATGGAGTAATTCTCGGTCGGAGATTGTTCTTATGTTGATTGTAATGGGAAGTTTTGAAGCTAGATGTTTCCAAATGATTTATAAATTAAGGACTGAGCTGTCCTAGAAAGTTGAACAGAGGTTCAGTGTAGTATCTGAAGTTAATTTCAGAATAAATTTTGTTTGGGTTGAAAAGTGGCGCAGGTGATTTTGACTGAATTTTCGTTGTCTTCGGGGTAGTAGTTCTATATTGAAAAATACGCGAACCTATCAATTGATGAGAAAGTGACGACAAGCGTAAGTGAAGCCTCTGTCGTATATTGATTTATTTTGATGATAGGTGTCGGTATACGTAAGGTATATTTGTTGGTGGTTGTGACTACTAACCCCTGTGGAGAGTGTAAACGATTGTGTTATTAAATCTTGGTCATTTCACCTAAAGAATGTATACTATTGTAATAGTTGTTCTTCCCATTTCATACTGAAATAAGCAACTGCGAGTTCAATAACTGTGAGCACTTACGGTGATGACATTACTATTGAGTAGTAAGTAAAGTGAACATTTACCGGCATACTAAAAAATGTTCTTATTCTACATTGCTGGAAAAAGATATTTTAAAAAGGGTTAGTAACCGTGAATGTCCAACACCTGAAGAGGTTGAGTCTTGTACATTATTCCATACAGGGACAAAAGTGGCGGTGGAGCTTAGTGATTTTTTTTTTATTTTTGACTTATTATTCAATACCGAAAATAGGTTTTTCTTTAAAATCTTTTCCAGTAAAAGATTATGTAACAACTGAAATTGTTGAAACATAAAAGACGGAAATATTGTGTAACGTTCCTCAAGGACAATAAATTAACGTTCATCGTTAAATTAAAATCAAAGTTCCACTGGTGTCCGAACTTATTGTCTAGTTTGTTAATACCACTTATTTTCTTGTGTCAATGTCTCTGAGCATTTAAAACGCAGAAATAATAATACAAATACTTCTGAGCAGAAATATTTAGTAACGTTTTTCTCTAAAGTGAAAAGAAAAAGATTGAATTTTGACAGTTACGATACAAAGTTTAAGCTGTCAGAGAGGTTAACTGCCTCTGGTAGAAGAGATATATTTTATCACATCGAAACAATACACAAACAGTAGTCATTTGTCTATCAGATCAGCTGATCGCAAATAGGCGTTTTTGTGTCGTTTATTTTCTTTAACGTTGATTTAACAATCTGATGGAAATAACGATTTCTTTCATTATCTAAAGAAATACCTTTTTATATTAATCCTCTTCAAATACAGGGCACAGACATAGGATTGTTTTTTCGTAAGCAAACATGACTTACAGATTGCAACACTCGGGTACGTAATATTTTGTGAGTCTATGCACTGAGAGTCCCACTAGTATCTATATTGGCATTTATTTAAGCAGAAGTTATAAGTAGGGCAGTAATTTGTGAATTTGTGATTTGCCGACTTGGAATTACAATGTTGCGTGTTTTTATTTGGGTGTTGAATTGAGGCGGAGCTGGACATCTTCTGAAAAGAAAAAAAACTATTTATCCAATGTGTCGGTGTCAGATTAATTTTGTTGCATATAACGTTCGCGTACATGTTGCCTACTCTTTTCAACACTAACGGCCTAAATAAAACTGTGGTGTTACATTACTGAAGGAAGTTGTTGTTACCAAAG
Source organism: Schistocerca americana (assembly GCF_021461395.2). Classification (NCBI taxonomy): domain Eukaryota; kingdom Metazoa; phylum Arthropoda; class Insecta; order Orthoptera; family Acrididae; genus Schistocerca; species Schistocerca americana. The sequence goes on from NC_060122.1 coordinate 331,569,243, forward strand.
TATAGGCCCAACGAACATACATTAGTTTAGAGAACCCATCTCTAAAGATTCTCTGTAGTGTACTCAGAAGTTTTCTTATATATTGTGGATTGATTTACGATATTGATCTTGAGAGATCACAACTGTACATCAATATATTTTAACACCGCTAATCTTTTCTACTGATTCCACAACTAAGAAGGTAGATCGTATTATGTTGTGATTGCCTATTGACACTATTCTTTGAAAATCTGTTTGATACGCTAGTCGGGTAGTGTCGTCAATTTATGGTGTTATACCCTGTCAGTATCTTCTCTTGATATCTTCACCGGAATCTTCAGATACGTCAATCAGGCAACCACAGCTCAGAAGTGGTGTGCGGTTTTCCTCAGAATTGATGTTGTACTATAAAGTGATTATCTATTGCCATCCTATTTGGGATCTTCTGTTGAACAATGGCCGGTAATAACGTTTCTTCAGGGATAGCAGTTCACCCTCCGTACATTATCGGGTACTGGTAGTTGGTCATTTTTATGTTTCGAGAATTCTTTCCGATGTGCATTCTCGTAAGTTCTTGAAATGCACATACAAACACTAAAAATACATATTGTCGATGGTTAAAGTTCCAGTTTCAAAACGCTGTAGAAAGAGAACCACTGCTCGGAATAAAGTCAGATTTGACTAGCACAGGGCGAAACAACAGGAAACAAAAAGAACTAACGAAAATTAGATTACTAGATGGCGCTGTAAGCCTCAGAGTATGCGCACCAACAGGATGCGTGGCACGCGGCTGTTGTTCAGTTTGCGTCCGAAGCGTCAAACACGGCTGCCTGTCTCCATGAAGGATCGCGTCCTGCTGGTAAAGCTCTTTTACAAGAACGGTGGCTGTGCGCCAGTCGCCCTGCAGAAGTTCCGGACGCTCAAAGGTATAATAAAAGGCATTGGTCCGAAGTCTACTAAGAGCCTGGAGAAAATGATTGTTGTTGTTGTGGTCTTCAGTCCAGAGACTGGTTTTATGCAGGTCTCCATGCTACTCTATCTTGTGCAAGCTTCTTCATCTACGAATAACTACTGCAACTTACATCCATCTGAATCTGCTTACTGTGTTCATCTCTTGGTCTCCCTCTACGATTTTTAGCCCCCACGTTTCTACCCAGCACTAAATTGATGATCCCTTGATACCTCACTGTGTGTCCTACCAACCGATCCCTTCTTATAATCAAGTTGTGCTACGTGGTATACCCATTTAATTTTCAGCATTCTTCTGTAACACCACATTTCGAAAGCTTCTCTTCTTGTCTAAACTATTTATCGTTCATGTTTCACTTCCATACATGGCTACACTTCATTCAAATACTTTCAGAAAAGACTTCCTGACACTTAAATCTGTAATCGATGTAAACAAATTTCTCTCCTTCACGAACGCTTTCCTTGCCATTGCCAGTCTACATTTTATATCATGTCTATTTCGTCCATCATCAGTTATTTTGCTCCCCAAATAGCAAAACTCATTTACTACTTTAAGTGTCTCATTTCCTAATCTAATTCCCTCAGCATCACTTGATTTAATTCGGCTACATTCCATTATCCTCGTTTTACTTTTGTGATGTTCATCTTATATCCTCCTCTGAAGACACTCTCCATTCCGTTCAACTGCTCTTCCAGGTCTTTTGCTGTCTCTGAAAGAATTACAATGTCGTCGGCAAACCTAAAAGTTTTTATTTCATCCCCATGTATTTTAATTCCTACTCCAAACTTTTCCTTTGTTTCCTTTACTGCTTGCTCAGCATACTACAAAATTCGAAAAGACAGGTTCTTTTGAAGAGTATTGTGGCGGTGGAAGGTAAACAGTTGATCCGTCTTAGTTGGAGATGTGACCACAGCAGTGCAAGAGGAGTTGAGCAATGGTGTGCAAACATGCAGTGCTCGGGGAATTTCCCGAACGTTGGACATGCCTGCGACCACGGTTCACAAAACCTTAAGAAGCATCCTACATTGATATCCATACAAAAATCAATTCAAAATCACCCCTATTAAGGAGTTACTTCCAGCTAACGAGGCAGCAAGACGAACGTTCAGTCTGGAATTTCTTCCTCGCATGGAAGAGGACAGTGAATGGTAGAACGTTCTGTGGACAGACGAAGCCCATTTCCATCTCCTAGGACACGTTCAAATGGTTCAAATGGCTCTAAGCACTAACATCTGAGGTCATCAGTCCCCTAGAACTTAGAACTACTTAAACCTAACTAACCTAAGAACATCACACACATCCATTCCCGAGGCAGGATTCGAACCTGTGACCGTAGCAGCAGCGCGGTTCCGGACTGAAGCGCCTAGAACCGCTCGGCCACCGCGGCTGGCCAAGGACATGTCAATATGCAGAATTGCAGAATATGCGCAACCGAAAACCTGCACGCACATCAACCTGTACGATTTCATTCTGCAAAGGTGACTTTATGGTGCTGGTTGACAGTATCATTTATCGTCGGGCCGTAGTATTCCGAGGAGATGTGTCCTACGGGTCCTGTTACCTGTACCGCCACTGGTAAATGCCATGATAGTCTTTTGAGCAACGAAATCATTTCAACGCCTCAACAGCCTTGAAATTTGGATCGCATCATTTTTATGCAAGGTGGCGCTCCACCTCACATTGCACAGCCCGTGAAGCGGCTGCTGCAGAGGCATTTCGGAAAAACTGAAATTATCAGACGTAGTTTCCCTACAGCATGGCCGTCCAGATCACGTGATCTTAATGTGTGTGACATCTGGCTGCGGGGTTATCTGACAGGCGTTGTGTTCAGTGTTCCAATTACGAACGTAGTTGAAATGAAGACACACACTGTGCAACGCATTCTGAACGTGACCCGCGAGACGCTCCGATCAGTTATGGAACATGCTGTTACTCGATTTCAGCTTGTGGCAGAAAACGGACAGCATACTAAAGATGTCTAGCGCCAGTCTCACGACACGTAGAAACCAATGCCACTTTGCTTTTTAATGTCGCTTTTGTCCCCAGGACAATTAAAAAACATATCATTTCGCTTTTTACATGGTTTTTGGTCTCAGGACAATTAAAAACAGAATTTTCCCATACGATATGGTACGACCTAACCGTGTTGGATGAGCTTACCTAGTTAGGTAGTCACAACTGTTGCTTACTGAACTTGTGTAGCGACGCACATTGAACAGTACGTTTGGTGAAATGTGGAACTCACACTATAGCCGCAATTTGCATGAAAATCCTGTGAGACGAAGCGGCGATTTGGATGAACTTTTGTTAATTTCCTTAAGCACCTTACCTTTTTCGACTTCCCGTCATTTTCAAAGGCAGTGTTATGTCAATCGTAGAGACTCGTTCATTAGATACATTGTATCACATCAACATTCTAAATCGCGAGACAAGTGCAACCTGTGATTGAGACTGTTGAAGTGATACAGTGTATCTAATGAGCAATTTTGTATGATTGACATAACACTGCCTTTGAATGACAGGAAGTCGAAATTCGTAAGGTGCTTTTGGAAATAAAGGTGTGGTCAAGACATAAGAAAAGTCATACTGTAGCCAGCGTATTGCGATTAACTGTTCTCATTTCTCTTCAGATGATAATTTCTTGTCTTTTGTCATCTTATTGAGAGAAATAGCGAATCAATATACACTCTTAGTTTCAAAGTGTGTAATCCCTGATTTGAAGGGTTTCATTCAAATCATTTGTGTTTTTTGTAAATCGGTCAAGTTTCATTTGACGACTCTCCAGCTCATTTCAATCAGCTATCAGATGTCATCTGCTGGGTCGTATCTAATGATGTCATATTCAGTGTACCGAAAACTAGCAGCCTAACAAAAAGAAAGGGAAAGAGAAGGATCGCTAGTCATTTACTCTGTTTCGTTAATTGTATTATAGAAGCCTTTTCTGGTTGGAACCCACCTATTACTTCAAAAATAGGTAATGTGTTTGTTTCACACAAAACAAGACAAATAATTTGCAGGCGCGCGGATTGGCCGCACGATTTAGGGCGCCATGTCACGGATTGCGCGTTCCCTCCCGCCGGAGGTTCGAGTCCTCCCTCGGGCATGGGTGTGTGTGTTGTTCACAGCATTAGTTAGTTTAAGTTGTGTGTAAGTCTAGGGACAGATGACCTCAGCACTTTGCTCCCTTAGGAATTCATACACTTTTGAACATTTGAAATAATTATCGGTTTTCTCTACGGATTGTCATTTGCTGGGAAATTAATTCTGGTCTTAGTGTCTTTGTTCCAATTACATTTTCCCCAGGCCCAACTTTTCTTCCGTTTAATTTCGGTCTTTTTGTTTCACACACCGTCTTATTAGTCTTTCACGTCCTCTGATAGTCGAATTCTGTCATCAGTCCGCCGCAGATTACTCCCACAGTCAGTTTTCCTGACATCCGCCCCCGGTAGCTGAATGGTCAGCGCAATAGAATGTCAATCCTAAGGGGCCCGGGCTCGTTTCCCGGGTGGGTCGGAGATTTTCTCCGCTCAGGGACTGGGTGTTGTGTTGTCCTAATCATCATCATTTCATCCCCATCGACGCTCAAGCCGCCGAAGTGGCGTCAAATCGAAAGACTTGCACCTGGCGAACGGTCTTCCCGACGGGACGCACTAGTCACACGACATTTACGTTTTTTTTAGTGTGCCTGACTCTCGGCAACCTTTAAATTTGCTGCTATAATTATGTTTTGAACGGAAAAACAGGAAAAAGGGTGATACTATATACGTTTTTATCTGGAGGATTCCTTTCACACAAAACTTTACATTATTGAACCAACTGTATGTTGGTTACTACATAACACTGACAGTATTACCAACCTCCGTAGCTCGTTGGACCAAGTTTGTGTGATTAACTCCATCATAGTTCATTTCACTTTTTTTGTCTCTGCGTAGAACTAACAGTGGATAGTTAAACTATGTTAGAGATTCAAAAGTCACCACTAATGCTGTAATCTAATATTATTAGAGAACTGATCTGGGTTATGTTCATTATCTTCCGTAGACCCAAATAATATGAAAGCTTTTATTTAGAGTAGAATGTAGCAGCGTCAGGATCTTCCAGTAGATAACAACATGAAGAGCAAAAAGTCAGAGTGCTGATGGTCGTGTCTGATCAGTCATTTATATATGTCGACAGCAATTGTGAATGCACTGCCATTCTTTCGTGTACATCAAATATTTTCTGTTTAACATTCACAATTCACTCTATCGTATTGGTTTCTGCCAGTACAAAAATCTTCGATCCACTATGTTTGAGAATATGGATGGCCGCAATCAGTGTCGTCAGTTGGCAGTGTGGCACAACTTCGAAAAAATTTCTAAAATAGACTAGATCTACCTGTTCGCTTGCATTTATTATTTGCAGGGTATCACAGAGACGGGAAAAGTAAGCCCAAGTTAGAATAAGATAGAAGGCGTTACGATACCAGTCGAAGCACGACCTCCAACTTTTTCTTTTGCGTTTTCCATAGTATAACAGAATCTGGTAATGATTTGCCTTCCTGTATTTATGATTTTGTAACTATTTTCATTTTTATTCTTCAGGCAGAAGCACTTACTGTCACCACAAACTAACTTAGTTGCAATGTGGAAGGCATGTCGCGTTCAGAATGTTTGTGAAACGCTTAAAGTGGGTTCTTAGCGTGTATGTGTTTCATTTATTTAGCTTTGTGGTTGTTAGGTGGAAACTGGAAACCATCCCGAAATTTTTCAGGTTAAGTGCATAAAAGCATTTTCACATTCGTGGGTACCAACATGGTGCCCTTTGATGATGGCTCTGAACACTATGGGACTTACCATCGGAGGTCATCAGTCCCCTTGAACTTAAAACTACTTAACCTAACTAACCTAAGGACATAACACACATCCATGCCCGAGGCAGGATTCGAACCCGCGACCGCAGCGGTCGCGCGGTTCCAGACTGAAGCGCCTAGAACCGTTCGGCCACACCGGCCGGCATGGTGTCCTTTAAGAAGCAGAAGAGACTAACTAACAAAACCTCATTTAAGGATGTAACGTAAAGGGTGCTGAAATACTGCGAAAGTAGTAGATAGTACTCGACATTTACTCATAAAGTTACTACTGCTGTATTTCTAAAATGTAGCATGAAAAATTGTTTATGTTGGAAAACACAAAAAGAGTTAAACGTTGGAATTAATTTCAATTTTGTGCTATATTTCTGAAACAAAGAAGTTGCATCAGTGTATGTTGTTTAACTTTGGATCATTGTGATGGTGAAGTTTGCTCTTGGCTTACTTTTCTGCACAATCACGCCGTCTTTTGGCGGTGTACATTGTTGACGGCGTAGTTCCGTAAATCACAAAAGACCGTTAGCAATAAAGAACATGCATTTTTCTGAGAAAAGATCACTCAACTTTTAGTCACAGTTTTCGTTTTTCCAAGAAGCATAGCAGCTTCCACTTCCCGTATAAAGATCTTCGTCGTCATAAAAATATCAGGTGGCTATCTGTCACAGTCACAGGCTTCATACACGACGCCTTCCTGGGTGTGCACATCCGTCGCCAGGCGGATACATTTTTAGTAGTGTGTACCTTTCTAAGGACGAGGTTCAAAACGCTAGGAACGCGCCGTGGGCTTTTATAAAACATGTTACTGTCACAGATTACAATTTGTTTTGCTTTCATATTACAAACAGTTGCAGCTTTCCAAAAAACAGTACAATGTGGATGAAAAACGTTGTATTACACCTTCTGTTTGTTGTTGAGATTCAATCTTGTCATTCAGATCTCATTGAGCTATGCTGTGGACTGCCTGGTTCCCATTCTGGAGTATGTGTGACTAGACTTCCATTTCCGTTCTTACAATGAAGGAAAACCTCACGAAAACTTCAGTTTCTTAAGGAAAAAACGTTTTCACAAACAAAATTACGAGAGCATAGTGCTCGTGTATGTTGTGTTTCTTGTGTGTCATAGTTTGTTCGATGTGTGCTGAAGTGTACTTCTCTGATTTCTTTTATCTCATAACGCTTCGTTTTTAACCATTTTTTTCCTTTCCCTGGTAAACTTTACCTAGCATAATTAGTAGTGCTATCAGTGAAGTACAAAGGAGGTGGGGTTACGGTATCGGAGCGTTTTCCGTCTTGAAGTGTGGTCCCCTCATTGCTCTTAAGACTATGTTGAATTGGGACGGATATGAACACTTTTACGGCATTTCGAACTGCGTATAGTACAGGAACAGTTCGGAGACGATAGTTATTTGTATCAGCATAACAATATACCTTGTCATAAAGTGGTATTTGTGAGACAGTGGTCTGTAGTCAATAAAATTTCTGAACCAAATGGAATAATTTTTAATGTGAGCGTGTAACACCACTCCCATCTCTGGTGTCGGCTCTTGAGGAAGAATGGGCTGCCGTTCCTCCACTTATACTACGACGCCTGATTGAAAGTGTGCTCAGTAGAATTCAAGCAGTCATAAAGACGAAGGGTGGACACACTACTAACAGGTATCCGATTAATTTTGGTCAGATATTGTATACCTCCTCCTCTTGTGTATTCGCCACTGATTGCTGAAATTTATTGTAGAACTCAGTCTTTCACCTCATCTCATTCCTTCTGACACTATGGCCTCACAAATGCAGTAAAATTGTTGAGACCTTCTGTTGCTGTACCGAGGTTTCGCAGGCCTCTCTAATTGTCTCGCGTTTGCCCTCCGTTGCCAAATGGTCCAGTAGCTATTCCGCGTTGAGTAATTGGTCCCATCGGAGGCGTAGGCAGGCGACGGACAGGACAGAAGAGGATAGGGGAGAGGGTAACGGCGGCTGGCGCCTTCCCCTTCTTCCTAGCTGACTGGTGTTGCCCCTCTTTTTCTACCTCATTCCGTGGTTGAACAGGACCAACTGGTGTCCCATCAGTTGGGTGGTAGCATGGGTGGTCATGTCTCTTGCAGCCGTCCCTGTTTATAAATTTTAGTTAGTCTTGAAACGTCCGTGCTTCACACATGATCCTTCCAGTTTCTTTTTCTTGTCGTCATCCATCTACTTACATTCTATGTTCCAAACTGCTCCCGACATATTTATTTTTTGTCCCGCATGGTTACTCTTTGGATTTAGCTTAGTATCTTCATTTCCACTTCCGTTAACTTTTATTTTATCTTTCTCGTTTCTGCTCTAGTTTCTGGTGCATATGTCTAAAAAGGACCCATCATTGTTTTATATGTTCTTATTTTACCCTCATTTGCCATAAATTTGTTTCTCCATGCAGTATTTTGCAGAAATCTGGCCACACTTACTGTCGTTGTCACTTGATTTTTCATTTTCGTGGTTAAGTCTTTATAGCTAGTGATAACAGTTCCTAGATAATTAAAGCCCATCACTTCTTCAATTGTCGCCCGATCTACTTCTTACTTACATTGTACAGGTGCTTTTGACATTACCATAATCTTAGTTTTTTTAGACGAGGTTCCCATGTTACATTGGTTAGTTGTTTTATTAAATTAACGAAGTAAGTTTTGTACATTATTCTCATTATTTGTCGTCAGTACAGCATAACACGTAATGTTTACCACTTTATTTGCCATTTTATAGCCTGGTTTCTTTCTTACTTCATCATTGATGTGGTCCATTATTAAAATGAAGAGGTGTGAGATTAATGAGTTTCCTTGTCCAATTCCTTTATCTAGTACAATTACATCTGCGAACTCTTCACGAGTTTTAATTCTCGTTTTGTTACCTCTATATGTATCTTCTATGATTTTCACTAAACCTATTGGTACTCACTTGTCGATTAAGGTTTGAATTATGTCCTTTTTTTTCTAAACCTATCAAAGGCTTTTGACATGTCAACGAAGCACACTTAGACTGGGTTATTAAACTCTTTAGATTTCTCCACAGTATGTCTTAAAGTGAAAATAGCATTTATTGTGCTCCTGTTTTCCCTGAATCCTTGAATTCTTCTGGTGTTTCTGTATAATTCTGCATTCTGTTTCTAATTACTGATGTTAACAGTTTTAAGACGGTATCAAGCAGGGTAATTCTCTGATAATTATCTAATACGTGCTTATCTCCTTTTTTTGTACACAGGAACTAGAATACCTTCTTTTTATTCTCTTCGTATCTGCCTTCCTTCATGATATTATGAAACAAACTACAAAACTGTTGATATAATCCCTGCCCCCCCTATTTTATTAATCCATTACACTATGCCATCTGGCCCTGGAGATTTTCTGTTTTTAAGTTTTTTTATTGCTGTGCATATTTCCTCCAACGAGATGTCTTTTGGTTGTCATTTTATGTGCTTTGACGACTGGTTTCAATTTCCACCTTTGTTACAACCTGATACTGTAATTTAAAATAATTTTCCCACTGAATTTTTTTTACATTGTGTATCTGAAAGTGCTCATTAATATTCTTCTTTTGTTTTTGAAGCATCCATAAAGTTCTCTTTCCATACCTTATGTACATCGCTCCCAATAATCCCGTTTCTATTTTCTGAATATCCGAGTGCACCATATTACGAATGATCTTACACTCCATATAATCGTCTTGACTTTGACTGACTTTATATTTTAGGAATGCTTTCTTCTTCTGAGTAGCTAATTCTTTAACATCTTGGTTAAACCATTGTGTTCAGTATGTAGTTCTACCTCCTAACTTTTTTTCTTTATTGCTATCTGATCTCCCTCGACCCATATGGGCGGTGAGTGGGCTGTCAGCTACACAATTCTTGGCTCTTCAGCCAGGCGAATTAAAAAAAATTACAACAAGAAATACAAGCAAAATTTTAAGTTAAAAATAGAAGACAGACAGTAAAAAACAAAGAAAATATCTACATTTTAAAAACACTTAGCAAGAAGGTGAAATTCTTGGGATAAAATTACTGAATCACAGCAGTTTCACGAAAATCTGTACGACCTGCACTAGGTTGGGAGGTATTGCTGGAGGAGAGAGTATATTATATAGGGTTGAGGGGTGTCAGTACGAAGATAGGAGTCTCTGAGATGGGAAACCTATGGAGATGAAAGGTAGGAGCTGACATGGATAGTGGGAAATAAAGTCAGTGGGAAAGAGAGAGGCTGAAGACTAGTGTGTCGTGTGAATGAGGGAAGTGATTGGAAGACGAAAGAGATGGGGATGGTTGGAGAGGAACAGGAGAGAGAAGCCCTGACATGGAGTGGGATGGATGAGGAAGAGTTGATAGAAGGGATAATTATTAGGACAGATCTCATTGTCTGGGAGAGGGAGTTGATTGAAGTTGCGTTGGGATAGGATATGTAGTGTGTATAGGTGTATGGATGGAGGGATGTTTTTGTTAAGGCGTGGCAGCATACCATGATTGGTGATCAGAGTGGCGACAATGTTGTTATTTAAACTACACTCCTGGAAATGGAAAAAAGAACACATTGACACCGGTGTGTCAGACCCACCATACTTGCTCGGGACACTGCGAGAGGGCTGTACAAGCAATGATCACATGCACGGCACAGCGGACACACCAGGAACCGCGGTGTTGGCCGTCGAATGGCGCTAGCTGCGCAGCATTTGTGCACCGCCGCCGTCAGTGTCAGCCAGTTTGCCGTGGCATACGGAGCTCCATCGCAGTCTTCAACACTGGTAGCATGCCGCGACAGCGTGGACGTGAACCGTATGTGCAGTTGACGGACTTTGAGCGAGGGTGTATAGTGGGCATGCGGGAGGCCGGGTGGACGTACCGCCGAATTGCTCAACACGTGGGGCGTGAGGTCTCCACAGTACATCGATGTTGTCGCCAGTGGTCGGCGGAAGGTGCACGTGCCCGTCGACCTGGGACCGGACCGCAGCGACGCACGGATGCACGCTAAGACCGTAGGATCCTACGCAGTGCCGTAGGGGACCGCACCGCCACTTCCCAGCAAATTAGGGACACTGTTGCTCCTGGGGTATCGGCGAGGACCATTCGCAACCGTCTCCATGAAGCTGGGCTACGGTCCCGCACACCGTTAGGCCGTCTTCCGCTCACGCCCCAACATCGTGCAGCCCGCCTCCAGTGGTGTCGCGACAGGCGTGAATGGAGGGACGAATGGAGACGTGTCGTCTTCAGCGATGAGAGTCGCTTCTGCCTTGGTGCCAATGATGGTCGTATGCGTGTTTGGCGGCGTGCAGGTGAGCGCCACAATCAGGACTGCATACGACCGAGACACACAGGGCCAACACCCGGCATCATGGTGTGGGGAGCGATCTCCTACACTGGCCGTACACCACTGGTGATCGTCAAGGGGATACTGAATAGTGCACGGTACATCCAAACCGTCATCGAACCCATCATTCTACCATTCCTAGACCGGCAAGGGAACTTGCTGTTCCAACAGGACAATCCACGTCCGCATGTATCCCGTGCTACCCAACGTGCTCTAGAAGGTGTAAATCAACTACCCTGGCCAGCAAGATCTCCGGATCTGTCCCCCATTGAGCATGTTTGGGACTGGATGAAGCGTCGTCTCACGCGGTCTGCACGTCCAGCACGAACGCTGGTCCAACTGAGGCGCCAGGTGGAAATGGCATGGCAAGCCGTTCCACAGGACTACATCCAGCATCTCTACGATCGTCTCCATGGGAGAATAGCAGCCTGCATTGCTGTGAAAGGTGGATATACACTGTACTAGTGCCGACATTGTGCATGCTCTGTTGCCTGTGTCTATGTGCCTGTGGTTCTGTCAGTGTGATCATGTGATGTATCTGACCCCAGGAATGTGTCAATAAAGTTTCCCCTTCCTGGGACAATGAATTCACGTTGTTCTTATTTCAATTTCCAGGAGTGTAGTTTGCGGGCAGTGTAGGAGATGCATATATGTTTGATGTGAGTGTGGAGGGGTGGGAATGAGATAGTAGAGGATCCAGATGGCGGAAGGTAAACGGATGCGAAACGTGAGACCGGAGTGTTTGGTGTTTGAGTATTTGGATTGACTTATAGAACTTTGGCGGGGCGGAGATCCATGCAACATTTGCATAGCAGAGAATGGGCTGCATCAGGAGTTTGGACGTGTGGAGAATAGTGGACAGGTGTAATTCCCAAGTTCAGGCTGCTAGTAGTTTTAGTCTATTGTGGGCTTCTGTTGGATGGTTTCCACGTTAGTTGCCTGTCGAGGGTTAGTCCAAGATATTTTAGCGAGGTCGTAGATGGTAAAGTAGAAGTCACGGAGGCGGAAGATGCTGGTGGTTTGACCTATAATTATTGCCTTGGTTTTGGAGGGATGATTTTGAGGAGCCATTGGTTTACACCTGATGTAAACTGATTGGTATGTGTTTGAATGGGTCGTTGGGATTTCTGGAGTGTAGGGTAAAGGTTGAGGAAAGCGGTCGCATCAGCATACTGGAGGAAGTAGACTGGTGGACGTGGTTAGGGTACATCAGCAGTGTAGTGGGGATAAAGGAGAGAGGATGGAGCCTTGGGGTACTCCTCCAGAGGGATGGAAGTTGTGGGAACTGGTATTGTTGATAGTGACGAAGGATGGGCGATTAGATAGAAAGGATGCAATAAGGTGGACATAGTTAATTGGATGTGCATATGCCTGGAATTAGAAAGGGATCTATCTCCTATCACATTCACCCTTTTCAGACCTACAGAGTTTGCAAAATTGTTCGAGACCTTCTTCTGAAGGTGTCAAACGCCTCTCCATGTGTCTCGCGTTTGCCCTCCGTTATCAAACGGTGTAGTAGCTCTTCCGCGTTGAGTAACTGGTCCCCTCAGCGACGTCAGCAGGCGGCGGACAGGACAGGGGAGGAGAGACGAGGATGGGGGATAGCAGAGGGTGGAGTCGGCTGGCGGCCGGCGCTCTGTGATGTTATTGCCGCGGGCCGCCAGGTGCGCCACGGCGCCTCGCCGCGGCTGCTGACGCCGGCAGGGGAGAAGCACGGCAGCGGCGAAAACACGGCTTTCTTATCTGCCGGCCCGGGATCGATACGGACCTGGCCTCGCCTCGCCTCGCCTCGCCTCGGCTCGCCTACCAGGCGCCTCCATCCCGCATTGTTCTCCAGACTCGGATGCTCTTCACCGAGAGCATTCGCCCCCTCTGTCTCTCTCTGTCCCTCTCTATCGCTCTCTACTTCTTTCTGTCTTTTTAACGTTTGTGTTCCGCGTTTCACAGCACGGCGCAGAAAGCGATGTCACAATGTACGCACGTATTTAAGTGACTGTTTGCCACGCAAAAGACTTCCAACGAGGAGGGTCCTGCTACACTCGCGGGACCATTTTCGAAAGCGGCGCGTGGCAGTCGTCGTCGTTTCATCCTTTGGCACCGGTTTAATATCAGAGCGAGGCGCCGGCGCCTCTGAAGCCCGATCAAGCCTGCAAATGGCTCCGTCAATTTGAGACGCTGGTCGCCAGGCAACGCTGCAGCTACACTGAGGAGGCAAAAGACATGGGACAGCGATCTGTACATACACTACTTGCCATTAAAATTGCTACACCACGAAGATGACGTGCTACAGACGCGACATTTAACCGACAGAAAGAAGATGCTGTGATATGCAAATGATTAGCTTCCAAGAGCATTCACACAAGGTTGGTGCCGGTGGCGACACCTACAACGTGCTGACATGAGGAAAGTTTCCAAACGATTTCTCATACACAAACATCAGATGACCGGCGTTGCCTGGTGAAACGTTGTTGTGATGCCTCGTGTAAGGAGGAGAAATGCGTACCATCACGTTTCCGATTTTTGATAAAGATCGGATTGTAGCCTATCGCGATTGCGGTTTATCGTATCGCGACATTGCTGCTCTTGTTGGTCAAGATCCAATGACTGTTAGCAGGATATGGAATCGGTGGGTTCAGGAGGGTAATACGGAACGCCGTGCTGGATCCCAACGGCCTCGTATCACTAGCAGTCGAGAGGACAGGCATCTTATCCGCATGGCTGTAACGGATCGAGCAGCCACGTCTCGATCCCTGAGTCATAAGATGGGGACGTTTGCAAGACAACAACCATCTGTGTGAACAGTTCGACGACGTTTGCAGCAGCATGGACTGTCAGCTCGGAGACCATGGCTGTGACTACCCTTGACGCTGCATCACAGACAGGAGCGCCTGCGATGGTGTACTCAACGACGAACCTGGGTGCACAAATGGCAAAACATCATTTTTTCGGATGAATCCAGGTTCTGTTTATAGCATCATAATGGTCGCATCCGTGTTTGGCGACATCACGACATCGCGGTGTATTAGTCATCGGCATACTGGCGTATCACCCGGCGTGATGGTATGGGGTGCCATTGGTTACACGTCTCGGTCACCTCTTGTTCGCGTTGACGGCACTTTGGACGTTACATTTGAGATGTGCAGGATAATGCACGACCGCTTGTTGCAGGTCCTGTACGGGCCTTTCTGGATACAGAAAATGATCGACTGCTGCCCTGGCCAGCACATTCTCCAGATCTCTCACCAATTGAAAACATCTGGTCAATGGTGCCCGAGCAACTGGCTCGTCACAATACGCCAGTCACTACTCTTGATGAACTGTGGTATCGTGTTGAAGCTGCATGGGCAGCTGTACCTGTACACGCCATCCAGGCTCTGTTTGACTCAATGCCCAGGGGTATCAAGGCTGTTATTACGGCCAGAGATGGTTGTTCTGGGTACTGATTTCTCAGGATCTATGCACCCAAATTGCGTGAAAATGTACTCACATGTCAGTTCTAGTATAATACATTTGTCCAATGAATAGCCGTTTATATTTTCTTCTTGGTGTAGCAGTTTTGATGGCCAGTAGTGTATATAGATGGCAGTAGGTACACAGGATATAAAACGGCAGTGCATTGGCAAATTGTGATTGGTAATCAGGTGAGTCACGTGAAAGGGTTTCCGGCGCGATTATGGCGCGCACGGCGGGAATTACCAAACATTGAACGTGGAATGCTAGTTGGAACTGGATGCATGGGACATCCCATTTCGGAAATCGTTAGGGAAATCAGTATTTCAAGATCCACAGTGTCAAGAATGTGCCGAAAATTACAGATTTCAGGCATTACCTCTCAGCAACGCAGTTGCCGACGGCCTTCACTTAACGTCCGAGGGCAGCGGCGTTTGTATAGTGTTGTCAGTGCTAACAGACAAACAGCAACGTTTGAAATAACCGCAGAAATCAAGGGATTTAAGACGAATGTATCCGTTAGCAGAGTACGGCGAAATTTGGCATTAATGGGCTACACCAGCAGACGGACATGGACTCAATTTGTCAACAAGTAACAGAGCAGGCTGGTGGCGGCTCAATAGTTGTGTTGGCTTATAAAATGACTTTTTTTAATATGAATATTTTTATATGTGTTTGGAGAGAGGGAGAGGGAGAGAGAGATTGATTTTTGATTGAGATTTTTAGTTTAAGTCGTAACTGGTACCTGAAGTTTGGTTGCTGCCTCCTTGAATGATCAGCTTCTGCACCAGTTGGTGACATATTACAATTGGAGGAAGTTATTGTTCTTTAAGGTTTAAAATACAACTCTGTTTGGTCGTATTGCGGATAGCTTTGAGCCCAAGTTTTCCTAGCTTTCCATACCTAAGGGGCCACTGTTGTAAGTAAATAAGATCAAAGAGCAATCTGCTTTTCGTGAGAAAAGGAGATCGTTTAGCACACAAACTTCGTTCAAACTACGCGTCGTGCTACATCGAAATTGACACTATACTATTGTACAAGAACATAATTCAATTACTGTAATTAAGAAATTATGAGAGGTTGTTACTTGAATGAAAACTATAGAGAATGCATTTCTTTTCCTGTACTTTAGTGAACTTTGTACACTTACAGTACTGTCGATTGATAGACGGCGACGACAATGAAGTTCACCTCCTTTTCCAAAAACAAGAGGCCGCGGTGGTCTAGCGGTTCAGGCGCTCAGTCCGGAACCGCGCGATTACTACGGTCGCAGGTTCGAATCCTGCCTCGGGCATGGATGTGTATGATGTCCTTAGGTTAGTTAGGTTTAAGTAGTTCTAAGTTCTAGGGGACTGATGACCACAGATGTTAAGTCCCATAGTGCTCAGAGAGCCAAAAACAAGATATTTCTATTTTTCACTTCTAGAAAATTTGTATACATAAATGTTTGGCAATTCTTACACATACTTTACTCGGTTTTATCACTAATATATCAATTTTCTTTAAATGTAACAATTCGTTCTGAGCGACGGCCTAGCAACACGTTCTCTTTCCACAAGATACAGATTAACAGTTCTCTTTTTTTTTTAATAAATCAATTAACTTCTTTTTCGAGTCCATACTCAAATATTCACAATTACTATCGGTTCATGGATTGCCCGCTAAAGAGTTTGTTGGTGTCCAGCTGCGCTTCACTTCACTTCAAGTACTTTTTGAATCAAATTTACATTTTCGGTATTTGCATACATTAATGAGTTTCTCAGAATAAAATCAGACACAAATTAGTTACAAAAAAGCAGTGAGGCACACATAACATTACAGGCTGTGTTTACTTGGAATGGAGATGGTCCTCTACTCCAAGTGAACCGATCATTGACAGGAAACAGGTACATTCAGCTGCTTGGAGACCATTTTTAGCCACTCATGGACTTCATGTTCACAAACAATGATGCACCTTGTCAGAGGACTGAAACTGTTCGCGTTTGCTTGAAAAATATTCTGGATAATTCTAGCGAATGTTTTGGTCACCCAGATAGCCCGACACGAATCCCATCGAATATTTTTGGGATATAATCGGCCGGTCAGTTGATGCACAATGTGTTGCACCGCGACACTTCCGCAGTTATGGAAGGCCGTAGAGGCAGCATGCCTTAGTATTCCAGCAGGGTGCTTTCGATGACTTGTTGAGTTCATGCCATGTCGCGTTGCTGCGCTACGCCAGGAAAAAGGAAGTTCGACGAGATATTAGGAGGCGTTCCATGACTTGTTTCACGTCCAGACAGAATGGTCCGAAGAAATCTAATTTGATTGTTGTGCACAGCACTGTTCCAGTAATAACGTATCTCGAACACAATGACCTCCTCCATAGCAACCAGTATGCTTATATGAAACCCAACTCGCGGTTTTGTCATACGAAAACCACGAATCATGCCAAAAAGCTGGGTGCAGTATTTCCTGAATTTCAAAAAAGCATTTGATTCAGTAGCACACCAACGCCTATTAACGTAAGTACCATCATACGTGGTACCAAACAAAATTTGTGAATCGATTGAGGATTTCGTGTAGAGAGGACGCAGCACTTTACCTTGAATGGAGAGTCATCGACAGGGGTAGAAACGACTTCAGGCGTGCCACAGGGAAATTATTTGGGTCCTTGTTGTTCATGTGATATGTTAGTGACTTGGCAGATAGTATAAATAATAAACATGATACTTTTTGCAGATCTACTTACAATAAAAGTACGAAATGAAGACTCAAGGAACGTAATTCAGCCCCAACATATCCTTAGAGTAGGTACCGCGAAGACAAGATTATACAAAGGTCGTTCAGTAAGTAATGCAATAAATTTTTTTCTGGGCCATTTTCAGATGAAAAAATGCGGAATTTGTTGTGGGACATCGTAGAATATTCCAACTTCAGCCCCTATGGTTTCATGAAGCACCGATAGGTGGTGGCACTATATGTACCGTTGAAAATGGCGTCTGTGACGGAGGAGCGTTCCAAGCGGAGAGCTGTTATCAGGGTTCTTTCGGCGAAAATCCAGAGTATCGCTGGTATTCATAGACATTTACAGAATTTCTATGGAGACCTGGCAGTGAATTAAAAACCTGTCACGTATCCCGGGTGCCTACCTGCCACATACAGGTGTGACTCCGACGATGTTGGAACTGACACACACTCTCATTCTAAGTGATCGATGGATCACAATCAGACGCCTCGCTGCTCAATTGGACGTCACTGTTGGTAGTGCTGACCCTCTCATCCATCAGTTGGGGTATTCGAAGTTGTAGCATACGAAGACCGTGTGCTGGCCAAAGAATCGTGGACGCGCCAACGCAAAATTCGAGAGGCGATGGAAATGTTATGTAACCTAGCAACATCAGTAGCGAAGACGGCTACAAACTTTCGGTGTAACGGATGCTAGATATCCGACTCAAGCGGGCCGTGAGTGGTCGCTGGTGCAGAAGCCTCACCGGGCACGCGCGCGACAGCCCAAACAAACAGCTACAGGGCAACTGTCAACGCATTTCCGCGCACACCAAGAAGAAAACTTATCCATCTAAAAGCCGTGCGCTGATTCGCAGACGGTCGCCAGTCATTGACATGCCGGATACCCCACCAGCAGCTTCTTTCTGACCCTCCTCCTTCCACCATAACCTATTATATTTTAGGGACAATAAAGTTTCAAAAATATGACTTATTGACGCCGATGGTCTAGACTAAATAGAGTCACCTTTCCTCCGCCAAAAACATTCTTGCCCTTGAGAACGGCCATGGAAATAGGGTCCAAACGTTTGTTTTATGTTTATAATTAAAGTATTTTATACAATAATGCGGTGCAACGTCCAGAAGAATTTGAAACATCATGAAACCGGCCTATGTTGCTATGTTCATACGCGTGTGTTACTGTTCTAAGAATGAGACTGGTCTGACATCTTCAGTAACATTACCATTCTTGTTCCAAAAGCTGCACTGAAGAGTGCTTTCTTTTTTTTGGATCATCAGTCTTCTGACTAGTTTCATGTGGCCTGCGACGAATTCCTCTCCTGTGCCAACTTCTTCATCTCAGAGTAGCATTTGCAACCTACGTCCTCAATTATTTGCTGGGTCTATTCCAATCTCTGTCTTTGTCTACAGTTTTTGCCCTCTACAGGTCCCTCTAATACATCGGAAGTCATTCACTGATGTCTTGACATATGTCCTATCATCCTGTCCTTTCTCCTAGTCAGTGATTACCACATACTCCTTTCCTTTTCGATTCTGCGTAGAACCTCCTCACTCCTTACCTTATCAGTCCACCCAATTTTCAACATTCGCTTCTAGCACCACAGCTCAAATGCTTCGATTCTTTTCTGTTCCTGTTTATCCACAGTCCAAGTTTCATTACCATACAATGCTGTACTCCAGACGTGGATCCTCAGAACTTTCTTCCTCAAATTAAGACCTATGTCTAATACTAGTGGACTTCTCTTGGCCAGGAACGCCCCTTTTGCCAGGGCCAGTCTGCTTTTTATGTCCTCCTTGCTCCGTCCGTCATTGATACTTTGTTGCCTAGGTAGCAGAATTCCTTAACTTCATTCACTTCGTGACCATCAGTACTAATGTTAAGTTTATCGCAGTTGCCATTTCTCCTACTTCTCTTTCATCGATTTACTCTCAATCCATATTCTGCACTCACTGGATTGTTCATTCTATTCAGCATATCATGTAATTCACTTTCACTGAGGATGGCAATGTCATCAGCGAATCACATCATTCATATCCTTTCGCCCTGAATTTTAATTCCACTCCTGAACCTTTCTTTTATTTCCATAATTGCTTCTCCAGTGTACAGACTGAACAGCAGGGGAGCAAGACTACATCCTTGTCTTATACCTTTTTTAATCCGAGCGCTTCGTTCTTGGTCATCCACTCTTATTATTTCCTCTTGGCTCTTGTACTTATTGTGTATTACCCGTCTCTCCCTATAGCTTACTCCTATTTTTCTCAGAATTTCGAACATCTTGCACCATTTTACGTTATCGAACGCTTTCTCCACGTCGTCAAATCCTAGGAACGTGTCTTGATTTTTCTTTAGTCTGGCTTCCATTATCAACCATTGCCTCTCTGGTACCTTCACCTTTCCTAAAGAGAAACTGATCGCCATCTAGCACATCCTCAATTTTCTTTTCCATACTTGTGTACATTATTCTTGACAGCAACTTGGATGCATGAGCTGTTAAGGCGATTGTGCGATAATTCTCGCACTTGTCAGCTCCTGCAGTCTTCGGAACCGTGTGAAAGATATTTTTGCGAAAGTCAGATGGTACGTCGCCAGATTCACACGTAGGCCCTACTACAATCCAACGTGATTATTCGTTTTATTGCCAAATCTTCCAATGATTTTAGAAATTCTGATGGAATGTTATCCATCCCTTCTGTCTTATTTGACCTTAAGTCCTCCAAAGCTCTCTTAAATTCTGATTCTAGTACTGGATCCCCTATCTCTTCTATATCGACTCCTGTGTCTTCTTTTTTCATGTCGGACAAATCTTCCCTCTCACAGAGGCCTTTAATGTACTCTTTCCACCTATTCCCTTTCTCCTCTTCATTTAACAGTGGAGTTCCCGTTACACTCTTAATGTTATCATCCTAGGCTTTTTTGAATTTCCTATATGCTGAGCCAGTCCTTCCGACAATCAGTTCGTTTTCGATTTCTTCACATTTTTCGTGCAGCCATTTCGTCTTTCTTCCCTGCACTTCCTCTTTATTTCATTCCTCAGCGACTTGTATTTCTGTATTCCTGAATTTTCCTGATCATTTTTGTACGTCCTTCTTTCATCCATCAAGTGAAGTGTTTCTTCTGTTAGCCATGGTTTTTTCGCATTTACCTTCTTTGTACCTATGTTCTTTCCAACTTCTGTGATTGCCCTTTTTAGAGATATCCATACCTCTTCAACTGCGCTGCCTACTGAGCTATTCTTTATTGCTGTATCTGTAGCCTTAGAGAACCATGCGTGTCTCGACATCCCTTAGTACTTCTGTATCCCAGTTCTTTGCGTATTGATTCTTCCTGACTAATCCCTTGAACTTCAGCCTACTCTTCTATTACATTGTGATCTGAGTTTATATCTGTTCCTGGGTATGCCTTACAATCCAATTCGATATCTCTGTCTCACCATGATGTCATCTAACTGAAATCTTCCCATATCACCCAGTCTTTTCCAAGTATACCTCCTCTTCTTGTGGTTCTTGAAGAGAGTATTCGCCATTCGCCATTACTAGCTGAAATTTATTACAGAACCCATCTAGTCTTTTTTCTCTCTCATTCCTTGTCCCAAGTCCATATTCGCCTGTAACGTTTTCTCCTACTCCTTCCCCTACGAGTACATTCCCGTCCCTCATGACCATTAGGATTTCGTCTCCCTTTACTTACTGTATTACCCCTTCAATATCCTCACACACTTTCTCTATCTCTTCATCTTCAGCTTGCGACTTCGGCATGTGTGCAAAACTATCGTTGGCGGTGTCAGTTTGCTGTCGATTCTGACAAGAACAACCCTATCAGTGAACCGTTCACTCTAACACACTCTTTTCCCTACCTTTCTGTTCACAACGAATCCTACCCCAGTCGTAAAATTTTCTGTTGCTGTTGATATTACCGTATACTGGTATGACCAGAATCCGTTTCATTTCACTGACCCCTCTCTATCTACATTGAGCCTTTGAATTTCCCTTTTCAGATTTTCTAGTTGCCCTATGATGTTCAAGCTCCTGACATTCCTCGCCCCTATTCGTCGAACGTTATCGTTTCGTTGGTTATTCAATCTTCTTCTCGTGGTCACCTCCCCCTTGGCAGTCCCCTCCTGGAGATCCGAATGGGGAACTATTCAGGAATCTTTTGCCAATGGAGAGATCATCATGACACTTTTGCAGTTATAGGCTACATGTCCTGTGGATACAAGTTATGTGTCTTTAATGTAGTGATTTCCATTGCCATCTGCGTCCACACTCCGTGTATCATTGCTGATTCTTCCGCCTGTAGGGGGAGTTTACACTCCAAGGGCAAGAGAGTGCCCTGAACCTCCATCCGCTCCCACGCCCTCTTCATTACGAAACATAGAAGTGTAATTGACAAATGTAGTTAGGTAATTGTGCCACCGAAAGTGGCGGATGGCAGCAGAAATGACCAAAAGATGTACTGCTTTGCTTTCTTTTTTCAGTTGTGGCGAGAGGCGGAGATGATAAAAAACGATATAATCGACGGACATGCAGGTGCCTCAACTGGTACACATCGACGAAATTTCGGCTCAGTGCGTCTCGGACATTATCAAGTACTAACTACCTGCCGGCGTCTGGTTGCTTGTTGCGTTCATACATAGCTGTGGTGCCGTTAAGACGCCACCGAAGTGCAGTCCGTCTCCCTACGAAGCAACATTTCCGTCGTGAGTCTGCCGCGCCGTTTGAACCTCGCGATGGTCGTGTGCTGTACTCAGCTGCAACTTGCCTTGTTATTGACGATGTAATCAAATGGTCTGATGTCTATAGATTCTTTAATTACGCTATCCCACGAACGGTTGGACTTCTCGTTGTAAGAAGTGTCACTGAACGTAATTTTATGTCTGATGCTGATGCGCCGGCCGTTGTGGCCGCCCGGTTCTAGGCGCTTCAGTCCGGAACCGCGCTGCTGCTACGGTCGCAGGTTCGAATCCTGCCTCGGGCAAGGTTAGTTAGGTTTAAGTAGTTCTAAGTCTAGAGGACTGATGACCTCAGGTGTTAAGTCCCATAGTGCTTAGAGCCATTTGAATTTTACTAATGCATGTTTAGCTACGGCCGATTTCTGTGGACTCTTTAGAAACAAACGTCTCTCATGTTTGGTATGACTTTGTCTCTCGTATGTACGGCCTGCCTGACGTAGTACTGTCCATATTCACGAAGTAGGTCATGTTATGCAGCTGTCAGAATGTTACCATAACATGTTACGCAAATGTGAAATGTGTCTTCGACGTGGATCACGAACAGTGCTTTTTGTACAGTTTTTAATCCCTAGTACTTTGTATTTTTTTCCACATTCTTCGTAACATCAGAGATGGCTTAAGAATTACAGGTCTCATAAGTGATCTCTGGTTTTAATTCATGTAACAGAGATACTATTGAGCAAAGAAAGCAAATAAATTTCATTCTCTTCCCCCTAATTTTTCCCTAAAGGATGATGCTCATTAGACTTTCCACACTCTAATCACAATACAGTCCGCCGGCAGTCATTGCACAGAGCAAGCATGCATCTAATCATAGCCTCGTAGGACACCAACATCACTCAGCACTACCTAACTTCTTGATATCTATCAAGAAAGTATACACAGCTGTAAATCAAATTCTCATATTGATCAAATATCATGATCAACAACATAAGAAATTTTTTCAACGTTTTCTATACTCTGTATTTCTACGTAAATACGTTTAACCTAAAATGGCTTTTGATTTCGACCGAATGTTAACTTTGTTTGTTCCTTCATAGTGCTGTAACATTTAATACATGTCCTATGATCTACTGTTATTAGAATAATGAATGGCGAAATTGATATAGAGTCATGTGTGATTGTGTACAGTTACGTATCTTGCTCTGTAAATCCTTTCGTGAGCGAGAGTCTCCAGGGATGTGGTACAAGTAAAAGGCTGATACCATTACAAACCGATAAAATAAGTTAAGAATGGTGCAATTATCTGTTGCTTTTGTGCTCTCGTAACAAGATGGTGTGTACGTATGGAGTACGTGACGAGTGCTGAAACAACCCGTACAGGCTCATGCCACTTTTGTGCAGTTTATTAATTTTGATTGCTGCTGGAGTTTCAGCATGTGAGAAATTTTTGTATATTCTTAAACCAGATTTTTCACGAATGTAGTGTAAAACACATTTTTGCCAATGGTGTGTCTAACCTTTACGTACGCGTTAATTGCAGATATAATCACTTGACAGTGACATAAGGTCGAAATTTCAGTTACGAATATTTTAATAAATATTACAGTCGATCTGTCTATGACATCATTTAAAAATTCCACGAGACTGACCGCGCAACAGATACAATTTTCTGTTACCGTGTACTTAATAATAGAACTAAGCTTCATGAAGGCTAGATTGATTTTAATTTGTGCCAAAAGAGTTCTTCCTTTGTACATTACATTTTTAAACGTATATTAACGTGGTAGCAATCACACTTACGTACACTACTATTTTCACAAACATGTCTGCCATTTTAGTAAAATAAAATAAATGAAAATTTTTACGCTATCCGAAAGAACTGAGAACTGAAGAAGTGCCTCATCTGAAACGGGTGCGCTGATTGGTAATGTTAATTCAGCTGATGCGTTTGGGTCACAGTCGTATATGTTAAACATGATATTTTATCCTTCAGCATCAGTTCAATAAACGTTACTTTTCAAAACAGTCGTTTACTAGAATTTTAATATTGCACAACGGCTCCCTCTGTTAATACGTGATACAGTTTTGGAATTAATCTAACGAGTGGGTCTCCCATGAAACCTGTAATGCTGTTATGGTCTTCAGTTGCTATACATCCTCATTTCACGACAGAAAAATATGAAGTGACGAATTAAACTGGTTTTAACATTCAAAATATGAATTTCTTACAGAAATCCTAAAATAGTTTCAGAAGCATTGTATAATGTCTACAAAATTTGCAAGCAAGCAATGTCGTGCTTTTGTTATAAATATATATTATATATAAGAAAAAAAACTGTATTTACTTGATGTAAATTTACGTTATGATAAAAGAGTTTGATGCTAGGCGCTGCATCGACTTTTTTCGATAATGGATTATGAAATTATATCACATTTTCTACCTGTGAGCTTCTGCAGAACATAAATTTTGGACATTGTCGTCTAGCAGTTAAAAGTTTTCCTGGAAAGCGAAAGTTCCCGGGGGTCGAATCGCAGTCGGACCATGGATTTTTCAGTTTGTGTTTTAACCTACCTTTTGCCTCTCAACGATGTGGGGAGTCGTCAGCAACGAGACTTGGTTCAAATGGTTCAAATGGCTCTGAGCACTACGGGACTTAACATCTGAGGTAATCAGTCCCCTATAACTTAGAAGTACTTAAACCTAACTAACCTAAGGACATCACACACATCCATGCCCGAGGCAGGATTCGAACCTGCGACCGTAGCGGTCGCGCGGTTCCAGACTGAAGCGCCTAGAACCGCTCGGTCACACTGGCCGGCAACGAGACTTGGTTCGGATTCCACGTTAAAGTGCGGGTCCTCTTCCCCCGGCTGAATAACTGGGGAAAATTAGAGAGAGGCAAGTCGCCTAGGCGGCGTCTAGTTGAAAGACTAGCGCCACGTCATTGAACACTAAACTACTATTATACGCCATTAGGAAAAACATATTCTGTAGTGCTATGCATGAAAGACTTCAACTGCAGTGATCTGTCAAATGCGAATTCATTAGGCTCGGACTGGGCAAGAATGGACAGAAAAGTGAACACAACTAGGAAGCACGATGTAAATTCATCTGCTCTTGGCAGCTTGACATGATAGTAAATCCATGGAACGCTTTGAAGAAGGGGCACTAGAAACCAACAGGTTAAACCAACGTGTTTCTGACGGTACTTGGACGATGCTTCTGTGGTATGACCGTGCTAGTGTAACAGAGAGAAAGACGGTTACAGAGCTCTGGAAAGCAATAAAGTACGCGACGACATACAGCTTCTAACGCAATACCCGGACATCAAACGATATCCATACGCTCGAGGTATTTCTTAACCCCAGCGGAAAATAAATAAAAAAGTTTAGTAAATGAAAAGTTGTATTTAAAATATTTTCAGGCCGTGAGCAAATAGTAAACAGTAGGCGTTACTGAGCACTGCTACAGACTGACCTCATGCATACAACAGTTCGATCCAAATACGTCTTGTTTACACACGAGACGTCATGTTCATAAACGGCAGCAACTCCGTCGCATCCTTGACTTCTTGCGGAATCGCTATCGTATGTTCGGGCCACTGAAACTGGCTATCCGAGATGACAGACTGACCACGGAGAAGGAAGGTCGGTTGGCATAACGAAACAGGCTTCGAGGCCAATAGAAAACTTCGTTTTCTGCAAGAATGTAGGATCTGGTAGAGCAACACATTAACTACGACATTTTATAAGACGGCTACCAGAACCAAGTGTATAGCTCTCTCAGCCTAACGACAGAGATGGCGTTAGTATCAATCAAAATGTTTGTCTTATTGGTAGTTCCTATCAAATAACGTAACTTAAGTGTCAGTTAGATACGCTAACTAGTTCTGTTTACTGTGGATTTTTAATTTTGTTATGTTGTGTGCTTAGTTCAAATGTCAAAATTAAGCAGTGTGCAACCACAAAACAAAGTGAAAGTCGTGAATATACTCGACGCGTCTACATTGCTTTCATTCAAAATCTCACTAATGTACACCCACATACCGACTAAAGAAACAATCAAAAAATTGAAAGACTGAGACAGACTAACATTAAACTACAATTATAGACATAAGAAGCCTCAATCATAATGAAAGTAATCGCAGGGCAAAATTATTTCAAATTTAAAGATGGATTCTACATCCAGCTGAAAAAATCTCCACGGGATCACCCATAAGCAGTTAACTGGCCAATCACTTATATAATCATCTCGAAAACAAAATCCTTGAATAAATAATAGAACGCAAACAATATAATGTAATACCTTCGTACCACCTTGTTGATTACTCAAGTTCCCTGGTAGATGAAACACATGAGTAAATACTTCAGTTACACAGAGATATTAATACAGCCAACCCAAACATGCACTTCCTACTTGGAACCGAAACCGGCAAAAAAATGACTTCCTACATATCATAATAGAAGACAAACAACACAAACACAGGCTTTCAACACACAGAAAACCTACGCTGATAAGTACATTAATACACAACAGCACTCAGCAAACAGACCAGCTTCAGATACCTCACATACAGACTGAACAGAATTGCAGTGGATAAAGAAGAATTAAAGATTGTAAGGCTGCCACAGATAATGGTTACATAACGAACACGTTAGACAAATTGAACAAAAAAAAAAACACACAGTTGACATCAAAAACACACAACAGTATTACAGCACAACATACTAGTAATGATCACACAACAGAGAACATAGATAGTGCACAAAATGAAGGTACCACAAACAAGAGGCAAACATGACACACACTGAAATTTTACATCAAAATATCACACAGAACAGGAAACATTGTGAGAAAACAAGGACCACGTGTGGTGTACAGAACAAATAATGCACTGCGGGAAAGTCTAAAACACCCAACGCCAGCACAGATAAACTCAGAAAAGTAGGTATGTACCAGTTAATCTGCAAAGATTGTGATTCAGTGTGTGCCGGACAGTCAAAAAGAAATTTCAAAATAAGATAGTTGGAACGTTTAAGAACACTGAAAAGCGACAGCAATCACTCCGCTGTTGCCGCTCCAACCCACTGAAAGCAACCTCCATCCTAGCGGTATAGAAACACTCAAGACCTTAAAACACGATAATTATCTGTACCAATTATTAACAATAAAAGAAAATTACCACGTCGAAAAAGCTATCATTCAGGGTAAAAAAAAGTCATGAATGGTCAACAGTACTCTGCAAGAAAATGTTATTCAACGTTATAAGCGATCTATCAAATAACACACAATTACACCCACTCTTTCACACACACACACACACACACACACACACACACACACACACACATACGCGCGCCCGCGCGCGCGCACGCACACATACACACATGCACATTCACATACTCAAAATGAAAACACGTCGATACAAATTAAATTTTCGTTGCTACCAATCGAATAGAAAAACGTTAAGCAAATGACAGTCAAAAGCGCATCTGAAACTTAACTTGTGTAGTGAAATTTGTGTCTGAGTCACAGTAACGTAATATGATCCATAATTCATCGATGAGCTAAAAAAAAGTAAGTAATCTCTGTTAAAACACGCAACACAATGAATATACCACGACAAGTAGTTCTTGATACTAAAGTCTCACAAAAATTCTATCCATGTTCAGAGGCCATTTTAAATAAAAAAAAAAACAACACCTTAAACAAGTTTTGCGGGTAAATAAAAAGCAAGTACATCACAGAACAAGTCAAATGCAGCAATGGTAAGCGTAAGAAAAAGGCATATACCACTGTCTTACCGCAATACATAGTTTAAAGGTTGTACATTAAACAAAAATTCAACGGAGGAGATTTGTGTTTAAAATCCCATTGAAAACAAGGTCATTAGAGACGGAGCACAAGCTCGGATTATAGATTATGACAAAGAAGGAAATCTACCATGCTCCTTCAAAGGAACTATTCTGGCATTTGCCTTAAGCGATTTAGGGAAATCACGGAAAACCTAAACCAGGATGGCCGGATGCAGGTTTGAACAGTCGTCCACCCTCTGTGCTACCTCGGTCGCTACAGAAATTCAAATCCTACTGTGCCATAACATACCTGTGTTTCAGATGTATGGTTTATCAATTTAGGCCCGCAGATGATATTATGTATTTTTTTTTTGTTTTGTTTTTTTTGCAGGCACCGAGTACATCCAAATTAAAAAAGGTAAGTACATATCTAATTTAAACAACAATAAAATCTGCTGTAACATAGTACTAGCACTCCGTCTTCAGACCACAAGTGGCCCACCGGGGCCATCCGACCGCCGTGTCATCCTCCGATGAGGATGCGGATAGGAGGGGCGTGTGGTCAGCACACTGCTCTCCCAGTCGTTATGATGGTTTTCTTTGACCGGAGCCGCTACTATTTAGTCGAGTGGCTCCTCAATTGGCATCACGAGGCTGAGTGCACCCCGAAAAATGGCAACAGCGCATGGCGGCTGGATGGTCCACCCATTCAAGTGGCAGCCACTCCCGACAGCCCTTCGGTGATCTCACGGGAACCGGTGTATCCACTGCGGCAAGACCGTTGCCTGTAACATAGTACTAAGCTACTTAAAATTTGTATGTATACATTTCATGAGCAATAAAGGGAAAAGACGTACTGAGGATGCCACAGCTGTGGTGAAACGTGTTTGTGTATTAAACAAAACAAAAATTCTATTCTTGCGGAAAGGCGGATCCCACTTAATTTATTATTATTTAACGTACAGAACTGCAAACAGACCTGTTACAGTTGCGCTTTCGGGAAGAGCATATGTGATACCGCTCCAAGATAGTACAGGGTTCTTCACGAACGACGGGAGTGCTGCCTGTGGCGCTGCGGCCGGCCGCGGTGGTCTCGCGGTTCTAGGCGCGCAGTCCGGAACCGTGCGACTGCTACGGTCGCCGGTTCGAATCCTGCCTCGGGCATGGATGTGTGTGATATCCTTAGGTTAGTTAGGTTTAAGTAGTTCTAAGTTCTAGGGGACTGATGACCTCAGAAGTTGAGTCCCATAGTGCTCAGAGCCATTTGAACCATCTGGCGCTGCGCGAACACCTGTATCCCTGCAGGTAGGCTCCGATAACCGCATGACGCTGCGGCCCGCTGCTCGGGCAGGTGGTTTTCCAGTTTAAGGTGGCGGAGCCTAGACGAGTTAGGAGAAGCTTTGGAAAGAAGTCCGAGAAAATCGTAGCGCCATTTCGCACTTCAGACTGATAAACGATTTCGCCAACTAATCAAGAGGATCTGAACCATGATGGCGACCCCATAAGATTGGAAGACGGCGGTCATCTACCCTATGCACAAGAAACGTGACAAAGTAGACTGTACCAACCACAAAGAAATCGGCCTCCTGAACGTCTGCTGTAAGACCTTGCCCAGCCGTATAATGGATAGAAACCAGTCGCTTGCGCAAGAAGTGGCTGGTGAATATCATGACGGTTTCAGAAACGGCCGTTCGACTACGGGCACCTATTTACTGTGACAGCTCATCAAAAAGAAGTGGGAATTTGACGAAGACCTTCAAATGCTTTTCTAGATTTTAAGAAGACTTAGACCCTACGACTGAATTTCATGGAAGAGCCTTATTAATTGCCCAACCCAGTTTGAAATAAGAAACT
This sequence comes from Schistocerca americana, assembly GCF_021461395.2. NCBI lineage: Eukaryota > Metazoa > Arthropoda > Insecta > Orthoptera > Acrididae > Schistocerca > Schistocerca americana. Next base: position 331,598,864 of record NC_060122.1, read on the forward strand.
CGTTAGCTTAGTTATAGTTTGTCTCGTTTATTCAAAAGGCAAAGTGCAGCTCGGGAGCCAAGTCATTGGGAACTCTAACATAATATGAAGGCTGAGACAAAGATCTGCGATGTCACCAATAATTTGTTCAACTTAACGGTCGAAAAGCTAATGAGGGAAGCTTTCCATAAGAATTTCGAAGGGATCGAGGTAGAAGGACGAGACGTCGTGCCCTGTTGTCCAGATCCAAGCAAGAACTGATGTGGATAAGTGACAGCGTGGGTGCGTCAGTGAACGCTATCTGTTCCCTCGTGTATGAATCGAAGACCGAATATCTGTTAATGGGCTGGACCCATGCCTTTTCAAGAAACTCTCCATCTCGCGTGGCCGGAATCCGATCCTAAAAAGAGGTTCATAATTTTAAATATCTGGGAGTGGGAGTGATATTTTCAGAGGACGCATCATGTGAGGCAGAAATCAAATTGAAAATTAAAGACGCAAACCGACCGTACTTCAGTCTGAGTCAGCTTATTAAAAGGCTTAGTCTCTCAAGAAACTCAAAGCCCCAGCTGTACAAAAGATTGATTCAACTTGTAAGGCTCTATGGGAGCGAAACTGCAAATAATTTTCTCGTTTTCGAGTGCACAGCCTTAAGGATTTCTATGGTGTAGTACGATATCGTTGGGGAATGCAGGATCTAGCATAACTGCGAGCTGGGTGAGACGTACAACAAATTAAATATTTTAGACCTGGTGAGAACCAAACGGCTTATGTGGGGAGGTCATGTCGCTCGGGTGTATAAATATCGATGGCCTTTGAAATCCATGGATTTTACTACTCACGGAAGAAGACCACTAAGTAGGCGAAAGAAGAGGTGGAGAGATGTAATCCATGAGGACTCGCTGCAGATAGGCATGGAAAGGTATTGACGGCAGGAAGCAGGAAACAGAAACCAGTGGAAGAGGGGCTTGATAGCGATAAGTACAGTAAGAAGCACTGTGCACAAACTGAAACTAGAAACCGTATGATGTAATCGTAGAGCGTCGACTGACCGGCACAGATGTTCATTGTATGAATTCGCGAACTGCGAATAAGTGCAACCATCAGCTGTAGAATGGAATGAAGACAATGAAAATTTGTGCCGGACGGGGCCTCGAACGTGGATTTCCCGGTTATCGCGAGCGGTCGCCTTTCCATTTGGCTTTCCGTGCAAGACTCACTGCCACACACAAACTTCCACACGGAGTCAACCATGCGTCTACAGATATTGTTACTCCACGTCAGTACTGCAGTTGGCTATTGTTGGCTGTGCACTATGGACAGGTTGCTCCTGAAAAGCTCTTCTTTTCTGATGATGCGTGGCAGTATTTATCAGCCTACCCGATTTCATAGAATGACGGGACAGTTCTGAAAATCCCTAACTTCGGATAGCCATGTCGGCAATATGACACAACCTTTTTTCAGAGAAATAACAGCCAACAAAAATACCTTCGTCTTTTTCGTGCAAGTCAATGTGAAAACACACAACACTAATGCTTCTATGACAACATTACGAGGGGTTTTTGTTGATGAGAACTACTATCTGCCTCATGTAGAATAGCAAACTACGCTGTCATATACCGTTTAAAACCACATTTCCTCTTTAAATCAAACTAACAACAGTTAATCTTCCACGCAGACTATTCGTATTGAACCCATCTGTGTGTCTCACAAGATAAACCTCTGAGCGAATACTTGTCAATCTACAACATTTCTTCGTTCACGGTTTCAAAATTTTTTATCAGCGATGCTGTCACATTTTAACAGATAAATTTTACTAATTAACTGGTTCTATGCCCGCATCTCGTGGTCGTGCGGTAGCCTTCTCGCTTCCCACGCCCGGGTTCCCGGGTTCGATTCCCGGCGGGGTCAGGGATTTTCTCTGCCTCGTGATGGCTGGGTGTTGTGTGCTGTCCTTAGGTTAGTTAGGTTTAAGTAGTTCTAAGTTCTAGGGGACTGATGACCGTAGATGTTAAGTCCCATAGTGCTCAGAGCCATTTTTGAACTGGTTCTATCAGTCCAAAAATTTCACATATTATCTTTGATACAAATCTGTCGATTTGAAATGACGAGCCCGATAAAAGTGTACTGCATGTGTCATCTCATTATGTTGTACATCTTTTACCAGTAATCGTGATAACAGTGTGCAAGAGGAAATTACTAACGACGGGCTGAGTACCCGGCTATGTATTTATTTCAATGCTATTAGTCGATCTTCGCCGTCCCCTCTCTCTGTCCATCTCCTCTGATCTCCTCTCTATCCACATTCTTGCCTCCTTCTCTCTCTTCACCTCCCTCACTCCCCATTCTCTGACCACCTCCTCCTCCCCTCCGACTGTCCATCTCCTCTCCTTCCTCTCTACGTCCGTTTCCTCTTCCCCCTTTGCCAGTACATCTCCTCCTCTTCTTCTTCTCTGTCTCTTTCTTCTCCTCCTTTCTCTGTGTCGTACCTGAATAGGTTGCGAATAGAATTAGTATCAAAGTAGTAATAAATTCAAACGTCATGCGCGATGCGAAAGTTTTTCACGCATCTCGGTGTTTATGTCCTTATATCTCCTGAACTGTGTGCCATACAGTGATATAATTTTGCAGGTATATTCAGTGCTGTATGTGAACATTATCTGCAACATGTGTCGTGAATACAATTTGTAGTAAAGAAGTAAAAAGACTGAAAGGTCATACCTGATGCAACAGTTTTACTGCATGGACAGCAGAAAGTAGTAAGCGATAAACTATTTTCATTTCATCTTTTGTGGGAGTTGTGAGCGACAAAAATTTTGGTAAAGGTTTGAAACTATGTGTAAATTTTGTTGCAAATACTGAATAGTGTGCATAGTCGTTATACTTTATACAATGTGTAAATTATCCAACAATAGTGCGGAAATATGGATTAAACACATTGAAGATTGTATACGCGTTGTATTGAGAGTACTTTCAATAGTATCACGTAGCAAATATCAAACAAGAAAAGCATTTTCACAAGTAAGTCAAAGACTAAATGGATTTTTCAAAGAGTAAAGATTTTCCACTAATTCGTGTTCTACTCTTCAAATCAAAAAGTATCTAATACTCCGCAATTTCTCAAGTAGCCTATGTTCTTCCTCAAGTCTCAGGGTATTTCCTTACCAAATTTCACCGAAATAGGTTCAGCTGGTAAATAATAACAAATTTAAACATCATGCATGATGCGGCAGTTTTTCACGCATCTCATAGTTTACGACGTCATATACTATATGATGAACTACGTGTCGTGCAATGATATAATTTTGCAGATACATTCAGTGGTATATGTGAACGCTCTCTGTAAAATGTGTTACGAATACAGTTTGTAGTAAAGAAGTAATAAACTGAAACGTCATTCCTGAAGTGAAAATTAACGAAAATGTAGTAAGCGATAATCGTTTTTCCTTTCATCATTATGTGGGGGGTGTCAGCGAGAAAATGTTTCGTAGTGGTTCGAAAATATGTGTAAACATTTAGCAAGTCACTAAGTGGTCCCGTTCTCAAATACTGGATGAATCAACCGTGGGTATTCGCGAGTCTTGCCCTACACTACTTTTTCACCCCCATCCTTACCTGATTGATAGGTAGGTTGTTCTTACCTGTACAGCGTTTCTTCCCAGACTGAAAGTGATATGTGTACAAAGTTTGGATGATATCTGTTAAGCGGTTTCGGAGATGTGGAACATACTCGTACATACATATACCCCTAAATACAAACATTTTTATAACATGTATGACGACCTGTTTTTGGTGATCTGATGTTAATTAACTAAAGCCTTCATTGTGCCACAAGCCATTCTCAAGTTATCTGCGAAAAGCCCATGAAAGTCTAGTAGTTTTGGATATTAGCGTGTTCGAAGACGAACAGAATGCCACGACTGCTGTACAGATTTATTATTAATATAGATTATAATATTAACCAGCCAAGTTAGCCGAGGGCGCTAATGCGCTGCTTCCTGGGCTCGGATAGGCGCGCTGGCCCCGGTTCGAATCCACCCGACGGATTAACGACGAGGACCGGTGTGCCGGCCAGCCGGGATGTGGTTTCTAGGCGGTTTTCCACACCCCACTAGGTGAATACTGGGCTGGTCCCCACGTCCCGCCTCAGTTACACTACTCGCAGACATTTGAAAACGTTTGCACTATTTCATGGCTTACACTAGACGCAGACAGCTGGGGCGCACCAATTCCGTACTGGAGGGCTACAGGGTGGCGACAGGAAGGGCATAAACCTATCGGTAAAATTTCTCTGTCGCTAAATTCGTTAGCTTGTCACACAAATTTATGACGAACGTATCTTTGTAGTGTAATCAATATATTAAAATATGAAAATTAATACTGATTAATTTCAACTGCTAAACAGTGAATATTGCTTTTAATGTTAGGTGATAATACCATAAATGTAGGAATCGTTCATTTGACAGTAACATTTTTGTAAACTATTTGTCATCCGCAAAAATACTTTTAAATTGCTGTGTATTGGTATGTAGTGTTTGCCGGCCGCAGTGGCCGATCGGTTCTAGGTGCCTCAGTCCGGAACCGCGCGACTGCTACGGTCGCAGGTTCGAATCCTGCCGTGGGCACGGATGTGTGTGATGTTCTTAGGTTAGTCAGGTTTAAGTAGTTCTAAGTTCTAGGGGACTGATGACCGCAGATGTTAAGTCCCATAGTGCTCAGAGCCATTTGAAACATTTTTGTGTAGTGTTTCGCGAGATCAGAATCGGTTACAGATACAGTATTTTATTTTCTAAGCATTTTATTGCATAGCCCACCCCTGAAGCATCTGTTCCAAACGACCAAGGGCGTTCTAATCTTGATAGTGGAAAATATTATCACCGCGCCCAGGTATGGGATTCGCCGTTGACATATTCTGATTGTCATGTGCTATCTACCTTACCCTGCACAAAATGTTGCAGGAAAGATGATTGAAAACAAGTTCACTCCAAGGAGCACGCTTGGTATCCACCGTTCGAACGACACTTGAGCATTGTTTGTTAGTCTGGAACTTTAGCAAATAGAATAAATACAGAAGATTGACAGAAGAGAGACACATTTTGTCATGAACTCATTAATTCAGAACGAGAGCATGATAGACACGGTCATATAACTTCAGTGGCAGCTGGCAGCCACTACAAAATAGTCTTTGTGCGTCACGGCAAGGTTTACTGTTAAAATTTTGAGAATACACTTTGCGAGTAGAGTTTGCATCCTACACACATCTCATGAAATGTCTATGATAGGAAATTCAGAGAAATTCGAGATCATACGCAAGAGGAAGCTGAAGAAGTGACAATCGTATGTGATGTAGCTACTCTGTCGGGAACACCAAATCCAGCTTATTATGTGTAAGGACGGACGATAAATAAGAGTTATGAAGTATCTGGAGTGTACTGTCTGCTGGTTAGATAAAGGAAGAAAAAATCAGTATTCCATGAGTGCTCAACGACTCATATAAGCAGTTTAATAAACTGCAGCACCAGCCCTTCAAACAACTACCGGTTGTTCAATACAGTTTTCATACTCGATGACGCAATTAGAAGACGCTGTCACATTAATTTATGCTGCATGCATATTTAAGGTAGGGTGTGTAACAGTTTATCCTCGAGTAAAGTTGACAAAGATGGCTAATGAGTCTCTGTAAAATTGTGCAGAGAATTGAAGCCTGGCTGGACACAAGAAGTTAGCTGTATCTTCCACCAATCATGCCGCAAAAGTCACAAAACACATTTGCATGAAAACTGGCTGTGAACGACCTAAAACTCGCAGTGTAGAATTAATTTATGTCATATACGTGTCTGCAGATTTCGCACAGGAAGGTTCATACGCAAAATTGCGGTTAAGAAATCTGTGGCGCTTACATAACTATTAACTCTTCCTCAATAATATTAGTCAGCATCTACCATACAATATAAGTGCGACGACAGTAGCCTTTCGTAAGAGAACCATGATATGAATTTTGACAGAGTTGTAGCGAAGAATGCCCTCTGAATACTCAATTTTGATGTTTACGGGTGGTCGAGTGATTTTCCTCTTCCCTGTAAATTGAAATACTAAGCGTTTTCGGGGATACTGAAATCCAGTGCTTTTTGCGAATCTGGCCGATTCCGCTAAGGCGATTTTGATCGCTGTAAATTATTTCGCACAGACATTTGCTAAGTTTAGGTGTGCAGCAAAAGAAAAGGCAAGAGAAAAATCTTCGCCCATCAGGGAATAAACGATGCGATGGATGTAGCTGACACTACACACTTGATTTCTTTGAGCGTACTTCCCACGCCACTGATCTTCTCACCAAAGTGTCACCATTCATTTCCAACTTTCAGAGAAGCGTTTGTAGGAAAACGGTCTGGTTATACGCTCTTCGGTGCAATAGGTAGCAAAAAGAGACGACTTGCCGTTTCATTTATTTTTAATATTCTCATTATTTAACATGGGTGCTTCAAAGATGCACCTCCGTAATGGGTGACTCGGTGAGATGGAGAAAAAATTTAATTGCTTATCCGGAAACGGATTTTTTTTTTCAAGTGATGTTTCAGAGACGCTGACGGCATAACGTAATAAACCTAAAACCGGAATATCGTAGCTTAAGTGTTCAAGTCCACATGTCCTTCCTAAAGACCTAATTCAGCGAAAAGGTGTGATTAAAATCAACGAACATATGGCACAGAGTGCTAGTTTAGTATTAAATGACCAAACTCAGTTTTTTCCGCTCTGGTAAGTTATATTTTATTTACAAATAAAACTAAATCCAAACTCCATCCGAACACGCTTCGGAAGACTCAACGGTACTGCCCGGCCGAGGTATCATCCTCAGCCTATAGACGTCGCTGGGTGTGAATAGGGAGGGGTATGAGGCCAGTACACCGCACTCCCGACCGTTGTTAGCTTTTGTGACCAGCGCCGCTATTTCTTAATCAAGCACCTCCTCAATTGGCCTCACAAGAGCTGAGTGCTCTCCGCTCCCCAACAGCGTTCGGCAGATGCGGATGGCCACCCACCCAATTGCTAGCCAAGCCCATAATGGCACTTAACTTCGGTGAATTGACGTGAACCGGTGTTACCACTACTGCAAGCCCGTTGGCCTTACTAACAAGTACTAGACTGAAATTATAAATTCAGCTTTATTCTTCATCATTGTTAAATCCATCTCCACATAAAAAATTTATTTCCTGCTTTAGTTATTGCAACTATCTGTGTGACACTTTCCTATGTGATGTCATCATTTTATTGTATCTTTTGTACCTTCTGTATAAACCACATCTCCGTAAGTCGCAAGTCATTTTATCTGTTTTTTACGAGATTCAGTTGCGAGGCGAAACTGGCCCCAAAAGACGAAAGTTAGTCAGTGACCAAATAAACATAATTTCTCAGAACTTTAGGAAGTGTTTCCTGTTAAGTGCTAGCCTTTGCCCACCGTCACCTTTTGGGGTTCCGCAACTCAGTGGTAAAAACAGAACGCTCACACGATCACTTTGTAAAAACTTTGTTTCTCCTACCCAAGATGTCAAATATAACTGAAAACTATCAAATGGTTCAAATGGTTCGGAGCACTATGGGACTTAACTACTGAGGTCATCAGTCCCCCAGAACTCAGAACTACTTAAACCTAACTAACCTAAGGACATCACACACATCCATGCCCGAGGCAGGATTCGAACCTGCGACCGTAGCGGTCTCGCGGTTCCAGACTGTAGCACCTAGAACCGCACGGCCACTCTGGCCGGCAACTGAAAACTATCGAAAGAAGTATAGTAAGTTTTAATACTCAAAGCAAAATGTTCTAGCCAAGTATATTCAATAAGTTCAATGTTAGTTGGTAATCACAAAGATAACATTGTGCGCTTAATTCTGTCACTAACGGTAACTTCCGAATACACTTTTAACTGTGAGGTAGAAAAACTAACAGCGCCATCTATTGGCTCTTTGGTGTAGGAAACTAACAGCGCCATTTATTCCTTCTTTGGTGTACTACGCCGTCATTAAGGTAAACATCCGAACTACTAAGCCGAGCAGACTCCTAAATCTTTGTATTACAATACAATTTTTTTTCGTGATCGGATTTAGGTGAAGTAATGCCTATATGTTACACCGAGCCACGTTAAAGCTACCTGTGAAACCCCATGAAAATCTATCTAGTAGTCTTGGAGGACAGCGTGTTCACATAGACAGACACGGAGGTTTTACAGTTTTCTTATTAACGTATTTTTAAATTATTTTCTTCAAGTGAAGCAATAACCTGTCGTAACTTGGATCTCGTATTAATTGGTTCGTTTGCCGTATCACAATGGATAAGCAAACACCAGCGAAAGCGCCACACTTTCGAGGGGAGAAAAGGATGGCAATGGCAAGAGTCCTTTTTTGAGCGATGTTTCGGCAATATCTCTGTTAATGACCAGTAACTTGATGAGCATGTTTGATACAGTATTTGGTGTATGTTTGACCACCTGTAGAACAAACGTGATCAATCATGTGTACTGTAAAAACTACTTGTGGTATGATCGTTTTTCAGTTACATAACTTAGGGCAAGAACAGCAAAAAGCACATGGCTGAGCGTATGTGCCAAATTTGTGCAGGTTTGTGCAAGCAAACGTCAGCAGCGAGGCAGACTTTGTAGCAGCACCATATCGAGCGACCTGAGGCAAATCAGTCGCGAATTCCCGGAGGTGTTTATCCGAGTATATGAAAACCATCTCTGTCTCTCTGTAGAATTAAATCAAAGGCCTATCACTATCAGGCAAATGGGGATGTCATTTTCGAGCAGCAGTTGACCATGCTCCCGAAAAATATACCGTTATTAAAACTCAAGTGCCTTTTAGACTAATTACATGAGGGAAAAACTAGAATATAAATCCAGAGATAGTACAAATGAGGTAAGTACCATCAGTAGTATAGGTTCCTTTACAAATGTATTTGAGGTCTCCATAGTTCCTTCTGCCGGCCGCTGTGGCCGAGCGGTTCTAGGCACTTCAGTCCGGAACCGCGCTGCTGCTACGGTCGCAGGTTCGAATCCTGCCTCGGGCATGGATGTGTGTGATGTCCTTAGGTTAGTTAGCTTTAAGTAGTTCAACGTCAAGGGGACTGATGACCTCAGATGTTAAGTCCCGTAGTGCTTAGAGCCATCTGAATTTGAATAGTTCCTTCTAAATGTGAATCATCGCTGTGTTACTGTCAGTTTCTCGTGCTTGTGGTGTTGCAGCTTTACTCACGATTCTGTTGCGCTTTCTAATCAAAGGACTTACAAGTAACAGAGACGTTCCTTCGTTCATTATGACATAATTGTGTTAATCACACACAACTGATTAGGTAAATGAGGGATTACGTATTTCGTTTCGTTAACTTGTCTCGGCACCACTTATTGAAGGTACCAGGATTTTCTCAGACAGTGGCGCAACATTAACATGGTATCTGCAACAAGACCCTGTCTCACTGGGGAACTTCATAACGACCCCAGTGCGGCCGATGTGGAGCAAAAGATCGCTCACCTGGCCGTGGTTTGCCCGCGATAATTCTTCAGTGTGCGTTACAAGGGAGCCACGACCTCACAACCGATGCAGTCGAATGTCTGGCGCACAGTGACCTGCGTTTGTGCAAAAACGTGCAATGTACAAAATAGATACCTGTTCCTTTAGTTTATATTTCCAGTAGTTACTGTCATTTTTAATTTATTTGTCGCAATGTGTGTAAGTTCATTAGAATATTGTAACGGTGCTGCAGGGTAGGTTGTGCTGAGAAACAGTAGTTAGGAAAAATATTCGATACGTTTATTCCAATATAATTATCATTGAAGTTAGCCAGTCAGGTCGTTGGCCAGGTTGTTGCGCGTGCAAATTCGAGTAGTGTGCCGGAGAGAATGACGTCAAACGCGATCTTCGGCTGTTGCACGTGCTAGCAGACGGCAAAAAACCAACCAGAAATTGCCACCACTGATGATGCTTTACTCCAATAAAGCGAAATACGACTGAAGAGGAAAACACACATTTTCTTGTAGTTGTAACGACGGAACAAAAATACCCTCAGGATTTGCAAAGCAACTATTGACATTATGGCCACACAACGTGGCAATGCTCAATCGAATGGGCACGTAAAATGCCGCTATAAAAACCTTTCCCTCGTAACAGGGAACAAACCAACGGTTTCCATTGGCTCTGGGCGTCGCAACAAAAGCGCTGAGTCGTATTTGTTTAGGTTGACTCCAGCTACACACTGCAAAAACTGAATTGTAAATATCCGGCGAAACAGCATAGAAAATTCGCTTGACGACCCATAGGACGGAACCCATATATATTTACGTTCACAGTCGGTTTTTATTTTAACGTACGTTTGCATCACTAACAGATAGCCGGGCAAAGATAGTGTATTGTCGTCATCAGGTACCAACGTATCTAGAACACAGGCTGATGCTAATAGAAGCGTGACTGGTGTATGTGAGTCGAAGAGGTTTGTACATACACGTACAGAATAGTTGAACATTTATATTTTTCATACTTACAGTCACGCATGTGACCACCTTATTCAACCTCTAAAACACTCTGAACACCTGCTTGATAGCATGTTGATCCACCTTTGGAACGCAATACAGCAGCGATTCTCGTGGCATGGATTTCACAAGTCTCATTAGATTTCTAGAGGTATGTGAAATCCGATGTCTGCACACTGGCCACACAGTTCTCATACTGGGGGTTTGTGGGAGCAGCCTGCTCACTGCAGCGCGAGTCTGGCCTTGTGACATAGAGAGTTATCCTGCTGAAAGGTGCCGTCGCCGTCAGTGAAAACATCTAGCCTGAAAGGATGCAGATGGTACGCAATAATGTTCACGATGCACAGCTGTCATGTCGCCTTTGATTACTATCACAGGTTCTTTGGAACCCCAGATGAATGTCCCATTTAGAATAAGTAGGGGAAAGAGGCCCATAATGAGACACTAAAATGTAAACTGTCTTTTATAACTCATGTAGGATAATTAAAATTAAAAACAATTTTACATTAGACAGACATTGTAGAATAGGATGTGCGTAAAGAATTCAATATAAAATAATTAGTTTCTCTATCAATTCACAGTTTAAAAAATGTTGTAAACTTGTCATTTTGGCTACCCGATGGGGCAAAATTACACACCAGTTCTCTTAACAGCATTATTCCTTTATTTTTACTATTGAATCGTTTGTTTAAGAATAAATTATAACTTAAACATATATTATACCTTGAATAATTGTTAGAACTGTAACCCTAACAAATTAAAATCGTGCATTCATAAAATATACCTAAATTTATGGCAAATTGTTTCCAGAAACTTAGAATCTTAGAACTCCATTATAAAAAGTAGTATCTGTTGTTGCTGGTTACTGTATTACTTTCTAATAGCAGTTTTTGCACTGAAGCGCCAAATAAACTGGAATATGCATGCGTATTCAAATACAGAGATTTGTAAACAGGCAGAATACGGCGCTGTAGTCGGAAACGCCTATAAAAGACAACAAGTGCCTGGTGCACCTGTTAGATCGGTTACTGCTGCTACAATGACATGTGATCAAGATTTAAGTGAGTTTGAACGTGGTGTCATAGTCGCACGAGCGATGGGGCACAGCATTTCCAAGGTAGCGATGAAGTGGCAATTTTCCCGTACGACGTTTTCATGGGTGTTCCGTGAGTACCAGGAATCCGGTAAACATCAAATCTCCAATATCGCTGCGGCTGGAAAAAGATCTTGCAAGAACGGGACGAACGATGACTGAAGAGAATCAAAATGTTTCAAATGGCTCCGAGCACTATGGGACTTAACATCTGAGGTTATCAGTCCCCTAGAACTTAGAACTACTTGAACGTAATTAACCTAAGGACATTACACACAGCCATGCCCGACGCAGGATTCGAACCCGCGACCATAGCAGACGCTCGGTTCCGGACTGTGAAGATAATCGTTCAACGTGACATATGTGCAACACTTCCGCATATTGCTGCACACTTCAATGCTGGGCCATCAATTAAGTGTCAGCGTGCGAACCATTCAACGAAACATCATCGATATGGGTTTTCGGAGGCGAAGGCGCACTCGTGTAGCCTTGATGACTGCGCGGCACAAAGCTTTACGCCTCTCCTGAGCCCGTCAACACGGACATTGGACTGTTGGACGTGTACGGGTATGCAGACAACCTCATGAATCCATGGACCCGCTGTAACCATAACTGATGATGTCGTTGGGTCAACATGGGCCCATGTAGGGATGGTCCGCTGGGGAGCGCCACGTTCAGCAACATGGACTGGATAGTGTGCTTGCGCCTCAACCAGAATTGTACTCCATAATGCGATCTATTACGGATCGCCTGTATTCTGCGTTCAAGGATCAGTTCATGTCCTATGACAAGGAGGCAGACATCCAATTCCTTGTCAGCTTCTCATGGTTTCATCGCCCATCAGCCACTTTGCATTTGTGGTCACGACAGTAGGACGCGAACAGCGGACCAGCTTCGCCGTTTCCGTCATGCTCGTTCCCAAGCCCTTTGTCAAAGTCGCTTCTGTCAGTGGCTTTCCCCATTTGCGCCCCGTAACGTGGCTAGAATGATTCCACATTCGATCTGCTCCAGTTATATACGAGGCGTGTTTTTTTTTAAGTAAGGTCCGTTTTGTTGCATACCGCAACGAACGCGTGCGTCGTGTACCGGCATGCCTCGAGGACAGCTCTGCTCAGTTTCAGCTCTGTAGCTAACGTGTACGGTTCTGTTCTGTGCTTTCAAAATGTTTAAGACTATCAAATCGCCCACCGCGTTTGAGGTTCGCTCAGTGATACGGTTTTTGTCAGCAAGGAAACTGTCTGCTGTAGAAATTCATCGACAGATTTGCGAAGTGTACAGTGAATCTGCTATGAGTGAAAGCAATGTGCGTAGGTGGGTACGAGAATTCAAAGATGGTCATGACACCGTCCATGATGAGAACCGCTCCGGTCGCCCTTCTTTGATTACAGATGATTTGGTGGCTTCAGTTGAAGCGAGGATTCGTGAGAACAGTCGCTTCACAATAACAAGTCCCTCAAAATGATTTCCTGGCGTGTCGAGATCAGTGCTTTACAACATTGTTTCTGAGCATCTAAAGTTTAGGAAACTGTGCTCCCGTTGGGTCCCAAGACTCCTAACAGAGGACCACAAAAACCAAACATTTGATTGTGCGATCAAGTTCTTGACTCGTTATCACGAAGAAGGTGACGGCTTCTTGAGTGAGATCGTAACTGGAGACGAAACATGGGTATCGCATATCACGCCCGAAAAGAAACAACACAGCATGGAATGAGGACACACACACTCGCCTGTAAAGGTGAAGGCCAAACAGACCCAGCGCAAAATCATGTCGTCGGTGTTTTGGGATAGGCACGATGTTTTGTTGTTCGACTTCATGCAGTGAGGAACCACTATCAATGCAGAAGCATACTGTCAATCCCTGAGAAAGCTACGCAGAGCAATTCAAAACAAAAGAAGCGCCATGCTGACAAAGGGAATTGTCCTTCTCCATGACAATGCAAGACCGCACACTGCAGGTCAGACCCGCGATTTATTAGACAGTTTTGCCTGGGAAGTTTTAGACCACCCACCCTACAGTCCTGATCTTGCGCCGAGCGATTACTATCTGTTCCTCCACCTCAAACAATACGTCAGCGGCAACCGTTACAATGACGACGACGACCTGAAAACGGCAGTGAACTCTTGGTTATCGGAGCAGGCGGCAAGTTTTTATAAAGAGGGCATTTTAAAATTGGTTGACAGGTATGATACTACGTGTTTGAACAAACTTGCCAACTATGACGAAAAATAGAGTGAAGTATGTAATTTCTGAAAATAAATTTACTTTTTTGAAATAACCTTTCGTGGTGTACTTATGTTCAAACAGACCTTACTTAAAAAACACGCCTCGTACTTTACTTGCTGTATAACGTATCCGCAATGGCAGCACGCGGCTTTCAGTGTCGCCTTGGGCAGTGATCATAATGCTTCGGCCTATCGGTGTGTGAGATTAATTCTGTTGAACTGCAGTTGGACGCTGCACTTCTCGCAATTCGTACTCGCTTTCCTTTCACAGCACATTACCAGAATAATTCATTCATGCATGTAAGTTTTCCTGTAGTGATTGTGAGGCGGCAAGACACTGAACTACTTGAGCATCTCTGCTGTCTTCATTGTCCAGAGACCACCATTTATCTGCATCTGCTTACTCCGGAAGCTGTCTGTATGCTCTGTCATGGTGGGTACTAGTCAATTGGTATCATGTCCCCCCCCCCCTTCTGATTACAGTCGTGGGCAGCGAGCAGGAAGGCAGACGAACAGCATGCCTTCATATACCCAGAATATCTGCAGTATTACTGCCGTGGTCTTGTTGCGAGACATATGCGGGAAGGAATAATATTATATGAACGTGTGATATCCGTTCTTTTGGACATGTCTGGAAGAACAGACACCGCTCTTTATATATTTGATACACCTCGATGGTATATGCATCCACACCAGTCAGTGTAGTTGCACATTTATGTTCGACCACCAGTGGGAATCTAAAATTAGAGAGCAAGGAGACATGGCTGGAGATTACAGTTAAGTGGTGGCTCTACGTGGGAATGTGGGTCGGCCGGGTATCGGCTCGAGATAATCCGCGCATTTGCTATGAACACTGTGTCTGGGTGCCGCAGTGGTTAATCCAACTGCCTCGTAAGCCAGAGATCTCATTTTCGAATCCTCGAATCCGAGTGCGGCACATATTTTCAGTAGCCGCTGCTGATTCCACTTAAAGTTCCGATGCAGCTAATATGATCAGTTCCTTCCTCTTCCTTTCTTTTCTCTCCCCACCACCTTTGATTTACATAATAAAGGAATAAGAACTTCTTGACGTGTTCTGAATTTAATGTTCTGGTATATTCAAGACTGGGTCGCGCAAGTGTTCTGTACATGGTCTGCTTTATAGGTGAGGTACACTTTCCTAGAATTCTCCCAATAAAGCGAAGTCTACCAGTCACTATTTTTACAACCGACCTGCAATGCTAGTTTCATTTGATCTCATTTCATATACAGGGTGGTATTATAGATCTGAACGAAAGACGCAAAGTAGAGGGCAATGAAATAAGAAAATAGTTTTAGTAAATATATGTCTGGAATCCAATGGTGTCCCCGATACGACGTATTACGACTGAATACATGAAAATACCCCCGATGATGCAAACAGCAGATATCCACAAACACATTACACTGAGTGATCACATGGCCGCCACTCACGTGAAGGCAGGCATCAGCACGCCCTCTATCGACATGTTCAGACATCCCAGGCGTTTTCTCAATGCATCGCCAAACATTCACAATGTATTTCCGGAGGTTACTGACACTGTCGAGAGGGCTGGAACATACCAAAACTTTTAAATATACGTAGACAAAAAACAATTTAGAATGGGTTCAAGATGAGAATCTGGGAGGCCACGGTATTGGCGAACAATGGCCGAGACACTTGTCGAAACGCTGGCCGTGGTGGCCGAGCGGTTCTAGGCGCTTCAGTCCGGAACCGCGTGACTGCTACGGTCGCAGGTTCGAATCCTTCGTCGGGCATGGACGTGTGTGATGTCCTTAGGTTAGTTAGGTTTAAGTAGTTCTAAGTTCTAGGGGACTGATGACCTCAGATGTTATGTCCCATAGTGCTCAGAGCCATTTGAACCATTTGAACTTGTCGAAACGCTGTCTACAAGTACTTACGCATCCGGAATGATAATAGTATCAAATGAGGGCAGTTTATCGTTATGTAATTTATGCCTCACTTGCGGTGTTTTGATATAAATGTAGTCTTAGACATTATCAATGTTGTTACATTGGCATGAGTGCAGTTGTTCCCGGGTCTATGTTTATTAGGGTTGATCGCTTGTTTCTTTGTCCTCTGCCCGCCCCTTTCGTTTGTGCTCATTATAGTCAAACAACTTGTATACTACTGACGCTGTATTTGAACATGACGGGATTTTATTTCCCTCTCATTTGCATTAGCTTACATATTTCCACATTCAGAAAAAGCTGCTATTCATCATGCCAAATAGAAATTCTTTTCGGCTCATGTTGCAACTTCATACAATCAGTTAACGACGACTGCTGTTGTAAAACTGCCGTAGGCTACGGTAGTCTATGGTAAGATATGGCACACTACGGTAATTTTCCTACTACCTTTTGTCAGTTAAGATCGCAACCACGTTACCTGTGCGTTAGGTGGGCTGCAGATCTATCGGGCGTTACCTCATTTCGATCGCTTTGTTTGCGTATGCGATCAGTCTCCTACTAGACTCCCCCAGAAAGCGGAAGTGTTGAGCTGTCTAGAAACAGTGAGGATATATAAGGGGCCACGTAACCTGAGGAACATTTTTGTTTTACATGGTTATCCAGCTACCCGTTACTTAAAAATAAACAATATTTATAACAAAATGGGAATGGTCGATTTTTAATTCGGGTTTTGTTCGAAAATTGTTGATGCGCAACGTGAAACAGATGGATGTTGCAAAAATAAAAAAATAAAAATACAGATTTATCATATAGCGCTAGAAAACGCAGTTTCCTCAAAACAAAAGTTAAAATTAAAGACAGGAAAAAAAAACAAAGAAAACGTATCAAACATCGCTTCAATATTTCCTCGAGCTTATATAAGACATTTTTCTGTTATTGTTGAGCAACTTTCGCACTTATCTTTAAATATAAAAGGCAATGTTCTGACTGACTGGCTGACTTACTGGCTCACTCATCATCGCCCTGCCCAAACCACTCAGGAGAGAAACAGGAAATTTGGAGAAGGTGTGGATCTTGTACTGTACGCGTCGTTCAAGAAGGGCTTTTTCGAAATTACAACCCGAAGGGGTGAAATAGGGGAAGGAGGTTTTTTTAAAGAAATGTCGCTATTAAGGCCATTTTGATGCTAGACCAACGAAAATTAGTATTTGGTTTCTTGGTCAGAAATAAAGAAATACCTGTTTCAGTATTTTTCGAAATTTTACCCCATTGGGGGTAAAATAGTGGGTAAAAGCGTTTTTTTCGAATTATTAAGGAACTACTAAAGTATTTTTAAAGCTACATCTATGAATAATGGTATTTGAATTCTCGCCTACAAATAAAAAAATCTATGTATCAGTGATTTTAGAAAATGAACACCTAAGGGAGTTAAATAGGTGATGAGACCTTTTATGACAATATTTTATTACAAATGCATTTTTGAAGCAAAATCTATGAAAATTTAAATTTGGCTTCTCAACTAGAAATAAAAAAATTGTGTGTTTCACTGTTTCTGGAAACTCAACCCCTAAGGGAGTTTAAAAGTTTAGAAAGTATTCTGTAACTGGAGCACAGCGATCAGTATAAAATGCTAAAAATCAAATAAAAACAGTCTCAATTGCGTTTTCTGAATTTTTATTTGATGGCAATCGGTTACGGCCATCCTTAGACCATCTTCAGGCTTTTGAACGCCATTATGGCTGCTGGTTGCGGCGGACGGAGCAAAATCCTTAGAAATAAGATTGTCAACCTTACTTCTGAGGATCTCCCAAGATGGTCCGAACGGCCGAAACCAGTTGCTAACAAATAAAACATCTGAAACTGTGATCGAGACTGTTTTTATTTGATTTTTACCTTAATGGAGTGCAACAGGGAGTGAAAATTTTTAAGAAAATATTTCTTTACAACATAAAAATTTTTAAAGGTAAACTTATGATAACTGATAAGTCATTTCTCGGTTAGATATAAAGATATATTTCTTAAAGGATGAAAGTACAAATTAAAATATCTCCACAAGAACCCAAAAAGCATGATTAACAAAAACTTCGGACTCAGCTAAGAGAATCGCTTTTTGGTCAGAAGTACCTTCGAAAAAGACAATGCTTATACGGCATTAATTAGCGTGAAAAGCTTAGGAAGTGTTTCACCTTGTAAACAACATAAAAATTCGATTAAATGAAAACAAAAAAAAAACTCTGCAGGCCATACAATCTATGCGAGCGATGAAGTTGGTGCTAAGCCAGTCAAGAATAACAGGAAACTCTTGCCTTTGATCATGATGATGAAAGTTCTCTTCAGTACAAAATAACAGCAATAGTTTTTTGTGTTTGCGCGTCTAAACTGTATTTGCATCAAAAGTGATTGCTTTGGTTACATAAAAGCTCAGAAGGTACGCGAGCAGCTAATTTTTATTACTTAAAAATGCAGTTTGTATTTTGTTGGCTAATAAAATACGCAGCGGAGTAACATCGAACGATGTGCAGTTCTAATTATGTGCAAAACAAACAGATTAACAAACAAAAAACAATGAGAAGTCTTCGGCTCCCTGTTTCTCCTCTACACATTCATTTATGCTTCTTTCCTTACTGATACTGTCAATACCACCAGTATTCCTACCGTTCATTTCGTCATTTATGTACTCCCAAACTACACATTCCCTGTACTGTAGCGTCAACGACAAACAGTCGTTGCCTGCTGCTCACCCTACACAGCCTCATTACTAGTGAACCATTGCTGTCACAAATATCAGTTCCGTTAGCCAAAAAGGAAAATAAAAAGTGGGGAAGGGGACGTGGGTTTTGGGATAAGGGTGCGACACACGAGAAGACCGTGTCAGGTGACCCAGTGTTTGTGAAGTGTAGAGACAGAGGCAGGGGCCGGAAGCGGGAGGCGGCGTCGGCGTCGGCGTCGGCCCGTGGAGCACCGCTCGAGGGCGCCAGCGGCGTCAATCAATGCGCGCCACACCGCTGGCGCCACGGAGCTGGCGCCACCGACAGCGCCCCGCCGGGCTCGACGCTCGGGGCGCGGGCGTGCTTTCCAGCCCAAAGCGGCAAACGTTCAGCAAGTCACAGCCGCCGATCGACTTCCTCTGGCGCTGTGGCCACTGCCGCAGGTTCGTAGGGGACTGCACACAGTCACGGTCTAAATGGCCGGGGAAACGGCTACCACATCTTTGCCGAGATAGGGCAGAAGACGGATTCTCA
The DNA here is from genome assembly GCF_021461395.2 of Schistocerca americana. Classification (NCBI taxonomy): domain Eukaryota; kingdom Metazoa; phylum Arthropoda; class Insecta; order Orthoptera; family Acrididae; genus Schistocerca; species Schistocerca americana. Next base: position 331,617,847 of record NC_060122.1, read on the forward strand.
ACTCGACCTATAGTCACTACTCTTGTATCCACGAAAGGAGGAATAAGTACAACTGCATTGTCGCTGTGTTTATAGATACGTAGTTCACTAAAGTCATTCTCAATGGAGAGGTCTTCCGAAGTAGGCGTGATTTCAGATATGCCGCAGGGAGTGCCGTAGGACCGTTGCTATTCACAGTATGTATAAATGACCTTTTGGATAACATCGGAATTCACTGAAGCTTTTTGCGGATGATGCTCCAGTATTTCGAGAGGTTGTAACAATGGAAAATTGTACTGAAATGTAGGAGGATCTGCAACGAACTGACGCATGGTGCAGGGAAAGGCAGTTGAATCTCAATTTAGACAAGTGTAATGTGTTGCGAATACATAGAAAGGAAGATCCTTTATCATTTAGCTACAATATAGCAGGTCAGGAACTGGAAGCAGTTAATTCCATAAATTGTCAGGGAGTAGGCCTTAGGAGTGATTTAAAATGGAATGACCATATAAAATTAATCGTCGGTAAAGCAGATGCCACAGTGAGATTCATTGGAGGAATCCTAAGGAAATGCAGTCCGAAAACAAAGGAAGTAGGTTACAGTACACCTGTTCACCCACTGCTTGAATACTGCTCAGCGGTGAGGGATCCGTACCAGATAGGGTTGACAGAAGATATGGAGAAGATCCAACGGAGAGCAGCGCGCTTCGTTACAGGGTCATTTAGTAATCGCGAAAGCGTTACGGAGATGATAGGTAAACTCCAGTGGAAGACTCTGCAGGAGAGACACTCAATAGCTCGCTACGGGCTTTTGTTGAAGTTTCGAGAACATACCTTCACCGAGGAGTCAGGCAGTATATTGCTCCCTCCTACGCATATCTCGCGAAGAGACCATGAGGATAAAATCAGAGGGATCAGAGCCCACACAGAGGCATACCGACGATATTTCTTTCCACGAACAATACGAGACTGGAATAGAAGGGAGAACCGATAGAGGTACTCAAGGTACCCTCCGCCACACGCCGTCAGGTGGCTTGCGGAATATGCATGTAGATGTAGATGTATCACAAATCACACTTCTGCTACTGAAAAACTTCACAAATCTCTAATTTTTTAGAACACTTCTGGTGGAGAAAGAGCGGCTTGGCTAAAAGTAATTTAAAAATGTATTAGAAAGGAACCCGACCGCACTAAAACATTTGTTTACAATAGTTGTCGGTTTCGGTCGAATGTGATCATCCTTCAGACAATTTATACCGTGATGATAAGCGGTGGCGGTGGACGGAGTGACGTTCGTGGATTTATGACACCTGTGCTGTTCACCGCCACAGCCTACCTCATGCAATAAATGGTCTGAAATGGTCACATTCTGATACAAATTTATTATCACTGTAAATAAGTGTTTTTAAAATTAGGTAATCTAGCGTGTAAATAAGGCAGCGCGAATTGGACACAATTCATTACAGCATCGCATGTAACGATCGTGATATCAATAAAAAAAATTAAATACTGACCAAAAAAGAATGCGAGGAATCGATGTACGTCGGTGAAAAGTGAAAAAAGAGCCCGACGCAAAATCGATATGCATTGTAATTTGAAAGACTCTTTTCTTCCCTGTGTTTTATAACCTGTGATCTTGAAACTATAGGCGTCTTCCCAGTGCTGTGTGTTCAACTTTTGTACCATAACGCTATGGATCAATGCATCGCTAAACCGAGTTTCACCTGAATAAATTTTTCCTTCCAGAATGAATTTTCACTCTGCAGCGGAGTGTGCGCTTATCTCATACTTTCTGCCAGATTAAAATTGTGTACTGGAGCAGGCGTCAGACCTGGCAACTTAGCCTTTCGCGGGCAGGTTCTTGGGCGACCTTACTGGTGAACAAAAGAAATGAGCCTGAACTTGCCCGCGAAAGGTAAAGGTTCTAGATTCAAGGCCCAGTACGACAAACACTTTTAATATCCCAGGAAGTTTCAAATGTTTTCTTCTTCACAGACCAACAGTCACTTCTAGTGAATCCTAACAGTTTTCGCCGGCCGGAGTGGCCGAGCGGTTAAAGGCGCTATAGTCTGGAACCGCGCGACCGCTACGGTCGCAGGTTCGAATCCTGCCTCGGGCATGGATGTGTGTGATGTCCTTAGGTTAGTTAGGTTTAAGTAGTTCTAAGTTCTAGGGGACTGATGACCACAGCAGTTAAGTCCCATAGTGCTCAGAGCCATTTGAACCAACCTAACAGTTTTCAATTAAAACAGGTTACCTCCCTGAAAAGGATTTCCTGTCACACGGTTTATCTCACTGGTCTCAATATACTCGTACAACACTCAATACGCCAGAACGGACACGAGACGCCAAAATTCGAGCTACGCTCGAGTAAATGCCTTTTAAAGGCATGTGACCTTACAGGTATATAAACAAAGAATACTCCGGCAATTATACGGTTAGTATTCCATTTCCCCTAATACATCAGGAAATACATGCCGATAGAGACGAGATGTATCGCTAAACTATTGTACCATAAGAATAATGTTACATGGCCTAGACAGGGAAATTTACTGTTCGTCTAAAATACCGGACGCACTCATGAAACAGTATCGTATGATGCCAATTCCGCGCATTTCCGGACGGAAACCGGTACAGCCTGTAGTCGTCACATGCGGCATTCAAAGAATGTTTCTTAGCTCCTACAGCGAGTAATTCTTACGTGTTATTCCAGTCACTTGGACTTAGAAGAGAAAGGCGCTATTGATTGTCACATATGCTACACTTTTCCTCGTTTATCACCCAACCGTTATTGATCTAGAGCGCTCTTTCAAGTTTGTGGATGCGTGTTTTTAGCGTATGGAGTGGAATAAATGCCTGCGCTTTCGTGTCTCAGATCTAGTTGCTATCACCGCCACTGTGTAGTGTTTTCTTGATGGGAGTAGAACGCCGCTCGTCCAACCTCGGAAAGACAGTTAAGGAGTTACTTGTGTGAAAAGACACAGCCCCGCCTCACAGTAACTGCGACATTCGCCTCATTACTGACCTCTCACTGTGCCTTTAGCAAAACATTAAGGAACGTCCGATCTGCCGCGCCTGGTTCCCTGCATCTTTCCAGAGCCCACTTCATGGAACAAGCCGTGTTTTTTTGAAGATAGCTCAGCAACGGAAATGGAAAATTTCCAGCGTGTACTCGTCGACGGCTTAGTAGCTTCCGTGGTATTGACTCATACTACGTAATCGGAAAAGTCATGTGCATCTAGATCAACATTTATACCCCGTACGCCTGACTGCGCGTGCGACGTGTATCACTACCACTTTCGCCTCTCTCCTCCGCCATTCACGAATGATCCACGAAAGAAAAGAAAAAAGAAACATGACTTTTGGTAATCCTCTGTATAACCTCAAAATTCTCTGACTTTACAGTCAAAATAATGTCATGAGATATCTGTGGGAGGATGAATTACATTGCTTGACTCTTGTCGGAACGAGCGCTTACGTAATGCACAGTAGCAAGCCTCTCCGTAAAGTGCAGCGCGCTGCTCTGGCCAGCTATTGTAATTACTTTTCCCCGCCTTTACTCTAAATCAATCCAGCGAATACCGTACGATTTCTTCGGTGGGTAACGGCCCATTGCCTTTCGGCTTTATTGTCCGGACTGCGTCTCTGATGGAATCATTACTCGAAGACAAAGGGTTTGAGGAGGAAAGTGTTGCAAACCACGCGGCGAAGTATCCCTACCTGTGTTACAGCCGGAATAGTGTGTCACGGAATTATATCGAAAATATAATACGTACCGTAGCAACTTTAGTAAAAAGTCTTGATCGCAGTGATCATTTTTACTTCGTTACTGGTTTCAGCGATTAACAGAACATCTTCAGAGCTTTACTATTATAGTTACATCTGTAATGTGTCAATCTCTCTTTGTTAGTGAAATACAGAACTGTGAAACGCTTTGTAAGACGACGCTCGTCGATAGATTGATTTTGTTACAGATTTTCAGTAAGAGTGGATTTCAGATCCCATTCTGGCGATGCAGATTTCAACTTCTGTGATTTCCTAAATCGTTCAATAGAAATCCACGACTGTTATTTTGAAAAGGTCATGGCCGAATTCCCGCCCACCTTTTTCCACTCCGTACTTGCACTTCGCTCTCCGTTGAGTTCGTCGTGGACAGTATGTTAAGTCGAGTCATCCTTCCGCTATACGATGGGGAACGATATCTAAACATAACCAGCTTCCTGTATTTCTACCATTTCAAAAATTTCAGACAGTGATTTTTGCTCCTGACAGATAAACCTGATGATACCGCTGTGAAAGCGCCAATAAAGCACCTTCATATATCTAAGCGGCTTTTGAGAACACCTCATCAGTCTTGACTTTTTAATTTTTATAATTTTTTTGGTAATTTGACGGTTATTGAGTACTGAGTTTTGTTATTACAACGGTATGTGAGCCTACTAAAAGTTTAAACGAGCTATGAAATAAAAATAATCACTGCAAATTAAGACTGTTTAGAAATCTAATAAGTGCATTCCAGAAACTGATGACACTTACTGGGACATTAAAATTGTTTGCCGTACCAGGAATCGAACCTAGTGCCTTCATGTTCTACAACCAATTCTCTCACTGACTGAGATATCCAGGCACGCCTCACAGCCAATCCACACAGCTTTGCTGCCATCTGTACTGCTCCCCTACTTTCCAAACTTCACAGAAGTTCTCCCACATATCTTGCGAGACTAGCAATTCTGGAAGAAAGGACATTGCCTGTGGGCGCATGTCGTGAGTCGTGCCCGGATAGTCCGTCGGTAAGAGCACTACCCACGAAACGCAAAAGTTCCTGGTTCGAATCCCGGTCCAGCACTCGGTTTCAAATTGCCAAGAAGTTTCAAAACATCGCACACTCCGCTTCAGAATTCTTCAATAGGCGTGATGTCGACCATCGCGAAGAGTGAGCAATGTATGAGCTGATCACTTGGTTAGGGATGTAAAAATGTCCAGGCTCGGAGCCGGAAACTGGACAGTGGCCAGTGGATAAGGAGGGCATGAGGGCCACTGGTTGCACAGTAGACGCCTCCCTCTGGAATGTATCGCCGGCAGCGGCGCGGCGGCTGCTGCTCGCTTGCCGCAGCGCGGAAGCCCCCGTGTGGCGCCAGCAGCGGCCGCTGCCGCCCCCGGCAAGATGGCCGACGGCGGCGAAGCTAGGCGCGGCGCGGCGCTGGAGGCGGCTGGCTTGGCTTACTCGTTGTGCGGGATGTCCTCGTCCTGCTCGAGGGAGGTCCGCGCGAGCACGGCGAGCACGAGCAGCAGCGCGGGCGCCGGGGAGCGCGCGGCCGCCATGGCGCGAGACGCGGAGAGCGGCGGCGGGGGCGGCGGGGGCGGAGGCGGAGGCGGTGGCGGCGGGGGCGGCAACGGGCTGCCGGCGTGACGTGTTCTGCGCGGGGGCCGCCGCTCGACTGGCGCTGCCGCCGCCGCCCGGGACCGCCGCCACCGCCAGCCAGCCTCCGCTCGCGCGCATGCGCAAGGGCGCCCCTTCCCACACTCTTCCTCTATTGTCATTTTACTCCATTTCTTCACTTATCCTTCCATTTACATTTACATCTGCACGCCGTAAATCACTGCCCCCGTGCGTGGCAGAAGGTACTGGCCGCCGATATTCTTCACTGCTTGTTCTGTTTCAGTGGCTATTCCGGGGGTGGAAAGAGAGAATGTCCGTTGTCTAACTACGCCCTCTTATTTCTCTTGCAAACACAACCGCTTCCCAGAGAAAAACACATTGTCATTAGACGTTTGAGGTCCACTACGTAAGTGGATTGTGCGTGCAAGGACGCATGGGTTTCCGCAACTGTGTGTGTATGTGTGTGTGTGTGTGTGTGTGTGTGTGTACGACGGTAGAAGGCTACGTAGTGGAATAGTTAAATTAAGTAATTAATTTTCAAAACTGTTTATTGCTACCTCTGTTATCTCGCTATCTCAAGTTAAATTGTTAATCTTCATCGTAATGGAATTTTAAGCTCTGTTCCCGTGCTTGAGGAATATAATAATGAATTAAAGAGTATCCTCCTCTTTCCAAGAACACAGTTCTTGTTTTGTTTAATACTCAAATATCTTTTTAAAAAAATGGGTCAAATGGCTCTGAGCACTATGGGACTTAACTTCTTAGGTCATCAGTCCCCTAGAACGTAGAACTACTTAAACCTAACTAACCTAAGGACATCACACACATCCATGCCCGAATCAGGATTCGAACCTGCGACCGTACCGGTTGCGCGGTTCCAGACTGTAGCGCCTAGAACCGCTCGTGAGACATAAATGCGGCCTAGGCGACTGGCTGAGCGACTAGTAAGGTATGTAGGTCCAGGACGGTCACCATACATTTTATTCCAAGTGTCGGTAAGAGGCAGATATCGAGTCATTAGCCGAAGTTCTTGAGAAGTCGAGAAATGTGGGACTTGGTCTTTGGGGTGGAGCTCACAGTTAAAGGCAATTCCGTCACACACTAGTACTGCCGTACCGCCGGTGAAATACACTCCTGGAAATTGAAATAAGAACACCGTGAATTCATTGTCCCAGGAAGGGGAAACTTTATTGACACATTCCTGGGGTCAGATACATCACATGATCACACTGACAGAACCACAGGTACATAGACACAGGCAACAGAGCATGCACAATGTCGGCACTAGTACAGTGTATATCCACCTTTCGCAGCAATGCAGGCTGCTATTCTCCCATGGAGACGATCGTAGAGATGCTGGATGTAGTCCCGTGGAACGGCTTGCCATGCCATTTCCACCTGGCGCCTCAGTTGGACCAGCGTTCGTGCTGGACGTGCAGACCGCGTGAGACGACGCTTCATCCAGTCCCAAACATGCTCAATGGGGGACAGATCCGGAGATCTTGCTGGCCAGGGTAGTTGACTTACACCTTCTAGAGCACGTTGGGTGGCACGGGATACATGCGGACGTGCATTGTCCTTTTGGAACAGCAAGTTCCCTTGCCGGTCTAGGAATGGTAGAACGATGGGTTCGATGACGGTTTGGATGTACCGTGCACTATTCAGTGTCCCCTCGACGATCACCAGTGGTGTACGGCCAGTGTAGGCGATCGCTCCCCACACCATGATGCCGGGTGTTGGCCCTGTGTGCCTCGGTCGTATGCAGTCCTGATTGTGGCGCTCACCTGCACGGCGCCAAACACGCATACAACCATCATTGGCACCAAGGCAGAAGCGACTCTCATCGCTGAAGACGACACGTCTCCATTCGTCCCTCCATTCACGCCTGTCGCGACACCACTGGAGGCGGGCTGCACGATGTTGGGGCGTGAGCGGAAGACGGCCTAACGGTGTGCGGGACCGTAGCCCAGCTTCATGGAGACGGTTGCGAATGGTCCTCGCCGATACCCCAGGAGCAACAGTGTCCCTAATTTGCTGGGAAGTGGCGGTGCGGTCCCCTACGGCACTGCGTAGGATCCTACGGTCTTGGCGTGCATCCGTGCGTCGCTGCGGTCCGGTCCCAGGTCGACGGGCACGTGCACCTTCCGCCGACCACTGGCGACAACATCGATGTACTGTGGAGACCTCACGCCCCACGTGTTGAGCAATTCGGCGGTACGTCCACCCGGCCTCCCGCATGCCCACTATACGCCCTCGCTCAAAGTCCGTCAACTGCACATACGGTTCACGTCCACGCTGTCGCGGCATGCTACCAGTGTTAAAGACTGCGATGGAGCTCCGTATGCCACGGCAAACTGGCTGACAAAAAAAAATGGCTCTGAGCACTATGCGACTTAACTTCTGAGGTCATCAGTCGCCTAGAACTTAGAACTAATTAAACCTAACTAACCTAAGGACATCACACACATCCATGCCCGAGGCAGGATTCGAACCTGCGACCGTAGCGGTCACGCGGTTCCAGACTGAAGCGCCTTTAACCGCACGGCCACTTCGGCCGGCTAAACTGGCTGACACTGACGGCGGCGGTGCACAAATGCTGCGCAGCTAGCGCCATTCGACGGCCAACACCGCGGTTCCTGGTGTGTCCGCTGTGCCATGCGTGTGATCATTGCTTGTACAGCCCTCTCGCAGTGTCCGGAGCAAGTATGGTGGGTCTGACACACCAGTGTCAATGTGTTCTTTTTTCCATTTCCAGGAGTGTATATGTCACATAACCGTAGAAGACTGGGAGGGCCACTATATACACTTCTTGCAACAGAGCAATGTCAACATCCGAAGAACGAAGCATCTCACGCAGCAACTGGATCTTCACTGCCGTTCTTATCGTATTGAGATTAATCGTGGCGATACGATACGCTTGTTGTCGAACCGCAGGTGCTAAGTTATCCATTAAAATTGGAATTGTCTATGGAACTTCCGATTGTATCGGCACCTCTGCGTCCCCCAAAACCTCACCTGCAGTCGTTTCTCGATAGCCGGCGCCAATGGCGTTGGCCCCGTTGGCGTGACTTGCGTGGTGCCGTCGTCGTCGTGGTCATCCGCCCACACCGAGGAATTCAGAGCAAGATCGGCTTCCCTAGCTGTTTCAGGACATGGCATGGGTGCCTGCACTCCAGAATGGGGTGGGCAGCATCTGTCCGGCATATCGGCATCCGATTGTGCCTCTGTAGACACGTGTGATTTGTCCTCATTTGCGTTCGGTGGTGCCACACTGCAGCAAATGGCGGCTGCCTCTGTGGTAGCGTCGTCATTGAAGGTGGAGTCGTCATCCTCTGGAGGCTGTGTCGCATCCCGTTCGGAAGTTGCTCTACGCCTCCGCTTCCGTCGCTTCGGAGAGCGTTGCTTCCTGGTGTGTCCTGTGTCAGATGATGGCAACGACTCACGACGTTCCGGCACAAAGGCCGCCGTTGGCACAATAAGCGAGTCTACTGCCATGCTATCGTCATGCCTCGCGTCATCCGTATACGGGGGCGGCTCCATCGGAGTTGAATCCGTAACTTGTAGAACAGATGTGTCGTCATCGCTCTGTATTGGAGGGTGGAGCGGCGACTCAACAGTGTATATCGGCTGTCGTGGTAAAGTGGAAGCGGTCGTGAGGGCTGCTATGTGAGTCACGGGAAGAAACGTCGGCTGCGATGGCTGGTCCGCGTCAGCCGGCGGCAGTTGAGTGATGCGACGTTGGATACATTCGGATCTGAGGTGTCCCTCCTTCCCACAACCAGAGCAGGTCTTCGGTTGCCCGTCGTAAATGATGATGGCACGGCAACCACCGATATTAAGTTTTATTCGGACCTGGCGGAATCCGTTCAGTAGAGGATATGTCTGGAATGGCGTCCATTTTTCCGCAATATGATTATGAACCGTACCGTAGGAGCGCAGCGCGGCCACGACGTCCTGCACCGGTATTTCGAATGGAAGTTCGAAAAGTCTGATCGTGCGGAGTCCCATGCCAGAATAATCGACGTGCCCAGTCTCCATATTGCCAACAACATGGCAGAAACGGAGGCCCTGTTTCGTCTCCCAAAGGATCAGTTCACATGTTGCGTTGTTGATGATCTTGACATAAACGATGCTACTCACAATGGACAAGTGAATGCCAAGAATGTCGGTCGCCAGGTTTTTTGCCTCTTCTCGTAGGAATCGTTCTACTTCAAGTGCCTTGGGTCGTAAAAATTCGTTTCTGTATTGGTGCGCCATGTTTCAAAAATGGTTCAAATGGCTCTGAGCACTATGGGACTTAACATCTGTGGTCATCAGTCCCCTAGAACATAGAACTACTTAAACCTAACTAACCTAAGGACATCACACACGTCAATGCCCGAGGCAGGATTCGAACCTGCGACCGTAGCAGTCGCGCGGTTCCGGACTGAGCGCCTAAAGGTGCGCCATGGTGATCTACAGGGTGTTTCAAAAATGACCGGTATATTTGAAACGGCAATAAAAACTAAACGAGCAGCGATAGTAATACACCGTTTGTTGCAATATGCTTGGGACAACAGTACATTTTCAGGCGGACAAACTTTCGAAATTACAGTAGTTACAATTTTCAACAACAGATGGCGCTGCAAGTGATGTGAAAGATATAGAAGACAACGCAGTCTGTGGGTGCGCCATTCTGTACGTCGTCTTTCTGCTGTAAGCGTGTGCTGTTCACAACGTGGAAGTGTGCTGTGGACAACATGGTTTATTCCTCAGAGGATTTTTCTGGTGTTGGAATTCCACCGCCTAGAACACAGTGTTGTTCCAACAAGACGAAGTTTTCAACGGAGGTTTAATGTAACCAAAGGACCGAAAAGCGATACAATAAAGGATCTGTTTGACAAATTTCAACGGACTGGGAACGTGACGGATGAACGTGCTGGAAAGGTAGGGCGACCGCGTACGGCAATCACAGAGGGCAACGCGCAGCTAGTGCAGCAGATGATCCAACATCGGCCTCGGGTTTCCGTTCGCCGTGTTGCAGCTGCGGTCCAAATGACGCCAACGTCCACGTATCGTCTCATGCGCCAGAGTTCACACCTCTATCCATACAAAATTCAAAAGCGGCAACCCCTCAGCGCCGCTACCATTGCTGCACGAGAGACATTCGCTAACGATATAGTGCACAGGATTGATGACGGCGATATGCATGTGGGCAGCATTTGGTTTACTGACGAAGCTTATTTTTACCTGGACGGCTTCGTCAATAAACAGAACTGGCGCATATGGAGAACCGAAAAGCCCCATGTTGCAGTCCCATCGTCCCTGCATCCTCAAAAAGTACTGGTCTGGGCCGCCATTTCTTCCAAAGGAATCATTGGCCCATTTTTCAGATCCGAAACGATTACTGCATCACGCTATCTGGACATTCTTCGTGAATTTGTGGGGGTACAAACTGCCTTAGACGACACTGCGAACACCTCGGGTTTATGCAAGATGGTGCCCGGCCACATCGCACGGCCGACGTCTTTAATTTCCTGAATGAGTATTTCGATGATCGTGTGATTGCTTTGGGCTATCCGAAACATACAGGAGGCGGCGTGGATTGGCCTCCCTATTCGCCAGACATGAACCCCTGTGACTTCTTTCTGTGGGGACACTTGAAAGACCAGGTGTACCGCCAGAATCCAGAAACAATTGAACAGCTGAAGCAGTACATCTCATCTGCATGTGAAGCCATTCCGCCAGACACGTTGTCAAAGGTTTCGGGTAATTTCATTCAGAGACTACGCCATATTATTGCTACGCATGGTGGATATGTGGAAAATATCGTACTATAGAGTTTCCCAGACCGCAGCGCCATCTGTTGTTGACAATTGTAACTACTGTAATTTCGAAAGTTTGTCTGCCTGAAAATGTACTGTTGTCCCAAGCATATTGCAACAAACGGTGTATTTCTATCGCTGCTCGTTTAGTTTGTATTGCCGTTTCAAATATACCGGTCATTTTTGAAACACCCTGTACATGCTGAGTACGGTACGTACGAAACGGCCGAGTACGATGTAAACAACACGAGCGCTCGCTCCGCGGCAGGAACATAGCGTGTCCTCACCGCAGCACTGCCAAAGGCCAACTGCCACTCAGCTACCGGCGACGGACACAAGCAGAGGTGAGATTGTGGCTCCCTCAACAAGGTCAAACATTCTACGGTGATGGTGTTAACAAACTGGTCTCTCCTTGGGAGAAGTGCGCTCGTCGCCATCGTAACTATGGTGAGAAATAAATATGTAGACATGTAAGAACAAAGATAAAGAATGTTAAAAACGTTTGATTTACTTAAATGCCTTTAAGAGTTTTGACATAAAAAATCTGTAGGCATTACTTTTCAGCATGCCCTCTTAGAATCTTAATTTGCTGAGGTGGATCTCTAGCAATTTTGTTTTTCTCAAAACAAGGAAACAAGACCTGGTAGCTAATTACATTCGTAATGATTACATCTGCGTAACTAAAACACGCAACACCTTTGTTAACGTTACGTATATTCTGATATTTAACTGTTCATACAACTTTTTCACTCATCACCACCTTCGCTGCCACCTTGTACCTGAAAACAAAACAAAGTATGACGACCACGTTAACGTAAACTGATGTGATCGATGGTTGGTTCAAATGGCTCTGAGCACTATGGGACTTAACTTCTAAGGTCATCAGTCCCCTAGAACTTAGAACTACTAAAAACTAACTAACCTAAGGACATCACACACATCCATGCCCGAGGCAGGATTCCAACCTGCGACCGTAGCGGTCACGCGGTTCCAGACTGTAGCGCCTAGAACCGCACGGCCACCCCGGCCGGCCGATCTGATCGAGAGGGCAAGAGTTAATATGAAAATAAAAGTGCCTATGACAAAAGTAATGGACTGCGATTAACAGGAGCAGAGCTATTTAGATGATAAAGATACGGATCAATATTGAAATCGACAAGCAAAAAAGTCCTCGGGGAGAAGAGTAAGGTTTTAACTTCTGAACCTTCTTTTCATCAGTCTTCTGTATGGTTTCATGTCGCCATCCACGATTCCCTCTCTGTGTCATTTCTTCATATCAGAGTGGCACTGGAACCTAATAGCTTTCAATTGTGGAAAGCCTTCTAAAATGTATTACTCAAGAACTTTGGGCGCTATAGAGGACGCAGTTTCCGCACCAAATACCATTCCTTATAATACTCAACTGCTGTTAAACGTTTCTTGAGTATTATCTATTGCTGAATGCCGCGTGTCCTATGAGTCCACATGCCCACACAGGATATGGTGAATGAAGGCAACGTTGACGTTCCAGCTGTCCCAACACCATGACATTCAGCAACTACGGTCAAAACTGTACACGCGTTGGTGTCTGGTCGTCTGGTGTTGTTGGAACATTTTGGTAGACAACATCCATGACTGTTTCCTTCAGAAAAAAAATCCAGCGCTGTACAGCCCGGAGAATCGGGCAGGCGAAATAACTGGCTCCCATGTCAAATCCAGCTGTCAGGGTATTTATGATCCAGAATTCGTCGTGTTCCTAAGGCGTTATGTGCAGGGCAACCATCATGCAATACCACCACCCCCTGATTCAGAGGTACGGCGTCCAAGAGAACGGAAAGAGTGTGTCCTAAAAATCTGACGTATCGTCTGCCATTTTGGTTGCCATTTACAAAGAAAGGTCCGACAGCGGTATCACCATTAATTCAGTACCAAACAATAACGTTCCATGGCCGTTATGCTCCATTTGTCAGAGCCATGGTGGACTGTTGATGGCCAATAATGCACATTCTCATATTGACAATTCCTTTATTCCTTTCTTGGAGGGCACCGAGCGAGGTGGCGCAGTGGTTAGCACACTGGACTCGCATTCGGAAGGACGACGGTTCAATCCCGCGTCCGGCCATCCCGATTTAGGTTTTCCGTGATTTTCCTAAATCGCTCCAGGCAAATGCCGGGATGGTTCCTTTGAAAGGGCACGGTCGACTTCCTTCCCCATCCTTCCCTAATCCTATGAGACCGATAACCTCGCTGTTTGGTCTCTTCTCCCAAACAACTAACCAACCAACCTTTCTTGGAGAATGACTCCTAGTCGGTAAAAGGAACATCTGAGAAGAAATTAGGATTAGTCAGAAGTTGTTGCTGAGCATGCTGACAAAACTGAACCTTATTGTTGAAGTCATTTCCACGAAGTTCTTGGTGTAAATGAACAAGGTAAGAATGGAATTTGTGACGTTGCAGAACGCGATGTGCACTTGCTTTCGAGAAATCAACTTCATTTTGAATTCGTCGTGTGCTGACTTGAGGATTCACGGCTACGGCAGCGAGCCAAGCGACCTCAGCAGCTTCGTCTGTTTCTTTTTCTACAATGGTTTCGAGTTCTTGCATTTGAACTTCCCGCTTCACGTAGAAGGGAAATGAGACGATCAAACATCCAGCTGGAAGGCGGTGGCTCGTCAGGGAATCGTCTGCAGTGCAGTAGTTGTGCCTGAACGGAATTTCGCCCTCCTACAGCAAATTACAGTACAGGTACGTACAGTAGAGTACAAGACAAATAACATAATAATCACAATGATCGCTAACAGTACTGAACATAAAAATGCAAGTTACTAGATTATTTCCTGTCAACGTACTTTCTCCGTAGACCAGCAGCATTTCTACTTTGTCGTCACGCGTGTGCGTCATACACCGTTACACAACAAAAATTGTAATCTCAATGTGTACTACCGCCATGCAGTTATTAAGTTCCTGTGATGCACAACTACACTGTGTACTGCACGCTAAAGCAACAAGAAATCAGGTGCGTGGGGGGAGGGGGGGGGGCAAGAGCGTGGGGGTGGGAAGAGGAGTACCTGTGTTTACAAGAACCGCAAATCATAAACAAAACCCACATCTCAATTACAGCACTACGTTGCGTATGTAATGTGTACAATCGGGGCAGTAAACAACTCGCTTTATTAACAATCTGTGTACTCTTTATCATTTGCACCTCTACGTGTTATTGACAAAAATGGTACAGTGTGGTACATTTTTGAATATCTCTTGAATAGGGTATTATTGAATAAAATGTACATGGTTCCATTTAAAAAATTTTACCTCTACCCCAAATCTTCTACAAGTGTGGAGGTACCTAAAGGGTATGCCCTCAACGAGAGCTACCCAATGATATTAAAAAACACTGGCTCAAACTATTTTTCGTTTAACGCATCAGAAAAAAGTTATTATGGGTAAACAGGATAAATGGGACACCGTGTATGTGACCTAGGTAATAATGTTGAAAGCCTCGTGATGCTGCTCTCGAATGATGCTGTTGTATATAGAGAAGTTTCAACGCTAAAAAATTGCAACCAAAAAGTTACGAAAAGATTTACAGAGGATTGATACTTGGTGTAGGGACTGGCACTTGGCCCTCAAAACAAATAAATTTGACGTACTGCGCATAAAAAAGCTAGAAAGGCCCCATTACTATATGATAAAACGATTGCCGAACAATCAAATGGTTCAAATGGCTCTGAGCACTATGGGATTTAACTTCTGAGGTCATCAGTTCCCTAGAACTTAGAGCTACTTAAACCTAACTAACCTAAGGAGGACATCACACACATCCATGCCCGAGGCAGGATTCAAACCTGCGACCGTACGGTCGCGCGGTTCCAGACTGTAGCGCCTAGAACCGATCGGCCACCCCGGCCGGCGCAGAACGATCACTGGTTGGTTGTATGGATTTAAAATTGTCGCTTGCTAAACAGCAAAGTCATCGCCGCACTTTCTCAGGATCACGGTAGTGCCATCACGTGTAGTGCCAATAGTCAAGTACAAAGGAGATGGTGTTACGTTGTGGAGCTTTTTCTTTTTAGGGTGTGGCCCCCTTATTGCACTTAAGAAAACACGAAATGGAGATGAATATGAACACATTTTACGGCATTACGTGGTGTGTACATTAATGCAACTGTTCGGAGTCAATGATTATTTGTACCAACATGACAAAGCAACCTGTTATAAAGCGGCTTCTGTGAGCCAATGGTTTGTAGATAATAACATTCCTGGAACGGACTGGTGTCCCAGAGTCCTACCCTGAACCCAATGGAACGTCTTTGCGATGAGTTACACCGTCGACTTTGCTTCACTCCCCAGCGTCCGACATCATTAATGTCTCTCGTTTCGGCACTTGAGCAAGGTGCCTTTCTCCCACAGACATTCAGCCACCATTCACATCCAATTGTATCCACTCATCCAGGCCACTTTTATTTGCCCCACCCTGTAGATCAATTTTTGCATGTGAACCCATGTACGGAAATGTCATCCAACGACGCTGCAGAGTGGCAAAGTTATAGATACCGGCGCCTCTAAATGTATGTACACACAGGATAATTCCGTGACGATGTTACGAACTTTCAAGGTCAATGGAGACGAGTAAATGTATCAATTTGAGATAAGGATCCCTGGTTCAGAAACTAACGAGTCGAGACTTATGAGCGAAAATCATCTGACAGTGGAATCCATGTACCGATACTATTTTTGCTAAGGATGTGGGGTATGCAACTTTCAGAGAGCCAGACAAGATAAAATTTCCAGTAAACATGGGCTCTGAAACGCTTACCTGAGGAGCTAGTGTGAAACACATCCCTTCTATTGAACAAGTGCTCATAGCGTTTTAGATGTGGATTTTAGAGCTCATGTTTTCTAGACTTTTTTCTTGTTTGGGCCATACTACCGCATCGACAACCGTAGCCGTACATCTATTCCACTGTCAGAAGTATCAGAACGATTTTCGCTTAAAACCTTATGACCTTAGATGTTAAGTCCCATAGTGCTCAGAGCCATGTGCTCTTAACTTTCGACTCTTTCGTTTCCGGTACAGGGACTCTTATCTCAAATTGATACATTTATTCTTCTCCATCATCCTCGTAAGTCTGTAACGCAATCACGGAATCACCGTGTACACACTCGTACATATACAGGAGCGCACGTGCCTGTAACTATGACGCTCAGTAGCGTCGTTGGGTGAGTTTACGGACATGTGTTCCTCTGTAAAACTTGATCAACAGGATGGGTCAAATGAAAGTGACTCGGATGAGTGGATACGATTGGAAGCGAATTTGTGGCAGCATTAACTGAGGAGGAAAAGACCAGCAGGTACTTCAAACAGGATGGAGCAACTGCCTATACAATCGGCCGATCATGGAGCACATTTACATAATCTTCACGGCTGACAAAGGTTTTAGCAAAGGTCATTCTGATAGCAGTCCTAGCTGGCTACCCAGGTCACCTGAACTGCCAGTGTACGATTACTTCATGTGGCAGCCCTAAAGTCTAAGGTGCATCGTAACAACCCCCTTAGTCTTCTAGAACTACAGCAGAACATTTCGGATGAGACTGCAGCAATTTCAGCAGTCCAGCTTTGATACGGCTTCATCAACTTGCTGACCATGGCCCAGAAGTGTCAATAGATGAATGATGGTATTTTCAACATCTGCTATAGTCAGATTAGTATTGTATTTCCTTTCCCCTGCTGTGTTTCTTTGTACCCCGGAACTCTGACATTCGGACCACTTTGATTTGCCCCTCGACAACCTCTAGAAATGTATAACATGAATCGTGAAATACCCTGTATTGTACAGCGTGTGCATTGTATATGACTGTAATTTCATCGTCATGGTCACCACTTTAAGCTCTACATGTAACTTCCTGTAGTTACAATGTAATCGTGCGCAGAGACATCTACATCTACATTTACATTTATAATCCACAAGCCACCCAACGGTGTGTGGCGGAGGGCACTTTACGTGCCACTGTCATTACCTCCCTTTTCTGTTCCAGTCGCGTATGGTTCGCGGGAAGAACGACTGTCTGAAATCCTCCGTGCGCCCTCGAATCTCTCTAATTTTACATTCGTGATCTCCTCAGGAAGTATAAGTAGGGGGAAGCAATATATTCGATACCTCATCCAGAAACGCACCCTCTAGAAACCTGGTGAGCATGCTACACCGCGATGCAGAGCGCCTCTCTTGCAGAGTCTGCCACTTGAGTTTGCTAAACATCTCCGTAACGCTATCACGTTACCAAATAATCCTGTGACAATGGTGCAGATGTTGGATAAGCTGGCTTCATTGTGAATATTTCTCTCAATTTTATCATCACAAACACTGCAATCATGTGTGATCTTAGTGGGCTATGACTCGATAGTGTCCGTGATTAGTTGTGTGTCTCATTACCTGATTCACGCCAGAAGTAGCAGCGTGGTCGACACAGTATTCGCAGTCATTTGGTTAAAGATAGAATCTGTTCTAAGCACCAGACACAAATTTTTGATGTTCTTCTATCCAATTGCGACTTTCGTCACACCTGCAGATGCGATCAGCCTGGTGTTTACGTGCAGGGGGATGGTTGGAATGGCAACCTTGCTCGTAGCCATACGTGCAGGAAATTGTTCCTGATCGTCGTAGCTCTGGGTGAAACATTGGTCTTACTTTGTGAAGTGTTCTCCATGCTTGCAGTAATAGCTGCCAGTCTGATGCAGCATCTCAAGCGTGGTTACTGCCCGGAAGTAGGACGATGGAAATGGAAATGAGCGTTTGGCGTCATTGGCCGGGAGGCCCCTCGCGGTGCAGGTCCGGCCGCCATATCGCAGGTCTTATTACATTCGGCGCCACATTGGGCGACCTGCACGCCGGATGGGGATGAAATGATGATGAACACAACACAACACCCAGTCCCTGAGCGGAGAAAATCTCCGACCCAGCCGGGAATCGAACCCGGGCCCAGAGGACGGCAATCCGTCACGCTGACCACTGAGCTACTGGGGCGGACAGTAGGACGATGAGCACACGTACTTTCATTGGCTACCGGAACCAACAATGACACACTGCGGACACTTCACATCCAACGTGATTGGCAGTAATTCTGAAGGACTGTCCAGCATAACAATGGCCCACAATATAATCTCGGTAAACGCTGTTACTTGTTTGAAATTGCGTCCTGCGATGTTTACTGACCTAGTGCGATGTTCGAAACAAACCACCATTTTGCCTAGTGGAACTCAATTGCTATTGCTCTGGTATTCCCGTGAATTTTGAGTGGTTACGCTCATTGTCTGATATCAATGCCCCAAACTTCTACCTTCTCAGAGTTTACAAGTCAGACTGATAAATTAGTGGGAGATTTTGATATTCGAGTCCTATGCTCACAGCACAGTAAGTGTTTAAGAATTTATCTCCTGCAATTTTTTTTGAAGGATGTAGCTGGTGAGTGAACAGTGTTCCAGTAGCCTCTACATGAGGTACCAAGTCTCTTGATTGCCGCTCCTCTAAAATCCGAGATGATCGCTATCCATATTACCTGCACCGATGGCAGTCTAAAGTGTCACGTCAAGAATGCCTTGACAGAACGGTAACACATTGATTTCCATGCCCGTGGGGTATACCGTTGGTACTGGTGCGGAGCTTCCCAAATTTTCGAAGAAAACTACACGTATATACTGGGTGGTTCATTGATCGTGAGCGGACCAAATATCTCACGAAATAAGCGTCAAACGAAAAAACTACAAAGAACGAAACTTGTCTAGCTTGAAGAGGGAAACCAGAAGGCGCTATGGTTGGCCCGCTAGATGGGGCTGCCATAGGTCAAACGTATATCAACTGCGTTTTTTTAAAATAGGAACCCCCATTTTTTATTACATATTCGTGTAGTATGTAAAGAAATATGAATGTTTTAGTTGGACCACTTTTTTCGCTTTGTGATAGATGGCGCTGTAATAGTCACAAACACATGGCTCACAATTTTATACGAACAGTTTGTAACAGGTAGGATTTTTAAATAAAAATACAGAACGTAGGTACGTTTGAACATTTTATTTCGGTTGTTCCAATGTGATACATGTACCGTTGTGAACTTTTCATTTCTGAGAACGCATGCTGTTACAGCGTGATTACCTGTAAATACAGCATTAATGCAATAAATGCTCAACATGATGTCCGTCAAGCTCAATGCATTTGGCAATACGTGTAACGACATTCCTCTCAATAGCGAGTAGTTCGCCTTCCGTTATGTTCGCACATGCATTGACAATGCGCTGACGCATGTTGTCAGGCGTTGTCGGTGGATCACGATAGCAAATATGCTTCAACTTTCCCCACAGAAAGAAATCCGGGGACGTCAGATCCGGTGAACGTGCGGGCCATAGTATGGTGTTTCGACGACCAATCTACCTGTCATGAAATATGCTATTCAATACCGCTTCATCCGCACGTGAGCTATGTGCCGGACATCCTTCATGTTGGAAGTACATCGCCATTCTGTCATGCAGTGAAACATCTTGTAGTAACATCGGAGAACATTACGTAGGAAATCAGCATACATTGCACCATTTAGATTGCCATCGATAAAACGGGGGCCAATTATCCTTCCTCCCATAATTTCGCACCATACATTAACCCTCCAAGGTCGCTGATGTTCCACTTGTCGCAGCCATCGTGGATTTTCCGTTACCCAATAGTGCTTATTATGCCGGTTTACGTTACCGCTGTTGGTGAATGACGCTTCGTCGCTAAATCTGTAATCGTCCCGTAATTTCACTTGTGGACAGTAGCAGAACTGTACACGACGTTCAAAGTCGTCGCCATGCAATTCCTGGTGCATAGAAATATGGTATGGGTGCAATCGATGTTGATGTAGCATTCTCAACACCGACATTTTTGAGATTCCCGATTCTCGCGCAATTTGTCTGCTACTGATGTGCGGATTAGCCGCGACAGTAGCTAAAGCACCCACTTGGGCATCATTTGTTGCAGGTTGCGGTTGACGTGTCACATGTGGCTAAACACTTCCTGTTTCCTTCAAAAACGTAACTATCCGGCGAACGGTCCGGACACTTGGATGATGTCGTCCAGGATACCGAGCAGCATACATAGCACACGCCCGTTGGGCATTTTGATCACAATAGCCATACATCAACACGATACTGACCGTTTCCGCAATTGGTAAACGGTCCATTTTAACACGGGTAATGTATCACAAAGCAAACACCGTCCGCACTGGCGGAATGTTATGATACCACGTACTTATACGTTTGTGACTATTACAGCGCCATCTATCACAAAGCGAAAATGTGGTCCAACTAAAAAATTCATATTTCTCTACGTACTCTACGAATATGTAATAGAAAATGGGGGTTCCTATTCAAAAAACGCAGTTGATATCCGTTTGATCTATGACAGCGACATCTAGCGGGCCAACCAAAGCGCCATCTGGTTTCCCCCTCCAAGCTAGACGAGTTTCGTTCTTTGTTGTTTTTTCGTTTGATGCTTATTTCGCGAGATATTTGGCCCGGTCACAATCAATGAACCACACTGTATATATATATTACTTATAACCAGATCTTCGGAAAATAGAATGGAAAACATTAAAATCAAATTACAAATGCGGATTTTAAAAATCATATCTCTTCTACTAGATGAAGTATACATTAAAATAAATTATGGTCTGCACCCATGGATCAGCATATGGTACGTGTAACGTACACTGAAGAGCCAAAGAAACCGGTACACCTGCCTAATATCGTATAGGGCCCCCGCAAGAACGCAGAAGAGCCGCAACACGACTTGCCATGGGTTCGACTAATGTCTGAAATTGTGCTGGAAGGAACTAACACCATGAATCCTGCAGGGCCGTCCATAAATCCGTACGAGTACGAGGGGTGGAGATCTCTTCTGAAAAGCACGTTGCAAGGTATTTCAGATGTGCTCAATAATATTCATGTCTGGGGAGTTTCGTGGCCAGTGGAAGTGTTTAAATTCAGGAGAGTGTTCCTGGAGCCACTCTGTTTCAATTCTGGACGTGTGGAGTGGCGGGCTGTCCTGCTGGAATTTCCCAAGCCCGTCGAAATCGGCAATGGACATCAATGGACGCAGGTGATCAGACACGATGCTTACATACGTGTCTCCTGTCGGAGTTGTATCTATGCGCACCTCGGGCCCCACATCACTCCAAGTGCAAAGGCCCCACACCATTACAGAGTCTCCACCAGCTTGAACAGTCCCCTGCTGACATGCAGGGTCCATGGATTCATGAGGTTGTCTCCATACCCGTACACGTCCATCCGCTCGATATAATTTGGGACTAGACTCGTCCGACCAGACAACATGTTCCCAGTCATCAACAGTCCAATGCCTGTGCTGACGGGCCCAGGCGAGTAGTAAAGCTTCGTGTCGTGCAGCCATCAAGGGTACACGAGTGCGCCTTCGACTTCGAAAGCCCATATCGATGATGTTTCGTTGAATGGTTCGCACGCTGACACTTGTTGAAGGCCCAGCATTGAAATCTGCAGCAATTTGTTGAAGGGTTGCACTTCTGTCACGTTGAACGATTCTTTCTCTTCCATCATCGTTGCTCCCGTTCTTGCACGATCTTTTCCGGATGCAGCGATGTCAATGTTTTGCCGTGTTCCTGATATTCACGGTACACTCATAGAATGGCCGGATGGGAAAAATCCCCATTTCATCGCGACCTCGGAGATGCTGTGTCCCATAGCTCGTGCGCCGACTATAGCGCCACATTCAGAATCGCTTAAATCTTGATGACCTGCCATTGTAGCAGCAGTAGCAACTGCGCTAGACACCTGTTGTATTATACAGAGTGTTACAAAAAGGTACGGCCAAACGTTCAGGAAACATTCCTCACACACAAAGAAAGAAAATATGTTATGTGGACATGTGTCCGGAAACGCTTACTTTCCATGTTAGAGCTCATTTTATTACTTCTCTTCAAATCACATTAATCATGGAATGGAAACACACAGCAACAGAACGTACCAGCGTGACTTCAAACACTTTGTTACAGGAAATGTTCAAAACGTCCTCCGTTAGCGAGGATACATGCTTACACCCTCGGTCGCATGGAATCCCTGATGCGCTGATGCAGCCCTGGAGAATGGCGTATTGCATCACAGCCGTCCACAATACGAGCACGAAGAGTCTCTACATTTGTTACTGGGGTTGCGTAGACAAGAGCTTTCAAATGCCCCCATAAATGAAAGTCAAGAGGGTTGAGGTCAGGAGAGCGTGGAGGCCATGGAATTGGACCGCCTCTACCAATCCATCGGTCACCGAATCTGTTGTTGAGAAGCGTACGAACACTTCGACTGAAATGTGCAGGAGCTCCATCGTGCATGAACCACATGCTGTGTCGTACTTGTAAAGGCAAATGTTCTAGCAGCACACGTAAAGTATCCCGTATGAAATCATGATAACGTGCTCCATTGAGCGTAGGTGGAAGAACATGGGGCTCAATCAAGATGCTACGTACTGATGTGCTTGATGCTAGTACTGTAGAGCAGTGAATCGCATGTCAACACAAGCACCGAAATCAACATTACCTTCCTTCAATTGGGCCAACTGGCTATGAATCGAGGAAGTACAGTACATACTGACGAAACTAAAATGAGCTCTAACATGGAAATTAAGCGTTTCCGGACACATGTCCACATAACATCTTTTCTTTATTTATGTGTGAGGAATGTTTCCTGAAAGTTTGGCCGCACCTTTTTCTAACATCCTGTATAATCGTTGCCGACCGCAGCGCCGTATTCTGCCCGTTTACATATCTCTGTATTTGAATGTACATGCCTATACCAGTTTCTATGGCGCTTCAGTGTACATAAGATGCACAGTCATTTTAACAAAAAGGCCACTTTACATGTATACAGGGTGAACCAGAACTCCACCACAAAATTTCGCAGGTTGTCCCGGGTACAAGGAACCGGTGGTCTCCAGTACTTCATTACATAGTATTTACATTTTGTTTGATGTAAAATTTGTAAATTTGTGGTAAGATATTATGGGACCAAACTGCTTAGGTCATGGACAACACACAAACACACCTGCCCGAAGGAGAACTCGAACCTCCGATTGGTGGAGCCGCGCGGACCGTGCAAGACGCCTGAGACCGCGTGGCTACCCCGCGCGGCTGCTTGTTTGATGTCTTAAACCTGTGGTCCGGTATTGGATTGAAAATATCTGCACAACAGCGAAATAGTCGACGGCATGTGCTGTGTGTCTTGCGTGGAAACGAACTTGTTTCATTCGGTCAGTTCCATTCTCTCAAGGTACTTGCTGTTGACAACAGTAAGGCCTACTTTACTCTTAGTCCACTAGCTCACATTCAGTAAGGGTCGCTCCAGTCTCGGCTTGGTTTTTGTGAAAGTGTTGGTTGCACATTAACAGTGATACACCGGTTTAGTGATCAAAAATCGGCATCCCGCAAGAAACTTGAAAATTTGGTCGATGGAGTTCTTCTTGTGTAAGTGAAATGAATTGAACCTAGGTTCTTCTACCAATCCTATTGCTGTGTGTTCGCGACCTCTGTAGTGACAAAACATGAAAACAATTTCTTTATAACAATAATTCTACGATTATCCCCACAGTACGCAAATCGCTGTGAGAGGTATGGCGGACGGTACTTATTGCACCAGCTATAAAGATTAGTTATCGTTACATTCGCGTATGGGGCCCGAGAAGAACGCTTAAACGCGTCATTGGGCGCTGTAATTAGTCTACATTGTCCTCACTATCCTAGGGGACCGACACTTGGTGGTTGCAGTATATTCCTGGATTCATCATTTAAAGCTGATACTTGGAATTTATTAAGGAGGCTTCCTTCGGGTAGTTTGCTTCCATCTTTAAGCATCTGTCAGTTCCGTTTTATCAGCATCTGCGTGTCTTTTCGACTAGTCAAGCAAACCTTTGATCATTAGTGCTGCCTTTCTGTTTTTCGTTGAATGTCCCCTGTTCGTGCTATTTAATAGGGATCCCATACACTTGAGCAAATTCGACAATGGGTCGCACGGGTATTTTGTATACGGTATCCTTTGTAGACTGATTGCATTTCCAATGAACCAAAGTCTGCCTCCTGCTTTACCTAAGATTTAGCCTATGTGATCGTTCCATTTTATATTCCTACAAAGTATTACACCCAGGTATCTGTACGAATTGACTCCAACTGTGACCCGTTGATATTGTAGCCATATGACAGCACGTTTTCATTTCGAAAAGTGCATAATTTTATATTTCTAAACATTTCAATCAAGTTGTCAATCTTGTCACCACTTTGAAATCTAATCAAGATCTGAGTATTCGTGTAATTTCTTCCGACAGTACCTCGTTATAGATAACTATATCATCTGCGAAAAGTCTGAGGTTCCTAAAAGATTGTCTACAAAGTCGTTACTACACAACGTTAACAGCAGGTGTCCCAACACACTTACCTGGAGTACAGTCGAAGGTATTTATACATCTGTTGATGACTCTCCACCCAAGATAACTTGCTGTGTACTCCCTACCAAAAAATCCTCAATCGAGCAGTAAGTTTCGCTTGATACCCCATACGATCATAAGTTTGATAGTAAACGTAGATGTGATACTGAGTCAAACGCTTTATAGAAATCTAGAAATACTGCTTATACGTGACTACCTCGGTATACGGCTTTCAAAGTGTGATGTGACTAAACTGAGAGTTAGGTTTCACATAGTCGATGTTTCCGGACTCCATGCTGTTTGGCTTGGATGAGATACCTCACTAGGTTTGAGCTCAGAATACGTTCTAAGATTACACAACAAATGTATCTTAAGGTGGCTGGACGTTAGTTTTATGTTCCGCTTCTGATACGCTTCTTGTAAATGGGTGTTATCTTCGTTTTCTTTCAACCAGTGAGCACCGTTTTTTGGTCAAGGAATATGTGGTAGATTACGGTAAAAATGGGGCTCACTCAGAGGGAAATGTGGTAAAGAATCTGATAGGTATTCCATCGGGTGCTAAAACTCTGTTGCTCAACATCACATACACTAATATCTGTATCACTCCTCTTTGCAGTGGCGAGAGAATTACGTATGAGAAGTACACCTGGATAATTCTGCATATCATTATCGTTATTGCAAGGTAGAAGATGTGTTATGATAAAGTTGTGTATTAAGACAGACACACTTTAAAAGAACATATTATTCGTCACAACTTAGGTAACACCATAATTTAGGTAACAAAAGGACAAAATTTTCTTTAGGTAAAAAAGCATAAAGATTTTTCCTTTTAGGACAGAATATGAGTGGTAATGTTACCGATGCAGTACCACTAAAATCGTATTACTACGTATGGTTTTCCGAAATTCCTTCACCAAAAAATACAAAGTAAATGTTCCAGAATGTAACTCAAAATCTGCTGCCACCTTGAGTAGCTTAAAAGGAGGTACCTTCGTGTAGTGAAACAACTCTAATCACTTAATAAATGCAAGTCTTCCGCTCAAGATCGTATACCAATTAGATTTCTTTCGAAGTATCCTGATGTAATACTCCAAACTTAGCAAACATATATAAACGCTCGCTCGACGAAATATCCGTACCTAAAGACTGAAAATTTGCACACGTCACGCCAATATTCAACAAAAGGAAATATGAGTTAGCCGCCAATTACAGTTCCGTTCCACTGACTTCAGTTTTTCAGTAGGGTTTTGGAACATATACTGTGTTCCAACTTTGCGAATTACTTCCAAGAAAACGATCTATTGACACATAGTGAACACGGATTTAAAACAATTGTTCTTGTGAAACACAACTAGCTCTTTACTATCAGGGAGTAATGATTTCTATCGGCGGAAGATCTCAAATTTATTCCACATTTCTAGAGTTCACGGAGGCTTTACATACAGGCCTCATAAGTGGCTTCTAATCAAATTGCGTGCCTCTGGAGTATCATTTGTGCGACTGGATCCGTGATTTCTTGTCAGAACTGACAGAGAAACATTTAGTAAAACGGAAACAATATCTGGCGCTCCCCAAGAACTGATACAGTGCATCTACTGTTTTTAATCCATGTAAATTATTTCGGAGATAATCTGAGTAGCCTTCTTGTATCGTTTGCAGATGATCCTGTCATTTACCGTCTTGTAAACTGATCAGAATATCAAAACCAATTACAAAATGTTTTAGAGAAAATACCTGTATGGTGCGAAATGTGGCATTTGTGATCCTAAATAATAAAAAAATTGCCATTAACATTAGTACTAAAAAGAATCGATTAAATTTCTGCTACACGATAGATCACACAAATATAAAGGCAGTCAGTTGAAGAAAAATCTAGGGATAAGAGTTAAGAACAACTTTAGTAGGAACAATCACACAGATAATGTTGTGGGGAGGTGAACCAAAGACTGCGTTTTATTGGCAGAACACTTAAAAGATGGGCTGATACCTAAAGCGACTGCCTACACCACACTTTTCTGCCCTCTGCTAGAGTACTGCTATGTGGTATGGGATCCTTACCAGATCGGACTGATGAAGAACATCGAAAAAGTTCGAAGAAGGATAGATCCTTTCGAATTATCGCGAAATTGTGGAGAGAGTATCAAGGATTTGGTACGTGCTTTGAAGTGGAAATTGTCAAACCAAAGGCGTTCTTCATTGCGACGAGACCTTGCCACGAAATTTCGATCTCCAACTATGTCCTCCAGTTGCGAAAATATTTTTGAAACGCCCTACTAAACCCGTAGGACAGGACAGGTAGTTGGAATTGTGGAAAGGGGCCAAAATGAACGGCTGTCAGTTACACTCGAACACATACAACTTTATTTATTTGATCGAACATTAAAGTACAAATTCTTGAACTTAGTTATTGGCTGAATACGCCACATTATCTTATACCTTAAGGGCACAACCACTTAAAAAAACGGCTAAAAGCCATTAACTCAGAATTCAGACGATAAAAAGAATATTATAAGGCAGAAGGCCTCACGTTAAGTAAGTTCTATAATTTGGCTGAAGGCCCAAAAATCTAACACTTGAAAAGCAACAACCTTAATTTAAAGACGGCTGAAGGCCGATGATTTAAGACTCAAGGTAAAATTAAATTAAAAAAACACAAGGCAGAGGGCCTTATCTCCAATTAGGCTTAAGACCCCAAACAATCTGATGCTCGAAAGACCAAAACTGGCTGTAGGCCCCATGACTTAAAACTTAAGGTAAAATAAATTTAAATAACAAAGCCTTATCTTAAATTAGGCTGAAGGCCCAAACAATCTAACACTTGATAAGCAAGGAATTTTAATTTTAAAACGACTGAATGCTCATGACTTAAAACACAACTAAAATCATTTTTAGTAGGCAGAAGGCCCAAGGTTTTATCTTTAAATAATATTTTAAATCAGGCTGAAGGCCCAAACAATCTAACACTTGAAAAGCAAGGAACTTAATTTTAAAGTGGCTGAAGGCTCATGACTTAAAACACCACTAAAAGCAATTCAACTTTAATTCAAGACCATCGGCTATGAGCCATACAAATACACACAAAAGAAAATAAGAAAAGGCAGTGCAACTAACGGCGATCAGAAGTTTCGGGGCTGAGCCAGCACTTGAAATACTAACGTTCACTTAGGTGAGACAGGTAGTCGGCCCAACCATTCTCGATCCGATGACAACCCAACCAACAGACAATCAACAGACCCACCGACAAGGTAACTTGCGTTCCACTCAACCAGCACACAACCGGGAGTTCAATGCAAACGTAAAAGGCATGGACGCCCACAACCAAGCATACATTAAGCTGTCGACTACACACCGTTCTGGACAGCGACAACACAGTGAGGAAAGGACACTGCCTAAATTTACGTCAATGGCCAGGGCAGGTAACTGGAACGTTAACGGCCATGAGGCAGAAAATTCCGCTGGTGCACTTCAATAGCAAATAACCAAATACAGTTAGACTCCACTGGACGGTGGCTAAACGTTTGCCAACTCGAACACATACGTTGTTGCTCGCGGGAATATCCCAACAGCCAACAACGAGAACCAAACAGCACAATGTGAACAGTCTTGACTTGTTGGTAAATTAAATCCAAACTCAACTTTCGTGTCCAGGGTCGGTGAGCCACGGACATAGTAGCAAGGGAAACAGCCCCACACACTCCGACACTGCGTAGAGACCGCCAGCAGGTCCGGCCAAACAACGTCCCGCGGATATTTCCTCGCTGCTCCACGCCAACTGACTGACTCCCACACATCAGCACGGAGACAGCACTAAAATAACTGAGCAGTCGACATCACAAGCTACACACAGTTTCACAAGACGACCGACCGACGACCAGCCAAGGTGGTCCGCACTCAAGTGATATGAATCGGCAACCGTCGGGCGAGTCATGGCTGTCCAGACCTCACTGCCGCCGCGCCCCGGCTAAGTCGAACACTGCCAGGTCCGAACTTCACTGCTAGCGCCTCCCAACTCACTGGCAGATCCGAACTAACTCGAACACACGACAACCGGGAAGTATAGCAGTCAGCAAAGATAATACGACAGGGCTTATATCGATAAGCGCCGCTACTGCCGCTCACTGGCAGGCAAGGTGGCAACTCGGTGACACCAGCAATTGAAATTAACATAACGAGGTGGTAGTACAGTAAAAACAGGATGTCAAATGAGATATGGCACGAACACGAGCCACGCACGGCCACATAGGGAGAAATAATCATCTCAATAAAATAAGAGAAAATATAGCTTGCACGGAAGGACTGAAGTGTTTGTTCTTGTCGCTCGCTGTGAGACAGTGGAACAGTAGAGAAATGCGAGTGTTTGGCGTTGTCGAAGTTTCATCCTCTACTGCTGGTGGTGGGCTGGAGCCGCGCTCGCGGCCGCAGACTATATGTGCTACGTCCAAGAGCTGCTCCTCGGTTATTTCAAGTGCGGTTGTCCTCTTGCTACCTGCAACGGTCGTTTGCTGCAGCACAGGAAGCTAGGAACCGTTTACCTTGAGGCTTTCTTCTTTCTTGTTGAATCTACCCCTGTGTTTGTTTTTTTCTACAGCGCCTCTAAACCAGCGGGCACGATAGCTCTTCTCTACAGCCAGAAATTCCCTGTCGGCGAATTTTACCACGTGGTCGGTCTCACACAGCGCGTTCTCTGCCACGACCGAATTCTCCGCTTGAGCGAACCTGCAATGTCGCTTATGTTCTGTGATCCTGTTGTTGATTGATCACAGAGCATGTGAGACACAAGAAGTAAAAGTAGGGTACGAAGTTGAAAACAAGAAGATCCAATGCAACACGCGTATATGAGAGGGAATATCGAAGAACGTTATGAAGACAATTGCTCTTCTGCCGGCAGGAAGACATTCTACATCTACATCTATATTCCGCAAGCCACTTGACGGTGTGTGGCGGAGGGTACTTTGAGTACCTCTATCGGTACTTCCTTCTATTCCAGTCTCGTATTGTTCGTGGAAAGAAACATTGTCGGTATGCCTCCGTGTGAGCTCTGATGTCTGATTTTATCCTCATTGTCTCTTCGTGAGATATACGTAGGAGGCAGCAATATATGCTTGACTCCTCGGTGAAGGTATGTTCTCGAAACTTCAACAAAAGTCCGTACCGAGCTACTGAGCGTCTCTCCTGCAGAGTGTTCCACTGCAGTTCATTTATCATCTCCGTAACGCTTTCGCGATTACTAAATGATCCTGTATCGAAGCGCGCTGCTCTCCGTTGGATCTTCTCTATCTCTCCTATCAACCGTATCTGGTACGGATACCAGACTGGTAGACTGGTGAGCAATATTCAAGCAGTGGGCGAACAAGTGTACTGTAACCTACTTCCTTTGTTTTCGGATTGCATTTCTTTAGGATTCTTCCAATTAATCTCAACCTGGCATCTGCTTTACCGACAATCAACTTTATATGACGATTCCATTTTAAATCACTCCTAATGCCTACACCCAGATAATTTATGGAATTAACTGCTTCCAGTTGCTGACCTGCTATATTGTAGCTAAATGATAAAGCAGAGCACATTACACTTGTCTACTTTGAGATTCAATTGCCATTCCCTGCAACACGCGTCAATTCGTTGCAGATCCTCCTGCATTTCAGTACAATTTTCCATTGTTACAACCTCTCGATATACCACACCATTATCCGCAAAAAGTCTCAGTCAACTTCCGATCTTATCCACAAGGTCATTTATTTATACTGTGAATAGCAACAGTCCTACGACACTCCCCTGCGGCACACCTGAAATCACTTTTACTTCGGAAGACTTCTCTCCATTGTGAATGACATACTGCGTGCTGTTATCTAGGAACTGTTCAATCCAGTCACACAATTGGTCTGATAGTCCATATGCTCTTACTTTGTTTATTAAACGACTGTGGGGAACTGTATCAAACGCCTTGCGGAAGTAAAGAAACACAGCATTTACTTGGGAACCCCCTGAGTCTCGTGGACGAATAGCACGAGCTGTGTTTCATACGATCGTCTTTTTAGAAACCCATGCTGATTCCTACAGAGTAGATTTCTAGTCCCCAGAAAAGTCATTATACTCTAACATAAAATGTGTTCCAGAATTCTACAAGTAATCGACGTTTGAGATATAGGTCTATAGTTCTGCACATATGTTCAACGTCCCTTCTTGAAAACAGGGATGTCCTGTGCCCGTTTCAATCTTTTGGAACGCTACGCTCTTCTAGAGACCTACGGTACACCGCTGCAAGAAGGGGGGCAAGTTCCTTCGCGTACTCTGTGTAAAATCTAACTGGTATCCCATCAGGTCCAGCGGCCTTTCCTCTTTTGAGCGATTTTAATTTTTTTTCCAGCCCTCTGTCATCTATTTCGATATCTACCATTTTGTCATCTGTGCGACAATCTAGAGAAGGAACTGCACTGCAGTCTTCCTCTGTGGAACAGAGTGTTTACATTGTTCATTTGCATGGCGGCTTCGCCGGACGATGTGGTCGAGCCGTTCTAGGCGCTTCAGTCTGGAACCGCGCGACCGCTACGGTCGCAGGTTCGAATCCTGCCTCGGGCATGCATGTGTATGATGTTTTTAGGTTAGTTAGGTTTAAGTAGTTCTAAGTTCTAGGGGACTGATGACCTCAGATGTTAAGTCCCATAGTGCTCAGAGCCATTTGAGCCATTTTGAACCATGGCGGCTTCGACGCGGTTCAGACAGGGCCGCGCAAAACACCATGCGGGAGTAGGGAGCGCGTGATCGGGGGGTTCGGGTCTCAGGTAGGTTGTAAGTAGTGAGCAGGTTGTTTCCAGTACGGCGGGTACAAATTTCACAGATTTTTGGTTGGATGCAAATTTCACTGGGTACAGTTTTCGTGCGTCAAACTTCTGACATTTCTTTATGTCGATCGAACGAGCAGGTGCTTGTCGGCTGTGGTAGCAGACAACTCGGCGCTACTCGCGGCCGCGGCGACCGACCGCCGTCCTCCGGCCCCGCGCCAGTCAGCTGCAGCCGGCTCCAGCTTCTCGCCGCCAGTGCCTGACTCTTCTGGAATAAGCGCCGAGCAGCCACGCCCCGCGGCGCGCCATTGTCCGCATAAGTCCCGTCCCTCTTCACGGCGGATGCTCGGCGCAGCTTCTCAAAATCCGCTGCTTAAGAGCGGCCACAAACCGCAAAAAACGCCGCCCGCCGAACTCGCTTACCGCATGGAAGAATGACCGCTCGCCTTTGCTCGTCACGGTCGTTTGTGGGCTTGGGCGGTGTGGTGTGCATCTGATCTCTCCCCTTACCTTCTGCCGTCCACTTTTTTCTTCCCTTCAAACCACAAAGAACCAGAATGCACCTAGTGATCAAAAAGTCACTATAAATTTGAAAACTTAATAAACCACGGAATAATGTAGATAGAAAGGTAAAAATTGACACACATGCTTGGAATGACATGGGTTTTATTAGAACCAAAAAAAAAAGTTCACAAGATGTCCTACAGATGGCGCTGGACAGCAAAACGTCAGTGACTGCGCATGACAATCGTGCGTAAAAGGACCTGTAATGAGAGAGAGAGAATCCCCCCATGCGGATCCTGTACGACCTCATTCCGTTCCCCCACCTCCTCCTTTTCCTTGGACGGATATCGATACTCTACACCTCCCGTAAACTCGATGCTCCTCATCGACTGGTCTCTCCCATCCTCTCCCTCCCCCATCCACTGCCTCACCTGTATTTCCACGTCCCACCTGCTCTCCATCTCTCCACTCTCCATACCCTCTCCAAAGGTGGCTTCCGCCAGCTCCCCGTCCCTGATGATGCCCTCCTCCACTCCATCTACCCATCCTACGAACTTTGATCCTCCCTCCCTCTTCCTGTGTTTGTTCCTATGGGCACCCTCTCTCCCTTCTCTCCCCCTTCCCTCCCTCCTCCCTTTCTGCCCACTCCTTCCCCGGGCTTCCCCTACCCCCATACCTCCATTCTCCTACCATCTCCTCTGCCATTGGCATCTTTGCTCTCCCCTCTCCCTCCCCCAACCCCTTCTTCCCCTCTTGGCAGGTCCCCGCACTCGCACACGTTACGTGGACATTCGCGCGCAGGAGATCATCGCCTAGTGCAGGGCTTAACATCTGGCCGATTTTGAGCGCGAGTACTCGCATCTGCTCAGGACGTGCTCGCGAGCAGGTGCAAGGTCGTGGAGTAGGGAGGGAGGGGAAATGCGCGCGCATGTTTGAATAGGGCCGCAGCGTGCCTATTGAATTCGCGCCGACTGTGTAACGTTTGAAGTACTACGATCAGCTCTAACAGTCACTTTGCTGGTTAAGAATCATGTCAAGTCGCCGTTGTGTAACCCCAACAATGCTTTCGCAGTCTGGAACCGCAACACCGCTACGGTCGCAGGTTCGAATCCTGCCTCGGGCATGGATGTTTGTGATGTCCATAGGTTAGTTAGGTTTAACTAGTTCTAAGTTCTACGGGACTAATGACCTCAGCAGTTGAGTCCCATAGTGCTCAGAGCCATTTGAACCATTTTGCTTTCGCAGTTCAACCCCCATTGGGAGGAACTGTATCTGTTTACAGAAAAAGATGGTGTTGGAAAATGTTTATTATGTCACAAAACGCTGAATTCTTTAGGAAATTTAATTTGCAGCGACATTATATGTCGTACCAAGCGAAAGACTACGGAAGTGGAAAATGTGATGGACCAGATCATGCACAGGAAGTTATTAAACTTAAAAGGAAGCTATCCGAAGAAGATCAGGACGACGAAGAAAAATCAACTGAGGCAGCTCTCAGAGTGAGTTACAAAATTGCTTTGCTTTTAGCAAAATCCATGCGCCCCTTCACTGATGGCGATTTAATAAAATAATGTTTGGTAGCTGCAGCGGAACATTTGTGTCCATCTCAAGTTGAACAGTTTCGGATTGTGCCATTATCTAACACGACCATTATACGTTGCACACAGG
This sequence comes from Schistocerca americana, assembly GCF_021461395.2. Taxonomy (NCBI): domain Eukaryota; kingdom Metazoa; phylum Arthropoda; class Insecta; order Orthoptera; family Acrididae; genus Schistocerca; species Schistocerca americana. Next base: position 331,651,406 of record NC_060122.1, read on the forward strand.
ACATGGCAGACGACGTCCAGAGCCAGCTTGCAAATATCTGTAAAGATTTTATGGCGTATTCTCTAGCTCTGAACGAAAGTGTTGATATCAGTGGAACAGCGCAGGTTGCCATATTTATTAGAGGTGTTAATAGAGATTTTCAGGTGAGGGAGGAGCTCCTCGATTTGGTAGCCATGAAGAACACTACAACCGGAGGTGATATTTTAAGTAGTGTTGAAGAAAGTGTTGAAAATATGGGATTTTCATGGAATTCTTTAGTGTCAGTATCTACGGTGCACCAGCGATGACAGGGAAAAAATCAGGTTTCGTTGCGCTGTTGAAGGAGAAAATGCAAAAACTGACCGTACCGAATGAAATAAGGGGCGTTCACTGTGTGATCCACCAGGAAAACTTATGTGCAAAGAGTATCACTCTAAAAAATGTAATGAGTGTTGTTGTTCGTACAACCAATTATATAAGGAAGTATGGGCTACAACACAGGCAATTTAAAAGCTTTGTTGAGGATGTAGAAAGCCACTATGGTAGCCTGCCTTATTGCAGCGAGGTCCGCTGGCTTAGTCGTGGCGAATTATTAAATCGATTTTTTTGCCTATTAGATGAGATAAATATGTTCATGGAAATAAATAACATGTGTGTTCCTGAATTGAAAGAGCCTTCATGTAAATGTGATTTCGCATTTGTAGCAGATTTAACTAGCCATCTGAATGCTTTGAACATTTCAGTACAAGATAAAGATCCGCTAATTACTCATTTCATAGATCGAATACGAGCTTTTAAAATGAAATTGACACTTTGGGTGAGTCAACTGGAAACGGGAAATCTAGCTCATTTTCCTAAATTATCATCCATGCAAGATGTTCACAAAGACTGTGAACGTTATTCACATAGTTTAGTTGCCCTTAAGGAAGAATTTGATCAACGCTTTCAATATCTGACAGCACTAGGCAGTGATTTTGATCTGTTCTCCTCTCCATATTCAGCGAATATTGAAGATATTCGTCCTGAGCTGCAACTAGCAATTATTGACCTGCAGTGTGACAGAGAATACAGAGACAAATTTCAGAACAAGAAAAACATTTTGGAATTCTACAGACACTTCCCTCAGGATAGATTTCCTCGTTTGCAGAAACTGGCGGCTACAATAATATCAATGTTCGGTTCCACGTATGTTTGTGAACAACTGTTCTCTGCAATGAAATGTAACAAGACGAGTCTGAGAAACGCATTGTCTGATAGAAATTTAAACTGCACGCTGCGCCTACAATGCACAAGAAAAATTACTCCGAACATAGACGCAATTGTAAAGGGCAAAAAGTACAAGATAACCGAGAATCCCACACTTCAGTGGCACCTTTTATTGTGTAACAGTTCACAAATTAATACGAATGTAGAGGCATACACTAAGCTAATAAAATTATGTGGGACGTGTACATTCTCCTTTATTTGTTTTATTTGTCGCAGTAATAATTCGTGAGTGATATCCCTGCAGGTGGCTGCGGATTTACATTGACTGGCGGCCGGCAGCTGTTGTGTGCCCATGTGACTCTCCCCACTCTCTGCTCTGGTCCGGTAGGGGGGGGGGTAGCGTGTTCGCGCTGCTCCGTGCTCGCGCCTTGCTGCTCACAGCTTGCTCCGCGAGCACGTATACTGTGAAGCCCTGGCCTAGTGTTTGTGTGTGGCGTCGTGTTCATGCTCAAGTGTTCCAGTGTTTATTCGTTCGTGCTCCAACGCTCGCGTGTGCCATCTATCATCTCTGTGCATGTCCACGTGCCTGAACATTCTTATCTTGGACTCTGCGCCCGTGAACGGCTCCGTGTGTTATAATTTTGTATGTCTACGTCTGTATAGCCACCCTGTCTGTTCTACGATTGTCTTCTTTTGTATCTTTAGTTTTATCTGTGGCCGAAGAGCGGCGTAATATGCCGCTGCTGGCCTGCCTGTATCAGGTGTGAAATTAACAATAAAGAAGAAAAAAAAAAAAGAGAGAGAGAGAATCAGATGCGCCAGCAGTCGCAGCATGTTGACGTTACCTGAAAAGGCGCTTTTAGTGAAGCTGTATTATCAGAATGGGGAATGCGCCAGTTCAGCGTTACGATCCTATCGCCATAGGAAGGGGATTCGAACGGGTAAAGGTCTGTTGACAAATGCAGCTGTGGCGAGAATGATTTCGAAGTTCGAAGCCATGGGTTGTTTAGACAGTAGGCCCTGTAGTGGCCGACCGAGCACAAGGCGTAATGTTGCTGAGACAGTTCATGAAGAAATGGAGACTGTAGCGGGTTCGTCTATGCACGGGGAAGTCAGCGTTCATGCAGTCGCACGTCGCACCTGCATTCCTTACACTACTGTTTGGTTGGCACTTAGGCGTACCCTTCGATGCTATCCGTACAAAATCCATCGACATCATGAACTGTTACCTGGCGATTTAGTAAGCGGAGGGCATTTGCGGTGTGGGCGTTCCAAAAGACGGCGGAAGATGACGATTGGTTGAGTAATGTGTTGTGGACCGACGAAGCTCATTTCATGCTCCGAGGGCCTGTCAACGCCCACAACTGCAGAATTTGGGCTACCAAAAATCCTAGAACTGTTGTGGAAACTGCACTGCACGACGAGAAAGTCACGGTATGGGTTGGATTTACCTCATCTACCGTTATCGGGCCTTTTTTCTTCGAGGAAATGCGTGATTCTGGTTTTATAACTGCTACCATAACGGGTGAGAGGTACGCCGATATGTTACAGAATCGCATCTTCCTCAGTCTGGCTGATAAACACCTACTGCAACGCACGATGTTTATGCAGGATGGCGCTCCACCCCATATTGCTAGATGCGTGAAAGATCTCTTGCGCGCGTCGTTTGGTGATGATAATCGTGTGCTCAGCCGCCACTTTCGTCATGCTTGGTCTCCCAGGTCCCCAGACCTCAGTCCATGCGATTATTGGCCTTGGGGTTACCTGAAGTCGCAAGTGTATCGTGATCGACCGACATCTCTAGGGATGCTGAAAGACAACATCCGACGCCAATGCCTCAACATAATTCCGGACATGCTTTACAGTGCTGTTCACAACATTATTCCTGGACTACAGCTATTGTTGAGGAATGATGGTGGGCATATTGAGCATTTCCTGTAAAGAACATCATCTTTGCTTTTTCTTACTTTGTTATGCTAATTATTGCTATTCTGATCAGATGAAGCGCCATCTGTCGGACATTTTTTGAACTTTTGTATTTTTTTGGTTCTAATAAAACCCCATGACATTTCAAGCATGTGTGTCAATTTGTACCTCTCTATCTACATTATTCCGTGATTTAAAAATGGTTCAAATGGCTCCGAACACTATGGCACTTAACATCTGTGGTCATCATCCCCTAGAACTTAGAACTACTGAAACCTAACTAACCTAAGGACGTCACACATATCCATGCCCGAGGCAGGATTCGAACCTGCGACCGTAGCGGTCACGCGGTTCCAAACTGAAGCGCCTAGAACCGCACGGCCACACCGGGCGGCCTTCGTGATTTATTCAGTTTTCAATTTTATACTAACTTTTTGATCACACGGTATTAATAGGTCTGCTAAAGGGAGCCCCACGTTCGGGAGTTGATTCTGTTGGTGTCAATCCTGTGGCTCTCTCGATAGGCGCGGGACCAAAAAATTGAGGATTAATTCATTCACTGTCAATTGAATATGTGCGCTTGAGCAGGACAGTTGTAAATAACTAATAACATAAAATGTGTGCATTGCAGGAATGAAATACAAATTCTAGTGTTAAATCGTGTTGGTAGCATCCGTTGAGCGCCATTATTTTGTAGTGATACTTTTGCTGGGCTTCAATCTTGTGAAATTATGTGATGATCAATCCCTCAGGTTCACTATGAGCAGCTAATCGATGCAGTGATGGCTTTATTAAACTACCCCCATTAAGAAGCTACTTGCATTTTCTATTAATAAAAATCTGCATAAGAAGCGCAGAATTTGAAATCATTAACGATTGGGTCAGGTGCACCAGCTGGAGAGATTATAATAGCTTTTACTGTCAGTAAATGTAGGGTGCTTAAAAAAAAGTGTCACATTGTAGTATTCGTAATTGGAGAAAAGTTCGTGTAATGGCACGTCCGTACACGAATACTTTTTGAGATATGGGTCAATCTGTTCTCTTATACCCATCTGTCTGTTACGTACAGCTAGACACTATAGGCAGTGCTGCATATGGTTACAAGCATCCTGACATCCTTCAGCCCTCTTTCTCAGTGAGCCATGCACTCTTTCAGATACTCCTGGCGCCATTCTGATTCCGTCACAGGCATTGTCACACGCTCCAGTGACATCCGCACATTGTCGATAGGATGGGTGTACACCAATGTGCCTTCAAACGTCCCCATATTCAGAAATACAACATATGCAGGTCCGGTGAACAGAGAGGCCGAACTACCAGACCTGCTCGACCAACCAGTTTCTAAGAAACTTTCCGGTGAGGTATTGCTGCACTAAAAAAAATGCTCCGTTTCAACAAACCTTGGAAGGCCCAACGGTACCGACCGACCGATCACTGGATGCCGATATGTAGGGGTATGTGGTCTGCACACCACTCTCCCGGCCGTATGTCAGTTTACGAGACCGGGACCGCTACTTCTCAATCAAGTAGCTCCTTAGTTTGCCTCACAAGGGCTGAGTGCACCCTGCTTGCCAACAGCGCTCGGCGGACCGAATGGTCACCCATCCGATTGCTAGCCCAGCCAGACAGCGCTTAACTTCGGTGATCTGACGGGAATCGGTGTTACCATTGCTACTGCCGCACGATCCGTAGAAAATGGGGTGTTACCTCGTCACGCATAAACCACAGTCGTTGTCTTTCTGCATGGGCAATGTTCTCTAATTATCGCCTGTAAATCATCGCGCAGTAATCTGTGATACACAGCATCTGTTAATCTGTTTAGTGAACTGTGAAACCTTTCTGCTTTATATCTCTGTATATGTGCGGTGCAGAGTGCACGAAACCTGTTTTGTGTAGTCGATTGACCAACGGTGTGTTGCCTAATGACACATTGGACAGTTTTCAACATCTCAGAAGTACGCAACAATAAAACCAATAAAAATTACACATCAATTGAAGTACTAAATTTTGTCTGAATAAATTACACAAATTATTTTAACAAAAGTCCGTTGCTGATTTACGTACCTAACTTTCGAAACAAAATTCAGAACACGGAAAAGGTTTCACACACGGATGTATGACACTGTTCACAGAAATGTACTTTGTATAACAAGAAAAAAATTTCCAAACCGAATGTAAGCCATCTGATCTAATCACTAATTAACTGTGTAATGACAGTGTTCAGTATGTATAGTGTAACCGCACGACTATGACCCTGAGCTATTCTTTCACTTACGTCGGTACAATAAAGGTTTTCTCTTCAAAATGGAGCACAGCAAGCAGCGCCGCAGCACTAGTAAATTAAAGTGGTGAACTAAAAATGACATTTAAAATCGTGTATACCGCCACGTGCATTGCGCACACAAGCAACATTGTATTTCTTGCATGGTAATAATTTTCGGTGCTAATATTCTACAAATGTTATTCTCAAACAATTTTATAGCAAAGAATTACATTATTCCGTAATTTACATTATTCCGTAATTTATTCAGTTATCAATTTTATACTGACTTTTTGATCACCCGGTATTTCAGTCCTCTGGTGCGTGCTGGTCGTTATGGGCTGAGAAAAGCTTACATACAAAGAAGATGTATTACGGCTTATCTCACCAGAAACACGGTAGTTTATAAAATATAAAATCTTCATTAATAGAAAAAACTGAATTGTTTGTCTGAATCACAGCTTTACTGGGGGTCTTAAAATTACTTTTTCTCAAAGAATTTGTTACAAAAATACTAACGGAATTGTACGGGAAAACAGGTGAAGATTTAAAAAGAAGAAAAAACCTCGTACACAAATAGATACAGCGTTAGCCGCCTTGGAAGAAAAGGTCATCGGGTGGCAGGGAAAGAGCGCCCAGGCTGTTGCACGTAGCTGTTGCGTTGGGTGGAGGCTTGCACATCGCGTGTCGTGATCTCGCGAAATTACGGCTAAAGTGGCTTCAATTATGTTTGCCCACAACGAGGTCGGCGTCTGCCCTCAAAGCGGAGCCTTTAGTGAAAATTCCCTCACGCCTTTGGCGCTTATTTGAGCAGTCCAGCTCCAAGTATACAAGCCGTCGGCAGCCGACGCTAATCGTCTGCGTTGTGCGTCATGGGTAAATCTTCTTGCCTGCTGCAGACATGTAGACGGAGCCCAGCAACACTGTTCATTGCCGAGCTTGTGAATAAAAGAACAGTAAACTAAATGTATGCCTATCTTCACTGATGTACGCAGCGAATATTCATTGTTAGACTTTTGAAGAAACAAGAGAAGTTTAAAGTAAATTTTCAGCGTCATTCCTTCGAAAATGTTGAACGTGCACATCACAACTGATATCATGAAAGAGAAAATCATTCAAAACTATATTACCTATAATTATTGTACACAAAACCACAAATTTTATGGAAGTACAGAAAATATTACTTACCAGGGCAATGTAAGGTATTAGAAAACTAAATTTGAAAATTGTGAAACCTTCAGCTGTTTAAGTAAAACTACAGAACACTATTCATTGTCTGTGTAACTGCAGCACCCATAATAATAACACAAATTTAATACTTGCACCATTTTTTAACATTTTATTACATTGTAATGTGTGACTGACCTGAGTCTCATTACGTCCATGGTGTTTTAAACCTGTAGATTCAAACTAGCTCATAGGTTAAGCATAATAATTCTTTGCAGAGTATTATTCTGTTTATAAAAGATGTTTTTAATTCTCATAAAATAGGTAAAAGACGCTTAATATACAATTTGCACAAGAACGAAGAGGGAACAATAAGGATGGAAGACAAAGAATGTAGTAGTCGGACAAATAAGGGCCTTAAGGAGGGTAGGACGCCAAACGGGCCAACTTGGAGCAGGAGAGGCACCACAGTACGTTTTAATTTCCTCTGTCTGTACTTTTACAAATAAATTCATAAAACATTATCAGCATGACCAGGAAGGATTCAGGACTCACACTCACAGCAGTGGAAGTTCAAAACCACAACAAAATAATTTTTTTTTACATGTGAAATTTCATCATTTTTTCACACACTATTGGCTGCATTTATTGCTATAGATACACTTTTCTTCATATGTAACAGAGATTCTTCGATGAATTTTGCACAGCATATAAACCGTACTTACAGGTGTATGAAAATCTAGAATTTATTTAATTCATGAAAACATGAATGAGCTTTACATTTTAAACGTCATATTTAGAAAAAACTCAAATTCTATAGTTAATAATCTCAATTTTTACTATAGTTTTTAATAGATTTGGAAAATTCTAGACTTTCATACACCTTACTTATGAAGAAAAGTGTACCGATAGCAACAAATGCAGCCAATAGTTAGGTGAAACAATTATGAAATTTTATATGTAAAAAAATTATTTTGCTATGTTTTTGAACTTCCGCTGCTATGTGTGTGAATCCTGAATCCTTCCTGGTCATGCTGAAAAAGTTTTATGAATTTATTTGTAACAGAATAGACAGTGGAAATTAAAATATCCTGTGGTACCTACTCCAAGGCGGCTCTTTTGACGTCCTACCCCCCTTAAGGCAAGGATCCAGTCTATCTCCCCTACTGTTCAACCTTTAGATCGAAGAAGCAATGAGGAAAATAAAAAAAACTCTTAACGAACCGGATTAAAATTCCAGCAGAAATTATATCAATCATAAGTTTCGCTCATGACGTTATTATCCGTAGTGAAAGAGGGGATGAATTACAGAACCTGTTAAACTGAATAAACTTTCTGATGATAACTGAATATAGGTAGGAAGTAAACCAAAGAAACAGAATACTATTGAGTAGTAGCAGAAATGATATAAATAAAAAAAACTTTATCGAACCCAAGGACCACGTAGAAGACGAAGTTTTTGCACCACAGCCTAGCCCCCGGTGGTGAACATTTCTAACGTCGATTCAGCGGGACGACGTCATAAGGGAAGAAGTGACTAACAGCGCTGTAATTATCTGCCTCTGCGCAAGAGCGCGTATTTACTACACAAAAACACTTAGTCAATACACTGACACCAGCCAACGTCTCTGAAAGTTGAAGTTGTGACACTTTACAGTAGAGGCAGTGCTTCTGGAAAAGCTGACCAAACAGGAGACTAGAGCGAATGAGGTCATAGTTGCCTCAACAACTACAACCGAGTACTGCCATTGTGGTAACACTAGCAAACCTGGCTCACCTTTATGCCACCTACCTTGCGCCCTCAGTCTTAGTAGTGTTCAGTTCCTCACAATATGCACACTCATGGAGTCGACACTAGCCGATAACCACGAGAAGAAGACTTCTTGCAGTCGAGGTGAGCAGCCATTTGCTACCAGCAGACATTACTGCCAATAGCTGCAGGCCTCTGCTTGAATTAAGTCTACATGCAGTCAATTTGGCCCCTAGAAAGAGAAGAACTCCTAGGAGGCAAAATAACGGAAGACAGACGAAGTAAGGATTGTATAAGAAACACAACACCGCAAGCAAAGAGGGCATCTTCGCTAGAAGAAGTGACGCGTCCACGAAATAAAATTAAAGAAATGAGTGAATCACCAAGTAATAAAATTTCATGAACATAAGATAAAATTTCATGAACATATGAATAAGGTTATTAACTGGGAATACTTTCCGTATTTGCCAGTTAATTAATTCCACCGATATATGATCAAACTTTTGAGACCGTGCTATTTCCGAAGATTAATTTACTCACATAACAGTCCACACAGCTTGTGAATATTAAGTTTCTCACCAATGTCCTTTACGTAGTATAGTTGCAGTCGCGAACGATGGTGTTCAAGATTCGGCTTTTTCTGTGCATCTACGTCACGCATTCTCCGACAGCCAGGGAGCGTTCAGTATTCTTTTGAGCGCTCTGGTGTTAATATCGCAGCCAGAGTGAGTATTAAACGTGACTGTAGCGAATTATTTAGTGTATTTTTATCCCATTTGTTGCGAATCGTCGTTTCTGACGGTTATAGTAAGAGAAAAATTCTATGAAAGTAAGCGAGGACATAACTTGTAGGATACTCGCTGTTTTGAAGCACAAAGCACGAGTATGCGCGTATCGCAGCTGTCGCTTGTAATTGGCAAAACTGAAATGCCTGACTTGGGCGAATCATATCGTTCGTGGATCAGACTATAGCTCTTCTTGTTGCTTGGTTGGATAATATGCCACACAGTATAAAATAGACAGCGCTTTAACAGAAATACGTATCACTAACACAATATGAGTGAAGTACGGATTTCTAAGAACAAATGAGATATGCCTGTTGTTACTTTTACCTTAAATTAATCTTCCAATAAATTGCATCCAATCTCTGTAGAATTAATGAACACGTTCCTGAGCGTCGTACAACACTGATATGCAGCTCTTAGGCATATAATAACTGTGTAATTAAGAAGAGCATTTGAGTATCGCTTCCTGCTCTTTGCAGTGCCATTTCCAGACAGACTGAGGACCGAAGACTGAAATTTCGTACATGGAGATAGACAAATTATAAACGAAAGTCAATTAGCGATGGGATGTAAAAGGTTCTAGTAGCTTCCGTGCTTCAAGGATCAATAACTGAATACACATGTTTTTCTGTGAAGAAAAAACAGTAAAACAATGGGTTAGTTATTACACTAGTACCAAACATAGACAATTTGAGGAAATATCTGAAAATGTGCGTCTATATTACAACTATAGTTCAATTCTTTTATCTTGGCGGCTCGCGCATGCCCGCCCAGACGCGGGAGATTGCTGCGTTGCCAGTTGCACACGACGCACGCGCCAAGAGAAGCAGCGCCATAGTATAGTATAGTTCGCAAGCTTACATTTAGGGGGGAGCGCGCTGTTTATCAAGTAAAGCCACCACGGCCGCATTAACCCTTTCGCTGCTACACAGACGTGCTCCCCGCATTCCGCGCTGTGCGCGATTTTGTCACTGCACTGCTCGCCTGTGCAGACACATGGTGTTCCGACTGCTTTGACACTCTTATTATTTGGTTACACAAAAACTATTTGGCCCAAAAATTAGATTTTTACACATCTTTTTGACTGATACCTTCCCCCATAAATGACTTAATTTTGTTTCGAAGTTCAACGCAGTTATTATGCAGCATTAAATGTAGTAAGCCATTGCACGAAATTTTGAAGAGTTTGCAGAAGTAAACGTCCATAGAGTATACTTTCCGTATGGTCGAAATGTTGAGAATGAAATGTGTACAAGATACCTAAATTTCATATAAAATTTACTGTATAACAACATTTAATTTAAGTATCACATAGGTGTCGTATGTAATATTGAGAAATATCCCATCTTTCGCGACTGTAACAAAAGTTCTTTTTACACTGGGCACGTTTGGCTTTATTTTAAAGCACTTCAATCAATCAAAAGGAAGTAGACAAAATACATTAAACAAAACTGTGGACTAACAAAAACATTAGGACTTGAACATACCATCTGTCAGTGAAGTCCTCTGAGCTATGTCAAATATAATTTTTGTGTGTGGCACACACAAACAGCATTTATTTGCTAAAACACTGATCAGCCAACGCAAACGTTGAATATTGTGTTACCGCAGCACAAAACTACGAAAGGTTACTTGGCAATGGAGGACACAAAATACAGTCCTCTTATGATGCTTCAAAAGAGAGAAACGCGTCTGGTCTAAATAAGTCGCTTATTACAGTTGCAGAAGAGGGATATATTTCAATACCATTGGTAAAACTGCGACTGTGGAACGAAAACAAGAAATAGAACATGAATACCATTGTGTATGTGCCATACCTTTCACCGATGGAAGTGCTTTAAAATAAAGCCAAACGCGCCGTGTGTATATAAAACTTTTATTACAGTCGCGAAAGACGGAATATTTCTCAATATTACATACGACACCTATGTGGTACTTAAATTAAATGAGGTATTGTTATACAGTAAATTTTATGTGGAATTTAGGTATCTTGTCCACATTTCATTCTCAACATTGTGGCTACTAAAATCGACCATACGGAAAGTATACTCTATGGACCTGCAAACTCTTCAAAATTTCGTGCAATGGTTTACTACATTTAATGCTGCGCAATAACTGCGTTGAACATCGAAACAAAATTAAGTCATTTGTGGGGGGAAGGTATCAGTCAAGAAGACGTGTAAAAATCAAATTTTTGGGCCAAATAGTTTTTGTGAAACCCAACGATAAGTGTGTCAAAGCAGTGGGAACACCATGTGTCTGCACAGGCAAGCAGTGCAGTGATGACAAAATCGCGCACAGCGCGGAATGCGGGGAGCATGTGTCTGCAGCAGCGAAAGAGTTAATGATGAGACAAAGCACTAGAAATTTCAAAAAATTGCATTCAAACGAATAAAATTCGTGAGTTAAGGCACTTCAATATTGTTTTTAAATAAAGAAAATATCAAGCACTGCACAAGGATTGAAGTCACAACTTTTCACTTAGCAGCCCAACACCGTAACCACTACGCTAACGCAACTCATCTGTCAACAAAACTCCATGAGAATCCTAACACGTCACGCAAAATACTGACAAACACTGTTGGTATGACTATGAATTACTCACGCTTCATCGAAGTACAATAGGAAATAAACAATTACCGCTGTTCTTTATTGCGAAAAAGCGGTTCGTGAGATTGATACGAACACCCTTCCTTGCTATCGCCTGAATGAGGAGTCTTATTGCTTGCTTGGTTTAATTAATTAATAGAATATGAAGCAATTGGTATAAAGAATGCTTTTTCCAGACTAACTATAAAAGAAAGTCTGCTATCAAGACATTGCTTTTGTTCAATTACTTTATTTATGACTGAACGTTTCTAAAACTGAGGACACTCGTCCGTGCTCTGCACTGCAGTCGAGATCTGGCAACGTCGTTCTCTGTTCATTGGCTGACTGTGTTTTGTGACGTCAGATGCGCAGAACGAACCTAAACTCGGCCGCCAACATAAATGACGCACACTTTAGTATTCGAAGTTAATGATGGACTGTGGGAACAACGAAAAGAACAGAGTCGAAGCGTTTCAGTTGTTGTGTTCCAAAAAGATACTGAAAATTCAGTGATCAGCTAACACAGGAAACAGGGAAATTCTCGGCATTACCGGTGAGAAGAGGAGTACATACAAAACAGTGACTAGAAGAAGGGTCAACGTGATACGACAACAGTTAAGACATCAGGGAATAATAGCCATGGTACTAGAGGGAACCGTAGAAGGTGAACACTGTGGACGAAGACAGAGATAATAACACTATTCAACAAACAACTGAGGTAGTTGGCTATATATGCTATTCTGAAGTGAAGAGTTTGGTGCAGGCAGGCATCGCAGTTTTCCTAATATTTTCTTAACATTAAAACCTTTCCCTACTTGCATATAATTTTTCAGATTTACGTGTTACTGTCCTGTTCCGTCGACCTTTTTTCGATACGTAAAATGCAGTGTACAACGTTAAGTACCTTCAGAGAGTAGTAACGTGAAACAAATATTATTCAGCTTTATTTTGCCTTAGACGTTATGAGAGCTGGATCTTTATCGCCCATTCTAGTGATGATTGTGGACGAACTAGTAACAGACAAAATGTTGAATTTCCGATTCCATATGGACGTCCACACATACGTGTACTCCAAGGTGGACAGCTGTACAAGTATCTGAGGAATTTTAATGTACCGTTGTACAAGAAGAGCATTTACAGGCGGATGTGGTAAAGAATGAAATGGGTGATACTAGTATACGTTATAAACCTGAGAGTTTTCCCACATTTTTTAAAAAGGTGCTAACTTACTTCACCGACTCCTCCGATTAACCCAGGCTATCACTGCTGCTACAGGTACTGGATTACTTACGAAAGTTTTTAAAATATGTAATGAAGTGTGAATTCGCGACGTAAACCACAATGCCTCTTACTATAACAGGGAAGTGTAAGCAAATCCAAATAGGTTCGTCCCATATTGCCTACATCGCTCCGATGCACTCACAAGGGAACCTCCCCATCGCACCCCCTCAGATTTAGTTATAAGCTGGCACAGTGGGTAGTCCTTGAAAAACTGAACACAGATCAATCGAGAAAACAGGAAGAAGTTGAGTGTAATTATGAAAAAAATAGGCAAAATATACAAACTGAGTAGTCCATGCTCAAGATTAGCAACATCAAGGACAGTGCGATCTCAGTAGCGTCGTGGTCCCGTGGTTAGCGTGAGCAGCTGCGGAACGAGAAGTCCTTGGTTCAAGTCTCCCCTCCAGTGAAAAGTTTAATTTTTTATTTTCAGACAATTATTATCTGTCCGTCCGTCCGCCCGATGCGAGGTAACTGCGCCGACTGTGAAACTGTTGCATTCATTTGTTGCAGTTTATGCGACAAACTCTTATGTTTTCATCACTTTTTTGGGAGTGATTATCACATCCACAAGAAAACCTAAATCGGGCAAGGTAGAAGAATCTTTTTAGCCATTCGCCAAGTGTACAAGTTAGGTGGGTCGACAATATATTCCTGTCATGTGACGCACATGCTGTCACCAGTGTCGTATAGAATATATCAGACGTGTTTTCCTGTGCAGGAATCGGTTGACCTATGACATTGCGATCAAATGTTTTCGGTTCCCATTGGAGAGGCACGTCCTTTCGTGTACTAATCGCACGGTTTTGCGGTGCGGTCGCAAAACACAGACACTAAACTTATTACAGTGAACAGAGACGTCAATGAACGAACTGACAGATCATAACTTTGCGAAAATAAAGAACGTAAACTTTTCACTTGCGGGAAGACTTGAACCAAGGACCTCTCGTGCCGCAGCTGCTCACGCTAACCACAGGACCAGGGCGCTCCTGTGCTCACATTACCCTTGAAGTTGGCTATCCTGCGCATGGACTACTCAGTTTGTATATTTTGCTTATTTTTTTCATAGTTCCGCACAACTTCTTCCTGTTTTCTCGATTGATCTGTGTTCAGTTTTTCAAGGCCTATCCACTGTGCTAACTTATAACTAAATCTGAGGGGGGTGCGATGGGGAGGTTCCCTTGTCAGTATGCTGTCACAAGTACTTCATACTTTAGCACCCAACGTCTTCATGACCAAACTCAGCTTAACACAGGATGCTTCTGATCTGACTTACACGAGTAAATCCCTGAAATTGTCTTATGGCTGGCTTTCCTCTTCTACCAGACTGAGATGAGCTGGGAAACACACACACACACGTTCACTTTTACAAAACAATAGATGCAAATATATACATACATAGGTATAAATAAACGTAACCCAGAAGGTCTATTGTAATGTTGATTACTGAGCAAACTGTTTTCAATTGTAAATTGTTATGTACACAAGTATCTTAGTTATGTTTGAAGGAACTGTTATGCCAAGGAGAAGTGAGCAGAAATGCTCTGCTCATGCCAGTTACCTGTTCGGTGTTGAGTAAGATATTCACATCGAATACAATAACAAAATGTTGACTACTGCAAATATTGATCGCTTATAAACGTACGAAGCTCAACTAATGTTATCATTATACAGAAATACAATATGATGTCTGCACGAAATAAAAAAAATAACGTTGCTGCCAATAATTTCAAAGTCCTAAGTTGAATCTCTTCTTGTGAAGAAGTACTGTCGACTTCAATCTTGCCGGATTTTCATAACATTGTATGACATATTGAATGAATACAAGTGGTAATGTTTACACATTTGTAATTATAGTACATGATCGCATATTCTAGCAGCGAGACAGAATTCCATTACTGTTAATGTAATTAAGATTGAGCCGTGCTGGGCCCGGATTTCCCGTTGGTTTAAACCTTCACTGTTAATCTGCGTTTGGTTTCCCGCGGTTATTGCAGTTAGGCCGTGGTTCTTCCTCTTTCTACTTGTGGCAGCAGCGGTATGTATCGATATTCGCACCTTGTACTATCTTTAGTCTGGTGCTTATAGTTTCCGGCTAGCCGGTGTGCGGCAGTCGGTTGGTTGGTGTGGATCAGCCAAGAAATCTCTGAGCAGCGTAGTGGGCCGGACCCGCTGGCGGTCTCTACGCAGTGTCGGAATGTGTGGGAGCTGCTCCGATTGCTACGAGGTTCGTGGCTCACCGACCCAGGACAACAAAGTTGAGTGGTGATTTAATTACTGAAGCTGGTCCGTTCACGTTGTGCCATTGGTTTTCATGGTTGGCTGTTGGGGGTATTGCCGCGAGCAACAGCGAGTGTTCGAGTTGGCGAAAGTTTGGCCACCATCCGGTGGAGTTTAAATGCATTTTGGTTATTTGAAGTCCAACTGCACCAGCGGAATTTTCTGCCTTGTGGCCGTTAGCGTTCCAGTTACCTGCCCTGGCCGCTGACGTAAAATTCAGGCAGTGTCCTTTCCTCACCGTGTTGTCGCTGTCCAACACGTGTGAGTAGTTTTGACAGCTTATGCATACCTGGTTGTAGGCGGCTACGCCTTTTACGTTTTACCATTGGAGTTCCTTGTGTGCTGGTCAGGTGGAAAGCAAGTCGTCTTGTCGGTGGGTCCGTTGACTGTCTCTTGGTTGGGTTGCCGGTGGATCGGATATAGTTGGGCCGACTACCTGTCTCTCCTAAGCGTACGTTAACATTTCAAGTGCAGACCGACCCCCGGAAACTTCTGAGCGCCGCTGGCTGTACTGCCTTCTCTTACTGGTGTTTCATTGTGTATTTTAATGGCTCATAGCCGATGGTCTGAATTCGTATGCTTTTAGTTGGATTTTAAATAATGGGCCTTCAGCCGTTTCAAAATTAGAATTATTTGTCAAGTCTTGCATTGTTTGGGCCTTCAGCCTCATTTAAAATATTTTTTTTGGATAAAGCTTTGGGCCTTCTGCCTTTTGAAAATTTATTGTAGTTGTGTTTTATATTATGGGCCTTCAGCTGTTTTAAAAATTAAACAGATTGTGCCCTTGAGCCATAACATTGTGTGACATATTCAGTCGATAGTTAAAGTCGGAAATTTGCGCTGTAATGTTTGGGCAACTAAATAAAGTTATATGTGTTCGAGTGTAACTGACAGCCGCTAATTTTTGCCCCTTTTCCACAATTCCAGCTACCTGTTCTGTCCTGCGGATTTAACCAGGAGTTTCAAATATGCTGTGGAATATTGTAATTATTTTCTCAAGGAAATGCTAAAAGTTGTACGCTCTCTTTGTTCAGTTGGACGTCGAAATTCTGTTTCTTCACACCATACAACAATGAATGGTTCAAATTGCTCTGAGCACTATGGGACTTAATTGCTGTGGTCATCAGTCCCCTAGAACTTAGAACTACTTAAACCTAACTAACCTAAGGACATCACACACATCCATGCCCGAGGCAGGATTAGAACCTGCGACCGTAGCGCCTAGAACCGCTCGGCCACTCCGGCCAGCCCTACAACAATGAAGATGGCAGCTGAATGGTAATTGCTGAAACGCCGATACAGTCCATCGGGAGATGCGCAGTGGATGCACTGCAGCAAAAAGAGTTCTTTACTGCCGTCTTCATAGTGCTGTTTCTTGAAGAACGCTGAACCACGGCAAAATGGCGGTTCTATAATATTAATAAGAAAATAATTACCAAAATTCAAATAAAAAATATCTACGCCACCGCGACGCGTCTTCTTGTAGAATTTCAGAGAAAACAATTGTGATGCAGGATGCAGGACTGGTACACGTCAGGTTAGTAAACTTCGCAGATACAGATTTGAGTTTAACAATGGATAA
This sequence comes from Schistocerca americana, assembly GCF_021461395.2. Lineage (NCBI taxonomy): Eukaryota > Metazoa > Arthropoda > Insecta > Orthoptera > Acrididae > Schistocerca > Schistocerca americana. The sequence continues at coordinate 331,668,211 of NC_060122.1, forward strand.
CAGTACATTTAAATGTCAGATCGTTCGTTTAATAATTTCAACTCAGAAGAATTTTCAGAAGCTTTGGTCCTTCGCTGTTTTGTCTGACCTTTTAAGATCATCACAGTTCAATGTGTAGAACAATACTGGTAGGTCTTAATTGGAATTACTCAAAGAAGAATAAAATTCAGTATCTTTTCTGTCTCACGAAGACGCAATAATTCTGAAACTTCCTGGCAGATTAAAACTGTGTGCCCGACCGAGACTCGAACTCGGGACCTTTGCCTTTCGCGGGCAAGTGCTCTACCAGAAGCGCTTTTTACAGAAGAGATAATAACATTGCTGGCAGGGGGTCTGGAACTGTGAACCATAACTGACGCTTCTTCACAGGTCAGCACCTTACCACATTTTTTAGACGCAACCCCCTTTTTTGTTTTTTTAAATTTTTTATCTTTTTTATGCCACCCCTTTCTTATTTTTTTATTTTTTTCTGTTTTTCTTCCTTTTTTTATTTTTTAATTTATAATAGAAAATAGTATGTCAAGCCCCTAGAACCTCTTTTTTTAATTTTTTCTTTTTTAAAAAAAACCCTAAGTGCCACCGCCACTTTTCATCCTATAACAAGAAAAAATCTGGCCCACTTCAGGCGTTGGCTCCTGACTAAACCTACTCCAGAGAGCCACCTACATACCAGGGGAAATATGGGAAATCAAGGTTAGGGCTATCCTTACAAACAAAACAAAATCTTCCTTATTCTGAATTTTTTTTATTTTTATTGTTTTTATTTTCTTTTATTTTTTATTTTCCTTTCTTTTTCTTTTTGTTTTTCTTTTTGTTTTTCTTTTTGTTGTGTAATTGATCAGAGGCTTTCTGCGCCCCACTGGTAATATGTTGAGTCACGTCTTCTCGAAATTCTTGTTTTCCGTTAAATTGTTCAGAAATGTTCATTGGTTCAAACAGGAAAACTTCTTCTCTCTTGGCTTAACACATTCCAGCTGCGAGGCGGGTCGTGGAAAGCACTCCCAAGGAAGTTTGAGAAAAATTGTCTGTATTTTGGGTTACGGACAACGACATAATGACGGTCATTGAGGTATGTCCAAAAATCGAGTACAGAGTCGACAGTTTGTCCAAATAGGTAGTGAATGGCATGTCCGCAAATCCAGTTTACAGCATTGGTCTTTGTCCGAGGAAAATAGTCACGTTCCGGAAACAAGAATGAAAGGGGAGTAATCTGATCCGGAATATCCCGCGTTAGAAAAGCCACAATACGACGAACCAAGTGCCAAACCTCCGCCGCTGGTCCGCAAACAAACCGATGGCCGTCATTGTCTGGCACTCCACACGTGGAACATAGAGGTGATTGGGCGAGGTGGATACGATGAAGGCGAAATTGGTTGATTTGCTTACCATTGACAGTTAGGTACCAGACGGATTGAACATTCGTGTCAAGGTAACAGGCGAAAACCGCGCGCCATACATGACGCCAGTCAACCTGGGGGAACTTTTGTTCAATCGGGTTAGATGGACGACCTAATTGGAGGACATTGTATACTGCCTTTGTCTTGAGTAAAAGTTGTCTTGGTAAGGTGAGGCGTAGATAACTGAGTTCAAGAAAGAAGTATCGCATACAATGGAACTGGGCTGGAACATCTCACTGGGGCTGACAGTGAGACCGGCGAGTATGCCGACAGGAGGAGACCAGTGAGGCTCGTTGGGCAACGTGTCCATACCGTCATGTGGGAGCTGACAAATAGGGCGCGAGCTCTATCCGGCACGTGAGACAGACCTATCCCACCTCGTTCACGGGGAAGAGTAAGGGTTGCTTAGTTAACTTTGAACAACAGCCCAGAGCTGACGAAAGATGCCATCGCTGCCAACATGCGACGTGCCACAGTAATCGGGAAAGGTAGAACTTGTGCTACATGGGGAACTAGGGATGCGATGTATATATTTACATATCGAGCTCGTTGGAGAATATCTAGGGATCGAAGGCAATGGTCCATAAGATCTGCTCTGATCATTAAAAGGAGGCGTCGGCAGTTGATGGTGGATGAACGCCGGAGATCAGATGAAAAATCTATTCCAAAACAGCGAATGGTATCAACGGTGGTGAGAGGTGTAACGCTCTCCACGGGAAGCCCCGTGCCAATGAACATAACTTGTGAGTTACGTACGTTTAAAGAGCTACCCGATGCCTCACCATAAGTCGCTACCCACGTCAAAACAGCTCGAACCTCGTCGGCATTACGTAAACAGATGACTACATCGTCAGCATAGGCCGTGCAACAGAATCGGTAGCGATCTATGGACAACCCTACCAAACGTTGTCTTAATCCACATAGCAAGGATTCCAAGGAAAAGGCGTACAAAACCGCTGATAGAGGGCAACCTCGACGTACGGATCGACCTATTTTTATCGGAGGAGTGAGTCTGCCATTGTACATAATCCTGGATGAGGCACCCCGCAGAAGGCGCATCACTACCGTGATAACGGCGACTGGGAAACCCATATGGTGGAGAACGGCCGTAAGGAAAGAATGGTCAACCCTATCAAAAGCTTGACTAAAGTCCAAAGACGCAAGTGCCCCAGACAGGCGTTGTGCCTGGGTAACGGCGATCATATCCCTGTAGCGGCATAAAGCCGTGCGGATATTATTATCCCCTCCCAAAGATGCTTGCTCTGGCGACACAACATATCGGGCAACGTTTTTAAGTCGTGCCGCCAAAAGGCGAGTGAAGATTTTCATATCAGTATTAAGGAGGGTGATGGGCCGATAATCACTGATATTGTTGCCACCATGCGGTTTATGTACAGGAATAATAATTCCTTCCATGAAAGCGTCCGGCACAGGTACTTCCAGAGACATCAGTTCCCGACAGATGGAGGTGAAGGTGGGCGCTAACAAATCACGGAAGGTGTGATAAAATTCGAGGGGAAGACCGTCGGGTCCTGGGGAGCGATTGTTGGTTCCTGCCCGGATCGCATCGCGGACTTCATCATCAGTCACCTCTGACATCAAGTCAATCGCCGCATCTCCTGGGATACCACCGAAGTTGAGCTGCGAGACTTCCTCGATCAACTCTGGGGAATGTGGAATTGCGGCGTAGAGCTGCTGGTAGTGGGCATGAAGCACATTCCCTATTGCAGATTGGGTTACGTAGCGACGCCCTTCTTGGTCTGTTAGGACGTGAATCAATTTTCGGCGTCGATTTTGGCGTTCTTGGATGATATGGCACATCGACGGATGTTCATGAGGCATGCGAACAGCAGTACGAGATCGTACTATCGCTCCTTCCAAATGCCTCCGCATGAGATTGGAGATTTGTGCCTTAGCATGGTTCAGCCTTGTATGGCGCTCAGGGGAGGCTGGCATCGTGGAGCATTCTCGTAGGATCCTGTAGTAAAAGTCCATAGTGCTCTTCTTCCAGGCTACAACATCTTTGCCATACCATATCAAAGTTTTTCGAAGAGCAGGTTTTGCACACTGGATCCACCACGATATGGTAGACGGATACGTGGGACTGCGTCTATTACATGTGTTCCAAGTGTCTTCTATTAGAAGTCGACAGTCAGGTGAATTAAGAAGTGCCGTGTTCAGTTTCCAGAAACCACGTCCGTGCCATACTGCCTGTCTTGTGAGAACAACATCACAGAAGTAAGCCTCATGATCTGAGGAAGCAACAGGACAGATTTCAGCCTGTCGAGTGTGTTAAATTAGGGATCGCGAGATTTAGATGCGATCCAGTCGGCTAGAGGAGTGCGCAGTGTAGTACGTAAAGCCCATAAGGTCACCGTGAACATGTCTCCACGTGTCGACAAATTGTAGCCGCGTGACGACTGTTTCCAGAGCTGCGCATGGTGAGTGACGCGGCAATTGATCCTGAGGTCGCTGGGTGCAGTTGAACTCTCCACCCATGACCCAGTCATCGTTTGGTCCCATAAAAAGGGGTGTAACTCCATTCGCGAAGAAAGCATTGCGTTCACGACGGTAGCTGGAGCCCGACGGCGCATAAATGTTGACGATGCGCACACCAAAGAGAGTAAGGGCCATACCTCTGCCGTTGGGGAGGTATAGGACATCTTCGGCAGGAAGACCTTCTCGTAAGATGATGGCAACACCACTACCGGTATCCGAAGCGGGAGAAAGGTGCGCCGTGAAGGCATGTGGTGGTGAAAAATCGGCGACATGCACTTCCTGAAAAAGCGCAATATCTATGTCCGCACCATAAATCACATCGCGGAGCAGCGCTAGTTTGTGGGGTGCACGAATGGTCGCGAGGTTAATCGTTGCGACACGATAATGCTGGTGTTGTAGTCCCACAGGCACAGGTGTGGCTCCTTCTTCAGGAGTAAGAGGTCGTCGATCTTGCCGGTCCGCTGAAGAGGCTGCTATTGTGGAGAGTTTGCGGTCGCGGGCGCAACCGATGGGGGCGCCCCATCATCAGCACCGTCCACCCCAGTCCCTTCGATCTCCACGTCGTCTGCCCAGGAGACTGATACTGCGGTAGGGCATCGGCTGTGCACATCATCCACGTGGAGAGGAGACGTAGTTTTCGGCTCAGCGGATAGGCTCTCTTCAACGTCGACCTGTGGGGGCGACGGCGCCAGTAAGGAGGGATGTTCGTTGCCGTGGTCGCCTGTGGCGGGTCGTTCGCATCAGACTTTTGGTCATCAAAGAGCGGTTTGTCGTCCATCTTCGGGTCTGCATCCCTGGTATCCATCCGTAGAATGGATTCATCAGGGGGTGTGCGGCTACGTTTCTTTCTCTTTCGTGTCGACCCTTGTTTTCGAACATGTTGTTCAGAGTCTGATTGCGGGTGGATTTCGTCTGACTCCGGACCGGTCTGAAGGAAAGCAGAAGTAGGTAACACTCCCGAATCAACGTCCATCTCAGAAGCATTTTCAGTCACAGTGCTGCGAAGAGTCGGCAGGTCAGGATCTGGCGTCTGTGGCACCTCAGAAGGAATCTCAGTAGCGGTTGCATCTACCTGATCAGACGGAGCCGGAAGACCCTGTGTAGAGGTGCTACCTTCCTTGGCAACCTTGGAATATGTGACAGGGATCTGAGTGATCACCGCTGGGGACGCTTCCTCGCCTACCGGCGTCTGAATCAGGCGGCGTCGCATGCAGGCGGATCTGACGTGACCTTCTTGTCCACAACCAGCACATGTTCGGGGTTGGCCGTCGTACATGACAATGGCTCGCACCCCGCCAATTGTCAAGTATGATGGTATATGTTTTTTCAGTTCAATTTTGACCTGACGCACACCATTAAGGACATGGTAGGTCGTGAAGGTTTGCCATTTTTCCTCTACGTAACCGATGAGTAACCGATGACGTTACCGTATGGTTGTAACGCAGAGACAACTTCGTCCTTCGGCACTTCAAAAGGTAGTTCAAACACCTTAATCGTACGTTGACCGTACTCTGCGAGTTCAAGTGTTACAGCTCCGACGTGACCATCAGAGTATTTGAACTTAAGTCCATTGGCATGGCGGCGAATAACTTCTTCACACACCTCGGTGTTTGTCATTTTAATATAAACGACACTACTCATGATCGAAAAATGGATTCCGATAACGTGGTTAGGATCTAAACGAACTTCTTCACGTATGAACGTTTCAACTTCATGTGTACGAGGTCGCGCATGTTCAGCTGGGAAGGAAACTTCAAGGGTCGCACGGCGGTAAGCGCTCGACATGTTGTTCATGGTGGACGGACACAAGCCTTAAAGCTACGACGCGGAAGTAAACAACGCCTGCAGCGGAGCACTGGCCGGCGCGCGGTGCCGTCCGCACGCTGCCACGGCTGAGAGCCGACTCTGACCATCTGAGCTACCGAAGCACGACTCACGCCTGGTACTCACAGCTTTACTTCTGCCAGTATCTCGTCTCCTTCACGCAATAATTTTGTTTGCTGCCCGCAGAAATCAACGTGTAACTGTGCTCTCTTAAAGGTACAGCTTCTGGTTTACATTGTTGATGTATCTTCGGTTTCCTCTTCTTCCCACCGTCTTCTGCGATTATCCTGAAATAAACCTTCTCGCTTGTAATATTTATTTTCTTCTTTGGTTTGTTCCTGTGCTTTCCTCTTCTCTGTATCGATCTCCGGAAAGAAATTATTTTCTCGAAATAGAGTGTGGAGCAAAAATTTCAAATTACTATGTTTACGTGTATTTTGATCACATATAAAATGTATTTACACCAATACAACCCGTAAGTTACGAAATTTTAGAACTGCAGTTTTTTTAAGGGCAACATGAATGTGGCGCTCTTCGTGCACACACGTTAAAAGTCTTTTCTTCACGTTCTATATACATTTTGTCAAAGTTTCGTGCGAAACAACAGCAATTTCTTCATGTATTAAAACTATCAGATCGTTGAGTAAACGAGGCTCGCGGAAATTAACTTTGAATTTTAAATGACACCGTAAGAAGACGCAAACCGACAGAACTGGAGAGCGTGCAGGCCAGTGGAGATCACCGAAACGTGGGCTCAAGTTTTGAGGAAACATTTCTCAAACTGCCGTGTATGCTATAGCAGTGTCGGCAGTGACTCCATCCTGGCTCCTAAAAGCCTCTAGTTGCGACCGCAAAATAATGCGTAGCATTGCAACATAACATTTATAATTTACAGCTACACAAGAGCCGCCTTCTTCAAAACAAGTAAGGCTCAACGATCCCCAGTATGAAAACTCCACACCACACGGCCACTTCAGCATTGTACAGTGGTTTATGATGCAATGCTTTTTGGATGTCTGCTGCCCAATAGCGACAGTTTTGCCTATTTACAAAGCCGTCCAAGTGAAAGTTAGCTTTATCGTTTATCATTAATAAAACACCACCGGCAGAAGATACACCAAACATTTTCTTACAAAATGATATCTGTTCGCCAAAATCACGTTCATAAATGGAAAACAGACCAGAAGGAATGAATAGTAGGAGACAACAAGAACAAAAAACGAAGCATACAAGAAGAAGCAGGCTAGAAGAACAAGAACGCTATTGATTGACTATAGAGAATGAAAAGGCGTGTAGAAAAGCGGATTCTGAATGCAGTGAAGAGACTCTTTTTCGAAAGGCAGTTGCATGATACTGAATCACAGAAGTACACTAATGAAAGCAGTAAACTCCACAGAAAGGTCAATAACTTTAGAAAGGGATTCCACCCGAAGAAACAGAATGTAAAGGGAAAAAAAACTGGTGAACAAACATCAGAAGTGTTACAAAATGGTTCAAATGGCTCTGAGCACTATGGGACTTAACGTCTGAGGTCATCAGTCCCCTAGAACTTAGAACTAATTAAACCTAACTAATCTAAGGACATCACACACATCCATGCCCGAGGCAGGATTCGAACCTGCGACCGTAGCGGTCGCTCGGTTCCAGACTGTAGCGCCTAGAACCGCTCGGCTACCCCGGCCGGCGAGTGTTACATCACTTGGCAGAGTACTTTAAGGAATTATTATACTCAAAGAATGCCGAAACATGGGAACTAACTGAAAACCAACAGGCCGAAGAAGAGGAAAATGAGGTGCCCTCCACGCAAGAGGTTCGGCTAGCTATAAAAAAACTAGCCAACAATAGCCTGACAATGATAACCTGCCAGCTGAGCTTACTGAGTGTGGTGTAGAACATCTTGTTAAATGCATGCACGCCCTGATCTGACATGCAGGGTGCTGTGAAATTCCCCTTACAAACTCTTAGGACTTGTAGAGGGGACTGAGTAGATAATATTCTGAATTGGAACCCATGTCCGGAAGCGTACCACTTCTGTGCTACAACCATTTGAAAACACGTTGATAACGCGACCACTTTTAGAAGTAATTTAGTAGGCGTGACCCAGCACATCACATGTTTTACAATTCCACTCATTAATAACCAAGGAAACGAAAAGGAAACTTAATTAGTTTTCACAAACACTATTGTTTACAGTTAATTCGGGCGTGCAGCGCTTCCTTGGAGACCACAGTCACACCTGCTGATGGTATTGGTACCCATTTCTCGAAGCCGTTGCGTAATTGAAGCGAAAAGGTGACGAACAGCTCTTTCATTGCCGTGAGCTCCACCATACAAGATGATCATGTCGGTGTATTCTGAAAACCTGTATTCAATCATGTTTCTGTAACACTCACAGACGCGTGAACGAGGCTTGAACTAGGTCAGAGAGGCAGTATAGACGTTAAATGACATTAGCTGATCCGACGTAAGCATACCCCCTCCTCCACCGCCCCCCCCCCCCCCCGCTCCTCCACGGTGTTGCGTACCTACCAAGCAAACATGTTTTAGAACGGCTGTAACACGGAAATGTTACGTTTCCGAACATGGGTTCCAATTCAAAATATTGTCCCCTCTGCAAGTCCTAGGAGCTGTAGGGGAAATTTTAGAGCACCCTGTACATGGACGCAAAAAATCATCTCAGGTGATTGGAATATGGCAGTAATGTGTGCTATACATGAGAAAGGGGACATCCTGGAATGTACAAACTATAGGGGAATTACATTATTAAATATTGCATCTAAAAAATTCTACTCCCCGCTTTGTACCTGTGTAGGATCTTTCGCAGAAATAGCAGTTGGGAGATATAAGGCAAGCTTTAAATCTTACAAATCAACTGTTGACCAAATACCCACCCTGAGGCAGATATTGGAGAAAACAGGGGCGTAAAATATAGAAACACATCACGTATTTGTTGATTTTAAAGCAGCATGCTCGTGGCAAAAGAGATTTAGCGTAGCCCAAAGTCTAGGTTAGAAGCCTAGGTGATAATTAGTTTGCGACTGACGAAGCCAATGAACTCAAATGCAAATAAAGGTTGTGGTATGTAATAACCTACGTTGCAGCCTAGTGTTTATATTCGTCCCATATTTAGATGTAATTTGCCATGTTTGCTGTTTCCACAAACAAAATTGACACTCGATGCAGTGTAAATGGTATTGTAAATGGGAAATTCCTTTCGTCACTTCCATCAGCCACCGCACTGCGTGTAACATTGGTTTGTGCTATCAGTAACGCAGTCTTTCTCATAACAACTAAAACTACAATTGAAAGCTAAAAGTTCTGGGTCAAGGCAATCAGGTAGGTGCAGTATTTCTTGATTTCCGAAAATCATTTGACTCAGTACCACATCTACGCTTATTGTTAAAAGTACGATCATATGCGGTATCAAGTAAAATTCGTGACTGGATTGAGAGGCTTTTTGGTAGGGAGGACAGCATGGTTATCTTGGATGGAGAGTCCTCGTCAAATGTGGAAGCAATTTCGGGTGTGACCCAGGGAAGGGTGTTGGAATCCTTTCTGTTCATGTCGTATAATAATGACCCTGCAGACTTTTTGCAGATGATGCTGTTATCTGCTGGTACTGTCTGAAAGAAGCTGGATAAATATTCAGTCAGGTCTTGATAAGATTTCAAAGTGGTGCAAAGATTGACAACTTGCTTTAAATGTTCAGAAATGTAAAACTGTGCACTTTACAAAACAAAAAAAAAACATAGCCTCTTATGACAATAAGAGTCACTGTTGGATTCGGCCAACTCACAGGAATACCTGGGTGTATGAAATGGAATGAAAAAGAAAATTAAAGCAATAACAGCCCTCGGTCACAAAACTGAAGTCTTATTGACCAGGGTTTCGGCCACTGTTAAGAGTGGCTTCATCAGAAATAAAACATTAAACTGGCATGTCACGTATAAAATAAAGCGATATATCTTTAGTCACAAAATTTTAAAATAGAAAACATGTGCGTGAAAACATGTGAGCACAGCCCATAGTGGTTTGCCTTTTATGTTTTCAATAATGCTTCAAATAGCTCTAAGCACTATGGGACTTAACATTTGAGGTCATCAGTCCCCTACACTTAGAACTACTTCAACCTAACTAACCTAACGACATCGCACACAGCCGCACGGGAAGATCCGAGCGGTCTGAGGCGCTGCAGTCATGGACTGTGTGGCTGGTCCCGGCGGAGGTTCGAGTCCTCCCTCGAGCATGGGTGTGTGTGTGTGTGTGTGTATGTGTGTGTGTGTGTGTTTGTCCTTAGTATAATTTAGGTTTAGTAGTATGTATGCTTGGGGACTGATGACTTTAGCAGTTAAGTCCCATAAGATTTCACACACATTTGAACATTTCTGACATCACACACATCCATGCTCGAGGCAGGATTCGAACCTGCGACCGTAGCAGCAGCACGGTTCCGGACTGAAGCACCTAGAACCGCTCGGCCACAGCGGCCGGCCCATTGGCTCACAGAAACTGCTTTATAACAGGGTGCTTTGTCATGTTGGCACAAATAATCATCGACTCCTAAGCTGCGTTATTGTACACAAGAGGAAAGGCCGCAAAATGTGTTCATTTCGTTCTCCATTTACATTTAGTGTTTTCTTAAGTGCAATAAGGGGGTCACGCCCTAAAAAAAAAAAAAAAAAAAAAAAAAAAAGCTTCATAACGCCTCATCCGTACTTGACTGTTGGCACTACACATTATTGCAGTGGGGTCCACAGCACCATTATCCTGAGAAAGGGCGGCAATGACTTCGCTGTTAGCAACCAACAATTTAAATCCATACAACCAGACAATGATTGTTCGGCAATCGTTTTATCATACAGTAACGGGGCCTTTCTCGCTTTTTATGCGCAGTACGTTGCATTTATTTGTTTTGAAGGACAAGTACCAGTTGCTGCACCAAGAATCAATCCTCTGTAAATCTTTTCGTAACTTTTTGGTTGCAATTTTTCAGCGTTGAACCTTCTCTATACACAACAGCATCATTTGAGAGCAGCATCACGGGGCTTCCAACATTATCACCGAGATCACATACACGGTGTCCCATTTATCTTGCTCACTCAAAATAACTTTTTTCGTAAACGAAAATTTGTTTCAGCCAGTGTTTCTTAATATCATTGGGTAGTTCTTGTTGAGGGTATACGCTTTATGTACCTCCACACTTGGAGGAGATACGGGGTAGGAGTTAAATTTTTTTTTTTAAATGGAACTATGTACATTTTATTCAAGAATACCCTCTCCAAGGGGTATTCAAAACTGTACCACACTGTATCATTTTTGTCAATAACGCGTAGATTTGCAGACGATAAAGAGTACACAGATTGTGAAGAAAGCGACTTGTTTACTGCCTTGATTGTACACATTACGTACCCAACGTCGTGCTGTAATTGAGATGTGGGTTTTGTTTATGATTTGTGGTTCTAGTAAACACAGGTACTCCCCACCGCCACGCTCTCCCCCCCCCCCCCCCCCCCCCCCCCTGCGCGCACTGATTTGTCGTTGCTTTCGCGTAGTACACTGCATACAAGTGTAGTTGTGCATCACAGTAACTTAATAACTGCCTTGCGGTGGTACACACTGAGATTATCATTTTTATTGTGTAAGGGCTTATGACGTACGCGCATGACAACAAGGTAGAAATGCTGCTGATCTACGGAGAAAGCACGTTGATAGGAAATAATTTGGTAACTTGCATTTTTATGTTCAGTACTGTTAGCGAACATTGTGATTATTATGTTTTCTTTCCTGTGCTAACCTCTTCATCTCAGAGTAGCACTTGCAACCTACGTCCTCAATTATTTGCTTGACGTATTCCAATCTCTGTCTTCCTCTACAGTTTTTGCCCTCTACAGCTCCCTCTAGTACCATGGAAGTCATTCCCTCATGTCGTAGCAGATATCCTATCTTCCTTCCCTTCCTTTTCCACATATTCCTTTCCTCTCCGGTTCTGCGTAGAACCTCCTCATTCCTTACCTTATCAGTCCACCTAATTTTCAACATTCTTCTATAGCACCACATCTCAAATGCTTCGATTCTCTTCTGTTCCGGTTTTCCCACAGTCCATGTTTCACTACCATACAATGCTGTACTCCAGACGTACATCCTCAGAAATTTCTTCCTCAAATTATGGCCGGTATTTGATATTAGTAGACTTCTCTTGGCCAGAAATGCCTTTTTTGCCATAACGAGTCTGCTTTTGATGTCCTCATTGCTCCGTCTGTCATTGGTTATTTTACTGCCTAGGTAGCAGAATTCCTTAACTTCATTGACTTCGTGACCATCAATCCTGATGTTAAGTTTCTCGCTGTTCTCATTTCTACTACTTCTCATTACCTTCGTCTTTCTCCGATTTACTCTCAAACCATACTGTGTACTCATTACACTGTTCATTCCGTTCAGCAGATCATTTAATTCTTCTTCACTTTCACTCAGGATAGCAATGTCATCAGCGAATCGTATCATTGATATCCTTTCACCTTGTATTTTAATTCCACTCCTGAACCTTTCTTTTATTTCCATCATTGCTTCCTCGATGTACAGATTGAAGAGTAGGGGCGAAAGGCTACAGCCTTGTCTTACACCCTTCTTAATACGAGCACTTCGTTCTTGATCGTCCACTCTTATTATTCCCTCTTGGTTGTTGTACATATTGTATATGACCCGTCTCTCCCTATAGCTTACCCCTACTTTTTTCAGAATCTCGAACAGCTTGCACCATTTTATATTGTCGAACGCTTTTTCCAGGTCGACAAATCCTATGAAAGTGTCTTGATTTTTCTTTAGCCTTGCTTCCATTATTAGCCGTAACGTCAGAATTGCCTCTCTCGTCCCTTTACTTTTCCTAAAGCCAAACTGATCGTCACCTAGCGCATTCTCAATTTTCTTTTCCATTCTTCTGTATATTATTCTTGTAAGCAGCTTCGATGCATGAGCTGTTAAGCTGATTGTGCGATAATTCTCGCACTTGTCAGCTCTTGCCGTCTTCGGAATTGTGTGGATGATGCTTTTCCGAAAGTCAGATGGTATATCGCCAGACTCATATATTCTACACACCAACGTGAATTGTCGTTTTGTTGCCACTTCCCCCAATGATTTTAGAAATTCTGATGGAATGTTATCTATCCCTTCTGCCTTATTTGACCGTAAGTCCTCCAAAGCTCTTTTAAATTCCGATTCTAATACTGGATCCCCTATCTCTTCTAAATCGACTCCTGTTTCTTCTTCTATCATATCAGACAAATCTTCAACCTCATAGAGGCTTTCAATGTATTCTTTCCACCTATCTGCTCTCTCCTCTGCATTTAACAGTAGAATTCCCGTTGCACTCTTAATGTTACCACCGTTGCTTTTAATGTCACCAAAGGTTGTTTTGACTTTCCTGTATGCTGAGTCTGTCGTTCCGACAATCATATCTTTTTCGATGTCTTCACATTTTTCCTGCAGCCATTTCGTCTTAGCTTCCCTGCACTTCCTATTTATTTCATTCCTCAGCGACTTGTATTTCTGTATTCCTGATTTTCCCGGAACATGTTTGTACTTTCTCCTTTCATCAATCAACTGAAGTTTTTCTTCTGTTACCCATGGTTTCTTCGCAGCTACCTTCTTTGTACCTATGTTTTCCTTCCCAACTTCTGTGATGGCCCTTTTTAGAGATGACCATTCCTCTTCAACTGTACTGCCTACTGCGCTATTTCTTATTGCTGTATCTATAGCGTTAGAGAACTTCAAACGTATCTCGTCATTCCTTAGTACTTCCGTATCCCACTTCTTTGCGTATTAATTCTTCCTGACTAATGTCTTGAACTTCAGTCTACTCTTCATCACTACTATATTGTGATCTGAGTCTATATCTGCTCCTGGGTACGCCTTACAATTCAGTATCTGATTTCGGAATCTCTGTCTGACCATGATGTAATCTAATTGAAATCTTCCCGTATCTCCCGGCCTTTTCCAAGTATACCTCCTCCTCTTGTGATTCTTGAACAGGGTATTCGCTATTACTAGCTGAAACTTGTTACAGAACTCAATTAGTCTTTCTCCTCCTTCATTCCTTGTCCCAAGCCCATATTCTCCTGTAATCTTTTCTTCTACTCCTTCCCCTACAACTGCATTCCAGTCGCCCATGACTATTAGATTTTCGTCCCCCTTTACATATTGTATTACCCTTTCAATATCCTCGTACACTTTCTCTATTAGATTTTCGTCCCCCTTTACATACTGCGTTACCCTTTCAATATCCTCATACACTTTCTCTATCTGTTCATCTTCAGCTTGCGACGTCGGCATGTATACCTGAACTATCGTTGTCGGTGTTGGTCTGCTGTCAGTTCTGATTAGAACAAGCTGGTCACTGAACTGATCACAGTAACACACCCTCTGCCCTACCTTCCTATTCATAACGAATCCTACACCTGTTATACCACTTTCTGCTACTGTTGATATTACCCGATACTCATCTGACCAGAAATCCTTGTCTTCCTTCCACTTCACTTCACTGACCCCTACTATATCTAGATTGAGCCTTTGCATTTCTCTTTTCAGGTTTTCTAGTTTCCCCACCACGTTCAAGCTTCTGACATTCCACGCCCCGACTCGTAGAACGTTATCGTTTCGTTGATTATTCAATCTTTTTCTCATGGTAACCTCCCCATTGGCAGTCCCCTCCCGGAGATCCGAATGGGGGACTATTCTGGAATCTTTTGCCAATGGAGAGATCATCATGACACTTCTTCAAATACAGGCCACATGTCCTGTGGATACACGTTACGTGTCTTTAATGCAGTGGTTTCCATTGCCTTCTGCATCCTCATGTCGTTGATCATTGCTGATTCTTCCGCTTTTAGGGGCAATTTCCCACCCCTAGGACAAGAGAGTGCCCTGAACCTCTATCCGCCCCTCCGCCCTCTTTGACAAGGCCGTTGGCAGAATGAGGCTGACTTCTTATGCCGGAAGTCTTCGGCCGCCAATGCTGATTATTTACCAAAATTTAGGCAGTGGCGGGGATCGAACCCGGGACCGAAGACGTTTTGATTATAAATCAAATACGCTACCCCTTTTTTTTATTGATCTCATTTTGTCCTATGTTGTTCGTTGTATTTGTTCGTGGCGGACGTCCGATGACACCCGTTCAGGTTGTTCGTTGATCAGTTCACTCAGTTTTTTAACTACAGAGGGTAGCTAAACCCTCTGACCGAAAACGCTGAGCTACTGTGCCGGCATAAATAATATTTTTCCATTCCGTTGGTGACTGAAATTTTGTGAGAAGATTCCACCGCAATGGCTCTGAGCACTATGGGACTTAACATCTATGGTCATCAGTCCCCTAGATCTTAGAACTACTTAAACCTAACTAACCTAAGGACAGCACACAACACCCAGCCATCACGAGGCAGAGAAAATCCCTGACCCCGCCGGGAATCGAACCCGGGAACCCGGGCGTGGGAAGCGAGAACGCTACCGCACGACCACGAGATGCGGGCACCCCTAGACCACGGGTACTCTACTGTACATACCTGTACTGTAATTTGCTGTAGGAGGGCGAAATTCCGTTGAGGCACAACTACTGTACAGCAGACCACTATGGGCTGCGCTCACGTGTTTTCACACATGTTTTCTATTTTAAAATTTTGTGACTAAAGGTTTATCGCTTGATTTTTATTCTATATGTGACTTGCCAGTTGAAATTATTTATTTCTGATGAAGGCACTCTTAGTAGTGGCCGAAACCTAGGTCAATAAGACTTCATTTTTGCGACCGAGGGCTGTTATTGCTTTAATTTTACTTCGTAACGGTCGCTGACAACGCAGCCATTTTTAAAACTTTATGAAATGGAATGATCAGATAGGGTAAGTTGTGGATAAAGCGGATGATAGACTTCGGTTGACTGGTAGAATACTGGGGAAATACATACAGTCTGCAAAGGAGCTTGCTTACAAATCACACGTGTGATCCATCCTAGAATATTGCTCAAATGTGTGGGACCCGTACCATATAGGATTAACAAGGGATAGTGAACATACACAGAGAAGAGCAGCACGAATGGTCACAGTTTGTTAAATCCGTGAGAGACTGTCACAGAGATACTGAAGGAACTGAACTGAAAGACTCTTGAAGATAGACGTGAACTATCCCGATCAATGGCGGCTCTAGGAATGTACTACAATCCCCTACGTATCGCTCACAAAGAGATTGTGAAAATAAGATTGGAATAATTACTGCATGCATACAGGCATTCAAACAATCATTCTTCCCGCGCTCCGTTCGTGAATGGAACAGTAACAGACCCTAATATTTGGTACAATGGGACGTACCTTCTGCCATGTACCTCACGGTCATTTGCAGAGTATAAATGTAGATGTAGCGTATGACACCATAAAAGAAAATAAGCTTATTGAAGCCATGTTTGAAACTGGCATACCACAACAGTTAATACACGTCATAAATTTGATTATGGGAAAAGTAATATGTGAAGTACGGATACTAGGAAATATCACACCCCTTTTTGAAACTAACTTGTACTGAGACAAGACGATGAGATCTCATGTATGCTTTTCAATGTAGCGCTACAGAAGGTAATAAGGACAGCTCAAATCAGCATGACAGACACAATGGCAATAGAACGGTGCGGGTTCCGGCCTATGCAAATGATGTGAATATTTTTGCAAGAACAGAACCAGCTGGTAACGAAACATATAGGACACTGATGGCAACAGCAGTAGAAATGGGACTGGAAGTGAACATCATTAAAAGAAAAACACACGAATAATACGAGCAGAATGAAGGAGACGGACGGCGGACCGCCGCTGTGTTGAAGTTGTTTGTCGGTTACATGCTGTCCATCTCGCATCATTGGACGGATATGTCTCGTGAGCTTCCGATTTGGTTTATCGGATGCGAGTGAGCCGAGCTTCACCAACAACCATAATTGCCGTTTCCTGTATCAGTTCAAAATGGCTCTGAGCACTATGGGACTTAACATCTATGGTCATCAGTCCCCTAGAACGTAGAACTACTTAAACCTAACTAACCTAAGGACAGCACGCAACACCCAGCCATCACGAGGCAGAGAAAATCCCTGACGCCGCCGGGAATCGAACCCGGGAACCCGGGCGTGGGAAGCGAGAACGCTACCGCACGACCACGAGATCCTGTATCAGTACTGTGACTGTAGTGTTCGGTAATTTGTGGCTGTCTGTTCAAGGTTAACGTCCCATTTCATGTCAGACTTGTGGTTATTGATCCCGCTTCTGTCTCTAGGCAGGAAAGTTGTGCGTGTGCTCTCCTATAAAGCTACTGATTTTGTTTCTTTATGTAATGCTCCCAATTTAAGTGTTATTTGGTGTAAGGCGTCGGATTTGTGGCGGCGCGTGTTTCTATTTGGAGTCGGTTCACATAACGTGCAATGTCCTGCGTGTACTCTTACTATTACTGGAAAGCTCTTACTGGGTGTTTCTACTTCCAAGACTGTCTGTGTTTTTTATGTTTGTAAGGGTGGGGCCTCTTAATCTCAATTCGTAAGTATCTCTGAGTGAGGACTTTATTTCAAATTTGTTACTATTACACGTGGCTGTAATGTTATTCAGAAGGTTGTGCTGTATCTGCTGTTAGTCATGTGTTCGTTAGCCAACCGGACGCGTGAGTTTGGGGTTTAGGGCTCCGCTCCGCGTGGCGATCACTTGTTTACCCCTCGCCTAGGCGGCGCCAGTTTGGTACATTTTGTAGTTGGCAGTCGAACGGTATCTATATTTTGGCCGCTTTGCAAGTTTCCTTTATTCGACTCCATTAACTCAATCGTTTCCTTGTTGCTGCAATTTCGAGTGTCGTTCGGCGGCGTTAGGTCTATAGTAGAGGGCTGGCTCAGTTCCCGTACTAAATTCTGTATTTCTCTGCTAAATAGGCTGCCATTTGTTTGTCTTTTGATGGGACTTGGCTAAAATCAGCCTGGGTGACAGAGCAGGAGTAGAGTCCAGAAGCAGAGACAAGTCCGCACACGACTGAATGGCCAGCGAATGCCGGCGGTCGTGCACCACTTTAGTCTTTCCGAGCCCACTACACATTGCCAAGAAGGGGTTGTATAGCACGCCGATGTATTTATTTGTGTCTTAATCGTTGCGCACCTATTGCAGCTCTCCTTTTAATTTTTTATTGTATTTCTAGCTCATCTAAATTGTTGAAGTGATAACGGACTGAATTGCCAATTAAGTAATTACTAACTCGGGACCTTTGCCTGTCGCCGACACTAACTCTACCAACTGAGCTTCCCAAGCACCACTCACGACCTCACACTTTACTTCCTCCAGTACCTCGTCTCCGACCTTCCAAGAAGTGAGGACAGGTCGCGCTTGGCAAGCTCAGTTGGTAGAGCACTTGCCCGCGAAAGGCAAAGGTCCCGAGTTCGAGTTCCAGTCCGGCACACAGTTTTAATCTGACGGAAAGTTTTAAATCAACGCACTCTCCGCTGCAGAGTAAAAACTTCGTTCTTTTAGTAATTACTAGATTTATTTAAATCAATGTGTTGATGCAAGTGTGGCTCGGCTAACTGGAAGGTTATTAATCGTACTCCTTATTTGCACTGTTGGTTTTTGAACTAGCCAAACACTGGGAAATTTAAGATATGTTAATTTCATGAAGCTTCTCACTATTTATACCATTCAGGACACAATAATTAGCGCCGATTTTGTCTGGTTTTTCTTTTACGAGCCTTGCACGCCTCCGCTATCCAGCGGTATATTAATTTTCTTATAAGCTGCATTTTTGCGGCGTCCACCTGCTTTCCCGCTTGACCTGCAGGTCCGACATGATAGGTTTTGCACTTTTAATAACTTTACTTATGTCTTGATCACACTTTTATTTTTCATCGACCTTACTCGTTTCGACTTTCCTTCATTTTCAAAGGCTACAAAAATTCAACATAAAACTTGTTGTGTCTAGACAAGACAGCCTAGATACAATGAGAGGAAGCCGAAAGGCACGCGCTTAAACTCACGCAGGCTGGCGTGAGGTCTGAAACAGGATACGTAATGAATGCTATAAAGAAAAGTACGTAGCTTCTGGAATACTTAACTTTAATCCATAATTATATAACATCACTCTTGTACAGATATAATCTCCATTTCAATATACTTGGTGATGGCGCCTTGCTAGGTCGTAGCAAATGACTTAGCTGAAGACTATGCTAACTATCGTCTCGGCAAATGAGAGCGTGATTGTCAGTGAACCATGGCTAGCAACGTCGGCTGTACAACTGGGGCGAGTGCTAGTACGTCTCTCTAGACCTGCCGTGTGGTGGCGCTCGGTCTGCGATCACTGACAGTGGCGACACGCGGGTCCGACGTATACTAATGGACCGCGGCCGATTTAAAGGCTACCACCTAGCAAGTGTGGGGTCTGGCGGTGACACCACAAAACTGATATCAGACGATGTGAAAACATGATACATCTCACCGTTGATAAGACACTGTTACAATGACTAGAATGTGGCTTCCTAGCTTACCATTGCTATGTCAGTCATATAAAAACGTTAGATACATTGTATCACGACAACAGTTTTGGGCAAAAGACAAGTACAAACTACTACCAAGTGAAACTTTTTTGGAATCCATGTGGACTAGACCGCCAGACAGCGTTGGGTACGTGGCATACACTGCAATTTGTTACTGTTTACAATCGCAATTGTCATCATAACAACGTATAAAATAATTTCATCAGTCAATATGGGAATTACATACAATGTTTTACAAAAGATACTACTTTACAAAAGAGTGTGTCACAGTTTTCTTTCCTAATACACTGGAAGAGCGCGCTATTGGCTCTGGGGCCAACAATCTGTTAACAAACAAATCTTTTGTTTTGTTTACAACTTACAGCACATAAATTAGTACCAGCTGTAAAAGTTCATAAATATTTAATAAAAGTTAAAATTATATAGATTACTAGAGGATTGTAGGAGAGCTGATTAAAGCTCGCACACTTAAGACACGTAATGGAACCATAAAATTGTTTTCTGTAACTAACAAACATTGTAGATCGCCGTGTCACAATTAACGGAAGAGGGAGGGGTGAAGGGATACACGATATTAATCTAAACATATTAAAAAATCCTCTGAAACCGTTTGTAATAGTGTAACCACAAATGTTTATAAAATGACAGCTTAAATAAAATAGCGCGAAAGCATTGTGAAGCAGCTATAGTAACGCTGTTTTCAATAATTTTCAATTTGTGCCATGCAGCGTGAGGCGCTGATCAGTCGCATGTGAATACTTTATTGGCATACTTAAGGTAACGTACATGAGGTCTTTTATGGTTGTATGACCGTAAAACTTTTTTTCTGTGAATAATAAGTATTGTAGAATGTCTAACATGTTTGAAACTGGTCCAGGTCCATCTTCCTACGACAGCTGCCCAAGGACGCTCTGTGAATGTTTTAGGAATCTGTGTTGAACCTACGGCCTTCAAGGTAAGCAGACACTAGCTCATTATGCAAAGTTCAGAAGAGTGCATCAGAATGGACAGTGATGTAATCAGACATAGATCACAATGTCAGTTCCACCACACTCTCTGAAAAGGTACGTTATCGCTAACAGAAAATACTGTACAGGTTCAGGTGTAACTATACGTTAGAAAAAATGAAAATCTTAGATATTCGTTATTAAGGTTTATTTCTACTCTAAGTGTGACTTCATGACATAGTAATCTAAATTATAATACGTGCAGGATAGTGAAATATTGATAATGGATGTTCACAACTGTGAAGCAAAGTTCCTAACTATTCTAAGATTGAAACTTCCTGACAGATTAAAACTGTGTGCCGGACCGAGATTCGAACTCGGGACCTTTGCCTTTCGCGGGCAAGTGCTCTACCAACTGAGCTACCCAAGCACGACTCACGACCCGTCCTCACAGCTTTAATTCCGCCAGTACCTCGTCTCCTACATTCCAAACTTCGCAGAAGCCGTAACGCCGGAAATGCATATCCTCGTATTTCCATCTATTGTACTATAATTTTTTTTCCTTATTTTGTTACCTGAATATATTACTTTTCTGTGTCTTTGCATATTGTAATTGTTTTACTATTTGTATATATATATGCATTTATGTCGATGTATAATTGGTTTGTTGTGTAAAGATTATTTGTATTTTTACGCTGGGTCAGGCCTAGGGAAACTATGCTATCGAACCATTACATCGATAGGTCGTGTGGAGAACCAAAGTGTTTAGGATCTTTGGTAGTGTTAACTCTGCCGCGTGGAGCGCGGGCAGAGCAGAGAGAGTCTGGCTGGGGTAGTGCAGTGGAGCAGGTGTGTTGTGTGACGCTCCCGCGAGTTGCCGCGCTTTCGGGGTTGGGCAGCATGTAATTGTGCTCAACTTGCTATGATAGTTTCTGACACGGTATCGCGGACGGGAAGCATTAGCTGGCGCACATCAAGAGCCCGTTTCGCCTGGTGACCGTGTCGAGAAGAAGGCGCGCCAACATCCAGCTTCTGCAACAGCGACGGCCGACAATGAGTGACTGTCGCCACCTCCTCGATCGACGGCTTCAAACCTTCAATCAACCAACAAGGAAGACTGGAAGCACGTAAAGTTTTAGAACTGTATGGCAGACCTCAGCTTTTCAAACTGTTCAAATCACAAAATTACAGCAACGTAGCATGTACCTTTGTTGCTCATTGTCCCAACTGCATTACCAAGCAGGGTCCCTTCCTTTTCCGGAATGAACTCGAGTGTCGCTGAAATTCAAACGTCAGCATTAAAGTAAAAGCATTCGATTTCACTGCTTTAATTTCAAAGTTCAGTTAAGGTATTCATAGCTGGCTACAATATTTAGATTACACAAGCACAAATTAAGAGTGCGAGTTTTGTTTGCATATTTTAGCTTACCTGTGACTCCAGCTCAGCTTGGTACGTACTAAATTTTACTATTGTTAATTGTTCAGAATCATTTAATTCAAGTTCAAAGTTAAATCTCTTATTTCTAAATTGTGTAGATTCAAGTAGCTTTTGAAATGATTGTTGAGGTAGTCCAAGACTAACCGTATTTTACTGAATTTCGATGTGCTTCAGAAAGAAAGCTCACTATTGACTTCAGTCACTAAATTAACTTTCGATTTTCCGGTTTTATTAATTCTTTTGCTAAGTTAAGTCAGAGTGTAGCGAAATTTATAACTTCTGACAATCTTTCAGTTTTCACACTACACGTGTCAACCTTCAGTTGCGACGCTTCTAGTGCTAATTATATGTGTAATAACCTTTCTTTTTCAGTTACTATAGTAATTGTCCATAGGACAGGCGACGGTAATTTCCCCCAAATCTCAAATATCTAATTACCGCTAGTTAATTCTTAACGTAACGGCCGCACATTTACTTTTTTTATTAACTTTACCCCTTTTCAAAATTAATTTCCACCAGTTTCATTTGCAATTTTCCTTTCATTTAGATGTAACCCTTTCCTCCCTCTTTACCGACAGATTGACTTTGGTGACGATTGCTTTTCCCAAATTTCCATTAGGTACACGCGGTTTAATTTTCCACTGTCATTAAGGTCGATAAGTGAGGGGGAGGTTACAAAGCTCTCTTGCATACCTTGCAGCAAGGTGGTTGATGACCATGTCTGGGGGACGATAAAATAAAGCAAACTAAGTGCAATTGGGGTCAAAGATATCAATTAAGCTAAAATGCGGAATGAAAATACCCAGAAATAAATGGGGTCTGTATAGGGCACGTAAATATCACTGCCAATGTAATTGCACAATTAAAACAGTTCAGTAACTTCAGAGTACAAAGTACTCTGCAGTGGCTAATCAATCCTTTTTATTTGGTAAGATGTATCGCGAGTTTTCTTTTCAATGAAGCTCGACTATCGTGAATATGTTTAACTACAGGTCATGGCTGAATGTACGAAAAACTAGGAGAGACAGACGACCGCAGTTCTGAGTGTCAATTGAATATCACTTGGTGGCGTGGCGTGGCGCGGGCGCGCGTGCGTACCTTCCTTCTGCGGCGGCAGTGCCTGCTGTCGGCTCGAGCTGTGAACCTGAGAACCTATTCTAAATTTCTCTCGACTTTTAAACACCGATCTGATACATTTCCTACGTCTTTGATGAAGCCGAGACTCCTAGATATTCCCTAGCTAAGTGACATGGTACACGCTGTTTGGCTGGAATAGCGTCTATGTCGTTGCCCTCAATTCACTCGCAAGCATTAACTGTCAGTGTTCGGTGCAATTCTCTGTACTAGGAAACTTTGCAGTTCAACTCCATAAGAGTCAAGACGAGCCTGTAAACAAGTGTTCAGATAATTACTCTCGCAATCGTCTCAGCGCGGCGCAAGTCACCTCGCTCAGACACTCGACGATTTGCTGCAAGAGAAGAGCGAATTTTTGTGTCTGCATTTTGTCTATATCAAAGCTGATGGCCACGCCTTTTCTTTCTGGCCAATCACAGTGTTCCTCTTGTTATAACTCCACCCACTAGAGTTTCTGAAGCCTATCGAGGGCGTCGTTTCTTTAGTAAGGCAGAGTTTAACTTCTGCTACGTAATACTGCGACAAGCAGCTCTTTTTCACGTGGGTTTTAACACAGGTAGCTACAGTGAGTCACCAATGTTTTGAGTTGGGTTTCTCCGGACGCCTATCTGCCATCTCCAGTCGTGTCCCTGCAGAAAGGCTTTCCAAAGCGTCGTCGTTAAAAGCTACGACAAGGGCGGCTATTGCCAGCGGCCTGTGCAGTGACTCCAGTGTCGCGTTGTGTCCACTGGATGTCGTGCTGTGAAGGTTTCAGCCGAACATGGGACGGGTGTTGCTGTCATAAAATTCTCCTTTACTCAGAACTGCGGCTCATAGCTCAGGTCTGGAAAATTACTTGTGTACAATTCCTAGTGTGAGTGTTAGTGGTTTACATTCACAAAATGTCGGCTTGTTTATTTGATTTGCCTATCAATAAAATTCGTAGATTTTCATGTAATTATGTTGTGTCACATATCGATTTAACTATAATTGTTTCAGGAATTCAATGTAAGGTGTGTTATTTGTCTGACACCTTACAAATGCCATGACGCAAATTAAAAATGGGGGAAGGGGTACACAATATTAATCTTGGCATATGTACATTGTCTTAAGCACGCCGATGAACTAATCATATACAGCTGCTCAGCGCCTCACGCTTCGTGGCAACAGCGCAACTGTAGCTGTTTCACAATGTTTTCGTGGTATTTTATTTATGCTGCCATTTTATAAACATTTGTAGCCACACTATTACAAACGGTTTTACAGGATTTTTAATATGTTAAGATTAACATTGTGTACCCCTTGTCTCCTCCTCCTTCCTTTAATTGCGATATGGCACTTTATAATGTTTGTTAATCACAGAAAACAATTTTATTTTCATACAACTACAGAAGATCTTACGTACAGTATCTTAAGTATGCCAACTTTAATCAGTTCCCCTACAACCCTCTAGCAATCTATATAATTTTAACTTTTATTAAATATTTATGAACTTTTACTGATGGTAGTATTTTATATGCTGCAAGTTGTAAATAAAACAAAAGATTTGCTTGTTAACCGACAGTTTTCCCCAGCGTCAATCAGTGCGCTCTCGTAGTGTATTAGGAAAAAAACTGTGACACATTGTTTTGCAAAGTAATATCTTTTGCAAAACATTGTAAGTAATTCCCATATTGACTGATGAAATTATTTTATACATTGTTATGATGACAATTGCGATTGAAAACAGAAATTGCAGAATGTGCCACGTACCCAAAGCCGCCTGGTGGTCTAGTCCACATGGCTTCCAGGAAAGTTTCTCTTGGTAGCAGTTTGCACTTGTCTTGTGAGCAAGAATGTTGTCGTGGTACAATGTATGTAACGTTTTTATATGACTAACACAGCAATGGTGAGCTAGGAAGCCACGTTCTAGTCATCGTAACAGTCTCTTATCAATGGTGAAATGTATCATTTTCATTTCGTCTGATATCAGTTTTATGTTGTATTTTTGTAGCCTTTGAAAATGACTGAAATTCGAAACACGTAAGGTTGACGTAAAATAAAAGTGTGGTCAAGACGTAAGTAATGCTATTAAAAGTGTATCCAGATGGCTGCGTCATCTGACAGCATTTTCTTGCAAATTGTAACTTTTAGTTTTGATGAATGAATTCGCAAATATTAAAATATATGACATGTATAGCCATTTCATTGCTTGCATTGTCTTACAAGCTTAAATTACTTGCGCCGTAGACCTTATGATTTGCTATAAATTTCAAGCTGACACCTCTATCTGCTCCTGAGAAGCATGGGTCTTGCTAGACGAACAGACAGATTGATGAAAAATCGCAACCAAATTTTTTATGCAATATATTCACAAATTTGCAATTTTCAATTTTTTCCTTTAATTCTACATTGAAATCTTGCTTCTTGTCATTTTTTTATTGTTGGTCAATGGGTTTTGATAATGAGTGTGTATCAAAATATGTGACATGAATGGCCATATCTTTTGACTGGATTGACTAACAAGATTGAAGTTTTCATTCCTCCAAGAGACCATTGACTTTAGTGTGTGACATAAATTTCAATTAGATACATCTACCCATTCCTGAGAAAAAGGGGTCATAACAGTCGGACAGATAGACAGGCAATAAAGTGATGCTATTTATGGGTTCCATTTTTACCAGGTGAGGTACAGAACCCTAAAAATGCTCAAAAGTGTCTCAATGCTCGGATTTTTTGTAGTATTCAAAAGTATTTATCCAGGAAATTATGTAAAGAATGTAAACGACAGTATTTGAAAGTACTTTACAGAGGGCTCAAAAGCATCTGATAGCCCTTTATTATTTACATTATATTCGAAAGTATTTATCCAAAAAACTACATAAATAGTGCAATTTTCAACGTGTCATTTACCCTGTAAGATGCTCAAAAGTATACAAATGTTCTGAATTTTTTGCGACATATTCAAAATATTTATCCAAAAATTATGTAAAGCAGCATATTTTCCACATCTAAACTGTTTTATGCTGCTATTATCAAAAGCAGATACATATTTCAGAAATCTCATGACACAGAGCTGCATTATAACAATACTTATTTACTACCAGTTTCAGTCTAAGGCGTCATCTGGTGTGACAAATTGCCCAATACAAATCACATGTCAGTCATGCAGAAACATAAAATCGCATTGACTATCCATCTCATGAACAAATAACATACTGTTATGCCTGTCAAGTTTCCATAAGGGAGATAGGGAGCCATCACCAAGATCGAACTCATTGATTAAGCGTTTTTCTTGTTCCAGTAAGTTGTCTTCCTGATACCCAATGCATATGACTCTCGGTTCATTGTAATATGATACACATGCCTCACTGCAAAACACACATGGGCACTATCACTGATCAAACTAATAACATAAAGTTCTATTGTTGACAAGAATTACCAAAGTATGCTCTTGCTGTGCCAAAAACTCTTCTCTACAACTGATACCAATGCCAGTCACATATTATAGCGACTAGTGCTAGGGCTTTAACTTTATCTTGAAGTACAAAAGTTTGTAAAACAAACAAACACACACACACACACACACACACAAGCATGCACACACGTCTGAATTTTGCACCATATTCAAAAGCATTATCTCTGACAGTATTTCTGTCTAAAATAACAATGCAGCTAAAATTCTACCTCATCAATGTATTTCATCTCTAGAAATGTTTGTACCAAATTTTATCATCCTCTTTCTCTGTAATGATTGCTTTAATGAGGAATCAATATATAATATTTACAGAAGGATTGGAAGGGAAAAAAAACCAAAATACTCTAGATATAAATTTTATTCTAATTTTTCTTTTACATTTTCACATTGTAAATCACATATTTTACAGTTAACTTTAACTTGGAACACAAATCGTTTAACATCTCATACCACCACAGTCTTATTCGTCTTAAGCATCTTTCAGAATATCATCTGTCGCAAACAGTAGATTCTTGCAAGAACGCAAATGCATCTCATAAGCTGTCAGCTTCTATGACGACCAGCTTGTAATATTGGCACTATAATTCAGTCTACAATTTCAGTTCGCCTCTGAAAACGATTATGATCCTTCACCATCTACTCCCAAAAACCAACATTTGCTGTTCAAAATGCGAAACACCATGCACTAATTATGTGAACTGTTTCCATGTCTTCCGAATTTGTAAAATGCAACTTCTGTGGATGGCTTTCAACTCACATAATGTTAAAGATTAAAACTATGTGCTGGACCCAGACTCGAACTCGGTACCTTTGCCTTTCGCACTTTCACGCGAAAGCCAAAGGTCCCAAGTTTTAGTCTCAGTCGAGTACACAGTTTTAATCTACCAGAAGGTTTTAGACATTAAAAACAGTTTTGCGTCACCCCAGTTCCCAGAACTCCTGAAGGTAGACGTTGACTGTGGATATTGTATCACAGACACCGCGTCTTTGACTGTTCAGAGATGTTACTAAACCCGCCCAAAGTTAAAAACAACCATGCATGAGCAGCGCCTATTCGACGGCGGGGGTCCCAAAGCCGATGAGCTCCAGTCTTTCCACCAGGAAGGAGGTACACAGTTGGTGTTGTCTGTAGTTCAACCATGCCTAGACGGTCAATACTGCGGTTTGATCGATCGCGTCCTCATTGTTACTTTGTGTCAGGAAAGGCTCTCAACAAGGGAAAGGTCTAGGCGTCTCGGAGAGAACCAAAGCGATGTTGTTCGGACATGGAGGAGATACAGAGAGACAGGAACTGTCGTTGATATGCCTCGCTCAGGCGCCCAAGAGCTACTACTGCAGTGGATGACCGCTACCTACGGATTATGGCTCGGAGGAACTCTGAGAACAACGCCACCATGTTGAATAATGCTTTTCGTGCAGCCGCAGGACGTCATGTTACGACTCTAACTGTACGCAGTAGGCTGCATGATGCGCAAATTCACCCCCGACGTCCATGGAGAGGACCATCTTTACAACTACGAGACCATGCAGCGCGGTACGGATGGGCCCAACAACATGCCGAATGGACCGTTCAGGATTGGCATCATGTTCTCTTCACCAAAGAGTGTTGCATTTGCCTTCAACCAGAGAATCGTCGAAGACGTGTTTTGGTGCATCCTGGACAGGCTGAACTCCTTAGACACACTGTCCCGCGAGTGCAGCAAGGAGGAAGTTGCCTGCTGTTTTGGAGTGGCATTATGTGGGGCCGACGTACGCCGGTGGTGGTCATGGAAGGCGCTGTAACGGCTGTACAGTACGTGAATGCCATCCTCCGACCGATAGTACATCCATACCGCCAGCGTTTGGCGAGGCAATCGTCTTCATGGAGGACAATTCGCGCCCCCATTGTGCACATCTTGTGAATGACTTCCTGCAGGATAACGACATGCTCGACTAAAGTGGCCAGCATGTTCTCCAGACATGAACCCTATCGAACATGCGTGGGATAGATGGAAAATGGGTGCTTATGGACGACGTGACCCACCAACCACTCCGAGGCATCTACACCTTATCGCCGTTGAGGAGTGGGACAATCTGGACCAACAACGCCTTGATGAACTTGTGCATAGTATGCCACGCCGAACACAGGTATGCATGAATGCAAGAGGACGTGCTACTGGGTATTAGAGGTACCAGTGTATATAGCAATCTGGACCATCATCTCTGAAGGTCTCGTTGTATGGTGGTACAACATGCAATGTATGGATTTCATGAGCAATAAAAAGGGCAGAAATGATGTTTATGTTGATCTCTAATCCCCTTTTCTGTACAGGTTCGAGAACAGTCGGAACCAAAGTGTTGCAGAACTTTTTTTTATGTTTGTATACGATCCACCTGTACTATTGGATTGATTGGTGTGTACCATACCACTGAAGGTAAACAGTTATATTCATTTTAGGTCTACAACTGGCCTCCGCCGTTTTGCAACATACGGTAGTAGCTGCAGGTGGCGGTGAGGATGGTAGGTCGTGTCATACAATAAGCTCATGTATTTGTAAACATGACGTCATCAAAATATCATTCTTATTCTCGATTGAATATATCAAATTACGAGCCTCATTATCGTCATCTTCGGGAAGTTCTAATTTTCTGTTTTAACATGAAGAAATCTGCTGCTGAGGCTCATTAAATGCTGGGTAAGACCTATGGTGAGGAACGTTTTAGTGAAAGAACGTGCAGAGAATGGTTCCAACGCTTCAAGAACGGTGATTTTGACGTCTACGACCGGCATGGCAATGGGAGGGAGAAGTTTTTAGAAAGTGGTATTACTGACAGTAACAATCACACGACATTGGTATCGCAACTGAAGCGTTTGAGAAGAACATTGAAAGACAAACTGCCACAATAAAGCGATCAACATGAAAAAGTGAATTTTGCAACATGACTCTGGTCAATTCCACGTCACAAAACCAATCAAAACTTATTTGCAAACGTTGAAATGAGAAGTTCTACCTTACTCGCCGTATTCTTAAGACACTGTTCCCTCTCATTACCACCTTTTTCGATCAGTGTCACACGGCCTGGCAGACTAGCACTTCCAGTCATATGACCAAGTGCAAAACTGGATAGATTCAAGGATCTCCTCAAAAGACGCCGAATTCGTCCGCCGTGGGATTAGTAAACTGCCCGAAAATGAGAGAAAGTGGTGGCCAGCGATGGCTAATACTTCGACTTCTAAATTTTTTGTAAATTTTTCACAGTAAAATCTCGAACTTCGAGAAAAAAGGCGAAGGCAAAGTTGTAGACCCAGTAGCTTCAGGAGCATGTCATAAGAAGGCAAAGAGGCTGATTTGGAGCCACACAAATCAAACCAAATGCTTTATTAATTCTATATTAATAAGTCTATATTAGTAAGTCTATATTACCAATATTACTGCGAACTAAGTGATATACATAGTTCAAGTTTTTGCCACTAGTCAGCGCAGCTGTTTATGACGTCAGTAAAAGGCGTTAGCGGAAAATTTAAAAATCAAGACGGCGGATGGTGGAAAATTTAAAACTAAGATAGAGTTGGAGGGAAATTAAAAAATCGAAGATGAAGATGCCAGAAAATTGAAAAATTAGAGAAGTCAGATGGTGGGAAATCAAAAAAGTTGCAATTGATGATAGCAGTAAAGTTAAAAAATGCAAGATGTTATGGACTGGAAAATTTTTTCCGTCAGTCACAGTGCCTAACGATCCAGGATGGTGGGGGGGTGGGTGGGTGGTGGGGTTGGGGGGACTTTTTTACAGTAAATAACAGCGTAGTACTGTTTGCATTATATTCAATTATACTAAAGACATAAAAAAGCTCAATGCTCTTAATTTTTTGTCCAATATTGAAAAGTATTTATCTAAAAAAGTATGTAAAATGTGTAAACTGCAGTACTTCAAGGTATTTTACAGAGTGCTCAAAAGTATCCGAATGCTCTGAATTTTTTCTTGCGCCATATTTAGATGCCATGTTTTGTTATAAAAGAAGATGCATTCAAGAAGTACGTACTTCAACTTACCATCATACCAGTTTTTCAGAGATAGATTAAAGAATTCTGAAAGACGAAGACAGACCAAGATGAAGAAGACAAAGTTAAAGTCAAGAAAAACAATGTACTTGTGAAAGTAGGAGGTGGAGATACTAGAGGAGAAGAAGAAGATGTTGATTACATTGAGGAAGATTAATAAGGAGAAGATGACCACAGTGACGATGATGATTAAGAAAAGGACAAGGCGGCCGCGGTGGCCGTGCGGTTCTGGCGCTGCAGTCCGGAACCGCGGGACTGCTACGGTCGCAGGTTCGAATCCTGCCTCGGGCATGGGTGTGTGTGATGTCCTTAGGTTAGTTAGGTTTAAGTAGTTCTGAGGTCTAGGGAACTTATGACCTAAGATGTTAAGTCCCATAGTGATCAGAGCCATTTGAACTACTTTGAACGTCAATAAAACTTTGAACCACGTAACTATTTTGTACAAGCTGTAAAAAAATAGTTGCCACCATTAAAGTTCTAAACCTCGTATGACCGCCCGGTGTATACATGATCTGGCATTAAACATTAAGTTATCTGAAAAAAAATTTCGCTTTGCGGATGACACAAGCGTTATCGTGAAAGACTTGAAACATGATTTAGGTAATAGGTTAATCAGTAACATCTGTATATGTGTTTCTGAAAAAAGTTTATAGCTTATCTTTGTTCCATCTGGAATTCCAGTAGTTTGTTCTTAATTTCTCACCAAGTTCGTTTGCCAAATGATCCGTCCAGCTTTTTCCTGTAATAAATTCAAGTCAGTGGAAATAAGTTTTTTGAAGAACTGTCAAAGACTGCTCAGGAAGGGACCACATAAAAAATGATGTCATCCTGGCAGAACTGAGAATTTATAACTTACATGAGAAGATTAAAGAATACGAGGAAAATGGAGATAACACCTCAGCAGATGTAAACAAGCCTTCAATAAGAACAGATGAAGGATAGCTTAGGAAGAGATGGTGATAATTATGTGAAGTCGGAACAGGCTTAATGCCTAGGCGTTGAATGCAGATGGAGAATATTATCGCTTAATTTGCAACGAAACACAATGCCTATAGTTTCTAGCAGGGAGTCCTTGTAAAAGTGATTTTTTTGTCGTCCAAATGTAGTGAAGCAGTCATTATAGGTGGCCATTTTAAATTTTTAGGACCGACGGTAGGTGGCAAGCTTGTTTGAAACAATCGCGTTCGAAATCTTGAGCAGAAACTGAATGCTGCTATCTTCAATCTAAGAGTAATTTTTCACTATCTCTGACACTGAAGTGCGAAGGCTTGTATATTGTTGCTTATTTTTACTCTCTTATCTCGTATGGTTATATATTTTGAGGCGACTCTGTGCATTCACTAACAGTCTTCTTAAATCACATTTATTCAGATGTCTCACAATTCTAACTCTGCCGTACATATATATTCCATCATAAGATTTTTTGTTGAGAAAAATGGGCCTTTTCAGAAGAAAATATTGCATTCATTCAGAGAACACTACCAGGAAAAACAATGCGTCGTTGGATACTTCTTTCTTAAGTATTGCTAGAAAAGCGCATGCACTACTCAGAAGGTTTCATTTTCAGTAGGCATTCAGCAGAAAAGAAAAAAACTAAGTGATAAGCTACTGCCGGCCGGAGTGGCCGAGCGGTTAAAGGCGCTACAGTCTGGAAGCGCACGACCGCTACGGTCGCAGGTTCGAATCCTGCCTCGGGCATGGATGTGTGTGATGTCCTTAGGTTAGTTAGGTTTAAGTAGTTCTAAGTTCTAGGGGACTTATGACCACAGCAGTTGAGTCCCATAGTGCTCAGAGCCATTTAAACCATTTGATAAGCTACTGTTCATTTGAGTATTTCATTACACCCACTGGATTGTTGATGTTCATATATCGTGACATCTTTGCTGTACATTGTATGTTTGTGCTAAACTTAGCTTTGATTGAGCGATATGAGCTCTTTGAGTAACCTCTTTGTACGTCAACTACAGTATTTTTCCAACTTTGGGAGATAGGTTTATGTATCAGTCAACAAGAAGCTTTTGCGGTTTGGAAGCCGTGAAGTGTTCCTTGTTTGGATGTGCAGTCTCCATTCTGGCAGAATTCTTCGTCGATTTCAGTTTTGTTTGGGTTATGAGGTGAAATGGCTTTGGTTGGTACGAGGTTCATCGTGTGAGATAATTTCAATTACTTGCAGTGACGACTATCAAGCGAATAGTTAGGTTATTTAGAGAGTGTACTCAACAAGTACGTGCAGGTTAATTCACGATTACTTTGCGCTCATGCTTGAGGCAATATTCTCCTTCATGGCGAAATGAACAGATAGCTAATTATTGATTAAATGGAAGCTGATTATAGGAACAAATGTTATCTCATCAACCCGTCATGCTGTAAATTC
This sequence comes from Schistocerca americana, assembly GCF_021461395.2. NCBI lineage: Eukaryota > Metazoa > Arthropoda > Insecta > Orthoptera > Acrididae > Schistocerca > Schistocerca americana. The sequence goes on from NC_060122.1 coordinate 331,700,840, forward strand.
AAAGTTATCCTTTTCTCCTGAAATATAAAAGGGCCGATGCCTTGTATAAAGTTCTGTGTTAGTAATACATTCCTCCGACTACGTTTTGTGAGATTTTCTTTTACATTTACTGGCCTGAGAACCTATGTGGAATCGTAAATTAACTGTATTCTTTTGGTAATAATATAACTCTATATTAATGAGATTCATTCCTTAATTATTTTTCTTCAAACCAAGTGATTTCTTCGTTATATGTACGTGAATATTCTGATGCATCAGAGACAACTCACTAAATTATGCCTGACATTGCAAAACGTTGCATATAAGTACTCTGTCACTGTGCGAATTAGGTTTCAGAAACTGCTATCACAGATGAGCTGTACTTTCTCTGTACTGAAGATTGATTTGACAGTTTGCTGAGGTATTAGGTGGAAATGGTAGTCATAACTTGTGCACTGATCTTAATGACTCAATTGCTCCTTCATGCTTAGAATCAGTTATTGTATACCTGAGGGGACATCCTCATGTGCACTGCTGAAAGTTGTAAGCCGTTAACAATCATATTATTCTATTCTTGGTACGGTTCTTGGTGAATCATTTATCTTTTAATGTTTGAACAAAAGCTGTGCAATACTCATTTTTGCTTTGCGTCGATTAGGTTAGATTAGATTAAATATTATTTTAGTCTTTCATTTAGAAATTCTCTTTGAGTGTTCTGTAAACTATTACAGAGTCATTCCATGACGAAGTAGCTTTGGCTTGCATGGACCCGAGGAACCTAATCAATAAATAAATATTCATTGTAAATGATGAATATAAAATTATTCACATGAAGACAAAATCTTTTGTTTACACTGTCACAGTGTAAGACAATTTTATCAAATGGCTCCAATAGTTCAGTTTTTATACAAAAAATTCGGATTGTTGTTTGGATCAATTCTGAGCATTGTGTATCCCCTGACGAAAATGGCATTTTCTGGGAGGATAACTCCCCACGCTACAGGGCCACAATCGTGCTACAGAAGACTGAGGAGCATGATCGTGAACTAACACTGATGGCCACCAAATTCGCCTCATCTGATTGGAATACATCTGAGATGCTGTCAGGCGCCAGGTCCATCCCCAGGAGCCACCGGCTGTTATGTACCGGAACTGAGTGACCTGTGCGTGGGCATCTACTGCCACGTACCTCTGCAAATCTACCAGAATAGCTGCTCTACTGAGTTCGTAAGGTGGACCAACAAGCTATTTTCGTCATGTTTTGGGTCTGCGGTATTTATATGTAAGACCTTTTCATAGGCACCATGTCTGCCCCAATAGCTGAATGGTCAGCGTGACTGACTGCTGTCCTAAGGGGCCCGGGTTCGATTCCCGCCTGGGTCGAGGATTTTCTCCGCACAGGGAATGGGTGTTGTGTTGTCTTCATCATCATTTCATCCCCATCCTGCGCGCAGGTCGCCCAATGTGGCGTCGAATGTAATAACACCTGCACCAAGGCGGCCGGACCTGCCCCGTAAGGAGCCTCCCGGCCAAAGACGCCAAACGCTCATTTCCATTTCCATAGGCACCATATCGGCATTTGCCTTAGGCGACTTAGGGAAACCACGGACGACCTAGATGTGGGTGATTTGACCGCCGTCCTTCCGAATGAGAGTCTACTGTGCTATCTCGCTCAGCTATCGTCGCATGCATGGGATTCGCACCCCTGTGACATACGCACGTTGTCGATAGCTGTGGAACACGTCAACACCTTTAAGTATCCTAATAGAAATATAAGGTATTGAATACAGGTGAACGAGATGGCCACGCTACTGGAACTCCTTGAAACCGTCGCTCACGAAATTTTGTGTTAACTACTCTCGTACGAGGCTTAGAAAATGGGTTGGTACCACATGGTGAGCAAACCACATCCTTCATCTTCCTACAGAGATAAAGTTCTCAGTACAGCGTATGTGATATGCCACGCCGAAACTGGTGATAAACAGCGCCTTTTAATTTGTCCGGTAAAGTTTATGGCCCTGTGACTCCCACTATTCCTGCCCACATATCGGTACCAAAGCGAACCTGATGCCTTGCTTCCATTACCGCTCGAGGATTTGCAGTCGCCCACACGTCGTTACTGTGGTAATTTATTATCCCACTCAGTGCGAATCCCACCACATCGGCAAATAAAATGCATTCTGTGAACTTCGGATCTCCAGCGCTCCGTACTGGAATCAATTGACAGAATTGTAATCTGTAGAGGTCCTGCAGCGCGAAAGGTTGCTCACGCTGTGATATACATGGCGTAACTACTCACACAGAATTGATCATGCAAAAGACTGGTTCATGCCTGAATCTCCTGCAACTCATTCCGCACTTGTTTCAGATCCGTCTTCTACGCGTCGCAGAATACACCCCGCCATATACGGCGCGAAACGTGTGAGCCGCTCTTTCTTGTGTTTGGTGTAAATGATCTCAGCCAGAAATTTGCTGCAACTATCTATTGATCATCTTTTTTTCATATTAAAAGCTGCATCTTAAATCGCTACTTTGAACGTTCAGTTTTTATGTTTTCAATGTTTTAATTACTTCGCGAGACAGTTATCCCTGCATAACTTCAAAGATGGTTCTATGCCCTATTTCGACTTTAGACACTTATACCATCTACGAAGTTTTCTTTGTGACGGGAAGTCATGTGTTAGGATCATCTCCACACAATATATTCAAAATGTCCACTTCCAACCATTTACTATTATCAAGTAGCACTGGACAATCTACTGCTATGCGACAACAGCAAATAGCGTATTAATGTGCTACTGTTTATTCTGTACCGAATATCATGGCTACAATATTCCAACCCGGCCAACGACGGGTTGTTCATGAAAATGACAAGCCCAAAACATTTGCAGTTAACGAGCTAAACATTTCACTTAAAATAGTTGCATAGACGAAACGACATAGTACACAAAATAAAAATAAAATGGATACGCCCTGCTAAACCCGCAGGACAGGACAGGTAGTTTAAATTGTGGGAAGGGGCCAAAATAAGCGGCTGTCAGTTACACTCGAACATACAACTTTGTTTATTTGACCAAACATTACAAGAGCCAAGATATTTTTAAAAAACACAGCATTAAGTTTTGGAACTTAATAACCGGCTGAATACGTCAATCTCATGCCTTAAGAGCAAGACCACTTTAATTTAAAATCGGCTGAAAGCCAATAACTTAAGACTCAAACCAAAATTAGAAAGGCAGAAGGCCTTATCTTAAAATAGTTCTTTAATTAGGTTGAAGGCCCAAACAATCTGACACCTTAAGAGCAAAACAACTTTAATTTAAAAATCGGCTGAAGGCCCATCACTTAAGACTCAAACAAAACTAATTTTTTTTTAAAAAAAAAGGTCAAAGGCCTTACTGTAAAACAGTTCTTTAAATTAGGCTGAAGGCCCAAACAATCTTACTCCTTAAGGGCAAAACAACCTTAATTTAAAAATCGGCTAGAAGCCATACAAATACGAACAACAAGAACAAATAAGAAAAGGTAGTACACCCAACGGTGCTCAGAAGTTTTCGGCCAGGAATTCAAACACTAACGCTCACTTAGGTGAGACAGGCAGTCGGCCCAACCATTCTCGATCTGACGACAACCCTACCGACAGACAGTCAAAGGACCCATCGACAAGATAACATCCGCTCTACCCATCCAGCAAACAACAGGGAGTTCGATGTAATTACGTAGAAGGTATTGGTGCCAACAACCAATTATGCATTGAGCTGTCAAACTAGACACTGTGCTGGACAGCAACAATCCTGATGAGGAAAATACGCTACCTAAATTTACGTCAACGGCCAGAGCAAATAACCGGAACGTTAACGGCCACAAGACAGAAGGTTCCGCTGGTGCACTTCAGTTCACAATAACCAAGTACAGTTAAACTCTATCGGAGGGTTGTTAAAATTTACCAACTTGAAAACACATGTTGCTTGCGGGAATGTCCCAACAGCTGACAAGAAATCCAAACGACACAATGTGAACAGTCGTGACTTGCTGGTAGATTAAGTCAAAACTCAACTTTCGTGTCCAGGATCGGTGAGCCACGGACCTCATAGCAATGGGAACAGCATTACACACTCCGACTGCAAGTAGACGCCACCAGCGGACTCGGCCAAACCATGCGCCACAGAGATTTCCTCGCTGCTCCACGCCAACTGACCGACTGGTCAGGCCCGGAAACGGTGAAGGACCAAAATATACTTCGACCGATGAGATGACCAACCGAACGATCAGCCAATGGTCGTACCGCTCCAATCTCCCTCTGTTGGACAGTGCATGTGTATCGCCAGCAGTGGACGAGCATTGGCTGTCCACACCTCACTGGCGCTCCCTCCCCGACTTCACTGCTGCTGCATCCCGACTGCACTGCTGGTCAGTCTTCAACTGACTGCCAGACACACGACGACCCGGAAATATTATCGGTTGCTCCAGAGATGGTACAACAGTGCACTTATCGATACGTGCTACTGCTGCCGCTCGCAGGCAAGTAAGGCAGGAAATTAGTTATGCCCGTAAAAGGAATAAGAAAACGAGGCGGCAGTACCCTAAAAGATGACAAACAATAAAAGGGATAAATGCGAGCTGTGAACGGCTCAAAATAACATCCTAGGTAGTTAGATGTTTTAAGTGTAATTTTGTGAGCAGGTTGGCAGTGTCCAGAGGACCCGTGTATAAGTAAGGCAGTCTGCTTACAAATGTGGCTTTTGGTATGTTTTGTAAGTATAGTAAACAGCAGCAGGATCCGCATTAACCTAGACGATCCTGAGCTTGTTGTAGTATCAAATGTAAAAGTGGTCGCCACACATCGTATGCAGTGACAGCCTCAGTGGAAAGAAAAAATACTAATTAATACACCTCCTAAACAGGATGATGAATGTTCTATTATTTAACTGGCTCCTTATTTCATTTACAGCTGAAACTAGGTTTGTCTTACGAGTAACATTTCGTAATGTTGTCAGAGCAGCCGCTGGTATTTAAAATTCTCGTCTTCACAACACCACAGGATGGTTTGTAATGGCCTGAAGCAGTGTTAAAGAAACTTTTGCAATTCATTTCGGGCACAGCGAAATATGCAGTTCATTTTATGTTTCCTCACTAAAATAGCGAGCAAGTCAATAACACGTTGACCCACCTCTAGTCCTTACCCAAGGAGTTATTCGTCTTCGCATTGATGAAAACTGCTGTTGGATGTTCTCCTGATGGATGCCATATCAAATTCTGTCCATCTGGGGCGTTACACCATCAATAATCCCGTTCTCAATTGGGGAGAGATTCGGCATCCTTGCCGGCCAAGGTAGGGTTTGGCAAGCACGGAGACAAGCAGTAGAAACTCTCGCCGTGTCCGGGCGGGCATTATCTTGCTGAAATGTAATGTAAGACTAGATTTGCTTGCCATGAAGAGCAACAAAGCGGGGCGTAAAACATCGTCGACGTACCGCTCGCTGTGCTGCAAGGATGCTGCGGATGACAACCAAAGGAGTCTTGCTGCTATGAAAAGAAATGGCAGCCAGAGCTTCACTCCTCCAGGGATGAGGGTTGGGGGAAGGGAGGATTGGCGGAGGTGGAGGTGAAGGAGGGAGAAGGGAAGGGGTGGTAGGCCAAATGGGATCATTCGAGGCGTGCATGTAGTGATCGGCCCAGCTTCTTTTCTTCACCCCTGTTTTGCTCTTGCCCAACAGAGATCACTCGAGGTTCATATGGTTCAAATGGCTCTGAGCACTATGGGACTTAACATCTGAGGTAATCAGTACCCTAGACTTAGAACTACTTAAACCTAACTAACCTAAGGACATGACACACTTCCATGCCCGACCGTAGCGGTCGCGCGGTTCCAGACTGTAACACCTAGAACCGCTCGGCCACACCGGCCAGCGATCACTCGAGGTCTGTGCTCTATAATGAGAAGACCGCTCTGAAATGCTGTCACCAGGGACCAGCCACTGCATCCAAAAATCAGAAGAAAACTAGGAGTAAGTATTTGTTCGTTAGTTATTAATAATAGGGAGTGGAGGTCGACCAGCTGTAGCCAATCGCCGGAGATGCTTTGCTCTCATATAGATATGAAACAACGGTTACTATACTTCGAGCTACCCAGGATAAAGAACCTAAAAACAAATATTCGTGTACTTTTATTTTATTAATTTTCGCATATACATTCACACACAGAAAACAATTCTTACTTTATGTTTGTTTGGTGTAGTTTTAATATCGTTGTTGTTGTGGTCTTCAGTCCTGAGACTGGTTTGATACAGCTCTCCATGCTACTCTATCCTGTGCAAGTTTCTTCATCTCCCAGTACCTACCGCAACCTACATCCTTCTGAATCTGCTTAGTGTATTCATGTCTTGGTCTCCCTCTACGATTTTTACCCTCCACGCTTCCCTCCAATACTAAATTGGTGATCCCTTGATGCCTCAGAACATGTCCTACCAACCGATCTCTTCTTCTAGTCAAGTTGTGCCACAAACTCTTCTTCTCCCCAATTCTATTCAATACCTCCTCATTAGTTATGTGATCTACCCATCTAATCTTCAGCATTCTTCTATAGCAACACATTTCGAAAGCTTCTATTCTCTTCTTGTCCAAACTATTTATCGTCCATGTTTCACTTCCATACATGGCTACACTCCATAGAAATACTTTCAGAAACGACTTCCTGACACTTAAATCTATACTCGATGTTAACAAATTTCTCTCCTTCAGAAACGCCTTCCTTGCCATTGCCAGTCTACGTTTTATATCCTCTCTACTCCGACCATCATCAGTTATTTTGCTCCCCAAATAGAAAAACTTCTTTACTACTTTAAGTGTCTCATTTCCTAATCTAATTCCCTCAGAATCATCCGATTTAATTCGACTACATTCCATTATCCTCGTTTTGCTTTTGTTGATGTTCATGTTATACCTTCCTTTCAAGAAACAGTCCATTCCGTTCAACTGCTCTTCCAGGTCCTTTGCTGTCTCTGACTGAATTACAATGTCATCGGCGAACCTCAAAGTTTTTATTTCTTCACCATGGATTTTAATACTTACTCCGAATTTTTCTTTTGTTTTTTGTACTGCTTCCTTAATATACAGATTGAATAAAATCAGGGAGAGGCTACAACCCTCCCCAACCACTGCTTCCCTTTCATGCCCCTCAGCTCTTATGACTGCCATCTGGTTTTTGAACAAATTGTAAATAGCCTTTCGCTCCCTGTATTTCACCCCTGCCACCTCCAAAATTTGAAAGAGAGTATTCCAGTCAACATTGTCAAAAGCTTTCTTTAAGTCTACAAATGCTAGAAACGTAGGTTTTGCTTTTCCTTAATCTATTTTTTAAGATAAGTCGTAGGGTCAGTATTGCCTCACGTGTTCCAATATTTCTACGGAATCCAAACTGATCTTCCCCGAGGTCACCTTCTACCAGTTTTTCCATTCGTCCGTAAAGAATTCGCGTGTTAGTATTTTGCAGCTGTGACTTATTAAACTGATAACCATCCATCATAAATTCTAATACATGGCTAACTTTTTTCCTTTAAACTATCTGTTCTGTAAGTTCGTCGTTGACTGACACAACAAAGAAGTGATTAGCGTGGAGCACATTGTAAATACTGTTTGTTGGCGTTTAATACACTTATACATGTTATATACTAAACTGTTTTTGCTTCCACTTTGTATCACTAAGCATATTCAGTTATAAGCTGGCACGTATCATTGATTTACACTGACTCGTTCAACAACTGCCTCAGAAACTGCAGACCGACCCTGACCCAGCGTCCTATGTGATACACAGCCAGTTTCGGTGAAACGATTTTATTAATTTATAACTCTTTGTCTTTGAGGTTGTGGCTTTCGATTTTGTGATGAATTGCCCTTAAACTGCAGTAGAGGATCTGGATTCGTGAAACCATAAACAACACTGCACATGGTCTGCACCGTTATACGACTTCTTGACGACTGTTAGCCCCCCCCCCCCCCCCTCCCTGGAACCATGGACCTTGCCGTTGGTGGGGACGCTTCCGTGCCTCAACGATACAGATAGCCGTACCGTAGGTGCAACCACAACGAAGGGGTATCTGTTGAGAGGCCAGACGAACGTGTGGTTCCTGAAGAGGGGCAGCAGCCTTTTCTGTAGTTGCAGGGGCAACAGTCTGGATCATTGATTGATCTGGTCTTGTAACGGTAACCAAAATGGTCTTGGTGTTGTGGTACTGCGAACGGCTAAAAGGAAGGGGAAACTACAGCCGTAATATTTTCTAAGGGCATGCAGCTTTACTGTATGATTAAATGATGATGGCATTCTCTTGGGTAAAATATTCCGGAGGTAAAATAGTCCCCCATTCGGATCTCCGGCCGGGGACTACTCAAAAGGACGTCGTTATCAGGAGAAAGAAAACTGGCGTTCTACGGATCGGAGCGTGAAATGTCAGATCCCTTAATCGGGCAGGTAGGTTAGAAAATTTAAAAAGGGAAATGGATAGGTTAAAGTTAGATACAGTGGGAATTAGTGAAGTTCGATGGCTGGAGGAACAAGACATTTGGTCAGGTGAATACAGGGTTATATATACAAAATCAAATAGGAGTAATGCAGGAGTAGGTTTAATAATGAATACAATAATAGGAGTGCAGATAGGCTACTACAAACAGCATAGTGAACGCATTATTGTGGCTATGATAGACACGAAGCCCACGCCTACTACAGTAGTACAAGTTTATATGCCAGCTAGCTCTGCAGATGATGAAGAAATTGATGAAATGTATGATGAGATAAAAGAAATTATTCAGGTAGTGAGCAAGATGTATGGTGAAATACCCTCAGACTTCAAGAAGAATATAATAATTCCAATCCCAAAGAAAGCAGGGGTTGACAGATGTGAAAATTACCGAACTACCAGTTTAATAAGTCACAGCTGCAAAATACTAACGCGAATTCTTTACAGACGAATGGAAAAACTGGTAGAAGCCGACCTCGGGGAAGATCAGTTTGGATTCCGTAGAAATGTTGGGACACGTGAGGCAATACTGACACTACGACTTATCTTAGAAGAAAGATTAAGGAAAGGCAAACCCACGTTTCTAGCATTTGTGGATTTAGAGAAAGCTTTTGACAATGTTGACTGGAATACTCTCTTTCAAATTCTGAAGGTGGCAGGGGTGAACTACAGGGAGCGAAAGGCTATTTATAATTTGTACAGAAAGCTGATGACAGTTATAAGAGTCGAGGGACATGAAAGGGAAGCAGTGGTTGGGAAGGGAATGAGACAGGGTTGTAGCCTCTCCCCGATGCTATTCAATCTGTATATTAAGGAAGCAGTAAAAGAAACAAAAGAAAAATTCGGAGTAAGTATTAAAATCCATGGAGAAGAAATAAAAACTTTGAGGTTCGCCGATGACATTGTAATCCTGTCAGAGACAGCAAAGGGCTTGGAAGAGCAGTTGAACGGAATGGACAGTGTCTTGAAAGGAAGGTATAACATGAACATCAACAAAAGCATAACGGGGATAATGGAATGTAGTCGATTTAAGTCGGGTGATGCTGAGGATATTAGATTAGGAAATGAGACATTTAAAGCAGTAAAGGAGTTTTGCTATTTGGGGAGCAAAATAACTGATTATGGTCGAAGTAGAGAGGATATAAAATGTAGACTGGCAATGGCAAGGAAAGTGTTTCTGAAGAAGGGAAATTTGTTAACATCGAGTATTGATTTAAGTGTCAGGAAGTCGTTTCTGAGAGTATTCGTATGGAGTATGGCCATGTATGGAAGTGAAACATGGACGATAAATAGTTTAGACAAGAAGAGAATAGAAGCTTTCGAAATGTGTTGCTACAGAAGAATGCTGAAGATTAGATGGGTAGATCACACAACTAATGAGGAGGTATTTAATAGAATTGGGGAGAAGAAGAGTTTGTGGCACAACTTGACTAGAAGAAGGGATAGGTTGGTAGGGCAGATTCTGAGGCATCAAGGGATCACCAATTTAGTATTGGAGGGAAGCGTGGAGGGTAAAAATCGTAGAGGGAGACCAAGACATGAATACACTAAGCAGATTCAAAAGGATGTAGGCTGCAGTAGGTACAGGGAGGCGAAGAAGCTTGCACAGGATAGAGTAGCATGGAGAGCTGCATCAAACCAGTCTCAGGACTGAAGACCACAACAACAACAACGACGACTGTTAGAATAATTCTTTCACGGATGCCATCTAGCGAGAAGGTCAGGAACTAACAGTGGTATCCGGGGACAAAACTTGTAGATATAATGTATTCAATGAAGTAACAAACATTTCTTGAGTTATTTATCCTTTCCACAATTAAAGGTTACTTTTGTGTAACTAATTTAGAAAAATCCTTTGTAGTGATGAAAATTTCTCCGATGTGGCTGCAGTCGATGCTGCAACAGCTCTTCATAGATTCGTTGCGTCTGTCTTCCATTGCACACAGTGAACCCATACATGTGGTGTAAGTCGGTCGAGTCTTCATCAGCAAACCTATTCGTAATTCTGTGAATAACAGTTAACTTTCAGTTAACACTGCCGTAAAAGCAATTCCTAGACAGAACCCACACCACTGCAAGAGTGGCATTGTGTGTGGTATCGATAGTAACGATGCCACATAGTTTCAAAGTTGGCACTACCACGAGACACCGATGGCAGCGCCCTCTAGCTGGTGCTGTGCAGCTCTCCAAGCTCCGCTACAGATTCTGCCCATTTGATCAGGTGCAAACAGCCAGGACACTTCGCTTCAACTTCGCACCACCTTGCAGTTATGTAATATCTTTGCATATGTTATCCTCTAGTAAATGTTCCTTTTAACAGTACCGGCAGTAACTAGAGATTAGTACCTTTTCCTGTTCCTGTTCCTGCTCCTTACCCACACGCCGCATCCCAGGCGGGATACAAATGGCTCTGAGCACTATGCGACTTAACTTCTGCGGTCATCAGTCGCCTAGAACTTAGAACTACTTAAACCTAACTAACCTAAGGACATCACAAACATCCATGCCCGAGGCAGGATTCGATCCTGCGACCGCAGCAGTCTTGCGGTTCCAGACTGCAGCGCCTTTAACCGCACGGCCACTTCGGCCGGCTCCAAACTGGTTATCGTCCATGTTTCACTTCCATACATGGCTACACTCCATACAAATACTTTCAGAAACGACTTCCTGACACTTAAATCTATACTCGATGTTAACAAATTTCTCTTCTTCAGAAACGATTTCCTTGCCATTGCCAGTCTACATTTTATATCCTCTCTACTTCGACCATCATCAGTTATTTTACTCCCTAAATAGCAAAACTCCTTTACTAGTTTAAGTGTCTCATTTCCTAATCTAATCCCCTCAGCATCACCCGATTTAATTTGACTACATTCCATTATCCTCGTTTTGCTTTTGTTGATGTTCATCTTATATCCCCTTTCAAGACACTGTCCATTCCGTTCAACTGCTCATCCAAGTCCTTTGCGGTCTCTGACAGAATTACAATGTCATCGGCGAACCTCAAAGTTTTTATTTCTTCTCCATGGATTTTAATACCTACTCCAAATTTTTCTTTTGTTTCCTTTACTGCTTGCTCAATATACAGATTGAATAACATCGGGGAGAGGCTACAACCCTGTCTCACTCCTTTCCCAACCACTGCTTCCATTTCATGCCCCTCGACTCTTATAACTGCCGTCTGGTTTCTGTACAAATTGTAAATAGCCTTTCGCTCCCTGTATTTTACCCCTGCCACCTTCAGAATTTGAAAGAGAGTATTCCAGTTAACGTTGTCAAAAGCTTTCTCTAAGTCTACAAATGCTAGAAACGTAGGTTTGCCTTTTCTTAATCTTTCTTCTAAGATAAGTCGTAAGGTTAGTATTGCCTCACGTGTTCCAACATTTCTACGGAATCCAAACTGATCTTCCCCGAGGTCCGCTTCTACCAGTTTTTCCATTCGTCTGTAAAGAATTCGCGTTAGTATTTTGCAGCTGTGACTTATTAAACTGATAGTTCGGTAATTTTCACATCTGTCAACACCTGCTTTCTTTGGGATTGGAATTATTATATTCTTCTTGAAGTCTGTGGGTATTTCGCCTGTCTCATACATCTTGCTCACCAGATGGTAGAGTTTTGTCATGACTGGCTCTCCCAAGGCCATCAGTAATTCTAATGGAATGTTGTCTACTCCCGGGGCCTTGTTTCGATTCAGGTCTTTCAGTGCTCTGTCAAACTCTTCACGCAGTATCTTATCTCCCGTTTCATCTTCATCTACATCCTCTTCCATTTCCAAAATATTGTCCTCAAGTACATCGCCCTTGTATAAACCCTCTATATACTCCTTCCACCTTTCTGCCTTCCCTTCTTTGCTTAGAACTGGGTTGCCATCTGAGCTCTTGATATTCATACAAGTGGTTCTCTTCTCTCCAAAGGTCTCTTTAATTTTCCTGTAGGCAGTATCTATCTTACCCCTAGTGAGATAAGCCTCTACATCCTTACATTTGTCCTCTAGCCATCCCTGGTTAGCCATTTTGCACTTCCTGTCGATCTCATTTTTGAGACGTTTGTATTCCTTTTTGCCTGCTTCATTTACTGCATTTTTATATTTTCTCCTTTCATCAATTAAATTCAATATTTCTTCTGTTACCCAAGGATTTCTATTAGCCCTCGTCTTTTTATCTACTTGATCCTCTGCTGCCTTCACTACTTCATCCCTCAGAGCTACCCATTCTTCTTCTACTGTACTTCTCTGCCCCATTCCTGTCAATTGTTCCCTTATGCTTTCCCTGAAACTCTGTACAACCTCTGGTTCTTTCAGTTTATCCAGGTCCCATCTCCTTAAATTCCCGCCTTTTTGCAGTTTCTTCAGTTTCAATCTGCAGTTCATAACCAATAGATTGTGGTCAGAATCCACATCTGCCCCTGGAAATGTCTTACAATTTAAAACCTGGTTCCTTAATCTCTGTCTTACCATTATGTAATCTATCTGATAACTTTTAGTATCTCCAGGATTCTTCCATGTATACAACCTTTTTTTCATGATTCTTGAACCAAGTGTTAGCTATGATTAAGTTATGCTCTGTGCAAAATTCTACAAGGCGGCTTCCTCTTTCATTTCTTCCCCCCAATCCATATTCACCTACTATGTTTCTTTCTCTCCCTTTTCCTACTGACGAATTCCAGTCACCCATGACTATTAAATTTTCGTCTCCCTTCACTACCTGAATAATTTCTTTTATCTCGTCATACATTTCATCAATTTCATCATCATCATCATCATCATCATCCAAAATGTCCCAGCAAATAACTGACCTCGAGAAATGTTTACGAATATTTGACAAGGCCAATTAATTGCTAGGATGTTTTGCATGTTCTGTATTCGAGGTGGATAACACTATCAAATATCAGCCAATCTAAAGATGCCTGAATTAGGTGAGAAACGTCATTGGTAAATAAATAATAATTACAAGCTTGCAACCACGACTGTTTGTTTCTCCATATTCTGTGACAAGCCATCGGGGATTAGGGCTCCCTGTACCAAAATACTCGGAAAATAACGCAGACGACCTCGAAAATTTTGTTAGTGTTATTCACCTGTATGAAGCACTCCTGAAGAAAATTGAAAGACTTCGCCTTCAAATTAATTTCTAAACCTGTGGTTTTGTCATTAATAGTCACATCTCTCGTAGCAATTTCTTGAAAATGTAGATAGTAGAATGTCTGTTCTTTCTTTTTTAACTGTTTTTCGGATCATCTTCTTCCTTGTCTTCGCAGAATGGATGCTGGTGGCGTATTGAAGCAAATTCATGTTATCAACCACCACTCACATACGCCAATAGACGTATAATATCTCCTCTGTGAGTGTAAGAATCCCCAGCTGTACGTATATTCCTATCTTTTCTACACACTATATCAAAAATAAGTAAAAGGAACAACCGGTGCTTGGTACATACTGCACTATTAAAAACAGTCAAAATAAATAGTTTTTCAGGAAATGAACATACTCTTAGAAGTTGCGGAAAGCCAGAACAAGAAAGGTGCACGTTTACAGCTGCGGGTTTGTGAGAGATCGCTTCATGATTTAAAATAATTTATAATACTAGACAAAAATCATCACTTCAAAACATGAAATTCGAGTGGTTAAATTTGACCATGCGAGTCTATTTTGGTGTGGACTATTAAATAAAGGTATTTCACATTTAGAAGTTCCCATAAGAACGTCTGTTACAATAAATGAATTAAATCTTTATTTCTAGAAATAAACAGTCAATAGAGAATAAAGTTTCTTATAGAACTGCTACGAGGACAAGGGGAACTTTTTGAACTGGCAATGAGAAAGTAAGTCAAAACTGTACTTAATTTTCATCGTGGTTTTACTGCAGGTCCATCTTGTCCAACGGTTTTCCAATTAGTAGAATTCTATTATTCAAATTCAAATTATCTTCGGCTTCCATCGTCTCTTCATTGAACTGAAAAAGTGTCCAAGTCACAAATTTCTTTAGGTAAAAGTCAGAGAGGTACATATCTTAGGAATAGGCTGGATGTTCCAAAAATTTGTACTCCTTCGTATTTCCTACTACTGAAACATACGGGAGAAGGTGTACTGGTAATTTCTCTTGCAATACACATCTCTTCTCACTGGTTCAGAAGACCTGCGCAATTTTAGCTAGTTATTTTTTCACAATTTGCAAGATAATCAATACGGAGAACCTATTTTGCATCCCAGAATACAGTGATTACAACCTTTCCGGTCGATGAAATCGACTGCTCCTTCTCTTTGAGTACGACTACTGAATCCCTTCCACTGCTTTGATAGCTGCTTGTTTCTGCCATGAACTATTGGCTACGTGGCTCACTCACGCACCAGCTCCCACATCTAAAAAAAAATTATGACTGGAAAACTTTTTCAGTTCATCAATAGAATAGTTTGAACTTTAAGTGCACAGTCTGTAAAGCACGCTATATATACCACCTATTGTTTTATAATTAGTCTATTGCTAAATATCACAACATAGACTTTTTTGTTTGGTTATTTCATCAGGAAATACAATTTTTATACAAGCAGATATTCTAGTATTCAAATTCAATAAAAAATTTGAGTGACCTGAACAACAGGGGGCTGGGAGTACTAGAGTTGTTGGTAATGCGCACAATCTCAATGGTAAAGTCACTATCCAGACTTTCTTTGCTTATATCACGTGTAACACTGAAACAAAATGTTATAAAAAATCTAAGAATTATCAAGCACTAAAAGGGAACAAAACAAATGTAGACAATGGCATTTTACAGTTTCTCGTCCTTCTCAACACCGACAAGTTGTGCATTGGAACATTCCCTTTGAGCGCGCCATTTATATCCAACTTATTATCAGGCAGGTTTATGCCGCAGATGTATCGTAGTCATTACTTAGGTGGCGGCGTACTAACGAAACGATCTCGCGGAACGTACCTCTTTCCCGCTCAACCACCTCCCCGCCTCTGCCTTTTCAGCCTGACAAAGTTTGCATCGGAAAATCGATAAACTTCACACGTTAATTACGGAGCGGTTTGTTACCAAAGTTCAATTTCGTATCGTTCTCGAATGTTGGAGAATTCATTAGTAGAGTTGGGAATTTCAACTCTTAATCTGTACTGCTCTGTGCAAGAGCTACTTACTATACATCACGCGTTTCCGAAGTAATGAGCTACATTTAGGAACATTAACGTTGCGTTCAATAAGAAAGCATTTCAGTTGCCCAACTCGATACTACAGATCCTTGTGTATATGTAATCAGAAACCAGCGTTCAACAGCTCTTTCTTAGTTGCTACTTGACAGTTTCGTAAGTAACAATTTATCAATCGCAAGCCAGAGACAGAATAACACAAAGCTACAAACCATAATCAGAAAACACTCTTTGACCCGGCTTACATAATTAATGAAAAGATACTACCACATGATACTGCTTTTTTCTCAGAAAAAAGTACAGACATTTCGAAACTGGTTATTACGTCTCAATCCAGCAATAATCTGATAAATCAGCATCAAGTCACAAACTCTTATAGGACTACTTCATCGAAGAATCTATATTTAACGCCATGTCACGACCATATTTCATCGTTTCCCTAACTACATCTACATGTTTTTTGTCTTAGACTTCAGTTACGATGAAAACAGTTATTTTTCAAGATTTATGACACTAAACTATAGTTAATTTACTCTAAAGGCTAGTCTTATGTCACCGCTATCAGTCTCCATACATATCAGATACTACACGAGTACATTAAAAGAAGAGAGAGAGCGACTGTGACGAAACTTTTCATAATAGGGTTCTTTATATTTCCTCTAATTAGGTTTTTAAATATTACAGTGATTCATACACTATTTTTTTCTCGAGCGGTTACTTACAGAGCTACAGTATAGTCTGTTATTTCCATGGCCGAAAGAAGATTGAGCAGCAAATATGGGGTGTTTCTGGAGGAATAGTAAATATTTTAAAGTTTTGAACACGGCTGTTATTCAGCAACTGTATACTTGTTTCAAGATAGGATTAACAGCCAACCGGTTACACTGGATGGTAGGTACGTTGACCTAGGTTTCGACACCTATTAGGGGTGTCTTCATCAGAATGAAATGTTGCTAAATCGTAAAATTACATTGCTAAAAAGCAGCAGTCAGAATTTGGAACAGCTTTGCTCATATAAAAAGTAAAATACAACGTTCTAGCCTTTTTCACGTGTGCTCAGCTGGGAACATCATCAGACTGATTTTGTTTCCAGCTGGGTACACGTGAGAAAGGCTAGAACGTTGTATTTTGCTTTTAGTATGAGCATAGCTGCTCCAAATTCTGACTATTGCCTTTTAGCAATGTAATTTTACGAATTAGAGACATTTAATTCTGATGAAGACACCCGTAATAGGCATCGAAACCTAGGTCAATGTACCTACCGTTTATGTACAACTGATTGATTATTTAATCCTATCTTGAAATATTTTATAGCTGGTAGCAGAGACTAATTCGGATGAAATATGGCATACAAAATGGTTCAATTTTTATAGTTTACGGAGTTTCAGCTACTGGAATGTATCCGAAACGAAGCCGCACATATCATGCAAAATAAAGGCAAATCAAGTTCAAAAGTTAATTTTCGTAGCTTCTGTTGTGGACAGAACAGCAGTCAGAGCAGGAAGAAGTAACACTTCATAAGCAACTTTACAGTCTATGTGGGTTACAGGAAGACATAGCACATAGCTGGTCACCACCTAGGGAGGTACTAGAGGATATATCATCAGGCTGGGAACATCGTTTTAAAGTGCACGGTTGAACCTTAACAGTGAGTTGCAGTTCAAGGCCGGGATCTACGAGTCGGCGTCCGCCTAGAGAAGATTCGGCGTATCGGCGGAGGTCGGTGTTGGTCAGGGGTTACTACGACCGAGGAACCGTGGAACAATCAGACATTTCTGTCGGTGGTGTGAGTCGCTCGCTATATGAGAAGATATATTGCTCGCTGGCTTTAATTTACACGAAATGTACAGCATAATTCTGAAACAAATTTTCCGACTGATAACAGAAGTAATTGAAATTTCCCGACGATGACTTGTTTCTCAAAGGCCGCACGCCGACCTAATTACTGCTGAGGCGGAGCTATACACTGCAGACTATTTCCAGGCATGAAACTCGGGGAGAAATAGTCCTGCATTGGCGGAACTTCCTGTTGCCAACCGAAATCCCGCATGCGGCAGTAGTAGTACCTGCAGTGGTGGAATCCCGAGCTCCAGGCGATACCAAGTCCAGTTGTTGTTACTGGTGAGCTAGTTTGCTACCCGGAAATTGTTTTGGTGGTAGGTGGCTTACAGACACCTGTGTAGGAAGTAGACCACACCTGAGGTTAGGCCACACGCAGGAAGTAGGCGTACATCCAGTTGCTGTCTGGTCGGAGAGTATGTACGGATACCGCACATTCCACCTTCGGTTTCAATGCACTCTGTTGTGTGGCCATTCCAGCAGGCTCAGCCAGCGAGTCAATATATGACGTCTAACACCTGCTGGATACCAAAGTGGTAACTGAAACATATCGGCCAGAAGATGGGCCTCGACAACGCAGAAGATGTCTACGTCTCTTCCATACAACGGATCATTGCCACCTGCCACCTCGAACTTTGAAGTGCATAGATCACTACGTGTCCAAGGTTTTCCAAAAAGCTCCAAACCAAACGGAAAAATATGTAAATTATGAAGGCGAACATCGCCGTACATGGAGAGGATGTCCCAAAGTTCCAGGAGGCATTGTGGATTTACATTGCGCAGGGACAATCAGCACAGACCAGACGACAACCGATTGATACCCCCACTCAACTGGACGTTCGCCAACGAAAAAGAATTTCCGTCTTTACGTCGGAGAACGACACAATCTATAACCGCCCGACACACTTCCCCTGGCACCAGATGTGCATAACATAGCGCGACTACAACTGACACACATTCACAGTTCGACTTCTCAGAAGTCATGAAGATTGTCACGAGCGAAGCAGAAGTTTTAGCGACTCTGCCAAAAGAACATATTTACCTTCCTTCAAGAGACCTTACGAAAAATTAATGAAGTACCAGACACCCTGTCAAAACTGCTCACCTTAGCATATGGAGTCGTGAAGATACGCACGCCTAGTAATGGCCCATAGACGAACAAGGCTGGATAACTTTTCACTCTCTATATTCAACGCGAGCAAGGTGGAATTTGAGGGTAACCTCATCCGTTTTAAGATCGACATTCTATTCCTAACGGAAACGAACCTCCGCCCCACCCAACCTTTCAACTTACTTAACACAGTGGGTTACCCGACGGCTAAGCAAATGTCTGAAGGGGTGGCACGACCATATATATCAAGCGATCAGTCACGTTCCTCTCGCACTGCAACAATTTACAGCTCTGGAAACAACTGCAGTTAACATCTCCGCTCGTTTTTGCATCATTACATTAGTTACGGGTATCTTAGTCCTCAGAGGCCGTTCGTCGAGGATGACCTTCTGCTGCTGTTTGTTCGACATGAGAGAATTCTGCTTTGTGGGAAGTCAACGCCGAGCACTTCACTTGAAATTCGCGCCGTTCCAGCCCACGAGGGTATCAACTGTGTGGCTTGGAGGAACGACTGGAAGCCATCACGTCTCAAACAATTCGTCACACAGACCCGAAGTGTTGGACGTAGCTATAGTGAAAAATCTAAGGCTTCATTTGCGCCTTCAAAACATTAACGAACTGACGTCCTTGTCAGACGCAGCATTCTCATTAGGAAACCTATCCGCAAATGCCATACTGGAACACTAAGCATTTGTAAATACGTGCCACATGCTTAAACGATACAGTATAATTGGCCTACTAATCACAGTCACAGCAAAAAATCACAATCACATTGAAAAAAATCAGTTATGTTAACTCAAACTCAAGCACAGCTCACAACTTGAACTTCAAAATAGAAATGACTGTCGATAAATATACCCCTTCACAACAGGAGTACCAATAGACGAATTGAAAGCTTCTTTCTGTAATCAGCTGTACCTTTGTAATCCGTACTATGTCTGTAATCAGTTGTAACATGAACTGGACGCATGTTATATGAAGTGTTTTATTCGCATTTATCTATACTAGCACTTCCCAAAATATTTACTATTCCTCCTGTATGCTGCGACATATGATTCTTACCTTATAGTCTGTCGGTGGTGTGAGTCGCTCGCTATATGAGAAGATATATTGCTCGCTGGCTTTAATTTAGACGAAATGTACAGCATAATTCTGAAACAAATTTTCCGACTGATAACAGAAGTAATTGAAAACATTCATTTCATTGATCGGTGGAGCTTAAGCGCAACCGCAAGACGTAAATACAACCACAGAAATGCCTAATAAAAAAAAGAAGTGTGAATAAATTCAGCAGTTTGTAGTACTGGGAAAATAGCTGAAATTTACTTGGACCATGTTGAACTGAAACTTAGGCTACTTTTTGTGCACAATAATACACTCAAGGATGCACCATAATTAGTCCGGTAGTGTTGTACATTTCATGTAATAGTGCTGATGAAAACTATTGTTTTGTTGATTCCATAGTGTACTCCCTGTTTCACTGTTGAGCAGAAAGTACCTCATTTGTTTGGAAATTGTCCGTCTTCGATCTAAATTTCGTAGTCCGTTTACAATTGGTGATTGTTTGGTCCTGGTATCTGACTGCAGAGGTCTGGTATTAGTTGAAATACAGCGCTAGCACGATTCGAACTTGATACTCAAATCCTACGATCTGTATCATTTCTAATTTACCGTTCATCCTTTAATAGGAGTAAGAGGAATAATTTAACATACCTCTACAGTTCACCTTCACTAGTCTGCCTGAAGTGCTGTTGACTTAACACTCTACAGCTTAGCCGTTTCACTTCTCCCTCCCACTGTACTTTCAGTGGAGATGTACAATGTGTGTTAAGTTCGGCTCGCGAAATTTAGTTGAATTCGAAGGTGTTCTCGCAGGTGGTGTTGTCTAGTACAAGTGGAAATCGTGAAAACAACAGTGTTCTGTGCAGTAGTGCTATTTTTTTTTCTGTGCTCCGCCAATATCTTCGAGAAAATGGTAAACAGAAGAGTGAACAGCAGCGCGTCCAGCAGCGGGGAAGCAGCAGGTGCGGCGGGCCCGCTCTTGGCGGAAGGTGCGGCCGCGGCTCCCGGTATAGCGGAGCTGGTCCGCTCTGAGGTAAACGCTGCGCTTCGCGTTAAAAACAATCTCGATCTGATAGCAGGCACTATATCAGATACTGTAACGGCAGCAGTATTGGCCAAAATGCGTGAAACTGTTGAGGCCAATACTGCCGAAATTACAGCACTAAAAAAGTCTGTGTCTGAATACGAGAAAAAGGCACGAGAGTTGGAAGTCAAACTATCTGCCGCAACTGACGAACTAGAACAGTACCAAAGGCGAAATAGTCTACGACTGTTTGGAGTAGTAGAAAATAAGGAAGAAGACACGGACAACCTGCTTATACAAGTTGCACGTGAAAAATTAGGTGTTGAAGTGACCAAGGCAGACATTGACAGGAGCCATCGGGTGGGACGAAAATTACCAGGTGCCACCAAACCTCGTCCAATAATAATTAAATTTGTTTCGTACCGAAAAAGGGCAGAGATCTATACCCAGAAGAAGAAGTTAGCAAGGACAGGGCTTACAGTAAGGGAAGATCTGACACATGAACGGCTAAAGATTTTAAACAGTGCCATATCCCATTTCGGTCTTCAGAATGTGTGGACTCAGGATGGCAGAGTAATCATTAAGACAGCAGCTGGAAAGAAGACAGTCACAAACATGACAGAACTGAATAGTATTAAGTGAAGCTACTCGAGCCAAAAGTGCAAACTTAACACCATTTGCAATTGTAACAGCCCCAATACTCAGATATAGTCTTGTAATTGTATTAATTTTTTAATTATACCCATATTTGTACCTTCAACTAATTATTTTTGTAACTGTATTAACTTTTCACTATTTTTTTTGTGTCTGTAGCTCTAACCATTACTTAATTTTAGTTACTGCTAATTCTTTTTTCATTTTCTCAGTTTATTCTCTTCGATTCTGAAATAGTTCTATTGCAATTATTAGTCTCTCCTTTAGTTCATTAATCACCCATCTCTTCGGTTTAAATTGTTCATAACAAAAATCACTATCAGTATCACTTTAGCAAATTTCAGTCAAATTGTAGCTTCCTACGATAATCACTACCAGTATCACTTTAGTAAATTTCAATTTAATTCTAGCTTCCTACGATAATCTATTAATTACTAAGCTTACTTCTCTCTGCTGGCAGCATCGGCCTCTTAAATCACTCCCTTCTCCCTTATTTCCACCCTAAGCTGTTTCAAATACGCTAATTACATTTCTCCTCGTACGACAGAGGATACACAGTGACACACAGCCGTCACTATTTTGGTCATATTCTCCTTGCACAGAATACCACTAATCCATTTTCTATACTCCCGCAACCTCAGGAAATCTTTAGCAGGCGCCTTTCTTTCGGCACTCGCGGTGTCACAAACAGGGCGTGCAAAATCTTGGACACCCCTGTGGTATGTCACTTGGCGGAAGCAGCGGCCAGTGCCCCTCGCGGCAGGTAGTGCCTAACAAAGGGACAAACCAGTCTGCCACCCTACTCCAGGGTGCTCGGCAGAACTCGTCAGAGCTTTTAGCAGCTCACTGCAACGTCCAGTCTTTACCTGCGCATTACGAAGAACTTAGCCTCCTCTTCAACCAACTAAACTACCACGTAATCCTCTTATCCGAAACGTGGTTGAAACCACACATATCCTCTGCATCTTTTCATCTCCCAGGGTACACATTTCTTAGGGCAGACAGATCAAAAAAGCGAGGTGGCGGGGTCGGCGCGTATATACGAACAGATCTCAAAGCGAAAGTCTTATGTACGTCAAATCCTGCTGAAGAAAAAGAGGCTGAATTCATGTTCATTGAAATAAATATACAAAGTCGGAAATTCTTGACTGGCGTCGTGTACAAGCCGCCAAAAATAAGCTCAATGAGTTCTTTCCAGTCGGAATTACATTCACTTCAGTGTCAATACGAACATGTCATCGTAATGGGTGACTTGAACATAGACCTGCTAAGAGACACTCCCTCCGCAATAAACCTAAGAAGACTGTTTAGTTGCAATAGCATGAACATTCTTCCATTACAACCTACACACCATACGGCGCACAGTCATACTCTTATAGACGTAATCGCAACGAAACAGACTGACAAAGTAAGAGATGTTGGTCAAACATCGGCCCCTGGCCTCTCAGCACATGATGTAATATTCCTGGCCTACTCTGTGCAGCCCCCAAGGATCAAATCGCGTTACATAACTTGTAGGAACATGAAACGTATTGACCTTGACGCTCTAACAGCCGATTGCTCAGAAATCCTATGGCATCAAATAATCAGAAAACCCACAATCGACGGCAAAATTAATGACCTTGGTGATAAACTCACTGCCCTCTATGACAAACATGCACCTGTGCGCACAATCCGTGTAAGAAAATCTCCTGCTCCATGGCTGACAGCTGAATTACGTCAAATGATGACTAATAGGGATGCTGCCCACAGGCGTTTCAAGGCAGATCCGAAACCCGAGCGTTTCGAAGAATACAGAAAGCTACGGAACAGAGTGAAACAATGCATTCGCAATGCTAAAATCAGGCACGCTCGCTCCCTTGTATGCAGCGATCTGACGCCCACGACTCTATGGAAGAATCTCCGTAGCTTGGGGGTCGGAAAGGCAAAATCGGAAACTACTTTTCATGTGTCTGCTAACGAATTAAATGAATTCTTCTCTGCACCTCTGAATACCAGCACAGCTGATAATTACCGTCCACAAGAATCCCCAAACAGGATAACTAACAACGATACCTTCCATCTAAAACATGTAACAACAAATACGGCAAGAAAAGCAATAATGAGAATCTCTTCTGATGCAATAGGCAACGACAGTATCGGTATAACCATGATTAAGAATGTTGCCGATATCTTAGTACCTGTCTTAACTGACATATTTAATTTTTCCCTCGTGAACGGAATATATCCTACTGCATGGAAAAGAAGCCTAATTCGACCCATCCCTAAGATCGAAAACCCGCAACTGCCTAGTGATTACCGACCAATTAGCATACTGCCTGCTGTTTCCAAAGCACTTGAATATATTGTTCATGACCAAATCACTGAACACTTGCATGAATTCAGCCTATATGACAAATTTCAATCCGGTTTCCGTAAACATCACAGCACAAACACTGCTCTAATTAAAGTAACTGATGACCTGAAATATGCCATCGACAATCGAAAGGCAACAATATTGACGCTACTGGACTTCAGCAAAGCTTTTGACACTGTTAACTTTGACATATTGCTCAGAAAAATGCAACAGCTTAATTTCTCTGATAGTGCAATGAGATGGTTTGAAAGCTACTTAAAAGACAGACAGCAATGTGTTGTCTGCGTAAATGAAAAATCTTCCTGGAAACATGTTTCCTCGGGAGTGCCACAAGGATCAGTCTTAGGACCACTTTTGTTTTCTTTATATGTCAACGATATTTCGTCGGTTCTGTCCTCCTGTAAATATCATTTCTATGCCGACGACCTCCAGCTCTACCTAAGCGTCAGACCTGAAGATGTAAACACTGCAATCGCTCAGATGAATGATGATCTGTCTTCAGTAGTGAGATGGGCGAAAAACCTGGGGCTTAAACTAAATGCAAAAAAGACGCAAGTAATCTTAATAGCCCATCAGAAATTAATAAGTTCAGATTTCCGCGAACGGCTACCTCCTATTCTGCTCGACGGTACTCCAATACCATATCAGAAAACAGTGAAGAACTTGGGTGTAACTTTGGATGAGCATCTCAACTGGGCGGAGAATACAGTCGCAGTGTGCCGAAAGACGTCTGCTTGTCTCTATGCTCTCAAAAAGTTTCGGAACATATTTCCACAGGACTTGAAACGCCAGCTCGTGCAAGCACTCGTTCTACCGAACCTCCACTATTGTGATGTGATTCAACAAGGCATGAGTAGTGAAAACAAAAGACGGCTAGAGCTAGCCATGAATGCCTGTGTGCGTTACACCTGCAACATTCGCCGATATGATCATGTTAGTGCTTCATACTCCGAGCTAGGGTGGCTGCGGCCGGACAAATTGCGTGACTACCACACTCTATGTCTACTCCACCGACTCCTCATCGCGCAAGCACCCCAGTACCTTGCTTCAGAGATTAAAAACCTGTCATGTCATCATAATCGAAACACGAGGTCACTCTTATTTGGTATCCTAACTGTGCCCACTCACAAAACAAAAACTTTTGCAAACTCCTTCTCAGTTGCCGCTGTCCGCCTATGGAACAAACTGCCCCTTACCTTGTGCAAAATTCGATCTCCTGCTGCTTTTAAGAAGAAGTTGAAGCATTTCCTACTATCATCCTCACAAAGTTCTCCACAAAATTAATGTACAAGGACAATCCCCTCACCTGTCAAATAGCAAAGCTAGCGTCTCCTATCTTGCTCCTGAGATGCCTTCCTCTTCATCTTTCTCTATTAGCCACGCAATCTTCTTTTCCTTTATATTTCCTTAATTATGTTTCATCATGTCTCTATTCTTCTCCTCCCTTCACCATGAGTCTCCCTCATACTCCGTGCTGCCGGCACTCCTATCTAAAATCTGTCTCTTCAATAATGTCTAATTATAACAGTACTTGTGACCTAAGAATATAAACTCTATATGTATGTATTTTTCCAGGTGTACCTTTCAAATTGTTTATTTCACTTTTTGTACTAGATGTAGTTTAACATGCCTACTAAAACATATGAATGTAAAATAAGTAGAATGCCTGGTTAGATGTAAGAGAGGGCCTGATGGCCCTAATCTTGCCAGGTTAAACAAATCAATAAATAAAAATAAAATAAAAATAAATGTACAATGTGTGACCCACCATTTATGTCATACCGAGAAAGTGGCTGTTAATATCACATCTAAAATATTCACTTCGATGTCCTGTACAATGTCGGTACCTTATTAATTTGCAATTTGAAAAGCCATTATTTGAACACACATTCAGCGTGAAGACGGAGGAACCTAAAGCTGATCGACATGATACTTATAATTCAGACTGTCAGATGCCTGTGTAATCTCTTCGACGTTCGTTCCGCTGAGGATTGTTTTTATAATTCCTCTCCTGCAGAGACTTGTTCAACTCAGAGTAGCACTTCCATCCAACGTATTCAATTAATTGCTGGATGTATTCCAAGCTCTGTCGTCCTATGCAGTTTTCATCCTCTACAGCTCCCTCTAGTACCATGGAGGTTATTCCCCGATGTCTTAACAGATGTCCTATTGTGCGATCCTAAAGCATCGACTGCACACCTACCAGCACTGCGCCACAGAACGGCATCGAGAAGGCGGTGACCCGCGCGCCAATGGGGAAAGAGCGAGCAGCGCCACACACCCAGGTATCCAGAGCTCAGCGCTCCCTGTCAACACTTACTTAAGCAGCCACCCACCGCTGATCGACCCCAGTTCGGTCGCAGACATCGAGAGTATCATTACTGGGCAACAGGAAGACGATACTTGGCCTGCGTTCTGCGAGCAGTAATTGCATGTAAGAGGCACAGGTAGCCACTTCACAACGAGAAATTAACACTTTGCCGTCCGCACGTCTCGCACAAATTTATTCGCTTGGCGCCGGCAGCGCTAATTCGTGTTAGTTGGCTTGTCGCCGGCCGCTTGCCACCTTTCCGTTGATAATAAGCTTCAAACACAGTGACTTTTGCGCGCTTTAATTTTTCGGAAATCCCCTATTTTGCCGTATCGTTCCACAAACTCTAATTTTCTTTTCAAGTAACTTCTCCGCAAGTTCTACACTGTTACAATAATTATCCATGCAGAGGTGATGCCACTTTCCGTAAGAAGGTGTCACTAGTTCCATCACTGTTTTTGCTAAAGGCTGTCCAGCGCCGGAATATATCTTGAATGAGGAAATGTATCCGGTAATCGAATCACACAGCATCCGAATGAGTATGCCATATTTCGTAATTTTCGACGGATTGTAAACTTTAAAATTTAATCGTCCACGCCACGGTATCATTACTTCATCAGTTGAGATGTTTTGACTTAGGTTAAACGTTTCTTTAAACTTTTTGGAAAAATAACCAATCACGAAATGCACTTTGACAAGCCGGTCGGCATTATCCGGTTAATTGCTGCTGTCGGAAAAATGTAAATATGATATTTGTCTGAATCTGTTGCGGGACATCGATTTGCGAAATATCGGTGTATCTATCAACGGTTTCGTTGACCAATAATCATCGATCATTGCGTTTTTTTACAATTCCCATAAGGATAGCAAGCCAGAACCGTTTTCTAAGTTCGGGTCCCGTAACGTCGACAAACTTGGAATTTTTTAAAATCCAGTTTCCTTCTTTTGCAATTTTGACTGTAGTACTTGTTGGTTTCGTTGCTAATATATTCAAACAGATCATTCCCAATATATAATTCTACGATATCCTCGACGCTCTGTGTATCTTTGTGAAATATGTTTGGACCCGGGGATCCTTCTTCGTCTGATTCAGCCGAATCACTTGGCAACCGAATTCTCTTTGGACGTATTTCAGTATCTTCCTACGATTCTGCTTCACTTTCATTTTTTTAATATCCAATGTTTTCTTCCCAATCGGCCAAGTCATGCGGAACGTCAGACAAGACGTCCGCGCATTCATCGTAAGTAATCCTATTGCCTCTTTCGTCTGCCATGATGAAAGGGCACAAGTACTTATAAAAACAAAAAACTTGTTGACGTGTGTAACTTATTGCTACCTAAACAAAACACCAGCAGCAAGCAAAAGATACTAAAGTGCTGTCGCCGGCCACTGAGCGGTACTATGCAGACGACACCACTGTGGTATCGCCGGCCGTTGACCGCTACATCGCGCACACCATTGTGGTGTCGCCGGACGGCATAGTGTTAAGTTATGTTTCTTTTCCTTTTAGAAATAAAACTCCTATTAACTAGAAAGTTTACTGTACAGATCGTTTTGGATTCCTGCCACAGGCCATCGCAACTTCCCTCCTTCCTTGTTTGTGTCAGTGTTGACAGCCCACAGTAGCCGACATAACAACTATCATCTTGTTCCTTCTTGTTATCACAGTTTTTCCATATGTCCCTTTCTTTGCCGATTCTGTGGCAGACCTAATTCCTTACCTTATCAGTCCTCCAGATTTTCAACATTTCTCTGTAGCATCGCATTTTCAAGCACTGTACATGATAACAGATAATAATGTAAAAATTTTTTTGGTATTCTAGTTCCATCACTTTGACTTAGGCTCAGGCAGTAGCGTGAGCAGCTACGTAAACTACTCTGAAGCGCTCTTGGCCGGCTCCAACGCAATTACGCTGAGTTGAGGACACAACCACGGTATTGCTGGGTGAGAGACGCCAATTTTCTACCACAAACCCGCCAATAGGAGGACCGCAAGCAGTCGCGTGAGATACGCAGTCCGCGAGGTAGCGGCCACAACTGTGGGTCGCTTTCTTGCCTGCCAGCTTCCTTCCCCCTGGACGTGTCCTCCAAACCTTCTTATCGAAGGTGTAATGCTCTTTCCGTACCACGTGTGGTTCTCCCCGCGGCCATAGTCAGTTTTCATGAGCATTGTACCCCTTAGTGGTAATTCTTAGGAATAAAGTCCATTTTTCCCCGAATACTGTCTTTAGGTGTAGCAAAAACAGCCCAGATGCTCACGTAAGCTCTTGATACTATCCTGACATGTACAATACTTTGATTTTCTTCTATTCTGGTTTTCCCACTGTCAGCGAATCATCACCATGAAGTTCTGTGCTCCACACGTACACTCTCAGAAATGCCTTCCTCAAATTAAGCCCTATGTTTGATACTAGAAGATTTCACTTAGTCAGAAATGTCCTTTTTCGTCTCCTAGTTTGCTTCTTAGCTCCTCCTTGCTTCTTTCGTCATGAGTTACATTGCTTCCGTAGTAGCTGAATTCCTTAACTTCGTCTTCTACATGATCACCAATTCTGATGTTCTCGCTACTCTCATTTCTGCTACTTCTAATAACTTTTGTCTTTTTCCGGTTTACTCTCAATCCGTATTCTGTACTCATTAGACTGTTCATTCCAATCAACACATACTGTAAATCTTCTTCACTTTCACTGAGGATAGCAATATCAACAGAGAATCTTATCACTGATATCTTTTCACCCCACTCTCGAACCTTCGTTTGATTCCCGTCATTGCCTCTTCGATGAATAGGTTGAACAGTATGTGTGAAGACATCTTTTTAATGCGATCACTTCGTTCTTTGTCTTCCAGTCTTGTTGTTCCCTCTTGGTTCTTGCACATATTGTTAATAACGTGTCTTTCCCTATAGCTTACCGTTTCTCTGAATTTCGAAATCTTGTACCACATTACGTTGTCGAAAGCTTCTTCTAGGTCGACAAATCCTCTGAATGTGTCTCCAATTTGATTTTAGTCTCGCTTCCATTATCAAACCCTACAACATAAACGCCTCTCGGTGGTCTTACCTTTCCTAAAGCTAAACTGATCGTCATCTAACAAATTCTCAGTTTCCATTTCCAGTCTTCTCTATATCATTCTTGTCGGCAGTTTGGATTCACGAGTTGCTAGGCTGATTGTACGGTAGTTCTCCGATTTATCTGCCCTTGCTATCTAGGGAACTGTGCAGATGATATTTTCCCGAAAATCTAATGGTACGACTCCAATCTCATCGATTCTACACACGAGTTGGTTGGAAATACCGATGAAATATTATTTATCCCTTCTGCCTGATTTGAGCTCAGATCTTCCAGAGCTCTTCTAAATTCCGGCTCTAATATTGGATCCCATAGCTCTTCCATATCGACTCCAATTTCTTCTTCTATCATGTGATCAAGCATGTATTCCCTCTCACAGAGGCCTTCATTGTACGCTTTGCACCAATCCGCTCTTCCCTCTGGCATTGCCACTGCGCTGGTAATATTACCACCCTTGGTTTTAATTTCACCTAAAGTTGTTTTGGCTTTTCTATAAGCTGAGTCAGTCCTCCCAACGATCTTTTTTTTTTCGATTTCTTCGCATTTTTCAGCAGCCATTTCGCCTTTGCTGCTTACACTTTCTATTTATTTCATTCCTAAGTTATTTACATGGTGTATTCCTGTCTGGAAATCTTAGCCGCCCGCGGTGGTCTAGCGATTCTAGGCGCTCAGTCCGGAACCGCGGGACTGCTACGGTCGCAGGTTCGAATCCTGCCTCGGGCATGGATGTGTATGATGTCCTTAGGTTAGTTAGGTTTAAGTATTTCTAAGTTCTAGGGGACTGATGACCACAGATGTTAAGTCCCATAGTGCTCAGAGCCATTTTTGAAATCTTATCCTCACGAAAATGATAACAACAAATTTAATTGATCCTTTATGAGAATAAAGTAAAACCTTTCGTTTTTAAAGTACAGCATATTATCGTTTTACTTCTTATGTCTTTGTGTCCCCTTGCTCAGTAGTCTCATCTTTAAAAGTCTGTCTTGTCGGAAATTGATATTGTTTCCTTTCGTCACTTACAGAGATGTTGTACTATCCAGATCTCGAGCCACCAGATCACCCACTCATTGCTAGTCGGCCATTTTACTTCGTATACGGCCCAGTTCTGCGCTTTTCGCTTTTTGATGTGACAGAATGACATTGCGTAGTTATGAAACGAAAACATTTACAATTACGTCTATACCCCCCCCCCCTTCACCTTTGTTCCCCCTTCAAATTCCTTGATCCATGCTCGGGAAGGAAATCTGTCGGTGATTCTCTAGATGAGTTTGAATTGCTCATTTTTTCCCGTCACGGACATGTCGCAAGATGTTTTTGGAAAGGAGTGATATTGTCATGTAGAAAACGAAAGCACGCCCCAGTTACAAGATGAGGTTGTCAACAACAGCTAATAAAGCACATTTATTAAATA
Organism: Schistocerca americana; assembly: GCF_021461395.2. Lineage (NCBI taxonomy): Eukaryota > Metazoa > Arthropoda > Insecta > Orthoptera > Acrididae > Schistocerca > Schistocerca americana. Next base: position 331,731,314 of record NC_060122.1, read on the forward strand.
CGCATGCATAGCTAAACTGCTTGCCTTTGTAGAGAGTGGTCCTTCTTATATGTACATGGGATGTTCTAGTAAATTACCTTATTCCATAAATAATTGAACCCCAAAACCACCTTCCAGAAATTCACAAACCTTAAATGGCGAATATTTGCAGGAGACGGGAATTGAACCACTGACCCACAAATCGCCAGCGAGTGACTAGGACCGTTACATCACGTTTGACGACGTACCACACCCTGTACTACTCCCATTCTAAGAGAACAGCTATAGCTTCCTGCATCTGTATCTACTCATTGGTCCTTCATACTGCCAAAGCGCATGAACTTATGCATAATCTACTTTTCTCAGGTACATTTTGCCCGCAGTGGTAAATTATATACTTCAGTATTCTTCATTTCATATGCTGCATGAGCAATAGTCGCAACGCTGTTAAATAAGCAATCATATCAGACGAAATGCGGTATAAAGAAATGAAGAATGCGGCTGGCTCGATATCATACTTTTGCGATTTCACAGCACGGCGTTTACCACTACACCACAAGCACGTACAGCACCAGAATAACCCAAGTGCAAAGCAATACTTTTTTGGAAGCTTTCACATCGTACAGTGACTCCAGTTCGTACAAATTGTCATTAAGTGATTTAACATCAGTGATTACAAAATCTAGCCAAAAGTAGACATTAGTACACGAGGCACCGGGTGAACTGCGATGCGATCGAGCAAGGAAATTAATGTGTTGGATGGACTGTAATTCACCTCTAGGAAGTCAAGGCTCAGCCATCATCCGGTGTGACACATCCTCCGTTCCGAAAAAATCATGAGCAAGCCAAATGTGTAGTTCGGTGGTCTGTTGGATTGATTCTAGCTTTGGTATGAGTTAGTCTGGTTTCGATTGCCACTACAGGTGACCATTTTTAACAGAAACAAACAGTCCCTCTTCATCCCTGGTAACGCCAAGTGAAGAACGTAGTCTCTCCGCTATCACCTGGAGAAGAGTCTCCTTAAATTTGGCCATGACAGAGGAGAAAATTGCAGCTACTAGAAATTGTGTTACCAGTAAGTTTTCATTTAATAAACCAATCATCTTGTAAAGTAACAAGGCTTTAATTTCTTATTTTGTTTCATATCTCATTAAGCTCTGGCATGCTAACACCTGAATGAGATTTTCACTCTGCAGCTCAGTGTGCACTGATATCAAACTTCCTGGAAGATTAAAACTGTGTGCCAGACTGAGACTCGAACTCGGGACCTTCACCTTTCGCAGGCAACTGCTCTACCATCTGAGTTACCCAAACACGACTCACGGCCTGTCCTCACAGCTTCAGTTCTGCCAGTACCTCGTCTCCTACCTTCCACAGAAGCTCTCCTGCGAACCTGCAGGACTAGCACTCCTGAAAGATAGGATATTGCGGATACATGGCTTAGCCACAGCCTGGAGGATGTTTCCAGAATGCGATTTTCACTCTGCAGCAGAGTGTGCGCTGATATGAAACTTCCTGGCAGATTAAAACTTTGGGCCGGACTGAGACTCGAACTCTGGGCCTTTGCCTTTCGCGGGCAAGTGGTCTTCCATCTGAGCTGCCCAACCACGACTCACGCCCCGTCCTCACAGCTTCACTCCTCCCAGTACCTCGTCTCTTACCTGGTTCGCAGGAGAGCTTGTGAAAAATTTGGAAGGTCGGAGACGAGGAACTGTCAGAAGTGAAACTGTGAGGATAGCCCGTGAGTCGTGTTTGGGTAGCTCAGATGGTAGACCACTTGTCCACGAAAGGCAAAGGTCCCGAGTTCGAGTCTCGGTCCGGAACACTGTTTTAATCTGCCAGGAAGTTTCATGCTAATACCTAATTACCGGAGAAAAATAATTTTGATTTTTAAGGTCTCTTCATGTGTTGCCAACACTTAGACATACATCTTTTAATCACACCATTTAAGGTTCAAATATGTCATTCCTAGCTGAAAAAGAATTCGATAGATAGCCGGCCGCGGTGGTCTAGCGGTTCTAGGCGCTCAGTCCGGATCCGCGCGACTGCTACGGTCGCAGGTTCGAATCCTGCCTCGGGCATGGATGTGTGTGATGTCCTTAGGTTAGTTAGGTTTAAGTTCTAGGGGACTGATGACCACAGATGTTAAGTCCCACAGTGCTCAGAGCCATTTGAACCATTTGAATTCGATAGATAATATCTTTTCGTGTATAATGTGTGGCGCTAGACTCCCAGTCAGCAGAGAACTTTTCGTCACGTTCTTTTTAGTTCAAAACATACGCACATTTCTCCACTGGGGAAAGAAATCGATATTTAATATCTGTTAGCGGCTAGAATATAACGACGAAAGCTGCCGAATTCGTCCTTCAGTAAAACAAAAATTTTTCGTCTGGACATTTCAGTTTCAAACATCTCACTAACGGTGTAAACTTCGATGCCCAATCTTTGACTGTGCTTAGTCGACAATCATAGGTCTGCTAATTGCCGGGTTAGAGCCCCGTTCAACGCCAAGCTTTTCGTCACATCATTTCAAGTTTAAACGTGCACTCGCATTCTTACTTCTGAATGGAACCATTTTTAACATCTTTCGAGGTTAGTTAACAGGGACAGTAGTTAAGGGATAGGAGTTTCAGTTCAGAACAAAAATTTTAGTCGTGTAATTTCAAATAGATATCGGCCAAAAATAAGATATTTTTTTCCTCTTAGTCAGCAATGACGATCGCTGCTGTGTTCAAGTCTAGGACTGGCTCGAAAACTTTCCTTAGTTAGCAATTCCCGTAAGTATTGAGTTTAAATCGCGTCCCGAACGAAAGAGTTCATTTCATTTAAAGTTGAAACTAGTGTACAAATATATGCCCGTGAATAACTGAAGCATTTATGCTAGATAACAAGGGTGATTAGTGACTTTAGAAGTGTACATATATCCACATGTCAGCATGAGTACAGTGAAATTACTAGTGACACGGTGTTGATGTTGAAGTTTCCATAGAGCGATTGACGCTGTTACCATGGTTAGCTTTGAGATCACGAAAATGATTTTGGCTATGCCCACTATCAATCGGTTTCCATTATTTTTTCTGTATCTGCCCAGTGTACAAATTCTTTATTCCGCAGTGTGGGCTTTCTGGTAGAATCTGCTACGGTCGCAGGTTCGAATCCTGCCTCGGGCATGGATGTCTGTGATGTCCTTAGGTTAGTTAGGTTTAAGTAGTTCTAAGTTCTAGGGGACTGATGACCACAGCTGTGACCCTAGCCAAACGATTAAATAAAACGTTAATTTTAGTTATTTCACATTTTGAAACCCTTCCCTTTGGTGATTGATAATTAATACGGTATGAAATCGATTTGTGGCTTTGTTGTTTCATGCTGTAGTTACTAATGACGCCTGACTGCCTGGGATTAATTTTAGTAATCGTTCAATACGGAAAATATTTTAAGTAAATTCATTCAAGACATTAATCCGCTATTCTCAAGGTAACTGTTCAAGCTGCGAGTGAGCATTTTATTTGCTTGAGACTCTGTCTTTAAATAGTTTCACAATTTTCTCTGTGGGGGACGTCAATAGGCACACAAAACAATATTAAAGATCAAGGAACCCCTAACCTGGCCCAACCTAAAATTAGTTTGTCAGTGTGAAGAATTCATCAAAAGTAAACCAAATCCCCACAGCTGGATAGAAGAACCCAATTCTACCAGGGAAGAATACTCCATCGCTGAAATTTTCATTGATTTCTTGTGGCCTCTACCCTGTATGAAGACAGGGAATCAGAACATCTTGATACTGGTAGACGCCTTTTCGCAGTTTGTGTGGTTGGTACGATTATGTTGGGTACCACTGGTGTTACTATTAGCCACTTGAGGCTTATATTTCCTGTATTTAAGGGTCCGAAGGCACAGGTTGGAGATAATGCTCCAGCCTTCTTATCTTGTGAATTCAAAACAAAATAAGACCACTCGATATTATCCACAACCTTTGTTTGCTGAACAGGTCAACCGCAACCATAAATGTGCCCTGGTAATCTACCACCCACAAGCTCAAACCAAGTGGGATCAGTCAGATGGACAGAAAGACTTTTTTCCGCCACTGCTGTACATGAATCACACAAAATCACCCCAGTTAAACTGATGTTCACCTTTCTGGCCAATCTGCTAATGTCCAACCCATGATCCATCAATGATCTCCAGACAGAGGGTAATGACCTAACATCATTAGAAAAAAGTTGGGAAGCAGCGCTTCGTAATATCTGGCTTGCACACTACAGAGAGGCTGCTCGCTATAACAAAGGAAGGAATCATACCACACTGCGGTTAGGGGATATGGTTTTCCTAACAAACTTTTGGGCACAAGAAATGAGGGGTGAAAGATGACGTATAAGATGTTGTCCCATTTCATAGGGCTCTACAAGGTCGTCAGGGTGATGTTTCCAGTCAACGTCCAGATCCAAGACCATTCCTCATGTAAGTGCATTGCCTCACACATTATTCATTTAAACTCAGTGATTGTAAGCATGATGTTGGTAAGTTCCCCACTTGTTCCACCTTAAGTGGCGGAGAATTGTGGCGTGCCATGACTATATCGGTCACTTGGTTTGTTGTCGATATAGTCTGCCTGGCAGGGCTTCCTCTCACAGGTCGCCCGTCAACTGCCTAAGACGCTCCCAGCAGTTGGTGGTGGTTGTGGTGTCACTCGGCGCGACAATGCGGTGTGGAAGTGTAGTTCAGTGCTAAATCAGGCAAGCTCCCTCATGTAAGCAGACGACACTTAGTGTCCATACCTGTGGTGGAAGTGTTTATTTTGGACCACAACTGAAGATAGTGGAATTGCGGCAGCCATGACTGAGGCCAGTAAGTATCTTTGCGACACTTATTATTTTAAAGGGTCTGAAACCTCGACCATTGGAAGGATGATACTGCTTGAGATTAATGATGAGTAGTTTTCTTCGTGAAGTGTGTATATGGATTGTAACTCATCATCCCGGTTACCTAGTGCCTAATTGTAGGACAGTGACCAGATTGTTAACGGTATTCGAACGCCTTCCACTAATACAGGTGTCAATACATGTTATTCGTTGTTCTATTCAAGATTAACTGTCAAGTGGCCGAAAATTTAGTTGTTTGATTGTTGATTCACCTATTCGCTCAGATCACACGACCTGCTTCCTTTTGGGTGGCCTTTTGCAATGATTTAATAAGCCATTTGTCGAAACCTACTATGTATTATTTGATGTATGAATTATCTAATTACAATTTGTGAATTTCCGGCCATCATTAACCCCATTTATGTTTCTGTAAAAGGATGTGTAATTAAATGTGGCCTTTGATTCATAACATGCAACAGATAGTTTTGTGTACGCCTTGAAACAATAAGCTTAAAAATTCATGTCTTCAAGGTTGATTGGTAAGCTTCAAGGTGGCACATAGTGTGCACATACCGCAAGTATTGCTTTATCTTGCAGGATAAAATATAATTGTCCTTACTGTCGACTAATTGTTATATTTAAATTAAGAAAATCTTTTCTGTGCTCTATGTGTCCATTTTTTCACCCCTTTGTTTATCGAGTTTACGTATAGTTCTTAATGAGTTGAGTGAGTAAGACTTATTTCATTTAATTCAAATTGATGCATCTTAGCTGAACTGTCTTTCATTTGTCTGCTTTTGCTAAACCTGAGTTAGCTTCATTTCTATCCTCAGGTCATAAAGCATAGGTATTTTCTTTTTCTTCCCTTGCTTCGTAAGGTTTCTCTAGATGTCGATGCAGTAGTACTAGTTTGTGTATTCTTGGAGGTTAAGGTTAATGGCCTCTCATTTTTGTCACTGCCACTTGCAGTGATGTTGTGATGTAAATCTTCTTGTTAAAAGCCGAGCAACACAGTGGAGCTGTTAGTATTAATACCACTATTCGCTATTTTGTCCCTTTACATTAATTTTCTTTTTTGGGTGTGACTCAGCCTTAAAAAATTTTACATCGCTGAATGAGATTTTCACTCTGCAGCGGAGTGTGCGCTCATATGAAACGACTGCACTAGCGCCGCATTGCAACTCTCCAACTAGTGGGTCCGGACTGTGCTCCAGACGCGTTCCAACTGACTGATAGCCCCGAACTCGCGAGCCGAACTCCTTATCCGAACTCCCTTACGACAGACAACGACCGGGAAGTAATAGCAGTCGAACAAAGATACTACAAGAGGGTATATATCGATACGCGCTGCTAACGCTGCTCACGGTCAGGCAAAGCAGCAACTCGGTAACAAATGGCTCTGAGCACTATGGGACTTAATTTCTGAGGTCATCATTCCCCTAGAACTTAGAACTACTTAAACCTAACTAACCTAAGGACGTCACACACATCCATGCCCGAGGCAGGATTCGAACCTGCGACCGTAGCAGTCGTTTTTGTGAGGAAAGTTTGCTAAACTTAATCAGAATTTTACCAGGCCAGCACCTTACCACTTTCACCATCGAGTCCCTACGATTCCAGAACTACTCTTCCTGAGAATTCTTCAATGAATCTCAATCTGGTATCTGCCTTTAGTTTTATGAGATACTTCCGAATTAAATGGCTCTGTACACATATTTGTAGAAGTACCAGGGCACTGCCGATTCTGGCCATTAAATCGGTGTAAGCAGGTGTCAAAATACAGCAGATGCAGTTGTAGTTGTTGTATTCAAGGTCACCGAATCTACTATCCTCCCCTCATCTGTCCTTACATCCCTCCCTCACATTGCTCTCAGGCAATTGCGCTATGATGCCCTTGACCAATAGGAATCAAGTTCCCTCTCTCCTCCCCTTTTAAAAATCCAACTGCCTCCCATTCATTATATACAGGATGTTACAAAAAGGTACGTCTAAACTATCAGGACACATTCCTCACAAACAAAGAAAGAAAATATGTTATGTGGACATGTGTCCAGAAACGCTTACTTTCCATGTTGGAGCTCATTTTATTACTTCTCTTCAAATCACATTAATCATGGAATGGAAACAGACAGCAACAGAACGTACCAGCGTGACTTCAAACACTTTGTTACAGGAAATGTTCAAAATGTTCTCCGTTAGCGAGGATACATGCAACCACCCTCCGTCGCATGGAATCCCTGATGCGCTGATGCAGCCCTGGAGAATGGCGTATTGTATCACAGCCGTCCACAATACGAGCACGAAGAGTCTCTACATTTGATACCGGGGTTGTGTAGACAAGAGCTTTCAAATGCCCCCATAAATGAAAGTCAAGTGGGTTGAGGTCAGGAGAGCGTGGAGGCCATGGAATTGGTCCGCCTCTACCAATCCTTCGTTCACCGAATCTGTTGTTGAGAAGCGTAGGAACACTTCGACTGAAATTTGCAGGAGCTCCATCGTGCATGAACCACATGTTGTGTTGTACTTGTAAAGGCACATATTCTAGCAGCACAGGTAGAGTATCCCGTATGAAATCATGATAACGTGCTCCATTGAGCGTAGGTGGAAGAACATGGGGCCCAATCAAGACATTACCAACAATGCCTGCCCAAACGTTCACAGAAAATCTGTGTTGATGACGTGATTGCACAATTGCGTGCGGATTCTCGTCAGCCCACACATGTTGATTGTGAAAATTTACAATTTGATCACGTTGGAATGAAGCCTCATCCGCAAAGAGAATATTTGCACTGAAATGAGGATTGACACATTGTTGGATGAACCATTCGCAGAAGTGTACCCGTGGAGGCCAATCGGCTGTTGATAATGCCTGTACACGCTGTACATGGTACGAAAACAACTGATTCTCCCGTAGCACTCTCCATACAGGACGTGGTCAACGTTACCTTGTACAGCAGCAACTTCTCTGACGCTGACATTAGGGTTATCGTCAACTGCACGAAGAATTGCCTCGTCCATTGCAAGTGTCCTCGTCGTTCTAGGTCTTCCCCAGTCGCGAGTCATAGGCTGGAATGTTCCGTGCTCCCTAAGACGCCGATCAATTGCTTCAAATGGTTCAAATGGCTCTGAGCACTATGGGACTTAACTGCTGTGGTCATCAGTCCCCTAGAACTTAGAACTACTTAAACCTAACTAAGGATATCACACACATCCATGCCCGAGGCAGGATTCGAACCTGCGATCGTAGCGGTCACGCGGCTCCAGAGTGAAGCGCCTAGAACCGCACGGCCACACCGGCCGGCGATCAATTGCTTCGAACGTCTTCCTGTCGGGACACCTTCGTTCTGGAAATCTGTCTCGATACAAACGTACCGCGCCACAGCTATTGCCCCGTGCTAATCCATACATCAAATGGGCATCTGCGAACTCTGCATTTGTAAACATTGCACTGACTGCAAAACCACGTTCGTGATGAACACTAACCTGTTGATGCTACGTACTGATGTGCTTGAGGCTAGTACTGTAGAGCAATGAGTCGCATGTCAACACAAGCACCGAAGTCAACATTACCTTCCTTCAATTGGGCCAACTGGCGGTGAATCGAGGAAGAACAGTACATAATGACGAAGCTAAAATGAGCTCTAACATGGAAATTAATGTCCACATAACATCTTTTCTTTATTTGTGTGTGAGGAATGTTTCCTGAAAGGTTGGCTGTACCTTTTTGTAACACCCGACCACTTTGGAGCGCCATCAGCAGGAACCACAATACAATAAAAAGCAGAAGAAGTATTTCAGATCTAAAAGTAAATACTTGTTCGTCAGTTACTAATAATTATGTTCGATTATTAATACACTTGTTTACACCTACATTTTGTTATTTTTTCAGTAGCACAACATGCCCCTGCTACAGTACTAGCAGAACTGCAGGATCCGGAAAACCAGGTATTGTCTGTATTGTCTGCACAACCACAGCCACAGCAGTCCACGGGCAGTCCACGTGCAGTCTTCCTGAGTTATTGGACCTGCCGTTCGGCTATTCCATCCACCGCCACAGCCACAGCAACAGTAGCCGCCTGAACTTACTCAACTTACCAAGCCGCAGTTAAGCGTCTGCAGAATACTTCTATTTTCCGATACACATAATTCAGCTGCTAGCGAGTCCAAATGGATGAATATTGGCATAGCATCTAACAGTGACTTTGATGTAGTAATTGGAGTAAAAAGGTGTTCAACGCGTTGCCACTATCAGGCAGTATTCATATCACAAATGCGACTATGCAGCACGAAGAAGTACATAGAGATGAAGATGATGACAAAGTACGACCCATCCCATACCCCAGCTGACATCCATGTGTTTGAGAGGTGACAATAATTTGCCGCTTCTGGGAAGTGTGGCATCACCGCACGACTGATCTGGTGTGATGCCACGCTCACAGGGAGTTATAGTACCGAGTGTGTAGTCAATAAAGAAGAGGAGTTTAGTATGGGAAGTCATTATGGCTAAATACTAAATAATTTCATTAATAATTAAGTCCTGTAGTTTAAATATTGCCAACGGCCTTGCCGCAGCGGTAACACCGGTTCCCGTCAGATCACCGAAGCTAAGCGCTGTCGGGCTGGGCTAGCACTTGGATGGGTGACCATCCGGTCTGCCGAGCGCTGTTGGCAAGCGGGGTGCACTCAGCCCTTGTGAGGCAAACTGAGGAGCTACTTGATTGAGAAGTAGCGGCTCCGGCCTCGGTAACTGACCTACGGCCGGGAGAGCGGTGTGCTGACCACGTGCCCCTCCATATCCGCATTCAGCGACGCCTGTTGGTTCAGGATGACACGGCGGCCATTCGTTACCTTTCGGCCTTCATGGCCTGTACGGGAGCAGAGGAGTTTAAATGCTGATTTGAAGTATGTTTCCAAGGCAACTGAAAGATGACGGTAACTATGTTCCTCATGAACAGAGGTATTTTTTCTGATTAATAATATCCTATTAACAAGTTACAAATTATCGCCATAATGGTGCCTTTCGCTAAAACGGTGCCTTTGTATGTAGAAGCCCACCTTCACATGCAGAGATACGCCTTTTAGGTGATATTGGCGATAAAATATTGTCAGGGCCTAGGAATTCCAACCGTAGAACTTGCTGAAAACGGACGCTGTTAGAATGATTACTAAACGTAGTACCATGGTCAGGGATCTGTTTTTCCCTGGATAGGAGTTTCCGAATAGGATACTGAGAGAACAGCCACCTTTCCCCCTTTAGTTAGCCTTCGAAGTGACAACACGCACTACTGCTATCTGCATAGCCAGTCACTAGGCCTCGTGGACAGGCCACAAAGGCGCCATGTGGGTAGAAGTTCTCCACAATGCTGAAACCTCGAAAGCTGCGACGAGTAATCATTTAGATCATGTTATTACATATGAGTCGTGATAACGCATTGGGTGATTTAAAAACGCTAGCACAAATTTATCATTCCCACCGAATAACAAGACCATCCATGTTAACCACCCAGGAAACGCCAGATTATATGCAAATTGAAGATGGAGGAGGAGGGGAGAAAGGAAATGGAAAGGAAGGGATTACTGACGTCAGCTGGATTGGGACATTACGTGAAATCATTTGCGACGAGTGAAATTCTTACTCAGGATCTCCTGCTTACTAGGCAGGTGCGTTAACCATTGCGCCACCCTGCGCACAACGCACTCGCAGCTGCGCGGACTAGCTCGGCACACTTCACAGCCGACCCGCATCCCCACCGACCGCCACGTGTCCGCAGTCCCTGCTCGCTACTCTTAGATTCCCGCAGGAGGTCGGACGTACTTGTGCATCTGCACTGAAGAAGGACATGTCCGAAAGAACAGACACCACGCCTTCATACACTACTGGCCATTACAATTGCTACACCAAGAAGATGACGTGCTACAGACGCGATATTTAACCAACAAGAAGATGCTGTGATATGCAAATGATTAGCTTTTCAGAGCATCCACACAAGGTTGGCGACTGTGGCGACACCTACAACGTGCTGACATGAGGAAAGTTTCCAATCGATTTCTCACACACAAACAGCAGTTGACCGGCGCTGCCTGGTGAAACGCTGTTGTGAAGCCTCGTGTAAGGAGGACAAATGCGCACCGTCACATTTCCGACTTTGATAAAGGTCGGATTGTAGCCTATCGCGATTGCGGTTTACCGTATCGCTACATTGCTGTTCGCGTTGGTCGAGACCCAATGACTGTTAGTAGAATAATGGAATCGGTAGGTTCAGGAGGGTAATACGGAACGCCGTGCTGGATCCCAACGGCCTCGTATCACTGGCAGTCTTATCCGCATGGCTGTAACGGATCGTGCAGCCTCGTCTGGATCCGTGAGTCAACAGATGCAAGACAACAACCATCTGCACCGACAGTTCGACGACGTTTGCAGCAGCATGGACTATCAGCTCGCGGACCATGGCTGCGGTTACCCTTGACGCTGCATCACAGACAGGAGCGCCTGCGATGGTGTACTCAACGACGAACCTGGGTGCACGAATGGCAAAACGTCATTTTTTCGAATGAATACAGGTACTGTTTATAGTATCGTGATGGTCGCATCCGTGTTTGGCGACATTGCGGTGAACGCACATTGGAAGCGTGTATTCGTCATCGCCATACTGGCGTATCATCCGGCGTGATGTTATGTGGTACCATTGGTTACACGTCTCGATCGCCTCTTGTTCGCATTGACGGCACTTTGAACAGTGGACGTTACATTTCAGATGTGTTAGGGACCGTGGCTCTACCCTTCATTCGATCCCTGCAAAACCCTACATTTCAGCAGGATAATGCACGACCGCATGTTGCAGGTCCCGTACGGGCCTTTCTGGCAGAAAATGTTCGACTGCTGCCCTGGTCAGCACATTCTCCAGATCTCTCGCCAATTGAAAACGTCTGGCCAATGGTGGCCGAGCAACTGGCCGTCACAATACGCCATTCACTACTCTTGATGAACTGTGGTATGGTGTTGAAAGTGCATGGGCAGCTGTGCCTGTACACGTCATCCAAGCTCTGTTTGACTCAATGCCCAGGCGTATCAAGGCCGTTATTACGGCCAGAGGTGGTTGTTCTGGGTACTGATTTCTCAAGATCTATGCACCCAAATTGCGTGAAAATGTAATCACATGTCAGTTCTAGTATAATATATTTGTCCAATGAATACTCGTTTATCATCTGCATTTCTTCCTGGTGTAGCAATTTTAATGGCCAGTAGTGTATAACGCCAGATTTTCTGTCTATTTATGAATAGGTGACGATACACCTCATTCGCTCGCCAAGTTATCCAATGCTTTTAATTGCCTGTTAGTTGCATCATTCACTTATCCAAGCATTATCCGCAGGATTTATTCTTGTATTCAGGCTCCACGAATTAACCACTCTTCGCAACCTATTTCAGTATTATCAATATTTTTCGATCGATATGTACTGCACTGTACTCTTTAGGATCACAATGTGTGATTTAACTCGAGTTTGCCAATAAATACGACAGTACTCTGAGTATGGTTGTGAAGCTCCCCTACTGTGCTGTAATTCTATGTGCAGCTTTAAATATGTGAATTGTAACTGAGCAGAAAGTCTGATCTTAGTTCTACCCTGCTAGTAGGAAATGAAGTCTGATGTTTGGTGTTACGGTCGAGAAAGGAAGATACCCAACGCCTTTAACAGAACTTCTCCGGGAGAAGGAGAGGCAGTGGAAATTATTAAGTCAGCCCGAGGTTTACAGCCTTTTTATACTGGCTCCCTGGCTATATTGTGGAATGCTAGCGTGGCTACAGCGACCTGGCGGTTCTTATTAAAATACGAAACAAGTAACGCAGAAATTTCGTCCAAAGGCAACGCTGCTGGGTTCGTAAGTGGGGTTCACTTTGTGACACTACAACTAAAGCCAGCCTCATCACATGACAAGAAGCGCACATAAGTGCTCATGCTACATCAAATAATGAAGAATGAGGTTCCAATTAACTACACAATTAGACTGCTATGGAACATTGATACCCTCGGTACAATAAACACTCTTGTGTATTTCATTTCTTTATAATAACTGAAGAGCGGAAATGGAATACATTGTAAGTGCCACAAATGACATTCGTCAGGAGAATGAAAAAACAATAAATCTGTGTTTTCAGATAACTGGTTTGTATCCAAAAACTTGAGAAGGTATCCTGAGACCACGGAATTATATTGCTCACCGCACCACCGCGAACAATAATGAGGCAAATTAGAAAACAAATACTTTATTAAAAACATTCGAAATGCCGTACTAGGAAACTGACTGGTTCTAAGTGCGATGAAGAACTATTTCACAATTTGATTCTCGCAATGAAGAAGCTGCAACCACCCACCATTAATTACGATATTTATAGACACAAATAGCGCTCTTATCGATTTCGAAGCTACGGATTAATCTTGAGACGGATGTTGACTTTCGTACTACACTTCTTATTGTTTAAATTAATATACGGTTGTTTTTTTTCAACACATAATGTAAGAAACAATAAATATAATATAAATGTGAACAGCTATCTGAAGTTAACACATAGGCTCAAAACTGGTAACGGCGCTATTTGTCTAAATAAACTGCATTATTAACAGAAGCTGGTTGCTGTTTTCTTCTTCGAACGAATCACCTTTTATTTTGTACACAACCACTGTCTGAAAGTTATCAGTTTTCGACAAAGTGGCAGGAAGACAGTTTTTGTTTGGCATTAATACTGCCCTATTACGTTTTGTTTGTGGTAATAAAGATATAGAAATACAGCGTTATGTTTTAACTGGTAGAACTGTAGTCAACAAACACTGCTGTTCTTATCTTTTAAATTTGGTAACCCTAGAGGGAAGCACAGCTTGGCAGAAAGCTAACGCCCCATCTGCTAACGCATGTTTGAAAGACTTTCTCCTTGGTTTGGTACCTGGATCAAGTCCAGGGTCCTACAACAGAGTACTGAGAGTACAACAGAACTGGAAACGCGTTTTGTGAAAAAAATGGGACGTTTTTCATTTCCACACCTCACGTTTAATTCTATGTATACATAACGTTACAGATTTCCCTTCAGAGAAAACTCGGAGAGGAAACAGACGGTCATAGATAGATTCCTTCGGACTACGGAAGTTTAACCTGGTGCAAATGGCTCTGGGCACTATGGGACTTAACATCTATGGTCATCAGTCCCCTAGAACTTAGAACTACTTAAACCTAACTAACCTAAGGACATCACACAACACCCAGCCATCACGAGGCAGAGAAAATCCCTGACCCCGCCGGGAATCGAACCCGGGAACCCGGGCGTGGGAAGCGAGAACGCTACCGCACGACCACGAGATGCGGGCGTTTAACCTGGAATCTGATCTATAATAGGGTCATCATGAGATAAAAGCAATTTTTCCGAAATGGAGACAACCGTTAGCTGAAAATCTGAACAGCTCCTTCTTCTTGAAAGATGCTCCTTGATATGGAAAACGTACTCCTTCGTATTGGTCAGTGATTACACAGATTGGGAAACCTCTAAGGAACGAAGATACGGTGCACTTTATGCATGCCAACAGGTAGCACTTTGCCGTTACTTTTCTCAGCAGTTGGGAAGAGGTCTAATTTTTTTGAGTTCGGAGTGGCCGCTCCGAGGTCATAAAGCTCCAGGACACGGCGGTCTCAACCCCATTCTCCTCGTTCACACATCAGCAGCTGCATGTTCGCTAAACGCCTACTGTAATGTAACATACACTGACGTGCCAGAAGTCATTGGACAGCGATACGCACAAATACATATGGCGGCAGTATCGCATACTCAAGCTGTCATCTGTACTCAGGTGACTCATATGAAAAGATTTCTGACGTGATTATGGCCGCACCACAGGAGTTAACAGACTTTGCAAGCGGAATGGTAGTTGGAGCTACATGCATGGGACATTCCATTTCTGGAATCGTTAGAGAATTCAATATTCCGGGATACACGATGGCAAGAGTCTGCAGAGAATACCATATTTCAGACATTACCTCTCACAACGGATAACGCTGTTGGCGATGTGTTTCACTTAACGGCCGAGAGCAGTGGCGTTGGCGTAACATTGTCAGTGCTAACAGACAGGCAACACTGAATGAATTAACTGTGGAAATCAGTGTGGAACGTACGACAAACATATCCGTTAGGACAGTGCGGTGAAATTTCCCGTTAATAGCTTATGGCAACAGATCATCGATGCGAATGCCTTTGCTAACACCATGACATCGCCTGCAGCGCGTATCCTAGGCTTGTGACCATATCGGTTGGACCCCAGACGACTGAAAAACCGTGGCCTGATCAGATGAGTCCCGATTTCAGTTGGTAAGAGCTGATGGTAGGATTCGAGCGTGGTACAGCTCCACAAGGCCACGGCCCTAACTTGTCAACAACGCACTGTGCAATTTGACGGTGGCTCCATAATAGTGTGCACTGTGTTCACATAGAAAGGACTGGGTTCTGTGCTCTGCTGCGCTAGTGTTAGTCTTAGAAGTATGAAAGGGGAATTTCAGTAAAGGCATGATTGGGCAACGAAGTCTAGGGCCGCTGGCAGTGTGTGGTAATAGTCAGCAGCCAGTAGGCCAGGTAGAGTAAACATGGCGCGGAGCTGCAGCGGCGTATTGCACGTACGATTTGTGGAACAACAGCGAGGCAGGGGATTGCAGCGTTGCTTTAAGTTATTGCGATGTATGAGGCGAGGCAGTAGGCCAGAGCCGGGAGTGGCGATGTCTAAGTGGCTGACGTATGGGAATTTACCGCTGCCATAGTTTCTGTCTCTCTCTGACACTGCAAACAAAATCAAGGGGAAAAGCAGTATAAATAGTACGGCACTTTTAGCTTGAGAGGTGTGCCAGGTCAGTCGAGAGTTGGGTCGGAACTGTGCTGATCTACACTTATAGGGGTCAGTCTGGTAGCGATGTTGTAAATATATTCTGTGTAAACTTGTGCTTTGTTTTTATGTACTTGTTCAGGCTGTATTCTGCTTCCGGCGGGACGGAACGGCAGCCGGATGCTTGGAGATTGCACTGTCTGCCTGAAGGAGGGCAGTGACAGCGGTCTGCAGCAGGTCCAGGACGGGCCACGTTCGCTTCCCACCTGGCGTACCGGGGTCCGGGGGAGGCGTACGCTGCGGGAGACGCAGCAGCGCTGAAACAGCGTTAGGGACGGAGGCAGGTGTTGCCATCCAGCAAACACCACTAGCGGCAAGTTGCGGCACGGTGTCCAGGAGGGTGCGGGTTCGAGTCAGATCCTGTCCTGGGAGCAGCAGTGGCCGAGGGTCACAGGTGGCCAGTACAACCGCCTTCTTCCCGTGGTCGGACAGAGCCGGCCAAACAGGGCGGAGGGCAGTGCGGACCAGGAACTGTAACAGTCTCCGGAATCGCGGCCAGTAGAGCGCGCCAGTCGGTACGGCTCTGCAGGCAGTGACAAGGCGAGCGCGGCTGGCTTCCATCGCCGGTCAGCCTCGATGACTGCAGCAGCAGTGTCTGCAGTCCAGGAGTGCTAACAAGGGAACCTCCCGATCGCACCCCCCTCAGATTTAGTTATAAGTTGGCACAGTGGATAGGCCTTGAAAAACTGATCACAGATCAATCGAGAAAACAGGAAGAAGTTGTGTGGAACTGTGAAAAAATAAGCAAATTATACAAACTGAGTAGTCCATGTGAAAGATAGGCAACATCAAGGATAATCTGAGCTCAGAAGCGCCGTGGTCCCGTGGTTAGCGTGGTTCATGTATTCTCTCGAGTAAAAGTTTTAATTTTTTATTTTCAGGTTATGTGACAAACTCTTATGTTTTCATCACTTTTTTGGGAGTGATTATCACATCCACAAGAAAACCTAAATCTGGCAAGGTAGAAGAATCTTTTTACCCATTCGCCAACTGTACAAGTTACGTGGGTCGACAACATATTTCTGTCATGTGACGCACATGCCGCCACCAGTGTCGTATAGAATACATCAAACGTGTTTTCCTGTGGAGGAATCGGTTGACCTATGACCTTGTGTTCAAATGTTTTCGGTTCCCATTGGAGAGGCACATCCTTTCGTCTACTAATCGCACGGTTTTGCGGTGCGGTCGCAAAACACAGACACTAAACTTATTACAGTGATCAGAGACGTCAATGAACGAACGGACAGATCATAACTTTGCGAAAATAAAGAAAGTAAACTTTTCACTCGAGGAAGACTTGAACCAAGGACCTCGCATTCCGCAGCTACTCACGCTCACCACGGGACCACGGTGCTCCTAAGCTCACATTACCCTTGATGTTGCCTATTTCTTACATGGACTGCTCAGTTTGTATATTTTGCTTATTTTTTCATAGTTCTACACAACTTCTTCCTGTTTTCTCGATTGATCTGTGTTCAGTTTTTCAAGGCCTATCCACTGTGCCAACTTGTTACTATATCTGAAGGGGGTGTGATGGGAAGGTTCCCTTGTAAGACGGCCGGACTCGCGGAACAGCCTGCGGGCAGCGCGCTGACATTATGCTTCTATAAACTGGCTGAATAAGGGAATACTTCTGAATACCGCTGTATCACTCTGAACTGCCCCTTGACGCTACTGAACTCGCTCAGACTCCTCACGAAATACGGCGCGATGGGTGCCGGCTTCAGCTCGGCCATCTGGAGTCCAGGGTTCGACCATTGATGGGCCGCAACAGGTCGAACTGAACTGATCACTGTCTGGAAATGGCTATGTTCAGCTACTTGGAGACCATTTGCAGCTATTCGTGGACTTCATGTTCTCAAACAAAGATGGAATATTTATGGATGACAATGCACTATGTCAGCGGGCTGGAATTGATCGCGATTGTTTTGAAGAATCGGATCATTCTAGCGAATGATTTGTCCACCCAGATCGCCCGACATGAATCTCATCCAACATTTATAAAACATAGTCGAGAGGCCTATTCGTGCACAAAATTCTGCACTGGTGATTCTTTCACTGTTACGGACGACAATAGAGGCAGCATGGATCTGTATTTCTGCAGGGGACTTCCAACGACTTGTTGAGTTCATGCCGACCGCGCGGGGTAGCTGCGAGGTCTGGGGCGCCTTGTCACGGTCCGTGCGGCTCTCCCCGTCAGAGGTTCGAGTCCTCCCTCGAGCATGGATGTGTGTATCACCCATAGCCTAAGTTAGTAGTGTGTAGGCTTAGGGGCTGATGACGTCAGCAGTCTGGTATCATAAGACCTTACCATAAATTTCCAATTTTTTGAGTCCATGCCACGTAGAGTTGCTGCACTATGCTGGGCAAAAGGAAGTCCGACATGATATAAATATTCCACTACTTTTGTCACCTCATTGTATATGGACTTTGTCGTACCTGTGTTTAAGACTGTACCGTACGTAAAAATCAAAGACAGTTTTATTAGGTGACAGTGTTATTAACCAGGGACATTATTATAAAGACATATCTTTGACTGTCGACGGTTGTGGAACATGGTAGGGAAGCAATGGAAATAACTTTTTATTCTGTGTATTATTCAATAATTGGAGAAGAAATCGGTAGTCACCATGGAATAATAGGTGAGGTTTAATCTTATCCACTGTCTTATCATGAGAGGAAGCCATTTTTTGTGCATAAAATGGAGACTGCATTATGCAGGGAAGATAATCTGCGGTGGTATTCCGTTGCCTTCCGCAGTTCTGGAGGCCGCCCCTAACATGGGATACAGACGCCTTTTGCAGCCGCCCGCTCCGGGTCAGACGCTGCATGAGAAGTATAGGTTGGAAAATGAAAGACCCCTAGCCCTCGAAACCTAATAGTGTCAGGGTCGGAAAAGAACAAGAGCTGGCCGAGGGTGGCCAGATAGGAAAGATAAGAGTGAGGAGCCTGGCATAAGTAAGTGGAAGCAATGCCAGGACTCAGCTCGGGCCCCCTTGGTCGCCAGCCACGTATCACTAGGTGTGACTCCCTGAGGTGAATGGCCTGAGGACTTTTTGACAACAGTAATGATTCCATTGCCGAAAAAACAAGGAACCAAGAAATGCAGCGAGCACAGGACAATCAGCCTCATTTCACATGCAGCCAAAGTGATGTTAAGAATAATTAATAAAAGACTTGAAAAAGTAATAGAGGAGAATCTCGGCGAGGAGCAGTTTGGCTTTAGACGGAATACGGGCACCAGAGATGCAATAGGGCTCCTACGAATCTTAGGAGAAAGGTTTATTGAAAAAGGAAGAGACCTATATATGTGCTTCATCGATTTAGAAAAGGCATTTGACAATGTGGTTTGGGACAAGCTGGCGACTATTATGAGGGAAAAGAGAGTGGACTGGAAAACCAGAAGACTTATAAACTCATTGTACCTTAATCAAAAAGTTTCAGTTAAAGTGAGAGGAGAAAGTACAAACTGGATCAGACTAGGGAAAGGAGTAAGACAAGGATGCTGTTTATCACCTACTCTTTTCAACCTGTACTTGGAAAATATGATTGACCAATGCTCATTAGATGACAAAGGAGTAGAAATTGGAGGAAGAAGAGTAGGGTGCTTGAGATTTGCTGATGACATGGTCCTTCTAGCCACAGGGGAAAAAGAATTACAGGATTTGGTGGACACCATTGCAACTAACGGAAAAAATATGGAATGAAAATTAACACAAATAAAACAAAAGTATTGGCAATAGGAGGAAATAAGGAACTAAAAATTCTGCTGAATGGAGAAAAACTAGAACAGGTGCAAAATTTTAAGTATCTTGGAAGCAGGATAGACACCGACTGGAAGTGCACCACAGAAATTAAAACAAGGATAGCAATGGAAAAGAGGCGTTTTATAAGAAAAGGAGAATCTTCTGCAGCGGTATGGACAGAGAACTAAGAAAGAGACTCATAAAATGTCTTGTATGGAGTGTTCTTCTATATGGCGCTGAAACATGGACTATGAGGAAAAAAGACAGAGAAAGGCTGGAGGCTTTTGAGATCTGGACATGGCGGAAGATGGAAGGAATAAGTTGGATGGACAGAGTAAAAAATGAAGAGGTACTGAGAAGAGTGGGAGAGAAAAGGCAGTTACTAGATGTAATAAAGAGAAGAAAAAGAAATTGGATTGGGCATATATTAAGAAAAAATGACGGACTGATAAAAACAGTTTTAGAAGGTTATGTAGAAGGGAAAAGGAAGCGAGGAAGGAAGAGATTCCAGATACTGGATGACATGATGGACGGTACAACATACAGCAGCCTTAAGAAGGAAGCAATGGATCGCAGAAAATGGAGAGGCAAAGGACCTGCTAATATAGCAGATAACTGATGATGATGATGACTGTCTTATCAAGTTACTATTAATCTTATAGAACAATTCCAGACCGTCTACGAGGACATGATGTCGGGGAGAACCTAACAGACATCCCAATGAACCTGCACTACATACATGGTGACTCATCACGAATTTAATTACTGCGAAGTTAAAACTGTTTAGCTCTTCACAGAGGTAATTACAGTCGACGCTTGTTGAGACATACGCCTGATTTTCACAACATGTTATGCGATTTTTTTGGGCGGACTATTCAGCATTACAAAATACAACACCGAATACAATACGTCAAACTGAATAGAGAAACAAAAACAATAACAGGGAAGTATGTTGCTACGGTTATCGCATTCGTCACCAGCCACTTTCCGCCTAGAGTCTCATTACAGTTTTGCTGTTCATTGCCTTGGACAGTCACGCTTAATGATGCTCGCGCCGTTTTAACGCGGCGCTAGCAACTGTTTTGGAACTGAGCGTTATAGCAGCCTGATGGATGCTGCAAGGCCCCTTCAACATATCACCATGTGGTAAGAAGATAATCCCCCCCCCCCCCTTTTTCGTCGTTTCGACCAAACTGAGTGCAATGATCTCTACGATCTATCTGTCATATCTTCGGTTCATAAAGGAACCTTTCCCGCAATAGTATCTTATAAAGTAACGGTACGTTGTCCGCCACTCTATAACCATTACGTTTGGTAACATATATGCAATGCCGCTTTCCTTTTAAGTGTCAGTATTTTGTTTATGGGTGGCTGTAGTGAATTCTTGGCTGCATTCACACTTCGTGAAGGCTGTTCTCGGTAACGTGAAAGTTCTTTCTTTTAATGAACACTTAGGTGCTAGAAGTCATGGAATACCTACGTCCGCCCCTGGTAGCTGAGTGGTCAGCGCAACGGAATGTCATACCTAACGGCCCGGGTTCGATTCCCGGCTGGGTCGGAGATTTTCTCCGTTCAGGGACTGCGTGTTGTGCTGTCCTTATCATCATCATTTCATCCCCATCAACACGCAAGTCGCCGCAGTGGCGACTTGCACCAGGCGAACGGTCTACCCGACGGGAGGCCCTAGCCACACGGCATTTCCATTTCCAATGAATACCTACAAATATCGTGTCTGACCTTCTTTTGCCCACCGTAGTGCAGCAACACGACTTGGCATGGGATCGACAACTCGCAGGAAGTCCCCTGCAGATATAATGAGCCACGCTGCCCCTATAGCTGTCCATAATTGCGATAGTGTTGTCGGTGCAGAATTTTGTGTACGAACCTTCCTGTCGATTACGTTCCAGAAATGGTCGACGAGACTAATGTCGGCCGATCTCGGTGGCCAAATCATTCGCTCGATTGCCCTGAATGTTCTTCACATAAATCGCGAACAACTGTGGCCCGATGACTTGCTAATTGTCATTCATAAAAATTCCATCGTTGCTTAGGAACGTGAAGTCTATGAATGTCTGCAAATGGTCTCCATGTAGCCGAACGTAACCATTTCCAGTCAATGATCGGTTCTGTTGGACAGAGGACCCAGTCTATTCCGCGTAAACACGGCCCTCAACATTATCAGACATCACCAGCCTGCACAGTGCATTGTTGACAACTTGGGTCTATGGCTTCGTGGGATCTGCACCACGGTCCAATTCTACCATCAGCTCTTACCAATCGAAATCGGGACTCGTCTAACGAGTCCACGGTTTTCCAGTCATCTATGATCCAACGTATGTGGCCACGAGCTTAGCAGAGGCACCGCAGGTGATATCAAGCTGTTAGCAAAGGCAGTCGCATCGGCCGTCTACTGCCATAGCTCATTACCGCCAAATTTCACCGCACTGTCCAAACGGATACGTTCGCCGTTTGTCTCAAATTTAGTCCTGCAGTTATTTGACGCAGTGTTGCTTGTCTGTTAGCACTGACAAGTGAAGACCGACGGCCACTGTGTTGTCCGCGGTGTGAGGTAACTCCTGAAATTTTGTATTCTCGGCACACTCGCGACAATGTGGATCTTGGAATACAGAATTTCCTGACGAGTCCCGAAATCGGTTGTCCCACGCGTCTATCTCCAACTACCATTCCGTGTTCAAAGTCTGCTAATTCCCGTCGTGCGGCAACAATCACATTGGACATCTTTTGACATGAATCATCTGAGTACAAATGACAGCTCCGCCAATGTACTGTGCTTTTATACCTCGTGTACGCCATACTACCGCCATCCGTATATGAGCATACGCTATCCCATGACTTTGTCACCACTTTGGTAACGTTACTCATTGGGTGTCGTTACTCCTTTCCACATCGCCAGTTCTGTAATTTACAATCCCCTGAAAGTAGGGACGAGTTCGATTGCCCTATACAGTCAAGACACACTTACAAATCATAATTATTTCTACGGACATGCACGAGATGGAAAAATTCCCCCACCCTTCAATTAAAAGAAATGACTCTCTGTCAATCCAGTTACAACTTCAGCAAGTCATAACTTTCAGAACCTATCCAAAAGAAGAAAAATGATTTCTATGCATTTGGGACAAGTGCTTGGCAAGCCTGGAAATAAAGATGTAATCTTTGCGAGTATAAGTCCAAACCTTCAAGCGTTTTTTTTTTTTTTAAAGTCCGAAATGAAGTAAGATTGAGATTTAACGTCCCATCGATGATGAGGTCATTAGAGGCGAAGTTCGGACTGGGGAAGAAACTGACAGTACCCCGGTTTTGCTTTCAATGATTTAGGGAAACAAGGGAAAAATCAGGATGCCTAGACGGGGGTATGAACAAATGAAGGGAATGCGATTGGTGCGGAACGACTTGTAGGTTGTGATCATATACCGACTGAAGAAAAATCTCGACACCAAGAAGGAGTTGTGCGACATAAGCGAAAGTTCGTAGGCGAGTTTCTATTCGCGACAGTCGAATAAGAATACCGCTAGTAGCGCCACTATGAGGATGCAAATCAGGTTTGCTTTAAATACGCACTGTAATGGTCGAGAGCACTAGTTACGTTTGAGGTTGGACGTAGTGAGTTGATGTTAGATAAAAATGCCTTTAAGGCGACAAGGACTCCATTATCAACACCTCACTGAGTTTGAGCGAGATGCTCCTCTGTGACACAACAAACTGTTACAAACGGGTTACTTTAAGGACAGCTCCGAGCCAGACGCCATGTAGAAAGCATTCCACTGACCCCAAAACACCTCACTGTGTGACAAGCTCGCCCATATTTTATGTAAGTGGCCAGCCAATAACAATTTCCTGTGACATTCTTGTTGCTATGTTTTCCCTTTCCTTAGGTTTTACTTTCTTATGTAGCATTTTCCTTCTTTTCCTGCTTTCTTTGAGTGTGTGCTTTAGTTTTCTTAGGTCTGTCCACATTCGTTCCTTTTAATGTGTGTCAGGGCGCTGATGACCTCGATGTTGAGCGCCCATAAGCCCCAACACACCACCACCACCACCGAATATTGGCTGCTTCAGTGGTGTCAAGTGAGAGTTCATTAGAGGGCAGAGTGGAAATCTTCTCTGTTTCCCGATGGAAGGTGGTTCTGCCTCGCCGCCGATGATGGCTGTGTGTTAATTAGAAGGAGACCATTTGAGGGCCTACAACCAACCTGTCTGCGTGCTAGATACACTGGACCTGCTTCGGCAGTTATCGTCTGGGGTACGATTTTGTATGACACCAGAAGCACTCTCGTGGTAATCCCACGCACACTGATTGCAAGTCCGTCCGTTAATCAGGTGATTCGATTTGTTGCGCTGCCATTCATGAACTGCATTCCAGTGGTGGAGTGGGAGGGGGGGGAGAGGGGAGGGGGAGGGGAGGGGGGGGAGGTGTTCCAACAGGATAACGTTCACCAATATGCTGCTGTTGTAACCCAACGTGCTCTACAGAGTGTCGGCACGTTGCCTTGATCCACTCTGTCTCCAGCCGACCACATATGGAACATCATCTGATGACAACTCCAGCGTCATCCACAAACAGTATTAACCGTCCCTGCGTTGACCGACCAAGTGCAACAGGCTTGGAACTTCATCCCGAAAACTGATATCCGGCACCTGTACACCACAATGCAGGCACGTTTGCGTGCTTGCATTCAGCATTCTGGCGGTTGGACCAGTTACTTATGTGCCAGCTTTTCACATTTGCAGTGGCTTATCTCGAGCGTTCGTTAACCTGTCATCTTGCAATGTTAATCACTTGTATACGTTACCTAGACAAATGAATTCTCGTAGTTTCATTACTCTACGTTAATTATTTTTGGAGTTGCGATTTTTTTCCGTCAGTGTATTTGGAACAGTGGTTTGCACTAGCTGAACTATTTGTAACGTTTTCAGCAGCTGCATGAGATGTCCTCACAGACTCCATACGGAGCAAATACACACTTGAAAGATACGAAAATACTCGTCGCCAACTTTTCGATTTTTATCAGAGCTTATCTGATAAAAAAACAAACTACATAAAGCGGGAGGAGCAGCTGTTCTACAGTTGTCGCAACAAAATGAAATAGACACTGAGTTTGCCGCCAACTGCTCTTTTTTAATCAGATCTTATCTGACATAAAACGAACTACACCCAAATGGGTAGGACAATCTGTTCTGAAGTTGTCGTAACAAAATTAAAAAACCGTGGGTTGGTCGGAATAAATTTTTCCTACACAAAATTCATAAGCTGAATCAATAGCTTGAGTTAGCCACGTTGCAGAATTCATTTATTACCGGACAATATATAAGGAGAAGAGTTTGATCCCTCTAAATGTGAACATAAACAAGGTCATTTTCTGGCTACCGTTGCGTTTTACATTGAGGTGGTAAAAGACATGGGACAGCGATATGAACATATTCGGATGGCGGTAGATCGGGTACAGAAGGTATAAGAGGGCAGTGCAGTGGCCGAGCTGCCATTTATACTCAGGTGATTCATGTGAAAAGATTTCCGACGTGATTGTGGCCGAATGACGGGAATTAACAGACTCTGACACATTGGAAATTCCATTTCGGAAATCGTTATGGAATTCCGTAAGCAGAGATCCACAGTGTCGCGAGCGGGCCGAGAATACCAAATTTCAGGCATTACGACGCAGTTGCCGACGGGTTTCACTTAACGATCTAGAGCAGCGGCGTTTACGTAGAGTTGTCAGTGCTAACATACAAGCAACACTGCGTGAAATAACAGCAGCACAAATCAATGTTAGACATACAACTAACACATCCGCTGGGAAAGTGCGGCAAAATTTGGCGTTAATGGGGTTTAGCAGCAGACGACCGACGCAACGGCCTTTGTTAAGGGCACAACATTGCCTGCAGCACCCGGCCCTTGACCGTATGGGTTGGACCACAGACGACTGGGAAACAATGTCGTGGTCAGATTAGTCCCGATTTCAGTTGGTAAGAGCTGACGGTAGAGTTTCAGTGTAGCGCAGCTTCACGAAGCCATCGACCCAAATTGTCAACAATGCACTGCCCAAGTTGTTGGTGGCTCCATAATGGTGTGAGCTGTTTTTGCATGGAATGGACTGGGTCCTCTGCTCAAGCTGAACCGTCCTTTGATTGGAATTTGATATGTCCGACTACTTGGAGCCCATTTGCAGCCATTGATGGACTTCACGCTCCTAAGCAATGGCAGAATTTTTATGGTTGACAATACGCCATATCACCGGACCACACAACATTCTGGACAACTAGAGCGAGTTATTTGGTCACTCAGATCCCTCGGCGTGAATCCTATGGGACGTAGTCGAGAGGTCAGTTCGTGCTCAAAATACAGCACCGGCGATACTTTCGCAATTGTGAACGGCTATAGAGCCAGCATGGCTCAATATTTCTGCAGGAGACTACCGACTTGTTGAGTCCACGTCACACCGCGTCGCTGCACTACGCCATGGTATAAGGAGGTCGGACACGATATTGGCAGATATCGCCTCAGTGTACTCTGGTCTCCAGAGCAGTCCCAGTAGGTGATATCTGGCGGACACAGGTGTTACTGAGCTCAGGGCTTCGCTCAACGGAACCATTTGTCTGGCAGGTCCAATAAATTAACAGTGAGACGCCCTGCTGAACCTGCAGGACAGGACAGGTAGTTTAAATTGTAGAAAGGGGCTAAAATAATCGGCTGTCAGTTACACTCGAACATACAACTTCATTTATTTAACCAAAGAGCAAGGAAAATTAAAAAAAAAAGACACAGCATTAATTTTTGGAACTTAATTACCAGCTGAATGCGCCATACAATCTCATGCCTTAAGGGCAAGACCACTTTAATTTAAAATCGGCTAAAAGCCAGTAACTTAAGACTCAAACCAAAATCAGAAATGTAAAAGGCAGAAGGCCTTAACTTAAATCAGTTCTTTCAATTAGGATGAAGGCCCAAACAATCTGACACCTTAAGAGTAAAACAACTTGAATTAAAAAATCGGCTGAAGGCCCATCACTTAAGACTCAAACCAAAATAAAATTTTAAAAGGCCAAAGACCTTATCTTTAAACAGTTTTTTAAATTAGGCTGAAGGTCCAAACAATCTTACGCCTTAAGGACAAAACAACCTTAATTTAAAAATCGGCTAGAAGCAATACAAATACAAACAACAAGAACAAATAAGAAAGGGCAGTACACCCAACAGCGCTCATAAGTTCCGTTAGTCGGCCTGGAATTCAAACACAAACGTTCGCTTAGGTGAGACAAGCAGACGGCCCAACCATTCTCGATCCAACGACAACCAACCGACTGACAGTCAACGGACCCACAGACAAGATAACTACCACTCCACCCGACCAGCACACAACAGGGAGTTCAATGGAACAACATAGAAGATATTGGCGCCCACAACCAATTATACGCTACTGTCCATTAAAATTGCTACGCCAAAAAGAAATTTAGATGATAAACGGGTATTCATTTGTCAAATATATTATACTAGAACTGACATGTGATTACATTTTCACACAATTTGGGTGCATAGATCCTGAAAAATCAGTACCCAGAACAACCACCTCTGACCATAATAACGGCCTTGATACACCTGGACACTGACTCAAACAGAGCTTGGATGACGTGTACGGGTACAGCTGCCCATGCACCTTCAACACGATACCACAGTTCATCAAGAATAGTGACTGGCGTATTGTAACGAGCCAGTTGCTCGGCCAACATTGACCAGACGTTTTCAATGGGTGAGAGATCTGGAGAATGTGCTGGCCAGGGCAGCAGTCGAACATTTCTGTATCCAGAAAGGCCCGTACAGAACCTGCAACATGCGGTCGTGCATTATCCTGCTGAAATGTAGGGTTTTGCAGGGATCGAATGAAGGGCAGAGCCACGGGTCGTAACACATCTCAAATGTAACGTCCACTGTTCAAAGTGCCGTCAATGCGAACAAGAGGTGACCAAGACGTGTAACCAATGGCACCCCATACCATCACGCCGGGTGATACGCCAGTATGGTGATGACGAATACACGCTTCCAATGTGCGTTCACCGCGATGTCACCAAACACGGATGCGACCATCATGATGCTGTAAATAGAACCTGGATTCATCCGAGAAAATGACGTTTTGCCATTCTTGCACCCAGGTGCGTCGTTGAGTACACCATCGCAGGCGCTCCTGTCCGTGATGCAGCGTCAAGAGTAACCGCAGCCATAGTCTCCGAACTGACAGTCCATGGTGCTGCAAACGTCGTCGAACTGTTCGTGCAGATGGTTGTTGTCTGGCAAACGTCCCCATCTGTTGACTCAGGGATCGAGACGTGGCTGCACGATCCGTTACAGCCATGCGGATAAGATGCCTGTCATCTCGACTGCTAGTGATACGTGGCCGTTGGGATCCAGCACGGCGTTCCATATTACCCTCCTGAACCCACCGATTCCATATTCTGCTAACATCCATTGGATCTCGACCACCGCCAGCAGCAATGTCGCGATACGATAAAGCGCAATCGCGATGGTACGCATTTGTCCTCCTTACACGAGGCTTCACAACAGCGTTTGACCAGGCAACACCGGTCAACTGTTGTTTGTGTGTGAGAAATCGGTTGGTTCAAATGGTTCAAATGGCTCTGAGCACTATGGGACTCAACTGCTGAGGTCATTAGTCCCCTAGAACTTAGAACTAGTTAAACCTAACTAACCTAAGGACATCACAAACATCCATGCCCGAAGCAGGATTCGAACCTGCGACCGTAGCGGTCTTGCGGTTCCAGACTGCAGCGCCTTTAACCGCACGGCCACTTCGGCCGGCAAATCGGTTGGAAACTTTCCTCACGCCAGCACGTTGTAGGTTTCGCCATCGGCGCCAACCTTGTGTGAATGCTCTGAAAAGCTATTCATTAACATATCACAACATCTTCCTGTCGGTTAATTTTCGCGTCTGTAGCACGCCATCTTCGTGGTGTAGCAATTTTAATGGCCAGTAGTGTATATTGAGCTGTCAAACTACACACTGTGGTGGACAGCGACAACACGATGCGAAAAATACACTGCCTGAACTTACGTCAGCGGCCAGGGCAGGTAACCGGAACATTAACGGACACAAGGCAGAAGATTCCGCTGGTGCACTTCAATTCAAAATAACCAAGTACAGTTAAACTCCACCTGAGGGTGGCTAAAATTTGCCAACTTGAAAACACTCGTTGTTGCTGTCAGGAATGTCCAAACAGCTGACAACGAAATCCAAACGACACAAGATGAACAGTCATGACTTGCTGGTAGATTAAGTCAAAACTCAACTTTCGTGTCCAGGATCGGTGAGCCACAGCCCTTGTAGCAATGGGGACAGCACCACACACACACTGACCGCGCGTGGACGCCGCCATTGGCCTTGGCCAAACTACGCACCGCGTAGATTTCCTCGCTGCTCCACGCCAACCGACTAACTCCCCAGGCCCGGAAACGGTGAGAGGACCGATGAGACAACCAGCCGAACGACCAACCAATGGTCGTCCCGCTCCAATCTCCCTCAGTCTGACGGTTCATATGTGTCGCCAGCGGTCGGCGAGCACTGGCTGTTCACTCCTCACCAGTACTCCGTCCCCGACTTCACTGCTGCTGCGTCCCGACTGCACTGCTGGTCCGTCTCAAACTGACTGCCAGACACACGACGACCCAGAATTACTATCGGTCGCTCCAGGGATGGTACGACAGTTCACTTATCGATACGCGCTGCTGCTGTCGCTCACGGGCAAGTAAGGCAGGATATTAGTGACGCCGGTAAATGGAATAAGAAAACGAGGCGGCAGTACCGTACTAGAAGATGACAAACAATAAATGGGATAACGTGTACCGTGCACAGCTCAAACAGGTATGGATCAACATTCTCTAAAGTCATCTGCAGTTTCAGAAGACTTTTGTTGCATTAGAGGTGCTAGACACGATGGTCTATTAAAGGACTTTAGGACTTTTCACGGTCCTGCTTCTAACCTGAAATCCCTGTTTACAAAGTCACAGCATATGACTCAATACTCGACGATGCATGTGAACTTAGCAGCGTGCTGTGCTATGACAGCGAATTCTGATGTTTTTGTTGTGGTATTCTCCCCAAAATCGTTCTGATTCTGATCTTCCCGCTAACCTATTCTGTCCAAGCCACTTCACCCCTGATTAACTACTAAAATATTCGTACATTTAAACTTGTTTATTGTGTTCATGCCAACAACTTCCTCTACAATTTTTACCCCCTTCACTCACCTCCATTGTCAAATTGACTATGTCTTGATGCTTCAAGAAGTGTCTCCCTTCTTTTAGTACCTTACGTCATAAATTTGTTTTTTACCCAATTCGTTTCAGTGCCTCCTCAGTAGTTACTCAATCTCCCCAACTAATCTTCGGCATTATACTGTAATATCACATTTCGAAAGCTTCTCTCCTGTTCTTGTATGAACTGCTTATCGTCCACGTTTCACTTGCGTACAAGGGTACATTCCCAACAAATACCTTCAGAAAAGACTCCCTAACACTAAATTTATATTAGATGTTAACAAATCATTTGTTTCAGAAATTCTTTTCATTCTATAGTCAGTCTGTTGCCCAAATAGCAAAACTCGCCTACTATTTTTAGTGTCTCGATCCCTAATCTAATTCACTCAGCATCACCTGTTTAATTACACTGCATTCCAATAACTTTCTTTTACTTTTGTGTTTCATCTTATAATCTCTTTTCAAGACACTGTTGAGATGCTCATCCAAGTGCCAATGCCGTCTCCGGACGAATTACAATGTGATTTGCATATCCCGAAGTTTTTATTTTTTCTCCCTCAACTTTAAACTTATTTTCAAATTTCTTCTTAGTTTCCTTTACTGTTTTTTCAATATACAAATTTTTTCTCTCCTTAAATAACACTCACGATCCCCAAGTGAGTAATATTCAGAGACGCAAATGCTTATGTGAAAATTTTGTGGATGGTATAACATCCGAAACCTAAACAAGTAAGGACTGGAAACGAAAATCTCGTTTCTTATTCATAAAACTTACACCGTACTGCAATATCTTCAGCTTATATCAACTGCTCACAGCGACGACGTCATTCTCGATGCGTTCAATGCAACGGTGCAATAAATTCAGCCATAGTCAGGTATCCTTATTGTCTGTTGCAAAATTAAATAGTCAGCCAGAAACGTAACTATCAGTTCCACGACAGTTTGTACTGCAGTTTTACTCAGGACTTCATATCATTTCTCAGGCAACGATACGTACCGGTACCAGTAGCTCCAGCGGCGGCAACATGGTACAGGACTGTCTTTTCAATCTATTTCTGTTGTTCATGTGCTCACGGACATTAATATCAAAGCGAGATGGTGCGTCGTCGTGTTGAAATCGCATCCTCTTGTGGAAAACTAGAGGTTCTGTCCCTAACAACTGTTGCAGCACTCCTCTGAGGAATTCACATTACTCTAGTCGCATTCCATAGATTCCACGTGGAAATAAGTCAAGGATGTACATTCCATTTAACGGGAGTGCGATACAACTGAAATGACTTTATTACACAGTTACAGGTGCTAGTTCTGTGAGTGCATATGTGAATGTAGACTTTCCCGACATATACTACTGATGAAAAGCTTTCTGCTTTGCAGTCAAGTGGCAGCTTTAAAACACCGCGACATTTCGAAAGAGTGTCGTACTCTTTACCTCAGTTCTCCACTTGAAACTCATTATTTACAAGGTCTGCTTCACATTCAGTTACCTGTTTTGGGGCACACGGATCGTAAATTAGAAAAGCCGGAGTGCGTATTATAAGCTGTACTACCACACTGGCGTGAAATCCGTAAGGACTAAAGTAATGATGTGTCACCGTCAGATAACATAGCTAGATTAAAAATTTGTACAGTACGGTAGAGTATAGAAGGTAACTGAAAGAAATACATAGTAAGACGAACCAAAATAAACTTTTAATCAAAGACAATAACTACGCTCAAATCACTCTGAATTACGATGGTCACCTGGACATTACGAAAGATGGGACAGGGTTCTTAATAGGAAGTATGATCACCACGGACAGTAGTGCATGCTCCGCGACACTCTCCTTGTGATAGGATGTTGCATTCCCCACCAGCACGGTTGACAACTTTTGGATGGTCGTTGGACGTGCTGCATCTAATATGTGCTCGATGGCATTTAAACTGGAGACTGGCAGGCCCATTCACTGAATAATCTCTCGTTCCAGCAGTTCCTCCAGATTCGCTGTTATTTGCGATCGGGCATTGACACCCATAAAAATGAAGCCAGCGCCGAATGCACCCCTGTAAGGACGCGTTGGGAAGGAGTACAGTGGCACAACACCGCTGGTCAGCGAGTGTACTGTGTTCATAAATTTGGAGGTCAATACGCCCATGCAATATTTTGCCTCCCCACATCATAACTCTTGGACCAAAAAACGACCATTTTCGACGATCTTCCAGGGTTCATTAAATTTCCCCATCCCTCGCCATATGAGGGTACGTCCAGAATCATAACTCAGAATAGTACGCAACTCCACTCCTCGTTGGTCCTCTCCTCACGCTCTTGGCACCATTTCAAATGATGCCGCCTCAGTCCTGTTAAAGGCGACTGCTATTCCACTGGCTGTTTGACGTGGGTACCTTCTTGCTTGTTGCTCAGTGTAGCGGTGATCTGCTGCTGTAAAGGACTGTGGTCGACCACCTCCTCTCCTTTGGGCAGCAGTGCCTGCTGTTCAGAATGCATCCAGTACACGTGAAACAATGCTGTGAGCAATACCAAACTTCCGTCACACTTCATTCGTCTTCCAGTTTCCAGATGATTCTTCCCCATGTGAAGTGAGCATGCTGTTACACAGAACACCACCACAGTGCACAGTAATTGCTTGCTGATTCGCATACACTGCCTTCTCCCATTCTTCGACCTGCCTCGTGTTGTGGAGGCAGCCCCATTGGGCACTAAAGTTACGCTTACCTCATAATCTGTTATGTCCCTCTTCTTGCACTCTACTGTGGGACCTCTGGCAACATTCACCCAGACTTTCATTCATATCCAGCGAATAGCACGCTCGTTTGTGTGTGTGTGTGTGTGTGTGTGTGTGTGTGTATGTGTGTGTGTGTGTGTGTGTGTGTGTGTGGGTGGGTGGGTGGGTGTGAGCTAGTTGGCTTTGTTGAACATTTCAAGTTGGATCTGAGGATCAAAGGAACCTCACGCTGCCGCCACGGAAACGCGCGGTGGCAGGCTGGACAGGAGAGGCGCCAGCCGCGCCACCATCGGCGCGATTATCGCCGTCAACAGCGGTGCAATCGTTGACACCTTCTTGCAGCGGTGTACCGTAGGTCTCTAGAAGAGCGTAGCGTTCCAAAGGATGGAAAAGGGCATAGGTCATCCCCGTTTTCAAGAAGGGACGTCGAACAGATGTGCAGAACTATAGACCTATATCTCTAGCGTCGATCAGTTGCAGAATTTTGGAACACGTATTATGTTCGAGTATAATGACTTTTCTGGAGACTAGAAATCTACTCTGTAGGAATCAGCATGCGTTTCGAAAAAGACAATCGTGTGAAACCCAGCTCGCGCTATTCATCCACGAGACTCAGAGGGCCATTGACACGGGTTCCCAGGTAGATGCCGTGCTTCTTGACTTCCGCAAGGCGTTCGATACAGTTCTCCACAACCGTTTAATGAACAAAGTAAGAGCATATGGACTATCAGAGTTCCTAGATAACAGAACGCAGCATGTCATTCACAATGGAGAGAAGTCTTCCGAAGTAACAGTGATTTCAGGTGTGCCGCAGGGGAATGTCGTAGGACCGTTGATATTCAAAATATACATAAATGACCTTGTGGACAACATCGGAAATTCATTGAGGCTTTTTTCGGATGATGCTGTGGTATATCGAGAGATTGTAACAATGGAAAATTGTACTGAAATGCAGGAGGATCTGCAACGAATTGACGCATGGTGCAGGGAATGGCAATTGAATCTCAATGCACACAAGTGTAAAGCGCTGCGAATACATAGAAAGAAAGATCCTTTATCATTTAGCTACAATATAGCAGGTCAGTAACTGGAAGCAGTTAATTCAATAAATTATTTGGGAGTACGCATTAGGAGTGATTTAAAATGGAATGATAATATAAAGTTGATCGTCGGTAAAGCAGATGCCAGTCTGAGATTCGTTGGAAGAATCCTAAGGAAGTGCAATCCGAAAACAAAGGAAGTAGGTTACAGTACACTTGTTCGTCCACTGCTTGAATATTGCTCACCAGTGTGGGATCCGTACCAGGATAGAGAAGATCCAGCGGAGAGCAGCGCGCTTCGTTACAGGATCATTTAGTAATCGCAAAAGCGTTACGGAGATGATAGATAAACTCCAGTGGAAGACTTTGCAGGAGAGACGCTCAGTAGCTCGGTACGGGATTTTGTTGAAGTTTCGAGAACATACCTTCACCGAGGAGTCAAGCAGTATATTTCTCCCTTCTACGTATATCTCGCGAAGAGACCATGAGGATAAAATCAGAGAGATTGGAGCCCACACAGAGGCATACCGAAAATCTTTCTTTCCACGAACAATACGAGACTGGAACAGAAGGGAGAACCGATAGAGGTACTCAAAGTACCCTCCGCCACACAACGTCAGGTGGCTTGCGGAATATGGATGTAGATGTAGATGTAGACACTACTCTGCCTGCGTGCGTCACGTGGCCTCCGAGCGACAAACAGATATCCTCGCGTCAGGCAGGTGTTCAGGGTGCCGCCCGGCTGCTACGAAAGCAGTTGAGTTTGCCAAGCCGACCGAGGATCATCTGTCTGAAGTCAGTAGGTCCAGTGCTGAACCAGGACCCACCAGTACCTCCAGAGTCCTCTACGACCTGCCATCAGTCGATCACGAGCAATGTTCTGCGACTTCAGCCTCCATGGACTCCAACATCAGGAACTGGTATCAAGCAGTTTTGGACTTTTTCTGTGACTGTGAATTCTGGACATCCATCTGATCTGTGATCCATCTGGACACAGATTTAACTACGAACTATGATTTTAGACTTATCACTGATAATCCACCTATAAGACGGCCACCAATTCATCTAGCATCCAGAAGTCGTCTTGCACTCCTGTGACTGATTTAACAGAACCACCTGTGACTAATAAAAATTTTCTCTTTTTTTAAGTTGTTATTCATAGCGTCTTTCTTGTTAGTTGTCCACTCGGAGTCTGTTCTTTCTGTGATCCCACACTAGGTCATATCAAAAAATGGCAATGAGGATTAAAGATTGCAAAGTTAAGTCAGAGTTACGTCAATAGCAACAAGGATATGGTTCAAAATTTTCGTCCTGTCAGTCCATGGCGACAAGTTTTTAAGAGCATATACAGTGAACTTTCTCACAGCTCCCACAGCAGACGATGATCATAAGACGATTCTTCACATGTCTGGTGTTCGTCTTTATCACAAACTTGACACCACGTGTTCTGTCTTTATTGAAGCACATACAGCAAAAGCAAGAACTAATATTCAAGAAGCTGACTGACATCGCCACATCACCAGAGGTACCCAGCCACCTTTCTCAGGTTGCCTCCAGTGTCTATGGGCTCTGGAAGCTCGCTTCTGACAAGGCGACAGACACCTGTGCCAACTCCATTCCACGCTTGGAACTGCATTTCATTACACAAGACTCTTCAGACGAAATCTATCAATGGGCTTTCTTCTTACCTTCTTCAGGAACCCAAGTTCCTTGGTTTGATCATGTCATAACTTGCCCTTTGTCACAATAAATGCCTATTTCACTTCCTCTGACAGTTTTTGTGCTCATGTGCACACTCTTCAATCGGAGGCGTCTTTCTCGATGTTTCAGGACTCTTCGTTGGTCCTTCCTAGTTGCCAGATCCTTGCTACACCGACGCTACAGGACTCACTGCCAATCCTTCCTACTTGTCCAATCCTGAATGCAAATATGCACCATACACATTCCATGGCGTCCTCCAGGCTGTTTCAGGACACTTTACCAGTCCTTAATACTTGTCAAATCCTTGGTACAAATACGCACCGTACACATTCCGTGGCATGTACGACGCCAATCCAGGACCGCCTATCAATCCTTATCAAAATGTTGACGCTCAAAACGCTTCCATCCCTACAGGGCCAATGTGCATCCTCCAGAAACAATAGACCTAAAAACTTTACTAAAAGATGCTCTCGCATTGCTATACGCCCTCTCAGCATAAAACGTCTACAAAACTCCACTATAAAGTGCTCTCGCACTACTACCCGCCCTCAGGGCACAGTACATCCAGATAATTTCATTACAAGGTGTTCTCGCACTACTGCCGTAATCCACTTCCACATGCCTGTGACTCCGTTTCAGGCAGTCAGTTCCTTTCCAAACAGACTACATCTTAATCATTCTGTTTCACTTTCTATGCCTAAACTAGCACAGCATGATGCATCAAGTCATCCGCCGTTCCACCCTCTGCCCTGCTCCAGTCTGGTCGACTCACCAAGAATCCTCAGTTGGATGGCTCCAGGAGGGACCATGGGAGTTATACAGGGTGACCATTGTTCCACACCGAGACAAGATATGAGGACCACCAACTGGAGTTTCTCAGTTCCTCTCTTTCAGAAATCAGTGCGTAAAAAGTGGATCTACGCTGGACTGCATCTCCGTGGTCTGTCACAATAAGTCTTTCTGCGAAAACAATACAAATCCTTATCCTTACAGACTCATTCTAGATAAATGGTTCAAATGGCTCTGAGCGCTATGGGACTTAACATCTGAGGTCATCAGTCCCCTAGACCTTAGAACTACTTAAACCTAACCAACCTAAGGACATCACACACATCCATGCCCGAGGCAGGATTCGAACCTGCGACCATAGCGGTCGCGCGGTTCCGGACTGAAGCGCCTAGAATCGCTCGGCCACTGTGGCTGGCAATTCTAGATAAAACCACCCACGCCTGCCCCAATTTTTGCAACCATACCGAGGCTATACACATCAGCATCCAGAAACGTTTTCCCATCACTCGTCCAGAATCAGAGGTTCATGGATGCGGCCTCTGAACAATGTTTCTGACAGTCAACAAAACCACCTCC
The DNA here is from genome assembly GCF_021461395.2 of Schistocerca americana. Taxonomy (NCBI): domain Eukaryota; kingdom Metazoa; phylum Arthropoda; class Insecta; order Orthoptera; family Acrididae; genus Schistocerca; species Schistocerca americana. Next base: position 331,767,926 of record NC_060122.1, read on the forward strand.
ATGCATCCCAAAGGTGCTGCCATCGTTCTACAAGGGTGAGAAAGGAGGCTGGGCTGTAGTGCTACGTCAACATCCCTCCCTTTGGTGGAGGGATGATATATCCTGGCTCTTCACCTGCCAGTTTGTTGTCAAAGGAACCTCCTGCAGCTTTCATGGAAACATGAAGAACTAGACTCAAAACAAAAGGATTGACTATAGCTGTAAACATTGATGCAGTTGTGAACTCTATTTTACCTCCATGAATCATATGCCGTCCAAACTACAAGCAGATATCCATGCACCAGGTAGTTATTTAGGGCGCTGCCCAACCACTGTGAGAGCAATTCAGATCGCTGAACCTACCATGAAATTCTCTGCACATGTCAAAAGTGTCATCTGCCTCAAACGCACTTTAAAAATCATAATCCCATACCAAATACATCATTCAAAGCTCTCATAGTATCACAATGGTTCCGAAAAATATGAGCATTTCACAAAGTACAGACAAAATACAATTTCATAAGTGTGAAGTTATCCAACTGTGTAATTACGTAAACATCTGTCACTGATGTAGTAAAAAAAAATTTATCTCTCAGTTAAATGATCAGATAGCTGTGTAATTTGTGTGTTGGAGAAATATGGTACCGATGTGTAAAGTTGTATAAGCAAATACCGTATTAGCTAGGGCTCCTTGTGCTTGCCAAACACATGGTACACAAAGTAAGCGTGTACCACCCTGAGGATTAATGTAATTATACCCTCAGGTGTTACAGATTACAGCAATGGAATGAAATGTATCACGGAAAACCTTTGTGTCATTGTACTTCAAATATCTTTAAAAATAAATGATTTAAGTACAAAATTAATCACTCAAATAAGTGTACTGTAGCGCTAAACTGTGCGTCTTGTAAGATAATCTCTGTGGAAGTGTCGTAGTTATCGTCCTCCGAAAGCTAAGTTCTGCAGAAGCCAATGTACTTACCTCATGATACACCAAATTTCAAGTAAACCAAAATGTTGCATTACAATCTCATTAGCAGTACCGGTACATGTTCTAAGTATGTGAGCCTTATAGTCGTTACGTAATCGTGCAACTACCAAGCAAGAATGTACACACACAATAACACTGTGTCGTCTGTTCGCAATAACAATGCATTCGTAATTTCTGTTTAAATAAGTTCTCTTGGTTCTTGACTGGATATTTAACTTCAAACATTGTTGCATGTTAACAGTTTCTTAAGTCTGACAAAGCATACCAGCAATGTAAAGTGAAAAGTTATATGGCAAAGACAAAGTTAAAAAGCAGATTATCCTTCAATAAACGGTTTTACATGTGAAGTGTGGTGCAATCCTTTGCTCTTCCTAGTACGCAGAGTTTCAACTTGAATGCAATTGTCATGCGGTATACGTCGGTAAAGAATACTGGAATTTTTCTCAAGGTCAGCGTCTATGTTATTTTTCTCGGAGCCAGCGGGCGCACGTGGTTGCCTGCTGTGCGAGTCATTGTCTGTCTCTTTGTTGGCGCGCGCCGTTATTGGGATTAGGAGACCTAACTTCTACAAATTCACTTTGACGAGAAGGCCCTGCCCTGTTTAAATCCCGCCAGTTCTGATGCATTTCAGGTCTGTCGTTACGATCATATCGTCTGTCGTCATGTCGGTAGATTCCATAGTTTCTTTCTTGTCGGTCACGAGGTGGCGAATTTCTCCCTGAATCGTAACTGCGCGCTGGACCGTTGCGTCTAAAGTTATTCTGTCTCCCGTGATAATAATAGTTCTGGTTGCCAAATTGTCTGTTTCTATGGTTGTCTCTGTCATATTCATTACTATGGAAGTGCGATCTTTCTCTGTAACTATTACTCTGCCAGTGGTTGTCATACGGGTGGTATCTGTTTTGGTCACGATTTACGTTGTAAGAATAGCCTTGTCGTGTCCAGTTATTGTTTCTGTCATTGCGGAATTGTGACGTATGTGACCTGTAGTGATTGTCTTCCTGTTTTCGCATCCGGCGACTGCCTGTGTCAATTTCTAATTCTTGTAAGAGTCCCTGAAAAGCTTCAATGTCGCCTTTGCAACGTCCTGCCAAAATAATGTGTCGTAAATGTTCAGGTAATTTGATTAAGCAAATGCGGATGAGTTCTGAGGGGTTGTGTGGGTTTGACAGGTACTGATTCTTGTGCAACATGTCTTCAAAATATTTCACAAGACTGGAGAATTCAGATTGTTCGAAATGTTTCGTCATTATGATGCTATGTTTTACTCGGTCTTGTGTGGCTTGAGACCAATATGCTGAGAGGAAGGCATGGTAAAATTCTCCTTCACTGTGACACTCGCGAATGACCGATCGCATTCTTACAGCTGGTTCATTCTCTAAGTAGCCACACATAAATTCTAATCTGTGCTGCAATGACCAGTTGGGAGGAAAACAATGAGAGAATTGATGAAGCCATGCTCGTGGATGAATGTCGTTGCCAGAATTCTTAAATGTTTTGAATTTACGTGTAGTAATAAACAGCTTATAGTCAAAATCATCATGTCAGCTAGTCGCATGTCGGTCATTGTTACGTAGTTTCGGCGGTTCCATCTCATAATTCGGTGTACCTTGCCAATTTCTTTCATAATTTCCGAAGTGCCCTGAGTTATTATTTTGTGGCTGTTCCGTACTTCTATGTCCCTCTTCCCGTATTGGAGCGCGAGTGGCCTCTGAAATACGCAATTCTTGTATTACCTGAGTCAGCTGATCTTATACTTCCCGGATTTCTCTTTGGTGTTGCGTATTAATTTGATTCTGATTTTGTTTGAATTTCTTAATTTGTTCGCACTCTTCTGTGTCATTAAAGACTACCAGTTTTGCGTCATTCAGATTATCATCTACCTTCGTAGATAAGTTAGTGAACTGATCCGAAAGTTCGGCTACTTTCTCCGATAGTGAACACATTTCCTCAGTGTGTTTTTCTGAACCAAGTTTCAGAGTGTCCATTTGTGTTGAAATCGAATCTACTGCGTCCTTTAAGTTTTCCTGAGTTTTTGCAAGTTGCATAACCGAATCGGTAGATGCAACTGAGTCAATTTTAGCTTGCAAGGTGTCGTGATTTTCATGAACAATAGTTTGCAGTTCTTTTATGGCTGCTTGTGATTCTGTAATGCATTTTCATGACGCGAAAAAATAGGTTGGAAATGCTCACAAATTTGTGTTTTTACGTCATAACAGACTTTTTGACATTTCGATTCGATGTTATGTAACTCAGTAGTTAAATCTTGACGTGTTTGTTCAAGTGTGGTGTCTAACTTTTGAAGATTTTGTTCCATTGTGTCTAACTTTTTTAAGATTTTGTTCCACTGTGTCTAACTTTTGAAGATTTTGTCCCATTTGTTTATGATTTTGTTCAATCATTGTGTCTAACTTTTGTAGCCTTTGTCCCATTTGTTGCATTAACTGTAATAACAATGCACTGGTGTCTGAAACATGTTCCTCAGTGCTTTTCGGCAGTGAAGTTGCACCGGCAACATTTACATTTTGACAAGCAGAAAATGTGTCTTGACTTATTTGCGAAAACGGTGAGGACCCAAAACCTGAATCTACAGTATTTGCAAAATTGTGTCCTGTCATTTCGGATTCCTGAGGTGAGCTGTTGCTGAGCGATCGATCGATAATGCTTCCCTGTTCACTAATTGTTTCACTGCCTACGCCATTGTTTGCCGCCCGCTCCATTTCCCTATGCACAATTACCAAATTACTACTTTGAACATTAGTTAATTCATTACACGGTGGCGCTAACACACTGCTTTCGTCTTCGTTGTCATTTCTCAGTTTACTTTGGAGCTTAGTGTTACGTTTTTCACACGCCATTATTGTCACAATATTTCACACGACAACACAGAAAAGCACAATTTGAAGAGCAAAAATAAGAGAACACATTAACATAGCACTGAAAAAATATCTAGTTAATTGCAAGCGCAGCTGCGAAATACTTGGTGTAAAACTGCATGCATCCTACAACTGTTTTACTGTACCACAATGAAAGACTGCAACTACAAAGGATATTTTCTCTACAATTACACGCTAGCAATAAACAAAAGCTATACTAATTACACAAACTACAAGAAAAAAATCAAAAGATTCCAGTGAGGTATCCTGGCAGGGTCGCCATATGAAACGTCCCCTTTGAACAATTATACATGACTGTGCTTTAACTGACACACAATATTTTTTTAGCGCAATGCAATCTGACTTTCAGTAATCCCTACAAAAGAATGGCCCTGTCTAATATTAACCTATACGTTTCACAAATCACTTACCTCACAAAAATCTTCGTTACTCGAACTACTGCAATACAGCGAGCGCCACTACTGCCAGCTAAATAAAAGATTCAAACTAACGAAGGCACTAACTACTGATAGGCATAGTTAGCAAATGAAAGATTTTAATAGAGAACAAACACTGTATTTACCTTAATAGTCATATTATATATAGCAGTTCATGACAGTCTTACAAATTTCAAAACTCCGCCATCTCTCTCCCCACATCCATCACTGCTGGCGGCTCACCTCCAACTGCACAACGCTACGCGCTGTTCACATCCAGCTGCCGCTGCCAAACACTACAATGGCAGACAACAATGCAAACTAGCCACAGACTGCACACAGCACAGCCAGTGATTTTCATACAGAGGTGGCGTTACCAATAAAAAAACCTAAACAGCCTACTTACACAAGCTGTGTGACATGGGCATACTGGTCCAGCTTGCATGATTGCAGGTCACTTGTGCTAAATGTAGAATTAAGATGGTGGACCTGAGAAGATGGGACCACTCTGTATGATTGCCAGGTCACTTGTTCTAAATTTAGAGGCCTGTTCTAAGTTTAAAATGGTGGGAAATTCAAAATTAATTGGTTTTCTCCACTCCTATAAGGTCACATATCACTTTTGGCAAGAGTCCACATGCTGCAAGTTTAAAACTATGTAATTTTTAAACAATTAGCACCAGCACTGCGATAGGATACAAATGTTTATGTCGTTATTTAAAAAATGCAGGGTGTACACAGGGGAGGGCCCCCACATTGCCACCCCCACATTGCCTTGCAGCCCCTGGGTCCATATGCACTGAAGAGATTTTGATAACAGAACCACTGCCACCATCATGCTACAAGTCCAGCCAGTCATTCACAGCATTTCACAACTGGCTGCAATCATGCAGTTGTCTGTGCCAAGTCTGCAACCGATTGTCATTAAGTGTGGACAGTGCTGCAGGAATGTAATATCACAGTGATGGCTTTCCATGGATGAAATTCTCTGCATACTTGCCATAATATCATGCTGTGTGATGGTTGTCAAATTTTATCACTTGTAATTGTCCCCAGGTCACTAACAATAAAAATACTGCATGACAAAATGTCATGGGACAGCGATATGCACATATACAGGTAGCGGTAGTATCAGGTACGCAAGGTCTAAAGTGGCAGTGCAATGGCAGAGCTGTTATTTGTACTCAGATGATTCATGCTAAAAGCCTTCCGACACCATTATGGCTGCACAATGGAAATTAACACATTTTGAACGTGTAAGGGTAGTTGGAGCTAGACATGTCGGACATTCCATTTGGGAAACAGTCAGGGAACTCAATATTCCAAAATCCACAGTGTTAAGACTACCGAGAACACCACATTTCAGGCATTAACTCTCATCACGGACAATGCAGTGGTCGACTGCCTTCACTTAACCGCCGAGAGCAGAGGGTTCTGTGTAGACTTGTCAGTGACAACAGACAAGCGAAACTGCGTGAAATGGCCGCAGAAATCAATGTGGGACTTACGACGAACGTATCGGTTCGAACAGTGCGACGAAATCTGGCGCTAATGGACCGTGGCATCAGCCGACCGAAGCGAGTTCCTTTGCTAACAACACGACATCGCCTGCAGCACATCTCCTGGGCTCGTGACAGTGTCTGTTGGACCCTAGATGAATGCCAAACCATTGCCTGGTCAGATGAGTCCCGATTTCGGTTGGTAAGAGCTGATGATAGGATTGGAGTGAGGCGCAGACGCCAGGAAGTGATGGCTCTAAGCTGTCAACAAGGCACTGTGCAACATGGTGGCGGCTCCATATTGCTGTGGCCAGAGGTTATATGGAATGGACTGGGCCCTGCAGGTGTTCAGCTGATTGGGGACCATTTGCAGCCGTTCATGGACGTCTCGTTCCCAAATAACAATGAAATTTTTGTAAATGACTGTGTGTAATGTTACTGAGCCACGACTGATCACGATTGGTTTGATTATGAGCAGTTGGAGGTAATAATTTGGCCACCCAGATTGCACGACATGAATCGCACCGAACATTTATGGGACTCAATCGATAGGTCAGTTTGTACACAAAATTCTGCATTGGTGACACTTTCGCAATTATGGACAGCTAAAGAGGCAGCATGGCTTAATATTTCTGTAGGGGACTTCCAACGACTTGTTGAGTCCATGCCACATCCATCTGCTGCACTAAGCTGGGCAGAAGGAGGTCTGACACGATATTAGGAGGTATCTCTTGACTTTCGTCACCTCAGTGTATTTGCCGGCCGGAGTGGCCGAGCGGTTCTAGGCACTACAGTCTGGAACCGCGCGACCGCTACGGTCGCAGGTTCGAATCCTGCCTCGGGCATGGATGTGTGTGATGTCCTTAGGTTAGTTAGGTTTAAGTAGTTCTAAGTCTAGGGGACTGATGACCTTAGAAGTTAAGTCCCATAGTGCTCAGAGCCATTTTGGAACCTCAGTGTATTTCAACATTGTTGATGAAAGATAAAAGTGTCCGTTGTAGAAAAAAGTTACAGGGCGGCGCCTATGCTGCTGCTAGCCCACCCCATATGGGGCATTGAAATACAATAAGGAAAAAAAAAAGAGAATCAGTTGTATGGAGCCAGTCAGTCTGTTGTGGTCAGATGTGGGCAGTCCTAAGTGATCTCGCTATGTAATGCAGTGCATGTCGTTGTGAGTTAGCCGGCTCTGAGCAGTATAACGTATAGTGTGCCTGTTAGAGCCTACGCAGGATACAGTGGCCGATGTGCAGCGACCAACTTTCTTCCAAAGCGCTGGGAGAGTTCATTCATTTGTTACAGATGGGAGGCCGACAGTTTTTGCCCTCTTTCGGCTGCTCGGCGATGTCAGTTTCGAGAAACATGCCCTGCAATCTTTCTCAGACGATTTTACACAATCTATTCGGTAAAAAAAAATCATTTTTGCGTTCCTGATAGCATTATATGTCAGTTTGTAATGGAAAACATGGGTCGCTATGATTTTGCGTTTGGTGCATATTACATAACATGTTGCTGCATATGAAATTTAACTGACATATCGAATTTTTCTATGGACTTGGGTGGAGGGCCTTATCTGTCATCAGTCTCAAGAAAACTGATCAGACGTAGGACATTTATTTTCCATAGCACAGGCCTCATATTTCATAAACTGTTTGAAATATCGAAATGAGATTTTGCCAAATGATAGCACGCAAGGAGGAGAGTATTTTGCCATATAGTTATTATGCAAAACTTCATTGTCCACTGTGTTACTCCACTAACTATAGACATTTTCGATAAAAGAATGTAATTTTTTAGGGCCATCGATGCTGATGAAATGAGAAATGCTATGTGTTTTGTAACAACATAACTGAAGAGATTGCTGGTTTAATTTTATACCAAGAATGTTCTTTTTCATAAGCTACTAACCTTACTTTTCCTCAGTTCCTAACTTAATAAACTTAATAAACCATTGTTTCAGGATTCTCTCGTAACTGTGTCTGCGCAACATGTTAGTGAGGTAAACTCCGCTATGTTTTGGCAAAAGAAGTAAGTTTTAACATGGCAACAAGAGAAATGTGTAGGTTTTGCTCAAAATTTCGCCACTCATGACGCTTCTCTGAAGTATATTTACATTGTCCTCATTCTCCTTTACCATATCATTTCAGTCCCGGTAATCTGAAGTGTGGGGTGTCTCCAGATACATGAATTCATATCTTTACAAATTTTCTTAATTTGCACTTGTATAAGTGTCTTTGTGAAGTTCGCTTCCTATTTCAATACTGACATTGTCCCTACGCCCTTTGGCGGCAAGGAAGCTCATGCGTAGATGAGTGCCTACGCAACGATCAGTATGGTACTACATCGCGGCAACTGGTCTTCTTATCCACCACAGTTGAGCGGTTCAGTATACTTTATAACCCTACGTGTGTTACGAGCGTGGGTTGTCGCGTGCTTTCTTTCATCGTGGTTTTACGTGCACTGGGCTCCAACACACCCAGAGAAGAGTAGCAAGGTTCTTGAAGAAGTAGAAAAAACCTTTCCTTACCACTAGAACCCAATAAATGACACATTTTACTGTTAATTTCCCTGCTCCTTGCTTACTGTCCGCCCTTACAAGTCCGGAACAGGTTTTCCTCTACAACACCAACAAAACTTCCATAAACCAAAGTTTTCACTGCACAATATTTGCACTGCTCGAATGTAGCCACTAAGTTTATAGTCATTTTTTAATTTAAGTTATTAACAATCTTCCTTCGTACTGTCCTTGCTCATGAGCACAATTCTTACTTGTTTGAGAACATCTTTATGTCTCTTCATTCATTTCTATGCTTCTGTTCAAGAATCATTCATTTAGATTTTATTATTTGCAATAAAATTATTTGAGGTATCGCTTCCTCTCCCTATTATTCAGGGCATAAGCAAATACGGATTACATGATACTACCTTGTGCTTCCAGCATACCGAAATGTGAATCGTGTGTATTACGCGGGTAGTCTAGAAAGCACGCCTTGTGAAGTTACAGTACTCAGTTCTATCATCGTGAATGCGCTTTGCTTAATGGTTTCGTTACGTTCGATTCAAGATTTCGGAGCACCGTCAAGCGCTCGCAATCATCTCAAATTTGAGATGTGAATTACTGTTTTTACCGCAAGCTTGTTGAGGGATGGGGAGGGGAGGGGGTGAGAAAGAATTCCATTTGCACGAGACCCAGAGCACAACTTCGCGGTAATTATCAACTGATAACTTCAAATCATAATACAAGCACTAACTGTAATAAAAAAATATATAATAGACAAATCTAGAGTAGAGAAGATTATTCTTTCTTAGTTAGTGACATCTTCACATAGATAGCTTTACATCTAAGTGTGTACCATTTGTTATTCTCCTACTAGATTCACCGTATCCACTGATCTGATTGTTTAGTTGTGTTTGTGGTTCATGTTCATTTAATTGTGTCTTTTATTCACGTTTATGGTTACTCGCCTTCCGCGGCTTGCTGCACAGATTACACCTATTAAATAAAAATAGTATGTGCTAAAGCTAAGCTCTTGTCGTGCTACTGCGTATCTTTGTCTCTCCATTCATTTCTATGCTTCTGTCCGAGCATCGGTGTTTGGGTCCTGCTGGTTCTTCTCGAGTGATTTGTATTTCTACTCTTCTGTGGGTTAGATGTAGTTTGTCCTTCCGGTTCCAAACTTTAGTCCTGAACACTCATATAACTCGCTTAAAAATAAAGGCAAAATTAAAATACTGTGTGTAATAGTATTCTTACTCTTCCTATGTGTTCCGAACAGTTAGCTCTTGTGGTGTCAAGAGTAATATTAGCATTCAAAGTCGCATGGATAACGTATATTTATGCAAAGACAAAAAAAAATCTACTTGTATCGATTCCTCTATTCCATTCCTTTAAGGAGGTCAATTTCTTTTCCCATCGTTTCTCCACTCACCTTGTTCAACTTGCAGTAAAATGCATAGGCGACGAATTCCTCTATCACTCATTCAAATTTACAGTCATCAGCATCAGAGGACTATCTTGCCTGACAATTACATTTCCTCACTTCTTATCTGTTGGTCACAAATTTATCCTAGCCCACTTTCGTTTTTATAATCCAGCCTTATTTGCCACATAAACGTACTAATTTTTGTTTTACTTAAGTACTGTGTAAAAGATAGAATAGTACCAGTATGTTTGTGTTGTGATGTTCTTTAATCTTGTGCTCCGATCTACAGCCGTACTTGTTATTACCTATACAAGCATTGTCTTTGCCGTTAGTTTTCCTTACGATTTCCTACTGGAAACACTTTTTCAGGTCGCGATGTCCGTACAAACCCTTTATCTTCCTATTCTGTGGGTACGCGAGTAAATAGCTTCCATCATGGGGTATTCGCACAATGCGAAAAGAACCGGTGTAATCAATTGCCATTTCTTATTTTTATTTTGTAACAATGATTGTTTACAGTATATCTTTACCAGTATACTTTCCCCAACAGAGAACAGATTAATCCTACGCAGCCGTATGTCATAATGAATCTTTCACACCTTGGCACTTTATGTTAAGATACTAGTACTTGCCTTACTTTTTCTTCCTCCTTAGGCATAAGTAGAATCAGTGTATTCCACTCGTTCTCTTCCTTGTTTTGCCGGCCGTTGTGGCCGTGCGGTTCTAGGCACTTCAGTCCGGAACCGCGCGACTGCTACGGTCGCAGGTTCGAATCCTGCCTCGGGCATGGATGTGTGTGATGTCCTTAGGTTAGTTAGGTTTAAGTAGTTATAAGTTCTAGGGGACTGATGGCCTACGATGTTAAGTCCCATAGTGCTCAGAGCCATTTGAACATTTGAATCTTCCTTGTTTTTGTGTATTACATCTGATGGTGTATATGGTGTATTATATTGTGTATTATACAAGGGAATGTTGTTAAGGATCTGCTCAATGTGACATCACACACATCCATGCCCGAGGCAGGATTCGAATCTGCGATCGTAGCAGCAGCGCGGTTCCGGACTGAAGTGCCTAGAACCGCTCGACCACAGCGACCGGCTGAGAATGACTACATTGTTTTATCTTGAGGGAGAGAACTATATTTTTAGAACTGATTACGAGAAGCGCATATCACTCCTCTCTTTTTATTCTGTTCAGTGATGTAGGTCTAATTTAATAATCTGTAGTTGACTGGCATGAATAGAACCAATGCCTCAGTCGTTGAAAACTCTTCATCTTTCTTTGCAGTAACGACAACCCAGCGCCCGATCAGTGCAAGTATAACCAACTACTCCGCCAAGTATAACGCTCCACCCGAAGAATAGACTGTTGGAGGACAGAAGAAAACACGCCGGTGTGTTTGCACTGTGGACATCGTGGTGCTCAGGAGTTGGTTATACTTGCACTGATCGGGCGCTGGGTTGTCGTTTGACAAATGCGGCATGCGTCCGGTTTGGCAGATTCTATCCTTACTGGGGGGGGGGGGGGGGGGTTCGACTGGTAGTGAAGATTGGTACTAAAGATCGATATACCTCTTCCTCAACGTTCTCCATTGCCTCCCGACGTACATGAGTGGTGAGTGGTCATAATTTTAAAACTGTTATTTAACAATATTGCAGATATTTTACATTGCAACCAGTCTTAAAAAACTTATAAAAGCAAATCGATAAAATCCACCAAGTCAATGAATAACGACAAACATTCAGAAATAGAGTAATGCCCTCTCAATCAAGGCAAAATTGCAAGAACCATTACAATTAATTAAAACTCAAAAAGAGGTATCCCGCCCCCAAGATACTAACCATAATATTAAAAACAAATAACACAATAAAATTACAATGGGACATTCCACAGAATGAGAATAATTTAAAAACACATACCCAATTCGAAAAATTAATTGATCGCACACAGGCCGGAACATATACAAGGTATTAGTGGTATAGGTGCAGATATTTTTATCGATGACTGAGGACAGTGTACTGAACAACATAACATCAATACTTACTTCATTTACAGACTAACAAGTGTACCCATTACGATAGTATGTTTTTAGTTTGGTTAGTATCTCAGGTTACGCATGGCCAAAGTGTGCCATTAAAGTTTATTTTTCGCTGAGCAGTAGGGTCAGATATTGAAGTGTGAACGCGTGGAAACAAATGGATAGTCCATACCGAAAGGCGTAATCAGTTACGGCTGTCCAGAAAACAAGAGGCAGTAAATTACGTGACGTGTTTGAGGGAAGATTATTAGAGAAAAGGCAACTGATACACTGAAGTGGATAAATGTTAAGGTACCACTGATCACAATATTTGTACCTATACCCCTAATAATTTGTATATGGAAATTTGCTCTGAATAATCGTGTCCACCCATACATTGACAGAAAAATTTCTAAGCCCATTCCTGTCCAAATAGGAACATAAGTAAATTTGGATGTGCCCATTTATGAATACCAACTGACCCCTGAACCAAACCACTTGTTACTCCCCCGTAGTGAATGATTCTCTATGTACCATCAATGATCAATGTAACTGGAGTTAATCGTGTTCATATCTCTTCATGTTGTTCACATGACATTCGGGATAATTTGGACAGGTATTTTTCCTTCTATGTAGTCTTCTTTAACTTTTGTTCCTTTATCGCATTGACTTAGCTATCACGCATGACCGACACTGATTGTCTAGCACCACCAATCTGCACTATTAGACTATTACACTTATAATCGATGGTACGTAGAGAATCATTCACTTAGGGGGGGGGGGGGGGGGGGGGGGTTAAAAATGGTTATGTTGGGGTTGGGCTGGTAGGCAGTAATGAGCACATCTAGATTTACTTTACAGGGCACATCGGTAAACGGGAAGGTCTGTAGTTACTATGTGCCTGTACGGGCAGGAACGGACTCGAACATTTTTTTCAAAACGTTCTTATGAGTGAAAACTTTAACTTCCGTCGCTTATTCCCACAACAGTAGCATATCGTATGAACAACGTAAACAGCTATGAAGAGCATTTATACCGAGTCTATGTCCATTCGTGCCCAAACAGATGGTGTGGTAAATATAGCTCCGCCCTTCGGCCACGGGAGAGCGGCTTATCAGGGCCCAAGGTCAACAGGCCTCAACACAACTTTGCAAGAGATTATGCAAAGATTGAGATAGAGGACAGGATACTGAGGTGAGGACCCAGGGTGGCTACAAAATAACAAAAGAAATCACTTCTCAGCTTTCGATAAGATCAATGTGTAATTTATTTAACAACTTATTACACTCTAACTTCTACAGTTACTCGATGTATCATCAATGGTTTCTTGATGACATCCCGATCTTAAATACTATTATGTACAGTCATGTCGCCAACAAATTTAAACTTCATAGGCAATTCACGACCCCTAATAAAAACAGATACACTGTCATTTTTAGATAATTTACATAGGCGACGAGTATGCACACACACACAGGTTTATCAATAAAAAGTTGCCTGAAATTTCAGTCCCTGCAGCACTTCAGATTGTTTTAACATAAAAGTTCGATATGCAATCTAATCACGAGATGGAACGTTTTCCAAACTAGTAGCCAATAAACGTAACGCCGAATCAACACGAACAATAGCGACAGTAAGCCACGCTTGACCAGCTTGATCATCAAAATCTAGTGCAGTTATTCTAACTATTACGCATGAGTAACAATGATGATCTAGCACCACCCGTGTGCACTGCCTGATGACAACACTGATCGTCGATAGTACATCAAGGACCATTCACTAAGGGGGCGGATAACAAATTGTTTGGCCTGGGAGTGGTTTGGTGGGCGATTACATTGATCATTGATAGTACATTACTACAGGGGGATAACAAATGGTTTGGCTTGGACGTGGGCTGGTGGGCATAACACAAAAAATGTAAATGTCGTGTGACTAAGGCCTCCCGTCAGGTAGACCGTTCGCCAGGTGCAAGTCTTTCGATTTGACGCCAGTTTGGCGGCAACACAACATCCAGTCCCTGAGCGGAGAAAATCTCCTACCTAGCCGGGAATCGAACCCGGGCCCTTAGGATTGACAGTCTGTCACGCTGACCACTTTTCTTTTTTGCATTTTGTTCATTGTTGATCGTTGTGTTTGGCCGTTGCGGACGTCACATGACATCCGTTCAAGTTCGTTGTTGATCCTTTTACTCAGTTTTTTATTACGGAGGCCAATTCACTCAGCTACCGGGGGCGGACGGCACAGCCCCGTGACAAGGGGTGTAAGAAGACTTATGGAGTTTCGTTACAATTCATAAATATAACATGTTGATTGAACATTTCCAAATAACTTCCTAGAACAGCTTTAGGGCATGCACTCAGAACCGGCATTATGGGAAGAATGTCAAGATTCATAGCTCACTTACTGTAAAAGAAACCAGAGCTGTAATTATAACAACACTACAACGAAGGTACCATGCAGAGGTTGTTGTTATTTGCCTATACTCGCTTACGTCACCTGGCGAAACGTACAATGACATAACCTGCAGATTCACTGAGCTCTACATGCACTCAGGAACAGGTATAATCTATTACAAAAGTATTTAACGGCAACGCTGTAATAAATAATCACCTTTGCAGAGACTAAGTATCTATGTACACAACATTACAGTGTCTGCTCTTTCCTACAAACACGATGGCAGTCGTATATGAAGGAGAGTCAACAATAACTAGCACCAGAAACGAGGGAAGCGCTGTATGACAATACACTCCACGGCGCAAGACGCTGTCCCAAAGTCGTGCTTTCCAGAAACCGCCAGGAACAGACTGCTCAGTAGCAAACAGCGATAGACTTGCCATACTTCCACTTTTTGGATAGAATATTGTTCTTAAAGGCTACAGGCCACATCAGCCAGCCATGCGCTACGATACGTCTGATAAAATCCGTCCTGTTCGGCTGCTGGTTTGTACTAGAGGTTCCCTCTCATGTTACTCGCTCGGCCGTACTCCCAGTTCTGTCCGACGTGTCCACTGGTCTTGTATACCGACTCGTGCCTGCACTGCTGCCGTGTTGCTCTCACTGAGAGCACCCTCATGGAGTCACCCTGCCGCAGATGCAAGTCTCTTCATGCAGATTTCCAAACTGCCGCGGCTGAATGACGTCCTGCGATGGCACAGTTATTCTGTTCAATTGTTCTGACTGCCATAAAATGCTGTGGCTCTTGTCTCACTACCTGGCGTATGAGAGAGATAACGCAATGGTAGTTTTACACAACTGCCTTAGGAGCCATTCGGGAGTCGGTCATGCTTGTGTCATCCCACTCTTTTCCATTGCATTTTCTTGGTGCGCTGACATCAATTCATGAATTCCTTAGTTACTGTGATGTTCAGTTTATGTCGTATTCGAGTCATAATGTGGCATAGACCCAAAACACTCGATATGTAGCCTAGGATTGTGTTGGAATTTTTCCGTTTTCCCGCTACACGCAAAATACAACACCAGTCGCTCTGACTCCTGCTGCTTGTCGTCGGAGTCCACTTAGAAGTACGGCTCAATGTGATAATTGCCGACAGCCAAGATACGGTACATCAGTGGCGTGTTCTGGTACACACGAGCACCAGTCTCTGGTCCTCCATCATCTGCTGCAACCATAACCCGCTCCAGTAGATATTCCTCAGATGCCTCAGGGGTATTGTAAATGAAGGACTTCATGTGACCCTACAGATAGTAGTCTACTGGGTTCAAATCAGGAGTGAATACAGTCTAAGCAACAAGGCTACCACGACCTATCCGCTCTTTCCAAATCGTTGATGCAGATGATCTTGGGTCGTACATGATAAAATGAGGTTGTGCACTATCACACTGGAACCACATGTTTTGACACACATGAAATGGCACATCTTTCAACAGCTCATGCAGTATGCCATCAAGGAATCACAACTGCGCAACACCTGTGAGATGTGATGGAAGAAAGTATGGCCCAATCACACCTCCATCGAGTATCCCTGTCCAAATGTTCAGATCGCATCATTCCTGAAACCTATTGGAGAAAAGGAGGGGAGGGGGGGGGGGAGGAGGGGCACACAGCATGCAGGTTTTCATCAGACTAAACCTGACTGTTGTGAGAATTGAGAACAACTGCCCTGAAGAGGTTGTCTTCTGCAAAAAGGATCCGCCATGGTGCAAGAACCACCTGTAGAAGTTGGCTCATGATGTAAAATCCTTGGGTCCTATGTGTTGTGACAGCTACGCCACACCGATGACACCTTGTGGACCAACGCAGCCGGGGCAGCTGCGGGAACACCGCAACGTCTCAGTGGAGCAGCCTCACAGGAAAGCCAACAGAGGGCGGCAGCTCCAGGCTGTCCAGAACTTTCATCGCCATGCACATCGTAGAAAACGCTTGCAGGCAAAACTATCTTCTTCTGCTGAAGCCGCAAGCGCAGCTAATGGAAAACTTGTTGCTCTATGCTGTAGTGTATTGGAATTCTTCGATCCAGCTGAACCACTCATTGCTAACAAAGTCTGGCCAGGCGACTCCCACATGCAAACGGTACTTCCCATTCACAATGAATCATCTCGATTACAGTGTCTCTCTAGGGAGCCCCAGTCGTCTTCCAAATCTGCATGGACTCCTCGGCCACCGTCATTGATTGGAAATCTTATCAGAATGTTGGGCCACCACAATTACATCCTTTCAACAACACATTTCGCAGTTGTAGTAATGACCTCATATCTGTGCCAGGATTTTGTATGCATTAGTTCAGTGTGGTGTAACCACTCTCACAGAACGAATTTTGGTGGTCGCCTCTCAGCGAGCTTCCAACCTCTTGAGTTTGGATCTATTTAATACATCACGACTGGAAATTCATGACATTTCAAAGACCGTGACGGTACTGGACAAACTGCGGATATTACAGACGTGTTAGAGAAATTTCGACCATGTTTTCACGAAAGGCCTCAGGTGTCCCGAGCTTTGAGACACACATGAACTTGCTACAATGGCGGCACCCAAATTTTTCAAACCACATGACATGCCTTTCGCATTTAGTGAGAAGCTACACAGTGAGCTACAACCATGGCGTATTCACCCCATTTACGAAAAGTAGATAGGCAACTGGCCCTGGATCTGCTACACCAAGATCACTGACGTGTGGCGCTTGCAAAGCGACCCACAAGACACCACATCTACTGGTGAGGTGTGGACTATGATATCACAGCTATGGTCGCCAAGTGTACAACTGTCAAAGTAGGCAACGCTGCCCCACCCCAACACTGTTCCCCTTAGCCAACGACCTCAACCCTATGGTCCTGTATCCACCTTGATTTTGTGGGCCCATTCCTAGGAACTATGTGGCTCATAGCGGTAGATATTGGCACAGGTTTCTGTTCGTAACACGAACGATGTCCATGGCATCCCCATATACAGTCCAAGCACTGACAAAGATTTTCGCCCTCGAATGGCGGTCTGCGTGGATTGTCACAGACAATGGTCCTCAATTCACTTCAGCCGAATTCCAGACCTTTTGCAAGTCTGATGGCATTTTATGTCAATTGAATGCGGAGATGGGAGAAATGAAAGGAAAGCGGCTACTGATGTCAGCTGCTTCAAGTAGAACCATCGGCAACGAATGAAAAAATTCGAACATGGAATCTCCTGCTCACCGGGTAGTTGGGTTAACCATTGCGCCACCGGCACACAGTGCTTATCACAATTGCGCGGACTATCTCAGCACGCCTCTTGGCCGACCCACACTCTCACCAAGCTCTACCTATCCTCAGTCCTCGTCCCTGTCTTCCACGCTCCATTCCCACAGGACGTCTAACGTAGTTGTGCGTCCGCACGTCATTCCGCGTCGAGGCGACCGAGCGAGGTGGCGCTGTGGTTAGCACACTGGACTCGATTTTGGGAGGATGACGGTTCAACACCGCGTCCGGCCATCCTGATTTAGGTTGCCCATGATTTCCCTAAATCACTTCAGGCAAATGCCGGGATTGTTCCCTTGAAAGGGACCAATGACCTAGCTGTGGACCAATGATCTCGCTGTTTGGTCCCTTCCTGCCAAACCAATCAACCATCCGTCGAGGCGAATCAATCATACACTACTGGCCATTAAAATTGCCACACCACGAAGAAATTCAGATGATAAATGGGTATTCAAAATGGCTCTGAGCACTATGGGACTCAACATCTGTGGTCATAAGTCCCCTAGAACTTAGAACTACTTAAACCTAACTAACCTAAGGACATCACACATGTCCATGTCCGAGGCAGGATTCGAACCTGCGACCGTAGCAGTCGCGCGGTTCCTGACTGAGCGCCTAGAACCGCTAGACCACCGCGGCCGGAATGTGTATTCATTAGACAAATATATTATACTAGAACTGAGATGTGATTACATTTTCACGCAATTTCGGCGCATAGATCCTGAGAAATCAGTACCCAGAACAACCACATCTGGCCGTAATAACTGCCTTGATACGCCTGGGCATTGAGTCAAACAGAGCTTGGATGGCGTGTACAGGTACAGCTGCCCATGCAGCTTGAACACGATACCACGGTTCATCAAGAGTAGTGACTGGCTTATTGTGACGAGCCAGTTGCTCGTCCACCATTGACCAGACGTTTTCAGTTGGTGAGAGATCTGGAGAATGTGCTGGCCAGGGCAGCAGTCGAACATTTTCTGTATCCAGAAAGGCCCATACTGGACCTGCAACATGCGGCCGTGCATTATCCTGCCGAATGTAGGGTTTCGCAGGGATCGAGTGAAGGGTAGAGCCACGGGTCGTAACACATCTCAAATGTAACGTCCACTGTTCAAAGTGCCGTCAATGCGAACAAGAGGTGACCGAGACGTGTAACCAATGCCACCCCATACCATCACGCCAGGTGATACGCCAGTATGGCGATGACCAATACACGCTTCCAATGTGCGTTCACCGCGACGTCGCCAAACACGGGTGCGACCATCATGATGCTGTAAACAGAACCTGGATTCATATGAAAAATGACGTTTTGCCATTCGTGCACCCAGGTTCGTCGTTGAGTACACCATCGCAGGCGCTCCTGTCTGTGATGCAGTGTCAAGGGTAACCGCAGCCATGGTCTCCGAGCTGATAGTCCATGCTGCTGCAAACGTCGTCGAACTGTTCGTGCAGTTGGTTGTTGTTTGCAGACGTCCCCATCTGTTGACTCAGGGATCGAGACGTGGCTGCACGATCCGTTACAGCCATGCGGATAAGATGCCTGTCATCTCGACTGCTAGTGATACGAGGGCGTTGGGATCCAGCACGGCGTTCCGTATTACCCTCCTGAACACAGCGATTCCATATTCTGTTAACAGCCATTGGATCTAAACCAACGCGAGCAGCAATGTCGCGATACGATAAACCGAAATCGCGATAGGCTACAATCCGACCTTTATCAAAGTCAGAAACGTGATGGTACGCATTTTTCCTCCTTACAAGAGGCATCACAACAACGTTTCACCAGGCAAAGCCGGTCAACTGCTGTTTGTGTATGAGAAATCGGTTGGAAACTTTCCTCATATCAGCACGTTGTAGGTGTCGCCACCGGCGCCAACCTTGTGTGAATGCTCTGAAAAGCTAATCATTTGCATATCACAGCATCTTCTTCCTGTCGGTTGAATTTCGCGTCTGTAGCACGTGATCTTAGTGGTGTAGCAATTTTAATGGCCAGTAGTGAATGAATGCGCGGTGAACGCGCCAACGACACCTCGTGAGCTAGCGCACTTCGCGCGGCCGCGGACGCACTGTGGCGGCTCACAGAACCAGTCTTGCCGCATAGCCGACAGAGGGCGGCGGCTCTGCGAAGTCCAGGAGATACATCGGTGCGCGCATCCTAGAAGACGCTCGAATGCGGAATTATTTTCTACCGCCGAAGCCGCAAGGGCAGTCAATCGGAAACTTGTAGCTCTCCGCCGCGGCCTATTTACAGGCTGACAGTTACTGAACTATATGGAAAAAAACGTCAGTTTGTTACAACATACAGGGTGTGAGACGTGCGTGGCTCGTGTTCGTGCCGTACCTCATTTGACATCCTGTTTTTACTGTACTACCACCTCGTTATGTTAATTTCAGTTGCTGGTGTCACTGAGTTGCCACCTTGCCTGCCAGTGAGCGGCAGTAGCGGCGCTTATCGATATAAGCCCTCACGTATTATCTTTGCTGACTGCTATTACTTCCCGGTTGTCGTGTGTTCCGGGTTAGTTCGGATCTGCCAGCGAGCTGGGAGGTACAAGCAGTGCAGTTCGGACCGGGCAGTGTTTGACTTAGGACGTGGCAGAAGTTCAGTCGGGGCACGGCTGCAGTGAAGTCCGGACAGCCATGACTCGCCCGACGGTTGCCGATATACATCACTTGATTGTGGACCACCATGGTTGGCCGTCGGTCGGTCATCTTGTCGGACGACGCGTATGTTGGCCGGCGACTGCATATGGGTTGCCTGCGTGTGTCGACTCGTCATTCGTTCTTGTTATTGCACAGTCGCTGCCATTAGTATTGTCTAGTCCTTCGTGCAAGTGTTCGTGAAACTGTGATGTCGACTGCTCAGTTATTTTAGTGCTGTCTCCGTGCTGACGTGTGGCAGTCGGTCGGTTGGTGTGGATCAGCCAGGAAATCTCCTTGCGGCGCAGTGGGACGGGCCCGCTGGTGGTCTCTACGCAGTGTCGGAGGGTGTGGGAGCTGTTCCGATTGCTAAGGGGTTCGTGGCTCACCTACCCAGGTCATCAAAGTTGAGTGGTCATTTAATTACCGAAGCCAGACTGTTCACATTGTGCCGTTGGTTTTCATGGTTGGCCGACCGCGGTGGCCACGCGGTTCTAGGCGCTGCAGTCCGGAACCGCGCGACTGCTACGGTCGCAGGTTCGAATCCTGCCTCGGGCATGGATGTGTGTGATGTTCTTAGGTTAGTTAGGTTTAAGTAGTTCTAAGTTCTAGGGGACTGATGACCTCAGATGTTAAGTCCCATAGTGCTCAGAGCCATTTGAACCATTTTTTTTTTCAAGGTTGGCTGTTGGGGGTATACCCGTGAGCAACAGCGAGTGTTAGAGTTGGCGAAAGTTTGGCCACCATCCAGAGGAGTTTAAATGTATTTTGGTTATTTGGTGCACCAGCGGAATTTTCTGCCTTGTGGCCGTTAGCGTTCCGATTACCTGCCCTGGCCGCTGACGTAAAATTCAGGCAGTGTTGTCTCTGACCAACACGTGTGTGTAGTTTTGACAGTTTATGCATACTTGGTTGTGGGCGGCTACGCCTTTCAAGTTCTGGCTTTGGAGTTCCTCGTGCACTGGTCGGGTGGAAAGCACGTCGTCTTGTCGGCAGGTCCGTTGACTGTCCCATGTTTGGGTTGCCGGCGGATCGGATATAGTTGGGCCAACTACCTGTCTCCCCTAAGCGAATGTTAATATTTCAAGTACAGACCGACCCCCGGAAACTTCTGAGCACCGCTGGCTGTACTGCCTTTTCTTATTGGTGTTTGATTGTGTATTTTAATGGCTTATAGCCGATGGTTTGAATTTGTATGGTTTTAGTCCAGTGGCCTTCAGCCGCTTTAAAACTGAAAGTTCCTTACTTGTCAAGTCTTCCATTGTTTGGGCCTCCAGCCTCATTTAAAACATTTTTTGGATAACGCTTTGGGCCTTCTGCCTTTTGAAAATTTATTGTAGTTGTGTTTTTCAATAATGGGCCTTCAGCCTGTGTAAAGTACTGTTTGAAGATAAAGCTTTGGGCCTTCTGCGTATTAAAAATTATTTTAGTTGTTTTAAGTAATAGTCCTTCATCCGTTTTTAAATTGAAGTTGTTATCTTTCAAGTATCAGACTGTGTGGGGCCTTCAGCCTAATTAAAGATAAGACCTTCTGCCTTGTGTGTTTTTTTTAATTAATTTTACCTAGAGTCTTAAATGTTGGGCCTTCAGCCGTCTTTAAATTAAAGTAGTTTGCCTTTCAAGTGTTGGATTTGTTGGGCCTTGAGCCAAGTTATAGAACTTACTTACATGAGGCCTTCTGCCTTCTAAATATTCTGTTTCGAGTCTGAATTTTAAGTTAATGGCTTTCAGCCGTTTTTAAATTTAAGTGGCTGTGCCCTTAAGGCACAAGATAGTGTGGCCTATTCAGATGATAACTAAGTTCAAAAATTGTTGCTGTATTGTTTGGACAACTAAATAAAGTTATACGTTTGAATGTAACTGACAGCCCCTTTTGGCCCTTTTCCACAATTCCAACTACCTGTTCTGTCCTGCAGACTTAAGCAGGGCGTTTCAGAGTGCACATAATTTATTCAACATGTAAACGACACTACAGATATTCTGATTTAGGTTATGACATGTTCGATATGTCTGCCATCATTGGCGATGATGTGACGCAGACGATAGCGAAATTGTGCATGACCCGCTGGTGTCGGAACACCGATGCTGTCAATGACCTCCTGAATGGCTGTTTTCAGCTCAGCAATAGTTTTGGGGTAATTGCTGTACATCTTGTCTGTAATATAGCCCCACAAAAAGGAGTCGCATGTGTTCAGATCCGGAGAATACGTTGACCAATCGAGGCCAATGCCAGTGGCCTCTGAGTACCCCAGAGCCAGAATGCGGTCCCTAAAGTGCTCCTCCAGGACATCAAACACTCTCCTTCTTCGATGGGGATCGAGCTCCGTCTTGTGCGAAGCACATATTGTCGAAATCAGGGTCACTTTGGATAACGAGGATGAAATCATCTTCCAAAACCTTCACGTACGATTGGGTAGTCATCAAGGAACATCGCACCGATTATTCCGTGACTGGACATTGCACACCTCACAATCACCCGTTGAGGGTGAAGAGACTTCTCGATGGCGAAATGCGGATTCTCAGTTCCCCAAAAGCAGCAAGTTTGCTTATTGACGAACTCAACCAAATGAAAGTGGGCTTCGTTGCTAAACCGAAACATGCATGCGCTTACTAATTCCCATCATGCCCCGTGGCCAACCGTGCACTTTGAACGTCTCAACACAAACCGTTCAGAAGTTGTGACGATTTTGTTTCATATAGTCCAATAATTGCCACGCTGTAGTTCGGCGCAGCTGCCCTCGAAGAAAGAACCATCACAGCCTGCGACCAAGGATCACGCTGTCATCACTCCGAACTTAGCAGCTCGGGTAATCGCCTCATCGCGTGGATCTGCGACGGAATCCTGATCGGCCCCATGAAGAGCGGTAATTGGTGACTGCTCTTTGCTTCGTCCAGGTTGGAGAAACTTTATTTCTGACTTAAAAATATTTCGCTGCTTCCTCAGCAGGATTTAACTCCTTATTCCAAAGGGACTAATACCGCCGAGCTGCAGAAAAAAATAAGATACTTTTCAGAAGAATGTTTTCTTTTATCATTTAAGTCAAAAAGAAACTTGGTGTTGTGTAATTGGTTCAAATGGCTCTGAGCACTATGGGACTTAACATCTGTGGTCATCAGTCCCCTAGAACTTAGAACTACTTAAACCTAACTAACCTAGGGACATCACACACATCCATGCCCGAGGCAGGATTCGATCCTGCTACCGTAGCGGTCACGCGGTTCCAGACTGAAGCGCCTAGAACCGCACGGCCACACCGGCCGGCTGTTGTGTAATCCATTTCAGCGATTCTCCATTGAACTTGAGCCACGTATCTGATGTTATAAGTTACTTTATGCTCATGAAAAAACTGTGTCAGTTATTAGACTGTGAGGAAGTGTGTTAAGTGCGATCTGACTTTCCACGTAGGTTATCTCCGGAATATCGGATACAGCAGTACGGTCGTCACAGTTGCTCTTGCAAAACACGCCACACAGTTTTGTGACCAGACTTCGTCTACTTGCTATGTTTCTAGTACTTGTCGTCGCATCCTTTCCCACTCTATGGAGTACAGCCTCTGCAAGCTAGACTGTACGGCGCCGCCGTGATAGCCACAGCTGGCTCTGCTGGTGGGGAATGCGCTTTGCATATGACTGACGAGCAGTCCTCCCAGTGGATCGAGCTTCGACGCATAACATGTCGGCGTATTCCGCGAACGTGCCATGCACTGTGGCCAACAACAAACACTAAAACTAAAATGTACATACAGCTTGCATTCTGTACTGTAGTGAATGATTACTACTGCACACAAGTACAGTATGAAAAGAGACCACATGCACAATAGCACGCACAAGCCTCTCTGTACAAATCACAAACTCAGCTGAGTGGTATGTAGGCAAACGTGTACTGGGCATGGGACATCAGGTGATCGGAAAATGTTGTACATAATATCCTAGAGAGTAAATGAGTTTTGCTATTTGGGGAGCAAAATAACTGATGATGGTCGAAGTAGAGAGGATATAAAATGTAGACTGGCAATGGCAAGGAAAGCGTTTCTGTAGAAGAGAAATTTGTTAACATCGAGTATAGATTAAAGTGTCAGGAAGTCGTTTCTGAAAGTATTTGTATGGAGTGTAACCATGTATGGATGTGAAACGTGGACGATATATAGTTTGGACAAGAAGAGAATAGAAGCTTTCGAAATGTGGTGCTACGGAAGAAATCTGAAAATTAGATGGGTAGATCACATAACTAATGAGGAGCTATTGAATAGAATTGGGGAGAAGAGAAATATGTGGCACAACTTGACTAGAAGAAGGGATCGGTTGGAAGGACATATTCTGAGGCATCAGGCAGCGTGGAGGATAAAAATAGTGGAGGGCGACCAAGAGATGAGTACACTAAACAGATTCAGAAGGATGTAGGTTGCAGTAGGTACTGGGAGATGAAGCTTGCACAGGATAAAGTAGTATGGAGAGCTGCATCAAACCAGTCTCTGGACTGAAGACCACAACAACAACAACAACAATATCCTAGACAGTGGCGCCGAAAATGCGAGAGATTTAAACACGTGTTCATATAGAGGGTGAGAACAAAGTCTTGCCCTGATTATAAAAATTTATAACAGAATAACCGTTTGACATAATAAGTTACATTTGATGCCTTTACATAGGTTAGTGTTACTAGTTATTGTGACCAATAGATGGCGCAAGTGCTGGCGAAATGGCGTCGAAGGAGGAGAAAGCGCAATGTGTGCTTTGGTTTCACGAAACGAAATCGCCCATCAGTGTTCAGCGTAAATTTAGGGCTTCTTATGGACGCAGCCCTCCTGGCGTTAAATCAATAAAGCGACGGTATGCAAAGTTTAACGAAACAGGCAGTGTTGAAGATGGTCCTCGAAGTGGCAGGCCTCGTGTGAGTGATGCAACTGTTGATCGTGTTCGGCAATCGTTTCAACGGATCCGTCTAAATCAAATCGTCAAGCATCATGTGAACTTCAAATACCGCAACCAAGAGTGGTGAAGATTCTCCATGAAATGTTTAGGTTGCATGCTTACAAAGTGCAAATCGTGCAGGTCTTGCAACCGAATGCTTTTCTGACACGTGCTGAACTTGCAACTGAGATTCTCAACAGGATTGATGGCGCTAAAGATTACTTAAATCGCATATGCTGTACCAATGAATCCACCTTTCATGTCAGTGGAATGGTAAATAGGCATAATGTCCGTGTATGGGGTTCAGAGTCTCCACTAGCTACTGTACAGTTACAGCGAGACAGCAAAAAAGTGAATGTTTGGTGCGGCCTCACGCATAACAAGGTTTTTGGACCGTTTTTCTTCGCGGAAAAATCCATTACCGCTAACATTTACTTAGGCGTTTTGCAACAGTTAATTGCCCCACAGTTAGAAGAATATCAACCATGGATGCTTTTCCAGCAAGAAGAAGCACTCTCCGCCCCCCCCCCCCTCCTCCCGTCCCCACTGAGCTCTGATAGTGCATGATTTCCTGAATGAAAAATTTCCGGATCGGTGGACTGGAAGGAACGGTCCAACACCCTGGCCACCCCGCTCTCCAGACATTACGCCCCATGACTTTTTTTCCTGGGGCTATATCAAGGACAGAGTCTTCTACACACCAGTTGCTGACGTCGACGAACTGAAGGCTAGGATACAAGCTGCTGTGGGTACTGTGAGTGAACATGTTACGAAAAACCTGGCGGGAACTCGACATTCTCAGAGCTACCAAGGGAGCACTCGTTGAGGTTTACTAACGTAATTGGCCTTGAAAAAAACTAGTAACACTAACCTATGTAACGGCATCAAATGTAAATTATTATTTCAAACGGTTATTCTGTAATAAATTGTTATAATCAGGGAAAGACTTTGTGCTTACCCTGGATTTTGCCTGTAGCGGAAAAACGGTACTATAAGTCCTCAACGCGTGTAGAGGGAACTGAATTTACACCTTGTATACCGACGAGCCAAAAAATTATGACTACTGTCCACCCAGAGATAGAATCTCGCCTGGTTGCACCCTGGGTACGTGAAACGATAAGGAGAAAATACAAGCGGAGCAGAGACGAATGGGGAAACAAGAAACGGTTGGAGTCACATTGCGAAAACGTTGTGAGCTTTGAACGCGGATTTAACGGAGAACAGTCACGTCATATCGTCATAAACAGTCGTATTTGTGGCAAAGTGATGTTCTCTCGTTGCGAGTTTGATCACAGACCAAGGTTCTTGCTAGGTGACGTAATGCGGAATAGCAGGAGTTATAGGGCTTTTAGAGCCGGGAAAATACGGACCTAGAGGTCTTGGTGCGGTGGGCCTGGCCCGCGGTCTGGTATACCAAGCTAAAAAGAATAGCGGCGAAGGAAATGTCGGGTAGATTCTGCACCCTCGATGGGATCGACGTTGGGAAAACACATGAAACCTGAAGCAATAGCTACCGGACGAAATCTTACGGAGACGAAGAGACAGTGACAACGTCTCCTGTAAGAGAAACAAACACAGGAATTCATCAACACTAGCAGGAAACTTACTCAAGATGAGATCCAGCAATCTGAAAGGAAGACGATGAAAGCATCGACAGTTCGTCGGAGGAAGAGAGCAACCAGGAAGAATGATCTTCTTCAGAGAATGCTTTCTCGGACGGAAATGCAGTTGATGTGTAAAAAGAGAATATTCCGGATGGTCATAGAATTGAGAACATGGATCTTAGAAGAAAGGGAAACAAAAAAACCAACTTCAGAAACAAGTAACATCCACAACGTTTTCACACAAGTTACAAGATGGTGAAAACTTAGCACGAGCCTCCCACTATCATGCAGAAACAGAGGAGGCAAATAAGTAAATAAATAAATGAATAAATAAACACAGTACCGCCAAGAGTGATCCATCATGTCGGGAACTGCACGATGCTGAATTACGATTCAATAGAATTGTCAAAGAAGGTCTGAGAGCGAAATACCGTAGTGACGATATCAAAAACTTTTCTGAGTCCTAAGAAGACCAGAGACAGCACTCAGATTCTGACTTGACAGGAACATTACCTTCTAAACACACCAAGACCTGAAGGTGATGATCAAACATCTGCCCACTGAAATTCCAGAACAAATAATCAAAGCAGATCTCCAGGAGGAAGAATTTACAGTAAAGGGATGGTTCAAATGGCTCTGAGCACTATGGGACTTAACATCTCAGGTCACCAGTCCCCTAGAGCTTAGAACTACTTAAACCTAACTAACCTAAGGACATCACACACATCCATGCCCGAGGCAGGATTCGAACCTGCGACCGTAGCGGTCGCGCGGTTCCAGACTGAAGCGCCTAGAACCGCTCGGCCACACCGGCCGGCTACAGTAAAGGGAGTCAATACCAAAAATGATATAAGGACAATGGAATTTCAATACCACTAGCGGCCTATGCAGTCGCTTGAGAGAAATATAAAAAACAGACAAAATTTCGTAAATATCGTACCTACTATACAGAAAACCTCAATGCGGGAGATGCCAAAGGCTGCATCACACAAAAAATTACTGCTGTTACTGGCATTACCTGTAAAATGTGCAGGCTGCATCCCTGAAAGGATTGTCACTTTCTGCGAAACGTGAAAGCAAGGTACTCCGTATGTAGAGGTGATGACTCGTGGTATGGCTTCAAGAAACTACAATGTGGCCAGATCAACTACCTAAACATACAGCGACGCTCTCATAGACACCGCTGGCGTCTACCAAGGACAGGAGAGAAACCATCGTCAAAGTAACACGAAAGTTGCAAACGCCAGGAGACACATCGAAACGCCTGTACAAACTGAACACATTTATGGACACTAACACACACACCAGGCTAGGAACAACCATTAAATGCTGACGAAAACAAACAAGTTGAAGATGCAATTAACCAAAACCAAGCATTTCTGGAATAGCTTTAAAGAGACGAACTTTTTAATCCATATTGTGGAAATCACGAGAAAAATCAGAGAAGTCCGGAACAAGATAACTGAATGTGTGGTCTCGACCCAAGGAGCGACCCTTCTAGACTAATGAAAGCATACTACGGCAAATAGCAGGAAACATCTACAGAGAGCTACACACGGAGTCGACAAAAGTCATGGAACGCCTCCTAATGTTGTGTCGACATCTTTTTTCCCTCGTGGTGCAGCAACTCGACAGGACATGGACTCAGCAAGTCGGTGGAAGTCCTCTGCGCAAATATTGAGCTGCCTCTATAGCCGTCCATAATACCGAAAGTGTTGGTGATGCTGTATTTCGTGCACGAACTGACCTCTCGATTATATCCCTTAAATAGTCGATTGGAGTCATGTCGGACGATCTTGGTGGACATACAATACGCTCGAACTGTACAGAATGTTCTTCAAATCACTCGCGAGCAATTGTGGCCCGGTCACGTGTTTGGGAATACGAAGGCCGTGAATGGCTGCAAATGGTCTCCAAGTAGCCATACACAACGATTTACAGTCAATGATCGGTTCAGTTGGACCAGAGGACCCAGTCCATTCCATATAAACACAGTCTATACCATTATAGAGTCACCACTAGCTGGCACAGTGCCTCGTTGGCAACCTTGGTTCACAGATTCGTGAGGTCTGCGCCACTCATCCCCCCATAAGCTCTTAGCAACCGAAATCGGGGCTCACCTGTCCAGGTTACTGTTTTCCAGTCCTCTAGGGGCCAACCGATATTATTTTAGAGGTTCGTTCACCATGTCCAGCCGATATGGTCACGAGCGGAGGAGAGGCGCTGCAGGCAAATGTCGTGCTGTTAGTAAAGGCATCTGCTGCCATAGCCCATTAATTGCCAAATTTCGCCGCACTGTCCTAACGGATACCTTCGTCATACGTCCCACATTGATTTCTGCGGTTATTTCACGCAAAGAATTGACAATTCTCCACAAACGCTGCTGGTCTCGGTCGTTAACCGAAGGCTGTCGGCCACTGTGTTCTCCGTGGCGAGAGGTAATGCCCGAAATTTGGTATTCTCGGTATACTCTTGATCCTGTCGATCTCGGAATATTGAATTCCCTAATGATTTCCGAAAACGAATGCCCATGCGTCTAGCTCTACCTACCATTCCGCGGTCAAAATATGTTAATTCCCGTCGCGCGCCCATAATCAAGTCTGAAACCTCTTCATAAGAATTACCTGAGTACAAATGGCAGCTCCGCCAATGTGCTGCCGTTTTATACCTCGTGTACGCGATACGACCACCATCTGTATATGTGCGTATTGCAACCCCATCGCCTCATTGTGTAAAGTGCTAATGGAATTATCAACTTGAAACTAACAACAAGTAATACACTACTGGCCATTAAAATTGCTACACCAAGAAGAAATGCAGATGATAAACGGGTATTCATTGGACAAATATATTATACTAGACTTGACATGTGATTACATTTTCACGCACTTTGGGTGCATAGATCCTAAGAAATCAGTACCCAGAACAACCACCTCTGGCCGTAATAACGGCCTTGATACGCCTGGGCATTGAGTCAAATAGAGCTTGGACGGCGTGTACAGGTACAGCTGCCCATGCAGCTTGAACACGAAACCACAGTTCATCAAGAGTAGTGACTGGCGTATTGTGACGAGCCAGATGCTCGGCCACCATTGACCAGACGTTTTCATTTGGTGAGAGATCTGGAGAATGTGCTGGCCAAAGCAGCAGTCGAACATTTTCTGTATCCAGAAAGGCCCTTACAGGACCTGCAACATACGGTCGTGCATTATATTGCTGAAATGTAGGGTTTCGCAGGGATCGAATGAAGGGTAGAGCCATGGGTCGTAACACATCTCAAATGTAACGTCCACTGTTCAAAGTGCCGCCAATGCGAACAAGAGGTGACCGAGACGTGTAACCAATGGCACCCCATGCCATCACGCAGGGTGATACGAATACACGCTTCCAATGTGCGTTCACCGCGATGTCGCCAAACACGGATGCGACTATCATGATGCTGAAAGCAGAACCTGGATTCGTCCGAAAAAATGACGTTTTGCCATTTGTGCAACCAGGTTCGTCGTTTAGTACACCATCGAAGTCGCTCCTGTCTGTGATGCAGCGTCAAGGGTAACCGCAGCTATTGTCTCCGAGCTGATAGTCCATGCTGCTGCAAACGTCGTCGAACTGTTCGTGCAGATGGTTGTTGTCTTGCATACGTCCCCATCTGTTGACTCAGGGATCGAGACGAGGCTGCACGATCCGTTACAGCCATGCGGATAAGATGCCTGTCATCTCGACTGCTAGTGATACAAGGCTGGTGGGAACCAGCACGGCGTCCCTTATTACCCTCCTGAACCCATCGATTCCATATTCTGCTAACAGTCATTGGATCGACCAACGCGAGCAGCAATGTCGCGATACGATAAACCGCAATCGCGATAGGCTACAATCCGACCTTTATCAAAGTCGGAAACCTGATGGTACGCATTTCTCCTCCATACACGAGGAATCACAACAACGTTTCACCAAGCAACGCCGGTCAACTGCTTTTTGTGTATGAGAAATCGGTTGGAAACTTTTCTCATGCCAGCACGTTGTAGGTGTCACCACCGGCGCCAACCTTGTGTGAATGCTCTGAAAAGCTAATCATTTGCATATTACAGCATCTTCTTCCTGTCGGTTAAATTTAGCGTCTGTAGCACGTCATCTTCGTGGTGTAGCAATTTTAATGGCCAGTAGTGTATTTTTGTTTCTCAGTACAACTTCGACATGTTGCTCACACCAGAAACACGCGGAAAGCCTCAGAACGCATTCAAACTTTTCAACAGGGATAGCAATCTTTTTTTAGGAAACGTCTCCATAAAAAAGAAGAAGAGCTGCCTCGCTTAAGAACCTTCAAAGTACTGGCAGTGCAACACCAAATAAGTTTATCAGACCCAAAGCGCAACTGGCGAAGGGCGAGTTCGAGGCGATGTTTCAAGGCGGTAGCAAAATATTCGTGGGAGACGATCTGACCGCAAGGCACCTTGCAAGGTACTCCCGAAAGGTAAACCCCAAAGAAATCAAACCATTCAACGGTAGCGGCGTATGTATTGCATTAAGAAATCGATAACATGTAGCGAGGTTCTCACGGATTCCGAATGGGAATTAAT
This sequence comes from Schistocerca americana, assembly GCF_021461395.2. NCBI lineage: Eukaryota > Metazoa > Arthropoda > Insecta > Orthoptera > Acrididae > Schistocerca > Schistocerca americana. Next base: position 331,799,062 of record NC_060122.1, read on the forward strand.
CTGCGTGAAGTATCAAAGATGGGTCAAAAATGGTAATCGGACGCTTTTAAAGACCACCTTCGTTAGGAGCTGTAGTGGTAGATCGCTTCAGAGAGAACTTGCAGAAAACATGAATTAGCTTCCTGATCAAGCTGTCGTAATAGATGGTGACTTCAAGTTGAGAGGTACAGATTGCGAGAGCCATGCTATCAAAACTGGTGCCAGAGACAGGGATTAGTTTGAAATTATTCTGAATGTTTTGTCCGAAAAGCACTTCGAGCAAGTAGTTAGACAACCAACTCGTGAAACTAACATCTTAGACCTCCTAGCAACCAACATATCTGAACTTATCGAATCAGTTAACGTAGAAGAAGGAAATAGTGATCTTAACACTGATAGCAACTACGACAACGGGTATTACAAGGAATGTTAAGAAAGACAGGAAGATATTGATGCCTCGCAAGAGTGACAGGATACAAACTGCACAGTATCTGAGTAGTCAGCATCAAATATTCAGTCCTGAAGACGAAGATGTGAAGCGCAACTAGAAAAAATTCAAAAGCATCGTTCAATATGTCCTCGACAGGTTTGTTCCGAGCAAGGTGTTAAGGGATGGGAAAGACCCACCGATGTTTTAAACATATGTTAGAAAACTGCTAGTAAAGAAAGAGAGCTTCACCATTCACTCAAGGAAGTTAAGACAGAGCAGACAAACAAAAGCTGAACAAAGCGAAAATGAGCGTAAGGAAAGCAATGAGAGAAGCTTTCAATGACTTTGAACGTAAAATTTTGTCAGCCGATCTGACTAAAAACCCCAAAAGAGTTTGGTCTTACGGTGAAGCAGCAAGAAGTTCAAAATCATCTGTTCAGTCACTCAGTGACCACACAGGCACCGAAACAGAAGATAACAGAGACAAGACTGAAATGCTGAACTCGGTCTTCCGAAATTGTTACACCGCTGAAGATCGTATAAGTGCCCTCCTTTCAATCATCGTACGAACGTACAAATGGTGGATACTGAGATAACCGATAGCCGAATAGAAAAGCAAATATAATTGCTTGGTAGTGGGAAGGCATGAAGATCAGACGAGATACCTGTGAGATTTCACAAAGATAATGCAGAATAACTTTCTCCCCTTCTACCAACAGTTTATAGTAGTTTGGCAGAGCAACTGAGGGTACCTCGTGACTGGAAAAAAGTGCTAATCATTCCCGTTTCCGAGAAGGGTCGTACGACAGATGCACATGACTATAGGCCTACACTTTGGCCTCAGTCTGTTGTAGAATTATGCAACACGTTTCATGCTCAAGTATTATGACGTTTGTGGACAACGAAAATCTCCACTATAAAAAATCAATATGGATTCCGCAATCGGAGATTTTGCGAAACAGTTCGCTCTGTTCCTCCGTGAGATCCATAGCCTGTAGACTACAGTGCTCAGCTCAATGCCGTGTTCCTTGGCTTCAGAGAAGTGTTTCGTCCTGCACCGCTGTTAAATGAAAAAAAAAAAAATGCGAGCTTACCAAGCATCGGGTCAGAGTTGCGACTGGATTTAAGACTTCCTTGCAGGTAGTACCCAACATGTCGTTCTTAACGGAACAAAATCAACCAATGTGAAGGTAATTTTCGGAGTACCTCAAGGAAGTGTGAGAGGCAATGGACACTGAGTTGACAAAAGTCATAGGATAGCACACACACAGATGGGGCAGTAATGGATACGAGTACACAAGGTACAAAAGGGTAGTGAATTGGCAGAGCTGTCATTTGTACTCAGGTGATTCATTTAAGGGTTTCCGACGTGATTATGACCGTATGAAGGAAATCAAGAGACTCTGAGTGCAGGATGGTAGTTGGCGGAAGGCGCATGGGACATTCCATTTCGGAAACTGTTAGGGAATTCGATCCGGTCTGCCGAGCGCTGTTGGCAAGCGCAGTGCACTCGGCCGTTGTGAGGCAAATTGAGGAGCTACGTGACTGAGAAATAGCAGTTCCGGTCTCGTAAACTGACATACGGCCGGGAGAGCGGTGTGCTGACCACATGACCCTCCATACCTGCATCCAGTGACGCCTGTGGGTTGAGCATGACATGGCGGCCGGTCGGTACCGTTGTGCCTTCATGGCCTGTTCGGGAGGAGTTTAGTTTTTAATTCAATATTCCGAGAGCCACAGTGCCAAGAGTGTGCCGAGAATATCGAATTTGAGGCATCACCTCTCAGTAAGGACAACGTAGTGGCCAATTGCCTTCACCTAACGACTGAGAGCAGCGGCATTTCGTAGAGTTGTCAGTGCTAACAGAAAATCGAAACTGTGTGAAATAAGGGCAGAAATCATGCGGGACGTACAACGAACGTATCCATTAGGACAGTGCGACGATATCTGGCGCGAATGGTCTATGGTAGCAGACGACCGACGCGAGTGCCTTTGCTGACAGCACGTCATCGCTTGCAGCACCTTTTGTGGGCTCGTGTCAATATCAGTTCAACCCTAGACGACAGCAAACACGTGGCCTGGTTAGATGAGCCCCGAATTCAAATGGTAAGAGCTGATAGTAGAATTTGAGTGGCTGACCGCGGTGGCCGAGCGGTTGTGGGCGCCTCAGTCCGGAACCGCGCGACTGCTACGGTCGCAGGTTCGAATCCTGCCTCCAGCATGGATGTATGTGATGTCCTTAGGTTAGTTAGGTTTAAGTAATTCTAAGTTCTAGGGGACTGACGGCCTCAGATGTTAAGTCCCATAGTGCTCAGAGCCATTCGAACCATTTTTGATTTGAGTGTGGTGGGCAGACTCCACAAAGCCATTGATTCAGGTTATCAACAAGGCACTGTGCAAGCTAGTAGTGGCTTCGTAATTATGTGGGCTGTGTTTATATGGAATGGGTTGGGTTCTCTGATCCAACTGAACCGTGCATTGACTGTAAATGCTTATGCTTGGCTAGTTGGATACCATTTGTAGCGATTCACGGACTTCATGTTCCCAAACAACAAACACGTCACCGGGTCGCGATTGTTTGCGATTTGTTTGAAGAGCATTTTGGACAATTCGACCGAATGATTTGGACACCCACATCGCCCGACATGAATCGGATTTTATCAGTAGGTTGAAAGGTCTGAAGCTCAATAGCACAGATTTATTAGTTAGTTTTGACGTTGTCTCGTTGTTCACCAAAGTACCTCTGGCTGACTCCCTGTATCTCATTAGCAGCAAGTTTGAGGATGATATAACAGCTTTGTTTAAGCATGCATTAACCTCCACTTATTTTTTATTTGATGAACAATATTACGAACAAATTGACGGTGTCGCTATGGGAAGCCCTCTCTCTCCCCTGGTGGCTAATATGTTTATGGAGGATTTTGAAGAGAAAGCCCTCAACTCAGCAGTATTAAAACCGACGGTCTACTGGAGATACGTGGATGCCACTTTTATAGTGTGGCCCCACGGAGAGGATAAACTGATAGAGTTTTTGGAACATCTCAATTCCATTCACGGAAACATCAAGTTCACTATGGAGCGAGAGAAGAATGGCTGTTTACCGTTTCTGGATGTGCTGGTTCGCCGGAAAGAAGAAGGATCCCTAGGTCATTGCGTATACCGTAAGCCCACACACACAGACCTGTATTTGCAGGCGTCTAGCTGCCACCATCCGTCGCAAATTATGAGTGTTCTGAAAACTTTGGTCCACAGGGCTCATGTAGTGTCTGATGTTGACAGCCTGCAGGATGAGCTTGTACACCTGGAGGCAGTTTTTAGGAGAAATGGCTATTCGCAACAGCAGATTAAGAAAGCCCTGCAAATAAAAACTGCAGAAAAATCACAGGAAAAGGATGAGGAAGTGGAAAGGGAAGTGAAATCTACAGCCTTTCTCCCATACGTGGGTAGTGTTTCTTCTAAAATCGCTAGAATCTTGAAGAAACATAAAGTGGATGTGATATTCCGCCCACCAGCTAAGACTGCAGCCTTGTTGGGATCCGTTAAGGATGATCTGCTCTTGCGAAAGGCGGGAGTTTATGAAATCCCTTGTGAGTGTGGCAAACGTTACATAGGGCAAACCACGCGCACTGTACAGGAACGATGCGTCGAACACCAGCGGCACACACGTCTTCTTCAGTCCAACAAATCAACAGTTGCCGAACACTGCATTTCTACTGGCCATGCCATGGATTGTAAAGATGTTAAGATTTTAACTACTGCTTCATCTTTTTGGGACTCAGTTGTTAAGGAAGCTGTAGAAATACAACTAGCCGACAACCTGCTAAACCGTGACGAAGGATTTCATCTTGACAATGCTTGGAAACCGCTTATTTCACACCTTCGTTCGGAAAGAATTTCTGCATCTTCACTTCCGACAGATGTTACCACATTTAAGGATTAATTATTTATTTACAAGCACGGTGGATTCGCAGCAGCACTATTTTGTTTGCACTCTGCGCTTATATGTTTATCTTTGCTATATACATCTTATCTATGACTAGCGCAGTAGTGTCGACTTTGATATCTTTGACGCATGCGCTTTCAATCCTCAGCAGCTTTGTATCACGTGACTCTCCGTATAAATAGGCACGCGCAAACGCTATGAACTCATTCTCTGACTCGCCTTGAAGATGGCTGGGAGGTTTCTAGCCGAAATATCGCAAGAAGAATTGTCGCTGTCCCGAGTGCACGCCCGAAAGATGATTGAACAGTTGTTGTTGTTGTTGTTGTGTTCTTCAGTCCTCAGACTGGTTTGATGCAGCTCTCCATGCTACTCTATCCTGTGCAAGCTGCTTCATCTCCCAGTACCTACTGCAGCCTACATCCTTCTGAATTTCCTTGGTGTATTCATCTCTTGGTCTCCCTCTATTGCTTTTACCCTCCACGCTGCCCTCCGATACTAAACTGGTGATCCCTTGATGCCACAGAATATGCCCTACTAAGCGATCCCTTCTTCTAGTCAAGTTGTGCCACAAACTACTCTTCTCCCCAGTTCTATTCAGTACCTCCTCATTAGTTATGTGATCTACCCATCTAATCTTCAGCATTCTTCTGTAGCACCACATTTCGAAAGCTTCTATTCTCTTCTTGTCTAAACTATTTATCGTCCACGTTTCACTTCTATACATGGCTACACTACATACAAATACTTTCAGAAACGACTTCCTGACCCTTAAATCAATACTCGATGTTAACAAATTCCTCTTCTTCAGAAACGCTTTCCTTGCCATTGCCAGTCTACATTTTATATCCTCTCTACTTCGACCATCATCAGTTATTTTGCTCCCCAAATAGCAAAACTCATTTACTACTTTAAGCGTCTCATTTCCTAATCTAATTCCCGCAGCATCACCCGATTTAATTCGACTACATTCCATTATCCTCGTTTTGCTTTTGTTGATGTCCATATTATATCCTCCTTTCAAGACACTGTCTATTGCGTTCAGCTGCTCTTCCAGGTCCTTTGCTGTCTCTGACAGAATTAAAATGTCATCGGCGAACCTCAAAGTTTTTATTTCTTCTCCATGAATTTTAATTCCTACTCCGAATTTTTCTTTTTTTTCCTTTACTGCTTGCTCAACACACAGATTGGAAACAGTATCTACTGTAAAATATCTATCAGCCACTACCCAAAGCGACCTGAAGTGGAATGACCGCACAAAACAAGGAGGAGGAAAAGAAGATGGCAAACTGAGATTCATAGGAAGAATCTTAAGGAAATGTAACTCATCCACGAAAGAAGTGACTTACGACGCGCTTGTTTGACCGTTTCTTGAGTATTGTTCGTCAATCTGGGACACCTATCAGGTATGACTGATAGATGAGATAGATTAGATTCAGCGAAGAGGGGCGCGTTTCGTCGAAGGATCGTTTAGTCGGCGCGAGAGCGTTACAGAGATGCCCAAAAAAACTCAGTGACAGACGCTACAAGGGAGGAGTTGTGCATCACATAGATGTATGCTATTGATATTTCGAGAGAGTACTTTCTGTGAAAAAAAACAGACAATATACTACTTCCTCCCACATACATCTCGCGAAAATTCGAGAAATTGAGCAAAAACAGACGCTTACAATCATTCTTTCCACGCGGCATTCTCGAATGGAACACGGAAGACGGGAGGGAGCGGTCAGTTAATGGTTCTAGGGTACCGTTCGCCAGACACCGTTAGGTGGTTTGCGGAGAATAGATGTAGATGTAGATGAAAACCTGGAGGAGATCTGAAGATGACTGTATGTGATCCCAACGAGCCAACTCACATCCCACCGCCTGAAACCAACAGTCGCATTTACCTTGACCACCCGAAATACGAAGGCGTGCTGAAAAGTAACGTCGAATTTTTTATGTGAAAACTCTTAAAGCTTTTTAAATAAAACAAATGTTATTAACATTCTACATTTTTATTCTTCATGTCTACATATCTGCAGCCCTCTGCCTCTAGAGGGCTCCGAACTGTAGCCTTGGGTTTGCAGTCATCGATCGTCCTCCATACAGGCCCGACTTGGCCCCAGCCGATTTTCATCTGTTTCGAGAACTTAGTAAACACCTTCGAGGACTTCACTTTGATAGTGATGAAGCGGTGCAAGCAGAGGTGAGGTTGTGGCTCCGCCAGCAAAGTCAAACATTCTACAGTATCAACAAACTGCTCTGTCGTTGGGAGAAATGTGTTTGTCGCTATGTTGAAAAATCAGTATGTAGACATGAAGGATAAAGGTGTTGAATGTTAACAATTTTCGTTTTATTTTAGAAGTATTAAGAGTTTTCACATAAAAAATTAGGATGTGTTACTTTTCAGCACGGCATCATAAGTAGCATTTCTGCTGTCTCTTCGTTAATGCACATTGTACTCACACTGATCTTCAGCTGTAAACTATTGACTGCATGACTGGTCTATATTTCTCGTCTGTTCCCATTCCTTTATTGTCAACTCTTGTATGCAGACAAGTTACGTCACCCGGAGTACCTGCACTGGTGCTAGAACGAGAAAGCCAAAGTCGATTATGTGTTAACATTTTCAGTAACGTCATGGTTACATGTGAGTTTCTGATCAGGTATTGAGGAGAGGAAGTGGGTTAACAAATAAAAAATTTAGGGCCCTATTTAAAAAAGATGTATAGCTGTTCATATCCTAGTAACGAAAAAAGTTTCAAGAAAGGCAATCATGCTGGTTAAGGTTCCCCTTGCAGCTAAACAACATTTGCTTGGTTCATTTTCTATTTAACTCCTGGACAAAAAGTTATTTGGGGAGGTCAAGATAAATGGAAATCCTGTATAGAGGGTGATTCAGCCTGCCCCAGCGTCTCGGTTTTATGCAGCCCGCAATGCCTTAAAATAAAGCGTGCAAGTTTCGTACTCTCTCGCTAGCTACACGCAAACTATTAGTCCTACAGAAAAAGGAACATGTCCTTTTTTTTGTAGGAAATTTAATGCAGCTAAATTTAGTGCTGGAATGCGTTTTCGGTGGGGACCACTGTTTTCAGATTAAACAAGAAAAACGCGTTTGTACTTTTTTCTTGGATCGTTCGAAAACTATGCCCTCTAAGGAAAAGTACCCCAGTACATAATTTAGCTGCATTAAATTTCCTGCTAAAAGGCCCTGTTTTTTTCTCTAGAGCTAATAGTATGCATGTAATGAGCGAGAGATTGCAAAAATCTTACACGCATTTCAAGGCATTGTGGGTTGCATACAAGCAGCAGGGGAAGCTGAATCACCTTGCAATCCAAGGTGAATTAAGTAAGCTGTTGACCTACAATATTTCACGAACCATTCAAGTTATCGCAATTCCTTTTTCACCAAATGATTTTTGAGAAAGTCTCCACCAAACGGCGTCCAGCCTCTTTTCGTAGCTCTATCAATTATGTATATATAGATATCAACTTCGCTTTCCCAAATATATTTACAGTACTTTATTCTGCTAGTATCACTCATCTTCTTCTTCTTCTTTGACTCTACAGCCCTTGATAACTCTTGGCCTCCTCAAGAATCTGCCTCCAAACATCTCCATTCTCTGCTTTTCTCTTCCATCCACGGTCCTCCATCTTGGTAAGGTCAGCCAACACATTGTCCAGTTGTATCACAGATCATAGTTTTAAAAGAGAAAAGTTCAACAGGTTTTAACTCTTCAAAATCCGATCAGTAGTTTCAGAGAAAGTACACTACTGGCCATTAAAATTGCTACACCACGAAGATGACGTGCTACAGACGTGAAATTTAACCGACAGGAAAAAGCTGCTGTGATACGCAAATGATTAGCTTTTCAGAGCATTCACACACGGTTGGCGCCGGTGGCGACACCTACAACCTGCTGACATGAGGAAAGTTTCAAACGATTTCTCATACACAAACAGCAGTTGACCGGCGTTGCTTGATGAAACTTTGTTGTGATGCCTCGTGTAAGGAGGAGAAATGCGTACCATCACGTTTCCGACTTTGATAAAGGTCGGATTGTAGCCAATCGCAACTGAGGCTTATCGTATCGCGACATTGCTGCTCGCGTTGGTCGATCCAATGACTATTAGCAGAATATGGAATCGGTGGGTTCAGGAGGGTAATACGGAACGCCGTGCTGGATCCCAACGGCCTCGTATCACTAGCAGTCGAAACGACAGGCATCTTATCCGCATGGCTGTAACGGATCTTGCAGCCACGTCTCAACGACGAACCTAGGTGCACGAATGGCAAAACGTCATTTTTTCGGATGAATCCAGGTTCTGTTTACAGCATCATGATGGTCGCATCCGTGTTTGGCGTCATCGCGGTGGACGCACATTGGAAGCGTGTATTCGTCATCGCCGTACTGGCGTATCACCCGGTGTGATGGTATGGGGTGCCATTGGTTACAGGTCTCGGTCACCTCTTGTTCGCATTGACGGCACTTTGAACAATGGACGTTACATTTCAGATGTGTTACCACCCGTGACTCTATCCTTCATTCGATCCCTGCGAAACCCTAAATTTCAGCAGGATAATGCACGACCGCATGTTGCAGGTCCTCTATGGGCCTTTCTGGATACAGAAAATGTTCGACTGCTGCCCTGGCCAACACATTCTCCAAATCACTCACCAATTGAAAACGTCTGGTCAATGGTGGACGAGCAACTGGGTCGTTAGAATACGCCAATCACTACTCTTGGTGAACTGTGGTATCATGTTGAAGCTGCGTGGGCAGCTGTACCTGTACACACCATCCAAGCTCAATGCCCAGGCGTATCAAAGCCGTTATTACGGCCAGAGGTGGTTGTTCGGGTTCTGATTTCTCAGGATCTATGCACTCAAATTGCGTGAAAATGTAATCACATGTCAGTTCTAGTATAATATATTTGTCCAATGAATACCCGTTTATCATCTGCATTTGTTCCTGGTGTAGCAATTTTAATGACCAGTAGTGTATAATATTTAGAACATGGCATTTACTAGAGCTGTTTAATAAGTAACGCAAAACACTTTGTTTTCTGAAAGCAGGTTTGTTTTATTCAGGATTCCAATACATCATATTATTTCCCACTCTTTTGGCAACAAAACCCTATTTTTCAACATAATCTCCGTTCAATATGACAATATGATAGCCTTACGCCACTGTACTAGGAAGGCCTGCATGACTGCATGGTATCCCTCTACTGGTCGACGTCGGATCATCAGTAACCCCCCCCATGATCTACGTACTGCTTCCTACGGAGAGCATCCTTTATTGGGCCAAACAGATGGAAGCCGGAAGGCGAGGAGCCCTGTGACCACACACCTTTAAGTACTCAAACTGGTAGACGGGTGTGTCAACAGTACCAACAAAGACGTCCATTTGGGCAGCGAAGGGTCTGATTGTGATCCGTCTGTCACCTCGAAAGAGAGTGTTCGCAAGTTCCAACACTGTAGGAGCCACAGCTTTGCGCCTCAGGCCAGCACGCAGGAGATCGGTCAGGTTTGCGCTACCTTTTTGCGATGATGACAGATGCCTCGCCCTACGACTCGCCGTGCTTTTTTTCACTGCCAAGTCTCCGATGACATTATGCAAGTACATATGAATATCTACGCTGCTATGATTATCCGCCAAATGAAACTCAATAACAACTCATTGGCTGGAACGCACTTCTGTTACAGACGCATTTTGAAGCTACGTATAACAACCGAGAACAGCAGCGTTTGTATAAAGTTGTCGGTGCTAACGGACAAGCAACAGTGCGTCGTATAACCGCAGAAATCAACGTTCGACTGTGCAGCGAAATTTCGCGTTAATGGATCGTGGCACCAGACGACAGACGCCAGGACGACTTCGCCTGTAGCGCCGCTCACGAGCTCGTGACCATATCGGTTGGACCCTAGACGACTGGAAAACCATGGACTCGTCAAGTGAGATCCGATTTCCGTTGGTAAGAGCTGATGGAAGGTTTCGAGTGTTGCGCTGACCCCATGAAGCCATGCACCCAAGTTGTCAATAAGGCTCTATGCAAACTGCTGGCGGCTCCATAATGATGTGGGCTGTTTTTATGGAATGGTTGGGTCCTCTGGTCCAACTGAACCGATCATTGACTGAAAATGGTTATGTTCCGCTACTTGGAGACCATTTGCAGCCAAAAAACGATGAAACTTTTATGGATGACATTGAGCCATGTCACCAGGCCCCAACTGTTCGTGATTGGTTTGAAGAACATTCTAGACAATTCAACTGAATAGTTTGGCCATCCTGAATACTCTGGCCATCCAGATCATGAGAATAATCGAGAGGCCAGTTCGTCCACAACATCCTGCACCGGCAGCACTTTCGCAGTCATGGCCGGCTACAAAGGCACCGTGGCTCCATATTTCTGCTGGTGACTTCCAAGGACTTGTTGAGTCCACGCCATGTCGAGTTGCTGCAATACGCTGGGCCAAAGGAGGTCCGACACGATATTAGGAGGTATCCCATGACTTTTGCCACCTCAGTGTAGTGCGACATTAGGAACAATAAGCGCTTTCTTCACAGAATTCTCTTTACAGATGAAGCTACCTTTACCAATAGTGGAAAGCTGAATGTAAGATCTGTGCTTTATTGCGTCACACAGAACCCGCATTGCCTGAGGCAAGCTGAACTTCAGAGGCAGTGGAGTGTGGACGTTTGCTGCTTGACTATTGGGGCCCACGTGGTCGGTCTTTCATTGCAAAAACTTCAACAAGTAAAAGAACGCCGACGGTACGTTAAACACTAACCTCCTCCTACTTCACTCTAATTTACTGTTTTACAAATGCACTCAATTTTTGAAAGGGACCTTTGTCTCAAAGCTCTGACAGAAACAAGAGCGTAGTTAACTGGTGAATCACCCTTAGATGTCACGTTTTTGCCTTCCAACCAAGTGATTAGTATCAGTTATAAATTTAACTTTTCTCCACTATTCCGTTTTTGTAAGGACACTCTCATAGTGCGTCAATCTGGAACGCACCATTATAAGACGTCAGCTCGGGATAAAAACACAGATTTCTGCATAGACTCCAGTTGGTTTCAGGCACAGACAAATCCTAAGTTCTAAATATTGCATTTTCTCTGAAACTAATAAATGGATTTTAAAAACACCTTTAAATTCGTCTCTTTTAGAAAAATGATACCGGCAGAAGATACTACAGTTCCGTTTGAAAAATCTAAGGAGATACCGATACCTCTGCAGTTAACATAACTGTGGAATGAAATCACACGCCATTTAGTGAGGGCATTTTACAGTTCATTTGAGTCAAGACCGAACTACGATATCCCAAACGGTTCAGGAAGTGTCTGAGGTGAACAGCATAGCTGAATAGGAATTGCTCAAGTCCGTGGGAATGCACAATGGACATGAATGGATGCATATATACTTATATGGATATGGTGTCTGTTCTTTCGGACATGTCTGAAAGAACAGACACCATATCCATATAAATATATGCTTCTGGCAATACCGGCCATGATCTCCTTCTTCTGTGCGGATGCACACATATTACACAAACTCTTACGGGACTTGGTAAGAATGCCCTCCACGAGTAATGCGTGTGTTGGCTAGGGACACTACGAATGTAGTGTGTGGACATACAAGGTGAGAATGTGGGTCTCGCGGGAGGCGCGCGCGAGATAGTCCCTGCAGTCACACTATCCTCTGTGCCCTCGGTGGCTCAGATGGATAGAGCGTATGTCATGTAAGCAGGAGATCCCAGGTTTGAGCCCGGTTGGGGCACACATTTTCACCTGTCTCCGTTGATATATATCAACGCCCGTTAGTAGCTGAATGGATGCAGGTGATCGGACATGATGCTTATGTACGTGTCACCTGTCAGAGTCGTATCTAGACGCATAAGGGGTCCCATATCACTCAAACTGTACATGTCCCACACCATTATAGAGCCTCCACCAGTTTGAACAGTCCCCTGCTGACATGCAGGGTCCATGGAATCATGAGGTTGTGCCCGGAGCTCGTGGTCGTGCGGTAGTGTTCTCGCTTCCCACGCCCGGGTTCCCGGGTTCGATTCCCGGCGGGGTCAGGGATTTTCTCTGCCTCGTGATGACTGGGTGTTGTGTGATGTCCTTGGGTTAGTTAGGTTTAAGTAGTTCTAAGTTCTAGGGGACTGATGACCATAGAAGTTAAGTCCCATAGTGCTCAGAGCCATTTGAACCATGAGGTTGTCTTCATAACCGTACATGTCCATCCGCTCGATTCCATTTGAAACGAGACTCGTTCGACCAGGCAACATGTTTCCAGTCATCAGAAGTCCAATACTGGTGTGTCGTGCAGTCATCAAGGATACACGAGTGGGCTTTTGGCTCCGAAAGCCCATATCGATGATGCTTCGTTGAAAGTTTCGCACGCTGGCCCAGCATTGAAATCTGTAACAATTTGCGCAATGGTTGCACTTCTGTCACGTTGAACGACTTTCTTCAGTCGTCGTTGGAAATGTTCTTGCAGGATATTTCTCCGGCCGCAGCGACGTCGGAGATTTGATGTTTTCCCGCATTCCTGATATTCACGGTACAGACGTGAAATGGTCGTATGGGAAGATCCCCACTTCATCACTAGCTAAGGGATGCTGCGGCCCATCGCTCGTGCGCCGGCTATAACACCACGTTCAAACTCACTTCAGTCTTGATAACCTGCCATTGTAGCAAGAGTAACCGATCTAACAAATGCGCCAGACACTTGCTGCCTTACTACGCCGTTGCCGGCCACAGCGCCATATTCTGCCTGTTTACGTATCTCTATATTTGATTACTCATGCCTATACCAGTTTCTTTGGCGCTTCAGTTTATATATATATATATATATATATATATATATATATATATATATATATATATATATATATATATATATTGCTTAACTTATAAGTTACGCAACCAGAAGGGGACAAGGATTGCAAAATCAAGTTACATTTACAAATAACTTGGCACACTTATCAGTATGTTGCATCCCCTGTAGATTGGATGCATGCATCGATTCGGTTGGGAAAGGTGTCATAAAAGCTAATGGATGCTACCCTGAGGCAGCCACCTCCACAAGTGCTGTAACTGGTCCTTGACATCCTACATACTGGCACTGCAATCGGGTTTATGTCCGAGCTGGTTCCACACGTATTCTGTTGGGGACCGATCTGGAGAGCGGAATACATCAGCACCATGCAGACAGTTTCTAGAAATACGTGCATATGTGGACGAGTATTGTCCTATTGAAAAACAGCACGAAAATACTGTCGTATGAGAGGTATCCGTGACGTTTAGTTGAGCTGGAAGAGTTCACTCAATCGCTAAAGTTATGATCTGAAGCCATACTCGCCCATACCATGACGCCAGAAATAACACTGCTGAAAGAATGGGACCTCTCCCTTGGTTGCCACCACACTCGCCAACGATGGTCCAGGATAGCGCAGGACCGCGATTCGTCATTGAACACAATCAACGTCAGAATACGCTTCAAAAATGGTTCAAATGGCTCTGAGCACTATGCGACTTAACTTCTCAGGTCATCAGTCGCTTAGAACTTAGAACTACTTTAACCTAACTAACCTAAGGACATCACACACATCCATGCCCGAGGCAGGATTCGAACCTGCGACCGTAGCGGTCGCCCGGCTCCAGACTGCAGCGCCTAGAGCCGCTCGGCCACTCCGGCCGGCATGGGAATATGCTTCGCGGTCACGGCACCACTCCAAACGGAGCCGTTTGTATTGTGGTGTTAACGGCAGCCTGCACATTGGTCAGTAATTCCCTAGTCCGGCTCCTGCTACTCGCTGACTAATGGTGTGTGTGGTCCCTCAGAATGTCGGAGGGAGTCCACTACTTGGTCTCGAAACGCCAGTGCTTATGTGGAGGGGTTACAACGTGCTTGCTACACAGTACGGCGACCCTTCCCTGTGGTAGTCAAACGTGGTCGACCGGAACCTTGACGACGTGTGCGCTACTCTCACGTTCCCATGCAGTTCAACATCGGGCCATTGCCACATCTGAATGCACCACAAATCTGGATATTGCACGATTCGACCAACCAGACAGATGAAGAACCAAAACAACGCCACTTTCAAACTCTGTCATGTGCTGATAATGTTGTCTTTCATGAGTTCACGGCATCTCCGTGTTCTTCAAAGGGGTCAGTCATCAACACCCTACCAGGCATTGTAATAACACTAAATATAAACGACACTAACGCATACTCTTGGCCGTTCTACATGAAGCTGAGAGTTGCAGCTCTGATCATTTTCACATCCTCCGTTGCTATGTATAAAGTTTTTTTTGAGATCCTACCATGTCTTCTGGGCATTTCACTTTTTTATTATATATATATATATATATATATAGGGTGATCCATTGATCGTGACCGGGCCAAATATCTCACGAAATAAGCGTCAAACGAGAAAACTACAAAGAACGAAACTTGTCTAGCTTGAAGGGGGAAACCAGATGGTGCTATGGCTGGCTCGCTAGCTGGCACTGCCATAGGTCAAATGGATATCAAATGCGTTTTTTTTTTAAGTAGGAACCCCCATTTTTATTACACACTCGTGTAGTACGTAAAGAAATATGAATGTTGTAAAGAAATATGAATGTTTTAGTTGGACCACTTTTTTCGCTTTGTGATAGATGGCGCTGTAATAGTCACAAAAATATGGCTCACAATTTTAGACGAACAAATGGTAACAGGTAGGATTTTTAAATTAAAATACAGAACGTAGGTACGTCTGAACATTTTATTTCGGTTGTTCCAATGTGATACATGTACCTTCGTGAACTTATCACTTCTGAGAACGCATGCTGTTACAGCGTGATTACCTGTAAATACCACGTTAATGCAATAAATGCTCAAAATGATGTCCATCAACCTCAATGCATTTGGCAATACGTGTGACGACATTCCTCTCAACAGCTCATGCATTGACAATGCGCTGACGCATATCATCACGCGTTGTCGGTGGATCACGATAGCAAATATCCTTCAACTTTCCCAACAGAAAGAAATCCGGGGACGTCATATCCAGTGAACGTGCGGGCCATAGTATGGTGCTTCGACGACCAATCCACCTGTCATGAAATATAATATTCAATACCGCTTCAACCGCACGCGAGCGATGTGCCGGACATCCATGTTGGAAGTACATCGCCATTCTGTCATGCAGTGAAACATCTTGTAGTAACATCGGTAGAACATTAAATAGGAAATCAGCATACATTACACCATTTAGACGGCCATCGATAAAATGGGGGCCAATTATCCTTCCTCCCACAATGCCGCACCATACATTAACCCGCCAAGGTCGCTGATGTTCCACTTGTCGCAGCCATCGTGGATTTTCCGTTGCCCAATAGTGCATATTATGCCGGTTTACGTTACCGTTGTTGGTGAATGACGCTTCGCCGCTAAATACAACGCGTGCAAAAATTCTGTCATAGTCCCGTAATTTCTCTTGTGGCCAGTGACAGAACAGTACACGACGTTCAAAGTCGTCGCCGTGCAATTCCTGGTGCATAGAAATATGGTACGGGTGCAATCGATGTTGATGTAGCATTCTCGACACCGACGTTTTTGAGATTCCCGATTCTCGCGCAATTTGTCTGCTACTGATGTGCGGATTAGCCGCGACAGCAGCTAAAACACCTACTTGGGCATCATCATTTGTTGCAGGTCTTGATTGGCGTTTCACATGTGGCTGAACACTTCCTGTTTCCTTAAATAACGTAACTATCCGGCGAATGGTCCGGACACTTGGATAATGTCGTCCAGGATACCGAGCAGCATACATAGCACAAGCCGTTGGGCATTTTTATCACAATAGCCATACATCAACACGATATCGACCTTTTCCGCAACTGGTAAACGGTCCATTTTAACACGGGTAATGTATCACGAAGCAAATACCGTCCGCACTGGAGGAATGTTACGTAATACCACATACTTATACGTTTGTGACTATTACAGCGCCATCTATCACAAAGCGAAAAAGTGGTCCAACTAAAACATTCATATTTCTTTACGTACTACACGAATATGTAATAAAAAATGGGGGTTCCTATTTGAAAAACGCAGTTGATATCCGTTTGACCTATGGCAGCACCACTTAGCGGGCCAACCATAGTGCCATGTGGTTTCCCCCTTCAAGCTAGACGAGTTTCGTTCTTTGTAGTTTTTTCGTTTGACGCTTATTTCGCGAGATATTTTGCCCGGTCACTATCAAAGGACCAACCTGTATACACCGTATTTTATGTGAAAAGTAATAATTTGTCGTAATTTACAAGATAAAATGCAACGGTATGCAGAAATATCTACTTCTAACTTAGTGTCGGTCCGATGTATGGATCTAAACGGAGGATCAGAAATACGTACGTCACTTCGTAGCGTATATTCTTGTGTTCAGCGTCCGTTCGCTGATACATTATTTCCGTGTACAGCGGAGCTCGCTCAAGCAGACGTTTCCGTACCACGTCAGGCTACACATGCAGCTGTCGGCGGCACTGAAACGTTGAAAAGTGACCTCACGTGTGGTAGATAATACGAACAGCAGCGCCCAAAGTGCGCTTCCTGGAAAATTGGAAATTTGTGGTAAGGTGTTATGGGACAAACTGCTGAGGTCATAGGTCCCTAAGCTTACACATTACTTAATCTAATTTAAACTAACTTACGCTAATGACGACATACACACCCATGCCCGAGGGAGGATTCGAATCTCCGACGGGGGAAGCCGCGCGGACCGCGCTTCCTGGGGCACATATGAATTTGCCTCAGTGTCCGTGGAAAACTGTTCCTCTATAATTAAGTGCTAAATTTTGCCCGTCTGTATGTGTTTGCCGACAAGCGCGGAGCCAGGTTCAGTCCTTTGCCGGTGAGGGAGTCACAGTTCCTTCGTGATTTAGGGCGATTTTCAAAGTAAGTTCCATCTACGAAATCTCTGTTGGGAGAGAGGGGAATTGAGACTGACGCATATGCCCCACTACCATCAGATTTTGTTGTTCAGTGTGTAGGCTACTTTCTCTTCAGATGACCCACATCGACGGTTACTCTCTTGCCGCCATCCTCTCGCTATAATAAAACTCGCCGTTCCCCCCCCCCCCCCCCCCCTCCTTCAGTTTTCATATCACACAGATGCGTAGGACTGATAACAGTATAACAATATTTAAATTGTTTTATTACAATAATGTTAATTTGCTTCAACCAGTGCACGGAAGTAACTTTCGGATGATGTGTCACTGGCAAGTAACATATCTCGATGAAACATGGCCTGTACATACAAATAGCTGCTACATCATAGCACAGAAGGTCACTGGAATAAATATGCGGCAAGACGAATAGAAATGACACTTTTATCCAAAGACAATAATCACAGTGAAGTCACCGCAGTTCATGACGATCCCCTGGACATTGCAAAATGCGGGACATAGTCCTTAACAGGACGTGTGGTCACCAAGAGCAGCAATGCAGATAGGGCGTTCCATTCGTCCACTAGCGCGGTTGACATCCGCTGGATTGTCGTTGGTGCATGTGGAGGTGCTGCAATAGGTCTCCAACGTATCCCACATGTCCTCGATGGGATTTAAGCCAGGGGAACGGGCAGGCTAGTCCATTCGCCAGATATCCTCTCGTTCGAAAAGCTCCTTCAGATGCGGTAGTAGACGCGGTCGCGCATTGTCATCCCTAAAAATGAAGTCAGAGCCAAATGCACCTCTGAAAAGACAGACATGGGGAAGCAGTACGGTGTCACAGGAACGTTCACCTGTGAGTGTTCCATGTTCAAAGATTTGAGGTCATTACGGCCACGCAATATTATACCTTCCCATAACAACACCTAGACCATTAAATGATCATGTTCGACAATGCTGGATGTACCGTCATGTGGCGAGAGTTCGGAACACAAAATGCACCCAGGAACGTTGTCGGACACAATCGTTTTGGTGGTTCGGCTGTTATGGTGTGGAGAGGATCATGCTTGCAAGGACATAGACCTCCGAATTTCTGAACACAGTATAGTCACCGGTAACAATTATTGAGACCTATACTCCTTCCGCAAGTGCGACTTTTCAGGTGTGCATTCGGCAATGACATCATTTTTACGGACAACAGCACACTACCGCACCGAACGCGCAGTTGGAGGAGCTCTTGGAACGTCAGCGACCCTCGACTTTAATCCCATTCAGCACGTGCGGATGCTTTGGGGGGGAAGTATTGCAGCACGCCTGTATGTAGCAAGGAGCATCCGGCAGCTGTAAGCCACGCTGGTGAAGGAATAGAACGCCCTTTTACCAGAACTCTTTACCAACCTTGAGGCCAGCATCGAAGCCTGTTGCGGGGCATGCACTGGCGTCTGTAGTGACCACACACCCTATTAAGAAAGCATCTCCCGCTTTATGTAATGTCCAGGAGACCATTATAAATAGCAGTGACGTCAATGTAATTAGTGTCTGTGAATAATAGTGTCATGCCTGTTCGTCTCATTGCGTATTTCTTTCAGTTACCTTTTGTACTATTTTGTAGCAGTTCTTTCTATGTGTGGTCCAGATTTCATCGACCTGAGTTACTTGGCAAAACTTCATCACATGAAAGCTAATTCTGTCCTTAAGTTTTGCACACCAGTGTACATCGCTATGGCATAACATCAAAGTAACTGCATTTCACAGAAATGCACAAACTGAAAAGTATCCATCCTATACTTTGGGAAACACATATGGCATGCAGTTGATGTAAGAACTGTTACACACAACACACACGTCAAAAAAAGTTTTGCATCACCTCAGTACCGAGAGTTCCTGAACCCGTACAAAAATTGAAATAGAGATCAACATAAACATCATTTCCGCCCTTTTTATCGCTCATGAAAACCACACATTGCATGTTCTACCACCATGCAGCAAGACCTTCAGAGGTGGTGGTCCAGATTTCTGTACACACTGCTACCTCTAATACCCAGTAGCAGGTCCTCTTCCATTGATGCATGCCTGTATTCACCGTTGCGTGCTATCCACAAGTTCATCAAGGCACTGTTGGTCCAGATAGTCCCACTCCTCAACGGCGATTCGGCGTAGATCCCTCAGAGTGGTTGGTGGGTCACATCGTCCGTAAACAACCCTTTTCAATATATACCAAGCATGTTCGATAGTGTTCATGTCTGGAGAACATGCTGGCCACTCTAGTCGAGTGATGTCGTTATCCTGCAGGAAGCCATTCACAAGATGTTCACGATGGGGGCGCGAATTGTCGTCCATGAAGACGAATGCCTCGCCAATATGCTGCCGATATGGTTGCACTATCGGTCGGAGGATGGCATTCACGTATCGTACAGCCATTACGGTGCCTTCCATGACCACCAGCGGCGTAGGTCGGCTACATATAATGCCACCCCAAAACAGCAGGGGACCTCCACCTTGCTGCACTCGCTGGACAGTGTGTCTAAGGCGTTCAGGCTGACCGGGTTGCCTCCAAACACGTCTCCGACGATTGTCTGATTGTAGCCATATGCGACACTCATCGCTGAAACGAACGTGATGCCAATCCTGAACGCTCCTTTGGGAATGTTGTTGGGTCCATCTGTGCCGCGCTGCATGGTGTCCTGGTTGCGAAGATGGACCTCGCCATGGATGTCAGCTGCGCATGGATGTCAGCTGCGCATTATGCAGCTTATTGCGCACAGTTTTGAGTCATAATACACGACGTCCTGTGGCTGCAAGTAAAGCATTAAACAACATTGTGGCGTTGTTCTCAGAGTTCCTCCGAGCCATAATCCTTAGGTAGCAGTCATCCGCTGCAGTAGTAGCCCTTGGGTGACCTGAGCGAGGCATGTCATCGACAGTTCCTGTCTCTGTATCTCCTCCACGTCCGAACAACATCGCTTTGGTTGACTCCGAGACGTCTGGACACTTCCCTTGTTGAGAGCCCTTCCTGGCACAAAGTAACAATGCGGACGGGATCGAACCGCGGTATTGACCATCTAGGCATGGTTGAATTACAGACAAAACGAGCCGTGTATCTCCTTCCTGGTGGAATGACGGGAACTGATCGGCTGTCGGACCCCCTCCGTCTAATAGACGCTGCTCATGCTTGACTTTGACATCTTTGGGTGTGTTTAGTCTTATCTCTGAACAGTCAAAGGGACTGTGTCTGTGATACAATATCCACAGTCAACGTCTATCTTCAGGAGTTCTGGGAACCGGGGTGGTACAAAGCTTTTTTGATGTGTGTAGCAACAAACTTTCGCAGCTTTGACGACTTCATAATTTACACAACATAAAATCCATGAGCACACTTACCAGTATCCGTATTTCACTTTCGATTCTGATTGTGACAAAAAGTCTGGAGACTATAGCTATGCAAGGTGTAAATGGAGGGAAATGTTGTCCGTTCTGATCGTTCCCATCTACGATTGGCAAAGGACACTGGTTTTTTCCGTTTTCTGTCTTTCCTTACTCAACTTCCCTGTGCTCATGAACAAGGCGGATTTGTGGTCAACAATTTAGTGGGCACCTTTAGCTGGCTATATTGTTTTCTACAGCTCGTCGGTCCGACAGACCATCTCTCAAGCAAGCAACTTGCCATTTTCGCGACCCTTAGGTTTCGTGCTATGTTATTCATCATAAGTTCGCTACAAAGTTTGGATGGGACAATTCTAGGGTGGTTTCCAGCATTCATCTAGTCGTACATTGGTCGTGCCCTACACTTTCCTAGCCAGCCGATAAAAAAACGTAGCTTTCAAAACACATTTTGTTCTCCTTGTTACGACAGTCGACAGTAAAACGACAAAAATCATGAAAGCAATGCAACAAATCCATTAACGTGAAAGGACTTGAAGTTTTACATGTAAACGAAGTGCTGTAGAAGGCATCAAAGTTGAGTAAGCCATTTTAAATTTTTTCTCAGTTTCTACACTTCGAGGTGTATCATTGTGGCATTTGTGTTGATGTCCAGAAGGATTTTCTCAATCGTTATCACTTCTCGTCTAATTTTTCATTTTCAGTTTCAACCTAACATTGTGAGCGACTGAAAAAATTACTTTTGTGAATTCTTTCTAATTTTATTTCATAACTCTTTGGATATCCTGGATTTAATAACATGAGGCTGTAATTTCATATCGTTGAATCAGAAAGGCCACGTCCATATTCATATTAACAACAGAACAGACATACTTCGTATATATTATTGAAATGTACTTACTGTTAAGGTACAAACGTAATCTTCTTTAAAAATTCTAGTAGATAACCAATCAACTTTTCAGATACAGTTAAGTACTGCGTACTTCTTGTCAAATTTAATTGTTGGAACACGACAACTTTTTCAGACTCACCGAAGAACTCATATCAAAACTGATTAGTTTTGAATCTTGCTTCTTGTTCGAAAAATTGCTGCAGACGCCCAAGACTGTAGCCATAGGATGTGGTACTATTACTTTTTCATTATGTGAAGTGCACGATTTTACAATTTTTAATATTTAAAGGAAGCCAGTCTGTACATCACTTTGACATATTACCGAGATCTAACTGAATATTTGTGAAGCTTTTTTCAAGACAGTATTTCGTAATACATAACTGTAATATTCGCGAAAAGTCTTGAAATTGTCTGTAAGGTCTTTAATAAACAACATAAACAGCAGTGCTCCCAATACACATCCCTGGGACACACTCAAAGTAACGTCTACATCTGTCGACGGACGACTCTTCATCTACGATAACGAGCTGCGACCTACCCTAGTTAGTCCAACGAGAGGGGCCACTTGCCTTCCCCTCTCCCCCCACCCTGGAAACTGGAGTACAGAGTTTTTAATTATTACAAAATTCTCATACATATCTAGAAGTGATTTCCGTAATTTCACAAAACCTCTCATTTAGCCAACTGTAGCTTTATGTGGCTGATGGCAGTTAGATAATACTATGGCCGTTATCATCATCTTTAGAAAATGAATACCAGACATTCGATTATGCATCGCGGGTTTCATTCGTTTGTTAGGTCGCACTGCCCTCCTCACCAATGACCACACTGCTGTATCTTGGATCAAAAGAAGGCGGAAAAAAGCCACTCTTGTGTGTCATGCCGATTTCCTTTGTTGCCTTCTTCGAAGTATTGTTGTCAAGTTGGCTATGAGGCGCTTCCCAATTGAAAATATATTTTCTGGATATTTTACTGCTTCATTTCCTAACTTATTGAACATTTTGTTGGTATCATGTCAAATTAATTGTGAAAGGATATAATTATAAGTCGTCAGCTT
The DNA here is from genome assembly GCF_021461395.2 of Schistocerca americana. NCBI lineage: Eukaryota > Metazoa > Arthropoda > Insecta > Orthoptera > Acrididae > Schistocerca > Schistocerca americana. Next base: position 331,821,670 of record NC_060122.1, read on the forward strand.
CAAAGATGTGTCATGTCCTTAATCAATATAATAACATAAAAAAAGGTTTAATATAAACAAAAAGCACCGTGAAGGAGGTCACTTGCAACAGTGACCTAAAAGTTTTACATATTGACAATGTGGTCACAAACCCAGAAAAATGTCATTGGCTAAAAATGTTTACTTTGAATTTAATCATGAATCTTGCTTACCTTTCAAATATCAAACCAGTCTACCTACAATAATAAGTAGCTTAGCGGCCGCTACTACGCTCACGTAGACTGTATGGTCTGCACAATTTTGTTTGTATTTTTTTTAATCGAATTTGTATGTTGTTCACAAATTGCAACACCTTCTAAACTTCTCACGCTAATTATAGGGTTAGAAGCATGGTCTTCTGCGAATGTACTTCTGGTCAAAAAGCGACTCTGTTAGCTGCAGTCCAAAGTTTTTTTATTCATACCTTTTGTGCTCTTGTGATAATATTTCCATAGAAACTTTCACCCCAACACGTATTTCGTTATATCTAACCGAGAAGTGAAATATCAGTTTTCATAGATTTGGCTTTAAGATTTTTTTAATATGAAGAAAAATTTTCTTAAAAAAAATTTCATCCCCTGTTTTACCCCTTACGAGTTGAATTCCCCAAAAACAGTGATATACTTTTATTTAATTTGTAACAGAGAGCCAAATCGAAATTTTCAGATATAGCTATGAAAATGCTTTCATAATGAAATAAGTACGTAAAACGTTTCGTCCCCATCTTCACTCTCGTATGGGGTTGAATTTCCAGACACGGTGAAACACGCATTATTAAAAATTTGGAACCGAGAAGTAAAATACCAACTTCCATGGACGTAGCTTTAAAAGTGCTTTAGCAGTCCTTTAATAACGATTTATTTAAAAAAATACTTTCACCTACTATTTGACCCCCTTAGTGGTTAAATATCCAAAAATGCTGAAACACGTATTTCTTTATTTCCGACTAGGAAAATAAATACCACTTTTCGCAAGTCTAGTTTCAAAACTGCCTTAATGGCGCATATTTAAAAAAAATCATCCGCTATTTCACCTCCTTAGGGGAGGAATTTCCAACAAAAGATAAATAAATAAACCCTCTCAAACGATGCCTACAGTATAAGATCATCAACACCGTCACCAAATTTCAAGTTTCTCTCCTTCGCGGTTTTGTCTGAGCGATGATAAGTCAGTCAGTCAGGACATTGTCTTTTACGTACAGGGTGAAATATTAATCAAACCGACAAACTGGAGAGACTGATTCCTAACTGGAAACAGAGGAAAAAATGTCGTATGACCATGTGTCCAGAAACGGATGGTGTGCGTGCAAAGGCAACAAATCGTCCCGGAACACAGTACAGAATTGCATTGCATCCACGTCACAACAGATGTTCAAAGTGGCCTCGATTGGATTGTAGGTGATAGGGAGAGTAGCAGTTGTTATGCAGGATACACATAATCGTACTTTCGCTTACACGATATTGCCAGATCAATTGCTTGGAGCTCGTACTAGGGTTCGTGTCAATATCCTGTAGAACCCGGTCCTCCAAATCTGATGTACGCACAATCTGCTGCCTCCCTGCACATTCATGTTATCTGCAAGGACCCATGATCACACAAACGCGCAAAGAGGGCTTGAAATGTCCTGTGATGTGGCTGGTGTATGTAAAGGTACTTGTTTTGGTATAGCCGTGCTGCCACTCGACCGTTTTCCATGTGCTTGGCCGAACACAAACACCATCTCGGCTTTTTCCCGACACGAATACCAGACCATTTGGCTGCTTACATTATGCTGCGTCAATCACGAAGACTGCAACACACAAGGAACTCAAGGCACGAGGTGAGAGGAACTGTCACCCGCCACTGCCATCTGCTGTGGCAACGATGCATCTCCAGAAACCTGTTCGTAGGACCTTATCTCCTCCATTTTCAGTGCAGATTCCATCCCTGCAGTTTATCGGTTTTATTAATGTTCACACTATATAGATTTATATAAAAAATGGAAGTGTTTAAGTCTTGGTACCTTCAACCCCCACCCGCTGGTAAAATTTCTGCGGACTCTCGGTGGTCCTCCCTACCAAAAAATCGTCAATCGATGGTACGTTTGATAATGAGCGTAAGTGACGGTAGCTCCTAATATGTGCATGTTTGTGATGTACAGGTCAAGCAAGTCCAATTACAGGCAACACAGCGACCGGCCGTTGGCTGTGCACCCCCTCCCCCCCGGGCCATACGCAAGTTGTCGGCGCGCACGGCCGGCTGGCTGCGCGGCGCGGCGCGGCGTTGCCAGCTGTGGAGCCCGGGAGCCGTGCCCTGCCGTCCCGGCGGCGCCAGTACCTTGTTATTGATTCCGACGGCCGGCCTTCCTTCCTTCAGCAACACCGCGCCGCGCCGAGCCGCCAGGCCTCGTGCCAGCGCCGCACCCACCCTCCCCGTTCTCCGCCATTCCTTCCCTTCCCTGCCCCTGCCTTTCCTTTCCCATTTGCTTCATTCGGTTCTGATCCACAGTGCTAGACAAGCTCCGCCGATCGCGAGCGACGGCCTGTATTGTCACATTTGGTACAGGACCTCCAGACGAACACAACAGATCGGAACACCTGTCGAGTGGGGATAAATGATACTGCGAGCAAAACGAAATCGGTATCGCCAGTAACATGCCTGAAATTAATCTTGAATGCAATATACTTCTGGCATCCCCACCTTTAAGACCTGCCTTCCCCCCCCCCCCCCCTCACCCGTCAACCCGGACCCCCCTCCTCCCCCACCCAACCCCGTGCCACATATGGACAAAAAGGCTCAGATTAGATATCCTGTAGTTTGTACCACAGACACATAGTCAGGAAAAATAGCATGAAATCAGCAGAAAGAATAACCTAAGAGTTCCAAAGTGCTTCCAGCAGTCCAGCTAGCTCAATGACTGTGTATAGGCAATTAAAAAGAATGGAGTGATGTAAAGAGTGATGCAACTGGACAGTGGACGATTGGAAATCATTGATTTGGTGTGAGGAATCATGCTGTGCCATGTGGCAATCCAACGGAAGTGTTAGGGTTTGGTGAATTCCCATAAAATGTTACCAATTGTCCCTCATATTCTACCAACAAACTATAGTCTGCCACCTGATTTACCTAGAACAGAGCTTATGGAAGGTCCCATTTCATATTCTATCTAACTGTTGCCCAGATGAAACTTCCTGGCAGATTAAAACTGAGTGCCGGTCCGAGACTCGAACTCGGGATCTTTGCCTTTCGCGGGTAAGTCCTCTACCAACACTCCGCTGCAGAGTGAAAATCTCATATTGGAAACATCCCCCAGGCTGTGGCTAAGCCATGTCTTTGCCATATCCTTTCTTCCAGGAGTGCTAGTTCTGCAGGGTTCACAGGAGAGCTTCTGTAAAGTTTGGAAGGTAGGAGACGAGGTACTGGCAGAAGTAAAGCTGTGAGGACGGGGCGTGAGTCGTGCTTGGGTACCTCAGTTGGTAGAGCACTTGCCCGCGAAAGGCAAAGGTCCCGAGTTCGAGTCTCGGTCGGGCACACAGTTTTAATCTGCCAGGAAGTTTCATATCAGCGCACACTCCGCTGCAGAGTGAAAATCTCATTCTGTTACCCAGATATTTCTATGAGTTTAGTGATTCCAATTGTTACTCAATGATACTGTAGCAATAGACTTCCATCGTTTTCTCATTTTGTGAAGTGCACTATTTTATATTTCTGAACATGTAAAGCAAGTTGCCAATCTTTGCATCAATTTGAAAACTTATCAAGGTGTGATTGAATATTCGTGCATCATTTTTCAAACAGTACTTCATTCTGAATAATTTCCCCATCAGCCAAAAGTCTGAAGTTACTATTAACATTGTCTGCAAGGTCTTGAATACACAAAATGAACAGCGAAGGTCCCAACACACTTCTCTGGGGCATGACTGAAGCTACTTCTACTTCTGGAGATCCAATATAAGATGCTGCATCCTCCCTACCAATAAATCCCCCATCCAGTCACAAATATCACTTCATTCCCCATGTAGTCATACTTTTGATCATGTACAAAAAAGAAAAAAAATGTAAATTGATTTTGTGTTTGACAATGTGTGGTTATTGTAGCCTAAGAATTATCATATGCACCTCAGTGCATTATACAGTTTCATTTTCTGTAACATATTTGTTACTGCCTCTTTTATGAAATTATGTTTAAGATTTTTTTGAATTATTGCACAGTCATGAGGTTCATTTCACTTAGGATTTGTGGAAGGAAAATCAGCATATCTCTCTTTTATTTTGTAAATATATACAGTATCTGACTGAAAGTATCTGGGCACCTATTGGTGGACTTAAATATGGGGTGTGTGCCTTTACTGGAGACACATTCGGTGAGGTGTCAACTTGTGTGTGGAGTAATGGCAGCTCATTCTTTCTCAAGAGCCAATACTAGAGAAGGCAGGGTGTTGGATGCTGGGATCTGGAGCAAAGTCAACTTTCTATCTCATTGAAAAGGGTTCAATTGTGTTCTGTTTAGAGCTCTGGCGCAGGCCAGTCCATTTTGGGAATGTTTTTTTCCTCAAACCATTGACTCACAGATGCTGCTTTATGGCAGGGTGTGTTGTCAAACTGATGCTGATATAAACAGTGATCATCTCTGAACTGTTCCTCTACTGTATGAAGTACACAGTGCTGTAAAATGTGTTGATATTCTTCTGTATTTAGCGCTTTCTTAGGTGCAATACGGGGACCATACTCTAACCATGAAATACAGCACCATACTGTAACATCACCTCCTATGTACTTCACTGTCTCAAACAATTAACTTCAGCTTCTTTTGCTCTTCGTGTAATTGCTAGTCTTGGTAATAAACAGATCAGCCTCCTAATGTACTTTGCATATTTCCACTCAGTAATGTCTTATGGAATAGTTTTCTGGGGTAACTCACCACTTAGACATAAAGAATTGATTGTACAAAAGAGAGCAGTGAGAATAATTAGTGGTGTTCACCCGAGGACATCATGTAGGCACCTATCAAGGAGTTAGGTATTTTAACTGCACCATCAGAGTACATATATTCGCTAATGAAATTTGTTATAAATAATCCACCTCAATTTGCAAAGAACAGTGATGTTCATACATATAAAACTAGAGGGAACAATGACCTTCACTGTCCGTTATTGAAGCTGTCAGTTGCTCAAAAAGGAGTACATTATTCAGCAACAAAAATCTTTGATCATTTGCCCAACTGTCTGGCATGTAGCAGATCAAGTTTTAAATCTAGCTTAAAATCATTTCTTTTGGACAACACCTTCTATTCCATGGACGAGTTTCTGTTTCAAAACTGGTACACACAAAAAAAAAAGAAGACAGAGAGAGGGAGACACACACACACACACACACACACACACACACAGACAGAGAGAGAGAGAGAGAGAGAGAGAGAGAGAGAGAGAGAGTACCTCTAAATGTAGTTGCATGTGTACAACTAAAAATTTCAGTAATATTAATATTAGCACTATTCATATGTGTATGTATATCTTGTAATCTGACTTGTTCCACATCATATCGATAAAATAATCATGAAAATGGTCTATGGGACATGACATTACTAAACTAAAGTAAACTTTCTATATACAAAAATGATCCGGCAGACAGGGCAAGCAGCAATCTGTAGTTGTTTGCTGATAACCATGTGGTGTATGGGAAGGCGTGAAAATTGAATGACTGTAGGAGGGTACATAATGACACAAACAAAATTTCTAGTTGTTATGATGAATGGCAGCTAAGCTCTAAATGTAGGGAAATGTAAGTTATGTGAATGGGTGGGAAAAACAAATCCATAATGTTCAGATACAGCATTAGTGGTGTTCTGCTTGACACACTCACATCGTTTAAACGTCAGTGTGTAACACAGCAAAGTGAGATGAAATGAAATGAGCACATGAGGACTGTAATAGGGAAGGCAAATGGTTGACTTTGGTTCATTGCGAGAATTTTGGAAAAGTGTGGTTCATTTGTAAAGGAGACTGCATATAGGACACTAGTCTGAAATATTCTTGAGTACTGCTCAAGTGATTGGGATCCACACAAGGTTGGACTAAAGAAAGACATTTAAGCAGTTTGGAGGCAGGATGCTAGATTCGTTAGCAGTAGGTTCAAACATCGTGTAAGTATTACAGAGATGCTTTGGGAACTCAAATTGGAATATCTGGATGGAAGGCGATGTTCTTTGTGAGGAAGCACACAAAGACTGATGTGGCTGCTTGCAGCACTGATAAAATTTGACACAAGAAGCAATGGCATAGGTGCAGCTGCAATGATAAGAAGACAACAGACTATACATTTCATCAAAAGGGAGTGAGACTAGTTGCTGCAAAGGGCTAACAGACACAACAACTGGTGCATGTGAGGAAATATTCACGATTTAAAAAAAAAAGCCTTGAAACTTTCTTTGTCCAATGTCCTAAATGTAGTGAAGTGCTGGGGGACACATTTTTCACAAGCAGAGTGATCATAAGGCAGAAATGATGATAGGTGCACCTGAGATGGTGTAGTCTGAACAGGCCATGTACCCATGAGTTTTTCCAAGCTGGCCATAGTAAGATGCTGCTGCCGGAATAGTGACTGAAGTACTGTAACCATGGACAAGTTATGCAAAAGCAATCACTGAAGTTGAATACTTCCAATAGTGTTCTAGCTCTGAACACCATAAAAACCATGGTTATAAGAAACTATCCATTTATTAAGTCATGGCATGACAGCATAAGTACAATACAGTTTAGGAAACATACAGAAGACTGCCAGCTGGAGCTGTTACATGGCTTTTGTAGGAAGGATTTGTCCACCAGGCGCCATTTAATCTGGCTGCATATGATAGACGCATCAGATCAAAGTCAGCAGCTTTTGATGGGGGACCAGAGAAGCCAAATGGCACACTGCTCCAATGAGCATGGGTATCTATCAGCACCATGGTAGTGGTGGTGGAGGCGCAGTAATGTGTGCATGAAGTTTCAAAACACAACCTCTAAAGAGATTATAAAGCACTTTATATTACTAAAAAGTGGTATTACTTCATACTGTGATGATTTTTTTAACAAATTACTAAAAATCTTGTGCTGACTCAGTTGAAACACTGAGCTTTCTTTACATCCAATGACTTATGTTGTACAGAGTATCCATAAATTAACTTTAAACTTAAGCCTTTAAGAACGTTAAAACTATACAATATATTAACAAATGGTTTTCAACATGTGACACGATAACACAAAGTTTTTTATCCTACATGTGACACAATTTAGACACAAAATTGAATTTGAAAACCTGATAAAAATTGGATTCTACAGGAGAAAGCTCAGTGTGTGGCCTTGTTCATGCAGATTATGTCTGATACCCAAGTCCAATGAAATTATGAACATGGTATGGAAGGCAATCACCATCCCAACCAACTATTTGAGCTTGGATCATTTATGGAAACAGGTAGTATTCCCCCATGAAAAGAGGGCTAGCCACCCATGTACTTCAGACACCAACATGGACAATGCATGGCAGTTATCTGCAAGGACACTGACAAAATCTGTGCTTACAACAGCTAGAGAGGTGGAAATGAGGCAATCAACTGTGCACAGTGTCTTGCATAAGAGATTATGGCTATATCCCCACAATGTGCAGCTGCTTCAGGCAGTAAAGCCTACACACACCCCCAGCATGAACAGTTTGCAGTGGAAATACTAGACAAGACTGATGCAAACAAAACTAGCACCTCAGTGGAGAAGTATTGTATTTTTTCTTTGTGAAGAATCCTTTATGAAAGCCAAACAGAAAGGTACGTAACCAAGTTCAGCTCAGTTAAATGGGTCAGTATCCTATCACACACCACTTTCTCAAACACTTTAAAAATTACTGAAATGAAGGATATGGGTCTGTAATTATATATGATTTGCTTATCTCTAGTTCCGTAGATGGGTGTTAGAATAACAAATTTAAGTGTGTAGGAAAAGACACCTCATGTTGTTGATTGATTATAAAGCTAGCTTATAGGTTAATCCCATTGAGGCAGCACAAGTTTTTAATGTTCTGATAGAACATTGTTTTCCCACCTTTCCAAGACTTTTCCCCCTATGTGCTATCAGGTATTAGTTAGTAACCTCTTCTCCTTCCCTCCTCCCACCATCAACACAAGCACCTAACTAACCTTTAGAATGAAAAAGAATGTTCTCCACATACTTATTTTTAAAATGACAAAAAAAAAATAATACATAGTTTTTGTAGATGTTTTATAAAACCATAAACTAATGAGTCAGATATCCTTACAGAAATCATGTGGTGGTTGCAATGGTGGCTTGATGCACTCTGTACGTAAAAGAGACATGAAAACAACTGTTGAAATCGTCGTGCACAAAAGTTGTTGGACAGCCATGCTTGAGGGACTTTGTAGCATTGATGTCAAAGTCTCTATAACTTGTGAAGGAACTCCAGTTGGTTGTCCATTTCTGACAGTAGACTGGCATCAACTATCTCCCCTGGCAGGTGCAGAATCTCACCATAAACCAATTTTGCTGCCGAGGACTCTATATCTGATTTATATGTGGCTCATTGGCCCAGCAAGACTGTGGACAGTGCAGATGTCCACGACGTCTCATCGCATATTAGCGCAGCCTCCAGCATCCGATGCCAATGTTTCACCAGGCCATTGCTGCCTGGATGATAACTGGTCATCTTGTGATGGATGTAGCCACAGAACTTTGTAAACTGCATGAACAAATCTGACTCAAACTGTCAGTAGTGCTAAGAAGTGGAAAACTGAACCTTGCCAGAAAAGTTGATGTGAAAGTGGTGGCTAGCATTTCTGCAGAGATGATGTATGTAGGTACTGCCTCAGGCCATCACGTATATCTACCAATCATTGTGAATATATAATGTTGGTGTCTGATGGAGGAAGTAGTCCCACCATGTCAAGATGAATGTGGACAAAGTGCGAAGAACTCTCTGGTTGGGGAATGAATGTAGTGAGTGATTTTGCAACGCTGCAAGTTCTCATCCACTCGTGGCTGTTTCTACCTATCCTGGGCCACACAAACAGCTGAGATATTGCCTTGACTGTCAACTGGACTCTAGGGTGACAAAGATTATGTAAGGCATTGAACACCGGCCTACAAAATGCAACAGGGACGAAAGGGTGTGATCTACCATGTGACACGTCACAATGCAATTTCATTTTCCACTGAGCATGTTGACTAGCTGTAACTTAAGTGCTGCAGTATCATCAGCAATATGGTGTGCAGCTCAGGATCTTCTTATTGCACCTTAGCAAGCGCCATCATGTTCACAAGCGATGAGACACTAGCCACTTCAGAGAGACAGTCCACATCCACATTAGTGATGCCCGATATGTGGCGAAAGTCTGCACTGAACTGGCTAATAAATTCCAATTTGCCATACTGCTACAGGGAGCAAGTGTTGCATGTTTGTTGAAAGCATATGTTAAGGGCATGTGGTTGATGTATATCATGAACTCTCCCTCCTCAACCTGTAATTGGAAGAACTTGATTGCCTGATATACAAAAAGTTTCCCATTGTATGTGCTCCATCTCTGCTGAGAAGGTGATAGCTCATGCAAAAAATAAGCCAGCAGCTGCCAAGTGTTGTCCACCCACTGTTGGAAGGCTGCACCAATGGCATTTAATTGACTAATGCTAGTGGAGATTCGAGCCTGGGGTGCACCAGCAGTGCTGCTTGTGCTAGGCTCTCATCTCCTTGGTCCACTGCACACGAGAATGCTCTTGAGCTTGGAACCAGCCAGTGTTGTGTTCACTGGTGCCTGTTGTTGTGCAGCATGTGGTAAATTCTGCAGTAAAAACAGAGAATTCCTAAGCATCTACAAAGCACTTTTATTGTAGACAGCTTAATTAGCTGCAATATGGCTTCAACCTTCTCAGTGAGTGGTAACAAACCAGCTGAAAATATTTCACAACCTAGGAATTCAACTTCAGGTTGCCTAAACACACATTTTTCCATGTTCAAACCAAGGCCACACTTTTTGAAATGCTCAAAAACTTCTCTCAGGTGCTGGCAATGTTAATCCTTAGATGATGAATACATTAACAGGTCACCCAAATAGGCAAAACAGAAGTTCAATCCACACAAGACAGAGTTGAGGAAACAGCTACCACGTCGTAAACCTGCTCTCATGCAATTCAAACAGCATAATAATTGCAGTCTTCAGAATGTCCTCTGTTGCCATAGGAATCTTAGTATACGTTTCTGTGCAGTTTACAACACCTAATATAGTGGCTCCATGCAGTAAGTGGTCATAATCCCTTAACAGCAGCACTGTGTAGCAATCAGTCATGTTTCACAAGTTGGGTGCTTTGTAGTAGTCGCAATGGATACCAGGCTCCTTCCTTTTTGGATACTACTCACTGTGCAGGCACCCACAGGCTGCTGGAAGGTTGGATGATGCCTTCTTTCAACATTGTGTCAAATTCCACTTTTTCAATGGAAGCACCCTGGAGCCAACCTTTTTGGTCAGGAAGACACAAGTGGTCCATCTGTGGTTTTTGTGGGATGGACTGTAACAGGCAAAATTTGCTGTGGAGGTCTCGTTAAGGTTGGGAACTCGTGCAGCAGTGCACGGTACTCCTCGTCCACAACCTGTATGATTTTGATGACGTATGTTCTAGCGTCATGATGATACCCAGTGGTCGTAAGTCTGGTAATATTGTCCACTAAGAGGACATTTGCCACATCCACCAGGAGCTAGTAGTGAGCTAGGAAATAATTGCTTCGGCCACATCTACTACAGTAAAATCCCATGTGAATTGATGGCAGAGTCCCAAATTCAACTCTTCACACCATGTGCTGTACGCCACAATTCCTAAATTATTTGCAGTGGCCAAGCTAAATTTAGTGAGCGGTCTGCAACAGTGCAGTGATGCTCTGGACAGGATACTAAGGTCAGATCCTGTGCATATAAAAGACTTCTGGGATAATACTCTGCTGGTGTCAGGACATAGCCAGGCAGCCGGTGACACAGACGACTGATTGCTGTTTGCATTTTGGTAGTTGCAGGAGCTAGTGTACTTTTTAGTCTGCTCTCTGAATTTTCAACCAGCATCTGATACAGACTGAGTCAGGGAACGGCTCCTAGATCACTTGCACCTATAGCGACTAGGACCTACTTGCGACATCAAGGTGCCAATCTGTGTGCTTAGAGCATTAAATTCAGTGGACAGATCATCGTAATCTGCACTGAGACGGGAAGGGTCATGGACATACCACTACCAGACATTGGCACAGCACTAAGCTATGGCTTCTTGTATGCAGTCAGCCAGTTATTGCAACAGTGTCTAGACACACTTCTGTCTGTGATGCGACAATTGCCTTTACCTGTGGCAGCAGATGGCTACTCCATAATGTGGACAGGAGATCGTCCGGCACAGCTCTGATGTCCACCTTGCTGTGGAAGTGACGCAAGTGCTGGGATGGTTTTCTATCACCTATGTGAAGGGAAAGCAGAAAGGTGGAAGGAGTATATAGAGGGTCTATACAAGGGCGATGTACTTGAGGACAATATTATGGAAATGGAAGAGGATGTAGATGAAGATGAAATGGGAAATACGATACTGCGTGAAGAGTTTGACAGAGCACTGAAAGACCTGAGTCGAAACAAGGCCCCGGGAGTAGACAACATTCCATTAGAACTACTGACGGCCTTGGGAGAGCCAGTCATGACAAAACTCTACCATCTGGTGAGCAAGATGTACGAGACAGGCAAAATACCCTCAGACTTCAAGAAGAATACAATAATTCCAATCCCAAAGAAAGCAGGTGTCGACAGACGTGAAAATTACCGAACTATCAGTTTAATAAGTCACGGCAGCAAAATACTAACGTGAATTCTTTACACACGAATGGAAAAACTGGTAGAACCGACCTCGGGGAAGATCAGTTTGGATTCCGTAGAAATGTTGGAACACGTGAGGCAATACTGACCTTACGCCTTATCTTAGAAGAAAGATTAAGGAAAGGCAAACCTACGTTTGTAGCATTTGTGGACTTACAGAAACCTTTTGACAATGTTGACAGGAATACTCTCTTTCAAATTATAAAGGTGGCAGGGGTAAAATACAGGGAAAGAAAGGCTATTTACAATTTGTACAGAAACCAGCTGGCAGTTATAAGAGTCGAGGGGCATGAAAGGGAAGCAGTGGTTGGGAAGGGAGTGAGACAGGGTTGTAGCCTCACCCCGATGTTATTCAATCTGTGTATTGAGCAAGCAGTAAAGGAAACAAAAGAAAAATTCGGAGTAGGAATTAAAATCCATGGAGAAGAAATAAAAACTTTGAGGTTCGCCGATGACACTGTAATTCTGTCAGAGACAGCAGAGGACTTGGAAAAGCAGTTGAACAGAATGGACAGTGTCTTGAAAGGAGGATATAAGATGAACATCAACAAAAGCAAAACGAGGATAATGGAATGTATTCGAATTAAGTCTGGTGATGCTGAGGGAATTAGATTAGGAAATGAGACACTTAAAGTAGTAAAGGAGTTTTGCTATTTGGGACTGATGATGGTCGAAGTAGAGAGGATATAAAATGTAGACTGGCAATGGCAAGGAAAGTGTTTCTGAAGAAGAGGAATTTGTTAACATCGAGTATAGATTTAAGTGTCAGGAAGTCTTTTCTGAAAGTATTTGTATGGAGTGTAGCCATGTATGGAAGTGAAACATGGACAATAACTAGTCTGGACAAGAAGAGAATAGAAGCTTTCGAAATGTGGTGCTACAGAGAGGAGGTATTGAATAGGATTGGGGAGAAGAGAAGTTTGTACCACAACTTGACTAGAAGAAGGGATCAGTGGGTAGGACATGGTCTGAGGCAACAACGGATCACAAACTTAGCATTGGAGGGCAGTGTGGAGGGTAAAAATCGTAGAGGGGGACCAAGAGATGAATACACTAATCAGATTCAGAAGGATGTAGGTTGAGGAAGGTACTGGGAGATGAAGAAGCTTGCACAGGATAGAGTAGCATGGAGAGCTGCATCAAACCAGTCTCAGGACTGAAGACCATAACAACAACATGTCTTCCTGAGTCAGCACTTGTCTGATAACAGTCTTCCTGCATGCTGTGACTCTACAAACAAGCTCAGACTTTAATATTTTGCAGGTGTTTTCAGCCGGTCAAGCTGTGATTATATTCTGAACTTTGGAAGCATAACACTGATTGAGCTGACTCACCATCAATGCAAATTTAGTCATATCCACTGTAATCCCAGCATAGCAAAAGCTGGTCTTGACCTGGGCAAATCAGATAACTGGAATATGTGGCCAAAACAGTGGGAGGCAAATAGTCAGAGTACTGCAGGCATTTCCATCCTGCAATCAACATTATTGCAGACTACTACTCTCTACACCGATCACACAGGGCTCATGACTGATGGGAATATTAGATCATGTATTGCTACCTGTTCTTAATAAGTGCTCAGTCACAAGCTGAGAATATGCCTAAACAGTTTTATTAACAAGAAATAACAAAAGGGAAAGAATCAGTTGGTATAGGTGAATTGTCAATACATAGCAAGCAGAGAACAGAATAAACATAAAGTAAATGAGTTACAACTCCAAGGAGTAACTAACATACATTAACACAGTGCTCCATGGAGCAGACACGAACTTGGCGGTTGACTCTATTCATTTGTCATGACAGAGTCACTCAACTTGTACCACAACTGCATTTATGGATGGTGTGAATGGAGCTAACACTTCGATCACAGCATTCGACATGTGTAGCCATTGCTACAAGACATTTGGTGCTACTTACTTCTAACAACATTTTTTTTTTTTTTTTTTTTTTTTTTTTAATAGAATGATGAAGCAACTCTCAGTGTATCATGAGAGCTACTACTTAAAATTACATCTCACAAAAGAAAGCTAGCTATCCACATGGAGGGTAGACACTTGTTACAAAACATGCTTCCTCTGCACCACTCCTCTCCCTAGTGACACTTGCTTCATCCACACCCTGCACCCCCATTTACAATCAGTCAAATACTGTGTAGGCACTACAGCAGTGTAGGAGCCATTACATAGATACCGTTGTGTTGTGCTGTCAATTAGTTCATTTATTGTTGCAAAGTGAATAATGCAGCAATTTCTGATCCACTGCAGGAATTACCTACAACTTTGAGAAGAAGTTTTTATCAGATATTTAAACATGTGTGATGTATGTGTCTCAATTTTACTGTTATAGATACAAAGTATGTGTGTAGTGAACTGACTATGTGAGTGAGATGTTCATACATTCATTTCACAAGTTGTAGCTGCCACCACGTTTGTAATGCGTCAGAGCTAATATTTCAAGAAAAATGTAATTGTTCATAAATTATGCAATAAATATTACAATCTTATGAAATAGTGATAATAGTAATGATCTTTTAAAAACAATATAGTTTCATGATCACCACCAGAACACAATCAAACCCTTTTGTTTTTGCCCTTCATAAAATTTCCTTTTACCCTTTCTGGGGTAATTATCCCCAGGTTGGGAACAACAGTGCTAGAAACATCATCATAGCAGCAGAATTGCTACTTTTTAGTGGCATGCTGAATTCTGTAACTCCTTAGGATTGTATTTTTGAAACCGATGTCTGTTGTTGGTGTATGCAGTGTCTGCTTAAGTAAATCTAATTCACCAATACTTGGTTGATTATTACTGGGTGCAGTGTTTGTGGCCACTAGGGGGAAGTTGTCATTGTATTTGGTGGCTAATGACCAAAAGTGTCACGAGTTTTGCCAGAGCTAATTTGTGGGGGCTCATCTCATTTCGATGTTTAGTTTTGCTTGTTTCTTGTTTGATAATGTCCCAAATAGTTTTTGCCTTACTTATAGTGTGTTTTATTTCTTGTGCGTAGCACATGAGATTTTCTTTACTAACAGTTGAGTGGAGTATATGACAATACTGGTGCTAAAGGAGTTTCACATCTTTACTATTGCTTTGTTTCTTAATTATGAAGAACTGTCTTTTCCTAGCACAAACTGCTTCAATTCCAAGAGTGATCTGTCCCATATCATTGCTTCTGTTCAATTTTGCCCTATTTGTTTTACAGAAAACAAGACCCACAGAGCAGTAGGAATAAGTTTAAGAAAGAGATACAATTTTCCAACAACACTGCCAGCTTCACAAGTTTAAATCCAGCATATTTTTCTCTCTCTAAATGCTGTCGTAGTCATTTTTTATGATTCTGTGAAACAATATTTTTCTTCTGATTTGTATCTACATGGTGTCAAGCAAAGGAGTCTCCGATTTAAAAATTAAATATCTCGAAAACTGAAATCAACAGATAAGTGCGGCAACCAGTATATTTATTGTGGAAGCTCTAATGATTTTATACACAAGTTTCGAAATATTTTAAAAAGCCCGTAACAGATGACACTGTAGGCACAATACACAGTGCCTAGAAGTAGTGTGCTGTAGATCAGAGTGAACAGTTCCACAACTGAAACGTGAAAGAAGGTTAACACACAGAAAGAAATTGTTTACATCATGTATTTCATTGAACAACATATTTTTCTGGTACTGGAATAACACAACTTAAAACACAGCCCTGTGGCAAAAGGTGCAGGTTTAAAACATGATCTAATGTTCCACATGGACCATTAACAAACTCTTTACCAAATTCCAACACACAGGCAACATGACTGATGATCTAGTAGGGAATGATGGCCCAGGGCAAACTGTAGTTACTCCTGAAACTGTCACACCAGTTTCTGGAATTATTCAGCAAGACATAAGGAAATCTGATGAAGGAATTGCAGCAGAGACTGGTTTGAAGTATTCCACCAAGCAGAAAATACTGAGATAGAACATACACATGTTTCCATCCAAAATCCAAGGCCACCACACCATACCAGTCCAAGCTGTGTGAGAGAGGGCTGACTGCAAACCACATTCTCACAGTGATTGATAATGAAGGATCCGATGTTTGGTACATATGGGTTCACAGATGAAGCACACCTCCACCTGAATCAAGTTGTGAGTAAACGAAACTGGTGATTCTGTGGTTCCAGATATCTCCATTTGTGTGAAGTGAAACCCCTGTATTCTCCCCATTTTGCTGTCTGGACTGTGGTATGCTGCTGAGGCATTTTTGGCCCTTGTTTCATGTGAGCAACAACTACCCGTGAACGTTAACAATGGAATTTTGGAACAATTTGTCACCTCACAGCTATTATTGGAGCACTGAGGAGGAACCAAGTGGTTCATGCAAGATGGGGCCAGACCACATAGTACTAACTGCCACACCACATCATATCAAACAGTTTCTTGATGAATACTTTGAGAATAGAGCTGGATTATTGCAAATTTATTGGAGCAGGGATGGCTTGGCCTCCGTATTCACCCAACCTGCCTCCTTATGACTACTTTATGAGGGCACATTGAAATACACCTTCTATCAGAACCACCCCGCCATACTGGAAGAGACTGAATCAGCGATCTGTGTGGCACTGGAATCCATTTTCATTGACACACAACAGGATTCACATTTCATTGTTTGTTTGCATCACCTCTGTACTGTGAGTGGTGGACATTTCACAAAGATTGTGAAGTGAATGCAAAGACTGGTTGCAGAGCACATGTTTAATTATACACACTAATACTGTATGAGCTGCACAGCATACAGCGCCATGTGTTAGCAGCCTTTCAAACAATTTCGAAACCTCTTTATCACCTCTGTGTAAAATAGTTACAGCTTTCACAATAAACATACCTTCTTTTGTGCACTCATCTATAGATCTTAGTTTTCAAGATATTTAATTCTGAAATCAAAGAATCCTTTGCTGGACACCCTGTGACTGGTCACTAAATTTTACAGTTAACATCTGACCATCATAGTCAGAGAAGCCGATGACTAATCGTTTTATAGTTAAATCATGGCAGGTTGTTGGGTCCAAAAATAAACTACCAATAGCTGTAGTCCTGTATGTTTCAATCCTCGTGGGGAAATTCACAGCGAAAAATTATCCAAAGTTGAACATTAACATTACTAGGTGCATCTGTCAGTAATGCCTGACAGAAAATCAATGTTAAAGTTTCCACAAACACTGATTCTCTAGTCAAGTCTGCATAACCTTATTAAAACTGAGTCTACTTGCTTTAGGATGCTTAAGACAGTTCCTGCTGGTGGTCTGGAAACAGTACTATAAGCTTGTGTGTTTCCTGGTCTATTATTGTTGCATAGCATTCAGAGAGCTGTTCAACGGAATATTTATTGACCTGAAGGCCTTGCAACTTAATTTTATTCTATGAATACATATAGCCTGTCCCCCTTTCTCTGTTATTGGTTCTCAAGTAACACAATCAAGAACAACCTATTCAATTTCAGTGATTTTTATGTGACCCATAGCAAGTCTGTCAAAATTCCACCTACCTTTTCATTTTTCTGAATGGAAATGAGAAGTTCACCTTTTTGATTTAAAATGCTTCTTATATCTTGATGGAAGAAAATAAATGCATTTTCTTTAACCTCCTAACGTACCTATTCCTGTCACAAAACTTTCGAAAACTTACCCTTTTTTCTATGTAATTTTACACTTTTTTAAAAAATATATTGCTTTGGCAACTCAATCCTACGTTTACCTTGAAAATCTAAGGAGATATTGTAGGGGGAAATGGATAAAAGGTATTATCCAGAGATATCTTGGACTCATCACAAATCTCTGCAAATAATCGTTACAACACAGAGTTTATTACAAAGATGAAAATTTTTTATTTAGAGATACAAATCAGAATGCAGATAATGTATAAGTATGAGAACCACACCAGAATGGTATTTGAAATCTGTTTTTGTATGGTGTAATGCACAAGGGGACCTGGCACTGGGGACAGTAGTATCGTGTTTCTCTCTGAAAGTGTTTCCCACATGCATCCTGCTTCTTGGAGTAAACTGTAAACACTCATATCAGATCGCTGTTCTTCTCTGTTGGCTCGATGACTCCTGGGAAATGTCTTCCTGTCAACTGAAGAGGGTGGGGTGTTTGTTTTGGTCAGGCTGGCTTAGGAGAAATGACGCTCCCTATGCATTTTCCAATTATTTTTTCTGGGGGAGGGGGGGGGTCAACCTAAACTCCAGGGGGTCCTTTTCCCTCAATATTTTCCATACAAAATAAAAGAATTCCATACAGAAATTTAAAACAAATGGAAGAACGATTTTCTTTTAGGATTTCTTGCCTTGCTTTCTGGGTGTTGGAAATGATGCCATTCTCTGATCAGCTCGATCCACTCTTCCCAGCTGATCCACTCTTCCCATCGTGCTGTCGTAGTCACGCAAAAGCTTTGGATTCATTATTTTCTTTGACTTTCCCTCAGTCTTCACCATATCCACAGTGTGGATTGTTGAAAGAAGTACTATGTCTCTCTTACCTTTCCAACATAATGCTAGAACTTTTTTCCTCGCTTTTCACCTGCAATTTCCCCCTTTTGTAATTTTTTTATTTTGGAGCGCTTGTGGCACCTATTTCCGGGTCATTTTTACTGTTCCGTAACTATCAGTGGACTTCAAAATTAGGAAATCTGCTACTGTGGGCATGTGCCGTTAGACAGTAACCTTGCTTCAGGAGTGGTTTTACGAGTATCAAAACAACTTGTGACGACATTGGAAAATCAATAAAGTTTGCACCCAGTTTTGTCCCGTTTCCCACGTAAATAATCAGGGATCACATATCTGCTAGATGATTCACACGCCATGTAGAATTTTATTCCAAATTTTGCTATTTTCATCGGGATATGACGTGCCCTTGTACTAAAGCAGACTTTCATCCACTGTAATGTCCAGTTCAGAAAAATAAGAAGTTTTTAATTTATTTTCATGGTGCTGGTGAACTGGTCAAGTTTTGTTCAGCTTAGGAATTGTGTGATTTGCAGAATCATTCACTTCGTTATCAGAAAAATGAAGATACTTTTTGATTTCGCAGAACCTCCCGACATTATGTCATTGAAAAATGGAGTTGATACGCTGGCTCGCCCTGTGCGGTACCTCTGCAATTCAGGTTTCTGAACAACACTTTTCAAAATGGTTTGAGAAAGGAAAATTCAAAGTTCTTCACTTGGTGGCAAAACATTACATTCAGTGGTCGAAACACCATTGGCTCTTCCCACATGTATCATTTCCATTAAATCCCTATCAAAAAAGTGTTCAAATATTTCAAGTTCATAACTGGCAAAAGGAACTGTGTAGCTGGGACTAGTAGTAAACGGAAACCTTGATGGAGCACAATCAGTATTTTGATCAAAAACATGCCAGATACTCTCTTGAGACCAATGTATGTCAGTGTCTTCCTAACCTTCTTCCTCACTTGAAGAAAGTTCAAAGAAGTGATAACCAGATTCAGAAACAAGGAGGTCTTCCCACTGCTCTTCATCACTGGAATAATCACTATTCATTTAAGAAGACTGCAAGTACAGGAATAATGCAACAATTGCAACAAAATGCAATGAAACAACATGGTAATGTTGCAACAACTTCACGAGCAAAAGCCAACAGCAATACACTGTAACAAAACGCGAAACTGCAAAAATCACTAACTAGTACAGCACAAGTAACAACAATGATTATAATCTGGATACTGGTGCTAACTAGCAGCAGTGAAAGAAACTAAAACATTCGTAATTGTGATATTTGTGCAGAGATGTGTAAAATTTGAGGCCTCAGTTATCTTGGGATAATATTTCTCAGCAAAACAGTTTAATCTGAGGTACCCTGGGATAATCAGTTCAGAGGTTAATATCCTTGGTTTTATTGGAATTGCCATATTTTGTAGTAATAATAGCAGTTTCAAGTGCAGCTATATTTCTTTTGTGGCCCTGTCTTTCAGATGAGTTTATTCTACAGAAGAATTACTGAATTAGTGAAAAATCACTGGGATACAGTGATACTGGTTTGCCGAGATGGGCAAATGGCTGACATGCAGCTAGTTTTGCAGCAGTGCTGTGGCATACCTGATCAAATTCCAAAGCTTCCTCACTTCGGGAAGGAGTGGCTAAGCAACTTACACAGGTGCAGAACATATGCAGTAAGGATATCTGTCAGATAGCCTACATTACCTGTGCTTGCCTGCAAGCATGATGAGGGCTGGGCACAGGTGCCTTTGCCCGGTGGGGTAGTGTTGGAACAGCTCGTCTAAGGAGATTGCACACAGACGATTCTGTATACAACCATACAGCCCAAATTTGTCGTCATGTGACATCTCTCTCTCTCTCAAATGCACCAAGCAGTCTAAGTGAGCAATATTTTTAGTACTCAAGGCTAGCTGGTATGCCTACAATGCCGTACTACAAAGCTGTTTGAAGGAGACATACTATAGTGTTTTGAAGACCTAGTTGATTCATAGTTTATACAGCTTTCTTGGGACACTTTCTGTAGCCACTAATAACAAATGTAAGGTCAATAAATGTTGCATTGGGTTTCTATCGATATAAAAATAAAGGAAGGTTAAGGTTTAATGTGCAACTGCTGATGAGGTCATTTGTGACAGAGGGCAACATTGGATTGGAGAAAGAGGGGAAGGAAATGCACTTCATAGAAATGTTGTTCTTATTTGCCTTAATGATGTAAGGTAACTTTGGAAAACTTACTCAGGAAGGAGAGGTATGGGTTTGAATCATCCTTTTCCCAAATGTGGGTCTAGTGTGCTAACCACTGCCCCAGCTGCTTCTAACATTTGAAAAAATACTATCTACAAACCAGAATACCTCCACTCTCCAATCAGATAGATGCTGAAGGAAATGTGAGATTTAAAAAAAAAAAAAATAATAAATAAAGCACAATGGTAATTATCTGTAAAATCTTTTATTTTCTCATTCATTGAATGAAATTTTGTTTGTTGAAAAGCAACAAACTAAATTGAAATTGTCATTGTGTTCATTGTATATAATCCAAAAACAAATCAAATATTTAAAAAAGTTTATCATATACATTTAAGTCAAAATAATGATGGGATTGCTCAATTTAAAGACAGATCATTGTATGTCATTAACATTTTCCATTATCAAATAAAATCTGCCATTTAAGTCTAAATATAAAAACCGAACAAAATATTAAATTTACTGTACATGACTGTGGAGAAAAGTCAAGCCAACAGGAAGACAGATAAAAAAATATTCTTCAGTTTCCAGATATATATATTTAATTGCACTTGTATAATGGATAATTGGAGAAATGAGGCAATAATTTTTTTGTAAAACAGGATACTATATATGGCGTAACCCACTCCACGGGAGGTAGTTCTGATCATTACCAGCAGTACCTACGCCACATCATATGAAAACTGAAAACATTATAAATAAAAGGGAGAACATGGACAGAGACTCCAGAGAACACTATCAATCATAACAAGATATGAGAGTGTAGGAGAGCAAGATAATGATGAACAGAGAAGAAACCTGTTTAAGAAACTACATAATTGTATAGAATTAGGCAACAAAGAAGGAAAAAACAGATCCTAAGATGTCATCCATAACATATGTTACTGATGTAACGTAGTTACCTATTACTGATTTCTATATATATCATGCAATGGTAATTCTTTCCTTCTGCATTACGACAGACTTTTTTTTTTCTTTTTGCATCTGACTTTTAATATTCTTTGTTCTGCATTCGATAACCCTCTCACTTTTTGCTAGGTTTGGGTTACCACAACTATCTCTAAGCATTTTTATACTACAAATACTTGTTCTTTGACAAAACATAACCAGTCAGTTTTTAATATTATTATCAACATCTCACAGTCTTGTCACAAATAGCTGACAAAGTTCTGCTCTGAATTATTTGTTATGTTGCCAATAAATAACTTTGTTCTGATCCCTTTCAATTGTGTGCTGAAAAAAAAATTTACTTCCACAGGCTAGAGGTGTGTTTTCCTGTTAGCTTAGTTCATTCCATTTCTCAGCCAGCACAGCCTCCTGGTCTAATCACTTTTGTCAGTTACAGAAAAGAGAATTTTTCTGCTGTAAAGTCACTAAAATTTTTTACACAAAATCACCCAGCTCCAGGAAACATTACTTTCGCTCTTACAAAAGCTAAAATATATAATAAAATGCAAATCACAACATGTCTCCCATAATATTTTCAGCAAATAAGTGAGTCTCTTCAAATATATTTGCATGTATTTCACACATGTTAATTTTCGTATCAACAAAATATACAAAAATATGTTCTTGTCACTGTACACTTCTAAAATATTCACATAGAAGTCATTCCTGGTTACAGATATAAGCTAGCAGCAAATACTATATCTCTTTTCATCAACTTGATACCCTCACTAAACTTGTTTTCTAAATCAGTATTACCGATATTCTTTGCCGCTTGACACAGCTGCCGAAGAATTTCCTCAAGGCGCCTCATGCATCTGATTATACTTCCTGTAGACATTATAAACATATCACTATTATAGCTGTAAGCAATCACACTATCATACTAAAATCTAATTTCAGTCTAAATAATGATGCCAATTCATAAAATCTGTTGAATATATGATACAATTTCAAAGAGATGTAGGGATTTCTAACTTGCTTTAAATGTTCATAAATGTAAATCTGTGCGCTTCACAAAAAAAGATTGGTACCGTGGGACTACAGTATCAAAGAGTCACAGCTGGAATCGGTAAACTTATACTAATACATGGGTGTAACAGTTTGTAGGGGGCATGAAATGGAGTGATCACAAAGGCACAGTCGTGGGTAAAGCAGGTCATATAGGTCGTGCAGAATACAGTGGCCAATCCACAGTGACCAGTTTTCATCCGAACCTTGGGCCGAGCTCATTCTTCTGTTCATAAGGGGAGGCTGACAAGTGTTTTCCATCTTTTGGCTGGATGGCAATAAGAGAATCAACGTGCTTGCCCTGCAATCTTTCTCAAATGATTTTACAGAAACTACTCGGTAAAAAAAAAAATCATTTTTGTTTCACTTGTAGCTTGAATGTCAGGTTCACAATGATGTGCCCATCATTCTATTAATGGTCATAGTTATTGTGATACTTATATGGCAGTAAGAAACTATGCAAAATTCGAAAAAGTTTGCAGTGGAAAATAGTGATCACTACAATTCTCTGCGTTTGGGGCATTTCACATAATATGTTGGTGTGTATGAAACTGACTTAACATATTGAAATTTTCTTTAGATTTGGGTGAAGGTTTCACCGCTCTCGAAAAAATTTATCTATGTAGTGCACTCATTTATGATTGCTCCGCTCCAGCAATAAAGCCAGAGTGAAATACCCACACCATTCCTCATATTTCATGAACAGTTTGAGGTACTGAAATGAGATTTTGGCAAATAATCGCACACAAAGAAGAGAGCATTTTGCTGTATGATTATTATGCAAAACAACATTATCTACCTCATTATTCCACTAACTTCAGATTTCTCCGATGAAAGAAGTAATTTTTAAGGCCTGTCAATAGCTGGTGAAACAAGAAATGCTATGGGTCTTGGAGCAACATAAGTGATGTCATTACATGCTTATTTTGTACCGAGGATGTGCTTTTTCATAAGATACTGACCTTACTTTTCCTTAGTTTCTCACTTAATAAACCACTTTTTCAGAATTCTCTCACAATTGCGTCTCCACAAAATGATAGTAAGGTGAGACTGTGTAAACTCTGCAGCATTTTGGCAAAAGAAGCAAATTTTAACATGGCAACAAGAGGAATGTGTAGGTTCTACTCAAAATTCCCCACTTGTGACACTTCTCTGAAAGTTAAAAATGATAAACAAACCAGGCAAAAATAAAGTGCTGTATTTTCGGTGGTATTCTTTTTCGATACTAACTGAGAGGAGGTAACAGATCTTTCTGAATGGTCACCATGCAAGTGTGGGTGTGAAGTGGCCCCACTTAATATTTACAAAAAATGTAATTGTAGGCTATCAAACCTCCATCTAATTTTTCTGCTGGTTTACTATTTCTCTGACCCTCAGTTGTGTTTATGAATATTAATGTACCTGTCACTGAGGAATTCACTTTTCTCATTCTGTATGTGTTTCATTACATGTTTTCTATTACAGTTGCTTTAACTCGAGACATCTTGTTAACCTTCTACAGAAAAGAAAGCATTTTATTTCTATCTTCATTTCATGCTCCAGACCATTCCTCAAAATATGGAAGGGTCTCTTTCAATTTTCTATAATTCCTTCTCCCTTCATAACATAATTCTCTGCTGTATGGTAATGCAAATTTCTGAAAACAATGTGGCTCTGCAGCTGTTATATTTTCCCATGGACATCCAGCTCTACTGGATGGTTACTTCACTTCGGTATACTATTCTGGAGGTAAAATGGTCCCCATTTGAATCTAACGAAGATGGGGAACAACATATCCCCCCCCCCCCCCCCCTCTTCCACTTACTCAACATCAAGAGTCGGAACATGGAGTTTTAGACCCCTTAATTGGGCATGTTAGAGAACTTGAAAAAAGAAGTGAATACACTGAAATTAGTTATAGCGGAAATTAGTGAACTGCAACATAAAATCAAATAGGCATAATTCAGGAGTAGGTCTAATAACAAATCAGAAAGTAGGACTGCAGGTGAATTGCTATGAACAGCATACAGAGCACAATAGTACAAATAGTAGCACACAAGGGAGCATCAAGGGAGATGCGAATTTGACTGTGAGGGGAGACTGGAATTGATAGTAGGAAAAGAAATACGGAGAAAAATCATAGGCGAACACGAAAGTATGGAAAGGAGAAACTGCCTGGCAAGATACTACAAAGAACACAATTTAATTACAGCAAACACTTGGTTCAAGAATGACGAGAGAAGATCTAGATATACTGGAACATTTCAGGTAGACTACATCAGGTTGTTCCAACCTACAATTGGGCAGGGGTAGTAAAACAGCTGATGTGCACGGTCAGTCAGCTGGTCGTGGCATATGCAGTCTTACTACACTGGCTGAGTGTATGCAGGCAGGGGAGGCCAAATTGCTCATGCATGCAATAGGGCCGCCTGGCGGGTAGGCTACGCTACCTGTGCCAGCCTGCGCATGAGCTAAAGAGTGCCCAAGAGCACCACTGCATTATGGGGCACTATTAAAACAGCTTTGATTATGTAATTGTACAACCGAGACTTCAAACCCAGATTTTAAACTGCAAATTACTAGGGGCAGATAGGAACAGCAGATTAAAAGTGAAGAAACTGTAGAAAGGTGGGGAAATTAAGGGGGTGGGGCCTGGATAAATTGGAAAAACCAGTGGTGGTTGTGAATTTCAAAGGGAGCATTAGGCAACGACCTACCAGAAAAGGAAATGGAATACAACAGAAGACAAAAGGAAATTTTAGAGAGATGAAACAATGAAGCCAGCAGACGATCAAATAGGAAAAGGAAGAAGACCCAGTAAAAATCATTGAGTGCACACAAAATTTTGAATTTAATGATAAAAGAAGAAAATATAAAACTGCAGTGAATCATGTAAGCAAAAGGACATACATTCATCTAAAAATGAGAGTGGCAGGAAGAGAAAAATGAGAAATCAGGCATGGTTGTAAGAGAAATGCAAAGCTGTAGAAGCATGTATAACTAGATGTTGCCTATATCAAGATTAAAGAAACCTTCGGAGACAGAAAAAGCAGCAGTATGAATATCAAGAGCTTACACGGTAAACCAAGGCTATGCAAATAAAGGAAGCCTGAAGATGGAACAGATATATAGAAGAGCTGTACAGAGGAGAGAAACTTTAAACAATTTTATGGAAAGAGAACGAGAAGTAAATGAAAATGAGATAGGAGATGTGATACAGGAAGAAGAATTTGACACAACACTGTATGTTGCCAGGGGCAGATGTAGACTGTCCATTATTTACAAGGTGTACAACTTTACTTCCGCCATTTTTTCCCCAACATTTGAGGCCTTAATGAAACAAATTGGTTACATATGCATCATTCAAAGTATTTTACATAGCTGGCCACTACTATCTCCCATCTTTTGGGCATTGTATGAATTCCACGTCGAAAAAATCATCTTTTGAAGCGATCCATGAATTGATCCAAACTGTGACTTCTTCATGAGAGCGGAAGTGTTGGTCAGCCAGGCCATGCACCATTGATCTAAAGAGGTGATAGTCAGAGGGAGCAATGTCTGGAGAATATGGCGGATGGGGTAGGACTTCCCATTTTAACGTTTTGACCTCTTTTGCAATGTGGGGTCAAGTGTTGTCGTGCACCAAAATCACTTTATCGTGCCTCTTGCTGCATTGCGGCCGTTTGTCTTTTAATGCTCGGCTCACATGCATTAATTGTGTTTGATAATGAGCACCTTTGATTGTTTCACTTGGTTTTAACACCTCATAGCACATGACGCCGAGCTGGTCCCACCAAATGCAGAGCATGATCTTGGAGCCGTGAATATTCAGTTTGGCCGTTGACGTGGAAGCATGGCCGGGATATGATTTTTTGCATTTAGGGTTATCATAATGAACCCATTTTTCGTCCCCGGTCACAATGCAACATAGAAATCCCTTCTGTTTTTGACTCTGAAGCAACTGTTGACAAACACAGAAATGCCTTTCAACATCTCTTGGTTTCAGTTCACGCGGGACCCAAGTTCCTTCTTTCTGAATCATGCCCATAGCCTTGAGACATTCTGAAATGGCTTGCTGTGTCACTCCCATTAATTGTGCCAATTCTTCTTGAGTTTGATGTGAGTCTTTATTCAGCAATGTGTCAATCTTCCACCACTATGCCAGTGTGCAATGTTAAAATCACCATTCTTCAAGTGTTGAAACCACTCATGACACGTTCTTTCACTAATAGCATCCTTACCATATGTACTTGAGAGAATTCGACGAGACTCAGCCACTGTTTTCTTCATATTGAAACAAAACAGTAACACCTCCCACAAATGACAAGAATTAGGCTCATAAACTAACATTTTCTATCAAGAACAACTTTATGATGCAGACACAAATCAACTAATGTTTGAATGAGGTTATGTTGACCGAGGTCCAAGCTAACTGCCTGATGTCTATATGATCCGTTTTTTTTTACCGTTGTCGCCATCTATTGGCAAACGGTGGAAGCACAGTTGTACACCTGTTGTTGGATATGAACTGCAGAGTAAAAGTGAGGAAACTGCAGGAAGCTGGGAAATTAAATAAAGCTCCTGGAGTAGATGACATTCCCCCATAATTCTTGGGATCCCTGGGAGAACCACATAAAAGACAACTATTTTAGCTAGTATTCAAAATTTATGAGGCAGGTGAAATGCCCTCAGACCTCACCAAGAATATAACAATCCCAGTTCTTAACCAAAAGTCATGGCTGCAAAGTACTGACACAAAGAATGGAAAGACCAACAGAAGCCAACCTAGTGGAATACCAGTTTGGGTTTCAGAGAACTGTAGGAACATGTAATACAATATGTCCCTACAACTCATCTTAAAAGATAGACCAAAGGAAGGTAAACCGAAGCATTCGTAAATTTCGAGAAAGCCAAAACACACTCCTCGAAATTCTAAAGATAGCAGGAATAAAGTAGAGGGAGGTAAAGCTTTTCTTCATTTTGTGCAGCACCCTGACTGCAGCTGTATGAGACAAAGGACATGAAAGAAAGTGAGGATGGGCTGCAGGCTATTTGTTCAATGAGCAAGCAGTACAGGATACAAAAAGAAATCGGAAAAATAAACTAAACATCAGGGAGAGGGAACAAAAAATTCTGAGGGTTGTTAATGACATGTCAAAGACCACAAAGGACTTTTAAGAGCAGCTGAATAGAATGGATAGTGTCTTGGAAAGAAGTTTTAAATGAGCATCAACAAAAATAAAATGAGGATAAAACAATTTAGTTATATCAGGTGATGCTGAGGCAATTAAATTAGAAAATAAGACACTGAAAGTGGTAGATGAGCGTTGTAATTTGGAGAGTGAAATAACCTCCGATAGCCAAAGTAGAGGAGATAAATATGCAAACTGCCGATAGTTCCTGAAGAGGACAAATATTTTAACATTTAATATAAATATAAGTGTTACAAAGTGTTTTTTAAAAGTATATGCCAATACAGAAGTGGAAAATAAACAGTGCAGACAAGAAGAGAAAAGAAGCTTTTGAAATGTAATATTATAGAACAATGCTGAAGGTTAGATGGATAGATTGAATAAATAATATCCACAAACTGAATAAAACTGGAGAGAAATGAAATTTCTGGTGCAACTTAACTAAAAGTAGAGGTAGATTGACAGGAGATTTCTTGAACAATCACAGAGTACTTAATTTGATAATGGAAGGTAGTGCGGGGTTAAAATAGAAGGAGACCAAAGCTTGCTACAGTAAACAGGTTCACATGGATGTACATTGCAGTAGTTATGGAGAAATGAAGAGGTTTATGCAGGTTAGAGTAGCAGGGGAAGTTCCATTAAACCAGCCGTTGGGCTGAAGATGATGACGACGACATGTTTTTTGAAACACACTAATGAATAAATCTATTCACAGACAACTTTACTTGCTCCAGATTAGCTTACAACTTATCTTTACAAATGACAGGAAGCATAATTTGTATTTGGAGAGCCAAGGGAAATGAAGAGCAACTTTCTTTTCA
Source organism: Schistocerca americana (assembly GCF_021461395.2). Lineage (NCBI taxonomy): Eukaryota > Metazoa > Arthropoda > Insecta > Orthoptera > Acrididae > Schistocerca > Schistocerca americana. The sequence goes on from NC_060122.1 coordinate 331,850,229, forward strand.
ACAGCAAGAGACATGAATGCTTCTTTTCTTCTTCTCTCTCCTTCCCCCCCCCCCCCAAGTTCCATTTCAGGATATCAATCAGTCCAATCCTGTCTTTCGTGTATTTTGCTGCCTCCATTAAGATGGCCTGTATAATAGACAAGCATAAACATCACTGCTTCTACTCATAGAGTGCTGAAATTCCATTTGTCACTTATCATCAAAGCAAATGTTGAAAAGATAATTGATGTCTATTCTTTTTCCAACTGAAGGGCATGGCAGAATAAAGAGCTAACCCATGAGAGCATAGTTTTGAGCTTTTGTGTGTCATATGTTTGATTAAATCTGTGAACTGCAAATCACAGTGAACCTAGAACTACATTTTCTAAGAACTGTTACACTATTCATTTAGCTATATAATCTGTTAAATGGTAAAAAATTGTTCATTAGTTCTACAAAATTGTTTACTCGTTGCATTGTCCCAACTATTGTGGGTTACATTTTTACAGTATTGCAGAATATTTTAATAATAATATTATGAAAAAAGATAGTTGCTACTCACCATAATGCAGAGATGCTGAGTCGCATATAGGCACAACAAAAAGACTGTCACAAAATAAGCTTTTGGCCAACAAGGCCTTTGTCAAAAATAGCACACACATACACACACACACACACACACACACACACACACACACACACACACACACACACACACACACACACACGTGATTTTTGACAAAGGCCTTGTTGGCCAAAAGCTTATTTTGTGACTGTCTTTTTGTTTTGTGTGTGTGTGTGTGTGTGTTTTCTATTTTTGACAAAGACCTTGTTGGCCAAAAGCTTATTTTGTGACAGTCTTTTTGTTGTATCTATCTGTGACTCAGTATCTCTGCTATATGGTGAGTAGCAACTATCCTTTTCTTAATATTGTTACATTCCATCCTGGATTTTCAGTTATTAGAATATTTTAATAAGTGTGGTATTTCCAGTCATGAAGTATAAATTTTACAATTACTGTGAGTTAACAATGTCTTCATCAAAATGTATTCTGAAAAGTTTTGGAAACAAATGAATGACTTTTACTACATTACATCAGAGAGTAGAAGTTGCTAAACATAAGAGAGAAAATAATTATTACCATAATAGCCTTACATTTCTGCAAGGTAACAATGTCAGTTTTCTTATAGTGATTAAATTAACGCACAAAGCATTTATGAACTTCTCTGTTCATTTTCTTTTGAATTAGAAAATAGGGTCAAAATTTCCCCCATAAATAAGCTACAACACAATATGTGTAGAAAAGTCATCAAGAAACAATAGGAGTTTCTTTTGTGTAGTCAAAACAATTTTGTATCTTCATTTTCTTTGTTATTCACTTGAAGATTTTCAAAATAAAAGAGTGATATGTTGGTGGTAACCGTTTTTTGTGTACTAGATGTGATCCATTACATTTTTTTGCTAACTCTGGGGTGGCACGGACTGCCCCTCTACCTTTCTAATGAAATATTTGAGAAGTCTGCATTCACTTGATGTTTGACAATCGCTGTCATGAGGCAGACATGTTTGAAGTTAATGTATTGGCCATCTTCACAGTTTCTGTTTGTTGCATTTAGATTCGTTTTCAATTGTTATGATGTAAAGCCAAACAGTGACTTAACAACCTTAAAGGCATTTATGGATACATATTAGATTAGATTTGTATACTACCAACATTAAATGATTCCTCGAAATTTTAAACAAATTCCGTGTGTAAAACTTTGAGGTTAGACCAGTGGTAATATAATGTCAAGTCACACTTAAGGTATCTTCATCATCAAATGATTTGCATCACTGTCATCAATGAACAAATCATTGTCTTCATTAACCTTCTCATCAAGCATCCATCTCTTTACTCACTACAAGATTTTGATGTCAGTACCATATTGATACTGTGGTATGACACTGTTTTCCAGCAGTTGTAATAGAACTATTTATTACAAACATACAGTTTAGATTAAACCAATACTGACAGTATGGTTAGACTAATTCTTACCAACTTGAGGGTTGGCACCTCCTTCCGCCGACCCTATTAATTCGGTGTTATGTATCACGTAAGCCATTATGCTTTCTTCACCTCTGAATATATTTTTCTCTCTTATTAATCTGCATACAACTTCAACTACATTTCCTTTTGGCAGTGAAATGTCTTTCGTTACATAACTTCTCTCACAGATGCTCAAAAAACACCATATCTTATGGACTTAAGAGACATTTTTTTCTTTGAAAAACTGCTTCCAAAATTCAGGTGTGTCTTATACTCAAAATTAAAATAAAAACGTCCAGTGTCTGATTTAAAAATCCCACCAGTCTTAAAAATGCCATAAATTCGATGCCACAGGAAACCTATCTCTACCTGGCAACTTTGGATTCAACAGACAGCAGCAGTGCTCCGATGCAACAAACATGAGTTGTGGAGATTCACAAGCTTGCTAACACTGCCTCCCTCCCGCTCCACTACCACAATGGAACAAATGGATGAAACTCAACAGCAATTCATGCCGAAGGGAGCTTTAAGATGACTTACAATCAAACAACTGTGTCAGTAAATAAAACAGCCATGGTCTAAAGTAAGAGAAGACATTATTGATAAATCTTTCAAGAAGTGTGTCATAAGTAATGCTCTCACTGTCAATGGAAACCATCTTACATATGAAGAGGATGATGATGAAGAAGAAGAAGAAGAAGAAGAAGAAGAAGAAGAAGATTATTATGATGATGATGATGATTCAGATGATTATTTTCAGGGATTTTAAAGCTCAGTTTGGTTTTATACAGTAAGAATTTTTTTAAGTCTGGTGTTGCAATCTAATAATAAAGATTTTTTTAACTGTTTAAAAATTAAGGTGTGTCTTATAGTTCACAGTGTCTTATAGTCCATAAAATATAGTACTTTTATTAGTTGGGTCTAACATTCCTTCCTGCTGCCACTAGCAGTAATTAATCACATTGAGTTTTAATTCTCATGTGAAGTTAATAGTAAACTTTAAGTTGTCCCAAAATGTCAGGCTTGGTTTTAAAGCTGAGACCCATGGACACCAGTGAAGTAGCACAGCATGCACTGAATTTTGCTAATCTATTGTAACGCAACAGAAGTGACACATCTTTGAATATATTGTTTATGTTAGATCAAAGGTATGTTACCTGACCTTCCAATGTACAACTGCAATTAAGTTTTTCAACTTACCTTCAAATATGTCTGTCATTTTACAGAGCTGCAAAAATGTAGCTCCCTTGCACCATGCATACAGAACATCCATAAGGAACGGTTTAAATTGATCTACATAATTATCTTCATTTACATCTAATTTTGCTTCTGCGCTGACTCTTGCTATCCTCCGTGCCAGATCCTATGCGGGAAAAAAAAGAAAGGAGAGAGAAAGAAGCCGGTTGCACAAAACATTAGTTTTGTAAACAGATACTAATGGCAACATTAAACCACTTTACAGAACTTAAAAAGGCCATTTCATAAAGCACATGCATTTCCTCATAATCACGTCTTGCATGTGTTGAAGCTATGTATGTCCTAAGGTAGGTATTACAACAAAGTTACTTACATGGATAAAGGAATGTGGCCAGATGACATCAGAAGTGGTTTCATGGGCCTCAACAAACACTTTACAGAAGTTCAAACAATGGAAAACACAGGATGGAGTAAGGACATATTTGCCATTTATTGGAGTCCAGACTGGCATAACAAAGAGACTGCTAAACAAATAAGCTTCCGGCCAAAAGGTATTCTTCTGGGTTAGACAAACAACATACACACACATTCAATGCAAAAACAAATCATGCATGCTCATACCCACACCCATGCGTGCGCGCACACACTCACTCACTCACACACACACACACACACACACACACACACACACACACACACACACACACTACCAAAGTCTCCGCCTGCCTATGCCAGGCTGCAAGCAACAGTGTACGGTGGGAGAAGCAATCTGGTTGGTGGGGGTAAGGAGGGGGGGCTGGGGCATACCATGCAATTTGAAAGCCTTGCCTCTCCTTAAAACTCTCTGTGATAGATGTGCTCAAATCTTTGATTAGGAAAAAGAACTGATTTCAAAGCTCAGTCATTACTAAAGTGACAGTTCCCGTACATCTAATGCTTCTGACTCTAAAAAAGAGCTGGATAGACTAACATGGAGACATTTTAATGCCTATTACCCTCAGTCAAACCGAGCAAGGCGGCACAGTGTTTAGCACACTGGACTCACATTCAGGATGACAATGGTTCAAATACCTGTCCAAGACATTAAGATTTAGGCTTTGCATAATTTCCCTAAGGGCACTTTCACTTGACAACACACATCTCTCGCATGTCTTTGGTAGTAGGAACTGATGAATTCCCAAGGTATCAGTGCCGTCCTTTACAGCAGATACTGCTACGCCAGTGACTGCCATGTCACATTTGCTTTCAAGACCTGATCCACATCTCATCTAAGTTATTCCTGAATAGAGCAGGAGGCCCTCACTATCATTTGTGCAGTTCAGAAATTTAAGTTATTGTTTTATGGACAGAAGTGTAATGTTTTTGCTGCTCATCATCCATTGCTCACTACCTTTGGCCCTATGCATCACTTTCCACATTTGACTACCCAATCACTTCCAGGGCTGGGCACTGTACTTGTACAACTTCCATTATTCTATCCACTATCGAGCAGCAAGATTACACACTAATTTGTTTGTGCCCCGATTCCCTATGGGAACTGACCCAGACTTAAGCCATAATGAACTGGTGTGTTTCCAGCTTGATTCAGATCTGAATTCAAACAATTCAACCTTTCCTTGGTCACCACAGACAACAACCCGATATTAAGCCACCTCGCTCACTTTGTAAAACAAAAGTTGCTGCACATACCTCCTGGATCCAAATTTCATCCCTAGTAGCCATGATGGCATCAATAACACTTAAACCAAGGGGTTCTGTTGGGGGTCTCAGATGAAGACCACTGCTGCATCCTGATTCCTCCCTTCCTTCAGCCACAAGTGCTTTGCTTCCTACACAACATCCACTGAGGCATGTCCCTAATGAAAACTGTGACCCAACAACACATATTTTGGACAAATTTTGACTCAGAGATTGCCGACCTGGTCCATGAATGTTCCACTTCTCAGGCTCATAATGCTGCACCTTCCCAATGATGCTCTCCCTTCCCAGACACTACGAACCTGTGGGAGCATCTTCACTTAAATTTTGCCATTTTTGGGCTCCATGTGACTTATTGTGATCAATAGCATATCTCACTTCCCTTTAGTGTTTCACATGTCCCAGGTCACTACTGCTGCAATTATTGCAGCATGGAAAAAATCTTTGCTCTTGAAAGCACACAACCCACCTTGGTTTCTAATTAAGGGACAGCATTTACCTCCCATGACCAAGAATTGTTTTAGCATCCATAATGAGATTCAACCCTAGCACTGTGCGTTTTTGCTATGTCTCACACAGCCATATGGACACTTTATCACACCTTCCAAAACCCAGCTCTGCGAGGTAATGATGTCTAACACTGCTGCTAATGCTGTCTGTAGTTTTCTAACACTTAGAGGACCATTTTGATCAAGAGACACAGCTCGGTGGAGTGGCTCCACGACAGACTTTGTCACACCCTCTTGGATATATTGCGCCTACTGTCAGCAAATGTCATTGCCAAGGCCTCTCCCTTATGTGTGGACCCATTTCTCCAGGCTTCACCCACCAGAACACACAGCACAATCTCTGTCTGCCACAGGTCTAAAAAGTATACTTGACTGTCACTGCTTGGCGGACACAGTGACACCACCAATTGCCGCTATGCAAACTGAACTAGTCACTCAACGTTATTACAGGCCAATAGTGATATTACCCTCCTCTGTCACTTTTATTTCGAGTTTCCAACACAAGATACTCCAATCCCATATCTATATCCAACACAAGATACTCTAATCCCATATCTATCACCACAGTGTAGGTTTTTATGTCATTATTTTATGTCCTTTCTAATCACTTTACTGAAAAAGGTGTTTTCCAACAACAACAAAAACCAACCATAGACATGTGAAATTTTACATTCAAGTTCCATTCACTACAAATTTAATCTACTCCACCTGTTATAAATTAGTTATCGCAGTCGATTGCTACAGCAGTATCTCAATATTGTACCACCAGATGTTTATAGCAACTAGCTATGCAGGAATCAATTCATTTGAAGTATCAATTATTTTGCTTGTTTTGAGATTTGTCTCCAAAGAAATTATCGATCGGATCTTATCAGAACCATCCACACTCACTGGAAAATTAATTACTGAAATAAAAGTGTATGATAGAATGTATTCCTAGAGCATTTTTCCTCTCACAAGCCTTCAGAAAATTTACAATGAAATAATTAGAAATCATTAACAGCTGCTTTCTGCCTAACAGCTTGCGTAACAAGGAATCGTGGTGTCTAACAAACTGCTCAAAAGTTTCATAGTGGGGATCTGTACATATTGAAAATTAAAATTTACTTATTATGAATCTCTCTCTCTCTCTCTCTCTCTCTCTCTCTCTCTCTCTCTCTCTCTCTCTCCCCCTTTCTCCCCCCCCCCCCCCCCCCTCCCCTCTCCATTTGTAGCACTCCAATATTTGAAACCAATCAGTGGTGTCACATTTCATTACTGAAACACACTTGTCTGTATCACAACTCGTGGGTTTTCTACTGGAGGTTTATTTAGCACATCAACTCACTGGGTGCAAATGAAACAGTTATCACGGAGAGGTTCATCTGGACAGCACAGTAGTTTATCCAACTCTGATACAGAGGAGTTGGTATGCACTTATCTTCCTTTGGCCCAAGAACTGACTCACTCGGCTTAATACAGAATCCAAAGCCTACAAAAGCTTGAGATTTTTCACAAAGACACAGTATTTACAAAGGTGAAAAGGCAATCATTACAACACAACAACAAGGAGTAAATCTTTCAGTCATCTAACCACATAATTTACTGAGAAGTATACAACAAAATGTTATAGGAATTATATTGATACCTGCATTTGTCTCAAGGGACCAGCTAACTCTTCTGACCTCTTTGGCATTTCCGAACTCTTCTCATCACACACAAAACAACTCAAAAGTGCAACAGACTGCGGTACTGAAAGGTCATTGAACATGCCATTGAATATCATTTCTGTCATAAGCAGTTCATCACCACTGAAAATGTAAAATAGATGGTTTAGAATGCCAATGAAATAGCAAGAACCAAATGATATTGTGTAAAGACTGAATTTCTAACTAAATAAAAAGAGTTAAAAGCAAAAGATGAAAATGTAACTGTCTTATCATAAGTTTTGACAAAGGATGTATTGCCTCTCACTGCAAATAGTAAATTCCAGAGAAGATTTCTTAGCCACTGCTAGACATGTTTCAGTTGTTCATTACAACTTTTTTGAAAATCCTACAATAGTGATACTACGAGGTGTATTCAATAAGTAATGCAAGGCTTTTTTACTCAGCAAATTTTCACTGAAAAATGCAGAATTTGTTGTGGGACATAGTGAAGTTCCGATAGATGGTGGTGCTATATGTTCCCTTAAAATGGCATCTGTAATGGAGGTGCATTCCAAGCAGAGGGCTGTAATTGAGTTTCTTTAGGCAGAAAACCAGAGCATCACAGATATTCATAGGCACTTGCAGGATATCTATGGAGACCTGCCAGTGAACAAAAGCATGGAAAGTCGTTGGGCGCGAGGTGTCTGTTTTCAACGCAACATCGCACAAACCTGTCCGATCTCCTGCCTGCAGGCCGGCCACATACAGTTGTAACTCCTGCAATGCTGGAATATGTGGCCACACTCATTCAAAGTGATAGACAGATCGCAGTCAAACACCTCAGTGCACAGCTGGGCGTTCCTGTTAGCACTGCATACACACTCATCCACCAGTTGGAGTACTCAAAGTGTGTGCCCAATGAGTTCCTCGTCGCCTAACAGAAGACTATAAAGAACAACAGAGGACCATCTATGCGGAATTGCTTGCACATTACAGGGCTGATCATGATAATCTTTTGACAAACATCATCACAGGTGATGAAACATGGGTTCATCGCTTTGAACTGGTAACAAAACGCCAATCCATGGAGCGCCACCACAGAACATCTCCTACAAAGAAAAAGTTCAAGGCTCCACCCTCAGCCAGTAAAGTCATGCCAATGGTCTTCTGGGACTCTTAAGAGTTTGATGTCCTCCATCTAGGTTTAACAAATATCTCTTAAGTGCACTGTGATATCCTCAGGAAATTGAAGAAATGACTTCACACCTTAGAGCTGCTCACAAAACGTCACTGGACTGCTCTTCTTTATCCTCCCCACAGCCCAATCTTGTGCCTTCTGACTTAAGTCTGTTTGGCCCAATGAAGGATGCACTCCACTGGAAGCAGAACATGGATGACAGTGAGGTTATTGATGCAGCAAAACACTGGCTGCGACCAGGGAGTGGTACTATGTAAGGCAGCACAAGCCCATCGCACTGAAGGGAGACCGTGTTGAGAAACAGGGCCGAGTAGCCAAAAAAGTGGGGAATAATATGGTGCATTGAAATCCTGAATAAAACCAACCGCCTTTCAGAAAAAAAAAGTGTTGCATTACTTACTGAAAACCCCTTTTACAAAACTAGTCAAGGAAGTCCATAGCCAAGAGCTCAAAAATGCTTTAGAAGCTCAAAATTTCCAAAAGCTTCATTACTGCGTTATCCTGTGATCCATAAGACTGAAATTGTTGCGGATCCCTACTGGAAGAGTGTTAAGGATTAAAGTCACACTGATAAAAAGGACGTAAGTTCGAATAGGAGATATTTAATGTGTTTCCAAAGGAGCCGGTCCAGCATTTGCTTTAAATCATTTATGGAGACCACAGAAAAGCTAAACCTGAATAACCAGATGGGGATTTAAATCCTCCAGTTTCAAAATTTGAATCCTGTGTCTCACCAATGTGTCACATGGCTCAGTAGAGGAATACCGCAGACTAGGTTCATCGAGAGCAATACATACTTCACAAGTCCTTAAAATCAAGGCTGCTGACCTACATATAAATGTGGTAAGGCGATGATCAGTGATATCCCGTGCACCGAAAGTATCTCTATGTAGCCCATGTTAATCGGTAATGTGAGACTGTTGTCATACGTGAACTGAAGTGCCACAGTTTATAAACATAGTGATAAAATGGGTACTGGTGAATCCTTTTCAGCAATGAAAGGCTTTTTAGTCCCAGATAACTTTTAACCTCATAACGACATGTCATATATTTCAAGTTTGAGACAGTATGTCCATACAGGTTTTAAGCTAACCATGATTTGGTAAAATTACTGGAAGGACTGGACAAAAATGTTGACAGCATTTCATTCTGTAGTAACAGCTTTAGCATGAAGTTCATCTACTCTACATTAAACGTTCAACAAATGTATTGAACAGCATATTCACTAGTAATTGTCCTTCTGGTGCATTTGGATTTAAACTGACTTTACAAAAATAGTGGTCTATGCTTTAAGAAATTATTTGCAAGATGAGGTATTGTCTGTCTGACACAATCTTTTGAAGAGAGACCTGGAACTCCCAACTTCACTCTTAAATGATCCAAACAATAAGTTATAAAAAAGACTTGACTAGGTGTGCAAATGATAGTGATTTGCAACAAAAGAAAATTAATATCAGAAAACTGTAAAATTACAGACACAATGGTTGAGCAATACTTGCCTTCAATAGGTGATATTCCAAGTATTGTTGACAGATACATTTACAAGTAGGAAAAAAAGTAAAAAATAGGTTTATTTTATCTTTATCTTTCCCCCTCTCTTTTTGGTTTCTGCATTTTCCACTTTCCTCCTAGTTCTTTACTGCACCTTCATTCCATCTCTTCTTTCTTCCTCTTATTTCAATCAATCATTACTTCTCTCTCTACCCCATCACCTCTGGACTAATGCTGGAAAAATGCTTACATATGTACTAAGTCTGACCTATTTTCTCCAACGCCTCCCTCTTCAGCTTCATCTTCCCTTGACCTCACAGCATATGGAGCCTCTCTCAAACCTGTGGCTGGACTAAATTGCTCCTCCTTTTCAACTTCCCTCAACTTATCAGTCTTCTCTCTCCTAAGTTTTATCTGCAGTGCATGGAATTTCGTTTAATAATGGAATGTACTGATTAATCATTTTGTCTCCTAGTAATAGGCAGTAATTTCAAACAGAGATGCAGAATTTTAGTGTATTACACATCCACGTAAATGACATTACTAGAATGTTACAACACATATCAAAATACTCCCTTTATCAGAAAAGTTCCAGGACAGTTTTCTTATTTCTGGGTAAGCCATACTAAATAAGAAAAAAAGTTCTTTTATGTTACCTGGTATGTGTGCATCCTTGAAATGACGTTGGCCATGTTTTTGGGCAAACTCACTTGGTGGGATAGCAGTGCTTAGAAACACACTGTTTGGGTTCTTGCCACATTAGTTATGGTGACACAACGGATGCTGACTGCAAGCAAAGAGCAAATAATAAAAGTGTAAAGTTTGGGAAAATCCCTAGTGAAACATGGATAATGGTTAAGCAAGTATTTGGAGGTGAAGCACTTTCAGGAAGTCATGCTTTCGAGTGACTCAAAAGTTTTCCTGAAGGCAGAGATTCAGTGTAAGACAATCCCAGACCTGGTCGCCCATCTACAGCACATACCGGTGCAAATTTAGAGCTTATAAGGCAGTTATTGCAAGAAGACAATCATGTAACTGTACGTGCACTATCAGAAGAACTAAATTTGAATCGAGATGTGTGTAGTAAGATTTTACGCGAAGATTTAGAGAAATGGGAAATTAATGGAAAACTTGTCCCTCGCATACTAACAGATAAACAGAACGAGGAAAGACAAAGAATTTCTGCTGAGCTACTGGATAGAGCCAGACTGATCTGGCATTTCTGTCAAAGGTTATAGCTGGTGTGAAAGTTGGTGCTACCAGTATGACCCTCACACAAAGTGTCAAAATGGTGAATGGTGGAGTCCTGGATCACCAGTCTCAAGAAAAGTCAAATGACACCTTTCGAGACCAAGTTCATTTTGATTGGCTCACCATGAGTATGTTCCTCCAGGTCAAACAGTGAACCAAACTACTTACATCTGTCTTGAAATGTTTGCAATACACTATTTGACATCACCACTCTGATTTGTGGCACTCTCACGGCTAGTTCTTACTGCATGGCAATGCTAGACTCCATACTGCTTTAACTGTTACTGAGTACCTGGTCAGATATTCTGTTTGTTATTACCATCCTACATCCGCCATATTCACCCGACCTCTCACCCTGTGGTTTTTTCTTGTTTCCGTGAGTGAAAAGGCGACAGAGAGAAAAGCTTTAAACATTTAGCAGACATCCAACGGGCATGATAAATGAGCTTCCCTGCATCACAGTTGAAAATTTCCCTGTTTGCTTCCAAGACCTCCAGAAATGCTGGCAACTGTGTGTAAATAGCCAAGAGGATTACTTTGATAGGACCTAGGATTATCACATGTTAAATGCAATCTTCTAATTTTTTTTTTAAATCCTTTCCTGGAACTTTTCTGACAAAGGGAATAGCCTGCCATCACGTCATCTGACAGAGAACTTCATGTGGCTCTGTATGGAGAGACAGCATATCAAACAAAATTGCTAACACCACTCCCAATCTATTGTCCTGGTATTCACTTCTTAGGAATTCTTACCTGCTCAGTTCACATGCAACTCTTCCCTTCATTTCAATTACATCAGCAGCTGTACAATAGCCTAACCTTCTTAAAACTCTTTTCCTACACTTAAGTTCATCCATCTGCAGTAATGATTTTGCTTGCTTCAATTCTTGTTTAACAGCCTTCAGCTCCTCAGCGACCTGGGAATACAAATTACTTTTAGATACAAAGCAATTTCAATTGGTGCACGACAATACTAGCTTTCTCTTTTAAGACAGTTAATTATTTTCCTGATTTCATCATTGCATATACTGCACTGCTTTTTCTTTAGAACTGACTGTATTGAATCTCTCAGTCATATTTAGAAAATGATTATTAAAGGGGTTTGCCGTATGCTTGGTGTCGTGGACAATTTGGTCATTATCTTTAATCCCCGATACGCTTTTCCCCTCTATTCTCCACTCTGATAAGATTTTATTTTTAGAATTACAAATATTTTTCATGACTTGAAAGCTTTTAGATTTTTTTATTCCTCTTCTCACTCAAACAATACCTATAAAATGAAAGAAGTTGTACATCTGTGTTTATCCTTATCTTTTTATAATATTATTAAATAAACAATACCGCATGAATGACTTATGAGATTCTGCAGACTTGCATATCTGACTCAGCACACTTGTTGTTACCGCACATGCATCAAATTTTCAATTCTTTATAGTGAAAATTAAGCTGAAATACTAATTACCATAAGAGGACCAAATTTGGTAGCACTAATATAAAGGACATGGGAAGAGAAATAATGCAGAATCAATTCAACTGAAACAATTTTAATGTGCTGCTATGGTACATCATAGAATTACATGCCTGTACCATTATTGCTACAAAATGGACTGAATATGGTGCTCATCAGTGTCCAGAAGAGCCCAAAAGTGCAGGATTGCATTCTGCACAGCAGAACAAAGCATGTCAGTAGGTATGCTGGCTACCTCTCTCGATAAGCTACGCTTCAGATCAGCACGTGTGAATGTTCCCCTTGCAAACCCTGTCCTTCAGGTAGCCCCACAAGCAGAAATCACAGGGCATGCGACTTAGGTGATCATCCGGTCAAGCATTTGGAAACGGCTGATTGATAATTTGATTGTTTCCAAATGTGTTTTGGAGAAGCAGGTGCACTTCACAAGTGATGTGCGGTTGAGTTCAAAGCATCTCTCTCCTGTAGGGCAGGTATGACATGCTGGCAAAGCATACCGCAGTAAGGCAGGCTAGTCACACTGCAAGTCTTTGGTCCTTAAGTGCCAACCTGTTCAAAAAAAGAATGGGCCAATGATGGACATAGCCATGAAGCCACACCATACAGTGACACATTCACCATACAGAGAAACTTTATGCATAGTGACTGGAGGTGGAGATCCCCACGCTCGGCAATTCTGTGTGGTCACCTCACCCGTCAGAGAAAAATGAGCTTCATCTGTCCATAGGATGGTCCCCTCATCAACTTCAATCCTTGCGAAAAAGTGGAGAGGGAAGTCAACATGTCGTCGTGCATCCTGTGGTGCAAGCTGCTGTACAATATGGATCTTGTACAGATACCATTTGAGAATGGTTCGAAGCACCTTCCGTACAGTGGACCACAGGATGTTAACTGTTATGACACAGCACACGCACTGCCTGATGATCAGGAATTTCACACAGCATTGTCTGCTATAGCAACAGGGATATCATCCACAATGTGCAGTGCAACCGGTCATCGGCCTCTTCCCAGAGCGACGCCCAGTTCTCCAGTTGATTCAAAATTCTTCATCAAGCTTCGCACAGCAGGTGGAGAAAGAGGATCCTTCTGTAATCCTTTCAGCCAGTGATATTCTCAAAGTACACCTGCAGCATTACTGTTGTGATAATAGAGCTCCACCAATAGTGCCCTGCTCCTTTTGTCCAAGCTCATGTTGACACGTCAACAAGTGCACTGAACCGGTCAGGTGTGTGAGCTTATGAAGCACAATGACCGATCACAGCACCCGGTGGCCATGGTTGGAACTGGTCAGTGGCACTGTGTTGCATAGAAATTATGCAACCCATACTCTGGACATTAATGTTACCAAGTTTGGTACTAGTACGGTAACTAGTTTCCATGTTATAATGTGTTAGACAGGGAAAGTTTAATTATAACCACCCAGTAATGTGTGAAAGGAGAGTGCAGAATAGTGAATGAACTTCATTATGCTAAACTTCCTTAAAATGTTAGAAATAAAAATTATGACATTGAAAAACAGATCATATTTAGCTGTATACATATCTAAAATTAACAAAATGTCAACAAATAGTAAGTTACAACCAAGAAAAGATTATTGCAGTAAAATCAAATACATACACTGTGAGATAATTTAAATAATAAGTAACAAAATAAGACCAGAGGGATTCCTTTTTTAATTTTAGAAAGAGGGGGGTGGAGAGAGTTGGGGGTAGGGGCGTGCAGGGGGAGAAAAGAAAATGTGTACATTAGAAAAAAACACAACGTATCTGAGAAACTGTGAGCATCAAAACTTCAAGAAGTACACTAACATCAGAACAGAGAAGAAACAGAGTACTACCAGCATTAACAGATGAAGATCATGACATATCCAACAACCATATGGAAGATCAAGCGACTTCCGCAACATTAATGAAATTGGGGCTCTAAAACCATCATCAAAATTTCTATTTTTTAATTGCACTCGTTCATTCAAAATGGATCTATCATTGTGAGAAAAATGTTAAAAATTTCTCATTCTTATAACAGGTCAAGCCTTATGGGGGTGAAATTTTACCGATGCCTTTCGACTATATTTTAAAATACCTCTGCTACAACATGTAACCTACTAAGTTCGAATAATGTTTGTATTTGTAATTAATTATTACAACAAGTTTAGGTTGTGACTATTTTCCACCTGAAAAGCAGCTTTTATAAACATTGAAACTATGGTCAAGAGGTTTAAATAAACTTTCTACTTTGCAGTTGATTGGCTGCTTATTATTATTATTATTATTATTATTATTATTCACAGAGATTTCATCCTACAGGTGCTGCTCCAGGCACGTACAATATTTATAATCTTAATTTTTTAATAGGTGATAGTTGAAATTTTCTGACTATCCGCTGTAAAGCATTTTAACTACCCTATTTTATACAATCAAGCCAAGACATATACAGAATGTAAATAAGCACAATACATAGAGACTACTTGTGTTTGTCAGGGTATAGTACCACATACTAGTGTGTGTTTCTTCCTACACATCTGTTTCAATGATATCCTGATACATATTATAGTCTAATGACAAGTACTCAACATAAAATAATCAAATAGATGACAGATATTAGGCATACTTGATGGTATCAATAAGAAGTATGTACACAGACCTTCCATATAACAAAACTAGCGAAACTACTTCTAATGCACCAACCCTCATGATTTATATTGTTCACAGTACAGAGTGTCTGAAAATAACATGGTGGGCTGTATTATTACTAAGTGCACTGTGAATTTTCAATTGTTGAAACAGCTACACAGACATTAGGCCTAAAACCAAGAAATAATATTTGGTGCAAAAAAATAACACACACAGAGAGTGAGAGAGAGAGAGAGAGAGAGAGAGAGAGAGAGAGAGAGAGAGAGAGTGTGTGTGTGTGTGTGTGTGTGTGTGCGCGCGCGCGCGCGCGCGGCGCGCGCACTTGCGCGCTCGGGGGGGGGGGGGGGGGGGGGTTAGAATAAGAAGTAAGATAAGCAGCAGAAGCAAATTTAATCTGGATACCACTCTTTTCGAAGTAATCAATGGTCAATTGCCTACAACAGGGAATGACACTTTGACAAGACAGCAATTCTGAATTATACATATCTCATAAATATTATTACCTGGTACTTCTTCTCATACATAGCATACAGTTCATCTAAATCTGGATCTTCATGCAATGGGTGAGCATACAGCCTTTCCTCAAACGCTGTAATCTTTTTAACAACATCTTCAAAAATGTTATCCTTTATGTGCATGTCTGTAATTGGATTCAAAAGTGGTATGCCTTTTGGAAACCGTCTCTTCACTTCCTATGAGGAAATTTGAATATGATAAATTAGTCATTGTGAAAGATGAGAATGAAAAAAATAAACAATTTAAAGTAAAAACTTGCTCTTCATCACTTTTAATTCTTTGATTGGAACTATATTCCTTATACTGAGCTGTAATTTATCATAAAATGGATGCTTTACATAAAAAACCTTTCAAGTTGAATTAAAACACTGACATAAAACATGTACCTGGATTGTTTTCAGAACAGATTTCCTATTATCTGGGGGTCGTAAATCTTTTGGATAATACAAACGGAGAGAACTTATTTTTGATATCAATGTGTGCAGAACTGGAACAACTTCAACCTCTCCAGCCTCTCCTTCTGGGCACGGCTTGGGCTGGCCTGAGGCTGCTCCACCAGTCCCTTCAGCTACATGAAGCAAAACATCCACAACTATGGTGGGTGCATTCATAGGATTGCCCTTCTTCTTTCCTGGAGTTGCCTCACCTTCCTTCTTGAAATTAATAATAATACCCCATTCAAATTCCTCATCTTCGTTTTTTACCTAAAATTAAAATACTGTGTTCAGATGACATTTTATTTTGTAAGAGTATAAAGTATTTGTATCCATTCTCAGGAACATCAATAGTTTATTACTACAAAATGTAAGTTCATTTGATTTACTAACAAAATTTGCAAAATATGATAAAAATCCTAAAGTCAAAGAGAAAACGAAAAACATAATAATCTTGAGATGATTTTTGTTTATGAAGGCTCATATGTTATCCAGAGCTCACCATTTGCAGCATCGTCGACAGGACCGACTGCGCCCCTTTGGTACAGAGCCAAGTGGAGGGTCTGAATCAGAGGCTCAGACAGTTCTGTGACAGTGTAGGCTGCAGATTCCTCGACTTGCACCATAGGGTGGTGGGGTTCCGCTAAATAGGTTAGGTGTCCTTACACACAGGAGGCGGCTACACTGGCAGCTGGGGCCGTGTGGCGTGTAGTGGACAGTTTTTTAGGTTAGACAGTCTTGGGAAAGATAAAAAAGGGCTCCAGTCTCAAAGGGTACAGGGAAAAGAACCGACAAGAATCGACCAAGCAATAGTCTTTATTCTAGTTGTAAATTATCGTAGCTGTGTTGGAAAAGTACCAGAGCTTCAAGTGCTGATAGAAAGCACTGAAGCTGAAATCATTATAGGAACACAAAGCTGGCTGAATCCGGAAATAAATTCTGCCAAAATTTTTAGAGGCGCAAACCATGTTCAGAAAGGATAGATTAAATAAAGTAGGTGGTGGTATGTGTGTCTGTTGGTAGTAGTTTATCTTGTAGTGTAGTTGAAATAGATAGTTCCTGCGAATTACTATGTGTAGAGGTTATACTCAACAGCTGTACCAAAATAATAATTAGCTCCTTCTACGGAACCCCCAACTCAGATGATATAATAGCTGAATGCTTCAAAGAAAACTTGAATCTCATTACAAATAAGTACCCCACTCATACAGTTATAATTGGTGGAGACTTCAATCTACCCTCGATTTGTTGACAAAAATACACATTCAAAGCCAGTGGTAGACAGAAAACATCTTCCGAAATTGTACTAATTGCTTTCTCTGAGAATTTCTTTGAACAATTATTTCATGAGCCACATGAACTGTAAATGGTTGGAAAAAAAAAAAAAAAAAAAAAAAAAAAAAACATGCCCTCTTAGCCACAAATAATCCTGATCTAATAGAGAGCGTCATGACGGATACAGGGATTAGTGAACACAAGGTCATTGTAGCGAGGCACAAAACCATATCAACCAAAACCATTAAAAATAAACGCAAAATATATATATTTAAAACAGAAGATAAAAATTCGCTTGATGCCTTCCGAAGAGAGAGTCTCCTTTCCTTCCAAGGTAATTATGTAAGTGTAGACCAGATACGGCTCAAATTCAAAGATACAGTATTGACAGCAACAGATAGATTCATACCGTATAAGTTAATAAGAGATGGGACTAATCCACCAAGGTACACAAAATACGTCAGAACACTGTTGCAGAAACAACGAAAAAAGCATGCCAAATTTAGAACAACGCAAAATCCCCAAGAGAGCTCGAAATTTAGTGCGGATGTCAATGTGAGATGCTTTTAATAGTTTCCACAATAAAACATTGTCTCAAAATATGGTAGAAACCCCAAAGAGATTCTGGTCGTATGTAATGTACACCAGTGACAAAAAACAGTCAATACCGTCACTGTGTGATAGCGATGGAAATGTTATTGATGATGGTGCCACTAAAGCGGAGTTAATAAATACAGTTTTCCGTAATTCCTTCACGAAAGAAGACGAAGTAAATATCCCAGAATTCGAAACCAGAACAGCTGTTAGCGTGAGTGACATAAAAGTAGGTATCTTAGACGTTGCGAAACAACTCAAATCGCTTAAGAAAGGCAAGTCTTCCGGTCCAGATGGTATACCAATCCGGTTCCTTTGACAGTATGCAGACACAATAGTGCCTTTCTTAGCAATCCTATACAACCGCTCACTTGACAAAAGGTCTATTCCTAAGGACTGGAAAGTAGCACAGGTCACACCAATATTCAAGAAAGGAAATAGGAGTAACCCATTGAATTACAGACCCATATCACTGACCTCAATTTGCAGCAGGATTTTGGAGCATATACTGTACTCGAACATTACAAACCACCATGAAGAAAGTGACTTATTGATACATAACAAACTCGGATTCAGAAAATATCGTTCTTGTGCAACACAGCTAGCCCTTTATTCCCATGAAGTAATGAGTGCTGTCGACAAGGGATCTCAGATCGATTCCATATTCCTAGATTTCCAGAAGGCTTTTCATACTGTTCCTCACAAGTGACTATTAATCAAATTGTACGCATATGGAGTATCGTCTCAGTTGTGTGACTAGATTCGTGATTTCCTCTCAGAGAGGTCACAGTTCGTAGTGATAGATGGTAAATCATCAAGTGGAACAGAAGTGATATCTGGCGTTCCGCAAGTTAGTGTCATAGGTCCTCTGCTGTTCTTGATTTATATAAATGATCTAGGTGCTAATCTGAGCAGCCCCCTCAGATTGGTTGCAGATGATGCTATAATTTACCATCTAGTAAAATCATCAGATGATCATTTCCAATTACAAAATGATCTAGAGAGAATTTCTGTATGGTGCGAAAAGTGGCAAGTAACACTGAACAAAGAAAAGTAAAAGGTCATCCACATGGGTACTAAAAGAAATCTGATAAATTTTGGGTATCGTACAAATCTAAGGGCTGTCAATTCGACTAATTACCTATGAATTACAATTATGAGAAACTTAAATTGAAAAGACCACATAGATAATATTGTGGGGAAAGCAAAACAAAAACTGCACTTTGTTGGCAGAACACTTAGAAGATGCAACAAACCTACTAAAGAGACAGTGTACATTACACTTGTCTGTCCTCTGCCGGAATATTGCTCGCGCAGTATGGTATCCTTACCAGGTAGGATTGATGGACGACATCGAAAAAGTGCATAGAAGGGCAGCCCGTTTCATGTTATTACGCAATAGGGGTGAGAGAGTCACTGATACGATATGCGAGTTGGGGTGGCAGTCACTGAAACAAAGGCGGTTTTCTTTGTGGTGAGATCTATTTATGAAATTTCAATCACCAACTTTCTCTTCCGAATGTGTAAATATTTTGTTGACACCCACCTATGTACGGAGAAATGATCCTCATAATAAAATACGAGAAATCAGAGCTCAAACGGAAGATTTAGGTTTTCCTTTTTCCCACTCGCCATTCGAGAGTGCAATGGTAGAGAAGTAGTATGAAAATGGTTCGATGAACCCTCTGCCAGGCACTTAAGTATGAATTGCAGAGTAACCATGTAGATGTAGATGTCACTTTCTACCTTTTACAGAACAGCTAATAATGTTTCAATGTAGTTTGTCATCTGCAATTCTTTTGTTCGTGGTTACAGACTCCACGTCACAAAAACTCTAGGAACTGTACTTGAAACTTACAGGGTACCTTGTTGTTGTTGTTGTTGTTGTTGTTGTGGCCTTCAGACCAGAGACTGATTTGATGCAGGTCTCCATGCTCCTCTATCCTGTGCAAGCTTCTTCATCTCCCAGTACCTACTGCAACCTACATCCCTCTTATGATTTTTACACTCCACGCTGCCCTCCAATACTAAATTGGTGATCCCTCGATGCCTCAGAAAACTGTCCTACCAACCGATCCCTTCTTCTAGTCAAGGCGTGTCACAAATTTCTCTTCTCCCTGATTCTACTCAATACCTCCTCATTACTTATGTGATCTACCCATCTAATCTTCAGCATTCTTCTGTAGCACCACATTTTGAAAGCTTCTATTCTCTTCTTGTCCTAACTATTTATCATCCACATTTCACTTCCATACATGGCCACACTCCATACAAATACCTTCAGAAATGACTTCCTGACACTTACATCTATACTCGATGTTAACAAATTGCTCTTCAGAAACGCTTTCCTTGCCATTGCCAGTCTACATTTTATATCCTCTCTACTTCGACCATCATCAGTTATTTTGCTCCCCAAATAGCAAAACTCATTTACTATAAGTGTCTCATTTCCTAATCTAATACTCTCAGCATCACCTGATTTAATTCGACTGCATTCCATTATCCTCATTTCGCTTTTGTTGATGTTCATCTTATATCCTCCTTTGAAGACACTGTCTACTCCGTTCAGTTGTCTTCCAGGTCCTTTGTTGTTCTGACAGAATTACAATATTTTTATTTCTTCTCTGTGGATTTTAATTCCTACTCTGAATTTTTCTTTTGTTTCCTTCACTGCTTGCCCAATATACAGACAATAACATCGGGGATAGGCTACAATCCTGTCTCACTCCCTTCCCAACCACTGCTTCCCTTTCATGCCCCTCGACTCTTATAGCTGCCATCTGGTTTCTGTACAAATTGTAAATAGCCTTTCACTCGCTGTATTTTACCCCTGCCACCTTCAGAATTTGAAAGAAAGTATTCCACTCAATGTTGTCAAAAGATTTCTCTAAGTCTACAAATGCTAGATCATCATTTCACGATGTTGCCAACAAAATCCTTCTCCTTGTTTGAATCTCAAAACTTAAAAATACCTGCTGCAATTACAATACAAAATACTGCAGCACATACTAGCATAGATGAACATGGCTTAGCCAAAAAAAAAAAGGTTATCTGAAATGGCTTCCCTCCTTAGTTTGGTTAACTGGGGTTGTGCCATATTTATTACTCTTTTCTGCACAGCTCTCTGCTGCTCAATGCCTCTTCCATTCAGTGAATAGTT
Source organism: Schistocerca americana (assembly GCF_021461395.2). NCBI lineage: Eukaryota > Metazoa > Arthropoda > Insecta > Orthoptera > Acrididae > Schistocerca > Schistocerca americana. Next base: position 331,871,286 of record NC_060122.1, read on the forward strand.
ATCTATTCTCATAAATCAATTAGGAGTAAAGGAGACCACACACTGAATAGTGATCAATAGGATAGGAACACACACACACACACACACACACACACACACACACACACACTCTGTCCCTCTCCTTCGCGTGCACATGCACACACACATGCATGCGCACGCACAGGCAGGTGGACTGTGGTGAGGGGTTGTGTCAGGAGGGATTTTTTTTTTTTTTTTTTTTTTGGGGGGGGGGGGGGGGAGAAAGAACTGGAAAGCAGAAGGAGAGAGGTTGGGGAGGGGTAGCTGGCAGCTTGGAGGGAGGCAGGATAAGAATGCGAATGGGGGAGACAGCAGATGTACGGGACAGGTAGGTGACACACAGGCCCCTTCCAGTTCCAACTCCACTACACCATTCCTCACTAAGAACTACTAATCCTTGGAGGGAAAGACATTCCAAGAAACCAGTATCACAACCATGGAACACACTTATGCCAGTCTGTTTACAAGCCATCAAGAGGAGATGACAAGAGGGGAGACTGCTGGGGAGATGTGGCTGGGAGGATTACAGGAGCTAAAGATGTATTGCAAGGATAACTACTGTCAGCATAGTTCAGAGAAGCTGGTGTTAAAAATCTAGATGGCACAGCTTGCAAAGCTGCCATTGAACTCGATGATGATGATGGTGACTGGTTTGTGGGGCACTCAACTGCCTGGTTATCAGTGCCCGTACATAGTCCCAATTTTTACACTGTCCAATTGAGCCACTATCACGAATGATGATGTGATGATGATGATGATGATGATGATGATGATGAAATGATGAGGACAACCCAAACACCCAGTCTCCAGGGAGAGAAAATTCCCAACCCTGCCAGGAATTGACCCCAGGACCCTGTGATCCAGAGGCAGCAATGCTAACCAGTAGACCACGAGCTGCGGACACTGAACTCAAGCATATTGCGCTCAGCCATGTGTTCTGCTACTGGGTAGGCAACTCTGTTCGCAGCCTCAGTTTAGTGGTGTCCATTCATTCTAGTGGACAGCTTTTTGGTGCTCATGCCCACACAAAATGCTGTGCAGAAATTGCCGCAGAGCTGGTATGTGACATGGCTGTTTTCAGAAGTGGCCCTGTCACTGTTTGGATAGGATAAGACTGCAAGATGTCTGGAGGAAGATGTACCGAGTGGGTGAGTTAGTCACATCTTGCATCTGGGTGTTCGATAGGGATACGTCTCCTACGTCAAAGAGTTGGGAGAGGAAGTGGAACAGGGCTGGATTGGAATGTTGTGTATGTTGGCTGGGTGCAGAATATCACTTTAGAAGGAGTGAGAAGGATTGTGGATAGTACGTCCCTCATATCCGGGCATTATGATAGGTCATCAAGCCTTGGTGAAGGATATGATTCAGCTGCCCAGTTGCGCCAGGCTGGAGTGATTTGGGTGATGAAGTAGATGTTCGTTTACAATTGGTTCTTGGGGTGGGGTTGAATAATCTATATTTTTGGTGAGTAGGTTTTGGGCAGGAGGGGTAGTGCCTGTATGTAAAGGCCTTTGTGGTTTTTTCAGCATACCGGGCAAGGGCTTTTCATAACTGCAGATTGCTGTCCCTGGGTGGACAGGCTAAATGATAGTATGGGATGACAGCTGTCAAAATGCAGGTGTTGTTAGTGATCAGAAAGTTCGATATGGACAGATGTATGACCAGATGAAGTGGATGGAGAAGGTAGTGTTGAGTTTGTGGAGGAATGAGTGTATGGTATCTTGGCCCCGAGCCCAGGTCATTAAGACATCATCAATGAACCTGACCCAGAAAAGGGCTGCATTTTGACAGCTCTCACCCCCTACACGCCAAATAATCGCTACCATTTAGCCTGTCTAACCAGGGACAGAAATGTGCCCAGTATGCTGAAGGACCCACAAAGGTGTTCACATATAAGCACCTACTCACCAAAAATATGTATTATTCGCCCCCCCCTCCCCCCCCAAGAACCAGTTGTAAAGGAACTTGTCAATCACCCAAATCACTTCAGCCTGGGACAACTGGGCAACTGAATCATGTCCTTCACCAAGGCTTTCATGACCTATCATAATGCCTGGATATGAGGAACATACTACCCACAATCCTTCTCATACACAACATTCCAATCCACCCCTATTGAACTTCCACTCCCAACTCTTTGATGTAGGGGACATATCACTGTGGAATAGCCTGATGCGAGACCTTCCCAATTCACCCACTCAGTACATCTTACTCCAGATCTGTCACAGGCTTATCCTATCCCATCAGAAGGAGGACCACTTGTGAAAGCAGCCAGAACTAAAGAAAACCACACACACACACACACACACACACACACACACACACACACACACAGCTCTGCTGCAATTTCTACACAGCATTTTATGTGAGCATGAGCACCAAAAAGCTGTCCACAAAAATGAATGGACGCCACTAAACTGAGGCTGAGAACAGCGTTGCCTACCCGGTGGCAGAACACAAGGCCGAACATAACACGCTCGACTTCAATGGTAGCTTTGCAACCTGTGCCTTCTACATTTTTAACCCCACCTTCTCTGAACTATGCTGTCAGGTGTTAACCTTGCAATACATCCTTAGCTCCTGTAGGCTTCCTGGCTACATCTTCTCCCTAACAGTCTCCCCTCTTGTCCTCTCACTTCTTCGCAGTTCATTCCTTCACCTCAACATCATTATGCACTGCACAACTCACTAGCTCTTGAGCTCATGTCCTATTCCTATCCGGTACACCTGCTGCTTCCCACTCCTGCATTCCTGTCCCGCACACTGACTGTCTCTCTCTGAGCCAGCAGCTGGTCCTCACCAACCCAACCTCTCCTCCCACTTCTCACCTCTTTCCCTCTACCCAACCCACCAAGCACAATCCCTTACTCCAGTTCACACACCAAACTGTAGTCCTGCCATGTGTGTTCAGCCAACACAATGTAGCTGCACAGAGGTAGGTGTGTAGGTGTGTAGGTGTGTGTGTGTGTGTGTGTGTGTGTGTGTGTGTGTGTGTGGTTTTCTCTAGTTCACTAAAAGATTTATTTTATCCAAAATCCAGCAAGTTTTCATTCTTTTTTGTGTTCCTAAAGATTATTGAAGGCTTCTGCTGTTCACAGGGTGGTCTCCTTTCATCCTAAATTATTTACATTTCTTGCTAACAGCCTTGCCACAGTGGGAACACTGGTTCCTGTCAGATCACCAAAGTTATGTAGTGCCACGCTTGGGTAGTACTTTCATGGGTGACTGTCTGGGTCTGCTGAATGCTGTTGTCAAGCAGGATGCAATCAGCCCTAGTGAGGCCAATTGAGGAGCTACCTGATTGAGAAGTACAGGCTCCGGCCAGGAAAACTGGCAATAGCTGAGAGAGCGGTGTCTTGATCACATGCCCCTCCATATCTGCATCCAGTGAAGCCTATCAGCTGAGGATGACAAAGTGGTCAGTCAGAACTATTGGGCTTTCCAAGGCCTGTTCAAAGAGTACTTCCCTATCATAGTTATCTATTCTCATACATACACTAGTACTCGAACCTAGATTTTCTACCAATTTATTTGGCCTATAAGAGCTGTATTGACAGCAAGTGCAATATTGTAAAACAGCTTACTGCAATGAATAGTAACAAACAGTAACTAAATGATTATAACAGGGATTCATTACCAGAGCATATTGCCACTACTGAAGCATTCATTCACTCTGGGTCTTTTGTGGAAACAAAGAATTTGTTTCAGGAGAAATTTCTAGGATGTTCAGTGCCAGCAAAAAGTACCATACAGGAACTAATTGAAAAATGGTGATGTACAGAATCGGTTAAAAATTCACCCAGGGTGTGGCATGTCTGCACATCTTAAACAAAGAGGCAGGTGCAGGAGATTTTGACAAGAAGTCTTGAGTGAACCAGGAGACTGAGTCAACAGGTTCAAGCAAGTGAGAGAAGTTGCAGATGTGATTTAAATAATGGCACTGAAGTGAAAACCATACCAGACAAGTGTTGTACAAGAACTGATGGAGCCTGGCCTGCAAGAAGGATGTGTATTTGTGTTCATGGCTGCTGATAAATGTTGTCAGTGGTGTTTTGGACCCACTATGGTTCACCATGACTGGCATGATGTGGTTCCACCTGTATGGGTGCATAAATTACCAAAACAGCTGGTATTGGTCAACAGAAAATCCATGCATGATCCACCAGGTAGCCTTGCATGATGTCAAGATTGGTGTTTTCCCCCACAAGCATTATAGGGGCCATATTATTTGGGAATCCTGGAGGAGTTTTATTCAACTTGACAGAAAAGGAGAGTCAGTTATGTTACTTTCAGCAGGATGATGAACATGCCATACATCAGCTGCATCATCGTTCAATGTGCACGAGACATTTACATCACAGAGGACAATCAGCAAAGGCTTGTGGCGTCCTCGGTTACCAGACTGTGTCCACTTACGACTTTTATTTGTGGAGACTGTTAAAGGGAAGAGCATACAAAACACATCCGCACACAACTGAAGACCAGGATCCAGGATGTTATCAATAATATCACAACACAAGAACTGACAAGGGTATACATGAATCTACTCAAGCATGCTCACATGTGTGCTGAATGGGCAGAGGACACTTTCAGCACCTATTGTGACAGTGAGTAATCATAATCAATACATTACACCTCATTTTATGTTCATGTATTGACCATATGGACCAGTTTTACACACCACACCCTGTAGCTATGTAGGTTAGTTTTAAGTTAGTTAACTTGTACCAATTAAATGCAAGTCTATTATAACCAGTTCTTACGAAACAATTAATTTTGCAGAATTTACTAATGTGTGTTCAAAAGAAATATTAATAATGAATATGCAGCTTTCCCACCACATGGAATAGATGTTTCCCAAGTACTTCAGTGCAACAAGGAAATATCTGCACTTTATCCAGTGCACATAAAAATAAAGCTTGCAACTCTACTAATATGAAATTCTTCCAATCCATCTGTGGCATACAGCAAACCAGTGCTTAACAGTATTGGCTAAAAACAGTCTTGGTTGCAATTTTAGTTTTTTAGTTTCCAACTAAGTGTTTCGCCTTATGATCTTAATTTGGTATTTCTTAGACCGATCCTTTGACAGTGTAGCCAAAGGGCATCGTTGAATACATCAGGCCAACATCGCCTTCGTTAAACTCAGTAAAAACTTTTCTAGATAGACGAGAGCGACTCCAAGACCTGCATAACGTGTTCCCGTTCACAAGACCTAGTAACGAATAAGATCTAGGAAAGTTTTTACTGGGTTTAATGAAGATGATGTTGGCCTGATGTATTTGACGATGCCCTTTGGCTATACTGTCTAAAGGATGGGTCTAAGAAATACCAAATTAAGATCAACCTGAAGATGCCTGAATAAGGCAAAACACGTAGTTGAAAAATAGGAAAGTAAAATTGTAACCAAGACTGTTTTTAACCAATACTACTAATATGATGTTATTTCTCATAGAGAATAAATAAATTATTCTGAATATAAATTTTCTGTACCATTTACTGCTTCCATTAAAATGCTCTGTGAGAAGTAATCTGCAAGGAAAAATTTGTACTCAATGCAATATTCCTCTAAGGCTATTATGGTCCAGTCCACGAATGACAGCAGTTCACGCTGGTTGAGACAAGGATGGTGATAGCATTGTTGCTGGTTCCAAGCATACACATGCTTTGCGCTTGATGAAACTGTGTACACTGAAAATTACATCTATTGCTTGGTTGTGTAGGATTTGTAACTCACCACCACAATCAGCCACGACAACTCATAGCAAATGGAATAAAAATTCACTAAATAAATTGCTACAATCGTGTATAACATCCGCATTGCAGACAACACTTGCAGCAGAGCCCAAAGAACATTTTTGAATGCTCACTGGCTATCGGAGAATGCGTGACATAAGTGAGCAGGAGAAGCCACCAACATTCGTGACTCCAACTACAGCAAATAAGGATTTTCCATCTGGAAGTTATATAATATGTATAGTCAACCAAGAACTAACCTTTACCATCCTTCCTGGCTGCAAGAAAGGAATGATATATTCAGGCTTTGTGAGGAATGTATGGAACTGCTTCCCTAACTGTTCCAGTTGTTGCCTGATTCTGTAATATGAAGCTACTTGGGCTTCCTTTGGAACAATAATGGAATCGTGTTCGTTCTGGAGCCTCTGTGCTTCTGTAAAAGAAAAGTGAAGTGACTACAGTTACAGGACATTTAATGTTTTCAGAATAAGAAATTCATTCAATAACAATACCCTGTGCTTTTTTCAGACTGAATACATGCATACTGCAGTTGAATCTAAAACCCCAGTTTTACAACAGTTTGCTTGATTTATTTATTTTAGAAAAAGTTTCTTTTTTTCTACAGAATATTCTATAAAAAGGAATCAGACAGTTGTGACAGCAAGTCTAATGATACAAAGTAAACATAATTAAGCCATTCATACATTCTTTAAAGTGTAACTTTTCACGTACATAGAATACTTTAACACGAGAATGACAAAGTTTCTGACTTTCCTAAAATGGTGAAAAGGGGTCATTTTGACACCACATAAAATATTTTTCATATTGAACTTAAATTTGTACTTCATTTTAGTATAGTTTAATTCCCACAATTTTTAGAGTTACAACAACAACTATTTAACTTCGTGATTAATATAGTACTTATTTACATCAACAACAAAATATCTTATGAATTTATTGTTACTAATGCTAACAAGCTTCCTAAACTGTAGTCTTTCATTTATTAACCATTTGCAGAACAGTCTAGATACAAGTAGTTTATATGGTCCACATTATACTCACATGTGTTCTACATATGGTTTTGTTCTACTTTTTACTCAAGTCATTTGAATCTGTTAGACACATTTAGCAAAGGTGATTTCTGTTTTGTGTGTACACTTTCCATATACAGCTTTGTGGCCCTTCACCCAAATGTCACTGGTTTTGTTGCCTCTGCAGAGGCTGATATGGTATGTCTTCTGCTTTCTAGATGCTTTTGTACCTGTATCCTTTCCCTTTGTCTGTTCCTATTCTTGCTCTTTCATTCCCTTGAGTTCATTCACCAGTTGTAGTATCAACAACTACTTCTCTATTTTCTTGTTCGTTATTGTTTTGTAGATGACCCATGCATTTATTGTCACCATTCCAAGATCATGTAGAAGAAATGTATCAGGCATCTCTTACAAGCAACCTTTGTAGTATAATTTCAGTTCATTTGATGAACCATGTCTACCCCATACTTTGTTGCATTGTAGAATGTTGTAATTTCAGTTTTCTTCTTTATTTATTGATACTCCAGCATGCAATGTACTCAGAAGACTGGCATTTTTATTCTTTTTTTTCCTTTGGATGTAGTCATGGAGCAGTCTGTGTTGCCAGTCTGGTGCAGGATAATGGTGGAATGTATTTCAGCATTTGGCTTCTTTACATCATCAGGGATTGTTGTTTATTGTACCAACTAATGAAGTTTTATTTCCTTTGAGCTTCTTATCAAGCTGAAGAGACATGCACAAGTCATCTGTCATCACAATTCTTCCTTAATTCAGAAATGGTTCCATGAAATGCAAAACGATGTATGCTATGAGAGGTTTCTTATCTCTATTCGTATCCTCTTTTCTGAAGTATGGGAAAGCATTACATACTAGTCTTTTAAAGCCAAACTTTTTAAAAATGTGTATTAATGCTAGAAATGAATTCTGAATATGTAAAATTATCAACAAGAATAGTAGTGTAATTCCTAGTTCCCCAAACAACTCAGCAGATGCCAGCACAAGTTTGTGAAGTCAGTTATCTGTTGATAGCAAAGTGGTGTACCTGGGAGTTACACCACTATTTCAGTTACTTGTTTTTGTTATAGTGTCATGGATGCTATATGCTACTGACGGTATATTCCACATCACCCTGTACGTTCAAAGTTATTTTGTTTTTTAAACGAGTGAAGCAATAAGCTCAGAAAGCAACAGGGATAGTGTTAGCTCATCACATATATTGGCTGACAAAGAATCTGTTGACAAATAAACTGAGATGACAAGTCATGCGATACCTCCTAACATTGTGTCAGACCTCCTTTTGCATGGCATAGTGCAGCAACCCTATGTTGCATGGACTCAACAAGTTGCTGGAAGTTTCCTGCAGAATTACTGAGCCATGCTGCCTCTACAGCCGTCCATAATTTCCAAAGTGTTGCCGGTGCAGGATTTTGTGCACGAACTTACCTCTTGTTTACGTCCCATAAATGTTCAATCGGATTCATTTTGGGCGATCTGGCTGGCCAAATCATTTGCTTGAAACGTATAGAATTATTTTTTAGACGAAAATGTAGAAGAGGAAGAAGAGATGCAGTTTCATCCCGCAGAAGGTCTAGAAATTGTCTAAACAGAATATGAGACAAAACAATTCCAGAAGAAGAACAGAGTAGAAAGCAAGAAAATGAGAAATGCAGGAAAATCTTATAAAACTGAAAAAGAAAATTGGTTAGTGGGAAAAAATTTAAAAATCCTAATTCCAAGGCAAGAATGAATGTTCTGAAAAAATTTCAGAGGATTCACAGAAAAAAATGCTTTTGACTCATTCTGGAAGGCAGGTTCTTTCACTGTCCAAAAACTGCTGTAGAGCAGTAAAGTCCACTACTAAGCAGTATTATGTTATGCAAAGTGACAGAATTATTTCCTAAAAACTTTCCAAATATCTTATTGCTGGATTACTAGGGCCTCTAAGAAAATGAAAGCTGGACAGCCACCAGGCTCACACAACCAGTGAAAGTATGTCCCGGTAAATAAAATACTTCATCGAAAAATCACTTACCAGTCCCATTACACAAGATCCCAGAACACGAAAAGAAAATATTTGTCAGAGGTTCTAAATATCCGCTTATTATTTAACCTCTACAAGGATTACTGTGCTGAACAGGGCAAAGAACCAGTTAAAGAACATATTTATCATAGAAAATTAAATGTGTGGTGGTCTTCATTCTGAAGACTGGTTTGATGTAGCTCTCGATGCTACTTTATCCTGTGCGAGCCTCTTCATCTCCTAATAACCACTGCAGCCTATAGCCTTCTAAATCTGGTTACTATTTTGGTCTATTGGTCTCCCGCTATGATTTTAGCCCCCCCACCCCCCCCCCCCCCCCCACCACACACTTCCCTGATCTCTTGACGTATCAGTAACAGAATGTGTGCTATCAACTGGTCCTCTCTTTTGGTCACAAATGAAACTATAGAATGTGTAGACTACACAAAATTTCTTGGTATGCATGTTGACAGTCAGTTAAAGTGGGAAGAACATATTAAAATACTTAGTAACAGAATCGCTACAGCATGCTATGCTCTGAGAATTCTGACTGCAGTTTGTGATACTACATGTGTCAGATCTGTATATTTTTCTTATATCCACTCTGTTATTACCTATGGAATAATATTTTGGGGAGTCAACAGTAAAAATATTCAAATAGTTTTCAAATTACAAAAAAGAGCAATTCGTATAATAACCAAGAGTGGCAGTAGGGCTCACTGCCTTGAACATTTCCAAAAGCTGGAAATCCTAACTGTCCCCTGTGAATACATTTTTCAAAGTGTTATGTATGTAAAAAAAAATATTGACTGCTATATGAAAAATTCATTAGTACACAGCTATGAAACTAGAAACCAATTCAATCTGCATCTAGAGAGGAAAAATAAAGTTAAAACTCAGCAGAGCTTGTTGTACAATGCTGTTAAATTATACAATAAATTACCCCAAAAAATAAGAGATATTGACACAATCGGACAGTTCAAAACAAAACTAATTTTTTTTTTATTAAATAAAAGTTATTACGCAGTAACGGACTATCTGAATTAAAACATGTAGTGTAATTAAAGTAGCCTGCATTGTAATACATGAGGAAATAATTATGATATGTAATCAAAAATTGTACAGTACTATAAGAAAATTACAAATTACACAAGGATATAAAACTAATTTAAGATACCTCAAAAATGTGTGTAAATACTAATTTTATGTGTATAATTTTAGGTATATTGCATTGTATATGATTTTGCTGACGAAATCCACACAATGTAAATTGTTACATGGATTAATAAAGAAATCAATCAATCAATCAAATTTCTTGTCTCCCAATTCTAATCAGTACATTCTCATTTGTTAGATGATCGACCCATCTGATATTCAACATTCTTCTGTAGCACCACATTTCGAAAGCTTCTATTCTCTTTCTATCTCAACATTTTATTGTCCATGTTTCATTTCCATACATGACTACACTCCAGATAAATACTTTCAGAAAAGACTTACACCTGTATTCAACATTAATAAATTTTGCTTCTTCAGAAATGCTTTACTTACCATTGCCAGTCTATCTTTTATATCATCTCTACTTTGGCTATCATTAGTTATTTTGCTGCCCAAATAGAAAAACCCATCTACCACTTTAAGTGCCTTGTTTCCTCGTCGTATTCCCTCAGCATCACTTGATTTGATTCAACTATGTTCCATTACCCTTGTTTTGCTTTTGTTGATGTTCATCTTACATCCTCCTTTCAAGACACAGTCCAATCCATTCAACCAGTCTTCCAAGTCATGTGCTGTCTCTGAAAGAATTATAGTTTCTTCCCCCTGAACTTCAATTCCTACTCCAAATTTTTCTTTGGCTTCCTTTACTGCTTGTTCAATGTACACATTGAATAACATGGTCGATAGGCTACAACCCTGTCTCATTCCCTTCTCAATCACTGTTTCCTTTACATGCCCCTCAACTCTTATAAATGCCATCTGGTTTCTGGTTTCTGTTCAAGTTGTAAATAGCCTTTCGATACCTGCATTTTACCCCTGCTACCTTCAGAATTTCAAAGAGAGTATTCCAATCAACATCTTCAAAGCTTTCTCAAAGTCTAGAAATGCTATTAATGTAGGTTAGTCTTTCCTCAACCTGTCTTCTACAATAAAACATAGGGTCAGTATAGCCTTGTGTGTTCCTACATTTTTTCAGAATCCAAGCTGATCTTTCCCAAGGTTGGTTTCTACCAGTTTTCCAATTTTTTTGTACAGAATTTACGTTAGTACTTTGCAGCCACGACTTATTAAACTGGTGGTTTGGTAATTTTCACACCTTTCAGCAATTGATTTCTTTGGTCTTGGAATTACTACACTCTTCTTGAATTCTGGAGGTATTTCACCTGTCTCATACATCCTGCACACCAGATAGAAGAGTTTTGTCATGGCTGGCTATCAGCTCTGACAGATTATAGTCAACTCCTGGGGCCTTCTTTCAATTTAGATCTTTCAGAGCTCTGTCAAATTCTTCTCACAGTGTCATATTTCCCAACTCACCTTCAGCTATGTCCACTTTCCTTTCTATAATATTGCCTTAAAGTTCAACTCCCTTGTACAGACCCTCTATACACTCCTTCCACAATTTGGCTTTCCCTTCTTTGCTTAGAACTGGTTTTCCATCTGAGCTCTTGATATTCAAACAGCTGTTTCCCTTTTCCCCAGAGGCCTCTATAATCTTCCTATAGGCGGTATCTACCTTCCCCCAAGTGAAATATTCTTCTAAATCCTTAAATTTGTCTTCTAGCCATTCGTGCTTAGCCATTTTGCACCTCCTGTCAGTCTCATTTTTCAAGCATTTGTACTCCCTTTCACCTGGTTCATTATCTGTGTTTTTAAATTTTCTCCTTTCTTGAATGAAATTCAATATCTCTTGTGTTATCCATGGATTTCTATCAAGCCTTATCTTTTTACCTATTTGATCCTTCACTGTATCATCTCTTAAAGTTATCCATTCATCTTCTACTGTATTCCTTTCTCCTATTTTAGTCAACTTTTGCCTAATCCTCCCTTTGAAACTCTCAATGACATCTGGTTCTTTCAACTTATCTATATCCCATCTCCTTAATTTCCTACCTTTTTGCAATTTCTTCAATTTTAATCTACAGTTCATAACCAATAAATTATGGTCAGAGTCCACATCTGCTCCGGAAACATCTTGCAATTTAAAACCTGGTTCCTAAATCTCTGACTAACCATTACATAATCAATATGAAACCTTCCAGTGTCTCCACATCTCTTCCACGTATACTACCTTTTCTCTTATGGTTCTTACATCATGTATTAGCGATGATTAAATTGTGATCTGTGCAAAATTCTACCAGACAGGTTTCTCTTTCATTCCTTTCCCACCAGTCCATATTCACCCACTATGTTTCTTTCTCTTCCTTTTCCTACTATTGAATACCAGTCTCCCATCACAAATCAATTTTCATCTCCTTTGACTATCTGAATAATTTCCTTTATCTCATCATATATGTCTTATATCCCTTCATCAACTGCAGAGCTAGTTGGCACATAAACTTTCCCTACTGTGGTACGCAGGGGCTTCGTGTTTATCTTGGTTATGATAGTGTGGTCACTGTGCTGTTCATAGTAACTTACCCACATTTCTATCTGCTTATTCATTATTAAACCTACTCAAGCATTACCCCTACCAGACTTTGTATTTATAACCCTGTATTCATCTGACCAGAAGTCCTGTTCCTCCTGCCACATAACTTCACTAATTTCCACTTCATCTAACTTCAACCTATCTATTTCCCTTTCTAAATTTTCTAACCTACCTGCCTGATTAAGGGATGTAACATTCCACACTCCAATCTACAGAATGCCAGTTTTGTTTTTTACAACATCCTCCTGAGTAGTCCCCGCTCTTTGATTTGAATGGGGGACTATTTTACCCCTGGGATATTTTACCCAAGAGGACATATCATCATTTACCCACACAGCAGAGTTGCATGCCCTCAGGAAAAATTATGGCTGTAGTTTCCCCTTGCTTTCAGCTGTAAACAGCACCAGCACAGCAAGGATGTTTTGGTTGATGCTACAAGGCCAGATCAGTCAGTCATCCAGACTGTTGCCCCTGCAACTACTGAAAAGGCTGCTGCGCCTCTTCAGGAACCACATGTTTGTCTGAATTTAATATGGAGTTCAGTCTAAATTTTTATGCTACACATTAATGGCAGATGTGTGAAATGCAATTCCTTTAAAAGTACGATAAACTCCTCAGTAGATGACCAAGACAAGAGAGAACATAAACTTAAACATGAACTTCACTGACAAAAGGCTGAGAAGGTAAGAGATGCTATGAAAGAAGACTCTGAAAAATCGGCTTCTGATAGCTCCTATTACTATTTTTCCATTTGATTTGAAAAAGTCATTACCCCTCCCAAAACTAACATGCCAAAAAGCTTATAATACATGTAATTTATACCTTTATAACTTAAGTTCCAAGAGTTATCAACAGGACTAGGCCACATGTACTGTTGAGATGAAACTGTAGGATCTCGAGGCTCATGCAAAATCATTACATGTTTAGTCAAACAAAAATGTAGAGCACCAACAGCAAAACACATTGTATTATACAGCGATACATGCACAGGACGAAACCGGAACCGGAAGATGGCGTTAAATTTACTGAGGGTAGTTTTGAGTGAAGACACCAATATCAAAGCCATTGATCAATAGTTCATTATCACTGGTCATTCTGGTCTTCTGAATGACTTTGGCTCAACTGAATTGTACAGGAAGTGTCAAGGGATGTTTTGCCCTCCTAACTGGTTTAGAGTTATCACGAAATCAAAGAAAAAGAATCCATTCTCTTGCTGTGATGTCTGGTGAAGAGCTTTTAGTAGTAGAAAATATGGAAAAAACTTGAGACCGATTGATAAAGAAAACCTAGTTTCACGGCTAAAGATGCAATGGATTAGATATCAGAAACTTGATCCAGATACAATCTTTTACAAGGAGAACATGTTTGATGAGCTTCCATTATTCAAGTTGAACATCAAACTATCAGGAAAATGAGGACAGCTGTTATCACTAACAAATGCACCTCTGTCTCAACTCTACAATGGACCGACACATGCAGGGTGCAGGGAGGAGTGCAGTACCTTTTAGCGTACATTTTACATCCCCCGTATACATCACACGTACTACTTAAACCTTCACACTTCTCGCTCTGTTGAAGCAGTGGATCACTGTTTGCTGATGATCCTAGGGATGCTGAGTAGCAGGAACTTGTGGCGGATATCAAAGTAGAGGACACTGATTTCCAGCGTGTCTTTTTACATAATATACTTCCCTTAAATAAACTAAACAGTTATTCTTTTTGTTGATTGTGCAAATTCTTTCCTGAACCATATGCTCTGTCTGTCTAAAGCAAAAGTTGTGTAAGTTACCTAAGTGCTTATAAGTTACTTATAAAGTGGGGATGGGAGTTTCAATGAACTTTCTCCAAATTTCAGATAAAAGAGTGAATTTATTGGTGGCAGACATTCAACTCAGGTTGATTTTTCATCAAACAGAAAAATCCTAGAAGCTCCTGAAATCTAGCCCTTGGTATAATGTAAATGATGAAAGTAAGCCCTCAAGAATGTAACCAGAGATCATTCACAGACATACTTTTTGCACCTGTGACACCTCGAGTACACATGATGGCTCTCAATTTTTCCTGTTCCCCACGTGACATGATCCAACCACCATTTTTTAGTACTTTTCACACATTTGATTCTGCACATTTCTTCATGAGATGTAGCATTGCTTTGTCAAAAATAAAACAGGATATGATGAAAGAGTCATCTGCTCATTTGCAAGTGTAAATAGTAGGACTTCCTCTCTCCTTTAGAATGTTTACAGCCAACTTTCATCCAGAAGATGAAAAATTGGCAACCTTCCATTTGGTTCCATTCCTAGCAATCATCTTTGTAGAGGCACTCACTTGGGCCTGCTGTGATGGATAAGGTGAGGATTTGCATAGATAAGCATCCTCCACTAATCCCTCCTTCATTTGCAATGTCTTCATCTTCACTTGTTTCTGATACAAAATCCTTATTTTTATCAGAGATGTCAATTCTGTTTCAACGTTGGAATTCTCCAAGGGCTATAACAGTTCATCAGAAAGTCCAAGCTGATGATACATGTTCAAAAATGTCTTTCAAAGACAAAGAATATTACCTGAATAATATGATATAAACTGTGGCAGACTGAATTGTGCATGTGCCGAGATGCAACAATGAACAGCAACAACTCTGCATGACTTCTGACTGTTGCCACTTCATTGCTGGATTATTTGCACATACTCAGAAAATGTTGAAGAAAGAAACAAAGCCAAACAGATAATTGCACCATCCAAGAAGAAATCTTGGGAAGACTTTGGAAACAGGTTGGAGACTATGGGTCAAGCTGCTGGAAAACCATTCTGGAGTGTAATTAGCAGTCTTTGAAAGGGAGGTAAGAAGGAAATAACAAGTATTTTGGACAGGTCAGGAAAACTGCTGGTGAATCCTGTGGATGCCTTGGGCAGATGGAGGGAATATTTTGAAGAGTTGCTCAATGTAGGTGAAAATACGATCAGTAATGTTTCAGATTTCGAGGTAGAATGGGATAGGAATGATGATGGAAATAGCATCACATTTGAGGAAGTGGAGAAAATGGTCAATAGATTGCAGTGCAATAAAGCAGCTGGGGTGGATGAAATTAAGTCGGAACTCACCAAATACAGGGGAATGTCAGGTCTTAAATGGCTACACAGGATAATTGAAATGGCGTGGGAGTCGGGACAGGTTCCATCAGACTGGACAAAAGCAGTAATCACACCAATCTTTAAACATGGAAACAGAAAAGATTGTAACAACTACAGAGGTATCTCTTTAATCAGCGTTGTGGGTAAAATCTTCTCAGGTATTGTTGAAAGGAAAGTGCGAGTACTAGTTGAGGACCAATTGGATGAAAATCAGTGTGGGTTTAGGCCTCTTAGAGGTTGTCAGGACCAGATCTTTAGCTTATGGCAAATAATGGAGAAGTGTTATGAGTGGAACAGGGAATTGTATCTATGCTTTATAGATCTAGAAAAGGCATATGACCGGGTTCCTAGGAAGAAGTTATTGTCTGTTCTACGAGATAATGGAATAGGAGACAAACTTTTACCCGGATAGTCAGGCAGCAGTTACGAGTTGACGGTAAATTGAGTTCATGGTTCAGAGTAGTTTCAGGGGTAAGACAAGGCTGCAACCTGTCTCCACTCTTGTTCATATTATTTATGGATCATATGTTGAAAACAATAGACTGGAGGGGTGAGATTAAGATATGCGAACACAAAGTAAGCAGTCTTGCATACGCGGATAACTTAGTTGTGATGGCAGATTCGATTGAAAGTTTGCAAAGTTATATTTCAGAGCTAGATCAGAAATGTAAGGACTATGGTATGAAGATTAGCATCTCCAAAACGAAAGTGATGTCAGTGGAAAAGAAATATAAACGGATTGAGTGTCAAATAGGAGGAACAAAGTTAGAACAGGTGGACTATTTAGGATGCATATTCTCACAGGATGGCAACATAATGAAAGAACTGGAAGTGAGGTGTAGCAAAGCTAATGCAGTGAGCGCTCAGCTACGATCTACTCTCTTCTGCAAGAAGGAAGTCAATACAAAGACTAAGTTATCTGTGCACTGTTCAATCTTTCGACCAACTTTGTTGTATGGGAGCGAAAGCTGGGTGGATTCAGGTTACCTTATCAACAAGGTTGAGGTTACGGATATGAAAGTAGCTAGGATGATTGAAGGTACTAGTAGATGGGAACAATGGCAGGAGGGTGTCCACAATGAGGAAATCAAAGAAAAACTGGGAATGAACTCTATAGATCCAGCAGTCAGGGCGAACAGGCTTAGATGGTGGGGTCATGTTACACGCATGGGAGAAGCAAGGTTACTCAAGAGACTCATGGGTTCAGCAGTAGAGGGTAGGAGGAGTCGGGGCAGACCAAGGAGAAGGTACCTGGATTCGGTCAAGAATGATTTTGAAGTAATAGGTTTAACATCAGAAGAGGCACCAATGTTAGCACTGAATAGGGGATCATGGAGGAATTTTATAAGGGGGCTATGCTCCAGACTGAACACTGAAAGGCATAATCTGTCTTAAATGATGATGATGATGATGATGATTCAGAAAACTAATTACAGGAGTGTCAAATTGATCCCTTCTACCATTCGAGGTTTATCAAATGAAATGTTGAAGAAAATAAATATTTTGTAAATTCTAACACATCATCATAAATAAGAGAAAAAACTGTAAAAGGTCATAATTTCACAAACACGTTAAAAAAATTAGAACTGACACTGAAGAAAAAAGTATTACGAGGGTCATTATATAGTAAGAAGACATTTCACTATCAATCTGAGTCTTAGATAGGTTCTTTTTTTAGCTCAAGAGTTTCTTTCAGGAGATAGTACAACAAGACATGTTTATTAGAATAATTTAAAAATCTATTTCATCTCTTCTTTGTCTAGGATAGTAAAATACTTCAAAAGAAAGTCGACAGTTGAGTGTTGACAAGAAAGATTTATTTACTTGCAGGGTAAATATTGCGTAATTTAAATGGTGAGAAAACATTTTCTTTCTAATGACCTTGGATCAATTATTTTTGATGGATAAAACAAAACAATTTTCCATTTTCATCCAATGAAAAATTTCATGTAATATTTCTTTATTCCGTTTTGCATTACAACGTTTTACTCATTAGGTCTGCAATATTTCACTAGCGTAATCACTTAAGATATGGGCTGCAGCAGTATTCTATTTCAGGTTTGTAAAATTCGCTAACCTCAAAAAGCAAGTGTTTCTCACCTCTAAATGTGAAAAAGGGCTCTAAAAATGTGTTGTACGCTAATGTTCACATTAATTGGTAGTTTACACTCAGTATGTGTGTGATTATTACTGTACTTACTTAAGGAGGGGAAGTGACAGTGGTACAGAAAGTATTCTTTGCCACATATCCTAAGCTAGCTTGCTGTGTGTACACTTAAATGTAAATATTAATTTAGTCATTTATTGCCTTCTTATTTCACTGTCAGTGCTCCTAGTAAGTGAAAATTTTCCTGTAGTGCTGTGCACACACATTAAGTCTCTAATTTTATTTTCTCTTCGTTCAACTTGTCATATTCTAGCTCTCCCTCGACCTATCTATCTTTTCCTCTCACTCTTTTTCCAATAATTAGTCATTCATTAGCATCCATATCTCATTCTCTCTTTCCCACTGAATCTTGGCTATTTGTTCATAACACTTCATTGTAATGTGTGACTCCTGATTTAGGGTTAAGAATATTTCTACCTTGCCTTTAGTGAACCTACATTCATTCTTTAATCCAGTTGTTTATCTGTATCCTTTAAAAAAATAGTTTTGAAAGCCATGAGACTGTAAATATGTACATGTACCTACATGACTTCTAAGCACGCATCTCACACAATACTTCTTTTTTTCATTCCATATGTATGATACATGTCAAGGCAATAAAAGGCAACACACATTACAGTGTAATTAAAAGTATACAGATAAAATAGCAGCAGCACAAAAACTGTACAACAAATATGCACATCCAAAAAAGAGCACACAACAAGTGAAGATAAAGAATTTGTAAGCACTTACTTTCATACAAATGAGGTATAGATGACTGGTTTTGAAACTGGAAGAAACTTCTCTCCAGCATATATTCCGGATTAATTTCTTCCACACGCAAGAGATTGAGTACCATATTATAAGTAAGATGGAAAGCTGAGTTTATGGGATCTGGCAGGCCTTGCACAATGTCACGGCCTACAGCTGGGCTCACTTTTTCATCAATCATAAGGATTACAATTCCTTTTTCATCCAAACCACGTCGACCTGCTCTTCCAGACATCTGAATATATTCTCCTGATGTAAGCTATAAATATAAATGCAATGTCTAGAAATTGTATCAAGAAAGAAACTGCATTTATCACTACTATTAAAGCATGCAACACTACTGAAGGACCTGGATAAAATAAAATTAACATTCGCTTAATTTGGTGTAGAGTCACTTCTGGCATCCCAGACAACACTTATCCTGGGCGTCAAAGCATGTATTCAGAATGAGATTTTCACTCTGCAGCAGAGTGTGTGCTGATATGAAACTTCTGTAAAGTTTGGAAGGTAGGAGACGAGGCACTGGCAGAAGTAAAGCTGTGAGGACGCGGCGTGAGTCGTGCTTGGGTAGCTCAGTTGGTAGAGCACTTGCCCACGAAAGGCAAAGGTACTGAGTTCGAGTCTCGGTCCGGAACTCAGTTTTAATCTGCCAGGAAGTTTCATGCTAACACCTAATTAATGGCGAAAAAAATTTTGATTTTTAAGGTCTCTTCGTGTGTTGCCAACACTTAGATATACATCTTTTAATCACACCATTTAAGGTTCAAATATGTCATTCCTTGCCCGCGAAAGGCAAAGGTCCCGAGTTCGAGTCTCAGTCTGGCACACACAGTTTTAATCTGCCAGGAAGTTTCTTTTCAAAGCATGTATTGTTACTCCTGAAGGCAGTCACTGGGATTTTATGCAATTTCACTCGGATTTTATGCAATGACTCTCATATAAATTGTTTCAACAGTTAGATTCTGGAGGAGAGTAATATACCTTAAATGATTATCTGCTACAGATTACAACAGCTTGACAATGTTCAAATTCAGTAACTGTGGAGTCTAGAATAGGGGTATTATCATGGTGCAGTTTACACACCATGAACAATGCTTCATCTAATGAATGAACATGATGATATCAGTTAGCTTCACATAGCTTACTAGTTCAGGCCACAAGAAATGAGGGTATGACCATCCATATCAGGAATGGGTTGTAGACCTCCCCTGTGATTCTCCAGATGTCAATCAATACTGCAGTAGGCAAAAGACTAAAAGTACACTGTCACACCACACTGCACATTTGCACTGGAAGTACTTAACATTTTGTGCTCCTAGCACAGACATCAGTATTTTTCTACCACAGCTATTGAGTACATGCTATGCCAATCAATCATTTAATGAATTTTGGTTTTAACAATGCAACACTACACATGAATAAGTACATTTAAACCGAACTTTAGGCGCATTTATTCGTGATTTTTTCTTTTATGCTCCTGTTTCTTCAAGTGACTGTGCAAATTTCAATAGTAATTTCCCTGTGATGGTGTAACCACAGACTGATAAACACCATATTCATATTTCTGTTTATGAATTTCCGAAACTTAATTTCAGTTAAAGGTATAAACGTATAGAACACTATCTTTACTGGACAAGAAATGAGAAAGGAACTTCAACTTCATTGTGAATTATGCCAGTTCTCACCACAAATGATGTAGAAAATTAAGTTAGTATGAATCCAAATCAAGTTTCTTTTGTAGGACAATCCAATGCTTTGACTGAGTCTCAGTACTAAGTTTTTCATCAAGAGACAAGGTAGATAGAAAATACAAGGAAAAAAACCTACTCTCAATAAACTACGACCTACACAATGCATTTCAACAGAACTTTTGATCAGTTAAAAAAAAATTATTTATATAATCAAGAAGCTATAAACTTTAGTAAAAGACAGTAATTTTTTGATAATCAAATATTTTTACTTCATGAACTATGATAATGTCAACATTTCCTACATTTTCCACACTGATGTGCAAATCATCCTCTTTGGTAATTTATATACTTTGTTTTAAAATTCTCATGTTTAGTTCTCTAGAACAGTCATTGATATCATTCACTTCAAGAACTATTTTTTCACTAAGGAAACTCCTCCATCATATGACAAACTATTTTCTTTCAAGAATGATCCCTCCTCTTTAAAGCTCTCCCGACAACACACTCCCTACACCAATTCTGTAACAGAGATAAAATTTTGCTAACAGTTCTTACCAACATTTACTCATGTTTATAGCTTCTACTATTTAATTTGCTTACTTAAAATATATATGATATAATTACATAACGAAAATCCTTTCCATCAAATTTTCGAGGGCCAGTAAATAACACCGTTCTGGCAGGCATATTAAGACCCATTGCAAAAGTTTCAGTAGCAAACAAAGCTTTTATTAAACCTTCAGCAAATAGTATTTCTATAGTTTCCTTCAAAATTGGCAATAATCCTGGAAAAAAGTAAAAAAATTTTAGATCACCTAAACACTGTAACATCTCTAAAAACAAACTCCAACCATAGATTTCCCAACAAACCTCCATGGTGAATACCAATCCCTCTTCGAAGAAGTGGTAGAACATTTTCCACCTGAGGAAGCTGACGATCCTCTTTGGATAAAACGTCCATTGCATTATTGAATACTTCATCCACTAACTTCTTTTCTTCAGCTGTAAGATACAGAAAAAAAGTTGTTTCTCACTATTAGTTTACAAACATTTGGTAATGATTCCCACCATTAAATTAAGGATGCAGTTGCACTGCAGAATTCTGTACAAAATGAGACCACTTGATTATTCGTGACAGCTACTGGGAGTGAACTACTGAGTTATTCACTTTATCTGTGATATCACATCAGACTTACAAACAATGAACTACACACAATATCCAAGGAGAAAAATCTCTCCAATTAAAAGTCAAGTGAAGATAGAGGAATAACATGCAGACACATTCTAAAAAATGGCTGGTGGAACCTTGTTCATCCATCTCATTTTTTCTGTCAGAAACACAGAAATGGTTGATGGAACTGAAATTAAACAGGAATTTCCAGATTTGAAATATTGTTCTTGCATCTCAACCAGTCTCTCTTACATATTTTATTGGCTTCTTCCATTTATTACCTGTTGACCATGATTTGAAACTATTTTTGTTTTTGTTTGTTGAAGTTCGTATCTGTTTCATTTATGTAATTTTATTTTCATCTGGTGTTTATTTACATCTGATTTGTAAACTGCCCTTTCTGTCCTCAATTTTCAGATTTTAGCCACTCATTTTCCTCTTATACTGCCTATTGCAACTTGGTTAACATGTGGGCCTGTAGGAATTTCCTAATTAATCTATTAGTTCTAAATGTTTCCTTTCTTTTGCCAGATGAAAGAACTCCGGCTTCTGAATGTTAAGATATATCTTGTGTCAATTTCTGTGCCTGCTTCAAAAAGATATGTAGACTGCTAATGCCAAAATATTGAAGTAATCACACTTTGGAATGGTTTACTTCTGCTGAAAGGACACTACAAGCAAAACAAAAAGAGAAAAGTGAACAACACAGGAACAAACAGAATGTGATACACAAACCAGACTTTGGCATCACGAGATCCAAGAAGTTTTGAAAAAGTGTAGCTAGAAATGGTAAAGAAAGTAACTGACAAGCACAGGATTTAAAAAGTATAGAAAAGAGAAAAGAACACAAACTGGACAAAAACGTAAGTTTCAAAATGTAAAAACAAAAATAAAAAAGGAAAAAAACAAATAAATGAATAATGTTTATGTTGAAAGTGGGAGATGGGTGGTAGGAAGACGCTATGTACTTCAGAAGTGCTGGGGATGGAATAAAAATTACACTAGTGGTACTGCAGGAGTACAAGTTACGGCTATCATTTCACTGAGCAAGCTACCCATGGGGTACTGTGTGTGACACCCATATATTCTGTCTTTATTCATTCCTACAGACAAAATTGCCTTTGTCATATCAAAATAAGCTCTAATTATTACATCTCATCTGTTGTATATCATGACTTGTTTCACAAGTGCACTTTTTTGTTGCTTTTCATAGCAATCAACATTTCCCCATCAGTTAAGATTGCATGAGAAATCCTCTTGTTGCTACTGTGGACGCATTTCGTGCAAAAAGTATGTTAACAGTCAAAGTGCAAGCACTGCTATTAGATGAAGGGTTTGATATGTAAAGAATTATGGAAGTGTGCAACAATGAAATGGATGTTAACAACAGGGAAGGTGACACAGTATCCAGACAATTTGACTGTGAACCTTAGCTGTGAGAACAGGTTTAAATTATACAGGAAGTTTAGTCTCACTGCAGGTCCAAACAGTGAAAACGTTATCAGCATACTGAAACCAAAGGATGAGGATTGATGAAACAACACATTATTTTCATACCTTTTCTAAGAATGCTTCTGCATTCACAGAACTATAGTACTATATTTTGTTCCTCCAAACCAGTTTGTCATTATGGAAATCAAAGGAGATCTGATTTAGACTGGACAAATGTGGATTCAAACCTGCTTGCTCCCACATATATATGACACTCCCCCTCTGCCCCTCCCCTCCCCCTCCCACCACACACCCAAGACCAGTCTATTACAATACAGGAACTCACACTCTACATTTTCATTTTCACATGGACACATTCAATTCTATTAGATACAATTTGTAGAAGTGTATTTATTGTAGCTTGCTATAGAATAATCCCAACATTCATTCTAACCTTTTCTCCTTAATTATAGTACAATCACCCGTGGCAAGACTTCCATGTTGTCTCCAAGCTGTATAGAACCATTTCCCAAGCAGTTAATGCCATCCATCATTCTCATACTAGGTTCTCCTGTGTGCACAGATCAAGTGCATTAGATGCAAGTATTACCCAGTTTGAATGCAAAATTATATATTTGGACTGGTGTGCCATTTCTTTTCCATCACATTATTTTGTAAAGCTATTCATGGTGTGAATACTTCTGTGTGTTAAAACTGTACTGTTCCCTAAGTGAAAATGAATGCGGATTCATCCTTTTAAACACCCAGCGCAAAATGTGCACTCGTATTTTCATTTTTCTAAGTACTGTACCACTGAGAAAAAACTTTCTTTATTTAAGAGGTTGCAAACAATTTTAAGTTAATAACTATGATAATATCAACTAATTTATGTCTTAAAACAATACAATCAACCCTTTATCAAAGGTATTTTCAAAACTTAGAGTTTGTCAGAGTCACAATTAACAGAGAGCAACAGACATTAACTTGAACTGCTAAGGAGCATTACAATAAATGAGGTAGAGAGGTCTTGTGAAATGCTAAGACAACTATCAGGGTTTGTTGCAATTATTCCTAGCAACTCATCTACAAAATTAAATCAAGTGAAAAGTTATGTAGTTGGTGAGTTTGTTGTGGGCTGAAATTTGCAAGAAATGTTTAACTAGCAAGAAAAATAGAGCGAAATAAGAATCATGATGTATTATTAGACTACTGTGTATAACATAATTTTCAAAATATTCCTTTGCACCATATGATGATAATGGCAGAAAGACTCAATGATTACACAAAAGTGTTACCAGTATTGAAATCCAATCTTGCCATCTGCATAGCATAAAGTTCACAGTCCTTTTTGCTGAAACTGAAAATAATGACTGGTGCAAATTGTCTCTCCATGATCATTTTTACAATTTTATAGATGTTCGTTTCGCCTTTCATTCCACCCCGTCGACCCCTCTGGTCACCTTTAGCCGCATCTCCAGCATTCTGCAGAACTGCCATTGCTTTGTTGAAATTGTCCTCCTTGAACTGGCCCTAAAACAAAACAATTTTGCTGGTGAAGAATTACAAGTACAGTTTCTCAAAAAGTTCTACTATTCAATTTTCTACTTACTGCTTCATCCACAACCATGTGAATTCCATCGCCACCAACAGGAAAAATATAGTGCTGTAAAGGCACCGGCCTGTAATCGGTATAGACAACATGGCACGGCTGACGATGTAAATGTGCTACCCATTCAGCAAACTGACGAGCATTTGGGATTGTTGCCGAAAGAAAAACGTAATGTACATTGTCTGGCAACAAAATAAGTGTTTCTTCCCAAACAACACCACGTTCTTTGTCACGCATGTAATGGATTTCATCAAAAACAACCCAGCCTACTTCACGCATTACTTCTGACCCACGATACAGCATATTC
Organism: Schistocerca americana; assembly: GCF_021461395.2. Taxonomy (NCBI): domain Eukaryota; kingdom Metazoa; phylum Arthropoda; class Insecta; order Orthoptera; family Acrididae; genus Schistocerca; species Schistocerca americana. Next base: position 331,895,998 of record NC_060122.1, read on the forward strand.
CTGAGGATCTAGAAATTGAAAATTTTGAAATAGAGATTATATTACAAAATTAAAAACAGAGAAAGATTATGAAATACAGGCAAAATACTACATCTGAGTACAGTTCAGTTTAAACTGTTTCATATTTCTACCACAAAAGATGCCAGATAATTTCATTGCATAACATCACCTCCGTGTGTCACAACAAACAGATTTCAATGTCACCATTTCACTCACCCAATACAAAGTAAGGAAAGACAACATCCAGGAAACAGTACCTAACTCCGCACTATTATAACACTAACATTTCTGTAGAATTTTGTGTGTTGAATGTGCATTGAAATGCATAATCACTAGACAAAAACTGCAGCAATAATTAAGATTGTGTATAAAATGCAATGGACATATTCAACTGAGAGAAAAAAATGAGATTTTGAATGACAACAAGAATGGACAAAACTGGAAACGTTATTCAAAAACCAGAGAATAATTTTGACTTACCAGTTGACTGGCCAAGAAAAACAAAATCATTCTCCATGCTAATGCACACACATTTATTTCTGAACCACAAAAAAGATGACAAGCATGACATAGTTGCCAAAAGAAAGGCAGGAAGATAAAAGAGTTCTGAAACAAGTATTCACTGAACAACAAACACTTGAAATACATAAACCTGCCTGCACAGATTGTGTGTCCTCTAACACTAACTCTGCCACAATGATCATAGCGATGTAAACAAACAATTACTATTTTGAGGTACAGTCAGTTGCCACTAACCTGGTTTTAGATGGATCGAATAATTTTTATATTTATCCAACACATCTACACCCTGGACGGTGTACTAAGTTTACATCAAAATCACAATCATCCAAAGAGTTCAACAGCAATTCACCTGGCACTATAAGACTAAGAACACCAAAATCTACATATCTGAAGTTGTTACATACCTCTGTTGTCATAATGAGGCAACTAGCCGATGGATTGATGGTAACATCTCCAGTGACGAGCCCAACATCTTTAAATTCTTCATAGAACTCTCTGTACTTCTGATTACTCAAAGCTTTTATAGGAGTTGTGTAAATCACTCTCTGCTTATCACGAAGTGACATGGCAATACTGTACCTGTCAAAAGAACATTTACCTTTAATATAATTTAGGAATTAAAGTTTGAGCATGTACTTTTTTAAGCCAACTGGAAATGAAGCAGATAGATACTAACATCAACATGTAACATGAATTAACAAGACAAGCACAGTCAAACAGTTAAGAAAATAATCTCAATCCAAAGAGCCTAGTACATGTGTACACATTTATATAAATTCAAAATAAAAATTTCTGTCATATCAAAAACATTGTTACTAATTATTAGCTCATTTGGTATTGATGAAGAAAGACGGGCTAGAAGGATGGGACAGAACCAAATCAAGTTAGTAACTGAACAGTTTTACAACTCAATTTTTGTCAACAAGCAAGTTTAAATGTGACATACTGAAAGAAGCACACCAGAATACCAAGATAATTAAAAAGCAACATATTTTCTGATCACAGAAAGTGTGATGTCCCAGCTGACATATGGTTAATAGAACTTTACTGTCTCTGACTAATTGGTATGAAAACAAGCAGATTTATTGAAATATGCCCTTTTGTTCTCTCTTCTTCTAGATGGTATTTTCCACACATACCTTCCATTGCTGACTGTAGAGAAACATCTCACTTCTGATCTCAATTTTCAGCACCTGAAATGCTTCAATTCTTTTCCAGTTTTCCCACAGTCCATGATTCACTTCTAAACAGTGCTGTGTTCCAGACAAACTTTCTCACAAATTTCTTTCTAAAATTAAGGCCTATGTTTCATAACGGTAGAATTCTTTACATGAGGAATGCTTTTTATTACATAGTCCTCAATCGTGATATTACATTCATCAGTAATCTCATCGTCTCTTTCGCCTTTGTTTCGTTTATTCTCAATCCATATTTGGGACCAAGCACACTTTTCATCCCACATAACAGTTCTTGTGCTTCTCTCTCACCTTCAGAGATGATAGCAATGTCATCAGCAAATCTAATCTCTGATATCCTTTCACCTTTAGTTTTAATCTCAATTCTGAATTTTTCTTTCTCTTCCTTTATTGGTTCTTCTACATACAGGTTAAACAGTGGAATGACTTAAACCTAAAAATCTGAAAATTGATCTCTTTGTCTTCCATTCTTGTTGTTCCCTCTTGGTTCTTGCGCGTATTTTATATTACGCATCTTTCCCTACAGCATACAACTTTTTTCTAGGTATCAAATGTTGTCCAATGCTTTTTCTAAATCAACAAATGCTTTGAAGTGGGTCTTGATTTTTCTAACATCTTGTCTCCAGTCCCTTATATTCTACACATTAACTTCAATAATTGTGCAGTTGCCACTTCCTCAACTATTTTAAAAACCCCACAGGAATGTTGAGAGCTAACTATTTTTCTATGTCTTCTTGTTACATATTGTGCAAGGTGTTTTTAGATATGTTCCATTTATTTATTTACTTTAAATAATGCTGCATGCAATAGTACATTCTGCCCTGTCAATTGTTTCTTGTTTAAGTATTTAAAAGTGAATAATTTACACTGAAGTGTATTCCTTTAAAGACAACAAAATAGTTACTTATCCTTACAACAAGAATTTATCAAGAGATTATGGGCCCAGAAACACACAAGTAGAAAATTTGATATATAACTATTCGTCAGCTATTATAAAGGAGCACACAAACAGGTCACTGATGCATTGTATATTAGCAAGTAATAGGAAGTAGCGTTAGGCAGCAAGTTAGTTGCAAGGAATTAAAGTCATTGAATTTTGTTGATAGTCAGTCAAAGTGCAGTCAGAAAAGTCCATTACATGTTCTAAGTTCACATATAGTAAATTTGTCTGTTATCGATGGATTCTATTAAGTCACAATTGGAACTTTTTTGGAGTATCATTATGGAAATCTCAACTACGTCTCTTGGTGATTTAAACTATACATAACATTAAAGTTGAAAAAGTTGTACTCAGTAGCAACTGGGCAGCAAGTTAAACTGATAGGAGGAGAACTGTACTAAATGTAAGTCTTGGGTTGAGAAAGATTATGGGGCACAAATTTTTATAGGTTTGAATGTCAGCAGCAATAAAGCCAAGAAAAAAGCAAATTGTAAGTCTGCTAGTCAAATGTTTAAAAAATTAGAAATGCTATAAGGTAACAAACCAGATTCAATGATCGAAGGTTTGCAGAGAAATTTCTTTAGTTAAGAGAGTATTACATGACGATTCGCCACAAACGGTACTGGTCTAGTGCGTCAGCCATCTAGCAGTAGAACGAATGAAACTACGAAAATTAGCAGACACATTATCTGTGTGCCAGAATAGAGAGTAGCTCTAAACTGCCATCAATCCGTGCATGCGCACTAGGCAGCGATAACTCGTGCATGTGCAGATGGGGCTACCGCAGTGTTTTCTGCTTGTTATTTGCTTACTGCTTGGTGGATATTAGCTCATTTCAGATTTTCGTGTTGGGGTTTTTTTGCGGTCTTTTTCTTCTTTTTTTCCCAGTAAGTAGGTTTTCATAGATGCAGAGTAAAAACTTTTTTTGCCAGCAGACTTTCTTTTATATCAGCTGTTTGTGAAAGCATTATTTCTATTGATTATTCCATATTCTAAAAATGAAATGGAGCAAAGAGGCGTTAAGTGTTTTAATTCAGGCATACAGTGAGGAAGGGTGCATGTGTTACTCGCTGCATCATAATACGATATGTCGGCAATTGTTTCTTTCTGAGTAATAAGCCTATAATGCCACACGGTGATTTTCGATTTGTATCATAATGCCTTAGCTTACGAAAGTTCATTTTTGTTTTGATTGCATCTCTTGTTTATTTCAGCATGCCAGAAAAGAGAAACTGACAGTGATAGGCAACAAAGTCTGTGCAGTTTCGCTCAGTTTGTTAGGCGAGGACTGAAAAACTCTGAGTAGCACTTATAAACCGTATGTTCAAAACTTGGAAAAATATCACAAGCACACCTTTTAAGTATTGCTGCAAACTGCAGTACATACATCCACAACAACTTTTGAAATGGTGGGCTGTGCTATTTTGTGGCTAAAAGCCAAGACTTGTAAAAGATTCCCCATTCGCCAGGAAACGTAATGTTACAACCAGCCTACAACATAACAGGGTGTTTACCAGTATTTTATCAGTGATCTAGGCTGGTATGATCACAAAATGTATAAACATATGATTTAATTCTTACTTTCGAGAAGGTGAGACAGCCTCCCTCATGACTGTGTCACACTTTCTGATTCCATTTTCTATCACAGACAGCAGCTTCTCAAAACAGGTCATGTCCATCCTAACGAAGTTCCAAAATTCTTGTGGATCTTCGGGCCTCAGTTCTTTCATTAATAGTGAATATATTCCCCTGCCTGTGTCCTTTCTTTTCAGTCAGGGTTGAACTCAACAACATCTGACTTTTCGTTTTCGTCACCGTTCTGCCCTAATCCGAAGATTTACAGTCACTGCCAGGGCAATAGTTCCAAAAATGAGTGGGTCCTCCATGTGCAATATGCTGTATAAATGTAAATTTCGCTGTACACATACCTGTGTAACCAAGTGTCACAATATAAAACCGTTGAGTCTCTAATTCAGAACAGTACTAACCTACATAATAGAGAAACAATTACTTAATTAATAATGGTAAAAAATAATTTCTTATTAAATAGCAACCTTGAGTGCATACGATGTTCCAGTATATCATACAGTCCCCCTTGAGTTGCCGGCGGTAGAACGAATGACTTTACAAGACATCAGACAGTTCAATTTTCTTTTCGTGCGTATCATCTGCTGCTGCGTATGCGCACTAGGTACATTCTACGTGGGTGGTGTAATAGGTCGGCAGTGAACTAGTCTGTATTTACAGGTGTGCACGTTAGGGGTGCTGGTGCATAGGTGTAAGGATTAGGCGCATCGTGTAATACGGGATTTACAAATATGATACTAGTAAGTCAGCTGTGCAGAACTGTATGCATATTCAAGAATATGCGGAAGATTTAGTGGCAGAAGGTAAAGCTGTGAAACAGGTGGATTATGTCATGAACTCTCAAAATGTTAGCACCAAAACTTAACCACTTCTGTACCGCATGGGGTAATGTAGCAGCATCCAACAAAACTCTCAACACATTATTTGAAAGTCTTTGTCTGTGAAAAGATAGAACAGTCAAATATGTCCCGAAATGCTTTCAACTCAAAACAAAATAAATATCTTTTCAAAGCAAGTCAGCAGGAAAAGTCTACAGTTAAATGTTTCAAATGTGGCAAAAACAGGCATGTAAGTAAACAGTGCAGGTATATATCATGTGATAATTATTCAGCATATTGTAAACACAATCATTCATGCAACAACTGCAAACAGGAGAGTCACTTTGACAGGAAATGTCCAAATGCAACATTAGGCAGAAATGCACAAGTGAAAAACAGACAGCAAAGAATCAAAAGGTTTCAAAAGAAAAGCATATGTCACTGTTGGATTTCCTGTAGCCAACATAAATGACATAAATCTGCAGTCTGACAGAGAAAACACTTGCTACCAAGATCGTGGAGCCACGCAACACATGACATTTAGAAGGACAGGGTAATAATTTATGCAAAACTAAATCAATGTATGAAAGTGCTGATTGGTGGTGCTGCTGAATTACAATTTTCTATCAATTCAGCAGGCAGTTTCTCCACTCACAGACACCATAAATGTGCTACTTCTACTCTCCCTCTTACTGTTTAAGAATGGAATTTCTTTTGCACTCTTTATCTTAACACCTTTGTTTTTAATTCCTCTGAAAGTTTTTTGTTTTTTCTATACAATGAAGGTGCCTTTCAAACCATCTACTTCGTTTTTGATTTCTTCATATTTTTTTCTGCACCCATTTGTAATGTCGCCTGGTGGAGAAAATTTTCAGCTGCGCAGTGACATATATGTGGAGCAGCCTTCAGATGTGATACTAATAATTTTCAACAATGTTTAAAAATTTCTCCCTCAGCTTTCATTTTATGTAAATGTGCACTTATGTTTTCGAGCTTTTCCCTTGCATTCCACAGTTGGTAACTGTTTGCATGATGAATGGTGGAAAATGAACATGATGAATGAAAAGTCAGATGATTAGACAAGATGGTGGAACCAATAAGAAAATGATGTTCGATAAACGTTTTCCTGATGTGGAGTATACGAAATAACATGGCAGGGAAATGGAATAGATAGTGCAGACTGCTGATTCATACAACAGAACAATCTTTAAAATTTAAAATGGGGTTTTTGAAAACACCCTACAAAATTTTTGAAACAATTATTGGGCTACACTACAGATCAGCTGTCACTACAGCCAGTTTTTCTTCGGTCACATTTGCTGACTTCAACCGCCTCACAACAAAATGTAACATGTCAACCTCACTTCTACCTCGGGCTGTGCTACAGATCAGTCTGTCACCACTAGCAGTTATTTTCCGCTCACATTCATACGCTTTGCCAACTCACAACCAAACTATAACATCGGAGCCATCGGAGTACAAAATGATATCTGAAGAAAATGTTTCATATTACAAAAAACATACAAGAAATACATATGAAAACCAGTAACCAACTTTATAATCCATAATAGCCAGATCTTCTCCCATGAGCCATGGACCTTGTTGGTGGTGGGGAGACTTGTGTGCCTCAGTGATACAGATAGCCATACCGTAGGTGCAACCGCAATGGAGAGGTATCTGCTGAGATGCCAGACAAGTGTATGGTTCCTGAAGAGTGGCAGCAGCCGTTTCAGTAGGTGCAGGGGCAACAGTCTGGATGATTGACTGATCTGGCCTTGTAACATTAACCAAAACGGCCTTGCTGTGCTGGTACTGCCAATGACTGAAAGCAACGGGAAACTACAGCCTTAATTCCTTCCGAGGGCATGCAGTTTTACTGTACAGTTAAATGATGATGGCGTCCTCTTGAGTAAAATATTTCGGAGGAAAAATAGCCCCCATTCAGATCTCCTACTAACGAGGACATCATTATCAGCAGAAACAAAACTGGCGTTCTACAGATCAGAGCGTAGAATGTCAGATACCATAATCGGACAGGTAGGTTAGAAAATTTAAAAAGGGAAATGGATACATTAATATGGTGGGAATTAGTGGAGTTCGGTGGCAGGAGGAGCAAGACTTCGGTCAGGTGAATACAGTGTTATAAATACAAAATCATATTAGGGTAGAGCAAGATTAGGTTTAATAATGAATAAAAAAAATAGGAGTGCAGGTAAGCTACTACAAACGGCATAGTGAACACATTATTGTAGCCAAGATAGACATGAAGCCCATGCCTACCACAGTAGTACAAGTTTATATGCCAAATAGCTCTGCAGATGACGAAGAGATAGAAGAAATGTATGATACAAATAAAGAAATTATTCAGATAGTGACGGGAGACAAAAATTTAGTAGTCATGGGGGGATTGGAATTCGATAGTATGAAAAGGAAGAGAAGAAAAGGTAGTAGGCGAATATGAAATGGCGGCATGGTATGAAAGAAGAAGCCATCTGCTGGAATTTTGCAAAGGGCATTACTTAATCATAGGTAACACTTGGTTTGCGAATCACGAAAGAAGAGGCCTGGAGACACTGGAAGGTTTCAGGTAGATTATGTAATGGTAAGACAGAGATCCAGGAACCAGGTATTAAACTGCAAGACATTTCCAGGGGCAGATGTGGACTACGGCCATGATTGATTGATTGATTATGAACTTTAGATTAAAACTAATGAAACTGCAAAAAGGGGGGAATTTAAGGAGATGGGATCTGGATACACTAACGGAACTAGAGGTTGTAGAGAGTTTCAGAGAGAGCATTAGGGAATGTCTGACAATAATGAGGGAAAGAAATACAGTAGAAGAAGAACAGGGAGCTTTGAAAGATGAAATAGTGAAGGCAGCATAGGATTGAGCATGTAAAAAGACGAGGGCTACTAGAAATCCTTGGGTAATAGAAGAGATATTGAATTTAACTGCCAAAAACAGAAAATATAAAGATGCAGTAAATGAAGCACGCACAAAGGAACACAAAAGCCTCAAAAATGAGATCAACAGGAAGTGCAAAACGGCTAAACAGGAATGGCTAGAGGACAAATGTAAAGATGTAGAGACATATCACTAGGGGTAAGTTAGATACTGCCTACAGAAAATTAAAGAGACCTTTGGAGGAAAGAGAACCGCTTGCATGAATATCAAGAGCTCAGATGAGAAACCAGTTCTAAGCAAATAAGGGAAGGCAGAAAGGTGGATGGAGTATACAGAGGGTCTATACAACGGCGATATACTTGAGGGCAATATTACGGAAATGGAAGAAGATGAAGATGAAATGGGAAAAAAATGGCTCTGAGCACTATGGGACTTCTGAGGTCATCAGTCCCCTAGAACTTAGAACTACTTAAACCTAACTAACCTAAGGACATCACACACATCCATGCCCGGGGCATGTTCCAGACTGTAGCGCCTAGAACCGCTTGGCCACTTGGGACGGCAGATGAAATGGGAGATATGATCTATTTGAAGAGTTTGACAGAGCACTGAAAGATCTAAGTCGAAACAAGGCCCTAGGAGTAGACAACATTCCATTAGAACTACTGATAGCCTTGGGAGAGCCATCCCTGACAAAACTCTACCATCTGGTGAGCAAGATGTATGAGACAGGCGAAATTCCCTCAAACTTCAAGAAGAATATAGTAATTCCAATCCCAAGGAAAGCAGGTGTTGACAGATGTGAAAATTACTGATCTGGCCTTGTAACACTAACCAAAACGGCCTTGCTGTGCTGGTACTGTGAACGGCTGAAAGCAAGGGGGAACTACAGCTGTAATTTTTCCCGAGGACATGCAGCTTTAACCATACAGGTTGAATGATGATGGCGTCCTCTTGGGTAAAATATTCCAGAGGTAAAATAGTCCCCCATTCGGATCTCCGGGCGGGGACTACTCAGGAGGACGCCGTTATCAGGAGAAAGAAAACTGGCGTTCTACGGATCGGAGCGTGGAATGTCAGATCCCTTAATCGGGCAGGTAGATTAGAAAATTTAAAAAGGGAAATGGATAGGTTAAAGTAAGATATAGTGAGAATTAGCAAAGTTCGGTGGCAGGAGGAACAAGACATTTGGTCAGGTGAATACAGGGTTATAAATACAAAATCAAATAGGGGTAATGCAGGAGTAGGTTTAATAATGAATAAAAAAACAGAAGTGCGGGGAAGCTACTACAAACAGCATAGTGAACGCATTATTGTGGCCAAGATAGACACGAAGCCCACGCCCACTACAGTAGTATAAGTTTTTTGCCAACTAGCTCTGCAGATGATGAAGAAACTGATGAAATGCATGATGAGATAAAAGAAATTAGTCAGGTAGTGAAGGGAGACAAAAATTTAATAGTCATGGGTGACTAGAATTCGAGAGTAGGAAAGGGAGGGAAGGAAACATAGTGGGTGAATATGGATTGGGGGTAAGAAATGAAAGAGGAAGCCATCTGGTATAATTTTGCACAGAGCAGAACATAATCATAGCTAACACTTGGTTTAAGAATCATAAAAGACGGTTGTATACATGGAAGAATCCTGGAGATACTAGAAGGTATCAGATAGATTATATAATGGTAAGACAGAGATTTAAATTGTAAGACATTTCCAGGGGCAGATGTGGACTCTGGCCACAATCTATTGGTTGTGAACTGTAAATTAAAACTGAAGAAACTGCAAAAAGGTGGGAATTTAAGGAGATGGGACCTGGATAAATTGACTAAACCAGAGGTTGTACAGAGTTTCTGCGAGAGCATAAGGGAACCATTGGCAGGAATGGGGGAAAGAAATACAGTACAGAAAGAATGGGTAGCTTTGAGGGATGTAGTAGTAACGGCAGCAGAGGATCAAGTAGGTAAAAAGACGAAGGCTAGTAAAAATCCTTGGGTAACAGAAGATATATTGAATTTAATTGATGAAAGGAGAAAATATAAAAATGCAGTAAATGAAGCAGGCAAAAAGGAATACAAACGTCTCAAAAATGAGATTGACAGGAAGTGCAAAATGGCTAAGCAGGGATGGCTAGAGGACAAATGTAAGGATGTAGAGGCTTATCTCACTAGGGATAAGATAGATACTGCCTACAGGAAAATTAAAGAGACCTTTGGAGAAAAGAGAACCACTTGTATGAATATCAAGAGGTCAGATGGAAACCCAGCTCTAAGCAAAGAAGAGAAAGCAGAAAGGTGGAAGGAGTATATAGAGTGTCAGTACAAGGGTGATGTACTTGAGGACAATATTATAGAAATGGAAGAGGATTTAGATGAAGATGAAATGGGAGATACGATACTGCGTGAAGAGTTTGACAGAGCACTGAAAGACCTGAGTCGAAACAAGGCCCCGGGAGTAGACAACATTCCACTAGAACTACTGACGGCCTTGGGAGAGCCAGTCATGACAAAACTCTACCACCTGGTGAGCAAGATGTATGAGATAGGCTACATACCCTCAGACTTCAAGAAGAACATAATAATTCCAATCCCAAAGAAAGCACGTGTTGACAGATGTGAAAATTACCGGACTATCAGTTTAATAACTCACAGCTGCAAAATACTAACACGAATTCTTTACAGACGAATGGAAGAACTGGTAGAAGCTGACCTCAGGGAAGATCAGTTTGAATTCCGTAGAAATGTTGGAACACGTGAGGCAATACTGACCTTATGACATATCTTATAAGAAAGATTAAGGAAAGGCAAACAATGTTTATAGCATTTGTAGACTTAGAGAAAGCTTTTGACAATGTTGACTGGAATACTCTCTTTCAAATTCTAAAGGTGGCAGGGGTAAAATACAGGGAACGAAAGGCTATTTACAATTTGTACAGAAACCAGATGGCAGCTATAAGCGTCGAGGGACATGGAAGGGAAGCAGTGGTTGGGAAGGGAGTGAGACAGGGTTGTAGCCTCTCGCCGATGTTATTCAATTTGCATATTGAGCAAGCAGTGAAGGAAACGAAAGAAAAATTCGGAGTAGGAATTAAAATCCCTGGAGAAGAAATAAAAACTCTGTGGTTTGCTGATGACATTGTAATTCTGTCAGAGACAGCAAAGGACCTGGAAGAGCAGCTGAACGGAATGGACAGTGTCTTCAAAGGAGGATACAAGATGAACATCAACAAAAGCAAAATAAGGATAACGGAATGTAGTCTAATTAAGTCATGAGATGCTGAGGGAATTAGATTAGGAAATGAGACACTTAAAGTAGTAAAGGAGTTTTGCTATTTGGGGAGCAAAATAACTGATGATGTTCGAAGTAGAGGGGATATAAAATGTAGGCTGGCAAAGGCAAGGAAATTGTTTCTGAAGAAGAGAAATTTGTTAACATCGATTATAGATTTAAGTGTCAGGAAGTCGTTTCTGAAAGTATTTGTATGAAGTGTAGCCATGTATGGAAGTGAAACATGGATGATAAATAGTTTGGACAAGAAGAGACTAGAACCTTTCAAAATGTGGTGCTACAGAAGAATGCTGAAGATTAGGTGGGTAGATCACATAAATAATGAGGCGGTATTGAATATAATTGAGGAGAAGAGGAGTTTGTGACACAACTTGACAAGAAGAAGGGACCGGTTGGTGGGACATGTTCTGAGGCATCAAGGGATCACAAAATTAGCATTGGAGGGCAGTGAGGAGAGTAAAAATTGTAGAGGGAGACCAAGAGATGAATACACTAAGCAGATTCAGAAGGATGTAGGTTGCAGTAAGTATTGGGATATGAAGAAGCTTGCACAGGATAGAGTAGCATGGAGAGCTGCATCAAACCAGTCTCAGGACTGAAGACCACAACAACAACAACAAGCCAACATTTATTGCAGAAATCATAGAGGCGTTCTCCTCTCTCATTTCTATTTGTGAGTCTATATTTACTTGTAACCCCACTTTCATTCATTTCCTAGTATGGAGTTCCAGTTTTCCCTGATTACTAGTTAACCTTTCAATTCCCTCGTGTATTCACTCTACCTAATCACCATTTCCTTGGGACATCAGCTTGTGACTGAACTATAGTTGTTGGAGAACAGTACAATCCTGTCACTGAACTGTTCACAGTAACTCCGTTTTTGCCCTACCTACCTTCCTAACCATAACAAATCCCATTCAGACGTCTGAATGTAGTATGGAAGCCATAAAATCTGAAAATGGAAACGATTGGTTGGCTGGTTTAAAAGAGGGGGGGGGGGGGGGGGGAGTGACCAAACTTCTAGGTCACTGGTCCCTCATTCCGATTAAAATAATTCTACAAAGGTGGGAGTAAAATAATCAAGACATACAAAACACAGCTGGAAGAAAAGAGAAAACCACAAGAATGACAGAAGGGCAACAAACATTAAAATAGACAAAATCAGACAAGGAAACCACTGAGATACACAAGAAACACGTAGAAGAGATAACAAGGGAGCAGACTGTCGTGGCTGACTGATCATGAGAGTAAAAAGATGAAGCGAGTCACTCTGTAACACATTAAAACCTCCACCCTGAAAGCACTAGGGTGGAGGACACAGAGGGACAAAGGACATGCGCTAAACCTTAGATCAAATGATAAAACCCACTCTAACAAGTAAAATGTAAAACTAAAGATGCTGTTGAGGCATTGTCGCCCAACACTGAAGGTAGGGTGCTGGGAAAGTTGAAAGTCCGCCGCAGAGTGGCTAAAAGTGGGCAGTCCAGCAAGAGGTGGACGACCATCATTTGTGAGCCACAGCGGCACCGAGATGGGTCCTCGTGACGCAAGAGGTAACAATGCGTTAGCCATGTATGGCCAATGCGGCAGAGGACAACAGATTCCCTGCAGGAGGACCGCATGGGAGACGTCCACACATTCGTAGTCTCCTTAATGACATGCGGTTTGTTGTGTGTACTGTTATGCCATTCTGTCTCCCAAAGCCGAAAAATCCTGCGGTGTAAGACAGAGCACAGGTCACTTTTGCAGATGCCTATCTCCAGAAGCGGTTTCCGCGTAGCCTGTTTGGCCAGCCTGTCGGCAAGTTTGTTGCCTGGGATTCCAAAGTGTCCTGGGATCCACACAAACACCATTGAACAGTGGGACTGTTCCAGGGCATAGATGGACTCCAGAATGGATGCTACCAAAGGACAACGAGGGTAACACTGGTCGATAGCTTGTAGGCTGCTCAAGGAGTCAGTACATAGGAGAAATGACATGCCAGGGCACGAGCAGATGTGCTCAAGATCACAAGATACGGCCGCCAGTTCTGCAGTGAAAACACTGCAGCCTTATGGCCAGGAGAGCTGTTCAATATGTCCTCCGTGAACATATGCAAAGCCTACATGACCATCAGCCATCGAGCTGTCAGTGTAAAGCACTTCATCGCTCCGGTATATGTTGAGAATCGAGAGGAAGTAATAGTGGAGAGCCGCAGGGTTAACGGAGTCCTTAGGACCATGCGAAAGGTCCAGAAGAATCTGTGGCATAGGTATACACCATGGCGGTGTACATGAATGGATCTCCAGGAGAGGTGGTAATGGGAAGGACTCCAGTTCAGACAGAAGGGACCAGATGTGAACCGCAATCTTATGCCTTGACCTGGGCCGCCAGTGGTGCACTAGGTCGAGTGAATGCAACACTGAGGGCATTGCCGAACTGTAAACCAGACTCCTATAGTCACAGTGGGATTGAACAAAGGCTCTGTAGAGCTGCAGCAGCATTGAGTGATCTGCACCCCCATTTGGTGTTGCTCAGGCAGTGGAGGACATTGAGGTGCCGCCAGCACATCGCTTAAGCTGACGAAGGTGTGGTAGACAAGTCAATCGGGTGTTGAAAATCAGTCCTAAGAATCAATATGTCTCCACTACAGTGAATGGATCGTCTTTAAGGTAAAGTTCTGGTTCTGGATGAATGGTGCAACGGCAACAGAAGTGCATGACACATGACTTCACAGCTGAAAACTGGGATCCGTTGGCTAGAGCCCATGACTGTGACTTGTGAATGGCTTCCGGTAGGTGCCACTCAGCAACACCAGTACTGGAGAAGCAGTACAAAATGTAGAAGTCATCCGCATACAGAGAAGGTGAGACTGTCAGCCCTACAGCTGCTGCTAGACCGTTAATAGCCACTAAAAATAGAGACACACTCAATACTGAGCCCTGCAAAATGCCATTCTACTGAATACGGGAAGAACTATGGGAGGCACCGACTTGGACACCGAAAGTACGGAGTGACAGGAATTTTTGGATAAAAATCAGGAGCAGGGTCCGGAGACCCCACTCATACAATGTGGCAAGGATATGGTGTTGCCAGGTCGTGTCGTATGCTTTACGTAAGTCAAAAAAGACAGCACTCAGATGCTGCCATCTGGAAAAGGCTGTTCGAATGGCAGACTCAAGGGACACAAGATTATCAATGGTAGAGTGACCCTGGCAGAATCAGCCAGTAGGCCACATGACTCCAGGACCCAACCCAATTGCCGACACCATTTGTTCCAGCAGCTTACAAAGAAAGTTGGTGAGGCTGATGGGCCAGTAACGATCCACATCAAGCGGGTTTTGACCGGATTTGAGCACCGGAATGATGGTGCCGTCCAGCCATTGCGATGGAAAGGAGGCATCACACCAGATCCGGTTGAAGATGATGATAAGATGTCGCTTGTGGTCAGACAAGAGATGTTTAATCATCTGACTGTTGATCCAATGCGGCCCAGGAGCTGTGTCAGGGCAATGTGCAAGGGCGCTGAGGAGTTCCCACTCTGTAAATGGGACGTTATAGGGTGCACTGTGGTGTGTAGTTAACGAGAGGACTTTCCTTTCCATCCGCCGTTTGAGGGTGCGAAAGCTTGGGCATAGTTCCCCAACACAGAGGTTCGAGCATAACGCTCAGTAAAGTGCTCGGCAATTGCATTTGCATCGTTAGATAACACACCATTGATGTTAATGCCAAGGACACCTGTTGGGGTCTGGTATCCAAAAAGATGTCTGATCTTCGTCCAGACTTGGGAAGGTGATGTATGGCACCCAATGGTCGACACATACCCATCCCAACACTCCTGTTTCTGATGGGAAGGGTGCCACTTATGTCACTTTAGAGCTTGCCGATGCTCTTTAATTGCCTTAGTGACTCCCAGCATCCACCAAGGGACTGTCTTTCGCCAGGGGCACCCTAAAGAATGAGGGATTGTGTTTTCCGCCGCAGGAACAATCAATGTAGTGACCTGCTCAACAACCACATCAATGGCATCATGTGGATGAGATTCAGCTTGTTTCACGCCCATCTGGATAGGTACCCGTGGGCATGATGCCGGGGGAGTGACAGGAAGACGGGGAACTGGTCACTACCACACAGGTCATCATGTGTTCTCCAGTGGATAGATGGGAGAAGGCCAGGACTGCAAACCGAGAGATCAATGGCCGAATATGTGCCATGTGCCACACTGAAATGTGTGGGGGCACCTGTATTTAAGAAGCAGAGGTCGACGTCGAGGTCAAGGTCGAGTTGTGACAGTAAATTTTCGACCTCCCTACCTCGACCAGTAAGCATGGCACCACACCACAAGACATTATGTGCATTAAAATCTCCAAAAAATTTGAAAGATTTAGGGAGTTGATCAATCAGTGCAGCCAATACATTCAGGGGCACTGCACCATCTGGAGTAAAATATACACTGCAGACAGTTATTTCCTGTGTCGTCCTTATCCTGGCAGCCACAGCTTCAAGATGGGTTTGAAGGGGCACAGGTTCACAACGTACTGAGTTCGGGACAAACGCAAACTCCACCTGACACTATTATGGTCGCTACAGTTACAGTAATATCCATTATAGCCACGGAGGGCAGGGGTCCGCATTGCCGGGAACCAGGTTTCCTGGAGGGCAATGCAGAAAGCAGGTGTAAAGCGTAACAACTGCCTTAGCTCCACCAGGTGACGGAAAAAACCGCCGCAATTCCACTGGAGGATTACGTGATCGTGAGACTGGGAAGGCATGGAACACTCATTCAAGTGACCTGCTCAATGACAACATCAATGGCATCATGTGGAAGAGATTCAGCTTGTTTAAAGCCCATCTGGGTAGGTTTCCATGGGCATGACGCTGGGGGAGTGACAGGAAGATGGGGAACTGGTCACTACCTCAGGGTCACCTGCTGCCACCAGATGAGTACCTGTGTGATCGACATACATGGTGTCTAAGGGCCTAGCAATATCTAGGTCCTTAGTGGACACCAGAATCGCCACCTCATCCTCAGACACAGAGCTTGTAGGTAGTGTTGGTGTGGATGCCACCACAGTGCCTTTGTTCTTGGGGGTCTTTTTCTTTTTAGGTTTCTCTCACTGCTCCTTAAGTTTTTCCGGCTGGGAGGGCTTCACTGATTCAGTCTCAGGGACTGAGGAGGACTGTGAAGCCCTATGACCAGCTACCTGTGGTTGCTTCAGCCACTGGCGGGTGTCAGCTTTGCCACTGGTAGGAACCTGGGAAGGGAGTGACCCAAGGTATCCCTTCCTGGCGAATGGAGCCAAAGAAGACCTACGCTTCTCTGGCTGAGAAGTGGGGACTGACGTACCTGATGGTAGGGGGGGTTGCTCTTTAAGTAGGTTGTGCAGGACCAACAGGGATAGAAGTGCCCCCCACATTCAAGAGGGCAGGTGGAGTCTGATGGCTCTGAGAGCCAACTGAACGTGGCAGAACGGAAGATGGTAGAACCGTTGTCGTGGCAGTGGTGTACGTTGCACAGGATGTAGCCTCTCATATTTTCTCTTAGCCTCAGTGTAGGCCAGTTGGTCCAGGGGCTTGTATTCCGTTAGTTTTCTTTCTTTCTGGAGAATCCTGCAGTCTGGTGAGCAAGGCGAATGGTGCTCTCTGCAGTTGACACAGATAGGAGGCGGGGCACATGGAGTATTGGGATGTGGAGGACGTCTACAATACCGACAGGTGACGCTGGAAGTACAGCAGGAAGACATACGGCCGAACTTCCAGCACCTAAAGCACTGCATCGGGGGAGGGATATATGGCTTTACGTCACAGTGGTAGACTATCACCTTGACCTTGTCGGGTAATGTGCCACCCTTAAAGGCCAAGATGAAGGCACTGGTAGCAACCTGATTATCCCTCGGACCCAGGTGGACGTGTCAGACGAAATGGACACCTCACCGCTCTAAATTGGCACGCAGCTCATTTTCAAGACTGCAAAAGAAGGTCCCTCTGAAATACATTACCCTGGACCATATTTAAGATCTTATGGGGCGTGACTGAAACAGAAACATCCCCCAGCTTCACAGGCAAGTAGTGCCCATGACTGGGCAGAGGATGCTGTATTGGGCAAAACCAACCCTGACCGCATTTTGGACAAGACTTCCATCTCCCCACACTTGTCCTCTAAATACTCCACAAAAAACTGAGGTTTCATTGACAACACATTCCCCATCAACTTTCGTACATATGAGGTACCGGGGTGAATGAGCTTCGCTGCCAACCAGGGGACCTCCCCACGGATGCCACCAAGCCACAGCAAAGGCCAATCTGGCACGATGGCCAATGGCCATTGCTGGGAGTCCCAATGCCACAGGGTGACGGGCACCTACCGTATTTACTCGAATCTAAGCCGCACTTTTTTTCGGTTTTTGTAATCCAAAAAACCGGCTGCGGCTTAGAATCGAGTGCAAAGCAACCGGAAGTTCTGAAAAATGTTGGCAGCTGCCGCCACAACTAACTTCTGCTGTCGAATATATGTAGCGCTACACAGGCAAGCTTTGTAGGCACAAAGATAAACGCTGGCACCAAAACCTCTGCGCCAGCAAAAAAAAAAAAAAAAAACCACTGCATTTTCATACATTATCCAACGAAGTAATTACAAATTCCGTATTGTTCATCTTCGAATGTAGTAGAATTTCAATGTACTACGAAAATCCGACTGGCAAAACTGTTTGGGATGTTTGTCAATATGGCCAACTCTACGTTCTCAATTTTTTCCTACCTGTGAGAAGACATGGTTGCTAATAGAAACCCGATGAAATGTGAATCACATGCAGTATTCTCCTCACCATAAAAATATAAACACTTTGCCATGTATTTTTCATATTTGCTGCTATCTCATTTAAATCCTGTCTGCCTAATAAACTACGAAACTAGAGTGAGACAACAGCAAATGCGGAAGAACATACACATCATGTCATGTTTATATCGTATTATTCTTATGCCTAATAGTGATACAATCAGAAATGAAGCACGGCAACTGACTAGATTTTTAAACCTAAGATGACTAATTTCTGTACACAATTTGATGTACTAAAGAAGCGGCCGCAAAGATTTTCAAACGGAGAAAAATTTTCACCTAACTCTCGTTCAGAACGTGTTCTATCGTACGCAGTCTATTATTTGGTTCTTGTTGATCATTATCAAAGAAAGCAGCAGTGTAAGTAACAACAAATAGCAGTCTCTTGCCATTGTTTCGCTGATGAGACGATTCCTTTTTTTTTTGTAAGCGGCGGTAGCGCGCACAAAAGCAAGCAATGCCACGAGCCACGACAGGCCGTAAACACCCACTATCAGAATGCGACGAACAATGCACGACACAGTACAGTAATGCATTTTCAGCTTAAGAGTGACGTAAACACCTATAACAAAGAAAACGGCAATTATCAGATCGAAACAAACTAAGCAATCGATTCAAACCAGACGAAGCACGTGAAAAAGGGAGGGTACCCGAATAAATACGGACGGAGCATCTGCCGCATAGCAATGGCTACCTGGTAAAGCTTAACTGCTATGCTTACGACTTGAACCAAACTACTGTAACTGTATCGTCATTCATTCGACCTAAATTGTGTCTCATATTACAATGGACCAACTTTGTTTCGATTTGGAGGTGCGGCCTAAAACTTTTCTCTCCCCTTGAATTTCGAGTCTAAAATTACAGGTGCGGCTTAGATTCGGGAAATTTTTTTTCCTTTATTTCGTGTCTCATTTTTCAGGTGCGGCTTAGATTCGAGTGCGGCTTAGATTCGAGCAAATACGGTACTCCTTGGCATACGTGGGGAGTTAATGGCGCAGGCATCAGCAGAGCGATCCCTGTGTGGTCAGGTGGCTACAACCAACAGGGTATATGGTGGCCCCACCTTAATGGACTGTCTACCAGGCTGGATGGGGTGCAAAGAAGTCCTTTAGCAATGTCAGTGCAGAAAATGATACTGCACAGTGGATGGAGGAAAACACACCCGGGAGGGTGACATTACCCAACACCTGGAGGAAGGGCGGAAGTGCAGATCAGCATTGACGAAGGATGCGAGAGGTCTCAGCGCATGATGGAAACAATGCACCATGTAAGGTGTCCTTCCCCAATTGGCTCGGTCTTTGGAAAATTTGGAAGAATGGAGGTCAAACCCTACAGGGGACCATAATAAAGGCCAAAATGTGTGACACTCCTTTTAGTCGCCTCTTACGACAGGCAGGGAAACCTTGGGCCTATTCTAATCCCCGGACCTGCAGGGGAAATGGAAAATGAAATAGTGAATCTAGACGTAATCTGGTGTCAGCGAAATTAAACGGAGGGAAGTTAAAAAATCATCTGGTTAGTTAGTATTACAGTTTAATATGGTGGATCTGGGGCATGCTCTTCTGGTACAGAATGTGTGGTTCATCACTATCTATTACGATGTAATCAATTTAACAATTTGAGTTTCAAGAAAGGCATTCCTCCTCCTACTTACATAAATGAATCACAATAACAGTAAAGAAGAAAACATTGACAATATATTACACTTTTAACTTACTCAGCAACAACAGTCTTCCCAGCTGATGTGTGTGCTGAAACTAGTACTGACTGATTATTATCAATACAGAGTATAGCTTCCTTCTGGAAAGGATCCAAAATAAATCTGTACTCCTTTGCCGGTTTTGTTGATATCTGTTTGAGAGGAACATACTCCATATTAGGTGGTACAGCCACTTCATGTGTACACGCTTCTAATGTTTCCACAGTGTGCACCTTTATTCGTGACTGCAGCTCACTGATACTGGAAAGAAAGGGAAAACACTGAACAGAATGTTTCTTACGCAATACTTTCTGTAAGTAAAATGTTCAACTAAATAAAAACACATACAAGCATGACAAAATTGTATTAGCAAGTAGAAGAAACATCTGCACAAAAAGTAGAAAGGTTACAGTATTTTGTAAAATAGACAGCAGGTAACCTGTACATGTAGATCTTTAACAATATTCCTTACTTTTGAATATTTACTGGGCAGTCAGCCGGGTGGCATTGTCTAGAAGATGTGATATTTTGGCAAGTTGAGTTCTTGCCATCTTCAGGCTTTCCTGGTGACTGACTGACTTTCATTGAATATCGACTTTATATAACAATCCCCTGCCCAGCAGTCTCCAGTCGCGGACCTGGCAGAGTGGTGGGCAAAGTGCATGCAGAGGAGGTGCACTGAACACAAATCCCACACAAACATCAAACAGATAACAAAATTCACTGTGGTAGAGCACTGCATCTCCCATGGTCATGTCATAAATTACAATGGCACCTAATTGTTGCAACAGTCCACCACCTTCTGGAACTGTATTCTAAAAGTTTCTGTAGATATCCGACTATGTGACAAATTAATAATAAAGGTGGTGGTTTTCAGTTGAGCATGGCCTGGGATCCAGCCTTGAGCATGGCCGAAGCACAGCAGCAATCTACATGGAAATCCACTCCTGCCTGTCATGGTGGCTGAAGAGGACATGAATGTATTGTCGCTGCACTGGCACAGACAAACGTCTGGTGCTGGTGGTAACATGTTTACCCCATCTCCATACCAGGTCCAGGCTTGGAGGTGGTTGGCTAGAGGCTGCTGTTGGGTGCCTAGTGAAAGATAGTCATCCGGAATGCCTGAAGATGGCCACAAGTCAGCCTGCTGAAACATTGCATATTCTGGACAGCATCACCCAACTGAACATCTGAAAAATATTCAAGGTATTTCCACACCAGGAAAATGCAAAATCATACAATATTACTCACATCACAATACTTCCACTGAAGAAAATGCTATGCCTAATACTGAATCACACAGTAGTACAATGCAGTGTAAATGATCTATAGTACTGGGGTATCAGCGCACACATCACTACTGCTGTTAGCTGATAATGTATTCTTGCTACAAATAGATTAAAATAACTTACTCTACTCACACATATATAGTAATATAAGAAAAGTAAAACCATATTAATTTAAACAAGTAGCTAGCTGCTACTTGTGGCACATCTTCAACAATGTTTATTACTATTCAACCAGTGTGTTGAAGGATTTAATAAGTGGTACATTCCACAATTTTTTGGGTGAGCTCCTGGAACAGTAATATACTGCATTTTTACTCTGCTTGTGAAATGATGATCCAGCTGCAGTCATCTGTATACTATTGAGGAGAGTGGTAAAAATTTGTAAGACAAATTAATACTGGAGAAATGGTATCAAAACAGAAAATGATGGCTGAAACTCAGAGCTTCATATTCCTGAACTGAAAAAACAATAGTTTAAAACACAGTCCTTGCTTTTCACTGGACCTGCAAGATGAGTAAGTACAGAGATCATAGGACCTGTAAGATGAATAAGTACAGAGATCGTCTGAAGAAACTCAACAGAACAGCACATCTAATCTATTAGGTAACCATGATGCACGAAGGTAGGTAGGTTTCAGTGAGCAATGTGACATCCCATTATCAGTAAAAATCACAGGAAAGCTGTGAAGAACTACGGATCTATTATTGCTGACATCAATTTGTTGTAAAATTATGGACAATTTTTATGTCCATATGTGATGACTTTTCTGGAGCCTCAGCAACTTGTCTGTAAGCAAATGAATCAATACTGCAAACTGTAAACATGCAAAACTCATGTTTGTCCTATGTATTTCCAAGAATCAGACTTTTAGAGAGTGACATCCAGACTAACACCGTATTTTTCAATTACTAAAAATGTCCTGTTGACCTTGACTAGGTATGTAGTTGCACTATGGACTTCTTAACTTAAAAGATTGCAGTATATTCTCAGTGAAGAGATGATACAGTCAGAATTTTGGGTGTACCTTAAGAAAGTATGACAGGGCAGCTAGTATACCCGTTACACTTTGGTTTCTACTACAAAAAGAAAAGAATCACAAAAACAGCAATAATGCAGAAGCTAGAGATGAAACCTACACAAAGAGTAGAATAAAACAGAGTGTAAATAAAATGCAGTAATATAATTCTGTGTACAGAATGAATGTTTGAATTTTGGACGAGTTACATGAATGGCTTGGATGTGTCAGTTGGATAGAGCACAAGTAAGATCAACATGGAATGTGATTATCCTCAGCAACAAGACAGAACATACGAGGGTAATCCCACAAGTAACTCTGTTTGTGTGGCAGTTGGTCACACTGTTATGAAGAGTGCTTCACACGCTGTGTGTAAACATGCACACGCCGCACTGAGGTGCTCAGTCTTGGCTTTGCAGCCGCAGAGAATGGAGCTTCCGTTGGATGTTACCGGCAAGTGCGAATTGTGCACAGTTATTTGGTTTTTGAACACAAAGGGCATTGCACCGATTGAAATCCATCGCCAATTGATGGAAGTGTATGATGAGTCATGCATGGATGTAAAAAATGTTCGTAAGTGGTGTAGAGAGTTTGCAGCTGGTCGGACCGAAACTCACAACAAACAAAGGAGCGGGAGACTGTCAATTTCTGAGGAGACAGTGTTGAAGGTTGAGCAGAGCATGCGTGAAGATCGGCAGATCACCCTGAATGATCTCTGCACGTTGGTTCCTGAGGCTTCCCGAAGCGCCGCTCACAGAATTTTAATGGAAACACTGAACTACCAGAAGGTGTGCCAAGATGGGTGCCATGCATGCTGACTGAGGACCACATGCGGCAGTGAGTTGATGCTTCTGACGCGCTTCTTCAATGCAGCCGAACAGGACAACTTTCTGGACTCAATTATCTTAGGTAAAGAAACCTGAGCATACCACTTTACACCTGAGACCAAGCAACAACTTTCTGAACAGCACGATGGTGAGCTGGTATGACATGGGCATACAAAAACTGCCACAGCGTCTACAAAAATGCATTGACAGAATTGGTGATTATGTCGAAAAATGGCTAAATGTTCAAGCTGTAAACTGATGTAAACCATTGTAGAAATAAACAGACCTATGTAATTTAAAAAAAGTAGACCTTACTTTTGGGATTACCCTTGTACAATGATGTAAGCCACTCTGAACACCCAAGTGTTTCAAAACAATTAGTAAGAGTAGTGAGTACCCCAACTCATACACTGAATTGTTTGCTGCTGAAGATATTTGTACACAAGAAGAGCCCTGTTTACTCTAGTGTAGTGGTGCTGCAGGATGAAATAATTAAATTAAGAGGCCAAAAGTCATGGAAGGATTGTCTCATTTCAAGACGTGCAGTGAATGACACCTGCAAGTTGCAATTACATGCTGAAAATCATGCATATATACACTGAGGTGACAAAAGTCATGGTATAGTGATAGGCACATATGCACATGGTAGTAGCAGTATTGCGTACCCAAGCTATTAAAGAGCAGTGCATTGGTGGAGCTGTCACTTGTACTCAAGTCATTCATGTGAAAAGATTTCCGACATGATTATGGCCAAGAGACAGGAATTAATAGACTTTGAAACCAAAGAAGTAGTTGGAGCTAGATGCATTTCAGAAATCATTAGGAAATTCCGTATTCTGAGATCCACATGTCAAGAGTGTGCCAAGAATATCAAATTTCTGGCATTACCTCTCCCCGCAGACAATGCAGTGGTCACTGGCCTTCACTTAACAACCAGGAGCAGCAGCGTAGTTGTCAGCAGCAGCATAGTTGTCAGTGTTAATATACAAGGAATACTGAGTGAAATAACTGCAGAAATTAATGTTGGACATACAAAAAATGTATCCATTAGCACAGTGGGCAAAATTTGCTGTTCATGGCCAATGGCAGAAGACGACCAATGCAAGTGCCTTTGCTAACAGCATGACATTGCTGCAGCACCTCTCCTGGACTAACGACCCAATAGGTTGGACCCTAGATGACTGGAGAACTGTAGCCTGGCCACACGAATCCCAATGTCCGTTGGTAAGAGCAGATGGTATGGTTCGAGTGTGGTGCTGACCCCATGAAGCCATGAACTCAAGTTGTCAACAGGGCACTGTGCAAGCTGTTGGTGGCTCCATAATGATGTGGGCTGTTTTTACATAGAAGGACTGGGTTGTCTGGTCCAACTGAACCGATCATTGACTGGAAATGGTTACGTCAGCTACTTGGAGACTATTTGCAGGCATTCCTGGACTTTGTGTTCCCAAATAATAATGTCATGTCACTGGGACACAACTGTTCGTGATTCGTTTGAAGAACATTCTGGCCAGTTCGAGTGAACGATTTGGCCACCCAGATTATCCAACATTTGTGGGACATTATTTCCTTGTACAACATCCTGCACTGACAACACTTTCGCAATTATGAATGGATATATTGAGCCAGCAAGGCTCAATATTTGTGCATGAGACTTTCAAAAGACTTGATGAGTCCGCACCACATCGAATTGCTGCACTAAGCTGGGCGAAAGGAGGTCTTACATGACGTTAGGAAGTATCTCAAGACTTTTGTCACCTCAGTGTACAATACCCACAAACAGACAAGTATGTAGTAAGTACCAAATTCACAGTCTTTTAATGTAGGATGATAATTGGTGCAGGATATATGGGTCATAGCATTTAGGAGATTACACAGGAAGACAATAGAAAACAGCTAAATGAAATTTTGTGCTTAAAAATTTAATTCATACAGGATTGTACAGACATACTTTCATTTAACTGCTGCACAAGCTCCTATATGGGGAACACAGAAAGCAATAGAGTGTTGAAACAATTAAATTGCTAGGTCCAGACAACATCCCAATTTGGTTTTACACAGGGTATTCTTCAGCACTGGTCCCTTGCTTAGCTTGCATTTGTAACAAAGCTTTCACCCAGTGCAAAGTTCCAACCAACTGGAAAAAAAGCACAGGTTACAGCTATATAAAAGAAGTGTAATGGAATAGACTCCAAAAGTTACAGACCAGTATCCTTAATGTCAGTCTGCTGCACCATTCCTGAACATATGCTAAGTTATAATATATTAAATTTTCTAGTGAGACAAAAGCGTCTAGCCACAAATCAACATGGACTTAGAAAGCATCATTTGTACAAAATTTAGCTTGCTCTTTTCTCACATAATATCCTGTGAACCACAAGTTAAGGGCAATAGGCAGATTCCATATTCCTACATTTCCGGAAAGTGTTTGACACTGATGATAAAAAGAAGATCCAAGTGTATGGAATATGTGAGTGGCTGAAAGACTTTTTAAGTAATGGGACTTGTTCTCCATGTGCATAAATGATCTGATAGACAAAGTGAGCAGCAATCTGTGCGCTTGCTGATAGCATTTTAATGCATGGGGAAGTGTCGTTCTTGAGCGTCTATAGGAGGATACAGGATGACTTGAAGTTGTGCTGATTAATATATAGGCATAACACTGCAAAGTGATATGATAAACGAGCATGTAAGGTCTGCTGCAAGGAAGGTGAACGGCCAATTTCTGTTTACTGAAAGATTTCTGGGAAAGTGTAGCTCATCTATAAAGAAGGTCACATACAGAACGCTCACGCAACCAATTCTTGAGCACTGCTCAAATGTTTGGGATCCCCACCTGGTTGGGTTAGACGAAGACAATGAAGCAATTCAGAGATATGAAACTGCATGACAGATTAAAACTGTGTGCTGGACCGAGACTCATACTCGCGACCTTTGCCTTTCGTGGGCAAGTGCTCTACAAACTGAGCTACCCAAGCACGACTCACGCCTCGTCCTCACAGCTTTACTTCTACCAGTACCTCGTCTCCTACCTTCCAAACTTAACAGAAGCTCTCCTGCGAACCTTGCAGAAGCTGTGAGGACGGGGCGTGAGTCGTACTTGGGTCGCTCAGTTGGTAGAGCACTTGCCCGCGAAAGGTAAAGGTCCCGAGTACTAGTCTCGATCTGACACACAGTTTTAATCTGCCAGGAAGTTTCATATCAGCCCACACTCCGCTGCAGAGTGAAAATCTCATTCTGGAATTCAGAGATATGTTGCTAGATTTGCTATCAGTAAGTTTCAATCAACATCTGAGTTTTACTGAAATGCTCTGCAAATGGAAATTTGGAAGAGATGAAAAAAGAGGTTCTTTTGACAAAACACTATTGAGAAAGTTTAGAGAACTGCCATTAGTGACATGCTGCAGAAGATTCTGCTGCAAGCAATGTACATGTCACATAGGGACTGTGGGGAGAAATCAGGACTCGTATGGAAGCATATATACATTTGTTTTCCCTCAATCCATCGGCAAGTGAAAAAGGAAATGGGATAACTAGCTATGATATAAGGTAACCTCCGCCATGCATCATCTGCCAGCTTGCTGTGACTTGTGTGTCCTTCATCTAGCCCACTAATCCTGCCGGGAGAGAGGGGCCTACTGTTTAATGCGGAACCTGAACCATGGGCCATTCCTGGAAAACCTTCACATCATTGTGAGGTGAAGGCTGGTTTCCGGGTAAGCACTTTAACACTAGATCACCAGGCCTAACTGAGGGTCTACTGTTTGTTACATGACTGTTGATTTGAATGTGGAGTGTCACGACCACATTTCTATCATGACTGTGGAGAGAGAAATGTGCCATGCAAGTTTCGGCACCTGTCGATCAACTCCTGTTACTGTGCCTTTCCATGACTTTTGACCACTAAGTGTATATAGAAAAAAAAATGTCATTTCATCACATCTGAGCTGCATTTAAAAAGCTGCAGCCCTCTGGACCCATCACAAGCTGCCCATTCAAAATCATCCCCTGATACGTTTGATGGATGATGGCAGATTGTGGATTCCCATTCCACCAGCACACATCTGTTCACTAAGTGATGGCAGGAGAAAACACATATAAAGGTATTGAAATCTGTAAGCTTTTGGAGCCAGCTTCTGGCAGAAGAATTGAAACGGAAGGAAGATGGCTTCAGAAAAAGGATCTGTGGGGTTGGGGAGAGTTCAAAAACGTCACCCATAACCCTGGGTCAATCGATACTTACCAGATGTCATGAGAAAGTGAGTCTCCGCTGACCTGAGTTCTGGGTGACTTTTCCGAATTATGTTCATTTCCTAATCCTCATCAGTCCTTTCCCTTCACCCCTCGTGCTTCATCTCCAATTCTTCTGGCAGTATAAGTGGCCGCTGGCTCCAAAAGCTTGCAAATTTCAGTACCTTTATATGTATTTTTTCCTGCTGCCACTTGGTGAGTATATTTTCTATCTACACAATGTTTTCAAAAATTTATATATATTAGCATAGATCTATTGTAACTGTACAAGCCAAATCATGACTTCGCCATGACATGAATGGTCATTCATTATTCAGAGTCCAGCATAACGTGCACATCACTACTGCTGTATACTGGGATATTGACTGTACCTCAGCACAACTAAGGCTAAAGACAACTGCCTTGCCACGAGCCATCTGCCTGTAAATAAATACCAGATGGTCAGTGGATTGTCTTAAGACACCGTGCCACATTGCCAACATTGTCCCAGGCAACAACACAATCACCCAACTATTTTCCTACACTCACCAGGTGCCACCCGGGAACTGATTGAGTAACCTTCCATTTGGCATGCACTTAAGCAAGCACCTGGCACCTAGCCCACCAGTTTCAGCCGAAGATCCAGACCTGAATGTGCAGCTCTTCTGTAAATTCCTTGAGCAACCAAGCCGTCACCGCATGCAGCCATCGTTCATCACTGACCACTGAGTCATTGGACTCTGGATTCATGGACAGTAACTTCTAAGCTGGACAAAGAGTCTGTGAGAAATTTCCTGTTGGTTAGATTCAATGATAACCTTGCAGCTGGACTTTGTAGAGTACTGAAATTTAAGTGAACTTCAGAGACTTTATCAAAACAGTGAACATTTCATCTCTGCTGTTGATCACAGTTCAAGAATTACTTTTTACTCATTGTTAACTGTGTGATTTGGCTCCTACTTAGCTGTTGTTTTGCATTTAGCTGTATGTCAGTGACTTAATAAAAGCATTGCTGTTCACTTAAAACTGGGAATGTCAATTAAAGCATGTTCTCCTTTTGGCACAACAGCTATCAGTCTACCCCTTTAGTGATGAAAAGTGAATGGTGCAGATGTATAACTTCAGTATTCTTCTTTGTGCAGTACTCTACAATAGCTCCATTGATTACGACAAGGGAGACAGTAGGCCTAGTTAGTTTCCATTGAGTGTGTAACAGGAAACATTAGTCACTTGTGGATAGAAATTACTGCGATCTGTCTGCAATGTTCCAATGACTCTACCAATGGTGATCAGAAAGCTTCAGTTTGAGGGTGTTGCTGTCACGTGCATGCAATGTAGCATGACTGATGCAGGTATATAAGCACTACATATAGACAAGTGATTAGTGTGGCATTTGTTTTTTCTGATGTGCATATGGTAAATGTGGAAATGGGAACTGTGGTGATGCATCCAAATGCATCCAGACAGGACCAACATGCAGCTGTTCTTTTCTTGGCTGCTGAAAGATGTACACTAGTAGGCACCCACCAGAGAATAAAGAATGTGTGTAAGGCATACTCTGTCTGTCAAAAACCACCATTGTGGAATGGTGCACCAAGTTTCGTGCTGGTCGCGATTCGACACAAGACACTGGTCATCCGGGTGGCCAGTCTCATCCAAGTGGGAGACATCTGGGCAACTGCCCTATAGTCCTGATCTCTCCCCTTGCAATTACCACTCCTTCGATCGCTTGAAACAGACCTAGAAGGGTTAATAACTCCTGTTGGACAAGAGTGTGCAGCAGGCAGTTACAAATTTCTTCATGTAGCAGGACACGGCGTTTTACCAAGCGGGTATCTTCAACCAGGCACAATGGTGGGATGATTGGCTCAATGCTCATGGTAATTTTGTCTGATTGGCATACTGATTCTGGACTGTGTAGCCTTCAAACAGAAACTTTTTGTTTGGCCCTTAAGCTAGTCACAAACAAGCAAACTCCAGTCATCTGTTCACAAATCTGCTGCACCCACTGCCATCGTCCTCTCAAACATGCCTGTGTCTGACATAAGATGATGCATATCATTGCAATAACACAGATTCGTCAGTGTAGTTTGGTGCAACTTTACTGTGCTAGTAACATACTCACTTTATAATACCAAAGTAATTGTTTTAAGAATTTCCTGTAGTGAATGTAAATGACTAGGCACATTACGTTAGTGTTCCTCTTAGACTCTGCACGGCTGAATAATTATGTGTAAAGTGGTAGTTTTTGCAGAACATTATAGCAAAATGTGGGAAGAATTCCAAATTAGTATCATGTGGCACAAAAAAATTACTGACAGCTGATTCATGATGCAGGCTAATGTTATGTGCATGAATAGCAAAGAAGATAACTGTATATTGTTTGATTAAACATTATGCAATATCCATTTAAGTCAGTTACACTTATAAAATATTTGAATGTTCTTATCTGCAGAGAAGCAAGATGGAATGATACAACAACTCTAGTTGATGACAAAGTAGATGTCAGGATAAGATTACTGGAAGAATTATTAAAATTTGACACTCATTTACAAAGAAGGCTGCTTATAAAATGCCTGTCTGATACATGCTTGAACAACAGTCCTCTGTCTGGAAATGCTAACAGAATCAACATGAGAGAGAGAACAAGGATTAAATGCTTTGTCTTGGTTTTATTTAGTCAGAACATAAGTGTGATTGATCCACTCAATTAAGATTGGGAGGGAGACCCTAAGTGAAGATAGGGAACAAGAAACAAACTGCTCTCTCTCTCTCTCTCTCTCTCTCTCTCACACACACATGCGCGCACGCTTGCGCAAATAAATATATACATCAAATATTATGTACTAATTATTCTGAATGAGCTAGAAAAGTGAAATGAAGAATCTTTGTGTAACTCTGAAGTTTCACAAAGAATGTCAGAAAAAATTGTTATTTTTTCACATCTCTACTTTGGCTCACATCAATATGAGTGGAGACAAATTAAAAAACATCTTATCGCCTTAGAGGAAATCGATGTGAAAAACAAGTGAAATCAATTCTGAAGTTGTTATTTCAGTAGTAAAAAACTTTTTGTTATTCTTATATTTTTCCCACTGAAAACATATTGGTGGCAGAGAACAATGACATCGTAGGTTTAGTGGCTTTGCCACAACAATGTAACTATGCCATGTGAGCACCAATCATGCAAGTCAGCATCAACTTTGAATACAGCAAAATAACCTGCCACAGGGAAGGCAGAAATCAGTTCTCTTCAGGCAACCACCTCAAGCAGATCACCACCAACTACGCTCAACGACTGTCTTCTGTCCATCACTGTCGCTAGACTCTGGGTACGATATCACTTTGATCCATTGAGCTCTGCTGAATTCAGCATCTCAGCCTACTGGACTGCCATTGGACTTTTGTTTCCATTGGCAGCGACAGACTACATGTGATATACTCCAAACATTTCCTCTGGATTTCTGTGTTATCAAGGCCTATGTCATATGAAACCTTCCACAAGTTGCACAATGTTTTTTTGAAACCATGATCCAAATATTTAAATTGTGTTAATGTCTGGTGGCCAAATGACAATGAGGTATTAAGTATCATGTTTGAGAGACAGCCACAAAATGAGTAACCACAACATAACATGTGAAAACCAGTATCTAGACCTACAGTTTGTAAGGTCAAGACACTGCATCAGAAATGCAGGCAGCATTTTTTGAGCTCATCAGACAACAGAAAAAACAACTGGAACTACAGGGAAAATGATACAAACACCAGCAGCAACAGGCGACAGCAACAGGCGCATCTTATGGAGCAGCTACTGTCTCACTCCGAGATGGGCCCCACCATCTCCAGTACAGCCCATACTGGTTCGAATCCCTGTGTTCAACAACAAATGCACGGAATGCAGTTAATACGCAGCATGCTTGTGACAACATCTCGCAGTACGAAATAGATTGCCCCTCAGAGTGAACCTTCTGCCTTTACCCTGGACAAGCTCGTGGAGACACTAGTTCAATACTATACTGTCAGTTACATGTGGTGTCAGAACAACTGTTTTTCTTTCACTGTGCTGCACAAGCATGACAGGCAAACTCCAAGACGTTAAAGAAATAAGATGGATCAACAGAATGAGAAATGAGGAGGTGGTGAGCTGGGTATGAGAGAAGAGGAACTTAACAAGGATAATACAGAAGAGGAAAACACTGTGGATGAGAGACATTATGTAGGAATAGTCCACTACAAGGAAGCATGGAGGGAAAAGTAAAAAGAAAAAAGGTAGAGGAAAAACAAGGTTTGGAATGCTAACATATGTGATGAGAGGAAGAAGATACAAGCAAATGAAGGAGGATGCTCAGGACTGAGAGAGATGGAGGATGTCCACTTCACACCAGTTGGAGGACACATTTACTGAAGGAAGATCTTTTGACCTCATAAATTCACTTGTACAACAGAGAGTTGTGCTAGATCTCAGGCAGACAGTCTCATACATGACAGAATGGTCCAAGATGCACCCAACCATGAAGTCCAAATCCATGTTAATTTACTAGATCCTACCTTGGAAGAAATCCTAGCCACTGCACACAGGCCACTGGTGCCCAATGTCGCAACTGAGAGATGTTGCCTCCACAGCTTCAACCAACAGCCACCTTTGCCACTGACCACTAGCCAGCCCACTTTTATC
The DNA here is from genome assembly GCF_021461395.2 of Schistocerca americana. Classification (NCBI taxonomy): domain Eukaryota; kingdom Metazoa; phylum Arthropoda; class Insecta; order Orthoptera; family Acrididae; genus Schistocerca; species Schistocerca americana. The sequence continues at coordinate 331,927,804 of NC_060122.1, forward strand.
AGCATTAAAGTAAGGTTCCACACTGCCTACAGAGCTTCTGCCACCACTAATGTTATGCCTGTCCCAGCTGCATAGTTGATTGTGTAATTTGTGGTTGGACAAGCCATATTGCTGCTGTCTGTCACAGCAACCCAAGACAAACTACATGGCTATCACAAGCAAAGGAGGCGAAGATCATCCACACGACGCAAGCTGGGCTACACATCAGGTACCTATGGATACACATCCACATAGCCAGCTACTGGATACAGTTTAATTGGAGTTTGGCACAACAAAAATGAGCTCTGGCCCTCTCCTGCCAGGTACTATGCTTCTGCTTGGGTATGGCCAAACACCAATTAGTTTCAGGCATGTGAATCCTTGGCCACATACAAATTCGTTACCATCTGTCTCCAGTTTGCAATAGCCTGTCATACATACATCCCAAACGTATCTAGAATAGGCTCTTTTAACGCATTATACTTCACAATTATAGCCTCCATTCATGTGAGATGAGAAGTCATGTGCTCCCCCCCCCCCCCCCCTCCCCCGCTGAGTATTCACATGTCAGTTCCTCTTGTTTCATTTACTTTCTCATGGATTTTAAATTTTTTCTGATGCAAGGATCTGATGATTTAAGCTGTATTAAAGTTTGATTGCTTATTGTTGTAGGTTACAGCAATTATTACTTGATACATCTGAACAGTTTTTTCATGTTTAAACATTTTCGCAGCAGGAGCTTCTTAAGTTAAAATCATTTTCATTTTCCACCTTCTTCATTTCCACAACTCTACATATGTAAAATATCCTTGGTTTTCAGGCAAACATGACTCTGAAGCTAGAGCCTTAGAATCTTTGTCTTGCCCCAGACAACAAAAATGTTTGTAACTGTGATTCATTTCCAAAATAGCTCTGGATTTAAGAATATTGACACTTTCACAGACAGAAACACACCAGACACCAAATACTAACTGAAATTGACATCACAGAAACTGATTTTATAGCCCTGTGTACTGAAGCCTTAACTATGAATTCTAAGTACTGGAATGAAAAAAATTAATGTCCATGGACATCTCCTTAGTACACCATGACACCTATAAATCAATGAATAAGGTCTGCACAAAGGTGGCAAGTCAACAGGAAAGCATTTAACACTGTTGCCCTACAATCACACATCACATTATTTTGAAATTATAAATAACATGAAAAACAGTATCAAGGAAAATGCTAAAATGTTAATGCTCTATAATTTTTTTAGTGTGGTTCATTATCAGATCTACACAGGCAACTGTAGGCTTTCTTCGCAATAATGCAAAAGAAAAAATTACGTTAGAGTATGAAAACTATTTACATAATTTATAGCGCAATACGAAAGTAATCTTACTTTATGTCATCAAGGATTGTTTCCCTTTTCAGTTTTTTGTGGTCAGATTCTCCACCTCCAAACTCATCTTCATAATCTCGTTTCACTTGGTCAGAGGCCGGTCTGGTAATACTTATATCTTTAAACCTGAAAGAATAAATTTATGTACATTAGCTCACTGTGGGAAAAGAAAAGATTGAGTTAGGCCTACTTAAAATAGCGGTCAACAGCAAAATATGTATATCTCACAATGGAGTAACTGAACATGGCAAATTATATATTCTATGCAAATAGAGAGTTAATTCCAAATTTCACAGATAACTTGCAAGATTTCTATCAAAATAGCGTGGAAAGTCATTTCACAGGCTTCTAGGTGACTGTTAGAACTTTCAGGGCAGTCTTGCCAATAGATGGCAACAAATCTTTAAAGTGGCACTTCACCAAACCTCTGCAAACAGACTTGGAACTGGGCTGGTAGGCGACTGTTGGCAGCTGATGACTTTAGGGTGGACAATGTCTGCCAATATGATGTACCAGACCCAAGATTATCCAGAAATAGTGACGCCATGGTATCCCACAGGTATCAGCTAATGCATTTCACAATGTTCAATGATTTTATCCTTTTTATTCCTCAGTCCTTTAGGACTGGTAACCATATTACGATCTTGTTAAAGATTAGGTCCAGATCAGTTTGGTTCAAATTATGGCATGAACAGATGACATTTACATAAATTGTTTTCCACTATTGTTGTAAGGCTACACAAAAGTAGAAGATCATAAACAAACAGCAAATTGCTTGACAGAACTACTCACTTTGAATGACACAATTTTAATAGCTACTATAGATAATGTTACATTTAAAATGCTTCTGAAAGCCTGTGTCAGAATTGTCAGATGTACTCATAAGCTGCAACTGTGAACTCAGAAAAGGATGTACCTCCAAATTATCCCAGGTAAAAGACTCTTGAATGACTGACACTTATAGGACTAATTTACCATGGTGGAACAATATTATCTCAATTCATGGTGAAAGCAGCCCAGGAAGTTTTGGCGTGCAAGATGGATAACCATCTAGTCAACCCTTTCTAAGCAGCTGATGAGGATGACACTTAAGTAATTGTTTGGACTGGCATTGTCCTTATCCCAAATGGGTTTAGGAAAGCTGGTATCTACTTCAACGGGAACTTACTCAATGAGCCCAACTTTGTAGAGGAACCCATTGACCAGAAAACATCCAACAACAAAGAAAGTGGTGAACATCCAACAACAAAGAAAGTAGTGATAATGATGAACAGTCAATGACTAGCAAATCTCAACAAGTTTGCTTCCCAGCCGAAGCCCAACTATAACAAACATAAGAGGACCAAAGGTTAGTCAGTGAAATTACTTATGTACACTCCAAACAACAATGGTTTTTGAAAATCTGAATCCCACTATACAAATAAGCCTACCTCCAGGAAACTCAAACTTTTCACAGAAAAGAGAGGTGGTAAGAGATTGAGGAAATATTGCAATGAAAATTCCCCAGTTCTGAATATGATACATAAATTGAGGAGGCATGTAGTGGAAATTAATTCGAGGATAAAGTTGAATTTATCAACTGTCGGAAGCTATGGTCAAAAAGTTTTAATGGTGTCCGGGTCCAGTGCCAAAAACACAAGTTTTGGGCCCATGAAAGGTGTGTTGGAAATCCAAAAAAGCAGTTCAGTTGTGGGAAGTGTATGAGAAAAAAATTCTATGCAAGTCAAAATATTAACTGAAACTCCTCTAACAAGATTTTTTTTTAATTTAAAAAAGTGACAACTGACTACAAAAAATCCCAACTGAATATTGATTTTAAATGTTTACACATTATAATTAATGTTCAATTAGGCCTGCTTGAAAATCTATTAATATAAATCACCTGGTATTAAATTTCCTCATGTATAGTTTCGAGTAATTCATGTTAGGGTCACTAAGTGCCCAATGTTGACCAAGTGCACATTTATAAAACATGGTTTATCACCGTTAACAATACAATTAGTTTGTTTTGTGTTTTGAATATGATATTGGCAAGTAAGTGAGGAACTGTTCTGTCAATTAGCATTATTATATTTCAAACATAAGTGCACTGTATATAAAAGCAAACTGGAACAATGAATGAAAACTTGTATCAAGGCCAGGATACGAACTCAAGTCTCCTGGTCACTAAGTAGATGCGCTAACCACTACACCACCCTCGCATAGTGGCTTTGCACAACTGCACTGACTACCCTAGCGTGCCTTTCTCCTCAATGTGAATTGCCATTCACACCTCAGCCCACTTGGTACTCCCTCTAAAGATGAACAGCTTTGTAGAGGCTCTCAAACTGTATTGGAATAGCACCTCAGCATTGAACAAAATGAGATATCCTTCCAGGAATACAAGCATAGGTGCTTTAATGAAACGAAACTATATGGTTCCAGAGTCTCAAACACCTATGAGTGATGATAATACCAAGTTGGCACCAAGTCTAGGGCCATTCTGCCTTATACAGTGAGCATCTCAACACAATACAGATCAGTATGTCATTACATCTAAGATTTTGTATTCACATTCATGGCTTCACCAATTCACAATAAAGCTGTCACCTTCCAACCAAACATAGACCTCGGACTACACTACAGACTAGTCTGTCACAACAACCAACAATCCAAAAAACTACCAGAAATTACAAAAAATGGAAAAAAGTAGTGTCTGTACCCTGTCTGCATAAAAGTTACGTATTGGATCCCCTTTGCCTTCTTCAATATGGCATGGACATAAACATTAGGCTTCGCTATGGGTCAGTTTATTATAACGCCCACATTTTCTGTTTTCACATTCATTGGCTTCACCAGCTCATAACTAAATAGTTACCTTTCAACCCAACCTAGACCTCGGATTGCACAACAGATCAGACTATCACAACAACCAAGATTTAGGAAAGGTCCAATATGTAAATTTAGCCAAGTATGACATTACATGCCAAATCATAATTATGCTATGGGATGCGGCTGACATCTGACATCGATAGGCTCAGCTGAATGACATATAACCTTGTACCTTTGAGCAATGGCTGTAGCAAGTATGTGCTCTAGCAAAATAGGAAAATAAAATAATTCATCATTCATTCACAAATGCCAGATCCCATAGTCCCAGACAGGTCTATCTCGAGAAGGCCGCACATTTACAATGTCTACACACTATAGTGCTCACAGATCGTCAAAATTCATACCAATATATAGGTACTGCACAATTTTAAAGGATCCCAAAAGACTGATTGGAATAATGAGTAAATCTTAGTGAATGGGCCCAGTATATGTCAACATGAACTAGTGAAGGGTTAAGTGTCACTTCTTTACCCCAGGGATAAAAGTAAGATAGCTATGGAATATTATAAATAAGTTACAAAATAATGCTAATATCAACTACTTTACACGATTTATAGCTTGAACAAAGAGTGGAAATCAACTTATCATCATAACTCTCAGGTAAATAGTGTATCTACTATGGTATGATGATGTAGAATCTGCATCACATGGTTCATGTGACATTGTATTGGAGGATAATTAGGAGCAATTTCAATGGCTTTATTTCACATTACTTGTGCCCAATAACTACCTTCTTATTTCGAATTCTTGTAAACTGAGTAAGAATTTAGTTCCACACACAAAGAAAATATGAAGACTGTCAGAATAGTATCTAGCCCACAATAAACACGAGAAAACCATGATAAATATGATCTTGTAGATATCAAATACACAGTGAATTTAATATGAATATAAAGGCAAAATGTACAGGAAATAGTAGTTACAGTGCAGATATAAGCCAAACAGTTTCTTCAGACAGAATTTGTTTACACAGTTGAACTTAGTTTCATTTTCAGGTGATTACCAATAAATTAAAGAATCATTTAACACAGTACTCTGTACTGATAAATTGTGGTTCTACCAGGAAGTTTTGGAATGGCGTGGATGCTTGAAATCTCAAAACTTTTGCATGAAAACAAATGCAAATACGGAAAGAATAGCTGAAGTAGACGAGGAACAATATCCTATTCTGTATCAGTCAGCTGTATATCATACTTCAAATCGTACTCAGTAACTTCCCAACTTTCAAATTCACGCAGTTTATAAACAAATTTACCTACTTGATTCCTTTGTTGTGGACAAGACACACACGGCAGATTAATCCGGTTTGTTCTGGTAATTTTAAGTGACATGAACATCACTATCTTTCCCAACAAACTTACAGAGCTTGAACAACACACAAACATAACCTCAATTTTCAGTCGTGATACCAGTAAAGTAGTTGTACTTACTCAGCGCTGTCTTGAGAAGTATGGTCATCTCCACGAGAGTCTTCATGTAAAGATATTGTGTGAATGGAATCATCCTGACCCTCATTTTCCTCGAAAACACTGAACAAATCATCGCTAAAATTCGCCATGCTTCCAAAACACAACAAACATTAAACCAACTACCATCAAAATGCGGTGACACTGCAGCCAACTATACAACAACACGAACAGCTGAATAAAAGAGTATGTTACAGTTATCTCTGCATAGCAACGATTATAACATGGTTTTCTGATCGCTCCCGAAAATATTAAGAAATATAGATTAGTTATTAACAGTTTAACTCTAAACCTTGTTGACCAACGTGAAAAACGCCTCGGCAAACCAACTGTCGTCAGATAATACCTGTAAAATATGCTTGTACCACAAAGCTCAATCCTGGGGCTCATACTGTTCCTACCATATATTGATGATATAAACGAGAAGCTTACTTCAGGGCATGCTACACTATTTTCTGATGGCACAAGTATTCTGGTAACAGGAACAGACGAAGCTGACCACGACCGAACGATTAAACCAGTTATGTCATAACTGCTGGAATTCATAATTGACAGCAAACTATCAATGAATGAGCACGCAGTGTATGTGTGCTCCAGGCTCTCCCGTGGAATATACCATCTAAGGAGAAAAAAAAAAAAAGATATATTAATTGATCCATATCTCATAACAGTGTATTTTGAGCTAATTCGTAGCAAAATAAATTATGGGGACACACTGCAGATTTCAAGGGTGTATTAATGATACAAAAGACAGCAAAATATACAAGACCGTGTGTGTCACTCTAAACTAAATAAAAGTACTTTCATAACTGTTGCCATGTATAGGTTCCCACTGGGAAATTTTCAGCTATTTTTGAAAAACTTTGATTCTTTGTTGTGCTCTCTGTGATACAGAGAGAAGCAAATTATTGTGTGTGGTGTTTTTCAATGCAGATTTTCTGAAAGAGTCCGATAGAAAGCTTGAGCTTAAAGTATTACTTGGTTCTTTCAATTTTATGTCAGTTATTGATTTTACTGCTTGGGTGGTCCAGGAAATCGCCACACTGATAGATAATGTTTTTATAAACGAAGATAAATTTAATCAAATAAAAACTTTTTCCGGTGAAGATTGGTCTGTCTGGTCATGATGCATAATTACAGTATATGACATAGCTCCATACAGTAATGCAAAACAGTCCTCCAAAACAGTGCATTCAGTGAACGATTTAACAACTGTAAATTTTAGGGAAAGCTTGCAATGGTGAGACTGGGATGAGGTTTGCAGTGAACATGATGCTAATTCAAAATTTAACCTATTTCATGATACCTTTGTGACTATATCTGAAAACAGTTTCCCTAAGAAAACAATGAAATATGATTGTAAGAAACCACCTAAAAACCCCTAGTTTTACTAAAGGATTAAAAATATCTTGTAAACAGAAAAGGGAAATGTATCTTATAGCTAGAAGGAGTAATGATCCAGAAACAATGGAACATTATAAAAACTGTATTAAGAAAAGTTATTAAAAAGTCCAGAAGCATGTGCATTATGTCTGAGATTAGCAAATTTGATAATAAAATTAAAACAATTTGGAATAGCTCACTGAAACAGGGCATTTCTTCAGATAGACTGAAATACGCCATTGTTAAACCATTGGACAAAAAAGAGGATAGGTCTGATGCTAACAACTACTGCCCAATCTCACTTCTGACAGCTTTATCCAAAATTCTTGAAAAAGTGATGTATTCAAGAGTAGCATCACATATCTGTAACAATGAAATACTGACAAAATGTCATTTTGGTTTCCAGAAAGGCTTTTCAACAGAAAATGCTATGTATGCTTTCACTGATAAAATATTAAATGCTTTGAATTACTGAACATAACACATTGGGATATTTTGTGATCTCTCGAAAGCTTTTAACTGTGTGAATAATGAAATTCTTCTATACAAGCTTCAGTATTGTGGTATGAGTGGGACAGTGCACAAATGGTTCAATTCACATTTAACTGGAAGAACGCAGAAGGTTGAAATTAACAGTACAGATAGTCTGTGAAACTCAGCAGGTTCCTCTAACTGGGGAAGTACGAAGAATAGTGTACCACAGAACTCAGTCTTGGGTCCCTTATTGTTCTCAATATATGTTAATGACTTGCCACTCTATATTAATGAAGATGGAAAGCTAGTTCTTTTTGCTGATGATACAAGGGTAGTAATAACACCCAACAAACAAGATTCAGCAGAGGGAAATTGTAAATAATGTCTTTCAGAAATTTATTAAGTGGTTCTCTGCAAATGGACGCTCACTAAATTTTGAGAAAACGCTCTATACACAATCCTATACAGTAAATGACATAACACCATTTATAAATACAGACTTTGAACAGAAGTCTGTTGTTAATGCAGAATATTCAAACTTTTTGGATATGTGCATTGTTGAAAACTTGAATTGGAAGAAACACATTTATGATCTGCTGAAAATGTTAGGTTCAGCTACCTATGCTATTAGGGTTATTGCAAATTTTGGTGAAAAAACATACCAGTAAATTAGCCCACTATGCCTATTTTCATTCACTGTTTTTATATGGAATCATATTTTGGAATAATTCGTCATTAAGAGAAAAAGTATTTATTGCACAAAAGCATGCAATCAGAATAATAGCTGTTTCCCACCCAAGATCAACTTCAGACATTTATTTTAGGAACTCAGACTATTCACAGTACCTCTGCAATACATACATTCACTTATGAAATTTGTTATCAATAACCCATCCCAATTCAAAAATAATAGAAAAGTACATAGCTACAATACCAGAAGAAAGGATGAGCTTCACTGTTCTGGGTAACTGATTTTGAAACAGAAAGGGGTGACTTATACTGCCACAAAAATCTTTGTTCATTTGCCAAGTAGTATTAAAAGCCTGACATATAGCGAACCAACATTTAGAAACACATTAAAAGAATTTCTGAATGACAACTCCTTCTACTCAAAAGATGAATTTTTAGATGTGAAGTACACCTGTAAATAAATAAAAATTAAAATTATAATATTGTGTAAAGAAAAACTATGTTAAACTGACAGGTTCCACAGTATTATGAAATGCCATGATCTATGGAACAAGTATTAATGTTACATCACAGTCAGAATCATTGCATCAGGCAAAAGACTGGAGCTCTGCAAGCCTACATTCGACCAGTTAAGAATAATGACAATCTTCATCCAGTATGTGTTGTTATGCCTCATCAGTGCAAAAGAAAACCAAGGAGTTTTCAGCATGAGGCAAGATATACATAACCATGATCCCTACAACAAGAGCAACATTGATATACCAAGCTGTTGAATGTACTGAACACGAGATAGTTTTCCAAGGGTTGCTTTAAAAATTTTCAACTAATTCCCCTGCAAAGTGCAAACCCTGCCCCCAGGAATATTCAATAGGAAATCTGAAAGATTACTCATTATACTCCATTGGAGAATTCTTCAATAGTGACCAAAGTGAATGGCCAACATAATATTGCTATATATATATATATATATATATATATATATATATATATATATATATATATATATATATATATGTATATACAAGGGTTGACTCAAAGGTAATGCCTCTGCCTTCGTTAATTGGGTCTGGATGGGAATATTTTAATAAATCAAATACAGAAATAATCCTTAGCATGTGATCTTAAATTACCAATATTCAATTTTCCACATAACCACCAGCCAAATTGATACATTTCTGCCAACAATGAACAAGCTTTCTGAAGAAGTCAACACTCTGTTTCCATTGCCATAGTCTCATAGTTCTCTCAACGTCTTCATCAGAAGCATAATGATGTCCTTTAAAGTTCTTCACTGGAATGCATGATCAATAATCTTGAACAGAGAAAGTCTCTATAAGGAACTTAGCAGCAACCACGAATCAGTAGCCTGTATTTATGAAACTTAGAGTAAGACACTTAGTCAAATAGAATTCGAGGGATACACAACTTGTAGACATGAGAGATATGATGGAAAAGGAGGAGTAGCCATTTAAGGAGAGATACAATTGAGTTTAAAAAATACTACATCAATGTTACAAAGGAATGATCCAACCTGACATTTCCAAGCATGCCCTCAAATTTTTGTATATACAGGAAGAATACATCAAAAGAAAGACCCTGTCAAGATTTTAGCTACTAAGATGTGCTACAAGTATTTAAAAATATATTGAAAATTGCCAAATACATTTCTCACAAGACGTCTGAAAAAATGTGCACCCCTACCAGTGCTTCAGTGAGCTGCACATGTGCGGTACATGATAGGTATATATCCTTGGCTCACGGTGCATCAGTAAACAGGTAACACGACTTGACGTGATAGTAATTTCTATAGCAAATTACAGTTCTCGTTGCTAGTTGCTCTGAAACAGTTATCTGCAACTACTGTTCACTCAAATTTACAACTCATTTAATATCCATAATAATCACCAGTTTGCTTTTACAGTAGCTTCAGCGTTAACAATGGATGTAAAACTGAAATTAATACTCATTGTGTTTGACACTTAATGTTCAGCAGTGTGCAAACCCAGTTTTGCTTCATGAAATTTGACTATGAACTATATAAAGAGAACAAAGACTTACACCAAGTAATAAATATGCGCCAAGTGAAACTTGCAGAATTCTGACAAAACTATCTAATGTTCAGGGTGGCCACAAAGTCCTGCTATCCCCCCCCCCCCCCCCCCAGTCCCCAATTAATAACTCACATAAATCCCTATGCTTGAATAAATATCATGAACAGTAGTTCTTGAAACGAGATTTCTTTAGATATGAACCATGTAAAGCTGCTTGTGGGAGGCAATGCACTTCATTACCGATGGAAATCTACAAGACTGGGCTCTCCAAATTGCAGTTAGGTTAAAACGGCTGTTTTTAAGTCTTCTTCGACCTGGTTAGGTAAATTCAAGAAATCATACATTAAAGGAAGTCACAAAACAACGAATTTTAGTTCAAATAAAGTAATAGAGGATATACCATTAATTCGTAGCTGACATGTAGACAAAGCTTGCTTTTATCCCCCCCCCCCCCCCAAAATGCTGTGTCTAATACTGATCAGTCAGGCTTCATAAAAGAACTGCAAGCAAACTGCGCTTTATGATTTCAAGGTGAAAAAAGATGGAGTCTGTTATGCATTCGATTAAAGTTATAACATATTCATATATAACAACGACTGTGATAAGTATGAGTGGCCTACTGTTTGTGTAGCCTTTATAGCTGCCTTCAGAAACCTCAAGCCATATTAGGACCAAAAATTTTTTTTAAAAAAAGGTGTGTTCGGCTGCAAGAATCTTATAACAGACCTTTCAAATTATGGAAAAATAGGAAAGAATATTATTAACATTTCATTCGAAACTGTTTCTAACCAGTTACAGAAAAAATTAATTCATTGCATTTGTTGAATTCATGGCCTAGACACAGCGATGCCTCTGTCTTTCAGGAGGATGATGAAAAGACTGTTGATATAATTCAGATTCCATCGGGAACAACCAATGTGACTCTCTATACAGAATTTTCTCGACTTTGGATAGAATTTTTAAGGAAATTGTCAGGCAATATAATTTCCAACAGCTTTGTGTCACTTGATGTTTTTCAGCAGGACGGTAGTCTTAAATTTCAGTCATTTGTGCATTATCAGTGTGCATCAGCACATTTTATGAATAGCTTTAAGTATGCTCGATACGCAGCAAAAAAAGCGGAGCAGTGACCAGGACCATTTCTTCCTCCATCTCATTTCTGTATGAACAAAACTGGTAGTTACCGTGACGTGCCTGAGAGCAGTGATTTTTCTTACGTCGGGGTGTGCCTGATGTGAGGAAGATGTTCTTTTTTTTGTCATTCAAATGACATTTCGCTTTACTCAGGCAACTAAGCTGTATAAGCAAGGCACTGTCTTATTGTTACTTAGATATACGTTATTCAAAAAAATATGGTAAGAAATATGCCACTGGAACTGTTAAAAATGATGTATGTGTAAGAAATATTTTAAAGCCACGATTGTTGGAAGTCGTCTGTAATGTCACATCAAACACTGCCTCGATTTAGTTTCCTCTGCTAGTCACCTTTGTTAAGAATTACATATGCAACAATTTATCTGACGATACGAACTGCCTCTCATTCAAAATATTAACGATCTATGACGTTTTCTGTGTGGCTTAGGTGCTTCAAATTTGCCTGTGTCATTCAAGATATTTGCACTCTACGCCGACCGCGCGCTAGGCGGGAAGGGCTGTACAAACCGCTGTCATAAGCGGTTTTACGTGCGACAGAAACGACTAATTTCAACAATTTTAAAAAAAATACTTGCATTGCATCTTAACAGCTATAACTTTGACAGTGTATTTCTTTCATTCTATTCTTCCTGCATAAAAAATTTCAGCGTTAGCTTCGACATGTAGGATTGGACCATTCCCTTGTTAGGACAGCAGTCTGCCAAGCAGTGGCTGCTGTAATTTACTCTCCTAAAGGCGCATTTACATTTGTCACCGTTTATAAGCCTCCTATATGTAAAATACCGTACCTTTCACTGGATCGAATTGTTTTCTAATATCAAGCGCCAGACAAACACACACACACCCATGCCCGAGGGAGGACTCGAACCTCCGCCGGGACCAGCCGCGCAGTCCACGACTGTAGCGCCTTGGGCTAGGCGCAAATTGAGAAGCTTATAGTACGTGTGACGTGGCACGACACTACAGCGCGACACGCACGTGCCGCACAAGACGCGCGGGTGCAGCGCATATTGCGACTCGTACACCATACTTCGCACGCGCCGACTGGCGACGCTCTGCGCTGACAGAACCGAAGCGCGCGCAACGTGTTATTTTTCTCAAACGATTTTACAGAAACTTTTCACTGAAAATATATGATTTTTGCCTTACTTGTAGCGTTATATGTCAGCTTCGTGACGAAGTGGCCATCAACTCGCTAATGACCAATCTTACTGTGGTGTACACATTTTAGTAAGACACTACGCAAAACTCAAAAAGTTTGTAACGAAAATTAGGGGTCGCTATGATTTTGCGTTTGGTTCGTATTACACCATATGTTGCTGCGTATGAAATTTAGCTAACATGCTGAATTTTTGTTTAGATTTCGGAGGACGTCTCTATCTGCCACCGAACTCAAGAAAATGGATCCCATGTAGCGCGCTCACTTCCGATCTCACGCCCTCGAGAAAGAAATACTCGCAACATCTCTCATATCTCCTAAACCGCTCGAGATATCGAAACGAAAGTTTGGCGAATGATAGCACACAAGAAGGAGAGTGTTCTGTCAGTTCTTAAACACACGGAACTTTCTTATCTATGGCGATATATCAGTACTTATACTTCCCTTTTTATTTATTTCACTCCAGTGACTGTAATTTTTTAAGAGATATCGACAGCTAGCGAAACAAGAGCTTCCTAGTATGAAAATAAAAATGAAATTTCTTCATTTATGTTACTGCAAACCGACACTATGAGGTTTTTCGTAAGCTATTGAGCTCTGTGATTGCCAATTACTTGTTTAATGAGGCACTCCGTTTCGGAATTCTGTCTCAATAGCTGCTGTGAGATGAGTTTGGCAAATTACACGGTGACAAAGGAAGTACAATTAAACCATTCACCAAGAGAAATGAGGCCATCACTCACAAACGGTGATGCTTCTTTGAATGAGAAAACGTTAACAACTCTCACAAAATAGATAGCCAGTTCTGTTGGAATTGTGGTGGAATCCCCGTAACCCATCGTATTTTTAACACTGAGCGACTGGAATGGAAACTTACCAAAGGATTTTATTCCTTCTCTTCATCTGAGCAGTATTAAAATAATGACGAGCGTTCCTTCAGGTGGAATGATAGGCACATGCCAGATACTGTTTACTCACCCAGGGCTTGCCAAACTGACAATGTGTGATCACGAATAAAATAGCTGTTACTGAGAAAAATAAACAATTGATCGGTCGCACAGCACAATGGTCAGTGTATTGTCAGCAGCGGAGGATAATGCGCGAGACAGGAATGCACAAACTAGCCATGTGTGCCTTGTGAGATGGAGTTTGAAAAACATTGTCATGAAAGTAGATCTGGCTTTGTCAGCAGTAAATTTCAACAAATTAAATATGTCTAATCATAACATTCTTTTAGGATATTCCTACTTTCGTAATAATACCGACCATTTTCTTCATTTGTGTAGCCTGTTGTATAATTAGTTTATTAATGCTGATAATGTGCATGCAACAATTCAACTGCTTTTTCTCATCACGGTGAACCAATTAAAACATTGTTATTTGCGACTGCTTTTCCACAGTTTCTAGCTTGCAGTGGAAATGTGATGTTCACATGCATGTAGTACAGTGTGTCATATTACATATCACAGTAATCACAATGAGACTTCTATACTTCAGATCTTGGACGTTTATTACCAGGAGCACAAAGGGATCACACCTATGGAGATTATCCCTTTCTAAATTTTTGTAACATATTGTACAGATACGCCAGCATACTAGGCAGTGAGAAGAGAACCTTGTTTTACTTTCCTGCCTTGATTCTTAATCACATGATTTTTAATATTCCTTGCTTCCTTGTTCACTACACTCTGTCCCTTCTTGCGATCTGAAAACATCGCGGAGGCATATGATACAATTCCAGCGGCCAATGGCACATCAGTTACTGAAGTCTGCATTTTTCTTGATGGAAGAAAAACAACAGAAAACTATACAGATATAAATAACAGAAAAGTATAACGTACTAACGAAGAAAGGCAGAGCATTTAAATGGCGAAATACGAAACACTACAGAAAGGCAGTAAAATGTAGTACACAGTAAGGCATGCTGATAAATTTTGCCTATGTACTAAATTTTATTGCCTTTGGGTAGTGTTTAGCTTCTCTCGAGATCGAAGGCAGATAGAGAACTCCTCCCAAGTCTAAACAAAAATTCAACATGTTAGCCAGGCAGATAGAGAACTCCTCCCAAGTCTAAACAAAAAATCAACATGTTAGCTAAATTTCAAATGCAGCAACATATGGTGTAATACGTACCAAACTCAAAATCACAGCAACCCCTAATTTTCGTTGCAAAGTTTTTGAGTTTTTCGTAGAGTCCTACTAAAATGTGTGCATCACATAAAGAATGGTCATTAGGGAGATGATGGGCAGTTCGCCAAGAAGCTGACATACAATGCACCAATAAGGCAAAAATCAAATATTTTCAGTGAATAGTTTCTGTAAAATCGTTTGAGAAAAATTACAGGTTGCGCCTTAAGGCTAGGCGCAAATTGAGACGTGTATAGCGCGTGTGGCGCGACGCAGCGCAGCGCGCGTTTTTGTAACATCACAGATTCAAATGGGACCGCGCAAATTGCGACGCGACGTGACTGGGACGCGACACGCGCCTGCGCCAGGTCGCGCGGCATTGTGGTTGAGGCACAGTTTCTCGCGCCGCGCGTCGCGCTTGCCTTGCTAGCACCGTGGGAAATTTGAGGAGGGGAGCGAAAAAGTAGCCCGGCCATATGTTCACATCGGGACGGAGCGTATGAGCAGTGGTAATATTGCCCATATGATAAATTTTGCCCTACTGTGTACTGAATTTTATTGCCTTTGGGTAGTGTTTCGTTTTTCGCCATTTAAGCGCTCCAGCTTTCTTCGTTAGCACGTTATACTTTTCTGTTATTTATATCTGAATAGTTTTGTTTTGTTTTTCTTCTGTCAAGAAAAATGTATACTTCAATAACTGATGAGCCATTGGCCGCTGGAATTGCACCATATGCCTCCGCAATGTTTTCAGATTGCAAGAAGGGACAGGGAGTAGTTAATAAGGAAGCAAGGAATGTTATAAAATCATGTGATTAAGAATCAAGGCAGGAAAGTAAAGCAAGTTTATCTTCTCACTGCCTAGTAAGCTAGCGTATCTCTACGATCTGTTACAAAAATTTAGAAAGGGATAATCTCCACAGGTGTGATCCCTTTGTGCTTGTGGTAAAAAGCGTCCAAGATCTGAAGTATAGAAGTTTCACTGTGATCCCTCTGATATAATAATGTAATACGACACACTGTACTACATGCATGTGAACAACATATTTCCACTGCAAGCTAGAAACAGTCGAAAAGCAGTCACAAACAACAATCTTTTAATTGGGTCGCCTTGATGAGAAAAAGCATTTCAATTGTTGCATGGACATATCAGCATTAATAAACTAATTATACAACAGGCTACACAAATGAAGAAAATGGTCGGTACTATTACGAAAGTAGGAATATACTAAAAGAGTGTTATGAGTAGACATACTTAATTTGTTGAAATGTGCTCCTGACAAAGCCAGATCTACTTTCATGACAATAATTTTCGAACTGCATCTCACAAGGCACATACGGCTAGCTTGTGCATTCCTGTCACGCGCATTATCCATCGCTGCTGACAATACACTGACCATTGTGTTGTGCGACAGATCAATTGTTTATTTTTCTCAATAACAACTATTTTATTCGCGATCACGCATTGTCAGTTTGGCAAGCCCTAGGTGAGTAAACAGTATCTGGCATGTGCCTATCATTCCGCCTGAAGGAACACTCGTCATTATTTTAATACTGCTCAGATCAAGAGAAGGAATAAAATCCTTTGGTAAGCTTCCATTCCAGTCGCTCAGTGTTAAAAATACGATGGATTATGGGGATTCCACCAAAATTCCAACAGAATTGCCTATCTGGTTTTGTGTGAGTTGTTAACCTTTTCTCATTCAAAGAAGCATCACCATTTATGAGTAAAGGCCACATTTCTCTTGGTCACTTGTTTAATTGTACTTCCTTTGTCACAGTGTAATTTGCCAAACTCATCCCGCAGCAGCTATTGAGACAGAATTCCGAAACGGAGTGCCTCATTAAACAAGTAATTGGCAATCACAGAGCTCAATAGCTTACGAAAAACCTCATAGTATCGGTTTGCAGTAACATAAATGAAGAAATTTCATTTTTATTTTCATGCTAGGAAGCTCTCGTTTCGCTAGCTGTCGATAACTCTTAAAAAATTACAGTCACTGGAGCGAAATAAATAAAAAGGGAAGTATAAGTACTGATATATCGCCATAGATAAGAAAGTTCCGTGTGTTTAAGAACTGACAGAACACTCTACTTCTTGTGTGCTATCATTCGCCAAACTTTCGTTTCGATATCTCGAGCGGTTTAGGAGATATGAGAGATGTTGCGAGTATTTCTTCCTCGCGGGCGTGAGATCGGAAGTGAGCGCGCTACATGAGATCCATTTTCTCGAGATCGGAGGCAGATAGAGATCTCCTCTGAAATCTAAAAAAAAAAAATTCAGCATGTTAGCTAAATTTCATATGCAGCAACATATGGTGTAATTTGCACCAAACGCAAAATCATAGCGACCCCTAATTTTCGTTGCAAACTTTTTGAGTTTTGCGTAGTGTCTTACTAAAATGTGTACATCACAGTAAGAATGGTCATTAGCGAGGTGATGAGCACTTCGTCACGAAGCTGACATATAATGCTACAAGTAAGGCAAAAATCATATATTTTCAGTGAAAAGTTTCTGTAAAATCGTTTGAGAAAGGTAAGAGGTTGCACGTGCTTCGGTTCAGTCAGGGTAGAACGTCGCCAGTTGGCGCGTGCGAAGTATGGTGTACGCGTCGCAATATGCGCTGGACCCGTGTGACCCGTTCGGAACGTGCATGTCGCGCTGTAGTGTTGTGTCACGTCACACGTGCTATATGCTTCTCAATTTGCGCCTAGCCTTTTTAGGCTAGGCGCAAATTGATACCCGTATAGCGCGTGTGGCGCGACGCAGTGCAGCGCGTGTTTTTGTAATATCACAGGTTCAAATGGGGCCGCGCAAATTGCGAATGGGACACGACACGCGCCTGCGCCAGGTCGCGCAGCGTTGTGGTTGAGGCCAACGAGTTAAAATTTCATAGAGTGGCTGAGATACTAGTTACAGCGCTCCTAGCGGCACCCAACGCTAACTCGGCCGCCATGTTCTCCTTAGTCAAAACATTAGGAAAGCGTTACTGTTGTTTGTGTTGGGAGTGTGTCAGCTGTTGTGATATTACTGCAATATTTAACTTTTCTAGTTGACTTTTTTGTTACAAAATATAAAGTCAACATGCCTGCAGTGTGTTCAGCGTTCAACTGCACAAATTGCAGCGATAAAACAACAAATATTTCATATTATAAGTAAGTATATTAGTACCGAAATACGACACACGTTTTTTAATGTTTATTAAAGAGTCATTTGCATTGAAACTGTAATTATCCTCAAGACAAATGCAGCAAAGTAATTTATTTATCGTTGATTACAGATTTCCTTTAAAAGATAAGGAAATTACAAAAAGATGGATTATAAATATGAAGCGAGAAAACTGGTTTCCTACTACAGCCAGTTACCTCTGTTCAGCTCATTTTGAAGAGAAATATATGTACCACACAAATGTCCAGAGGCGCCTTTTGTCAAAAGCAGTACCTACTATCTTTAACTTTCCATCACATTTACAAAAGCAATATAAAGTATTACGACCACAACCCAGAAAGCAATCTTTCGACAATTTGCAAGATAGTGCTGTTACAGTGACATCATTAGCACAAAGTAAGTCAATAATTTAATTTTACTCGGTGTCCTTATTACTTTGAATTACATACTTTATTATAATCTTATGGTGTAACTCTGTTTTAAACTTATGATGTAACTGCATTCTTTCAGTGCCTGTCGGACCCTCATCTGTTTCTGCTGACCACAATTACTGTCTACCAAGCCCTAAGAAGTTGAAAACACAATATAACTGAGTACAAGTAGAGAATGTGCGACTAAAGAAGCGGATAAAGCAAATGAAGCAACTTAGTGTATGACACAAAAGAAGAATAGTGCAGTTACAGACTTTAGTTGCTGGTTTGAGAAGAAGGCTATGTAGTTCAGTTTCTGATATGTTAAACAGTGAACATGTAGTTGGTTTGTTGAAGGAGCTATTGGAACTTCAGTGCATTGCTAAAGTATGCCATTATTCTCAGCAAATAAGGAAATTTGCCCTGACCCTACACTTTTATTCTGCCAAGGCATACAGCTACTTACGAAAATTTGTGAAATTACCCCACCCAAGAACGCTTCGCCGTTGGGCAATGTCAGTGGGTGGCCATCCAGGTTTTACTGAGGAGGACTTCGCTAAAATTGCCTCTGAAGTTGAGAACAGCACAACCCAAATTTTTGCAACATTGATGTTTGATGAGATGGCTATTAAGAAGGACCTTGTTTGGGATGGGGAAAAAATAAGAGGCTGTGTATAATGAGACAGGTGTCAAACAAAATTAACTGTGCTGACTGCTTAGAAGGTATTTTTGCTTGTATTGAGGCTAAAAGAACTGGATTGATTGCAGTGAAAGATGTGAAAACCAGTTTAATCAATCCAGCTAATGATGTTGTTAAACTTTGTAATGTTGCTGAGGTTTTCAGAAAAACGTTTTGTTGAGGTTCCAGACAGAAGTGTTGCAATTGGTGAGAGGCTACTTATTTATAAACAATGAACATCTTTTTACAGAAACCGAATTTGGTGAAGAAACCCATTATGTTAAACTGATGAAACTGCTGCTCAAACATTTTTTTGTATGTCGAATAAATCACTTATGCAGGTCAAAATCATCTGAGCAGAGAGGTAAAGTTGTGAGACAACTATACACGAAGCTTATTTTATTTAAAGGTCAGTGAAAAGACCGAAAAAATACGAATGTCAGTTAAAACATTGTAAAAATTAAATGTAAATAAATTATTTTACCTTTCTTGTAGATTACTATTATTATTGAATTACTATGCTTGTGTTGACTACTTGTAACACATATTTCAAATAATATTCTCGTTCACAGTGTACTGGTTTTTGAGGCTTTGACTGTTTACTTTGAAATAGCGACAAAAATATAGCATTTCTGCGCCCGTTACTGTTTCTAATAGTTAACCACAGCGTGTTTAGGAGTTTCACCGTAATATTCTGGTGGTACCTGCTCTAATTGCATTGATTTATGGGCAACAAGTAACGTTATAGTGGATGGACAGACTTATTTGAGTTGTCTTGTAGTGTCATCTACATCGAAAAGTTTAGCCATATTTCGACAAAAACATCCCTTTTTGCTGTCAGTGTACACTGAAATCACTGCTGTCTATTGCTTGTTTTAGGAAAAAATAAAGCTAGTAGGGGCTATTTCAAGTAAGTCACACGCAGTTACAAGGGGGCGGGACACAGCAGACGAATGCCTTGACTAAAGAAAACATGGCGGACAGAACTACAATTTGCTTCAAACATGGCGCACCTATAGCCACTCTATGAAATTTTAACTCGTTGGTTGAGGCACAGTTTCTCGCGCCGCCCGTGCCTCACTGGCACCATGGGAAATTTGAGGCGGGGAGCGGAAAAGTAGCCCAGCCATATGCTCACATCGGAACGGCGCATATCAGCAGTGGTAGTATTGTACGGGTAGTGTTTCGGTTTTCGTCATTTAAGCACTCCAGATTTCTTCTTTTGTTTTTCTTCTCTCAAGAAAAATGCATACTTCAGTTACTGGTGAGCCATTGGCCACTGGAATTCTATCATATGCATCCGCAAATGTTTTCAGATCGCAAGAAGGGACAGTGGTTGTGAATAAGGAAGCAAGGATTATTATAAAATCATGTGATTAAGAAGGAAGGCAGAAAAGTAAAACAAGGTTATCTTCTCGCAGCCTAGTATGCTGGCGTATATATACGATCTGTTACAAAAATTTAGAAAGGGATAATCTCCACAGGTGTGATCCCTTTGTGCTCCTGGTAAAAGCGTACAAGATGTGAAGTATAGAAGTCTCACTGTGATTACTTGGATATGGACGTAATATAGTAATACGACACACTGTACTATTTGCAGGTGAACATTACATTTTCACTGCAAGCTAGAAACAGTTGAAAATCAGTCACAAATAACAATGTTTTAATTGGTTCACCGTGATGAGAAAAAGCATTTCAATTGTTGGATGCCCATTATCAGCGTTAATAAACTAATTGTACAACAGACTACACAAATGAAGAAACTTGACGGTATTATTGCTTAAGTAGGAATACCCTAAAAATTGTCACGATTAGATATATTTAATTTGTTGAAATGTACTGCTGACAAAGGCAGATCTACTTTCATGACAATGTTTTTCGAACTCCATCTCATAAGGCACACATGGCCAGCTTGTGCATTCTTGTCACGCGCGTTATCCTCCGCTGCTGACAATACACTGACCATTGTGTTGTGCGACAGATCAATTGTTTATTTTTCTCAGTAACAACTATTTTATTCACGATCACACATTGTCAGTTTAGCAAGCCGTAGGTGAGTAACCAGTATCTGGCATGTGCCTATCATTCCACCTGAAGGAACGCTCGTCATTATTTTAATACTGCTCAGATGAAGAGAAGGAATAAAATCCTTTGGTAAGTTGCCATTCCAGTCGCTCAGTGTTAAAAATACGATGGGTTACGGGGATTCCATCAAAATTCCAACAGAATTGCCAATCTGTTTTTGTGTGAGTTGTTAACTTTTTCTCATTCGAAGAAGCATCACCATTTATGAGTAAAGGCCACATTTCCTTTGGTGACTGGTTTAATTGTACTTCCTTTGTCACAATGTAATTTGCCAAACTCATCTCACAGCAGCTATTGAGACAGAATTCCGAAACGGAGTGCCTCATTAAACAAGTAATTGGCAATAACAGATCTAAATAGCTTACGAAAAACCTCATAGTGTAGATTTGCAGTAACATAAAAGAAGAAATTTCATGTACATTTTCATACTAGGAAGCTCTTGTTTCACTAGCTGTCGATAACTCTTAAAAAATTACAGTCACTGAAGTGAAATAAATAATGGGTCAAATGGCTCTGAGCACTGTGGGACTTAACATCTGAGGTCATTAGTCCCATAGAACGTAGAACTACTTAAACCTAACTAACCTAAAGGCATCACACACAGCCATGCCCGAGGCAGGATTCGAACCCGTGACGTAGTGGTCGCGCGGTTCCAGACTGAAGCGCCAAGAACCGCTCGGCCATGAAATAAATAAAAAAGGAAGTATAAGTAGTGAAATATCGCCATAGATAAGAAAGTTCCGTGTGTTTAATAATTGGCAAAACATGCTCCTCCTTGTGCGCGATCATTCGCCAAACTTACGTTTCGATGTTTCGAGCGGTTTATAAGATATGAGAGATGTTGCGAGTGTTTGATACTCGCGGGCGTGAGATCGGAAGTGAGCGCGCTACATGGGATCTATTTTCTCGAGATCAGAGGCAGATAGAGATCTCCTCCCAAGTCTAAACAAAAGTTCAGTATGTTAGCTAAATTTCATACCCAGCAACATATGGTGTAATACGCACAAAACGCAAAATCACAGCGACCCCTAATTTATGTTGCAAACTTTTTGAGTTTGGCGTCGTGTGTTCCTAAAATGTGTACATCACAATAAGAATGGTCATTAGCGAGGTGATGGGCACTTCGCCACGAAGCTGACATATAACGCTACAAGTAATACAAGTAAGGTAAAAATCCTATATTTTCAGAGAACAGTTTCTGTAAAATCGTTTGAGAAAGATAACAGGTTGCGCGCACTTCGGTACTGGCAGCGCAGAGCGTCACCAGTCGGCGCGTGCGAGGAATGGTGTACGAGTCGCAATATGCCTGGACCCACGCGACCCGTTCGGAACGTGCATGTCGCACTGTAGTGTTGTGTCACGTCACACGACACTACAGCGCGACAACCACGTGCCACACGAGTCGCGCGGGTGCAGCGCATATTGCGACGTGTACACCATACTTCGCACGCGCCCACTGGCGACGCTCTGCGCGACTGAACCGAAGCGCGCGCAACCTGTTATCTTTCTCAAACGATTTTACAGAAACTATTCTCTGAAAATATATGATTTTTGTCGTACTTGTAGCGTTATATGTCATCTTCGTGACGAAGTGCCGATCACCTCGCTAATGACCATTCTTACTGTGATGTACACATTTTAGTAAGACACGACGCAAAACTCATAAAGTTTGCAACGAAAATTAGGGGTCGCTATGATTTTGCGTTGGTTGCGTATTACACCATATATTGCTGCGTATGAAATTTAGCTAACATGCTGAATTTTTGTTTAGAGTTGGGAGGATATATCTATCTGCCTCCGATCTCCAGAAAATCGATCCCATGTAGCGCGCTCACTTCCGATCTCACGCCAGCGAGAACGAAATACTGGCAACATCTCTCGTATCTCCTAAACCGCTCGAGACATGGAAACGAAAGTTTGGCGAATGATAGCACACAAGGAGGACAGTGTTTTTCCAATTATTAAACACACGGAACTTTCTTATCTATGGCGATATATCACTACTTATATTTCTTTTTTTATTTACTTCACTCCAGTGACAGTAATTTTTTAAGAGTTATCGACAGCTAGCGAAACAAGAGCTTCCTAGTATGAAAATAAACAAGAAATTTCTTCTTTTATGTTACTGCAAACCGATACAATTAAACCAGTCACCAAGAGAAATGTGGCCTTCACTCATAAATGGTGATGCTTCTTTGAATGAGAAAAGGTTAACAACTCACACAAAAACAGATTGGTAATTCTGTTGGAATTTTGGTGGAATCCCTGTAACCCATCGCATTTTTAACACTGAGCGACTGGAATGGAAATTTACCAAAGGATTTTATTCCTTCTCTTGATCTGAGAAGTATTAAAATAATGACGAGCGTTCCTTCAGGCAGAATGATAGGCACATGCCAGATACTGTTTACTCACCTAGGGCTTGCCACACTGACAATGCGTGATCGCGAATAAAATAGCTGTTATTGACAAAAATCAATCGATCTGTCGCACAACACAATGGTCAGTGTATTGTCAGCAGCGAAGGATAATGCGCGCGGCAGGAATGCACACGCTAGCCCTGTGTGCCTTGTGAGATGCAGTTCGAAAAAACATTGTCATGAAAGTAGATCTGGCTTTGTCAGCAGCACATTTCAACAAATTAAATATATCTAATCATAACACTCTTTTAGGATATTCCTACTTTCGTGATAATACCGACTATTTTCTTCATTTGTGTAGCCTGTTGTTGTATAATTAGTTTATTAATGCTGATATTGTCCATGCAACAATTGAAATGCTTTTTCTCATCAAGGCGACCCAATTAAAAGATTGTTGTTTGTGACTGCTTTTCGACTGTTTCTAGCTTGCAGTGGAAATATGTTGTTCACATGCATGTAGTACAGTGTGTCGTATTACGTTATTACATCCATATCAGAGTAATCACAGTGAAACCTCTATACTTCAGATTTTGGACGCTTTTTACCACAAGCACAAAGGGATCACAGCTGTGGAGAATATCCCTTTCTAAATTCTTGTAACAGATCGTACAGATACGCTAGCTTACTAGGCAGTGAGAAGATAACCTTGCTTTACTTTCCTGCCTTGATTCTTAATCACATGATTTGATAATATTCCTTGCTTCCTTATTCACTACCCTCTGTCCCTTCTTGCGATCTGAAAACATCGCGGAGGCAATATGGTGCAATTCCAGTGGCCAATGGCTCATCAGTTACTCAAGTATACATTTTTCTTGACAGAAGAAAAACAAAACAAAACTATGCACATATAAGCAACAGAAAAGTATAACGTGCTAACGAAGAAAGCTGGAGCGTTTAAATGGCGAAAAACGAAATACTACCCAAAGGCAATAAAATTCAGTACACAGTAAGGCAAAATTTATCGTATGGGCAATATTACTACTGCTCATATGCGCCGTTCCGATGTGAGCATATGGCCGTGCTACTTTTCCGCTCCCCGCCTCAAATTTCCCACGGTGGTAGCGAGGCAAGCGCGACGCGCGGCGCGAGAAACTGTGCCTCAACCACAACGCCGCGCGACCTGGCGCAGGCGCTTGTCGCGTCCCAGTCGCGTCGCGTCGCAATTTGCGCGTTCCCATTTGAACCTGTGATGTTACAAAAACACGCGCTGTGCTGCGTCGCGCCACACGCGCTATACACGTCTCAATTTGCGCCTAGCCTTAGACTGCTCGGGGAGCAGCACTACGAGCTCTCAGAGACAATAAGGAGATATTCGTTCTTTCTGCCGACAAAGGAAATGCCAATGTCATCCTTGAGAGACGCGACTACAAACAGAAGATGCTGCAATTGCTAGACGATCCAGCATATCGGAAAATCAACACAGACCCGACCAGGAAGATACAACAAAGCACCACCACCTTGTTGAAGAATGGCGCGCTCGAGGACAAGGACATCAAAAGACTTCGACAACATTCGGCGGTAGTTCCGAGGATATATGGTCTCCCAAAAACGCACAAAGAAGGATGCGACCCATAGTCAGCAATATAAGGGCACCGACGTATCTTTTGGCGCAGCACTTGGCGGGCATGCTAAGACCTTACGTGGGGAAATGTGCGCACCATATCCGGAACTCGACGGACTTCATTGGCAGCCTGAAGGAGATGACAGCACAAGAATCCGACATCATGGTCAGCTTCGATGTCGTCTCATTATTCACACGTGTCCCGCTGGAAGTTTCTCTCCACTTAATCAGTGAGAAATTCGGGCCTGAACTGGCACAACTGTTCAGGTGCGTGTTAACATCTACGTACTTTCTCTTCAATGGTCAATACTACGAGCAGACCGACGGAGTAGCCATGGGGAGCCCGCTCTCCCCAGTGGTGGCCAACCTGTTCATGGAGAGTTTCGAAGAGGAAGCACTGGAAGCCGCCGAACTGAAACTGTATGCTTCTTTCGCTAGGTGGACGACACGTTCGTCATTTGGCCACATGGACAGGAACAGCTACGGATTTTTCTACAACATCTAAATTCGGTCCACAGTAACATTCGGTTCACCATGGAGACTGAGAAAGATGGAAAACTACCCTTTCTTGATGTCCTAGTGGAATGTAAGTCTGATGGCTCACTGGGTTGCAGTGTGTACCGCAAGCCTACACACACTGACCTGTACCTACATGCCTCCAGCTGCCACCATCCGGCGCAGCTTAATGGAATGCTCAACACCTAGGTACATAGAGCTCACTCGATCTCTGATGAACAGAACTTGCCAACGGAACTCAAACACCTGGAGACCGTGTTCCGCAAGAATGGGTATGGCAACCGCCAAATCCAAAGGGCCTTCCGATAACAGAAGTGCAGCAAGAACCGAGATGATGAACAACCCGAAGAAGAGAAACAATCTCGGGCCTTTCTGCCGTTTGCTGGCAACGTGTCGTCAAAAATAGAGAGACTGTTACGGCGACACAAGATTGACACAGTCTTCCGACCGCCAGCAAAGATTCGTGACCTACTAGGAACGGCAAAAGATGACGTAGGCCTTAAGAAAGCGGGCGTGTACAAAGTCCCGTGCGGCTGTGCACATCTTACATCGGCCAAACAGTTCGCACAGTCGAGGACCGCTGCAAGGAACACGAACGTCACACCCGCTTACGCCAACCCAGCCATTCGGCCCTAGCAGAACACAGCATTGAAACTGCGCACAGCGAAATTCGAAGAGACAAAAATGCTGACGGCCACAAGTGCCTACTGGGACAGCATCTACAAGGAGGCCATAGAAATTCGCGTAACAGGTACCCTCATCAAAAAGGGCACCGGGTTTCAACTTAGCAAGGCCTGGAAACCATTATTAAACACCATCAAAGAGCAATGGCGCGAGCGGACGCGAGATCCTTACGCCACGGCGGACGGAAATGGACTGCGCCTACCACCGGCCGTGGCTGCAGCTACCCCCCCCCCCCCCCCCCACCACCACCACCACGCGGCCTTCCACGCGGTTATTCGCCGAAATATCGTGGAACTTAGACGATCGGATCCGGCTGGACACCCGAGAACCTTGGATACAAGTTTTTATCACTTTGGTACGGTGCTCAGTTGTCATCTGCTCCAGGACGAAAATAAAGATCAAACAAAAATGCTCACCACACGAAAGCTATCAGGCTTCTAATGGGAAAGATCGCAGGTAATAAACATGAAAAAACCATGGGTGCTAACCGTCGTATAACAAAATGGCGCAAAATTCAAATTCGTCCTTTCTTCCCGTACACCCGTTAGTTCTACTGATCTGTCTTAGAAACTTGTGCTCCTTACCTCTTATGACACACGTTACTGCACACTCCACCTCTGCATATGTATTCATTACATCTAATTTTAACAAGAATACCTTTAGGTTGACTTTGGGTTCTCCCTTGCGTTTAATGGCTGCTTACCACCTCATCATTTACCGTTATACCCATTACCAAAACTCTGCTGCTAAAACCTTACATTTCCTTTATTTCCCTGTGGTTGATGACACAGTCTCTGTAAATTTCCCATCCGTGCACACCTGTAACACTTCATGTTCGCAGAAAATATCCCACGTCTACTGTGTACCGCTTACCCAATAGCAGAATGCAGATGCTTTGGTGCATCTGCTGCAACAAAACGTTTGCTACATCACTGTGCCCCAACCTTGCGTCTCTGACTCTGCCATTGCTACACTCTTACTGTCCGTTACACACAATAATACACAAGAAATCACAAATCCATAAGATCATCACAGACTCTCTAGACTGCCTCGTAATATGACCATATCGATGACAAGTATAACAGGTTAGAGGCACTGACTCTAAGCATGGTGCAGTATGCCCGAGCAATTTACACTGCGTGCACCTTACAGACATCAAACACTGCTCTGTACAATTACCCTTAAAGTCGGGTAAGTCAGTTGACTGCTCCGGCATAAACAAGATAACCTTCAAGTTACAGTGGTAGTCATGCCTTGCTTGTCACACAGCTAGAGTTGCGCTCTAGAAAAACTACGGTTCGGTAGTTTAGGTTAAGTACATAAATGACGTACTTAAGGGTGGTATTGCTAGCACTGGTAGGAAATAAACATGACTGAACGTGTGGGAAAGAAACTGGAAGCCGACGACTTCTCTTTGCTTTCTTGTTTGTTTGTTTTGAACATAGTTAGAACCGCACGCCGTTCAGCGTTAGCTCATTGTATATTTTATGTCCTTACAGAACATACGTTGCATTTACAAGCAAAAAAAAAAAATAATTTGATAACTTAATTTCTGCGCTTTTGTATGACTAAAGTTGTTCTTTTGATGCAAGTTAGCTTACAGGCATAAACACAAAGAACTATGTAATTATTCTTGTTATTTTCTAAGCAATACAACATTCTTCATCATGATCAAAGGCAAGAGTTTGCTGTTATTATTGACAATTGCGAAAGTTATTTAGCAAAAACAGAAACATATTTTATAGAAGCTCGACGAATTATTGAAGTAATGTTTGATATGTTTCTGTTTTGCGTTTCTTTTTTATTTTACAATTGTTTGAGGAAATTGCGTTTTCAAGCGCTGTTTGATAAACCTGTACCTTTTCATTCAAAATTTTTTGCTACAACATTCCTCTGTATCACCTTACAAATCTACAGTTTTCGAATAATACCTGAGTTTAAACATTGACAATTTCAGATTTGCCATAAACACTGTTTATTTTTAAATAACAGACAGGAAGATAACCATTTAGAGCAAAAATGTTCCGTTGGTCGTGCGGTACTTTATATAGCCTCGCTCAATTTCCAGGTGGTTCAAAAATGGTTCAAATGGCTCTGAGCACTATGGGACTTAACTACTGAGGTCATCAGTCCCCTAGAACTTAGAACTACTTAAACCTAACTAACCTAAGGACATCAAACACATCCATGCCTGAGGCAGGATTCGAACCTGCGACCGTAGCGGTCGTGCGGTTCCAGACTGTAGCGCCTAGAACCGCTCGGCCACTTAGGCCGGCGCTCTAGGTGGTTCATATTTCAGGTTATTAGCGGAGTCTAGTCAGACACCGATTGTTTACCCAAACAAAGTGATCAAAATAAGGTAACGCCCAATAGATACGCAACACGCCTGATGTACAGGCGACGCGGTTGCGACCTTAACTGAACCAAGTTACTTGTAAAACTACCGCAGTCTACGTTTACTTACGGTGGTTTTACAATTATATATGTAGCACACTGTGTTGACATCGTAGGTCGGGGTCCAGACCATCTGACACCAAACTGTAGCAACCCCATTGCAGGGAGTGGTGGCTATGAGCTATGATGATGCGGGTGGCTGACAGAGGCAAAGTGGGAGCCCAGCGGGTCCCAGAGAAAGGCGGCTGTAAGGGTAACACGTTCATTACTGAAGCATATGTGCTGCGTAGTACACGGGTCAGTGGCCGGCCGGCTGATTGTTACGCTGGGCTGGCTGCTTGCACGCCCCATGATGCTGGCGGTTTCGTTATGTAAGCTGACTGCGAGACTCCCCACCCCCCCTCAACGGCGTATACCAATATTTGACGACGCCGTATCTGCGGCAGCCCCAGGTGGCTTCAAGGCCCTTCATGAGGCGCTCGTTCTGCGATGGCGGAAGATGGCTGGCATCCCCACTGCACCCTGGGAAGGAGTCGGACGTGCTGCTGGAGCAGACATGGGATGGCCCGTTGTCCCGTGGCACTAAGCCTGGGAGGGACTCAGCACATAGAGCACCACTGTGGCCTTGAACAGGTGACTTCTACCAGCAGTTACATGTGGTGGCCTCACCAAGCACAGCTCCATTGTCCTGGGAGAGTTGTGGGACTGAGAAAAATTTCATTATGTAATGTCCTGAAAGGAGAATATAAGATGAACATCAACAAAAACAAAACGAGGATAATGGAATGTAGTGGAATTAAATCAGGTGATGCTGAAGGAATTAAATTAGGAAATGGGACATTAAAGTAGTAGATGAGTTTTGCTATTTGAGTAGCCAAATAATTGGCGATGGTCGAAGCAGAGAGGATATAAAATGTAGACTGTTTATGGCAAGAAAAGCGTTTCTGGACAAGAGAAGTTTGTTAACATCTGCTATTGATGTAAAAGTCAAGAAGTGTTTGTATAAAGAGTAGAGATGTATGGAAGTGAAACATGGATGATGAACAATTTAAATAAGAATAGAATAGAAGCTTTTGAAATGCTGTGTCACAGTAGAATGCTGAAGATTAGATGGGGAGATCATGTAGCTAATGACGAGGTACTGAACAGAATTGGGGAGAAAAGAAATTTATGGCACAACCTGACTAGAAGAATGGATGAGTTAATAGGACACATTCAGAGACTTCAAACCATTGCGAGTGCAGTATAGGAGGGAAGTGTGAAGGTCAGAAACTGGAGAGGGAGAAAGAGAGATAAATACAGTAAGCAGATAGCAGATTCAGAAGGATGTAGGTTGCAGTTGTTACTCGGAGGTGAAGAGGCTTACACAGGATAGAGTAGCATGAAGAGCTGCATCAAAGGAGTCTTCAGACTGAAGAGCACAACAACAATGTCCTATACTCACAGTTGACTGTGGCGCACTCATTGTGCATCGGCACCAGTACCAGTCACATATGCTAAAACACCACTCTCAGTATGGAAATATACCTTGCCCCTTGCCCCATGAGTGTATGCAGCTCCACTGAGTTCGCTGTTTCAGCAAGCTACATCAGCCTTGTTCAGTTTTTACAATGACAACATCCTGCATTTACCTGCTGCCAGTATGGCTGCAATACACCGAGCAGCCTCACACTATTATGCCCAAATGTGGTAGGTGCGCTACACTTCTCTTGAAATGACAAACTCATTGCAGTATAAATGTTTGCCATATACATTCTGAAGCTTCATCACTCGTGGATTCCTAGCAACATTTCATCAATTCCGGCTGTTTCTCATAAGTAGTAAGACGTTTCTAATCATATAATTGAATACAGGTGATTATTACATAACCGCGCTGTTGCTATGGTCGCAGGTTCGAATCCTGCCTTGGGCATGGATGTGTGTGATGTCCTTAGGTTAGTTAGGTTTAAGTAGTTCTAAGTGTAGGGGACTGATGACCTCAGATGTTGGGTCCCATAGTGCTCAGAGCCATTTGAACCATTATTACATCTTCAGGATTTGGTTTCATTCTGTGATTTGTGGTGCTATACTTCCATGGTGCTAGAGGGAGCTGTAGAGGGTTAAAAGCTAACATTAACTAAAATTGCGTCACGTACAATTTGTGGCTAAAAATTGGAGAAAGTTGAGAAAAATTCAGGTATGCTGTTTTTAAAAGAAAATCGTACAGGTAATGCAAAAATATGCGTTAACACCTAAAATAAAGGAAAGGAAATCACTCACCTGTAGCTGAATGATGTGTGGCACATAGACGCACACATCAGAAAACAATATATTCGGTAGCTTTTGAGCTCATTCTCTCTCTCTTGTAGAAGTACACACATTCACCCACAACCACACAGTCACCCAAACGAACTGAACTGGGTCCGTGGCGAGAGTGACTGTTGATTATCGATAGAAGCTGCCTGGGCTGACAGAGGTGAGGAGGGTGCAGCAAAGGATGTTCATGGCGAGGAGGGAATAGTGGGATACTGTGAGGCAGGTAATTCGACAGAAAGTGACTGCACAACAAGACAAAAGGTGTTCAGAGGGTAGAGCATATAAGAGGCAGTGAGAGGAATGAGGACAGGAGGTAAAAGGAAGAGGAGGAAATAAATATAAAGTGGAGATGAGGAAGGAGAAAATGGGGGGAACAGAGAAAGGGAAAGTGGTTAAAAAGGGGCAGAAACGGTAGGGGAGAGAGAGAGAGAGAGAGAGAGAGAGAGAGAGAGAGAGAGAGAGAGAGAGAGAGAGAGTTGGGGTGAGAATGTCATCATGGAAGGGAGGAAGAGTGGTGGGAGAAGGCAGTACATGATCTGGACGGGGAAGGAGTGATGTGGACAGAAGAGAGTAGGGCAAAGATAAGGCGAGACAGTTGGAAACACGTTAGCAGAGGTTTAGGCCAGGGGGATTGCGAGAGCTCAGGATATGCTGGAGAGACAATTTCCACCTGGCTAATTTAGAGAAACTAGAGCTGGAAGAGAGTAGCCAAATAGTTCGAATAGAGAAGCAGTTGTTGAAGTCATTTGTGTTGTGGTGTGCAGCAAGTTCAACAACTGGACGGTGAAATTTGTGGTTCGCTGTTGCTTGGAGGCCGTCTATGTGAGTAGACAATTAGTTACTTGTCATGCCCACATAGAACGCTGCACAGTAATTGCAGCTTAGCTGATACATACATGGTTGCTTTCACAAGTGGCATTTCCTTTTATAGAATAGGAAATACCTCATACCTCTGACTGGACTGCAATAGGCAGTAGGGTGCATGGGGAAGGTCTTGTACCTACAATAGTGGAATAACCCATGGGGTGCTGGATCAGGATAAGAGTAAGGTTGGACAAGGATATTCTGTAGGTTGGATGGGCGGCAGAACACAAATATGGGTGATGGGGTAGGACTCTGTGTATGATATACCACATTTCAGGGCACAACGAATTGCTGTCATATACCTGGTGACGGTTGTGGTTGAGCTTCTCAAGCCCAGGGTAATAATGGGTGACCAGAAGAGTGGAGGTTGCTGAATAGTTATCAGATTCCAAGTGTCAGAGGAGGATATGGCACAGGAGACCCGTTTATTGATGAGCTGGATTGGATGTAGCTGTCAGTTAAGGGCTCTGGTAATATTACCGGTATATTTCCAATGCAGATGTTGCGTCCACAGATGTTGAGACTGTAAGGAGGGGACATTTTGTCATGAAATAGGTGTCAGCTGTCAAAGTGAAGGTTCGGTGCTCTAGGTATGAACAGATGTATATATGAAGCCATATGAGAAGTGAAGTTCGACATCTAGAAAGGTGGATCGTTGAGCAGAGAAGAGCTAGGTGAAATGGATTTGAAAGTAGGTGTTGAGATTATGGAGATAAGAGCTAAAGTTGTCCCTGTCATGAGTCCTAATCATAAAAATATCATCAATGAATCTAAACCAGACAAAGGATCTTAGATATTGACTAGACAGTAAGGATTCGTCCAGATGGCCCATAAATAAGTTGATGTAGGACGATGCCATGCAAGCATCCCTGGCAATACCACACATTTGGTTATAGATTTGGCCTTTAAAAGTGAAATGATTGAGGGGACGGATGTGGTTGGCTAGGAGGATTAGGAAAGAGACAGTGATTTTTATATCAGGAAGAAGTTGGTACAGGTAGTGTCACACGATCTCAAGACCACGGGAAAGGGAAATATTGGTGTGTAAGGATATCTCATCCAGAATTACCAACAGGAAATCTAGTAGTAATGGGTCAGGAACAGTGGAAAGACGGCGAAAGAAGTGAGTGATCTCTTAAATGTAAGATGGGTGGTTATGGACAGTAGTTTGCAGGTGTTGGTTCACAAAGGCAGAGGTTCGTTTGGTGGGAGCATTGTACACAGCCACAATGGTACGACTAGTAGGGAGACGAGTGGGGTTACGATTGGGGAGTTTGGGGAGTACGTAACATTTAGAAATGTGAGGGGCAGCTAGTATGAGGACCAGTCCAACCCCGAATTTCTCCCTACCGCCCTCCCCATTGTTGAATATTCTATTATTTATTTAGATATATCAGTATTTCTTACAGCTGTAGTCAGAAGAAGTTGAGAGCTTCCAGCAGGATAAAATTACTTGTCTCCTAGTCTTGCAGGGCACTCATACACTTTATTCTTCCAAACATAGGCGTACTGATGTTACTCAAATTTCGTACAGTAAGTAACTGAGGACTTTCATACAACAGATTTATTGCCCTATTTAGTTACACAGAACATTTCAAGTCCAAGGATTTCGTATGACTAACTTTCTCTCCTAGCCAAAAAAAAAAAAAAATCCTTTCTCTTGTAGACCATTATTAACATTTTTCCAAGGAAACCTGTAGTTGAAGTATTCCTTGGAACGATGTACGGCATTGAGGTCACTCTTCTGTACTTGTGCTGATGTCAGAGACTCTTTCACGTCGTCCGCAACACGGCTCGAAGC
Organism: Schistocerca americana; assembly: GCF_021461395.2. Classification (NCBI taxonomy): domain Eukaryota; kingdom Metazoa; phylum Arthropoda; class Insecta; order Orthoptera; family Acrididae; genus Schistocerca; species Schistocerca americana. Next base: position 331,961,418 of record NC_060122.1, read on the forward strand.
TCAACAAATACTTCAAAGAGAAATCACGGCACACAAGCAGAAACTTAATCTAGTACGTGCTACATAAATAAGTCATGGACTGTCAAAATTGAAGTCTTATTTAATAGTTATTCATGTTACTCCAAACTTACATCCTATAACGTTTATTCATTCATATCCAATGCCAAGAGTATAGAAATTTTAAATCAAAGACAATATTCATTGGAATCTTCTGAAACTAAAACTTTGAATTTTCTGTACCCTTACAAAGTGACAGCTGTTTTTCAATGGACTCCAGTTATCGCTCAAAATCCCCACACACAGAAACTAAAAATGTGCTTGGTTTCTGCGCTTTTGTTATTACACACAAGAAGAATAATTTCTGTACTTAGTGAAGAAACCCTTTTTAAAATCCCTGTACTTTCTAGAAAATGATGTTTACTGAGACGGTTGATTACTATTTGCTAGTTAACTGTTTATCTGTTGACACATCATTTTCCAATGATATTGGACATATCTGCTTAATACAACAATAAAACACTATTAAAAGTTAGTATACTTATGAGCTTATAATTGCTAACAGGTCTAGTTAACTCCAAAGTCAATGTTATACTATTTATTCACATCTTGTCAGGAGTTCTTGCACATAGTGCAGTCACTCAAATCTTACACACACATCCTTTGGTTTACATCAGGAATATGATTAACACTTGCCTTTCTTTTACACTCTTTTTGTATTCCCACTTGTCGATATGAAACATTGAATCAGTTGACCCCAGGAAGATGGAAGAAGTGTAACATTTTCCATCAAAAATCTAGTGTATACAGTTTTCCAGTAAAATGCACTATACTCCTGGAAGTATAGTTTGAAATGACAAAGATGTTTTCTTTTCAAATTATACCACTTGCAATATTTTAACAACCCTTACTTCATATTATTTAAGTAAGCCTTTACTGTATAGCATACACAATTTGAGAAGTGTACTGCCACTTTAAAGATTCTGGTGTTAACACCTGGTAAGAAATTTTGTTTTTAGTTCTTTTTTAAATTTTCTTAGTATTGTAGGTTAACTCTGAGTCTCACTCCATGATCATAGCTGTTAGTGTGAAATTACTTAACTTCTTCTAAATATAACAAACAGATATATAGTCATAAGGTGCTGTTAGAGTTGTCAATTCTTCACTATCAGTCCATTTACTGTTATAGTTACCCTTTTCTGAACTTTTGGTGTAGTGCACTTGCTGCCAAAAAAATGACTCCATAGCTGAGGACTGAGTGTTTTAGGAATACTATGTAATTATGAGGCAGTTGATATTACATATTGACAACAGGATTCTGAGGGCAAGTGATTGCATTCTCTTTGCTGGTATCATATGTGTGCATTTCATTTCAACGGACAGTCAATAATCATCCATAAAATCATTGTCATGAATGTTACAGTGTTATTTTCCCTTTTTAAACGGAAATTTATGCTGTTTTACTTAAGCTCAGCTTATTGGCCAGCTGTAAATATCCTTGGAGGTTCATTTGCTTTCACTAACAGTAGCTCTGGTGTTTTGTCTGTAATTAAAATGTTCCTGTCATCCATGCAGAGAATTTTTTTCTTGTAGCCTAATACCATCTGGAATGTCTTTGATGTAACTTAAGAAAATGATTCTCTTGAGATGCTATGTTTCAGAAGACCTGGTTTAGTTTAGCTTAAATTTTTGCATATTCTGTTGATCATATTTGTGACAACCCATTTTGATGTGAAAAGTGTATGTAGGTTTATACATAAGTTAAATTTTTTCTGTGAAAATATCGCTTCATGCTTGCAATTTATATTTTTACTGTGCAAGAAGCTCTGATAAATGTAACCCAAAAACATTTAGACACAATCGATTCAGAAAGGAGTTGTCAATTGCAAATTATTTCTGTATGTTTTTAAAATTTGTTTTCCAGCGCCTATTCCTGAAGGAGGTGCTCAAATACTTTTGTGGAGGTATACTTCGTTATTTCTGTGTAAAACAAACATAGCATGATGCTGTCACTGCTATACATTTTTTTAACAGTTGCCTACATGAAATTTGAGGAAGGTGACTACATGTTATCCTGACAACTTGTTTCAGCGCAAGGAATCCTGTGGTCTAAAAGATATCCCAAAGTGTGGAATTGATCCAGAAAATTATTCCATATTATATCAATGAATGGAATTCTTTCATGTATAAAATTGGCATTTACGCACAGGGCAAATGTTGCTAAATTCAAGTATTTGAGAAGGTTTGTAATATGTGATTTCCAATTCATTTTCTGATCAATATGCAATGTCAGAAATTTTCCAGAACGAGTTTTATATATTTCCATTGTGTCTGTACTGTATCGTTATTGAATATCGTGTATCTTGTCTTGTATAGAACTGAATGAACTCTGGGTTTGTAAGTTATGTGTTAGACCATCTACTAAAACCAATCAATAACACTTTTGACTCTTTCGTCTACTGCTCATTCTGTTGTTGCAGATCTGTTGGGTTTGATTATGCTTACATCATCATCAAAGGCCACTATTTCTAGTTTATCAGTGTAAGATTTATGGTCACTTGCATAGAGCAAGAACAGTACTGGATCCAGAATTGAGCCCAAAGGAATACCAGTAGAAATTTGTCCTCACTCAGAATAAGATTCATAATAAGAGCTGTGTGAGCTATCTGTCATGACCCTTCATTTCTATTAGTTGAATATGAAGTGAACCAGTTACTCATTGTACATCAAGTCCCATAAACTCTTAAATCTCTCCTTGGCAAATTCAAATGTTTTACACATATTACAAAAAAGTCCAGTAAGTGAAATCTTGTCATGCAGATATTTTAATGCATGGTTAATGCAGTGGTAGTTGGCATGTACATAGGGGAGGCCTTTCTGGAATCCATACTGCTACTGACTTTGCTGGTAATTAATGTTCTAAAAATGCCTTTTGAACACCTGCAGTTTGATGAGCTTTTCCAAATCAACTGTTACTCTCATTAGTTCAATGTTGTTAAGCTCATTGCCAAAGTATGACACTCGTCTCTGATCCCTGTCAAGGCGTTTTAACGACCACTATTCTTATGCCTTGTTACACAGCTACTTTCCTTGTATACACATTACATAGTCCTTCTTGATACACATTGGGCAATTTCTTTCATGACACGGTCAGGGGCACAGCCAAATACGATATATCCTTTCTACCATTATATCATGTCACCATGTAGAGTTTACTTACTGTGTTGATTCCATACCATCAGCTGGTACATAAACACTACTTCACTGTAACGACTCAGGTTAGTAGTGAATGGTCACACGACCACCTGGTACTAGTTTTACACCACCTACAGCTCTACAAAGCATCCAATGTGCTTTTTTAAGGGGATAACTAACTACTTGTTCAGTTACTAAAGTTATGCAAGGGATCGCTGCAATCAATCTAGGTATAGCCTAAAATTGAGCACCTTCCAAAAATAAAAGCAATTGTAATGTGTATTGCTTCTACACCGCAGCTGGCGGACTTACACTTTTTATTCAAAAATCATTGTAAACGTCAAACTCAGACGGAAAATTTTATAACAATAAAAGTAATTAATATAAATCAGCTATTCAAGCTGGGTAAGTAAATCCAATTCACATCACTACACTTTCACAGTGGCGCTGAAAAATTGTTCGCTGCAACTTCAAGTCCTTCTGTGATTATGAACGGGATTTCTACCTGCACTCTCATCATCTATGCAGATGTTCTGACTTGCCTCTCCTCAGCTGTGCACGAAGCAGACAATGTAATGGTAGAGGCGCACAGTAGCATCAGTGTGTAATGGAGAGCTTCCTGACTTTTCTGAGACCGCTACCCATGTGCGCAATCAGATATTAGCTAGTATGCCCGGTTTCCCTGTGCACCTTCCCCCACCATCACCACCCCATCAGCAACATTAGCGCCTAATTAACTTTAAAGCGAGAACGACTTTTCTTTGAACACTTCTATTTTTAAAATGACAAAGATAAAATATTATGGAAGCACTTATTCGGCTTGGCATTGACTGAGAGAGTTGTTGGATGTTCTGCTGATGGATAACCCGCCAAATTCTGCGCATTAATAATACTACTAATAAATAATACTGCGTGCAGCGCTATATTAGCCATCATGTAGCTACTGTTGTGCTTTGCTATCCAATAGTGCCTTTATCTGTTTCAAGGCGAGAAATGAAGCAATTTATGATCCACTGTAGGAGGTACCTACAACTTGGAGAAGAAATTTTCGTGAGATATGTAGCATTACTATGTGTCTCACTTTTGTTGCCATACATGCACGGTACAGAGAACGAAGTAGTTGTGTTTGGAGTGGATATACGAAGAAAATGTTGTTGATACATTCGCCTCGCTAGCTGTAACCTAGCATTGCGTCACATGTTAATAAAAGTATTTCGAAAACAAGTAATTACTGGTGTTATGTAATCAATATTAACCTTACAATATTTATGATAATAATAATGATCTTGTAATAATAATGATCTACTGAAAATTGTTTCATGTCTGAGCGACTATCGAAACTTTCTTGATTTCTACCCTTCAAAAATTTACATTTATCCCACGGGGGCAGTTAATCCCAGGCTGCGAACAATTGGTGTAACGTTTACGAAGGTGTAAAAGTATCGCAAATGTCAGGTTTCCAGGATACAGACTGTTTGTTTGTTCAGTAGTGATGCTGGGGAGGTAGTGAGAAACAGCTGTGATGCTAAAGTGATTCGGTTCAAGTCCGTGGAGTTAAGTGTGAACGAATAACGTTGTTGGTGTGTGATATCTGCCAGAACAGTTGGAATGCCACTGGGAAGTATATGTACTGCACGATGTTCGGCTCCTTGTCTTGAATCCTGACGAACAGGGGAGTGAGTATTCGGCAGGTGCGGAGCCTGCTTGATACGTAGACACTCATTTTCTGCCATCGACATTCACATATTGACAGGAGTGAGAGAAATTGTTAGTTTCCTAGGAGACTATAATACCTTCCGGGCTTGTGTACATGAAACTGCAGTATTCGCTGATTTTATACTGTACAGCTCAGTAAATGCGAGCGATATAAAAGAAGAAAGAAAAGCAGACTGACATTTCTCATTTCTGCTGATAGTTTATGGGTTTATGGTTAGGAGGCAGCGCCAAGATACTAGCTTGGATTCAGAACTATCACTGATGTCCCAAAAGTGATACTACAGGAAGTCGTCCTTACATTGTATGTACACAGCATATCTGGTTGCATCCTTGATGCTTTTCGGAAGGCATAAACTAGAGCCTGACATCTATTTTTTACTTCCATCTATTTTTGGGCCATCAGTTCTTTTACTTGTTTGATACGACCGGACACAACACCTGCTCCTGTTGCTATCCTCCTTATCCAAGAGTAGCAGTTACAACACATTCCCTCAATGATGTGTTGGATGTATTCTAATCTTCCCCTACGGTTTAAGCCTTCTATCGTTTTTTTTTTCTCTTACCGCGGAAGCTATTCTCAAACGTGTTAACACATGTCCTCTCAATCTGTTCCTATTTGTAGTCAGTGTTTGTCCCAAATGTTCCTTTACTCGACGATTCTGTGGCGGACTTCTCCATTTTCAAATCTTGTAAGTCCACTTAATTTTCAGCATTCTTCTGGAACATCATATCTCAGATGTTTCTACCTATTTTCCAGTTTCCCCACAGTCCATGATTTACCTCCATACAACGCTGTGCTCCAGACGTACATTATCAGTAATTTCTCTTGAAAGTTTCTTTAAAAATTATTTATTATTATTGACAAGTTTCTATTTATAGATTTTGCATTGAGAGTTGGTTTGCTTGCGTTTTCTGGAAGATTGTTTAAGAAATTGAGTTACTGCAAACAATGAATTGAAACGTAAATTCGTCTGAGTGTGTGATTTCCGAGAAAGTGTACGGAGACGCCTAATAAAGAAAATCAGATTCTACCTAAATTTCCTTCAAAAATCGTAACACTCTGTTTCATACTTCTTTACTTCTCTGACATGAAATCTGGCAGAATCTTAACTCATCCCTGGTTGAATGAAAGGAAGTCTCTTGAAATTTGAAATGTAATTTTTTCTTTTTCTGTTTTTGGCTTACCTATGGCAATCAATAACGCTTGGGCAACTGCTTTGAAAATGCTGCTACTGCTGCTATTGAAAACTAACTAAAAAGACACGTTTCGTTCTGTTGAGCGGCAAACTAACTACATATTAAATCTGCGTGCAATGATTCCACGTAGTGCGTTTTCATTTTAAGTTGCGGTTGTGAAACTTTATCTCGTGAATGACAAGGATTAGAAAATGGATGATGACATGGTAAATTACGTTAATGCTGATTCATTTAAAAGGTGTATTAGAAAATTTAGTAAAGTCACTTTAAAAAAGTGTTCTTCATTGTAATCAAGATTTGCAAAGAAGTTCTATTACAAAATATATATCTTCATCATAGATTACAAAAAGTTGCGCTAGTTGAGTTAATCTCACTGAATTGTCGCTAACGTTACCTAATTAAGAAAAGGGGAAAGTTCTGTGTTGGACACCAAATTGTTATAATGATGATCAGCCAGCAGCTTGCGCGCAATTAAAGCAAAGAAAATTAACTATGACCTTATTATGAGGTCTTCATCAAATAAATCAAAAAATCTTCCTCTCGCGAAAAAGGTATCAACAATCATATTAATAGACGAATTTCCTCAATAATTGTGGATTTTTATCATTCTTTCCATGCCGCTTTTTCGGCTGTGGCTCACTTCACCATTACCGAATGCGGACTAACTGTCTGCCACCAGCATACGGGTGGAGCGGCCGAGACAGAGTCGAGAAACAAAGTGAGAGCGACTGCTGTCTGTCTATCCAAGTTATAAGGGAAACTGATAGTGAACAAATACCAACACCCCTTTCACAGCCTCCTGACCTCTCCGACCAAAATTTGGCCTAGTAAGTTTAGTGAATGACAAGGCTTAGTCTGCCAAATTCGCTAATGAAGTTAGGAAAAAATAAACCTCTATTGCGAATGACAAGTGAGATTAAACAAGTGTTTAAATAAAGTTATAGAGTGGTATAAAAATTGTATCAAATTACAAATAATCTTGAAAGATACATAATGAATAAAGATGTAGCAATGGAAGTATGTGCTTCAGAAGTTGTAACATGTTGAAGATATTTAGGTTTGTAGCATTTAATACTGAAGTATGTGGTATGTTATTTTTTGTTTTCTCATGAATTACAAAAATTGTAATTATCACTGTTCACAACTTAACTTTGTGTTCTGCCTTACGGCAGGTCTTGGCATGGGGGAAGCCTCGTCAGAGAGGTCTACCTAATGAGAGTCTAGGGAAGTGATTCCAGCTGTGGTTTCCCATTGCCTTACACTGATGATGATGAAATGATAATGAGGACAACACAACACTCAGTCCCTGAGAGGAGAAAATCTCCGACCCAGCCGAGAATCGAACGCCGTCGCTCTGACCTCTCAGCTATCGGGGCGGACAGTGTTTATAAGCATGTATACAAATACAAATGATACCATTAAATTGAGTGGGATGGCATTGTTTAAGTGGATAGGGGATACACACAGCACATTGTTTATTTTCATGAAATGTTCTGTTCACAACGTGGAAGTTCGTAGCACAACACAAAAGGGCGTAGCATGTTATCAGCGTAGTAACCTTCAGCGAAGATTCAGTGCGGGATTGAGTTCCAGGAGTGTCCCAATGACACCAGCAACTAAGCGTATGTAAACTTGGTCCATGGATGAGTAGGCTAAGAGAAGGCTCAGAGGATGTAAAAATATTCAATTCATGCGTGCATCCCTTGATATGAGAAGTTCGTACTGGCCACAAATTGAAGGGGAGAATCTCACTAAGGAGGACATCTCGAAGAAAGTTTACTTAAATTTACAACATCAGACTCAATTACGGAAAGCGAAATTCGATAAAAATGTGAAGAAGGCAATAACCTATGCTGTTGGAGAAGAAATATTGTTGAGAAACCATCCAAAGCCCTAGATAAAAAAAAGTTAAATAAGAAATGACAGTATTTATATACTGGACCATACAGAATAATACAAATTTCCCATGAAAGAAGTTATATACCTGCTGACTGTGATTCTGATGTGATGAAAGGTTTATTCCACCACACACATATAAAGAAATGTTATCAATGAGAAAATATGGACCATTTATGAAGAGAAAATGAAGGAAAAGAGAATGAGAAGGGTATTTACCAACAGGACACCGATATTAGACTTGAGCCACAGGATGAGCTGCAAGGTGTATTATTTCGTTCATTATTTTTTATATAGTTAAGAGTATTATTTTATTCAGTTATTATTAAATATAATGTATGTGTTATGACAAACAAACCACAATAAGATAATTTAAGAAGATTAAATTGAAAAAGTTCACAGAAAAGATAATTTCTGGAAAGAGAAAAAAAACAGTTAATAGACTGAAGAACAAGAGAAAGCAACATTAACTGACTTTAAGATGATTAGTTAAGTTTAAAAGAATGCTATCCTAGAGGCATAAGTATTTGATGTTCATGAACTGTTGAAGGAATTATATATGTATTAATGGTAGGAAGTATATTTCATGTGTGTGTAATGGGCATGATCAAAGCTAGAGGAAATATGAGAAAGGAATAAAAAAACCATGTGTTGAAGACAATGAAACTATGATCCAAAACATACGGAAATAATTATTTGAATTTCATGATGAACCGATAACCATTATGGTAAGAAAGATGAATACAAATCTCATGAAGGTACAGTGGTAGCAAGATGAAAGGATTACTGTCTAATATAAACTGAGGACAATTATGTGACAGAACAAATTTCAATATTGGATGACAATGTATACGACAAAAAATGCACCAAAACAAATACTGATGAACCATACTCAGTATTTATAATGACGACGCAAATTTGCACAATAAGGGAAAAGCACACAAGCAAATCTGTAGCACGCTTTTTATAACAATAAACCAGCACTCCCCCCATGAACCATGGACCTTGCCGTTGGTGGGGAGGCTTGCGTGCCTCAGCGATACAGATGGCCGTACCGTAGGTGCAACCACAACGGAGGGGTATCTGTTGAGAGGCCAGACAAACATGTGGTTCCTGAAGAGGGGCAGCAGCCTTTTCAGTACTTGCAGGGGCAACAGTCTGGATGATTGACTGATCTGGCCTTGTAACATTGACCAAAACGGCCTTGCTGTGCTGGTACTGCGAACGGCTGAAAGCAAGGGGAAACTACAGCCGTAATTTTTCCCGAGGACATGCAGCTTTACTGTATGAATTCACTAAGCAGATTCAGAAGGATGTAGGTTGCAGTAGGTACTGGGAGATGAAGAAGCCTGCACAGGATAGAGTAGCATGGAGAGCTGCATCAAACCAGTCTCAGGACTGAAGACCACAACAACAACAAACCAGCACTTGACAGTTGGCAAGTGAAAAATGGTTCAAATGGCTCTGAGCACTATGGGACTCAATTGCTGAGGTCATTAGTCCCTTAGAACTAGTTAAACCTAACTAAACTAAGGACATCACAAACATCCATGCCCGAGGCAGGATTCGAACCTGCGACCGTAGCGGTCTTGCGGTTCCAGACTGCAGCGCCTTTAACCGCACGGCCACTTCGGCCGGCTTGGCAAGTGAAACCTTTTAAATTGCCAACCTGCAGTAAGCAACTTCAAGCCGTGAAACAGACAACAACTTTTGTAACCCAAATTTCAGAGAAATAATCTTTATTAAACAAATTATGAAACACATTCGCCAAAGAACTGGAAGAATTTAGCATTCACTTCGATTTGCTCCAGCGACAATCGCAAGACACACTGTGAGATGATGCTACCAGCTATATGTCATTCAACGCGACACTGTACGCTGCTCGTTTGAAAAGCAAGAAAGAAGAAGCTGGCCGAGCCGACTATAGCTGCGTATGGAGCTCGGTGGAGGTAGTATCCATTTTCTATCGGGACTGGCTGCAATCCCTGCCCTGTGCAGCCAGTTGAAAGGGCTTCTCACCAGATAGTGAAGTGTTGTGTGTGTTGTGTAGTGAGTGTGAAGTGCATCGTGTTAGAAAGTGAAATTCAAACAAATTCATTGACCTTTGGAGATTCATTTAGACGGACAATTTCTGTTAGGCCTCCATTTACAATCACTCATGTAAAATTTGATTTAAAGTGTATGTTACAACTCATGGTATGAATCTTGGAATGCCTGAACTAAGCTATAACAGCACAGTACACCACCCTAGCACGCGCCAGTGAATCCTGTAACGTCTTAGATCCTATCGCGACATTATAAATTGGGGGACAGTTTAGCGATGCAAGGGGTCTCAAATTTGTCGTAAAAGTCAGTATATTACTCAAAGGACAATATTTTTCAGTACAGGTATTTCGTTCATTCCAACTAAGGGTCGATTCGTGTCGTCATCGTCCAGACACGAGTTGACTGTAATCTGAATCCGTTTTAGCAATCCAATAATTTATCTCGGGCGATAAATGTTATTGATTATGAAATATAAGTTCTTGAAGTTTATTCAGAGTAGGAAACGTTTAATTAGTAATTGTATGTCATAATTTATCGGTCAAATATAAAGGTATTTTGATTTTTTATGCATGAAAAAAGTGTGAATTTATGTGCGGCTTTTACTCTGAGACGAGTTATCACTTAGAGTGCAAAAGTGCATGTGCACAGTTCGTTGACGTGTGCGGTGAATTTTATCTCTTTGATTTTGACTCGGATGGACACAAATTCAGTTCCAGTTAGACTTTACGTGAGATCATGTTATTACAAATGACTCGTTTAGCCCATTAGGGAGAACTGGAACTTGCGCGCTCGGTTTAAAATACGTTACACGCCAGTGCGTAATCGAGCTGTCCTGTAAATCGCATGCAATATTTGCCAATGAGCTTGGACTTAACGCACCAAGTTGGAAGTTAATTTTGAAACAAGTACTGATTTTGACAAAAATGAACCGAAAGTTTGTTTAAAATATCGAGGTTCAGTTCTAATTGAGACACGTAACACCGTGTTGATTACTTTGCCTAGCAACACTTTCATGCAGCTTATGTAATTTATCAGAACGATTTCAGACGCATTAAGTCACATTAAACACTCAAAAGTTACACGCAAGTTGTTGACTGCATGAGAGTATGAGAGTGTTTTTCTTTCCATAAATGCCAATAATCGGCAGTTTCAAAAGTTAAATCACCAACTGTTGCGTAACTTCACTGTATCACTACGGAATTTATTATATAGTGTGTCTTCATCAAGAGATCTCAAAAGCTGGAACAAACAAGAAGACGATTAAAAGAAGAGGCATCGGTATACCGTGACAGTACAATCTATATAATTTATCTAATTCCTTCATTGTACGTTCTGCGGGATTTCATTGCACATGATACCGGTTTATTTTTATACTTTTCAAAGTGCGAAATCAAAACTGCATTGAATTTGTAGTCCATTGTCAGAAATAATTTGTCTATACGACCTACTTCTCGTAAGAAATTTTTTACAAAGGCTGTAGATATTGTTTTGTCTCTTGCTTTTCGTAAAGGTTTGAAAGAAACAAATTTTGAAGTTAACTCTACAGCAACGAGTACATGAGAAAATCTTTGTTTTGTTGTTGGGACTCACCCGTAGAGATCAGTTGTGGCTAGATGTAATTTGCTTGTAATGCTAGAAAATATATGAGCAAAGTGCGAAACTGTGGGTGGCTTACCTTTCTGACAAAGTTTTCATTTAGCAAGAACACGACGAATACGTTTTTCCATGTCGAAGAAATAAGAAGTCAGACTTGGCATGCGAAAACAATTTCTTGCTCTACAATGAGCATAAATGAGATGAATATACCACACAAGTGTCTTTATAAGGTCTTCAGGAATGCATACAAGACAAATAGAACTGTTTGGGTTCTATCGTTTGAAAAGAATATTCTTCCTCATTAAGTGGTAGTTTTCACAGTCGAATTGTTCTTGTCATACCATCGTTGTTTGATGTCTTTTCAAATCGTTCTTTTCAAATCGGATCTTGTTCTTTTTAAATGTAGCTCAGACCGGATGAGACGAAATTTTCAAAAGCTAGCTGCTGTAGGTAGAAAACGCTAAAGTTGTTTTGAAAAAATCCTTCTGCTGTATCATATTGTGTTCCTCAGTGGACCGGAAAGAGTGTAATGATCAGTGTGCCAGGAATGTGTACGACAGTCAACCGAAATTCTTGCTGGTACAGCTCCCAACGAGCGAAACGTCTGGTGGGAGAGTTTTGTTGTCATTAAAAACTTCAGTGCACGGTGATCAGTATCAACTACAGTGTATTTTCCAAATAAGTTGCATAGAAATATTGTAAAAGCCCCAACGACTGCTAATGCTTCTAGTTCTGTGGGTGAATAATAGTGTTCTGAAAGAAGTAAAACACGGCTAACGAAAACAATACTCTTTTGAACTATAACATTGTTCTCTTCAATTTTCTGAAATAAGAGTGCATCAAGTGCAGTCTTAAAAGACTCTGGGGCAATGCAGAAATCACAAGAAAGGTCAGGATTTAAAGTAATGGCGCGTTAATTAATGTTTTAAACTACCAAATTCTGTTTGAGCTTCTTTATCCCAATTTCAAACTGTGCTCTTACCTGTTAATTGGCGTAACCTTGTAGTGTCAAGAATTTTGCAGTCAATAAAGTGTCGCAAAAAATTTATCAGACCAAGGAAGCTTCTAACTTGAGGTTTTGCTGAAGGAGTTTGAATGTCACGAAGTGCCTGTAATTTCTCTAGATCTGGTAGAATGCTTTTTCCCAAAATGGTACGTCCTATAAATTTAATGCGGGATTTTTCGAATTCATATTTGCCAAGATTTGAAGTGGTTTCTGACAACAGTTTCAGAGCGGAATTAAGGTCGTACCAAGTTTTCTCCGAAGCGAGAATCTCATCGACGTAAGATGTGATTCTGTCTTTAAAGTTGTTTGGAAGAATGATATTCAAACCTCTAATAAATTCAGCTGAAGAAATAGGCGTCCTTAAACCGAAAGGTAATTTGCAAAACTGGTAGAAATTTCCAACAAGTAAAAATGCTATGTATTCAAAACAGTTTGGGAGCAACTCAATCTGCCAAAAACTCAACTTGAGATCAAGGGTGGATAATACGATGATACCACGAAATTTTTGTAGTAATATGTCCAGTGTTACAAAGTGCTATAATTTCTCTGGATGTGGTAGAATGCCTGTGCCTGAGTGGTGTGTCCTATAAATTTAATGTGAGATTTTTCAAGTTTAGATTTGTATCTGTTTGTCTGGAATCCACTACTAGTCTGATAGAACCACCTCTCTTCTCAACAATATGAAGCGTTCTGTTATACGAGCTGACTGCAGGTTTGATCATAACTAATTTTAGCCTAATCTCAGTCTTCTGTTGGACTCTTTTTTTGTACACAAGTGAGTTATTATATAGTGGAACTGTAAATTCGTGATGAGGTTTTTATCTGAAATTCATACACAAATCCTGGAATGTCATGAAAAACGTGAGAGTGAGACTTTAATACGGGGTATAATTGTTGCTCTTCATTATCTGTCGCTGTCTCAACTTCGTCTTGTTTGTTCTGCCTTACCTGAAAATGATCTATGTCGGATTCGTTGTCTTCGTTGATGTGGAAGATTTCTACGTTAGTATAATGGAATGAATACCAATTCATATTCCTGGGTGAATTCAAAAAGTGAAGTCTGTTAAGATCTTGTTCTTCTTTCGTCATGCAAAGATCGAAATATAATGTAACCGTAGTGTCGTTATTTCGTAGAGAAATATAAGAATTACTGGAATCAAGTGTAACTTCATGTCTACTCAATAAATCCATGTCAAACAGAACTTCGGTTGTAAGCAGCGAAACGATGAAACGATTAAGAAGTTAGCAAAAAATGTGTGACGCTGTGGAGTGAATTCTAAATATATTTGCGTTTTAACACCTACTCCTTTTCCAAAAAACAGCATCTATTACTTTCGTACTCTGTAAAGATATTGTTCTGCAAGTTCCATCTCCGGTACATCAGTTGATACCAGTGTCACTGATGACTGAGATTGGAGAGCCCGAATCCAAAACTGCAAATAAAGCATGTTTTCATGTGTGTATGTTAATAACAGGGTGAGTAATGTTTTCTTTAGTTTCTTGTTTATCCTGGAGTAACGTGTTCCTGATGTCTTCCGGATTGATCAAGTTTGTAATGATACTGTTGGAATGAGTAGTATTCTGTGTTCACAGTGCGAGCGCATCTTGCGGAGGCTTTATTTCTAGTCACTGTTGTTCCACGCTGTCACGCCTCTTGTGTTACCATGCCGGGCATCCGGTGGACGAACCTCAGCAATTTGAACTGAGCGCTGCGGTGGCTAATCTTCTAAGTTGCCCTGTCTTGGATGAAATCTCCTATCAGAATTGTTTAAAAAAATGTTGTTCATTCAAATAATTGGGCCTGTTCCAGTTGTCCTATCTTGTGTTCCTGTTCCTGTCGTGATGATGATGTTTGGCTTGTGGGGCGCTCAACTGCGCTGTCATCTGCGCCCGTATTCCTGTCGTGATCTCTGTGTTCGCTATATAGTCTGTAATTGGAATGATTCAGATACTCTGACTGCTGTCGTTACCTGTGCGGATAGTTATTCCTCCGTACGTAATTGTTCCCTGTGTGGTGTCAGTGAAAGTATGTTTGCTGACGTGATTGTCAATTTACATCATTATTCGTTTTTCTATCTGACAAGGGGAGGCCGCCAATTGTGAAATTCAGATTCGATTCATACTGCGCATAATAAAAGCTCATGGCCAGAGGTGTAATGTGGCAAAGCACCAAGATGCACTTCTCAGCCGTTGTCGAGAAAATCGACAGTTAAAAGTAACCGTTGCGGTGAAATACTCTCTACGATTAATAATTTTCTATAGCGTCGTGGCGCAGCGGTAAGCGCTCGGGTTCGTAATCCGAAGGTCGCCGGATCGAATATCGCGCCATGCAACCTTTTTTTTTGTATTTGTTTTTTGTAATTCAAATATATATATATATATATAATTCCCGGCAACCAGTTGCAACAATTACGCATATAATAAGTTGTTGAAAGTCGTTTGTTGTGGAAAAACTGGCGACTTCGAACATCATTATGTTTTCCGCAAACAAAGTTGTATTTCACAAATGTTATTAATTATCTTCATAATGTTATCCACGTATAGTTAACGGAAGACGTAGAAACGATATTCCGAAACGAATACGTATAGCGTAAGTCAAACGTTCGAATTAGAATAGAGACACCACGAACACAAATTTGCTGTGGCAGGTATGAAATATAAACTCCGTTACTCGCTCGTTACACTTGGACAGATGTTGAATGGGCCGAAACGAGCCGCCGCATAACAGTGTAGTTGCGTGCTAACTTCGAAAGAAGGTAGATGCGGTCCCTAGCGCAACTTATAACATCGTCGAAAATCAGTGCGGACGGGAGAGCTCTGGTACACCCTGTTAAAAAAGAAAGGGAAAAATGGAGGCGGTACAATTGGAGAGCGATCCGCCTTCACCAACATGCATGAGCAATTCATTAATAATATATATATATATATATATATATATATATATATATATATATATATATATATATATATATATAATAAAAAAAAGTTGCATGGCGTGATATTCGATCCGGCGACCTTCGGATTACGAACCCGAGCGCTTACCGCTGCGCCATGACGCTGTAGAAAATCATTAATCGTAGACAGTATTTCACCGCAACGGTTTCTCTTAACTGTAGATTTTCTCGACAACGGCTGAGAAGTGCATCTTGGTGCTTTGCCACATTACACCTTTGGCCATGAGCTTTTATTATGCGCAGTATGAATCGAATCTGAATTTCACAATTGGCGGCTTCCCCTTGTGAGTTAAACAATGGCCGGGGTAAATCGTGACTGGTTATGTCGTTGGTAATTTGATTCGGGTTGAAAATGGTTGTCGTTCCGATACGCTCCTTGATTGAAATGTTGTGTCTGCCCTCCTGTGTATTGTTTGTCATCGTAATTACGTCCTTTGCATGACGAGTGTCTCTTTATGAATGGTTTACATTGTCTAATTCCATTAATTGTAATACATCACAGAAAGCATTGACGTTGACTTTCTGATGTCCTGTTAGCAATTATAATCATAGCGACTTGAGTAATTTCGAAATGCAAAGCTGTATTAAGGCAGAAGGTCTGTGTGATTCTGTCAGATGTTGATTTTGTTTCTTTGTTTTACACGTCTAGTCCCGCAAGACCAAATTGAGAGCAAATCTCTAAGGTCATGGAATGTATCAGTACATGAAATTGCAACATAAAAGTAATAACAGATAAAAATGAAATGCTTATAAACCCAAAAAACCGATACGCCATAAGTTTAAGTAAACGCAGTTAACAATATAACACACGAATCAGCTTCATTTTTCAAGGAACTCCTCGACAGTATAGGAGTGACGGAGTGACACATGAGAAAAGTCTTCATATTAGATTTCAAAGCGCGTGGATTAGTGCTAAGGTTTTCGAATTCTTATCGGAAATGGATGCAGCAGTATACTGCACGCCTTTCTGCACAAGAGTCAAGGAAGCGCGATCCAAATGCAGATTGGATTTCTGACTAGTATTAACTGAATGAAACTTGCTAATTCTTGTGACTAGCTGCCATTATTAATGAGAAACGAAGTTAAAGGACATATATATTGAGAGGCCAGCGGCAGAATACCCAGACTGATGAACGATGTACTATGTGTTCAAAAATTGAATCAATGTTGCAAAGTGAGAATTTTAAAAATTGGGTAGTAGATTAGATTGTCTTTTACTCCGCTTTGTGTCGTTTATGACGAATTTGTGACGAGAAACGTGCTTTGAGATTCTTTTAGTAACACTGTCTACCGACGGTAGGTTGATCTTCTGAAAAACTGCAAACGGATTCAAGTTTGTGTGTGACCGACCAGCAGGTAGAGAGAAGTTAAATTGCTGAACCCGGTCTAATGGATGCAAGTCATTCGTACCGTTCCTGAAAACTTTGAATAGAGAGGAAGTGTATGTAATCAAAACTTTCGTGTTTTTATGTGAACAAATATGAATATACCTTTCACTGGGTGTTTCTGGGTCCTTCTCAACTGCTCTTAGCGAGGAACGCCCTATTTGCCTGTGCTTGTCAACTTGCTTCGTCCACCGTGCCGTACTTTGCTTCCGAGGCAGCGGATTTACTTCACTTTGTCTCTTCCGTGGTCCCCTGTTTTGATGTTAAATTTATGATAATCTCATTACTTTCGTCTTTCTTTGGTTTATTATCAGTCGATATTCCTTGCTCATTTAAAGTATTCATTTCATTCAGCAGGTCCTGTAGTATTTCTTCACTTTCGCTGAGGGTAGCAATGTCCTTAGCAAACCTTATTATTTATGTCGTTCCATCCTGAATTTTAATGCCTCTCCTAAATATTTATTTTATTGAAGTCTTTCGTCCTTAATCTACAGATCGAACGTTAGGAATAAAAGGCTGCATTGTAGCCTTACAACCATCTTAATCTGGACAATTCTCGCTTCGTCTACCATTCTTACTGTGCACACGTGGTTCTTGTATGTATTGCACTTCATTGTACCTATATCTTCACACAATTTATCTGAGATTTTCAAACATCGTGCACCATTTCACGTTACAGAATGCTTTTCTGTTTCTACAAATCGTTTCAAGGTGCCTTGATTTTTATGAGGTCTTGCCTCCATTACCAAGCCTAATGTCATAACTGCCTCTCTGGCGCCTTTATCTTTCCTGAAGTCAAACTTAACGTTATCTGTCATTTCCAACCAACCCTCATCACAGCCATGTACTGTGAGAATTTTCAGGAAAGGCACTTCAGTCACATCTTTCGGTCGAAAACTGCCAGTGGCATGTACGTCAGAGTATCTCTCTATATACACTCCTGGAAATGCAAAAAAGAACACATTGACACCGGTGTGTCAGACCCACCATACTTGCTCCGGACACTGCGAGAGGGCTGTACAAGCAATGATCACACGCACGGCACAGCGGACACACCAGGAACCGCGGTGTTGGCCGTCGAATGGCGCTAGCTGCGCAGCATTTGTGCACCGCCGCCGTCAGTGTCAGCCAGTTTGCCGTGGCATACGGAACTCCATCGCAGTCTTTTAACACTGGTAGCATGCCGCGACAGCGTGGACGTGAACCGTATGTGCAGTTGACGGACTTTGAGCGAGGGCGTATAGTGGGCATGCGGGAGGCCGGGTGGACGTACCGCCGAATTGCTCAACACGTGGGGCGTGAGGTCTCCACAGTACATCGATGTTGTCGCCAGTGGTCGGCGGAAGGTGCACGTGCCCGTCGACCTGGGACCGGACCGCAGCGACGCACGGATGCACGCCAAGACCGTAGGATCCTACGCAGTGCCGTAGGGGACCGCACTGCCACTTCCCAGCAAATTAGGGACACTCTTGCTCCTGGGGTATCGGCGAGGACCATTCGCAACCGTCTCCATGAAGCTGGGCTACGGTCCCGCACACCGTTAGTCCGTCTTCCGCTCACGCCCCAACATCGTGCAGCCCGCCTCCAGTGGTGTCGCGACAGGCGTGAATGGAGGGACGAATGGAGACGTGTCGTCTTCAGCGATGAGAGTCGCTTCTGCCTTGGTGCCAATGATGGTGAGCGCCACAATCAGGACTGCATACGACCGAGGCACACAGGGCCAACACCCGGCATCATGGTGTGGGGAGCGATCTGCTACACTGGCCGTACACCACTGGTGATCGCCGAGGGGACACTGAATAGTGCACGGTACATCCAAACCGTCATCGAACCCATCGTTCTACCATTCCTAGACCGGCAAGGGAACTTGCTGTTCCAACAGGACAATGCACGTCCGCATGTATCCCGTGCCACCCAACGTGCTCTAGAAGGTGTAAGTCAACTACCCTGGCCAGCAAGATCTCCGGATCTGTCCCCCATTGAGCATGTTTGGGACTGGATGAAGCGTCGTCTCACGCGGTCTGCACGTCCAGCACGAACGCTGGTCCAACTGAGGCGCCAGGTGGAAATGGCATGGCAAGCCGTTCCACAGGACTACATCCAGCATCTCTACGATCGTCTCCATGGGAGAATAGCAGCCTGCATTGCTGCGAAAGGTGGATATACACTGTACTAGTGCCGACATTGTGCATGCTCTGTTGCCTGTGTCTATGTGCCTGTGGTTCTGTCAGTGTGATCATGTGATGTATCTGACCCCAGGAATGTGTCAATAAAGTTTCCCCTTCCTGGGACAATGAATTCACGGTGTTCTTATTTCATTTTCCAGGAGTGTAGATGTTTGAACAGAGAGATAATAAGCGCCATGAAAATTATAGTGGCTTCTTGAGTTAGTCTTGTTGTTAGTCAGTCGCGAAAGACATATCTAGTGTGCGTTTATTTCGGATGAAAAATGAAGTGCGTCCAAGTACTGCTGACTGAAGGGCGTTGATTGTTCTCTTGATCTGACAAAGACAATGTCAGCAAGGATTTAAAACAACTATGTCTATGTGGTGCACCATTTTCATTGCAGTGGACAGCTTTTAATGGTCACTTCTCTGGCGTTTCCAACCGGCCATGAGGCTGCAAATGCATGCAGGCACAACACTAATAATGTATCGTCACTGTTATAGTAAAATCGGGAATAACATAAATATGGACTAAAACCCTGTATAATTAAAATATACTCAGACGTCGCTCATGAGCGTACAAGAAAAAGTGTAAAAAGATTAATACCAATGTGAAAAGACGTTTTGCTGCTGCAAAGAGAGGGAACGTTATATAGATAATGGCTACTATTTTAAAAGACAATAAAAATTAACTTTGGTGTTTTTCATTTATTTTTCACTAAGATTCTTTGGCATTGTTCATAACTGATCGATGGACGTTATGTAAAAAGGTCTGTAGATGGAATAATTTAAATAACATGTGTTAAAGTTTGCATTTGTTATTATTTCAGTACTACCGTAGAAATCCTCCATGTCAAATGTTTAAGCAAGTTCAAATAAAAAAGATTAATTTTGGCCCTTTTTAACTAAGATGACTGAAGCGTGTGATGAAATTACAAACAATACGTCGCCAGCATGTGCACATCTTATCAGAACCCTAGCAAGCGGAAAATGTTAGTTTGTCGGATAATCTGTGGGGATGAGCTGTAATCTGTTGTTGCGGCATCGACTCGAGTGGGCCACAAGTGGAACACAAATTACGAAAATCCTGTGGCTGACACTGTTATGCTGCCACCTTAGCGTCCCGCACTACGCAAGCTTCCTTGCGTCAGGCCCGGGCCACGTCGAACGCGCTTTGCCTTCTCCCAGGCGGCCGGCTTTTCCACGGCAGTCCCTGCTGACACCAACTACTCTGCGTGGCTGATCCAGCCAGCAGCCGCCGACAATGCCGATGTCACATTTCGTCGGCTCAGCGGTCCACGACAACGGGCCCTGTCTGACTTCGTTGTATAGGACGAGTTGCCGATAGATTTGCTTATCGTCTGACAAGGAACTTCTTGAGTGTGAGGTTGCAAAAGGCCAGTGATGTTTACGGCATATCACGCGCCCAGGACTGGAGTTGCCCAGTGGTGAGAACAAATTTGGAAATTTGTGGTAAGGGCTTATGGGACCAAATTGCTGAAGTCATCGGTCCCTAAGCCTACACACTACTTAATCTAACTTAAACTAACTTACGCTATGGACAACACACACACCCGTGCCCGAGGTAGGACTCGGACCTCCGACGTGGTGAGCCGGACGGACCGTGACAAGGCGCCTTAGACCGCGCGGCTACCCCGCGCGACCAATGGTGAGCACAGCATGAGGCTAACGAGCATAGTTGAACTGTTTAGTCGACGAGTAACTCACAGCAGTGCTGCAGTGCTATTGGTGTTGATACGGAGCAGAGCAATGACGACGATAAACAAAGCAATCATTGCGTTATATCTGCAATTAGAGTCGTCGAAGTTGACATTTCGGCAGAAAGGAACCCAAGGAATTTCGCAGAGTGAGAAAGAAGTGGCAGATGAAATATTAACGTTTCTGTAGTATGATTCAATAGAATGTATGGTGTTGTATACGCTCGACTGTGCGGACAATGTACATGAGGAGTCCAGTAATGGCGAAACGTGCTTAACAAGTGAAAGTGATATTAAAACAAGTGTCGAGCCATGTAGTACATCATCCTTGTCGGACAGGAAGCCACATATCCCGTCTCGAGTGAAACGTAGTATAGGACCGTCGTTGTCCAAGAAGCGTGTACTAAAAATAATTATGAATATGGAAGATCATACGCAGCATAATAAAAATGAACAAAAATGGTTCAAATAGCTCTCAGCACTATCGGATTTAACTTCTGAGATCATCAGTCTCCTAGAACTTAGAACTACTTAAACCTAACCAACCTAAGGACATCACACACATCCATAACCGAGGCAGGATTCGAACCTGCGACCGGAGCGGTCGCGCGGTCCAGACTGTAGCGCCTAGAACCGCTCGGTCACCCCGGGCGGCTAAAATGAACAGATATGGAATAAGTCCGCAGCACTATAAGCGTGTATTGCATAAGAAAAGCTATGGATATGCATCGAGGATTTCTACAGTAGTACTGAAATAATAACAAATGCAAGATAAAATACATGTACTTCAAGGCGCACTTGTTACGAAAACTGGTGTTTGTGCGTTCAAGGATGTTCGATACAATTACAGGATATGCATGTTAGCGACCTACTACATTATGCAAATCAAACTGTGAGCGACATAAATTACACTGATTTCAAGGGAGGCAGTGGCTGGTTACATAATGTCAGACAGTGCTACAGGATTGGAAGACGGAGGAAGATTGGGTTTAACGTCCCGTTGACATCGAGGTCATTAGAGACGGAGAACAAGCTCGGATTGTTTCTAGGATGGGGAAGGAAATGGACTGGACTGTGCCCTTTTCAAAGGAAAAATCCCGGCATTTACCAGGAGCGATTTAGGGAAATCGCCGAAAACCTAAATCATTATAGTCGGACGCTGGTGGAAGACGTAAGATAACGAAACTTCAAACAGAGCGTGAACTTGACGATGCACAGTAAACTGCAGAATTGGCCCGAAAAGTTATAGATAAGGTAAACAAACTTATCCCATTGTTCGATAAGGAATTTATTTTCAACTCTAACCAATCGGCATTTGAAGGAGAAATGCATACGAAACTGACCCTGAAAATTAGTGGTACCAAGAGAGTTGTATCAAGATCAACTAACGTCAATGCCTTAATGCATTCGTACAGAATTATGACTACTGTCAATCTGGATGATAAATTGCCGAGAATGTTATTTATTGTGCTGCGAAAAGTTGAAGGTGCTCTGTCCCCTGCGCCTCTTTTACGTGTGTGTGATCTTGCAAGGGGAATAGGGTGTATTTACGTCACAGCAAGCAAGAATGGATAAATGGGCATAAGAGAACTACTACTATGGTAGTAAACTGCTTTTAGCCAATAACTGGTCAAAATAACTTGCTTATGCTCGTTTCCTGGTGTGTGTATAAAATTCATACTCCTTTAGAGCAAACTACCACTCCTGATTACTGTGTGACATTGCAGTTCCAAACTGGAACCACTGGACAAACTCAGCCTCCGGGTTTTTGTTTTTCCGTGCCTATAAAACATATTAATGGACTATCTGCAGCCACGCCTTAAAGGATAGCCAGTTTCACGACAAGGTCCACGGCAGACTGTTACACATTCGAATGCATGCCGTCACATTCCATCAATTCTCATCAGTCCGTTACACCAATATGATTTTGTATATAGTCTTTAAGAGTGTATATCTAGCTAAATATCCCGCACAGTTTGTAACTCCCAAGGACTTCGCCTTCGATTTTTATGGTGAAAATATTTGTGATTACTCCGACGCGTCAATTTTCATTCCATGTTCATGGTGCAAGTTAATGGTTTGTTTTGAGTCTTTCTTGAATGCCGACGACGTCCAATTTGTGAAGGTAAACCTACGTTTCTAACATTTGTAGACTTAGATAAAGCTTTTGACAACATTGACTGGAACACTCCCTTTCAAATTCTGAAGTTGGCAGGGGTCAAATACAGGGAGCAAAAGGTTATTTACAATTTGTACAGCAAACCAAATGGCAGTTATAAGAGCCGAGGGGCATGAAAGAGAAGCAGTGGTTGGGAAGGGAGTGAGGCAGGGTTGTACTCTATCCCCGATGTTATTCAATCTATATATTGAGCAAGCAGTATAGGAAACAAAATAAAAATTTGGAGTAGGAATTAAAATCCATGGAGAAGAAATAAAAACTTTGAGGTTCTCCGATGACATTGTAATTCTGTCAGAGAGAGCAAAGGACCTAGAAGAGCTGTTGAACGGAATGGTCAGTGTGTTGAAAGGAGGATATAATATGAACTACAACAAAAGCAAAACGATGATAATGGAATGTAGTCGAATTAAGTCAGCTAATGCTGAGGGAATTAGATTAGGAAATGAGACACTTAAAGTAGTAGATGAGTTTTGCTATTTGGGGAGCAAAATAACTGATGATGGTCGAAGTAGAGAGGATATAAAATGTAAACTGGCAATGGCAAGGAAAGCGTTTCTGAAGAAGAGAAATTTGTTAACATCGGGTACAGATTAAAGTGTTAGGAAGTCGTTCCTGAAAGTATTTGTATGGAGTGTAGCTATGTACGGAAGTTTAACATGGACGATAAATAGTTTGGACAAGAAGAGAATAGAAGCTTTTGAAATGTGGTGCTACAGAACAATGCTGAAGATTAGATGGCTAGATCACATAACTAATCAGGAGGTACTGAATAGAACTGGGGAGAAGGGAAATTTGTGGCACTGCTTGACTAGAAAAATGGATCGGCTGGTAGGACATGTTCTGAGGCATCAAGGGATCACAAATTTAGTATTGGAGGGCAGCTTGGAGGGTACAAATTGTAGAGGGAGACGAAGAGATGAATACACTAAGCAGATTCAGAAGGATGTAGGTTGCAGTAGGTACTGGGAGTTGAAGAAGCTTGCACAGGATAGAGTAGCATGGAGAGCTGCATCAAACCAGTGTCAGGACTGAAGACAACAACAACAACAGCAATACATACATCCCATATAAGGTTGATCTCTGCTGCTCTCGGACACCCATTTTCCTTCGCTCTCCTGATGCATATGGTGAGTCATTAGCAACTAATATTTTTTCTGTCGTAATTGGTAATACAACAGTTTCAAATGAGCCTTACTAAAGATTGAACTTGCGATCTATCACTCAAGGGGTTCCTTGTGAGAGCATTTCGTAACTTAGCAATTGCTATGGACTGGGCATTTCCCATTCCCTGTGGTCACCGACACTCGACATCCTGAAGGCAAAGTGGCCAGCCTACTATCCTCGGGTGACTCGTATCGATAGGCAGTCCAGGCCGCCACATGATATAGGATATCGTCATTCGTTTCTCTACATACTAAGAAAAACAGACTACTGATGACTGTAGAAAAGGCACTAGAGTAGCGCCATAGCTATTTTTGTACTAGTATTTGTAAATGCAGACAACCTCGTAGGTAGGGCAACCACAGTTATGAGAAGTCGTCTTGGGTACAAATAACCGCTTCAGCTGTATTTAATGCTTTACTATTGG
The DNA here is from genome assembly GCF_021461395.2 of Schistocerca americana. Taxonomy (NCBI): domain Eukaryota; kingdom Metazoa; phylum Arthropoda; class Insecta; order Orthoptera; family Acrididae; genus Schistocerca; species Schistocerca americana. The sequence goes on from NC_060122.1 coordinate 331,986,056, forward strand.
ATCACTACCGGTTTTGTGGCACTAAAAGCCACATCTTCAGGTGAACATTTGTATAACAAAAAATCCAGAAGGAATAACAATACTGAGATATTTTTCTAAAAATATTATAAACTTTTACATGAGAATATCAAAATGTCAGTACTCACGTGACTAAAACATTAGAGTTGTCCGTCAGAACAATATTTATTTTTATCCCAATATTCCTTGTTCTCATTCACCATTGGTGTATCCCGCAAAAGACAACCAATCATTCGGCCGAGCCCACGCATCATCAGCGCATGCGCGAGCCGTCCACGTCAAGCTGTTTAGTTCTGGCCGTCAGTATGACAGGGCACGCGGCTGCGTCCCATGTACGCGGTTCCGTATAGGCCGGAGAAACGGTAAATTCGCTTTTCAGGTTATGCTTTTCCACCAACAGCTATTTACTTGGCGATTTTGTCTAGGTAGAGCATTCCTCCATTTTGTGACAACCACTTCTTGCTTTCTCATTCTGGCTCCAAATTAGGTCTTAATAATTTTCTTTCATATTTCCTTACCATTGGGTCACTGTGGTACGATTTGTTTAGGACTCAACCACTATATTGGAGTCCGGCTATTTTATTCTATGACATACCACCTATTAGCGGTGTTTTGTTCTGACGGACAACGAATGTTGGGTAAAAAGGTTCCGAGCTATTCCGTTCTGATATTTGTAAATAATTTGCTATGCCATTATCAGCAGTACAGGCCTTCCTTAAAATAAAGAATTCAGTATAGATAATTTACAACAAAAGCAGTCTGTAGCATCAGAAGAAGCAGAATGATCGTTTTGGGATACATGTAAGGTTCTAAGTAGTAAGTTAGTAGTATGAATTAGTTTTAGCTGCACAACAAAACCCATTCGCAAAATAATGCTAGGCCTATAGATGTAGACTTCCAGCACTGATCAAACATCTTGCACAAAATTTCTGGGTGCATGGTTACAGTAACATTTAAGATGAAAAAATGTGGGTTTCAAAAAAAGAAGAAAGTGCCTGAATGCTAAGGAGCTTACGGAATGATGAAGTACTGAAAAAGAAATGCATTTGCCACTAAAATATATACATTATCTGATAAAAACTATCCGAACAGTCCTAAGTAACGCAGAATGACCAATAGATATCACGAGATACGGACCCGTCCGTATACAGAGTGAGTCACTAACTATTGCCACTAAGCATAACTCCGAAAGTATGATAGGCGCTGAAAAGTCTGTGGAACAAAAGTCGCATGGGACAACGGGGACCATTATACGACGTTGGTTTTTTCTTGCTAGGTAGGGTCGAAATAATGAAGGCAGCAGAGGATCAAGTACGTAAAAAGACAAGGGCTAGTAGAAATCCTTGGGTAACAGAAGAGATACTGAATTTAATTGATGAAAGGAGAAAACACAAAAATGCAGTAAGTGAAGCAGGCAAAAAGGAATACAAACGTCGCAAAAATGAGATCGACAGGAAGTGCAAAATGCCTAAGCAGGGATGGCTAGAGGACAAATGTAAGGATGTAGAGGCTTATCTTACGAGGGGTAAGATAGATACTGCCTACATGAAAATTAAAGAGACCTTTGGAGAAAAGAGAACCACTTGCGTGAATATCAAGAGCTCAGATGGAAACCCAGTTCTAAGCAAAGAAGAGAAAGCAGAAAGGTGGAAGGAGTATATAGAGGGTCTATACAGGGGTGACGTTCTTGAGGACAATATTATGGAAATGGAAGAGGAGGTAGATGAAGGTTAAATGGGAGATATGATACTGCGTGAAGAGTTTGACAGAGCACTGAAAGACCTGAGTCGAAACAAGGCCCCGGAAGAAGACAACATTCCATTAGAGCTACTGACGGCCTTGGGAGAGCCAGTCCTGACAAAACTCTACCATCTGGTGAGCAAGATGTATGAGACAGGCGAAATACCCTCAGACTTCAAGAAGAATATAATAATTCCAATCCCAAAGAAAGCACGTGTTGACAGATGTGAAAATTACCGAACCATCGGTTTAATAAGTCACAGCTGCAAAATACTAACGCATATTTTTTACAGACGAATGGAAAAACTGGTAGAAGCCGACCTCGGGGAAGATCAGTTTGGATTCCGTAGAAATGTTGGAACACGTAAGGCAATACTGACCCTACGACTTATCTTAGAAGAAAGATTAAGGTAAGGCAAACCTAAGTTTCTAGCATTTGTAGACTTAGAGAAAGCTTTTGACAATGTTGACTGGAATACTCTCTTTCAAATTATAAAGGTGGCAGGGGTAAAATACAGGGAGCGAAAGGCTATTTACAATTTGTTCAGAAAGCAGATGGCAATTATAAGAGTCGAGGGACATGAAAGGGAAGCAGTGGTTGGGAAGGGAGTGAGACAGGGTTGTAGCCTCTCCCCGATGTTATTCAATCTGTATATTGAGCAAGCAGTAAAGGAAACAAAAGAAAAGTTCGGAATAGGTATTAAAATCCATGGAGAAGAAATAAATACTTTGAGGTTCGCCGATGACATTGTAATTCTGTCAGAGACAGCAAACGACTTGGAAGAGCAGTTGAACGGAATGGACAGTGTCTTGAAAGGAGGGTATAAAATGAACATCAACAAAAGCAAAACGAGGATAATGGAATGTAGTCGAATTAAGTCGGGTGATGCTGAGGGAATTAGATTAGGAAATGAGACACTTAAAGTAGTAAAGGAGTTTTGCTATTTGGGGAGCAAAATAACTGATGATGGTCGAAGTAGAGAGGATATAAAATGTAGACTGGCAATGGCAAGGAAAGCGTTTCTGAAGAAGAGAAATTTGTTAACATCGAGTATAGATTCAAGTGTCAGGAAGTCGTTTCTGAAAGTGTTTGTATGGAGTGTAGCCATGTATGGAAGTGAAACATGGACGATAAATAGTTTGGACAAGAAGAGAATAGAAGCTTTCGAAATGTGGTGCTACAGAAGAATGCTGAAGATTAGATGGCTAGATCACATAACTAATGAGGTGGTACTGAATACAATAGGGGAGAAGAGGAATTTGTGGTTCAACTTGACCATTTGGCATCAAGGGATCAGCAATTTGCTATTGGAGGGCAGCGTGGAGGATAAAAATCGTAGAGGGAGACGAAGAGATGAATACACTAAGCAGAGTCAGAAGGATGTAGGCTGCAGTAGGTACTGGGAGATGAAGAAGCTTGCACAGGATAGAGTAACATGGAGAGCTGCATCAAACCAGTGTCAGGACTGAAGACCACAACAACAACAACAGGTAGGGTCGCTTCAGAGATATAAAGGTGAACTTTTTTTTAAATGGGCTGCTATAGTTGGGTACTTATTTTCTGATAGCTGCTATCGATACAAACTGAGTGATGTGTAACAGTAAGGTCTTTTAAGGTCAACGAAGATCAAAAAGGTGGCATGATAGTCCATTTACAGAAGGTGTTCGAAGAGATGACCATGGTATCAATGCAGTGCTGCAGTCTTCTTATCATGGATTGAGTGGTATTCCTTATCACTTCGCAATTTATCGAAGCACATGCTCTGACAATTGTCTCTCGATATCTTCAGGTATAGATGGAACGTCTTTATAAACAACATCTTTTACGAATCATCACAAGAAAAAATTCTGAGGCGCCAAGTCTGGCGAACAAGCCGGCCACGACACATCTCCTCGACGTCAAATCCTACGATTTGGGAATTGTCTCTGCTACTCATTTCTAGCCATCAGCGAAAAATGTGCCGGACACCCATCGTGTAGATACCACATTCTGTCACTCGTTCCTAAAGGTATATCTTCCAATAACAGACCTAATGTTTCTTGCAGGAATGTGGTGCACTTCCTACCATTAAGATTTCCTTCCATGAAATAGGGACCTATAATTTTGTCGTCCAGAATCCCACACCATACATTCACCGACCACGATTTCGGGTGTGCAACTTGCCGCAGCCGACTTGGATTTTCAGTTGCCCAATAATGCATGTTATGCAAACTAACATTTCCATGGTTCGTAAATGTAGCCTCGTCAGTAAATAAAATCAAATTAATAAATTTGTCATCCCTATAAATCTGAAGCCCATCGGCAGAATTCAATGCGACGCATACAATCCGTACCAGTTAATTCTTGGTGGAGACTGATATGGTAAGGACGATATTTGTGGCGATGCAGTACACGAACAACACTACTCTCAGTCATGCAAGGTTCCATTGCGATTTGACGCGAACTAACGAAGATCTCCAACCACAGTGGCGAGAGTACCAATATCCGTATCCTCGTTACTAACTTTCCTTTGCCGGATGTGTTTCCGATGCGTTAAATATCCATTTGTTCTCAATTTATCATACACATATTTAAATTTACCACATGTAGGGTGAGTATGTTGAGGATACCTTTCAGCGTATAAGACTCTAGCTCTCACTGAATTTCGTTGGTATTCTCCGTAAATGAGAAGCGTATCGACTTGTTGTTCGAAGGAATACATCATTCACATTCGCTTGATTCGACGATACTAGCCTTACCGTTCCTATTAGTATTGTATTGTAAAACCGTCAAATGGTGTTTACATGTCAATGGCGCGTTAGATAGATACGCCGTATTCGGCGAATATTTACGGTTTGCACGATATACGACACAGTTCCTCGCAAGCGTCTTCTAACCAAACTGCGTGCCTACGGAGTATCGCCTCACTTGTACTACAGGATTCGTGATTTCCTGTCAGAAAGGTCACAGTTCGTAGTAATAGACGGAAAGTCATCGAGTAAAACAGAAGTAATGTCTGGCGTTCCCCAAGGAAGTGTTATAGGCCCTCTATTGTTCCTGATTTGTATTAACGACGTAGGAGACAACCTGAGTAGCCGTCTTAGATTGTTTGCAGATGATGCTGTCATTTACCGTCTTGTAAAGTCATCAGATGATCAAAATGACTTGAAAAATGATTTAGATAAGACATCTGTATGGCGCGAAAAGTGACAATTGACCCTGAATAAGGAAAAGTGTGAAGTTATTGACATGAATACTAAAAGAAATCAGCTAAATTTCGATTACGCGATAAGTCACACAAATCTGAAGGTGTAAGTTCAATTAAATACTTAGGGTTAAAATTACAGAGAACCTAAATTGGAACGATCGCATAGACAATATTGTGGGTAGAGCAAACCAAAGACTGCGATTCATTGGCAGAACACTTAGAAGGTGCAACAGGTCTACTAAAGAGACTGCTTACACCACGCTTGTCCGCCCTGTTCTGGAGTATTTCTGTGCGGTGTGGGATCCGCATCAGGAGGGACTGACGGATGATATCGAAAAAGTACAATGAAGGGCAGCTCGTTTTGTATTATCGCCAAATAGGGGAGATAGTGTCACAGACATGATACGTTAATTGGAGTGGCATCATTAAAACAAAGGCGTTTTTCGATGCGACGGGATCTTCTCACGAAATTTCAATCACCAGTTTTCTCCTCCGATTGCGAAAACCTTCTGTTGCCACCCATCTACGTATGCAGGAGAAATCAGGGCACGCACAGAAAAATTTAAGTGCTCGTTTTTCCCGCGTGCCGTTCGAGAGTGGAACGGTAGAGAGACAGCTTGAGGGTGGTTCTATGAACCCTCTGCCAGGCACTTTATTGTGAATAGCAGAGTAATAACGTAGATGTAGATGTACCAGAGAGAATTGTCAGAGCATGTGCTTCGATAGGTGCCGAAGTGATAAGGAATACCTTTCAATCCATGATAAGAAGATTGTAGCACTGCACTGATACCAATGGTCATCTTTTCGAACACCTTCTTTAAATGGACGTCCATACCACCTTCTTGACTTTCGTTGACCATCAAAGACCTTACTCTTACCCATTATTGGATTCGTCTCGATAGCCGCTATCAGAAAATAAGTACCAAACTATAACATCCTATTTAAAAAGCAAATTGATCTTCTTATCTCTGGAGCGATCCAACTTAGCATCAAAAAACCAACGTCATATTATGGCCCCCGTTGCGCCATGCAACATCGGTCCCCCAAACTTTTCAGCTACTATCATACTTTCGGAACTATTCTAGGTGGCAATAGTTAGTGACTCACCCCGTATAAGCAGTCAGGGAGTACTGTGCTGTCAGCATAGAAGCAGTAACAGCAAATGAGTCGGTCAGGAGAGCTCAAACTGTTCAAATGTGTGTGAATTCCTAAGGGACCAAACTGCTGAGGCCATCGGTCCCTAGACTTACACACCACTTAAACTAACTTAATCTAACTTATGCTAAGAACAACACACACGCCAATGGCTGAGGGAGGACTCGAACCTCCGGCGGGAGGTCTACGCAGTCCGTGACATGGCGCCTCAAACCGCGGGGTCACTCAGCGCGGTAGGAGAGCTCAGTGACCTTGAATGTGGACTAGAAACCCGAGTACACGAGTAATAAATCCATCAGGGAGATTTTAGCCCTTCTAAATCCGCCCAAGTTGACTGTTGGTGATGTGACTGTGAAGTGGAAACGCGAAGGAACAACCACATGTGAACCAAGACCAGACAGGCTGAATGTACTGACGGCCAAGGACCGACGGGCATTGCACAAGCTAGTTTTAAATAGGAGCATGAAATCCATGGAAGGGATCCTCGTGAGTTCGAAAAACCTGCCAGCAATCTAGCTAAAGCAATGAGTGTGCGTAGGGAGTCAAAAAAGAAAAAAAAGAACGTTGCAATGGTGGTCGAGCTGCTACTCATATGCCGCACATACACACTTCTATTATAGACAGTGCTGATCGGTGCTTGAGCTGGTGTAAACAGCAACCCCATTGGACCGCGGATGACTGGAAACGAGTTATTTGGAGTGATAAATCAGGCTATGCCATGCGACGATTCGATGGAAGGGTTTCGGTTTGGCAGCTGCCTGGACACCGTTATCTGCCATCACATGTAGTGACAGCAGTGAGGTACGAAGGGGTAGTGTTATGGTATGAGGGCGTTTTTCGTGATTACGGCGTGGTTGCATTATTGCGATTAAGAAAACGCTAAATGCGGAAAGATACATTTTACAACACTGTGTACTGCGTGCAACAAAGGAACATTTCGGTCATAAAGCAGTATCTGTGAGGCAATGGTTTGTGGACAATAACATTCCTTACATATACTGGCCTGCCTAGGATCCTGACCTGAACCCAAAAGAACTCCGTTGGGGTGAGTTACAACGTTGGTTTCGCTCCGGACACCAGCGTCCAACATCACTACCCTCTCTGACTTCGACTCACGAGGAAGAACAGGTTGCCTTTCCTCCACAGACATACAGGCACCTCACTGAAAGTGTCCGCAGCAGAGTTCAAGCCGTCGTAAAAGCGAAGAGTGGACGCATACATATTAATGTCTGCTAAAAGACGTCAGGATACTTTTCGTCATAGAGTGTATAGTTCGAAAAGGCATTGCATACTATTGGTGGGAAGCATAGCATTAGAATAAAAATGATTATAACTACGTCTCATATGCTGATGTTGCATCAGAACAACATCTACAGGCTGATCCGAACACCACTGACAAATTTGCGGAGGTTTTTCAGCGATATTTTCCGAGTACTTTGGTATAAGGAACGCGTATTCTACAGTACAGACTTAGAATGTAGTCTATTCCATTTGTTACTCCAGTGGTCTTTATTTCTACGAAAATAATTCGCAGGAGCGAAAAAGGCTATAATACGCAATCGCCACAGATCAGTAAGAGGATCAAAAACTTCTATTCATTCACTCGGTGACCATAGTGGCACAGCCGGCCGAAGTGGCCGTGCGGTTAAAGGCGCTGCAGTCTGGAACCGCAAGACCGCTACGGTCGCAGGTTCGAATCCTGCCTCGGGCATGGATGTTTGTCATGTCCTTGGCTTAGTTAGGTTTAACTAGTGCTAAGTTCTAGGGGACTAATAACCTCAGCAGTTGAGTCCCATAGTGCTCAGAGCCATTTCAACCAGCCATAGTGGCACATAAAAGGAAGATAACAGAGAGAAGGCCGAAATACTGAATTCGGTCTTCCGAAATTGCTTCGCAGAGGAAGATCGCAAAAGGGACCCTAATTTCAATGGTAGTATGGATGTCGAAATGGCAGATACTGAGATAACCGAGCGCAGAATAGAAAACAACTACAATCGCTTAGTAGTGGAAAGGCGTCAGGACCAGATAAGATACCTATAAGATACTACAAAGATTATGCTAAAGAACTTGCTCGCATTGTAGCAGTAAGTCATCGTAGATTGCTTGAGCAACGTATAGTACCTAGCGACTGGAAGAAAGTGCAATTCATTTCCGTTTTTAAGAAGAGCGGTTGGACAGACACAAACCATTATAGACATATATCGTTGACACAAATTTTTTGTAGAATTATGGAACACGTTTTACGATCGAGAATTTTGAAGTTTTTGGAGAATGAAAATCTCATCTGTAAAAATCAACATGGATTCTGCAGAGATCCTGCGAAACTTAGCTCGCTCTGTTCCTGCATGAGATCCGCAGTGCCGTAGACAACGGCGCTCAGTAACGCATTTGACACCGTCCCGCATTGCCGTTTAATGAAAAAAATACGAGCTTCTCAAGTGTCGGAGCAGATTTGCTACTGGATTCAATACTTTCTTGCAGATAGAGCTCAACACGTCGCTCTTAACGGAACAAAATCATCAGATGTAAAGGTAATTTCCAGAGTACCCCAAGGAGATGCGGTAGGACCGTTAATGTTTACAATATGTATAAATGATCTAGTAGGAAGCGTCGGATGCTCTCTAAGCCGGTTAGCAGATGATGCGGTTGTCTATAACAAAGCAGCAATCCCTGAAGATAGTAACGATTCGCAGAATGACTTCCAGAGATTTGCTGAATGGTGCGGCCTCTGGCTGGCAGTTGACCTTGAACGTAAATAAATGTAATATACTGCGCATTCATAGGAAAAGAAATCCACTACTGTACGGCTACACTATTGATGACAAACTGTTGGAAACAGTATCTATTATAAAATATCTAGGAGTAACTATCCAGAGCGACCTTAAGTGGAATGACCACATAGGAAAAAAAGATGCCAGACTTGGATGCATAGGAAGAATCTTAATTAAATGTAACTCATTAACGAAGGAAGTGGTTTATAAGGCGCTTGTTCGACCGATTCTTGAGTACTGTTCATCCATCTGGGATCCCTACCAGGTAGCACTGATGGAGAAGATAGAGAAGATCCAACGGCGCGTTTCGTCACGGAATCGTTTAGCTAACGCGAGAGCGTTGCGGATATGTTCAACAAACTCCATTAGCAGACATCAAGAGTCTGTTAATTTCCGTCGTGCGGCAAATCACATGAATCACCTGAGTGCAGGTGACAGCTCCGCCATTGTGCTGCTCTTTTGTACCTTGTAAACGCCGTCTGTATATGTGCATATTGCTGTCCCATGACTTTTGTCACCCTACTGTACAAAACTAGTCTACCTATTGCATAAGCCTGATTAATCACGTCGCACAGTGTGATCACATGAACAGCAACAAAAACATGTGTCTCACGTGATCGTCAGAGAAGTGCAAAACTCTTCCTGCGCAATTCCTTTTCCGTAAGGTACTTTTGCAATGATACTGATACTTCAAGGGGGCACTGAGTTGAGCAGCGAGTTTAGATATTTATTTACTCAGAGTGGTTACGATTAAACTTTCGCTACTTGAAAGAGGGCCCCCATGAAAAACGAGTGAACATAGGACAATGGAAGTTTGTGGAATCATTTGAAAGGACATACAGAAGAGAAATAGCGAATAAATCATTGAAAGAAACACATTTTAGTTTCCACATGAGAGTATAACATTTGTTAATAGCGTACCATGTTTACGTTCCAGGTTACGAACGTGCTCACTGTGGCCGCCATCTTCATCCACGATGGCCTGGAAACGCACTAGAGATTCCTCTACTGCTGCCCGAAGCATCTCCGGTGGGTGTTGGCTACCTTCCTCGCTATGCTCATTTTCAACCTCCAATGCGCGTTAGTGTCCCGTTGATAATATCTGTCCTTCAGGTAACTTCATGGCCACAAATAACACGGTCTCAAATCTGGTGATCTTGGTGGCCACGCAATTTGGAACAATCGGCCAATGATCGGAGTTCCTCAAAGAAAAATGGACCAGTGATGAACTGTACCATGGAGCAACACCACATTGTGATACGTTCACTATACAGGGGAAGTTACGAACTTCCATTGGCAGTGACGATTCCGAAACACGGCAACTGTGAGTGTTCACTGCATGTACGTTACGTGTTCTCTAGCATTCCACAAAATGTTTCAAGGCCATATGACGTAAACCTCAACCGTTGCATGAAACGTAAGAGTGAAGTCTACTCTAATGTCTGCGTCATGAGTAATGTGAAGTTTGTACAGATACCATTTCGCAACTGTTCACAGCACTTTTCCGAACGGTGGACCATTGATTGTTCAGCTGTCGTGACACAGCTAGTGCACAGCATGAAGATCGCACTTTACGTCCTGCATTCTTAACCAGGTCAAAAATAACTTCAACAATTTGTGGGGCAGGAGGCGGTCGGCCTGTCCCAGGAGCAAGTCCCAAATCGCCAGTTAATTCGATCTATCGAATAATGTTCTTCCATCTTGGTGCAGAAAGAGGATCTCTCCGTATTCCTTTAATGCGTCGATACTCGCGAACAGTTGCAGTACTGTTGCTGTAATTCTTCAAGCTTTCCCGGCGAAGTGTAGTCATGTTGATTAATTGGATTTCTGACGGTTATGCGCGTCTTTCCTGCACGATATTTCGACTGCGTGACTCGCAGTCCTCTTCAGGTGCTGTCCTATACTGATTCCAGTGTCTTTTTTTTTTTTTTTTTTTTTTTTTTTTTAAAGCACATTTCATTCCCTCCCCTTAGGGGGGACGGCCGGATTTTCTAATGCTTGTACTGCACTTTTTAGCCAGTGATGGTTTTTACAGTTTTATTTACTTGTTTACCACAATTTTAAATTGCTCGCATGGAAGGAGCTACTTACATTTTGAGTACATTTGAGTTGTTCATTCACAATTTGTACGTTTGATGATTACAATGCAGGTTTTCTTTTCCATATTATATACGTAATTTTTCATACAAGAATAAAATTAAAAGAATAAAAATTAAAATTAAAAACATAAAGTACATAATTTTTCATATTAAGAGACATAATTTTTCATATTAAAATACATAATTTTCCACGTGGTTTAATTAATCGCTTTCAATTTAATTTCTATATACTAAGGAAGTGGGATGTATTATGTCGGGGTTTAGTAGAGATACACTGCAGACTTGGAAGGTGGATTACCTGTTTGTATGAGACATAGTGTTGTGATGTGGTAAGTATCGGAGATGGGTAATAGGTCCTATAATTAATGTGGTTGTGTGTTGGTAGATGTAGGTGGTAGACTGTCAAAGAGTTTTTGCAGCCATTGAAATAAGACTGCTAAGTTATTAGGTAGTAATATACAACTATAGATTCATTGTAGTGGCAGACCAAGAGTGGGTGACTGTAGAGTGTGTCGGCTTGTGTGTGTGTGTGTGTGTGTGTGTGTGTGTGTTTGCACGTGCGTGTGCGTGTGTGTGTGTGTGTGTGTGGGGGGGGGGGGGGGGGTGTGGGCGCTCACGTGTGCGTGTGTTTGTGTGTGCGTCTGGAAGTTGGATGATGGTTACTGTGTCGTGTGTCTGTGTTTTATTGCCTGACGTCTAGGGGAGGAGGAGTGGTGTTGTGGGTTATTAACGGTTCTATAGTAGGTGCTAAGTCTGGGAATTGGTCTGCGGTGTTTTGGGCTACTGTACGCGCTGGGCAGATATACTTGTACTTTGGTAGTCGGTGTACTTGGGGTCTTGTTGTTAATATGTTTTCCATGTCCGGTCTTAGTGTTAGTATTCGTTTTCCGTAGTTCGCGCGTAGTTTTGTCAGTGGTGTCTGGAGCGGTTCAACATTAACTATTTCATACACGTCGTTACTGGGCGTCATTGTCGAGAGTTTCGCGAGGCTTCGGAGCAGTCGTCTTTCAGTACTGTACAGTCTGTCTGCTACTGTATGTGGAATACATCTTAGCGGGGTGCTGGCATATTCCAGAACAGGTCTTATAAATGTTTTGTAAGTGTGTATGTCAGTTTACATGCTGCAACCACGGAGGCGTCTTGTACTTGTCTTATTAGTCTTTGGCGTTTTCTGGCCTTGTCAGGGAGGTAGTTCAAGTGAGTGAGCCAGTTCATGTGTTTGTCTAGGAACACGCCGAGGTACCTGGCAGTGCTGGCAAGTCTGAGTGGCGTGTTCCAGAGAGTCAGCTGTGTGTCGTTGTCATTTTGCTGTCGCTTTTTGGTTAAATTTCTGTGTCAGAAGAGTGCAGTTTGTGTCTTTGCTGGGTTTGGTCTGACCTCCATTTTTGCATCCAGTCTTCGAGTCGTTTTAGGTATGCGTCCGTCTTTCTTTGTATTGTTGCTGTTCTTAGTGATGTGCACCAATACGCGGTGTCGTCTGCATAGAGCGCAAATGTTTCGTCTGGGGAATGGGTGATGGGTATATCTGCTGTGTACAGCGCGTAAAGCAGCGGGGGCAGGATGCCACCCTGTGGCACGCCTGCTTGTGGGGTAAATGGTTGTGTATTTTGCATGTTCGGTTGGTTAGGTATGCTTGGCTCAGCCGAACCACTTTGGTAGGAATTCCTATTTCGCACAGCTTGAAGAGGAGGCCGTCATGCCATAGTTTGTCAAACGCCTGCTCAATATCCAAAAACACCGCGAGTGTGCATTGTCCGTTATTGAAGCCTTGGGCGACTCCGTTTACAAGTTTGAACAGCGGGTCGTTGATGGAGTGTTTGCTCGAATCAAGGGGAGGGGTTCCTTGTCTTCCACGTATGTCTTGAGTCTGTCTGTAAGTATTCTTTCGAAGGTTTTCCCTAGCACGTCTGAGAGAGAGATGGGTCTGTACGATCGTGGGGTTGTTCTTGGATTGTCCGGTTTTGGGATCGTGATCGTCTTGCTCATCCTCCAGGCAGTTGGGATGATTTCAGTGCTGATACAGAAGTTGAAGATTAGGGATAGGATAGGGATGAGGATGGGAAAAGTTGCCTTTTGTAGATGTATTCGTTAGATGTCGTTTTGTCCTGGGGCGGAATTGCGTCCCGTTAGTATCGCATCTGCAATTTCGCTGTCGGTTATTGGTTTAGTTAGGGAGTGGTCGCTTGCTTTCTCTGCTGTTTGTGTGGAAAGTAATCGCGGGAGTCGGAGTTCGTCTGAAAACCTCGTTAAAGTTGTTGTCTTGTGGAAACGAGAATACGTCTTGTAACACGCCTTTGTATATGATGGCCTGTTGTTGTGGGTCTGTCGTTGGTTCGTTGTTACGATTGGGGTATTTGTGTTTGTCGCTCTTTGTCCCGTTAGTGTTTTAAACCGTTTCCAGAATTGTCCTCCGTTTCTGTAGTTGAGTCTCGCGCAAGTATCGTCCCACTGTCTTTGTCTATGTGTCGAGATGATTTATTTTATACGATTGTTAAGTCTGTTCCATATCTGTCGTAAGTTAGGGTTATTGGTAGATGAGAATGCTGAACGTGTAACTCAGTATGTAAAGGGAGATGAAAATCTAATATTCACGGAGGATTGTAGTGCGGTTGTGCGGGAAGGAATAGAGGAAAGAATTACGCGATAATACGGGCTTAGTAGTAGGAATGAGAGAGGAGAAAGACTAATTGAGTTTTACAGTACCTTTCAGTACACTGTTCAAAAATCGGAAGAGGAGACATGCTTGGGAAAAGCCTGGAGATATTGGAAAATTCCAGTTAAATTACACCTTGGTCAGGCAGAGACTCCGAAATCATATATTGGATTGTAGGGTGTACTCAGGAGCAGATGTAGACTCAGATCACAATTTAGTAATAATCAATAGAAGAAATACTTGAATAACAATCTACGAACGAAGGAAGTACTAAAATCTTCAGGGGAAGATAGGAATACAGCAGTATAAGTAGCTTAGCAATGAAATAAATGGTAAGTGCAGGGAAGCCAAGGCAAAAACGGCTGCAGGAAAAATGTGAAGAAATGATCGTCAGGAGGAGGACTCAGTATACAGAAAAGTCAAAACAGACTTCGGTGAAATTAAGAGCGAAGGTGGTAACATGAAGAGTACAATGGAAGTTCCATTGTTAGACGCAGTGGATAGAGCACATAGATGGGAAGACTACAGTGAAGGCCTCTGTAATGTGGAGGAATCTTCTGATGATGTGATAGAAGAGGAAAGTCAATATGGAAGACATAGGAGATCCAGTATAGAGGAGCTTTGGAAGACCTGAGATCAAATAAGACAGAAGATGTAGATAAAATTCCATCGGAATTTTTAATAAATAACTGGGGGATGTGGCAACCAAACGACCATTCAAGCTGCGTGGAATCTACGAATCTGGCGACGTACCATCAAACTTACGGAAAAATAGCACCTATTTAATTCCGGAGCTAGAAAAGGTAGATGAGTGCGAGAAGTGTTGCAACATCACTTTAACACTTCATCCATCCAAGTTGCTGCAATAATAGCCAGAAGAGTGGGAAACAACATTGGGGATCTGTTAGACGACAATACGTCTGGCTTCAAAAGGTAAAAGCATCATCAGAGAAGTAGTACTGACATTGTGGTTGATAATGGAAACAAGGCTGAGAAAAAATCAAGACACGGTCATAAGATTTTTCAATCTGGAAAAAGCGTCCCATAATGTAAAATGATGCAAGATGTTCGAAATCTGATAAAAAGGGAGTTGGCTACAGTGAAATACGAGTAATGTACAAGGTAAGAGGGAATAATAAGGTTAGAAGATCAAGAACGAAATGCTCGGATTAATAAGGTTGTCTGCCCCCATGAACCATGGACCTTGCCGTTGGCGGAGAGGCTTGCGTGCCTCAACGATACAGATGGCCGTACCGTAGGTGCAAGCACAACGGAGGGGTATCTGTTGAGAGGCCAGACAAACATGTGGTTCCTGAAGAGGGGCAGCAGCCTTTTCAGTAGTTGCAGGGGCAGCAGTCTGGATGATTGACTGACCTGGCCTGCCAACATTAACCAAAACGGCCTTGCTGTGCTGGTACTGCGAACGGCTGAAAGCAAGGGGAAACTACGGCCGTAATTTTTCCCGAGGGCATGCAGCTTTACTTTATGGATAAATGATGATGGCGTCCTCTTGGGTAAAATATTCCGGAGGTAAAATAGTCCCCCATTCGGATCTCCGGGCGGGGACTACTCAAGAGGAAGTCGTTATCAGGAAAAAGAAAACTGGCGTTCTACGGATCGGAGCGTGGAACGTCAGATCCCTTAACCGGGCAGGTAGGTTAGAAAATTTAAAAAGGGAAATGGATAAGTTAAAGTTAGATATAGTGGGAATTAGTGAAGTTCGGTGGAGGGAGGAACAAGACTTTTGGTCAGGTGAATACAGGGTTATAAACACAAACTCAAATAGGGGTAATGCAGGAGTAGGTTTAATAATGAATAAAAAAAAATAGGAGTGCGGGTAAGCTACTACAAACAGCATAGTGAACGCATTCTTGTGGCCAAGATAGACACGAAGCCCACGCCTACTACAGTAGTACAAGTTTATATGCCAACTAGCTCTGCAGATGTTGAAGAAATTGAAGAAATGTATGAGGAGATAAAAGAAATTATTCAGGAAGTGAAGGGAGACGAAAATTTAATAGTCATGGATGACTGGAATTCGAGAGTAGGAAAAGAGAGAGAAGGAAACATAGTAGGTGAATATGGATTGGGGGTAAGAAATGAAAGAGGAAGCCGCCTGGTACAGTTTTGCACAGAGCATAACTCAATCATAGCTAACACTTGGTTCAAGAATCATGAAAGAAGGTTGTATAAATGGAAGAATCCTGGAGATACTAAAAGTTATCAGATAGATTATATAATGGTAAGACAGAGATTTAGGAACCAGGTTTTAAATTGTAAGACATTTCCAGGGGCAGATGTGGACTCTGACCACAATCTATTCGTTATGGGCTGTAGATTAAAACTGAAGAAACTGCAAAAAGGTGGGAATTTAAGGAGATGGGACCTGGATTAGCTGAAAGAACCAGGGGTTGTACAGAGTTTCAGGGAGAGCATAAGGGAAGAATTGACAGGAATGGGGGAAAGAAGTACAATAGAAGAAGAATGGGTAGCTTTGAGGGATGTAGTAGTGAAGGCAGCAGAGGATCAAGTAGGTAAAAAGACGAGGGGTAGTAGAACTCCTTGGGTAACAGAAGAAATATTGAACTTAATTGATAAAAGGAGAAAACACAAAAATGCAGTAAATGAAGCAGGCAAAAAGGAATATAGACGTCTCAAAAATGAGATCGCCAGGAAGTGCAAAATGGCTAAGCAGGGATGGCTAGAGGACAAACGTAAGGATGTAGAGGCTTAGCCGGCCGCGGTGGTCTTGCGGTTCTAGGCACGCAGTCCGGAACCGTGCGACTGCTACGGTCGCAGGTTCGAATCCTGTCTCGGGCATGGATGTGTGTGATGTCCTTAGGTTCGTTAGGTTTAAGTAGTTCTCAGTTCTAGGGGACTGATGACCACAGCAGTTGAGTCCCATAGTGCTCAGAGCCATTTGAACCATTTTTGTAGAGGCCTATCTCACTAGGGTTAAGATAGATACTGCCTACATGAAAATTAAAGAGACCTTTGGAGAAAAGAGAACCACTTGTATGAATATCAAGAGCTCAGATGGAAACCCAGTTCTAAGCAAAGAAGAGAAGCAGAAAGGTGGAAGGAGTATATAGAGGGTCTGTTCAAGGGTGATGTACTTGAGGACCATATTATGGAAATGGAAAAGAATGTAGATGAAGATGAAATGGGAGATACGATACTGCGTGAAGAGTTTGACAGAGCACTGAAAGACCTGAGTCGAAACAAGGCCCTGGGAGGAGACAACATTCCATTAGAACTACTGACGGCCTTGGGAGAGCCAGTCCTGACAAAACTCTACCATCTGGTGAGCAAGATGTATCAGACAGGCGTAATACCCTCAGACTTCAAGAAGAATATAATAATTCCAATCCCAAAGAAAGCACGTGTTGACAGATGTGGAAATTACCGAATCATCAGTTTAATAAGTCACAGCTGCAAACTACTAACGAGAATTCTTTACAGACGAATGGAAAAACTGGTAGAAACCGACCTCGGGGAAGATTAGTTTGGATTCCGTAGAAATGTTGGAACATGTGAGGCAATACTGACCTTACGACTTATCTTAGAAGAAAGATTAAGAAAAGGCAAATCTACGTTTCTAGCATTTGTAGACTTAGAGAAAGCTTTTGACAGTGTTGACTGGAATACTCTCTTTCAAATTCTAATGGTGGCAGGGGTAAAATACAGGGAGCGAAAGGCTATTTACAATTTGTACAGAAACCAGATGGCTATTATAAGAGTCGAGGGACATGAAAGGGAAGCAGTGGTTGGGAAGGGAGTGAGACAGGGTTGTAGCTTCTCCCCGATGTTATTCAATTTGTATATTGAGCAAGCAGCAAAGGAAACAAATGAAAAATTCGGAGTAGGTATTAAAATCCATGGAGAAGAAGTAAAAACTTTGAGGTTCGCCGATGTCATTGTAATTCTATCAGAGACAGCAAAGAACTTGGAAGAGCAGTTGAACGGAATGGACACTGTCTTGAAAGGAGGATATAGGACGACCATCAACAAAAGCAAAACGAGGATAATGGAATGCGTTCGAATTAAGTCGGGTGATGCTGAGGGAATGAGATTAGGAAATGAGACACTTAAAGTAGTAGATGAGTTTTGCTATTTGGGGAGCAAAATAACTGACGATGGTCCAAGTAGAGAAGATATAAAATGTAGACTGGCAATGGCAAGGAAAGCGTTTCTGAAGAAGAGAAATTTGTTAACATCGAGTATAGATTTAAGTGTCAGGAAGTCGTTTCTGAAAGTGTTTGTATGGAGTGTAGCCATGTATGGAAGTGAAACATGGACGATAAATAGTTTGACAAGAAGAGAATAGAAGCTTTGGAAATGTGGTTCTACAGAAGAATGCTGAAGATTAGATGGGTAGATCACATAACTAATGATGAAGTATTGAAGAGAATTGGGGAGAAGGTGAGTATGTGGCACAACTAGACAAAAAGAAGGGACCGGTTAGTAGGACATGTTCTGAGGCATCAAGGGATCACAAATTTAGCATTGGAGGGCAGCGTGGAGGGTAAAAATCGTAGAGGGAGACCAAGAGACGGATACATTAAGCAGATTCAGAAGGATGTGGGCCGCAGTAAGTACTGGGAGATGAAGAAGCTTGCACGGGATAGGGTAGCATGGAGAGCTGCATCAAACCAGTCTCAGGACTGTAGACCACAACAACAACAACAACAAGACCGAGCGAGGTGGCGCAGTGGTTAGACACTGGACTCGCATTCGGGAGGACGACTGTTCAATCCCGCGTCCGGCCATCCTGATTTAGGTTTTCCGTGATTTCCCTAAATCACTCCAGGCAAATGCCGGGATGGTTCCTCTGAAAGGGCACGGCCGACTTCCTTCCCCTTCCTTCCCTAATCCGATGAGACCGATGACCACGCTGTCTGGTCTCCTTCGCCAAAAACAACCGACCAACCAACAACAACAAGAGAGGGATGCAGTCTTTGACCCATACTGTTCAATCTATACACCTCGAAAGCAGTGACAGAAATAAAAGGACTGTTAACCGCACGATTGCTACGGTCGCATGTTCGAATCCTGCCTCGGGCATGGATGTGTGCGATGTCCCTAGGTTAGTTAGGTTTAAGTAGTTCTAAGTTCTAGGGGACTGATGACCTCAGTATGTTAAGTCCCATAGTGCTCAGAGCCATTTGAACTATTTGAACCAAAAGGACTGTTCAAGAGTGGAATTATAATCAGAAGAAAGGATGTCAATGATAAGATTTGCTAATACCATTGCTATCCACAGTGAAGGCGAAGAAAAATTACGGGATCTGCTGAATGGAATGAACTGTCTAATGAGTACAGAATATGGACTGAAAGTACACCGAAGAAAGACTAAAGTAATGAGGAGTAGCAGAAATGAGAAGAGCGAGAAACTTTGCATCAAAACTGATGGTCACGAAAAAGACAAAGTTATAGAATTCTGCTACCTTGAAAGCAAAAAACACTAAACGGACGAAGCAAGCAGGGCATAAAAAGCAGACTAGCACAGGCAAAGAGGGGATTCCGCCAAGAGAAGTCAAACATAGACATTAATTTGAGAAAGAAATTTCTGAGAATGTTCGTTTGGATTGTGGTATTGTATGGTACTGAATCATTGATGGTGGGAAAACCTGAACAGAAGAGAACGGAAACGTTTGAGATGTGGTGCTACAGAAGAATTTTGAATATTACTAGACTGATAAGGAATGAGGCGGTTCTCTGCAGAATCGGCGAAGAAAGGAACACGCGGAAAACATTGACAAGAAGATGGGACAAGTTGACAGCACTTATGGTAAGACATAAGGGATAAACCTCCATGATCCTAGGGGGAATTGTAGCGGGTAAAAACTGTAGGTGAAGACAGAGATTGGAGTACAACCTGCAAATAATGGAGGACGTAGGATGGAGATGCTACTTTGAATGAAAAGTTTGACACAGTGAAAGAATTCGCTGCCAGCTGCATCAAACCAGTTAGAAGACATATGAGCCAAAATAATAATAATAATAATAATAACGAGAGGGAGAAACGTCTTTCAGCACTCGTCAGAATTCGACAGCAGCAGGATCGTGGCCTACTGAGACTGGGGTTATCGTTCCGCAGTCTTGCTGCTCATGCTGATCTGTATGTCGTGGCTGTCGTGCGAATAAGGAATCAGTGGGTTCAGGAGGATCATACACAACGCCAAGCGGATGTTGACGACTCCACGCGACTAGTGCCCGAGAGGACACCCAAACACCTTGAATCAGAAAACTTGTTGCTGACCTTATTTGAGACTGTAACTATTTTCTGAATTGTTAAAGCCATGATGTTTTCAGCATTAGAAGACGAAACGTTAGACAGTGAATTATACCTTAGACCATGGCCTTGTTTCAGCAAGACGTGTCTGTATGGACACTGCGATGACGTCTGGAGCACAGCGACTATTTTTGTGGTTTCCCTTAACATGGCAGAAGAGAGAGGCGATTGTGCGCCCGACGACAACACTGGAGTGGCACCACATCATCTTTTCAGACATCACGATATACGTACCCACATGTGGAGGCTCTGAGGACAACGAATGCTATCAGATTGCATTTATCGTCATCATAAGGGCCTGGCAACAGTTGTGACGGTATGGAATACCATTGGGTACACAGCACTTCACCTCTGATTCGCACAGGCAGTAGTTTGGACAGCAAAGCATTTGAGAAGTCTTAACGCCAGTTACCATGCCCTAACTCCGAAGTCTCCTTGGCGCTGTCTTTCAGGAAGATAATGCAAAACCACATGTTCCTCGTGCTGTCCTGACCTATCTTGGTGAAACGGGCTTCTACTCTTGCGCACTCCAGCACGTTCGCCGGATCTCTTACCCACTGAAAATATCTGATTAGGGGCTGCCAAGAGACCAGGATTCTTCTATTCGCTGGGCACTTCGATTGATGAGCTCTGGCATAGAGCTGGAACGACATGTGTAATATTAGTAATTTTCGCCTCACAAACATTAATATACGCTCAATAGTAAACGCCTAATGGCCTAAACGTATCGAACAATTGTAAAGTAAAAGAAATGAATCATCGCATAGCAGCGACAGAATCTATTATTCTTTATCTTTGCCGTTCTTGCGCGGTGCCAGTAAATCTCTATGTACATGTATCGATTAATGGTATAAAAAAGAATTCTGTTGTTTCAAGACAAATGAGGCTTTTGGCGCCTCGCCTTTTACTGTTTGTATTCCATGAGAGGCGGACGCGGACTTGCTGCGTTCCACAACTGTATTTTATATTTGATGTGAAAATATTGAGTGAATATGCTAATTGTTATTTTTTCCAATCAGAAAAGATGTAGTTTCTTGTAACTGATATCGAACAGACAGCATCAAGAGGACATTTTGACTGTTATGTATAAAGTATTTAACCACAATGGCCATCTATTGTAATTTAATATGAAAAGGTACGTAGCATTAAAAAAAAGTGTGTTAAAGATAAGTGTGCTTATTTTCGTAAATTAACCTTGATGAGTCCATCTCCTTATTTACTTAACTGTTAATTATTTTGTGTTACTTCATCATCAGAAATTACGATCACGCTGATGGGCCGAACGCAGCATGAGGCAGAAGGAACATTATCGTTTTCCTATTATTTCTGAACCAATTTTTTTTAATTGTGTAGTGTTGCATTTCTTTTAAAGTCTATAAATCTTCTGGTCCCTTAGTGTTGATCCGGGTATGACTACATCGCGACTACACTCCTGGAAATGGAAAAAAGAACACATTGACACCGGTGTGTCAGACCCACCATACTTGCTCCGGACACTGCGAGAGGGCTGTACAAGCAATGATCACACGCACGGCACAGCGGACACACCAGGAACCGCGGTGTTGGCCGTCGAATGGCGCTAGCTGCGCAGCATTTGTGCACCGCCGACGTCAGTGTCAGCCAGTTTGCCGTGGCATACGGAGCTCCATCGCAGTCTTTAACACTGGTAGCATGCCGCGACAGCGTGGACGTGAACCGTATGTGCAGTTGACGGACTTTGAGCGAGGGCGTATAGTGGGCATGCGAGAGGCCGGGTGGACGTACCGCCGAATTGCTCAACACGTGGGGCGTGAGGTCTCCACAATACATCGATGTTGTCGCCAGTGGTCGGCGGAAGGTGCACGTGCCCGTCGACCTGGGACCGGACCGCAGCGACGCACGGATGCACGCCAAGACCGTAGGATCCTACGCAGTGCCGTAGGGGACCGCACCGCCACTTCCCAGCAAATTAGGGACACTGTTGCTCCTGGGGTATCGGCGAGGACCATTCGCAACCGTCTCCATGAAGCTGGGCTACGGTCCCGCACACCGTTAGGCCGTCTTCCGCTCACGCCCCAACATCGTGCAGCCCGCCTCCAATGGTGTCGCGACAGGCGTGAATGGAGGGACGAATGGAGACGTGTCGTCTTCAGCGATGAGAGTCGCTTCTGCCTTGGTGCCAATGATGGTCGTATGCGTGTTTGGCGCCGTGCAGGTGAGCGCCACAATCAGGACTGCATACGACTGAGGCACACAGGGCCAACACCCGGCATCATGGTGTGGGGAGCGATCTCCTACACTGGCCGTACACCACTGGTGATCGTCGAGGGGACACTGAATAGTGCAAGGTACATCCAAATCGTCATCGAACCCATCGTTCTACCATTCCTAGACTGGCAAGGGAACTTGCTGTTCCAACAGGACAATGCACGTCCGCATGTATCCCGTGCCACCCAACGTGCTCTAGAAGGTGTAAGTCAACTACCCTGGCCACCAAGATCTCCGGATCTGTCCCCCATTGAGCATGTTTGGGACTGGATGAAGCGTCGTCTCACGCGGTCTGCACGTCCAGCACGAACGCTGGTCCAACTGAGGCGCCAGGTGGAAATGGCATGGCAAGCCGTTCCACAGGACTACATCCAGCATCTCTACGATCGTCTCCATGGGAGAATAGCAGCCTGCATTGCTGCGAAAGGTGGATATACACTGTACTAGTGCCGACATTGTGCATGCTCTGTTGCCTGTGTCTATGTGCCTGTGGTTCTGTCAGTGTGATCATGTGATGTATCTGACCCCAGGAATGTGTCAATAAAGTTTCCCCTTCCTGGGACAATGAATTCACGGTGTTCTTATTTCAATTTCCAGGAGTGTATAAAAATGCACAGAAATGATAATGTTTCTTCCGAGCGATCTCAAATATATATATCAATATGCTGCTCTTATTCAGGTATTTAATGGTCAACGTATGTTATTATAATAGCGTAATAAATCCCTGATTCTGTTGCCAAGTGGCCCACCAAAAATATTTACTTTTTCGAAATTAAAAAAAAAAGTAACAATTCTTTTTATTTTCGTCCCCCAAGAGCAACGCTACACTTGGCGCCCGAACAGGGACTTGATCAAAAAATCATTTCATGTATGTGATTAAAAATTTTCAGTGCTTGTTCTAGTAATTGTTTCATTTTTTCATGTGGATGCAATTCAACCGAGAAAGAGAAGTGGGAAAACCTTTTAATTAATTCAGAAGAACGATTGATGAAATTACCAAAAAACGCGAGTATCCAGCTGTATCATTATCAAGACAGCCATAGTAAGTCAAATTTTTATACGCAGTAGCCAAGCTTTCGTAGTGACGTAGCATCTTTCGAGTTGATCAGAACGTAAACCTGTCTTTCCTTGCCTTGAAACAGCTTTATTTCAATTTGTCCATAGTCCATTCTTATGTAGTTAAATTCAGTGAAAGTGTACCATTGTTGTCAGTGCATAAAAAAAATTACGATATGGCGGATAACTACGCTCAAAACTGGTAAAACGTGTGATATTTCATTTGTTTGTAATTAGTAGGAACAATCTTGTCTTCTTGGCGTAAATTAACGTCAGTTGTTACCCAGAGTCAAAATATTTATCTTAGGTCCCAGTAAGCCATAGCACTACGTCACAGACAAACGACTGACGGCAGTGACAAACAATATCTGTAGCATTTTGACGTTTGACAAATAATTCATGAACATGGCTGACGGTAAACAGCGCACACAAACAAAACCAGACGACAGCGGTGATGCGAATGGACCTCACTATCCATTACGATCACGCGCGATAGGTACACGAGCGGAGGCAGAAGCAATTTCGACCGAAGTTTTAGAAGCTGGTCCTAGTGTGCAAACCATTCCCGCTTTTGAAAAAAATGACTTGGCTGCAATGATCGAAGCAATAATGGAACGTAAGTTCGAAAGCCAAAAACAGGAAAGATTAGATGAAAAGGCCCGCGAAGAAAAAGAGAAGGCCGAAAGACGGCATAATAAAAATCAGATCCTTACAAATCTGTGCAACTCAGTAAAAGCAGACATAAATTCAGTAAAAACAGATCTGCAAACGGAGATAAATGACCTAAATACACGGTTAAATTCGGTAAAGGCCGAACTAAAGGCAGACATAACAGCTGATTTAAATACCCTGTTGGGTAATGTCCAAAGCCAAATCAGTAGTCAGATCACGACCATGAGGCTAGAAATTAACACACAAGTAGAGTCAAAAATAGAGGATATTTCAAAACGGTTAGATGAAAAAATCGAAGCAGCCAAGGGAGAAATAAATTCAAAAGTGATGGAATATCAAAAACAAGCTGCGACCTTAAAAGAAGATTATACTGCAATCTCTGATGAGGTCAAAGGAGTTAAAACCGCGGTAGACACGATCGAGAATGTTGTTGATGATCTTTCCAAACAGATTGAGACTCTTAATGTAGAGGATCAAATAAAGAATACTGTTAAGGCACATGCTGAAGCATTGTCCGACCACTACCAAGAGTGGATTAAAAACAAAGACGGATTCATAGAAGACAAGGTCAAGAACGAACTCAGGGAAACTGTCAAAAACGTGACCTTTGAAATATTGGCAGCCCCTGGAAAAACAGGAGACACGGTGATGTCAGAATTAGGCCAGATAAGACGAACGTTAGCCCAAGATTTACCTGAATGGCGTCAACAGATAGTTGATGAAGTTCGTACACTAAAATGTCAAGTTGAAAATTCCCCACCTCCCGTGTCAGGAGAGTGGAATAATTCACCACGATGTAATGAACAACAGCAGGTACATTACCGTTCACCATTTGATAACGCTCAAACTCATAGTTGTATAGAAGCGCAAGTTAACCAGGGTACCAGCCCACCCACTTTTGTCAGTTTGATGCAGGAGGTAAGCGTGATCAAACATCGTATTTTTCCGACCTTTCACCCACAGAAAAGAGAAATTCATCCTATAGTGTTCCTCCGAAATTTTTCAGGAATTTTCCCGAATAGCTGGAGTGACCGCCAGCGAATTCAATTCGTTAGTGGATTTATCGTAGGCGATGCTGCCTTATGGGGAACCGAAATGGTCGACTCTTGTAAAAGTTACAAAGAGTTTGAACAGATGTTTTTAGCTAAATTCTGGAGTTCTGGTGTGCAGCAGCGCCTGAGAAAAGAGGTTTACAATGCCGAAGTGTTTAACAGTAAGCGCGGTAGTTTGAGAAAATATTTTGAAAAGTATTTAGCGAAAATCAAGTTCTGGGATTCGCCGATCACCGCCAAAGACGTTATTATGATTCTAAAAACTAAGCTACCGATTGCGATCAGAGAAAAGTTAGTAAACGTGTCTGAGGACGATACGGACACTTTCCTATCTGTGTTAGACTCGTTAGATCTGATTTACGAGGACGCTAGAGTTGATGTTGCCAACGCCCACTTCAGTGCAGGCGGCCAGCACAATACAGAATACGTAGGCAACAATGGTGGCCGAGCGAAAGCGCGTCACAGCGACAGCCAGTACCAACCCCCCAACGGTTTCAAAAATAAACACACTACGTATTCCAACAGCAAATACAAAAATAAGTACAATAACGGCCAGAGATACAATCCAAAATATAATTCGTCACCACCTCAGTACGAAAATGCGCATTATAGCACACAGCCCCAGCAATATGGAAACACGCAACCGATCAACGGTGATTATCAAAACGATCACTCTTACGATTCAAATCGTCAGTGGAAAAGAAATAAATGGCATAATCAAGGTGGAGACCAATGTACACCTTTCAGTAACGGTTACAATCAACACAAGCCACAGCAAAATACCTTTCAGCCACAAAATATACACATCACGGAACAAGCGAACGGACCTTTGGGAAGTCTGAAGCCTAAACGCCTGCATAATACGCAAATTTATTATGCGCAAGCGAATACGCCAGGACAACAAGATCCATTTCCAGCCGAGTTCGTACCACAAAACCAACACCAGTTCCAGACGGAAGAAACTTTAAGAAATATAAATCAGCAGGAAAGTAAGCGTCGAGCGGAAAATTAAAAGCAGCACCTTTGAGCCTCCTAGAGGATGCTGCAGGTTTGAATGGGGGCACCCTGTCCCTTAGTCCACACGAAATTAAAGCAATTAGGTATGACGAAGAGAGAAACTTACGGGATGATCTAGTAGCAGACACTGAGACGAAAGACAATGATGACGTATGGGACGAACAAGTTCAAGCTTCCATAAGAGTATCAATTGCCAACATACCAGTAACAGCCATTGTAGATACAGGGGCTAATATAAATGTCTTATCTTTACGTTTATTTAAGCAAATATCCTCTGTATGCAAAGTTTTATCACTTCCAATTCAAGGTTGCACCGTATCGGGAGCAATTGGTCCACTAACACAACGTGTAAATCTTCAGACTCAGCTTCAAATCCAGATAGAGTCTATTTCAGTAACGTGCATTTTTCTTATTGTTAAAAACCTATCAGTGCCATGTATCCTGAGTATGGAATTCTTGAGGCAGACGAAAGCTAAAATTGACATCGAGTGTGGAATCTGTACTCTAGTAGCGAGCCAGCAACAAGTAACTGTAAATTTGTTAAGAAGTAAGGTGAAGACAAACTTTGGGGTGCTTCAAATAGCAGTACGGCCATGGACTAAAAGACAACAGTACAGTCAGACAGAAGACGTGACAGATCCTGAAAGTGTTAATGACGATGAGTATAAAGACCTAATTCCCGGTCAGAATGAATTATACGGTAAAGCTAGTGAGTCCACTGAATTATCTAAACAACAGAAGAATGAGCTTTACAATTTGTTAACAGATAACGTTCAAGTATTTTCTAAGAAACCTGGACTAATAAAAGGCTTTGAATATCGAATGGATGTCCTGCCCCATTCAACCTACTGTAGAACAAGCTATTCCATTCCATATGCGAGACGCGAAGCTGTCAAGTGCGAGATCAAGAAAAAGTTACGCTGGAATGTGATAGAAGTATCTCATTCACCTTATTCGAGTCCTTTATTGTCTGTGCTAAAATCAGATGGTAGCGTAAGGCTAGTCCTAGATGCAAGATTAATCAATAAAGTTATAGTACCCATAAGAACGAGACCAGAGGCTCTTGAAGAGCATCTGCAGAAGTTTCATGGAGTTAAGTATTTGAGTACCCTTGATTTGAAAAGCAGTTACTGGCAAGTAAAACTTGCGCAGGAGTCAAGGAAGTACACTGCGTTTATATTTGCAGGTAGATCTTACCATTTCAAAGTTGTACCGTTTGGACTAAATGTGAGTTCCGGAATTTTTATTTCTGCCCTTGACTATGTACTAGGTCCTGAACTTTTAGATGAGGTAACAGTCTATGTGGATGACGTTCTTGTAGCATCGAAAAATTGGGAAGATCGTGTGGCCCTTCTGCAAAAGATATTTCAACGATTCAGAGAGTATGGTGTTACAGCAAATCTTAAGAAATCCAAGTTTGGAAAAAGTGAAATTAAATTTTTAGGACACATCATCACCCCTGAAGGAATTAAACCCGACCCGGAAAAATTGTCTGCTATAAAAAACTTTCCAACCCCTGTTACAAAAAGGCAACTGAGAGGATTTATCGGTCTTACGTCATTTTTCAGACGTTTAGTTGCCAATCAGGTATTGAACAATCCCGCTCTTCACAACCTTTTAAAAAAGAATTCACATTGGAATTGGACGCCGGAATGCCAAGACGGATTTAAGAAAATTAAAGACAGTCTGGTTAACAGTAACATTCTCCATCATCCTCAGATGGATAAGGAATTTTGTATTACTGCAGACGCTTCCTTTGTGGGTATCGGCGCTTGTCTTTTCCAGATTCAATTAGTAAATGGACACGAGCAAATCCAAGTGATTAGCTTTGCGAGTCGAGTGTTATCAGAGTGTGAGAAGTCTTATTCGGTTACGGAGTTGGAGGCACTTGCCGTAATATGGGCTTTTAGGCGAATTAACTATTATATCTATGGAAGAAAAATTAAAGTCTATTCAGACCATCAAGCCTTATCATTCCTCCTTACATGCAAGTTGCAACACCCTCGTCTTACTCGATGGTGCTTATTCCTGCAGGAATATGACTTTGACATTGTATATATAAAAGGTAAAGATAATGTTATAGCAGACGCACTTTCTCGCTCACCTGAGGGCTTACTAGAAACCATCGAACTGGTGGAACAAATGTCTAATTATAAAGTTTTGTTAATGAAAGATCCAATTCACAGAAAGTATTTTCTTCAGTTATGTAGGCAGATTCAGATTCTTCAAAATACAGATCCAAAATGGAACAAGGTTAGACAAATTCTTCACGAAAATCCAGCCCGCAAGTTGTCCAAGTTTTATAAAGTTCATAACCAAGTGCTATTTCATAAGACGTCTGAGTCATCTGAGAGGTGGTGTGTTTGCATCCCTCGAAATTTCATTGAACATCTTCTGTGGTACACTCACATTTCATGGGGTCACTACGGACCAGAAAAATGTAAAAGGAAAATCTCGACTTACTGTTATGTTCCGAATCTACACCAGAGAATTCATAAATTATTGAGAAACTGTGTCATCTGTCAAAAGGCAAAATCCTTAAACATTTCCACTTCATTTCCACTAAATCCAATAGTTGCTGAAAGGCCGAACCAGCTTCTTAGTATTGATTTAGCAGGTCCACTACCCACCGGTAGGGGAGGCGCTAAATACTTAGTAGCAATCCTGGACAATTTTTCTAAGCACATAAGACTGTACGCAGTAAAATCTTCTTGTGCAAATCCAATAATTCGTCGCATTGAAAATGATTATTTCCCACGATTCGGGGTTCCCGAATCAATCTTGTCTGATAATGCTTCAAATTTCACATCACGCCCGTGGCGTGCATTTCTTGCTCGCCATGGAATCAAACAAATTTTGATATCCCTGTTTCGACCGCAATCGAATCCGACAGGAAGAATCTTCAAAGAATTTAACAGATTTATAAGGACGTACATTCCGAATAAGCAATCTAAGTGGGTAGACTTCGTAACACCATTCGAACAGATTGTAAACCACCTTCCTCATCTGTCGACCGGATTCACGACACATGAGTTAATGTCAAGATCAAAAGAGAGGAATGAATGGATAGACCCCCTTCCAAAGTTACAAGACAACGAATTGGACCTAGACGCAAAAATCAGGCAAGCTCTCATATCATTGACAACGTATGCTAACCTCCGAAAAAAGGCATTTGATAAGAAGGTAAACAGAGTTATAGATTTCAAAGAAGGAGAAAAGGTATTAGTTAGGACTCACTTCAAACCATCCCTGTTGTTAAAGAAGAATCGTAAGTGGCAACACATTTATGAAGGTTCCTTTGTGATAATGAGGAAACCACACATTGGTAGCTATTTGTTATCTGACCCTGCCACGAATAAAATCAAAGGATTGTTCCACCATCAAGATTTAAGAAAATTTTATAACGCCAGGAATTAAGTTAATTTAAGCTGTAATAAAATTCTAAGGTATTGGAGATCAGGATTAACCAATGAGTAACAAGAACGGAACTGAACTGACTACGGACGTTAACCGGTGCTAAAAGGAAACCTTATGTATTAAAACAACCGTCTGGAAAATAAAATACAGAATAAGTTGTAGACAAGTATTTACATGAATAATCTTTATGCAAACAGGAGGACATGTCCTAGAGGCGATTTTCAATTTTAGTTATAAGTTAGTATGTAAAAAAAAAATGGCGTACTCGAGAGGTATTAATTAGCCCCGAGGTACTAAAATGAGGAAAGAGGTAGGAGCGAATAATGCACTTCTCTCGCTAAATAGTAATTTGAGAATGAGCAGGAAGGAGCGAATAATGCACTTCTCTCACTAAATAGTAATATGAAAATGATGATTATATGTGCTTAGTATTAGTTAGTGAAATTTAATCGAGGACAAATTAATGACCTGTTTTAAAAGGAAATACTTAAACGTCCAGACAAAAGAGGAAAGTTGTAAGAAAAGATTCGATTCCATGAGGTTATTCCCTATTTTCAAATGTGACGTAAATGAGGCACCACCTGTTAGCGCAAAACAGTCGGTAGATTTAACTTGTAAATTCCAGCACAGTGCTGTGCCAGCGATAAAATAACATCTCTTAGTAGTGAACAGATACCTAGGATTAAGCATGAACAGATTGATAACGCAGTGCAATTGTTCCAAAAAGGCCTGACGTTAACCTTAAGTAAAAGCGTGATGGAATAAAAAGGAAGTTTATTATATAACGCAAAGTAAGATGAGTCCAGACTATAAACAAGCTGAGTAAAAGAAGATATGAGTAACATGGTTTATTATGGCAACTTCACGGTACTATTGAGCATTAGCGATACTGCAAATTCACAAACTAGCAGCACATAGAATAAGGATCTCGCCCAAGCTTCACAGGTAGCGACAGCAGCAAACAACAACACTCTAGTGAGAGGCTTATATATACAAATGATAATTAATACCCAAATGCGTAATGCATAAACTTGACTTAGTCTAAGAAATGAGCAAAGAGTAGTAAGCAAGCTGCAGCAAGATACATATTAGATATACATGCTTGAAGTGATAGATTTTATTTTAAGTGTGCACTGCAATATTTATTGTTTTCTCTGTGATTATGTGATTATTGAATCCCTTTCCTAAGTGCAAATCCTTTAAGATCCTTGATCCTATCCACTCCTCAGGATCAACTTGTAAAGATGCACGTGTGCTTAGGAAGTGAGGCACTACATATAAAAATGAGTAGGTTCGCGACGCGCATATTGCTTTTGTAATGCGCAAGGTAAATTAAATTTTCGACCTGGTTGAGGAGTAATTCAAATTCTGTCGACGATCAGCGAGTAGGCCCGCTTTTCCCACCTTTCTTTTTTCGACTGTTTGTATTTCTACGCGAAACTCAGAGGCGGAATTGCTATTTTCAAATCTGTCCTCGAACTTTCTTTAAAGACAAGCACATACGAGAAAAATTTTTGACCTAAATGAAGCTCCCCTCACAAGTCACTAAATAAGACGAGCACTAAAAAAAAATGTATTGGTCCTACAAAACGAATAAGCAAGCGTGATAAAGATTACTATGAATGAAATTAATTTGTAAAGGAGATTGGAATGGATTTGGTCAACGAAAAAGGACTTATAATAGCCTACCTGTGACCGTAGGCTTAAATAAAAAAAAAGACTAATTAAGAAACAATTGTTTTGATTCAAAGTGGTCAATTAGATTATTTCTCGATTTAAATGAACTCTTGTAAATATAAGTCTGTAAATCAACTTGTAAACACCGTGTGATGTTCTGACGCGAGAATTTCTTTTAATGCACCGTTCACGCAGACGCCCACCACAGTGCAAGTGAAGTTTTAAAGTTCGACGATTTTCAGTGGCAGTATTCTACTGCACCACATGTGTGAAAATTTCGTTGATGTGTGCAGTGTGTAATAATCAGTGTCATTCCACACATGCAGTTGCAGCGGTAGCTACCACTTACCTGTGAATCCGTAACTGGATAGTGGACAGGAAGTGATGTGAGGCAGTTTCGGTGGCAGAAGCTCCCTCCAGCAATCTAAAAAGCACAAAGCCACGATCCGCCGAACAAAAGCGACGCACGGCACCTCAAGCGCGAAATCCACGCTCTGCAAGAAAGCTCCGGTCACGTGCGCGCGCACAGACTGAATTTCAAGATTGCTCGCAACAGTGGAGGCGGACAGCCACCACGTGACGAAATAATGTAAACGTTCAACCGCCAACACAGTTGCTGTGCGCTACATTCTGTAGCAAAAACATTCACACCCAGTACTGAAAACATTTTGTATGTATCATAAACCTTCCGAGAGACTCTAAGATAGAGAAGTTAACGTAATTATTATAATGACTGATTGTACACAGAGACAAGTCACAAGGTCACCTCTGAACACTGTTGAAATGTAAACTTTGACGAGAGGTCACGATACGAATGAAAATAAGCACACGAAAATACGTCAAAGGATCCGATCCTTCCTATATCCCATCCCACATGTATATAAAATTAGTTTTGTAAGCTATTCTAATATAAGATATTTTATCTGTTTCATATGTGAAATAATTCGGAGAGCCACACTCGAGCCCTGAAAGTGTAAGATATGGACTTCCTTGTCGAAGCCATCACCAGTGGCCGCTCTACAACCCAAGTCTATCACAAATAGTGTATGTACGACGAAAATAAATGTATAATTAAGTGCGACGACGGACAAGGCAATCAATCGACAAGACGATGACAATATAATGAATACTGTCAAAACAGAAAGTTGTGTACCAGTTGTGATAGTCAAATTACTTTTGCAACGATGAAAAATGAAGTGTGACTCTATTTCCTTATAAATTTAGTAAATATGTGTACTTATAGCCTTAATTTTAAGAATCATCAAGATAGACTGAATCCATACAAACACTGATAGAAACACAGAACAAATTCACAATGATTCACCGTCAGTAATTACAAATTGAAACGTTAATTCTTTTATTATGGAATGAATATGAAATGAAACTTCTAATAACCTGTATGTTACATCCGAAAATTACAAATATTCCCGTGGGCATGAGGATGAAAGTAATACCTTCGGTATTCCTAACCTCCTCCTCATGGGAGGCAGTGTAATATTAGTAATTTTCGCCTCACAAACATTAATATACGCTCAATAGTAAACGCCTAATGGCCTAAACTTATCGAACAATTGTAAAGTAAAAGAAATGAATCATCGCATAGCAGCGACAGAATCTATTATTCTTTATCTTTGCCGTTCTTGCGCGGTGCCAGTAAATCTCTGTGTACATGTATTGATTAATGGTATAAAAAAGAATTCTGTTGTTTCAAGACAAAGGAGGCTTTTGGCGCCTCACCTTTTACTGTTTGAATTCCATGAGAGGCGGACGCGGACTTGCTGCGTTCCACAACTGTATTTTATATTTGATGTGAAAATATTGAGTGAATATGCTAATTGTTATTTTTTCCAATCAGAAAAGATGTAGTTTCTTGTAACTGATATCGAACAGACAGCATCAAGAGGACATTTTGACTGTTATGTATAAAGTATTTAACCACAATGGCCATCTATTGTAATTTAATATGAAAAGGTACGTAGCATTAAAAAAAAAAGTGTGTTAAAGATAAGTGTGCTTATTTTCGTAAATTAACCTTGATGAGTCCATCTCCTTATTTACTTAACTGTTAATTATTTTGTGTTACTTCATCATCAGAAATTACGATCACGCTGATGGGCCGAACGCAGCATGAGGCAGAAGGAACATTATCGTTTTCCTATTATTTCTGAACCAATTTTTTTTAATTGTGTAGTGTTGCATTTCTTTTAAAGTCTATAAATCTTCTGGTCCCTTAGTGTTGATCCGGGTATGACTACATCGCGACTATAAAAATGCACAGAAATGATAATGTTTCTTCCGAGCGATCTCAAATATATATATCAATATGCTGCTCTTATTCAGGTATTTAATGGTCAACGTATGTTATTATAATAGCGTAATAAATCCCTGATTCTGTTGCCAAGTGGCCCACCAAAAATATTTACTTTTTCGACATTAAAAAAAAAAGTAACAATTCTTTTTATTTTCGTCCCCCAAGAGCAACGCTACACATGGAATGATGTTCCCATGTCTGCCATTCGTGCTCAGTTCGCCTCAAGTCCAGCAGGTTCAGAGCCAGGGACGGCAACTCTGTGTACTTAATTTCGCTGCCGGTATATCCAGAAACCCCCTCAAATTTAATCATGTGTACCTCCTACTATATGCAGAATAACTGAAGTTTGGTCATTTGCTAGCCTTCCAGGCGTTGCTAGTTTAGTGGCTAGAAGTATATTTAGACTGACACCGCCTGTAACTTTATTAGACTTGCAATATTACGAGTGTGAGAAGTGGAGCGCTACATATTATCAGAAAATAGATTAATATAATTGCAAAAGATAAAATTTTAAACAAATACAATGCAAATAAGAGCGAAGAACTATCAAACACATGAATGGAGAATCGTATAAACAAATAAAGTATAAGGTTACTTCTTCTCATCCTGTCAACACAGTGTGACGTAATATTCCAAAAGTTGCCAAACTGTTCAAATGTGTACTGTGTACTGTTATTCAAGAATATTTCTGCTATTGTTTTCTGATTTCGTCAGTTTCATCACGAAATCGCTGTATATACATACGTAATGTGAGTGCGATTTCGTTATATCATATATCTGTAAACTTAATTTGCTATGTAGCATGATAAGATTATTCGTTACGCGTAGTGTTTGTAAGTGTAAAAACAGGTCTTGATATTTGCTCACTATCAGCTTTCCTTATAACTAGGATACACTGACTGCAGCACGGAGGTAAAAAAGGAAGGGAGGTGTGATTGCGCCACAAACTTGTAGCCGATGTCCGCCATCTTAACTAGCCCAAAAGATTAGCTACACCGCATTCATACCACCGCGGTTCACTGTTTTGATACTTCCTCGTAACGTCACTCTGACGTGCCCATGTCCAGTTTCGACCGTGTTTGGTGACGTAGTTTTTTCATCAATAACGCTTTGTTTATGGGTGTACTAATCGATCAGATCACAGTCTAAAGTTTAAAGGAATCACATTTTATTCGTAAGTGAAGCAATTCGAGCAATAATTTCTTTTGTGTACGTGAATTATTGTTGCACTGTTTACTTTTATTGTAATAGTTTTATTCTGTCGTTTGACTTTAGATTTGCCTTACTTTACTCATTGTCCGTTCTCTCTCTTGTTTCCTGTGTTTTTCACTGTCTTCAAATTCGCAAACGCTCCGACGTCTAAACCAAATTGTATCAACGGTCTCGTACCTGCACAAGACACGGCTGCTTAAACACGTTAATGTTGGGGCAGCGTTTGACGCCTTAAATTTCTCTCGCCGACGTCAAGATAACGTGATCTTTGGTTGACGAGTTGGGCACATTGTAATGTAATTTAATAAAATTTTAAATTTGTTTTCTCTGCTTTGATATCTTCTAATAAATTGGGGTCAAAACAAAAGAGAAGTAACTAATAATATTATGAACAGTGTAATATATTTTTAATTTAGCCCGACGCGGATCAGCAATCAGCAAACTAGCTCAGTACTCAGGATGGTTACGGGATTATAAATAATTGTCTCTCTCTTGAATCATCACAAATATTCTCCAATGTACGTATATCCAAAGTATAGTTAAACCTCATGTGCTTATAGCACCCGATAATATTTCGTATGTCAGTTCAATGAGAGGTAATGAACCCCACAACTCAAGATCGTGGTTTCGTCTCAAGTACCAATATAAGATAATAAGCCTAAACTTTTGCAGATGAAATCTTATACTAGGACTAGAATCCTGTGACCAGGCCTTTCTGCCTGGGATATTATCTGGCAACAAAATCCGAAAATGAAATATATTAAATTATTCTTAGCGGCTGCATAGCTCGTGGAATCTGAAAGAAAGTTTAGTGTCCTTACCGGTGGCATGTTTCGAGGACGGGCTGAAAGGAATCTACTAATTATTATCTAGTATGGTGCCTAACAATGGTCAATATTCCGTTAAGGCCACGTCTACTCAGGCCAAGCAAGGTTGAAGAGTACACATTATTGAATTCTGTACACAAATCTTGAGTTACGAACAACTATATTTTTTCTTTGTTTTAAACTTACATAGTCAATTACAGCAAGATGAAATTCAGACAATCGTTCTTTTCTCTTCAAGACCAGTAACAGAAGAAGATGACCAATGAATAGAGAGTTCAGACACAGAATCTCTAACGTTCATGGAATACATTGCAACACAATGCATTTGATTACTCTTTGGTGCACTGCGCGAGCAGTTCATACAAGAACTATCACCACATGGGACTTGTAAACTTCAAATTCATGACCACCCCAGGAAATCCAGTACAACATTCAGAGCTCGCGCAAAGATAAGTGTTTTCTTGTATAAAAACTATTAATTAAGGCAGTATTCTATCATAAATAATTAAATTAGTTCCTATTGTAAACCATCTATTGAATGTTTTATTTTTATTTGCGTATTTCTCGGAAAAAGAAAACATTTCACAGACGAGAACTTTGGCGTAATTTTTGTTTACATTATCGTATACTGTCAGTTACAACAGTGCAAAGTTATTTTATTTAGAAATTTTCGAACCAGTCTTTTGTTTATATTCAGTGTGCGTACCGTAAAGTCCATTCAGCTGTGATCATGTTATTTAACAGATACTGAATTTAAGTGAGTCCTAAGTTTGTCTTGTAAGCAAAAATAAATAACTTTTTACGTTTTGTAAAACACCTGAAGCGCTAAAATGTAGGCCCAATTTTTGCTGCTCATAAATGACGAACATTCGTGTAGCGTAAAGCGTGTTGAGTGATTTAATTCTGTTTTTAAGCGTGTAATCTGTCTTGCAATGCGTGATAAGTGTGGATGTTGCCGTTGGATAGCCAAATGGATAGTGCTATGTGCAGACTGTGGAATGGAATTTCACTGGCGTGATTGTAGTGGGGAACTGAATGGGGAACTCAATAAAGCTCTCCCATGGAACTGTAGCCTCTGCAAAAATGACAAGGGAATCACTGAACAGGAGGCAAAGATTTGTGCCCTTAATTCCGAATTAGATCATGCAAAATTGGAACTAGATAGATTGAAGGGGGAGAAAAGGTCGTTGGAACTGTGTAAAGGTAACAAGCAGTGGGCGAAAGGGGAACAGTTCAAAAAAATGGTTCAAATGGCTCTGAGCACTATGGGACTTAACATCTATGGTCATCAGTCCCTTAGAACTTAGAACTACTTAAACCTAACTAACCTAAGGACATCACACAACACCCAGTCATCACGAGGCAGAGAAAATCCCTGACCCCGCCGAGAATCGAACCCGGGAACCCGGGCGTGGGAAGCGAGAACGCTACTGCACGACCACGAGCTGCGGACAAGGGAACAGTTCATAAACTTCTTCTACGTTTGAGCTATCTATATCAAATAAATTTAGCTTGTTACCTGAATCAGGAGGGGAAGAGCCTCATACAGCTGTAGGTTATAGTAAGGTGCAGCAGGCTTCTAGCCAGGAAACTCAATTCACAATGGTTCAAATTGCTCTAAGCACTATGGGACTTAACATCTGAGGTCATCAGTCCCCTAGACTTAGAACTAATTAAACCTAACTAACCTAAGGACATCACGCACATCCATGCCCCAGGCAGTATTCGAACCTGCAACCGTAGTAGCAGCGCGGTTCCGGACTGAAGCGCCTAGAAACGCTCGGTCACAGCGGCCGGCCAGGATACTCAGTGTAGGTAAGTACCAAAAGAGAGTAGGAAGAAAAGAGTCTTGCTGCTAGGTCGTAGCCGTGGGTGGGGTGTAGGCCAGATGGTGCAGGAGAAGTTAGGAGCAGGGTACCAGGTCAGAAGTACTGTGAAGCCAAATACTAGCCTTAGCCAGGTGACAGAGGACATAGGATAATTGTGCAAAGGTTTTGGCAAAGAGAATCAGGTCATTATAGTAAGTGGAGCAGGAAATAGCGTGGCTAAGAACTAATTACAGTATGAAAGGTGACCTGGAAAAAAAAGTGTAGTAACTAAACACACAGATGTTTCATGTAGGTCCTGCAGCGCCATGACCAGCCCTGGGTTGATTCTGCTGTGAGCCGTGTTAACTCTGAGTTGAGCAGGTTAATGGAGACCGAAATGAATTCTCATATGAGTGGAGTGCCCGTTGCTACAATTGGGAGATGAAGTTATACTAGACATAGCCTGCACCTGAATAGGAGAGGGAAAGATAGGTTGGCTGAACTTCTTGCAGGAAATGTACAGGAGGCCACTATCACACAATGCAAGATCCCTGTGGTTACTGCTGTCAGAGGGTCTTTTTTTTTTTTTAAGTTAGAATCGTGTTTCAGGCACCT
Source organism: Schistocerca americana (assembly GCF_021461395.2). Classification (NCBI taxonomy): domain Eukaryota; kingdom Metazoa; phylum Arthropoda; class Insecta; order Orthoptera; family Acrididae; genus Schistocerca; species Schistocerca americana. The sequence continues at coordinate 332,023,886 of NC_060122.1, forward strand.
TGTTTTGAAAGAAGTCACTGTAACAGAAGAGTGGTACGAGAATGCACATAAAAGCAAGGTTAGCTTACTCCAACAAAATATTGAGGATTCAGTAATAAGGTAGAAGAGCTTATTGCCTGCTTGCAAAATTTAGAGGAGAAAATAGACATTCTGTGCCTGTCTAAGCACCACATAATCACAGGGTTAGATAAGTTACATATGAAAGATTTCAGTATAGCACTCTAGCAGCTTACTCATGCAGAACTAATATGGGAAAAGGAGGAGATGTTGTATGTATTAAGACAGAACACAAGTTTAAAAGGATTGACAAAGTAGATTTTGTAGTGACCAGCACATAGAAGTGTGTGCTTGTGAATTAATGCCGAAAAATAGTTCACTTTTAATTTTAACAGTATATAGATCCCCAATGGGAAATTTTAATTATTTATGAGGAACCTGGATTCCTTACTGTGCTGTCTGCCAGACATCAGAAAGGAGTTAATAGTCTGTGGTGACTTGAATGTAGATTTCCTAAAGGATTCTGATAGGGCCGGCCAGGGTGGCCGAGCGGTTCTAGGCGCCACAGTGTGGAACCGGGTGACCGCTACAGTCGCAGGTTCGAATCCTGCCTCGGGCTTGGGTGTATGTAATATCCTTAGGTTAGCTAGGTTTAAGTAGTTCTAAGTTCTAGGGGACTGATGACCTCAGAAGTTAAGTCCCATAATACTCAGAGCCATTTGAACCATATTTTTTTATTCTGATAGGAAAATTGATCTCGAAATTTTATTTGGGTCCTACAATTTGCTCTCAGTAGTTAACTTTCCAACACAAGTGAATAAAGACAGTAGGTCCCTAATTGATGTTTCCTTTGATGAGGCACAAAGCAAGAAAATAACTGTTTACCCAGTAACAAATGCTCTTCTGATCATGATGCACATTTAGTCAGGATAAATGACATAGTGCCTTACAGTGTCTATGCACCTCAGTGGAAGTCAGTTAGAATCATTAATGACTACAGGGCACATGGTTTTAAGAGTAGTTTACAAGAAACAACCTGGCATGAAATTTATAAAGAACCAAATGGCAATATAAAATTTAATCTGTTCCATGATAAATTCCTATCAGTATTTGAAAATAGCTTTTCAAATAAGTTAGTCAGAAGGGACATTAAACAGTCATTTAAAGAGCCATGAATCACTAAGGGGATTGAAGTATCCTGTGAAAGAAAAATGGAAATGTATCTTTTGGCAAGAACAAGTAGAGACCCTGCAGTAGTTGCACACTACAAAAAATACTCAGAATTACTAAGAGAGGTTGTTAAAAAGTCTAGAAACCTGCATATAATGCCGAAAATCAGTACATATGACATCAGAGTTAAGGTAATATGGAATAAACTGAAGCAAGAGACAAGCCAACCAACTACCAAAGAGGATAACATTACTATTGAATTGAATGGATGGGTTATATCTGATAAGTCACAGATATCAAATGTGTTTGATAAGAGTTTATTAAACATATTAGAAAGCATAGGGATCAACAGTTCAAGAGAAAGATCACAACAATATACTGAAGAAGTAACTCTCATAAAATTACATAATATAAATGTACCACCAACTTCGACTTCTGACATTAAGAGGTTCATACATTCTCTCAAGAATAAAAGCTCTACTGGTTTTGATGGTATTTCCGGTGGAGTACTAAAGATTTGTTCCCATACAACAACTTCAGTATTGTCCGAAATATGTGACTAAAATATACTGTTGTTAAACCCCTCTTTAAGAAAGGTGATAAGAGAGATGTCATTAACTACCAACCTATTTAACTTCTGACATTGCTTTGCAAAATTTTTGAGAAGATGGTGTATTCTAGCCTAGTACCTCACTTGGCAACAAAAATATTCTCAACAAATCACAGTTAAGGTTTCAGAAGGGTTGCTCTACTGAGAATGCCATTTACATGTTCACACACCAGATATTACAAGCAATAAATAACAAAATCGCAAAACCTGTCCAAGGCATTTGATTGTGTGAATAATAGTATACTCATAGATAAATTGAAGTTTTTTGGAACTGATGGTATAGCCAACAAATGGATCATGTCATATCTAACCAAAAGAATGCAGAAAGCTGTACTTAGCAGTAATTCAACCAACAGAATCCAGGGACATAATTCTTGTGGGAGAAACCACGTATGGGGATCCCCAAGAATCAATCTTAGGTCCACTACTGTTTCTCATATATGTAAATGATCTACCATCTAATATGCAACAACCAGAATTAGTTCTTTTTTCAGATGACACCAGTATTGTAATCACTCCCAGTATACATACAGAAATGGAAGAAATGATGAACAAAGTTCTCAAATGTATCATTGACTGGTTTTCTGCGAGTGGCCTCGGTGTGAATTTCACAAAGACACATCATATTCAGTTCTGCAGCTCTTGGGGTACTGCACCAGTGATAAGCATAACACATGGTGATGAAATAATACATAGGGTGGAAACTTCGAAATTCTTAGGTGTCCATATTCATGAGAATTTAAATTGGAAAAAACACATTTTTGGAACTCCTAAAACAACTTAGTTCAGCAACATTTGCACTTAGAATCACAGCAAATTTTGGAGAGAGAGAAATCAATAAGTTGATATATTTTGCTTATTTTCATTGAGCAATGTTATGTGGAATAATGTTCAGGGGTAACTCAACTTTAAGAAAGAAGGTCTTCATTGCCCAATACACGCTGTAAGAATAATATGTGGTGCTCACCTGCGATCATCTTGTAGACATCTGATTAAGGAGTTGGGCATTCTGATTACTACTTCACAGTATATTATTCCCTCATGAAATTTGTTGTAAATAATCCACTACAGTTCAAAAGGAACAATGAAGTACATAACATAATTACAATATCAGGAAAAATGACATTAATTACTGAACATTAAGAACATTAAGGTTGTCTTTAGCACAGAAAGGTGTGCACAGCACTGCAACAAAAATTTCTTACCCAGTGATATAAAATGTCTAACAGAGAGCAAGGTAAAATTTGGAAATAAATTGAAGAAGTTTCTCCTTGACAACTCCTTCTGTTCTGCAGAAGAATTTCAATGTCTGTAATGGCTAAAAGATGGTGGGTAGGAATTGCTAACTCAATCTGTATATATTGTTTTCATTTTGGGAAATAATAATAATAATAATATGATGTTTAGAGAGCAAATAGATGTACAAACTAATTTGAATATGAATGTAAAATGATTCGTTCCATATCATGACGATTTATCATGCAAAATGATCCATGGAACATATAAATAACTAACTCACTAACTAAGCCAAATTTTATTGATCACTGTTCACATTTCCTCCCTCTTTGAAAAAGATTCTGGTTAGAACAGCTGGAGACAGAGGTCATGTGTGCATTGAGTTCTGTGTGTATGTGATTGTATGAATCTGTGTGTGTGCTGTGCATCCTTTGTGAAGAAGGCTTTGGATGGAAATTTATGTGAACAGTCTTTTCGTCATGCCTGTCTTGTGCTCAATGTGTGAGAAGCAATCTGTCCACTTCACAGTATAGTTATTGCCTCATGAAGTTTGTTGTAAACAGGCCACTGCAGTTCACCAGGAACAATGGTGTACATAATTACATTCATTACGCCACATTAATGTCGTCCATAGCACAAACAGGGGTCCACAACGCTGCAACAAAAGTTTTGATCACTTACCCTTTGATATAAAATGCCTGACACAGAAACTCTGTGGTGACTCCTCCTATTCTGCAGAAGATTATTCATCACTGTAATGTGCAAATGATGATGGATAAGAATTACTGACTAACATCTGCCTGTCTTTAATTAAAAAATGTAAAAACTCATGAATGATCACTGTGGATGCATATTTACAAAAAAAGAAAAAAATTGCCGCAAGTATATAATGACTCATTCCTCATCATTACGATTTATTGCATGGATGATACATGGAACATGATGTTAAGTAACTAACTATTGGTACATCACAAGGCATGGTGGAGAATTATATACTTTGAAAACCTCAAAATGAAATGCAAAGGTAAGATGAAGCTGATGTTCAAAGTAAACATATATTCCAATTGTGCTACGTTTGGTTAGTCCTGAAAAATTGACAGAGTTTCTGGCTAGAAATATTCCAGAAAAAGACGCAGATAGGCTACTAATGGAAAAGTAGGCTTATATCTTACACAGATTAGGCTATTATTGCTAAAAAGTTACATTCATGTTAAAGCAAAATATCCATTTTAAGGGATCTTAAGCGTTTGAGACAATTTCCGTAATAACTACTATAGTATTCCATAATTCTGAAGATGTTTAAAAAACTACATCTTTTTTTACCCTGAAAGCTGCTGTTATCAGCCACATCAGCCATACACTGAATGGCGCATCATAGGTAAAATTTCAATGTGAGAAGATGGGTAAACTATAGTGAGACTAATGCACTGACAATCTAATAAAACAAGAACTCTATTCTGCATAGGGTTGTACCTCCATGTTCTGTTCCTTTGACATTTCAATAATCATTCATTGTTGACAACCACAATACAGGATAGCATGGCTTGCTTCTTTTCTCATTGCACATGTTTATCGGCTAGCGAAGGTGTTTCTTTCAAGCGCGAACACAAAAAATATTGTGCATTCGAACTGAAAGCTGAAAATGTAACAAATAAGGAGCAGTACCGATACCAGTAAGTAAACAAGCGTTGGTTCCAGTTTCATTTGCTATCCATACAAATACAGTAAAAGTGGAAATAAATGGATTTAAAAAGCATGTTTTTCACATCACTTCCTTCTGTTTCTGGGTATCTGAAATATAGCAGCAAAAGCAAGTTATACTAACGAGGCCAAATGTGTCGTATTACTAGGACAAATACCCATTCAAGACCAGAAAAACGTTCGAAATTGCCTTCCTGACTCTATGTTATTCGTGTAAGCCCTGTAATTTTTAACATTTAAAACAGTTGTTGTGCACACACCAGAGAAATAATGAACAAGAAGAAATCATAAACCGTAGTCTGCTAATGTTTTGGGCTACTTAAAATGGCAATAGGCCCCGCCCACTCTGGCTTCTAAACAACGTACAGCTAAATCTGTAGCGCCACCTCCCATTTTTTTTTAGCCTCCATGGACGGCATCGCGCTTGCTTTGTTCCTCAGACAGCGCGCAATATCATCTGCGACACCACGTTTCTGCAATAACATCTCTGGGTCGACCGCTCTTCACGGATACTGGTCGCAAGGACAGTCCGCATCGTGTGATCGTGAAGTACCCACGGCCCACAAAGCGGTATCGCAAGAGTGATGAAAATTCATCTTTATTGAGGAAACGAATGCGGTTTTTGATATCTTTAATGCGAGTGAGAAAGATATTTTGGTTTATTTGATGAAGACTTCATAATAAGGTAAAAATTAATTTCCTTTGCTTTAAATGCGCGCTAGCTGCCGCCTACACACTATTATTAAGTATCAACACAGAACCCCCCTCTTATTAATTAGGTGACATTAGCGACAGTTCAGGTAAGATTACCCAATTAATGCAACCTTTTATAATCTACAATGAACATATATATTTTATAATAATTCTTTGAGTATGACACTGTTGAAAAAAAACTTATAAGTATTTTCAGAGTCGTTCATTTCTTTGCAATTCTTGGTTGTAACGAAGAATACCTTTGTCAAGCGACTTTTCTAAATTTGCCAATACACCTTTTAAAGGAATCACCATTAACCTAATTTACAATGTCATCATCCATTTCCCAATCTATGTCATTCACTAGCTAAAGTTTAGAACCTGCAATTTAAAATGCAGGCACATTACGAGAACTCATTGTACACGGAGTTAGCCTTAGTTAGTCAGCCGCCCAATAAATGAGACGCGCATTTTTATTAGCTTTCAGTAGCAGCAGCCCCCGTTCTGGAGGGAAATTGCCCGAGCGTTATTCATTGCCACAAGTAAGCCAAAAGAGACAAAAAAAAAAAAAAATACGTTTCAGATTTCAAGGAACTTCCTTTCACATGACCGGAAACCAGTTAACGTTTTGTCAAATATCATGTCTGAGAAGTAAAGAAGTGTGATACACGGTATTGCGATTTTTGAAGGGAATCTGGGTAGAACCTGGTTTTCCTTATTAGGCGACTCAGTACATTTTCTTGGAAATCAAGCAGTCAGATTAACTCCTGTTTCAATTCATTGCTAGCAACAGACGCAATTTCTCAAACAACCTTTAGTGCAATCCAAGCGAAGCAATTTTCAATGCGAAATCGATAAACAGAAACAGTCACGAAAACCAATATTTTCTTAAAAAAAACTTTTCAATGTGTTCGTTTTATGCGTACACACCATCCGCCCAAAAAGTTGCGAGACTGATTTTATTCCTGGCGTATAAGCGATGCAGCGCATTAACTGCGTTGGTAGCTCAAACTAGCAATTGTAAAAAATAAATGTGCATATGATGAATCAATTGTGGGAAGGCAGTGTTAAATAAAGGATCTTGCTCCACAGAACAGATGTATGGCATTATCTGCTTCATAGCACTGTTGTACAAGGAAGCTAACATTATAGGGAGCTGCACGAAAAAGAAAGACAACGAAATAGCAATGAAAAACTGTGTTAGTGCAGCAGAAATTTTGTTTTATTGATTACTTCTTACATCTATAGGTGTCAGAGGGCAGGTCAATAAAATGAAACACAGTCACTAATAAAAAACGAGGTTTTACTTTATACAAATTACACGATTTATGTACAACAACGCAATGATTTAAAGATACATAAGATTTTAAAATACATAGTCCCAAATATCTACAAGACCCTCACCAGTTTGTGAAAGTGTAGTTTCTGGAAGGTTTCGTTGTTTCTTTTTCCGTTGTCTCTCGTGTACATGAAATATGTCAGAGTATTTGTTGTGAAACGTTTGTCTGCGTCGAGTCTAAAGGGGTTACACGCTCAGTCATCACTTCACTGAAGTTAATTACGCCGCGATGGGTTTCAGCTGGCTGTGCATGAGGGTCCTGCTTAAGCTGGGCCACAGCCCGCGTTGTCAGTCCATACCTGTCATGGAAACTTAGCTCTCTAAATTTCTTTCAATGTCGTTTCCGTATAAACACGTATATATTTTTTTTCTAAATTAAAAACAAATATTACACAAACAGATAAAACATGTGATACCACAGACTGTTACACATGTGCTAATAATACTGGTTCTTGTACGGTTTCTCTGAACGGGGCGAAAAGGATTTGGGAGGTTATTAAATTGTTCCGAGAAATGTGAAACTGTACACAGCGGAATGTAGTAGGCACGCTGAAGACGGTCAGTTTTTCTCCGGAAACTGACGCGCTATTTGTAGAGCACTGCTGATGTTTGGTTTTCATTTTTTGAAGCTGCATCGAAATTTGGAAGGAGGGTAAGAAGTGCTCGACATTGGTTTTATAAATAATGCAGCGGGTTTCTGGTGGAGCGGCCGCGGGGCCGTTGGTAGCCTCTTGTGCTGGCAGCTAGAGCGGGCACGCTCGCTATGCGGTGCTTCCGCTGCCTCCACTTCCGCCGCCGCCGTTGGCTGCGTTGACTCCGGCAGCGCTCAGCGAAGGGATGCTGGCCCTCGGCTTGATCATCATCACCGCCCTCTTCAGCGTGTAGTCCCAGCCTCTCCAGCGGAACCACACGATACCTGCAACACGAAACAGCTCGTCAACATCAGCACGCGTCTAACCTGTCTGACATAGACCTTTAATTCGGCGTGACAGATAAACAGGGTGAGTTCGAGTCTCGGTCCGGCACACAGTTTTAATCTGCCAGGAAGTTTCATATCAGCGCACACTCCACTGCAGAGTGAAAATCTCATTCTGGAACATCCCCCAGACTGTGGCTAAGCCATGTCTCTGCAATATCCGTTCTTTCAGGAGTGCTAGTTCTGCAAGGTTCGCAGGGGAGCTTCTGTTAAGTTTGGAAGGTAGGAGACGAGGTACTGGCAGAAGTAAAGCTGTGAGGACGGGGCGTGAGTCGTGCTTGGGTAGCTCAGTTGGTAGAGCACTTGCCCGCGAAAGGCAAAGGTCCCGAGTTCGAGTCTCGGTCCGGCACACACTTTTAATCTGCCAGGAAGTTTCATATCAGCACACACTCCGCTGCAGAATTAAAATCTCATTCTAGGGTGATTATAATTAAAGTTACACTTTCAAAACGCTGTAGAAATAACACCACTGATCAGAATGATGTCAAATTGCAACGGAATATTATCGGAGAAGGGGGACAACGTATGGCAGAAGAAAAAAAATAGTGTGAAAATTGATCACTAGATGATGCTGTATGTGTCTGAATACGTAAATTAAAACACCTGCCATGCGCACGACCCACTGAAGTTGGTATAAACACGCCGGGTACACGGCTTTTTCTCTTTTCGCGCCTGCGACGTTCGCCATGACCGTCTCAATGCAGGATTGCGCTCTATTTGCCAAGCTGTATTACAAGAATGATGACTATACAGACATCACTCTGCTGAAGCTCCGGACACTTAGGGGTCCGATGCCTGTCGTGGGTCGAGAGAGAATGATTCGGAAATTCGAAAAGACAGGTGTGCAACCTGGTAGATGGAGGAAACGAACTGATTCAACGTCAGTACGTCAGTGGAAGCAGTGGTAGAGGAGACGAGTGGTGATGTGCAAACGTGTAGCGCACGGAGAATTTTTCGAACATTGGACATACCCGTAAGCACGGAGCGTAAAATCCTACGAAACATTCTTCTTTGCTATCCATTCAAAACTATCCATATGCACGAGTTGCTCCCTGTTTGACCTGCCAGCAAGAGAGAGCTTTGCTTTAGAATTTCTTGCTCGGATGGAACTGGACAATGATTGGCTGCGGATGATTTTGTGGACAGATGAAGCCCACTTCCATTTGACAGAGTATGTCAATACGCAGAATTGTCGAATGTGGGCAACGGAAAATCACACGCACATCAGCCAGTACCACTTCATCCTGAAAAGGTCACAGTGTGGTGGGCGTTTACGGCATCATTTATCATAGGGCCATATTTTTCGAAGAGACAGGTGCTTCCAGTCCAGTTACCTGTACCGTCTTTCGTAAGCGCTATGAGTGTCTTGCGCAACCATGTCATTCCAGCTCTCCAACAGCGTGGATGTGTGGATGGGATCATTTTTATGCAAGATGGTGCACCTCCGCAAATCCAGTTAAGAAGCTGTTGAATCGCCATTTCGGAAATGCTAGAATTATCAGCCACCATTTCTCTACAGCCTGGCCGTCCCGATCACCTGATCTGTATCCGTGTGACTTCTGACTGTGGGGCTGTCTGAAAGCTGTTGTGTTCAGTGTTCCGATTGCAAACTTAGGTGCACAGAAGGCACGCATTGCGCAACACATTCTGAACGTGACCCCGGAAACACTTGGATCAGTTGCGGAACATGCTGTTTCTCCATCTCAACTTGTTGAACAAAACAGTGAACAGAATACAAAACATGTTTTGCGCCAGTCTCAAGGAAATTAATAATCCGATTTGAGTTTGATTCATGCTTTTTATGCGGTTTTTGGCCTCAGGACAATTAAAAACCGGTGTGAGTGATGCTTTTTATGCGATTTTTGGCCTCAGGACAATTAAAAGCCGATGTGAGTGATGCTTTTTATGGGGTTTTTGGCCTCAGGACAATTAAAAACCGATGTGAGTGATGCTTTTTATGCGGTTTTTGGCCTCAGGACAATTAAAAACCAATTTTTCCCATCCGATATCTATGAACTTGCGTGGTGGATGGGTTTACGTAACTAACAGTATCACATCTGTACACCAATGAGTACAATTTGTTTAACGTCAGATGTACACCTTAGGCTTTGTTGTATCACTCATTTGTCATTTGTAGTCGATCACTATTAAATTATGATGCTTACAGCGCCATCTATTGCTACAGTTTGTAACTATTTAATTTTCTTCTGCCATACGTTTTCCCACTTCTCCGATAATACTCTGTTGCAATTTCAAGTCATTCTGACTAGTGGTGTTATTTCTACAGCGGTTTGAAAGTTAAACTTCAATTATAATCATCCTGTATACTGTTGGAGGACATTAACGCAGGGCATGTCCACACATCGCCTTTGTGATGGCTTGAACTCTGCTGGAAACACTTTCAATGAGGTGTCTGATTATCTGCGGAGATATGGTAGCCCATACTTCCTCAAGGCACGAAACCAGGAACGTGGTTTGGGGAGAAGCCGAAGTTCTAATTCCTCTCAAAGCTGTTCTATTGGGTTCAGGTCGGAACTCTGATCAAGCCAGTCAGTTCCTAGAACGTTATTGTCCACTAACCATTGCTTCACAAATTCTGCTTTATGACAGGGTCCACCTTCTTCTGATACAATCATACTCTCTGAAATATTTCTGTATGGTATGTACTGCACAGTGCTGTTCATGCGTTCGTATACAAAGAGGTGACAAAAGTCATGGGATAGCGGTATGCACATATACAGATGGCGGTAGTATCGCGTACAGAAGGTGTAAGAGGGCAGAACATTTGCGGAGCTGTAATTTGTATTCAGACGATTCATGTGAAGGGGTTTCCAACGTGATTATGGCCGCACGACGGGAATTAACAGACTTTGAACACGGAATGGTAGTTGGAGCTAGTCGCATGGGACATTCCGTTGGAAATCATCAGGGAATTTAATAATCTGACATCCACAGTGTCAAGAGTCTGCTGAGAACAAATTTCAGGCCTTACCTCTCAACATGGACAACGCGATGGCCGACGGTCTTCACTTAACGACCGATAGCAGCGACGTTTGCGTAGAGTTGTCAGTGCTAACAGACAAGCAACACTCCTTGAAATAATTGCAGAAATCAATTTTGGACGTACGACGAATGTATCCGTTAAGACAATATGGCGAAGTCTGACGTTATTGGGCTATGGCAGCAGTCGACCGACGTGAATGTCTTTCGTAACAGCACGACATTGCTTGCAGCGCTTTTCCTTGACTCGTGACCATATAGGTGGGACTCTAGGCGACGGGAAAACCGTGGCTTGGTGAGACGAGTCCCGATTTCAGTTGGTGAGAGCTGATGGTAAGGTAAGGTGCGAGAGTGGCTCAGGCCGTACGAAGCCACAGACCCAAGTTGGCAACAAGGTACTTTGCAAGCTGCTGGTGGCTCCATAATGGTGTGGGCTGTGTTTGCATGGAACTGACTGAGGCATCTGGTCCAACTGAACCGATTATTGACTGTATACTTGGAGACCATTTACCGCCATTCGTCGACTTCATATTTCCAAACAACGGTGGAATTTTTATGGATGATAATGTGCCACGCCACCGGGCACAATTGTTTTCGATTGATTTGAAGGACATTCTCGATAATATGAGCGATGATTTGGCCACCCAGATTGCCCGACATCAATCGCATTTAATATTTAGGGTACATAATCGAGAGGTCAGTTCGTGTACAAAATCCTGCATGGACAACACTGTCGCAATTACGGCCGGCTATAGGCGCAGCATGAGTCAAGAATTCTGCAAGTGACCTCTAACGACTTGTTGAGTCCATGCTGTGTCAAGTTGCTGCACTAAGCTGGGTAAAAGGAGGTCCGGCAAGATGGCAAATGGTTCAAATGGCTCTGAGCACTATGCGACCCAACTTCTGAGGTCATTAGTCACCTAGAACTTAGAACTAATTAAACGTAACTAACCTAAGGACATCACACACATCCATGCCCGAGGCAGGATTCGAACCTGCGACGGTAGCGGTCGCTCGGTTCCAGACTGTAGCGCCCAGAACCGCTGGCCACTCCGGCCGGCTGGTCCGGCAAGATATTAGGACGTATCCCATGACTTTTGTCACCTCAGTATACTTCTCCATTTATTAGTTTCTTAAGCGCAATAAGGGGTACACGCCCCAACCACATAAAACACCCACTTACTGTAACATTACCTCCGCTGTACTTAAATGGAGGCACTAGCCATGGTGGGAGGGTGACGTTCCCCATACATTCGCGATCTCAAACCTCTCCATCGGATTGCCACAGCGTATAGCATGACTTATCAGTCCAAACCACTCTCTTCCAGTCATCCACTGTGTAGTGGATTCGCTCTTTACACAACCTCAAGCGTCGCTTATCACTGACTACAGGCATATGTGGCTTATGACGTACACACAGTGACTGTACTGCTTGGACTGCTTGTAGCACTTTGGAATTCACTAGTGACCTCTTCGGCTCATTTCATGCAAATTTTTACAACCATCCTCTGCAATGCTCGACGATCCCTCTCCATCAGTACTTGAGGCCTGCGTGGTGTTGATTCAGCTGTGGCTGTTTCTTTGGGTTTTCTCTTCACAATCACATCACCAACACTCGACCTGGGCACCTTTACAAGGGTTGAACTGCGCTTGATGGATTTATCACTTACGTGACATGCAATGACTAATCCATGTTCGAAGTCACTGAGCTGTCCTGACCGACCCATTCTTGCGTTGATGCTTCTCTATGAACAACACAATAGTCCTCCCCCCCTTTTTCTAATATACTGGAGAGACTACCATTCGTGACGTTTAATGATCAGTTATACATTAAGTAGGGGTGTTCAGATACTTTTGATCAGATATTGTTAGAGAAATACGGAAGCGTACTGAGATATATGGGGCCGGCCGCTGTGGCCGAGCGGTTCTAGGCGCCTCAGTCCGGAACCGCGCTGCTGCTACGGTCGCAGGTTCGAATCCTGCCTCGGGCATGGATGAGTGTGATGTCCTTAGGTTAGTTAGGTTTAAGTAGCTGGAAGTCTAGGGAACTGATTACCTCAGACGTTAAGTCCCATAGCGCTTAGAGCCATTTGAACCATTTTTGAGATATATGGGCATTAATTTTTTCGTCGCACCGTTCGCGAATGGAGTAGAACAGGTAATCACCAATTTAGATAAGAGCTACTCTCCGACGAGCACAATACAAGGAGGGTATATATGCAGAAGTAGGTGTGGTAAAAATTCATGGCCAGTCAAAGATTTAGCTCCTGTCTTTTAGTGTATCGTCCAGACCAGACTAAAATGTTACCGAGGTTTTCATGTATTTGTGAACATTCTGTGCAGGATGATATTAAACTCCATATGTGACTGGAGGAGATATCAAACGAGTCAGGAATAATTATAGTGCTGAGTATGCTGCGGATAATTCCTGAGTTTTGCAATTTCCAAGGGATAAGTCACTTGTGTATTGACTGTGGGCTGCCCATTTGCATCGGTGTTATTGCTCACTGCACAGAGGACACTTCGACTGACGGCACGGAGGATCAGTTTTCAATATGGGCAGCTGTGACTGACGCTGGAAATGTAGCAGTGTCAGTTGTAGGCTAAGAGCTCAGTTTGCGTACGCACCTTGACGGGCGGTGAGGTCCTGCGGGTCGTTGAGGTAAAGCCCGTTGAGGCCACGTCCGCACGACTTCCACCACCAGCCACCCTTCAGCATGGAGGCGCAGTTGAGGCTCGACCGGTCGTTATCCCTGCAACAAAGCGTGGCGCACCATGTAAAAACACACATACAACAACGCCCATTTGGTGTGGGCATTCAGCGGTACACATACACTTATTTGACGTGAGTGATGCATTGTTACAAACAGTGCGCAATACAGATGAGCTATATCTAAAATTATGAGTGCGTATTTTACTTTGCTAAGGGTAATAAGAAAAATATCAGTTATGATATCAGTCTATTACATTGTTAATTTTAGTTTTCTTGACTTTTATTTGGCAATGACTATCAGCTGGTATCTGAAAAGGCTCCCTATGTTAAAACAATAAAAACATCATCAACAGTACAGTCATTATCAGGACTAATTCTCAAATACGGACGGCGCTGTAAATACGCTGCCTGACCATAATAGTGAAGCTCCCAGAAGGGGAGGAAAAAACTGAGACTTCACAGGTTGACAAGGTATGTAATGTTATTCAGTGATTGTGTTATAACATCGAATTTACAAAGAACTTGACAATTTGAGCCCACTTATCACTATGACGTTACACCCCCTCTGGCCTAGATGCATGCACTGATTCGGTTGGGAAAGGTGTCATAAAGCTATCGTATTCCCTCCTGTGGCAAGATTGGCGTCAACTCTTTTAACTGGTCCTTGACAACCTTCATACTTGCACTGGAAAAGAGCTCACATCCGAGCTGGTCTCACACATGTCTCACACAGATCTGGAACCTTGGTGGCCACAGGAGTGCCTCGGCATCACGCAGACAGTTCATACAGACACATGACATGAATGGACGAGCATTGTCCTGTTGAAAAATGGCAACGCAATACTGTACCATGAAACGTAACACATGAGGACACAGGATGTCTGTGGCGTAACGTTGTGTCGTCAGAGTTCCTTCCATCAGTTCCAGCCGCGACCCGAAGTCATATCCGATGGCTTCCACTCTATGACGCCAGGAGTAACCCCCCCCCCCCCCCCCCGTGCCTCTGTAAAAGACTGGAAGAATGGGACTTCCGATCAGCTTGTCGCCATACTCGCCAACGATGATCATATTCGATATTTCAGAAGCGCGATTCATCGCTGAAGCCAATACGATGCCATTGGTAAGAAGTATTTGCTTCCTTTTTAAAAAAAAATAACCGTTTTTGTTATCTTATGAAGTTATATAGTAAATTCGACATCTTATGAACTTATATAGATAATTCAACATTGTAAATTGTAAATGATTTGACGCTTTACACAGTTCGTTGTAGGTGCTTCTGGGAGGCTGAATCTGTTAAGATCGATTCATCGTTCGTCTTTCTGCTACAACTTTCATCCCTCCCTGGTCTTGACGCTCTGTGTTGCTGCGTCCTGATGTTGATAGTTGCTGCTTCCTGAAGTTGACAGGAACCCGTTGGTTTGTTGGTGATGTTAAACAGTTTGTTGACCGGCACCACTCCAAACGGAGCCGTTTGCGCTGTGGTGTTAACGGCTACCTACTCGTATGACAAGAATTCCCTAGTCCGAATGATGCTAGTCTCCGACTATGGTGTGGTATGACACAGACATGTTCTCGGATGGCAGGCGCACATTTGAAGGGGTTGTGATGTGCTTGGTACACATTACGGTGATCCTCCCTTGCGGCGGTCGTATATAGTCGACTGAAGTGTGCCTGTACTCACGAGCCTAAACATCTCAACATCACCCCACTGCCACACCTTAATACCCCAAAAATCCGGATTCGACGAGCTGGCCAAATAGAGACCCTCTATGAGGTTCTTTTGAAACTCTGCCAGGTGCTGATAAAGCTGCCTCAAGCGAGATCGCGGCATTTCCGTGTCCTTCATGGTGATCACTGAACATCTCATGCTTTCCACACCCCTAATAGGACCTATACCCTATAGGCCTGGAACAAAACTAAAGACGAACATCACTAATCCAGTTTTGTGGCCATTCTACCAACCACAGAGAACTGAAACTGTAGTAATTTACATACCGTCGACGGTGTGTACGTATGAAAACTTATATTGACATTCGTCGACATCATCTCGGTGCTTCATTTGTTTTGTCAGGCAGCATAGGTCGGCAATATTAGCGTCGGGAAGTGCTAACGCAGCTCAGTTAATTTGAAATAGCAGTTTCGAGTTTATGCATAGTCTCACTTCGCTATGAAATTGACCAGTTTCGTGGACAAGTACAATTAATAAATGGGACGGCTATAATTCTTAAACGTTTCCAGTAATCTATGAAAGTTGATGGGTCTCATTTCTGAAAACTGCAAAGAGAGTAGAAGGAAACTTACTTTGCGAGTCAGATAAAAATCGGTTGTCACAACCTCAGAACCATGGCCGAAAATGAGGTTTCTCTAACGCTGCCAACGATTAACAGCCTTACGAACTCCCAAATTATTGGTAAAGAAATAAGCACTCATGGTGCTGAAAAAGGAATTGAGTATTTTCAAAGCGAACAAAGCAACAGGCCAAGTGAGGTTCCTAATAGATTTCACATTTAATACGGCACGAAATTAGTCCCATTGTGAGCTCATTTTTGTCAAGAATTTCTCGCGAAGCGAACAGTACCGCTTGACGGTAAAGTACCACAAGTCTCTCCTGTGGACAAGAACGGCAAAAGAACGGACGTACAGAAATGAAGACGTTTGTCTGTAACATAAGCAAAGACCAGACTATAAGCTTGAACAAAGCGACATTCCTGAAAGATAAAAATGTCTGCACCGCGCTCAGATTGTTGGATGATGATAATGTCGTCTGCACAAAAGTAAGTTCGATAGTTCTACAACGCGTTTGACGTACATATACTTGTGTGCATAAATTAAAGATACTTTATGTAACAAAGAGAAAGAATTTGACAGTATCTGATTATCGGTGTTTAACTTTTTTTAATTATTTAACGTTAATACCATGAAATGACATAAAATGTGATGAATATGTGGTATATGCGTCGAACTCAAGACGTCTATCGTATTCAGAAGCTCGCTGCTAATATCTGTCGTATCTGTATAGCCCACATGGAAGCGTAATTTAAGTGGTTAATTTGGATAAGAAGAAATTTCGTTCTCGCAGCAATTTAGAGAATCGGTTTCGAGGTGGCCTGTACAACTGTTCTGGTGCGTCCATTACATGTCTACAAGCGCTATGAGAATAAGAGAGATTACGCAGCACTCAGAGACATATAGATGGTCATTTTTTTCTTGACTCCAAACACAAAACGAATAGAATAAAAAGACACTGGTATTAATAGTATGTACCCTTCACAAAGCACTTTACAGTTCGATGCATGAAATATGTTGAAGAACCACTGTGTAATACAACTTCAGGTTTTATTTTCATAGTCACAGTGTTTCACGTAATTTCCTCTGATCTTTGGAAATAATTTATGCGGGTAAGGAATATAAAGTTGCTGGATGGAAACTACAATGTCAGAAAAAAAATCGCAACACCAAAAATTAATTAATTTAGAATAATGAAATTTCGGGAATACATTTGTCGGGATAACGTTGCAAATGTCAGGTGCTGGTACATTAGTAACCGGTGTAACAGCCAGAATGTTGAGAGAAGGCATGCAAACGTGCATGCATTGTGCTGTACAGATGCGGATGTCAGTTGTGAATTGGAGTTGCACTTGGTCGGTCAATACGGGGATGTTTAGTGTGGGTTATGGATGACGCTGGACTTGTCTTCCTATGATTTCCCATATGTGCTCGACTGGAGACAGATTTGGTGATCGAGCTGCCCAAGGCAGCATGTTGACGCTCTGTAGAGAATGTTGGGCTACAACGCCGGTATGTAGGCGAGCGTTACCCTATTGGAAAACAACTTTGGAATGCTGTTCGTGAATGACGGCGTAATAGGCAGAATCACCAGACTGACATACAAATCTGTAGTCAGGGTGCGTAGGATTGCGATGAGTGTGCTGCTGAAGTCATATGAAATCGCACTCCAGGCCATAACTCCTGGTGTACGTCCAATGTGTCTTGCACGCAGACATGTTGATTGCAGGCCCTCAACTGGCCCCCTTCTCACCTACACACGGCCATCACTGGCTCCGTGGCAGAACCAGCTTTCCTCTGAAAACACGACAGACCTTCACCCTGCCCTCCAACGAGCTCTCGTTTATCACCACTCTCGCAAACGGCGGTGGTTTGGGATCAGTACAATGCACGCTACAGGGCGTCTGGTTCGGAACTGTCTTTGAAATAACCGATTTGTAACAGTTCGTTGTACAACTGTGGTGCCAACTACTGGTCAAGCTTGTGCTGCAGATGCAGTAAGTTGCGCCAGAGCCATACGCCGAACACGATGGTCTTCTCTCTCGGTAGAGCCCGTGGCCGTCCAGAGCTCAGTCTTCTGGTGACCGTACATTTTCGTGACCATCGCTGCCAGCAACAATGTATAATGGCTACATCTCTGCCAAGTCTTTCTGCAGTATCGCTGAAGAAACATCCAACTTCTCGTAGCCCTGTTGCACGACCTCGTTCAAACTCAGAGAGGTGTTGATAATGGTGTCATTGTCGCCTTCAAGACATTCTTGAATAACATCAACCCACCACGTCCAGTCTCAAAGGTAACTAACGCTCAAGACCGTTACAGCTTGTATTTATAGCAAAACTGACTTGCGTCCTCATGCTGGCGGTACTAGCGCCACTCTTATGCGATTGGTGCGAAATTTGATTAGGTTCAGATGTAAAAACATGCCTGCCAAGTTTCGTTTGTGTCGCACTACTCCGTCCTGGTGTTGCAGTTTTTCCCCGTCAGTTTCTACTGAATATACCGATGATCCCAAATATCATGACTCTTGGCCAGCGTGAGACCCAGTGCCGCCTGGTGGTGTTGTGGGCATGTCACGCGATATGGGAAGAACATAAGCAGAGCAGAGACGATTGCGGAATCATTCTGGCGGCGATAGGAAGCGCAAAGTTCGGAAATCCACTGACATAAGCGGTTTTTACAAAGGGTTGATTTTTATGACCCGTCACCTGGAAACAAGTATCTCCGTAACGGTCGTGCTGGCCGGCAGGTCACGTGGTGCTTGATCAAGTGGTGCAAGGACGGTGAAACCAGGAGTGGACCTCATCACAGAATGTGGAGGTCAGAGGTTTGCACGCTCTGCAAAACAGGATAAGCGGCGATGTGTGGCATGTCTGAAGAAAGGTTACAGTACAGTTGCAGGTGTGAGTGTTACGGAGCACACCTCTCACTGCAGACTGTAGAATATGGACTCCGCAGCAGACGACTCCTGTGTGTTCCCAGCGACAGCGTCAGTTACGATTCCAGTGGGATTATTGAGGCAGGAGAAGAGGAGGAGGAGGAGGAGTAGAAAGCAGTAAAAGTAAAGTCGTTGTTTTAAATTTCGTATTTAAGAAATCGTGCACGCAGAAGAATCGTACATCGTACAAACAACTGTTGTTTGATCATAGCACGAACTAGAGTATAGACAACATAGTAATAAGCATCCCTGGTGTAGAGAAACACCTGAAAGAGTTGAAAACAAATACGTCGCCAGATCCTTCCTGACAGAATCCAAATTGGGTTCTACAAAGAGTACTCTACAGCGTTGGCCCCTTACTTAGCTTGCATTTATCGCGAATCTCTCGCCCTCTGCAAAGTCCCAAGCGATTGCAAAAAAGCGCAGGTGGCTTCTGCGTATGAGAAGGGTAAAAGAATGGATCCGCTTAATTACGGAGCAATATTTTTAACATCGATTTGCTGCAGAATCCTTCATCACATTCTCAGTTCGCATACAAGAAATTTCCTCGAGAGGGAAAAGCTTCTGTTCACAAATCAGCACGGTTTTAGAAAGCACCGCTCGTGCGAAACTCAGCTTGCCCTTTTGTGACATAATATTCTGCGAAACTCGGATGAAGGGCAATAGGCGAATGCCATATTTCTAGATTTCCATAAAGCAAATGACACGGTCCTGCACTGCTGACTGCTAACGAAGGTACATGTTTACGGAATAGTTTTCCAGATACGTGAGGGGCACGAAGACTTCTTCAGGGACAGAAATTAGTGTGTTGTCCTCGATGGCGAGTGTTCTTCAAAGACAGGTGTTTCGTCAGGAATCCCTCAGGGAAGTATGATAGGACCGATGTTATTTTCTATATACATAAATGACCTGGCGGACACCCCCGGTAGCTGAGGGGGCCGGTACGGTAGCTCAGCGTGTGCGATCAGAGGGTTAGCTGCCCTCTGTAATAAAAAAAAACTGAGTTAATGGATCAACTACGAACTGAAACGTGTGTCTTGCGACGTCCGCCCCGAGCAGATGAAACGAACGAAAACGAACAAAATGAAAAGGGGGGACTGGTCAGCGTGACAGAATGTCAATCCTAAGGTCCCGGGTTCGATTCCCGGCTGGGTCGGAGATTGTCTCAGCGCAGGGACTGGGTGTTGTGTTGTCCTAATAACCATCATTTCATCCCCATCGACGCGCAAGTCGCCGAAGTGGCGTCAAATCGAAATACTTGCGCCCGACGAACGGTCTACCCGACGGGAGGCCCTAGTCAAACGACATTTACATTTTATTTTACCTGGCGGACAGGGTAAACAGCAGTCTGCAGCTGTTTGCTGATAATGCTTTGGCATATAGGAAGGTTTCGTCGCCGTGCGGGATTAGCCGAGCGGTCAGAGGCGGTGCAGTCATGGACTGTGCGGCTGGTCCCGGCGGAGGTTAGAGTCCTCCCTCGGGCATGGGTGTGTGTGTTTGTCCTTAGGATAATTTAGGATAAGTAGTCTCTAAGCTTAGGGACTGATGACCTTAGCAGTTAAGTCCCATAAGATTTCACACACCTTTTTAAGGTTTCGTCGTTGAGCGAGTGCAGAAGGGTACAAGATGGCTTAGACAAAATTTGTAGTTGATCTGTTGGATGGCAGTTAGCTCTAAACGTAGAAAAACGTAAGTTAATGCAAATGAGTAAGAAAAACAAACCCATAACATTTGAGTACTGCATTAGTTGTATGCTGCGCGACACAGTCACTTCGATTAAATATCTAGGAGTAACGTTGCAAAGCAATACGAAATGGAATGAGCATGTACGGACTGCAATAGGAAAGTCAAATGGTCGACTTCGGTTTATTGGGAAAATTATAGGAAAGTGTGCTTCATCAGTAACGGAGACTGTACGTAGCACACTGTTCCGACCCATTGTTGAGTACTGTTCGAGTGAAACTTCCTGGCAGATTAAAACTGTGTCGTTCTACTGTTCGAGTGTTTGGGATCCGAACCAGGGAGATGCCTCGGGACCTCAAACGGGGATCACTGGAGGCAAGGCGACGTTCTTTTCGAGGAGCACTGAGAAAATTTAGAGAATCGACATTTGGGGCTGACTGCACAATGGTTCTACTGATGCCAACGTGCATTTCTCTAAAGACCTCGAAGATAACAGTAGAGAGATTAGGGAACGTACGGAGGCATATAGATAGTCGTTTTTCCTTCGCTGTATTTGCGAGTAAAACAGGAAGATAAATGATAAGTAGTGGAACAGGGTACCCTCCGCCAGGCACCATTCGGCGGCTTGTGGAGTATGTATGTAGATGTAGAAGGTGTATCAACGAAAATATGTCGCTTGTTCGAATGAAACACGTTTCTTGTTACTCCATGTCGAGGACCATGTCAGAATACGCGTCATCCAGGTGAACGGTATCTCGAAATACGCTTCGCGCAAAATTCGGAAGCTGATGTGGGAAGTATTAGGCGCAGTCAATTAAACTATTGGTTTTTTTCAAAAGTAATCGCCAAAACTGTTAATACATTTATCCCACTGTGTGACAAGATAGCCAGTGTGTACATGGAAAAATGTTTGCGGTTACCTACGGAACCATAATTGTACTCAGCCGTGGCGTGGGGGGACCACATGTTGCCAAGGATGTTTTGAGTGCTCTGCAGAAGTTTCGCTGGATAGCCCTTGCACATCCTCAATACAGACCCCACCTCTCCTACTCCGATTGCCATACTTTTGGACCGTGAAAAAATCATTCATGGCCCTCGATTTGCTTCGGATGAATAGGTCAATGCCTGGGTACAATTATGGTTGCGTAGGCAACTACAAACATTTTCCCATTAAGGCATTGGCCGTCTTGTCTCATAGTGGATAAATGTATTAACAGTTATGGCGATTACTTTTGAAATAATAACCAGTTTACTTACTTTTTTCCATCTGTCACGTTTTCATTTGACTGTCCCCTATATTATGCTATGGGAGACATTCGTCTGGGCTTTGATGGAGCCTCCAGTAGTAATCGAAATACCACGACAACTGTGGATTACGCGAACATTACTGCAGCACACCTACATCTCTTCACGCTTGCCGAACTGGCCGAGCGGTTAAAGGCGCTACAGTCTGGAACCGCACGACCGCTACGGTCGCAGGTTCGAATCCTGCCTCGGGCATGGATGTGTGTGATGTCCTTAGGTTAGTTAGGTTTAAGTAGTTCTAAGTTCTAGGGGACTTATGACCACAGCAGTTGAGTCCCATAGTGCTCAGAGCCATTTGAACCATTTTTTTTCTTCACGCTTGATGCCTTACCCGACCGCAATGGCATCTTCCAGGAGGGTAAATGTCCGTGTCTCAAGGCCAAAATCACGTTACAGTGGTTTTAGAAGCGTGATAGCTAACTGACGTCGATTTTAAGCCTATGTAACCCATTTGAAACGCTATAGGGTGCCAGCTCCGGGCCAACAAACCACCCGCCCATAATTTAGGGGAGCTATGTGCCTGTGAGTAGAGATATAGCGGAACATACCTTCGTAAACTTAACATGAGCTTGTCGAATCAGTGCCATGCACAATTACTGTTGGATTGCTTTCCAAAGGTCGACTAACACACTATTCAGAAAGCGGCAATGATGTTTTGCCACGTCATTGTGTGTAGCAAATATAAAACAGCGATATAGAGGCATATTTTTCTGGAATGAAATCTGAAGAAATTTTTGCTAATGCTTATTGTATTAGATATGCGAAACAAAATAGTGGCAGATGACAATGATTCAGCTTGAGAAAAATGCTGACCTGTTTGGTAGGTAATGCTACTTTTCCTATTTTTGCACTTACTGTGGTGGACTGGAATGCTCACCTGTTGTACGTGGAGAAGGGACTGTTGTTGCTGCCGTACCAAGGGTCGTTGAGAGAGTCGCCAGCGTTGCCCTCGTAACCATCCACCTCCAGCTTGTAGTACTCGGCCTCGGAGTATATCTTGAAGTGTGAATACTGCGCGTACCTGTGAGCATTTTACATTTAGTTTTGTCAATCATACTCGAAGAGAAAGAAACAACACATAATAACATGAAGGTTTGGATGAATTTTTTTTTATGTATATATTTAATCCTTACAGATTATTTAAAAGAAAAGCAAAGTCACACATTAGGAAGTCGATGAGTGGAGTTTGCTAGTGATATGAAGTACAAAAATGTATGTATTAATGTATGTAAGCTTGTATTGTATTCTCCTCATAAACCACTGAAACTACTGAACTAAGGTTCATTTTGATGGATTCTTCAGTCACTGTTTAGTAGGGAAGTTCCATGATTAGCAATAAGAGCACAAACTCTCGATGTTTTTGGTACTATAGAACATGGGCAGTTTGTATTTTATTTTCAAATATATATCTCTTTATGCACTACTGGCCATTAAAATTGCCACACCAAGAAGAAATGCAGATGATAAACGGGTATTTATTGGACAAATATATTATACCAGAACTGACATGTGATTACATTTTCACGCAATTTGGGTGCATAGATCCTGAGAAATCAGTACCCAGATCAACCACTTCTGGCCGTAATAACGGCCTTGATACGCCTGGGCATTGAGTCAGACAGAGCTTGGATGGCGTGTACAGGTACATCTGCCCAAGCAGGTTCAACACGACACCCCAGTTCATCAAGAGTAGTGACTGGCATATTACGACGAGCCAGTTGCTCGGCCACCATTGACCAGACATTTTCAGTTGGTGAGAGATCTGGAGAATGTAATGGCCAGGGCAGCAGTCGAACATTTTCTGTATCCAGAAAGACCCGTACAGGACCTGCAACATGCGGTCGTGCATTATCCTGCTGAAATGTAGGGTTTCGCAGGGATCGAATGAAGGGTAGCGCCACGGGTCGTAACACATCTGCAATGTAACGTCCACTGTTTCTAAGTGCCGTCAATGCGAACAAGAGGTGATTGAGACGTGTAACCAATGGCACCCCATACCATCACGCCGGGTGATACGCCAGTATGGCAATGACGAATACACGCTTCCAATGTGCGTTCACCACGATGTCACCAAACACGGATGCGACCATCATGATGCTGTAAACAGAACCTGGATTCATCCGAGAAAATGACGTTTTGCCATTCGTGCACCCAGGTTCGTCGTTGAGTACTCCATCGCAGGCGCTCCTGTCTGTGATGCAGCGTCAAAGGTAGCCGCAGCCATGGTCTCCGAACTGATAGTCTATGCTGCTACAAACGCCGTCGAACTGTTCGTGCAGACGGTTGTTGTCTTGCAAACGTTCCCATCTGTTGACTCAGGATCGAGACCTGGCTGCACGATCCGTTACAGCCATGCGGATAAGATGTCTGTCATCTCGACTGCTAGTGATACGAGGCCGTTGCGATCCAGCACGGCGTCCCTTATTACCCTCCTGAACCCATCGATTCCATATTCTGCTAACAGTCATTGGATCTCGACCAACGCGAGCAGCAATGTCGCGATACGATAAACCACAATCGCGATAGGCTACAATCCGACCTTTATCAAAGTCGGAAACGTGATGGTACGCATTTCTCCTCCTTACACGAGGCATCACAACAACGTTTCACCAGGCAACGCCGGTCAACTGCTGTTTGAGCATGAGAAATCGGTTGTAAACTTTCCTCACGTCAGGATGTTGTAGGTGTCGCCACCGGCGCCAACCTTGTGTGAATGCTCTGAAAAACTGATCATTTGCATATCACAGCATCTTCTACCTGTCGGTTAAATTTCGCGTTTGTAGCACGTCATCTTCGTGGTGTAGCAATTTTAATGGCCAGTGGCGTATTATAAACCAGGAGTATGTATGTCTCCTAAACTACTGGAGCGATGTTAACGAAGCATCATGCACATAAAACTTTCTGTCTTGAAAGAAGCACTGTCAGAGTAAGAACACCCTGTCGGGGTGGGGTTGGAACAGTAGTCCTTCCTCAGTGAGAAATGAGGAAGAACTCCTCTGTCTGACCATTTGCTTCTCCACCATCTCTCTGTCCATCCAGTCTTTTCTTCTCCATCCCCATCCTTCCCACACTCTCCCTGTCCATCACCTCCTCGGTTCATCTCCGCCTCCCTGCTCTTTCTGTCCATCTCATCCTGCTCCTCACTGTCTATCTCCTCATCCCTACTCTCTACCTGTCCAACTGGATTTCGTGAAAGACTAGCATGTTGTGTTGTTAATATGGGAATTTGCTGCAAGAAGTATATGGACGATCGGCCAGAGCTGTGCAGTGACAGTGAGGAGGAGTAGGATGAGGAGGAAGAAGAGGATATTGAGAGGGTGGGACGGAGCCGATGGAAAGAGAGAGGTAGGGAAGCGGTAGATAGACAGATACAAGAGTGATTGGTAGAGGGAGGGGGAGGAGGAGGTGAATAAAGATAGGGGAAGGAAGAGATCCAGACAGAATGAGGAGGGAGGAGGAGATGGACTAATAGATGACAGCATGGAGTAAGTCCCTATGTGATGGGTTTTTCAGATAGTATACTATCCTTATCCTTAGGTATATAAAACAAGAAGCATGCACACATGTATATATTTATGTAAGTATGTTTGCATGTCCCACATCCCCTTGTAAACCAATGGATCGATTTCAACTGCATTTGGTAAACATACCTCTTGCTCATGAGAATTTGCACTGTGGGGGCTACATCCTAGCTCCCATAGTAGCAGAAATATGGGCAAAAATGGCTTTTCTACCTCTGGTGTGTAGGTTGCTGTGCACAAGAGGTATATTGTGTGGGTAATATTGGAATGCCTTGTAGAGCCTACATATGTGGATGGGCACCCCTGACCAGAGAGAGGCGAGGGAGAGGATATGGACTGTGAAAGAGGAGGAATGCTGAGGTGGACAGAGAGAGCAGGGAGGTGGAGGTGGACAGAGGGGAGGAAGAGATGAATAGAGAGTGTGTGGGAAAAGATGAGAATGAAAGAGGCACAAGGAGAGGATGGATGGGATGGAGGAGGTGGCCAGAGTGCAGAGGGAGGAGGAAATGGTCAGAGAGGAGGAGATGGCCAGAGAGGAGGAGGAGGAGGAGGAGGATAAAGAAAGAGGGAGGAGGGTGGAATATATGGTCAGAGAGAGTGTGCAGTTGGGATGGATAAAGGGGTGGGAGGAGGAGATGGAGAGAAATAGAGAGTGGGGATGAGAAGATGGTCAAAGAGAGGAGGATGAGATGGACAGAGATAGCAAAGGTGTGGAGATGGACACAGGAGGAGATGGATAGAAAGAGTGTGAGAAAGAATGAGAGAGAAAGAGATCCAAGGAGAGGATGATCAGAGAGAGGATGGAGAAGCAATTGGCCAGAGGGAGGAGGGAGGAGGAGATGGCCAGAGAGAGGGGGGAGGAGGGGAGATACAGGAGGTGAGGTGGAAGGTGTGGAGAGATAGTGGGCAGGTGGAAAAAGGAGAGGGGGTGGAGGAGATGGAGAGAGAAGGGTATGAGAATATGGGCAGAGGGAAGGAGGAGGAATATATGGTCAGGGAATGGGCAAAGGGAGGGGTAGAGGAGATGGAGAGACAGACAGAGTGGGGATGAGAAAATGAGAAGGAGGAGGCATATGGAAGGTGTAGAGAGGTAGTGGACAGGTGGAAAAGTAAAAGGCCAGAGGAGATGGACAGAGAGAGGATGGAAGTAGGGGAAGGAAGATATTGTCAGATAGAGGACATAAATTATGAGAGGAAAAGGAGGTGATGGAGAGACAAAGAGAGTGGGAAGGAACAGAGGGACAATTATGGGAGAATGAAGTGGACAGAGAGAGGGGGGAGAGCAGAAAGAAGTGGACACGGGGAGTAGGAGGAGGAAATAAATGCAAATATATGTGTCGAATATGTATGTGAGCGAATCTGTGGGGGAAAAGCGAATATGCTACAAAAATGTATATATTAATGTATGTAAGCTTGTATGTATTCTCCTCCTAAACCACTCAATCGATATTAACCAAATTTGGTACACGTATCGTTTACTATGTGGGATACATATATATTCTTTACTTTAGTTGTTGCTTCTTATATGGCTCATAAGCATTACTTTTCACTATGATGTGGGGAATATCTACAAAGCACGAAGTCAAATTGTCAAAGACATCTTTCATGAGCTTCTATTTTTAAATTTTGAGCATTGACTTACGTGTCACTGATTCAGTTTATATATGAATACGGCAAGTGAAGTTAGTTCTGTATTTAAAAGTGAACAACTGACGAACACTGATGGATACAGAATCATCTGTTAAAATTCAGAACGCTAGTTCTCGTAATGTAATAATTAATAATATTTACAAACAAGAGAATGTTATTCTCATTGTGATAGGTAGTGCATAGTCTATAGTCAAGTGCAGAATAGCTGTAGCTCCAGCTTTTCGATAAAAATGAACAATAACATGGACGCTTACACCGCAGAAACACACAGATACAGTGAGGTGGATTTTGTTATGAGTAGGACGTAAACAGAGTGTTGAGTGCTACCTCTTATTGCCTTCAAAGTCCTCCAGCTCGACTCGCAGTACGTAGTCCTCGTTGTTGGTGAGCATGTAAATGTTCTCGTTGCCAAGCCAGAGTTCCCTGGCCGGGTCGCCAAAGCCATTCTTGTAGTCAGCCCAATCACGGTTGAAACTCTCTCGCGGCTCTCCGAAGTCATCTCGCCGCTGAATCACCTGCAACATATCACAATCAACTTATCTTATTGTTTGTGACTTATGAGCAGAAATGTATATTTTGTTCTTCAGGTGGTGATAATCGTGGATGTGTAGAATAACCGACCCTTACTAGTACATGTAGATGTATTTAATTCATCTCATTTTTTATGTGAATCAGAACGATAGTTTTAGACTCCATTCGAAGCAGACACCTGCATCTGTCTACCAAACTATAAACATTTGTAAGTTTACAGCGATCTTCTGTTTCTTAGGCAATAACGTAGTCTCTCTAGCTCTGCATTTCTACTACAAACAACGACATTAGTAATCGACGGCAGATGCTATAATTTCATGTACGACTGACGGCTTCTGCTGTAAATCAAGAAATTCTGTATACCGGAAATTATGTTCGAGAAACTGAATACTTTTCCTGATAAGTGTAAGTTAATTACTGTATTCGTTGCATGATCCGTTAACGCTGTTTTTTATTTTGCATTTTATGTGCAGTCTTAATTTTTGATATCGTTCTGTTGTACCACATTACAAATATCTCAAATTTCTGCTACAGTGAATTATCTGTTGTTTCTGTCAACTTCTACAAGTGTTACACTCCAGAAACAATGCGGCATTCTTGTTGCTTTTTTCGAGGCCAATGATTGGGACCATCAGATTCCGTCTCTTGAAAAGAGCGATTTTCTCCCTCACTATCCTACGCAGTTTATTATCTTTGTTCGGTGATAATGTGTTACCCTGACTACTAAACAATAGAAATTATTCATTTCGTCGGCTGTAGCCTTACTATTTTTATCGTGTAGCTGTTTACCCTTGTTTCTACACGTACTATACCTCACAACTTTAACTTGAATACAGTTCTAAATAATACTGTAGGTTCACCTGCATTTAAGAGCATTATGAAGTCATCGATGTTGTCCCCCTGATGGGTCATCTGGGAATCTTAGCGCTTTTATCGTCCCCCATCGAAAAATTTGCTCATTTGAGAACATTTCTTATGCTACTGTCATTGCCTTGTCATCCAAGAAGCTTTACATTACGTTTATATAATGCACAATCATTTGGAAATATTTTTAACGCAAACATATGCTCTTTTTGTATTTTGTAGTTTTGTCACGACAACTTATTTGTTGGAGATGTTATTAAGTACACGTCTTCTTTCCTACAGTCATGTGGATCTCAGTTAACGAGTTACACAGAACCTGAAGGATACTATAATTCTTCTTTCTAGTAGTAAGTGTAATCTCAGAATTGACTATCGGTTATTAGTAACATCTTTAAAATCTCACTGATAACAGAAGAGCATGTCTTCAGTTTTTTTCTTCTAGTTAATCTTGTCAATCTGTTAGAAATGCAACAACATTCTTAGAGTTCTCATATTTTTACATTCATCCACCCTTTGTACATGAGTGGATTCTCTGGAATTACACTCCTGGAAATGGAAAAAAGAACACATTGACACCGGTGTGTCAGACCCACCATACATGCTCCGGACACTGCGAAAGGGCTGTACAAGCAATGATCACACGCACGGCACAGCGGACACACCAGGAACCGCGGTGTTGGCCGTCGAATGGCGCTAGCTGCGCAGCATTTGTGCACCTCCGCCGTCAGTGTCAGCCAGTTTGCCGTGGCATACGGAGCTCCATCGCAGTCTTTAACACTGGTAGCATGCCGCGACAGCGTGGACGTGAGCCGTATGTGCAGTTGACGGACTTTGAGCGAGGGCGTATAGTGGGCATGCGGGAGGCCGGGTGGACGTACCGCCGAATTGCTCAACACGTAGGGCGTGAGGTCTCCACAGTACATCGATGTTGTCGCCAGTGGTCGGCGGAAGGTTCACGTGCCCGTCGACCTGGGACCGGACCGCAGCGACGCACGGATGCACGCCAAGACCGTAAGGTCCTACGCAGTGCCGTAGGGGACCGCACCGCCACTTCCCAGCAAATTAGGGACACTGTTGCTCCTGGGGTATCGGCGAGGACCATTCGCAACCGTCTCCATGAAGCTGGGCTACGGTCCCGCACACCGTTAGGCCGTCTTCCGCTCACGCCCCAACATCGTGCAGCCCGCCTCCAGTGGTGTCGCGACAGGCGTGAATGGAGGGACGAATGGAGACGTGTCGTCTTCAGCGATGAGAGTCGCTTCTGCCTTGGTGCCAATGATGGTCGTATGCGTGTTTGGCGCCGTGCAGGTGAGCGCCACAATCAGGACTGCATACGACCGAGGCACACAGGGCCAACACCCGGCATCGTGGTGTGGGGAGCGATCTCCTACACTGGCCGTACACCACTGGTGATCGTCGAGGGGACACTGAATAGTGCACGGTACATCCAAACCGTCATCGAACCCATCGTTCTACCATTCCTAGACCGGCATGGGAACTTGCTGTTCCAACAGGACAATGCACGTCCGCATGTATCCCGTGCCACCCAACGTGCTCTAGAAGGTGTAAGTCAACTACCCTGGCCAGCAAGATCTCCGGATCTGTCCCCCATTGAGCATGTTTGGGACTGGATGAAGCGTCGTCTCACGCGGTCTGCACGTCCAGCACGAACGCTGGTCCAACTGAGGCGCCAGGTGGAAATGGCATGGCAAGCCGTTCCACAGGACTACATCCAGCATCTCTACGATCGTCTCCATGGGAGAATAGCAGCCTGCATTGCTGCGAAAGGTGGATATACACTGTACTAGTGCCGACATTGTGCATGCTCTGTTGCCTGTGTCTATGTGCCTGTGGTTCTGTCAGTGTGATCATGTGATGTATCTGACCCCAGGAATGTGTCAATAAAGTTTACCCTTCCTGGGACAATGAATTCACGGTGTTCTTATTTCAATTTCCAGGAGTGTATAATGATACGTCCACTGTGTGACAGGTTTTACGCTCTTTACATTAACTCCTATATACCTTTTTATGGTGTAGCACGTGATTACAACTTGGTCTTTGGAAACAGACTGACGGAATTAACAGCCATAATCACCGTCAATATTGTGAAAAATTCTTCGACAAATTTTTTTGACCGCAGGGAACGGACGAGTATAGGAGTTTTGTTCGTAATCGATGCAGCGGCAGAGTTTTCTCCAGGATTTTACTGCAGTGTCAGTAACAAGTAACAAATAAGACTCTCTCCTTCAGAGTAAGCGCCGATAAGAAAAATAATGTCCGCATTTGCACCTTGTAGTATGCATTTCAACTGTGCTTGAATTTATTAAATTGATTATTGAGGAATAAATTTCTTTTCTCGAGGAATTTTAGAACTGTGTGTATGACTCCTAGCCCTGTCGACAAAAACATTGTATTGCTGGTGCGAGTCCATGCCGTAGGGCTTATTTTAGAACCTTATCTTTCGTCATTCCTCCTACTGGTTGCGATGAACTTCTGAGCGGTACGAATTATGGCTGCTCCAGGGATTGCTCTTATTTTAAGCAAAAACGATTGGATTTTCGATTCAGCCCTTGAGCTTCCAATACGTTTATTTGATGTAAAGGAACGCTGAGTTATAATCAATAAAACAAAAAGGTACAAAGAGAATTTCTTGTTACTTTTGTTCGTTACTATCATCAGTTGTTGAACTAACCTATATTTGCTGGAGTATTAATGTAGCGTCCAAATAATAGTCTAAAGACATCCGCTACTGCTGCGATAGACTAGGTGTACTTATCCTCATGTGGCAGCAGAATTAAATCAAACGGATCTGCTGAATTATTCTTGCAGATGAATTTAGGACAATACTGCTGGTTGTTGACTGTACTGCAATATGAAGGAAGAGGTTTTTCTAAACACAACCCTCAAGCAATATTGTATTTACTATTATAATAGTTAAAAATTAAACATATGTACGGGACACTCCAACTGCAGCGGCAATTCCCTTATCTGCATGATCAAGTCTTTTTATCCGCATTTGTATCTATACATATTAAATTATTGTAAACTTCATATACTCCATGGGTACGCTGCTGAAGTCTGACCTCGCAATTAACATTCCACGGGTTAAGAATGTGGAGTCCGGTCCTCACCACGTATTAATACAGTAAAATCTGTCAGGTTCTCAGTACATTCCTTAAGATACAACTTTCTGTCTTGCCTGAAACGGATTTGTGAAAGTTTCAACAGGATATTTCCATTACATTTGGAAGTCAAATTATTTCTTGTTACAAATTGTCGTCACATCTTGCATATTGTTAACTGTTAGCCATAGATTTCGTTAGCCAAATGTCGTTAGCTGATGTGACCAGTTGTCCTGATTCGGCCGGAACGGTTCCGATTTCTGGAGCCTAGTCCCCCTGTCCTCGTCTGCTTGACGCCAAATGTTCTGGTTTTAAGAAATCAAATCAAATTCTCGTTTATGTTAGGTTTCAATTTGCAGTATAACTTTTTAATATTTATATCATTATAAAAGTATCTATGCTATATGTTAATTTTGTATCCGTCAACTAACATACAATGTCGCGCCGTATTATGCAATACGTTCATGACCTGCTTGATAATGCGTTCACGTTCGAAGCCTTCAATAATACTTGCGCTGAGGTTGGTGTTACTGAGCTGGATTTTCTTAGCGGTGTGTGTTTCGTTGGCGTGAGTATTGCAGAACATACAGAGCGGGAAATAGGTTCATTGTTCACTTCGCAACCAACTACGCAATGGCCAAATCTATTGTGTCCTGTTGACTATCTTTTCAAGACAAAGTGTATTATACTAGTAATTATACAACAACTATGAATGTGCTAATGTTTTAAGTTATATTTGTTATATTACCTTTTGGTGGCTACTATTCAATGGTTGTAAGCTCAAATGATGTATAACAGTTACCGAGCATTGAGCAGGAATAAAACTGGTTCCTCCTTCGATTTCTAAGAATACGGTCACCTTACGTTAATTAATAATAGTGTTAAATCATGTTAATGTTTACGGTTCTCAATGTAGTAAGCTCTTCATCGTGTACTTGTAAATATGTTCGAGAAATTTTGGTGGCATTACTAATTTTATAACGAACCTTGTTTAAGTCGTATGTGATACACAAACAGGGCTCAAATGATGAACTGAAGATATAACTGGATGTAGAGTCCTAGACAGCTTTAGTGCCGCTTTGTGCCACCTTTCGTTAATTACATAAGTGGCCTCTGATAATGTAAACGAAACAGGAAGAACCCAGATGTAAAACAGCTGCTGGTACGACGGAAGCTGAATGTACACGTAATTGTGCGGAAAATTTCTCAATCGTTAGCCCTATTAGATGTGAACAACGTATCTGTCATTCCCAGAATACTGCACATTCAATACAATATAATGGTAATCCGTACATTTCGGAGTATAATAACGACTTAAACGGTAATAATCGCTATTATCGGCCGTCTGTAAAGTTGAATTGAGGGAAATCGTGTATTTGACCCCGTCTACAAAGTAATAACTATTTTGGATATCCACAACGAAACTGGCTTTTACCCACAAAATCACTATTACTTTGGATATTCATGGACGTATTTGCGGATATCTGCATTCGTGCAAATCTCTGAGTGTGACGCAGTTTCCCATGACAGCTCTACGGTGAGGGAATATGGTCGCAGCTACTCTATGGGTTTGCCCCAAACCTTGAGCGACGGCAGCTGCCGATTTAAATGCCAGTTACTGGTCACTGTTGGGAACGTTAGTATGCCAGTGGCAGTTAGCGTCACATAAATCGCGCGATCCGTTTCTCCCGCTTCTCACGGCCCAGGAACTTGAAGTGTCCGTCTTGCAGCCGCCGGTGCTCAACCTTGCCCAGCACAAGCCATCTGTCGTCGACCACCTGCTATCCTTTATGCCATATGTTGCGGCTTCTCGTGGGTGTGCCTCACCAGATCGCAAGGGCGGTGCCTGTTTCATACTTCGATTCGAACTTTCCCTATTTATGGAGCACAGTCGTCTGCAAAGTATGAGATCCCATTGACTATAGATTCACACTAGCGTCAATTTTACTCTGTGTGTTTCAGCACTACAAAAACACATTTTTAATACGACAGAGTCGGTAATATTCTAGGGAGAGCGTCTTTGGCTTATAATCAAGACGTCCTGGAACTAGAGGTCAATACTAGCGGCTGCTCTAACTTTGAATGAACAACATCAGCAGTGGGGGCCGAGGACTTTCGACATGAGAAGTCACCCTCTTTCTCTCAACGGCCGAGTCAGAGAGCAGAGTTTCACGGCACCCTCTCGCCCGTGGAGTGGGAAACTGCCCTTAAAAGACCGAAGAATCAGAAATGGTCAACGTCTTGAGAATGCAGATTGCAATGGAAACGACTGCATTAAAACTTGTGTATTAGCAGGACATGTGACCTGTAACTGAAAATGATTGGTGATGGTCTCTAAACTGGAAAAATATTCTGGATTAGTTTCATTCAGCTGAGAAGAGTCTGCTGTATGGCAGGTGACCACGAGATAAAGACTGAATAACCAACTAAACTTTAAAACTGTATGAGTTGGACAACTGAATGTCACAAGTCTGAATGTGGTAGGGAAGATATAAAAACTGAAAAGTTAAACGCAAAGGCTCAGTCTAGATATAGCGGCTAGCGAAGCGAAATGGAAAAAAGATAACGATTTCTGTTCAGACGAGTATTCCGTAATATCAACAGAAGCAGAAATTATGTACCGGAAGTAGGATTCGTCACGAGTAACAAGGTTGCGCAGAGAGTGAGATACTGTGAACAGTGATAGTATCTTTTTCTTCAGAATCGACAGCAAAAACAATAATTCAGGTATATGGTACGTGCTGACATCACAAGTAGTTGATGGAGAGATACAGGTGAGGACACGGAATGAGTAATACAATATGTAAAAGGAGATGAAAGTCTTGTAAC
The DNA here is from genome assembly GCF_021461395.2 of Schistocerca americana. NCBI lineage: Eukaryota > Metazoa > Arthropoda > Insecta > Orthoptera > Acrididae > Schistocerca > Schistocerca americana. The sequence goes on from NC_060122.1 coordinate 332,058,048, forward strand.
CAAGGGGGAGGAAATAGAAGAAACAGTTACGGGAGAATATGGGCTCAGCAGTACGAATGAGAGAGGTGGAAGACTAACTGAGTACTGCAGTAAATTTCAGCTAGTAACAGCGAATACACTATTCAAAAATCACAAGAGAAGGAGATATACATGGAAACGGCCTGGATACGCAGAAAGATTCCAGCTGGATTACATCATGGTGACAGAGAGACTGCAAAATAAGTTATTGCAAGGCATACTGAGGACCAGATATAGAGTTCACAATTTACTGATGATAATAGGCTAAAGTTTAAGAGAATCGTCTGGAAGAATCAATGTGGAAGGGATACTGAACTACTGAGAAATGCTGATGTGCGTTTGAAGTCTTCGACTGCAGATACTGCGATAGTGAACACCACAATAGGCGAGTCAGTTAAAGAGGCAGTCACAGATATTTGTCAGACAAACATAGGTGTAAACATAGGTGCAAATCTTGGGTAACCGAAGAAATACTTCAGCTGGTCAATCGAAAGGACAGATTCAGCATACAGGAAAGCCAAAACAACCTTCATTACAGTTAAAAGCAACGGCAGCAAATGAAGACTGTGATGGGACTCCACATTTGAGCGCAGAGGAGAAAATGAATGGATGGTCTCTAAAAGGGGAACAAGAAATGGGAGTCAATATGGAGCATATGTTGATCCAATGTTACAGTCCAAGTTTAAAGGAAGTTTTGAAGACTCAGGATCAAATAAGAAGGAAGGAATAGGTAACATTCCTTTGGAATTTCTGAAATCATTGGGGACAATGGCAACCAAATGACCTTTCAAGTTCGTTTGTAGAATCTATGAGAATGGAGCTATACCATCAGACTTTCGGAAAGAAAATCATCAACTCAATTCCGAAGACGGAAGTGGAAGTGCGAAAGCTAACGTACAATCAGTTTAACAGCTCATGCATCACAGTTGCTGACAAGAATGATAGACATAAGAATGGAAAAGTGAACTGAGATCCATTACATGACTATCAATTTGACTTTTGGAAAGGTAAGGTCACCAGAGGTACAGTTCTGACGCTGTGAACGAAGATTAAGAAGGAAGTGCTGGGGTTAAACCGGATGAAAGACAAGGATGAAGATGAAGACTGAGGAAGTTCGCCGTAGAATCAGCGAAGAACGGAGAATACGGAAAACGCTGACAAGAAGAAGGGAAAAGAAGATATGACATGGGATAAGATATCACGAAGTAACTTCCATGGTACTGGAGAGCGCGGTAGAGCACAAAAACTATCCAACAAATAACTGAGGACTCAAGGAGCAAATACTGCTCTTGTTACAGGAGGTGAAGTCGTGGAGTGCCCCATCAAACTAGACAGAAGACTGGTGAAAGAAAAAGAAACAACAGAAAAAGACTTATATGCGTCTTGATTGCTCCCTTAGTACTAACCGCATGCCGTAGTCGTTCTGCGATCTATAGCACAACAAAACCAAACTGTAAATAAACTATTTGGCAACTGTACCAGTGCTTACAGTTTGATGTTGTTCTACCATCACGTGTTTAACCTCAGCCTGTGGAAGGAACTGATTTTTCTTTGCAGTGAGAAAAACCTAGTGACAAGACGTGGAACCAAATAGTTGGATTCGGATTACATGGAAAAGGAAAAAAACCCGAAAGATTAAACTGAGTTAATACTGTGATATGATATATAACATACGAGTATCAACATCTGTGACACGACCTGCCAGCCGGCCGCGGTGACCATGTGGTTCTAGGCGCTGTAGTCCGGAACCGCGCGACTGCTACGGTCGCAGGTTCGAATCCTGCCTCGGGCATGGATGTGTGTGATGTCCATAGGTTAGTTGGGTTTAAGTAGTTCTAAGTTCTAGGGGACTGATGACCTCAGATGTTAAGTCCCATAGTGCTCAGAGCCGTTTGAACGACCTGCCATTTCATGGGAGGCTGGCACGAATGTGCTGTACTATAGATGACGTCCGAGAAATCCCCATACCCCTCTTGACTTTTCACCGTTGCTCAGTCAGTTGAACGGTCACCAATGAAATCCACTGGCAAAAGAGGAGTTGAATTTCAAGTACCGCGATGAACAACGCATGACGCATTAAAATGATTTGAAAACGAAAGGATTTAGATCTACGTTTCTGAACGAATTATCTCTCAATAGCATGGAGTAGTCAGTTACATTCTGCTGTGCTTTGTTCGTACAATTTGCAAATACCGTGACTCCGTAAAGAATATTACTTTTTGATGAATGTGAGATGCATCTCGGCTCACGCAGGAGAAATGTGGTTTGCTGGTCTACGTAAAATTCCCATTATGTGCAAGAGTTGGAACGGAGTGCACCCAGTGATTGGTATGGGCCGGGATACTCGTATCAAGTGATACCTTTCTCATGCCTATTTTTTTTAAGTTTACTTGAATGTAAATTCTTATTTGGACAAGTTGCAAATGTGATTAATACCTCAGTTCGAAGACAAAGGAATCAGTGATCATGTGTATTTTCAGCAGGAAGGAGCTCCAGAACACTGTATTCGGGAGTGTGAGGTCCGTGATGAACAGCTTCGAGGCCACTGTACTGAGTGTGTTTCAACAATATCGGGAAGTAATCAAGTCACACGTTCATCAACGTCAGTACAGAACTAATGAAGAATGACGCAAAATTATAGAGGCCTTCGAAGCATGGCTACTGAGACGCTGCACAAAATGTGAAGAAGGATATTATGGAGAGGCATAGATTTCTGCCTAAAATTCGACGGTGTACATACAGATCTGCTACATACGTAGTCTTTTATAGGCGAGTTCTCCAATATACATTATAGTGGTTTAACATAAGAGTACAGGAACTTCTAGGACACTCTGTAGTTCCGTGGCAGTTAATGTGGGCTTGGCGCGGTTGATTCGCACGTCTGCGGCGACCTGTTGTAGCAGTTCCTATCCCCTCCTAACTAACTAATTAGGATGAGATATGCAGGGTGTTCCGGAACTGTTCGTTCAAATTAATGCATTTCGGTAAGGAACATATGGTCTCTGAAGTTAACTTGTAACGTTAGGGAACATTTTGTTACGAGGTGCTGAGGAAAGCTGTTGTGTCGGTTTAACTGACTGGGAATGTGCACTGAAATTTAAATGTCCACAATTCGCGTGTTTGGGCACATGGGAATCCACGAGGTACTCGATCTCGTGCTCATCAACAAAGATTTGGTGTTGATGTATGAGCCGGCATTGTTGAGCAGACCACACATTCTTCCAATCCGCCTCAACGGACGTAGATATCGAATCTTTCTGGAACATGTGTTGCCAGAACTGCTCGAGGATGTTAGACTGCTAGACAAAGGATGTATTTCCGGCGCGATGGGGAATCTTTGTAGAACATCTGTTGGCACAGCTATTGGAGGACGTACCTCTGAAAATTTAGGCAGAGGCAGCACGATAGGGCGCCAGCCCATTTCAGTACTGCTGTGAGGAATCGTCTAAGAGCCAACTTCGGCAACGATGGATTGGCCGACGTGGCCCTGTGGCCTGGCCATCCAGGTCACCTCAGTTGATGTGTGAAGCTGATGTGGAAACAGAAGAATACCTTGTCGCTAGAATTTCCATAGCTCTTGGTAACACTGCCGACATAAGAAAAATCTTCGAACACACACGACAGTCAATGGTCCGACGATGTAAGGCGTGCATATAGGCCAATGGTCGCGTATTCGAGCAGTTCCTGTGGATGTCACTGCTGTAATTAGCGTGCTAGACTACCCTCTGTGTAAATCGTCCTTAGCATCAGAAACTGCCGTCAGGGACTATAAGTACCATAATTAAATATATGTGTTTTGATGTTCTCTGTCTTCTGTATTAATTTGAACATATCGGTTTGGAACACCCTGTAGAACGTTCTTGTCGTGACACATTATTGATTCGGATATACTAAGAGCGCAAGTAGTTCTTTGCGGATTGTTGCGTGTGGAGGGCTATGGTGAGCATTTCGGGAGGAACAGCATTTTCCCCTGAAAGTCTCCTAGCGTGACTTGGAAGAAGTATGCTTACCTCATCTCTTCTATGCACGTCTCGTTGTGCCCATTCGATCTCTTCTCTGCCGACTACAGAGCTTAACGTGCAAGTATTAAACAGTAAATCTTTGGAATAACGTGTTGGAATATTTCGACACTAAGATAATAAAAGTTATAAATAATGGGATGCCGTGTGATTTTTTCGTTACTTCAGTCTCAAAACCTGCAAACGATGTTATAATGAACATTTTCTATGAGCCAGTCTAGTATTACGGTTTGCATCAAAGATCGCTATGTACAGTATAATTACCACTTGTATGTAACAACTGTCGTAACATGAGTCTGTTGACGTATATAAACGCTCATAAATGTTCCCGAGGCAGTTTTAATTAACAACATAACATCCTCCGTACGTAAGTTTTGTCTCTCAGAAAACTAGTCGCAGACCATGTAGTGAGCTAGCCTACAGTTCCGCGCCTGACCCCCCCCCCCCCTCCCCCTCCCCTCCTCCGGGCGTGCTCATGATTGGTCGGTTCAATCCAAAGTCATATATTCTAACATTTAATGAAATCCTTAACTAAGCTTTCAGTGTGTAATTAGAGCTACTGAAATCAAAACTGGGAAGCCGTAGGTGTGGATACCGTCATCAGCATAGTTGGCACTCTGCACAAACATGATCAAACCGTGCTCATAAATAATCAAAGTTATGTTCTTGGTGCCGATGCTGACGCGTGAATCGCAGATTTCTATGCACGCTTTACCAAGAATCGGCTTCATTCTCATGATCTCCGGCCATCTGTCGTTTGAGGGGTAGCTCACTGATTTTGCCTGCTCTCTATCTTTCAGCAGCCTGAGCCTTCACACAACGCACGATAAAACTGCACAAAACGAGGGCTGAAATGGGGGATAAATGCCACAGTATCAGGTAACGCAGATTTGTTTACAATTCTAATAAACTCTCAGCTTTTTAGCTAAGATGGAAGTGTAGTTTACATTTCTAAGGGAACGTCTCAGTGTTGCTGCGGTGTTAGGCAGGAATGGCCTTCAATCAGTGTTGTGGCAGCCGTACGTACTTAGCGCTTGAAAGCTGGCAAAAGCGGTGCTAGCTTTCAGGGATCTTCATTCGCACTGCGGAGGTAGAGGCAATAGCTGCAAAGATATCGTAACTGCGAACAGAAACAGGCATTTTAAGTACGGAAATTTGAAATGAAATTTTTATATGTAAGGCGGAAACATACTCTGATGCACGCACTGAATGCTACTGCCACATTACTTATCTCGGGATGTCAGTGCACCGACAGTGAGATATACTTGTATACTTATGGCCGCTGTATTAACATTACAGATCACGCTTACTGTAAAATTAAATGGAAAACACTTTCTTGGTGAGCAACAAAATAAGAACTTCACGAAAGCGTTTTCTGTTTAATATTGCCGTTATGTTGTGTTCAAGCATTGAGGGAAAGTCCGCTTAACGGTAATGCGGCAAAAGCATTTAGGAAATCTGTGCACTGTGCTTCATTTTTTTCTTTTTTTTTGTTGTTGCAGAAAACAATGGAGAGCGGGTGGCCAAGGACTGCACAATACGCAACCGCATCTTTTCTTTACCGCCTGCGCAACATGGGGGTGATAGCCACCACAATTTATCCGAATGATAACATTCACCCAGACTGACTGCTATTCTGTGTATTAAAACAGTCCTTTATTTTGCTTTCAACATCGCACAGTTTCGTCTGCGAAGCCCTTTTCAAATGTTTTAGGTGTGTAATACATCAAAATTTCCACACTTTCGTTCGAGGTCAAGCATTCGTTTTTTTTTATCAGTCTTCTGACTGGTATGATGCGGTCCGCCACGAATTCCACTCCTATGTCAGTCTCTTCATCTAAGAGTAGCACTTGCAACCTACGTCCTCAATTGTTCGTTGGAAATATTCCGGTCTCTATGTTCTTCAAGAATTCTTACGCTCTACAGATCCCGCAAGTAGCAAGGAAATTATTCTTTGTTGTCTTAAATGATATCCTATCATAATGTCATGCCAATCTTTTCTACATGTTCCTCTCTTCGTAGATTATGCAGGTAACCTTCTCATTTCTTATTACTCCACTTAATTATGAGCATTCTCCTACAAAACCACATCTCAAACGCTTCAGTCCTCTTCTTCCATCTAATCCTGATGACTACTTTGCAGTTCACACTTTTATGGTTTTCCAACAGTCTATTCACACAATGCTGTGCTCCAGAATCAGAAACTTTTCCCGCAGATTAAGATCGATAATTCGTACTAGTACACTTGTCCAGGAACTCCATTTTTTCCTGTGCCAGTCTGCTGTTTGTGCCCTCCTTGCTTCATCTGTCATATGTTATTTGCTCCCAAGATAGCAAAATTCCTTCACTTCGAATATTTCGTGGTCCCTAATTCTGATATTACGTTTTACCACTTATCTCATTTCTACTACTCCTCATTAGTATAGTCTCTCTTCGGATGACTCTGAATCCACAGTGTCTCCTCGTTAGACTGTTAATTACATTCAATATGTCCTATAATTCTTCTTCAGTTTCACTTGGGATAGCAATGTCATCAGTGAAACTCGCCATTGATATCCTTTCTAGCTGAATGTTAGTCCCGCTTCTGAGTCTTTTATTTACTTCCATAATTGATCCTACGACATATAGACTGAACAGCAGTGGCGAAAGACTGCATGATTTTCTCACTCCCTTATTAATATGGGTTTCTGACCGCATTTTTTCCTGTTAGACTGCATCTCTCATGCCTTTACCTTTCCTAAAACATTCCTAAAATCAGACAATCGTGACGTATGATATGCTGTTGGCCAGACTTCAGAATTAAAAACATGAAACCAAGAGTATTTAGGTGAAAAGTCACTAGCATACCATCTACAAGTACTGGACCATGTACAGTGACATATCGCCGCCAGTGCTGTCGCTACACATATTCCAGTTCGTTCTCACACTGCAAGTGGTATGCTATATCACTATTTTGCAAAAACAGGCATAATGTCTTATGGGATAACAGCAATCAGTGATTTTATAATGTTACTTAAAATCCGTCTTGATTGCAAATTTTTTTTATTCATATGACCAGTTTCGGTTCATTCAGAACCATCTTCAGATCTGATATTTCAGTTACAGGAGTAACCCGTCCAAATCCAGCAACTTCCGCATGCTACGTCACATCAAGACGGATTTTAAGTAACATTATATCACTATTATTCTAGGTATATCTCGTGACATGTCTCTATTTGTCAAAAGCAGCCAACACTCAACAATTTATTACCGTTATGTGATTTTACGAGTGCTTAGAACCGGCCGAAATCTATTTTGATGGAATCTACTGCACAAAAACTTGAAAATGGCTTTATGAGATAAAGGGATGTCTCAATCCTCCGAGGACAGCCAGCTGGCTGGACGTTATCACTCAGAGCGCCATCAGGTATCAAAATGGCTGCCCTGGGTCGAATACCTGCGAGCTGGTGACCTCGACAGTGGAGGCGAGCTCGTAAAATATTACCAGATAATTTTGTGGTTAACACTAGTTGACGCTTTAGGAAACAACCTTATAAAATATACATTATATGTGGAGGCACAGTTCTTGCTTCTAGGTTACATGCAATTTCCACGAATTAACAGCAATTCTATAGTGCTAATGGAATATTGGCGGCCATAAATATGTACAATTTTTTTTTTTTTTTAGCTTACAGCTTAATCTTAACTCTAGGCGGTCGTAATATTCAGACACAGGATAAACGGTTGATACAACTCTGGACCACAATGCATAATATCCGACTATCAGACACGTTTTTGCTTAGTAAATAGGGTCATCATCTCAGATAGAGATAATATTTCAGTGAAAACACGCAAAAACGTCTTTTAATATTTATACGGTCGAAATTTACACGTCTCGTTTGCTAGGGACATAAGGCTACTGTAGCACAGCTTTTTTGCGCCGCGTCGCCAGCTAAGACAATTAGGAGCTGAGTGAGGCGATATTTTATAGGGCGGGCAGGCAGAGAGCGAGGCGATACTCACGGTCCAGCCGCCGTCGGCCACCTCCTGCTCGCAGTAGACCTTGAGGAACCAGTAGGTGGTGCCCCGGATCTGCAGGTAGTACACGCCCGAGTCGCGCATGCCCGCGTTCAACAGGTCCACGCACGAGTAGCCCTGCAAACACACGCCGGACACAGCCGTACAGTCAGGCCACAAATACATCTGTAAATCGTAACAGTACTCAACCATGCATGGAAGGCGCCTTAAAAATATGGCAAAACAAGATCTTAGTTTATGAGCTGTCTGTCTAGCTTCTCACCAGACATAATATTAAAAAAGCAGAGTAAAAACACCTTCAAATGGTTCAAATGGCTCTGAGCACTATGGGACTTAACATCAGAGGTCATCAGTCCCCTAGAACTTAGAACTACTTAAACCTAACTAACCTAAGGACATCACACACATCCATGCCCAAGCAGGATTCGAACCTGCGACCGTAGCCTTCACGCGGTTCCAGACTGAAGGGCCTAGAACCGCTCGGCCACTGCGGCCGGCAAAACATCTACAGCCTTCTAAATTTCCAGTTGTTACTTTATCTGAGCAACCAGTTTCAGAGCTGTATTACGCCATCTTCAGGCCCCCTAACCGACGTGTAGGAAGAACCCCACCTCTGGTCCAGTCAAAATAGGGGCCAGCATTCAGTCAGTGGTATCCGCAGTTTTTTGACACAGTGATCCCTTCGATCATCACTTGCCGACTCAAGTAGCGCTGAAACTAGTTGCTCAAATAAAATAATAACTGGAAATTTAGACGGCTGAAGTTATTTAATTTGACATTTTGTATTTAACAGCCGAGATCCCTCAACCATGTGTATACAGATGGACCTACAGGGACATAACATTAGTCAGCCAACGTAAAAGATCTTACTGGTCGCTTTGGAACGTAGAAGATTGTGTAGAACTGGTACCATGTGGGCGCGTCGACCTCCACCACTGACGTACGTTACCAGCGGATTAAGATGGGTCGGCGTGGAGACGTGAGAGAATGACAGCAAGAAACAATTGCGTTTGTTAAGAAAAAGCCAAAGCTATCATCAATCCGAAGGTTGGTTGGAACACTACGGTGCATTATTACGCTTGGCCACGTTGGAGTTAGTATGCCATTGCTTTCCTCAGATTTACTCGCAAGGGGAGGGTCTGACTCGTGGGTCACAGATTCGTTTTGCAAGAACGATCTGTACTGAAAATGAAGAGACATGCGTTTCAACTTTTTTGCTAGTTTTTGAAAAAAATCTAGGTCAAAGTTGATGACGAAAAATCGCATTTTCTACGCTACACATAGAAAGATCGTCTAAAAATAAACGTTTCTTATTAATATGATTTCGGCTGCGAAGTTAATAATGTTCGGGTTATTAACGTTTTTGTGTTTACATGATGTAGCTAGGGTATTTGTCTTTCTGTGCGTCTAGCAGAGCGAGATTGGTGGTGTGCCGCTACCGCGCAGGTCTGTACACTGTCTTAAGTATACTTACGGTGTACTCAACGAATGTGACGAAAAGAGTGTAACATTTTACCACGTTACTGATATTTACGCCCGGCAAGAGCGTGAATAGAGCACAAGAAAAAATCATGATACTATGTTGGACCTGACTGTATACATTCGCAAAATAATTCTCTGAACTCTGATTGTTGAACAGCGCGCGACTCACCGCCTATTCATACTGACAAAAGAATAAAAAAAACATAATCTCAGGGATTGTATGTCGTATTATCACATTAAAGTATTGCTGCAGGATATCTTTACTGTGGTGAAAATTAATTAAAAGAAACCTTGTACTGAAAGAAGGTATTTCCCTTTTTCTTAACGTTATATTCTTCGTCTTGCCGAGAAGCGGGGGAATGTTCTCAGTTTTTACTTTCATACAATATAAAACAATACATTCGCTTTCTTTTCCTTAATAATTATGGTGCAAGTCTTTTAATGCGTCCGTTGATGACGGAAAGCAATGAAATTTATAACGAAATTTTTCCTACGCAAGATGTCTGCCATGAATGGTCGATTGTTCGACCGTTCTTGTCGTTTATCCAGCGTACTGAAAACCTTGCAAATAATATTTTTATTTCTGCATGAAGGTCACTAGACATACGAAGGAAAAAATACTCAATCAGCATAAATTACCATATATTATTTAAAATTTACAACTTACAATGCACAATGGTCGCTTTAGCGTGCGTTAGCTTCGAGACTAGAACAGAGAGTGAGTAATACCGCTGGTCTTTTTAGTTTCTTTCGTTAACGAGTAAAAGAATAATGTATTCGCACAGAGATACTATACAGTTATCTTATAGAGCCTGTTTGTACCATTATTATTTCATTTTATTATCAATTACCATTGCACGCGCATTTTCAGAGTTTTTACTATTTTCATTTTACTTTATTACGTGTCTGACTTTTCGTCGCATATTTTAATATTTTGTACAGTATATCGGTACAGTGGTCAAGCGGTCAAGATGTTAGACTGAAAAACAGCTGATCCGTGTTCGAGAATCAGTCGCAGTTTTTTTTTTCTTCATTCGATGTTTCTTCGGTGTATCTGATAATATTCAGATAAGGGGCATACCTTTCTTTGCCATTTTTTGAAGTTAAACATAGGGAGGTCTGATTAATAATCAAAAAAGTATAAATAACGTACTGACCGTTGTTTTCGTAGTGATACATGACACGCTAACGCACTACGATAGATATTTTCCTAGATGACAATGCTCAACGGACATGCACAGTGAAAATGATACCATCGTAACCTTTGTCAACTGTGTGACGTTTATCTTGTTTCCGACAGGTAAAGAATTTCATCTCACCACTTCAAAATCAAGGGAAATTACAGCAGAGCTGAGAATTACAAGATAGGGCGGATGTTATTAAAATTCATGCGTTCGTCCATAACCAACCCATCTTTCAAGATATGCTTTTGTACGCTTGATATGCATCGAGATTTGTTAGTAGGAACGTGAATCACATGTTTTCCACGAACAATAGTTCAAATGGTTCAAATGGCTCTGAGCACTATGCGACTTAACTTCTGAGGTCATCAGTCGCCTAGAACATAGAACTAATTAAACCTAACTAACCTAAGGACATCACACACATCCATGCCCGAGGCAGGATTCGAACCTGTGACCGTAGCGGTCGCGCGGTTCCAGACTGTAGCACCTTGAACCGCTCGGGCACCCCGGCCGGCTGGGTTTCTTCACCTCGTTGTTTGCGAGAAGGCTCACGAGGAGACGATCAGTTAGGATTATGCAATAATATACTCTAGGTATGTTTTTGTACTAAAATAGCTGTAAATTCATTATATAGACTTATTTGAATACTAATCACACCTCACGATGTTTTACTTCAAGAAAGCAAGGAAAAGTATTCCCATTATCAGAATAGTATCGGATGCGTCTAAAAAAAGATCTAATGAAATAAAGCTAATACCAATAATCGAATACGGACCAGCAGTTTGGTGCCTAATGCCTTGAGCGCTCGCCCACCGACCTTGCATAGAATCACGAGTATCCTAGCTACTGCGCGAAAACATAAAAGCGTCAGTAACTCGAACATTATTAACTTTGGATCCCACATCGATGTTTACTTTTAGACAATGTTTCGGCGTATATAGCATCATATTACTATTTTCCATCAGCTTTGACCTCGTTTTTTTCAAAAACTAGGGAGTGCCTAGCAAAAGGTCGAAACAGTTGTGCCTCTATTTTCAATATAGATCATCCTTGCAAAACTTGATGAAAATCGGTGTCAGTCAATTGTAGGTGAACCTAAGGGTTAACGTGGGCTCCTTCCCATGCTGCAATTCCGAATTTTTTCACATCAGCAAATATTTCCAGATACGAAAAATGATAATGGATAGATAAAAATCGAAGTACTGACTGAGGATTGAACTCGAGATCTCTGAGTCCATAAACGGGAATGCAGGGTATCTCGGCGAATTTCATTGGTGGAATTCTCTCGGGTTGTCAGGCGAATCGTGGCGACGAGTTGACGCAACATTTCTCCTGAAGATGACGAGTAGGAAACCTGTAGAAACATTGCGACAAAACGACGCAACGATTCTGCTGATAACGGTAGCCCAGCTCTCTATCACTAAGCCTTGTTATATCAGCGTGGAATGAACAGTGTGTGTACAAGGAGTTGTGTACAATTTGCAACTATTATGTTTCAAGGTGTAAGAGACGTTGAGTGGACCGATGCCCCAAAGAGCGTTTAACTTGCAGTGTATGGAGGGATTGGCTCAAGCCAGAGGTGTTACTGTGATGTTCTGGTAGTGTTTTACCAACCTTGACCTTGTTCAACTCATTCAGGTTACCGTGAACATGATCTGAGTTATTTCAACATTCTCGCTGACCACGTGTGGCCCTTCCTTACACCTTCCCGATGAGTATCCTAATGATAGGAACTAGAGCGTTCACAGGGCTCTTCCCTGGTTTGACGAACACTGGGGCGTTCTATCGCACTTCTGCTGGCCCGCAAAAAAATCCGACGTTTATTCTACTTAAGATGTCTGGCTTTATTTTGAACCGGTTGAAACGTAGCAATCAACATCCTGTCAAAATGGTGGCTCTAAACGATCTAATCATGAATGAGTGACTTCATCTGGGCACGGTACACTGGAAGAACTCTGGACACTCTAATTCGCCAGATAAGCTCGTTATGAAGGGTAGAGGCGGTACTAAACGGTACTGCCATGACACGTTCTCGAAGGAATTAATTTTTTTGTCCGGTGTGCTTGTGTTGAAGAAATATTGAAGACATAGACGAGGATTTTTGGGGTTTGATTCCCCGCCTATAATGAAATCATTGGCGACAGAGCAGGTAAGTCGCCGCTGATTTTTCAATATAATCACTGTGGCAATCGCCTTATGCTATTTACATATACAACGGAAAGTTTTAGAAAATTACTCCTCCATAATGCACGTCAAATGAATTAACCGAGAGAAAGAAGAAAACGAGAGAGAATAATTCAGTGATGCTACAGAAGGGTAAAATGGAATGGTAATAGTTTCAACGTCCGTGGATGACCCTCGTTGAAGGTAACCAACGATATTCAGACCTTCTTTTATACTGGAGTAGCCACCTATCTTTAAAAAATGAGAAAATAGCTCAAGCGCCCGGGTTCTCAATTTAAACTTAAGTTTTGCCTTTCATAGGAAGTAAAGTAATGTAAAAAAAGTTATTATTTCCTAATGACAAACTTTTTAGATGTATCACCGGCAACACACAAAAGAGACAAATGCATTATTTTCACATGTGTTTGGTAGAAACAGTTTGTGAATCTGATAAACATAATCGTAATCTGCATGTATTTTTATCCAACATTATTTATTTTTACCAGTAAAACAGAGATTTCCTACTGATGGTATAACATGAAAAAAATGAATGGCCAAACAATAATCAGTAAGAAATTGTCCTTTCCTGAAGGCAGAATCCTCAAATATATCTATTTTCAAGGAAACCCGATACCAAATAGTTAACTTTCTAAACAAAACCATCTCAAAAGGTATGTAATAAATAACTTTAACGTCCGACTATTATTTTTAATATTCTAATCATTGTCTTTATTTAACTAAACGGCAATGCAAATGTTTTCTATGAGTAAACTTCGGACCGATGTAAAACACGGCCTGAAGACACTTACCTCATCAGGTTAAAACAGTTGAAATATATATATTATAAAAATATAATGCAAAAAGAGGAAAAAGAGAGAGAGGGCTTAAACTTTTTGAAGGCTTTGGGCAGTAAATTATGGCAGATTACATTTAGAGGTCTGGTTCAATACGAAGTGAAAACCGAGCCACTGTTATTTCAGGGGATAAGGCATTAGTTTATATTAGAAAGTGGAAAGTCTGTAACTTTTCAATTACGAGGCAGGTTATCCATTGTCGATTTCTCTCTACACAGAATGTCTTGTGATTTGATGGGGAATTGATAGTGATTTAAAAGGTATTTTGTTGACGACGTCGTAAACAGAATAGAGATGTTTATTATTCAAGTTTATTGGTGCATTAAATTTTTCTGGCCAGGCGCTCAGGTGTAATCGAAGGTCGCCTGCGTAAAGACGATAATTACAGTGTGAGAGTGCGGAAATTGTGACAGACGAATGTGGGGAAAATAACCTTTGAAGGACATATATCCCTCCATGACCCTCGTCGTGATCCATTCATTATTCATTCTTACTTAAGTGCCTGCTTAGGGCCTGCTCAAGTGGATATGCTTGCGGCCTGACAGATAACATTCCTGCCAGGTAGGGCGCATATCCACAGACTCGCCTACCCGCTGTGAATAACAAATCCGACACGGTTCGTGAGTCCAAAGGCAGAACCGGCAAAGCACAGGAAGTTGAGCAAGGAAAGACAGAAAGGGAAACAACCTCCACCGAGGGGGGAAAAAACAGGAACTGACTAAACGTAGGCGGAAACGACTAAAAAGAACAGCATCTACCTCATTTACATGCTTGAATACCAGCAGTTTGCGGAACAGTGTGTAAAGTTCTAGTACTTAGTGAACTATTGTAGGTGCACACTTAAATTTTATAATGCGTAAATTATGACTTTATCCGTATTGTGAGAGTTTATTGGTGTTATAGGACTTAATTGTGTAATATGTGTATTTCCCAAATTTTTGGAAGTACGCTTTCCAAATGGTTTAAATGGCTCTGAGCACTATGGGACTTAAGATCTGAGATCACCAGACCCCTAGAACTTAGAGCTACTTAAACCTAACTAACCTAAGGACATCACACACATCCATGCCCGAGGCAGGATTCGAACCTGCGACCGTAGCAGCAGCGCGGTTCCGGGCTGAAGCTCCTAGAACCGCTCGGCCACAGCGGCCGGCTTACGCTTTCCAGTTGCTGTCTCTTGACATTATGTTAAAGCATAGTACTATTAAGCAACGTAAACAAATTATTATTATTGTTAATAGATACAAATACTTAATACTAAGTACCCGTCGTTGCCCAGGTGTGTATTTATTCCAGTCTGCTGTTAGTCCATCTCCTCCTTCCCCTTCTCTATGTCCATCTCATCGTTCATCCTCCCCCCCCCCCCCCCCTCCTCCTCTGTCCATCTCCACCTCCACCTCTCCCTGTTCATCTCATGCTCTTTCCTTACCTCGTCCAATTCCTCCTCTCCTATCTCTTTGTGCATCTGCCCCTCTTCCCTTCTTCTGTCCATTTCCTCCTCCACCTCTCTCTGTTCATCTTCTCCTCCCCATCTCTCTGTTCATCTGCTCCTCTCCGTCTCTTTGTAGTTCACGTATATTTATCATATTTCTAACGTATTTGTAAACATATTTCACCTGCATCTCTAGTGAATTTCGCCCAGCAATTACATTTTCACGAGCTTAATGTTTATGTCGTCATAGCTCCTAAACTATGTGTCTTATAATGATATATTTTACTGGTACATCCAATGGCATATGTAAGTATTGTGTGCAAAATGTGTCGCGCGTACCGGTAATAGTAAAGAAGTAATAAACAAAAACGTCGTGCTTCACGCGGCGGTTTTACTGCATGAACAGCGAAAAAGTAATTAGCTATTAACTTTTCTCCTTTCATAATTTTGTGGGGGTTGCCAGGGAGAAAAAGTTTCGTGAGGGTTTAAAATTATGTGTAAAATTTGTTGCAAGTCACTAAGTGCTCTCATCTCAAATACACAGCGACTTAAGTACCGCTATTCATGCGTCGTGGGCTACACCGCTTTTTCGTCCCAATCTCCACCCGTTTTATTGGTAGGTAGTTCTTACCACCATAATGATTTTTCCAGACGGTAAGTGATTCGTGTACCAAGTTTGGTTGACATCGATCCAGTGATTTAGGAGGAGATGTGGAACATACATGCATATACATACAAACATTTTTATATACACTGAAGAGCCTGGTTCACCTGCCTAGTAACGTGTAGGACCCCTGCGAGCACGCAGAAGTGCCGCAACACTACTTGCCATGGACTCACTAACGTTTGAACTAGTGCTGGAGGGAAATGAAACCATGAATCCTGCAGGGCTGGCCAGAAATCCGTAGGAGTACGAGGGATTGGAGACCTCTTCTGAACAGCACGTTGCAACGCATCCGAGATATGTTCATGTCTGGGGAGTCTGATGGCCAGCGGAAGTCTTTAACCCCAGAAGAGTGCTCCTGGAGCCACTCAGGACGTATGAGGTGTCACATTGTCTTGTCGGAATTGCCCAAGTCCGTCGGAATGCACGATGGACATGAATGGATGCAGGTGATCAGACCGGATGCTCACAACGTGTCACCTGTCAGAGTCGTACCTAGACGTATCAACGGTCTCATATCACCCCAACTGCACACGCCCCGCAGCATTACGGAGCCTCCACTAGCCTTGAACAGTCCACTGCTGACATGCGGGGTCCATTGGTTCATGAGGTTGTCTCCATACCCGTACGCGTGCATCCGCTCGATGCAATTTGAAACAAGACTCGTCCGACCAGGTAACACGTTTCTAGCCATCAACAGTACAATGTCGGTGTTGACGGGCCCAGGCGAGGCGAAAAGCTTTCTGTCATGCATTCATCAAGGGTACACGAGTGGATCTTCGGCTCCGAAAGCCCATATCGATGATGTTTAGTTGAATGGTTCTCATGCTGACACTTGTTGATGGCCCAGCATTGAAATCTGCAGCGTCACGTTGAACGATTCTCTTCAGTCGTCGTTGGTCCCGCTCTTGCAGGATCTTTTTCCGGGCGCAGCGACGTCGGATATTTTATGTTTTATCGGATTCCTGATATTCATTGTACACTCGCGAAATGATCGTACGGGAGAGTCCCCACTTAATCGCTTCCTCGGAGACGCTGTGTCCCATCGCTCGTGCTTCGACTATAACACGACGTTCAAACTCACTTAAATCTTGATAATCTGCCATTATAGCAGAGTAACCGATCTAACAACTGCGCCAGACACTTGTTGTCTTAATTCGGGATTGCTGGCCGCAGCGCCGTATTCTGCCTGTTAACATATCTCTGTATTTGAATACGCATGCCTATTGCAGTTTCTTCGGTGCTCCAGTGTATGTATGGAGGTACTGTATCCTACGGGTTACGCCGTCACTCGGTACGGCCATGTCAGCTGGGTTGCCTACCCAGCAGACGTCAACAACAACATTCAGGCTTGCAGAGGACGCTAACTCAGACAGGTGGCGCCAGCGTCACTACAGTACTCCTTGCGCTGGTCCTGTGTACGAAAACAGAGAGGGTGTAGTAGAGTATCTTTCCGCTCTGCTGGCTTTTAGGAGGCCGCATGGCCACAAGACAGCAATTTCAGTTGTGGAGCCAGACGAATTACGACTCTAATAAAGTGAAGAGATCAGCAGGTTCCCTTCGATTTTTAAGAATGATTATCCACGGAAATTGAAAGAAAAACAGTCCTCGGTCACAATTTTTAACAAATTTGCCTGGTTTCAACACTGCTAGGAGTGTCTTCCTCAGAATTTAAATCAAAGAATGGTCTATATTCTAAAACATGTCACAGAATTATGACTAAAAACTTATGACAGGGTATAAGTACAGAATCATCGTGAAAGACTGGCAGTATTTATATGTCATTTATAAAATAATAAAGGGCATATTTATTATTTTATAAATGACATATAAGTACTGCCAGTCTTTCACAATGATTCTGTACTTATACCTTATCATACGTTTGTAGTCATAATTCTGTGACCATTTATACAATATAGACCATTCTTTGATTTAAATTCTGAGGAAGACACTCCTAATAGTGTTGAAACCAGGTTAATTTGTTAAAAATTGTGTCCGAGGGCTGTTTTTCTTTCAGTTGTAACTATTCACGGTCTCTGAAAGTGCAGCCATGTACAAAATTTTGATTACCCACGAGTTGCCTAGCAGTGGTCATCTAGTAACCTCCGAGCAATTTTCAAAATTTCTGTGTTGGTTTGCAAATATTCACAGCCTAGACTAGACCGAGTAAGCTGTCAAACATGGATTGGACTTTGAATCACAAACGTAAAATATATTTAGTTCAGTCTATGTTTCAAATGTTCTTTAGGGAACTTGTGTATTTTATCCAGAATCTCCTCATGTGACTCGAACTGCATATCTCGTGTCTTGAAAATGTGGTAACATATATTGGTGGTTATCTAACCACTTTGGAGAAACTGACAATGTTTCGACATGCGGCACAGACTTTTGCGTCCACTGTCACAACGTTATATTTTATGGTAATTAAACACTTGAATATTATTATACTACAATATTTTATATATCTTTTATTATTATTAAAATCATAAACACCTCTGGCATGTTAGAACTCAGAGCGATGGCATGTTAAGTTTGAGAAGGGAGGTTCAAATGGTTCAAATGGCTCTGAGCACTGTGCGACTTAACTTCTGAGTTCATCAGTCGCCTAGAATTTAGAACTAATTAAACCTAACTAACCTAGGGACATCACACACATCCATGCCCGAGGCAGGATTCGAACCTGCGACCGTAGTGGTGCTCGGTTCCAGACTGCAGCGCCCAGAACCGCACGGCCACTTCGGCCGGCTGAGAAGGGAGGGAGGGAGGGTCAGTAAACAATTGTGACCTTTCAGAACCGAATCCTAAACCCACTCATGAATCCACATAGGAAGAAAAAACTGTTTTTGACAAATTATCTCTACAATTTCGAAACACTAATGTTATTACAGAAAGATACCGTTGATTTAGTAACCAACTGTATGCAAATCTTCTTTCTCTCCGTTCCTTGTGCCCAACTTGGGAGCACATTGAACTTAGTTAGCACTCTTATTCTTTTCCAGAATATTTGAGTTTGTGAATTAATGTTCGATGATTTCTTAGCGTCTCTACAGGGACTGGGTTAATTTGAGGTGTCACGTGACTGGCATGTCGTCAGATCTTCACTACCGATCGCTGTGAGTCTACCTCAGAGTAGACAAGCCACACGCTCATATTGTGGAGGCCCGACCCATGGGATACTTCCGTTCCCAAGGCCGCGCAGCTAGATCACTTTCACTTGCTATAATATCAACGGTACACTGACTACTTAGCGGAATGGTTAGCCTAGCTGCATTCGGTGCGAAACGACCCGTGTTAGATTCCCGGTACCTCCACAGGTTTATATCTCAGATAGGAAGGTGTGAAACGCAGTTTACGTAGCCTGGTGAGGCCAGATGAGGAGCTGCTTGAATAAAGATGCACCTACTGGCAATAACAGCTGATCACACGTCCCACAGTCTGCCTTGCAGGCAGCAATCGGTCAGTCGCAACACGACTAAGGTGGTTCAAATGCCCTTCCAAACACCAATATTTTGGTTTCCTCGTGGTTTTCAAAAGTCACTTAAGGTACATGCGAGGAGGTCATAATTGATGATATGGTGTCCAATGAGTACCGTGATCACTTTCCTGTACGGAAAGGCAGACGCCATCTAGGTCGCTGTTTTATTTTATTGGATAAACGGTTTCCACCATTTTAGGTCATCCTCAGATCCATTAAATACTAAAAAGGAAAGAAATAGAGTAAGTCAGCACAAGTATAATCTTAAAGTGACATAAAAGTATGTACAGTGACAGTATGCAAAAAACAACATGAGGCAAATCAGACGGTAGTACCACGAAGCGCATGTTATCAGTTGTCAAAGATAGAGTTAAAACTACTACGCGCATATTCTGACGTGGCTCAACACTTGCCGCGCGGGCTTAGCCGAGCGGTCTGAAGCGCTGCAGTCATGGACTGTGCGGCTGCTCCCGGCAGAAGTTAGAGTCCTCCCTCGGGCATGGATATGTGTGTGTTTGTCCTTAGGATAATTTAGGTTAAGTAGTGTGTAAGCTTAGGGACTGATGACCATAAGATTTCACACACATTTGAACTTTTTTTTTTTTTGGCTCCACACTTCAGCGCCCTCATATAGTGAAATTTGCCTTTAAAATAATTTACTGTGTTTTAAAGTAAAAGCCTAAACAAAATAAAGATTAAAATTACGTGCCCTTAAAAGATTAAAATTAATACATATTAAGTATTGTAAAAAAGTTTAAAAATTTTAAAATTTGCGAGCTTGCAGAAGACGAAATGTCATGTGCGGGATGTTGAGCATCTTTTTATAGTCAGCTCGCTGCAGGCAGACGGTCCCACAGACCACACACAGGAACGCGTATTCACGTGTAGCAAAACAAGGCGTAGTACGAATCGTCATCGTACATGCTAAAATGATCGGCCCGTGAAAACTCACTCCGCTCGTTCAAAATCTTGTCTGGATCTGTTTTTTTTTTTCGCGCAAAGTATTTCAAGCTCCTCCAGCACAACCAGACACTGATCTTCTTCTTCTATCTTTTTTTTTTTTTTTTTTTTTTTTTGCTAATATAAGTAGTAGTAGTAGTTGTTGTTTTATGCATTTGGAGATCACGTTTAGAGGTATGTAGACACGTCATGTATTACAGCTTCAGTAGGAAAAGAAACATAGTTCACTTACAAACGCGTTTACGCACTTACAGGTTTAGTTTGACAGGGATGGAACAGATGATCGGTAGCGGCCTTATAGTAGCCACTATCCATGCATTTGCTAAAGTAATTTAGGGAAATCGCGGAAAATCTAGTCTGAATGATAGATTATAGATTGGAGACTGGAGCCTCCATTCTCCTTAATACAACTCCAGTCTGTTTAAAACAGTGCAGTTCAATTCGATTTATTCCTAATGTACACTACTGATTTATTTATACTTTTTCCAAAGAAATCATTTCATCATGTACAAACGCTAGTGCTACATCGTTATTCATTCTTGTTAATATCGGGCAATGAAATTTATTTATCATTAAAGATAACGAACACAAACGAAGTTAAGGAAACCAAGAAGTGAAAAATCCATCAAAATAACAATTTTTTTATTGTTTTTAGTTATACTCCAGTTTTTCCTCAGCAAGAACATGTATGGTTTTTAAATTTTTGGTAAATACTGACAAGAAAGAGACGGCATTTTCCAAACAACGAAACGACCTCTTTTCTCAATTCTGCTGTGTTTATTCCGGCTGCAGGAGACTTTCTCAGTCTTTTTTTATTCCTTGGCTCTGCTTTACAAGTTGGTGACCCCGGTGCTAAACGAGTATAGGTAACAGTTGAAGATCACTTCAGCATTCTGTTTACATTTTGTTCGCCTTAGTGATTTGAAGGAGAAGCTTAATTTCAAAGTAATCGTATTGCGATTATAGTTGTATTTTACCTGTATTAATCTGAAACATGGACAGAATAATACGGAGAAATATTAATAATTGAGAAGGAGTGAGAAAAGCTGTGTGGACCACCGTCTTTCACACGATCGCTACAGACGAGGATCCCTGTCATTCTCTCTGTCTAATGGGCCCCGAGTCATAGTGCAAACGTCAGAGAGTTAGTGTAACGGGTGATGTACATAGACACAACCACCCCGTACCAATGTCAAAAGCGGATGTTATAAAACCTATCTACAGAGACTTATCTGAAAAAACTTGCTCGTTGAATACATTCATGGGAGAATTCAAAATCCCAATGAAAGTCTCAGGAGGCGTGTCTGTGGGAAGTTTTGGCTAAAACAGTACTTGTGGGCCTCAGAACCCTAAAAGTCGGAATCAAGGACCCAGCGTTTTGTTCCAATGAGGGTCAGCCAACAGGCTGAAAGTTTTCAGTGATATTGAGGGCGGGGGGGGGGGGGGTGGATTGTTTGGGGGAGGAGAGCAGACAGCGAGGTTATCTGTCTCATCGGTTTAGGAAAGAAGTCGGCCGTGCCCTTTCAAAGGAACCATACCGGCATTTGCCTGGAGCGATTTAGGGAAATAACGGAAAACCTAAATCAGGGTGGCCGGACGCGGGATCGGACCGTCGTCCTCTCGAATGCGAGTCCAGTGTGCTAAAGTGATATCAGCGTAGAACCTGAGGTGAACATGAAGAATGCCCGATGCGATACTGCATGCATGTCCGAAGGAACAGCCACTGCAACGACCACAGCCGTTATGAAATACATTAAATGTATTCGCAGTTGCGACTATGGACATATCTAATGAATGTACGAGTGCAGGCTGTAGCCACATGCCGGCCGCGGTGGTCTAGCGGTTCTAGGCGCTCAGTCCGGCACCGCGCGACTGCTACGTTCGCAGGTTCGAATCCTGCCTCGGGCATGGATGTGTGTGATGTCCTTAGGTTAGTTAGGTTTAAGTAGTTCTAAGTTCTAGGGGACTGATGACCACAGATGTTAAGTCCCATAGTGCTCAGAGCCATTTGAACCATTTGTAGCCACATGGTTGACGACATATGGAAGTTCGGGTCTGGCAGCGAGTCATCCTCGGACAGCCTAATGGTAAGGCGAATGCTCAAGATAAGCAACATAACCGCGTTGGAGTCCCAATTCGGGACAAATTTTCTTTGTCCTCATTCCGTTACTCAACAGATGATTGTCCATATTCGCAACTGCGAATACATTTAATGAAGAATGCGCTTCTGGCAACTGACCAGCTGAGGATACGGTAGGCTGAAAAAACTGCCCTACAAATGACAAAAAGAAGGCCTCAAAACGTAAGCTGGAGAATACAGAAACCCGCAACAATGACAGCTAGGGACCTAGTGAGTTTTAACTTTCAATTTAGGTTGAACAGATCATATCAAGAATTTTAAATGCATTGTCCCGAAAACATAACATTTTGTCTTAGATACAATTTTCTCTGAATGTAACACATCTATGCCAATGAAACTTTTCACGGAAATTAACTGCTTTACTTTTATTAAAATGTATGAGGATAGGGCAATGAAATAAAACATGTGACAAATATTTAGTTTTTTAATGACTATTTTTTTAAGTGCCATACTTTTCTGTGAATTTCTGCTGTGATGACAATGATGCTGCTATATATTTAATACACTTTTATATGATAACTAATGCAGGTTTAAAATTTGGTTTGATTTGAAAAAATTGTTTTGAGAAATGTGTACCAACGTTAGTATGTTCAGCTGTAGGAAATACGCTGGCCGGAGTGGCCGAGCGGTTCTAGGCGCTTCAGTCTGGAACCGCGCGACCGCAACGGTTGCAGGTTCCAATCCTGCCACGGGCATGGATGTGTGTGATGTCCTTAGGTTAGTTAGGTTTAAGTAGTTCTGAGTTCTAGGGGACTGATGACCTCAGATGTTAAGTCCCATAGTGCTCAGAGCCATTTGAACCATTTTTTGTAGGAAATACGCTCACCACCGGATCCTCTCCATAAGTGGATTCACGTTTTCAGTGTTAGTAATGTTCATTACTGTTGAAAATAGTCCATCAAAGACACAGCTTGTTAAAGTTTCGTCCATGTCTGCCGTAAAAGTCAGTAGAGAAATGGTAGTTATCATGTTATGTCCTTTCAATAGGTCAACCCAGATGATGTTTACCACAAACCGTCACCAAAGATATGACGGAGACAAGCTCCATAGATCCTGATTATTAAGCCCACAGGAACGCCTGAATTTACCAGGCTTCCTTCACAGGAGGAACCACATGCCGAAATAATTACTTCGTTCCGACTCAGAGCAAATTTCTCGAGCTGCAAGGAACTGTGTCCGAGCTTTCACTGATACCGGACACTGCACCATTCACGTGGCAGCCTTGGTATGCTGATGATGTTCATGCCAAAGGTGAATCAGACTGAGGCGCGCGCGCCAGAGAAAACCGTGCCACACGGGAGCGCTGGTTTGAAACGTGTTTTCGCTAATGAGGAGCTCAAATATTTGGCCGGCACCGTCTCGGAGGAACCAGTTCTGAGACATGGGGCAACTGAGGAAAGTAATGCATTCGACCAAATGCCTGTGAGCAGTCCACGTGCAGACAAGTGCATTGGAATAAATTTTGCTAGCGCTCATGTTCAACAGACAACTGCGCAACTCAAGTGATGGGATTCCGAATGTAAATTTTAATTTAACGAATTAAAAATGCCAAAATGTCACAGTTATGTGTAATTTAATGCTGCACTGTAACCAACAAATGTATTTTGGGGATATTTAAATCTAGAATTTCACGGTACAACAATACAGTAGATACAGTTGAGTTTAAGCGTGCGCCAGTGTTAATTAGGGTGTTCGGAAATTCCCGTCACAAACTTCTATGACCTGTAGAGGGGAGTGAGTACATAATATTTTGAATGGGAAGCCATGTTCAGAAACGTATCGTTTCCGTTCTACGACGGTTTCAGTTCAGATGTTTAACTCGTCCCTTCTGCTTGAGGAATTGATTAGGCATGACGCAGTACAATTATCATGTAACAATTCGAAAGAAACCACTACGAAATACCAATTTATCACTTGAGTACATTTGCTAGTAGTAATACTTAAAACTTACGTGTTTACATCATTGCAAAACTGAACGTACAGAACAGTGGTGGTGTATTACAACAGCGGCTCGATGTGGTGACCACCAACGTTGTTACAGACACTGTACCTTCGAATCATGTAGTGGTACACACTCAGTATCCCACCTGGCGCCTCTTCCGTTTCTGGTGCAGCGGCCGGAGCCCGTGTTGATAGATCTTCCCCTGTCTCGCAGGAAGGCAGACGCTAAGTGACATCAGGTGACCATCTGACGTAGTACAGGTCATACTGTCTACCCTATTGCATACAAGGATGAGCAACTCTGAGACTTTTCTCTTTAGTCGACGCGTTACACATCTGAATTGAATCCGTAGTAGAACGGAAGTGGTTCGTTTCTGGACATGGGTTACTACTCATAATATTTTTTACTCACTCCCCTCTACAAGTACTACAAGTTTCTATTGTAAACCATTTCACATGCATTGCTGGTTAAAGACCTCCTCTGTGCCTTACAATATTCAGCAATACGCATCAGTCATGCTCCTATGTGTACGTTAACACGGGCCGTAGGAAAGCAGATTGCCGACAATATAACTGGGCAATATTCAGCTGACGGAGGAATTTTAGTCACTCTTGGCCGGCAATGGTTACAGCAATGCATTTCCTGGCCAGAAGAGTTTATACAGGCCGCAGTAATGCTCGGAAATGGACGAAAGCGAACTACAGTGCGAGACTGAGTAGACGTGCCAACTTTCGGATTAAAGTGAAATAATATTGTTGCACTGCTCAGATTACCGACTTGACGCTGCAGCACCGTCAGCGTGAGGAAGAGGAACAAAAGTGAGATACTGAGAAGGAAACATTAACAGATAAAGGAGGAGGTCCAAATGGCCCGGCCGTGTGGAACATTATCCGCTCCAGGCAGACAACAGTGGCAGCACCTCGACCACAGCTCGGCAGCTACCAGTAACAGCCTGCTCCGTCAGCAATATTTCTCGGCAATAACTTGAAACCGGCGCGTATTGCAGTCAAACTACAGCAACGTTGACGGCAACACTTTCTTGCGACACAGTAAGGTATAACGTGTAATATGGTTCGTACAAACCAAGGTCATTGTTCCACAAAATTTCGGGAGAACTGCCGGATGTTTGTAACTTCCTGCCACAATATTTCGGCACAGAGTCTTCTGGCTATCTTCAAGTGACACTGGCAAAAACGCACTGAGCTCTGGTATTTAAGGCCCCGCCGGCACATGCGTGGTGGATTCACTTGGCTTTGCGCGTGCGCTACTGAGCGCGTTCGATTCTGCTGCGCCGCGCGCCCTCCGTGGTGAAAACTCGCCGCATCGATATCAACTCGATTGTCTTCCCGTGGTTACATCACAGAACTACGCCGGCTACGGAAGACACGAAGTTTTTCAACGATTGGATTCCATGCCGAATTCAATTGAAAGCCGCCGTCTCGATTAATAAGAGACTCACTGTCAGACAACCGTCTTTCCACGGATTCATTAACAATAGAATTCCAAAAGTTAGTCTATGGGCCACAATTTTTGTCTCACTGTAATTCATGAAATGACCAGTGGAAATACAGTGTTCGGTGATGGCAGACTTACAAGGCTGAAGAAGGCGAGTATGACGCTGATGTTCTACTATGGAGTTTGAGAAGGGGGTTGCATGCCGTTTTTAGACGTCTTGGTGCAACGTAAGAGCGATGGAATACTTGGTCATTCAGTATATAGAAAGCCCACTCACACAGACCTTTACTTGCAAGCCGTTAATTTTCATCATCCGGCACAAACGGTGGATGTTTTGAAGACATTGATTCACCGAGCCCACGTCATCTCTGACACCAATAGTTTGCAAACGGAACTGGAGCACCTGCAAACTGTATTTCTGAAGATTGGGTATTCGTCCCAGCAAGTGGAGAGAGCGTTGCAAACATATAAACGACGGAGCAAAGAAGAGGAAGAGGCCTTTAAACGACTGCCTATTTACCAAATATTGGTAATATTTCAGCGCAAGTACGTAGAATACTAAGAAAATATAAAGTGAAATCAATCTTTCGCCCTCCTGCAAAAATTTCGTCGCTGTTGGGATCTGGCAAAGACGACCCAGAGCTGCGCAAGGCAGGTGTTTACAGGATTTCGAGTGATTGCGACAAATCTTTATACGGCAAACGACGCGTACTGTGCAGGATCACATTGTAGAACATCAGCGGCGTACTCGCCTTCTTCAGCCTTGTAAGTCTGCCATCGCCGAACACTCTATTTCCACTAGTCATGTCATGAATTACAATGAGACAAAAGTTGTGGCCCAGACCTCTATCTTTTGGAGTTCTTTTATCTTGAGATGCTGAGTAAAACTGATATTCAGCATGTGCAACACCTTTATTAAATATATATGTGTATCTTTATTTATATTTGCGTCACTACAACAATGATAATCGTTATATTGTTATACTTGTATCGCTGTTACGTCATCAATTTATGGTCTGTATTACATGTCTCTCATTTAACATTTAGTTGGCTAAATGGTCGGTAGCTACCGGAAGCTCAATAAACAAAAAAGTGTACCAGACATTAGTTCGTAGTTCGTGATCTTTGAGACATGAGCCATCACATTCGTATTGCTATGGTAAATGTTAAGCCTGCAGTACTGCAAAAGACTTGGAGAGAAGTGGAATACAGATTAGATGTCCGTCGCGTCACTAATGGTGTGGACATCGAGGTGTTTTAGGTGTGTAAAACAAAATTAAGTTACCATACTTGTAGAAACATATCGTCAAGAAATCTCTCAATTACTTCTCTAGTTATTACATGTTATATTATTATATGTTTAACACAAACACCCGGTAGTTTAATTAGCAGGGTTGAACATTGCAGCACTATCATACTTTCAACTAGAAAGTGCGCTAGTTGCTTCTTATTTATGTCGTAGGAGATTTACTACTTTCAAGGCCGAATGTACTTCCATGACAAGCGATGGAGCTGAAATATCAACTAGTAGACTGAAGATTACAAGTAATGCTTTTAGATTGGTTCCAGGTTACCTATTCGAGCGCTCTGCACTCCCTTGTTGAGTGGGTGGAAAATAAATTTAATAAATATAAACCCTAGGAAGTGGAGAACGAAAACGGAGTAGAAGCTAATGCACAAAGGAAAAAGGGCCATGGTTAGGTTCAAATGGCTCTGAGCACTATGGGACTTAACATCTGAGGTCATCAGTCCCCTAGAGTTAGACCTACTTAAACCTAACTAGCCTAAGGACATCACACACATCCATGCCCGAGGCAAGAATCGAAACTGCGTCCGTAGCGATCGCGTGGTTCCAGACTGAAGCGCCTAGAACCGCTCCGCCGCAGCGGCCGGTGCCATGGTTAGGTTGTGTTCTAGTGAACTGTAATTAATACTCCATTTCCTGAAGTACGGAACTGTGATAAAAAAGAGCCGTACCGCACGAGTACCACAGCAGGATGCAGCTTTATGCTGGGCACTCTAACGTCATATCAGCCAAGAGAGAAAAAAGTTATTTCTTTTTTATGTTTCCAACCCGTTACAGATGTACGTCTGTAATCTGCCTTGTTGTAACGTAGCTCACTGAAGCCTGAGTCCGACGCCGCATGCACTAGTTTAAGGATGTGGGTGCGAGCGTCAGGTCAGCTGGCCCTGAGATCGGCAAGGCCACAGCCTCCAGTCGCGCACCTTCACCACTTAAGAGCACGATCTACTAAACGCCGCACAGCTGCGCATAACTTACCCGATAGCCGTGAGTAACGCACACGATCTGGAAAAATTATTTGTTGACGTGTCGCGGCCGCTGGGACTTGTCACGAGCGACACGAGCCCCAGCGCTTCTCTTTCCCTCGTCCTACTCCAGAGTAACGCGGCAAGGCGAACTGGCCAAAGAAAGGAAGTGATCAAAGCATTGACACAATGATCATATGTATCTCAAAGCGTCGTGTTCTCACTGCGTATAGCAGTCGGTAAAATGAAGTAAAATTGTATGGCATGATTGGCCGGGAAACCGGAAAGGGCAGGTTTAGCTACCTGAATTGGCAAGGTGTATCTATACTTCGCACCCGTAGGCACCTTTGCTTCGCGAAGTGTGAGAGTTGTGTGCTTAAGTATAACTGTTGGGTGTAGGTGACTGTTGTCGGTGTGCGTGCAGTGTTGTGTCATGTATGTGTTGGATAATGATGAGAGACGGAAGTTGGTGAAATCCGCAGTCACCATACAGCCTACTCCTCTCGAAGAGGGCCGCCGAGCCTTAAGTCCCCGTCTGACGGACGGATCACCACCAACAGTGTCGCAGGCCATCACTACACGAGACACTGCGGAGAGGTTTGGAATTTAAGCCAGGACTCTGGTGTAGATCTGACACCATAGAGGCAGGAGTTGTCAGCCATTTCTAAAGATGACTACAAAAAATGTTTCGAACCGTGGAAGCGCCGGTGGGACAAATGTATTAGTTGTGATGGAGAGTATTTTGGAGGGGATAAGGTTGTTCTGTAAACAGTTTGGAAATATATCTTTCAAAAAATAATTGCGGTTTTTTGGGTACCCCCTCGTACATACTTTTCTTTAATGCTCAGTGGATTTTAATAACAAAAGTAACTGTGAAACACATATTGCAATCTCTCCTAGTGTGCAGGCAATGTGCAACATCAGCAACTAATAACTAAAGAAAAGATCAGAATCATAGTTCAGTCCTAATGGCCAGATCGTTCAATATCCTGAGTTGTGGGGCATTCTTATGCGACAGTGGCCCGATGTTGGACTGCATGGGAACGTGCGCGCAGCCATACTCGCCAAAGTTCGGAAAGACCATGTCTGACCACATCAAGGATCAATCGATGTACTGTGCATCAAGCATCGCAGACCCTTCACGCCTGCATCTGCCATGCGAGAATAAGTAATGGAATCCTGGTACATTCTTTGTTATCCCGCGCCATCGTTCGAGCACTAGCAGCAGGCGGACTATGGAATTACCGTCCCATGAGTAGGCTGCCGTCGACACTAAAACTGAGACGACTGCGTTTGCAGTGATATCGTGCCCGGGAAACGTAGACTCCTGACGGGTGGCGACGTATTATGTTCAGCGATGAATCGCGGTTCTGCACTGCCCCGGAAGGCCATCGTCAGCGAATACGGAGGCTACCTGGGTAGAGGTCTCATTCTTCCAAAGTTTTGAGAAACACTACGGTGTTGCTCCTGGCGCCTAGTGCGAGAAGCCATTGGGTTAGTAGTGAGTGAGGGTACTGTGACAGCACAACGCTACGTCGCGGACGTCTTGTCTTCTCGTGTGTAACCTCTCATACGTGATGTTGAGGTTCTCGCATGTCCAGCAAGATCCCCAGCTAGAACATGTGTGGGACGTCAACTCCATCCCGTGCCAGTATCCAGGATATCAAAGACTAATTACAACAGGTGTGGGCCAGCTTGCCTCAGATTTATTACACCCTTCCTAACCGAGTCAGTGCATGAGAGGGGGCAAGTCGGCTCATACTGCCAAGTTCTTTGTAAATTCGACTCGAGTCTGTAATCACTGAAATAGCATCATGTAATCTCTCGACCCGTGACGTTTCATTTCGTTTATCACCCCTTCTTGATGCTTAACTTTTTTGTCAGGCAGCATAGATAATTCTGACTGGTGCACAGCAATTTATTTGCCGTAAGTTATCGATGGAATCAGGAAAAATAAACGAAAACGACATATTCTTCTTCATGACAATGTCTCAAGTGATTTATCGCCCAAAGACTTTTTTTGTTCCTTTATATCAAACAAAAATGCTTGGGGATGCTATTTCATCAACTGAAAGATCCACTGAATGCTTCCGAAACCATGTTTTTGAGACAGCAACAAGAGAGTGGAGGAAAATGTTTCCACAATTCGTTAGAATGCGTAGGAAAGTGTATATATTTTAAAGGCAGATATTTACATAAAGAAAAAACGATAGAACACTCTGCCCGACACTTCATCTACCTCTGATTCAACTGCACAATATTTCGACGAATGAGCAGAAATAGTCACATACTGTAAGGAGGGCCACTATACGTGATTGCTGCTTTGCCTTCAGCATATCAGACTACTGAAACGTGGACACAGATGGATATCCGGAACTATTGCTTCTGTTATTGACTCTGTAACTCAAACTTGTTGGACAGAGAGAAAATTTTAGTCACTGAGGAGATCACGAAATGTGTCCCACAGTGTTCAGTTTTGGCTCCTCTCCTATTTCATACATATGTGTTTGACTTTCCAATTAACATCCATCTAGCAGAACTGGTACTTTTGCAAATAATACCAATAACAAATCCCATTACCGAGAAGAACAGAACAAACTGTTAATATTTTTTCAAAGAATTTATAGCAGTTCTCTGAAAATGGACTCTTTTTTAATTTTGAGGAAACACACAACATTCTGCTCTGTACAACAAATAGGGTCACGCCAACAATTCAACAATTGATGTAGCACACGAACAGGAATGGGTAAAGAGGGCAGAAAGGTACAAATTTTTGGGTGAACATATTGATAAAAACATGAGCTGGAGGAGACTGATTATTGAGCTTCTCTTCGTATAAATGCTAGTCTTGGAAACAAACGAATCAAACGCCTAGCATATTTTGTACATTTCTACTCAGTAATATCATATGGAGTAATTTTCTGGGATGACTCATCTCTGTTAAAGAAAGTATTGATAGCACAAAGCGAGCAGTGACAATAATCCATGGTGTTCAGCCACTGTCGACTTGACCATGTGATATTTATATGAATTTTTTCATAAATGATCCATCATAACTGGAGAATATTAGTAACGTTTATAACAACAACACTAGGAGAAAAACAGACCTTCATTACTCATTATTAAGGCTGTCAATGGTTCAGATAGGATTTCAATAAGCATCAACAAAAAATTTTGTTCATTTGTCGGACAACACGAAACGTTTGCCAGGCAGTAAAAGTTATAAGCCTAACCTAAAATCATTTATCATGGACAACTTCTATTCCAGGAACGATTTTTTTATTTAAAACGCGATAGCCGTTAAAAAAGGAAATAAAAAGTTGCATAAGTAAGACTGAAAAATAATGTGCGCATTAATGTTAAAACGTATCGTGTATATACATCCGATAAGCTGACTTTTTCCACATAATTTTGCTAAGAAATCGTTTAGATGACCTGTGGAACTGTAATTAACTAGTTATTAGATTTTTATTATAGTCCGGTTCAGACAAATACTGAGCCATAGTGGTATTTAATAACGATTTCAGACACGCAGAAGGCAATACTCAGCAACAGTTCTTTAGCACACTCACAGCAATAACAGTATCTTTATCGAAAGCGGTACGTAGATGTCCTTCGCGGTAAGCTGTTGGTAGATTGGAGATGTAACAGTGACAAGGTGCAGCATACAGCCCAGTCGTTGACACAGGTTTGTGTGGGAACTGTGGAACTGTACTATTTGGCTGACCATTCAGTCGCTGCATCACTGCCACTGTTGGATCTGCATCCAAGAATGGGAGAGACCAGTCCTTCCATTCTCAAGGCTAATCTTACAGGTAGCCAAGTAAGGGGTGAGGACTGGTGGTCATAAATGAAGACAGAAAACAACAATGGGAATAGTGCGAGGGATGGCTCTCTCCTAGGAGAACGGGCAACCAGATTGTCTGGCACAAAATTTGTGGTAAAATTGGATATAGGGTTTTGATGTCTTGTGGAGTTCCTTTTATAATGTAATTGTGCAAGGTTTTTCCACGTTTTCAACCAGAAGCCATACGGCATTTCTTATAACTGGAGAAGAAAGTCACATAGTTTGTAGGTATTGTATTGTATTGTATTGTATGTTAACCGGGGACCTAGAAACGACGTAAAGGCTCCGTCCTCGCCGCAGTGGTCCGCAACCCCACGACGACTACCGCAGTCCACTTCACCCCTCCGCCGCCCCACACCGTACCCAGGGTTACTGTGCGGTTCGGCCCCCCGAGGACCCCCCAGGGAACGTCTCACACCAGACGAGTGTAACCCCTATGTTTGCGTGGTAGAGTAATGGTGGTGTACGCGTACGTGGAGAACTTGCTTGTGCAGCAATCGCCGACATAGTGTAACTGGGGCGGAATAAGGGCAACCAGCACGCATTCGCCGAGGCAGATGGAAAACCGCCTAAAAACCATCCACAGACTGGCCGGTTCACCGTACCTCGACACAAATCCGCCGGGCGGATTCGTGCCAGGGACCAGGCGCTCCTTTCCGCCCGGAATGCCGTGCGTTAGACCGCACGTCCAACCGGGCGGGCTTGTAGGTGTTACTCCATTTAGTTTTGTGCTGACAGTCAGATGACCGAGACAGAGCAGAAGTACGGACAAAGCATAGCGTGCAGTCTCTTACACGTTCATGAAATTAGCCAAAAAAAAAAGAAGAAAAATGGCTCTGACCACTATGGGGCTTAACTTCTGAGGTCATTAGTCCCCTAGAACTTAGAACTACTTAAACCTAACCAACCTAAGGACTTCATACACATCCATGCCCGAGGCAGGATTCGAACCTGTGATCGTAGCGGTCGCGCGGTTCCAGACTGTAGCCACTCCGGCCGTCGAAATTAGCCACATTATTTACATTGTACTTTTTATCTTATGTTTATGATCAGTTTTCGATTGTAACATATTATCCTTGTGAGATAGAATTGTCAGGTACCCACCAAAAACAATCTTATGCATATTTTAAGAAAGTATCACCAAACGCCCAAACCCGGACTGCTAGGGTGTGTGGAAGAAATCTAGTTTCTTTTAAAATAATTGATATATCGCTCGTTACTTATATGACTGGCTCCTTAAGCAACTTCGCAAATCTGAAGATGGTGAAGCGTTGCTCGAAATGAATCAGATCATAAAAATAAACGTGCAAGTGAGATGGCAAAGTAAACGATAAATTTTAAATATCAATACCTCATGGTGGATATGTTGGCAGTTGTTTCTAGGTTTGTTTCTGACACACACACACACACACACACACACACACACACACACACACATACACACACAACACATGTATTCGCCTTCATGTTTGTAGTATCTGAGTTGTCAGGGGATTGTGATGCAAAAGTTTCTCTCGTGAAAGCTGTATGTATTCTGAGAGGCGCGTTCATTGCGTGCTAGAGCTGCCTGATGGTGTCTGGCCGTGCTGGTACATACTAAAAGGACGGAACGAGCCGAGGAAAGTGAACATGGCCACTCACGAAGAATGGCGTTTTCGCCCGTCTCTCTGGCATTGTCCTGCGATTAAAACGGAGTTGCCAGGCGAATGACGCTTTCGTGACGCAGACAATAAGAAAATGATATTACGCCGACAGTGGTCGCCTGCTCATGTGTCTGCATCAATGCTTCAGTGGATGTTGCGAAAGTTTCATCGCTTTATTTCGGTTTCTTTTGTAAAACGAAAAGAAATTTCCCTTTTTCAGTGTCTATGAAACGTTCTTTTCTGTGTTTCTCCGGTCAGAGATGAATGGAATACCTTCGCAACGCGCTATTTAATGTAATTGTCTTGTTATGTGTTATGAGGACGGAGTCAGTAATATTGACGAGTATCTTTCAAAAATAAATATATGTTACTAAGATAATCAAGTGGCTTTCTACGTTCATGTAAATTATACCTACTTTTTTTTAACCTGTCTGAAAAGTTTGTTTGCAACTGGTGTTATTTAGCAATTTTATTAACAGTGTACTGGAGAAAAAATGGTTCAATTGGCTCTGAGCACTATGGGACTTAACATCTGAGGTCGTCAGTCCCCTAGAACTTAGAAGTACTTAAACCTAACTAACCTAAGGACATCACACACATCCATGCTCGAGGCAGGACTCGAACCTGCGACCGTAGCAGTCGCGCGGTTCCGGACTGAAGCGCCTAGAACCGCTCGGCCACCGCGGCTGGAAACCGGAGAAAACACAGTACTATTCTTATTACTTGTACCAGTTTCGGCCATATCTTAAGCATTACGAGAGGAGAGTTTAAGTTACGATCCAACTCGTCAAAGACATGTGATTTCTCGGCCAACCGCCTCGTAGTGCAGAAAGCCAGTTCTCATAAATGTGAAAATAGCCGAATAAGGCCGAAACCTTCAATTGTAATGATAATGCTATGGTGTGAAGGTAGACTGTAAACGAAATTTTTGTGACGTAATAATTAGTCTTTTGAGATCTACGACTTCCGCATTTCTGAGATTTTAATTTTCTCGACAGACCGCAGTTGGATTTTGGCTGACTGGCAGCGTGTTGCCTTACTTGGACAGTCCACGTTAACTTCTTCACGCAACGGATGGAGGTCGGTATATTCCGTGGGACGATAAATAGTACATAATCGCTGATTGGTGGAGACAGCATTATGGTGTAAATATTTTTGAACAATTTAATTTGCTCGACAGTGCCTGGAATGGATTCCGGCTGACTGTAGACAGGTTGCCTTCTCTGAATAATTCACGTTATTGTCTTCATATAACTGATGGAGCTCAATGCATTCCGTGAGACGAGGAATTCTATTAACTAATGATTGGTGGAGATTGTGTTATGGTGTAAATAATGTTTTTAAGCTATTCTTTAGGACAGTTTAACTTTGTAGGAGGCGTTTTCGATGGTTTTGTTATAAAATCACCTTCAGAGATAACGTAAACCGTGACAATATGATATTCTTCCTTGAGCAGTTCCACTGATTACCACCACAGATTTATACGCTTCGATGTCACGGTGGGATTCAGGCAGTTATGCGTGTGAAAGGCTATCTTGCGCCATATTAAGCGTGTGTTCCGTTTGGTTTAACACGTCTTTGTTATCCCCGGTGAACAGCGATTCGGAAAAAGAGCGCTCGTCGGACAGTGTAGTGAAGTGGTGGACATAGGCTGCGTTACGGATAAACGGGGCTCGATGCTCACTGAGTCCGGCGGCAGCAGATGTCGCCAGCGTAAACAGCAGCGCTCGTTAGAATCCTTGGTAGACGCATTCTTATATACAGAGTGGTCCATTGATAGTGACCATTCGAGGGTTGGATTCCCTCTCTTCTTCATCGAAGAGTTTCACTGCCTGGGCTACTCTCAGGGTGCGCCTTCGACGTGGAAGATCCTTGCCGTGTCGTCTGTTTGCCGCCGCCGCCGCTTGGTCGCCGCCTTCCGGTCCTTGCCGCCGCCGCCGCCGCCGCCGCCGCCGCCGCCGCCGCCGCCTGCCGGGGCTCGTCGCCCGTCGCCCCCGCCTGGTCGCCGCCTGCCGGGGCTCGCCGCCCCCGCCTGGTCGCCGCCTGCCGGTGCCCGCCGCCGCCGCCTGCCGGTGCTCGCCGCCGCCGCCGGTGCCGCCGGTGCCCACCGCCTGCCGGTGCTCGCCGCCGCCGCCGCCGCCGCCGCCGCCGCCGCCGGTGCCCGCCGCCTGCCGGTGCTCGCCGCCGCCGCCGCCGCCGCCGCCGCCATCCGGTGCCGCCTAGTCGCCACCATCGCCGCCGTCCTGACCCTGGTCTACGGCCGTCTTCGTCTTCATCCGTCTTCGTCTTTGTCTGTCCCCGGTTTCTGTCCTCTCCTCTTCGTTCTGTTCGTTCTTGTTTCTCTCTCCCGTCATGTCCGCCCCCACCACCACTGTCACTACTACCACCACCGCCATTGTCTATACCTCCCCTTCCGCCGCCTCCACCACTATAACTTGGTGTGCCCAGTCCCACCTCCCTCCTTCCATTCCACCTCTCCTCACTGTCCCTTCACCCTCTATCTTTGTCGCCCCCTCTCCCGCTTCTTCCTCCCGCTCCTCTCGTTCTGATCCCTTCCCCCCACTCCCCCAGCCTGTCACTGCAGCTCCAGCTCGGGTGGTGGCCCGTCGGGCCACTGCCCACGCCCAGCTCTCCCCGTCACCTTCGCCATCACCGCCGCCTCTGCCGCCGTCATCGTCATCGTCGCCTTCACCGTCACCGTCACCATCTCCGGCGCCGACTCCGGCCCCGGGACCTGCCCCTCCCCGCCACATTCCCGTTGTTCCCATCCCCCACACCTCCTCCACCGCCGTCAAGCGCCCCGGTGGCACCCCTGCTTCCTCTGCTTCCAAAAAGGCTGCACCTCGTCCTCCTTCCCCCACCCTTGATGCCATGGAAGTCTCCCCGCCTGTCCCTGCCCCCTCATCCTCCTCCTCTCTCCCTTCCTCCTACCGCTACCTCCTCTCCCATCCTGATCCCTCTCTCCTTGAAGCCCGGAACCTCACCCTCTTCCTTCGCCAGCATTGTCCTGGTGCCCCCATCTCCCTCCTCACTCCTCGCCGAGATTCTGTTCTCATCTCCTCCCCCAGCCCAACCCTCCATACTGACATCCTCTCCCGTCTCCCCATCACCCGTTTTGGTCCCAACGCCTCCCTTACCCCTGCTCCTTCTCCATCTCCTACCCGCCAACCCCAACCCCCGCGTCGCCCGCCGACCCTCACCACCGTGATCACGTGGCTCAGTCCGTCGATCACGGAGGAGGAGGTGTTGGCGGAGCTCCAGGCCCATCCCACGCTGGAGGTGCGGGCGGTCCGCCGCATTTTCAACTCGGCCGGCCCCACCCGCCTTATGCGGGTTTTCTCTGAGGACGCCCCCTCCATTGACCGTCTCCTGAAGGAGGGTGCCCTCCTCTTCCACCAGCAGTACAAGGTCGACCCTTCCCGTTCCCCTCCTCAATCCCTGCGCTGCCAGAGGTGTCTGCGCTATAATGCGCACCCCACAGCTGAGTGCCGCGAGGCCCCCACCTGCCCGCATTGTCGGCAGGCGCACTTCCTCCGGCAGTGCCCTAACCTCCAATCCCCTCCCTCCTGTAATACCTGCAATCTCCCTCATCCCACCTACTCCCAAAAGTGTAAAGCCCGACCCCCTCCAACCACTCCTGAACTCACCGTACCTGTCCGTCCTCTGGACGCCCCCACCCCTCCTGGCAATTCCCTTCGTCCCCCACCCACCGCTGAGGACATCATCAGGTTCCTCACCATCGTCCTCCAGAATGTTCATCCCTTTCAGCGCCCTCACACCCTCCAGCAGATCTCCCTTGCTGCCCGTTCCATCTTCCAACTCAAGATGTACGCCACCTACTCCAACAACCAGGCCCATTTCACCTTCTCCCGTCTTGACACCCTCGTTTAAATCCCAGTCATGGCGCGACAGCAACGTATCCTTTTCAACAACATACGCTCCCTTCCCGCCAACAAAAACCTGTTCCTGCACACCCTTGCCACCCACCGCGTGGATGCCTTCCTCCTCAATGAAACCTTCCTGCAACCCCACCACACAGTCCACACTTCGCCCTACCTCCTCCACCGCTCCGATAATCCCCTCCCGATTGCGCGTGGCGGAGTTGCCATTGGTCACCACCGCCAGATCCCCGTTCGGCTCCAACCTCTCCTTCCCGACCCCACCGAACACCTGATCCTTAGTCTCTTCTTCCCCGGCCTTACCGTTACCTGCGCCACCATCTATGTCCGCCCCAACGCTCCTATTCCCTTCGACTTCCTCTCCCACGTCGATCGTACCTTTTCCTCCTACGTGATCGCCGCCGACCTCAACATCCATAGTCGTTCCGCTGCCCAGTTACGGCGATGGCATCGGTTCCTCTCCACCCTTCAAGGTGACCTCGTCCCCATCCCCCGGCATACCCGTCCTGAATCCAACTCCACTCCTGATGTTATCCTCTCCTCCCCCAACCTCCTTGGCCGCATCACGGTGGATGTCCTGGAGCCTATTGGTAGCGACCATCTCCCTGTCCTCCTCACCGTTTCAGACGGTCGTCGCCCTCGCCCCGACCCTCGTACTGACCCTCCCCCTAAGTATGTCCACGACTATTCCCGAGCCGACTGGAATGCCTACCGGGATACCCTTTCCACCCAGGTCGATAGCCACCCTCTCCCCTACCACCACCCTGACGATGTCACCCATGCCGCCTCCTTTCTCCAGCGGACCTTGTCTGAGGCCGTGGAGGCCCACGTTCCTACTGTCGCCATCCACCCCCACCGTCCTACCTTACCCCCACAGGCCGTTCTCCTCCTCCGTGAATCCCGTCGTCTCTACCGTGCCTTCCTCCGCACGCGTGACCCGGACACACTACGACGCCACCGGCAACTCCAGCGACACGTTCGTAATTTGCTCGCGGCTAAGAAACGCCGGGACTGGCGACAGACATGCACCCGTTTAAATGCAACCCTACCAATCAACTCGTCCAAGTTCTGGTCGGCCTTCCGTCGCCTTACCGGAACTAAACCCTCCCCCTATTATCCTCTTCTCCATGATGATCACCCTTTCCCTGACTCCCTTAGTAAGGCCAATCACTTTGCCTCCTACCTCTCCGATGTCTTTTCCGTCCCCGATGATCCCCAGTTCGATTACTCCCTCTTCCCAGATATCCGCGATCGAACTGACACCTCTTCCCCTCCCCTCGCTCCT
This sequence comes from Schistocerca americana, assembly GCF_021461395.2. NCBI lineage: Eukaryota > Metazoa > Arthropoda > Insecta > Orthoptera > Acrididae > Schistocerca > Schistocerca americana. The sequence continues at coordinate 332,096,795 of NC_060122.1, forward strand.
GGCTTCCAGTACTTGGACAACATTACACACACGGAACTCAATGCCCCTATCACTACACAGGATCTCATTGCTACACTCCGCACAAAACGCAACACCGCTCCTGGTCACGATCGTGCCACCTACCGTCACCTTCGTGAAGCTCCTGTCTCTTTCCTCTCCACCCTGGCCAGGCTCTACAATGTAGTCCTGTCCACCGGTTACTACCCCGACCTGTGGAAAACCTCCCGTATCCTCATGTTCCTTAAACCTGGCAAACCGCCGTCCGCCGTCTCCTCCTACCGTCCCATCAGCCTTACCTCGGTCTTCAGCAAGGTCCTAGAATCTATCCTCACCCGCCGCATCCACCAGCATCTCCGCCAGCACCGCCTCCTTCCCGTCACCCAGTGTGGCTTTCGGCCATCCTTCTCTTCCGACGATCTTCTTCTTCACCTCACTCATCTCCTTTCCGAACAGCTTAATTCCCGTCGCTCCGCCATCTTCCTCTCACTTGACCTCGAACGCGCTTATGACCGCGTCTGGCATTCCGGTCTCCTCTTCAAGCTCCAAACCTTTGCCCTTCCCATTAACTATGTCCGTCTGATCGGTTCCTTTCTCTCCCGCCGTCCTTCCTATGTCACCATCCATAACACCGATTCCTACACCTTTTTCCCCTCCGCCGGTGTGCCCCAAGGCTCCGTCCTCTCCCCCCTTCTGTACCTTTTGTACACGGCGGACATGCCGCCGCCGTCGCCCCCCGTTCACCTTCTCCAGTTTGCCGATGACACCGCCTTCCTCGCCCTTGCCCCCACCCTGCAATGCTCCCAACGCCTTCTCCAATCCCATCTTGACCGGTTCACCGCTTGGTGCAACCAGTGGTTGCTCAAGGTCAATCCCTCCAAAACCCAGGCGATCATTGTAGGCAAAACCACCCCTTCCTTCCGCCTCCTTGATTTCTATCTCACCGTCTATGGCCGTCCTATCGCCCTCACTCCCACCCTTAAGTACCTTGGCGTCACCCTCGACCGTCGCCTCTCCTGGACTCCCCATCTCCAGACAATCCAAGCCAAGGCACGTTCCCGACTCCGTCTCCTCAAGCTCCTTTCCGGCCGCACGTGGGGTCTGGACCCCTCCACAATCCTCCACACCTATAAATCCATCATCCGCCCTATCCTTTGTTACGCCCATCCAGCCTGGATCTCCGCCCCCCCTACCTTCTATAAATCCCTCCAAATCCTTGAACGCCATGCTCTCCGCCTTGCCTATCGCATCCGTCTCCCCTCCCCCACACGGATCCTGTATGATCTCATCCCCTTCCCCCACCTCCTCCTTTTCCTCGAAAGGATACGTATCCTGTACACCTCACGTAAACTTGATCCTCCTCACCCGCTCGTTTCCTCGCTCCTCTCCCACCCCCGCCCGCTGCTGCGCCTGTATTCGCACGTCCCACCCGGTCTCCATCTCTCCACCCTCCATACCCTCTCCCAAGGTGGCTTCCGCCAGCTCCCTCTCCCTGATGATGTCCTCGTCCCCTCCATCTACCCCTCCTATCAACTTTGACCCTGCCCCACCCCCCACTTCCCGTGTCCTTTCCTTTCGGCACCCTCCCTCCCTTCTCTTCTCTTCCCTTCTTTTTCCATCTCCCTGTCCCCTCCCTTCCCCCTCTTCCCCCGGGCTTCCTCTCCCCCTTCCTCCCTCCCCCCTATCTCCCCTGCCCGTGGCATCTCTGCTCTCCCCTCTCGCTCTCCCACTCCCCTTCCTCCTCCTCCTCTCTTGGCAGGTCCCCGGACTCGCACACGTATAGTGAACATTCGCGCGCCGGAGATCGTCGCCTTTTGTGCTTCGTGTGTGTGACGTCATATAGTGTTTTTGGTGTCCGCCATCCCACTCCTACGTTCACTTGTGCCGTCGGACTCACCAGTGTTTTGTGCGCCGTGCCGACGTGTTTTCCGTGTTGTTATCGTCACATGTGAACGACTCCGTGTTTTTTTTTATGTCTCTGTGACCTCTCTTTTGCCCGTCACTTTGTTCATTGTTATTCACCATGTTTTATACTCTTGTAAAACGCTATGGCTGAAGAGCGGCGTAGTGTGCCGCTGCCAGCCTACCTGAATTGTACAGGTTTTAAAATAACAATAAAGTAAAAAAAAAAAAAAAAAAATTGATAGTGACCGGGCCAAATATCTCACGAAATAAGCATCACACGAAAAAACTACAAAGGTCGTGGTTGACGTTTCACACGTGGCTGAATACTTCCTGTTTCCTTAAATAATGTAACTATCCGGCGAACGGTCCGGACACTTGGATGATGTCGTCCAAGATACCGAGCAGCATACATATCACACGCCCATTGGACATTTTGATCACAATAGCCATACATCAACACGATATCGACCTTTTCCGCAATTGGTAAACGGCCCATTTTAACACGGGTGGTGTATCCCAAATACCGTCCGCGCTGGCGGAATGTTACGTGATACCACATACTTATACGTTTGTGACTATTACAGTGCCATCTATCACAATGCGAAAAAAGTGGTCCAAGTAAAATATTCATATTTCTTTACGTACTACACGAATATGTAATAAAAATGGAGGTTCCTATTTTAAAAAACGCAGTTGATATCCGTTTGACCTATGGCAGCGCCATCTAGCGGGCCAACCATAGCGCCATCTGGTTTCCCCCTTCAAGCTAGACAAGTTTCGTTCTTTGTAGTTTTTTCGTTTGACGTTTATTTCGTGAGATATTTGGCCCGGTCACGATCAATGGACCATCCTGTAGTTGCAGAACAACAGCAGTTCGCATACACATAAAAAACTGAAGCTGTTCGCAGATGACGTAGTCGTCTATGAGTAGTTAGCATGGCCATCAGACTGTAACGAATTGCAGAAGGATGTGCGAACTATATATGACTAATGCGGGAATTGTCAATTGACCTTGAAAGTAAATAAATGTAACGAATTCCACATAAATGTGAGAAGAACTGCACAGCTGTACGATAACACTATTGTTGAAAAATCACTCGAAACTGTAATTACCGTAAAATACCAGGCATAACTATTCAGAGAGGACTAAAGAGGAATGAGCGCTAAACCCAACTGTAGGAACAGCAGAAGCCAGGCTGAGACGCATTGGAAAAATCTTAAGAAAATGTAATCCATCCACGAAATAAGTGGCTTACGAAACATTTGTTCGACCGATACTTGAGGTTTGCTCACGTTTATGGGATCTGTACCAGGTTAGATAAATACAACCGTTATACAAGGTACAGTGAAGAGCGGCGCGTTTCGTCGCGGGATTGTTTACTCGACGCCAGAGTATTACGGATATGCTTGGCCGACTCTAGTGGCAAACGCTACAAAAGAAGCGTTGTGCATCGCGAATCCGTCTGCTATTATAACTTCGAGATGGTACGTTCCAGAATATATGACTTCTTCCTACATACAATTGTGCACCAAAATGCAATGATAAGATTGTAAGTGACACGGATTCGTCAGGTCCTCGGTAGGTTTCCGGAGATATGTTGCACCGGTTGTCTACGCAGAGTCCAAATAATTCCAGTAAATTACGGACAGGTGGTTTGATGGCGAAAAGGCGGTGCGCAGCAGCGCCCCAGGTTGGCTTCAGATCGGGTGAATTTGGTGACCATGCAACAACGTGAACTGAATATCATGATTCTGAAACCACTGTGGCACAGTTCTGATTTTGTGATAAGGACGGTTATCCCGCTGGAAAATGCCACCGCCTTCGGGGAAGAGATCAAGCATGTCTGGGTGCAGGTCCTCCGCAATAATTTTCTGGTACTCCATTGCTGTCAACGGTGCCTTTGATTACCACCACAGGTCCCACGCGAGCCCAGGTGAATGTCTTCCACGGCACACTACAGCCCCCACCGGCCTGCGTCCATTGCGCGGTGCAAATTCTGAGCAACCGTTCGCTTCAACGACGCCGTATTCCGGTTCACCCATCGGCCTGGTGTAACAAAAATCGTGATTCATTCAACCACGGGACAATTTCCGTTGATTCAGCTCAATGAACTGCAATCGCAGGTAACGATGCCGTTGAGTCAGCAAGGGAACACGTAGTGGTCGTTTGCTGCGAAACGCAACGTCCAACAACGTGCGCTGAACGATGTGCTTTGAAACACTTGCGACTGCTCCTGCGTTGCACCCTGTCGTCCGACGTGCCACAGATCACCGCCTCTCGTGCCTTACAGAAGGCGCGAACGTACAACACCCTATCGCTTCTTCGAGGTTTCATTGTCCTTCAACCATTTTCCACAGACTCTCACGACAGCAGCACGCAAACAGCCGACTAGTTTCGTCGTTTCCGAAATGCTCGTCTGGCCATAACAATCTGCTCCTTCTCGAAGTAGCTTTGTCAGCGGTTTATCCATTCGTCCTCGTGATGACTGGGTGTTGTGTGATGTCCTTAGGTTAGTTAGGTTTAAGTAGTTCTAAGTTCTAGGGGACTGATGACCATAGATGTTAAGTCCCATAGTGCTCAGAGCCATTTTATCCATTTGTCTCCGCTTATACACTAGGGACGACTGTTAGCGCTGAAACAACCAGTTTTCGGTTACATCGGTTTTCCCACATCATTTCAACCTGACTGTTAAAAGCGCTCAAAACAACCAGTTTCTGAAATAACCGATATTCAGTTTTTTTCTATTATTTCTCATAATAAACGTAGTAGAAATCGAACTGAGACTGAAAAATTTGGACTCATTTTCTAGATACATGGAGTTAAGATAATAGGTTAAATAGGCAAAAAAAAAAAAAAAAAAAATTTAGTCCGTCCACCGTCCGCTGCTTTCCTCGAAAAGTGACAATTTGTTGAGTACTAGAAATAATTACCAGTATTGTCCCATTGATTCTGATTTTTTGAAATTGTGCTCAAAAATCATGTTATAATCGGGGATCATACTATTGTTTTGATTTACGAAGAGTCAGTGTTAAAGGTTGAAAAATGGGATTGAAGAACTGTTTTTCGCACTGATTTGTCCGTTACAAGGATTACAGTCAGATAAAGGTCTATTATGTAGGCACAGGCAGCAGATTAAATACTTTCCGTTTTTATTGTGTACTGCGAATGAATTGTTGTTAAGTTTTTAATTTGTTACTGTTACCATAATTTCCTTTCTCTTTTATTATTTCGTAGAAATGGCAGACAAATCTTTAATCTCTTACAGAACATAAAGCATTGTACTTCATTGCTATGTCGTTTCGTGAAAGTCTTTGCACACTAGAGTTGCTCCCATTCTGCAACACAACGATGTTCGGCGACGACAGCGAGAAACTACCGTGCAGTACAGCTGGGGACACGTTTTGCACACTGCACGCACACTTCACCAGACACACGACATCAGGAAAATTATTGATTCACCAAAGCTGTACAAAGTTCCATTCCATGTACTTGTTGCTCGTTTTCGTCGGCATTGTTATTAAAATAGCACTGACCGCTTTTCCCATTTCCTATAATAACGCAATATTTCAAGTAAATGCAAATTTTATGAATAAAAGTTACTTCTTTTTTTTTTTAAACACGGTTTATTTAAAAACGAAATATTTTATCACTGCTGCTAAGGCAAATTGATATTTGCTTTCTTTTTAGTCAAAAATAAAAATCCCCTGTTATAGCTGAGACCAAACAAATACCGGTTACTCAGGACTAAATTACAGGTATCCGTTTTACTTGCCGCGTCTCGTGTTCGCCAGGCGGCATTCAGTCTTGCGTTGGGTTGTGGCTATAGCGTTTTGGCTTGTGAGTAAACGTCTCGTGAAATGACGACAACGAGAAAATCCGAGAAATTAGAGCTAATGCGGTGTCTTGGAGACAATCCTTCTTCCTACTCGCCATTCGCGAACGTAACAGGGAAGGGGAAAATGTCGATGGTGGCTGATGAACCGTGCGTCACTCACCACAAGGTGGCTTGGATGTAGATGTAGTAGCAGCTGAAAAATCCTTCTATCGGTTCACAAAAAATGCGAATATGCTCTTGTTTATTTAAAAGATCCTGAGTGAAAAATGGGGTATCAGCTGCTTCATTTTACCTTCCTCAGCAACTTTAAAATTTTCCCAAAAATTTTGACATGCGAATATACTCTCGCTTTTTCAACATGCAACTCACCTCAAACTCCCACAAGCTCCCCTAACACGGTAACTCACTTACACCCACTAGCCCATCACTGTAAAGTTGCCCATACCCATCAATGGTTCAAATGGCTCTGAGCACTACGGGACTTAACATCTGAGGTCATCAGTCCCCTAGAACTTAGAACTACTTAAACCCAACTAACCTAAGGACATCACGCACATCCATGCCCGAAGCAGGATTCGAACCTGCGACCGTAGCAGTCTCACGGTTCCGGACTGTAGCGCCTAGAACCGCACGGCCACCGCGGCCGGCGCCCATACCCATCCACAGCCAGTTGCCCTCACTCACTCACTCACTCACTCATTCTGCTTAATTCATTGTAGTTATCTCTTTGTGTCTCTCTTTCATCGTCTCCTATGTCGCAGCCACAGTCGCCTTAGTCACTGTGTCCATCTTGGTCTCTCTTACTATTAGTATCTCATTCCTACCTGTATCCTGCTGCTATGTTTTCTCACTATCACTATCTTTCTCTGTCTCGTCGTCATTGTCAAATGCTCTGTCTCTCATAATCAGTGGCTCTTACCTACTTCTACTTTCTCTCTCTTTTTATTTCTTCCCACTGGCACTGTCTCCTTTATTCTTTTGTTAGCACTGTTCTGTCACCGTCAACTATATTCCACTGCCACTGCGTCCCTCTCTTACAATCACACTGCCATTTTCTCCTTCGCTCCCTCTACGTATACCAGAACGACGGTCTACTACGTATATTCCAGTATTTACTACATTCCCGTCTCTTTCTCACTGTTACTGTCTTCTTCTCCTCAGCATAAAAGAGTGCGAAAATGTTCAGACGCAGCGCTCAGAAAGGTAGACTGAGCCAGCTGGTACCTCATTTTTCAGTTTGAGTCTTTTAATGAAACAGCAACATATTTGCATTTTTGTCGTTGGTTCCTTTCTTTTCCCTGTCACAGCAGGGCATGTCAAACATATGGTAGGAAATGTATTGTTTGGATAGTTTATTTATGTGAAACTGAAGCAACACATAACTAATTTTACACCCCAATCAGACCAGATTTAATGTGCAAAAAAATTTTGCATGTGCTTCACTACTATAACATGAGGTTCCCAGATGATAGGGATGGCATTTTACTGCATATTTCTCCGTGATATGTCGCTTTATAAGCTACGCTTACACCTCAGACCGGATTTTACGTGCGTGTTAGGGTAATTTTGAATCTCTGTATCTCGTAAACGGATAAAGATACGAAGAATAATTTCAGCTTTATTCGACATCGGGACCTTAGCAATACTTTTACAACCACTTTGTGTGCATAGCTGTCTCGGAAACTGCAGGTGGATTTTTGTACCCAAAAAACAAGTTTTTGGGTTCGACAAAGACAAAAAGTTTTGGGATATAGCACTTCAAGATAAATGTCTAGAGAACATATTGTTAAAATTTGAGCAATTTGTTGCGGTTGTTTATTGTTTAGGTTTCGCCCCATACCAAATTTTACGTGTAGAAGTAGGGTAAATTTGAGCTTCTGTACCTTGGAAATGGATTCAGATATTACGAACATTTTGAAGGTTATTCGATATCGGGATCTTAGGCATATATTTTGTAAAAATTTCAGCCATTTGCTGTCCATAGCAGTCTCGGAATCCTCGACTGGGTTTTGGTCCACTGGTAATGGCAAATACCATTTTTTTGCGGTTTTTCGAGGAACGGCCCATGAACTAATTGTGCCTCCATAAGCCTCTTAAGGCCCACCGTAGATAACATCAAATGCAAAAGAACGAACCGATTTTCTCCATTTGCCTAAGTAGGGGGAACCGTGTGTATGCATACTTTGACCCTATACTGTAGGGCAGTGAGACTAAGACGATTCTTCTGTTGAATATAGAAATGGTCCCTAGTCCAAGGGCTATTCAAAGCACTTGACTATACCTTTTTTTCGCAATCTGAATCCGAGGTATGAGTACCGCAAAATCCCGTTTTGATGCGCAGCGTTTTGGAGCATGTTAGTTACCCATGGTGTCGCATGGTTACCAATTACCAGGAGCGCCCCAGTCGGTGTAGTTGTATGCACGCCTCCGAGACGCAGGAGCGTGTGTTTCTGGCTGAAGAGACTGCGCCTTCTTTACCTCTTTGGTGTCAGCAACTCGTGGTGAGATCGTGGGACCCTCTGTTAGAGTCACAACCTAGACGGGGATTTTCTCCGCGCGCGAGTGGGTGCTTGCCTTATCATTTATGTCAGCTTAATTAGACGCGCAAGTCATATAAGTGGTGCCAAATAGAAATATTGCGACCTGGCTGCCGAACAACCCCAGACGCGGTCTACGAGTGAAAAGTGCCGTACGGCCATTTCGTTTGACCTCCCTGTAGCTGTGCAGAGCAGAGGGCGGCCGATTGATCGCGGGCTTATCGCGAGCGACGCGGGAGCGCTGCGCCCGCGGTGGAAAGCTCAGCGGCGCCCGCGAAATGCTAGCGCCGGAGAAATCAAGGATTGCGTGACACGGGCTGAGTTACGAGTCCGCGGCGGCAGACGCTCCGCGAAAGCGGCCTCCCTCCTAGAAAGCGTCGCGCCGCTGCCCGGCTCTGCTCCACGTTCCCGGCTGCTCTGCGCCGCCCCGCTAGTGCCCAAACGGAAGGAAAGCGCTCACCAGGAAGAGCAGACGCGCCGTCGCCTAGCCCCGCCTCCGTCCGCGCGCAGGACTGCCAACTGTCCGCACTCACAGAGCGGAAACATCTATGGCAGTAGTTGTCAAACTTCGGCCCGCGGACCGCACGCGGCGCGAATCGAGTATTCGTGCGGCTTGCCGTCCTAGCCGTATTTTATAATAACATGTCTAGCAACGAACAGCAGAATTGAAGAACGCAACTAACGCTAAGAAGTTCTTAAGAGTGTAGTTTTACTGCCCGGAAACAAACAAAATCACTTAGAGAAACAGTAATATCTTAAGACGTGCTTAATTTCAATTGACGTTGGTATTGAGTAAAGTTGGCCGCTTACCTTCGGGGCAGACTAAACGCTGCGCCTGCGTTGTTACATGTTGCGATAGCTGGAATATTTTATTGTTTGTCTCACAATACTGACAACCCATAGGTGTGCGCCACTCGTACCGATCAGCTGCTATGGTATAAATTCCAAAGAAAAGTTATCATGGATTCGTGAATGTGCATTAGAGAGATGGTCATCTTCAAAGGCGGTACGTGTTTCTAGCAAGTAATATTAAATTACTTTTAGGCTGTCGTAACACACTGGAGAGCCAAAGAAACGGGTACACCTGCCTAATATCGTGAAGGACCCCTGCGAGTACGCAGAAGTGCCGTAACACGACGAGACATGAACTCGACTAATGTCTGCAGTAGTTCAAAATGGTTCAAATGGCTTTGAGTTCTATGGGACTTAACTTCTGAGGTCATCAGTTCCCTAAAACTTAGAACTACTTAAACCTAACCAACCAAAGGACATCATACACATCCATGCCCGAGGCAGAATTCGTACCTGCGACCGTAGCGGTCGCTCGATTCCAGACTGTAGCGCCTAGAACCGCTCGGCCACGGCGGCCGGCTCTGCAGTAGTGCTGGAGGGAAATGACGCCATGAATCCTGCAGGGTACTCCATAAATCGGTAAGAGTACGAGGAAGTAGAAATCATTTCTGAACGACACGTTGCAAGGCTTCCCACATATGCTCAATAATGTTTGTGTCTAGGGAATTTCGTACACAGAGGAAATGTTTAAACTCAGAATAGGGCTCCTGGAACTACTCTGTCACTCTGTAGCAATTCTGGACGTGTGGAGTGTCGCGTTGTCCTACTGGAATTGCCCACGTCCGTCGAAATGCACAATGGACATGAATGGATGATGCTGATCAGACAGGATGCTTACGTACGTGTCATCTGTCACAGTCGTATCTAGATGTATCAGGGGTCCCATATCACTCCAAATGCACACGCCCCGCACCGTTATAGACCCTCCACCAACTTGAACAGTCCCTGCTGACATGCAGGGTCCATGGATTCACCCATACACGTCCATCCATTGCTTCAATTTGAAACGAGATTCGTCCGATCAGGCAACACGTTTCCAGTCATTAACTGCCCAATGTCGGTGTTGGCGGGTCCAGGCGAAGCGTAAGGCTTTGTGTCGTGAATTCATCAAGGGTACACGAATGGGCTTTCGGCTCCGAAAGCCCATATCGATTATGTTTACCTGAATGGTTCGCACGCTGACACTTGTTGATGGCCCAGAACTGGAATCTGCAGCAATTTTCGGAAGGGTTGCACTTCTGTTACGTTGAAAGAATCTCTTCAGCCGTCGTTGGTCCCGTTCTTACAAGATCTTTTTTCGGCCGCAGCGATGTCGGAGATTTGATGTTTTACCTGATTCCTGATATTCATGGTACACTGGTGAAATGGTCGTACGGGAAAATCACCACTTCATCGCTACGTCGGAGATGCTGTGTCCCATCGCTCGTGCGCCGACTATAACACCACGTTAAAACTCTCTTAAATCTTGACAACCTGCCACTGTAGCAGCAGTTACCGATCTAACAACTGCGCCAGACACTTGTTGTCTTACATTGCCGAACGCAGCGCCGTGCTGTTCCTGTTTACATATCTCTGTATTTGAATGCGCATGCCTATACCAGTCTCTTTGGCGCTTCAGTCCATAAAGCAGTGAGTCGAACAAAAATTACAATCAAAACATTTAGTAAACAGCCGTGATCGTGCCTCATACTGCATAATTCATTTACATATAAGTAAAATAATTATTACTAACCAGTTAATCATCCGTTTGGACAACACTTGGTTAGGCAATTAATTACAGTGTCACAACTTTGGGATCGCTGAGAGTGGCAGCAGGCTGAAACTAAAAACAGGTGACACGAAGTGTTCCGAATGACGCCGACTTTCAACGATCAGTACTTGCGGGCCGGCGGCCAACTTCTCGCTTCTTAATATGGTTAGCTTGTGGAGGGGAGCGGGGCGGGATCATAACCTATCAATTTATGTAGGCCACCAGTTAATAACAAGATGCCGCCCCACTATGTCAGTAATGGCTCTTGAGCAAAAAAGTTTGACTCTACGGAGTCACCATTCATGTGGGCAACACAATTTTTTGTCGCCAACATACACTGCTTCCAAAGTCAAGTGACTATGATTTATCCGTGGGCGCTCTGCTGATTTTAAATGTCATTACACTGCTACTACAGGCAGACCACGTTCAGAACTACCGTGGACTTGATACACACGATTCACAGGCGTTTTTACCGAGGGAAAAAGAACAAGAGGAAGACCACGACTGAGGTACATGGATCAAATCGTGAAAGATGTGGGATGTGACACCTACAAAGAAATGAAGAGAAAAAAGCTGAAAGACGCACAGAATGGAGACAAGCTGCCATTGTAGCTGTTGCAAACCAATCCTTGGACTGACCACTGCAGAAGAAGAAGATACTATATCTGAATTTGTCTTAAGGTTGTAGTCCTCTTTGAATATTTAAAAAAATCGATTTTTTTGCTAAAAATGTTCTCTGGGATGTCTATTATAATGTTCATTCCAAGTCCACTAGAAATTCCGTTATAAAATTAAAATACGAGTTTGTAAAAAAGTGTCTAAGCGAACCATCCATAGCGAGAACAAATTAATAGACGTGCAATTTTAACGACGGCCTAACAGGCATTATGTAACGTTCTCGAAGTTCAGATTTGACCAGTTTGTTAAAACTTCTGCACAGAAGCGGACGAGAAACGTACCAAGCGTGCAGACCAGCGGTTGGTAGAAGCTGCCAAAGGGGCCCGCACAACCACCACGGCCACGAAGAAGATGGAGGAGGATCTCTTTTTGGACACGGAAGAATGGTCCAGGAATCGCTGACTAGAGGCATGTTTCACTTGACTACAAAAAAATGTAACGTAGAGCTTTAAACTCATATTTCTCCAAACAGTATTTTTCAAATTGACAGGAAACATAACTTGAGAACGGTACATACGATTTTGATCGGACTTTGACGGTGGCTTTCTAAATTGAATTCTCTATCAGCTGTATCTTCAAAAGTCTATTTACGATGCACGGTTTTGTTCGATTGTTTGGGCGAAGAGAATGATGATCGTTTCAATGCGTCACCGCTTTGTTAGAACTGAATATTTTTCAATTATCCTATGTATGCTGAAAGAGAAATATACTGAAAATGATTTATACAAAATTATTTTCTTACAGGTCCAATAGGAGGGCTTCGGGAATTCAAGCCGATGACCAATTTTGCGGCTGCAAGGGGTCTTTCCACCTGGTGCAGCGGTTACAGGGATCCTCCGTGTTGAACAGAAAAATGGTTTCTTAAAAACAGAGGTGTAAGGAATAAAACTATATTGTCAGATTTAGAATTACTTTTTATTTTACTTGAAAACAAAATCACGACACTCACCTAATATTCATGTTTTTAAACAGGGCCCCCCCCCCTTACAAGTTTGGAGTGATAAACGCGAGGGTACGTTCCTTGTTTGCAACAAGTGTCACAGCTCGCAAGGGGGCTATACGAACTTCTTTCATGACCAACTGCGTTAATACAGACAGGGTGTATAGCACGACTAAGACGGCAGCATATATAAACAGGAAGGCGGAACTCTCAACCGTTATCAAGAAAATTAAGTTTGAAAATTTTAGGTGTGCTTACTTTGTAAGGTTGCTAGTATTCAAAACAGCCGGGCGAGTCGCAGCCCCTTTGGATCGAATCTCGCTGCTGTACATTTTTACAGGCACGTGAGAAAATTCTTATAACGACTACAGACCCGCGCGTACATCATCGAACAGAATAGAGAGATCATTTAGAGATGACTGCATAAAAAGTTAATGAATCGCACACTTTCAGTTATATGCTCAAATATTCGGTGATAATCTTCGACATGTGAGGCGTGCCGCGAAATTGATTGATTTGCGCAAACCATTTATGAATGTAAACCAACCTTTTATTTTGTAGGCACATTGAAAACCACACATGCGCAAAAATTCGGCATTCATTACAGGTGCTGCACATCTCAATAATGATTGTTTCCCATTTTTGTTTTAAACAAAATCACTAGACTTATTTGACTGGAAGTTCTCGTGTATCCTTTTTTATATCCAAACTCCTTACGAATATCTTTTACTCTTTTTGTCAGGATAACGATTATGAAAATAATTAATGAATCATTAGAGACTTATAATTTGCAAAGTCATAATAAATCTGTTATTAGAATTACGCGGAAACGAAAAAAAAAAAGAAAAACCAAGTAATGGCAGCGGAATTCGATACAGAGAACTTGACCGTATTAAACTAATCGCTTACTCGCTCGGCTGCGGACTACATTGTCTCTCTCTCTCTCTCTCTCTCTCTCTCTCTCTCTCTCTCTCTTCTTAAGAGGTATCGGTTTGTTACGTTTAGAATCGTAGCTGAAGACATTTATAAGTCGTGACGTCTCGTGTATTTCGCACACTCGTAGTAGCGGCTAAATATGTGCTAACCATCATCAATATTGCAACGTAGGAAAATGATTCTGAGTAAAGGTACTAAGTTGAGTTGTAACAATTTACGTATGTTGTCGACACACACATCTAGCTCAAAAATGCGTGTGGTTTGTTCAAAACTGAATATTTAATGAAAACTTTTTTGCAAAAAATATTTTCGTTTCCTGATAGAAAAAATATTTAAAGTATTTTTTCCTGTTTTCTAGTGGATGAAGCTCGAAAATCATGTGACAAGTTGTATCTCACGTAATGGCCGTCAATGCTCCATTACGACAAAAGAATGGCAAATGGCCAATGATAAAACTTGAATTCTGGGAATAAAAAGTTACTTCCACCTAACTATATTCACATGAAGGGAGAGGTATGAAATGAGATTAAAACGACAAATACTTTTTATACACATATTGTGAAAAAACTTACGTGCAATTAACAAAATCGTGCGTTCAGAAGCAACCTCGTACAAAAGCGTCTAATAGGTTCGAGAGCTGATATCAGAGTGATCATTTTGTTCGTCCAAGTCTTTATCCCACAAATATGTCGAAATTCCATGACCTGATATACTTATAATATTTGTTATTCGTAGTATTTGTTACACAGAAATATATTATTAATATTTAATGTTCAAAACACGTAAAGGTGGGGAATTTTTTCGTTACAAAATATTATTTTATCATTGATAGCACATTTGCATACATAAACACGCATAGTTTTACTTGTTATTGACACAGTTGATTTGTGGTTATCGTAACATTTTATTACAGTTTTTAGTAGCCTTTGCAGAAGACGGTACAGGAATACTAGGGACCGTACGACGTATGAACTTATAATTTTCAAACTCGATTTTCTCGAAAATGGTTACATTTCTTGCATTCTTAGTCGTGCCCTTCACACCCTACCAATATGAATCAAATTGATGAGGGGAAGCACGTACGCTCGACTTGATAAATGTTGCCGTCTTCGAACAGATATTAAATCCCAGTCTTCTTTGTTTCCTTCTCCCACACATCAAATCAGACAGCTGCTTACCGTTTCGGCAATGTCCATCACATCGTCATTTTCAGAAGCAACGAGCTATCTTGACACTTATCATGGTCCTTTAGTCATAGCATATCTGGCCGATATTCGTCATCGCAACATCCCGAATTGAGGGTCCGTGTGGTTAATTCTGAACCCGCGAAAAATCGTTTCGTTTTGAGTTACAAGAGAGTAGCTTAGATGCCTCTTTCAAGTGTCCGCTGTTTCCTACAGACTGCAGATAAGTCATCCCTAACGTTAGGTTCTCCCACATCCTCCATGCGCGGGTGCCGCTTCTTTTGTGCGCTAGTGGATCGCGAATTTTGAGGAAATCAGGTGCAGCTATCAACATTCAGAATTTCTACAGTCTCTCGGGACACCCTGCTGGAATATATTTGTTTCACACAATCGTTAATTTAATTCACACATACACAGTTATACCATCACGCTCTTGTAACTGCACTTCTTTCTCACTGTCCTCTTGTACAGCCTGTTACAAGCGTAGGCCAGAGAATGCCGTAGGCGGCAGGAAGTGAAGTGAACCTGCGAGTTATGTGAATGCGAGCGGCACTCACACTGCCGTTGGAGCAATCAAGGTCACGCAGGAAACAGTATTTACGTCAGTGAAGCAGAGCAATCGGGATTTACGCAACGACCTCCCCATCAAGCCCTGTCACTTGCCGCGCAGAGGTAGCGTCACGCTCACCAAGAATCCGCCGAGCTGACACGTCGAGTTACGTCACGGCTGACAAACTATCCAAGATTCTTCCATATCTTGACTGTCTGTTTGAGATTGCTGTTATGATGGACAACCTAAGTCTGAATAACGTTTTGTTCATCCATTCTTGGAGTTCGCAAGTGTACCAGGGGATTATGGAACGTTACCACACAAGGAGACAAGCAATGGTCCTATTGGCTTCTCCTACCTAACTTGGTTGCGTCTGTTGTCTTCGGTGTTATGGCGAAGACTGCAATGGTCAACGACATGACAGGGGACTAGGACTACAGAAGTAAGGCACGAAGAGCGAAAGTCGCAGATCTCCAAAATGTGTGTGAAATCTTATGGGACGTAACTGCTAAGGTCATCACTCCCTAAGCTTACACACTACTTAACATAAATTGTCCTAAGGACAAACACACACACCCACCCATGCCTGTGGCAGGATTCGAACCTCCGCCGGGACCAGCCGCACAGTCCATGACTGCAGCGCCTAAGACCGCTCGGCTAATACCGCGCGGCCGCAGCTCTCCCTTGAATTGGAACTCAGAGCTCGCGACCGGGTCAAAGGCTTTACGTTCCTTGTAAAAGATTGGAAAAACATGTCGCCTATCAAAGGAATCAAGTGAAGCTCACTGTGGATTGAAGTTTTTAGAACGAATACACTTCTTTTGGTTACAGAGTTCGCACTTCTCTTGGAGCACAGTGGATAATGAGACATCGCTTCTACAGTTTTCGAACTAATTTTGACACCAGTAGTACGAAGTGGGCAACATAAAACTGGCCTGGAAAATAATTCGTGCACCTTAAGTTCGGCAACCCAACTTACATCCCTGGATGCACTGATGTAATTTGGGTTGCCTATCTTAAGGTGCATGATTTTTTTCCGGGCCAATTTTATTTTGCTAGTATCAAGTAGCTGAAGAATGCTTAATAGTACTAGGCTTCTGACTCTGATAACCCGTAAGGCAATCACTGTTTTTTGTATAACATATTTTCGTGGCAAGGTGGTGAATATTCAACAAAAACGAAATTAGCATCGGGCACGCCAAAAGGAGTTACAATAGGAGAGTTAAAATTTTTAGTACACGTAAATGATTCACTAGATAGAGTCGACAGCAGTATCATATTTGTTGCTGATGATGGTATTGTGTACAAGGAACTACCGTCGCCTTATTTGTTGTTAATAAAAGAACGTCTTACAGTTTATCAAGATGGTACACTGAACGGCAGCTGTATTTAATTATGTACACGTGTAGTATAATGCCAATCACATTGAAAGACAACACGATAATATCCAGTCACAAGATTATTGCAAACCCTCTGGCTACTCTTTATCGTATCAATATTTAGGGATAAGACTACGAAACGGTAAGAAGTGGCCTCAGTAGGAAAAATCCAATGTAGGCTGCAATGACAGCAGAAGCTTTATTGATGCGTTTCGTCCTCCTGAGGGATCTTATGAATTTGTTTAGGAACTGCGGATAACGCATTTATCGTAAGCTGCCAAAATTTTTGGTGTGCACCTTCGGCGAAGGCATGCAGCTGTGTTAAGATGGGGCTACGAAACGCGCTCGTAGCTCTTAAGTTCATATTGACTAGACAGCTTTGTTTTGTTCCATACTTCCATTTTTGAAAGGTGCCTGCCCCACAATCTTATTAACAACAGCACTGGTACATGTATTCCACAGATTTTCGCTTATAACATTAGACTCGGTTGTTTGCGGACCAGAACCCATTACCTCAAACTAATGCATTCACCCCTCTCCGTCATCCATGAAAGTTTCTAACATCATCAAGGAATCATCCTGTAGAAAGAAGGTCCTGTTCCAGCCTGTCATTACATACTGCTGGCCATCTATTTTTCTAAGACACGTGCTTTAATTGTACCACCGATCAAACCTGATGGGCTGACTTGTGTGCCCAACGAAGAATCGATCACCACATACCATCGAAGCACCTCACCGAATTTCATATCATTCGTATCTTTTTCTGTTAGGACTGATGGATTTTATATTTGCGGAAATATATATCGCGTTATTACAGATAATTCGAAATCAGCTTTGAATTAACATTCTACATAATGTTTTTAGTGTGTGTGTGTGTGTGTGTGTGTGTGTGTGTGTGTGTATTTACTTACTATCAATACATTTTGCTGTTCGCACGTGTCGACTGCTGTGGCTGAACGGTTCTAGGCGCTTGTCCGGAACCACGCTGCTGCTACGATGGCAGGTTAGAATCCTATCTCGGGCATGGATGTGTGTGATTTCCTTAGGTTAGTTAGGTTTAAGTAGTTGTAAGTCTAGCGGACTGATGACCTCAGATGTTAAGTTCCATAGTGCTTAGAGCCATTTGAACGATTTTGTTCGCACGTGGTAATGACACGAACATTAATTTACTTTATTCGTGTATCCACAGTTAATTGTTTCAGCAATTTATGGTTAGTTTTTTAGACGTTTTCCTCTGCTCGCTATGTTCTGACGGGATATGCTGCAAATGGATCTACGCTTGATCTGACCCGTCTGTGTTTTCCATATAAAAATATGCAAGTACTGTCAGTTATGACATGATAACCGCTGTGTTATTACCAAGTATGAACGTCACCAACTGCTCAACGGTAATAAGACAAGTGCTACGTGCAATGGTTTCTCTTGTGAACTTGAAATTAATCTGGTGATGGTTCTCGTGTAATCGAAACCGGAACTACCAGTAAAATTAAAGTTAATGCGATATCGGTTGATACTATTGATTTATAAAAAAACTGAATGTTCATTAGTGATATCTAATAACTTACTCAATTTAGGATTGTTTACCATCTATAAAGGGTAAACCCAAAGTCCACGGATAAAATGTCGGAGGTTTCTCAGGAAGATTTTAATTTGGAATATGGAATCTCTGGTCCCCGATGGCTCGTTACAGAGTAATTGAATTTCCCTCGATTTCTTGCCCCCATTTATCTTTGTATCTATACTCCGCTGGAAAAACCCGCAAAAGAGTGGAAATGTCGACGGTATGCGCTGGGTGCCTTGTTTGGAAATAAACTTATTTCTCTCTATCACTGCCCTCAAGCTTGCATCCAGTATTTCCCGGTACCCTCTTGAGTTTGTAGACAGCAGTATGGATAGGTTTGCAGTCGAAGGTATGGGTGAGGTGCGGCTCGCGTATGGGGTGACAGAATATAATGCAATACCGGCAAAACGACGCTATGCTGGGCTCTTCGCGCAGCGACGGCAACCACACCACAATACCTACTTTTCCTTCTGGACAAGTGATGGATATTTTGGTGATAGCATGTTACAGACTTTATCACTGTTGTGAAGATATTTTCACAGAAACAAAGATACTAGGGGTAACAAAAGAAATAAATCGTAATTATATTATTACTCTGTAACGACGCAAGACGCTTATTCAGAAATGTCCTTGAGCGTATCAGTACGCACATGTGTGATTCCTTTATTTTAAAAATACAACATGTTTCGGGACGAGGTGATCTCGTTATTTTCTGTGAGAGCCATACAGACTTTCAAAGGTCTCTTGAGTCGACTGCTGTATTGAAGTCTTTGGTAGATAACTGGCAGATGACTTTTGTTAGTAAACAGAGCCCCGTGAGATTGTTAAGCACCACCAGTAACTACGAACGCAATAGCATGATATGTACAGTGAAGAGTCTTATATGTTTGGCAGTTTTTGTTTGATGACCGCCTAGTTTTGATTGAACCTAATGGCGTTACACTCTTAAGGTAACTAATACTATGCGAACAATACAAACAAATTTTGTTTACAGGTATATGTGAAGTATCCGAAGTAATGATTTGTATTTTCCTCATTTATAAAACTAGATAAAGGAATCATGTCGTCTCGAAACACGTTGTGTTTTTATAGTAAATAAGTCACCTACCTGGACATTTCATGTTTCACAATCTTCGCATTGATATCAGTTACAGCTGTACTGTGGCTTCACTCCAGATAAGAGATATCTTTGTATAACCTCCAAATTTGGTAGGTGATTCACACTGCGCTGTCTGCCAAAGCAGCTAAAACACCCAGAAGGGGGGAGGGTGTAGGAAACTAAATGGAACGTCGCGGGTTGGCAGGATATTGATTTTGTTCCAGTCATTACAAAATCGAGCCAAATTTGCAAAGAACTTGGCAATACCACCCCACTTGTGACGTTACAACACCTCTGACCTGGATGAATTCACTGATTCGTTTGAGACGTGTGTCATAAAGCTATTGTATCCGCTCCTGAGGCAAGGTGGCCCACGGCCATTTTAATTAGTCCTTGACATGCTGGATACTGGGACGGCGTTTACGACCAGATCCCACAATTGTTCTATCGGGAACAGATTTGGGGATTTTACTGTCCACAGGAGTACTTCAACATCACTCAGACAGCTCACCGAGACACGTAAAATGTATGGACAGGCACAGACCTGTTGAAAAATGTCACCACGACACAGTTGGATGAGGGGAAACACAGAACGCAGGACGTCGGTAACGTACCATTGTGGCGCCAAAGTCCTCTCGATCACTACAAGCTGCGACCTGAAGTCTTACATGATGGCTGCCCACACCCCGACTCCAGGAGTAACACCGCTGTGTCTCTTCAAAACTTTGGAAGAATGGAACATCTCCCCAGCTCACCGCCATACTCAACGACGATGGTAATCGGGATTAGCGCAGAACTGCGATTCATTGCTGAACTCCTTGCGGCGCTGTGTTCATCAGCAGTACATGCTTCGCGGTCACGGCATCACGCCAAACGCAGCCGTTTGTGTTGTGATATTATGGCAGCCTGCGCATGGGTCTGTAATTCCCTAGTCCGGCTGCTGTTGGTCACCGACCATCGGTGCGGGATGATGGAGAATGTTGTAGGGTGTCCACACTTGCTCTCGGGTGGCAGGCACAGATGTGAAGTGTGTTATGGAATACTTGATGTACCGTACGGTGGTCCTCCATCGTGGTGGTCAGACGTGGTCTATCCCAACCTTGAAGACGAGTTCCCATGGAATCCTACATCGGGTCACTGTCACATCCGGATGCTCCATATATGTCAATACGGCACGATTCGACCATACAGCCAAATGGAGACCCGCTATGAGGCCCATTTCAAACTCTGTCTCACACGAGTACGCAGTATTTCCGCGTGCTTCAAACTGATCATTCAACATCCGACGCTGTTTACGCCCCTTATATATCCTACCAGCGCAATTCATAGAATGCTCAGGAAGCAAAGGCAGTTGCACTCGCGGTACAAGAAAGATCGGGAGAATGAGGACAGGAAAATTTAGTAGAGATTCGTGCTGCTGTAAAAAGAGCAATGC
Organism: Schistocerca americana; assembly: GCF_021461395.2. Lineage (NCBI taxonomy): Eukaryota > Metazoa > Arthropoda > Insecta > Orthoptera > Acrididae > Schistocerca > Schistocerca americana. The sequence goes on from NC_060122.1 coordinate 332,117,434, forward strand.
GTGAAGCATACAACCACTACCACCGACATACCTTAGCAAAAGATCTTGCTGAAAACCCAAGGAAATTCTGGTCTTACGTAAAATCGGTAAGCGGGTCGAAGGCTGCCATCCAGTTACTCACTGATCAGTCTGGCCTGGCAATGGAAGACGGCAAAACGAAAGCTGAAATTTTAAATTTAGCATTTGAGAAATCTTTCACACAGGAGGATCGTACAAACATACTGCCATTTGAGTCTCGTGCAGATTCCCGTATGGAGGACATAGTGATACACATCCCTGGGGTTGTGAAGCAGCTGAATGGGTTGAAAATAAATAAATCACCAGGTCCTGATGGGATTCCAATTCGGTTTTACAGAGAGTACTCTACTGCATTGGCTCCTTACTTAGCTTCCATTTATCGTGAATCTCTTGCCCAACGTAAAGTCCCGAGCGACTGGAAAAAAGCGCAGGTGACGCCTGTATATAAGAAGGGTAGAAGGACGAATCCTCAAAATTACAGACCAATATCCTTAACAACGGTTTGTTGCAGGATTCTCGAATATATTATCAGTTCGAATATAATGAATTTCCTTGAGACAGAGAAGTTGCTGTCCATGCAACAGCACGGCTTTAGAAAGCATCGCTCCTGCGAAACGCAACTCGCCCTGTTTCACATGATATCTTGCAAACCATGGATGAAGGGTATCAGACAGATGCCATATTCCTTGACTTCCGGAAAGCGTTTGACTCGGTGCCCCACTGCAGACTCCTAACTAAGGTACGAGCATATGGGGTTGGTTCCCAAATATGTGAGAGGCTCGAAGACTTCTTAAGTAATAGAACCTAGTACGTTGTCCTCGATGGTGACTGTTCATCGGAGGTGAGGGTATCATCTGGAGTGCCCCAGGGAAGTGTGGTAGGTCCGCCGTTGTTTTATATCTACATAAATGATCTTTTGGGTAGGGTGGATAGCAATGTGCGGCTGTTTGCTGATGATGCTGTGGTGTACGGGAAGGTGTCGTCGTTGAGTGACTGTAGGAGGATACAAGATGACTTGGACAGGATTTGTGATTGGTGTAAAGAATGGCAGCTAACTCTAAATATAGATAAATGTAAATTAATGCAGAAGAATAGGAAAAAGAATCCTGTAATGTTTTTTCAATACTCCATTAGTAGTGTAGCGCTTGAGACAATCACGTCGATTAAATATTTGGGCGCAACATTGAAGAGCGTTATGAAGTGGGACAAGCATGTAATGGCAGTTGTAGGGAAGGCGGATAGTCGTCTTCGGTTCATTGGTAGAATTTTGGGAAGATGTGGTTCATCTGTAAAGGAGACCGCTTATAAAATACTAATACTACCTATTCTTGAGTACTGCTCGAGCGTTTGGGATCCCTATCAGGTCGGATTGAGGGAGGACATAGAAGCAATTCAGAGGCGGGCTGCTAGATTTGTTACTGGTAGGTTTGATCATCACGCGAGTGTTACGGAAATGCTTCAGGAACTCGGGTGGGAATCTCTAAAGGAAAGGAGGCGTTCTTTTCGTGAATCGCTACTGAGGAAATTTAGAGAACCAGCATTTGAGGCTGACTGCAAGTACAATTTTACTGCCGCCAACTTCCATTTCGCGGAAAGACCACAAAGATAAGATAAGAGAGATTAGGGCTCGTACAGAGGCATATAGGCAGTCATTTTTCCCTCGTTCTGGTTGGGAGTGGAACAGGGAGAGAAGATGCTAGTTGTGGTGTACCAGGCCGGGTGGCAACACTAGAAACAAACAACACAAATGCACTTTGATAGCCTTTCTTGCTGTCACAAAGCATTGACAATCTCAGCATTTACATACGCAACGCACTCACAAAAATAAGCTATCTCGAACATCCAGCACAGAGAAAATTTCAGCGGAAGTCAGATTTCAGTTCAGTGACACGGTAGGTGCGGCAGATTCGTTTGATGTTTGTGGCTCCTCTTAAGCCGGATATAATTTGCGTCGAAGAGGTCCTTTGGACGGAGAGGCCGCGAAAAATAAAATAAAAACTGGGGTAGAGCAGTCGAAGTGTAGAGATGAGACCCGATAAGAAACCTGCCAGGGAAGAGCAAAGCAGCGACGGGCCAGGCAGGTATAATTCCGGGCCCGAGAGTTGTGGGAGCGGCGGTGCTCTCATTCTGGAGACGCAGCGGCGGCGGCACACTAACACCCTGGCCCGTGCTGCGCGCGCCAACTGCGTGCGTGCTGCGAATCAACACGCGCACTCTCAGGCTGCCGGCCGCACGCATTGGCGCCGGCGCCTGTGCCGTGTGGAGCGTAGCGAGAAACGGTCTGTCACGCGCCCTGTTCAGATTCTGTTTATTTTGTAAAGGTTTTTTTGTTTTTTTTAGTTACCGCTACCAGTCACAAACTTTGTCAACTATTGTATTACTTATTTATTTAGCGACATGTTTCGAGGGTTATACCTCATCTTCAGGCTAAATGGCATTAGAAAAACAACTTTACAATAAGGTCATGCACTGCACTCAGTCTTCAGGCCGCAAGTGGCCCATCGGGACCATCCGACCGCCGTATCATCAGGTGAGGATGTGGATAGGAGGAGCGTGTGGTCAGCACACTGCTCTCCCGGTCGTTATGATGGTTTCCTTTGACCGGAGCCGCTACTATTCGGTCGAGTAGCTCCTCAGTTGGCATCACGAGGCTGAGTGCACCCCGAAAAATGGCAACAGCGCATGGCGACTGGATGGTCACCCATCCAAGTGCCGACCACGCCCGACATCGCTTAACTTCGGTGATCTCAGGATCCAGTGCATCCACTGCGGCAAGGCCGTTGCAACAATAATGTCATACTGATGTTCATAGTAAATGCTGTGGTCGTCTCTGTTCTTCTGGCGTGGCAGTCTCGTTGTGATGCGTTGAGGTGTTTCCATTTCCGTGGCTCTCTTGGTCACTGTTCACAAATTGTCACTAACATCAGGTGACAATTGTTAATATTATTTATAACGAAAAAGTCAAGGAACCTTCTCGCGTAGCGACGCATGAAGGGGGACGAGCAAGCTTCGAGCAGTTCCATGATGTTCTCGGAAATTCATCACACGGGGTTGACCGCCTGACCTCATTTCAGCGAATGGTAGAGAAGAGAGGTTGTAGTCTATAAAACTCAGTGTTTTTTAAACACTTTTCACGACCGTACTCATATGTACACCGAACCAGAGATGTAGAACTTGGAATTTCACGTCTCACCTCTCATAAGTCAGCAGTATATCTCTCGACTTAAGTACACTAACGGAAAAAAACTGCATCCCTCCCTCTCCCCAAAAAAGTTATGAAATTTCGGGAATACATTCGTCTAGGTAGCATATTTAAGTAATTAACATTGCACGATCACAAGAAAAAGTGCTCGCGAGGTAAGCCGTTGCAAATGTGAAATGCTAGTACATTAATAATCGGTGTAACTACCAGGATGTTAATTGCAAGCTTGCAAACGTGCGCGCATTGTGTTGCACAGGAGCCGGATGTCAGTTTGTGGAATGGAGTCCCATGCCTGTTGCACTTGCTCGGTCAATATAGGGACGGTTAATGCTGGTTGAGGATGATACTAGAGTTATCGTCCGACGATGTGCCACATGTGCTCGCTTGGAGACAGATTTGGTGATCGGGAAGGTCAAGGCAACATGTCGACACTTCGTAGAGCATGTTGGGCTACAACAGCGGTACGTAGGCGGGCGTTACCGCATTGGAAAACAGCCCCTGAAACGCTGTTCATTCGTGGCAGCACAACAGGTCGAACCGACAGACTGATGTACAAATTTGCAGTCAGAGTGTATGGGATAACCACGAGAGCGCTGCTGCTGTCATACGAAATGACACCCCGGACGATAACTCCAGGTGTGGTCCAGCGTGTCTAGCACGCAGATAGGTTGGATACAGGTCCTCAACAGGCCTCCTCGTAACCAACACACGGCCATCACTGGAATCGTGGCAGAACCAACTTTCATCAGCAAACACAACAGCCCTCCATTCGGGCCTTCAATCAGCTCTGGCTTGACAACATTGAAGTCGCAAGTGGCGTTGATTTTGGGTCAGTGGAAAGCACGCTACAGGACGTCTGACTCGGAGCTGTCCTTGAGCTAACAGTTTGTAACAGTTCGTTGTGCCACTGTTGTGCCAACTGCTGCTCAAATTATTGCTGCACTGCAGTACTATGCGTCAGAGCCATACGTTGAACACTATGGTCTTGCCTCTCGGTAGTGCCACATGGCCGTCCGGAGACCGGTCTTCTTGCGACCGCACACTCGCGTGACAACCGCTTCCAGCAATCGTGTTAAGTTGGTTGGTTGGTTGTTTGAGGTTAAAGGGACCAAACAGCAAGGTCATCAGTCCCTTGTTTCAAATAGACTCCATTCTGCTAACGGGACAATCGTGTTAAGCTGCTACATTCCTGCCAAGTCTTTCTGCAGTATCGCAGAAGGTTCAACCAGCTTCTCGTAGCTCTAGTACACGACCTTGTTCAAACTCAGTAAGATTTTGATAATGGCGTCTTTGTCGCATTAAAGGCATTCTTGACTAACGTTAACTCACCACGTCCAGTCTCAAAGGTAACTGAATGGTCACATCCGTTACAGCGTATTTAAAGCAAACCTGAGTTGCATCCTCACAGTGGCGCTACTAGCGCCCCTCTTTTGCCACTGGCGCGAAACTGGAATAAACATCATCTTTCAAATGTAGGAACACGGCTACCAAATGTTTATGTCGCACAACGCCTCCTTGTTGCGATTTTTTTTCCGTCGGTGTATTTGTGCAGTCCCTCTGCGCTATCTATGTAGCCCACTTCATCTACAGTTTTTGTGGCTCAAAGACGGTCCGCCCCCGATAGCTGAGTGGTCAGCGCGACAGAATGTCAATCCTACGGGCCCGGGTTTGATTCCCGGCTGGGACGGAGATTTTCTCCGCTCAGGGACTGGGTGTTGGGTTGTTCTAATAATCATCATTTCATCCCCATCGACGCGCAAGTCGCCGAAATGGGGTCAAGTCGAAAGACCTGCACCCGGCGACCGGTCTACCCGATGGGAGGCCCTAGTCACCCATTTCAAAAAATGGTTCAAATGGCTCCGAGTACTATGGGACTTTATTTCTGAGGTCATCAGTCCCCTAGAACTTAGAACTACTTAAACCTAACTAACCTAAGGACATCACACACATCCATGCCCGAGGCAGGATTCGAACCTGCGGCCGTAGCGGTCGCGCGGTTCCAGACTGTAGCGCCTAGAACCGCTCGGCCACGTCGGCCGGCTCAACTATTTCCATTCCATGGCTCACAGACAGAAAATTTCTAACTACTGAACTTTAGTGTTAGTTCTTTGGGATTGCCCTCGTTCCGAATACTTCCTCAGTTTTCGGAGTCCAATAAAAATGTCCCTACCTCAGGACATATAGCCACCTAAACTTTCAGTGACCGCTCACAACGTTTAAAGGTGACACACAGACTTTCCGGTCACAAAAAAGCATTTAGCAACACTGCTCAACGCTATGTAAAATGGATGGAATAGTTTAAACTGCAAAGAGATGTGACAAGGGCAGCAAAGGTTTGGTGCATACCAAAACTCAGTGTGCCCACGATACAGCTGCTCGCCAGAGGTTCTCATAACTGCATGGCTTCCACTTGAATGTACGATTTCTATGTCTCATTACGCCTTGCACTTCTTTCCTTAAAATGAAAGTCGTGGATAACATCAAATCGTGACGTTGTCTGCTGTCAGATGCCTGTCGTTCCTCCGTGAGTGGAAAGAATATTTGTTGCCTCACGTTCCGTAACGAAGTCCATACAACTCGTGCAAGTTGTAACTGTCTAAAGGAACGTCGTTTTCACTATTACGGTTAGGAAGAAACGACATAGCCGTTAATTTAAACGCACATAACAGCATAACGTTGGAAAAGAAATACAAGGCCATCTGTGGAATTTCTAGGTTATATGGTTACTGTCGCTGATATCAAATAATGTTGTTGAAAAGTTCTCAGTACACGTCAGATGAAATTAATAACTATGCGTGGATTTCCTAATTCGCATTATTTCTGGAAGAAGTAATGAGTAACTCGGGAGAGAACGCAGACATAGGAAACAAGGAACTCATGGCAAAAAGCACAGAAGGATGTCAGTAATAAAACCGAAAGAAATACGAGGGACGCCTCGTAATAAACATACGAGGTTTGAAAAAGGGGGCAATGGAAAGACTATTGCCATAGAAGTAACCACAGAAATAATTAAAAAAAACAGGTACTTCAGTATCAGTTTACGAAAACGGGAGCAGCCGATAGATATCTGAATTTACTACAGATGTTGCAAAACTATAATAGAAGTATGATGTGCATAACAATTACCGATTTAAAAAAAGTGAAAAACTGAATGTTAATACTACTTTATACATGCTGGGCGTTGTTGAACTCCGTGTTACGAGTATGCAGAATTTTTGTTGTGGCTAGAGAAACGTAGAATACTCTTGGTTTCCTCACATATGTGGCTACCGATCATTTTCATTTTTGTGACCTAATCACTGTAAATGGTTTTCCACATTATCAAGCTTCATTGAGATACCTCCTCAGACAGCAGTAACTACTTCTGTAAAATTTTGGTGGATGCATTGCATGACTAGAAAGTCACAATTTCTGCACTTGATGGTTAGTAGCTACTCTCTGTCTGTCGTCAATTTGCCGAACATCCCAGGAGTAATAACTGATGCCATTCTATGGCTTAGTATTTACACGAACTTCCCCATTGGTTAAAAAAAGGAAATGTAGATTTACACATGTGGATTTTCCCATTGACTCCAACGTCATGTTTAACTTACGGTTTGTACCACTCGCACCATTAGTTCAATTGCTTCCAAACACTGCAGATAGTTTGTGATATCCCTTTTTCTAAATTAATTGAATAAACTACCGCTCCACAGACGGCACGACGCGACGTAATAAGAAAATTATGTAAACGTAATCTCTGACTCTTCAAATTAACCTAATGTCTGTTGAAACAAATGATTCTAATTTTGTTTAGCGAGGGATCTTGTCTCCCTCAGTCTTTTCCGTCTTAACTTTCAATGTAGACACACGCTTTGCTAGGAGTTGCAGTATCCAATTAATTTAGAAAAAGGTGTATCACAAGTTTACTGAGAGCCATAACTATTGTCCTAAACAGGACTTTTACATTAAGTTGTTACGAAACTGGATCGTAGATGGCTCTAACAAAATTGTAACAATAAATACCACTATAACAACAACACAGTTATGTTTATTGACCAGATCAGGAGATATGCTAACATTTATTCCCAAGAAAAACAATTCCTTTAATACAAGGTAATACTGAGTGGTGACGTTTGATAATGTGCGTATTTCGGGGGACTATTGCTCATCGACAGCTTCCAACTAGCTGTTACTAATACCGCCTGTGAAGTATCAAAAAACGATTGAGGATTAGACAGAGAATCGTGCAACAATAATGCATTCGCGTAATAGAATATCGATGAGGAGCAAAACCGATTCGCCTCCGTAATTCGTATGATGAAACTGAAGCTGCTGGCCGAAGGAACAGCAAAAAACTTTTACTGTATTAGTTACGTAGAATGTGTAGTCGTTAAACCAGAACTTTTCATTAATATTCATAGCCTTGTTAGAGCCATTAATGGAGGACGTGCAGCCTGTTTATATTGTTACACGTACAAGTCTTGTCGACGTAACTTGAACGCATCATGCAAGTCGTTTAATAACTTGACTGGCATGTTTTTTTTTTCACAGTTTTCAATGCCAAAAAGTATAAGTGGTGTCATATTGATTGATAACTTGTAACACAGCTACTACTGCAGTTCTTTTGGCAGTTGAAATACTATTAACTGTTAAAAGCCAAGAAGTAGGTGGTGTGCATATTCTACATTTATGGTAATTAGTTCTCAGAATGATTTCTGATCTAATTAAGAGGAGTTATACGAATAATAGCAATAGAAGAAACATCCTGTCGACTCAGATTACGGGGTGTGCACGGGATGCTTCGTTTATTTCCAAATGCAATTAAAAAGACCTATGAGACATAGACACTTGCTGCTTGCGGTGTCATGTGAAGCAACTCAAAAAGTTTTTTTCTACACGGTTCCTTTTGTTTCAGGTAGTAAATGATTACCAGAAATGACCACACCTCAAACGAGAGTCCAATGCCTGGTTTGATACAGGGAAACGAAATCACCTTTTGCTATCCAAAGAAATTTCGAGGTTATTTTCAAAAGGAGCCGCATCTGAAATTAAGACGGTTAAGGTGTGGTACGTCAAGTTCCTAGCCACTGGGAGAGTAAACAGTCTGGTTGTGGCAGGAAACGCATATCTGATGAAGTGGTCATCGAAGACATCTTGTAAAGAAGCCCACCATAGTCAGTTCGCCGGGCATTACGAGAAGAAACATCACTCAGTCAACAGTTCACAAGGTCCTGCAGGAACGACTTCGCTTGAACATTTCCAAAGTTTAAACTGTACAAGCATAGAAGTGAAACGAGTTGCAGCTATTTTTTATTGAGATGCTGGACTGGGTCCCAAAAAAACCAACTATTTAGGATTTTTTTTCTGACGAAGCAACCTTCCACTCCTGTGGGAAAGTTAATCGGTACAACAGTTGCGTCAGGGGTTTGGAAAACCCCCAGAGTTCTCTGGAACATGCCAGAGACAGCGAAAAGTGGATGTGTGGTGTGCGCTGATAAAAGACAGCATATTGGGGCCATTTATCTTCATCCAGCAAACAGTAACAAGAACCGTTTATCTGGACAAGCTTGAGTAATTTTCTGTTATTCAGATTCTTCCCTTCAGCTAAATACGGCCTTCCAGGAGGATGGTGCCCTACGGATATGGAGTGTACATTTTCGTGACTTCTTGGGCCGAGCATTTCTACAACATGGAGAGGACGTGGAGGAACAACCACGTGGCCATGGTGATCTACGGACATAACCCCACTGCATTTCTTCCAGGGGGTTATACGAAAGACAATGTGTATGCCTTGCCTCTACGTGTCCTTGGCGGTCCCCGCAGAAGAATTGTGGATGCATAATCTCCGTCAAACGGGACATGCTTGTGCGCACATGGGTTGAGATAGAGTACGGTCCAGACATTTTAAGAGTTACAAAGTCTATTAATGTTTTGTACAAAACTTTGAGCTTATTTACATGATGCTGCAAACCGCAAGTACCTACGTCTCACAGGTTTTCTAAAATTGCATTTGGAAAGCAGGGAGGTTTCGTGTGGAACAGTAAATTAGTTGTGCTGGGAAGTGAAATGAAGTTTCCACCGTTGGTTTAAGGAAGCATTCCATTGTTCGCCTGCAAGTCGTTTGCAGAAAGAAGCGAGGACAGCGGGATACAAATTTCAACCCACTTCCTCCGAATTCGAGTCCAGTCTCCGAATCACTGATTTATTGACAACCTGATAGACTAAATTCAATCAATTAGTTGAAGAACTATTTGGATTTTGAGATGAGGCCGAAATGACGAAAGAATGGATGGCAAAAAGGTAAACTTACAAAGAATGCAGAAGAAACAGATGCGAGTCGCAAGAGACCGCAGTACGTGCAGTAGTGTAGAGGACGGTGGACTAAAGTCGAGGAGAAAGTACACGACGAGCTAAGGGATACGTCAGAATTTTCTTTTTACAATTATGTTCGTCTTTAAACCGGAAGCAACATATGCAAGTGAAACACTATTCAGACTAAATACTCAAGCAACAACTGACAAATTGCAGAAAGTTGATAGAAGAATGTTGTTGTTGTCTTCAGTCCTGAGACTGGTTTGATGCATCTCTCCATGCTAATCTATTCTGTGCAAGCTTCTTCATCTCCCAGTACTTACTGCAACCTACATCCTTCTGAATCTGCTTAGTGTATTCATCTCTTGGTCTCCCTCTACGATTTTTACCCTCCACGCTGCCCTCCAATGCTAAATTTGTGATCCCTTGATGCCTCAGAACATGTCCTACCAACCGGTCCCTTCTTCTTGTCAAGTTGTGCCACAAACTCCTCTTCTCCCCAATTCTATTCAATACCTCCTCATTAGTTATGTGATCTGCCCGTCTAATCTTCAGCATCCTTCTGTAGCACCACATTTCGAAAGCTTCTATTCTCTTCTTGTCCAAACTATTTATCGTCCATGTTTCACTTCCATACATGGCTACACTCCATACAAACACTTTCAGAAACGATTTCCTGACACTTAAATCTATACTCGATGTTAACAAATTTCTCTTCTTCAGAAACGCTTTCCTTGCCATTGCCAGTCTACATTTTATATCCTCTCTACTTCGACCATCATCAGTTATTGTGCTCCCCAAATAGCAAAACTCCTTTACTACTTTAAGTGTCTCATTTCCTAATCTAATTCCCTCAGCACCACCCGACTTAATTCGACTAAATTCCATTATCCTCGTTTTGCTTTTGTTGATGTTCGTCTTATATCCTCCTTTCAAGACACTGTCCATTCCGTTCAACTGTTCTTCCAAGTCGTTTGCTGTCTCCGACAGAATTACAATGTCATCGGCGAACCTCAACGTTTTTATTTCTTTTCCATGGACTTTAATACCTACACCGAACAATTATCAGTAAGAAACACCAAGTTAGTAGGCAGTGGAGACTTTTGCCCAATTCTGTAGTGTATAAAGAAAGTGAATCCATTATTGATACAATGTGGAAAAGAAGGATTAGAAGGATTGCATTTTTCGGCGCATATGTCGCTTCCAAGAGCTAGAATCCTGAAGCAATTTTTTGACTACTTCTGGAACAGTAAAAACAAAAACATCTGGTTTAAAGAAGTACAAAGTGATTTGGATGAACTGAACATCACCACACACCAAATTCAATACAGAGAAGATAAACTGCTTCTGAAGAACAAATACACACGGCTGACATTCAGACCATCAGAACGGAAGAAGAATGTCATATCTGCAGAAGAACGAGCAGCCAGATCACAGCGAATGAAGAAGTTTTGGGAAACGAAGAAATTGCTGACTGCTAAGACCTAAACTTGATCATTGTAGATTCTGTTGTACTGTGTTTGATTTTAGTGTCCATTGTGGGCGTAAACTATGTAAATAAATAAATATGTACACTGGAAGAATAGGCATTACTGAAAGATCGAAACACGCCATTACTTAGGATGTAATTGTAAAATGTGCCTCTGTAGAACGAGTTGCAATTTAATTAAGATACCTGTTCAACAAGTTTACAAGTTTAGCTTCCTTGGCTGCATACTACCAAGCGCTGAAAAAGTCGATATTAAATAGAATATCGAGAAAAAACGTAATAACTGCACAAAAAAGTATAACCATAAAACACAACGTGATGATATTTTACAAGACTTTGGCGTTTCCAGTAGGTGTATGTGATGTTGAATTCTGTGCCCTTACAAGCAAGGAAGAAATATAAATCATCGCTTCGTAAACGTAGCTTCTTCGATACTCGTCGCCAGAATGACTACGCTGAGAAATAAATATATCGACATGAATAAAGAAGACGTAAAATGTTAATCACTTTCGTATTATTTAAAAAGCTTCAAGAGTTTTCACATAAAAGATTCGGAGTCATTACTTTTCAGGACACCTTCGTGCTTAACCTCAGCTAGACACAATCTTGTCCAATAATCGTTATCGATTATATTTTTTGATGATACATTATTTTCACTCCACTTCCCCTGCTACGTATTTTAGAGCTCACAATCACGTTTTATAGTCACCAATTTGACGGATATGTGTGGAAAATAAGGTCGTGATTCTTGACATAAAGCCGGCCGCTGTGCCCGAGCGGTTCTAGGCGCTTCAGTCCGGAACCGCGCTGCTGTTACAGTCGCAGGTTCGAATCCTGCCTCGGGCGTGGACGTGTGTGATGTCCTTAGGTTAGCCAGGTTTAAGTAGTTCTAAGTCTATGGGACTGATGACCTCCGATGTTAAGTCCCATAGTGCTTAGAGCCATTTGAACCATTTTTATGCTTGGCATAAACATTGTGATACAGGACATAAATACCGCATTATTTTGCATTGCTGATGTATTTCGCAGACATTTCAGAGTATAGTGATATTTGACTAGCATCATCGAAGTCGAAAATAATTAATTTAAGGCTGTGTTGTGTCTTACACCATGAGCGGTCCGTAGATCTATCTTCGAACGTTTATGCCAGTGCAGACATCTGTTGATGACAACAGGCAACGGGGACATAACTCAGCAGTTGATTTTTTTCGGGTTTTTAAGAGTCGGCAGGAACCAATCTTTAGCAAATACGTATTACTTATTCGTTAATTACATTTTATAAACAAATGTTGGTGTTAATTATCTATAAAGTGTATGTTAGATGATCGTTCCGAAATTCCACAGCGAATTGTGCATAGCATCCTGCGAAATTTTCTGATGTGACTGGTATGCCACTCCATAAACGGTTTTTGTAAGATTGCCAATATGTTTACTATCGTTTTAAGTAATTCAGGTATGTTTTAAATGTGTGATGTATTTTATATGTAATATCTAATTTCAGGTCATTCAGATACCTATTAGCACAGTCAAGCTGGGCCACAGGGTGAAAGGCCGTTTCATTTTAATAGCTGCTAAGATACTGGGTTCTGAGTGGAAGAGACAGGAGGGAAGGGAAGTGGTAAATTGTGCAGTGTGTTTACTCAATTTTACGTAAGTATGACGAAAGTAATGCAATTTGGTGTCATTTTTACTCATCATTTTAATACTGCACTCTGACTGGCTCGAAAGGACGGGGAGGGGCCACAGTGATACAAAACACAATTGAGAAATTTCCCTAATCTTGGTTTCCGATTGGCTGTTTTATTTTTAATACACCATGCAACTGGTTGTTGATAGGGAGGGGTAGGGTGGGGAGGGGAGGGTGAGTGGAGAGTAGGGGAGGGGCATGATTATATCATGAGGTGAATGTCAAGATCAAGGTCAAGGTCAAGATCGAGGTCAAGGTCGAGATGAGAGATCAGTGAACACTGCCCCTGAATGTAGGCAACCCACTCGAGCCCTGCAAATTTCAAAGTCATTTAAGCGCAAATCTGATCCAGAGACGCCACCAACATCCTATTACTATACAAGGTTGGTTGGTTAGATGTTCCAATATCAGATAGACGACAAACATTACGGTGTATAATGAGACATCTGAACAATCATAGGATACATTCTTAAAACAATGAAAAAATATTTATGTAGCTGCACGCTGGCCATATACAGGTGTTTTTTGTAAAAATGACTAATTATTTCCATTCAAGAATTTCTCTGTGGTAAAGAAGGATTTGTCAAGGAGAAACAATTTTAATCTATATTTCGAAACACTTTTTCTATTTGTCAGACATTTCAATGGATAGATTGTCAAAGAGTTTTATAGCTGAATATTTTACCCACTTCTGTGCCTAAGCTATATTCCTTAGGGAGTAATTATTCGTTCTAGTCTTGTGAATATCTCTGTTACTCTCAAACAGAGATGGACTGCTGATAACTAATTTTATAAGCGAATAAATGTAGTGTGGTGCTGCGGTTAACATTTCCAGCTGTTTAAAGAGATATCTGCAAGATGTATGTGTGTGAACCACACACTTAATTTCAGTAGGTTTCCTCTGTACAGTGAATATTTTTAGGCTAGGAGAGGAGTTACCCCAAAACATTACTCAGTAACAGTTCAAAGAATGAAGAATCTCAAAATATGTTAACTTACTGATTTATGTAGCCCCGAATTTGGCAATTTTTCTTATGGCAAAAGTAGCCAGTCTCTAGCAGACCTGCTATATAGGTTTTCCAATTTAAGTTTCGATCAGCAAGTATACCTCAGAAAGTAGAACTTTCTACGCATTTTATTATTTCTTATTGGTATGCTAAGTTAAAAGGCAGTGGGATATGTTTAACAGCACAAAAATTGGTGAGCTGTGTTTCCATTTTTCAAAGTTTTTTCAAACTTTCAGCAACTTTCAAAAAAAAATCAGTTGCTATTTTCTCTATTGATGCAGTCATATGAATTACTGCAGTTCGTTGTTTTGTGCTAGATTCATATTGATAACATCAAGTCTTGTCATCCCTGTTGACTTTTGTTTTTCAGAAATGAACTGTCTGCATTTTGGATTTCAATCAACTATTGTAGTCGTCCTAGCATCGTCGTTTTTGTTCGAGAGTGTAGAGGTGAGGGACAAAATTTGTACACACTTTTCTCTTCTTCAAATCATTCTGGATAAGGTCTTGAACACTCGGTTTAAACATGTGCTCTACTGCAATTTGTGAAATAACAACGTGGACACACTACGGCTGCACGTCCGCTACTTAACACTGCCTGCTCACAACTAACTCTTCGGATGCACATTGTTTACAGGTGTTTATTCAAGTTGTCGCAGTAGTTGCTGCTCTAAAATCAGCCTCAGAACTTTTTGGACGGGCGATGTAAGTGTGGTGTCGACTGAAGAATGAGGTGCCAAGGCAAGATTGGTATCTCACGACGAAACCACAAGAAAGCACAGTCGCTGCCAGACGCAGCATCGAATGAGCGGCGACGGAGTAGACGCGCCCAGTCTCCATACTCCACTGCATCAGCTCGCTTACTTGTTTGAGCGCAATTCCGCTCAGCTCAGTCTGCAACCATCACCGAAGACGGCAGCATCGTCTCTCCACCGTGCTAGCAGTGCGATAGTTGCATTAGACTGAACTCTGCATGAATGTTCGTCGTCAATTGTATGTTGTGAGGAGAGGCTAGTACCTTGTTCTGTATCGAGTGATAATGTTCAGTGACAGTAATAAATACTTGTGACACTCCTGTGGTCATGGATTGTTGCAAAGTTAAGTATTTCATATAAGACTGAAGGTTTTAGTGGGCATTGTCACTCAAGTTGAAACTTCTGGATTGGCTGTGTTATGTTTCTTCAAGCGATCGACGTTTCGACGCCTCTGCTGGGATATTCTTCAGGATCTTTCAGTGTTCACTGCAGACTGTGCACTGTCGGAGTCTAAACACTAGTGTCATCCAAAGACTACCCTAGATATACAAACAATCGGTTCCTTGAGACCTATACTGAATGGTTTTAACTCACCAACTTACTTTTTAGAAAGTCATTTGTCGGGAAAACTGGGAAATCTTGTTGGAAAAACAAATAATTTTGTCAGAGATTCAACATATTTTTTTAGAAATTATGTGCACGGCGAAAATATCCGTAAATGACGATCTTGTTAGCTTCGATGTGACATCGTTATTTACTAACATCCCAATATGAAACATATGGAGATCACAAGGCAGAATGTTGCTCCAGATGACTGACTGATTTGTATCTTCGAACGAGCTATTTTAAATACAGCGGTCAATTCTATGAAAAGCCTGATTGTCTTGCTATGGGCTCACCCTTGTCGCCAGTAGTGGCTGACATTTTTATGGAACTCTTGAGAAACAGGCATAAGTAGTGCATCTTTGAAGCATTCCTGTTGCCTCCGCTATGTGGATGACATATTTGTTATACGGGCACACAGCGAAGAAGAGCTTCATTGCTTCCACAATTTCTTAAATGGAATTCACCCCAAAATCAATTTTACCTTGGAGGTTGAGAGCGAGATCGGTTTCCCGCGCCTAGATCTGACAACACTCTAGGACACACTGTATAAAAAGCCTACTAATAGAAACAGGTGTTTAGACGTCACTTCGCACCACCACCCAGCCCAGAAGCAAGCAGTGCTTCCAGACTGACATGTGGCTGCGGCAAAGTGTATATAGGCAAAACGGGAAGGAGTGTTAAAGAAAGTATTAAGAAACGCCACAGGCGGCTAAATTGAAGTATGAAATGGGCGGTAGCGGAACATCACGAGAACTGTGGCCTGACACCGATTTCGACAACGCACATGTGCTGGCTAAGAAACAAACATTTATAGAAGAAAAGTCCGAGAAGCCATTGAAATTTCTAAGAACGCATGTAACTACAATGGAGAGGATGGCTATTGGCTTCCCGCCACCAAGGAAGTGAATACTACAAAAACGCCCTGGAAGCCACCTCTGCGGACAATAACACGAGGCTCATTCAGTAATTAAAGAGACAAATTGGTCTGGGGAAAAAACTATTAGTAGGGCAAGTTTGGTACTTTTATGGCTTTAAGTTGGCATCACTGGGATGAGCCCTCATCAGTTGATGTATCACCATTGTTTTGTTTATAACCTCAAAAATACATTTCAAGATAGTGAGTCTGCTTGAAACGTCCACATTAGTTGAACAACTTTCTGTGATTCATTTTTTACTTGCTGAAGGCATGAAACCAGTGAATACGAACTATAGAATGTCTAAAGATTATGGTGAAGGTTGTATGAATCTTGGAAATTTTTGTAAGTGGTTAGAGCTGTTCAAAAATGGTAGCGACTGAGTGACTGACGAACACCGTTCTGGCCGACCAGTTGCAGTTTAAACTCCCTCACTTGAAAGCCGAATTGATGACATTATTCGTGTCGACCACTGTGTGACTGTGGAAATGATACTTGATAACGTTCGAGTTAGTATTGGTACGGTTCATAACATTATCTGTAACAAGCTGAAGTACCGCAAAACATGTGCAAGATGGGTCCCAAAGGAGTCGACGCAGCTACACAAGGAAACAAGGTTGAGAGTGTGCACAGAGCTAAAGGAACGTTATGAAAGAGCTAGTGAGCATTTCCTCAACAAAATTTTAACTTGTGATGAAACTTGGGTTCACTATTATGAGCCAGAATCAAAAAGACAAAGCATGGAGTGGAAGCACACCAACTCACCTATCAAGAAAAAATACAAACCCAAGTATCCCACTTCTCCAGTACAAGAGCGGGAAAATTTTCTTTTATAGAGAAGGCGACACTTGTCTCTGACAGTGCACAATCTATAGTGGACACTGTAAGTAATGTTGACGGTGTTTTAGGATGCTAAAGTTTTTTGTGGTTATATCGAAGAGCAGCGTACAATGAACAGCCAACACTAGTCGGATTTGCTTTTAAACAAGGTGAATCTTGCCATGAGAGAGACGTCGTGGATCTCAGAGGAGAGGTGTGATTCTCCAGCAAGACAACGCACGTCCTCATATTGCTCAACTAACCTGTGAAACCATCGACAAAATAGGCTGGGAAGTACTGCCTCATCCCCCTTACAGTCCTGATTTAGCACCTAGTGATTTCCATTTGTCTGGTGCACCGAAGGAGGCACTACGGGGGAAAAGGTTCCAGGACAACAAGGACGTGAAAAAGTTTGTGAGAAATTGGTTCAAACATCAAAATAAACAGTTCTTTGCACCTGGAATAAAAAAGCTTGTATCCCGTTGGAACAAGTGCATAAATGTTCAAGGGGATTATGTTGAAGCCGGCCTGGGTGGCCGAGCGGTTCTAGGCGCTACAGTCTGGAACCACGCGACCGCTACGGTCGCAGGTTCGAATCCTGCCTCGGGCATGGATGTGTGTGATGTCCTTAGGTTAGTTAGGTTTAAGTAGTTCTAAGTTCTAGGGGACTGATGACCTTAGAAGTTAAGTCCCATAGTGCTCAGAGCCATTTGAAGCATTTGATTATGTTGAAAAGTAGAGAAAGTATTGTTTTGTAAAAATAAACCCTTTTTTCTCCAGACTAATTTGTCTCTTTCATTATCCTGGATAAACATTCCTCTTCTCATGCTCTGCCCATTCCGCTTCTAGCCAATGATGTTGGTCCACAAACAGCAACAGGAGGAATTTTAACCAGTAATTCTTCTTCAGCAGAAGTGCGCGAAAAATCCCTTTCTAATCAATGACGGTTGGCCCGTCAATGGTAGCCACAATAGTTTTAGGCAATAACACGGTTCTTCGGCATTAGCGTGGAGCTATTTCTCTTTCCATCCAGTGAAGATGGCCTACCTATGGTAACCATAGTACGTATTTTTACCCAATAATCCCACTTCTCCAGTACAAGAGCGGGAAAATTCTCTTTTATAGAGAAGGCGACACTTGTCTCTGACAGTGCACAATCTATAGTGGACACTCACTATAAGACACTGAAAAAGATCCCATCAGAGGGGTCGAAACGTCGATCGTTTGAAGAAACATGACGTACATGAGATTTTCACTATGCAGCGGAGTGTACGCTGATATGAAACTTCCTGGCAGATTAAAACTGTGTGCCGGACCGAGACTCGAACTCGGGACCTTTGCCTTTCGCGGGCAAGTACCTCGTCTCCTGCCTTCTAAACTTTACAGTGAGCTTCTGTAAAGTTTGGAAGGTAGGAGACGAGGTACTGGCAAAAGTGAAGCTATGAGGAGGGGGTGTGAGTCGTGCTTGGGTAGCTCAGTTGGTAGAGCACTTGCCCGCGAAAGGCAAAGGTCCCGAGTTCGAGTCTCAGTGCGGCACACAGTTTTACACTGCCAGGAAGTTTCAAACATGACGCGGCTTAACAACCAAGAAGATTTTAAATTAAGTATTTCATCTTGTTCTAGTTGTAATCAAGTGTTTAATATTTCATGTGTTGTAGTATCACGTCGCCTCCTGCAGGAGTAAAGCTAAGAACCCACGAGTACTATTTCGTCCCGTACAACGGTAACTATATACATGTGATCTGTGGTGCAGGATATTCTGTGTCCATACCTTGACGTCCTTGATGGCGCCGAGGGAGTCGGTGGAGAAGGTGTTGTTGGCGATGGTCGGCTTGTTCTTGACGCTGGGGAAGATGACGGAGCCGCGGCTGCGAGGCGCGGGCGGAGCGGGCGTACGGCCGCCGGCAGCGGAGGAAGACGCCGGGGGCGCTCCGGTGGCGGCGGAGGCTGCGGAGGCGGCGGCCGTGGCGGGCAGCGACGGCTGCGGGGGCGGAGGCGGCGCCGTCGTCGTCACGGCGGCGGCTGCGGCAGTGGCCGGTAGTGGCGGGGGTGGAGGGGGCGGCGCGGCCGTGCCCAGCGAGGGGGTCGGCGACGGTGGCGGCAGCAGCGGCTCCGTGGCGTGCGCTTGAGCGTGGCTGTGGCCGTGCAGGGCCGGCTCCGCCTCCAGCGGCGCGTCCAGCAGCGGTTCGGAGGCCGCACCGGCCACGTCGCCGCACTTGAGGCGCTGCTCCACCTGCAACGACAACAGACTGCCTCTTGCACTACCAGACAAGGAATTGCTGACTACTGTGTCATGTCCATACGTGCTCTCCAGTCAGTCGAAGCTCGCTGGTCACACTATCCTCTATCCATATATCCTGTTAAATGTCTCTGGGAGTTGTAGAGGGCATTTAGCAGATAAAGATCTGCTAACGAATCCACGTTCTTAAATGTCCGTTCTGATGTTCAAAACGCTCTGAGCACTATGGGACTCAACGTTCTGATGTAAAATAACTTTGAAGATCAGACCAATTTCAAGTCTCCCACTTCACGGGAAGCACACATACTGAGAACAGGGCGTCGTCGTCATTCCCTATTGTAATTATGACATCAGTTACCATTTTCCTCCAACTTCAACAACGGCTGCTAGAAGCTGGTACACTCAGAAGAGAATCCGACGACTACGCGGAACATTCCTGAATGAATTTTCACTTTGCAGTGGAGTGTGAGTTGATCTGAAACTTACTGGTATATTAAAGGCAGGAGATGGGGCACTGGCGGGATTAAAGCTGTAAACCTGAGTCGTGAGCCGTGCTTGGATATCACAATCGGTAGAGCTCTTGTCCGCGAAAAGCAAGCGTCCCAGGTTGGAGTTCCGGATTTGTACACGATTTTAATCTGCCAGGGAGTTCCAACTCGAAACATTATCACCAAGCGAGTTGGAGCTGTCGTTAGCACTCTGGACTCATATTCGGGACGACGACGGTTCAAATCTGCGTCTTGCCATCCATATATAGGTTTTCCGTGATTTCCCTAGATCACTCCAGGCAAATGCCGGGATGGTTCCTTTGAAAGGGCACGACCGATCTTCTTTCCCATCCCTGACAATCCGAGCTTGTGCTCCGTCTCTAATGAGCTCGATATTTACGGGACGTAAAACCCAATGATTCTTCCCTGTTTCTAAACATGATCCATACCATGGGCTCCGGTAGAGCACTGACGTCGTATCTCAATGTCTTCTCTACGTGCGTACTGTGAAGCTGAAGATTTGATAGTGACCAACCTCAAAGTTATTTCGCAGCCGAAGAATACATTTCCGGACATGCGTTCGTTATCAAAAACTTACTTTCTAAGTCTGCTCTACTACCCGTAGATATCTAAGATGGAAATTGTAGAACACTAAGTGTTGTACAATAATCATTGATGTACGAATATACGTAAGTTCCATTTCTCATCCTTCATCACTGCTACGATTTAAATCATGCTTGGAACATATATCATTTCCTATCTGGAAGGAAGTACTGTGGGGGTAAGAATTACCTACGTCGCATAGGGGTTGGAGAGGGGATGGAAAGGCGGTCACATAGAAACATAAATCAGAAACCATTTTCACTTGATCTATCCTTTCTAGGAGAGACGGTAGGGCGACAACCGATATCTACAACCAGCAACAAATAAACCAACAGCTGAAATTTCATCTCTCGTTTATTCCAGGAGCAACTGGTTTCGGTATTCCATTTTGCCATCATCAGGCCCTCTAAGGTAACATAGCGGCTGAGCGTATATTGCCAGACAAAATACCATGTAAAAACAGACAGGTATATGTACAAGCGTATGTAACACGGCTATACACTCGAAAACAATCTGAGTGCAACTGTGAGCAATTGTCTTTAGTGGAGTACCCGACTCCAAATGTCCACTGCCTGCAGTTGACTTCGCTCTGAAAGTGGCTGAGATTGATCTCCTAACACTGGCAGCAATAATTCCTGTCGGTTTTAAAACCGATTGTCAGTGACAAGGCGTCTCCGGTCCGTGATGGTTAGGAACTTGTTAGGACCGCTGCTCTTACTCCGTGTTGCGTAGGTGCGACTGTATAAGTGCGCTTTGATACACAAAATTGAACAACTTTAATCACCGTTGTTCACGGGCAATTCCAAATACTATAGATTCTTCCTTCCATGACTTCCACGTCGACTCATCTTTCTACCTTGATTCTAGACATCTGAGTCGAACACACTCACCACTTCACTGCCAAAACTTACGTCAGTGGTCGGAAGTGTAGCTAAATACTTCGACCAACGGTGCCTTTGTGGCTTACTGAAATTAATGTGTGGTAGAGGTCGCCATATAAATGTTGTTTAACGGTTCCCCAGAGGCCGGCCGGTGTGGTCGAGCGGTTCTAGGCGCTTCAGTCTGGAACTGCGCGACCGCTACGGTCGCAGGTTCGAATCCTGCCTCGGGCATGGGTATGTGTGATGTCCTTAGGTTAGTTAGGTTTAAGTAGTTCTAAGTTCTAGGGGACTGATGACTTCAGATGTTAAGTCCCATAGTGCACAGAGCCATTTGACCCATTTTTTTTTTGGTTCCCCAGAAAAAGCAACTTCTCACATTAATCAGAACAGTACAGACAAATATAGGCAGACTGAAGCGACGAATGACAATTTATATCAAGGCCGGGATTCGAACCTCGGTCCTCTGCTCACTAACCACTACGCCGCGCTGGCACAGTGCCCTTGCACAACTACACGGAATGCCCTGGCACGCCTCCCTCCTCAATCCCTATTCCCATTCAAGCCTCAGACCAATTGGTATTCCTCGTACTCGCAAACAGCATTGCAGAGGATCTCCAACTGTATTGGAATAGCACCATAGCATCGAACGAGACTGTCTGAAAACCAAGCACAGGTGCTTTAATAATGTGACTCTGTGGTTCCAGAGACTTTTTCAAGTTTCGAACATTGTATGATGTATATATGCAGACTGTAGCGACGAATGAAAATTTGTACCAAGGCAAGGACTTGAACCCAGGTCTTCTGCTAACTAGGGAGATGCGTTAACCAACACGCCACCTTGACTTCAGTCTGCATATATACATCATAGATGATTGAGACATGAAAAAGTCTCTGGACCTTCATTTGATTAAAGCGGCTGTGCCTGGGTTTCAGGCAGGATCCTCCGTTTCGTTTAACGTTGAGGTACTGTTTCAATACAGCTGGGTAGCCTCTTCGGTACCATTCGAATTTAGGTGGAATACTGAGTGGTCTAAAATGTGAATGGGAATTTGGATCGAGGAGAGAGTCGTGGACTACGGGAGTCCGTGAAGCTGTGCAAAGCTGCTGTGCCACGATGGCGTAATGGTTAGCCCACCTGTTTACTGAGCAACAGACCTGGGTTAAAAATTCCGACCATGGTACAAATTTTCAGTCGTCACTTCAGCCTGTATAGACGCATCATACATTTTTGAGACTTGGAAATGTCTGTGAAACCATGTACTTTCATCTGATTACTTACGAACATGTGCTGTACCAAAGACATTGGTTCGGTAGCAATATTATAACCGTTGATCGATTCCAGATCTAGATTATGAACAAGAATGACACCAAACAATCAAATATTTGGTCTGTTCATGGAAACAGAACGTATGTCAACTGGTGCTATTTTCAGAACCTGTAATTACTGAAAGCTATTTTTTTAACACTCGTGTTAAAAACAATCCAGGATCGATGTATCTGGCCACATAACACATGTACTCAGAAATGAAAGAACTGTTTCCAAGCGGAAAATGTTAATCTCTGAGACATGATCTGTTTACAGCACGTGTTAGATGCTAGCGGATTTACGGCGACAGTCAGTGCTTACTGTGGCACGTGATTAATTCTGTGGCTAACAGGCAGTGGAAATGTAAGCTGCCAGGTGTATATCAGCTACAATATTGCCCATACTGCCGTAGTAGGTAAAGAAAGTTGTATGTCAAGCCAATTTGCCATATAACTATCACTCAAGGCGATATATTAAAGTGTTTCTTATCTTCTCGTCACAGAGCGAGTACCCAATATGATAGTACGAAAATAAATATATAACCACAGGTTTTGAAAATTTGTGACCTTCTGGGCTCATTCCTAAAGTGCTGAGGAGGGGAAGTGGGCTTTAACCATAGCAATAACAAGCTGTGTGGGGTGGTGGGGGGACGGGGTAGTTTACGCCTACCTTTTGAAAATATTGTAATCTGGTCATGTACTTTACATTTTAAAATTTTGGAAAAAATATGTGTTGCTTTTAATGCTTTCTTACACTAGATCCCGTAATTGTTTTGAATTTTTCAGTAAAACGTAACCCAAATCATAGTAGTAAATGTGATATTCCACAACAGATGTTATATTAATAATTTCAAGTTAAGGAACCTTTTCACGCACCAGTACATATTTAAAAAGTATGTTGTGAATAAAACTCAACGGCAATTAAAATTTGTGTTTCTTACAATTTGTTGGTGTGGTCAAAACGTTCCTTTCCTCCCTATGTAGATATTACGGATAACGCATTAGTTCTGCTAAGATAGTACTAAAGGATATTTTCAGGTTCTGGACCCTACTTATACATCAGTTTCTACTTAAAAAGGATGTTGTTAACAAAAGTAAAAAACTATTAACTAAATTAGTTCCTCTTATTTTTTGTGTGCCCCTCCTTTTGTAGTAGGCTACGTGCTATGAAAAATATATTGATATTGCTAGGATAAATGCACTGTAAAAATACTCCGCCGGTGGGGACAGCCTTTGTCCACCACACCCCCTCATTAGAATGGCATGTTGGCTCTCCGCCAGGGAGCCGATGACCATGATGTTGCGCGCCCTACATCCAGAATCATCTTCATCATCTGTATGTCTCGTCTGAAGAGAAGCCCGAAAAGATTGGAAAACTAGTTTATGGAAATGAACAAACAAATTAAAAGAGTCTGTTCGCATTATTTGTATTTATATTCATGCATACAGTATGCTGCAACCGGTAAAAAAAGTTAGGAAATTATGTTGATCTCCATAGATCTCCACCCAACAACCCAGACGTTTTACAGCAACTTAGAGCCGTCGGACAAGGTAATAACGGACACCGCGAGACTTGTTTTTAACAGGTTCTTGTGTAAGTGCGGAGGAATTGGATAAAATCTCTGAAAGACGTAAGAGCTTGCGTTAACTCTTTGTGGGGAGTGTTGCAGGCTGGCGATATGCATTTAGTGCGAAGCGAGATACCTTCGTGTAATGGATAAAGATCGTGCTGTTGTGGTTAGGCTTTCAGGAAATACGTGTGAAAGCTACAGCCACGAAAAGGCGTTAGTGATACGCTTATCGAATAACTTTTCTACGTAAAACATCATTTAGAAGATCTAGGTGGGATATATCAAAATGAATCTGAGTTACGCACAGCACGTTTTCGATTACGAGAAAGTGTGACTTCCGTGACGAAAGATTTTCCGATACTTTCGCACTTCGACCGAACTGTTTTAGTCTATAAAACCAAGGGAATGTTCATTTAGGTATGTTTTTGTTTTTCTTATGGTCTCCAGTCGGAAGACTGGTTTGCTGCAGATCTCCACGCTAGTCTATCTTTTGCAAGCATTTTCATCTCAGCATAAAGTTAGCACATCCTACATCCACCAGAATCTGGTAGTGTACTCAAGCCTTTATCTCATACTATAATTTTATAAAGTTGATTATTTATTGATGCCTCAGGACGTGTTCTATCAATAGATCCCTTATTTTAGTCAGTTTGTAAAACACATTTCTTTTCTCCCCGATTCATCTCACTTACTTCTTCATTAATTTTGCGTTCAGTCCTTCTGATATTCAGCATTCTTTTGCTGCAATACTATTCTCTTCTTCTCTATAGCGTTTATCGTCCACGTTCCTCTTCCATAAATAACAAACCAGAGAAAGTTTCACAGAAGACCTACTAACGATTACATTTCTGTTAAATGGTATAATATTTCTCTTCTTCAAAAAGCTTTTCTTTCTACAGCAAGTCTGTATTTTATAGCCTCTTCTGACACTGTCAATTGTTCTTCTGGTTGAATGGTAAAACTCACGTGCTACTTTTACTGTCGCATGTCCTACTCAGATTTAATTGCCTGCGTTTTACTGTCGCTGACATTCCACGTACATCCTCGTTTGAAGTACGGTAGCTATCCATTCCATTCGACAGATCTTGCAAGTCCTTTGCTCTCTGTGGCAGAATTACAATGTCATCTACAAATCGCAAAGTTTTTATTTCTTTTTCCTGAACTTCAGTCCCTTCCCAAATTTTTCTTGGTTTCCTTTACTGCCTTTTCTGTGTGCAGACAAAGTAGCATAGGGAATGAGCTTCAATTCTGTCCCTTTCCCTTCCGAACTACCGTTTCCCTTTCATGTCCTCCGACTTCTATAACTGTAATCTGGTTTATGCGAAAGTTACAAATAATCTTTCACTCGCGTTTTGATGAGTTAACCCTACTTCCTCGATGCAGTGAGCTCACTTAGCTGCAAGGTGTTGGCACACCGACATCTTATAATTTATAGGCTAAGGTTCCTGATCATGTGCTGAAAATCCAGAAGATTCGCCAGCCGCAGTAACCAATCTATAACATCATATGGCTAAGAGCATAAAAGTAATTGCTATAAAAGATTTTCTGGGGGGACAAAATTTTTGTGAAGGATTTGTTCCTGGGGGCGCTAATTTTTTTTCTTAATTTCTCAACGAAGGGATTGGTTTTTCCTCGAGGGGACCATTTTTCCCCAAAAAGCCACCCCCCCATTACGTGTATAAGGAAGGGTGTAAGAACAAATAGACACAAATATATGTGCTTCTAGAGTATGAGATACAACTGCAATGGGAAGTATCTGAGAGTGGGGCAGCATCTATAATAGGAAGTATCCCAGAGTGTGGATGCATGCATCCTAACCTTTAATGACAAGTTGCGTCGTATTGCACGAGATGACACTTGCCATGTTGAATGATATCATGTCATGTGTTACGTATTACGACATGACATCATGTACCATGTTGCTTTATTTGACACGATGAATTATATTACGTGACATGGGTACCAATACTAACAAGTAAAACAGAGCAAATGTGTAAAGATGGTTTGATTTTAATGCCTTTGAAGCTACCTGTAAGTCGAAAAACCAGTTCCCTTGTTTTACATCTCTAACTCTGCACATGACATATTTGCCTTTTTTGTGCCACGATAGGAGCATTTATCTTTCTGGTTCCCAACTTTTACTGTAACGCGATTTATTAATTACGTGTATTTGTCTATCTTCTCATAAAATTTGAACCGATTCGCACAAGTTTGAAATGAAGAAGGGGGGAGCGGGTAAAAAAAAAGAAAGGTCTCACAAGAAACGTGTTTTGTCCACGTAAAATCCGAATGAAGGTAGATTCTCGAAATCGAGTTTTCAATTTTATCGTATCTATCCAATTTTTTTTATTTCATTCACTTTAAGCCGTTTCGGCGCATTCGGTTCACGTAACAATGAATTTTACTTGCTACATTTAGCTCGAATTTAATCCATCGTATCTCGACAGTGGATAATGTTTATCGGATAAAAAAAATTTGTTTTCACTTTATAAACTTACCTA
This sequence comes from Schistocerca americana, assembly GCF_021461395.2. Lineage (NCBI taxonomy): Eukaryota > Metazoa > Arthropoda > Insecta > Orthoptera > Acrididae > Schistocerca > Schistocerca americana. The sequence continues at coordinate 332,143,813 of NC_060122.1, forward strand.
CCTTCGTCCAAAATTTTAACTCTTTCGTACATGTTTAAGCATATGAGTGGTGCGCTTCAAAAACCTCCCAGAAGGACGTGTGCTACAATTAACTCAACTTTAAACCATCGTATCTCGACAACGGATAAAGATTATTGGATAAAAAGAAATTTTATTTTGACTTTATCCATTTAACTACCTTAGTCCAAAGTTTGAAGCGACTCGTACAAGTTTAACGTGTTAAAGTGTCGTGCTTAAAAATTCGCCCAGGAAAACGTGTATTTTTACGAGCTGCATGTAGCTCGAATTTAAACCATGTTACCTCGGCAACGGATAAAGATTATGTGGACACAAAGAATTTCCTGTTCCGTTTAGTCATTTATCTACCTTCGTGCGAAGTCTGAACCGATTGGCCCAAGTTTAAAATACAGAAGTGGCGTGTTTCAAAAACCTTCCAGAAAAACGTGGTTTTAATACGCTTTTACGCATAATGTCCGAACGTGCACCATAAAAATGGTGCCATTAGCTGAGAATTAATTTCAGTCCAATTAAAATCTTATGCAAAAGGAATTAATCGATTTGCAAAATTTTGTCTAGGTGACAGTTACGGTTCACCGTTCAAACCCCGCGTATTGCACTGTAACATAGCTACAGTACGACAGATGTTCGAATGGCTATACAAATGGCCGCTGATCGGGGATAAACCAAAAAACTTCTACCCCATGTTCGTAGCTCAAATAGGAACCGAGCACCAGGACACCTTCTCTTCCTGCGCTCCACCAACACCGAACCGTGATTTTGTGCGCGGCGTCTTCAGACGTATTTGTTACAGCGCTTCCAGAAAATTTCGTATGAGCCTAATAGTTACTGTCTCGAGTGCGACAGATCGATTGTGATTATTTTTGCAGGTTATCGCGGTGCAGTGTCCTCCTAGGTGGCGCGGCGGCGGCACTACGAAGACATTATGAGTCCGCGTCGGCGGCGCCTAGTCGCAGACTCAGCTGGCAGTCAGTCGGATACCTAAGTCCCAGTGACTTTAAGACTGATGTTCCGTGTCAGCGTGCGCTTAGCACTGGCGCAGTGACGACTCTGGTTTGAGGCGCCCACGTTCAGAGGGTTAATCAGTTGTAAATAGAGTACAGACTCGCGTCTCCGGCATTATTTGATGATTTATCTGAGGTGACGGAGGTCTCGTGGACCGAAGCAAGCTCAAGTCAGTGCGGAGTGTACCCGGTTCTGCGTGCAGTGATTCGACGCCATGAACAATCTTCATCACGTTGGTCGTTTATGAATGGTACAGATTTTGGAACTAGTTAATGATGTTGGAGAAATCACTCGGCTACATTCATAAAGGTGAGCATCCCATATGTTCGATGCATCGACATAGAGTATAACTGAGCGTTAAATCTTTAGCCGTATCAGAGTCTACTAAATAAAATTGTTTTATGGTTTTTTAAAGGTTGTTTTTTTAAACTATCAGTCATATTATCATGATTTCTTTGCAAGTGGTTATAAGCAATTACAATTCTACGTAAACAGTGTATAACGCAGTAACTAGCCTTTACGTCACGTGTTGCGTTTGCTGCTGTGCTGACGAAAGAAGAAAAGATTTATAAAACAGTTATGTACGCTAAACAATGTGCATTAGCTGATCAGTAGAAGTTCTACTAGTCTTGTTGTAGATGCACACAAAGTCTGTGCTGCAGAACTTTAATGGTTCTTATACTTTGATGTTTTAAAATATTGGTGTAAAGGCTTATGGTCAGTCTCAGAGGAGAGATATTAAAATAAAATCATTTTTCTGCTTGGGTAATCACTCCGTTTGCAGCTGGTTAATTTAGTGTCAGTATTGTTTGTGCCCTTTGTTCGCTGCATTAACAAGTTGCGTCTTGTGATTATTTTACTGTATAAACTTTTCTCTATTCTCGTTGTATTATCGAACCGTATTAACCATTTAAACAGTTTTCCCACGAGCCGAGGCGAAGACTGAACTGCCTTAAGAACTGATATGATGAAAGTTTTATAGTTGATGAATTCATGTGCAAGAATTCAAATTAAAGTCTTTCCTGCTATGCTTAATGTTTTCAAGATGGATTGCTCAAGTTGGACCAACATGAATAAATGATTAAAAAATGTAACTATCTTTGTTATTGCTTGTTAAGTTTGCTGCAGTAAAAATTGAAGTAAAGGTTTGTGAATTTTTTTTAATTAAATTGTCTTGTGACCTGGTACCTTCGATTCACCGATATTATTGGTAGCAGTTTCGGAAGACCACGTTCATTTATTTAGTGCTGCTAAGAAACTAAACCTGGTTTCTATGCAGGTTGTATAAAATGTAACGTAATTGTACGAATATTAAACGCATTCATTCATGCATCTATATTCGGTGCTGAAAAAATCTGCTACAGCTAGAATAATCTATCCTGAGAACCCACCACCTAAGTATTTAAAACTAAATAGCAGGATTACGCCACTTTGCATAGATGTACCATTTTATAAATAAATTACTACTTGATATCCCTGGGGCAGCTGGTGCTGCGGCACTCACAATTGTACATAACCATTCAAGAAAAACAAGGTACATACAGTATAGCTATACACTATACTACAACAACAATCAGACTAATAATGAATTACTCTGTACAGTGTTAAGTTACAGAGAGCACTGGAAGTCTTTTTGATACCAAACTGTTTTCTTTCTGTGAGCCTCATGTGAGTATCGTGTTGTGAGAAAACTTTCTGGTACTGCATAGGTGGCTCTACTGTCTGCAACCTCAGAATGGTGGTGTGCCAGCATCCAACACCTCATCCTGACTGGACTCATCAGGAGCCGTTCCCGTGAAATGTCATGTAAGAGCACAGCAGAGGAAAGTTTATTCTCCAACCCCCCCCCCCCCCAACCCCCCACACCCCTTTCCCTAACTCCGCCGATCAGTACAAAAAAAATGCCTCCCATTAATCTTTTGTTACTGATCTTCTGTAGACTCTTCAGTTCTCGTATTGTTAGAAAGGCAGATATTCATCTTGTCATTATCTCCTAGTGATGTTTCTCCATCTTCGTAGTCGTTAGAATTTGCCTGTCTGTATTTCGTAATGACCTGTTTTCACTGCTACTTACTTCACTTTCTTCCTCGAATATACTTATACTTCGACAAACATGTAACTTAACTTCGGATAGTTATTCATTAGAGTATCAAGCAGCTATCATTTTTCTTCATTATAGACTATGCTATATACATATCTGACCTTTTATCCACTACCTGTGTAAATTCAATATACTATCATATTAAAAATAGTTGCCCTGGTGTGCCTATCAATCCACAGTTGCACATATGGGTCCTAATACTGTTAATTCCACATAAATACATAGGACAACTGCCACGTCCTGTCAAAAAAATTGTCATCCATTTGGAAGGTTTCATGGGGGAGGTGGGGGGAGGAGTTTACTTCATGGGGACAAACTACAGGAGACGACTTATTAAAGGATAATGAGCAAAAAAAGATCACATGGACATATGGCAGGAAAATGTTTTTCGAGTGAGATAAAAGATCTCTTTGACAGTGTCGATCCAATGATAGAAATTACACGTGAGAACTCACCATGCAAGTGGGACTGTTCTGCCTATGCGAGTATTTTACCTCCACATTCAAGAGGGAAGTGACATGGAGCGCCACCATGTAGTGGTCACATTACCGTTCATACCACTAAAGGCACGTCTTCCAACAGGGAAGGCAGGGTTACCCGCAGAAAGTGCAGATATGTGTCGCCTATGGGGCGTTATAAAAGCATGATTGGTCGCACGACGCAGTCGCCAATAAGCCCCACCTACACACTGAGGCTGAACCGGCACTGACGTGAATTCTTCGTGAAGGTTGGCGATACCGCCTGTCGTAAAGGTAGCCTCATCTGTGAATAGGATGAGGGACAGGAATACCAGCAGAGTTTTGGCGTTTGTGACGAGCCAGTGGAGAGAAATCTGTATGTAATAAGGGCTGCAAGTTTTGTAAGCGATACGGAGAGCGGTAGTTTTGTAGAACGTTCCATACGTTCATCTGGCTTATCCCATGCTGGTGGGCCAGCTGCCTGGAGCTGACACCGCAGTCATTGTAAACGATCTTCTTGGAATGCACTTCTACCATACTCCCATCTCACCAGTTTTGCTACATATCCTCTCAGGGATACTTTTGTGCGGTTTGACATTTTTAACAAGTGACGCGGTTAAAAGGCGCTGCAGTCTGGAACCGCAAGACCGCTACGGTCGCAGGTTCGAATCCTGCCTCGGGCATGGATGTTTGTGATGTCCTTAGGTTAGTTAGGTTTAACTAGTTCTAAGTTCTAGGGGACTAATGACCTCAGCAGTTGAGTCCCATAGTGCTCAGAGCCAACAAGTGACGCGGTATTAACGTGCGAGAGTTGTCCGTAAAGTAAGGTCTCCAACCAGCCCCCGTCGGAACGGAGCTTAAATCTGACAACAGCGCCGTGTTCCTTACTTCCTGCACCACTATTCTTGTCAATCCCCACGTCTCTGCGACGCTTATTCTTGGCATAACACCCGGTAGCGATGGAAGGGAAAATCGACGCTCCCGCGAAGTGTGGATTGCGTTCTGTCATTAGATTTCTGTGGCTTAAGAGGTATACCCCTATTGAAATCCGTCGCCAGTTGACCGATATGTATGGAGACAAGTGTATGGGCGTAAAACATGTGCGTAATTGGTGGAGATAGTTCGCAGGTGGCCGTACAAACGTGCACGACGAGGCCGGCCGCGGGTGTCCATCAGTTTCGTACGAGACAGTGACGAAACTCGAAGAAGTTTTGCTTGCGGATCGGCGTGTGAGAGAGATTGCCGAACTGATAAGGGACGTCTCTAAGATTACCGTGGACAAGCTTTCGATGGACATTTTGAAGGATGACTAGGTGTAGGCCATGTGTGTGCCGCGGATACTCACTGATGAACACAAAAAGAAGCACATCCAAAGTGCCCGCAAGTTTCTGCTCTATTATCGGGAAGAGGATGAGAAATTTCTGGATTCATTTGTTACCGGGGACGAGACTGGGTCCACTACTTCACGCCAGAGACTAAGGAACATTCAAAACAATGGCGACATTCCGTTTCTACAAATGTCAAGAACTTCAAGCAAACGCCGTCAGCGTGGGAGGTGATGCCTTCGGTATTCTGGGATAGGAAAGGCGTTCTGCTGATCGACTACCTGGAAGAAGTACAACAATCAACGCGGCAAGGTACTGCGAGACACTAACAAAGCTACTCCGGCTATACAGAACAGCCGGCTGGTGTGGCCCATTGGTTCTAGGAGCTTCAGTCTAGGACCTCGCAACCACTGCTGTCGCAGGCTCGAATCCTGCCACGAGCATGGATGTGTGTGACGTTCTTAGGTTAGTTTAAGTAGTTCTAAATTCTTGGGGGCTGATGACCTCAGGTGTTAAGTGCCATAGTGCTCAGGGCCATTTGAACCATTTATACAGAACAACAGGAAGAGTCGACTGACAAAGGTAATTAGTCTGTGGCATGACAACGCTAACGACGCCAGAATCACGTTAGATCTCATCGCCAAATTCGGGTGCGAAATCATGGATCATCCCCTATATCGCCCTGATTTGGCTACCAATGACTACTATCTGTTCCCTAACTTGAAAAAGTACTTGGTGGAATCAAATTCTCAAGCGACGAAGAGCTGAAGGCAGCTATCTGTTCCTTCCTGCGCGAGTCTGAGGGAGAATGGTACGAATGATATGAAAATGTTTCCGGATCGTCTCCAAAAATGCATCGATCATGACGGGGACTACGTTGAAAAATAGCTAAGAGTCGAAGCTTTCAGTAATAGAACCCAGTACGTTGTCCTCGATGGTGAGTGTTCGTCGGAGGTGAGGGTATCATCTGGAGTGGCCCAGGGAAATGTGGTAGGTCCGCTGTTGTTTTCTATCTACATAAATGATCTTTTGGATAGGATGGATAGAAATGTGCTGCAGTTTGCTGATGATGCTGTGGTGTACGGGAAGGTGTCGCCGTTGAGAGACTGTAGAAGGATACAAGATGACTTGGACAGGATTTGTGACTGGTGTAAAGAATGGCAGCTAACTCTAAATATAGATGAATGTAAATTAATGCAGATGAATAGGAAAAAGAATCCCGTAATGTTCGAATACTCCATTAGTAGTGTAGCGCTTTACACAGTCACGTCGATCAAATATTTGGGCGTAACACTGCAGAGCGATATGAAGTGGGACAAGCATGTAATGGCAGTTGTGGGGAAGGCGGATAGTCGCCTTCGGTTCATTGGTAGAATTTTGGGAAGATGTGGTTCATCTGTAAAGGAGACCGCTTATAAAACACTAATACTACCTATTATTGACTATTGCTCGAGCGTTTGGGATCCCTATCAGGTCGGATTGAGGGAGGACATAGAAGCAATTCAGAGGCGGGCTGCTAGATTTGTTCCTGGTGGGTTTGATCATCACGCGAGTGTTACGGAAATGCTTCAGGAACTCGGATGGGAGTCTCTAGAGGAAAGGAGGCGTTCTTTTCGTGAATCGCTACTGAGGAAATTTAGAGAACCAGCATTTGAGGCTGTCTGCAGTACAATTTTACTGCCACCAACTTATATTTCGCTGAAAGACCACAAAGATAAGATAAGAGAGATTAGGGCTCGTACATAGGCATATAGGCAGTCATTTTTCCCTCGTTCTGTTTGGGAGTGGAACTGGGAGAGAAGATGCTAGTTGCGGTACGAGGTACTCTCCGCCACACACCGTATGATGGATTGCGGAGTATGTTTGTAGATGTAGATATAGATGAATCTGTAATTGGTTATACAATAAAATGATGTTTACTGCGTGAGAAAGCATTGGAGACCTTAATTTACGGACAATCCTCTTAGCTGAAGTCCTGAGTGGGAGTGCGGGAAATGGATCACGCGGGGGAATGTTGGGCGAGTTGGACGGCCGTACCTGATCGAGGCCGGCGATGATGCGGTTGGCCTTGGAGCGGAGGTCCGCGTGCGCGTCGGCGAGCGTGCGCTGCTGCCTCTGCGCGGCGCCCAGCGCGTCGTCCGTGCGCGAGAGCAGCGTCTCCAGCGAGCCGCGCGACGCCGACACGGCGTCCCACACGTCGTCCACCTTGTGCGCCACGCCCACCAGCGGTCGCACCAGCCGCTCCAGGTTGCCGCCGCCGCCGCCTCCCGTGGTGGCGTTGCAGGAGCCCGGCGCGGCGGTCGGCTGCAGCACGGCGCTGTGCAGCTCGGAGGCCAGCGACAGCACCTGCACACCACACACCACACACACACACCTCTCACAAATATGAAAGCATATCAAAAATAGTATACACCGAGGCAAAGAAATCGCAACACCAAAAAATTATTAATTCGAGCAATGAAATTCCGGAATACATTCGTCTGGTTGACATATTAAGTGATTAACATAGCAAGATCACAGGTTAATGTAAGCGTGAGACAAGCCATTGCATATGTGAAATGCTGACACATTAGTAACCGTCAGAATGTTGAATGCAAGCATGCAAACGTGCATGTACTGTGTTGTATACGTGCTGGATGTCATTTTGTGGTATGGAGTTCCACGCCTGTTACACTTCGTAGGTCAATACAGGGACTGTCGGTGTTGTTTGTGGATGACGCAGGTGTTGTCGTCCGACGATGTCCCATATGCGTTCGATTGTAAACAGATCTGGTGATCGAACATGCCAAGGCAACATGCCGACAGTCTGTGAAGCATATTGGGTTACAACAACAGTATGTGGGCGACCGTTATCCTGTTGGAAAACACCCTCTGGAAAGCTGTTCATTCGTGGAAGCACAACAGATCGAATCACCTGACTGACGTACAAATTTGCAGTCTCGGTATATACACTCCTGGAAATGGAAAAAAGAACACATTGACACCGGTGTGTCAGACCCACCATACTTGCTCCGGACACTGCGAGAGGGCTGTACAAGCAATGATCACACGCACGGCACAGCGGACACACCAGGAACCGCGGTGTTGGCCGTCGAATGGCGCTAGCTGCGCAGCATTTGTGCACCGCCGCCGTCAGTGTCAGCCAGTTTGCCGTGGCATACGGAGCTCCATCGCAGTCTTTAACACTGGTAGCATGCCGCGACAGCGTGGACGTGAACCGTATGTGCAGTTGACGGACTTTGAGCGAGGGCGTATAGTGGGCATGCGGGAGGCCGGGTGGACGTACCGCCGAATTGCTCAACACGTGGGGCGTGAGGTCTCCACAGTACATAGATGTTGTCGCCAGTGGTCGGCGGAATGTGCACGTGCCCGTCGACCTGGGACCGGACCGCAGCGACGCACGGATGCACGCCAAGACCGTAGGATCCTACGCAGTGCCGTAGGGGACCGCACCGCCACTTCCCAGCAAATTAGGGACACTGTTGCTCCTGGGGTATCGGCGAGGACCATTCGCAACCGTCTCCATGAAGCTGGGCTACGGTCCCGCACACCGTTAGGCCGTCTTCCGCTCACGCCCCAACATCGTGCAGCCCGCCTCCAGTGGTGTCGCGACAGGCGTGAATGGAGGGACGAATGGAGACGTGTCGTCTTCAGCGATGAGAGTCGCTTCTGCCTTGGTCCCAATGATGGTCGTATGCGTGTTTGGCGCCGTGCAGGTGAGCGCCACAATCAGGACTGCATACGACCGAGGCACACAGGGCCAACACCCGGCATCATGGTGTGGGGAGCGATCTCCTACACTGGCCGTACACCACTGGTGATCGTCGAGGGGACACTGAATAGTGCACGGTACATCCAAACCGTCATCGAACCCATCGTTCTACCATTCCAAGACCGGCAAGGGAACTTGCTGTTCCAACAGGACAATGCACGTCCGCATGTATCCCGTGCCACCCAACGTGCTCTAGAAGGTGTAAGTCAACTACCCTGGCCAGCAAGATCTCCGGATCTGTCCCCCATTGAGCATGTTTGGGACTGGATGAAACGTCGTCTCACGCGGTCTGCACGTCCAGCACGAACGCTGGTCCAACTGAGGCGCCAGGTGGAAATGGCATGGCAAGCCGTTCCACAGGACTACATCCAGCATCTCTACGATCGTCTCTATGGGAGAATAGCAGCCTGCATTGCTGCGAAAGGTGGATATACACTGTACTAGTGCCGACATTGTGCATGCTCTGTTGCCTGTGTCTATGTGCCTGTGGTTCTGTTAGTGTCATCATGGGATGTATCTGACCCCAGGAATGTGTCAATAAAGTTTCCCCTTCCTGGGACAATGAATTCACGGTGTTCTTATTTCAATTTCCAGGAGTGTATATGTAGTGTGACTGGGGCCTCCCGTCGGGTAGACCATTCGCCAGGTGCAAGTCTTTCGATTTGACGACCCTTCGGCGATTTGCGCGTCGATGGGGATGAAATGATAATGATTAGGACAACACAACACTAAGTCCCTGAGCGGAGAAAATCTCCGACTCAGCCGGGAATCGAACCCGGGCCCTTAGGATTGATATTCTGTCGCGCTGACCACTTTTCTTTTTTTTTTTTTCGTTCTATCTGCTCGGGGCGGACGTCGGAAGACACCCGTTTCAGTTCGTCGTTGCTCCATCAATTCAGTTCTTTTATTACAGAGGGCAGCTAACCCTCTGACCGAACACGCTGAGTTACCGTGCCGGCTTCAGCTACCGGGTGCGGATCGCAGTCACGGTGCGTGGGATAAATACGAGAGTGCTCCTGCTATCAAACGAATTCGCATCCCAGACCATAGCTCCAGGTGTAATACAGTTGCACCCAAAAACCGCGGGACCATAATTTACGAGAATTGCGTGATCTGTGTGCACACACTTAATGCTACACACCTCCCGAAACATACGAAGAACTTGTCGGACCCATCGCTTGCAGAATCGTTCCTGTATAGCGATCCAAAGGTGTACCAACGCGTGGAATTACGACTAAGTTATATCTATAAGCGAAGGGAAATATATCAGAAAATATTAACTATTGAACACAGATTTAGAAACTACGGCAATGGTGCTAATTTTCTGTTACGAGTTGGGATAGGACTGCAAACACTTCAAGTCCTGAAAAATCATTACCTTCATCGTATCTCAGAACTTTGCGGCTGAAAATAATTAAAGACTGCTGCAACTTTAAACAATGTCAACACTGAAATCTGCAATGATTTTGAAGAAAATACATAAAATAAAAATAATCATTGAGCAGACCTCGGACGTGCAGTGGGTTGGCTTTTTGACACAGTATTCGTCAATGTATCTTGACTTCATTAACGACAATCCTTTATACCATGAATGTTGCTGTTTAGAAAGCTAAACAAACATTAACAAGGGTGGCTTTGAAATGCGATATCAAGATGAAAGACAAGGTGAGAAAAACATAAATCTTGAAAACTCTAATATTAAGTTATAGTAAAGCTCACTACTTCGAAATAATTTTGCTTTACATTCAGATGAAACTAATGAGAAAACGTTTAGTGTAATACAAAAGAATGTCCGGTAACATTGAACTAGATTTATCTCTTTTTCATAAATTTGTTCGTGTTTACAGCTTAAAGGATTACTCCTGGACTCCTAGATTGTCGTTTAGAAAGTTACGGGACAACGTATGGAAAATAAGTCTGAAAAACAGGTGAGGATTTCATACCAAAGTAAATATCAAAAAATAACCATTCTATGAGCAGTCATAGTATTAGAAAACAATGAATATACTTTCCACAGATGATGACATAAAGAGACCCATGCGATGACTGACTGAGGACGTTGCAAGGATGGTGACGTGGTTTTTCCTTTTTTTGTTCTTGTTGTTGTTGAGTCATCAGTCTTCTGACTGGCTTGATGTTGCCCACCACGAATTCCTCTCCTGTGCTAACATCCTCTTCTCAAATTAGCATTTGCACCCTACGTCCTCAATTACTTGTTGGATGTTTTCCAATCTCTGTCTTCCTGTTTTTGCCTCTACAGTTCCCTCTAGTATCATGGAAGTCATTCCCTGATGTATTAACGCGTCCTATCATGTCCCTTCTTCTTCTGAGTGTTTTTGATAAATTCCTTTCTTCGCCGATTCTGCTGAGAATCTCGTCATTCCTTATCCTATCAGTACACCTAATTTTCAACTTTTTCTGTAGCACCATATCTCAAATGCTTCGATTCTCTCCTGTCCCGATTTTCCCGCTGTCCGTGGTTCACTACAATGCTGTGCTCCAAACGCAAATCCTCAGCAGTTTCTTCCTCATATTAAGGACTATGTTTGATACAAGTAAACTTCTCTTGGTCAGGAATGCTCTAGTTACCTGTCTTGGTCTGCTTTTTATGACCTGCTTGCTTCGGCCGTCATGGGTTATTTTTCTTCCGAGGTGGCAGAATTCCTTTACTTCGTGATCACCAATGTTGATGTTAAACTTCTCGCTATTCTCATTTCTGCTCCTTCACATTACTTTTTCCGATTTACTCTCAGTCCATATTCTGTACTCATTAGATCAATCTTTTCAACAAATCCTGTAATTCTTCACTTTTACTGAGGATAGTAATGTCATCAACGAATCTTATTATTGATATTCTTTCACCTTGAATTTTAATCCCACTCTTGAACTTTTCTTTTGTTTCCATCATTGTTTCTTCGATGTATAGAATGAATAGTAGGGCGAAAGACTAGATCCCTGTCTTCACCCATTTTTAAACTGAGCACTTCGTTCTTGTTCTTTCATTTTTTATTGTTCCCTATTTGTTCTTGTCTTCCCCTGTAGCTCACTCCTATTTTTCTCGAAATTTCTGACGTCTCTCAGCATTTTACGTTGTTGAACACTTTTTCTGGGTCGACATATCCAATGAATTTGTCTTCATTTTTCTTCAGTCTTGCTTCCATTATCAAGCGCGACGTCATAACTGCCTCTCCAGCGTCTTTACCATTCCCAGAGCAAGTTTAACAACCGGAGAAAATGACTGTCGCTCTTGAAAACCGCCAACCGTATTTTCTTTGGTGTTATTAAGTTTCCGATTTCGTTTCCTGCTAATATGTACGTGAAATCAGCGGACCGTTGGATGATTCACATGAAGCCCAGTGCCATCGAACAATATAGGTTTACTTCTCATTACAAAGAAACTATTTAGTGTGTAATTCTGTCAGCTTTAGCCATTTCATAACAGTCTGGTAACGATATTTAGTTCGACACGAAGAACAATTGGCGTTTTCAGGAGCTACTGAGTACGATTTGTACTGACTTCAGCTACATATCAGACAAATAAAACTAAAAGCAAATCTACGTTTTCTAAGAAAATGCTGCGTAATTCTAGACATCCCATATTACAAGAGTTGATGGTAAGGAGAGTGCGTTCAGTAAGCATGCAGTGATGTGAAATGGTTGCATCTAAGCGTGCCATGAGACTGGTGTGTGGTGTGCATGCTTTTGTGGTGCAGGGCTGGTGCAGAGCGGGCCCACCTTGCCGAGGTTCTCAGAGACGAGGTTGATGTGGAACTGCAGCTTGCGGTCGACGGTGTTGGTGGCGGCGCGGAGGCCCTCCAGTTCGCGAGAGACGCGCGTCACCACCTCGGCGGTGACCACCTTGGCGACGTCGCCCAGGCTCATGCTGATGGGCTTCTTCTCGCTGGCCTCAGCGTTGATGTCGTCGGCGGGCAGCAGGTTCGAATCCAGTTGTGACTTCAGGCCAGACAGCTTCAAGTCGATGTCGCTCACCTGCCGGGACAGACGACCATCATGCACGGCCCTCAACAGTGGTACAGTGCTCCTCGTGTCACGAAGCCTGAGCAGTAGACCTCACTACATTGGGTGATTCAAAAATGTTTTTACAAACTTTGAGGACAGGCTCATTAGACCGAAACGAGAAAAAATTTAATGCAGTGTCTGCAGAATAAAACAATGGAAAATACTGCATGCACCTGAAGATAGACAACCCAACTTATATCATGTGGAACTGGGGCAGATGATATAAATTGGTGAAATAGAAACACCGACGTTCGTTTCGTGAGTACAGTGAAATAATTCATTGTCAACAACTGACTATTTGTGCTGGTCCAGGACTCGAATCCGAATTTCCTGCTTCATGTAAGCAGTCTTGCTTTGACCACCCGAGCACGCTTCAAGACTGGCCCAAATTCTCTACCTGTCGCGCACTGCCTCTGTTGCGTCCCCCGTGTCCACCATCTTCAATGCTCATTGCTCACAGCAGTGATACCCAAAACAGGCTGAACCTAGGGTGCATCAACACCGGGCTGGACGTGAAGCATGCTCGGATAGCCAAAGTACTAAGGTGACGTGTCGCATGAAGTGGGAAATCTGGGTTCGCAACAAACTTTCACCCATTGCCACTGAATTATTTCAATGCCCGATTATAAAGGTTCTAATGAATCAGCTCCTAGTTGTAAGCCAGAACAATTGTACTAAGGCACAGGTACACAGGTAGCCGTTAAACAAAAGAGGGACCTTGTGGTTAGATTTAGATGTTAACTAGTTCAATTCTTTGATTGTATTTGCATTTCTCGGCCATTAATTATAATCTGAACAGCCTGTTGTAATAAGCTGCTCATTGCTATGTTTGAAAGAACGGGTCATTATTGGTCTATTTTAGCTGGATCTTGTGGTTTCGCGAGTGAGTTCTCTTGTAATAAGTGTTCACAAGTAATGTTTTAAGACGATCCTTCAGAGCGGTCTTAATAACTGACTGTCAGTTTAACTTTGAAAATATTAACAGCCAACTGTCACCAGGGCTTTAGTCAAAATAAAATTGTCAAAAGGGACGGGTTGGGATCCAGTCGCACCTTGGATGCCGACTGAAATTAAGAGGCTGGTTGCCTTGAAGTAAGCCTTATCATTGTCATATTGTTTCCTACTCTGTTTCACCTTTAAGCACGGGTGCGCATCTTAACACCGAACCTTTCGACATACAGCTTTCAAATTAAAAGTTACATCTGTTTTGAGTAATTGAATCACTCTTGTCATCAATGGTGCTTATGTAGTTTTCATGTGTTGTAGAAGGGCATTTAATAAGACAGACTGTGTCCAGCGTGGTAGTAAACACCGCTGTTTCACCCGATAATGGGCGGGCTGCAGGTTCGGCCGTCTTGTAATCATTGTCATTTTGTTTGCTGTTTTGCAATACAGCACTTCAGATTTCTTTTGTAAAAGCTTATTCAACTTAAGGTTTAAGGTTAAAAGAATTTTGCAAATTTGTTCATTTGTTAAAGAAAATTTTATGGTTTTATATCGTTAAATATACAGGTTGTGTGAAAACAAAGTTATGTTGGTGGGTCCGTCCTTCCACGTTTTCCTTAATTCCAAAAGTACCAAATATCAACCCTCATGTGGGTGACGTCGATATTTCTCTTTTAACATGTATATACACAGCTGGGGAATCATGAATGTGTGGCGTCTGTCCTTTCCGACATATCATCAATTCAGAAACTCATAACAAATGTTCAAAATATCCTCCTCTTGATCCCATATATGCACACACTCGTCGAAACATGGACTGTTACATCCTTTCAAGTACTCCCTGAGGGTGTCGAATGGCTGCACAGGCTTCCATGGCGCATCGATGGAAAGTTTCTGCATCTGGTTTGTCTGCTGCAGATACCAATCGTTTAACGTGCCCCCAGGAATAAAAATCTAAATGACAGACGTCGGGTCTTTCGAATACATTCTCTGCATACAGCACCTGTAAGACTTGCTGGGAGAACATGCGAACCAGCCATACTACTAGCAGCCATTCAAATCTAGACATCCTGATGTCTAGCCTGAACTGTAGGGCGAGGATTTAGATCAGTCCATATACGCTGATTGTGTCTTTTATGCGTTTCTTTTATAGCTGCACTATAATTTCCCAGAACTATCGCCGGGCGTGGTGGCCGAGCGGTTCTAGGCGCTACAGTTTGGAACCGCGCGACCGCTACGGACGCAGGTTCGAATCCTGCCTCGGTCATGGATGTTTGTGATGTACTTAGGTTAGCTAGGTTTAATTAGTTCTAAGTTCTAGGGGACTGATGACCTCAGAAGTTAAGTCCCATAGTGTCATACTCCAGGTTACCTCAGTGAAATACTCTATGGCTACCACAATATGTGGGATGTAATGATATAAGTGCAGATATTTTTGTGTGTGGTACCTCAACATATACGAACATCAGTAAGCTGTTTTTTTTTTTTTTTTCTGCAGCGAACAGTCTTCTCAAAAACACGTCACATAATTTACTAGTTGATGTTTTATTCACGTTTCTTACTGCACCTCTAAGTGGGCTACACTTGTCAGTATAGGCTAACCGTTCTGCATCCGCACGTCCACACGTCAACAGCTAACCCTCCTGCCCATGGGAAAATAAGCCCTAATGGCTTGCTCTTGCCACATGTACTTGGACGTACTAATCAACCTAAAAACATGCTACTCCTTATAGCTATAATTATTAGTCTGCAAGTAAAGTAAATACTGATGTAATGTTATTCAGTACGCTGTTCTCACTCACCAATAAAAATATCTGCACTTCTACCCGCTGCACCCTGTACATACAAAAGGCCCAGAAGAGACTGATTTTAGCTCCCAGAGACTATTTGCAGGCGATGCAGTTATATACAATGAAATCACATCTTTATAATGTTGTCACAGAGTGCAGGAATGAATGAGGATGTACTGCAATTGATGCAAAGACAGAACATTGAATCTAACATCAAAGGATGTAAGGGAATGCGCCTAAAATAGGCAGAAAAATCCGCTAGGATTACAACTCTCAGATATCTATCAGTAGGAATTGTAATACAATTGTATTCAACTAGCCGCTGATTTCGTAACTTGGGAGAATGATTGTGGGCACTCGAGCTACTCCTTGCCATTACTTCAGATGAAAACTGCTTTGTAAACTATAACCAAAAATTCTACTCAATAAAAACTGATCTCGAGGTACCATGACAGAAGCTTTCGGCCACTGCACAAACTGCATGATATTTGTAAGTAGGCTGTTGAGGTTTTTGTGTTGGTAGCGCTCTGTATGAAAATCACAGACTTCACTGACAGTTGGATGTGAACAGCGCGTGGCGTTGCGCAGTTGGAGGTGAGCCGCCAGCAGCGGTGGATGTGGGGAGAGAGCTGGCAAATTTTGAGAGCGGACGATCTGGACGTGTGTGCATCAGAGACAGTAAATTTGTAAGACTGGATGTCATGAACTGATATATATATATATATATATATAATGTCTTTTGAATATTATTAAGGTAAATACATTGTTTGTTCTCTATCAAAATTTTTCATTTGCTAACTATGCCTATCAGTAGTTAGTGCCTTCAGTAGTTAGAATCTTTTATTTAGCTGGCAGTATTGGCGCTCGCTATATTGCAGTAGTTTGAGTAACGAAGATTTTTGTGAGGTAAGTGATACATGAAAGGTACATGTTATTGTTAGTCAGGGTCATTCTTTTGTAGGGATTATTGACAGTCAGATTGCGTTGCGCTAAAAATATTGTGTGTCAGTTTAGTGTTGATCAGAATAAGTAAAGAGAGAAATGTCTGAGTACGTTCAGTTCTGCTCAGCTGTTTGAAAATCAAATAACGTAAGAGGTTTATCAGCACAGTAATTCACTAATTTTTCTAAGGGGATGTTTCATATTATCTGTCCCATTCTATGTCGATACTTTTATTTGTATTTAAGTTATTAGCTTTCTTTGTGTGGTTCAAGTTTTCGTATTTGGTTTCGCTTTTAAAATTATACTCAGCTTTAGTAACATGTATTGGAAGTGAGAACCACCTTTCACTCAGAGCGACATAATAAGTTCTATGGGGCAGCTTCCCTCAACTGATCCTGCAAAACCGTCTTCATAGTCATTTTGACACATAAATAAAGAAAAGACTTCTAAAAAAAATCAAGATGAACCTCTCAAAGCATGAGACCGAAATACCTCGATTTTGATGACTACTTTTACTTAAAATATGTTTTTATTACTAACTCTAGAAATACTTCGATACACAAAATCTAATTTCAGTTACGCAATCATTTCATCAAATGGTTCCAGTGATTTATAACCGTAATAAGGACTGATTTCAGATACATTTATTGGACCATTTCAAAGGAAGTGTAATTCACTAACGGAGGTTGCTTGCGAAACCCTAGTTCAACCGATTCTGGAGCATGGTTCATATGTATGAAACTCTTACAAACTAGAAATAGCGAAAGAGAGAGGGAAGATCCAGTGAAGTGTGTTCACATTTGCTTGGTCAGCACAACAGTGCTAGAGAAGTGCTCTACAAAAGGGAGGCACTACAAGAAAAACGCTATGATTTGTGGAGAACAGTAATTCCGTGAGCCTACAATGAGATACGAGTCAAGAAATATTTTTCTTCTTGGAACTAGTACCTCGCTTAACGAATCAAAGGACAGAGTTACTGAAATTCTAGCTTGCATAGAGATCAGCACAGTAAATTACTCCCACTAAAGGTATCCTTCGCCACAAACTGTCTGGAGGCTTACAGACACAAATGTAGATATTACCATATGGATGCAGGGATCTGAAATTCATTTGCTTCAGTGTGTAATTTCGAAAGGCCTACATCAATGTACTTATGAATGTAACAATGTATATACGAAGGCTGTTCGGGGACTAAAGTCCAACAGGTCGCGCTTTTCAGTTGTGAGCATACAGTGAGCAGGTAAACATGCTTATTACAATAATGTCTCCCGCCAAGAATGGATGGGGGCTGCGAGGTTGCACCTGAGTTCATGCAACCCCACATAACGTACCTGTTAGGCATTTCCTTATTCATAGCAGTTTTCGGGCGTACACTAAAGGGGCAATGAGAATGCCCCTTGAGCGTTGTCGGTGGAAAGTGTTTGATTATACACCATGTGGCCGAAACTTGGCTCCCTTTGATGTTCATCTCTGCTCGCATGAACCGCTGGATATCAAGACAACATTTAGCCACAGACAAACAACTGCAGACCAGTGTAGAGAAGTGGCAGAAGGCAAAGGTGGCTACGTTCTATAACGAGCCATTGGAAAATTGGCACAACGCTAAGACAAATGTGTAAATCGGTGCGGCGATTATGTAATGCAGTAGCTGGAAAGTGTAGCAAACTGTTGCATTTTTGATTCTCACTGTGGTTTTCATTTCACGATGGATCGGAGCTTAGTTTTCTAATAGCCTTCGTAATGTATACTGTACAGAGTTATTCACAAATATGTCCAAAGTTCCAGAAGATGAGTGGAGGAATACAACACACTCATAAAATTGACACATATTAGTGGGCAGAGAGTCTCTCCAAGTTTCGACTTGTAACATGCACCGTTGCGTGGCTGCAGGGTATTCAGCTAGGGCACAGGCGTGTCAGAACATGTAGATAAATCATACGCTCTGTACTGTCGCCTACAGATGGCAACCCAATGCACAGGGTTGCAAAGAGGGACACTGCTTTTGCACTGCAGTGAATTAGACGCACGTATTCTGGAACCCCGGAGGCATTTATGAATAACACTGTACGTATCTGCATAAATAATAAACGTATAAAATCAAATGAGGAAAATAAATTGAACTGCCAACCACATGTTGTAAGATCGTATGATCCTAAGGTGACTTCGCAACTCCCACGTTTCCTGCATGAAGTCAATTCTCTGCTCCCAAATTAACTGTTACATATCTTTGCAGAATCATAATGTGTGTTGTTTGTAAGAAGAACTAAAATTCATTAATTGTAAAACTGCGTGAATAAACAGACTAAAATGGTTCAAATGGCTCTGAGCACTATGGGACTTAACATCTATGGTCATCAGTCCCCTAGAACTTAGAACTAATTAAACCTAACTAACCTAAGGACAGGACACAACACCCAGCCATCACGAGGCAGAGAAAATCCCTGACCCCGCCGGGAATCGAACCCGGGAACCCGGGCGTGGGAAGCGAGAACGCTACCGCACGACCACGAGATGCGGGCAATAAACAGACTAGTAGCTTCGTCTGATAACATCTTTTTCAAGTCCTTTCCATTTCTGATTAAGTATTTCTCACGGCTAGGAAAGCCTATTGTATACGAGATAATACAAGACAGTGCATTATGCAATTACTTGTGAAAATAATGGCTATTCTTATTATCTGAGAAGTACTGAGATGAGGTAGGCCTCCGAGTAAGCGTTTATCATGCTTCAACTATATCGTGAGTTTATGGTGCATTTCCTTGACTGCTGAACCAAGAGCAGTTATTACGGAGAGGCCTTGAATAACGGATGCTCCAAGAAACCTTTTATTTGCATCTCACATGCGTAATTACCAAAACTGATTACGCCACTCTTTCCACTTTATATTGCCGCTTGAGTATGCTGGACGACAGCGTTGATGTTACACTTAACCGCTGAAGCGATATCGTACTCTATTATTGGGCAAAAATTTGTGGCGAGGTAATCATTATTTATCAAAAGAACGTGCGTGAGATGTTCAGCACGTCGGGGTTAAAGCCTATAATCGCTTTTTTATTTGCGCGTGTTCTCTATATCTACGCAACTGGCAGCCTTGTTATTAAATTCCGTTATGTAAACTTTAATATGACTGACATTTTGACACAGTGCTCCAGAAAGCATCTGGCTTTGGCCGCTAATAAAGCGGTAAAAGGAGATGGGTCGTGTCCCTGAAATCCAAGGGCACTTTCCTTGAAATTTTATGAGCGGAGGAAAAAAAGGAATATACACTTTGACGTACAACCGTCAGCAGCATAATAAGTCCCTTCACAATACAGTGTCCAGAACTTAATTCGGGTTTCAACCAAATTAAAAATCATCCTCAATGCTGTCAGGATATAGTGTAAGCGTAACACGGCAAGCGTGATAATCATCACGCATTGCTCTGTGTCTGATCCAGTTCAGTTGCTTCTTCTCTGTTATTTTGTGGAATTTATCTTATTATTAGTGTTAGGTGGCTAACTTTGTGCTATAGTATGGCCGTTTCCTCCCCCGAAGCATCCGCCATACCACTCTACTCTAACGGAACTATTGCTTCTATTCATAACTTTTTTTATGAGAGAAAAGCATTCACAGCGAGAAACATCTACTGGTTACTATTTTTAGCTATTGAGAAGTGAGACGTCCACCCATTTATGTTTATTGTATGCAATTACTTCGTGAGTAGGGCCTCTGCGCTAAAAAAATCAGTCTTTTAAAGAATTTCCTTCTCCTTTTGTGGTTATTAGTTGTTTTAGTTCTGAAATCTGCTACAGTTGTTATACGATATGCATAGGACAGAGCCTCTGCAGTTGTTTTACAAATTTTCTCATAGTCATGATGCATTTGAAGGACAGTGTTAATATCCGGTTTAATTGCTAGTTTCAGTACTGCAAGAATGATAACATTGCTTCTAATATTCAGCTTTTCAGCTGGTATAATGTGAGATTTTATCATCATTTTCACTATTTTAGTTTGAGTATTAGAAAAAATCCACATTTTGCATGAGGCTTCTCATGCCTTTTTCTAGAGTTTCTTCCGTCTGTTTCTTCCAGTGACGATTCACCATCCACAAACAACGCTGTTGTAGTAATCTACCTACATACATCACAGAGGCAATTTTTCCCATTACACGTGCGACTCTTAACTGTTTTTGTCATTTTGTTGTGGAGCTTTCTAAACAAACAAACAAATGGTGGCTTTTGTGTTCTTTATCAGACAATGTGCTTAACGCTGTAGCTGTAGGTGAGGGTCATCGTCACTCACTACCAAGCAGGGGACTTGCGCTCCATTCCTGGTACTGCCAAAAATTTTTACTTTTGTAGGATGGCTGGAACGAGGTGCACTCAGCATCGTGATGCCAAATGAGGAGTTGCTTGAATGAAAAGTACCGGTTCCGAGGTCTGGAAATGGGGCAATCGCTGTGAGAACGTTGTACTGATCACGTATCGCATTCGAATGATTCCATTGGCAGAGAATGACACCACTACCGAGTTGGATGTAGATGAAGATGAAATGGGAGATATGATACTGCGTGAAGAGTTTGACAGAGCACTGAAAGATCTGAGTCGAAACAAGGCGCCGGGAGTAGACAACATTCCATTAGAACTACTGACGGCCTTGGGAGAGCCAGTCCTGACAAAACTCTACCATCTGGTGAGCAAGATGTATGAGACAGGGGAAATACCCTCAGACTTCAAGAAGAATATAATAATTCCAATCCCAAAGGAAGCAGGTGTTGACAGATGCGAAAATTACCGAACTATCAGTTAAATAACTCATAGCTGCAAAATACTAACGCGAATTCTTTACAGACGAATGGAAAAACTGGTAGAAGCCGACCTCGGCGAAGATCAGTTTGGATTCCGCAGAAATATTGGAACACGTTAGGCAATACTGACCCTACGACTTATCTTAGAAGCTAGATTAAGGAAAGGCAAACCTACGTTTCTAGCATTTGTAGACTTAGAGAAAGCTTTTGACAATGTTGACTAGAATACTCTCCTTCAAATTCTGAAGGTGGCAGGGGTAAAATACAGGGAGCGATACAATTTGTATAGAAACCAAATGGCATTTATAAGAGTTGAGGGGCATGAAAGGGAAGCAGTGGTTGAAAAGGGAGTGAAACAGGGTTGTAGCCTCTCCCCGATGTTATTCAATCTGTATATTGAGCAAGAAGTGAAGGAAACAAAAGAAAAATTCTGAGCAGGTATTAAAATCCATGGAGAAGAAATAAAAACTTTGAGGTTCGCCGATGGCACTGTAATTCTGTCAGAGACAGCAGAGGACTTGGAAAAGCAGTTGAACAGAATGGACAGTGTCTTGAAAGGAGGATATAAGATGAACATCAACAAAAGCAAAACGAGGATAATGGAATGTGGTCGAATTAAGTCGGGTGATGCTGAGGGAATTAGAATAGGAAATGAGACACTTAAAGTAGTAAAGGAGTTTTGATATTTGGGGAGCAAAATGATGGTCGAAGTAGAGAGGATATAAAATGTAGACTAGCAATGGGAAGGAAAGTGTTTCTGAAGAAGAGAAATTTGTTAACAATGAGTATAGATTTAAGTGTAGGAAGTCGTTTCTGATAGTATTTGTATGGAGTGTAGACATGTATGGAAGTGAAACATGGACGATAAATAGTTTAGACAAGAAGAGAATAGAAGCTTTCGAAATGTGGTGCTGCAGAAGAATGCTGAAGATTAGTTGGGTAGATCACATAACTAATGAGGAGGTGTTGAAGAGGATTGGGGAGAAGAGAGGTTTGTGGCACAACTTGACTAGAAGAAGTGATTGGTTGGTAGGACATGTTCTGAGGCATCAAGGGATCACCAATTTAGTATTGGAGGGCAGCGTGGAGGGTAAAAATCGTAGAGGGAGACCAAGAGATGAATACACCAAGCAGATTCAAAAGGATGTAGGTTGCGGTAGTTACTGGGAGATTAAGAAGCTTGCACAGGATAGAGTAGCATGGAGAGCTGCATCAAACCAGTCTCAGGACTGAAGACCACAACAACAACAACAACAACAACAACAACAGAGTGTTTCGGCATTTATCACCATTGTCAAGTACCTGCGAATCCAATTTTTGGGAGCCGTGTATTAATGTGAACATCATTTTCACTAAAGTCACTGCCGGCCGGAGTGGCCGAGCGGTTCTAGGCGCTACAGTCTTGAACCGCGCGACCGCTACGGTCGCAGGTTTGAATCCTGCATCGGGCATGGGTGTGTGTGATGTCCTTAGGTTAATCAGGTTTAAATACACTCCTGGAAATGGAAAAAAGAACACATTGACACCGGTGTGTCAGACCCACCATACTTGCTCCGGACACTGCGAGAGGGCTGTACAAGCAATGATCACACGCACGGCACAGCGGACACACCAGGAACCGCGGTGTTGGCCGTCGAATGGCGCTAGCTGCGCAGCATTTGTGCACCGCCGCCGTCAGTGTCAGCCAGTTTGCCGTGGCATACGGAGCTCCATCGCAGCCTTTAACACTGGTAGCATGCCGCGACAGCGTGGACGTGAACCGTATGTCCAGTTGACGGACTTTGAGCGAGGGCGTATAGTGGGCATGCGGGAGGCCGGGTGGACGTACCGCCGAATTGCTCAACACGTGGGGCGTGAGGTCTCCACAGTACATCGATGTTGTCGCCAGTGGTCGGCGGAAGGTGCACGTGCCCGTCGACCTGGGACCGGACCGCAGCGACGCACGGATGCACTCCAAGACCGTAGGATCCTACGCAGTGCCGTAGGGGACCGCACCGCCACTTCCCAGCAAATTAGGGACACTGTTGCTCCTGGGGTATCGGCGAGGACCATTCGCAACCGTCTCCATGAAGCTGGGCTACGGTCCCGCACACCGTTAGGCCGTCTTCCGCTCACGCCCCAACATCGTGCAGCCCGCCTCCAGTGGTGTCGCGACAGGCGTGAATGGAGGGACGAATGGAGACGTGTCGTCTTCAGCGATGAGAGTCGCTTCTGCCTTGGTGCCAATGATGGTCGTATGCGTGTTTGGCGCCGTGCAGGTGAGCGCCACAATCAGGACTGCATACGATCGAGGCACACAGGGCCAACACCCAGCATCATGGTGTGGGGAGCGTTCTCCTACACTGGCCGGACACCACTGGTGATCGTCGAGGGGACACTGAATAGTGCACGGTACATCCAAACCGTCATCGAACCCATCGTTCTACCATTCCTAGACCGGCAAGGGAACTTGCTGTTCCAACAGGACAATGCACGTCCGCATGTATCCCGTGCCACCTAACGTGCTCTAGAAGGTGTAAGTCAACTACCCTGGCCAGCAAGATCTCCGGATCTGTCCCCCATTGAGCATGTTTGGGACTGGATGAAGCGTCGTCTCACGCGGTCTGCACGTCCAGCACGAACGCTGGTCCAACTGAGGCGCCAGGTGGAAATGGCATGGCAAGCCGTTCCACAGGACTACATCCAGCATCTCTACGATCGTCTCCATGGGAGAATAGCAGCCTGCATTGCTGCGAAAGGTGGATATACACTGTACTAGTACCGACATAGTGCATGCTCTGTTGCCGGTGTCTATGTGCCTGTGGTTCTGTCAGTGTGATCATGTGATGTATCTGACCCCAGGAATGTGTCAATAAAGTTTCCCCTTCCTGGGACAATGAATTCACGGTGTTCTTATTTCAATTTCCAGGAGTGTAGTTCTAAGTTCTAGGGGACTGATGACCTCAGAAGTTAAGACCCATAGTGCTCAGAGCCATTTTTTTTTTGCTCAGAGCCATTTGAGACACTAAAGTGACTATATTGTGCTCACGTCAGGGACTCACACCTAGTGAGTACGTGGGTGGCGACCACGGGGTCCCGAGCTGAGTCCTGGTATTGCTTCCACTTACTTATGCCAGGCTCCTCACTTTTATCTTTCCTATTTGGCCACCCTCGGCCAACTCTTGTTGTTTTCCGACCCTGACGCTATTAGGTTTCGAGGGCTAGGGGCTTCCATTTCCAACCTATACTTCTACTGAGCCGAATATCTCCCGGGATAAGGAGATTACCTTCTATCAATTGCCAACGGCCTTCTAGGAGGGCGGATGAGCAGCTAGAAGGAAGGGCATTCTCTTGCCCTTGGGGTGGGAAACTGCTCCTAAAGGCGGAGGAGCCACAAGGTGGCCAACGGCATAGAATTGAGAAGGCAACGGGAAACCACCCCATTAAAGACCCGGCGGGGTATCCCAAGTATCAACAGCTTATGATGGAAAGCTCTTTGGTTAAATTCTCCGGAGGTAAAATAGTCCCCCATTCGGATCTCCGGGCGGGGCAACTAAAGAGATACCAAAATCCAAAAGCATTAATGTAAGAAGGATAGCAACATGGAACGTCAACTCACTTCTTAAATGTGGTAAACTGGAAAACTTGAAAATGAAAATGAAACGAATGGATATTGACGTACTGGGAGTCTCAGAAATGAGATGGCCAAACGCTGGCGACTTTTGGTCAGGGGATTACAGAATCATACATACTGGAACAGCACAAGACAATCCCGGGATTGCAGGATTGGGAATCATCCTCAATAAAGAGATGGGGTTAAGAATAAAAGGATTTGTTCAACATAGTGAGAGGATAATATATGTCCGATTGGAAACTAAACCAAGAGACACAATCATAATCCAAGTATACCTGCCAACTACGAGGCACGAGGATGATGAAATCGACATGATGTATGACCACCTTGAAGAAGTAATTGGCAGAATTAAAGGAGCTGAAAACCTTGTCATCATGGGAGATATGAATGCCGTTGTTGGGGAAGGTAAAGAAGAGGATGTGGCAGGGAATTTTGGATTAGGATTAAGAAATGAAAGAGGGGATAAACTTGTAGAATTCTGCCAAAGAAATAAACTTTGCATTACAAATACCTTCTTTAATCATCATCCAAGAAGAAGATATACTTGTAAAATGCCTGGTGACATTAACTGATATCAAATTGACTTCATATTAGTGAAGCAAAGATTTAAAAACCAAGTTAAGGACAGCACATCATATCCAGGCTGTGATTTGGAAAGTGACCACATACTCGTTATGACGACGACTGAACTAAAATTCAAGAAGATTAAAAAAAGAAGTACATGTAAATGGGATTTGACAAACCCGAAAAACGAAAATTCACTGAGGTACTATCAACTAGAAACAGACAAGAAAACAAATACACAGGGCTGCAATGACATCCAAAGCACCTGGGGAAAAATAAAAACTGGTATTTTAGAAGCAGAAAAAGAAGTAATAGGAGAAGAAAGGACAGAGAAAAGGAAGGAATGGATCACTAATGACCTACTAAATATGATGGAAGAAAGAAGGAAATTAAAAAATTCTGAGAAGAAGGAAGACCAAGAGAAATACAAGAGTCTGAAAAACAGAATCAACAGAGAAGCAAAACAAGCAAGAGAAAAATACCTTGATGATCTCTGTATTTCAGATGAGGACAACATGAGCAAGGGAAATATCGACAAGGCCTATAAATGTGTGAGACATTGCTTTGGAGACAGAAGAAACAAGTGTAGGGCTGTGATGGATGAAAATGGCAATATGTTGGATGACGATGATGAAGTTGCAAGAAGATGGAAACAGTATATAGGAAAACTGTACAGCGGACCAGACCTGTCTGGAAACATCATGGAAGAAGAAACAGAAGTAGATGCACACAACATAGGTGAACCTATATTAAAGGAAGAGTTTGAACTAGCTCTGAAAAAATTGAAAAACAACAAATAGCCTGGTATAGACAATATCCCAGCCGAACTTCTGAAATCCGGAGGAGCAAAACTGAATCAGGAGTTGTATAATCTTGTTTTCAACGAGCAGGGTAAAATTCCTACAGACCTTGAGAAAAACATTATGATCCCCATTCCAAAGAAGGCAAATGCTACAAGATGTGAAAATTATAGAACGCTCAGCCTAGTTACTCACGACTCTAAAATATTAACCTCAATTATCCTAAAACGCATAGATCAAAAAATCGAAGCTACACTCTCCGAAGACCAGTTTGGATTCCGGAAAGATAGAGGAACCAGAGAAGCAATATTTGCTCTAAAACTAATAATAGAGAAACGACTAGATAAGAACCTGAGAACATACATAGCTTTCGTAGATGTCGAGAAAGCCTTTGATAATGTTAAATGGGATAAGATGTTTGAGGTACTCAAAAAAGTAGGAATAGACCATAAAGATAGAAAAATGATATGGAACCTGTACAAAAACGAGACAACAGTTATCCGTGGGCGGACAAAACAAGGAGAGGTGCAGATACGGAAAGGTGTCCGACAAGGTTGCGCACTATCCCCTGTTATCCTTAACGTATTCATTGAAGAGGCGCTGAAAAAAGTAAGGGAAAATTCACAGACAGGTGTAGTAATTCATGGCCAACGAATAGATATGATAAGATATGCCGATGATATAGCTGTCCTGGCTGAAAGTGAAGAAGATCTTGTAGTCCTACTGAATAGAATGGATAAAGTTATGGGTGAAGAATATAATATGAGAATTAATAAAGCAAAAACAAAAGTAATGGCATGCGACAAAGAAGATCAAGTGAAAGTCCAAGTTCATGTAGGCAATGAACTGCTTGAACAAATTGATAAATTTACTTATCTGGGCAGTAATATTACCAGGGATGGAAGGAGCAAGGCAGAAGTGAGAAGTAGAATAGCTCAAGCAAAGGCTGCTTTTAACAAGAAGAAAAACATATTAACATCTAAGAGCATCAGCCATGATATCAGGAAAAGATTTCTGAAATCCTATGTGTGGAGTGTGGCATGCTATGGGTGTGAAACGTGGACTCTCGGGACAGAGGAAGACCAGAAGCTAAATTCTTTTGAAATATGGTGCTATAGACGCATGCTCAAAATAAAATGGATCGACAAGGTCACAAACGAAGTGGTTCAGGAAAGAGCAGGTGAAAAGAGAAGCTTCTGGAGTTTCATTGTTAAAAGAAGAGTGCAATTTACAGGCCATCTATTAAGACATAAAGGACTCCTGAACACAATCATAGAGGGATATGTCGAGGGAAAAAGACCAAGAGGAAGACCACGACTGAGGTACATGGATCAAATCGTGAAAGATGTGGGATGTAACACCTATAATGAAATGAAGAGAAAAGCTGAAAGACGCACAGAATGGAGACAAGCTGCCATTGTAGCTGTTGCAAACCAATCCTTGGACTGACCACTACAGAAGAAGAAGAAGAAGAAGAAGAAGAAGAAGTCTAGGATGATGTGACGTTCATATTACGTCGCTAGTGTACGGTCTTATAACTGTCAATGTTTTGATTAGATGGTAACTGACGAAAATGTATTGAAAATATCACGTGAATTATGATTTGACAGTAGCTTGACAGTTCTACTCTTACGATGATAGATGTTTACAAATATTATGCCGATGACTAGTGATACTATTTTACTAACTTAAATTTTGCCACCATTTTCTTTGGTTGTAGCATATGTCATTTCCGGTTTTTCCTTTTTCAAATCTAAACGCAGATTTAGTTTTTTTGCGATTTCCGTGAATCACTCTAATCAGGGCATCGGGAGGTATCTTGTTTCCATACTGAGGCAGCTGAGATGGTGTCTCGACAACCAACGACCACGATGTTGGGAGGACGTTAAAATTTAACTTTCACTCCATTTCGCACAGACATAGAAATTGACTCCGTCTATAATTTGATATGGCAGAGCTAGCAGGCTACTTACAAGGCGCCCGACAGGAAAGTGAAGTGAATTGTATTCGTGACAATCGCCATAAATGATTACATTTCTTCATGTAATTTACACGCCTCTGTACACTTAGGCGCAAGATTTATTTCCCGGTCGACAGTGATGCCTGTTGTCAAACATCGTGTGTGCTAGAGATGCTAACATCTTTTATGAAATCACACAATGTTTCCAAAACTTGTCATACACCAAATCAAATTCCACGTTGATGGTTTAGTAAAGAGTTCTGATCTCCGAACGGAATGTTGGCTGGAGAGGTGGCGCAGTGGATGAGGTATTAAACTAGCGTTAGAGAGTAGTGGGGTTTAATCCCCTATTCCCATCCACATTTAAGTTACCCGAATGGCCTGGAGAGATGAAAGATTGATTATCACTCTCTTCGAAAACCAGAGTACATAAATACTGTAAGACTGTGTCTATGATAAGAAGAGGTGTCCGGCAATGCCATCTTCATATTTAGTTTATTTATAGAAAAGCAGTATCAAAGGGATCTAAATTAGTGGTAAGCAAAAACATTGTATTCGATTTGCTGATGATGCTGTAGCCTTAGCAGATTTCGAAGAAAATTGTCTCATGCCGTGGGCAACCACGAAATGAAAATAAACAAAACTAAAATAATGGAAATGAATAAATCGAAGAGACAAGTAAAGACAATAATAAGATAGGAAATAATACACTACCGCATGTAAATGAATTTTGTTACTTGGGAAATACAATAACGGATGGCAACAAATGTATAAGGGATATAAACAGAAGAATTTCGATGACTGAAAATGTTTTCATAAATAGGATTAATTTATTAACAAGCAACCACCTTACTTGGGAAACAAAAAAGAAACCATTCAACACATTTACCTGCACCATTTTAAGCTATGGTTGTGAAGGATGGACACTGGCGAAGAAGGAATTAGAAGCATTAGAGATGTGGATATCGAGAAGTGCGACGAAACCATCTTGGACTCAAAGAAAATTTGATGGACAAATACTGAAAGAAATGAAAGAGAAGCGGATATTGATTAATAGGATGCAGAGAAAAAAGCTAAATTAACTGGACACTTAATTTGCCATAACAGTCTCATAAAAAGTCATCTTAGAAAGAAAAATCCTTGGAATAATCAAGACACAGACCTACAACATTCAAGTTACAATTTTTTGTTTTAGTGGAATTATTCTGCAGCAGCTACAGCCAAACGGTAAAGATGGTGAGTGTCAGAGAAGGACGGCTACATCAACTACGCGTTGCCTTTAGTTTATGACGCTGACGTTTCTTCAAGTCGCTTAAGTCTACTGCAGTGATATTTCCTTCACTGTCCTTCTCTCAAAGGATCGCGTGTTCCGTGTCTACTGTCACGCTGTCAACGGAACGATAAACCGTAATTTTTATTCCTTATTCCAAGCGGCGTTCTTAAAATTTTGTATCTTTCAGAATAAATATTCAGCCTGCTGTGGCGTGAGTGCTGATTTGAAACTTCCTAGCAGATTATGTGCCGGACCGGGAGTCTAATCCAAACTTTTGCCTTTCGTGTGCTGATGTTATAACACCTGGGTTATCCTAGCACGACTCACGAACTGCCCTCGCAGCTTGATTTCGCCAGTACTTCTCATCCAATTCCCAAACTTCACAATTCTCCCCCATACCTCCCAAGAGTGCTAGTCGTGCAGGATATCCAGGAGATGTACGTAATTATTTGTTCGATATAATCCAATCTCTGTCTTCTCACCCAGCTTTTACCCTCTACACATCCCTCCTATCCCTTCTTCTTATCAACGTTTTCCAAACGTTCATCTCATAGCCGATTCTGCGGAGAACCTTCTCGTTTCTTATCTTATCAGCCCCTCTAATTCTCAACGTTCTTCTACAACTCCACATCTCAAACAGTTGGATTCTCTTCTTTCCTAGCTCTCCCAAAGTCCATTGTTGCAGACACGAACGAATCAATATCCTGATAACCTTCAAGCATATCATGGTTCAAATGGCTCTAAGCACTATGGGACTTAACATCTGAGGTCATCAGTCCCCTAGATTTAGAGCTGCTTAAACCTAACTAACCTAAGGAATCACACACAGGATTCGAACCTGCGACCGTAGCTGGTGCGGGGTTCCGGACTGAAGCGCCTAGAACCGCTGGGTCACACCCGCCGGCCAAGCATATCATGGTGGAGAGTTTTACAGTAGGTATTTCACCACTGTGACGGGGTGGTACGGAATACACCACTACTCTACATTGACCCACCTGAAGACAAGTATAATGGAACACCTGGACAGAAAAATAAAAGATCAAATATGGACGTATTTTAATCTTCACGGTTCACAACAACGATGTGCTCCAAATATACGCTCTCAAGAACTACTTCTCCAAATTAAGACCGGTCTTTGATAAAGGTAAACCTCTTTTTGCCAGGAATGTCCTCTTTTCCACTGCTTCTGTTGTTTATGTCGTCCTTGCCTCTTCTGCTATGGATTGTTTTGCTTCCAGGGTAGCAGAGGTCTTTCACTTCGTCAACTTCGTGGTCACCAACACCGAATTTAAGTTTTCGCTAATCTCGTTACTGATAATACTCATTACTTTCCTCTTTCTAAGGTTACTGCCAATCCATAGCTTGTGGTCTTTAGTCCATCCCAATCAACAGGCTCTGGGAACAGCAATATCATTAATGTATAATTTCCATTTTGCCATATGGATTTTCAAGAGTATATAACATTCACGTAGTATAGTTCAATAACACGGCACGAAAGTAGCACCCTCTACACTTTGGGTAATTATTCTATGTTGCTAATGATGCGTAGTCGAGTGACTGTGACAGGAAAACAAGGTTCCGCTTAATTGGCAGGTCTAGCATAAAGAATCAAAGACAGAAAAGAAGAAACAAGGATACACATTCACCCGAAAATAAAACAACATGCAAATCAACACGTGTAACCGTTTTCTATCCTTGTACATTGTTCAGCAAGGTACAAACGAAAATGGTTGCCACACATTGTGGGGACTGAAGCAAGTGGGACCTTCATCTTATATCCCGCTCGCGCCACAGAGAGAGAAAGGGAGATAGGGCGAGAGGGAGAGAAAGAGAGAGGCGGAAAGAAGAGAGAGAGAGAGAGAGAGAGAGAGAGAGAGAGATCGTGGTGGGTCCGAACAGCCCAGGAAAACTCCAAATGAGTTGGCATCGCGCGTCAGCTTGCAGGCGGTGGGCAACAGCTGCGGCGACGAACCAGTCCACCTCAAAACTGTTGCTCCGGTCTTGTTTTCCACCATTAGTCTGGGCTTCGCGAATAAATGGTAGCATCAAGATAAATGTGTCTGTCGTACGACTAGTTTCTGACTGAGGCGCTACCAAAAAGGAGGTAAGGAACGTGCTGCTTGTGAAATCGGTATCCTCGAATGCCACCCAAATACAGTCAGTTTACGCTGCTTGCTGAACCGATGGCAGAGGTTGAGGCGCTTTTACTACTAGCAACAAACAGTCTCTGCGTAAACTGTTAGAATCTGACTGAACCCCGTGATTACCTGACACCAGTCATACAGAACTAACCTCCTCCGTAGAAGAACAGTGGATTTCCTTATCTTACTAATAAATGGGATCACTTACAAATGACTATGTTCCGTGTCTCTCATCTCTGTTACTATTGGATTACGCTTACGTGACTAGCTCCAGTTGCAACTCATTATTTCTGTTCTCAGAGGGTAATCTAATCCACCGAGTGACGTATTGAAGGCTTTTCTTTATCGTAGAAAAGAATATTTTCATTTGAAACAGTTTACAAAGAGTACATAACAAATTTTGCAGTATACTTCAAGTTGTTTCCCAGAAGTACACTACCTGACAGAAAAAGTGAAGCAACAAGAAAGGGTGAAAGAACCGAAATGAAACTTCGTAAGTTGAGTGAGTATGTGTTTTCTTCTTCTTTCTTTCTTCGTTTGGGTCATCTAAGGATCACGCACCAATTTCAATGCTTCCTTCTTTGTTGTTCTTTCTTTTTCCTCCAATATTCTATTATCTTTTCACTATGTATCCTTTTTCTCTCCTCGGACCGTTTTGACCCTGTCTTCTTCTCCCTCCTGCCTTGGAATCCTTCCATTTTTAACACTTTCCTTTTGAAACTCTCTCTTTCTGTTGCATCTTTTTCACTTATGTTGTTTCTTTCCAAATCTTTCCTAACTTATTGAATCCAGGCTATTGTTGACTTCTTGTCCCAAAGATATTTAAAAATCTGTTTGGTTAACCTGTTGCTGTTCATTCTGTATAAATGTCCAAAAAATAGCAGTCCCTCTTTCGTAGTGTTTCATTTATGTTTTCTATGTTGCGATGAACTTCTTCGTTGCTTTGTTGCTTCTTAATTTCAATACCTCTGAATTTTTTGGTGGTCCAAGTATTTTTCGAATGAGTTTTCTTTCTAGGACTGCAAGTTTGTGCAATTTTTTGTTCAGTACTAAACATTCACTCGCATAAAGAGATTCTGGTTTTACAACTGTGTTGTAGTGCTGTATCTCCAAATTTTTAGACAGACACCTTTTGTTGTAGACATTCCTAGTTATTCCATAAGCTCTCTTCATTTTATGTACTCTTTCTTCTATAGCGAGTTTTTCTAAGCCATTTTCTTGGATAATTTCTCCCAAATATTTAAATTTATTTACCCTCTTTATCTGGCCAATATCTTTTGCTAAGGATTCCGGAGCATTTTTTATATTTGTCATAAATTTAGATTTTCTACAGATATTCTTAAATCTGCTTTGTTGGCTATTTCTTCTAAGAGATTGATTTGTATTCCAGCATTTGTTAGGTTTTCAGAAAGAATGGTAAAATCATAAGAAAACGCTAACCAGTGAATTTCAGTATCTTTGTTTTTAGTTCCCAGTCTGATTGGTCATAGCTTCTTTTCTCTTAGTTTTTGGTTCCATTCTCTTACTATTTTCTCTAGTACGCAGTTAAAGAGGAGTGGAGACAGGCCATCACCTTGCCTTGCACCTGTTTCTGTGTTGAATGCCTTCGATATTTCACCCTGAAACTTTACTTTTGATTTAGTGTCTGTGAGCGTTCCACGAATAAGGTTTGCTAATTTAGATTTGATGCCAAAATCTCTGATTACTTTATCTAGTGTTTCCCTATCAACGCAGTCAAGTGTCTTTTCAAAATCTATAAATGTTACAACTATATCTTTGGAGTTTGTGAGTCTGTGACGAATTATGGACTTTAGGTTGAAAATCTGTTGTGATCGAGACCTGCCCTTTCTAAATCCACTCTGATACTCTCCGATTTGGCTATCAAGTGTTGCTTCTACCTTGTTTAGTAGTATTGTTGAAAATATTTTATAACCCGCTGGCACCAAAGATATATCTCTGTAGTTATTTATATTTTGCTTATCACCTTTCTTGTGCAGGGGATGGATGAGAGTGATTGAGTGATTTTTACAAATTACAAAGAACTTGTCAATATGAACCCATTTATCAGTAGCCGGCCGGTGTGGCCGAGCGGTTCTAGACGCTTCAGTCTGGAACCGCGCGACCGCTACGGTCGCATGTTCGAATCCTGCCTCGGGCATGGTTGTGTGTGATGTCCTTAGGTTAGTTAGGTTTAAGTAGTTCTAAGTTCTAGGGGACTGATGACCTCAGAAGTTACGTCCCATAGTGCTCAGAGCCATTTGAACCATTTATCAGTATGACATTAGACCCCCTCTGACCTGAATGAATGTACTGATTCGATTGGGAATGGTGTTATAAGGCCGTTGTATCCTCTCCTGTGGCAAGCTAGCCCACAAAAAGTAACTGATGCTTGATATACCGTATACTTGCACTGGGACGGAATTGACGCCCTAGCTGGTCCCAAAACTGTTCCGTCGAGAACAGATCTTGGGATCTTGCTGGACAGGAGAGTACCTCACCATGCAGAAAGACACGTCCCATTTGTGTTGGAAAATGCCACCGCCATGCTGCCGCTGGAGGGGTAAGACGTGAGGATGCAGGATGCTCGTGACGTACCACTGTGCTGCCAGAGTTCGCTCAGTCACTATCAGATGTCACCTGAGCTCATATCCGACGGCTCCCCACACCACGGCGCCGGGAGTGACACCGCTGCGCCTCTCCAAAACACTGGAAGAATAGGATCTCTCCCCAGGTGGGGGCCATATCACCGTCGATGGTCATCCGGTGTAGTGGACAACTGAGAATCATCACTGAACACTATGCGACTCCACTCATCAGTCCTTCATGCTTCGCGGTCACGACATCACTCCAGACACAATCGTTTCTGTTGTGGTGTTAGAGGACGCATGCGCATGAGACGGTAGTTTCCTAGACCGACAGCAAGTAGTCTCCGACAGATGATGCAGGATGAACGTTGCAGGAAATCCGTTACTTGTTCACGGATGACAGGTGCTGATGTGAAGGCGCTGGTACAAAATACGGCATTCCTTCCTTTTGGTGGTCAGACTTAGATGACCGGAATCTTGACGACCAGTTTTCCTGCCCTCCCGTTCCCATGCAATCAAACATCGGTCCACTGCCACATCGGAATGCTCCACAAATCCGGATAAAGTACGATTCGATCAGCCGGCCAAATGGAGACCCACAAGGAGATCCCTTCGAATGTGCTGACAAGGTCTCACAGGAGTACGCGGCATCTCCGTGTCCTTCACGATGATCATTCAACATCTGACGCTGTTCGTTCTCCTTATATACCCTACCGTGCTTGGTAACAACACGAAACTCGAACAACACTAATGTACACTAGTGACAATCCTGCGTCTCACAGATAATTGTAACTCCAATCATTCTACATACTCGCTTTTGGCGTGTATGTATTCTTACAGTGATAATATCTTTTGGGCGATTCACTTTTTTTTTGTCAAGCAGTGTAATTTACTATGACATTATCCACATAGCAGATAATTGTGGTATCGATAGTAACGATGCAACATAGTTTCAAAGGTTGGCACTACCACGAGACACCGACGGCAGCACCCTGTAGCTGGTGCTGTGCAGCTCTACGAGCTCCGCTACAGATTCTGCCCCATTTCATCAGGTGCAGCCAGCCAGGACACTTCGCTTCAGCTTTGCACCTCATTCCAAGTTATGTATTCTTATTGCTTGAGTAGAGGGGATTTAAATTGACACAGCAGTACCGACGTGTTTTACTTTTTCCTGATCCAACCCACGCGCCGCCTTCGAGGCGGGAGACAAAAATAATGTCACCCAATAACCTGTCAATTAAGACCAAACTTAAAGCATACAATGCCGTGATAGTGCCAATATTGTTGTATGGAACGCAACAGAGAAGGATTAAGAACACTTGTTGGTCTTCGAAAGAAAAATTATGAGAAGGATCTTTGGGCCTATCAAGGAAGGGAGCTCGTGGAGATGTAAGAAAAAAAAAAAAAAAAAAAAAAAAAAAAAAAAAAAAAAAACAGGAATTGTATGAGCTGATGAGGCAGCCGAACATCGTTCAAAAACTGACAGCGCGGAGACTAAGCTTGGCAGGCCACATTGCTAGGAGACCAGACACCTCTCGGGCAAAAGGCGTACTTATGGGAAGACCCGATGGTACCCGTCCAGTCGGAAGGCCCAGAAAGCGATTGGAGGATGAGTACAGAAATACCTTTGCCAACTAGGAGGCCGCGACAACTGGATCCAAAGTGCACAAGGTCGCCATCTATGGAGGAGCACTGTGAGGTCGGCGCATGATCTACAGGGTCCGCGGTCGCCGATTTGATTTGGTGTTTTGATTTGAGTGTAATTTACTATAAATTCTCTACGCGATCTTTGCTAATTGTTCATTAAACGGTTCTCGTCAAATGTCCTCGGTTCATTCAATGTAACAGTTCCACAGTTCCAGGACGCTGTCAATGGTAGACACTGGCCGTCTTCTCATTTGAATCGTCACTTGCGAGAACTGGTAACATGTAGGAAAACTGTTCGATATTGCAGGCTACATAAATTTCCTTTACTTCACGTCAATTGTCACAAATGTTTTGTCATCAGACTACAGGTTTCGATCTATAATGACCATCTTCAGATCTGTTTTTTAAAAACCTGTCCTATTATACTGGAGTATACATGTCCTATATACTGCAGTATATTAGGACATGTTTTTTAAAACAGAACTGAAGATGGTTATTATAGACCGAAACCGGTAGTCTGATGAGAAAAAAAATTATGGCCATTGACGTGACGTAATGGAAATTTATTCTATATTCGGGTCACTGTTCAATTCGCCTCCACGTCGCAGCTTGTGATTCTAGGTTACTACAAAAATTTATTACCGTCACCTTGTCTGACGCCTTATTGTGCTGTTAGAGGCTTCGATCTTGGACTCTTGTTTTTATATATAATGACCATCGTCAGTTCTGTTTTATAAAAATATGTACTAATATTCTGGAGTATACATGTCCTATATACTCCAGTATATTAAGACATGTTTTTATGAAACAGAACTGAAGAAGGTCATTATAGTCTGATGAAAAAAAATGGCGACCATTCACTTGAAGTAAAGGAAATTTATTCTATATTCTGGTCACTGGTCAATTCGCGACCATTTCGCAGCTTGTGATTCTAGCTTACTACAAAAATCTATTACCGTCACCTTGTCTGAGGCCATATTGTGCTGTTAGAGACTTCGATCTTGGATTCTTGTCAAATTTTCGAAGTAGATATATCGACGGGTTCCTCTCTCTGGTGTCTTGATACACGCCATTTACCCTTTCAAAGACCTTCATGTTGTGGGAACATTCAGTTCCGAGTTTTATGTTCAAAGTCCAGTTGACAAAAGATCACTTTCATGGGCGAAATCCCCCACTTCAATAGCCCGTATCATATGTAAGTGGAGTAAGTTTTGGCTAATCTACTACTCTTAGGAGTACTGTAGACATTTTCATACATCAGTTACTCGACGGTTGGCTCTTGGGAGACGTGTGTAACTTAACTGCTCATCACTCTTCTGACATGTACTGCGACGTATCTTAATGTTAAACAATCAAGGGCCGGGCTTCAAATTCCCATACGATCATAATAATTTAGCTTAACGGCTTTCCATTCAGATTACTTCAGGAAAATGTCGCAATGATTGATTCGAAAAAGCAAAACAGAAACTTTTTCCGCCATCCTGGACTAAACCCAGCTAGTGCCCCTCGTCAACGAGACGTTAAACATTGATATTGTTTCCAGAATGAGATTTTCACTCTGCAACGGAGTGTGCGCTGATATGAAATTTCCTGGCAGATTAAAACTGTGTGCCCGACCGAGTCTCAAACTCGGGACCTTTGCCTTTCGCGGGCAAGTGCTCTGCCATCTGAGCTACCGAAGCACGACTCACGCCCGGTCCTCACAGCTTTACTTCTGCCAGTACATCGTCTCCTACTTTCCAAACTTTACAGAAGCTCATTTCATTGATATTGTTCCTTCCTTTTGGAAAAAAGAAACTGTAGCATTGCCATCTAAATCAACTTATAATGTTTAGATGTCTTCCACATGGAAACAGGATCTCCAACATTGATATATCCGAAACTTAAGAAAACTGCTGTCAAGAACACAATTCTGCCGAGGACAAGTGATTATTTGACAGAATTTTCACTATGAAAATCCTCAAGCAATGAGGAATGACTGCACTAATACACACGCTTAGGTATTTTTTGGTTATAGTTTTCGAAAAAAAGAAGCATCTGTAAATAGTTGACGCTATTCAGACTCTTATCATCTGTCCGATATACAACTTAAAATATTAGGGATCATTATAAAAGTAACATACTTGCTGAAAAGAAAGCAGATTACTCGTCATAATGGGCAGGGAGGGATAGAGAAACAGAGAAGACGGACACACAAGAACACTTCCGTATCAATAATCATCATTGAGCGAGTGAAAGCTGTAACCGAAATACTCAGACACGATCACAGGGACGTGTGTTCCATCACGTTAAACGAGATTACTCCCCTTTCTCCTAGCGCTTGTACTTCGTGTCGGTGGTACAGGAAGCCTGACATACTGTGAAGCGGTGACGCTGATTTCTCGAAAGTGTAATTACAGAAACATGAGAATAGCAATTTCAGTCCCGTCATTAAGTGGCATTAGGCTCTAAGGCGATCACGTAATCGTGACTTCAAGGAACTGTCGACCCGCAAGTTGCAGCGGATCTCTTAATGTGTTACCACATTCAACTCTCTACATGTGCTGAACATTTATTCGTAACTAATCATTCCGCTAAAGATCTCGGTGAAATCTTAACTTTTTGTATGCAGGTTAAAGGACGGAAATTAGACTTACGTGAAGGACTGAAAAATTTTAAACACACACTCAATAGGGATGGTAACATGTTTCATGGTCAATGCAACTTGCGAGTGGACAGTTTCTTGAAGGTTTTAAGCCGATACGTCAGACTGGTTAAAGTAGTTTCGGTATAACGTGGTGATTGATAGTTTACACCTGATCTGACTGTCATGCGCATAATTTTTCGCGATAACTACGTTAGTCGTTGCATGGCACGGTCACACATGGGCAGTTTCACTGCCTCTTAATGGCATGTACATTTTAATCTGAAGACGTTACTTCTAGATCATCTCATTTGGAATGCTTTTTAATGGATTATATTTGGTTTTACAGGCGGTCGCATATATCGTGCTACCTGACATGACCTACTTTGCTATGACATTTGTCTTCGCCAGTATGTTATTTTACGTGTGAGTACTTTTTGTTTATTATATTTTTATCTAGTGATTTTGTACATCCTTTATCCCTTGATAGTTATTTTTAATTATGATGTAAAACAATTCCTCAGTAGGCCCATGTACTTCTGAAGAAGATAATTTTACAGTTGTTGAAATCATGGTCAAGGGTAGTTAATAAACCTTTATAACTACAACCGGTTGTCTGATTTTCTCAAATCATTCAGAACTGAACAGAAAACACAAATTTAAAGACGCTGTTATTTCAATGTGCAAGACATAGTTTTCTATCGCAGAACCACAAAATCACTTGCGAATGACCTAAAAGATTGAATCTAGTCGTGAACAAATAAAATTAATTCACCAAAAGTGGGAAATGCCAGCGTCTTTTAATAACTTCATTGCTGTGGTATCAGCTATTTAAAAAATCCTACCTCATAAGACTTCATGGTTGGTTAAGAGACGTTTTGTGACTCCTTAGTGTGTTATTCGATATGCAAGCCACCCCGTGTCTCTCAGATCATGCTGAAACGGGGTAGAGCGAAAATGGTTGTAATTTTATTGAGAAATCTGTTGCATCGAAAATTGTAATTAAAGAAACCACACCTTGCATCCTACCAATTATAGTTAATCAGCTCTATCATATAACTACATAATTATCTATAACGTTAGTCAGCGGAGTCAGTAAGGCTGTAGCGACAGTTTAAGGCAAACCTACGATAGTCGCCAGCAATGAAGAAACATCTCTTTATACACAACACTAAGAAATATGTGCAACACATCAGAATGAACTACCGGCACGGCAACTAATGTTAACACTGACGTCTTTAACAAATATTGTCATAAACGGAAGTGTATTGCAATGGATATGGTCTTACCTCTTTGACCGCAGACACTCTTGGCAATTATGATAGGCATTGATCCTTAGTTTGCTTGTACCAAGGGAATGAACGAAGAAAACATATGCTACGTATTTGGGACAGAGTATGTAACAAAACTATAGTAATTAAATCACCAACAGCAAGAACAGAAGATTGCAAAATTGTACCTGCTTTTCCATATTGAGTATTTTTCATTTTTAATTGAAGAAAATGAGAGCTGGAAATTATATCCTGTATATGCCCATCTGTGAAAAGTCTCTCAACTGTTCTTGTGAGTTATCGCAGGACTTTTTAAGTTTATTTTATTTATTTGGCATTTAAACTCCTCTTGAAGGGGGCGAGTTGACAGCGGTAAGATACAGTCTTAGATTTAAAATCTTAAAATACGCATGTTTCTTTAAGATAAAAATGATGAGAAGCATGAAATGAAATTAATGATGAGAGTCACTTTTTGTTATATGGAGATATTGATGAGGCTCCCGGTAAAAGTAAGTGGAAGGATTGAATAAGAATGTGGAACTGGAGAGGACATTAAAGGAAATATGTTAGACGAGTATGTGTAGTTGAATTTATGGGTGGTATGTAGGCGTTGAGAGGTGGATAGTATTGCATTTGGGCAAGGAAGGAATGGGATGGAGCCCTTATTTCGAGTGAAAGGAGTAAGGTTACTTTAGTTGTAATGAATGGATTCCGGGGTTATTTCGTGGTCTCAGAGGGGAAGTGGGTAGGAAAAGATGTGGAGTGTTTGGAGATGGAAACGGAGCGTTTTGATCAAGCGGAATGCCAGTTTGTCGAGGATCGGAGATACAATAAGCTGTTGGGATTCGTGTTTAGGGGAAGTGTAGGACATGCAAAGTCGGTCCAAGTCTTTGAAGAGATGTGGCAATTTTATTAGTTGGTGCAGGTTACGGGTGTGAGAGCATTCGGATACGAAAAACGATACGGAGTGAAGTCGTTCTAGGACTTGGAAGGAGCGGAAGACTGTGGAAGGATCTGAGGTGTATGCAACATCTCAGTAGATGAAGATGGATTGCGTGAGCCTCACCTACATGTAGATGAGGGTCCTGGCATTTAGTTCCCATATTCAGCTGATTACTAATTTTAGTAGTCGTGTCTGTAAGTAAGATCCAGTTGCACTCTTGCAAACAAAATACAGCTTTCCTTTGTTCCCGCCAGTGCAGAACGTCGGAGAGCGCTTGAAAATTTTCCATGTGCAAGTTCAGTGAGGATCTAGCACGTTAGTAGAACTCTCTAAGTACTAGAAGCTGCGAAATATCGGTAACGGAGCAACACAGGGTTGCAGGTATGTCGTCAAAATCAG
Source organism: Schistocerca americana (assembly GCF_021461395.2). Lineage (NCBI taxonomy): Eukaryota > Metazoa > Arthropoda > Insecta > Orthoptera > Acrididae > Schistocerca > Schistocerca americana. Next base: position 332,184,794 of record NC_060122.1, read on the forward strand.
AGCGAGCTAGTGATTTGAATGAGAACTTGTAGAACGGTTCGAAGTCGCGCACAGACAGTGCGACAACGCATGTGGTCAGCCGCCCAAGGATACCCAGTTTCCTTGCTTGTCGACACTGTGTTGCGGAGGAGAAAGGAATAAGATACATTTCGCGTTTCTTGTTCTACGTTAACATATGCGATCGTACAACGGACTGCCCTGTGTTCCTATTCCCAGTAACCGTTACGACGAACCTGATATACCGAAAGCATTCATACATTAAGAACGGTTCGTGAGAACAGGGGCAGTCTAAGATATATGTTTGCAGATTCCCTCTAATTACCATATTGTTATTTCATTGTTTCATGCGTGACTGGCCACAAATAATGGCAAAAACGACATTAAAAGTGAGCCATTTCAGTATTATAGATCCATTGCAGTTCCTACATATGTCGACGATTTGAAGTGAAACTGGAAAATAACAAGATCTCCATTTGGTGTACGACTCTGTGCCAAAAGTTACTATGGACAGAACTGGAAATGTTGAAGTGTATAGTGCATTAATAGAGTTGGTGAAAAGGATGTACCACCAATGAGCGGCAGTTGTGAACGTTGGCGTTAAGGTATCGGGAAGTTTTTAAACAAGTAAAGGATTAAGACAAGGATGTTACATATAATCACGCTTGTTTAAGTTGTTCTTGGTAATTGCAACAGACATTGCAGAAATTTGGAGGTGGCAGTATAGCATCAACGTTTACATTTATTACTATCTGCCGATGATCAGGTACTGATGACTCTGGATATGGCTGATGCCATGTATCAAATGAGAAAGTTACTGGATGCCTATAAAAATGAAACATAAAAGTCGATGTAGATAAAAGAGAGTATCTTGTTGTTGATAGTAGGTAAGGTGAGGATTTGGATTTTGTATCTGGCAGTACTAGCCGGCCTCTGTGGCTGAGCGGTTCTAGGCGCTTCAGTCCGGAACCGCGCTGCTGCTACGGTCGCACGTTCGAATCCTGCCTCGGGCATGGGCGTGTGTGATGTCCTTAGGTTAGTTAGGTTTAAGTAGTTCTAAGTCTAGCGGCCTGATGACCAGATGTTAAGTCCCATAGTGTTCAGAGCCATTTGAACCATTTGCCCGTTCCATTCCGCTGAAGAGAAGAGTGAATGCCGTCATCTGAAATGTACTTAAATCAGTACTTGCGGTATAAATGCACGTGTGCAGCAGCAGTAGCGGGTAGCAGTCAGCTAAAGCTGTAGCGTACCGTACTGAGTAACGAGTCTTTCACGAGACTCGAAGTACCATTTCGTTACTGCACGAAAAGTTTCGTTATTCGCGTGTTCGCACCTCGGCACGCAGTTCATGCCCGGACGTGGCGCAGCCGATAGTTTCCGCATTCCTCCAACTTCATATTCTCAGCGGAGCGAGCTGTTAGTGAGTATCGAATACACTTTTTCTCTCGCCATGTTTTCTTTCCCCACATGAAATACGTTTCCAATTCGGGCGGGATCGGCAGTATTCGTTACCCTCCAGTTGCTTCTTTTCAAACGCTACAGTTTCTACCGTATAGCAAATTGTCGGCTATACGATAGACTACGGCTTTAAGGGACAGTTTTCGCATTGTACGGCAAGTGTTTCGGACACCACTATTGCCGTCCGGAGGTAGTAGGTCGCCCTGTCTTGCCGCTTTAGAGACCGCACATCATTCGTCAGAATTGCCGCGCCTGCCTGCAGTGGTGCACGTGCGGCAGTGTCGTATTACAAAAAAGGGAAACATCCAGAATGAGAGGAGAGGAAACGAAATGAAACTTCCCGGGTGGAGAGGGTAAGTGATTACGAACTCGGCTGGCCGCTGTAACCGAGCGGTTCTAGGCGCTTCAGTCCGGAATCACGCGGCTGCTACGGTCCTAGGTTCGAATCCTGCCTCGGGCATGTATGTGTGTGATGTCCTTAGGTTAGTTAGGTTTAAGTAGTTCTAAGTCTGTGGCACTGATGACCTCAGATGTAAAGTCCCATAGTGCTTAGAGCCATTTGAACCATTGCAAACTCGAGTCAAATTTACAAAGAACTTGGCAGTATGAGCCCACCTGTCAGTGCGATGTTGCACCTCTCTGGCTCGCAACTGTTGTGACTGGTCCCCAGTGTCATGGAAAGATGACAGTGGGACGCAGTTGTTGTTCGCACTGATGCCACACATGTTCTATCGGCCATAGATGTAGAGACCTTGCTGGCCACGGGAATACCACGTCACGCAGGCAGCTCATACAGACACGTGTGTGTGTGTGTGTGTGTGTGTGTGTGTGTGTGTGTGTGTGTATGTAGACGAGCGTTACACTGTCAAAAAATGGCATCAGGGTAGTGCCATATTAGGGATGAAATGGTTCAAATGGCTCTAAGCACTATGCGACTTAACATCTGAGGCCATCAGTCCTCTAGACTTAAAACTACTTAAACCTATCTAACCTAAGGACATCACACACATCCATGCCCGAGGTAGGATTCGAACCTGCGACCGTAGCAGCAGCGCCGTTCCGGGCTGAAGCGCCTAGAACCGCTCAGTCACAGCGGCCGGCTGTGAGGGGTGACCCAGAATGTCAGTGACGCGCCGTTGTCCTGTCAAGAGTTTCCTCAATCAGTACCGGCCGTGGCCATGCCATACCCGATGATTCCCCACACCATGACGCCAGAAGCAAAACCGCTGTTTCTCTCCAAAACATTTGAAGAAAGTGGCACTTTTCCCCAGGCCGCGGTCATACTCGCCGACGATGGTCATCCGGGGTAGTACAGCACTGTGATTCATCGCTGAACACAATGCGACAGCATTATGCAGCCCTCTGTGGCTCCCAGTCACGACACCTCTACAAACGCAGCTGCATCTTACGAATGAGGTCGTAATCCCCTAGTCCTTCCGCACCTAGTCTCCGACATGACACAGAATGTCGCAGGATGTCCATTACTCGTTCTCGGATGGCAGGCACAGGGATTACGAAGTGCTTGGTGAACGACACGACAGTCCTCTATTGTGATGGTCAGAGGAGATCGACCGGAAGCTTGAAGACGAATATGCCTGTTCTCATTTTCCCAAGCAGTCCCGCATCGGGCCGCTGTAGCATCAGAATGCTCCACAAATCTGGATATCGCAAGATTCGACCAGCTGGCCATACGGGGAACACAGCTGCTGATGATGCTGTCTCACACCAATACCGGGAATCAGTGAGTTCTTCACAGTGATCACTCAACATCCGACACTGTTCACACTTCTTATATTCCTTACCAGGCCTCTTGACAACCCGAAATAGGAACAACATCAATGCATTCACGTGGCCATTTTACCTTTCACAGCGAATCGCAGCTCTAATAATTTAAATACCCACTGATGGTATGTTCATGTACGAGGTTACATTGACATCCCACCACGTCTTCTGGGTGCTTCCTTTTTCTTTGTCAGGCAGCTTATTTTGATACTGCAACCACTTCAATTCTTGTACCTTCAGCTGTTTCCATTCATGCCACTACAGACATGGTGACTGTTCATCAGAACGTAGAAGAGAAAGACCTTCTGGGAAAAGAGATCCCATTCTAATAACGCATTGACCAGCACGATTAAGCCTTTAACTCCTTAGGTTAATAAAAAAGTATTTACTTGGTTCAAATGGCTCTGAGCACTATGGGATTTAACATCGGAGGTCATCAGTCTCCAGGACTTACTTATAATGAAATGAAATGATGGAATGGCATTTTTGGTCGGAAAACGCCATCACGGGTTTTTCCGTTGCCTAATGCCAGCCTTCTTATTTGACGACACTTCAGCGACTTGATTGTCAATGATAGTGGAATGACGACGAGGATAACACACCACTCAAGCCCCGAGCGGATAAAATCTCCAACCCGGCCGGGAATCGAACCTGGGCCTCGCACATGAGCCGGCCGGAGTGCCCGAGCAGTTCTGACGCTACAGTCTGGAACCGCGAGACCGCTACGGTCGCAGGTTCCAATCCTGCCTCGGGCATGGATGTGTGTGATGTCCTTAGGCTAGTTAGGTTTAAGTAATTCTAAGTTCTAGGGGACTGATGACCTCAGATGTTAAGTTCCATAGTGTTTAGAGTCATTTGAACCTCGCACATGGCTATCAGTTGCGGATGCGGAGTAGACTACACCCGTAATGAAATTCCGTAACGAAAGTAACGAATAAATAATAGTTAGTAACCGGCAAGTGTCTCGACAATACCGAAAACATAAGGTAAAAAATTTACAGCCGCAGAGTCAGGTGCTCACCTTCTGGTCGAGCGAGATGAGCCGGGCGTCGAGCGCCTCACCGGCTGGTCCCGGCGGAGGTCCGGGGTTCGGGTCTGCGGAAAGTCTGAGGTCGAGGGCGCGCAGCCGCGCGATCACCGCGTCCGTCTTGTCGATGTTGTCGGTGACGCGGGCGTCCAGCAGCTCGACGCGCCGCATCAGGTGCTCGACGGCGCGGTCCAGGTTCTCTATCCGCTGGAGTTTGGACTCCAGCGTCGAGACCACCACCTCGAACACGTTGAACAGGTACTGCTCCCTGCGAAAAGACAAACGTGGTTCTTCTCATCACTGCGTTCCGGCCAAAAAAAGATGCTCAATTTAATGATAAGCTATTGTGCACTGAGTTATTACTGAGGAAATTAGGTCAGGAAACGAGATTATAAAAATGGTTGGTTTTCTCGTTTGAGCAGCAAAACAAGGCTGGAGAGGATATAAAATGTAAACTGGCAGTGGCAAGAAAACTGTTTCAGAAAAGAGAAATTTGTTAGAAATAAATATAACTTGAAGTGTTGTTAAGAAATACTTTCTGAAAGTTTCTTTTACGAAGTACTTTACACACAGCTGTTATTGTGGTCTTCAGTCCAGAGACTGGTTTGATGCAGCTCTCCATGCTAATCTATCCTGTCTAAGCTTCTTCATCTCCCAGTACTTACTGCAACCTACATCCTTCTGAATCTGCTTAGTGTATTCATCTCTTGGTCTCCCTCTACGATTTTTACCCTCCACGCTGCCCTCCAATACTAAATTGGTGATCCCTTGATGCCTCAGAAAATGTACTACCAACTGATCCCTTCTCCTAGTCAAGTTGTGCCACAAATTTCTCTTCTCCCCAATTCTATTCAATACCTCCTCATTAGTTATGTGATCTACCCATCTAATCTTCAGCATCCTTCTGTAGCACCACATTTCGAAAGCTTCTATTCTCTTTTTGTCTAAACTATTTATTGTCCACGTTTCACTTCCATACATGGCTACACTCCATACAAATACAATCAGAAAAGACTTCCTGACACTTAAATCTATACTCGATGTTAAAAAATTTCTCTTCTTCATAAACGCCTTCCTTGCCATTGCGAGTCTACATTTTATATCCTCCCTACTTCGACCATCATCAGTTATTTTGCTCCCCAAATAGTAAAACTCATTTACTACTTTAAACGTCTCATTTCCTAATCTAATACTCTCAGCATCACCCGATTTAATTCCACTACATTCCACTAACCTCGTTTTGCTTTTGTTGATGTTCATCTTATATCCTCCTTTCAAGACACTGTTCATGCCGTTCAACTGCTCTTCAAGGTTCTTTGCTGTCTCTGACAGAATTACAATGTCATCGGCGAACCTCAAAGTTTTTATTTCTTCTCCATGGATTTTAATTCGTACTCTGAATTTTTCTTTTGTTTCCTTCACTGCTTGCTCAATATACAGATTAAATAACATCGGGGATAGGCTACAACCCTGTCTCACTCCCTTCCCAACCACTGCTTGCCTTTCATGCCCCTCGGCTCTTATAGCTGCCATCTGATTTCTGTGCAAATTGTAAATAGAAGTTCGCACTCTGTATTTTACTCCTGCCACCTTCAGCTGTCTACGTTTATTTTATTAGCAACGTGGCATGTCGATCTTCGACGTGGTAAGGTTATTAAGATCGCTTTATACTTCTTCAGAACTGAAAATGATGGGTATCCAAAAGGTAATCCGTAATCAAGAGTAAGTAAAATGTTAGTTTGTTAAAGATGACGGCACAGTTATAACTAATCGTCAGATAAATCGTACTCCAGACAAATACTTTCAGAAATATTTTTTGTCGGCGATTCCCAACAGCTGTTAGATATTTTACAAACAGCTAAGGGAGCTATTTGTGTTTATAAATAGCTTTGTTAACACTGACTGGTTGCTGTTTTCTTATTTTCAAGACTCATCTTTTACTTTGTTTACAGCCACGATATCAAAATGTCAATTTTCAACCAAATAGCTATGTAGAAATTGTTTAACACACAGCTGTCTATATTTATATTATTATTACAGCTGGTGATAGCAGATATCATATCAGCTCTATAAAAAATATATATTAAGTACTTACGTGTCATCTGACGAAAACTTGTAACTGTGCATTCACATCTACGTAATACGCTACCACAGTACTACATCTTGATTACGGATTGCTTGTTGGAGATCCATCTGTTTCACTTCTGCTGAGATACAAGGCTTTCCATATAGAAAACCAACGTGCTACGAAACTAATATCTGACGTTTTACACACTGAAGATAGCTGATAGACGAAACAGTCTGAAACAATAAAATAGATATATCGACAGATCTCTGTCATGCACTTCCTAAAAAGTGTAACAGCTGTTAGCTATCACTCACAAAATATGTTTAAATTTTTTGGTGGTATTTGTCTGGAGAGTAGCATTGTACGGAAATTGAATGTGGATGCTAAACAATTTAGAGAAGAATGGAGTGGAAAATTTTGAAAGGTGATGTTTAAAATAATGTTGAAGATTGTATGGGAAGATCGTGGAGCTTCTGAATCGAATTGGGGAGAGAAGAAAGTTAAGAAAACATGTTGCTAAAATAGAGATAGGTTCTTAGAACACATTCTGCGGCATCATCAAGGAAAAGTTAATTTCCAAATGAAGGGAAGTTTTTGGAGGAGGATTGCGGGGGGGGGGGGGGGGGGGTGGAGGGCGTTAAAACTGTAGAGGAAGACAAGGATTGAGTATAGTAAGCAAGTTCAGGTGTTTTAGGTGATAATAGTTATTCGGAAACGAAGATCTTCGTACAATACACTAACGCTGCGATCTCTGTCAAAGCAGCCCTCAGTCTAAATACAACAATAACAGCAACAACGATGGATGTATGTTGTAGCAATTATGCAGAAATAAGAAGTCATGAAATGCTGTGACACACGAGTCTTCCGACGGAAGACCACGACATCTGAGACACACTGCTAAAGCAAAACTTGTCCCAGGAATTGAATTTCTCAACTATTTCCTTAGCAAAATCATTTGAGAACGGATCTAATCCTTGACCCAGTGATGAAACAAATTCGATATCTCCACTCGTGAAGACCGCATTATCATGATGAAGTTTCCTAGCGTTCGTCTGCCACTTCTGTGCACTTTTTGACTTCATGTTGTCTCTCAAACATCTTAGATCATCGCAATAGAACTCTTTATTGATCGACTGACCTGGAGGGACGTACTCTTTGTGAACAATTCCATCAGTATATATCAAGAAATATCACGGAGAACTTATTGCTACTGTTAGCTTTTCGAGAGCTTTCTAGCCGAGGCGAAGGAGGTCAATGAATCCTCTTGAAACAGTTTTTTAAGTTATCTGCAGACTTTCAAGACTCCCCCCCCCTTCTTGATTCACTTGTTCAATCTTTCGGACAGAATAAGTTCACATGCATCATACTTATTCCCAAGATACTGCATAGCTCTTAATTGGTATGTCTACGATTTTGCAGAAACAGATCTACCACTTTCTGAACATTTTTATGGTGTGATGCCAGTTTACCGACGCTCGAAACCGTCGTCGTCATCGGGCAATGTTTGCCCGATTCTGACACACTCGTATCAGTTTAAGTCCTTATATGACACACAGATTTGTCGCCAAAAACATGCTTCAGAATTTTTTGCCATTCTGTAGTGGTTTCTCCAAGTTTAAAACATAACTGTAAATGGACACACTGTCATCGCAACACCGCAAACTCACGAAAATACATCTAACAATAGCAGTCAGGTCGCAGCCATTTGCCCCACTGTTTCAAGAAGAACGTATGGGAGGGCACTTAGCAGCCTTTCAGAGTAGTCATAACCATTTGCCCGTGAAGCGCAACTTTTGGATACCATCCCTTATTTACTATAGCTTCCGACTACCATTTCAAGTGTCGATTACTGAACGACGCGCTGTCATATCCTAACCTTCATTCCTTTTCGGCTATTGATTATTAGAAAAATTACACACTAGCTCCCGCATCCGATAACAATCTCCTTATCACTTAAAGTAACAGTAGCTGAGTCTGTAGCGTGACATTTCAATTTGGACTGTACTGTGTCCACTGCCGATGACGCCAGTAAGGAACGCCATGGGTTTACTTTACGTCGCAATTTTACGATCGTTACTTGTTTTAGAGTTCTTGGTGAAAGACTATAGTTTAATTATTACAGGAGAACACACTCCAGACGATTTTCAAACTTTTAAATTCACTCGATTTAAATTGCAGTTTCTCAGTTAACTTTCTACTACTACACTGATGCAAAGATCCTATTCATTGCTTCTGGTGTAAATGAAACAAAGAATCTGCAATAAATAAATAAATCGTAGGAAAAACGTCGAAGTGTACAAGAATATTTGCTTCGGGTGTGACTCGAGACATACGGAAAACGTGAAGGAGCATCAAAGATGCTGGAACATTCTGAAAACGATTCCAACTTCGCTCAGTATTCTTTACAAACTATTAGTAAATATTCCATGGATGTCGAAATAAAGCCGGCCGCGGTGGTCTCGCGGTTCTAGGCGCTCAGTCCGGAACCGCGCGACTGCTACGGTCGCAGGTTCGAATCCTGCCTCGGGCATGGACGTGTGTGATGTCCTTAGGTTAGTTAGGTTTAAGTAGTTCTAAGTTCTAGGGGACTGATGACCAAAGATGTTAAGTCCCATAGTGCTCAGAGCCATTTGAACCATTTTTTTGTCGAAATAGAGAACTGAGGAAGGAAAAGGCACAGTTTAAAAAACTGAAAAATCTGAGTTAAGAAAGCAATAACTAACTTCAGAAGAGCCACCTGGTACTGATACTGAATTATCAAAACGAACTTGTTTTCTTCTCCGCCTCCGAAGCTGAGTGCACAGCACGGCTGACTGCCGTATGGGAGACCCGGATTCCATTCCCGATATTTTCAGGGAATTTTCCTTAGTGGGATGATTGCACTCAACCTCGTGAGGCCAACAGAGGAGCTAGTAGTGTTTCCAAGGTCAAGAAATGCGACATCTACGGTGCGAGTAGTGTGCTGACCACATGCTCCTCAAGGTGCCAGAATAGCTAAAGCAATAAATTGAAGCATTAAATGGTTGGCATCTAAAGAAACTTTCTTTCTCAAGAGCGTTGTCAACACTGGTACCAATGTACGTGTTTCTTCGCTTGTGCTAGACAACGCCATTCCGAGAAATACGTCGTAATTGAATCGTAGTTAGATTAACCTGGGAGCTTGCAAATACTCAAAGATGATGTTTGGAAACGATGAAAGGAAGCTGCACGAGCGATTTACTTATTCAACGACAGTAAAGTTCGTTAATACTGAGTAGTACTCATTGCTTTTTCAAAGGATAAACGTGAACAATTGGTATCAAGCGAAATTAATATACCGTATTATGCAGAAAAGGCTGCATGTAGGGTTCCGTGACATGTAACTTCCGGAAAGAAGCTGACGGAAAACAAACTTAAAATACCCCAATGACGTCTGCTGTTCCAAGCCGAAACTCTTCCCGGAAGCCGTCAGTGTGGAACAGACCAGAGGAGGAACCAGCAGAACTCTCACTGCTTTAGGCGGAAATCTTCCGCTCTCCCGTTTTCTACCTTTTCACTTGTGACGCTTTTTAAATCTTGTGTAAATGTCTGTTCTCAGCGCATCTTGGGCAATACGGTAGTTGGGCCATGTTTTGAATGACTATGCGATTTTTCGTTCTTGTAGCTTCGAATCCACGAAAAGGAAGGAAAGGGTGTGTCCTAGAACAAGCTAATTGGTAGCTAACTCAAAAGAAGAAGATAATCCTTTAAAGCATACGTTACCCATTCAAGTGGCAGCTAGTAGCAATCCAGTCATTAGTATGATGTTAAACTTTATTCAAAGCTATATATACGACTCACAAGGAGACGGCACGACCGTGGGGTCAGGGATTTGTCCGAAATTTTGTGTGGTGAATGAGGACCCCTAACACCCCACGTGGTTAAAATATTAGGACGCACTACCCGGAAAATCCCGGGAAAAATCGATCCAAAGTTTCTTAGGTGCCGTGTGAGTATAAAATGTTAGTGCATTGCCGAGCCGCCGTCTGTCCTCACCAGTTGAAGGTGACAGTGAAGGTGCTAAATTGTGCTACTGCTAAAGACTCATTTTTTGAATGCTGTAATTTATGACTGCAATTATCTGTCACCTTATTTATGTCATTTCATTGTAGCCATTTTTGTTACTGTTTTTGTGGAATTAAAAAAAAAAGATATTTTGGGCTCGGACTCTTACGCCAGAGGTCTCGGGCTCGATTCCTCCTCCGGCACTTTTTTTTTTCTTCTGTTTCATTTTCTTTTGTTATTCCACCTATTATTCAGAAAGTTTCCCAAAACTACATTATCTTTAACGAATTAGTTACATTATTGAATAAAAATTATTTTCTTTTTGTCCAACAACACAATTCATGTCGGTGAGTTTTCCATTTTTCATTGTAAAGTATATGAGAAGAAACATTGGGTTTTTAATCAGAATAACAAAGTCGGTTGGGAACATTCAATTTTTATACATATAATAATTATAACCAAGAAGCGCAGTGGTAATTATCGTAAAAACAAACAAAGCAATAATTTTAGCGACATCTTGCGCAGCATATAAAAGCGGATTTTTTACAATCACAGGGCGTTTGCAATAAATCTGTACAAAAACATGCACCATTAACATTTACGAAAATGTTGTGAGTTTCTGATAATTTTGAGGCAAAACAGGAATATTGAATCATGTCTCGGAATATTGGTGACCATAATTGATGGTGAATCATAGAATGAATTTTTATACAATCTTCCTGGTAATTAATTTCGATTCTCCTGTAACAATGCGCTGCAATTTTGCAAGCAACAGAATAAAAAAAGTGCCGGAGGAGGAATCGAACCCGAGACCTCTGGCGTAAGTGTCCGAGCGCTAACCATGTAGGCCAAACGGCGGCTCAGCAACGGACTAACATTTTATTCTCATACTGCACGTAAGAAACTTTGGATCGATTTTTCTCGGGATTTTCCGAGTAGTGCGTCTTAATACTTTAACCATGTGAGGTGTTAGGGGTCCTCTTTCACCACACAAAATTTCGGACAAATCCCCGACCCCCACGGTCGTGCCGTCTCCTTGTCAGTATCACTCGTGTTCACTGACCTAATGGGTAAATCCTCTGCCTAAAGCAAGATAGCAACATCCGACTGTCATGAAACAGAGTGTTCTTCGCAGCGGTGCTGTACATTCTCCGTTGTTCAGGTACTAAGCTTTCTACTAAATTTTATGTTCCGAAATTGCAGGGTGTGGACGAAAAACATTACGCACAACCATGCCTAAAACGGCGTAGGAAAACCGTTGGCGTTAGGAACAACTTTCATTCGTCTGGGAATACATAAATACAGTTCCTGTGCGGATGTGAAATGAATCTTATATTAGTCCTCCTTCAGGTTCAGGTAACGATGGAGATGGACAGCGATCGCGCACGTTTCTCTCCAGAGTAGACCACAAAAGCTCAAGAATATTGAGATCTGGTTAATATGGTGGCCAGGGCAGATGCGACCATTCATTCTCGTGGTCACAAACCAGTCGTGGACGATGCTAGGTATGTGAACAGAGGCCCTGTCGTCTTTGGACGCAGCATCACCATTAGGGAACGAACATTGTACCATGCGATGATCAGCAAAAATTGCCACATAATTCTTTAAAGTATTTCGATCTTACAGACTGACCATGGGGTCTGTGGAATACCATGATATGGCTGCCCAAATCAACATCGAAACCCCGCCATGTTTCACCCTTGGGGCGCAAATTCGGCCAGAAGTTCGAAACAGTGTGAAATAAGACTCATGCGATCAAATAACAAACCGTAGTCGAGGTTTTATTGCTCAGGCAACACTTTCTCCTCGTACAGGCGTTTGCGTCACTGACGAATGGTTTTGGAATTGCAGGTCGCCCTGCAGTTCCCTCCTTCTGGAGCTCCCTTCGTGTTGTTGTGGTGCTTACAGGGTTCGTGAATGCGACATTCACTTCTGCAGTGACTTCGTCGTCACAGTGTTCTTCAGTGATCGTCGGTCACGATCACTCAACACGAACTTTCGTCCGCGTTTTCACTTAACGAAGGATGTTTTCCCGCTTTTCCTCTATGTGGTATAAATCTTAGATAAGGTGCTCTTGGAAAAGAAACAACTTCATCCACCTTGATTACAGAAACACCCACCACACGAGCAACAGCAATTTTGCCACGTTCGAATTCAATTAGCTCCGACATAACCACACAGAACACTGCTATGACGGCGACTGACACAAAGTATTGAGGAAATTTCTCAGATTGTACAACAACACAACCTGCAGGCTCGGCTAGAACCTGCAGTTATGTTAAGAGGGGTAGGACGTCAAATGGGCCGACTTGGAGCAGGAGAGGCACCACAGGACATTTAATTTTCTACTGTCTATATTTTTACAAATAAATTCATAAAACTTTGTCAGCATCACCAGGAAGGATTCAGGATTCACACTCATAGCAGTGGAAGTTCGAAATTTTTTTTAGATATGAAATTTCATCATTTTTTCACTTACTGTTAGCTGCATTTGTTGCTATAGGTACATTTTTCTTCACAAGTAAGAGAGATTCTTTGATGAATTTTGCACAGCATACAAACCATACTTACAGGTGTATGAAACTCTAGAATTTTCCAAATCTATTAAAAACTGTGGTAAAAATTGAGATAATTAACTACAATATGAGATTTTTTCTAAACATGAAGTTTAAAATATAACAGTTCATTCGTTTTTTCATAAATTAAATAAATTCTAGAGTTTCATACACGTGCGAGTATGGTATGTATGATATGCAAAATCATTGAAGAATCTCTCTAACGTATGGAGAAAAGTGTATCTATAGCAACAAATGCAGCCATTAGTAAGTGAAAAAATGATGAAATTTCACACGTAAAAAAAAATTTATTTTGTTATGTTTTCGAACTTCCACTGCAATGAGTGTGAATCCTGAATACTTCCTGGTGATGCTGACAAAGTTTTATGATTTTTGATGTAAAAGTATAGACAGTGGAAATTAAAATGTCCTGTTGTGCCTCTTCTGCTCCAAGTCGGTCCGTTTGACGTCCTGCCCCCTTAAAGCATGCATTTCCCGCGGAGTTTCTATATTTTTGCCTAGTATTTGAAATAATATCATATTACAGTTCCCCATCACGTTCGTCACAAGAACCGAATGATTATAAATGAGCGTGGAATTGGAAAGCAACTAAAATCACTCGATAGAGTGAAAGCAAGTGCGTCTGGAAACTTTCCCGACATATTCTACATCAGTTATGCGTAATGTATAAAGCCTCTCTTCTATCAACAGTTTATTGTAGATGTCAAAAGGAACGGAACGATTCGCTAAATGACAAATTGTTCTAATGTTTAACCCATTAGAGTAACAAGATGAATACGGAGCCTCATTGCTTTATGCTGCTGACGCCAGTTTGTTGTAATATTATGGAATGTGTTTTGTTCTCATGTATTTTCATGTCTTACTTTTAAGAGCAAACGCATATTGTGCGAGTGACAGTTGTGTGAAACGTAGATGACTCCCGTCGTTGCCGAACTCTAGGACAGGTTGTAGATAGCACAGCGTATTACGGTGTCTGTCCAATTTACAACAGACTGGATTTGTGATTTCCTGTCAGAGAGGTCACAGTTCGTAGTAATTGATGAAAAGTCATCGAGTAAAACAGAAGTGATTTCTGGCGTTCCCCAAGGTAGTGTTATAGGCCCTTTGCTGTTCCTTATCTATATAAACGATTTGGGAGACAATCTGAGAAGCCGTTTTAGGGTGTTTGCAGATGACGCTGTCGTTTATCAACTAATGAAGTCATCAGAAGGTCAAAACAAATTGCAAAAAGATTTAGAAAATACATCTGGATGGTGCGAAAATTGGCAGTTGACCCTAAATAACGAAAAGTATGACGTCATCCACATGAGTGTTAAAAGGAATTCGTTAAACTTCGGTTACACGATAATCAATCTAATCTAAAAGCCGTAAATTCAACTAAATACCTAGAAATTACAATTACGAACAACATAAATTGGAAGGAACACGTAGAAAATGTTGTGGGAAAGGCTAACCAAAGACTGCGTTTCATTGGCAGGACACTTGAAAATGTAACAGTTCTAGTTAGGAGACTGCCTACACTACGCTTGTCCGTCCTCTTCTAGAATACTGCTCCGTGGTGTGTGATCCTTACCAGATAGGACTGACGGAGTACATCGAAAAAGTTCAAAGAAGGGCAGCACGTTTTGTATTATCGCGAAATATGAGAGTGTCACAGGAATGATACAGGATTTGGGCTGGACATCATTAAAAGAAAGGCGTTTTTCGTTGCGACGGAATCTTCTCACGAAATTCCAATCACCAACTTTCTCCTCCGAATGCGAAAATATTTTGTTGACACCAACCTACATAGGGGGGAACGATTACCACGATAAAATAAGGGAAATCAGAGCTCGTACCGAAAGATATAGGTGTTCTTTCTTTACGCGTGCTATACGAGATTGCAATAACAGTGAATTGTGAAGATGGTTCGATGAACTCTCTGCCAGGCACTTAAATGTGATTTGCAGAGTACCCATGTAGATGTAGATGTAGAAATGACACGGACACATGATGGATAAGATACGCAATTGCGCAATAAAACAGCAGGTAGGCGAATGTACTGAACACTTCCTTGCCGGCCGGAGTGGCCGTGCGGTTCTAGGCGCTACAGTCTGGAACCGGGCGATCGCTACGGTCGCAGGTTCGAATCCTGCCTCGGGCATGGATGTGTGTGATGTCCTTGGGTTGGTTAGGTTTAATTAGTTCTAAGTTCTAGGCGACTGATGACCTCAGAAGTTAAGTCGCATAGTGCTCAGAGCCATTTGAGCCAACACTTCCTAAAAAACGGAAGTCATTGCCACGATTCGAATGAATATTTCTTTTACTTCCATAATTGCTTCTTTGATGTATATATTGAAGACTAGGGGCGAAAGCTAACGTCCTTGTCTTACACCCATTCCAATCAAAGAACTTCGTTCTTCGTCTTTCACCCATAATTTTCCTTCTCGCTTGTTGCAAGTGTTGTATGCTGCCCGTTTGTCCCTATAGCTTCCAGAGAATTTTTTACGTCCTGCACCATCTTACATTGTCGAACACTTTTTCTAGGTGTGAACACTTTTTCTAGGTGTAACGTTGTAAATAGACTTTTGTTAGTTTCAAAACTGTGTTCCTCTTTTGCGCATTCTTTCCTGGGATAGAATTCTATAGCTATGAACTGAGTATATATATAAATAGTATGTAAAAGGTATTAGCTGTTACACATTGATGACTGGACTCTATGGGCATAACATACTGACGAAATTTTGTTTGCAAGTATTCTTGTGTGCTTAATATCACTTCAACTGATAATCAATATTCTTTCCTGCAAATTTTCTGTTTGTATGCAGTGTATAGCAGTACAATCTACATTTAACTTAACAGTATTATTTTCCTGCCTAAGACTTAAATTAATGGAATTTATTTTCTTTGTGAGCAACACTCATTCTGAAAACGAAGTGTGCGAGAGGTAGCTCCTTTCATTTGCCACAAGCCACAGATTGAATCGCAGGCTCTTCCACTCAAATAAATAAATAAAAAAGTAGAAAAATCGTTTTTCACTTGACCAATAGGCTAACAGTGAAATAATGAAAATGAAAGACCAGCCTTTCATCATTCCACGTTTGGCTCTGTGCACCTGGAAAACATCGTAAAAAGAGATGTCCTGTGTCAATCTGAAATAACATCTGCGGTTGGCGGTGCCACTCAGTTGAATTTGTACGCGAGCGAGCGACACTCGTAACAAACACGTATTACCGGACGAATTTTCTTCTCGCTTGCATTTAGGACACTCACACGACACCCTGCACAAGGCTGCGGCAGCTGCGGTGTGTCGGATTGCATCTTCACCGCACTCACACCTCTGGAGGCGGTTGACACGCGAGACGTGTGCCGAAGCGGTAAGTCTTTCTTAATATTCTTTACTTTCCGTTTAACGTCCTAGCCGCATAGATGTCATTAGAAACGAGAACGGAGCTCAGTCGGTTTCCAAGCTATGTAATCTTGCGCAACTTTAGCGAACTTCCAGAAGCTCTTTCGTTTTTTGTGCTTTAACAGGTGAGAAGCGAGCATCGCATTGCCTATGTGCGTCTTGGCAGAGTGATTCGTCATACTTGATCTAACGGAATAAGTCAGCGGTTTAGATACGAATTCACACCCAGCAGAAAGGGGCTGTATTTTCCCCGAGAGGCTGTCCAGCCGTATTTATATTTTCTACAGTTTTCCTAAATCAGTTTTGTTGCGAGTAAGCCAATTTTGTCCCTCGCCGTTGCCTAACCGAATTTGTGGCAGTTACCGTGACGTTTACGAGAAGTTTAAATTTTAGATTCTTCTGTTGACTCCCGAAAAAGGCACCGAGTTTGTGCCTTGCTGATGAGAACACTTAGCGATAGAATTATTGCTCGGTGAAGGGAGCACTTGTCGTAGGACGAACGATAATGATCTAATACCGTTACAAAAAAGGAATATAACAGCAATAGATGCATACGTCACTAACCGGCAAAGAGTTCAACGGACTACACAAAATAATTGTTAGCCAGAAAAGTTGGGAAGTTTCAGATACCTGAAGCATTTAAGTCATCGTTACTGGTTTTACTTGTTAACCCTTGATACGCAAAACAAAGTGATATATATAAGACACTGGCGGGAAAACGGATCTGTGTGACATAACGAAACTTGATAGGGGTGTTTTTACAACTGATAGTCAAGAATGCCTTTAAGGTGACGTAGACGCCATTATCAACACCTCACTGTGTAGGCAGCGGTCGCAAGAAGACCGGACTCTGGACGGCCATGTAGCATCACCAACACGGAAGACCATTGTGTTTCGTGTAGCACTATGGCGCATCGTATTGCATCTGCAGCAGCAATTTGAGCATCTTTTGGCATCACAGTGTCACAAAGAACTGTTACAAATCAATTACTTCAAGGACAGCTCCGAGCCAGACGCCCTATAGCGTGCTTTCCACTTGCTCCAAACCAACACCTTCTCCGACTTCACTGATGTCAAGAAAAAGCTCACTAAAGGCCAGGGAGGAAGTCTGTTGTGTTTTCTGATGAAAGATGGTTCTGCCCCTGTCCAGTGGTGGCTGTGTGTTGATTAGAAGAAAGCCAGTTGAAGGCCTGCAACCAACCTTTCTGCGTGGTAGACACACTTGACCTAGACTTGGAGTTACGTCCACGGGTGCACTTTCGCATGACAGCAGGAACACTCTAGATGTTTCCAACAGGATAGCGCACGCCCACCTACCGCTGTTGTAACCCTACATGTTCTACGAGGAGGATGTCGACATGTTCCCTTGGCCTGCTCGATCACCAGGTCTGCGTCGAATCGAGCACATATGGGACATCATCGGAAAATTTTAGCGTCATTCACAACCAGCATCTACTGCCAAATGTATTGACAGGCGAAGTGCATCAGGCATGGAATTCCATCCCACAAACTAACATCTGCAGCTGTACAACAAAATGCGTGCGCGTTTGCATCCTTGCATTCAACATTCTGGTTGTTACATAGGTTATTAATGTACCAGCATTTCACGTTTGCAGTGGTTTATCTCGCGCTTACATTAACTTGTGACATTACAATGGTAATCAGTTACAAATGTTACCTATAAAAATGTTTATTTATTTTTTGGTGTTGTGATTTTTTCCGTCATATATATATATATATATATATATATATATATATATATATATATATATATATATATATATATATACTTCAGGAGCTATGTTGTGCACATATTTCGTAAGTCTTCTACACCACATTACGAAACTGAATAATTGTTTCAGCCTTATCATCAGAAGGGCGATACGAGGTCTGTACTGAATACTATGCTGTCTTGTGGTACGGCCATAGCGATCCATTTAAGGACTGTTCTCATAAGGACTCCTGATTTGAAGTAAACGAGGGTAGCAAGCCGGCCGCTGTGGCCGAGCGGTTCTAGGCGCTTCAGTCCGGAACCGCGCTGTTGTTGCGGCCGCAGGTTCGAATCCTGCCTCGGGCATGGATGTATGTGGGTTGTACTTAGGTTAGGTAGGTTTACATAGTTCTACGTCTAGGGGACTGATGACCTCAGATGTTTAGTCCCATAGTGCTTAGAGCCATTTGAACCATTTTTGAGGGTAGGAAGATTAGGGTTGGTGCCCCGTCGACAACAGAGGTCATCAGAGACGGGGCACAAGGTGGGAATCCTTTTGCTAAAGATGGGGAAGGAGAGCAGCTGTGCCTTTTCAAAGGAACCATCCTGGAATTTGCCTGGAACGATGTAGAAAAATTACGGAAAAGCTAAATCTGAACTGTCGGAGGCGGATTTGAAGCTTTGAGTATAAGTGTTTCCAATTTCTTCCAAAAGAAGACAACAGAACTTGCAAAGTGTTGCAATGGAGTGTTATTGACTCTTACTCAGAAAGACCTAGCAAGCGTGGTGGCGCTGTGGTCACCACAATGAACTCACATTCGAGAAGAAGACAGTTCGAATCTCCAACCGGCCATCCAGACACATGTTTTCCGCGATTTCCTTAAATCGTTGAAGGCAAATGATGAAATGTTTCCTTTGAAAAAGGCATATCCGATTTTCTTTCCCGTTCTTTCGTAATCCGAGTTTGTGCTCCGTCTCTAATGATAGCGTTGTCCAGAACTCTGATCTTCCTCCTTTCAGAAAGACCTGAGCTTAAACTGCGTAAAACTCTTGTGAGTTATTTAGTTCTCCTATTGGTTTTTCTAGATGATATCAGAAAAACAACGGAATAAGTCACACATAAGTCATAGACGAACCGTTTTCCAGCTTCTGTCAGATTTGGAACAAATTAAGATATTTCATAGCTACATATGGAGGGCTTATTTCAATAGTCGAACAAGTCCATTATTGTTCATTTTGAGATACAGAGTCCTAAAGTTAAATGAGCGCTGAAAAATCAGCAGTTGAGATACCAGAAATATTCAAGCATATGGCTTCTTGCTAGTGATGGTCCTTTCTTTCTGTTTGTTTGGATCATTAATTTCAGAAGCATTAGAGGCATAAAAGTGGAGGTAATGGACTTGTACCACTATTGAAATAAGCCCTTCATATATAGGGCTGCACAAGATATGAGGCGTAAGACAATAACTCTTACTGAGACCAACGAAGGGGCTCTAGCTCCCACTACTGTTAGATTTTTCTATTAATAAGCTCATAGCCTGATACAATCTCTCGATTTGAGTCCATTTCACTTTCAGTTGATAGCGTGTTGAGTGCAATGGCCTGTTTGTATAGTTAATAACGGTAACAACAAAGGTAGAGGACAGAACGCGATGCCAGCGCATAGCACTAACGGGGTCATCGGGTTCAACGTCCAAGTAGTACAGAAGGAAAACAGTCAACAGAGTCAGGTGCCCTCAATCCTCAGAGACCCTTAGGTATGTTTTGAATCTAAACCAGGACATTAGGGCACAGTGGATGCTAAGCAACTATACGAATCTCCCCATGCCGAGCAGACTACCACCAGAAGTCGTACCGACTCACTTCGCGTTGTGCTCCACCGTAAGATCGCGCGTTAGCAACCTCGGCTACGGAGGCTGGTTTAGTATAAGACTGAGTTACGTGTGTACTTGTTCCTAGATAGAGGAATGAACCAAGACCGGTTTGGAATGTCGGCCGACATCTGGCAAGTCGCTGGGGCTGGGTGTTGTTTTTAGGTCGTTTTACACACTCACGCTGCCAATTCACTTGGAATTTTTGCCTCCACCGCCTGTTTCGAATACATACAAAGATTAAAGAGGCACGAAACACACATTAACAATTATCAGGCGTATGTCACATAACTTTCTAATGAGTAAAATAGTCTTATACTGCAGCTACGAATAACGTTAGACAAAATCACTGCAGAGAAGTGAAGAAACAGCAGATGAACTTCCTGAAAGTGTTAACGGTCGGTGACAGTTAACTGTTAGAGACATTAAAGGTTTGATTTCAGTTTAGTTTTCGAAATAAGTAAGTATATGCAGTACCACAATCCGGTCTTCATGTTCTTTTAATTTTAATTCAGCTGCTCAGAAACATTTTATGTACACCTAATAGAAAATTTTCAGATTAGTTTTACGCCTTTGTTAGGACTCAGCTCTCCTCATGTGAGCTTTGCAAAAAACATGTTGTTATATTCGAATACCTACTCACATATCAAGCACTGGTAAAAGATAAAATTTATTCTTATTTTTGTAAGCAGAGCTCAAAAATGGTTCAAATGGCTCTAAGCACTATGGGACTTAACATCTGAGGTCATCAGTCCCCTAGACTTATAACTACTTAAACCTAACTAACCTAAGGACATCACACACATCGATGCCCGAGGCAGGATTCGAACCTGCTACCGTAGCAGCCGCGTGGGAAGCAGATCTAATCAATAACAATATTCATATATATTATTTCTCAAGTCAACATCCCATTTTCTTATCACAATCTAATTGCGCAGGTATGAACGAGGTATGTTGAGAAAGGTTTTTTTAATAGGCTTCAGACACAATGCGTACCGATTTTCCGCTAAAGCTTATTATTTGTGGAAAATTTTAACGTGAAATAGACTTTTAACTATCACAAGCGAAAGGGTATCATGAATGCCCAGCTTCACACCTGTATTTTGCGAAGATAACTTATTAATCACGAATAAGAGACTCTCTTTCCACATTATCTTATTAAAAATTCCATGCGCTTTGTTTTAAAGTTCCTATTAACTCAGTAATTTTTATACAGCATTGTCAGAGTTAATAACCGTGACCAGTTCAGTAGTCCATTATCTCTGCCCGTCGCACAAGCTGACTTTTCTAAACGAAAATACTTTCAGAAACGCACACGTATTTATAATTATCACCTTGAATTGCGATTTACTTATTGCTACTGTGGCCTAACGTATTTACTGTAACTGAAAGTGTTTGTCGAGTTCAGGTTACAGGTTATGTGAATCTACTCACAGTCCTTGATCTCTGTTCATCGTACAAGCAGTGTCTCATTAATTCATGATTATTATTTCACGTTGTTCGGTTCGTTTCTAAAGATGTTTTCTCTTAATTTCCACAACTACCGTTATCGCAACGATTACGCTTATACCAAATACTGTCATTATTTAAAACTATAAAAGTGCGAGAATTTCGACAGGTCCCCTGGGGACAACAATTTTTACTGTCACAGTAGTTGATTTTTTCTTTCTTTCTAAATTTACGGCAAAATTGCCCAATGAAGGACTATTAATGTAATATAAGCGTATTCGCCTAGAGCAGTTATTATGAACGTACTTTATCTAGACCTCCAGACCTCTTAGTTCTGAATCAGTAGAAGTCGGGAGACATCGAACCGGTAATTTTTTTGGGTTGTGCACTGGTCACTTGGCTATCAAACATTGCTGTGTGCAGCAGGATTGCTTAGTACCGTTTCATTTTGTTAGTTATTGATTTAATTTTTGATCAAGTCACCGTCCCATTTAATGGTGATAACCGACGTTGATGAACGTATACGACAGAAAACTCAAATACGTTCCAGTAGACATAGGTCCTCAAACAAGCCATTTGCGAAAGAACTGTGAATGTTATAAATCACCACTAACTTCAGTGAGAAATGTTGTTCCGTTTAGTACAAATAATGGACGTAATGGGTATAAGTATTTCTTTTGGTGACTGATGACGGTCTATAGAAAAACATTACATCAATATTTATGTCATTTTCAGACTAATAGTTGTAGCTATTACAAGTCGTATGATTTTAGGTTGGGTAGTACCTCCATGTACATGTGGCACGGAGAAGCGATTAATGCTATTTTCCTTTGGGCAGCAGGTCACGCGTTGAAGCGTGGCTCTTGGATACGGAAAGGTTAGTCTATACTGACGTGTGTAGTCCACCCAGAGGTGCAGTTACGACTGTGCAGAAGAAATCAGGTCGTCACGTTTGTGACGTGTTTATGGGAAGACTGTTCGCCACAGGGAAAAACAAGCAGCATACTGAGGTGTGAACATATTAATGTACCGCATATACAAAATCTACACTTGTAGCCATTACACTCTCTTCATCTCAAATGTACACTTTTCTGTTAAGCCCCTATTAATTGGGCTCAAATTCCCTCCATGCCCTATCTTAACAAGAAATGTAACACTATTTCAGCACGTTACGTACTATAATTTACTGTATGAACGTTCCCGATAAAAGAAGGTGCTCCACGTATCGTCCTGCATACGCATGCAGCACTGTACTCGTTTCTGTGGTGAGTTGCAAATTCTTTCGAATATTCCAGAATCACCTTGTAAATAGTGACAGGATTGTACAATTCCCTTCTCCAGTTTTTCAACCATCTCAGTGATAACGCTGTACACTTCACTTCTGAGATGACCCCAGAGAGAAAAATCCAGAGGACTGAGGTCGGGTGATCTTGGAGGCAAAGGAACAGGCTCTGCTCGACCTGCCCAGCTTGCGCCGCTATGGCGCGTCACATTTCGTCTTATATCACCATCAAAATACACCGGTGCCTCATCAAGCATGTACCACCTTACCCAGCCGTTGGCCATGAGTAGAATATCAGCAAAGTTAGATGGGGATTCACTCAAGTTAGCGTTTTAAATACGTTTGTGCTATGCACGACAATATTTCATACTGAAGTCAGAGCAGGCTCTTCTTGCTCATGTGCAGTTATCATGGAAACGCCTCGTTAGGGAACTCATGTTTACTGGATCGTTTTTACTTCTACTGGGTCCGTCAGAATGAATAACTCCGTCCGAACAGGCTTCGGCCCAACGGTACCGACTGACCGCTGTGTCATCCTCACGCGATAGCCGTCACTGGATGCACGTACGGCGGGGCATTTGGTCAGCACACAGCTTCCCAAGCCGCTGTCGGTTTTCGTGACCGGAGCCGTTACTTCTGTCAAGCAGTTTCTCAAGTGGCCTCACAGACAATCATCCATCCAAGTCCGACAGCATTTAACTTCGGTGATCTGACGGGAACCGTTGTCACCACTGCAGCAAGGGCGTTGACTAGCAGAATGAATATGGTAAGAATTGTGTGTGTTTCTCTCTCGCTGATGAAGGCTGTGGCCGAAAGCTTTATGTTAGTGTCTTTTAATTTTGTCTGTCTGTAACTTAACATGTTGTCTTTTCCTACATTGTAGGAAAAGGACAAAATTTCGAAACATGTGATTCTTCAATTTCTCCAGGCGTATTTTATGACGAAATTAATCTTGGGTGAACAGCCTGGTATGAGTGTGCATAGGACACAATATTCCGGGAACCGACCACGTTGCCAATATCAGGTGCGCTGATGATGGCAACGTGGTCGATTGCTGAAATATTGTGTCCTATGCACACTCATACCAGGCTGTTCATCCGAGATTTATTTCGTCATTTCGAAACATATTGACAGATTTATTGAAGCTCATACTGGAAAAAAAATATGCCATTACATATCATATACACCTTTCTCGGTTTTCATTATAACACAGTACAGCAAGGTGTTTCGAATCTGCGGGTCGGCTGCTAAGCGTTCCCGGAAGTGCAAGACGAAGGTCGGTCGTGCAACATTATCTTGTTCGTTTAGTTTCTGTACGACCTGCAATTACTGTACTTCGAAATGCAGGTTAACTTGGATGATGTGCCGCATGGATGCATCAAGGCTTGTCTTCTGGCAGCAGAACGTTGGGGCCTTCGAATGACTGCTTGACGCAGATCCGCTGTGTCCTCCGTCTTCTCAGCACACGATGCGGTAGTTCTGAGCTGTTATACACTCCGTACAGTCGTCCCATGATCCCAGACTTTATAATTCCGTTTAAAATCTAAATGGCGAGGGAGGAGTCACTGAACTGTGATGTTGTTTCTGAAATATTCCTCGACATCGAGTGCACGATACTGTGAACTCCACAAGGCCGTAATTACAAATGGCGACCCCTCTTCAACGCAGCGCGGGTAAATTTATTTCGCGCAGGAACAACAGTGATGCCGTACGATGTGATTCATATCGTACTATTCATTCTTTCTTACCCCGTATTACAGTAAACATTCATTCAAGTCAATTTTCGCTATTAAATATGATACACCTTATATAAACTTATCTCCTTTTCAGTTTCGCTCTCATAAACAATTTGAAAGGCTGTTAGCTCTGTGCGGCGCCACTGCTTTCGTAGACACACGCTACAAAGCACAGGCATAGTGTCGGCAATGCGTGACAGAGGCAGGGCCTCCATCCTCATCGCTGCCCTTCCCTTCGTGGCAGTAAATAAAATACGTTACGTTTTATTCCTCAACCTCTTGCTTGTCTTCCGCTCACTACACTTAAGTGCGCACGTAATTGTGCCCGCAGGCGACGCCAGCAATCGAGCTGGAAAGGAAGGCTCTGGACTATAGCCACAAGGCATTGTTGTGGCATTGACAGTTAACTATTAGGTTATTTTCGCACAGACAATATGATGCGTTCAGTGACAGTATCGACCTCAGCAAGTGGACTACTTGTTCTAACCTGCTGGATTAATGGTGCGAAACATAAACCACAGGTTGCGCTTCTCTTATTAACAACACTGCATGAGGACGATGAAGCAACCATCCCTCTTCCCATATCCATCTTCTGTGGGGTGTAACAAACACACATCTTGTCTTTCCTTGAGCTGTTCTCGTGGTCTTCGGTTCAAAGATTGGTTTGATGCAGCACTCTACGTCTTATCCTGTGCAAGTACACTCCTGGAAATTGAAATAAGAACACCGTGAATTCATTGTCCCAGGAAGGGGAAACTTTATTGACACATTCCTGGGGTCAGATACATCACATGATCACACTGACAGAACCACAGGCACATAGACACAGGCAACAGAGCATGCACAATGCCGGCACTAGTACAGTGTATATCCACCTTTCGCAGCAATGCAGGCTGCTATTCTCCCATGGAGACGATCGTAGAGATGATGGATGTAGTCCTGCGGAACGGCTTGCCATGCCATTTCCACCTGGCGCCTCAGTTGGACCAGCGTTCGTGCTGGACGTGCAGACCGCGTGAGACGACGCTTCATCCAGTCCCAAACATGCTCAATGGGGGACAGATCCGGAGATCTTGCTGGCCAGGGTAGTTGACTTACACCTTCTAGAGCACGTTGGGTGGCACGGGATACATGCGGACGTGCATTGTCCTGTTGGAACAGCAAGTTCCCTTGCCGGTCTAGGAATGGTAGAACGATGGGTTCGATGACGGTTTGGATGTACCGTGCACTATTCAGTGTCCCCTCGACGATCACAAGTGGTGTACGGCCAGTGTAGGAGATCGCTCCCCACACCATGATGCCGGGTGTTGGCCCTGTGTGCCTCGGTCGTATGCAGTCCTGATTGTGGCGCTCACCTGCACGGCGCCAGACACGCATACGACCATCATTGGCACCAAGGCAGAAGCGACTCTCATCGCTGAAGACGACACGTCTCCATTCGTCCCTCCATTCACGCCTATCGCGACACCACTGGAGGCGGGCTGCACGATGTTGGGGCGTGAGCGGAAGACGGCCTAACGGTGTGCGGGACCGTAGCCCAGCTTCATGGAGACGGTTGCGAATGGTCCTCGCCGATACCCCAGGAGCAACAGTGTCCCTAATTTGCTGGGAAGTGGCGGTGCGGTCCCCTACGGCACTGCGTAGGATCCTACGGTCTTGGCGTGCATCCGTGCGTCGCTGCGGTCCGGTCCCAGGTCGACGTGCACGTGCACCTTCCGCCGACCACTGGCGACAACATCGATGTACTGTGGAGACCTCACGCCCCACGTGTTGAGCAATTCGGCGGTACGTCCACCCGGCCTCCCGCATGCCCACTATACGCCCTCGCTCAAAGTCCGTCAACTGCACATACGG
The DNA here is from genome assembly GCF_021461395.2 of Schistocerca americana. NCBI lineage: Eukaryota > Metazoa > Arthropoda > Insecta > Orthoptera > Acrididae > Schistocerca > Schistocerca americana. The sequence goes on from NC_060122.1 coordinate 332,211,016, forward strand.
TTCACGTCCACGCTGTCGCGGCATGCTACCAGTGTTAAAGACTGCGATCGAGCTCCGTATGCCACTACAAACTGGCTGACACTGACGGCGGCGGTGCACAAATGCTGCGCAGCTAGCGCCATTCGACGGCCAACACCGCGGTTCCTGGTGTGTCCGCTGTGCCGTGCGTGTGATCATTGCTTGTACAGCCCTCTCGCAGTGTCCGGAGCAAGTATGGTGGGTCTGACACACCGGTGTCAATGTGTTCTTTTTTCCATTTCCAGGAGTGTATTTTCGTCCCTGAATAATTAGTGAAACTTATATCGACTTGAATCTTCTGATGGTAATCAAGTCTTTGCTCTTCTTTACACTTTTTTTCCCTCCCCTCGTCCCCAAAAAACCCACCGCTAAAAATTTAACCCTGTGGTGCGGTTGTCCACTGCAGTGGACGGCTGTTAATATAGCTTCTTTGTCGTTTTTAATCACTCCTCAGGCTGAAAATGTGCGCAGTCAACTCCAGTGGACTCTCCCTACTGGTTCTGTGCCCTGCGTGCATTTACAGCCTCATGACTGCAGTGGACAACTGCAACACACGGTTAACTATTCTTTGATACCTCTTCATTAGCTATCTGATCTACTCATTTAAACTTCAGCTTTCTCCTCTCTGAGTAACCAGCCATAATACTTTTCATAGTACTGCGAAATGGAGTAATAAAATACTGTTGAATTTGAATTTAGGTAGGCCAACATGCTATCATCAAAAGTAGCACCCTCGACTGAAGCGAGTGGCGCACTAGAAAAAAGATTAGTTTTTAACTTTCCATGTACAACAAAGTCATTGGAGAACGAGCTCCGGTTCGAGAAGAACGGGAAAGGAAATCGGTTTTGTCTTTTCAAAGGATCCATACTGACATATGCAGTAAGCGAAACAGAGAAATCACGGAAAACCCAAATGTAGGCAACCAGGGAGCAATCACCAACCTGCTGAGAAGAGTCAAATCCACGTCAGACGGGACGGATAACAACGATTTAAAAAAAAAAAAAAAAATGAGGAGGAAGTATCAATACTACAACAAGATTATTCACTGAAATCAGTGTTATCCTTGATTGAGGATAAAGTTAGCTAATTAGTTCGTTGACATGTTCCATAGATCATCTTCACGATAAACATTATGGTCGTCGAACGTATGGACAGAACAAGCATAGGACACATTTTCTTATAGTTTAAGTTGACGAATATATTTATATGACTATAAAATGGTCAGTTACAGTTTTTTCTGTGTAGATGACTTGTAGTTATTTCTATTCAAGATTGCTTGACGGTTATGTAAGCAGTTGTTAAGGAGGAACATGTTTAACCTATGTTTTAACACACTTGTGGTATCAACCACACCTTTTACTGCCATTAATGTATGGTTAAAGGTTTTTATAACTGTGTATTTCAGCCCTTTTTGTGCCAGAGTTACATTCACTAAAGGGTACGTAGATCATGTTTTTCTTCTCGCCATCTTAGATGGACTGTTGAAAACAAATTTGAAAAGTGAGTAAATGTAGTGTGTGGATGTGGTTAATAAAACCAGCTGCTAAAAGAGACATGTGTAAAATGTGTATGTGAGGACTCCATGTTTAATTATAATAACTTTTTTTGTGCGATGAACACCTTTTGCGTAAGTAAGGAATCACACTGAATATTATACTATAAGACATCACTGACTCGAAGTAAGTAAAATATGTTAACTTAATGATTTGTGCATCCCCGAAGTCGGCAATTATTCTTATGGTACAAGCTGCTGGACCTAAATTTTTTAGCACCTCGAGTACCTGGTTTTTCCAGTTTAAGTTTTCATCAACATGCCTACCTCAGAACTTAGAGCTATCTACCACGTTTGTCATTTCTTGTTGGTGTACTACGTTAATAGGAGATAGGATATTTTGGCAGTACGTAACTGGATGAGCTTTTCGTTTCCAAAGTTTAAAGCTAGACTGTTTGTATAAAATTAGTCAGTAACTTTAACAAAATCATCATGTACGTATTTCTCTGTTGATGCTTCTTTGCTAGGCATCACAATATTACTGGCAAACAGGAATAGTTCTGCCAAACGATTAAAATAAAAAGCGGATCATTAGTATAAAGTAACAAAGGTAGTGGGTCCATAATCGAACCCTGTGGAGCCGGCCGGGGTGGCCGAGAGGTTCTAGGCGCTACAGTCTGGAGCTGAGCGACCGCTACGGTCGCAGGTTCGAATCCTGCCTCGGGAATGGATGTGTGTGATGTCCTTAGGTTAGTTAGGTTTAAGTAGTTCTAAGTTCGAGGAGACTGATGACCTTAGAAGTTAAGTCGCATAGTGCTCAGAGCCATTTGAACCATTTTTGAACCCTGTGGGAACCCCCTGCAGGCGTCCCTCTTTGTATTATGTGTATTGTGTATTGAATCTGGGACCTAGAAATGACGGAGACGCTTCGTCCCATCGTAGCCCTTAGTGGTTCACAACCCCACAACAGGCCACAGCAGTTCACCCTCCTCACCGACACCTCACATCGAACCCAGGGTTATTGTGCGGTTCGGCCCCCAGTGGACCCCCCCGGGAACGTCTCATACCAGACGAATGTAACCCCAATGTTTGCATGGCGGAGTAATTATGGTGTACGAGTACGTGGAGACAGTGTTGCGCGGCAATCGCCGATATAGTGTTACTGAGGCGGAATACGGTGAACCAGCCCACATTCGCCGAGGCAGATGGAAAACCGCCTTAAAAACCATCCACACACTGGCCGGCACACCGTACCTCGACACCAATCCGCCGGGCGGATTCGTGGCGCGGACGGGCACACCTTCCCGCACGGGAAGCAGCGCGTTAGACCGTGCGGCTAGCCGGGCGGGCCCCTCTTTGTACTACTCAAACAACCCGTGTAACCTCCTGCATTCCGCCTTAACTCTTTCACTACTTTTTTTGGAATGAAACACATTAATGTATGTTAGATTAAGTAATGTCGGTCAGAAGTGTATCTACCGCCTGGGGTTTCGCTTTTCAATTCGGAGAGGCGTGGGACATACGGTGTTATTCATTGGTACCTCCAGGTTTTCAGAAGATGATTCTGCTAAAACTACAGGACACACAGAAACCAGACACATCAGTGGATAGAGCAAGTTTCTAATTCACATTACAGGTACTCTATGTGAGCAGATTTAGTGATACAGAAAATGTTAATACGTGCGTGCAATCCATTGACACGAATTGTCATGGAAGATATGACAGCAATCCGCTTTGCAAATCTGTTCATTCAGTTGCCTAGCTGCAAGGGCGAGCTAATTCGATGTGGCGATACGAAGCTGAGGATTAACAATGAAACTTGAAAACAACGGAACCTAAAACTGCAATCGGATATTCTAAGAATTCTGCAAATGATTAGCAGGCTTCCCTTTGCCAGTGGGACACTGTAGCAATAACATTCAGCAAATACCCACTGGTTCTCTGGTAACTATCGTGGGACACTTACGTCCAAGTGGTAGTGAAAGGGCTCAGTACGAACTAAAGCTGGTATGTGCTGAACTACGTATTCCATGAAAACTTGAATTCTCTGACAGAATGTTCTGATTGTCACAATTAAAATGCCTTTGATAAGTCATAGAAGATCCCACCTGGTGATGTTTTATCGTATAAAGATTTTATTACGTGCTCAGTAAATGTTTTAACAGATGTGTCAGTGAAGTGATCGTTTTGAAATCCAGACTGTGACTGGCGAAGTATCCCATCTTTAGCCGGCCGGAGTAGCCGTGCGGTTCTAGGCGCTACAGTCTGGAGACGAGCGACTGCTACGGTCGCAGGCTCAAATCCTGCCTCGGGCATGGATGTGTGTGATGTCCTTAGGTTAGTTAGGTTTAAGTAGTTCTAAGTTCTAGAGACTGATGACCTCAGCAGATTGGCTTGGCCACAGCCTGGGGGATGTTTCCAGAATGAGATTTTCACTCTGCAGCGGAGTGTGCGCTGATATGAAACTTCCTGGCAGATTAAAACTGTGTGCCGGACCGAGTCGCAAACTAGGGACCTTTGCCTTTCGCGGGCAAGTGCTCTACCGCAATATCCTTTCTTTCAGGAGTGCTAGTTCTGCAAGGTTCGCAGGAGAGCTTCTGTAAAGTTTGGAAGGTAGGAGCCGAGGTACTGGCGGAAGTAAAGCTGTGAGGACGGGGCGTGTGTCGTGCTTGGGTAGCTCAGTCGGTAGAGCACTTGCCCGCGAAAGGCAAAGGTCCCGAGTTCGAGTCTCGGTTCGGCACACAGTTTTAATCTGCCAGGAAGTTTCATATCAGCGCACACTCCGCTGCAGAGTGAAAATCTCATTCTGGAAACGTGCGGATTGTATTAGTACTGAATTCTTCCGCTGTATCACAGTCCTGTGTCCTGAGAGAGCTCCCCGTACATCTGTGGTCGTCTCTCAGGTGAGCCTAGTAGTCTGATTCTGTGTGTCGTGTGAAGGGAACTATCTGGTACGTATCTATCGTGTAGCAATCCGAGGCATAGACAAACACTGATCGCGACAGAAAGGGAGAAGTGATGTAATCGGCGTCGACTTTGCTTTCACGCAGGTAGGGAACTCCCTCGGCGGCAGTCCACATTATCTCGCTGCAGTGGGCGCGCGAGCGAGCGGGATTAATCCATAGCAGCGGGCGGAGCCGACAGTGGCAGAGGTCAGGAGCTCGGCGCGCCTCGTTGCCTGGCAACCGGCCAAGCAGACACACGCTGGTCACTCACCACTCCCTGCCACGCGACAATTGCCTGCCTCATTCCTACCGCCCGGCTTTCTCTCATTAACCATTACGAAATTCGCCATCTTATTTTTTGCACTAGCGGCTTAGGTAAGCTCCAGTTAACAGTTCCTTTATTGCGTTAGATTACTGTGCATTTTACGAGCACAGAGGCGCTTTTCATACTGTACTATGAGGAGACTCCAAAAAGTAATTTACACATGTTGTCCCACGTTAAGATCATTGCGCAACAAGGGTGGCGCATTGTCAAAAGAGCGCACATGTTCTGAGTTTCTTGCAAGCACAATTCTGCTGCAGCAGAGATGACAGGTGCATCACAGAGCGCTAGTGAAGTGGCGTAGCTACAAGAAACATACTTCGGAATTGAAGTATGCAGGACAGCAGGAATCTTGTGCCCAGAACGTCTACATTTCGCACAAATTCGTTTTGAGATTCTTGCGGTTCATAGACCAAACGCAATGTCGTGTCCAGCCGTATTGAAGTTGTGCCAAAAATTTGAACCAAGTTGCACAAACGTGAGTGATGCTGATCGTAATTCCCGAATAGCTCAGAGACCAAGAAGTGGATTTCTGCTGTCAAGGAACTGAACGATTGGTAGAATTTTCCGACCGTTGTTTACAGACACTTGTCGTAAAAACAGTGCTACGTGTATGTGTCACTCTGAAGTGTAGTACAGCATATAGCATTCAATAAAAGTTGCTTGGCATGCCACAATAGTATGTAACTTCCTTTTTAAAGCCCCATCATAGATGAGGCATGGCAGAAGATAGAGTTTTTGTCAGGTAACTGCAAGTCGTTCACAGTGGCTAGTGGTTCAAGCAGCAGTAAAAGTCTCAATTTAATCGATATGTTTCGACATCCCAGTGAATACTCAAGGTGCTCATGCAAGATATCGAAATTTTGGACAAAGCAAGGTTTTCTTTAGGGTCAACAGATGTCATTTTCCTATCTATACAGTATAGTACTAAAGGATACTTATACTGTAGATCGTCCTTTGAGTTTTTTACTGTGGCCGGTTACTCGGTGGACAAGTAAGACTCAAAGCAACGGCTGAATAAAAGCCGAGCATAGCACTTTGAAGGTGTGGCGGAGGAACTTTAAGTTCCGTGCCACCCTCCGACGGTGGAAGGACAGAGGAGGGGTGCAGTAATGCGCCAACGCTATGGTCAAGGTGAAAAGTGGCTGGACGTGAATAGGCCACTGTTAGTGGCTGTACGAAACGGGCAGAAAAACGTGGTCGTATGTGGCCTGTCGTTAGTCATAGCCCGAATCTGAGTCCTCCAGGATGGTGAGCGGAACGGGGTGTCGGTGCCAGCGCCGTGGAACTGTGGTGCTGATGGTTTGGAGTCCAGCGATTGTCTCACGGAGGACGTCCACTTTTCTGTACAGTTGGCGAGCCTTATGGCGAATGGTCGTCTTGGGAAGGGCTGTAGTTGTCTCCTCATGCAGATTGAGATTACAGATGTTGCTAAAGTTTTTATTTGTAAGATACCAATGTAATCGAGCAAACGTTAGTCTACCGACAGGAGAAAACTTTTTTTGTTTTTCTTTTTTTGTTATCGTTGTCCTGATTGTTTTGATGTGGCACGCCACACTACCTGTCCCGCGCTAACCCCTTCATCTCAAAGTAGCACTTATAACCAACATCCTCAACTATTTGTTGGATGTATTTCAATCTCAATCTTCTCATACAATTTTTGCCCTCTGCAGCCCCCTCTAGTACGATGGTGGAAGTTATTCCCTGATTCGTCAACAGATGTCCTACCACACTGTCCCTTCTTCTTGTCAGTGTTTCCCATATTCTCGTTTCCTCGCCTATTATGCGAAGACCCTCCTCATTCCTTATCTTATCAGTCCACACAAGTTTCAACATTCTTCTGTAGCACCACTTCTCAAACGCTTCAATTCTCCTCTGTTCAAGTTTTACCACTGTCCTATATTTCACTATCATAAAATATTATGCTACAAACGTACATTCTCACAAATTTCTTTCTCAAATATAGGCTTAAGTGCCGTATTACTAGCTTCTCGTAGCCAGGAATGTACTCTTTACCTGGCTAGTATGCTTTTTATGTCTTTGTTGCTTCTTACGTCATGAGTTGTTTTGCTTCCAATGTAACACAATGCCTTAACATTGCCTGCTTCGTTGTCATCAATTTTGATGTTAAGTTTCTAGGAAGTCTCGTTTCTGCTATTTCTAATTACTTTTGTCTTACTCTCGATCCAAATTCTGTACTCATTAGTCTGTTCAATGTATTCGACACAACGTGCAATTCTTCTTTACTTTCACCGAGGACAGCGACGTCATTAACAAATTTTAGCTTTGATATCCTTTAACTCAAAATTTTATTCCCACACTTGAGCCTTTCTCTTATTTTTGTCATTGCTTCTTCGATGTATAGACTGAACAGTACGGGCAAAGACATTGTCCCTGTCTTACACCTTTTTTAATCCGAACACATCATTCTAGGTCTTCCAGTCTTATTGTTCCCTCTTGGTTGTTGTACATATTGTATATTACCCGTCTTTCCCTATAACTTCCTCCTTTTAATCAGAAATTCGAACATCTTGCACCATTTTAGATTTTCTAGGCCGACAAATCCTATGAGCATGTCTTGATTTTTCTTCAGTCTTGCTCCCACTATCAAACGCAGCTTCAGAACTATCTCTCTGATGCCATTACCCTTCCTAAAGCCAAATTGATCGTCATGGAACAGATCGTCAAATTTGTTTTCCACCCTTCCATATATTATTCTTGTAAGTAAGTGGATGCATGAGCTATCAATCTGATGGTGCGATAGGTCTCCCCTCTACCTGCCGTTGCTAGCTTCGGAATTCTGTGGATGATATTTTTCCGAAAGGCTGAGGATACGCCGCCAGAGTCATAAATTCTACACACCAGATTCAATACTCGTTTGGTTGCCATCTCCTCAAATGGTTTTAGATATTCCGATTGAATGTCATCTATCCCTTCTGCCTTATTTGATCTCAAGCCTTCCAGAGCTCTTTTAAATTCTGATTTTAGTGCTGGATTCCCTATGTTCTCCAAATTGACTCAAATTTCATCTTCCATCACGTCATTAGACGAGTCCTCCACCTCATAGAGGCCTTCATTGTACTGTTCCTAGCTATCCACTCTGTCCTCTGCATTTAACAGTGGGATTCCCACTGCATTCCTCATGTTTCCACCATTACTTCTAATCTGAGCGAAGGTTGTTTATACTTTTCTCTAGGCTGAGTCAATCCTTCCAACGATCATTTCTTTTTCTGTTTCTTCGATTTTTCTGCAGCCATTCGCCCTGGCTGTCCGGCAATTCCTATTATTTCCTTCCTAGGGGATTTATATTGCTGTATTCCTGTCGTTCCCTTAACATTTTTGTACTTTCTTCTGTCGTCCATCAATTTACAAAAGAAAATTTAAAAGAATAGCGTAGTTCTAATTACAGTGACATTAAGGCACTAACTACTACATTTTGAGAGCAGAGTTTGTAGACTACTTGTCAGTTCTTTCAGTGGATTTTCTTCCTGTATGTGAGTGTAATACTCTGTTCGACACTGCTCTTCCATTACCTAGGGCATCAATGATTCAAGACGACCCTTATTAGCCCATGCCTCTTCCGGATTGATTGAGTCGCCACTATGACTTCCTTGGTAGCAAGAAATCTGTAATCCACTCTTCGGATCCGGAAAGATTGCGATATCTCTTGGGCTTCTCTCCCTCCAGTCCTTTCTCCCCTTTTTTTGTTTAAGGTGCCTGTAATTAATTTTCCACATCTTGATAAGCTGGATATTTCGATAATTAGCGACACTGGAACAGCTGCTGTAGGCCTGTGTGGGGAGAAAGTATTGTGTTGGCATTGACTCACTTGTACGACTCCGTAGAGAATTACTCCTGCTGATCCTTGGAGAGCGATGCAGCCAAGAGGCGGGAGTAGTTCACCCATCGTCCTCAAGGCTCAAGGTAGCGCGACGCTGCAAGTCAACCTTGTTCGCGTAAACACTCGTTTGCCATGCGGGGACAGTGTACCCACACAACTGGGAATATGAATAACAGAAGAATTCGCACAGGTGGGGGACGCCATTTGTTTCCTGGCTCATCTGACAATCCTCCATCCGTCCGCCCCCCCTCCCCCCCCCCCCCCCCCCCAAAAATCTGTCGTGACTTAGCACCGGCTAGAGAAATTAACATTACCGTAGCAGAAATCTGAGGTGTGCAGTGATTTTATATCACTAATAAATAAAACTGGAAAAGAACGGAAGTGATGCGCTTGTCGTGTGCTGTTATGGAAGGACGCTGAAAATTACGTAGATTGATAAGAAATTAGGTGGTTCTGCACAGAATCGGCGAGGAAAGGAATATATAACAAATACTATGAAAGAACAGAGTGATAATGCACGTGTTAAAATATCGAGCAATAATTTCTGTGCCACTAGAGGAAGCCACAAAGTGTAAAAATTGTTGGTGCGGAGAGATAGAATAGATCCGAATAACAATTGGGGACTTTAGATGTAGGCTCTGCTCTGAGGTGAAGACAAAGACATAGTTATAGCGGAGTGGATGAAACCAGTCAGCGCGTGAAACACTGCCACCCCCGCCCCCCTCTCGCGCCAGATGGGGATGAAATGATGATGAAGACAACTCAACACCCAGTCCCTGAGCGGAGAAAATCTCCGACTCAACCGGAAATCGAACCCGGGCCCGTAGGACGGCAATCCGTCACGCTGACCACACATCTATCGGGGCGGACATTACATAATGATTTACAGGGTGGTTAGAAACAGTTTGGAAAACTTGTAAGGTTGTTTCAGGGGAGGTTGTGCTGAGAACTAATTGTAAAAAAAAAAAAAAATTCTACACGTTCCCGAGTTATTTAGCATTGAAGGTAGCGGTTCAGGTCATCGCGAGCGCAAATTCAAGCAGCCTGTGAGAGACAGTGTCGCCACGCTTGTTCTTTGTTTGCTTTTCTCAAACAGAATAAACGTAGCTTTTACTCACCTAGTTTAAATTTTTCACTTCCATAAAAGGAACATTTTAACTGGTAATGATCATTCCAACAAGTGGTTACTGACGAACCCACTGATGTCTGTGCGCTACCGCTTTTTAGCGCGTGCAAGTGGTTTAATTTTCGCGCGCAACGGCCTAATTTGCTAACTTCAGTGCTAAATAACTCAGAAACGGCGCAGCGTATCTAATTTGTTTTCTTAACAACTATTTCTCGGCATAGCCTCTCCTGCAACGCCCTTACAAGCTTTTCAAACTGTTTCTACCACCGTGTATACGCTTCTGTCAAATGTATCGTGTGCTCAGTTTTAACATGAGTCATTGTCTGAAACATGTAATTTTATCTTCCTCCTCTACTGAGGTGTACTACATGCAATTAAAGTATCTGTTAGTATGCCGAATACCCTAAGTCTGCCACTGAATAATGAAAGAACTCACCTACGACGTTTTATCAATTGACGATTTAGACAATATCCTACAACATTTATGTCACGTTTAACAATCAGCGCAAAATAGGCTCAGTCACAATCAAGGGAGGGACTCAAAACTTGTTGCTAGAAGTGTTTACATATTTGTACATAAATTTTCAAATTTAGCTGAAGAGCGTAGTAGAGTGGAAACTAAGTCTCGAAAAGGTAAGGAATTTTAGAAATTACAATCTACGTTTAACAAACCCACCCGAATAGCCGTGCTCGTTAGTACGTCACTTCCAGGATTGTGGGAGGTGAGCCGGCTCCAGATCGAATCCGCTTGGCGGGTTAACTATGAGAGCCGGTGTTATTAGGTTTTATTGTGATTATTGTTAAAAACGTAGACATCTGTTGTATGCCAAAGGCGAGCGTGGCAGGAAATTATATTTGTTATGACGGGAAGGAGGGAGGCTTGAGAGAGGGAGAGAGACACACGTGACAAACGGTGTCCCCCCCCCCCCCCCCCCCAAAAAAAAGGCACCCCTGAACGGACTTGTGAATGATAGATTAATCGAAGAGACACGATCAGATGGGTGCGGTTCGCTTATCACCACTCATTCCCTGAGTCCATGCTTTGGTCCAACCTGTTCATCAGAGTTTCATTTGGGTCCCAGGCACTAAAGTGGTCGGAATCCATTTATATGTGGAAAGAGCATGATAAGCAGACCGCACCCAGTGCGTTAGATGGTGTCTCTTCGATTGACCGATCATTCGCTACTATCCGAGTGAGTTATATGTAGCAGCAAATATTCACTCTCAAGCATCAAGGTACATTTATTAAGACAACGTGGTATAGTGAAATGTGTATTAAATATGAATAACGGGTTTACCATAGAACATCAAGGGTAGTCCAAAGAATGCTCTCCATTAGCAGGTAATCTCGCCACATCGACTCTGGTCTTCATATCTGACAGACGGAACAGTACTTTTTGAAAGTAATGAAGATTGATTGGAAAACGAATATTTGTTGCACGTACAGAGAGAAGATAAGTCACAATAAAGTCATTCATTAAAATGTACAGCCGTCCTCATTCGAAGGAACTGATTGATTACTGCAATAAGCAAGTCATGTGACAGGCGCGTATGTCGCAGCCGGCTGACCTATTAGCCGCGAAAGTGGCAGGGCTTCCAGTCTCGCGGTGAACCCAAATCCACAAATTCAGTACATTCAAAGATGCCACAGAGGACACAGTCAGAGGAACACGGCTATTGACTACCTTGTGCAAAATATGAAGCTTATATAATTCTCTCTCATTCTTAAGACATGCATGTTAGAATATCAAAAAATGGTGCAAATGGCTCTAAGCAATATGGGAGTTAACCTCTGAGGTCATAAGTCCCCTAGGCTTAGAACTACTTAAAGCTAACTAACCTAAGGACATCACACACATCCATGACCGAGGCAGGATTCGAACCAGCGACCGTAGCAGTAGCGCGGTTCCGGACTGAAGTGCCTAGAACCGCTCGGCCACAGCGGCCGGCGTTAAAATATCAAACTAGTTCGGTGAGGGGGAATTCTTGTGCAGAAAGTTTAATGCAGGATCCTATTGACTGAACATATTTTTCTTTCCATGTTTGCTCTTCTCTTGCAGATACCACATCATTACCTTATGAATGCGGCAGAATATTTTGATGACACACGAATGATGTTTGCTTCAGCAAACACAAAAACATTCTTGCCGCTTGGTTGACGTCTCAAAACGACACATCATCTGAAATTAAATTAAAGATAAAGAACTGACTTCCAAGACCGCCTTAAGATTTTTATAGACCTGGACATCTTAACCGAATGACGGTGCAAATAAGAATGTTTGATACATTTGTATCTTGTACTTATAGAACAAGTCTTTACAGATACTTAAAGAATGGAAACTAATATCTGCTGTTTCTTACTAACGGACCTGCAACAGTAAAGGCCATGAATATATAATACATAAATCAGTGTTCCATATAAACTCTTATGGAAGAACATCTTAACAATGTCTGTGAAATAAAAGTTTTTCTACTTTGTACACGTACTCCAAATGATTTGCGGTTGTAAGGATCACGTGCTCTCTGGAAAACAATGAAAGAACAAAACAGTGTCAAAATTAGGTTCAATAACAGTTTAAAATTGTTCTGCTTTGTCCGCCAGATATCAGTGCGCAACAATGAGAATATATTCGAGTCATCACACAACGTCAAAGAATAAACGACGGGACTCAAGTGTAGAGCTGGCCAGCAGAGAGATTACGGAGAAAGTGGTCGGAACACGAACACGAAATGACTGAATGCAAAAAATGTAAGGAATTGTACTGTCATTCAAATTCTCAATTACACCACGGGACGACGGGCATTACATTACATAACAGAACACTGAATTCGATATCGATCGCCGTAGTGTTGCTGCACTGCTGAAGAAAACAATTCAATAAATATTTCCAGAATTCTCTGAAAACATCCCCCAGGCTATGGTTAAGCCATGTCTCAGCAGTATCCTTCCTTCCAAGAGTGCTAGTCTTGCAAGGAACGCAGGAGAGCTTCTGTGAAGTTTGGAAGGTACGAGACAAGTAGGTGGTGCGTGAGTCGTGCTTCGGTAGCTCTGTCGGTAGAACACCTTACCCCGAAAGGCAAGTTCGAGTTCCGGTCTGGCACACAGTTTTAATCTGACAAGAAGCTTCAACGAATTTGGTTTGTATTGAAGTTAAGCCAGTCTCACTGTTAGGAAATGAAAGGTAAAGGATAGATGCAGTACTGTCGCATCAATAATAATGGAATTCCGTTGCGATCCTATCACCCATTAGATTCGATTACATGTCAGGATACCGTGGTGAATGCCTGTACAGTGGAACATTTTTGTTGTTATGGATGAAAAGGACGAGGCGGATGAAACGCCTGTTAAGGCAAACAGCCCACACGGCTTGAATAATACGAAGGGATTGCCTAGCTTAGCGTCCAACGGACGGAGCACGAATGACAGTGTCACGTGTCGTAGTTCCGTCATATACTGTTGAGAGCTCTGTGATTGCTTAAATGACATGAAATACAACAGGAGCTTGACACCACCTCCTGTCTTCTGCTTGCTTGACAAATTGTAGTGACCGAGCGAGGTGGCGCAGTGGTTAGACACTGGACTCGCATTCGGGAGGACGACGGTTCAATCCCGCGTCCGGCCATCCTGATTTAGGTTTTCCGTGATTTCCCTAAATCACTCCAGGCAAATGCCGGGATGGTTCCTCTGAAAGGGCACGGCCGAATTCCTTCCCCATCCTTCCCTAATCCGATGAGACCGATGACCTCGCTGTCTGGTCTCCTTCCCCGAAACCAACCAACCAACCAACCAACAAATTGTAGTGCAGAAAACATCTTCAACCTGTGGGATTCGACCTACCTTAGAATCTAACAACACGTCACGTTGGCTGGAGGGTGCAGATTTTTTATTACAGCGACTTCTATACACCACAGCTTGAATTTGAATTTATGTTAGGCACCGTGAGTACAGGCAGGGTTTATTCTCTCACTGTAAACTGAAATTGTTCACTAGCAAAAGCGAGCTGACAGAAAATATTTTTCTGTACGATATTGCGGTGCCTGTGTTGTTCAGAAGTACGAAGAAAAATACGATGCGAATACATTTCACGAAAATGTTTTGCTGATTTAGTAAAGTCTATCCAACTCTGTGAGCACATATTCGTACTAAACCTCTTACATTTCTCGTTACTTGAAAGCCTAACACGACGTCTGTGCTGCAGTGTTTTACATTGGTGACTATGGAGGCATACGTTGCGTTGACTTCAAATTTTCTCTGCAGTGATTTGGTGTGGGAGCATGTCCACACAGCCTCTAAGATCATCTATGAACCGTCTGAATGAAGAAGCTGCAACAAGACACTGAATTTTCATCAAGTTGTTAGTCATGCACCAGGCTGGGAGCATTTCTCAGAGAGAAATCTGAACTTGAAACTTCGTTGTGTCGCGCTCGAACACAGACCATTGCTTTAGGCAAGTAATGTATTTAGCAGCTGAGATATTCTGGGACAACTCATGATGCATTTCACTGACAACTGTCCAAAGGAGAGAGGTGCTTTTAGGAAGAGCAGTGAGGCACATCAAGTGCCGTTTCGAGATAACTCCATGAAATTCAAAGGTCAGCCTTTCAATCCCAGTTTGGAACAAGTTTTAATCTGCCGAATTTGTTGAACAATGAAAGATTCATTGCGGAAATCTTACGTTTTTTGTCTCCTTTCATGGGGAGAAATGATCATTGTAATAAAATAAAGAAATCAGAGCTCGCACGAAAAGCTTTAATGGCTCGTTTTTTCTCATGCTGTTTAACAATAGAACGATGGAGTACTAACTTGAAGGTGGTTCGATGGACCCTCTACCAGGTACATAATTGTGAATTATAGAGTAGGCATGTAGATGCACGCATAAAAATGGCTAAGAAGAGACATAAAATACCTTTGACCCATCTTACGATTTATACCGACTTGATATTGGAAGAGAAGAAATAAAAGAAAAAAGAGGAGAGGAGAAGAGAAGAGAGGAGAATAGAGCAGTAGAGGAGACTAAAAGAGAGGAGAGGAGAGTAGAGGAGGATAGGGGAGAAAAGAGTATAGGGGAGAATTGAATATTGGGGAGAACAGAGGAGCGTAGCGGAGAAAAAAGGACAGTAGAGGAGAATAGAGGAGAGTAGAGGTGAGGAGTGGGAAGGAGACGAGAAGAGAGTAGAGGAAAATAGTGAAGAGGAGAATGGAGGAGAGGAGAATAGTGGAGAGGAGAGGAGAACACAGCAGACGAGAGGAGAATAGAGGAGAGAAGAGAAGGTGGAAAGAAATAAGAAGAGGTGAGAAAAAAATAAAAGAACAGCAAGAGTAAAAAAATAAACCAGAGGCTACAGATGAGAAAAAAAGAGATACGATAAGAGAAAAGAGAACAGTTGAAGAAACAGAAGACAGAGAAAGGAATGAAGCTCCTGATTTCAAATCTCAGTCCAGTTTCTCGATAAATGTTCCTATAAATCATGGGGAACTTCCGCAGGAAGTTCCTTAAGCGTTCATTTTACCATTCCAATCGGAGACATTTGTCTTAGACCTCAAAGAGAGCTACTATCAACAATGCATTATCTTTTTCTGACTGCTGACTGGATAGTGACAACGAAGGGCATTGTAAATGGTAAAGTTTAATTCATGAAGTTTTTCAATGAAAGCTGTTTTATTCGTTGCAATGCTTTTTTAGAAATTTTACTACACTTGGTGTAACTAGAGCCTTGAACTGCTCATTCAACGTGTTGTGCTTCATTATTCGTGACGAGGAGAGCTCGTAAATCACCGCTCGGCATAACCTTGCGTTATAAGAAGCCCATTGACTTAATTGAGTAGCAGCTGCGCGTTAGAAGGAGCGCGTTGTATTAGCCTAACGGCAGGCGTGACTAGTGTGAAAGCTTCCATGTCATTAGAAGAGATTGTTATGGGGAAAATGATGAATTACGATGCGAAAAAAGGTCGTAACATTTAAGTATCGAAGAATAAATAGAGAACTTTTAACGTACCGTATCTGAAACTATTACTTTGGAAGGACATATTAATTGACGAAAATTAAATTGTGCTCTTACGTCCTGTAAAGGAAAAGAAAGTATGGCGAAGATGAGAATACGACTAGTAGGGAACGTATCTCGCTTCAAGATGACCCTTTTTGTCATAGGATAACCCGAGAACACTTAATCAGTGAAAATCGTCTATAGGACCCGTTTCTTTTATTTGATTGGTCACACATAGCCCAACCAGTCTCCAAGTTCTGTGCATCATGAGATGGTAGATCGTCGTCACAATGTCCCTGGAGAAATGTCTGCAAACTACGTCGGAAGAGGACAGCCCATGGGAAGGCGTTATGATTTGGGTAGCGTTGGCTCGGCATTCTCTGCAACTGTTGCTCTATGCGGAAGGTGCTCTTCATCGGTTTTACTACGAACCAGTTTTGAGGGGTCATATTTACCCGTATATAATGATTTTATTCCCTGTAGGGGACTGGATCTTACTTGAGTGTAGGTGCCCACAATTTCCTGTAAGAGCACGGCACGATTTCGAAGAGATCTTAATCCAGACAAACATTCTAACGATGTATCTCGATAGCGTATAAAAAGGGAGCATTTACAAAGAAGATGACGGCTCGTCACAGAACGACTCCTGCTGATCAAAGTGAAATTCCGTGTATAGGTTCCTTATATGTTTCTGAAACTCAAGCTTCGTTGTTGTATTCTATAGCCACGGTTCCACCATAGGAGGCGGTAATTAAATACCTAAAATGCTTTGTGGTGATTTCTTTTAATATCATCAAATATGGCTACTCCTCCTTCTTAAAATTTGATAGGTGGAAGAAGATTACTAAAGAGGACCATATCTCGATCTTCTTTTAGATTTTTAGTAGGAGGTGTTTATACTTTACACACACACACACACACACACACACACACACACACACACACTTATACGTGCATACATACATACATACTTCAGCAACAGAACCCAGACACCATTGATCTAAGGAGGCTCTTCTTCCCAACTGAAATTAATATTATGGTTAGCAATTTTATCTGCCCTCTGTACAATCCGTCACGGCACACTATCCTGGCACCGAGGAGCTCTTTCTTATCCAACCGTATCGTAACTGCAAAATATATTCCGACATTTCTGATCTATCAGTTTCCATGCTACGGCAGTTGTCTTTTAAGGAGTAAAAATTCATCCGACCGCAACATATTAGTCCTAAAAATTTGAATGATTGTAATTACTGAAAATTTATAAACGTGCCTAACAAAGATCTGTCTTTTGTGCAAACCATTATCACAAGAGATGATTCCTGGCGTTATCATTTCCTTCTGTGGTCAGGTAACCAAGTATCAGAGTAACAACGTGAATGGCGTGTCTTTGGACCGAGACTGATATAACCGCTTGTTAACGTTTCTGGAGCGTTATGGATATTGGAAAAACGTATTGTGATGAATGTGAATTACGCTGAATGAGAATATACTTTTATTCATCGTTTGTTCTCTGTGGTTTGATTGCATTCAACGTGGTTTTTATACGAATCTTGCGCCGCACAGTGACTGATAACTGGGCTGTACTTTTTCTTAAAAGCTGCACTTTGAAGATCTAAAAAGAATATCATCGCACGTACTAGGCAGGCAGTGCCATTACATCAGATCCCGGAGCCAGTAGCCAGTTGGATGGGCGTGATCAACGAGACAAACTTGCCGAGCTTTTAGAAGCCAATAAATTACATCTTTTTTATGTTGCTGAGCAACAGTCATACAATAATTTTTAAATGAAAGCACCGCAATTTGATTGTATTGTTGTTTATTTAATCACAATCCAGGTTTCGGCCTTTTATGCAATTTTCAAATGGTTAAGTTTATGTCATTAACATATATTTCAGAACATCGTGCTAATGTTAAACACATAAATGCAATCACTTGAAAATAGCATAAAAAGCCGAAACCTGGGTCGTAATTAAATAAACAACAATACAGACAAATGGCGGGGTGTTCATTTAAAAATGAATTACATCTGTTTCCGTGGAAATTTGAGGATGATGTTTTTGGTCAAATGTTTGAACGGGGTGAAAACAAGACTTCCTGGAAATTACACTATGGAGTTTTTTCCGAATTTTGCAAAGTCAAACGAAGAGTGGTAAGTGGGCGAATGAAGTTTCAAACCGACCAGCGTTAAGGACTAGCTTTCAAAAAAAAATATTTCGTTGCTTGAAAGTAACCATGATAAATAAGAAAAATTTAATTAGTGATTTAAGGGAAATTTTAAATATTTCACGAACAGCTACTGCTACGCAAGAAAAAGAAGTAAATGTAAGTTCTTCTCTTCAAGGCCTAGCTATTTTGTGCGTAAAAAGTTGCACTGGTCTGACATTTAATCTTCAAGAAATATATCAGTGAAATAAAAAAAACTGAAAAAAAGAGCGTCAAGTTTGTTCTGAAATGATTTTTCTTAACGAAAAAGAAATAAAACAGATTAGAGAAATATTTGACTCGCCCCTGAATTATGCCCGAAATCATGTACAGCAAATAAGGTGACGGTTGGGACTTTTAACTGAGATGTTTAACTTGGAATATAAGAATTATAAAGAGTACCAGAGAGTACTACTCCGGTTGATTATGTATACCGTGCAGTGTGATTTGACGTACATGATATAGAGAATTATTGAGAGGTGCTTCAAATGATTCTCTAATGTGTTTCAGTTCACGGAAGCTTCGATGTTTTAGGAGAGGAACGCCTCAGTTGAAGCTGCGTAGTGCCTGAGCGTCGAAGCGAAAAGGCTGCACAGGGCACTGCCAACCCTGAACGGAACAGGGCCCGCTTTCCGACCTTTGAGCCTCCACCCCTCGTTCAAGCAGATCTAGTAAGACAGTGATCACATACTCAGAGAGAGTTATCATTAGGAGGCAACGCCTGATAAGTATGCAACACACCTAACGCACAGCTAATGCGGGTACAACACTAACTGACCAAAAGTACAAGGAAAACTACCGTAGTGTAGTCTACGGTAGCCTGCAGTAGTTTTACAACAGGATCAACTCGTTCAGCTGCTTTGTATTCTGTATAACATAAGCAACATCTTTCTTTGCCGTGACGTGATAAGTTTTGAATTTAACGCTGTTGAAACAAAGCTAGCTTTCGTATGCTCGAATTATCCTTTCGAGTACTTTACTACAAAAATGGTTCAAATGCCTCTGAGCACTATGGGACTTAACATCTGTGGTCATCAGTCCCCTAGAACTTAGAACTACTTAAACCTAACTAACCTAAGGACATCACACACATCCATGCCCGAGGCAGTATTCGAACCTGCGACCGTAGCGGTCACGCGGTTCCAGACTAAAGCGCCTAGAACAGCACGGCCACACCGGTCGGCGCTCCTAAAGGAGTGTGTGGTTGAAAAAAATCGGCGAACCGCATCTAAATGTAATTGAATCATAGCAAAAGAGGCTGACCACCAGTTTATGAGAGTTGTGCAGAGTGGAGATGTGGGTGTAAAGTCGCTTCATGTAGTTCTTTCCTTTCTCACTGGTTGGTGTCGCCAAATCACAACCGAATAGCCACATTTCAACCTAACCTAGATCTCAGGCTAAGCTACATGTCAGTAAATCACAGTAACCAATTTTTTTTGTTTATATTAGAACAAATAAGCCCTCGGTCACAAATATTAAGTCAAAATTGACCAGGTTTCGATGCTACTAAGAGCGTCGTCTTCAGAATTAAACTAACTGTTCTAAAACATAATAGGTATATAAGACATTAATAAACTCAAGTGTGTATTGACTGGAAAGAGATGCAGTACTTACAAGTCACATTCTAAAGAAATCTAAGCCGGAAAGGCGACGTCATGACAAGTTGTAAATAAGATACGATGGCGAGCCGCTGAGGGCTGCTCGTACCTGAGTGAACACGGGCTTATTTGTTCTAATATAATTCTGACACGGTCACTGAACCTTAGCAGCTATGTTCAACGTTTTACATTTTTCTATTTTTTTTTTTTTTTTGGCTTTCACATTCGTTGGCTTTGTTGAAACGTCCCCTTAGAAAAATTAATGAATGACTGTGCTGATAAACCTCTTACAAGCCGGCCGGTGTGGCCGTGCGGTTCTAGGCGCTTCAGTCTGGAACCGCGTGACCGCTACGGTCGAAGGTTCGAATCCTGCCTCGGGCATGGATGTGTGTGATGTCCTTAGGTTAGTTAGGTTTAAGTAGTTCTAAGTTCTAGGGGACTGATGACCTCAGCAGTTAAGTCCCATAGTGCTCAGAGCCACTTGAACCCCTCAGACTGTCACCACAACCAGGTTTTTCGCCTTCACATTCGTTTGCTCCACCAACTCATGAAGAGACCCTTGCGGAAAACCGCTTATCCCAGTAAGAACGGCAGGCTGCTCAGAAATGTCTCTCTGCAGAATGTGTCAGTCTGCACGAATGTTCCAACGCCGATGACCGTGGCGGCTGGTGGGAGAGGTAGGGTCCAGAGATCTCCAGACGCACCACGCGGCGGGAGACAATATGGCTGCGAGTGGCCATTTCCGCGAGGCTGTAAGGCCGTCATTAGCGGCGCCTGAGAGAGCGGCATTGTGGTGTGGTGGGCCGGTAGGCGCGGCCCGCGGTGCTCCCGTTGGGGCGAGGTCGCCGCCGCCAGCAGCCAGCAGCCAGCAGCCGGCTAGCGTCCCGCAAGTGGCCCAAGGCCGGCCGGTTGCCGGCGGCTCGCCAGCCGCAGGCTCAGCCTCTGCTCTGGCCGTTCCACATCGCGGCCCGCCGCGCCCACGTCCACACTTCGCGCTGCCCGCCATTCACCCATCCCACAGGTGGTCCTCCACCACAGCACCACGCGCGTCTGTTCGCTGCTCAGACGTGGGAGACACGTGGTACGTCTGACTGACATCGGATCTCCACCAAAGGACACGGGAACGACAAGTTCTGAGCTGTACGGTTGAACAGTAAAATAGTCAACTAAAGCCACTCAACTGGTGAAAGGCAACTGGAGCTGAGAAGACAGAAAGACAACGCCACGAAGAGCAGTTGCGAACAGTTCACTAATAACACGACTCTATCTACGTGGTAGGCAAAATATAAGGGTCATCAAAAAGTTTCAGTTCGAAGGCCACATAGACCATAATCGGTATTCCGATCAGACAAAATCGCCTTCAGCATCGAGGCAATAATTCCACCAACGCAACAGATTGAAGGATCTTGCTGATAACCCAAGGAAATTCTGGTCTTACGTAAAATCGGTAAGCGGGTCGAAGGCTTCCATCCACTCACTCACTGATCAGTCTGGCCTGGCAACGAAAGACAGCAAAACGAAAGCTGAAATTTTAAATTTAGCATTTGGGAAATCTTTCATGCAGGAGGATCGTACAAACATACCGCCGTTTGAGTCTCGTACAGATTCCCGTATGGAGGACATAGTGATAGACATCCCTGGGGTTGAAAATAAATAAATCGCCAGGTCCTGATGGGATTCCAATTCGGTTTTACAGGGAGTACTCTACTGCATTGGCTCCTTATTTATCTTGCATTTATCGCGAATCTCTTGCCCAACGTAAAGACCCGAGCGACTGGAAAAAAGCGCAGGTGACGCCTGTATATAAGAAGGGTAGAAGGGCGGATCCTCAAAATTACAGACCAATATCCTTAACAACGGTTTGTTGCAGGATTCTCGAACATATTATCAGTTCGAATATAATGAATTTCCTTGAGACAGAGAAGTTGCTGTCCATGCATCAGCACGGCTTTAGAAAGCATCGCTCCTGCGAAACACAACTCGCCCTTTTTTCACATGATATCTTGCGAACCTTGGATGAAGGGTATCAGACGGATGCCATATTCCTTGACTTCCGGAAAGCGTTTGACTCGCTGCCCGACTGCAGACTCCTAACTAAGGTACGAGCATATGCGATTGGTTCCCAAGTGTGTGGGTGGCTCAAAGACTTCGTAAGTAATAGAACCCAGTACGTTGTCCTCGATGGTGAGTGTTCATCGGAGGTGAGGGTATCATCTGGAGTGCCCCAGGGAAATGTGGTAGGTCCGCTGTTGTTTTCTATCTACATAAATGATCTTTTGGATAGGGTGGATAGCAATGTGCGGCTGTTTGCTGATGATGCTGTGGTGTACGGGAAGGTGTCGTCGTTGAGTGACTGTAGGAGGATACAAGATGACTTGGACAGGATTTGTGATTCGAGTAAAGAATGGCAGCTAACTCTAAGTATAGATAAATGTAAATTAATGCACATGAATAGGAAAAAGAATCCTGTAATATTTGAATACTCCATGAGTAGCGTAGCGCTTGACACAGTCACGTCGATTAAATATTTGGGCGTAACATTGCAGAGCGATTTGAGGTGGGACAAGCATGTAATGGCAGTTGTGGGGAAGGCGGATAGTCGTCTTCTGTTCATTGGTAGAATTTTGGTAAGATGTGGTTCATCTGTAAAGGAGACCGCTTATAAAACACTAATACGACCTATTCTTGAGTACTGCTCGAGCGTTTGGGATCGCTATCAGGTCGGATTGAGGGAGGACATAGAAGCAATTCGGAGGCGGGTTGCTTGATTTGTTACTGGTAGGTTTGATCATCACGCGAGTGTTACGGAAATGCTTCAGGAACTCGGGTGGGAGTCTCTAGAGGAAAGGAGGCGTTCTTTTCCTGAATCGCTACTGAGGAAAGTTAGAGAACCAGCATTTGAGGCTGACTGCAGTACAATTTTACTGCCGCCAACTTACATTTCGCGGAAAGACTACAAAGATAAGGGAGATTAGGGGTCTTATAGAGGCATATAGGCAGTCATTTTTCCCTCATTCTGTTTGGTAGTGGAACAGGGAGAGAAGATGCTACTTGTGGTACGAGGTACCCTCCCCCACGCACCGTATTGTGGATTGTGGAGTATGTATGTAGATGTAGATGAAGACACCCGTTTGGCAAAACACCGTGACCTGCTGCGTGAAGAAGTCCGTAACTGCCTGCTCCACATCCTCGCCCTACAGGAATCGTCGACCTTTCAAGGCCTTTTTAAGGAACCTAAGGTGTGACAATCGCAAGGGGAGGGATAAGGACTACAAAGTGGATGCTAGAGTGTCTTCCACTTGGCGTAACTTCTGCGACATAGAGACGTGGGACCAGCACGGAAGTTGCATCACCATTCCACAATAATGGTTTTCCACAGACATGCTACCTCATACACGTTCTTCAAAAAATGGTTCAAATGGCTCTGAGCACTATGGGACTCAACTACTGCGGTCATCAGTCCCCTAGAACTTAGAACTACTTAAACCTAACTAACCTAAGGACAACACACACATTCATGCCTGAGACACGATTCGAACCTGCGACCGTAGCGGTCTCGCGCTTCCAGACTGTAGCGCCTAGAACCACACGGCCACTCCGGCCGGCACACGTTCTTCATTCTCCGGTGGATGTCTAGTGGTGTTTGTCCTTCAGGAGCAAAAAAAAAAAAAAAAAATTGCGCGTTGGTCCTGTTTGAATGCATTTGGTAACAACATCGCCATAGTTCACGTTTATACATTTATCGCGCCCACTTAGAAAGGCTCGAATGCCACACTAATCCCTTGTCTATATGTCATGCCTATATACTCACATCGGAGTTGCGCTTCATTGCGTGTACGCTGCAGCAACGCCCTCAAATAGAAACTATTTGTAAAATAATTGAAAAGCCACGATCGCTTCAATATCGTATACTGGATGACCGGTTTCAGCACTCTGAAGGTGCCATCATCGGATCTGAAACGTGGATAAACATTTATAATCCACGTTTCAGATCCGATGATGGCACTTTCAGAGTGCTGAAACCGGTCATCTAGTAAACGATATTGAAGCGATCGTGGCTTTTAAATTATTTTAAAAACAGAGTGATCGCCCCACGACACACCATGTGTTCACTGCAAGAAACTATTTGAGCGCCCCTTATAGAACTGGCTTGGAAAGCATTTAATGCTCATTAAGATAGGCAACCCAACTTACACGGGTGTTGCCTATTGGTTTGCCTATCTTAAGGAGCGTGAAACCTCATGTGGGCCAGTTTTATTCTGCCTCTTCTGCAGTATCGAAATGAAGTCATAAACAAAACAACAATTAGGAAAAGAGGCAATGGTGACTCATCCCATCGACAAGGGGAAAAGCTACTTTCTAGTGGTCCTCTAAAAACAACACAGATGCAGTGCACATTATTTGATCAGGTGTAGCTTGATACGATCTCAGCGCGATACTCCCATGAAGTCATCGATTAATACACTGATGAATCCCCATCTCCATATCGAATGCCACACAGTGACGTTTCGGGCAGCTGCGCGATAAGGGCAGTGTAAAAACAGAGCAGGGACTATTAAGGAATCATTTTAGCGATGATACGGGCCACAAGTGGGAAAATCCACTGACTTAAGCAACTCTGATCAGATGGTCATGGTGCGGTCTGTGGCCGTTCGCATATTATTATCGAGAGCGAGGGTGGTGAAACAATGAATAGGCAAGTGTTGGACGTCCACGCCTCGTCACAGAAAGTGGAGGTCGGAGGCTTACCCACTCTGTAAAGTAGGATATGCAGCGATCTGTGCTAAATCTGACGGAAGAGTGCAATGCTGGTGCTGGCACAACTGTTTCGGGACACACAGTTCAGCACATATTGTTGAACATGGGGCTCCGCAGTTCATGACTCATACGTGGCGCTAGCCAGTTACAATTGCAGTGGACACAGGATCATTTAGACAGGACCACGGACAGTTGGAAACGTTTCGCCTGGTTAAATGAATTACGCTTCTTTCAACAGCAGGTCGATGGCCGTGAGGGGATACACAGTCATCCTGACGAACGACTACTCGAAACGTGCGCTGTGGCACAGTTGCGGGCCAGTGAGTGCAGTACCAGTTTATAGGAGGCATGTGGCGGTAATCGAAGGCACCATGACAGATATGGACTACGAGAAGGTATACTTAATGCTTTATCTCTTCTCTGGCAACAATGGCACCTTCCAACAGGATAACTATCCATGTCACAAGGCCAGAATCGTGCTACAGTGGTTGGAGCAGCATTACAATGAACTACAATTGCCTTGTTCACCAAATTCAATTGATATGACTCCGTTGAGCAGGTATGGATGCTGTCGGATGACAGATCCCCATCCACAAACTACCGTCACGTAATTTATGGGAACCGTGTTTCCTATGCGTTGATATCTGATACCACGTATCTCCGGATACCTACGAAGAACATGTCCAGTCCATGACATGCAGAATCGCTGCTGCACTGCATTTCAAAGGTAAACAGCTAGTCATAAATTTTGGCTCATCAATGTAAATAATCACGATTTGTTATTATACCTGTAATTTACTCAGCTACAGATGTGCCTGTATGATTATCGTAAAATTTATTGTCGCTTTCCGAAAAATCATGATTCTTTTTTTCGATGCAAGAGTTTGGTGGAGGGTTAGGAAAAAAGCTGACAGGACTCTTAACTCAATACTGCTACACTTCTAGTCTGCCGCCTTAGTGGGTTGCACTAACAATGCTACTCGATGGCTGGTTCTTTCGTATTGTATTCACCAGACTTGTAAAATCAGGAACCTTAATTTCTGGAAAACTTTTGAGAAGCGCATCGTACTAGAGCAGCATGTGTTAAATCTAAATATTTACTGCAGTCGTGAGAAACATGAGCTCCCACTGGGAATCTGCTTCCCTTGTATGTGATGCTTCTCGTCAAGCAGTTTCCCGAGAAAGTCCACAAGCGCACGCTCATGGGAGCACTTTTGACACACTTCACCATTTACATATGAGTCCGTTCACCGAACTTTCGAGATGCAGATTTCAATGTCTTTGCCCCACTAATGTTTGTATTCGAAAGTACAGTCCTTTCACAAACCTGTATCTTTTACGCGAAGAGAAACTTGGGGTTAATTGTAAGTTAGATGTAGGATTTCAAAGTTCTTATTTAGTAAACAACCGTGTGATTTTACGACGAGATGTTGAAGATTACTTTTAAGATCAAAATATTCGTTTACCTCTGAAAACGCTCAATGTGTCGTCCAGTGGATGCACGAAAAACATCCAGACAATATTGCTGGTGTTTGTTTTACGGGCATTAGGCCGTGTTCCAAGGCTTAATTATCCGCCTAACGTTTCGTCTTCCAATGCTGGAGACACCATTGGAGACTTTAAACGGACTCAGAAAGCAGTTACAGTCTCAAACTAGCTCAGCAAACTGAGCTGACTATATGTATCCTAGCAACGGTCGGTCGTGACGTCTCAGACCACCACTTAAGATCGCGGAGTCGCGCCGACGTATGTTATGGAGCTTGTAATGAAGAAGAGTTTGCGCTTTTTGATTTATTCAACACTAAGGCACACAACTCGTCTTATTTCAATCCTGCCTTTTTGCTGTTAAAGTTGCTTTTGTGTTCTTTAATTTCTCTGGTCTCTCTGCGCATCCTAGCACAGTAATGATTAGATCTTGCTAAAACCATATTGTCAAAGAAACGAATTTGACAGTTCCCTGATCCCAGTGCTACTGCTGATTTATTCGTCTTGCACAGGTGACAAGCAGAAGACACCTGTTTCCTAAGACGGGTGTTAATGTGTGTGTTTTTTTTTTTGTAGTTTCAATGTACACATGGCCCGAAGTGAAAGGGATATTACATACTCCCGCTGTGGCAAGCGGAAATCAACAAAAGAAGCGATAATTTGAACGCTGCAAAGGACCTACGCCCGTTCTTGCCACAGCAGGAGCTACAAAATTCCTTGCACTTGCTCTCAGGTGTACATATGAATTACAAAAAGCACTAACACTCGCCTCAAGGAACACAATTCGAAATGTCGCTAGGCCAAGGTGGCTAAATCAGCAGTAGCAGATCGCGTTCTGGGACCAGGGAACCACCAGATTAGTTTCTGTGGAACCGTGATTTTAGCAAGATCTAATCATTACTGTGCTAGGATGTACAGACAGGCCACTTAAGTTCTAAAGCACAAAAATGACTTTAACAGAAAAGAAGAAGGACTGAAATTAGATAAATTGTGTGCCTAAATAAAGCAAGTAACGCCAACTTTTCTCCACTACAAGCTCCATAACGTACGTCGGCGGGACTCTGCAATCTTCGGCAGCGGTCTAATGACGTCAAGAACCGACCGTTGCGTGGGTACGTATAAACAGTTCGACCTGCTGAACTCGTTTGAGACTGTAACTGCTTTTTGAATTGTTAAAACCTTTGATGATGTCTCCAGCAGCGGAAGACTAAACATTAGGCAGAGAATTGTGTCTTGGACCACGGCCTAATGCCCATAAAACAAATATCAACAGTAACGCAAGTACCAGCGATGAAAGCCTGCATTCTATGACCCAGACTATAATCAGACTCATGCCACATTTTTGCGAGGATGTGGAGTTTCTGCATTCACTGTCGATATGTGGCGCAGGCGTCGCAGTTCCCCTAAGAGGTTGGAAGAGGCGGCGTAGTGTTGGAGTCTTCCACAAATTTCCACAAAAGCATCGCGTACTACGAGATCGGGCAACCTTGCAGCCCATGGTACAAATGGAAGGTCCGCACACCTCTTACGCTGTAGGTGATGCAGTGTCGTTCACATGACGAAATCTACGCTGCACAGTCGTATCTGAATTACACCTGCTGAACAAAGAACACAAAACGCCTTTTGTTGCTGTGTCATCGCCATGTCAACTCGAAACACACTAGGGAACGGACGAGAGAGGGGGTAGCGGCGTCAAGGAGACCTCTGGCAACCACATTAACCAGAAGCTTACAATTGGTGCCAAGTCAAACTTCCAGCTTCAAAGCGCGGTTTAAAAACCACCAAACTTTCTATCTTTCTTCATTTTGAAGACATCATAGCCTTGCAAAAAATATGCTGCATGCCAAAATGTCTTAGGATGGAAACAAATAACTGGCCCCACCACTTGCAGAGAAATATAGAAACATTGGCCAAACATTTTGTCTGCTTCCATAGCTGAAGGTCAGGTTGACTGCCTTGTGGAGGACCCGGGTTTGATTCCCAGTACTGTCAGGATTTTTCTTTGGTGAGAGGGCTGGAATAGGGTGCATTCAGTCTTGTTATGCCAACTGAGGAGATACGTGAACTAGTAGTAGCGAATGACGACAGCCAGGAGAGTGGTGAACTGATACCATGCCTGTCCATATCGCATCCAGTGACGCCATTGGCAGAGGGTGACATGGCGGTGGGTCGTTACCGATAGGCCCAACAGCACAAGAATTTAGAATTCAAGCCTCTGCTGGAAACGGAAGAGGAATTAAAGTTTTACAAATGTTGACCCAAATATTTGGGTCAACATTTGTAAAACTCTAATTACTCTCTCTCAAACCTCATCGTATGGGAAGAGAGGGAGAGTTTTATTTTTAGCGAATCAAAATTTACGAAGCAAATAAGTATTTTTTATTCATCCGTAACCATTTTCCACGCAAAAATGAGAACATGGATTTTCCTGAATTACAGCGCCAACTACCAAGAATCAAAACAAATGTTTAAAACAAAATGTACGTACTTTTTTATGTAGAATCTGATTCTGCAATAAAAAATGGAGGGTACCATTTGAAATTTTAAAGTTGCCTCCCGCCCCACCCCCAAAGGGCTTGGGTGGCGGGCTAATTTTAGCACCAGCAGATGTCCCTCTCGAACATAATCAACTTTGGATTCTACACATGTTTACGTGTGAAGCTTATTTTTCGAGTTATTCTGGTTTGTCAACTTAAAATTTACACCCTGTATACTGCCATCGGATCAGAACGATCGTCGTGTTTCCAGTTGGGCTATTTTTTCTGCGGCAGCGTATGAATTTGAAAAATTTGTGGAAAAATTTTAGATGAAATTTCCTTATACAAGGGAAATTTCCTTCTTTACAACTTTTCTGACAAGCAATGGTTGAACACTATTTACTGAACAGCTGAATCATAAATAATTAACTCCTAGACTATTTTTTCTCCTTTATTGTCATTTCCATTCCCCATCAGGGGTTCCTAGACAGACTACATATAACATAACTTATATTACAATTTCAATTTAAAGTAATTGTGAAAGCAGAGAAACTCTACTACTGTGGTGGGGTTTGAAAAAAAAAACCATTGTCTTTCTCCACAAATGAAGAAATGAAGCCAAACTAACATTAATGACAATAATGCCATCTGCAGACCTGCAGACTCCAGAGATTGTAAAAGTAATCAACCGAAATGGTCAAGTACAAATTATGCGCCATCTGAAGGCAACGTCGAGAAACACATCGACTGGGGGGTGTGAAACCTCACCACAGTAACGAAAGGTTAATCAGGATATTGTAATAGAAAGAATTAAACTGACGAATAAGAAAACGGGCACCGTGTTTAACATTTACAAGAAAATGATGAAAGAAGTGCTGAGGAGCTACGAATACAAAGTGTAGGAAAAAAAAGGGACAGCGGTAAGCAGTTATGAGGATACGCATCTGATACTATCGTGTGAAAGTGAGAGCCGACAAATGTATGCAGGAGACGACAGGTTACGGAATTTAGTAGGATCCTTAGCGTCTGATAGCGAGCTTCAGATAAGGCGAAAGACAAAGGGGCGTGCGAGGAAAGCGCCAGTTGCAGCCGGGTCGTTAGCCCGCGCGGCCACCGGGCCTCAAGGTCACGGACAGGTTTACAAACGGACGACACAATTCGCGCGAGCGCGCCACACACAGCATGCGTCGCGGCGGAGCCTCCAGCGGCAAAGCAGAGGGCGAGGAAATCCCCTCGCACAGCGCATGCTTCGCGGAACGCATGCTGGGAAGCACTCTTCGAGTGGCTGCCAACTTTGAAGACTGTCATTGGTTTAAGTAGTTTAGAAAGTAGAAAACTTCTGGAGAGTGGTGAAAAAAAGGAAATATAAAATACGTTGCTGGATATTCGATTCGCCTAATGTTTAGCTTCACTACAAACACGTTTCGCTATTGTGACGTCGTCAACTGTTTCTCCTATTATTTAATATCTACCGAGTATTGCGCTGCTGCTTATTTATCCTTCCTCAGCCGGCGTTTGTTTTTATGTGCGGAGGTTCTATAGAACTGTTGTTGTTGTTGTGGTCTTCAATCCAGATACTGGCTTGATGCAGCTCTCCATGCTACTCTATCCTGTACAAGCCTCTTCATCTCCCAGTACCTACTGCAACCTACATCCTTCTGAAACTGTTTAGTGTATTCATCTCTTGGTCTCCCTCTGCGATTTTTACCCTCCACGCTGCCCTCCAATAATAAATTGGTGATCCCTTGATGCCTCAGAATATGCCCTACCAACCGATCCCTTCTTCTAGTCAAATTGTGCCACAAATTTCTCTTCTCCCCAATTCTATTCATTACCTCCTAATTAGTTATGTGATCTACCCATCTAATCTTCAGAATTCTTCTGTAGCACCACATTTCGAAAGCTTCTATTCTCTTCTTGTCTAAACTATTTATCATCCATGTTTCACTTCCATACATGGCTATTCTCCATACAAATACTTCCAGAAACGACTTCCTGACACTTAAATCAATACTCGATGTTAACAAATTTCTCTACTTCAAAAACGCTTTCTTTATATCCTCTCTACTTCGACCATCATCAGTTATTTTGCTCCCCAAATAGCAATACTCGTTTACTACTTTAAGCGTCTCATTTCCTAATCTAATTCACGCAACATCACCCGATTTAATTCGAGTACATTCCATTATTGCCGGCCGGAGTGGCCGTGCGGTTAAAGGCGCTGCAGTCTGGAACCGCAAGACCGCTACGGTCGCAGGTTCGAATCCTGCCTCGGGCATGGATGTTTGTGATGTCCTTAGGTTAGTTAGGTTTAACTAGTTCTAAGTTCTAGGGGACTAATGACCTCAGCAGTTGAGTCCCATAGTGCTCAGAGCCATTTGAACCACATTCCAATATCCTCGTTTTGTTTTTGTTGATGTTCATCTTATATCCTCCTTTCAAGACCTTGTCCATTCCGTTCCGCTGCTCTTCAAGGTCCTTTGCTGTCTCTGACAGAATTACAATGTCATCGGCGAGACTCAAAGTTTTTATTTCTTCTCCGTGGATTTTAATTCCTACTCCGAACTTTTGTTTGCTTCACTCCTTGCTCAATATACAGATTGAATAACTACGGGGAGAGGCTACAACCCTGTCTCACTCCCTTCCCAACCATTGCTTCCCTTTCATGTCTCTCGACTCTTATAACCGCCACCTGGTATCTGTACCAATTGTAAATAGCCTTTCGCTCCCTGTATTTTACCCCTGCCACCTTCAGAGTTTGAAAGAGAGTATTCCAGTCAACAGTGTCAAAAGCTTTCTCTAAGTCTACAAATGCTAGAAACGTAGGTTTGCCTTTCCTTACTCTATTTTCTAAGATAAGTCGTAGAGTCAGTATTGCCTCACCTGTTCCAACATTTCTTCGGAATCCAAACTGATCTTCCCCGAGGTCGGCTTCTACCAGTTTTCCATTCGTCTGTAAAGAATTCGTATTAGTATTTTGCAGTAGTTGCTTATTAAACTGATAGTTCGGTAATTTTCACATTTGTCAGCATCTGCTTTCTTTGGGATTATTATATTCTTCTTGAAGTCTGAGGGTATTTCGCCTGTCTGATACATCTTGCTCACCAGATGGTAGAGTTTTGTCAGGACTGGCTCTCCCAAGGCTGTCAGTAGTTGTTTCGACTTAGGTCTTTCAGTGCTCTGTCAAACTCTTCACGCAGTATCATATCTCCCATTTCATCTTCATCTACATTCTCTTCCATTTCTATAATATTGTCCTGAAGAACGTCGCCTTTGTATAGGCCCTCTATATACTCCTTCCACCTTTCTGCTTTTCCTTCTTTGCTGTATTAGATTAAATAAAACGTTGTACACCAATGAGATGAAGCATGACGACCACTGTCCGCCACGATATTGCTGCCGCCAGATGACGATGAGGACACGTGATGCGGTAACGAAAGTAGGTGGTGGTTATAACTGAAGTACAACAACTCAGGGAGGTCCAGTGTTATTATCGTACGGTAGCGAAACTTGGTAGATACGCTAATGCGTTATTGAGGATCCGATTTACTCTGAAAAAAAGTAGTTCCAGTTGGGGCCACCAGGTGCAAATCTGGCACTGTACATTGTTTGTATGACGGTATGACATCCACGCTGTCACTTGACAAGCCGTAACGTGAGTGAACATGTGGCTGTCGAGAAGGGAGACCATGCGCTGCTAGTGAAACTGTTCTACGTGAATGGCAGCAATTATAGTGCTGCATTGAGAGAGTATAGCCGACTGTAAGGTCTGGGGAGTAGCCCAATATCATCCAGTGGTTTAAAGAAGATGATAACGAAATTCGAAAACGCGGCTGAGCTAGATGTGGCACCTGGAAGAGGAAAGCGTCCTATCCCAGTGCAAGTTATTGACGAGGTCGGTGTTGCTGGATTCTGACCATGCAGCAGAGCTCCGGGTCGCGCTAGGGCTCGTGCAGTGTGACGAGAATTGTCCATCCTAAGGTCAAAAGTACGGAAAGTTTTGCGGTCTATTTTAAACTGGTGCCCTTACAAAATCGGTTTCTCCCACGGATCGAAGCTGATGACACGTGACTGGGCATTTCTATGGAGTGACGAGGGACATTTCCCACTACAGTGTGCAGTGAATACACAGAACTGCCGAATTTCGAGTACTGTTAAACAGCTTGTTGGGCATGAAGAGCCACTGCAATAGACGTATGTGACTGTGTGGTGTGGATTCACAAGCATCTTTATTCTCGGTTCGTTCTTCGTCGCCGCGCGGAGTGGCCGCGTGGTTTGAGGCCCATGTCACTGACTGCGCGGCCCCTCCCGTCGGAGGTTCGAGTCCTCCCTCGGGCATGGATGTGTGTGTTGTTATTAGCGTAAGTTAGTTTGATTAGTACGTAAGTCTAGAGACCGAAGACCTAAGCAGTTTGGTCCCTTAGCAATTCACACACATTTGAAAGTTCGTTCTTTCTCGACGAGAATACACCCAGACGGCCTGTCAAGTGTACCG
The DNA here is from genome assembly GCF_021461395.2 of Schistocerca americana. Lineage (NCBI taxonomy): Eukaryota > Metazoa > Arthropoda > Insecta > Orthoptera > Acrididae > Schistocerca > Schistocerca americana. The sequence continues at coordinate 332,243,761 of NC_060122.1, forward strand.
TGACGTCAGCACGTTATCAAGAACTCCTCGAATAGCATGTGATTCCTGCTTTTGAATTGCGCAACTGTGTGAAAACACTTTTCATGCAATATGGGGCAATACCTCATGTCGCTCGCCCATTGAAAGATCTGCTTAATAAAACTTTCCACGAACGTGTTATCTTCAGAGATTTTCCAGATGCATAGCATGCAAGATCATTTGATCTGAATCTATGTGACTTTTGGTTCTTGGGATATCTAAAGCAATTCGATTAACAGGAACACATTCGGTCTGCACCTGATCTGAATGCCAGTATACAGGAACACGTTGCTCAGATTGGATCGGAACTGCTGTGAGAAACTGTTGATCACGTTTTATGGATGCAGCATCTCGTAGATGTCTTCAGCGCTCATATTGAACAAATTGTATAAGCGGCTGTTGATAATAAAACCAACATGTATGATTCAAAATGGTTCAAATGGCTCTGAGCACTATGGCACTTAACATCTGAGGTCGTCAGTCCCCTAGAACTCAGAACTACTGAAATCTAACTAACCTAAGGACATCACACACATCCATGCCTGAGGCAGGATTCGAACCTGCGACCGTAGCGGTCGTGCGGTTCAAGACTGAAGCGCCTAGAACCACTCGGGCACACAGGCCGGCCAACATTTATGCCTTTCTCATTTGTTTAATCTTTTCTACCCATGTCCCGTTCCTAATCCACTATATATGGAAACGTTTCTGTACGTCTTTCTTGTATTCACAGCCACAGATGATAATGTTTGAAATATCTACACGAAGAATCTCTGCATCAGTCAGAAGCGAAAACGAAAAAAAAGTGTGTTTACCGGAGATGATATTTGACAAATAATGTTCGAGTTTCTGTTTGAATCACAAATGATTGTGAGTGAGACATTGCCTTGGATATCATTTAGTAAAGTTGTTTGCAGGACACAAGCAGCAAAAAATATATTAGATTTCTGTTGTAGCCAACATGCTGGTAATTTTCAAGAAGTTAGGCTGTTCGATGAATCTGAAGGTTTTCTTTTTAACAAGGATCTTGATTTTTTTCCCCGAAAATTTGAGTGATATCAGTCAAGAACAAGACATAACTATGAAAAGACGGTATCAGGGCAGATGAAATACCAATATGATGCGAGAATCCTTTTGGTTCCTTCACTGAACCGTACAACGGGCAGTTCATAGGGAAAGAAATGTATTAGACTTTTTAAGAAGAGAAACAGGAAATTATCAACGCACACATAACTCATAAGTGTATTATGTGTTTACACTTTTAAAATTTATAATGTCTTTGTTTATATTGAAAAATTAAATTATTTTTCATTCAAATTAGCTATGTGATGTTAAATTCTCAATTTACAACGAAGTCAGATTGTGACATAACTGTACGCGTTAGAATAAAAAAATAAGTCAGATATGGAATCAGTGCTCAACAATCCATGAAATTAAACTGCTGTTTAACAAAAAGCATTCAAAAATATTTTGTCTTGGGCTGTGTACCTAGTTTATGGATTCCACAACAATGTCTGTCGATTTTGACTACTCTTACCACGCCCATGGACCTTGCCGTTGGTGGGGAGGCTTGCGTGCCTCAGCGATACAAATAGCCGTACCGTAGGTGCAACCACAACGGAGGGGTATCTGTTGAGAGGCCAGACAAACGTGTGGTTCCTGAAGAGGGGCAGCAGCCTTTTCAGTAGCTGCAAGGGCAACAATCTGGATGATTGACTGATCTGGCCTTGTAACACTAACCAAAACGGCCTTGCTGTGCTGGTACTGCGAACGGCTGAAAGCAAGAGGAAACTACGGCCGTATTTTTTTCCGAGGGCATGCAGCTTTACTGTATGGTTAAATGATGATGGCGTCCTCTTGGGTAAAATATTCCGGAGGTAAAATAGTCCCCCATTCGGATCTCCGGGCGGGGACTACTCAAGAGGATGTCGTTATCAGGAGAAAGAAAACTGGCGTTCCACGGATCGGAGCGTGGAATGTCACATCCCTTAATCGGGCAGGTAGGTTAGAAAATTTAAAATGGGAAATGGATAGGTTAAAGTTAGATATAGTGGGAATTAGTGAAGATCGATGGCAGGAGGAAGAAGACTTCTGGTCAGGTGACTACAGGGTTATAAACACAAATTCAGCCGGCCGCGGTGGTCTAGCGGTTCTAGGCGCGCAGTCCGGAACCGCGCGACTGCTACGGTCGCAGGTTCGAATCCTGCCTCGGGCATGGATGTGTGTGATGTCCTTAGGTTAGTTAGGTTTAAGTAGTTCTAAGTTCTAGGGGACTGATGACCACAGATGTTAAGTCCCATAGTGCTCAGAGCCATTTGAACCATTTTTGAACACAAATTCAAATAGGGGTAAGGCAGGAGTAGGTTTAATAATGAATGGGAAAATAGGAATGCGGGTAAGCTACTACAAACAGCATAGTGAACGCATTATTGTGGCCAAGATAGATACGAAGCCCACGCCTACTACAGTAGTACAAGTTTATATGCCAACTAGCTCTGCAGATGACGAAGAAATTGAATGAAACGTATGATGAAATAAAAGAAATTATTCAGATAGTGAAGAGTGACGAAAATTTAATAGTCATGGGTGACTGGAATTCGGTAGTAGGAAAAGGGAGAGAAGGAAACGTAGTAGGTGAATATGGATTGGGGCTAAGAAATGTAAGAGGGAGCCGCCTGGTAGAATTTTGCACAGAGCACAACTTAATCATAGCTAACACTTGGTTCAAGAATCATAAAAGAAGGCTGTATACATGGAAGAAGCCTGGAGATATTGACAAGTTTCAGATAGATTATCTAATGGTAAGACAGAGATTTAGGAACCAGGTTTTAAATTGTAAGACATTTCCAGGGGCAGATGTGGACTCTGACCACAATCTATTGGTTATGACCTATAGATTAAAACTGAAGAAACTGCAAAAAGGTGGGAATTTAAGGAGATGGGACCTAGATAAACTGAAAGAACCAGAGATTGTACAGAATTTCAGGGAGAGCATAAGGGAACAATTGACAGGAATGGGGGAAAGAAATACAGTAGAAGAAGAATGGGTAGCTTTGAGGGATGAAGTAGTGAAGGTAGCAGAGGATCAAGTAGGTAAAAAGACGAGGGCTAGTAGAAACCCTTGGGTAACAGAAGATATATTGAATTTAATTGATGAAAGGAGAAAATATAAAAATGCAGTAAATGAAGCAGGCAAAAAGGAATACAAACGTCTCAAAAATGAGATCGACAGGAAGTGCAAAATGGCTAAGTAGGGATGGCTAGAGGACAAATGTAAGGATGTAGAGGCTTATCTCACTACGGGTAAAAGAGATACTGCCTACAGGAAAATTAAAGAGACCTTTGGAAATAAGAGAACCACTTGCATGAACATCAAGAGCTCAGATGGAAACCCAATTCTAAGCAAAGAAGGGAAAGCAGAAAGGTGGAAGGAGTATATAGAGGGTCTATACAAGGGCGATGTACTTCAGGACAATATTATGGAAATGGGAGAGGATGTAGATGAAGATGAAATGGGAGATACGATACTGTGTGAAGAGTTTGACGGAGCACTGAAAGACCTGAGTCGAAACAAGGCCCCCGGAGTAGACAACATTCCATTGGAACTACTGACGGCCTTGGGAGAGCCAGTCCTGACAAAACTCTACCATCTGGTGAGCAAGATGTATGAGACAGGCGAAATACCCTCAGACTTCAAGAAGAATATAATAATTACAATCCCAAAGAAAGCAGGTGTTGACAGATGTGAAAATTACCGAACTATCAGTTTAATAAGTCACAGCTGCAAAATACTAACGCGAATTCTTTACAGACGAATGGAAAAACTAGTAGAAGCCGACCTCGGGGAAGATCAGTTTGGATTCCGTAGAAATGTTGGAACACGTGAGGCAATACTGACCCTACGACTCATCTTAGAAGCTAGATTAAGGAAGGGCAAACCTACGTTTCTAGCATTTGTAGACTTAGAGAAAGCTTTTGACACTGTTGACTGGAATACTCTCTTTCAAACTCTGAAGGTGGCAGGGGTAAAATACAGGTCGAACTGATGATGGTCGAAGTAGAGAGGATATAAAATGTAGACTGGCAATGGCAAGGAAAGCGTTTCTGAAGAAGAGAAATTGTTTAACATCGAGTATAGATTTAAATGTCAGGAAGTCATTTCTGAAAGTATTTGTATGGAGTGTAGCCATGTATGGAAGTGAAACATGGACGATAAATAGTTTGGACAAGAAGAGAATAGAAGCTTTTGAAATGTGGTGCTACAGAAGAATGCTGAAGATTAGATGGGTAGATCACATAACAAATGAGGAAGTATTGAATAGGATTGTGGAGAAGAGAAGTTTGTGGCACAACTTGACTAGAAGAAGGGAGCGGTTGGTAGGACATGTTTTGAGGCATCAAGGGATCACCAATTTAGTATTGGAGGGTAGCGTGGAGGGTGAAAATCGTAGAGGGAGACCAAGAGATGAATACACTAAGCAGATTCAGAAGGATGTAGGTTGCAGTAGGTACTGGGAGATGAAGAGGCTTGTACAGGATAGAGTAGCATGGAGAGCTGCATCAAACCAGTCTCAGGACTGAAGACCACAACAACAACAATTATGCCCATCCCTACACAAAGCGGTGCTAAGTGTGTTTTATCGTCACATTACTTTATTTCAGTTAGTAACTCGTCTGATTATCAGTTTTGATTGAAACTGCTCGAGGGCTTCCATAGTCACAACTGTTTCTACCAGCAACCCCTTTCTCACCCAGATTCCCACATCTAGAAGTATTTCATCCACCCTATACAGTCATATAAGTATAAGCAGCCGTTTGGTTCGTCTGGGTAGTCAGTTGCTCAACAGTTGCGCGTCTATTGGTGCTTACACAACTCAGCAGTCGCCGTTCAGCCCTGTCATCTACGGCTCACGGTGTACCACAGTTGCCTCGGTTTTGGATAACGCCATTTTGCCATGCACGGTACATCTTAACCGCGGCGGACCGCGAACAGTTTATAAACTTAGACGTTTCTCAAATGATTCCAACCTTGGCCCGGAAGCCAATAATCATGCCCTTTTGGGCCTCAGATAAACTGCTCCGTTGCCTCATTACAACGACTGCACTGTTTCCCGCTTCCCCCCCCCCCCCCCCCCCCTCCCCTGACACCCTTTATATACCCTCCATTGCTAGTGCTGCCATCTGTCGGATGCGAGTGGTTATTGCACGTTGACATCGAACATAGATGGCCGTGACATTAATGTGACTGTACCGTGTATAGTATATAAAGCTTCAACATTACTATAATCTTTATATATTGTACAACACAACGTAAAGAGTACAGGCAGGATTAACTTTGATTATCTGTTGTTTAAAAAAAAAAAAAACAAACAAACTAAAGTTTACACATTGTCGCTAAATTACTAGATAAATGCCGTACAAATGTTGTAAATTTACAAATTCGCGCCACTGTACAGCAAATTAATTTCTTCATTCGTATATAATTGCATATTGTAGTTCTACAAAGTGATACAGTACCGGAAATCAGCATAAAGGCACAGTTCCTATGAAAGTAATACACAATGCTTCAAGCATGCGGGTATCGAATTTATTATGAAAGTAGTAAGCACATATAAGACATAAACAGTCATGAGAGAATTATGTAGTTTCTTTCATATCACGAGTAACAGAATAAGGCAATTGTACTTCCTTACCCGTTGCTCTGTTTTCATATCGCGCCAGTTGTCATATTGAAATCCATCCCGACAGTCTAAATTAAACTTCTTCTCTTCATTGAAGAACACTTTAACCCGTTTTCAAGCCCATGAGATACATTTTTCAGCAAGCTCCAGTCTAGCTTGTTTATATTTTGGTGTTGGAGCAGGTTTCTGCGGTCGTTTCTTGAATGAAAGATGTTTTCTGTGACAAAATTTGTCGTACACGTCTGGCAGTTGCTGGCAACTGTAAATCAGACAAGTTGAGAAGAATAACGGTTTGTGCCCCCTTGCTTTGCGCAAAAGTAACTATCTTCAACTTTGCCCACATTTTCCGTTCTTTCCATATCATGCAAGAATCTAACGAAATTACAAATAACTGTAGTTGAACGATTCAAGTTCTTGGTGATTTGACGATCAGAGAGTCCTGTCTCCTTCTAGGCACCGATTTTGCCTTTTCATTACATGATAACTGTTTTCCGTATGGCTATTTCACAGTCGTAGTTTCCTCCATCACCCCACAGGGCCGACTACACTTATACTGAGTTCCAACCTCTACCACCTGAATCGTTGATGTCTCTGTACTGTTGACATCGAATGCGATACCATTTGATTGCATTTGTCAGTATACTGGATCTCATACTGTTGCATATACACTGTGCGCAACTATTCCAACCGACAAAGTCAATTTTCCTACAAACATCCGTGCCTTTACACCGTTTTCCACTACTGTGTGCTTACACATGGAATAGAACCACATGGAAAAGAATGCTACTTGAGAGCTACAGCAGTATTTATAAAAAAGTGATAATTAATTTAGAGAGACCCGCTTCAGTTGTATTAATATTTATTTAAACCACGACCGGTTTCGAGATCTTAAAATTCTATCTTCAGGGGTATGAAATTTTAGTATTTGGTAATACGTAACATGCGGTCGGGTCAGTCAGTGCAGGAGTTCCAGTCCATGCATGTTAATGGAAACCGTCTGCTGCCGGGCAGCCACACGGTACGAACGCCAACCAGTAGAGGTATTACCAAATACCAAGATTTCATACAACTGAAGAAGGGATTTTAAAATCTCGGAACTGGTTGTGTTTTAAATAAATATTAATACAACTGAAGCGGATCTCTCTAAATTAATTATTATGCATCTCAGATGTCGACGTCCTACGTACCGAATCTTGTGTTATAAAAAAGTGATACTGCATGACTCAACTTTTAGTAGCAGAAACGTTTCAGGTGTGGATTACTCAGATACCTGCAATTTTGGCCAGCTTTCAATTAAAGCATTGAATTATGTTGTGATAAATAAACAGACACCCTCTGGATCACAACTTTGTATTGCTGACTGCCGGTTTTTATCCGTATTGCAGATCATCTTCACGTCCGGCGCCGCAAAGCGCAGTTTTGTCAACAGCTGTACTGTGTTTCAAAGAACTGTTGACAAACTGCACCTTGCGGCGCCAGACGTGAAGATCATCTGTAATGCAAATTAAAACCGATAGTCGGTAAGTAAAAAGTTATGAGCCACAGGGTGTTTGTTTATTTAAATAACAAAAGGGTCACGGTTACTAAGAGATGGAGTCAGTTATAAATTATATTATGTTTACTCCAATGGAAATGACTGTTAAGACTTCATTAACGTAAGACTACTGACCTACCCTATATCAATACAGTAGGTGTTGAAATGTTGCACTGGCAGCAAGGTCTCCAGATCTCTCGTCCACTTGAAACATCTGGTAATGGTTTGTGGAAGGACTAGCACATCATCGCTCATCAGCCAGTGCGGTTAATAACCTCTGGCACAGAACTGAAATAACACGGTTTGAAGTACCCGGTGACAGTTGAAGTCGATGGTTACACTGGTTAAAGTCACATTTGGTGCGACAGGTGGAGGCTTTGTGTAATAAATTTCGCAGCCTGTTTACTCTCGAATCTATTTATGTTTTATTCCTGCAATGCAGAGCAAGTAAAATTTTGTTTACTATCCTTCCTTGTGATGCGATTCTAATGACCAGCAGTGTGTTAGCTTAGTCGACGTGAGTGGTCTCTCCACAGCATTGTAAGTACTCGTATATTTTATTACGTTGCTCGTCCGTGTATAAAATTGTAGAAGTGTTTCCTGGAGCTGTAATTGAAGTTAGAAGGTGCGGTCAGGTACACAGTAGTCAATACTGTTATACAGAATGAGACCACTTTACAACGCAACGTAGACTGACAACCACGATCTCCGTTTCACAGTTCTACAAATAAGACAAGTGCTTGGAGACATTCTAGTACACTTTATAAGGACACGGCGAGGTAGAAAAGACGCGGCGTAGTTGGGATTTCTAGTGAAAAGGCCTCAGCGGCTTTCTGTGTAGGTGACTCGATGCAGAAGTGGGGGAGACACACCTCGTCGCTTTCTTAAGACGCAGGCACTAAATGGTCCAACACCGACTGGCTAAGAACTCCAGTGGTAAATTGATTACCCGGTAGGACCTACAGAGGAAGAGAATCTGAAGAGAGTGATACAGGACGGAACTTGTAGGGAATGCGACCACACAGGATTAGAGAAAGTCGTCAGCGCAAACAAGGGAACGGAAAAACTGCAGCAGAAGCGAGTCCGCGTACTCGTGGAAAACCGATTAGTCTATAAAAATATTTAAGAAACCATATATCTGAGCGATTGAGTTCGAAAATGAAACTTTCGCTCTGCCGTGGAATTGGCTACTTTCATCGTGGTGGTCCGGATCACCAGCAAGCATACGGAATAAGGTGGACAATACACAGTCGCAGTTACACAGTGCAACTGATTTAATTCGGCGACCTGTTTCGGACTTCAATCAGCCTTTTTCAAGCTACAATTAACGTTACAGTCTCGGGAAAATCTATGCTTGAAGTACAAAACCGGTCGTTGAGTAAATGGAACGTTCCATGTCAAAGTGTCAGTGATACTAAAACTAACTCCATGGCCAGGCACTGAGTACCGAACGTATTGGATAAGGCATGGAGGGGTATGTGGTTAGCATTGCACTCTCCCAGCCGTTGCCGGCAGCTCAGTTCGCCGCAAGAGGCTATATGTATCCCGTTTCAGTAGTCCCACCAAGGAAAAATCCCTGATCGTCCCGGAAATTGAACCCGGCTCCTCCACGTCACAGCCAGATAAGCCGAACGCTTATCTACAGGGACTGATACCACAAAGAACGTCGAATCGCTCTAGCAGGCATACAGAGATGTGTTGAGTATACTGCCCATACGCCTCTACTCAACTGTTTGATTTCAAACGTCGAAACCCATTTTCGTGGGTGTTCATAGGACATGCCGCAATAGTGACAGTTCCCTTTTTGCCTCAGTAGAATACATAAATTATATTTATGTCTTGTGGATAGCTCTGACGAGTGCATGTGCGTTGCAGTATTTTATGAATGAGAATGATTGAAGAAGGGACAGTAAAACATGATAGCAGTGATAACCAAACCATTCCCAATAGCATCAACGGGACCAAATGGAAGGGAAAGACCATTGTCAACAGTTTCTCTCACTAGAAGACTCGAAAGATATTTTAGACCTACAGTAAAACACTGGCGCGCAATTTTATCGATGCTACCCATTTTCCCCTTGCCGGAAAAATCGTAGTTACAAAAACTTCTTGAATCAATTCGTTTTGAACTGCTCCCCTCAAGGTCGAGTGCCAACGTGTTAGTCAACGCGGCGTGGTACCGTGCTATAGCTCACAGAGTGAGCGTATGACAACGTTCATATAGTAATTAATTTATTTATCGTGCTCCGAAGATCATATCACAAAGGAGAACCTCCAAGGATATGAAACGAGACATAGCATATATATTAACAAGAGACTAAGATATCATAGAAACGTAATCTGTATACTGTATACACAATAATCACTTTACTGTTAATGATATTGACGCTTATGCCATCTAAATTTAATCGAGTGAATTAGACAGAAATCTGCTACTTTAAACAGGTGAGCACCGATACTGAGAATATACTCAAGTAACGCTGTACTATGTATGAAGGCATTTTTTTATGCTATGAGGATGGGCTATACCCGAAACGTGTCAAATATAATTTTTTAACAACAAGGATCTATTGTTTTTGGGTGACCCATTACGGCAGTATATAAGAACTGCTAACAACTCCTTTTCCTGAGATTAGTTCCGGGTTCTTTTTACGTTGTTATAGTTCACCTGTCGCTACTTAGAAAACTATGAATTTGATGATAAAGGAAATTATCCGGTTTCTCATCGTTCTCGGAGACTGCGACCCAGAACCTGTTCGGCCACGTATGCAACCATTGTAATTTCCGCGCTCGATTTCAGCGCACTCTTCTGGTACTCCATTAGCGGTTTCCAGCTAGAGCGGATCATTAACAGTTTCATTTTAAAATGGCTGTTTTTGCAGTATGTCTAGACTTCCAAAGGCCATGAGATCTCGCATTAAAACCATTTCCTGCTGCTACGAAGACCGTTGGCAATTCTTTATAAGCAGGCTGAATCACTCCAGTAATTCCATCATATAGGAAGTATAGCAAGATTAATCTTTTTAAAAAGAAATATTACATTTCTTGTTTGATTAGAACAAGAGAAACTGTTGTAAAACGATAACCATCTTGTCTCTTTTCTTTGGCTGTGTACTTATGACATGATCCTTGAATCAAGGGATTTAGCGTAGTCTGTTTGATGGTCTGCTGCATGGTATCTCTCACTATACAGGCTTAGGCACAGTCGGAGCTAATAATTGTCAGAAGTAATACATCATGAAATAGATAAAAATAGCTAGTCGGGTGAACTAGATTGGCCACTGCTTCTGCATTTTTATTATATCGCGAAATAGCCACCACGTGATGTAAATAGTAACGAGTCAGTAAAAATTACGGTTTCATAGCACTTCTTCTATTATCTCTCCCACTAACCGACGGCATGCTCTTTCTTCGGAAATTTCGTGCATGATACATGTCAGAAACTGTATCAAAGATTTCTTTAAGTCTAATGATTCCAGTGCTTTATGAGTGCCACATCACTGAAAAATACTGAATCTTATTAATGCATGTCGGTTTTCCAGCCGTAACTTTTGATTCCTTTCCAACGATCTTATACTTCCACTGAAGTAAACGTCACGAACTGTCGCGGTCTAGAAATACTGTTACGTGGAATTCTGGCCTAAATAAAACTTTACATGAAGCAAAGTTGAATAGCATTTTATCTTAACTGTGATTAACAAACCGTACTGAAGAGGAACTGAGCGAAAGTCAATGTTTAAACATGAAAAAGGAGAAGAAAGAGAGAGAACAATAGATCCATATGAAGTGCAACCTGAAAATGGAATCAGAGACAGTAATATTACGCATTAAAATTACAGACAGGATTCAGCACCAAAGCGCAATTTCATAGATATTGAAATTGTAATGTAGGAGACTATTCAGTCTGATGTTCCATGTTTAGAGAACAGGAGGCGCCGGCCGGGGTGGCCGAGCGGTTCTAGGCGCTACAGTCTGGAACCGCGCGACTGCTACGGTCGCAGGTTCGAATCCTGTCTTGGGCATGGATGTGTGTGATGTCCTTAGGTTAGTTAGGTTTAAGTTCTAGGGGACTGATGACCTCAGAAGTTAAGTCCCATAGTGCTCAGAGCCATTGTTTGAACAGGATGCGAACGTTTTCGTGCCAGAAAAGTATGGTATCCAATATTTGAACAAAGCGGAATACATGTGTATATTCCCAAACTGAAATTCGATACTTTTCAATTATTGAACCTTTATTGCAGAAGAGTAGAAATATAGAAAATCTAAAGAACTAATTGCTGAGACAAGTTAGAGTTATTGATAACATCTAACTGAATTTGGTCACTTGGCTATAAACTACCAGCACAGTTATTGATAACAGCTAATTGAATTTGGTATCTGAATCACTGTGCTATATCTGATATCATGAGGAAACTGAAACCAAAGTAAAAAATGGCAAATTATTTATACTTTTTTCAAGACCAAATATTCACAGGATAGCGAATAATCGAGGAACTTATATGCCTATTATGTCTTGCTAAACATGCACACTTCCGCAAGAAAGACATTAAATATCATCAATAATTACACGAGAAGACAGCACAGCAATATTATGTTTTGCGAAAATCATTCACCGTTGTCTAAGAGCGGGAAAGGCTTGAGCAACTCACTTATTAGAACGGGAAAATAATTGCAAAGGTAACAGAAATGGAATAGAATGTCATTGTAAATGAAGAGAGTGCCAGTGTAACACTGGACAATACACAGTACAAGAAGCAAAAATCTTCGTTACGTGATCCTAAAAATTTGAAATTAGAGAGGATTCACGATGGAAACAACCCCTAGAATGTGGCTAAAGTGTTCTCCGTTATTTCAGGCGACCCATGCAAGAATGGAAAAAAATACGAGCCATATTAGCTCTCCATTTGCTGCTGTGCCAGTAATATATTCTATAGCTTTCCATCGGTTGATAAACCCCAGCCACCCGACAGCACATAAATTTAACTCAACAATACGCTAAGACAGAATATTTTTTACAATGTGAAAAATGTGCTCTATCATAAGCCCTGTGTAGTGAGAAGCCATGAATTAGTGAGATTTGTACTCATATGGAGACTTATTAACAATCTTTCTTCCTGTGCACCGTTCGATATTACAACAGAAGAGAGGGTAGAAGGGTGCATTAAATGTATTCGCAATTGCGTATATGGAAAACCATCAGCTATACAATGGAATGACGACAGTGAAAATTTTAGCCGGACTGTATCGCGAGCGGTTTCATTACCATTTGGCTATCCACGCACGCCTCACAGCCAGACGCAAACTTACATATGTCGTCAACCGTACGTGTAGAATCTGTACGCGTAAATTCGTTATGTATATTCCCGTATAGGTGAGACATTTTACTCGAAAGCCGCTTACCCGGTGTCGACGGGTAAATACAATATTACAATGTCTGTGTTATTCGAATTATGATGCCTGAATAACACAGGCCCTGCAGTGTCGTTTTATCCGCCGACACTAGGCAAGTGATTTTCAAGTATAATGTGTCACCTGTAGGGAATATGTATAACGGTTGTAAGAATACAGGTTGTAGACGCATGGTTGACGACATATGAAAGTTTGGAGGTGGTTGTGAAACCAGCACGGTAGCTCAGCGTGGAAAAAAAAAAAGAGAACCTGAGGCAACGACTCAACACTGAACTTGAACGGGTGTCATTGGACATCCGCAACAAACAATATCCTACAAAATGAGAACAAAAAAAGGAAAAAAAAACGTTAACGCGACCGCTCGCGATAAGCGGGAACTTCGGGTTCGTGTCCCAGTGTCCCAGTCCGGGACAAAAAATTTTTTTTATTGTCGTCATTCCATTCTGTAGCTGATTGTTGTCCATATTCGCAATTACGAATACATTTAACGTATTTCATAACGGCTGCAGTTGCCGCAGTGGCCGTTCGTGCGAGATGCATGGCAATATCGCATCGGAAAAAGAGGAAGTGATCGTGGTATCCCCCCATTACGTATGTAACACGGCTTGTGGAGTATGGTTCTAGATACAGGTAATGGGCGAAAACCAGAAACGTATATGTCCGTGTGGATGCAACTAAGAAAAACGTGTAAAATATGCAGTTATTTGACTGATTGCGGTCGTAATCATAAATATGTAGCTACATCGCTTCTCTAGAAGGTAGAGGGGAGATACCAGCAGAAGGAAGTTGTAAAGCCCGTTTTACACGAGCGACTTTCTGGTCAAAATAGACTACGTGAGGTGCGTTCGCCCTTCGTGCGTGCTTGGAAATCAGCAGCCAACCACGTCGCTGGTGTGTGTCTTTGACGTCTGAGACCTACTATTATAGGGTGTGTCTAGTGTGGAGCTCTAAATGTCGGAGCATGCTGCACACTGCACATGTGGCGCCGTCTGCTAACACCGGAAGAGAAGCGATTCTGGCCGACCTCACGTCTATTATAAAAAATTGATTTAGTACTTTCGTGTCTTCTTAATCTTTATTGTGTTGTTCCCATTGTTTTCATGGCCTATTGAATAGATTGCACATTCCTGTTTTTTTTCCCCTATTAGCGTCCCGCGATAAGAAAAACGAAAAAACTGAAAGAGAAAAGGTGTTTATGCTTCACAGAGAAAAAGCCTACACTATGCGTAGATTTGAACGTAGATAGATGAAGATGTTTTAATGAAAATTATTTCAGTAGTGAAAATGACCGAATTATTTGACGAGAAAAATAATTTTGGATGTTATTTGGCACTTAGCAAGAAAATAGAGGAGTAAAGGATGAATTAAAAACGCGCTATTTACTTCATTCTGGATAGTTTGATGCGTGTGCAAGTACGTATTTTCTCGGACAAATAAATGTTTATGTTTTGAAATGTTTGGACGACACTCAAGAGTGTAAAGAATCTACCATACGATCTTTGACAAGAACATACACTATAAATTTTGCTGTGATCGTGAATGAAGTCTATTATCATTGCTTCTTCCTAGATTTCGTTATTACGTTTCAATTTTCACGTAAAAAGGATAGTCCTTGGTAACTTGAACATGGAGGTGCCTAACTGCACAGTGACAACTCTCACAACACACGCAAATTTTGCGCTGCCGTGCTAATGAAAATGACCAGTCGAGACAGGCGAGAGCCAGTACAGAAATAAAACGCTAGGGTCGCAGCAGACTCACTTGTCTCAAATAGTCAGTTGAGGCAAGAAACTCGATAGGGTAAAAGAGACTTTAGGCGTCTCGTGAGTAGCACGTTTTGATGACAGTTAGCTCATGCGTTACAGGATCTGTTTCTTCACAAGCGAGGGTGCAAGTTACAGGCGCTATTCTGGCTAGTAGAATTTCCCTGGATTATGTCAGGAAATAACTGAGACCGTTAAGCTACGAGACTATGTGGAAAAAACTTGCCTTTAAGAAAACCGTTGTCAACATATATATCGAGACATCGTGGGCGGGGTGAGGTGGGGTGGGGGGGGGGGGTTAATTTTTGTTTGTGTGTTTGTTTCTTGCACATATAGCGCCATAATTTTCAAAATTCTGAGGAATGAAATAGTATTTCTGAACGTATTGCGTGGTGGGAACTGCAGTGTTGGGGAATGTGTAGGCCAGAGCACGCACTGCGATCGTCAATTCTCGGAATAGCGGCTGACCTTCCCTCAAGGATTTTCGAAAGGTGTTCCAGGTGCAAATTACCGGTACGTATCAGGAGCACGACTGGCTGCAATCCAGCTCTCTGCTGATCTCAACTGCACTTTGCTTACTGCAGGAAGTTCCAGGCTCCAGCGCCTTTCTCGACCACAAACTGCCGTTCCGTAGACTTTAGTCAGGCCCATGCAGGATGCTGGGCTTCGGGGCCTGGTATGTTAGCTTGACCACAGTAAGGTTGGACCGCGGGCGCCTCCCTTTGAGAGTGAGCTCGTACCATTTTCTTTATCCGACCACAGACTCTGGCGTGCCGTTCGGTAGCGACACACCACCTTGTCATCGTCCACCAATGGCGTCGTTAGATGATGCACGGAGGAGTGTGGGTTAGCACACCGATCTTCCAGCCGTTGTCAGTTTTGGTGACCTGGAGCCATTACTCCTCGGCCAAGAAGCTCCTTAATTGGCATCACATGTACATCTATATCTACACAGGTACTCCGCAAGACAACGGTGGGTACTCTGGCCTATCATTCCCCAGCACTGCAGTTCCCACCAAGCAATACGTTCAGAAATACGATTAGATTCCTACGAATTTTGAAAATTGTGGAAGTATATGTGGAACAAACAAATAAGGTCGTCATTTTTATCTGTTTTCCGTCTTTCCCTTAGTTGCTCTACATTCGTGGAGGTATCTATCCTCTATGCAACTAAATGTAGGCAGTTTGTTTGTTGCCATAGGACTTTCGCTTATTTTATTTGGGCAGCAAGATCAGTGGCCTGAAATACATGTTTCTTTTTATAAATAAAATAAACGTATTATGTGATAGATATAATATGCTGCTGTATTACATTTTGTCGTGTTTTTCTCTTAGAAGCAACTTTTGTAGCACAAGTTCCGTATTGTGACTGTATCGTTCGGTGTTACTTAACGATTTACAGCGCTGTTAACACATATGTTTAGTTGCATAGACGGTACGTACCTCCACGAAAACAACAAAGAAATTAACCCCTCCTCCAGCCCACCAAGTCTCGATAGATATGTTGGCAATGGTTTTCTGAAACTCAAAGTTTTTCCACGTAATCTCCTAGCTTAACGCTTTGAGTTATTTTATCACGTCATCCAGGCAAATTCTACTAGGGTATCATGTACCACAAGCAGTCATTTCCTTTCCTGTTCCATTCGTAAATAGAGCGAGGGAAAAACGAATGTCTGTACGCCTCCCTATGAGCCCTAATTTCTTGAATCCTATCTTGGTGATCCTTAAACGCAATTTATGTTGGCAGCAGAAGAATAGCTGCCAGTCAGCCTGAAATGTCGGTTCTTTAAATTTTCCAAGTAGTGTTTATCGAAGAGAACGTCGCCTTCTCTCCAGGAATTCCCATTTGAGTTCCCGAAGCATCTAGTAACACTTATGTGTTTTTAGAACCAACCAGTAGCAAATCTAACAGCCCACCTATGAACTGCTTCGATGTCTTCCTTCAATCCGACCTCGTATGGATCCCAAATATTCGAGCAGTGCTCAAGGACAGGTGGCACCAGCGTCCTATATGCAATCTCCTTCACAGGTGAACCACTCTTTCCTAAAATTCTCCCTATAAACCGAACCCGACCATTCCCCTTCCGTACCACAGTTCTCACATGCCCGTTCCATTTTACATTGCTTTGCAACGTTACACCCAGATATTTAAACGACTTGAGTGTGTTAAGCCGGACACTAGTAATACTGTAACCGAATACTACGGGATTGTTCTTCTTACTCATCCATATTAGCTTACATTTTTCCACATTTAGAGCTAGCTGCCACTCCATACCGACTAGAAATTTTGTCTAAGTCGTTTTGTGTCTTCCTACAGTCATTCATCGTCGATCCCGTACCGTACACCACAGCATCATCAGCAAACAACCTCAGATTGCTACAACCCGTCCGCCAAACCATTTATGTATAAAGAGGACACAATAGCGGTACCGTCTCTGATGAACATTCGCCGTCGAGGACAACACACCGGGTTCTATTACTTAAGAAGTCTTCGAGCCACACACATACCAGTGAACTTATACCACATGCTCGTACTTCGTTAACAGCGTGTAATGGCGAGAGTGACTGCACCCTGTTCCAGCCGTCCCATCAAGGAAAGATCCGTAGCAGCGCCAGGAATCGACCCTGAGTCTTCTGCATGGCAGCCAATTTCTGTTGATGATCAGTTGCACAATCACCGATAAGATCTACTAGAGCAAGTCATGAGTACATTGATAGGTGCATCAAATGGACAGCGACGTACATTTCCCTCACTAGAGATCCATGAAGGTTTTAACGCAAGTAATATCCACAGACGTCGTTCAAACTGTCGTATGATGAATATTGTTTGTCAGAAACGGCTTAAAATTCGCCTGACAACGAGAATGGTGAGAACTTTGTCTCTTAATTCAAATGTAACCTCGGATTTTGTGTTTGAAGTACTGAATTTCGATATTTCAAATTAATTAAATGCAACGCTTTGATAGATGTACAACTTCTTGACACTTTTCTGTTATTTAGGTGGCATAAATGGAAAACTGTGTTTCGCTTTTTTGGAGTCTTGACGCCAGCCGCTTCAGCTTTCTTAGATTGTAATCAACTGTTTGTTTCGTCGTTGTTTTCCCGTGCCCATGTACTGGTGTTCATGACCGACATCCACAGAAATTACAAGGCCAGTTTGTGTTCGTTAAGCAGTACTGAAGAAGTGCTTAGCGTCTCGTTATCGTCTGCAAAGCCGCGCTTGTTTCAAGCTTATTTCGACACACGAGTTCACACGGCGCACTCCGCTCGTCTTTATGGCGAAACAGCAGCTTCCTTAGGTCAAGGTTTGTCATTCTTGTTCAACCACAGTTCGTAACACAATTTCAGAGATCGTTCGGTCATTTACCTGAACCGAAAATCTTTCCGTCTTACGAAAACATTATTGTTCTGGAACTAGTTTTGACAATTTACGTCATTATCAGGCAGACTAGAAGGTTTAAAACAGTGTGCACTTCACGTCCATTATTATTAAGTATGTTACAAATCTATTAAATGCTGCAGCAGCTATGGGGCGGGTGTATGGAACCTCGTCATCTAGCTCCTAAAAGTTTTCAGTGATAAAAATGTCTCTTTTTAACACAGTATTGGAGCATAATCTATCCCTGGATCAGAATAACAAAGTCATCGACAGCTTCTTATTTACAGAGCAACTGGCATAGCAACAGCCAATCAGACAATGGACATGGTCACACCTATTCTATCGACCGTTGTCGTATCGCTCTGGCACGTCAGGTGCCAGTTGCCACAGACGAAATATGAGGCCGTTAATGTAATAGTCGTGATTCATTTCTGTTGTTTGATTTGTCTCTTTGTGGTGCGTGCTCATTTTACGCGACAGACTATCCTAAACTATTTGTGAAAGGGTACAAGGATAGATAACACAATTACCAATCCGATAAGCAAACCCAATACTGTGCCTTAACGAATAGCGTATGACTGTATCTTCGAGGGGGCAGAAAAGTAAGTTACACATTATGGCAGACTACTTGACTTTTTATTCAATGCTGCACTACGCATCAAAGTGGCGCAAATACGTGACACTATTTTTCAACATAGTCACCAAATCTTTGTGAATAACCGCCGGAACGTTCTACGGGGTCTTTTTGAAAAATAATGCTTCCGAATTTTTTATGTAAAAACTCTTAAATATTTTCAAATAAAGCAAAATGTATTAATATTCTACGTCTTTATTCTTCATGTCTGTTTCTCAACATAGTCACCCTGGCGACGAAGACATTGCTCTCAACGAGAGACCAGTTTGTTGATACCGTCACTGTAGATAGGTTTACTTCGTTGACGGAGCCACAACCTCACCTCTGCCTATACCGCCTCATCACTACCAAAATGAAGTCCTCGAAGGTGTTCTTTAAGGTTTGGAAACAGATGAAAATCGGATGGAGCCAGGTCGGGACAGTATGGAGGATGATCGACGACAGTGAATCCACGGCGTCCGATTTTCGCAGATTTCGCAGCACTTCGGTGTGGTACGACACTGTTTTTCTGAAGGAGAGGGTGCTATACGTGTGGCCGAACTCTTGGAATCCGAAACTCGATTGTTTCTCAAGCGCCGATATAATTACGTTACACACGGGTATGTTACGAGCCACAATGCGGAGCCCTCTAGCGGCAGAGCACTGCAAATATGTAGACATGAAGAATAAAAATGTAGAATGTTAATAACGTTTGTTTTATTTAAAATGCTTTAAGAGTTGTCGCATAAAAAATTCGGAGGCATTACATTTCAGCATGCTCTTGTACCAGCCGTTCAATTCCTCGACGATAGAAATTAGTCTCTTGATCAAGGAGCCATTCGAGAACAGCTTCACCATTGGAAAATCTCTTTCCCATAGATGTGGTTTCAGCTTGCCGAAAATGTACAAATGGTATAACGCTATATATCTGAGCTGTATGGCGGGTCAGCTTCACCCAAGTCTCTGCGCCTTGGTCAAATTGTTACCATCATTTCACTATTGCTGGACGTGAAATCGTATTTGATCCATACCCTGCCATAATTTCTCCGCGTATCTGTGTGCAAATTAGACGTTTTGCCCACAAGAGTCGCAGTATTCAGCGTACTTCAGCTTCAGAGTATGCTGCTCCATATGCCTCACACACTGTGATGCACCTTTTACCCATAACGCAGGAGAACTGTGGCTGCAAGATACTCGGAAAATGTACTCTCTTCCAACAATGCGCCACTCTTCTTGCGTAATGGACTTGGCGTGGTTCGCCATGTGTAACTTACTTTTTCACGTCTCTACGTATCTCCGTTATCGCTGAGGCAGATGACAGTCCCAGTGAATTGTAATTGCAGTGATGTTCTCTGTTATTCACAGTTGTAATGGAACGTTGAAAATTAAGTGGACTGTCAAGGTAAGGAATGAGGACGTCCTCCGCAGAAATGGTAGAGGAGAGGAATATATGGAAAACATTGACAAGAAGAAGGAACAAGACAGGATATCTGTTAAGGTATCAGGAAGTAACTTCCATGGCATTAGTAGGAGCTGTAGAGGGTAAAAACTGTAGAGGGAGACAGAGATTGGAATACATCCAGCAAATAACTGACGATGTAGATTGGAAATGCTACTCTCAGATGAAGAGGTTGTCACAGGAGAGGAACTCGTGGCGGGCTGCATCAAAACAGTCAGAAGACTGGAAAAAAATGTAACGTTATTGCTGAGAACACTATTGAAGAATTATCTGGTTTAGTGTCACCACGGTTTCTGTCCGAGTTTAATCCAGAGAGATTTTAAAAAATTGAAAAAATTGTTAGAATGGTCCTGTTTGATGTAATCATTATGTGATGATAACGAACGGTGCATAACTGTCATATATACTCTACATCAAAATCCATACTCCGCAATTTATTTTATGGTGTGTTGCGGAGGCTACATTGTGTACCAGCGCCACTTACTTCTATTTTTATTCCAGTCGCAGACTTTGCTGGCGAATAACGATTACTGGCAAGCCTCAGTGCGAGCTCGAGTATTTATAATCTTGCCTTGATGGTCTGCCCGCGAAAACACCTAATTGGAAACAGTATATTGGTCACGTCGATATCTGTCATTTTAGCATTCGTATGAGGATTTAAAGGATGAATATCATCTCTCTGTCACCTTCTGTTTTGATGGCGTTATGGTCACTGAGTTTCTGGGTAGATTGATTTGATCTGTTTACTGATTTAACACGAAACTAAAACTTTTAGGGTTTCTTGTCAGCTCAGTACACGGAATTTTACTTTCAAATTCCTTGAACGCTTCACTTACAGCTCTGCTTAGGCGAAATTTTGCTTCGTTCAGTTTTTGTTTGTTGATGACGCTTCGGCCACGTTCAAATCTGCAGTGACGCTCGTTTTGCTTTCGGGGCAGCTTCCCAACACGGCTGTCGATCCACGGTGGTCCGCAACTTTGTTCCACGCATACTGAAACCGAACTGTACAATGCTCTTCAACTTTGGCCGTTATTACTCAACAATTTAAGTTGTCAGCTGCTCACGTAATCTAAAAGCTATTTCTTGTTGGACAGTCCAAACAGAAATATCCTCCAATGTTTATTTCCATTCCTATTAAAACCGTTAGTGCCTTATGATCACTGATTCTCTATTATACGCTAAGTCGAAAAGGAATCATTACCACTCAAAGGATTATGCTAACGAGTAGTAAGTAGTTAACTTATTTTGTACATCAAGTAAGATACTTGTGCCCGAACGTGGGAGAAAGCTGGTAGCCTCCAAAAACTTTATTTGTCTACCATCTCATCCGTCCTTTGTTCATTTTCTCTGCTTTTTAAGTGACGCAACCGCAAGACGGCATTCCAAGTCAACAACTTTCTTTGGTAAATACGTATGTACGGCTCTCTGTTTGGCCTGTCAACGCCCTACCCGTCTCAGCCCTTCCGCGCTGCAGAGCGACGACGAAAAAAGTGACATTCAAGGCGACGAGCAGTTACAGCCTTCAGGCAACGCCTCTGTTTCGAGACACTCAGGTGAACCAATTAGAGACTGTTCTGGTGGCAGAGCATCCGGCACTGCAAGTTTAAGGGGGCAAGTATAGGGGATCGTCTATGGATAACATTCTCACGGCAGCATGTCTATCAATCCTGACAGAAGCTACTCACAAGAGTACTTTTCTTACAGCCGCTATACATAAATGCTTCACCTGTAGCGTCAGCCCACAGCTGCCTGCAATGTTATGAATCTCGAGTGAGTGGTTGGAATGTTGCCGTAGGCCATCTTTACACTGATGTCACCTACGACGGGCTCTACAAGGGAATTGTGAAATCTCTTAATCTGAGAAAGGCAAAAAGAAAAGTGGGAAGAACTTAAAATAATAATGAATTTTATGACCTGAAATTTATGGCCTGTAATCGAATACTATTGGAAAAATAAATAAAAATGATTATATACTTCTCATGGGAGACAAATTGCCGAATGGGCAAAATACCTATTAAGGATACAGTAGATACAGAGGGAGGACGAAAATACACTGAATACAACGGAAAGAAGCTAACAGAGTTTGTAACACATAATAAAATGAAAATAACAAATATCTTTTTTAAACCTCGTGGCATCCGAAAATTTACATGGGCAGCTGGAAGTACAGCTTCGGTAGTAGACTATATTCCTCCAAATAGATAGGCGTGAGGACGAATAAAACAAAGTGTCCAGGAGCTTGGATGTATCACCGGATCACTTGTTAGTAAGAAGTGATCAAAATAGAGAACGGAAAATATTGATATGTGGTGTCTATTCTCTCGAGCAGTCAATATATACTATATACGAGCGTGGACGGTTCTAGATACTTTCAATGCAGATGCACAATATCTTCCGAAACCCTGCGGCACGTAATGAGTGCCACGAGTAGTGGGGCTAATGTATGGAGGCGTCCTAAGTGTGCGTGACAAGTTGAGAGTTTCGGTTGGACAGGAAGCGTGTCCGGATGGCCGAAGCGGCTAAGATGGCCGTTCTAGAGAAGCGGAGCGCTCGGGTTCGACTCCCAGTCCGGCACAAATTTTCAGCTTTCATGACTAATTTATTTCAATGCCCGTAGGCGGCCGAGTCCTGATTCCTCATAAAATAGAGAGTGAAACACAAAGAAATTATAACGCTTCCAGCCGCCGAAATATTAGAAATGAGAAAAAATAAATATTCCAAAAAGGAATTAAAGATTTGGAACGACCATTTTAGCAAACTAATAAAAGACCTATCTAGAAACCTTGTCAATAACTATAAATATGAATTATAGGGAGGATTATAAAAGTAAATCTATTTTTACGAACTTGCAGCATGCTGCAGGTGAAAACCAGGTCCCCAAACTGTTTTATAATTGAAATAAAAGGTTGCAGCCTCGTCATAACCTACATTGAGAAATATCTTTTTTTATTTCTTGATGGTGACAAATCTCGGAGATCTGTGCCCATTTTAAAACTATCGGTACATTAATTGTGACAAATACAGGCGACAGCCTTATGTACAAAACCTTTGCTGAGTCGGCCGTAGTGTTGCTTGGATCATCACTGCAGGGGTAGTTTTTGTACATAGGGTGCCCACTGTATTTGTCACACGATACGGATCGTTTGGAAACGGACACATGTATCCGAAACAGATTCTCATTCTGGAAACATCCCCCAGGCTGTTGCTAAGCCATGTCATCGCCGCATCCTTTCTTTACAGGAGTGCTAGTTCTGCATGGTTCGCAGAAGAGCTTCTGTGAAGTTTGGAAGGTAGAAGACGAGGTACTGGCAGAATTGAAGCTGTGGGGACAGGTCGTGGGTCCTGCTTGGGTATCTCAGTTGGTAGAGAACTTGCCCGCGAAAGGCAAAGGTCCCGTATTCGAGGCTCGGTCCGGCACACAGTTGTAATCTGTCAGGAAGTTTCATTTTTACAAAAATTTACTTCAATTAAATCTTTAGTTAAAGTACTTTAAATTTTATGGTCTGATAGTGGATCAACCAAAACATAGGCTTTTAAAATTTATGATTGTTTGCTGGCTGAGCGGACATGTGCCAGACGAATATAATGAAGCTTTGGTATGCGAGATTTTCAAGAAAGGCGATAAATCACAATGCACAAATTTTCGAGGAATTACTGTTCAAACTGTATGCTGAAATTATAAATAAGAGATTAATACCAGTAGAGGAAGCACGCATGTTAGAGGTACAACATGGTTTTAGAATAGATTGGTTGTGTTCTGATCGTCTTTCTTCTTTGGCTCAATTAATCGAGAAAAGTTAGACTACCAACTTATTACTGTTTTGTCTAATATGAAAAGGTGCCTGACAAGCTAAAGCGGAAAATGATATGCGAATTATTAAAGCAAATGGAGGAACAAGCACATTATATACAAATAATAAAATGAGGATCCGTACCGTAAGGAATGGGACGGAATCTGTCGATATTAATCAAGGAGTAAGACAAGGCTGCCAATTGTCCCTCACCTTTTTCAGTGTTTATACCGAGGACACCATTCATAAATGGTTGAGTATAACAAATAATACATTAACAAGTGCTAATTTGAATTACTTGACGATGCTGTTTTGTGATGATCAGTTTATAATGAGAGAATCTCACGCTAACTAGGCATTGCAGTACATAAGTTGAGTCAAATTTCCTCTGAATACGGAATGACAATATCGAAGGATAAAACAGACGTGATGGCACTTTCGAGAATTTGAACCCATAAGAACCAAAATTGTTATTATTGAACAAATAGTTGAACAAGTAAAAGAATTTAAATATATAGGGTGCTATTTAAAATATCTCAAGTCAGGTGATTTAGAGCCGAAATAGGCCGGATTCAGACATTACTGTGGAACCATATAACCCACATTAAAACGTAATGTACAGAAAGAAACATCAATTAAATTTTACGAAGTAATAGCATTGCGTTTGTTGCTGCATGGTATTGAATGTTGGACCCTAACATCAGAACAATTATGACCAATGAAATCTTCTGAGGTGAAATTCCTCCGCTTTGTACCGGGGTATTCATTATTGGACCATAAAACAAACACCGACATTAGACAAAAACTAAAAGTTGACGTATTACAAACATAACTGAAAAATGTCCACTGAATTGGAAAGACCGTGTCCAAAGTATGTATAATGATAGGATAACTAAAGCTGCGATACATGTAGCTCAACAGGAAACAGAAACGCTGGACGTCACTTAAAGAGAGAAACTTTCGAGGAAGAGAAACTTTCGAGGAAGAGAACTATAAATAGTTTAGAACTGGAGGAGGAAGAGAAACTTTCGAGGAAGAGAACTATAAATAGTTTAGAACTGGAGGCTGTAATTGTTGCCGCTGCTCGCGACGATCGTCTCGTTTGTGATAAGTAAGTAAATAATTTACCGATATTTTCCAAGTAAATGACAAAGGATACGCGGTCTTCGGTAAGAAGGCGGAGCGTGTAGGATTGGAAAACGTATATGTAGAAGTTTGGAGACGCGGAGATTCAGACTAGCGCATTTATCTTGTTATCAGACCCTTTAAACCAAATTAACATTTGTTTAATGAGACCTTAACTATTTAGTTACAGATTTATTGTGGTGGTCACACCTGACATCTCTTCGTACACCATACTAACATGAGCGCCGTCTGCAAGCAGTTGACAGTGAGAGAGACTTGTGCACCATATACACTATACAACACCTGCGCGCTAACAGAGTTAACGGGGTCATAGCGTGCTGTAGTCCCAGTGAGAAATTAAGATAGTGAAAGGAATCAGATAGCTTGGAGGATTTTCGTTAGTCTTTTAGATCATCGCCACGTGAAGAAGAAGTGCATGTTCATCTAGTTCTGGCACTTAAAGTCAACAGCACTGCCAATGTCGCCAACAACATCATTATGTAATAATGCAACGAAACGCCATTAACAATAACTGACTTTCAAGCGGTATCACGCTAGATAGCACAAGGAATAGCTGCTGATGTATCGATCTCCCCTTTCACAGTTCTGCGTTGAGACTTATTTGACCTAAGACAAAGGCGTCGGAAGCTGATCGCGCCTGTTTGAAGAGGTGTGTGGGATGTTGGCCTTTCGTGGACCGCCGTGTCAGATGGTCCAGGGAGTGCTCTCAACTAAAACAAATAGACCAACACTCTCACCTTCACGACGTTGACTCGGCGTCTGGACTGTTGGTACTCTGCGTGTGGGCTGAGTCTCTCACTGGAAAGTTTGAAGCGACAGTGCACACTTATGGCTCCTAAAATTTTTGTATCTCCTGTGTACATTCTCTACGACATCTAGGGAATTTCGGACAGCTCTACGATGGTGAGGCTTCCTGTGAAATAACGTGAAGGTGTTTGGTGAAAACGCAGATGACCTCAGTTACAAATAATAAATCACTAACGAAAGAATCATTCAATGTAGGCTTTCATGGCCGATGTTGTCTTCAGTTGAAACTTCCGGGCTGAGAGGCCGTGGTCGAAGTATAAAATTTCCACCTAACATTTCGTCTCCATCTGCGGGAGACATCTTCTGAGGTCGTCCGGCGTGGAAATTAGGTGGAAATATTATACATCGACCACGGCCTCTCATCCCGAAAGTTTCAACTGGAGACTAACGAATGAAATCAACGGGAAGAGCAGAGGAGCTAAAAGTAAACATTTACAGGAAAAATGTGAAGATATCGAAAACGAAATACTCATCGGGAAGATTTAGTACACAGAAAAGTCAAAACAACCCGGTAAAGAGAAAGCAAAGACGTTAACAGCAACCTGCCTTAGTAGAGGAGAGAGCGGATGGGTGGAAAGAGTGCTTTGAAGACTTCTTGGCTGTTGACGTGATAGAAGAAAAATTAGAAATCGACAGAGAAGCCATAGCGGACCCGATATTATAATTTGTCAGACCTTTGGAAGACCTGTGCTCAAACAACGTGTAAGGGATTGATAACACTTATTTGGAATTCCTAAAATCATTGGACGAAATAATAACCAAGAGACTCTTGAAGTTAGTGTGAAGAATCTATAGAATTGGAGCCACACCATCGAACTTTCGAAAGATTATGAGCTACACAAAGAAACCAAGATCAGATAAGTGCCAGAATTATCGTACAATCGGATTAACAGCTTCACTGCATCCAAACTGATAAGAAGAATAGCATACCTTAGAACGGAAAGGAAACTTGGCATTAGGACAGACAGAGCTAGCCAAGAGGCAATTTTGAACTTGTACTCGTTGCAAATCAAGATACGTGCATAAACCTAGAAAAAGCGTTTCACATTGTAAAATGGTCAAAGATGTACGAAATTTCCACAAACTTAGGTGTAAATTATAGGGAAAGACGATAAAATGAACTATGTACAGGAACCAAGAAGGTACAATAACAATGGAAGATTAAGAACAAAGTGTTCGGATTAAATCGGGTGTAGGACAGGGACGCAGTTTTTCGCCCCTGCTGTTCAACCTGTAGATCGAAGAAGCAATGACGAAAATGAAGGCTTCAAGAGTGGGAGAAAGCGTCAGGTGGAAGGGTTTCAATGATAATATTCATTGATGACATTACTGTCCACAGTGTAAGTGGGGACGAATTATAGGACCCGACGAATGGAATGAACAGCCTAATGAGCACAATATCTGGATTGAGAGTAAACCAAAGAAATATACGTAATTAGGAGTAGCAGAGGTGAGATAAGGCATAAAATTGACGTCAAAATTCAGGACAGTGTCATAAACGAAGTGAAAAAATTCTGCTAACTTACAACCAAAATACTGATGTCTTGCTAAAAGAAGTCTATTGTTACCAAATGTCGGCTTCAATTTGAGAAAGAAATATCTGAGAACGGACTTTTGAGCACGTATCGTATGGAAGTGTCATCGACTGTGGAAAAATCGGAAAAGAAGAGAAACGAATCATATGACATGTAGTGTTACAGAGGGATGTTGAAAATTAGGTGGACCACAAGATAAGGAATGATGAGGGTCTGTGCAGAATCGACATGGAGGGTAGAGTGTGGAAAATGTTGACTAGAAGAAGGAAGATAGGATGTATTTTAAGATACCAGGGAAAAACTGTAATGATACTAGAGGGAGCTGTAAAGAGGGACTATGCAGGGAAAGACAGAGATTGGAATATATCCGACAAATAATTAAAGAAATAGGTGTAAGCGCTACTTTGCGGCTGCGCGGAGTAGCCGTGCGGTTTGAGGCGCCATATCACGGACTGCGTGGCCCCTCCTGATGGAGGTTCGAGTCCTCCCTTGGGAATGAGTGTGTGGGTTGTTCCTAGCATAAGTTAGTTTAAGTAGTGTGTAAGTCAAGGGACCGATGACCTCAGCAGTTTGGTCCCTTAGGAACTCACACACAACTGAACAGTTGAACAGCCCCATCAAATTAGTCAGAAGATTGATGACAAAACGAAAGAAAAACGTTTGATGAAATACTCTTCAGTAAAAGTTGTGTACAGTATATACAGTAATGTTAACTTAGCGTGTAGAATATGACCAGTGTACTATAGCATGTTGGTACAATTCCAAGGAATTGCATTTCATTCTCGAAAGCAGCCGTATTTTGTACAGAGGGGCGTGCGGTGCAATCACAAACTTTCAGTTATGACGAAGGAAAATGGTAGCTGTTGTAGACCAGTGTACTATAGTATGTTTGTACAATTCCAAGGAACTGCATTTCATTCTCGAAAGCAACCTTATTTTGTACAGAGGGGCGTGCAGTGCAATCGCTAACTTTCAGTTATGAGCAAGGGAAATGGTAGCTGTTGACTCATTTGCTGACCTAATTTCGGGAAGTGCTTTCCGATGTATTGTCTGAAAGGCACCCCGCATGGTTGACGATAGCCTGTCCCCTTTTAAAGCTAACTGATCTTCTTAAGAAAAAGTACAAGATGACCCACAATACATAGAGCGCTCCATGTCCAGTGCGTATACTGGTGCGCAACACACAAACAGTTTTATCCTCAGTGATTGTCGCATCCAACTTTGTGACATTTTTAAGGAACTCAGACAATGTGCAACCTGTATGATTGCATCGTTTCAGGGCGACAGATGCTGACAAAATTCTCTCCTGCTTCCAGCCGCGTCAAGTTGCTCAAAACGCACGAGCTTTCGACAGAGAACTCCTTGGTCATCGTCAAGTGGTGACGTCGTGTGGTTGCTGCTGTCTGTCGTCTTTACATAGCGGCGCCATCGCTTGTGACGTTACTGGTGCCCAGTTCAGCGCCATATAAGGTTATGTTCTTGTCACAAGACTGCCACATTCGTTTTAGCCTACCGAAGGCTGGTTACCAAGTTGTACGGAGCTGCAGTCCGGCGTCTGTGTTGAAGGCGTTCTCAAAAATTTTTATGTCAATACCTTTTTTTGTATAAAGCTACCACATGAACCATTTGTACATCTAATTATAGATGTTCTGTCGAATGCAATTAGATCTCTGTTTTTCAGAACATGCTCTGATAGCGCTTATTTCTCAGGATGCCGTATGCGGTATCACGTCTAGTGAGTGTTCTGTACGGCAATAGCTGGCATATTCCGTCAAACTACTGTGTGCATTATTGAACAGCGCCGTACAGAATGCTAGAGATGTTTCCACTTACGGCATCCTGCGAAATCTGTGGTACCTGAACATGGTATTGTGTACGCATCAACACAACAACAACAACGGACATGCACGAGAGACCACCACACCTATCTATACAAATATACTCTACAGGTTTGCTACTTTCAGCTTACGAAGCGAAAGCAGATTGCCAAAATAACATTGCTACAAACACTGAAAAGTCCTTTTACATGTCTGGAAAATGTTCTCCCATATAACAGGTTCACAGGTTAACAGTTAAAAAAAATTGTCATCAGTGGAGTTTAAACACGGGACCTTTGGTAGGACGGCCTCACGCTCTACCAACTCATCTACGCGAGATGTGCAACACAATTACTCACAGGTACGCTTTTCCTGAGCTCCTCAGTTTTGGTGTTACTTTTAATTACCGTTTACGCTTGTTCTACTGGACGACAGCACCAACTAAATCGGTGTTTTCATTGATACTCTATCGACACACAATGTTCCGTACCGATCTGAGTGTCTGACATTTTGAGGTTTTGGTGTAAGCGGTTTACAGAAAGAAACCATTGGTATAGGCTGCACTGAATGAGGTTAACTGTAACAATAGTTAGTTACCTTCATGTATTTGTTTACTGACAGTAACCTGTTCAGTATGTTTTTCCCTCTCGTGTAACGTACGTTCCATGCAGTTTTTCAACGCAGGCGGATAACATTTCGAATATCACCATGTTCTTTGAAAGAAATATCACCATGTTCTTTGAAAGAATGATAAATGCAACTCTGTCAAGTAATTAACTGCAAATAACGGCGTTCGTAGAACTATCATTTATTAAGACGGAAACCAAACATAGTGATCATAATCAAAAATGGCTCTGAGCGCTATGGGACTTAACATCTGAGGTCATCAGTCCCCTAGACTTAGGACTACTTAAACCTAACTAACCTAAGGACATCACACACACATCCATGTCCGAGGGAGGATTCGAACCTGCGACCGTAGCGGTAGCGCGGTTCCAGACTGAAGCACCTAGAACCGCTCTGCGACAGCGGGCGGCTGATCATAGTCATGACTGCAGAAACATCACGTCTGAAGGAAGGAAGAAAAAAAATCTGTTTGGTTGTATAACGGTGTGAGAAGAGTGTTTGGCGTTTTGTCTGCTATAAAGAAGAGACAGTAACTTGTCAGAAGCAGGGTAGTAAGACGACTGCAAGATTCCAAAACTCTGGGTATTTCTCATCCTTTGCGTGCCTTATTCGGAAAATGTACAATTTTTGTATAAGGGTTTACGGTCACTGTAACAGTGGGGATCCCAAAGTATCTGAGCGATCCGTACTTCAGAAGACGGTGTCTAAACCTACGGTGTGGCAGCAGTTGTGAAATTTCTAATCGTCTACTAGACAGATTACTCCTTCGGTTTACTGCCTGCATTAAAATCAAAGTATTACGAAAGTCATTCAGTCCTGGTAATAATTAATAACTAACGATGGACATAATCCCATCAACTGTTGAACGAAGCTGTAGAAACTATATCAGGATCTTAAGAGTAATTGTGCTTGTAGCTATTTCACAGAAGTCTGGACGGAAAAGGCGAAACCGCGACGACGCAGAATGACAGCTGTTGTCGCGTTTCACGAGGGAAAAGAAAACATCTGTGAAACCGAATAGGGAGGGAAATGGCCACTTCGCTCTAAAGTAATGGACTAGCGGGTACGCGTAAAAAGCAGGACGACGACCACAGCGACTTTCCTACTGCTCCTAAATGCAAGCTGTTTGTCTTACATTCCTTCTGCGGCATATCCATCACACCTTACACATCTCCTGTAACCGATTCCACTGCACGCGATTTCACATACGGTACTTATATTCCATCGCAGACAGAAGACCTGCGCAAATGCGATCTACGAAAGCCTCCCGGCATTGAAAGTGGTTACCTTAGTGCACATTCTGCCCGTACGTGATTGATGGTATAATCCGTAACTTGCCACGCACAGCAGACTTACTGTCTTTACTCGGTATACGTACAGATGACACATACGAAGAAATGATTGTATTTCCCAATATATTCTAATTAATTCCCATTCTTGTTTGATTTCCTGTTGCAAGTCATAACAGGACATTAATTATCAGAACATCCATTTTCTCTCTTCCCCTGTGTCAAACTGCCTCTCGATTTTTTGTTAATGTAAATATAAAATATGAATGAATACATCCGAATACATGAAACTTTATTTATAAATGTATTCCCTTTCCTGTAATTTTGTGTTTTTACCAAGATATTTAATTTAAATCCATTTTGAAGTTTTCTCTGGCTTATTCAAGGCGTTTAAAGTCAGAGTCTCCGCTGTTTCGATTTCAGCGAAATACTGTTAAATTGGAAACTAGATACGCCACCATTTTTGCAGCCCTCTTGGATTAGCGACACCAGCGTGGTACAGCGAGTGTCGCACAGCATCCAGAGACAACCGGCAGTCTATAACCAAAGGTAGGTAGGCGAATCTCACGTATACATCTTTTAGAGCAGCCGCAAAACCATATAACCGCATTTTTACTACAAACCTCTACGGTATTCACATCAAACAAATATGTCAAACAAATTATTAAAACATTTTGACGCAGTGGGAATGATAAAAGAAAGAAAAGCAATTTACTGAAGGAAGAGGTGAACTACAGAAAACTTTAGCAGTTATAACTACTCACGAGTGTTGCAGTACGGACAATACGCAGTTCAGATCTCAGATTTGTAGCATACAAGTGCTCAGTCAGAATTCATGTTATTGATCTTTATACTCGATGAACCTCACTGCATACTTGTACCATCTGTATTGTTCAGCAATAGTCAATAACAATTCGTTGTTTCATAATCAGGATAGGAATACGACATATTCATTAGCAATTCTCATCATATAATCTGTTAAGTAGAATACCGATTTTATTTAACATATCCTCCATCAACTACTCAGTTAACTATTACTGTTATTGTAATTGATTGCTGTTTAAATTCTGTTAGCTTTACCGGTGTGTATGAGCTTGAGTGCGTGAATATGTGTTCATACTTGCGTTGTCTAGGTAGAAGTCATAAGGGAGTGCCAACGCGGAAAGCTGTTGCTAGATTTATTGACTACCAGATCAGTCATCTGGTCGCGATGTTTTAATGGCGTTTCAGATGACTAATTAATAGCACTTGGAAACAGATTCAGTGAAGGCAGCAGCGGAATAACGCAATGATCGAATAGAACTTTGTATTTATTTTATAAAAACAGTTCAAACAATCATCGTCGTGAGGAAACGTCATCCAACAGCGTGTCGAGTTACAGGGGACAAGCTGCCGTTAGGCCACCACTCAGGCAAGAAACGTAAGCTCGTAAGTTGACGCCACCGTACGCCCTTAGCGGCAGCTAAAACCCTGTCAGGCCCACTGCGATATGTCCTGCTTCCGGACTGTCCAAGTCTGTAGCCGTAGGGTTGGCCTTGCAGGATGCGTTGGCCATAATAAATTCAGTGTGCTGTAGTGTCTTTGGATGAAGTTACTGGACATAGGTTCGCATCCTTAATTTGTTTCTGTAGGCGCTCTCCACAATAGCTCCAAGTCTTAGGTATCATTTTATTACATTACGTATGATTGCAAATAGCTTCGTGTTAAGTGCGAAACGTCGACGATTGGGAAGACAGAAATGTAACAATTAGAAATCTTTGAAATATGACAGGCGATTGTTGTAGATCAGACTAACCAAGGCTCAAACGAAGATCTTGCTTCGAGATAAAATTTTACTAGCACATAAGGGCGAAACAATTACATGACGTTTTAAGTTTTGGGACGGCTGTTCGCTACGTAATTAAACCTTCCAATACTCATTCAAACTAATAACACTGCGTACATATGAACATACTACCTTTCTGTAAACAATTTCGACATCAACCGACAAAGTGCAAACAGTTATTTACAGAATAATATACAGATTAGGTGTTAAAACCGACTGCGAGAGAAAAAAATGCTGCGCTGGACTGCAAAAAAAATGTTCAGCGTTCATTCTCGCAGTAAGCGTAACTACGATATCAGGACATTTAAATCATTGGATAAATTGTTTCTGGCACATGTATTCTCTCCTTATATAAAATTTAAACGAAAACTGTATGGACAGCAATGTGCTGTATTGTTTTCTTACTCTCAGTCGGTTTCAACTGGAAACAGAAAAGTCGTATACATGGTTCATCGGGTTATGATTAAATACTGCTGCGGAATCTGAATCCTCCAAAACTTTGTAACGCTATCCGTTCCCAGGTTACTACTAAACGAAATACTGTCTTTGAAGCTACTATCCCAGCACGTTCAGCGGCTGAAGAGGTCTCTCTCATAGCCCGTATACCAATGATCCCAAATGATTTACCCGTTCCTTTTAAGCGAGTTCAGTTTCCGATCAAAGTATCGATTTATCTACATTGAATTTGCTACAATAAAAAGTTTGTTCGTTTTCTCTGTAGGGCTAATATGTTGCGCACACCGAGCGAGGCAATATGAAGGTCAAACACAACATTGAGGGTTACATAAAACGATAACGGAAGGGGCAGCTGAATCACCCAGTGTAGGTAAGGCAGATCGTTGTTTCCAGAATGAGATTTTCACTCTGCAGCGGAGTGTGCGCTGATATGAAACTTCCTGGCAGATTAAAACTGTGTGCCGGATCGAGACTCGAACTCGGGACCTTTGTCTTTCGCGGGTAAGTGCTCTACCAACTGTGAGGACGGGGCGTGAGTCGTGCTTGGGTAGCTCAGTTGGTAGAGCACTTGCCGCGCACTTGCCCGCGAAAGGCAAAGGTCCCGAGTTCGAGTCTCGGTCCGGCACACAGTTTTAATCTGCCAGGAAGTTTCAGATCGTTGTTGTTGTAATACGCAGAAATTGGAACCAAGACTATAGCCGGCGAGCTGTATTGCTGTCGAACGGCATCAGACGAGCCTCAGGGTTAACGACCGACAGAACAACAAGTAAAGGAAAATTTCCTGGTTTGTTTCCCTCGGAGCTGCCGCCCACACAAGTACAGCGGCACAGTACGGTTTCTGGACATAACTTCACACGTTTTACGTCAGACGCCCTAGTAGACAGCGAGGGCGATAGAAGCGAGGAGCGCAGGAAACTGCCGGGTGTAGACAGGACAGCATCGCGTGGAGAAACCGGGGGACGGCGAAGTGCGGATTTCACGTCCGATTGGGCCGACATCAAGGTCGTTAGCGACAGGTGCAGCGGGCGCGGTTTTTACGAGGCGGGCGCGGCCCGGTCGGCCGGCGTGGCGCCGCCGTATATTTTCTCCGCGGCCCGGAGAGGCGTGGGCGGATGCGATCGCGGGCGGGCGGCGGGGACGGACGCACAGACGGCGCGGCAGCAGCAGCGGCAGCGGCAGCGGCAGCGGCCGAGGCACCTGTCGCGCGGAGCACGGCACAGGCAGAGGCAGAGGCGGCGGCGGTGAAAGCAAAGTGGAAAGCGCGCGCCCCGCACCACGCAGCACAGCCTGCCCCGCGCTACGCACCTTTCCTGCTGCCGACGTCCCATAACATCCTCGCGCCTATCTTTCTTATGCAATCCGGGCAGCGGGATCTGACGAGACATACCTTGTCACAGATTTATGACACAATATTGAGAAATAAAATCGCAAAAACGAAAGGAAATCTCAGGAGAAGCATAAAAATTTGGTCAAGCGTTACTAATTCACATCTGATCCCCTCCGCTGCCTGCATTTACATCTACATCTACGGTACGTACACCCTTCGCAAGCCACCGTGCTTGACGGGGGGTACCTTAAACCACTACTAGCCACTTCCTTTCCTGTTCGATTCGCAAACAGAGCGAGGGAAAAACGACTGCCTATAAGCCTCCGTATGAACCCTAATTTCTCTCATCTTACTCGCAGTCATTACGCGAAACGTACATTGGCGGAAGTAGCCTCGTGCTGCAGTCGGTCTGAAATTCAGGTTCTCTAAATTTCCTGTAGAGAGCCTCACGAGGACAATGCAGTACTTGCCGGCCGGAGAGGCCGAGCGGTTCTAGGCACTACAGTCTGGAACCACGCGACCGCTACGATGTGTGATGTCCTTAGGTTAGTTGGGTTTAAGTAGTTCTAAGTTCTAGGGGACTGATGACCTCAGAAGTTAAGTTCCATAGCGCTCAGAGCCATTTGAACCACTTTTGAATGCAGTACTCACTCCAGGGATTCGCATTCGAGTTCGCGGATATCTCCGTAAAACTTGTGCTGATCATACCTACAGTTAACAGACGTACTAGCTCGCCTCTGAATTGTTCCGACATCTTACTTTAATCCGACCTGGTGGGAATCCCAAACTCTCGAGCAGTATTCAAGAAAGGAACGCATTAACGTTCTATATGCCACCTCTTTTAAAGATGAGCTACAAATTTCCCAAAATTTCTCAAATAAAACGAAGTCGACCGTTCGCGATCCCTACTACCAACCTGACATGCTCATCCCGTTTCATATCGATCAGCAGCGTTACCTGTAGATATTTAATCGATGTGACTCTGTCAAGCAGCTCACTACTAATGCTGTAGTCGAACGTTACCGGATTGTTTTTCCTACTCATCCCCATTGCTGTGGCATTCTCCACCAAACACCACAGCAAAGACACCAGCGGCCACCAGGGGTCACTACCGGCCCACATAAACATAAGGAAGAGGTCGCTGCAGATCCCGGGACTATTTTCACACGTCAAATCACGTGATGGAAAATAGTTCGGAGGTACTCATCCGCCGAAGCGCTATAAAGGCCGGCGCTCGGCAGCACATCGACAGTTCATCGACCGCCAGCAGACGTGGATAGCTGCCGCCCCGGCAGCCCGGCTTGGATCTTCTCGCTGATCTCTGGATTAGGATTGGTATATCGGAGAAGTCTCTGGCGGAGACTAGTAGGAAATTATTTTAGTTGTTTTCTATATTATTCTTGTCTGTAGTTGTGATTAGAAGACGGATCACTGTTTTGTGTTGGTGTTATACTTGGAGAATTTGTTTTGGTTAATTGAACAGTCCTATAAATTGAATTCGGACTTCGATCATTAGTTTCTTCTGCTTACGCAGACATATCACCCATCAACGTACATTTCTTTGCATGTAGAGCAAGCTGTCGTTTATCACGCCAACTGGAAATTGTAACCCATCCACTATCCTTCTACAGTCAGTTAACGACACCCGCCCATACACCACAGCGTCATCAGGAAACAACCGTAAATTGCTGCTCACCCTTTCTGTCAGACAATTTACGTAAGTAAAGCATAAAATCGCTTCCCTGAGTCATTCCTGACGATATGCTTGTTTCTTATAAACTTTCGCCGTCGAGGACAATGTGCTGGGTTCTATTAATTCAGAAGTCTTCGAGGCATTCACATATCTAGGAACCTAATCTGGGTGCTTGCAATTTCGTAGCAGTCTGCAGTAGGGCACCGCCTCAAACGCTTTCTGGAAATCTAGGAATATGGAATCTGCATGTTGCCCTGCATTCATGGTTCGCAGGATAACATGTGAGAAAAGTGCAAGTCTTGAAAGAGATCTGACAATCCCAACTTCTCTATTTTTCTTATAAACGCGGTATTTTACGAAGAAAACAGTCTAGATCACGCTTCTACTCAAACTATATTATCGGTTTCGGCCGAATTAAGCCATCTTCCGATCTAAAACGAAGATAAAGCCTCTTTTAAAAGACCGAATTTTTGTTAAAAATTTTAACACAGTATGTCAAGTATAAAAGTGAGGAACTGTGAATATGTCTCGAGAGAACATAACTCATGTCGAGCAAATTACTCCGACTATATCCATTCAGTGCTTCAGAGCGAGAGCAGTTAGTGGCTTGCAGCAAACTGTAGACGTAATTTCAAACCTTTTTCTCAGTGACACCCATACAAAATGATGTTCACGAAAAAAGTTCATCGCTTACTACATTTTCACTGTTCGTGCAGTAAAACTGCACCGGGTAAGAGGTTTTAATTTATTACGTCTTTACTACTAACTCTGCCGGCCGAAATGGCCGTGCGGGCTTAGGCGCTGCAGTCTGGAACCGCGAGACCGCTACGGTCGCAGGTTCGAATCCTGCCTCGGGCATGGATGTGTGTGATGTCCTTAGGTTAGTTAGGTTTGTCTAGTTCTAAGTTCTAGGGGACTAATGACCTCAGAAGTTGAGTCCCATAGTGCTCAGATCCATTTGAACCATTTTGAACTACTAACTCTATTCGCAACACATGTTGCTTACAGTATCCACATATACCACTCAATGTACTTGCAAAATTATATCATTGTACGACAGTTCAGGAAATGTGTCGTCATAGACATCGAGATGCGTGGAAAACGAGATTTTGCTTTAAACGGAGCGTAAACTTTAAATACGATTTCATAATGCCAAACCTTTTCTACGCTCATACGTGAAATGTATTCGCAGTTTCGCATATGGACGACTATCAGCTGTATAATGGAATGACGGCATTGAAAATTTGTGACGGACCGGGACTCGAACTCGGCTTTATCGCTTATCGTGAGTGGTTGCCTTACCGTATGGCTAGCCGAGAACGACTCACGACCAGACGTAAACTTCCGTGTGTCGTTAACCACGCGTCTACAATCAAACGTATATTCCGGTACAGGGGAGACATTTTACTTAAGTCATCTGCCCGGCGTGGGTAGATAAATATGATGTTGAAGTGCCTGTGTTATTCCTTCTGACATGCATATATGTCCAAAGGAACTTTGCATCGTAATTCAGAATAACAAAGGCACTGCAATATTGTATTTTCTACATTTTGTCTCGCTTACTTTTTTTACGTCGAATATTTAACTCATTTGTAAATGAATCAGAAGTTTGAAGCTGTTTAATACAGGAGAATTCGATTCCTTACTGATATTTTTCTAGATGATAACTGTACCGAGTTTGTAGAAATTGCCTTAGATGGTACAGAAATGTGCCGATATGTCAATTCCTTTGTCACTGCACCTGCTCCTCCCCCCCCCCCCCCCCCCTCTCCCGCCGCAGCCTGCAGACCCATAGACGAGAAACGTCACCAGTGTTATCACCAGAAAACCTAGCGACCCCGACAATATGGGTTCGATAGTATTATCGGTCATTATCGATACTTTTTACGTGTCACAGCTTCTCATACTCACCCCTACAGGTGGTAGGGGTATACTCGTATGCCCCACATTATTTTTATACAAATAATGAGTCATGTACGTGCAAAATTTGGTTGAAATTGCTCCAGACGAAAGTGAATTACGCTATTGTCAACACTTTTTGATCACATTCCCATGGGATGTAGGCGGTTCTTACCTCCACAGCACTTCTTTAACATAGCGATTTGTGCACCAAATTTGGCTGAGATCGATCCAGTGGTCTAGGTGGAGATGTGGAACATTTACACATTCGTAGCTTTTTTATCAACTTACACTCTTGTTTAGAAACATGAGAACACCTTGAACGACTAGAGATAGGACATTCATATTCACAGGACATGTAAATTAGTGTGTTCTGCAGAAAGCATTATCAATCAGTCACCTTTGCCGAGCAGACTCACAGGTTCCACGCACCAACATGAACAGTCACTATATTGCCACTTCCCCCAATAATATCAGATACTCTGACAGAACCTTATCTATTCCTATGCTTTATTTATTGTTCCATGTGTGATCGCATCGACCCATATAACGAGCGAATGGCGCTCTGTGACATAACCATCCGTGCTGCATTCACCTGGTTCCGAAGTTCATGGTTGGCACTGGGTCACAGCACTGCAATCGTCGTTTCATCATAGGCCACTCATTTAAGGTTGGCAAAACGTCAGGTGACCTGGCGGGCCAGGGAGAAAGGCTGACATCCTGTGACAGCAAGAAGGCACGTGTTCGTGCAGCAACATGTGGTCGTGCATTGTCTTGCTGAAAAAAATGGCATCTGGGGTGTTGTGCAGAGAGGGTACGGCACACTGGTCTCAGTGCCCTGGACACGTACCATTTGTGATTTGTGGTTGTACCCAATAGCACCCCACTCCATAAGGCCTTGAACTGGCGCTCCATGACTGCGAATGCAGTCACTGTGATGCCGCTCCCCCTGTCTGTGGCGAACTAAAATGCGGCCTGGTTTCAGCCGTAAACAATATCTGGTGCCACTCCTGTCCCCAGTGACGTCGTTCCATACACTGCTGCCGTCTAGCATGTTTCTGCACATTCGTCAAAGGTAGGTGGAGAAGTGGACGACGTGCACGTAACCTGTGCCGTAATAAATGGCGA
This sequence comes from Schistocerca americana, assembly GCF_021461395.2. Taxonomy (NCBI): domain Eukaryota; kingdom Metazoa; phylum Arthropoda; class Insecta; order Orthoptera; family Acrididae; genus Schistocerca; species Schistocerca americana. The sequence goes on from NC_060122.1 coordinate 332,282,954, forward strand.
GGGGCTGTCACCCCAAACAGTGTACCGTTGCGCTAGAACCGTGGTAGACGCATATCTGTTCTGCAATGCCATTCGTATGAGGTGCTGATCTTCTCGGAGAACGGTTTCGGTGGTGCGACCTGATCCATATGGTCATGTTCAACCGCCTTCCGTGAACCATTCTGCACACACCCGTTGCACTGTCGAAACACATCGTCCCACACGAGCAGCAGTTTCCCGGATGGATGTATCACAATTCTCTATTCCGAATAATGCGCCCTCTTCCAGACTCGCTGATTTTACGGTACGGTTTGCAGATACGTCTTCGAGGCATCCTGCACGTATGCTCAAGTCACACTGATCCATTACCTTCGACAAAGTGAACCGCAAGCACATTTTGCGGTAGGTGGTATTGCGCTGCATATCGAGGCTGACCTTGAACCCGCGGGGCCGATGTGCTTGAAATGCTAATCATTTCTTCGGAACTTACTAAAGTACATGTTTTCTGTGAATATTACTCGTTCAAGGTGTTTTTTTTTTTTTTTTTTTTTTTAAGTTCACTGTAAATAGACAAGTAGATAGCTGTTAATTATGGAGTATTGCCCCTTCTTGGATAAAATCCAGAAGGCAGCTTCGTTTGATACTTTTTTTGAACCATAAGTTTCCTTGAACGCTTCTAACGTTATTTGATACGTTTTTCAGTAGTTTTCATTACAGACCGTTGGGACGACTTCCACGTGTGAGCTGGAGAAAATGTCAGAACGCCATGCGGCACACTTCGCCTGACAGCCGGGTGGCTCCAGACCCCAGGTCCGGCACGCAGCACCCGCTCGCGCTGTCTCTCTGTACTCCTACTCATCTGCCTCGCCAGTCACGCTCTCGCGCGAGCGTGAGGGGCCAATTTTCGGGCCACCCATTATTAGCAGGGCCTTGACGTTCGTGTGCTGTTAACTAACTACACCGTGCGTTTTCTTGGAATGTAAAGCAACGCCGTCAGAACGATTTGATGAGCAGGAACTTTACCCTTTTACGTAGCAAAGGAATCAATATAGAGTCGAATTCTTCGTGAGAAAGCTGAGACATTAATGATAAGCTTACAGATGGAAATATTTGAGGATCTGCTTGCACTTCCCTTCTCAGTATACATTCATCTGTTCTTTGTCACAGGAGTGCCAGCGTACATACACCTAACTCCGTACTAAGTTCTGTAGCAATTGTAGAGACTGTACCTTGCTACGTCATACGCTAAAAATACGATGGAAATCCTACTGTATAATACATGTGACGGTTACATATAGGTTTAGACTGAGTACTAGCACATTACAATATGCTGTCGTGTTCCGGCACAAGTCCGATCTACAACTGTAGATTTGGCGTGGCCCGTGTGACGCAATCAGGACGTTGACGACAATGCTGTACGTTGTTTTCCTCTAATTAACCGTTATAACGGAGTCGAGGAGGAGTACAACCTCCTCGATTGTTTTAGGGTTGGTGCTGTGGAACAGAAGAATCATTGGGAGGGACGGTGATCTGTCAAAGCAGCAAGAAGACATGAACTGTGATAGAGAAGTGGAAACGTGACGTACAGCACCAAAGCGTGCAGGCCAACATAGTCTGCTGTCTGACAGAGACCGCCGACAGTTGAAGAGGCCCGTAATGTGAAATAGGCAGACATCTATGCAGACCGTCACACAAGAGTCCCAAACAGTATCAGGATCCACTACAAGTACCGTGACAGTTAGGCGGGAGGTGAGAAAACTTGGATTTCATGGTCGAGCAGCAGCTCATAAACCACACATCACGTCGGTAAGTGCCAAACGACGCTCGCTTGGTGTAAGGACCGTAAACATTGAACAATTGAACAGTCGAAAAACGTTGTGTGGAGTCACGAATCACACCATATCGAATTTCAGCGTTACCGATGGAGGGCGCCATGAACTCTTAAGTCACTTTGAGCCAGGTATCTGGATACGTTTGATCACATAGTGTACGGGCTTCCCACTACCAAGAGACAAGAGCCACCTGGTTGTGATCAATACGGAATGACCTACCTGGGGCGTCTAGCTCATAAACAAGGATGTGTTATCCTTTCTGCCGTCTACTGTATCAACAGCCACTTGGCCTAATTGTTATATCACTGGTCCCTTGATCTAACTCATAGGAGACAAGTAGTATTTACCTATTTGTTCCTATTGGCAAATGAAATTCGCTACAGAGTGTTCAACACTATTCAGTGAAACATACATAAGACAGTTGTAAAACTGCTGCAGTGCATTGTCTGAGATTCTGTGTTGATAGTCAACAGCCGCATGATCTAGCTCCCAAGAATTACGTGCTTGCAAGGCAAAAGACAGTACTTGTTTCCAAATTTTGGTGTGCTGTTATACACTATTTGGTCGAAAATACCCGGGCACCTACTAGTGGACATTAATATGGCGAGTGTCCACCATTCGTCTTTGTGGCAGCTTGAACGCTGCTGTGGACACTTTCAGTGAGATGAGATGTCAGAATTTATGTGGAGGAATGGCAGCCCATTCTTCCTCAAGAGCCGAAATCAGAGAAGGTATTGATGTTGGACAGTGGCATCCGCAGCGAAGTCGACGTTGTAATTCATCCCACAGGTGTTCCATTAGCCTCACGTCGACAGTCTGGGCAGGTCGGTCCATTTCAAGAATGTTTTTGTTCACAAAACATTGCCTCACAGATGCTGGCGTCATTACAGAATGCTTTGTCATACTGATAGAATCATCGTCTTAGAGCGTTTTCTCTGGTTTACGGAGTACAAAATGCTGTAAAATACATTAATATTCTTCCGTATTTAGTGTTTTCTTAAGCGCAACTAAGAATCCACACATTAGCCACGATTAAACCCCATACCACAACACTGCCTTTTCTGTTTCGTTTTTGTTTCTTATACGTCAATCCCCATTTCTTCTATTACCTTCAATTTTCTTTCTGTGTGAATAAATATCGACCTAATCTCCGATGTCAGTATTTTTAAGCTCGTCTGATTTTTACATCCTCTGTTCTCAACATCATTGCTGATGTAAGGATTACATATATTTCATCACACTGGAAAATGTACATGATCGTTGTACTCGTTTCCTACAGCTGAATCAGTATCTGTTGCAACTATCACAAGATATTCTAGCAGACCAGGGCAGTACCCTCCTTTGATACTCTTGCGTATGTGCTTCACAACATGTTCACAATGAGGTCGAACTACACTGACTATTAATTTGTTTGTGGAAGATGTAACATTTTGGAAAACTGACACTGCTAAGTCCGCCCCCGTTATGTCATTTCATTGTAGCCATTTTTGTTACTGTTTTTGTGGAATAAAAAAAAGTAAAAAAAAAGTGGTCAGCGTGACAGACTGCCAATCCTAAGGGCCCGGGTTCGATTCCCGGCTGGGTCGGAGATTTTCTCCGCTCAGGGACTGGGTGTTGTGTTGTCCTAATCATCATCATTTCATCCCCATCGACGCGCAAGTCGCCGAAGTGGCGTCAAATCGAAAGACTACCCAACGGGAGGCCCTCGTCACACGCCATTATTATTATTATTATTTGAAAAACTGACACTTCTATTTTGCTCCTATTCACCGTTATTTTGGTATATTTATATTATCTTCGTATCTTATCTATAGACTCCACCGTAGTTGGTGTACTTACAAAATTATCTCTTTTTTTAAAAGATGAACTTATCACCTTATCGAATAAAATGTATAGACTGAACGCATTACCATTCCTAAAACTGAGCAAAACCGTGGGTAATAGCATAACGGCCTATATAATTATCATTGCTTGTCTTAAACGTGTAGCCATCGGTGACGAATCATATTTTCGCCAGTCAGCGAATTTATTGCTTTCCTCTGTTACAAGCATGGTCGGCATTCCTCCTTACTGGAAGCACTACACTACGCCATACCATTCTTTTTCTAGACGCGTAGTACTTACACACAGGCAGCAGTTGCGTGGTTCTGAGAGCATTTTCGGGATGTCACTGGACTCACCTGCAAAGCAAGTAAAGTAAATTAGTGTCATTCATACTAGACATTCACTATAACATTACCTATTACAATAAAATGGAGGCATTACATACCGTGTTATTAAACAATTGAATTTTTAATTTTCTTTCAATTTTAGGTATGAGAATCAGTGCTGAAGGCCTTTGACTTGCGAACACGGATAAACTTCAAAGGTATGTGACCCAAGCTTCACAGTGAACTGCTCCGAAGTATTAAAATATCGTAAATGAACATTGCGGTCAGTCAGCACAGCACACCGAAAAGAATAAATCATCATGCTTGATGTTGTCTTGCCATGTTGGATGCATTCAACATACGACATTTGACATCTACTTGCTGGAGTATCGTGGTTTTGTTTTTTAACTTTATGGTTGTATTTAGAACTGAGCATGCTCGGTAATGGTGAACTCGCAAATCTACTGATATTTATTTGCTATCGTTAACTGGAAACAAAGAGAAAATTTATACAATTACGTTTTTTCAGAAAATCGCGCTTTCAGTTCCTCTTATGGAGAAGGGAGGATTGTTTGAGGACTTCTTAACTGCCCTTTGCAACCAGTTGGGGTAGCCGAGTTTGCTTATTTCTACTGGCCTTATTTAATTTGGAACAAGATGCTGCTGGGTAGCTTTAAAACTGAACCTGCAATCGGACTGTTATTTAATGAAAGCAATTGAAAAGTTTTCTGTGTGTTATACATGGAATCAACTTCTCAAGAAGGAGAAGGAGAAGGAGAAGGAGGAGGAGGAGGAGGAAAAACTTGGAGAAAATATGTACACCCCCAACCCACAGAGCGCTATTCGGAGACAGTGATTCAGTTTACTTTGTAAAACTTAGAGTTACAAGTTTGTTACTCTTATTTTACTTACTGGCTTTACACTGAGCTGACAAAAGGCATGTCGGATCTCCTTTTTTCCCGGCGCAGTGGAACAACTCGAGGCGGCATGGACTCAAGTTGTTGGAAGTCCCCTGCAGAAATATTGACCCATGCTGCCTCTATAGCAGGATGTTGTGGTCGAACTGGTCTCTCGATTATGTCCCATACATGTTCGACTGGATTCATGTCGGGCGATCTGGATGGCCGGATCATTCGCTCGAATTGTCCAGAATGTTCTTTAAACCCGTTACGAACAATCGTGCCCCGGTGACATGACGCATTGTTATCTATAAAAATTCCGTCATCGTTTGGGAACATGAAGTCTACGAAGGTCCGTAAATGATCTCTAAGTAACCCAACGTAACCGTTTCCAGTCAATGATCTGTTCAGTTGGACCAGATAACCCAGTCCATTTCATGTAAACATAGCCCACACCACCAACGTGCACAGTTCCTTGTTGGCAACCTGGGGCCACGGCTTCGTGGAGTCTGCACCACATTCAAACCCCACCATCAGGTCCTGCCAACTGGAATCTGGACTCACGTGACCAGACCACGGTTTAACAGGCATCTCTCTCTCTTTTTTTTTTCCCCTCGATGACATGACAGGGAAGTCTTCCTCCTCCGTCACGAGTGCCTGAGATGTCGCTTCCGTAATCGTCCACTCTATATGAGGCGCAGCTGAGCGGAAGTCAGGAACCAAGGACTGACGGCTCCGGGCAATGCAGCGGACGTTGAAAGCAGGACAAGGATTGCTCTGAGCTAGTCGGTGACCGCGATAGACAACCCAGAAAGCTGCGGCAAGACAAGGACTCGTGTGAGACGAAAATTAATCGGAGAAAACAGTGCGGGTCGTACCGGAGAAAGGACTGCCACGGGCTGGCCACTGGAGCGGAAGGCTGCGTAAACCACTGTACGTATCTGACTGTGGCCGCTGTCCAGTATTTCTTCTCGACTTTAGATGTTATCGAGGACCGAGATCTGTGCTGCACTTTCCCCAAAAGGTTCGTTGCGCATTAATTCTTCCGCTACTAACAAACCAGAACGATTTAAAAAGTGAGATAGATGTGATATAAATAACGATATTTCTGACTTTTCCTGGTACAGCAACTTTCCTGCCATTTCATGACATCGATACCAGCACACAATATAGGCCCCAACACGAAGCGCATTGCTCAAAGTTATAAATGTCGAAAGGTAGCAGCGGAGTGAGGAGGTACGACAGGAGCTTGCATTCATTAATTTCGTTCTAAAAAAGAGGACTGACTGTCGTTAATGGCTTTCCTTCCAGCTAATATTTTACTTCGCGCATGAAGCAAACAGTAGATAATAATGGTAAATATGATAACAATAGACGAAAGTGCCAGAAAGTGCTATTTCCCGCTAAAGCGGACTCCCGGGTCTCTTGTCTCTGCTTTCTCTTCAACTCCAGTGGAACCAAGTTTAAATAGTAGTTTGGGCCTCTACCACACTGTGGCATAGAGAACAAGTCGCTCGCTTCAATTTTTGCTTTGATTATCAGATCGCCATTACATGTTCTGACAAAGGAAAAAGTTTTTACATTTTGCGACATGTGTCGTTATTTCTCCTAGACATTGACATTTGAGCCTTTCAACCGACATGTGACCTTAAATAGTAAGGTTTAACGCTAATGTTTACATTAAACCGTTTCATTTAGTTGTTTGGTCAAAAAATTATCGGGTTAGCACAAAGGAGACTCCAGTCGCGTAAACTATACCCCCTTTGATTGCTTAGATGGGATCGCTGAGGTTTTTCGTGTTTATACTCTGTGTGCATTAGTACACCATCTCATTCTTTTGGAATTGTCTTGCAGATCTCAAGTAATGTGGAAGCTTGGTCAAAGATAGTGGAGTCCGTCTAACATGAGTGTAGCTATTGATGTAATTCAGAAAGAGAAAAGAGGTTGGAAGAACGCCAGTAAACAGTTTAATGGTCCAACAACAATAATTATGAGGTTCCACAACATGAAATATAGTACACGTAAGGAAGCAGCGAAAACAAAAAGAGGCTGACCTACAATTCTGTGTAAATATTTTGAAGAGGTGGTTTACTATTGTCTTCCTGTCGAAGCCTACTTATTTCCTTGTGCTTACTCGTACTGACTTGGGAATAATGGCCGTGCAATTGACAGAGAGAAGTAACACTGAACACTCTCTCAAAGACGCCACTGTTGGGAGTAAGTCAGTTACCCTTCTTCTTAAGTGTCACAAAATTAAGTTGTCAGAAAGAAAGCCGGAAGGGAACCCAATAACTGAGCTCTTGGGTTCATCCAAAGAAATACAGAGAAATTCTGTAACCTTGTGGAAGATGTTATACTTTGAAACCAGATTATGTTTTCTATAATTTAATAAATTTTTCTAATTTTGTTCAAGATTATTTTCATTATTTTTACAAGGGGTCGGATTTTGGCAATTTTTTCAAACTTCCCAAGTTTCGGAAATTAATTTTTTAATAATGAATTTTCATTATATTTTCTAAGAGTAAAATATAAATTGTGCATAACGTTATAAAGCAGATATTACAGCGTTTAAAACATATTTTTTTTCTATTTCTTATTTTTTAAATAAAAAATAAATGGGGATCTGATTTGAGATACGTACGTCTAATAATTTAGGTTGATCAAGTATGGAATCTCTTACCCTAAATCAGCTGTTGATAGCCTAACTAGTCCACGTGAGAAAGATACTAAACAGCTGCACGAAAAGTAACTTTCCAACCTGAAGCAGTATTTTTACAACAATAACTCATGAATCCATAAAGCAATAATAGCATCAGGCATTAACTACACATTATCCAATATGGCAGAAACATTCAAAACAGTCCAGAAGACTGAAACGGAAATAATTGTTATCAAGATAATAGGCTGGCACAGAAGTTAACTGCACCGGAAATATTCTAATGACGTCAGCCAGGATAATGCCAGTTTGGAAATATCGAACAACTTATTGACTCAGGCAGATTTGCATGCAGAAACTGAACGATTTATGACAGCGATACAAAAACAGGTCACTTCCAAAAATAACTACATGAATAATATTCTGAAAGATCAAGGAATGGATGATAGCTACAGAAGGTGTGTAGAGATCAAAAGGAGACGGTATCAAACATTACATCTGGATTTCAAACCTTGGCAGTCAAAGACTGTTTGAAAAGGCATTATGAGGTCTCCAAAATAATCCACTAGAGACTGGAACAGCAGTATCAATTCATGAAAGACTATCCTCGTCATCATTAATCCGAAAATCTACTGCTGTATAAAACGAAAATGTCAAAATTTACAGGAGCCATAGCATAATAACCGATAAAAGAAATCACTGTAACGTACCTGACATAGCCGTAGTCAATAAAGACTAACAAACCAACTTCGTTACAGATATCACAGTATCCAACACCCATTATTTGCAAACGACCTGCAAGGAGAAGGCGGCCAGGTATGGGGACCTTGCAGATGAGATAAAAGCCACGTGGAGACAGATCTCTGTACACATCGTCCCAGAGGTAATATCGGGACGAAAAACTGCATCCTTCTCTCTATTGTAAGCTGCAGATCATCCAGGAAGGAAAGGAACGGCAGCAGCTCGCTTTGCGTTTATTTTCTTTGGGTTGCCTATATGCAGCAGTGCGGAATGGAGCATTTACAATAAAACGTGCAGACAGCACAACCTGCAGACGCAATCTGCTAATTATAAGTATTTTACAAACCATTAGAAGGCTTCTCTTTACCAGTGGGACATCTATACGCAGTAATAAGATACAGTAGACTTGCACTGGTCTCTGATAACCTATCATGGAACACATACATGCTAATGGTGGTGATGACTGATTTGTGGGGCGAACTGGGCGGTTATCAGCGCGCATACATAGTCCCAATTTTTACACAGTCCAGTTTTTTCCACAGTCCAATCTAACCACTGTGACTAATGATGATGATGATGATGATGATGATGATGATCCAGTCCCCAGGCAGAGAAAATCCCCAGCCCGCCCGGGAATCGAACCCGTGACCCAGTGATCCAGAGGCAGCAACGCTAGCCGCTAGACCACGAGCTGCTGACTACAGGCTAATGGTAATGAACGGGTTGAACTAAAATGCAACAAAGAAGAACAGTTCTCATAATGGTTGTGTGCTTATTGTGGGTCTTAGATGACTGATTAACGAAATAAGTAATACAAATACTGTTTTCCTCCTGCTGTTTCCCCGTGCTGCAAATCCAACAACAAATTAATTTTTTCTTGGCACCTCTAGATGTCATCAGACGTCCTACTGACACCGTGTTAATGAAATAGTAAAGGAGGACGCGTATGCTGTCTATCTGCGAAACGCATGAGTTACCTGCTTGATTGCATATTCTTGGTAGATTGAGACTGTGTGCCAGTCCGAGATTATTCTTACCGGCGGAGCACATATCACTTCCACTGCTTACCTTCTGCTGTCCTATTGTCCATACGCCACAGAACGTCTCCTCATACTTTGCCGGCCAAGGGCTCCTGAAAGAAAGCGTATAGCGGAGAAAGGCTTTGACCACAACATGCAAGATGAAACTTCTCATTCTGTGGAGTAATGTATGCAGTTTTGAAATTTGTTCGGTGCGTTTCTATGTTTTAACTCGTTGTGTCGTGTATTTATGAGGCGACGTTTAGGGATAGAGATGGGATTTATCTAAATATGTTAGAGGTTCCTGAAAAGCAAATCCTTTCTGCCCACCGTCCAATACCAACATTGTTAATTAGGCACGAAGAGTCTCGTTTACTAGCCTCGCTCAGTAAGGCATCATACACTAGGCAATACAAGAGCATCACGATAAAAAAATTTGTAATGGTTCTCAGTCTTCTGTCGCTTTCATTAGACACTTCGAGTCTGCAATCATTTCAACTTGACGGTCTCTGTTAATTCTTGCAGCATATCTCCAGTGAGAGAGTTAACCCCCCAAGTAAAAGTTGCTCACGCAATTCAATGAACCCATGAGTCTTTCATATTCTGTCAGTCAGTCGATGCATGTCTGAAGCACTGAAGTTTCGTTCTGTCTGTGCTGAGGAAGAGGTGGCCTTGTCGCAGGTTCCGTAGTTGACTTCCCCCCTCCCCATCCCCGTTATGATCTCGGTTTTCAGGAGGTTTAGCTTCATTCTAATGCAAAAGCTGGAATTAGGAATCCACCCCAAACGTTCCTAATTGGGACTCACTTTGTCCCACCACCAACTGGGCTGATATTCCACTGGAAAGTCGCTGTAGGTCATTCTTCAATGAGGGAATGAAAAGCATCAAATAAAATTAAACATTACACTCTGTGATAAGTGTAATCATTGCAGTAAAGAAAGTTTCAATCTCTATCGTTGTGTTTAACAGATAAAGGGGCTTTTCAACTGCGGATAACAGCAGAAACTTTATCTAGTCCTGTGCGAATCGAAGCTTCGTCTCCAATGAATTATTCTTGTACGGCTTATTAAACCCTAGTCTTCAGTCCCTCTGTGTATACGAGGCACTTGTATTGGAGCTAATATGGCGAGCAAATATACATTTCGGTAGAAGAAAATTTTACATAATATTTCTAAATAATTTAATTTTATACAAGTATTAGTCTAACTGATTAGCCTCAGCCGTTACCTGTGATCTTATCTCCATAGGAATGTAGCGAAGTGTCTGCCATATGAGCACAAATCTTACAGTAATCTGTTCGAGTGCTGTGAAGTCGGGGAAACGTTTTTGTGAACCAGTGCAATAGTATGTGCGCCGTCAGATTATGGACTTGACCTAGTGCCTAACGGCTGACCTTCACAATTAAAAAAAACCACAAAATCGCCCAGAAGAGTAAAGAGACAATAAAACGGCAGAAATGTCAAGGCAACGTATTTCATGAATCGTACTGTTAATATGATGTTAGAGGGATAAGTCATAATTCTTGAGTTATCTCAATGAGTTCTTGTAACTGTCCGTGCACGCACTCATTTGAAGCAAGGTTGTTTTGTAATTACTGTAAGGTGGTCGGAAAATTTATTCGTCACCTACTCTATCTAAGTAGGATTGATATGCAAACTATTATAACTGATGAACTTCTCACGTTTATGTGTACAGCCTCAAGCGGAACGACTAGATCTGAAGCTGAATCTGAGTATTCTTTTCAAGCCAAGAATGACGCTATGAAGCGGCAGAAATTACTTCGCTAGGCTGTCTGATCATCCTCTATGCAGGGTTCCCCACAAGAGGCCGTTAGTGGGAATATTCATGTGGAAAATGATTTATTGCGGCGATTATTGCATCTGAAAGACTAGGGGCTTCAGGTTCTCTCTTGCATCATACAAGATATTCTTAGTGAGTCAAAATGGTGTGGTTTCAGAAGAGGTACCACATATTACGCTCTTTTTTTTGTGTATCCTGCTCACAAACTGGACAGGAACCGGCGCCTGATTTGTCACTAGCAAACATACAGCTCAAGATCTGGTTTCAGAACGCTGATTTTTGATTCCCGAAATCGTGATGAGCAAGTACTAGGGTGCTTGCCTGATGCGAGTCAAGTTTTGTTCCATCTACGATTAAGTCAGGCCTAGTGAAAAATAACACCACGCGAAAATTTGAAAGTGTCCGTGTGCTTACTTGATACTATTTTCACAGGCAATCGCGACGTAGAATGTACCACATGAGGCCTGCGTTTTTATGCACAGCAAAAATGTATGTGTGCACGTAGTTAAGCCACAGAAAAACTGTTTATTATTTACAGCAGTCTTATGGTAGTAACTATCTTCTCCAGAGGATTACAGGTATTAAAAATTGCTTAATTCTTAGGCCGAGAGTGGTCTTGCCACGGTGTTCTGGTACCAGCAGTAGAGCTCACTACAGGGCCTTTTCTTATGTTCAACGTGGGACACTTACAGCTTCTTTCGATTTATTTTCGCTCATTCTTTTCTTCTGTGTTTAATCTTCAACAAACATGACATTCTTATTCCCCAAATTTTCACGGTTATTATCAATTATTTAATAACTTTTCGTACACTGTTTGAATGTTTCCTCAGTTACTATTTCAGATATTTATAAACGTCGCGCTGCTGACTTCTCGAGTAACTATGAGACCTAACAGTGCAGGAGTCCTTGTTTTGAAACGTGGGGTACTGGGATGTTTTGAAGTTTCAAGTGACTGTGATGTCTTGCAGGGTTTTGTGAACATGAAAGTTCCGTAATACGTCCCAGCAGTGCAGGAGCCCATATTAAACTACGGTTCCACCTAATAGCTGGCTGAGCAAGATCGTTCTCAGAAATGAGCACAGAAACGCCATACAGGTTTCTGTATCACCAAGCTAAGTAAAGCATGAAAGCTGCTTCAAACTAGTCTCTGGACTGAAGACCACAACAACAACTAGTAAAGCATTGTCTGTTCAAACTAACAATAAACTTCCTGACTCCTTTATTCACATCACATGTCTCTCGCACGTTTTCTAGCTTCGACACATTTATTGTATTTTTTGTGATTTTTTTCCTTAGACTAAAATGAAATAATATTCGAATTTTATGTCAAATTAAAGTATTCAGCAGTCTATTTGTAAATGTAAGTAGATCTTGTGATAGTTTCTCGAGGAATGACAAGGTGTAGAATATACGTAACTGTTGGACAAGACACACTAGTATGTGTTCCTGCTACCATTACTTGACCGTTGACATCCATGTATCTGTGTTCACGTACTGGATGTGAATGTGATTTTTAATGCCGTTTTTGTGTGCATTATGCATCATCCTTCTAAATCATATGAACTAAACGCAAAAAATGGATAGAGAAAACTCGTACCCAAATGACAAATTTGAAAAATTAAATAATTTAGAAGTTAGAACGCCTAATCACAACGTACCACTCTCTGGTGTCTTGAATGAATGCTACAACTTACCTGATAAGCAAAACAGGAGATTTAGCTGATTTCAAACTGCGAAAGGTGGCATTTCTGTAACAGAATCCTTGTAAACGTTCCTTGGTTGCTATGATCTAAGTGAAGCAGTGGCGATACTATGAATAAGGAACATGAGAACGGAATAGCACCAGATGTTATTGAAGTATGAAAGGAACGTCCGTTCAAAGTGCAGCAGCTATGGTAAGATTGGAGGATTACATACTAACAGATTCAACACACTTCTAAGCCGGCCGCGGTGGTCTCGCGGTTCTAGGCGCGCAGTCCGGAACCACGCGACTGCTACGGTCGCAGGTTCGAATCCTGCCTCCGGCGTGGATGTGTGTGATGTCCTTAGGTTAGTTAGGTTTAAGTACTAAGTTCTAGGGGACTGATGCCCACAGCTGTTAAGTCCCATAGTGCTCAGAGCCATTTGAACCATTTTGAACACTGCTAAACCACAGTGTTATGAGCAACGCAGCAGACAAAATTACTTCAGTGACGTGCTGATACGTCTCACTCATTATCTGGAGCCATGCTGCCTGCAGTGCTTCATGGAAAGAGGTACCACTGTCGTCTTGGTTCAGATCGGCGAAGATGCCCAGTCGGTTAGAGACATTATTGCTGCCAGAGGTATCAACGGTGTATATTAAACTGCACACCTTATATGGTCAAAAATCACCTACAACTGTAGTCGTATTTCAGCGAATACACTTAGTAAGTAAAATTTCATCAATTAGTTCCTTACCTAACGCGCCAATAGTGCTCTGCAGTAGTGTATATAGGAGGTGATCATATCGACAGGTGAAACTTTTAAAGTATTAACTGTTATCCTGATCTTGGTTGGACGAATCATGATTGCAGAAAGCTCCTGAGCGTGCAGGGAAGGTATTCCATGGCGAGCGAGCATCGCCAGCCATCAACCTGTGGTTTGCTGACGTCACAACGCCCCAGGCCTTGCACGCTCCGTTTAAGCGCATGATGATCAGCCCTGCTCTCTTTCTGCATCTTCTCCGCACGCTACACGAAAGTTTGCTCTGTAATCACTTCCGAAGAAGATAACGAGTACACGGCTCGTTTGTGGCTCTTTTCATCATTTCCTCTGTTTCCGGTCTCGCCGCTTCATCCCAGATTCTAAATACACTACTGGCCATTAAAATTGCTACACCACGAAGATGACGTGCTAGAGACGTGAAATTTAATCAAGAGGCAGAAGATGCTATGATATGCAAATGATTAGCTTTTCAGAGCATTCACACAAGTTGGCGCCGGTGACGACACGTACAACGCGCTGAGATGAGGAAAGTTTCCAATCGATTTCTCATACACAAACAGCAATTGACCGGCGTTGCCTGGTGAAACGTTACCGTGATGCCTCCTGTAAGGAGGGGAAATGCGTACCATCACGTTTTCGACTTTGATAAAGATCGATTGTAGCCTATCGCTATTGCGGTTTATCGTATCGCGACATTGCTCCTCGCGTTGGTCGAGATTCAAATACTGTTAGCAGCATATGGAATCGGTGGGTTCAGGAGGGTAATACGGAACGCCGTGATGGATCCCAACGGCCTCGTATCACTAGCAGTCGAGATGACAGGCATCTTATCCGCATGGCTCTAACGGATAGTGCAGCCACGTCTCGATCCCTGAGTCAACAGATGGGGACGTTTGCAAGACAACAACCACCTGCACGAACAGTGCGACGACGTTTGCAGCAGCATGGACTATCAGCTCGGAGACCGTGGCTGCGGTTACCCTTGACGCTGCATCATAGACAGGAGCGCCTACGACGGTGTACTCAACGACTAACCCGGGTGCACGAATGGCAAAGCATTTTTTTGGATGAATCCAGGTTCTGTTTACAGCATCATGATGGTCGCATACGTGTTTGGCGACATCCCGCTGAACGCACATTGGAAGCGTGTATTGGTCATCGCCTTACTGGCGTATCACCCGGCGAGATGGTATGGGGTGCCATTGGTTACACGTCTCGGTCATCTCTTGTTCGCATTGGCTGCACTTTGAACAGAGGACGTTACATTTCAGATGTGTTACGACCCGTGGCTCTACCCTTCATTCGATCCCTGCGAAACCCTACATTTCAGCAGGATAATGCACGGCCGCATGTTGCAGGTCCTGTACGGGCCTTCCTGGATACAGAAAATGTTCGACTGCTGCCCTGGCCAGGACATTCTCCAGATTTCTCACCAATTGAAAACGTCTGGTTAATGGTGGCCGAGCAACTGGCTCGTCACAATACGCCAGTCACTACTCTTGATGAACTGTGGTATCGTGTTGAAGCTGCATGGGCAGCTGCACCTGTACACGCCATACAAGCTCTGCTTGACTCAATGCCCAGGCGTATCAAGGCTGTTATTACGGCCAGAGTTGTTTGTTCTGGGTACTGATTTCTCAGGGTCTATGCATCCAAATTGCGTGAAAATGTAATCACATCTTAGTTCTAGTATAATATATGTGTCCAATGAATACCCGTTTATCATCTGCATTTCTTCTTGGTGTAGCAATTTTAATGGCCAGTATTGTATTTTTCAACGTACTCCCCGTCATGACCGATGCATTTTTGGAGAATCCCAGACTGTGGAAAAAAAAACGCGCAAATGGCTCTAGGCACTAAGGGACTTAACATCTGAGGTCATCAGTCCCCTAGACTTAGACCTAACTAAACTAAGGATATCACACACATCCATGCCCGAGGCAGGATTCGAACCTGCGACCGTAGCAGCAGCGCGGTTGCAGATTGAAACGCCTAGAACCGATCGGCCACAGCGGCTGGCCGTGGCCTTCCGAGTGGCAGGATGGTACTTTCAGAGAATCGCCACACAACTTGGACGTACTGCGCCAGAAGACATGACAGCACCTCAAGTCATGTCTCCGAAGGAAGCACTTGAAATACGAATTTACGACATCCAGAAATTGACGGCTCCAGTAGGCCAATATCGATACGTTTGAGTGTCTATACATGAGGTGCACATATAGCCGATAGACGGCTTACTGAATTGCCGAAACTGGTTGTGAAAATAAAATAAAATAACTTCTCAAACAACACTGCTCTTCGGCGGTTTTCCTTGTTAAATATTTGACTAACCACTGTGCCGCGTCTACAATGGTACAGCAGAGATTGTTGCGTCAGTTTTGCAGCGATACTGGTATCATGTGAACATTCTCAACCCGTAGACGAGGTTCTGGATCTCCTCGGACCACAAACGCCCGCCAGGAACTTATTGTAAGTTTGTTAGCAGTGGGACTACGGTTATACAAACCTCCACAGCATCGACGTGCACGGCTCGACTGGCAACGCCAGAGGATCACTGGGAATGACGCGCCCCGGTCTCCTGCTATGAAAGCAGATTCTACCTCCAAACAAGTGATGGTCGCTTCCTCGTACGATGTAGACCTAGTGAGTCCCTCTCCAACCCTAATGTCTGGGTTGCGATAAACTACAACTGTCGTACACCGTTGGTGGTTCTTGCAACGGGAAGGCGAAGTGTTGTTACACACACTGCCCGTGACACTCAACGGGCTCTGCATGACACGCAACAACTTCCCTGGCCAGCACGATCTCCGAACTTGTCTCTAATCGCGGACGTGTGGGATACGATGTGACGAGAGGTGACTCGTGCGACCCGTCAGGCAACAGCTCTTACAGTACGACGTGAACGGGTCGAGCAGGCATGGCGTAACATATCCTAGGACAGTATTCGTCATCTGTACGACCGACTGGATGCCGGAGTCGCATTGTCGCCTGTAGAGGCTACACCATTTACTAGTATGAGTGGTACCCCGGGAACACTTGTGCTATTGATCTTTAAATGTAACCATTTCAGGTACTCCATATCCACTTTTGCAACAATAAAACTTGAGTGAATTGGAAATCTTACCAATTATTTTCCGGCAGGCATGTACGTACGCCCATACTTTTCTCTCCAAGTGTTGGACATTTTTGTGTTAGCAACAGTGACTGATACGCTGTTTTGGAAGACAAACTAAAAATGGTATCCTGGTGAATGCAGCTATGAGATCGAAGGTACTCATCACGATGATTGCTTGGAACACACAGAGAACAAAGTCGTAAAAAGTGAAAACCTGTTCTACCTTGTAAGAAAACTTTCTCTTCGGATATAGAGATCCGCTCACATCGCCAACTAACGCGTCGATCAAATGTCACGGCTCTTCCCATAATGCTACATAGCAGTGGAAATTTTTGATTCCATCTTACAAATTACAATAGAAAACGTGAGTCTCCATTCTGTTCTTGTTATTGAGTTGTTGTGTTATCAGTATGACGACTGGTTTGCTGCAGCACTCCACGCTAGTCTATCCTATAAAAGCCACTTCATCTCAGAATAACTACCGCAACCTGCGTTCATTTCAACCTGCTTACCGTATTCGTCTGTATGTCTTCTTCTAGAATTTTCAGCGCCCGAATTTGCTTCCAGTACTAAATTGATAATTTCTTCTTGTCTCATAATGCGTCCATCAACCGATCCCTTCTTTTAGCCAAGTTATCACCAAAATTTCTTTTTCTGTTTAATGCCTACATATTAGCTGCACGCTCTACCAACACAATCTTCTGTAGCACTAAATTTCAAAAGTTTCTATTCTCTTCTTGTATCAACTGCTTATCGTCCACGTTTCAGTTACGTACAAGGATACATTCCACCCAGATACCTTCAAAAGAGGCTTCCTAGCACATAAATGGAATGAACAGTCTAATGACAACAGGATATGAATTGAGAGTAGACCGAAGAAAGACGATAGTAACGAAAAATAACAGAAATGAAAACAACGAGAAACTTACCATCGGAACTTGGGATCAAGAAGTAGACGAAGTTAAGGAATTCTACTACGTAGGAAGCAAGACCTATCTAGGAAACAATGAACAGAGCAAGGAGGACATAAAAAAAGCTGGCACTGGCCAAGAGGGCATTCCTGGCTAAGAGAAGGCTATTGTTACGACAAATAGGTCTTAATTTGAGGAAGAAACTTCTGAGAATGTGCTTTTGGAGCACAGCGTTGTATGGCACTGAGATATGGACTGCGGGAAAACAGGAGAATCGAAGCATTTGAGACGCGGTGCTACCGAAGAATGTTGAAAATTAGGTCAGCTGATAAATTAAGGAATGAGGAAGTTCTCATACCTTTCGATCCTTATAAATGCCGTCCGGTTTCGGTACAAGTTTTACATAACCTTTCATGCCTATGTTCAGAATTTTAAGTGTGTTCCAATCAACATTGTCAAACGCTTTCTCTAACTCTACAAATGATATAAACGTAAGTTTGTCTTTATTAACCTATCTTCTAAGAAAAGTGGTGGGTAAATTTTGCCTCGCTTGTTCCTACCTTTTCCCGGAATCCAAATTGATTTTCCCCATATTGTCAGATAATAATTTCTCTTCTGTGGCTACAAGGGAGAATCCAGTATTCGTAGTGCTAGCTCAAATGAGAGCACAGAGTTGTAGCAGATGTCTTCCGAGCAATGGTGCAGAACGAAATACGGTCTCCATGTCCATTATTCGATTGAAGTGCCCTGTTCTCTCCCACGCGACTATACTTCAGTCAGATCAGACAACAGTAGAGGCGTGCTGTTGTGTCAGTGACTAGTGCGGCCGTGGCGGCGCTCAGTTATTTTATTGTTATCGACTGCAGGCTGTAATTACTTTCAGGGACTAAAGGTTAATTCCCAATCTGAGACAACGTTATACCAAAGTCTAGAAAATATGGAGCATGAAACCTTGAGCGCATTTACTGTCATAGTGACTGTACGCGAAGTTGAGCGTTGTTTGCGTCAGCGCGCGTGCAGTATCCGCGATCGGTCTTTCCCTTTCACGAATGCAGCTGAAGCTGGAGTTAAGACGGTGAAGATTAGGTGTATTCCACGTCTGCGTATTGCGTATATGGAGTCTCTCCGCAGTGTCTCATGAACTGACGACATGCGACACTGTTGATGGCGATCCGTCCATCGGATGGGGACTTTAAGCTTGAAGGTCCCTTGGCGCTCTTCGAGAGGAATAAGCTAAGTACCGGCACCGGGTTTCACCCTCTACCTTTTCTCATCAACACGAACATGGCACTACACTAGACACACAACCATTATAGTCAGCCACACTTAACAAAAATACATGCGCACACAGGGAACGAAAGACGCGTATGGCCGCGAACGACAGGAAAAACATTCCCAATTAGACCGCCGAACCTGCTCCTCGGAGTCGCTCAGTCAATTAAACCGTACGACTTTACTTACCGTGAACCTCGAAATGTGCTCTTGTCGTAAACAAGGAGTAAAAGCGACAGAATAGTCTTTTACCCTACATGCAATATGTATTAACTTAAACGAACCACCAGCCTTTCAGGAAAATATCTTAGTCTTCTTCCCAATGATTATAATTTTAAAGTACACTTATTAACATCAAAACATTCAGTTCTTGACTCGACCGAAGGTAAAATTCCTAAAAGCACACCACTGACTCTGTTCCAATTGCTTCAGGAGACAAATTTGGTGAAATTCCCAAACCTCAAGAACAGATCGCGGAAGACTAATATGTGGTCTTGTGTCATTATTTAACGACATTTTCAACGAAATATGCAATAAAATTGACTCTTAGCTATACTGATTATTATACGTATATTTTCACATTGCTTTATCACATTAAACCAATATATTTAACGAATGCAAGAGGCATTTTTTCAGAATGCTGTAACATAAAAAATTGACTTTCCTGTTTACGTTGATTACGCGCAATTTATCTTTATAAAAAACGCACTGTTACTAACTGCAGACTGTGTGTATGTCTGTTCCGCGCAGGTGTGGGTGTGTGATTGTGTCTAAGTCCAATTAATTATTTTAGTGGGCAATCTTCTGTGTGTACTGAGTATTGTAAGCTGTCGCGCCTGGTCTATGCACTGGACTCGAATTGGGAAGTATCTGAGTTCAAGCCTGCATCCCGCAATCCAGATTATGATTAGCATCCCTTAAGAAACTTAGGAAAACCAAGTCAATTTACTTGTGAAGAGCGGTCAGTTTCCTTCTTCATCCTTGCCCTATTTCTCTCTAAGGATCTCGTCGTCAGCGGGTTATTAAACCCTACCCTTTGTTCTTTGACAACGTAGCATCGATTTTCTGGAGAGGTAGTACGCTGGAGCTGAAGAAGAATTTCATTTTGTCACAATATGTGCAGTCAAAAGAAGTTAACCTTAACCTAGTCACGTAGTTGGCGTGCAAAAAAGTTACAACAGCCATTTCCACTCGCTCCAGTGGCAATGTGGTGGCAGCTGCTACAAACTATTGCTGTCTTCCGTATCTCTCCCCCCTTCGCTAACATATGCCTTCAGCAATGTGTTGTTTATTGTCTTTCAGCGTTGTAGTGAACTTGTGTTAGGGATAACCCTCGTATTTCTGCAGCAGAAGGAAATGAATGGTGAAATTCTCCTTTTTTTTATCAGTAAACACCTGATTGGAAACATGTATCACGACGTAAACTTAATTTTGCTCCAGGAATGCCGGCGTAGATACCACAAGCAATACTTACTGCTGAACATCGATAGTCACATGTAAACAAAAATCACACACCAGGTATACGAGGTGCTGTTCCAAATTTTCGGGACTGGGGCTGCCATCTGTTGAAAACCTTACCTTTAGACTAATGGTCACCATCACCTTCGAAGTAGTTCCCATCTGCACATACACATTGGTCCCAGTGCTTCTGCCACTGGTCAAACGTTTTCTGGAAGTCCTGTCCTCTGAGGGTGCGTATCACTGCCAGAGATGCTTCATAAATTCTCTCTAGAGTGTCGAACCGACGGCCTTTCAACCTGAGTTTCAGTTTTGGGAATAGCGCGAAGTCGCAAGGTGCCAAATGTGGCGAGAACGGTGGGTGGTGCACAACCGCCATGGTGTTTTTTGCCAAAAAGGTCCTGGTGTGCAAGGACGTGTGACAGGGAGCGTTGTCGTGATGCAGCAGCCAGTTCCCTTGACGGCAACGTTCGGGGCGTCGTCGCCGCACGTTTTAACGGAGCGGTCGCAAAACGTCACAGTAGTACGCGGAATTCACTGTTTGGTTGGGTGGGACGAATTCTTTGTTCACAATTCCCTTGCCATCAAAGAAAACGATGATCATGCTCTTCACTTTGCTCTTCACCTGTCTCGCTTTTTTGGGTCTTGCATAGCCTGGGCTCTTCCGCTGGGACGATTGTTGCTTTGTCTCGGGGTCATAAGCGTAAATCCAGCTCTCGTCGTCGGTGATAACCCGTGACAAGAAGGTTGGATCATCAGATGCGGTCTGAGGAAGGTCCTTGCACTCTTTAACACATCGTAAAATCACCACACACCAGAGTATTACGGAAATCACTGTTGACATGCAACACGTCTTCCCAGCTGAATGCCACTTCGCACACTGATTCATCAGAAATGCAGCTCTCTCCACCTTGCAGTGCAAAGATCTACTACTCCTACTTTCCAGATGGCACCACCAGTCCCGAAAATTTTGGATTTCACCTCGTGCTTTTTTTAAGTAACCCAGTTTTAATTCCGTCTTCAGGCCACAGCCATCGGGACCCTCCGACCGCCGTGTCATCCTCAGGTGAGGATGCGGATAGGAGGAGCGTGTGGTTTTCTTTGATCGGAGCCGCTACTATTCGGTCGAGTAGCTTCCCAGTTGGCATCACGAGGCTGAGTGCACCCCGAAAAATGGCAGCCCGGATGGTCACCCATCCAAGTGCCGGCCACGGCCGACAGCGCTTAACTTCGGCGATCTGACGGGAACCGGTAACAAAAATCTGAAGAAGCAAATTAATGAAAAAATAGGAAGTGTAACAATACATGGGTCACAACGATGGCGCACATTTACGAGGGGCGTTCAATATGCAATGCAACACTTTTTTTTTGAAAGCAGGTTGGTTTTATTCATGATTTCAATACACCATATTATTCCCCACTCTTTTTGGCTAGAATACCCTATTTTTGAACATAATCTCCATTCAATGCGATGGCGTGTATGCCAGCATGGTACCACTCTGCTGACCAACGTTAGAGCCAACACCTTGCTGCATCAATAACCTCCCCATTACCCAAGTATTGTTTCCCGCGGAGTGCATCCGTCATTGGGCCAAACACATGGGATTCGGAAGGTGCGAGATCCGGGCTGTAGAGTGGACGAGGAGCTCCTCTCGGGTATGCAGACTTGTGTGAGATCTTGCGTTGTCACAGAGAAGGAGAAGTTCGTTTGCATTTTTGTGGCACCTCGAGTGAGAGTGTCCGCACGTTCCAGCATTGCAGGAGTCACAGCTGCGTGCGGCCGGCCGGCAAGCGGCAGATCGGACAGGCTTGTGTGATATTGTTGCTTGCATTTATTCACTGCCAGGTCTCCGTAGACATTCTGAGAGCGCCCATGGATATTTGCGATGCTCTGGTTTTCCCTTAAAACAAACACAATGACAGGTCTCTGTTTGCAACGCACCTCCGTTGCAGACGCCATTTTGAAGGCTATGTATAGTGCCACCACCTACCGGAACTTCACAAAACTATAGAGCCTGCAGGGGGAATAAACTACGATGCCCCATAAAAAATTCTGCATTTTTTTCAACCGAAACTGGCCGGGGAAAAAATGTGTTGCATTTAACTTAGTGCAAATTTTTAAGGGAGATGAGATATGAAACTTCCTGGCAGATTAAAACTGTGTGCCGACCAAGACTCGAACTCGGGACCTTTGCCTTTCGCGGGCAAGTGCTCTACCAACTGAGCTACCCAAGCACGACTCACGCTCCGCTCTCACAGCTTTATTTCCTACCTTCCAAACTTTACAGAAGCTCTTCTGCGAACCATGCAAGACTAGCACTCCTGAAAGAAAGGATATTGCGGAGACATGGCTTAACCACTGACTAGGGGAGAGCACTTGCCCGCGAAAGGCAAAGATCCCGAGTTCGAGTCTCGGTTCGGCACACAGTTTTAATCTGTCAGGAAGTTTCACATCAGCGCACACTCCGCTGCAGAGTGAAAATCTCATTCTGGAGATGAGATATGGTACACGGTTATAGCATGCCGGATAACAAGAACGAAAACTAAATTACTGCCGTCATAACTATCACCTGTGAATTCTAGCCATTATTCGAAAGTTATGGTTCTATCAGTATTGTACTTTCCTTTGATAGCAATATTCTTTGTCAGCTGCACCGCAAGAAACGGTCTATGTGAAAGCGTCCCGTTAAGTTCCAGTTCACAGTAAATTCTCAAGTGTTCCCAATGCCGCAGCGCTCTAGGCAGGAATAACAACTATTCTGGAAAGCACAGTACAATGATGTTGGGTACGGTTTTCACTGTTGACCTTCCCGCGCAATTTAGCGCGGTAAAAGCGCTGCAGCGCGAGATCGCGATTGCTACAGCACTTGCGCAACGGAAACCAGCCAGAGCGCCGAGCCGCACAGACAGGTCTGCTCTGAAGCGATCCATCAGACCTAACTGCAGAAGGCGCTCGTCGTTTGGCGTAACCAATAAAACAGAAAAGCTTCTGCACACACACATACAGGGTGTAACAGATATAAGTGGAGATACTCTTATTGGTGAGAGAGAACTGAGTACTGAACTACTTTTCAGCAGCATTTACTTCATTTGTGGACTAATAATTACAGCCATTACAAGCCGTTTGTTTTTAGTTTGGGTAGTACGTCAAAGTGCATGTGGAAAGAGCAAGCCGTTAATGCTTATTTTCCCCTGGGCAACACGTTAGGTGGTGAAGTGTAGACGCGTGGACTCAAAAGTTAGTCTCTACTACAAATGTAGTTTATTCAGTGGCGCAGTTACGACCGTACAGAGAACACCAGGTACCAAATTATGTGACTGACGCAGAGAATAAACAAAAAGTATGTATATGTATGTGTTGAGGTACCACGCATGTAAAATATCTACACTTATACCCGTTACTTTCTGTATAGTCATGGGGCCATTGTAGAGCCCATGGCTGAGAGTAGTCATGATGATACACCTTGCTGGCGCGCTCCGCTCACTCCAGTTGGGACCCAAAGAAGATGATGCTCAAAATGGTTCAAATGGCTCTGAGCACTATGGGACTTAACATCTGCGGTCATCAGTCCCCTAGAACTTAGAACTACTTAAACCTAACTAACCTAAGGACATCACACACATCCATGCCCGAGGCAGGATTCGAACATGCGACCGTAGTTGTCGCGCGGTTCCAGACTGAAGCGCCTAGAACCGCCCGGCCACCACGGCCTGCCGAAGATGATGCCGAACCGTGTGGCCTTGCAAATATCGCGCTCGATCCTACTTACAGACGTGAATCGAAGAGCCAGTTTAAACTTCGATTAATCAAAGATTATCATAGCGATGTAAGTGAACACGAAGGACCGAACCACAATAGTAATATTGGGAAGAACCAAGATTTCTCTCATTATTTCAAATGTTTAAGATTTACAAACAAACAGGATAACGGATATTAAGCATTGAATTCGAGAGAAATGGGTACATAGGCAAGCAATTTGATTAGAAGTCGCTTGTGAGGAACGGTGTCGAAAGCCTTCCGGAAATACGGAAAGACAACTGAAGTTAAGGGAAAATAAATAAAAAAATTGAGTCAATAAAATTGTTCTGGGGTTTAAGGCCGCATTGTGATCTGTAAAGTTCCGACGTTTCGACGACTGTTGCAAGGCGCCTTCCTGAGGGTGCATTAGCAGTACACCCTGATGAAGGCGCCTTCCAACAGTCGCCGAAACGTCGGAATTTTACAGATGACAATGCGGCCTCAAACAGAGAAGAATTTTATTGATTGTGACAACGGCCGCGAAAGCCTACGTTAACAAAAAATTGGAGGCTCCTTGATGACACTGAGTTTCTTTCAATGACTTCGGAGATATTGAATGGAATGGACAGTGGCTGCAAAAGAGGTTATATAACGAATATCAAGAAAAGCGAATCGAGGGTCCTACGTTATTTAAAAGTAAGAAGTGAGACAAAGAGCAGTGAAAGACTGTAATACGGTACGATAAGTCATACTTGATCATGTATCCTATCCAACAACAACGCACGGGGGCTGAATGCTTCTGCATTCGTTAGATTCGTTAACCTTCAAAAATATTATCGCCGAATAGTATACCTCTTGTAACTAGTTCGAAACGTAAAAGAGCCCTACACAAACGTGAGCTATGTCTTATTCGCTCGTCTCTGTAAGCATCTGTTGTGCACAAATATTGAGCTTTACGGATAAATGACCTTGTAGGGAGGTAGAACAGACACATCTCCATGTTTTAAAGTCATTGTTATTAGGCTTAAACGTTGGAGGTAGGATGTTGCATGTTATCCATACCAACCACATTCTCTAATTTAAATAAACTTCTTTTTTCGCCACCACCACACATTTCTACGACATTGGGATTTATAAGCATGAAAGTGACTTCAAGAGTAGAGTTTGCAAAAAATGCATAACATCTAGGATTGCAGCTTTTAAGCCGATGTTCAGCTGGGGAACAGTCGGAAACTTTTAACAACTACGAAGTCCATAACCATGACATGTCTAAAGGGAGAAGGATCGAAGCAACCAATTACGTCTAATAACTGTAGGTAAAACACTACACATCGGCGTAGCTCCAAGCGAAACGACAGGAATGAGCCAGATTCGCTGGATCACGGCCTATCAATCGTGATATCCACTTATAAACACTCTAAAACGGCTGGCTGGTGCGTCTGGATCCGAAATGAGTCCGGATGACTGCGAAGACGTGTCTAGAGACACCCGTAACAGCGCTGGGGTGTCGCCCGCCATACTGCCCGACAGCCAGGACTGGTGGTCTGGGGTGCCATTCCCTTCCATAGCAGGATCCCTTTCGTTATTACTCGCTGCGCCCCTTCCGAGCACTGCGGTACGTCGACCATATTTTACGCCCCGCTTAGTTGCCGTTCGTGGCAGGCCATGCTTGGATTACATTGAAGCAATATAATTCCCGCCCGCACACGGCGAGGGTTTCTACTGCTTGTCTTCGTGCTCACCAAACCTCATCTTGGCCAGCAAGGTCGCCGGTTCGCTCACCAATTGAGATCGTTTGGAGCCTTACCGGCGGGGCCATCCAACCACCTGGGGATTTTGACGATCTAACGAGCCAGTTGGACAGAATAACTGCTTGCCTGAAGGCCGTAGTTTTAACAGGCGTCATTGATTTGCAAATTTTTCTGAAGTTGTAATCATTTGTTCGTCTCTACAAGTACATCACATTTCTCTTTCACCAAAATTTTTCTTGGTGTTGCCAGACTTCCTTTTACAGCCTTTTCATTTCCGCCATTGTGCGTTGTTTTGCTGCCCAAATAACAACATTTATCTACTATTTTTTGGTCTCATTTCGTAATCTAACTCCTTCATCCTCACCTGATTTAATGCGACCACAACCCATTACCCTTGATTCGCTTTTGTTGACATTCATCGTATAAGCTCTTTTGCTGGCACTGTCCATTCCATTCAGTATCTTTGAAGTCTTATGCTGTCGCTGAAAGAATGTCAGTGCCATTCAAATTTTTTCCTTCTTTTCCCTTAACATTAGTTCTGTTTCATATTTCCAGAACGCTTTTGACACCGTTCCTCAAAACAGACTTAATAAAATTCTTTGCCCGCCGAGTATCATCCCAGTTATGTGACAGGATTTGTGAGTTCACAGTTCGTAGTAATGACGCAAGGTCATAGAGTAAAACAGAAGTAATACCCGAAAAAAATGGCTCTGAGCACTATGGGACTTCACATCTGAGGTCAGCAGTCCCCTTGAACTACTTAAACCTAACTAACCTAAGGACATCACACACATCCATGCCCGAGGCAGGATTCGAACCTGCGACCGTAGCAGTCACGCGGTTCCGGACTGAGCGCCTAGAACCGCACGGCTACCGCGGCCGGCAGTAATACCCGACGTTCCCTCAATGAAGTGTTACAGGTCATCTGTTGTTCCTGATCCATACATAAGATTTAGGAGACAATCTGAGGAGCCCTCTTAGATTGTTTACGTGTGGTGCTCTCATTTACAATCTCTTAAAGTCATCGGATGGTCAAAACGAATTCCAAAATAATTTAGACAAGATATCGGTTCCGTGCAAAAAAAAATGGCAGTTGACTCTAAATAACGAAAAGTGTGAAGTCACCCACGCTTCTAAAACGAATCCGGTAAATTTCGGCTACACGATAAATCACATAAACCTAAAGGCTATAAACTGAACTAAATACTTAGGGATTACAGTTATGAGTATCTCATATTGGAACAATCACATAGTCTTGCTGCGGTAGCAAACCAGAGCCTGCGATTTCTTGGCAGAACACTAAGAAAAATGTAACAGGTCTACTAAAGAGACTGTTTACACTATGCTTGTCCGTCCTCTTCAGGAGTTTTGTATTATCGCGAACTAAGGGAGAGAGTGCCATGATATGATACACGCATTGGGGTGACAGTCATTAAAACAGAAGCTTTTTCCGCTGTGGCAGGATCTGCTCACAAAATTTCAGTAAAAAAAAAAAAAAAAAAACGTTCAAATGGCTCTGAGCACTATGGGACTCAACTGCTGTGATCATCAGTCCACTAGGACTTTAGAACTAAGAACTACTTAAACCTAACTAACCTAAGGACATCACACACATCCATGCCCGAGGATTCGAACCTGCGACCGTAGCGGTCGCGCGGTTCCAGACTGTAGCGCCTAGAACCGCTTGGCCACTCCGGCCGGCAAATTTCAGTCACCAAGTTTCTCCTCACAATGTGAAAATATTTTGAAGACGCCCACCTACGTAGAGAGAAATGATCATCATAGTAAAATAAGAGAATTCAGAGCTCGCACGGAAAGACTGAAGCGTCCCTTTTTCCCATGCTCTGTTCTAGAGTTGAACGGTAGAGGAATAGCGTGAAGGTGGTTCGATGAACCCTATGCCAGGCGCTTAATTTTGAATTACAGAGTAATCATGTTGCAGTATGTTTCGACTACTGATTGCTAAATGTACAGATGAAATAACATATGAGATTAGCTACAACTCTGCGTCACTTCCTTCTCGATTATTGTTACCTTTGATGGCCTTTGAATCATAATTGGACTGTCATTTGCAGTAGAAGTTGTAGATAACATTTCACCTCTGTATTTTATACCTACTATCTTCAGAATTCTAAACAGAGTATTGCTGATAATATGTTAAATCTTTTTAATGAATGTACAAATACTATAAAAGTAGCTTTGGCTTTCCTTAGTCTATGTTTTAGGACAAGTGATAGGATGCAGTATTGCCTCGTGTGTTCCTACATTTCTCCGAAACCCAAACAGATGTTCCCCAAGCTCATCTTCTATCAGTCTTTGTATTCTTCTGTATATAATTGGTATTTTGTAGCTACAACTTGTTGAACTGAGTGATCTGTAGTGTTTGTTGACCGTGCCGGCCCCTGCCTTCTTTGAATTGCAGACATATTCACAGGAAGTAGTGAACTGAGTGCGTGGTCCATACTTCGCTTCCAGCAGCTCTGCGGCGCTGCGCGTCTTCTCGACGGGCTTTCGGCTTTCCTGCGGGGAGCGCCAGGGCCGTCCTTCACACAGATCTCACATCCCGTGCCGGCAGGGGGTCGGGTCGCACGCGGCTCTTGTACGCAACCTTCCTGCTGCCCCACCCTTCCCTTCCAGCAGGCTCCAGAGGAGGCACGAGTGCTGCTCCTGCCTTCTATTCCAACACCTGCCGTTCGACAGTACAATGTTTTTGCGCAAACAATAGTGCAATAGGAATAAAATGAGCAACCGTCCTCCGAGATAACGTTATCCCGTGTGATATACAAGAAAAGAGTCTCACGATATTTGTTTAGTCCAACCACTGTTTTAATTTGACTCTGTCTCTTACAAATCCGATATCACGGAAAGATTCCAATAAGATGAAGCCTCTGTTAAAACAAGTAACTGATTTCTACATCTGCTTCTAAATCAAAGTCTACGAGATGCAGTCAAATGGAAATCGAGCACCTGCCAGACCGTGGAGTAGTTTCATTCAAAACTGATCACCACGCGCGTTAAGACATTTATCCCACGGGGAGACGAACAGTAAAACGAATGATTAGTGGTAGAGGGTCGTCATTACAATAAACAAGTTTGATATCTACTTCTGGATGAGGGCCTCCTTCAGACATTTCAATGCGCCAAAGATTCGCAGGATACGCATAAATAGTGATCCAGCATGTTTTCTAACGTCACCTAATCACCTATCATTTTTTATTTATTTTGTTGCTGATTACAGTTCTGCATCGAACTTCTTTGCCCCATACACCACACATTTGGATGGCTAATGTCTAGCACTCCTTAGTATCACTTCTACTTGTCACAGCTGTTCTCCTCTCTTCCGTAATTCGTTTGCTTGTCTTCCTTCCTCTCCAAGCAACCCTGAACGTGCATCACTTGATTGCTAACTGAGCAACGGCTGTCACGGGGTAACAGCTGGGGCTAGGGTAGTTAATTGAGCATATAAACAAACAAAGGCATATTTCCCTAAATAGAAAGTAGCGTGTTTCCGTAATTTATCCCTTTATTCGTCATCGAAGACCAAACGTGGAGTTTCGTAAAGCGATTAAAACACAGGAGAATGAAACAGCTCCTTGCAATCATCTGGATAATGTGACCGCAGTGACTTTCAGTATTGGCCTGCCGCAGTGCAGATGCATAGAAAATGATTCTGCATGTGTGATACTGTATTACACGTATTTAAGGCAAATATTTACATTTTCTTTCGAATAATACCTCACTTACGAATCTTTTGAATACGCTGCCACAATTTCCTGTTGCACTACATTGATTCTTAAGCGACTTGTGATGGTGTGGTCTGTAGGTCCAAACGATGATTACGCACAAATACGGGCTTGAATGGTAGTGGAACCAACATGTCCGTATTTTACAGACATTTTCTTTCGGTTTTGGTCGTTCGATTTCGGGTAATCCATTTCACAACACTTCCCAGTCTATCTTGCGTTTTACGTTCGATTAAACCTGTGCTGGCACGTCTTCTTCGTAGTTTCAACTACGTGAAACTCTGTTTTACCTTATCAATCCAGGACGTGCTGGTTATATTTAGCAATAGTAAGAAGGATTATAATTTATTATTTGTTTATGGGATTGTGGAGGTGTGATTGAAGGATTATACTGGACTTCATAGATAAAATGAATGTTATTTGCCGGCCGCGGTGGTCTAGCGGTTCTGGCGCTGCAGTCCGGAACCGCGGGACTATTACGGTCGCAGGTTCGAATCCTGCCTCGGGCATGGGAGTGTGTGATGTCCTTAGGTTAGTTAGGTTTAAGTAGTTCTAAGTTCTAGGGGACTTATGACCTAAGATGTTGAGTCCCATAGTGCTCAGAGCCATTTGAACCAATGTTATTGGAATAGAAAATGATGGTGTAATATCTTTAATGGCCCAAATGACAACGGACTTCTAAAGTGTCTGGAGCATGTGCAGACGGAACGTCAGAAATGATATTCAGATAATCAGACCTGATGAACAGCGATCTCTTAGACCTGTATGCTCCTCATGAACCACTGATGCGGAAAGTGAACGGCTTAGAAGATGTCAAATTACCACATTCTGAGAGCTTGTAAGACTCTTACAAACTTTAAGTTAGAGGATACTACTATGGTGGAAACGAAAATGGAGTGCAAAACACAAATATGTCACTGTTAAGTAACATTGTGAGCCGTGCACGGCTCGCGTTTATCACATTTATTGTTTGTCATCTTCTATTAGGGTACTGCCGCCTCGTATTTTTTATTCCATCTGCTGGCGTCACTAACTTCCTCCTTACTTGCCCATGAGCGGCAGCAGCAGCGCGGATCGGTAAGTGCACTATCGTATCGTCTCCGGAGCGACCGACTCCAGGCCTAGGAGTTGGTCGGTTGGCGTGGAGCAGCGAGGAAATATCCATGGTGTGAAGTCTGGCCGGGCCTGCTGGCGGCCTCTATGCACTGTCGGAGTGTGCGGTGCTGTTCCCATTGCTACGAGGTTTCGTGGCTCACCTATCTTGGACATGAAAGTTGAGTTTTGACTTAATCTACCAGCAAGTCACGACTGTTCACATTGTGTCGTTTGGAGTTCGTTGTCGGTTGTTGGGATATTCCTGCGAGTGACAGGGTGTGTTTTCAAGTTGGCAAATTTTAGCCACCCTCCGGTGGAGTTTAACTGTATTTGGTTATATGAATTGAAGTGCACCAGCGGAATCTTCTGCCTTGTGGCCGTTAACATTCCGGTTACCTGCCCCGGCGTTTGACGTAAATTGAGGGTATTTTCCTCATGGTGTTGTTGCTGTCCAGCACTGTGTGTAGTTTGAAAGCTCGATGTATAATTGGTTGTGAGTGCCAATTCCTTCTACGTTGTTCCATTGAACTCCCTGTTGTGTGCTGGTCGGGTGAAGCAGAGATTGTCTTGTCGGTGGGTTTGTTGACTGTCTCTCAGTTGGGTTGTTGTTGGGTCGACAATGATTGGGCCGACTGCCTGTCTCACTTTTCTTGTTTGTACTTGTTGTTTGTACTTGTATGGCTTCTAGCCGATGTTTAGATTAAGATTGTTTTTCCCTTAAGGTGTCAGATGGTTTGAGCCTTCAGCCTAATTTAAGAACTGTTTTACGTAAAGCCTTTGGCATTTTTGAAATTAATGTTATTGAGTCTTAAGTTATTTTGGTCCTTTAGCCGATTTTGAATTTAAGTTGTTTGCTCTTAAAGTGTCAGATCCTTTGGGCCTTCAGCCTAATTAAGGAACTGTTTTACGACAATCCTTTGCCTTTTAAATTTCTGATTTTGGTTGAGCTTTAAGTTGTTGGCTTTCAGCCGTTTTAAATTAAAGTGGTCTTACCCTTAAGGCATGAGATTGTACGGCGTATTTAGCCGATAGTTAAGTTCTAAAACTAAAGCTTTTTTTTAAAAAAAAATTCGTGGCTCTTGTAATGTTTGATCAAATAAAAGGTTGTATGTACGATTGTAATGGACAGCCTCTTATATTGGCCCCTTTCCACAACTTAAACTATCTGTCCTGTCCTGCGGGGCTAGCAGGGCGTCTTACATTGCTCCGTGGAACTTGTACCATACATAGAAAGACCTGCTACAGTATAATACAGAAGGTAAAACAGCAACACGCGATGAGACGAACAGAAACTACACTTTTATTCAAAGACAATAAATTACACCGAAGTCACCGCTATTTATGTTGGCTCCTTCGATATTATAAAAGGCGGGACAGGGTTTCTTAATGGCAGTGCATACTCTGCAGCGCGCTCCCACGCTGACCACGGGGTTGGTGTGGCGTTCCACTCCTCCAACAGCGCGGCTGACAACTGATGAATGGTGCGGACCTACTGCAACACGTCTCCCCAACACATCCCACACGTGCTCGATGGGGTTTAAGTCGGGGAACGGACAGGCCAGTCCGTTTGCCGAATATCCTCTCGTTCCAATATCTCCTTCAACTGCACGTTTTGCTGCAGTCGTACATTGTCATCCATACGAACTTACCGCTAAAAGGACGCACATGGGACAGGGGAACAGTGTTGACCGGTGAGTGCATCAGTTCAAAGATTTGGCCGGCCGGTGTGGCCGTGCGGTTAAAGGCGCTTCAGTCTGGAACCGCGTGACCGCTACGGTCGCAGGTTCGAATCCTTCCTCGGGCATGTATGTGTGTGATGTCCTTAGGTTAGTTAGGTTTAATTAGTTCTAAGTTCTAGGCGACTGATGACCTCAGAAGTTAAGTCCCATAGTGCTCAGAGCCATTTGAGCCAGTTCAAAGATTTGGAGATCAGTATCTACATAGAACATTACGCTTCCGGCTCTATAACATAAAGACCACCACAACGTTCATGTTCGGCAATGCTCTTGGGTGCATTACGTGTCCCACCTCTCGTCGTTACAACCATAGGTGAAAGCACAAGCGGCCAAAGACACTGCTAGCTAGGGCATAGCCACCTATGTTAAACTAACATACACCAACAAGCGACAAACGTCGGCAAGCCCCTGCATATCGGCAACAC
Organism: Schistocerca americana; assembly: GCF_021461395.2. NCBI lineage: Eukaryota > Metazoa > Arthropoda > Insecta > Orthoptera > Acrididae > Schistocerca > Schistocerca americana. Next base: position 332,315,741 of record NC_060122.1, read on the forward strand.
TGACTGGAAATTAGCAGCTGCTATTAGAGCTGACCAACATGCCACAGCAGGGACACCGACGGGCTCGCCCACTGACGCACAAACAATTCGCCAACATCACCCTACACAGTGCTTCCGATATATGACCTATCGGACACAAAAAAACGATGATAAACCTAACTGTTGCAGGTTGCTGACGCTGATCGAGGGCTCAACACCGGCACCCATCGGCAGCCGCCGAGCAACACCACCGCACAACGTCAAAGGTATCGACATGCATGCTACTCATTACTAACAAAGCCTACCCTTGCACGATCTATCGCAGGCAGCAAGACATCTGCTACTGCTCTTACCACCCGACCTAACTATCGCAGAGGCTTTTTTTCCCCTTGACTCTTGCCTGCACTTCCAACCGCTACCCTTCGACTTCGACCCAATATAACTCTAAATGAGCGCGTTTTAATGGTTAACCTTAACCAGACGTACGCAAACATCACAGTACCCAAATCCTGCGACACCTCACTTTAGTGAAAACTAACCATTATGCAGAGATGGCAGTAGACCTTTTGAGTTGGCCATCATGCTGGTGTGGGCGTGGAGGGGCTCAACCTCTGTTTAAAAAATTTCGTCGTATGAGGATACGAGCAGAATCACCACACATACCAAATCTGCTCTCATACGAGAAGTACACGCGAACCCACTCCTCGTCGGTCCAGTACCCACGCTTTTGGCGCCATGGTAAACGGTGCCGCCGACAATGTAATATATCAGTGTAATACCAAGTACTGGTCGTCGGGGAATGAAACCACCCCTAAACCCGTCGCCGTGCCACTGGGGAACGTGGGACTGCCTTGCAGTCATGTTACATGTGGTTGCAGTTGCCTCCCTGTCTTTGCCGTAGGTCTCTTCTTGCTTGCTGCACAATGCAGTGGGAATCTGCTGCTGTAGTTGACTTGGTCGACTACCTCTTCTCCTTCGGCCACCAGTGCCTGTGGCTCAGAACGCACGTGAAACAACGCTATGACAAAAATCCCACCTCCTCGGTTGTACTCGTCACTCTCCGTTGTTCTTCCAGTTTCCTGATGATTCTTACCCGTGTGAAGTCATCCAGACGTTGTCTCTGGGTCATGTTGTAATATGAAGAACTTCACCACAGTGCATTGATTGTAGCTGTTTGCTGATCGACACACACATACACATAGTGTCTTTTCCCTGCCTCGTGTTGCGGGGCGACCCCCATTTGGCGCTACAACCATGCCGACCTCACGCCTAGTGACGTTCAATTTTCATGCAAGACTGGGAAACATCTTGCAGCATGGTCCCATTATTTCGTTCATTTTCAAAGATTAGTTAACAAGTTATTTTACTTTATCTAGTTCGTCCTTACGTTTTGTAGAGTAGTCTATTTCAGATTTCATAAGAAGCACTACCGTACAGTCTTTACTGAACTCAGAATATTTTTTCCACTGTTGAGAAAAAAAATGTAATTAGAACCGCTGTTTGAAGAGGAAGCGGAACAGAGCGTCAGGAACGAAAATGAAATCTCAAGGAATTGAGAGTGACGTTACATTTCTTACGTAAGCCGCCGCGTGACCCGTCACGATTCTGACATCCGCTGTTGTTTCTTAATAGACATTCATAAACTTTGCATATTTCTCAATCGACCGCTTGGAGTCAGTCGGATCTATTTCACTGTAAACATTTGGAACGCAGCTAAGCACAGTATTAGTTCTATCTATACATCAGTGTATAAACCACCGAAGGAAATCTTGAAGAACTGACGTACTTCTTATAGACTGTCCCAAGATTATTTCCACCTTCTAATATGAGACCTCTCGCCACCTAGAAAATGCTCGATCATTAAGTCGCATGCTTACAGGAAAATAGCTGAGTGCGTCACACCCACGTGCGGGAAACGTATTTGCCCACTCTTCAAATTTTCCGTAGCAGAAGAACAGATCACTCCTGATTTCCACCCTGCAAAACTTTCAATACGTAAAACCGTTACACACGTCCGACGACTCCAGGACCAACCTCGCGAGGGCTGCCGTCTGACTCCCGATTTCGCGAGCCCCAAAACCGCTCCACGAAATTATTCAAACATTCAAGCTCTTGGTCAGTGGATCACCAGAGAAAAACGCAACCACTTCAATTACCTTTCCTGCCAACACTCGTAGCACTTCCTTTAAGATACTGCTGCCAGCCAGTACTTTGAGAAGTTTCTTTCCTAAAGGAAAGACCACCTCTCAATTAACCGCGTGAAGGGAAGATTGGTCTATTACATCTAGGCTGGACAACAATTTCCGTCTCTCGGAAACCAGAAAACCAGCATTGTCGTTTCTAATAGCGACCACCAGCCTTGTACGCTGTCTGCATTTTATTAAACTGAACTAGTGGACATCGGATTGCCTCAGAAAACTACCTTGCTGAAAAACACGCTGTTTCCTTTGTAAATACTGATCAATAAAAATAATATGACGGAATCGGAATACCCATCAGGAATAATTTGACACAAGACATCACACTAAGAGCAACTGTTGGAGCCTCTGAATTGCTTACTTACTTGTAATGAGCAAACTTTCCTATCACATAAAGTAACAAGCTATACTACAAACATTTCCTATGGAGGCCTTTTAGGTACAAGGAGCATGCTTGGCTCTCGACTGTAATTCAGAAATTTCCTACAAAAGGAAAACTGAATGTACGTAGAACACTGCAGGGACCGTGGCACACAACTACTGATACGAAGTTCTCCACGGAAACTTATCTCCTGGAACCTGATAGAAATCTACTACAGTTTTGTGAGAAATCTCACGTTGTCGAAAAATCTGGAAGACGTGAAAAATAATTCTCATGGAAGTAGTGATCGTGCTGAAGGTTCAATACTGCAATTAGTAGCCGGCCGAAGTGGCCGTGCGGTTAAAGGCGCTGCAGTCTGGAACCGCAAGACAGTTACGGTCGCAGGTTCGAATCCTGCCTCGGGCATGGATGTTTGTGATGTCCTTAGGTTAGTTAGGTTTAACTAGTTCTAAGTTCTAGGGGACTAATGACCTCAGCAGTTGAGTCCCATAGTGCTCAGAGCCATTTGAGCCATTTGAACTGCAATTAGTAATCTTCACTGCACGATATATACGCGCATAGCCGCACGGTTAGGCAAACACAGACATTATAAAACTGCATATTTATGCTCGATATGATGTGAGAACGACTTGTAAATGAAAACAAAAAGATTTTATATCACTTGATGATTACTGAACCCCAAAAAATATAATTGGTTTACGGGTAAGACCATGATTATGTTGCAAGAGTAATGTGGTACTCAAGACAAAGACTTAGTCTACAATGTAGTCGTGAAACTATAAAAAATGCAAGAAACATTAGGTGAACGAAGAACGTGTTTGCACAGCTCGATTACTAATCAAATGCAGTGCCTAAAGAGAACGGAAACTGAATCACATTAATCGTAAGTGCTTGTCCCACTTCATTACTCATGCTCCCTCAATACGGACCGGAAACCCTCGCTCCAATAAGGCTCGCCAAGCTCGCATTTACAGAAAAATGTTACCTTGTTTTCCAGTGCAGGTGAACAGAGAAATGCTGTACATGGTTCTCATCGTAACTTTACATATACAAACCCAGCCGCGTTTCTTACCATACCGCAACACACACAAAAGACGTGAGCACGACGGAAGTCAGCAAAGAACAGACGACAAAGAAGAAGCTTTGTTCACCTTCAGTCTCGCAATTCATGGTGCTTGCCTCAAAGAGCTTAGTTAAGAAGCAGTGGTGACTACACGGATAATCGACTCGTGAGTAACAGAGATGCAAAACTTGATACTTGGAAGTTGTAAATTATAGCAAACAAGTTTAAACCTTAGTTTCTCAATACTGGTTACAACCTTCACATTACCACCGGTATACATTCACGATTAAATTACAAACACTTCTAGCCTTTGCCAATTACGCAGCGCTACTTTCCATAACATGCAGATTACTTTCGAGGAATGCCTTACATTGTGGGTTCCCCTTGATGGGACACACAGTTGTAAGCTGCTGACTGTAGATGTTCAGAAAGCTTCACCATCAAATACTAATGTGGAAGTAAAAATGTAGCTCTCCTCAAAAATGAGGCTTCAATCAGACTTCGCAGAATGAGTCTGCGCCCGCTGAGTGTTTGTAGGAGTTTATTTGCTGTATGGAAATTCCCCTGCCGCAGAGCAAGAGAAAGCTGAGTGCTATAGGCCGGCTGGCATTAATCAAGAGCATCAAAATATCCGGACTGGAGAGAAGAGCGTTTTCCCGCTGACGGAGGACACGGTCATCCGGATCTGCAACATTATTATTGATCTCTCTATTGCTGTTGATATTACCGTAATTTGTCTCATACTACTACTGGAAGACGCAGCCAGTCCATTCAGTTCTCAAGCTCGTCTTGAAAAAATCGCTTCAAAATCCGATTATGTGAAACATATTTTTGACAGTTAAATAATGACGATGACATACATCGAAACACGGTGTCACGTTTTTTGAAGCTGTAGAATTAAATGTCTTTTTCGGAGTTAAAATTCATATTTTTAAAATTAATAAATACATGTATCATGTAATTACGTAGACTTGTTACGTTTATCGTCAAGTGAATAAAATTCGGATGTCATGATATGGGAGACATACAGAGAGTTCGGAAATTTCCTTCAAAAACTTCTATGAATTTGAGAGAGGAATGGGTTCCTGTAGTCATGTCCTAGTTCATGAACTACGGGCAACGTATGAGTGGCCAAGTAAGTGGTCCCGACAGTCGGGATACCAGTTACTTTGGAATAAGGCTGGGCATCTCGGACATATTCTGAGTCGTGGTCACCTTTGTGCTCATACGGCAAAGACTACCAAATCCACCGGTTAGTCCCTCAGCCGTTAGGGGTAAAACCCAATGGGACTCGGGGCAAGTAAGGCTAGCAACCTGCTTCCCTGGTACTTTAAATATGATGCTGGCAACAATCAGAGCAAAATGCCTCGGACCTTTGGAGGTGACGGAGTCCCACCTCTAACTGAGAAACCAGGGACTCCTAAGATACGACTTGGCAAACAAATGGTAATGAGATGGGGAGCTATTAATATCAATGGGGGCTACTCTGGGAAGAAGGTAGAGCTGGCAGAGGCTGCAAGTAAGATGGGGCTGGACGTTTTAGCTGTTAGTGACATTCGGGTAAGGGGTGAGAAAGAAGAGGAAGTGGGAGAATACAAGGTCTACCTGTCAGGAGTCAAAGCAGTAATAGCACAATGGGGTGTAGGGCTTTACATCAGGAAAGAAATGGAACCCAGCGTAGTTGCAATAAGGTATGTAAACGAACGACTGATGTGGATAGATTTGACAGTGTCTAGCAAGAAAATTAGGATTGTGTCAGTATATTCGCATTGTGAAGGGACAGATCAAGATAAGATGGATAGTTTTTATGAGGCACTCAGTGATGTAGTTGTTAAAGGACAAGGACAGTGTTCTGCTCATGGGTGATTTTAACGCCAGGATTGGAAATCGAACAGAAAGGTATGAAAAGGTTATGGGTAAATTTGGAGAGGATATGGAGGCCAACAGGAACGGGAAACAACTCTTGGATTTCTGTGCCAGTATGGGCTTAGTGATCACAAACTCCTTTTTTAAACATAAGAACATTCACCGGTATACTTGGGAAGGCAGGGGAACCAGATCTGTCATTGACTATTTAATAACAGATCAGGAATTCAGGAAGGCTGTGAGGGACACACGTGTATTCAGGGGATTATCTGATGACACTGATCATTATTTAATCTGCAGTGAAATTGGGATTGTGAGGCCGAAAGTGCAGGAGGTCAGGTCCATATGTAGGAGGATAAGAGTGGAGAAACTTCAGGATAAGGAAATCAGGCACAAGTACATAACAGCGATCTCAGAAAGGTACCAGTTAGTTGAATGTAGTCAATTACAGTCTTTGGAAAAGGAATGGACAAGGTACAGGGACACAGTACTAGAAGTGGCTAAAGAATGTCTTGGAACAGTAGTGTGTAAAAGTAGGATGAAGCAAACAGCTTGGTGGAATGACACAGTCAAGGCAGCCTGTAAAAGGAAAAAGAAGGCGTATCAAAAATGGCTACATACTAGAACTCAGGTAGACAGAGAAAGTTATGTTGAAGAAAGAAACAAAGCCAAACAGATAATTGCAGCATCCAAGAAGAAATCGTGGGAAGACTTTGGAAACAGGTTGGAGACTATGGGTCAAGCTGCTGGAAAATCATTCTGGAGTGTAATTAGCAGTCTTCGAAAGGGAGGTAAGAAGGAAATGACAAGTATTTTGGACAGGTCAGGAAAACTGCTGGTGAATCCTGTGGATGCCTTGGGCAGATGGAGGGAATATTTTGAAGAGTTGCTCAATGTAGGTGAAAATGCGATCAGTATTGTTTCAGATTTCGAGGTAGAATGGGATACGAATGATGATGGAAATGGGATCACATTTGAGTAAGTGGAAAAAATGGTCAATAGATTGCAGTGCAATAAAGCGGCTGGGGTGGATGAAATTAAGTCGGAACTCATCAAATACAGTGGAATGTCAGGTCTTAAATGGCTACACAGGATAATTGAAATGGCCTGGGAGTCGGGACAGGTTCCATCAGACTGGACAAAAGTAGTAATCACACCAATCTTTAAACATGGAAACAGAAAAGATTGTAACAACTACAGAGGTATCTCTTTAATCAGCGTTGTGGGTAAAATCTTCTCAGGTATTGTTGAAAGGAAAGTGCGAGTATTAGTTGAGGACCAATTGGATGAAAATCAGTGTGGGTTTAGGCCTCTTAGAGGTTGTCAGGACCAGATCTTTAGCTTACGGCAAATAATGGAGAAGTGTTATGAGTGGAACAGGGAGTTGTATCTATGCTTTATAGATCTAGAAAAGGCATATGACCGGGTTCCTAGGAGGAAGTTATTGTCTGTTCTACAAAAAAATGGTTCAAATGGCTCTGAGCACTATGGGATTTAACAGCTATGGTCATCAGTCCCCTAGAACTTAGAACTACTTAAACCTAACTAACCTAAGGACAGCACACAACACCCAGCCATCACGAGGCAGAGAAAATCCCTGACCCCGCCGGGAATCGAACCCGGGAACCCGGGCGTGGGAAGCGAGAACGCTACCGCACGACCACGAGATGCAGGCTCTGTTCTACAAGATTATGGAATAGGAGGCAAACTTTTGCAAGCAATTAAAGGTCTTTACATGGATAGTCAGGCAGCAGTTAGAGTTGACGGTAAATTGAGTTCATGGTTCAGAGTAGTTTCAGGGGTAAGACAAGGCTGCAACCTGTCTCCACTGTTGTTCATATTATTTATGGATCATATGTTGAAAACAATAGACTGGCTGGGTGAGATTAAGATATGTGAACACAAAATAAGCAGTCTTGCATGTGCGGATGACTTAGTTGTGATGGCAGATTCGATTGAAAGTTTGCAAAGTAATATTTCAGAGCTAGATCAGAAATGTAAGGACTATGGTATGAAGATTAGCATCTCCAAAACGAAAGTAATGTCAGTGGGAAAGAAATATAAACGGATTGAGTGCCAAATAGGTGGAACAAAGTTAGAACAGGTGGACGGTTTCAAGTACTTAGGATGCATATTCTCACAGGATGGCAACATAGTGAAAGAACTGGAAGCGAGGTGTAGCAAAGCTAATGCAGTGAGCGCTCAGCTACGATCTACTCTCTTCTACAAGAAGGAAGTCAGTACCAAGACTAAGTTATCTGTGCACCGTTCAATCTTTCGACCAACTTTGTTGTACGGGAGCGAAAGCTGGGTGGATTCAGGTTACCTTATCAACAAAGTTGAGGCTACGGATATGAAAGTAGCTAGGATGATTGCAGGTACTAGTAGATGCGAACAATGGCAGGAGGGTGTCCACAATGAGGGAATCAAAGAAAAACTGGGAATGAACTCTATAGATGTAGCAGTCAGGGCGAACAGGCTTAGATGGTGGGGTCATGTTACACGCATGGGAGAAGCTAAGTTACCCAAGAGACTCATGGATTCAGCAGTAGAGGGTAGGAGGAGTCGGGGCAGACCGAGGAGAAGGTACCTGGATTCAGTTAAGAATGATCAGAAGAGGCACCAATGTTAGCACTGAATAGGGGATCATGGAGGAACTGTATAAGGGGGGCTATGCTCCAGACTGAACGCTGAAAAGCATAATCAGTCTTAAATGATGATGATGATGATGATGAATGAGTACATAATGTTTTGAATAGGAACCCATGTCCGGAAACGTAATCAGGGACACTACAGGGCGTCAAAGTTATAGACGCCGTTGCCTATATGTACCGGGTGATACCGTGGTGATGTTGCAAACTTTCAAAGATGTCTCAATCCGAGGTTAGGATCCCTATACCGGAAACGAACGAGATGAAAGCTATAAGCGAAAACCGTTCTGATATCTCTGACAGTGGAATACATATACCGGTACTGTTGGGTTATTTGGGGGAGGAGACTAAACTGCAAGGTAATCGGTCTCATCGGATTGGGGAAGAATGGGGAAGGAAGTCGGCCGTGCCCATCGAAGGAACCATCCCGGCATTTGCCTGGAGCGATTTAGGGAAATCACGGAAAACCTAAATCAGGATGGTCGGACGCGGGATCGAACCGTCGTCCTCCCGAATGCGAGTCCAATGTGCTAACCACTGCGCCACCTCGCTTTGCACCGGTACTGTTGTTGCTAAGAATGTAGGGTATGCAACTTTCAGAGGCGATAGTATAGATCAAAAGAAGAAAACAGTTTAGTAAACAAGGGCTCTAAAATGCACACCTTAAGAGCTATGAGCATTTGTTCAATAGAGGAGATGTGTTAAACACTAGCGAAGATAAACAAGTGCTCACAGCTCTTAAGGTATGCATTTTAGAGCCCTTGTTTACTAAACTGTCTTCTTCTTTTGATCTATACTATCGCCTCTGAAAGTTGCATACCCTCCATTCTTAGCAACAACAGTACCTGTGCATGTATTCCATTGTCACATGTATGAAAATGATTTTTGCTCGTAACTTTCGACTCGTTCGTTTCCGAACTAGGGACGCTTACCTGGAATTGATACATTTTTTCGTCTCCATCATCCTTGACAGTTTGTAACACCATCACGGGATCACCCTGTGTACATATACATTTACAGACTGCAGCACCTATAACTTTGACGCCCTATAGCCTCGTTGGATGGCGTTCCCGAACATGTGTTCCTATTCATAATGTGATGTACTCACTCCCCTCTACAAGTCCTAGATGTCTGTAACGGGAATTTTCGAAGACCCTGCATAAGTCATGCGTAATCGGGATACATGTGATTCAGCACGTCGCGGTTGTGGTTATAAGTGCACATTTCTTTAGTTATCAAAAGTGACGATTTTAGTTTTCAGGTGAGATGTGCAGCGTTTCTGAAAGAGTACAGGGTTAGCAAAATGTGTAGATTATGTTCCAGCGCAAGACGTTGGTGGGTGAACAAGTGTAATCCACATGATGTTTAAGCAGCATCTTCCCTAATCGATCTGAGGGACGAATGCTACTAAGACAGAGACCAGTGGCAGCCCAACACGCTATGACGGAACGTTTCACTTGTACAGTGTGCGGTTAGCCCATGAAATGTACGTTTAATACCTGTCTTCACCTTAGCCTGCTGCATATCCAGCTGTTCACCTCCTGCTGTCCGTCCAAAAAGTCCCGAGGTTGATTTTATTCCCGATGTATATATGTCGTCAGCACAGTAACAACTGTAAGAAAAAAACGTGCATTCGATCAATCAGTTGTGAGAAAGCAGCATTAAGTAGTGGATGTGTGGTCGTAGTGTGTAAACGTTGTTGTGTCACAAATGACAGTGGAGCAACATCTCTGAAGGAAGTGTTCATGACGTTCGTTCACCAGAATGTTTTGAAGAAGATAAGAGTGTGTGCAAAGTTTTTTCTCAGCCTTGACTCCAGACAACAACAAAGAAAGAAGGAAAAGTGATCTGTAGACGCCTGCCGTGCCTTAAGTGAAATGCAAAACGCGGAAAATTCTTTTCTGGGAAAAAATCTGTGTGTTATTGGTACGAACCTTCCACAAAACGACAAAGTGCAGAAATTCACATGAATGGCCAACACATTGACCTCATAACCGGCAATGAAGTCAATGTGACGTGCGAGTTGAACAACATACCAAAGAAGAACTTTTCTGACAGTTTCACATGGTTGTGTGAACCTTCTCTGGGTTTTGTGTAAGTGGGAGAGACTACGTAGAACACTCGAAGCATTAAAATGTCCATCTCAACATTTCTCTATTTGTTTTATTAATCTAGCCTCGAAACTTTTTGGACTAATAAGTTTTATTAGCGATGGAGTATACGAATTCTAGTGTTAGTTTGCATGGCTTATCACAAGTAAACGTATGCTGGATGAAGGAGGACTGGTTTCTTGTAGTTTTAAGTTTATGATTCCAAAGAATTACATTGACATGCCACGCGGAATATAAGCACTCCGTCGTCAGGCCACGAGTGGCCTACCGGGACCATCCGACCACCGCGTCATCCTCAGAGGAGGATGGGTTCAGCACACCGCTCTTCCGGTCTTTATGATGGTATTCTTGACCGAAGCCGCCTACTATTCGGTCGAGTAGCTCCTCAATTGGCATCACGAGGCTGAGTGCACCCCGAAAAATGGCAACAGCGCATGGCGGCTGGATGGTCACCCATCCAAGGGCCGGCCATGCCCAACAGCGCTTCACTTCGGTGATCTCACGGGAACCGGTGTATCCACTGCGGCAAGCCGAAATTGCGAATATTTTGCTTCCATTTCTGAAGTGTTATACGCTATGTTCTTTTTAAAAGCAGCTGTGGTATGTTGTAATTTTTTAACTAAATAATTTTTTTATTTTTATTATTGGCTCTTGGGACATGTCCCTAAAGTCAACTCAATAGTGCAATATCAATGATGACGATGTGAACATTAAGGCCAATACAACACAATGTCCCTGACTGGAGAAAATGCTGTAGTTGATTTCGGGTCCATTCTTCACAATATTTACATGTTTATATGCAGTGTTTGTTCAAAAAAATGGGTCAAATGGTTCTGAGCACTATGGGACTTAACATCTGTGGTCATCAGTCCCCTAGAACTTAGAACTACTTAAACCTAACTAACCTAAGGACATCACACACATCCATGCCCGAGGCAGGATTCGAACCTGCGACCGTAGCAGTCGCGCGGTTCCGGACTGCGCGCCTAGAACCGCTAGACCACCGCGGCCGGCGCAGTGTTTGTTCTAGGGCTTCAAAACTGAATGGAAATGTCAGGATATAGGCTTGAGAATTGTCAATATCTATTAAGCTGTCGCATAACACATGCTGTGGATGGACGTTACAATGCCATGCATAAAGAAATTAAAGATTTAGATTGGAATGGAAGTCTCGGCGTGCCAGACTTTACGGGAGCCTTCCGTGCAGTCCGAATGCGGGCCACGGCTCGGCCTGACATGACTTTGCTCTGTACTTCTCAGAAGCACCCGGTACAGAACTACATTTAGTATTACGGTGTGGCGTTTTGCGGTCGTCATAACTCTCTTCAGTTCGGCAGAATCGTGGTCTCGGCGCTATTTACTCTTCGCTATCTGTTAGTGGTATGAAGGACGTTCGCAGATCCAACGGCTGTTTGCACAAAAAAAGCAGTCTTGAGATCTATCTTCACAAGCCTTTAAAATTGAATGGGAGTGATAAAAATCAGGCATGAGAATTCTCGATATCTACACTATGTCATCAAAAGTATCCGGACATCTGGCTGAAAATGACTTACAAGATCGTAGCGCCTACAATCGGTAATGCTGGAATTCAGTATGGTTTCGCCCACCCTCAGCCTACAGCTTCTATTCTCGCAGGCATACGTTCAATCAGGTGCTGGAAGATTTCTTGGGGAATGGCAGCCCATTCTTCACGGAGTGCTGCACTGAGGAGAGGTATCGATGTCGGTCAGTGAGGTCTGGCACGCAATCGGCGTTCCAAAACATACCAAAGGTGTTCTATAGGATTCAGCTCAAGACTCTGTGCAGAACAGTCCATTACAGGGGTGTTCTTGTAGTTTAACAACTATGCCACAGGCCGTGCATTATATCAGGTGCTCGGATTGCGCTGTAAGATGCAACCGCCATCCCCGAATTGCTCTTCAACAGTGGGAAGCAAAAAGGCGCTTAAAACATCAATGTAGGCCTGTGCTGTGATAGTGCCATTCAAAACAAAAAGGGGTGCAAGCCCCCTCCATGAAAAATACGACCACACCATAACACCACCACCTCCGAATTTTACTGTTGGCATTACACACGCTGACAAATGACGTTCACCGTGCATTCGCCATACCCACACCCTCCCATCAGATGGCCGTATTGTGTACCGTGATTCTTCACTCCACACGACGTTTTTCGACTGTTCAATCGTCCAATGTTTCCACTCCTTAGACCAAGCGAGACATCATTTGGCATTTACCGGTATGACGTCTGGCTTATGAGCAGCCGCTCGACCATGAAATCCAGGTTTTCTCACCGCCCGCCTAACTGTCATAGTACTTGCAGTGGATCCTGATGCAGTTTAAAATTCCTGTGTGTTGGTCTGGGTAGATGTGTGCCTACTACACATTACGACCCTCTTCAACTGTCGGCGGTCTCTGTCAGTCAACAGACGAGGTCGGCCTGTACGCTTTTGTGCTGTATGTGTCCATTCATGTTTCCCCTTCACTATCACATCGGGAACAGTGGACCTAGGGATGTTTAGGAGTGTGGAAATCTCGCGTACAGACGTATGACACAAGTGACACCCAATCACCTGACCACGTTCGATGTCCGTGAGTTCCGCGGAGCGCCCCGTTCTGCTCTCTCACGATGTCTAATGACTACTGAGGTCGCTGATACGGAGTACCTGGCAGTAGGTGGCAGCACAATGCACCTAATATGAAAAACACATGTTTTTTGGGGTGTCCGGATACTTTTGATCACATAGTGTATTCAGTAGTCGCATAATACACTGATACCGCAAATTTGCTATGAAAGGACATTACAATACCATGCATGAAGAAATTAAGGATTTAGATTATAATGAAAAATCAAATAATACCAGCGATCGGTAGACAGGATTCATTATTCTGTATATCAAGAAGTACTTTGTGCTAAATTTGCAAGCATGAAACACATGGTGAAACTGGCCAAATTTCTGAAGTCACACGAACTATTCCAGTGTCAAATGTAACTGTTTTCGTCGGAAAAGGGACGAACAAATTGGAGCTTTCATAAATTTCAATTAAGTCAGGAACACGCCTGGAACGATTTGTTAATTTACAGCCCGCTATAATTGAAATTATGAAGGAAAAAGAAGCGCAGGAACAAAAATTAGAACGTCCAGAATGGATTGCACACCTTGCGTTTTAAGTGATCTTATCTGCATACTGCCCACCATAAGACAATGAATATTAGAAAGAACTTATTTATCATTTGATGAGGCCGGCCGAAGTGGCCGTGCGGTTAAAGGCGCTGCAGTCTGGAACCGCAAGACCGCTACGGTCGCAGGTTCGAATCCTGCCTCGGGCATGGATGTTGGTGATGTCCTTAGGTTAGTTAGGTTTAACTAGTTCCAAGTCCTAGGGGACTAATGACCTCAGAAGTTGAGTCCCATAGTGCTCAGAGCCATTTGAACCATTTTTTTCTCATTTGATGGAGATGAATTTAAAAAGAAAATTGCATTGTAGGACAGACATATTCTGAAAAACACAGCCCAGTTCCCCAAGTTCACTGGTCCTAAAGAGAACGCTAGGTTTAAGGGATGCATTGTGGCAAAAGAATTATAAGGGTAGGTTTCTAAACGTTTTAGGGGTACTGCCAATTTTACATAATTTTTCGAACTTTTTTCGAGAACGCTTGCTGTTTCGTTAGAAAGCGCCTTTGTGCATGTTCAGATGTAAATGACTGATCTGCCGTGTACCCTTTTACGTTGAAACTGTCCAGGATGTCTCCACCTTTACTTCATTTCCTCAGTTAGGGTTTCCAAGACTGTACTGAGGTTGCAAAAGTGTTGCAATATTTCGGTCACCATATGTATGTGGAAGCATTTTTTTAAAATTAGAATACTGGGTAAGTTATGTTTACGTGGCATCCTGAGTGCAAAAATCTGTGAAATTGTCTGTGTCTGTCCGTATGCCGACAGTTTGTGCCAGACAAAAAGTATGTCTTCATTGCGCTAAAAATAATTATACAATAGTAAAAATTTGTTTTGTCTGTGATCTATGTTGTTGAGAAATGTGAATTATAAAACCACGTCGTATGCTGTGCGACTGCACAGTCATTTAAATGCGGCATGTTCGCCATTTCCCACTATTCCCCTCGAAATGCCGAGGCAGCGCGTCGTGGCGATTGGGGGAATGTTCATCCAGTTTGAGCGTTGTGGCACGCTTGCCAGGGCACGGCTAGAGAATCGAATTCTTGGCCGCCCCTGTTCTAGGGAAACTGGAACCCCCCTCCACACCATGAGGAACATGACATGACCATTCCGAATATTCTATAAATCGCTTTAAGTATTGCAACGAAGTTTCTGGCAAATGATTTTAAACAAAGGAATACATAATTTTCTGTACTGGCACTAACTGCATTTTTTTATCTACCAAGGCAGTAACTATGAATTTTTTAGATCAAATAACGAATCACTGTCAAAATATTCAATTACGTAAACTCAAGCGCAGCTTCACATCTTGAACATAACAACAAAAACGATAATCAATAATACACCCGTATCAACTAAAGTACCAGCTCGCAAAATTAGATCTCTGTCACCAGCTGTTATACGGAATGCTTTGTTCCAATTAGTCTGTGTTGCCACCTTGTAAATTTTCACTGTTTCTCCTCGAAGATAATTTACGTATTAACAAGCTACACGAACATTGGTAATGCTCACAGCTCGTAGTTTGGTGGTTAGCCTAGCTACTCTAGATAGCCGGGTCCGAGATTTTCTTCGCTCCAATACTGGGTTTTTGTTTTGGCCTAACCATTTCATCTCATATTCATCAAACAAATGCGCAAGTCCAAGAAGTAGAGTCAAATAGAAAATTTGCACCGAGCAGCCATGGAGCCCACGTGGGGTCTCTCAGTCAATACAGCCATACAACTATTTCATTTGCCCGCCTCCGTAGCTGAGTAGTCAGCCAGGCCCAGGGTTCGACTGCTGGAACTGTCAGGGAATTTTCCTGTGTAGGACGACTGAAACTACACTACTGGCCATTAAAATTGCTACACCACGAAGATGACGTGCTACCGACGCGAAATTTAACCGACAGGAAGAAGATGCTGTGATATGTAAATGACTAGTTTCTCAGAGCATTCACACAAGGTTGGCGCCGGTGGCAGCACCTACAACGTGCTGACACGAGGAAAATTTCCAACCGGTTTCTCAAACACAAACAGCAGTTGACCGGCGTTGCCTGGCGAAACGTTGTTGTGCAAATGGTTCAAATGGCTCTGAGCACTATGGGACTCAACTGCTGTGGTCATTAGTTCCCTAGAACTTAGAACTAGTTAAACCTAACTAACCTAAGGACATCACAAACATCCATGCCCGAGGCAGGATTCGAACCTGCGACCGTAGCGGTCTTGCGGTTCCTGACTGCAGCGCCTTTAACCGCACGGCCACTTCGGCCGGCAAACGTTGTTGTGATGCCTCCTGTATGGAGGAGCAATGCGTACCATCACGTTTCCGACTTTGATAAAGATCGGATTGTAGCCTATCGCGATTGCGGTTTATCGTATCGCGACATTGCTGCTCGCGTTGATCGGGATCCAATGACTGTTAGCAGAATATGGAATCGGTGGGTTCACGAGGGTAATACGGAATGCCCTGCTGGATCCCAACGGCCTCGTATCACTAGCAGTCGAGATGACAGGCATCTTATCCGCATGGCTGTAACGGATCGTGCAGCCATGTCTCGATCCCTGAGTCAACAGATGGGGACGATTACAAGACAACAACCATCTGCACGAACAGTTCGACGACGTTTACAGCAGCATGGACTATCAGCTCGGAGACCATGGCTGCTGTTACCCTTGACGCTGCATCACAGACAGGAGCGCCTGCGATGGTGTACTCAACGACGAACCTGGGTGCACGAATGGCACAACGTCATTTTTCGGATGAATCCAGGTTCTGTTTACAGCGTCATGATGGTCACATCCGTGTTTGGCGACATCGCGGTGAACGTACATTGGAAGCGTGTATTTGGCATCGCCATACTGGCGTATCAGACGGCATGATGGTATGGGGTTACCCGTTGGTTACCCGTCTCGGTCATCTCTTGTTTGCATTGGCGGCACTTTGAACAGTGGACGTAACATATCAGATGTGATACGACCCGTGGCTCTACCCTTGATTCGATCCCTGCGAAACCCTCCATTTCAGCAGGATAATGCACGACCGCATGTTGCAGGTCCTGTACGGGCCTCTCCGGATACAGAAAATGTTCGACTGCTGCCCTGGCCAGCACATTCTCCAGATCTCTCACCAATTGAAAACGTGTGGTCAATGGTGGCCGAGCAACTGGCTCGTCACAAAACGCCAGTCACTACTCTTGATGAACTGTGGTATCGTGTTGAAGCTGCATGGGCAGCTGTACCTGGACACGCCATCCAGGCTCTGTTTGACTCAATGCCCAGGCGTATCAAGGCCGTTGTTACGGCCAGAGGTAGTTGTTCCGGGTATTGATTTCTCAGGATCTATGCACCCAAATTGCGTGAAAATGTGATCACATGTCAGTTCTAGTATAATATATTTGTCCAATGAATACCCGTTTATCATCTGCATTTCTTCTTGGTGTAGCAATTTTAATGGCCAGTAGTGTAAGTACACTCAGCCTCGCGATGCCAACTGAGGAGCTACTTGGCTGAGCAGTATTAGCACCAGATCTGTGGAATCGACAGCAGCCAGGAGAGCGGAATGTTGACCGCCGCCCATCCGTATAACCCCCATACGACGCAATCAGCTGAGCGTGACGCGGCAGTCTCCCGGTTCCGATTGGGCCGACTATGGCAAGAACGGTGGTACTTACTGTTATTTCGTTTAACTGGTATTCATGTTACAGAAACAATAGTTTTATAAGCAATCATTGTTCTCTTCTGAAAGTTAATGTACACTTCTGATGTTTTGGTGACGGTGCTACGTAATCAGTGATTTCTTGTAAATTGTTTCGGACAAGAGCTCTAGCACCCGTTGGCGGCTCTACTCTCGCTGCATAAAGCAGCCAGTGAAGGGCGCGTGGTAGACAAGCGATTCGCAGAGCTGCTCCACCGGCAGCTGAAGGTCAGGGGGCGGCCTCGCCCCGAGCACAAGTTGTGCGGTAACCCTGGAGCTGGCACCGCCCAAGTGTTCCAGTCAGCTGCGTTCCGGGTCAGTATAATGCGACGAGTACACACCTTCTCGCAACAATCTTTTTTTTTTTTGTATCATCAGTCTTCTCACTGGTTTGATGCTGTAAAAAACTCCGTCCGAACAGGCCATGAAGGCCCAACGGTATCGACCGGGCGCAGTGTCTTCCTCAACCCACAGGCATCACTGGATGCGGATATGGAGGGGCATGTGGTCAGCACACCGCTGTCTCGGCCGTATGACAGTTTACGAGACCGGAGCCGCTACTTCTCAATCAAGTAGCTCCTCAATTTGCCTCACAAGGGCCGAGTGCACCCCGATTACCATATGGTCACTCGTACAAGTGCTAGCCCATGGCGACAGCACATAACCTCTGTGATCTGACGGGAACCGGTGTTAGCACTGTGGCAAGGCCGTTGGCGGTCTGATGCTGCCCGCCCCGAATTCCTCTCCTGTGCACATCTCTTCATCTTAGACTAGCACTTGCAACCTACGTAGTCAATTATTTGCTGGATGTATTCTAATCTCTGTCTTCCTCTTCTGTTTTTACACACTACAGCTTCCTCTAATAGCATGGAAGTTATTCCATAATGCCTTAAAAGGAGACCTACCATACCGCCTCTTCTTCTTTTAAGGGTTTCCCACATATTCCTTTCCTCTACGATTCTGCGCAGAACCTCCTCTTTCTTTACCTTAGCAGTCCAACTAATTTTCAACATTCTTCAGTAGCACCATACCACATCCCAAATTCTTCGATTCTTTTCTGTTTCAGTTTTCCCACACTCCATGCTTACTACCATACAGTACAGTGCTCCAAACATACATTCTCAGAAATTTCTTCCTCAAATTAAAACCTATGTTTGCACTAGTAGATTTGTCTTGGCCAGGAATGCCCTTTTTACCAGTGCAAGTCTGATTTTTATGTCCTCCTTGCTCCGTCTATCATTGGTTATTTTGCAGTCTAGGTGGCAGCATTCCTCAACTTCATCTACTTCCTTATCACCAAATAAGTTGTTAAATTTCTTGCTGTTCTCATTTCTAATACTTCTCATTACTTTCGTCTTTCTTTGATTTACTATTGATTCGTATTCTGTACTCATTAGACGGTTGAGTCCATTCAACAAAGCCGGTGATTCTACTTCTGTTTCACTCAGGATAGCAATGTCATCAGCGAATCTGTTCCGGCACATCCTAGCCTTTCACCTTAAATTTTAATTCCACTCTTGAACCTTTCTTTTATTCCGTCAACGATTCTTCGATGTATAGATTGAACAGTAGCGGCGAAAGAGTACATCTCCGTCTTAGACGCTCTTTAATCTGAGCACTTCGTTCTTGGTCTTCCACTCTTATTTTTTCCTCTTGGCAATAGTACACACTCTATATTACCCGTCTCTCCCTATAGCTTACCTCTATTTTCCTCAGAATTTCGAACATCTTGCACCATTTGACATTGTCTAATGCTTTCTCCAGGTCGGCAAATCCTATGGACGTGTCTTTTTTTTTCTATAGTCTTGCTTCCATCATGAACCGTAACGTCAGAACTGCCTCTCTGGTATCTGTATCTTTCCTAAAGCCAAACCCAAACTGATCGTCATGTCACAGATCCTCAGCTTTCTTTTCCATTCTTCTGTATATTATTCTTGGTCAACTGGAACTGTAAAAGGTAGTAGTTTAAGGTGCTGACACATTATGAGCATAACATTGTGTGTGTTTATCCGCATGTATCCAGGAAACAAAAATTGTTGATGTAATTCGACTGAGTAATGAGTAACAGTACATTCTGTACGTATTTTCCTAACAGAAAATTGTTGCACCAGTGATTTAAAGTACTCTCGAATTACTAGGTAAGTGCTAGTAATAGACAGGCGACTGACCTACAACATATCTTTTTGATTATTTCATTATACACACGGACACCTGTGACAATGGCACAAGAGCATTTTATATGAAGTCACATGTCCACAACTTACTACAACAACAAATATCAGAATAATGAAACATTGATCAATGAACTTGCAATATTCAAACAAGAGTTAAGGAAATATTATAATAATAGCCAATATTGAGCGTAAAATTCACTTTCTCTCTCAACTTTTAAGAGAGTATGAGGTAAAGGGAGGATGGCCAAACCCGAGCGGCGTGATTTATCTCCCACTGGGACTCGAACTGGCTGTAAATGGGAGGAGCATCATGAAACTACAATAAAATGCAAAGTACGGCCATGGATGCTGATAGGCTATTGTAACCTATAGTTCGTCTATGAACAAGCTTGCTTACAGCACAGTTGTTTAATTACAGTGGAATAATGTTCACGTCACACTAACGGGACACATAGAGCGGATAAACGATGGCAGCGAGAATGGCCACAGGCTTATTAAACAAGGTACAACAATTTTGTCGTACAATCGCCTGTTATATAACATAATGATTGTATGGATTGTAAATCTGCTTACCGCTCCCCCTGTCTTGCCCATAACTAGACTGTGTGTACAGCCCTAATTCAGCTCCAAACTTGACGTATCGTGCTGTAAGCCAGACACATGACTGAATGTGAAATGTTTTTGTTGTGATTTGAAACGTCAGGGCATATTTGTTTATCAATCATACTTGTATTCATGCGGTCACATATATTGAAGTGATAAATAATCATGAGTTAGAATTTAAATTGTAAATGTAAGGTATTCGTCGCAAATAATTTTAAAAGTAAGTGCTTAGGGATTTCAGCTGGTTAGTGGTACACTGCATTACGTCTTTTCTCTTACGATAAAAAATGTTTGTTATTTGTTATTTCTAGATTCTGCCAGACAGTGACTTAAAGGTTGAAACTCTAAGGGGCGATCAAAAAGTTTCCTTCCAAAGGCCTAACCAAGCCCTCGCCTTCATGTATGTGCTTGTATAGCTTGTATACCTACACCGGAGTCGCACTGGATTGCATATTCGCTGCATCAACGTACTGAAACGGAAACTTTTTGGTCGCCCCTTCAATTACAGAATAATAGAAATAAAAACACTTAGCAGCTTGCAGTTGTTATTTACAGCAAAATTTCTTTTATGACATCTGTGATTTTAATACGACTTCAAGCAATCTACTTCACTGATACACATGACCGAAATCCTTCCGCTCTACAAAGATCAGTTCCAGGGATAATTCTGGTGCTACCAGTTCAATCCAGCGCCGGGAAGGCAGCCATGGGTCGCAGTGCACAGATCACGACACTCTAATTCGACGTAAGGTAGTTCAAAATAATGCTTCAGTCACTCTCAGAAGTATCCGATGACACTATCCAGCAGACTCACAAACCGGTATTTTCACCTTTGGAGATTACTTTAAAAGCAAATATAAAGTACATATCTGCTTTTTTCCGGTGATATCATTCACCAAATTTTTAAAACATGAGCTTCTTTAACACAGTTGGTGCTTCAGCTGCACTCCCACCATCTTCTCATAACTTGCTTGTGCAAGGAACAAGTAATACAATATTGAAAGATTACATTTGGCTTAAAGTGTCAGCCTGGAACAGTGCGACCACTACGGTCACAGATTCGTATCCTTCCTCGGGAATGGATGTGTATGATGTCCTTAGGTTGGTTAGGTTTAAGTAGTTCTAAGTCTAGGGGACTGGTGACCTCAGATGTTAAGTCCCATAGTACTCAGAGCCATTTGAAACATTTAAAGTGTTTGGCTGAAACCTTGACAACTGCATTTCATAGATGGTGCCCTACCAGTTGAGATCGCTCAGAGAGTTTCGCATGTCGATTCAAACTTTCAGTCTGCCATTCTCTTTTTCTAACCCTTGCAGGCGAGGGTCTATTCTAATAATCCTGGTGAGCATTCATTATAACAATCTTCAGACTATAATCTTCGTCTAAACTAAAAACGCAGTCACACTATAAACGTGGCAGATACTTTTCTTGTTGTTATGTGAATCCAAGTTCAAAGATTCTAAATCGGAAATGAGTTACATCAAATTTCAAACAAAGTAATCGTAGAGGCAGGCTATTGACTGGCGTGAGGAGAATGGCAGTGACGAACAGGGAGGAAAATATGGTTGCGGACGGAAGTCACAGATGTTACGGTAATTAACTTAGGCTTCCTAGCCACTTTCCTTGGTGTTTCCGTTTTCTTACGTTGATAGAGAGGTAATCATGGAATTCCTGGCGCCGGACGGCAGTCTACAGGTCGTTTGCCACTTCCTCCCTTCACCTCACGCCATTTTCCGTGATTTCTCTTTCCGTTCTTGCTAACCACGAGACCATCCGCAAACAACAGGATCGTCAACTTCCCCTCTCCTAAACAATACGACACTTTCTCATTATAACGTTTGTAAACAGAAGTAGAACGAACAGTAGGGACAACTTTCATAGTAGGAATAACTTCCCTTTGTTTCAGAGACTTCTCAATGCGTTCAAGTCGCTTTCACACCAGCTACAGCCTTTTCTTCAGTACGTCTTCGGTATTCTCGAAGCTCTGCGAGTCGTTTGCTAGTAGACATAGACGGTTTGTTCAGCTGGCCAATCGGAAAAGGTTTTCTACTTCGCGCACAATGGTCCCTTTGCACGCCGTACAAGTTTGTCTGTAGAATATAGCTGACTGTACTATTTGTGTGTATACCGTAGTGTCATGCTTGCATTGGACACTGATGAGAGACACGAGAGGTCGAAACGTAGTGCCGGTACATAATGTACTCTCCTCAAATAGCATAAAGAAGATCGGTGTGCTTGGCGTCCTCGTCCGACGGAAATATCACCAACAATATTGTGAACGCCCTCGCTTCGTGAGAATCTATGGAGAGGTTTCAAATTCAATCCAGGACACTGGAGCAAAGTCTGCTGATCAGGAACTTTGAGCCAACAACTTTGCACCCCTTGCCTGTAAAATACTGGTGGTGAAAATTCAACCCTCTCCCTAAATTCGAACCGCTTACCTTGGAGTCGAGCGCTACCGCACAAGCATTCCTTACCTGTCTCGGATATGGAGGGGTATCGCGACCGTGTCATTTAATAATGTTTGTATCTAATTGGTAGGTAAAGTGCGCAGGTATTTGCAGCGTAAAATGATTTAAAGGTTATAGCATGGTCAGATATAAGCTGTGGATGGATAGCAGCATCATCATAGCATAGCATGTCACTTTGTAACTTAGGGCAAACACGAATCTTAAATGTGCGTTCACGGCGACGGCTCATACATTGACATGGTACAGCGTTGCTCATCGGTTTAGTGTGTCATCACAATTAAACGCAACGAAAATGAACTTTGAACTACAGAGTTTTGAAGTTCATTATAGATGAAGTAATTTGTTTATTACGCTCATGACGCTTGCATATAAACAAAAGGGCCTATAAATGCATCAGTGTAGAAAGTAAACAAACATGGAAATAAGGCGTATTTGCCAGTAGTAGAGTAAACTTGTAATTATCATGCTACCGTGCTAATAATACAAAAAGTTTTTACTTCGTCACCGTACTCACAAGATATCTTGAACTACTCAACTCTGTTGACTTCGTATTTCGCATTTTATTTCATCTTAATGTCTACAAGGATTTGTATAAGGTGCTCTAAAACTCAGAAAAAGTTTAGAGGTAAATTACTGAGAGAAAAATGTCTGTTCAGAGGTGAACAGTGGGAAAACTAAAGTTTTCCGCTCCACAAGTTGTCCGACATCATATATGACGTTCACTATAGCAACAAATCTCTCATTCCCTCGTTATGGTTTTTCAAAGTATACACAGGAACGTAGCAGTTATCAGTCGTGCGTGTGGTTATAATTACGCAGAAAGAGAAAAACGAATTTCTGACATGTCTTACTACAGACACTTATGGCGTTATGTGGGATAGCTATGTAGCACGTAGGGAGTAATGCGTGACGTGGTAGATTGGTAGATGTGATGGTGAGCATCACATGTTGTCACAATGGACAGCTTGTGATTTCCGGTGCAATCCCCAATTCAATTTGAAGTCAGTACTAACGTTGTTTCAGATTTCCATTTTAGCAACGCAACGAGGAACGTGCTAAAGCTCGAGTCACAGACTCGAGTTCATCCAATGTTTTTTCTTACTTTATTGGCTTTTCCCAGTCGCCGTACAGCCATACATTTTGTTTGCTTTTTACATTGGTTATGTACATTTTCTGTATCTGGATGACGACATCTTGTACCAATATTTACCATGCCTTGTCCAACTCCATTAACGTCAGGGAAATTGACTGTCCCTAATTTCATCGTTCTTTTTCTTATAGCTCAGTACTAAAATCGTAAGCATGTAGACGATATAACAGTCTTCAGATGTTTATCTCTAACGCAGGAATCTAGCAATACTGGATTTCTTCCCTTGTTTAAGCGTGTGCCTTAGGATTTATCCGCACTTAAAAAGCACCACCATTCAGTGAACAAACTGGAAATAGTAAGTCATCCTACAGTTCCATATAGTATCCAGCTATGTTATTTACTTGAAGGCAACAATATTGACAGTAAAAAAAAAATCTTAATGAGCTGCTGACTATATAAAAAAAATCTGTATTGATTGATTATTATCGACGATCGCAATTGCTGTGAAATGCTGTATGTGTTCTGTTAACCGTTCACATAACATATATGTTGAACAGAGGCTAAATTTATGATTTTTCTTCGGAGGTTGTTGTTCTGTGTCATAGCACGACATAAAGTAACAAGCCACTGCTGAAAAAAGGCAGGTAGCCTGTGGAAACTTAGATCTGATAAGTTGATGGCCGAAAACACCGAACAAAGAATAGTCGCAAAGAAAGCAAAACACACACACACACACACACACACACACACACACACACACACACACACGGAGAGAGAGACAGTTCCACATCAAACTCAAGGTCCAGAAAGCAAGATAAACAGTTGTATTTGAGGATCGACATACAGAGGGTTCCACAACAAAACAAAAACTGCCGATCCTGCCGGTAGGCTGAGTATTTATTACCTGATGCTACAGCTTCCAACTTCTAACACGCTCCTGTACGAGACACTAATGATACCTTCACAATTTTACGTCAATCAGCTGTTATTTTATTAAGGAACATACAAAGTGTAGTAATCAGAAAATTTATGTTTATCGGTTTAGTGTATAATACTTTGTTAATAGCTTTGAATGTAAATACTAAAGAGGTTGGTTAAGAACTTAGAATGCACTTTGAACATTATCACATATCATTCCTTCATGATTCTGATCTCTGACAAAATCGTATTTACCTAGTTCTTTGCTGCAGTCGACATTGTCTTGTCATTCATAACAGTTTCAAAGATTTCTTACAAGTCTGAGTTACAACTTAGATTTCACCTTCAACGAATTGTTATTGCCGTGGATATTTCTTTCTTTGTCTTTGTAGATACACACATAAGCGTTAAATCCACTTAGGAGATAAATTATACATTTTTACTTCGTTGCTAATCATATTCGCACAACAAACCAATAATATCGAAAGTTATCCGCTGATGATTGACGTCTAATGTTTACGCGTAACTGATGTTGGTTTACGGCTGGAGTTACTACTGGGTCGTTTAAATAAAGCATCGTTCATTGTGGTAGTTTTGAAACTACAAAGTATTGTTTAGCAATACATAAATTGTATTATTTAAGCTACTTTGGCTATTGACTTAGTTGCAGTTTAAATAAGGCAAATTTCACTTTAAATGCATTTCTAAGAATAAATAAGTAATGTGTCGAACTGTACTATTATTCCGACAGACGTGTTATAAGACAAATTCATATTTTAGTATTTTAGTCAATGGCATGTAGGCCTAACAATGAATTAGTTTCCTCAAATGTGTTACACGAGCAAGATAAACTAGTGGAATACCTCAACATACTAGACGGTTGGCAACCTTACTTGCAACATACTAACGACTAAACGACGACCCCCATACGATGTGTTTGCTGCAGTCGCCACAGGGGACCTACAGTTACAGGGGGCCTACAATTTAAAATGGACTCCGAATCTTGGTGCAGCTTGGAAATTTTCACGTTATCAAATCATTGAATGATGTAATAGATACGTGAGAAAAAAATAATGGTTCCGACTGGGTATCGAGACCCGGACCTTTGGAATTTGTTGTAAGCGACCTCCCCCAACCCTCCTCCCATCCCGCCCCCTACCCACGACAAACGACATACTAGTTAGTCATTGAATTGGTAGCGTTCACAAAGACCCTAATGTGCAAGGGAAACAAATCTTGGCATTAAGAGTATTATTAAATGGAGAGAGACTTTGTTCATAAAGTGAGAAGGAAGGGTATTGGGAGTTCTTTAAAAACTTAAATACTGTTTTGCTTCAAACGAACAGTATTTAACTAATATAGAGATGTTGCAACAAATGTGGATATGGTAGAAATAGATAACAGGAATTTTAAGAGCCCGAGGAGGAAAACAAAATCTAACTGGTTAATACGCTCAAAAATAAAATGTAGTGCAGTAGGGACTCGATAATTCGAAATGAACAGTACCGGGACAATCTCAGACTATTGGATACTCGGATTATCAAAATTTATGTGGGAAGAGAAAAGAATAAAGCACATGAACAACGCCTCACGTGTTTGTTCAAACTCCAACTACTTTGTGGTTTTTCGGTTGAGAGATTCTTCAGAGTATTTCCTTGAAGAAGACTGTTCCAGTTTAAGTTGGTTCCCTCGCCAGTCACCAGCAGCAGCTTCGCCGATGCTGTATTCGAGAGCAATTTCTTTACTGTTTTTCCTTCGTCGAGTTGTTTGAATGCTTCTAACTAACATTCAAAGAGACAAATTTGCTTTTCTTTGTTGAAGCAGTCATTTCTTAGGTGTACAGACAAAAATAGCCAACAAAGAAATCGAAACACGTCACTGTACTGTATCGATAATAACAAACCTAAAATACCACTTTCAACAAAAGGTGCGCTTTAAAAACCGGAAGAATCGTATGTGTGGGTTCGTTAACACAAACACAACAAAGGGGAGCGAGTGGTTCGACAGGTGTGGTATGAGCGAGGATCGATACGCTGTACAGGTTTTTTTTTTTTGTTTTCACGAAGCAGGACTTATGGGAAACTCTTAATTCCGAGACTCGAAATATCGACTCTACTGTATCGGTAACAAAAGATGTACGGATACGTTATTTAAGAGGAAAACGTTATTGTACTCCTTCTTTTTTGAGTTCTTCGTGCTCTGAATGGTTTGATACGGCCTTGCTGCCCGCAATGACTTCCTCACTTGTGCCAATCATTTCATCTCAGACTAGTACGTACTTCCAACGTCCTCAGTAATTTTTTTCTATCTGTTCCAATCTGTGTCTTCCCCTACATTTTCTAGTCCTCTACGGCTCTCTCTAGTACCAATGAAGTTAATCCTTGATCTCTTAACACCTGTCCTATCATCCTACCCTTTCTTCTTGTCAGTGTTCTCCGTATGTTTCTCTCGTCGCCGATTCTGCGGAGAAGCTCGTCATTTCTTATCAGTCCACCCAATTTTGACCACCCTTCTGTGGCCGCATATCTCAAAGACATCGGTTGTGCCAGTGCCCACGACTCACTGTCATACAACGCTCTGCTTCAAACGTAATTCTCCGAAGTTTCTCCGTCAAATTAAGTACAATGTTTGTTACAACCAGATTTATTTTTCCATGAAATGTCCTTTTCTCCTATGGTAGTCTTTTATCCTCCTTGTTACGTCTATCGTGTCTACGTTTTGCTTCCTGGGTAGCAGAACTGCTTCACTTCATGCACTTCGTGATCCGCAGTTTTGGTGTCAAATTTATTTCTAATTTCATTTCTACTGCTCCTCATTACGTTAGTCTATGTTCCGTTGGCTATCAATCCATGGTGTGCGCTGATTAAATAGTTCATCTTATTCAACAGGTCCTGTAGTTATTCTTCACTGTCACTGAGGTTAGCAATGTCAGCAGTGAATATGATCGATGATATAGTTTCACATTAAATTTCATTTTCACCCCTGAACCATTCTTTTATTTCCTTTGTAACACTTTACCACAGTATAAAGTGTGAGTATTAGAAATTATGGAAAATACATTAAAAGCGTATTGCAGTACAGAGCGTGCCTTACAGTGATACGAATCGTGATACAATGAGAGAGTACATATAAAGGTTAAATAAGCATCACACTCGACGTAAAGATACCTTCAGTTTTACATTAAAATGCAAGTTGTGTATATATTCTGTGTTACAGTACTAATAATGGATGCAAATTGGTAATAACAGACACCACATTACCGACTAGATAGTGTATGAACTGCAAACTGCAGTTAATAGCCGGTTGGGGTGGCCGAGCGGTTCTAGGCGCTACAGTCTGGAACCGCGCGACCACTACGGTCGCACGTTCGAATCCCGCCTCTGGCATGAATGTGTGTGATGTCCTTAGGTTAGTTAGGTTTAAATAGTTCTAAGTTCTAGGGGACTGATGACCTCAGAATTTAAGTCCCATAGTGCTCAGAGCCATTTGAACCAAACTGCAGTTAATATAGACTCTAAGCACACCAGATTACTGTGCATGCACTGTATAAAAGCCAAATTATTTTTTTTTAAATTATTATAGTCCCGTTTTTACCAGAGTTATGAATCAACTGTCGTGCAACATAACGTAATTTTGTGCTGGTTTCCGCTTTCCCTTTCCAACTATATCCGCCTGCCCCCTTCCAGTTGTTGCATGTCATTGTTTTATCCCGTTGTTTGCATTTCCCATCGTCCTTATTATCCAGTATCAGGAAACAAGATAAGACTTCGACGGGCGAGGGAGACAATCGGACAGTCAGAAACCCAGCACCCGGAACGCAATTAAAAGTTTTAACCTGTCCATACATCAGCGAGCTGTACCGTGACTGGTGCGGGCTCACCTGAAAGGTGAATGGCGACGTCGTAATAGGGTACGCGCGGCGAGCCAGTGAAAGGGCCGAGTAGGAAGACGTGTTTGTTAGTCGAGGCGCTCGCGGCCAGCCCGGTGAGCGTAACGCTATTGAGACGTCGGGAGCAGAAAGAGTCACACACAACGGCACCCAGCGTTCCTTTTTCCGCTCTGCGCTGACGACAACCACTATGTCCTGTTGTTAGTTTGCCAAGGTTAATGCTGTCTGCAGCATAACTCCTAGACCGTTAGTATATCGCATAGACTCCGAGGCTGGACGGTGAGTGGAGCCGTTTACAATACTACGCCAGCACAGATACATGCACACGACACCATAGCACACTTGAGAGTTGGCGGTTGATCTAAGGGATAGTCGTATTCTCTCACCTCTGGCACCTTGATGGATAATTAATCAGTTCCTTGCCGCAGTGGTTGACACCGGATCCCGTCAGATCCCTGCCGAGTTTTGCTAACACTTATAGGTCTATCGAGCACTGTCGGAAAGTTGGGTCCACTCAATCCTTGTGAACCAGATCGAGGGGCTACTTGATTGAGAAGTAACGGCTCCGGTCTCGTAAACTGAGAAAGGCAGGGAGAGCGATGTGTTGACCACATTTCCTCCATATCCTCATCCAGTGACTGCGTTGGGCTGAGGACGACACGGCGGTCGGACGGTGCCTCTGGACCCTAAAAACCTGTTCGGACGGACGAACCTGAACAATAAAATTCTGAAATGAATTTCTCGTTTACTTGCAGGTAAAAGTCTGCAGTCATGGTACGCTCTGAACTCTTCGCGCCACAGTATCTTAACACGCCGCTAGAGGATCCTAAAGAAAATGGTGCAGCCAGTTGATAAAATGGAATATCGTGCTGTAGCTCATTTTCTGCACTTTAAGAGGAACAACGCTGCAGTAGTCCAGAAGTATAAGGATACAATGCATCGTAAACTGCCACAGGGGTTATGGGATACAGACGATTCTGTTCTGTCCAAATAAGTCCAAATGACGAACGAACTAAGTGGAAAACGTTCCCTCTATGAAAGGAATCACAAGGGGACTTGAAGCTCTGGTGCCTGACAGCCGGAATATCACAATGTAAGCTGTAGTGAAAAAAGTAATAATCAAATCATGGATTAGTTTCCAACTTATTGCACGGCCCCCGATCGCTTCCGCGACTTCTCACACCTACTCGAAAATCTCACGGAACAGACCAAATACTAGAAATGTTGCAATTGTGTCAGCTGAATCCAAGGGTATTTTCAGTCACCTAAAACCCATACATGAGTAACTGGTGTATCGCTAAATCCCTAGATGAAGGAACAAAGCAAGGAGTAGAAACATCCGTCGAAAAAGGCGAAGACCCAATGTCTGGCACACTTATGCTGTCTTTTTCGGGCCTGCCATGGTGTGGTGCTAACCGATTTTGGTCGCAAGCGTTAAACTGTCACGGGAGGATATTGCTGAAACCTCCTGATGAAGTTACGTGGGGTTGTCAAGAGGAAACGACGTGGAAAATTGTCGAAGTGCGTAATTTTGCTTCTCGGTAATGCTTATTCTACGCAGGACACTAACACGCATGTTAATTCTTTGAGCTATCAAATTTTGCTTCATCCCTTTACTCTCGTGATATAGCACACATTTACTTCTTTCTGCTTCCTCGGATGAAGAAACCATTGCACGGGAGCCTTTATCAAAATGACGACGACGTGAATTTCGAAGTGGAACGTTTAGATTAACTTTGCGCTTTACTTGATGAAATAAAGGAGCTGGTTTGTAAAGCGGTTGCTTTAAGTATCAAAAGAAATGTATTGGAGGAAAGACAAAATTATTAGTATGTGACAATTAAAACAGAATTTCTTCATTTTCTTTTTCAGCCTCTAGATATCGACACCTAGACAAACGCCTCTTCCAGATATTTCCAGGTCGATTTTTGAGCCCTCTGGAACGTTTCTTCCAGCGTGTCGTTGCATGTTGTCTCTCTATCTCGCTAGCATCCTGGAGACCAAGTCCGAGCATAGCTCGATCCGCAAATTTGTGTTAAAAAGTTCGTGCCCGAATACAAGTCAGGCCGCGATTTTTCTCGACGCATGAGATACCTGTCACTCGAAAACTAGATTCTTTTCGTATGAGAACAATGTACGGACGTCTCACGACCTGTTCCTTGACTGCTGCTGCCTTCTCTTGTCCATTTCTAGAACTATTCTGAAAGAAACATTAGCGAAGTAATTGCTGTTGTAATTTTGTGCGTGTACTCGTTAGGTTTCGCAGCTTGCTTTAATTCTGCTACAAATACGTCTCTTTTCTTGAGTGAGCAAGAAATTTTGGTAGCTCAAGAGGAACAAATCGCTAAATAGCTCACTTCGCACTGTTTTCTTGGGAGGTTAGCTACACTTTCTGTCAAACTTATTTTAAAATTTGTTAACTATCAAAGAACTAAAGTAAATATGAAAAATAAATCTTCAAGTTTGGTCCTTTTTGTAACATTTATTACTCTTGAAACTACGTCAATTACATATGCCCCAGTAACACTTTAAATAATGGCATAAATGGCGGTTTTCCTAGGCCCAATATTTTCCAAAGTAACCGGTCTCCAAAGTGCTTGGCAACATCCAATACTTCTCTTTAGCTCCCTCTGACGCCACGGCATCAGTGTTATGGTCCATTTGCAGTTGTTCTTTGCTAAGTTTCGTGTCCCGCGCCACCTCAGTCTCGCTGTGCACTCGACATCACTGACCCAG
Organism: Schistocerca americana; assembly: GCF_021461395.2. Lineage (NCBI taxonomy): Eukaryota > Metazoa > Arthropoda > Insecta > Orthoptera > Acrididae > Schistocerca > Schistocerca americana. The sequence goes on from NC_060122.1 coordinate 332,346,723, forward strand.
TTGTTTTCGTTCTTGATTCTGTCTCTCAGATTCACTCCCAAAATTTCTCTATTGCCCTTGAAAGACCCGGATCCGATTTGAGCTGCTTGTTATGTCACTGTTTCGAGCACTTATGCTGTTGGCAGCTTGCATGTCTCACAAAACTTTCTCTTTAAAATTATAGGGATGATCTGTTTGCGGAGAAGGTAAAATAATTTCCGAATGCCATCCAGGTAAGGTCGATTCGCCGGCTGATCTGTGCTACCTGGTTTTCTTTTGCAAGCTGGATTTTATGTCCCAAGTAAACGTATTCATTTAATAACTCCAGAACATTGTTTTCGATGGAGACAGGATTGATGCCTAGTCTTTTGAAGGTTGATAATGAAACTTGCACCTTGGGAAGCATCTTCGAGTTCACGAGACACTGGTACAGTTCGTCTGTGTCGCTGCTAAAAAAGATGGTTTCATCTGCAATGGGAAAATGATTGACACTATTTCCATATACGTTGATTCCTTCCTGTTTCCAGAATAAACACTTGAACACATTCTCCATAGACTTAGGAGTCACCGTGTCTCCTTGCTTGCCGCCGCTTCTCACGGGAACAGATGAGATTCCTTGAAAGGCAAAATTTTCTTAAAACTGCTGACGTAAGCAGTTTAATCATTACTTGACGATGGTTCTCAGTTAAAACGACATTTTACGATCAGTATCAGGGCAACTGTGTTTCCTGCAAGATACGAGGCGACATCGCTTTGCACTTTGAGACTCCATAAAGTTGAGCAGACTGCTGAAATTTGAAGCATCTTAACGCCATAACCTGTAAATAGATGATATTTCAGGAGAAAAACTCTCGGCTTGTCAATCACGACACATATGACTGAAATCGATTTGACGTCAATTGGGGTTATCACAGAACACCTAGGAGGGGAAGCTGTGGTCAGGTCGGTCGGTCATAGCGATCGGCTATTTTCCTTGTGTGCCGGCGCGGATATGTTGTCCTCGCCCTCTGCACTCGCTCTCAACCAGACTGGACGAGAAGGGTCGGCGTTACCAGTGGAGCGGCACCCACTGTCCTTGCAGGCCCGTTACTCTGCTGTCTCCGTACTCTGATACCCTGATTCACCTCCCTGCACCTGCTGTGCTCACAAGTTCTTCACGTTTCTGAGTTAATTGTCTGCTGCAATTCCAGCCTTCAACTACTGGCCATTAAAATTGCTACTCCACGAAGATGACGTGCTACAGACGTGAAATGTAACCGATAGGAAGAAGATGTTGTGATATGCAAGTGATTAGCTTTTCTGAGCATTCACACAAGGTTGGCGCCGGTGGCGACACCTACAACGTGCTGACATCAGGAAAGTTTCCGACCGATTTCTCATACACAAACAGCAGTTGACAGGCGTTGCCTGGTGAAACGTTGTTGTGATGACTCGTGTAAGGAGGAGAAATGCGTACCATCGCGTTTCCGACTTTGATAAAGGTCGGACTGTAGCCTATCGTGATTGCGGTTTATCGTGTCGTGACATCGCTGCTCGCGTTGGTCGAGATCCAGTGACTGTTCAAAAATGGCTCTGAGCACTATGGGACTTAACTTCTGAGGTCATCAGTCCCCTAGAACTTACAACTACTTAAACCTAACTAACCTAAGGACATCACACACATCCATGCCCGAGGCAGGATTCGAACCTGCGACCGTAGCGGTCGCGCAGTTCCAGACTGTAGCACCTAGAACCGCTCGGCCACTCCGGCCGGCCCAATGACTGTTAGCAGAATATGGAATCGGTGGGTTCAGGAGGGTAATACGGAACGCCGTGCTGGATCCCAACGGCCTCGTATCACTAGCAGTCGAATGACAGGCATCTTATCCGCATGGCTGTAACGGATCGTGCAGCCACGTCTCGATCCCTGAGTCAACAGATGGGGACGTTTGAAAGGCAACAACCATTTGCACGAACAGTTCGACGACGTTTCCAGCGGGATGGACTATCAGCTCGGAGACCATGGCTGCGGTTACCGTTGATGCAGCATCACAGACAGGAGCGCCTGCGATGGTATACTCAACGACGAACCCGGGTGCACGAATGCAATACGTCATTTTTTCGGATGAATCCAGGTTCTGTTTACAGAATCATGATAGTCGCATCCGTGTTTGGCGACATCGCGGTGAACGCACATTGGAAGCGTGTATTCGTCTTCGCCATACTGGCGTATCACCCGGCGTGGTGGTATGGGGTGCCATTGGTTACACGTCTCGGTCACCTCTTGTTCGCACTGACGGCACTTTGAACAGTGGATGTTACATTTCAGATGTGTTATGACCCGTGGCTCTACCCTTCATTAGATCCCTGCGGAAACCTACATTTGAACAGGATAATGCACGACCATGCCATTTTTATAGAGCTGCAGCATGCTGCAGATGAAACAGGTCAGCAACTTTTCCTTTATTGAAATAAATGGTTTGAATTCTGTCGAAATTCGAACTAAGAAGTATCCTATGGTTAATGGTTGTGAATAGTTTCGGGCTTTACATTCATTTTCAAACCATCCGCCTCCCTAAGTGACTGAAATTCAGTCAAATACACATGCTTCTAAATAGACACAGCAGACAATCCAGAATGGCAATACAGATAATTCAGCAGAAAATAAACAAACTATGATGAACAGTACAGAGGAAACTGAGGATTTGAAAAAGGACATAATGTCCGAAACTAGTAAACTCCAACAAATAAAGGATGCTTCTTAATGCGACTTTCGACGGAATTCCAACACTTATTTCGCATAGTGCCTTGTCTTAACAGATGTTCTTTTCAAACAATATCAATACAAGTGGATTACACCGTACTGGTGCACCGCGATTCATCAAGAGTACCTACCTCTACATCTCTACTCTGCAAACGATCGAATGGTGAGTGGTGGAGGCTACTTCAGGTAACAATATTGTTTGCCCTCATCTCCGTTCCATTCGCGAATGCTGTGAGGGAAGAACGCTATAAGATCCTCCACTGCTAGCATGAAGTACTGTAATTTACGAATGGTTCGTCCCAAGAAAGGCAAATAAATGTTGGGTGGATTTAGTAAAAGTAATTTGAAACGAGAAGTAGAGACACGACGGAGGAGGGCATTAGTACTATTTGTAAAATAATAATAGCGGTATTGTAGATACCTTTTTATTTTAATTTCCTTCAAGACTTGGATTCACATCGTATTCCTCTTAGGAACGGTAAACATAAGAAGGTGGGCAGATACGTACATTTCATCCTTAACTGTTACCTTACATAACATCAGATCGTTGTTACTCATTGAATTACTACTTTATCAAATCTTACGATATAATTTGTATCCACGATGGAAGAAGGAATTTGTGCGAGATATTCCGACTCCCCTCTGCTTTTAACAGTGGAATACCTCTTGCACCCTTAAAGTTAACTCCATCGTTTTTCATTTCACTGAAGGTTGTTTACTTCTTTATTTGCTGAAACGGTCCTTTTAACGATGATTTGTTTTCCGATTTCTTCCAATTCTTTCTGCGGTCATTTAGCCTCAGCTTCTCTGCACTTGCTGGTTATTTCATTCCTAAATGACTTGTGTTGCTGTATTCCTGTCATTTCCTGAACATTTTTGTACTTTCTTCTTTCTTTAACCAGCTAAAGTATTTCTTCTGTTACCCAAAGATTCCTCACAGTTATCCTCCTGGTACCTACATTACATACTGTAATTTCCATTTTTAGAGATATCTGTAAATTACTCGTCAACTGAAAAGTCTGTTGCGGAATCCACTATCGCAGTCTCTATTGGCTCAGAGAACTTCAAATGCTCTTCATCACTCCTCAATACTTCAGTAACCCATTTCACTCCACGTTTATTATTGCGGCCAATTCTCTTAAACTTCAGTCCACTCTTCGGTATCACTAAATTGTTATGCGAGTCAATATTTGTTCCTTGAAACAACATGCAATCCAATATCTCATTAGGGAATCTCTATCTTACCATGATATCATCCAGATGGAATCTTACTGTACCTCCATGCCTTTTCCAAGTATATCTCTTCCTATTGTGATTTTTGGATAATGTATTTGCTACTATTAGCTGAAATTTATAGCAGAACTCTATTAATCTTCGCCCTTTCACGTTCTGCCATCGAGTTCATATCCCCCCCCCCCCCCCTAATCCTCTGTTATATTCTTTCTGTGATTCAATCCCCATGATTACTAGATTTTCGTCACCCTTTACGTCTGAATAAGACGTATCCCCACATACTTTCTTTATCTCTTCATCGTCTATTTGCGATGTCGGCAAGTAATGTTATCTACTGTTGTTGGCGCTAGCTTGTTATCGATTCTGACGAGAGCAATTCTATCACAGAATTTTCAAAGTAACTCAGTCTCCTCCACCGAGCTATTCACAGTGAACCCTATTACCGCTACACCATTTTCTACTGCTGTTAATATTGCTGTATATTCATCTGACCAGTATTCTCTGTCTTCTTTCCATTTCGATCACTGTCCTCCACTATATCTAGAGTGAGCGTCATCATTTCCATTTTGAGATTTTCTAACTTTCCTACCACAATCAAACTTCCGACATTCTACTCCCCGAATAGTAGAACGTTACCCTATCGTTGATTATTCCATCTTTTGCTCACGGTCACATCCCCCTTGGCAATCCCCCCCCCCCCCCCCCCCCCCCCCCCCCGAAGATCCTAATGGGGGACTAGTCCAGAATTTCTCATGTCTCGTGTATACACCCTAAATGTGTTTAATGCAGTTTTTTCCTTTACCTTTTGTATCGCCATGTTGTTGATCACTGATAATTCTTCCGCCTTTTAGAGACAATGTACCGCTCCGAGTGCAAGAGTTTGCCCCGACCTCTGACAGCACCTCTGCTCTCTTTGACGAGGTCGGTGGTAGAACCAAGATGATTTCTTGAGCTGGAGTCTTCGGCCTCCATTGGTGATGACTTTTATTCAAAATTTAAAAAGAATGAAGTCGGTGTCAAAAAAATGGTTCAAATGGTTCTGAGCACTATAGGACTCAACTGCTGATGTCATTAGTCCCCTAGAACTTAGAACTAGTTAAACCTAACTAACCTAAGGACATCACAAACATCCATGCCCGAGGCAGGATTCGAACCTGCGACCGTAGCGGTCTTGCGGTTCCAGGCTGCAGCGCCTTTAACCGCACGGCCACTTCGGCCGGCGAAGTCAGTGTCACACTTCGGCAGGTCTGAATTTAAAAAATTGCTAGCGCGCTTTACAAAATTCACCACATTATCAGCTATAACTTGAAAAAAAGTGCACAACAATATATGTAATCGTTCGGGCATATTTTAAACGGTTCTGTAAGTGGTTCCAACGGCCTTGGCGTAGTGGTAACTCCGGTTTCCTTCAGATTATCGAAGTTCAGCTCTGTCGGGCTTGACTATTACTTGCACGGGTGACTTCCGAGCGCTGTTGGTAAGCAGGGTGCACTCAGCCCTTATGATGTGAATTCAGAAGCTATTTGATATAGAAGTGGCGGCTCCGCTCATGAAAACCGCGAGAACCGGCGTGCTGTTCACATACCCCTCCATATCCTCATCCAATGACGCCTCTGGGCTGAGTATGATATGGCTGTCGGTCAGTACCGTTGGACCTTCCGAGGCCTCTTCGGAAACTAGTGTCCCTGTATGTGGTAAATCATCAACAGTTTCCTCGGCTTCCAAAAACCTCTGAACTAACCTGAAACGCATTTTCCGAAAGCGGCTTTTCTACTATAAATTTTAGTTTCTATAATTTTTTTCCAGTTTGTAACGAAGCTTGATGTTTGCACGTTGTTCCATGATGCTCTACCCCTATCTTCGATCTCATTCCATTGAACTGGGCTACAGCTGCCGAATTTGTTCAAATGTTCAAATGTGTGTGAAATCTTATGGGACTTAACTGCTAAGGTCATCGGTCCCTAAGCTTACGCACTACTTAAACTAAATTATCCTAAGGTCAAACACACACACACCCATGCCCGAGGGAGGACTCGAACCTCTGCCGGGACCAGCATAACACAGTCCAGGACTGCAGCGCCACAGACCGCTCGGCTAATCCCGCGCGGCGCCAAATTTGTTCTTGCTTGGTGTGTACGAGGCTACATGTGGAGGAAAGGTTAGCAGAGGATGATGCGTGCGCGGCATTCCGCACGCTCATCTAAACCCGCTCTCTGGCGCAACCAAGTGCCCCGGCTGGCATTTGCCAGTAATCTCGCAAACCGAGCGGATTGGACACGCAAACAAACTATCAGTTCTGATGCTGCGCGTGTCTGCCTTTTTTTGCAGCCGTGTACAGACTGATTGATAGTATTCTAAGTATCTTTCCTTGTGAAATTAACGGTGTCTGTTCCAATCAGCTCTGGGTTACATTATCATTACTCCAGAAATCCCGTTAGAGTCAATCTCATGCATTTACCTGTGCTTAAGAAACCGATATTACTTTCACAGATTAAGTCTCGACCAATGCATATCCGTCTTCCAAAGCAACTATGCTCTGCGAAACACACTACTCTTTTCTCTTCAGTCTTTCTCCTAGCGTTTATACGGTTGTGCAGGGTCCGCTGTTTTTATTGTTTGACAAATTTATTTTTTTGTTGGATTTAGCTGCCGGTTGTCCTTTCTACATTTGACCTAAGCGAGTAAAGTAGTGTGCGCCGTCTGTTTTTGAATCGTGTAAACCTCGTTCTCTGTGTTATTTTGGAAATTTGTGGTAAGTTCCTGTGGGACCAAACTGCTGAGGTCGTCGGTCCCTAGGCTTACACACCACTTAATCTAACTTAAATAAACTTACGCGAAGGACAACATACACACCCATGCCCGAGGGAGGACTCGAACATCTGACGGGGGGAGCCGCGCGAACCGTAGCAAGGCGCCCCTAGACAGCGCAGCTACCTCGCGTAGTGGTCTGTGTGTTACCGTACTTTAAATTTTTACAGGATATCCTAATAATGAAATTAGCGAAATATTCTTAAAAAAATCAGAACACGTAAATTTTTAAAAATAACCGTAACAAACGATACTGTACACAAAAGTAAAACTCTCTAAGGGTATTTTTTTAGTGGTTCCGGCAAGTTAATTTTGAAAACAGCCGACAGTGGCACCACCGACGGCTGTTGCTGAAAGTGGTAGCGAATCAGGCACAGAAACCACATGCAACGGTCGAACATGTTCGAGCATCCAAGAAAGTTAACATATTCTGTGTACCGTGTTCGACAAGACAGTGTATGGATCCATATTCTTCACTAAGAGAACTAACTTTCAACTAATGGTATCACCTATCTCGACATGATGCAGTTGTGGATCATGCCATAACTCGAAACTCATAACAGGGATTTCATCTTTCAACACGATGGCGCCTCTCCACATTTCTACAGTTGCGTACGAGATTACATGAATGACAGATTCAACATCACTCGATAGGCCGCGTTGCAGATGGTGACCTGGGGCTGCTCTAGTGGGCACCGGAGTCGTCGGAGTTTACTCCGTATCAACGATACCGCTCATTTTCCGCCTCCACAAGGTAAGCAGCAGGTGTTCTTACCGTCGCTGCCTTGGATATGGCCGGGGTTGGACTAATAATTATATGTGTCCCGTGTGACGAAAGGTGGACACATAGAACACTTACAAATCCTGTAAAAATACTTCGAGAGGTGGTATTTACCATTTCCTACGTTTTGTTTAGCTATTTATTTACATATACCGATTTTTCGAAATCGTATCATGGACTTTATAGTTACTCAGTATTTTTCATTTTCTAACGCTGCGATTAGGAACCAGCCCAGCTATTTAGCCTAATCGGGTGGTAAAAATCATCCGAAAGTCACAGATAGACTAATGAGTCACACCAATGGTCGTTAATCCGTTGCGCCGTTTGAGTCTGGATCTGGTTTACTTCCCTGCATAGCAAGCTCAAATGCTGTGTGTTAAACAATATATTATGTCACTTTCTCATTTTCAGTACGTGTAGCTAAACATCAACTGTTAATCAAATCCCTCTATTAAGTGCGATTGAACAAGGGTGTCAAAATTTTTTTCTCAGACCACTTCATTATTTTTGCCGTGGTACATTTTACATTCATCCGAAAATGGTGAATAAAGTGATCTTAATACTTTATATACTTCCACTCAACAAAACTTTGAGGAACCGGCAATAGCTCGCTGGCGTTCGTTTCATTTTGCGGATCTATCAACAACTTCACTATTCTGGAAAGAATTATTTTATCCAAAAATGTGACTACGTTAGTAGCCCCAGTCTGATCATTTTATATATTCTACAGCAAACTGAAAGTCCAATAGTAACATAATTAAATTCTTACTTAGTGCAGTGAAAGACAATAACTAGATGGAAAGCGAATGACTAACTAGGACTGAGAAAATGGCACTAGAGTCTGATGTGAAAGACGTGGTTTTGGTAGTAGTTCAGACATAAGAAAACTCCAGGCCTAATAGAAGTTTGGTAGACGACACTATATAATTACAGAAAAACAGCATCATTGATGGGATACATACTCAGGAACATGCCACACCCAATCGCTTTTTATGTCAGATACAATGAAAACAAGGAAACTTTTTGTCTATTGCATTGTTTATTCGTAGTAAGTACATATTTATATTTATTTGAAAATATAGAGAGTTGTCTGTATCTATTATTTCTAGCTTATATGATCTATTTATTCGTTATACTTGATTCTGCCGGCCGGTGTGGCCGTGCGGTTCTAGGCACTTCAGTCTGGAACCGCGTGACCGCTACGGTCGCAGGTTCGAATCCTGCCTCGGGCATGGATGTGTGTGATGTCCTTAGGTTAGTTAGGTTTAACTAGTTCTAAGTTCTAGGGGACTGGTGACCTGAGATGTTAAGTCCCACAGTGCTCAGAGCCATTTGAACCATTTTGAACTTGATTCTGCGGCTACCTTCAGTTTAAAGTGACTTTATAATAAGGTGGATTTATACCTCATTTTCAAAATCTCAGAAACAATTGGATGGACGGTAGGTATAATTGTTGCAGTTATTTCGTAGATAATTGCGAGCGGCAGTTTGATACAGTGACACTGACGTGAAGACCGGCAAGCTTTCTCTCTTGGTATTGTTTCGGGTGTTATCCCAAACTGTGGTGTCCGTACCTGATGTTTTTCCTCTGTAGATGTGTCACTTGTTTCAGTTACCAAATGGACATCCTGACGTCTCATTATTTCCTTAATCCAAAAGGAGAATGCTGTGTATACCTATTATCTCAGTAACAGGTAAACTATGTTTCCCGTGCATTCGGATTTAGTTGTGCTGTATCGTCCCTGAGATTGGGAACCATCCCGAAATTCAAGTAAGCACATGTGGAAAAAGAGGTCGACAAACGCTTTTGATCATTGTATTTGCTATATTGCATAGAACAGCTGCTAATTAGTATCATAGGGCTTGTGATGAATTTCTGTATTCTCTGTCAATTGTTTCTATATCTTCTGTCTTATTCGAAAAATTTGTTAGCCGTAAAAGGAATGCAAACAATCTCTGGAAAGGCATCGCATTTGGCTGCTCTGTAGCGGAATGTTAGCTTAGATGAGCAATTTTAACATAGTAAAATTGTGTGCCGTTTCGGATAATTGAATAGCGCACGGGAAGGAAAACAAGAAATTTCTCATGGCCACCGAACTTCTTAAAGACAATGCACAAGCTCGGATTGGGGAAAAATAGGGAAGGAAGTAGCTTTGCAATTTCAGAGGAACCATTCCAGCATTTGGCTTAAACGATCTGAAGGAATCACGGAAATCCTAAGATCGTATTGTCACACGGTAATTTTGACCGTCATCCCCCCGGATACTAGCCCAGTGCCTCACTAATGTACCATGAATTTTGATTAAGAATCATCGTAGGTGGCCGAACACTTCCGGCATGAAAAGTCACCCTCACTCTGCCAAAGGCCTTGTCAAAGAGGGCGGAGGAGCAGACAGAGTTTCAGGGCACCCTCTTGTCCTAGGGGTGGGAAACTGCCCCTAAAGGCGGAAGAATCAGCGATGAACAACGGCATGAGGATCCAGAAGGCAATGGAAACCACTGCATTAGAGACACGTAACTTGTATCCACAGGACATGTGGCCTGTAATTGAAGAAGCGTCATGATGATATTTCCATTGGCAAAAGATTCCGGAATAGTCCCCCATTCGGATCTTCGGGAGGGGACTGCCAAGGGGGAAGTGACCACGAGAGAAAGATTGAATAATCAACGGAAGGATGAAGTTCTACGAGTTGGGGTGTGGAATGGCAGAACTGTTCAAGAATCACGGGAAGAGGAGATAGAATTGGAAAAGGCCGGGTAATACGGAAAGATTTCAGTTAGATTACATCATGGTCAGACAGAGACCCCGAAATCAGATACTGGATTATAAGGCGTACCCAGGAGCAGATATAGACTCAAATCACAATACAGTAGCGATGAAGAGTGGGCTGGAGTTTAAGACATTAGTCAGAAAGAATCAATAACGCAAAGAAGTGGGATACGGAAGTACTAAGGAATGACGAGATGCGCTTGACGTTCTCTAAGGCTATAGCTACAGCAATAAGGAATAGCTCAGTAGGCAGAACAGTTGAAGAGGAATGGACATCTCTAAAAAGGGCCGTCACAGAAGTTGGGAAGGTAAACATAGGTATAAAGAAGGTAACTGCGAAGAAAGCATTGGTAACAGAAAAAATACTTCGGTTGATTGTAGAAAGGGGAAACTCAGGAATACAGAAATACAAGTCGCTGAGGAATGAAATAAATAGGAACTGCCGGGAAGTAAAGACGAAATCGCCGCAGAAAAAATGTGAAGACATCGAAAAAGAAATGATTGTCGGAAGGGCAGATACAGCATACAGGAAAGTCAAAACAACCTTCGGCGACATTAAAAGCAAGGGTGGTAACATTAAGAGTGCAACGGAATTCCACTGTTAAATGCAGAGGGGAGAGCGGATAGGTGGAAAGAATACATTGAAATCCTCTATGAGGGGGGAAGATTTGTCTGATGTGATAGAAGAAGAAACAGGAATCGATTTAGAAGATATAGGGGGTCCAGTATTAGAAACAGAATTTAAGACAGGTTTGGGGGACTTAAGGTCAAATAAGGCAGAAGGGATAGATAACGTTCCATCAGAATTTCTAAAATAATTGGGGGAGGTGGCAACAAAACGACTATTCACGTTGGCGTGTGGGATGTATGAGTCTGGCGACATACCATCTGATTTTCGGAAAAGCATCATCCACACAATTCCGAAGACGGAAAGAGCTGAAAAGTGCGAGAATTATTGCACAACCAACTTAACAGGTCATGCACCCAAGTTGCTTACAAGAATAACATACAGAAGAATGGAAAAGGAAATTGAGGATGCGCTAGATGACGATCAGTTCGGCTTTAGGAAAAGTAAAGACACGAGAGAGGCAATTCTGATGTTGCGGTTAATAATGGAAGCAAGAGTAAAGAAAAATCAAGACACGTTCTTAGGATTTGTCGACGTGGAAAAAGCGTTCGACAATGTAAAATGGTGGAAGAAGTTCGATATTCTGAAAAAAGTACGGGTAAGCTGTAGGGAAAGACGGGTCACATACAATATGTACAACAGCCAAGAGGGAATAATAAGAGTGGACGACCAAGAACTAAGTGCTCGTATTAAAAAGGGTGTAAGACAGGGATATAGCTATCGCCCCTGCTGTTCATTCTGTTCATCGAGAAAGCAGTGATGGAAATAAAAGGAAGTTTCAGGAGTGAAATTAAAATTCAAAGTGAAAGGATATCAATGATACGATTCGCTGATGGCATTGCTATCCTGAGTGAAAGTGAAGAAGAATTAATGATCTGCTGAACAGGATGAACAGTCCAATGAGTACAGAGCATGGATTGATAGTAAATCGAAGAAAGACGAAGGTAATGAGAAGTAGTAGAAATGAGAAGTGCGAGAAACTTGATATTAAGATTGATGGTCACGCAGTAAATGAAGTTATGGAATTCCACTACCTAGGCAGTAAAATAACCAATGACGGATGGAGCAAGGAGCTCATCAAAAGCAGACTAGCTATGGCACAAAAGGCATTCCTGGCCAAGAGAAGTCAACTAACATCGAATATCGCCCTTAATTTGAGGAAGAAATTTCTGAGTACAGCATTGTATGGTAGTGAAGCATGGACTGTGGGAAAACCGGAACCGAAGAGAATCAATGCATTTGAGATGTAGTGCTACACAAGGACGTTGAAAATTAGGTGGAGTGATAACACAAGGAATGAGAAGGTTCTACGCAGAATCGGAGAGAAAAGGAATATAAGGAAAACACTGATAAATTCAAGGGAGAGGATGATAGAACATCTGTTAAGACATGAGGGAATGTCTTCCATGGTACTAGAGGGAGCTGTCGAAGGCAAGAACTGTAGAAGAAGACAGAGATTGGAATACATCCAGCAAATAACTGAGGACGTAGGTTGCAAGTGCTACTCTGATATGAAGAAGTCAGCATAGGAGAGGAATTCGTGGCGGGCCCTATCAAACCAGTCAGAAGACTGATGAAAAAAAAAACTGTTTTTAATAAAGCGCAATACAGCCTATAATGGACAATGTATTTCTTTATTAAACACTTAGAGGCTGTGGATCCCCACGGATTCAAAATCTTCTACATGAATAAATTGAAAAGCAAACAAAAGAGGGTATGCCACTGACTGCAAATTATATTAATCCAGCACCTATGTCTGTGTAGTCGTCAAAAGATATATTGTATCCAAGGGAGCTAAAGTTAGAGACTTCTTCATTTAGTTGTTATTTATCATTATTTTGGCTCTTGGGGGTTCTTCCTAAGCTATGCGACACCATAAAAATATTAAGAAATGAGACCCAGCACAGATTCAATAATTTAATAACTGTACCTACGGTGCTTTGTGGAAGTGAGTTATGGATAATGAGAGAGAGAGAGAGAGACAGAGAGAGAGAGATAAAACTCGAGTACAAAGTGTGGAAATGAAATTTATAAAGTCTATAAACGGATGTTCTGAACGAGATCGATTTAGAAATGATAAAAAGAAGCTACGTAAAAAAATGGAATTACCATCTAGAACGTATGAATGACAGAAGACTACCAAAAACAGCAAGTGGATACAAGCCAACGAAAGAAACAGTGTAGGAAGACCAAAGAAAAGATACGAATATATCATATGAAGCCAGAACAGGTCACGAAGGCCTAATCCTTATAGAGAAGAAGAAGATTAATTTAGTATATGAAGAGAAGCAACTTGATTCTGACTCAAAGAAATGTACAAAAATTGGCCACACAATGCACTACTTGTCGACTTACTTTGTGAGGCTGCAAATTACACCTGGTCGAAATTGTTTGTTACGCTACAACTAATAGAAGATTTCTAAGAAAGAAAAGTACCGTTAAATAGAGCTACGAGCGTAACTGGCTGTTATAAGCTTATGCGACCTTGAGAAAACTATTTACGTCTGAAGCAGATTATTTTACATACAAGCGTGACAAAGAAGGTGGCGCCGTAGATTAACAGTACACAAAAACTATGAAGAAATTGCGAAAGTAGCAATGGAGATATTAAGACGTAACAGTGGATGTTATTCATGAGACATTACTGCAGGGAGCAGTATTCATACATGTGGGCCTCAGCTCTTCAAAGAAAGACAAATTTCCAGTATGTAATTCCCAATACGTAAAAGTAAGGCTCGACAGAAGGGTACTCGAGCATTTTATTAATTTGCTTTTAGCCGAGAAAGTATCAATAAGTATTACACAAAAACATCTTGTAAAAGATTGAGTGGATATCCTCACCCACATGGGTACAGAGTCACCCAGAAAATTATGATGGTCATGTATTCTCTGCGAACATCATGCGATCACACCAATTAACGCAGCATGTGGCTCCTTCTAGGTCCGACTTCGCCTTGTTCTTAACATTTACGAAGAGTGTTAAAGCATAAACCGAATCTTTTCAAACTTTCACCTGCCAAACCCTACACTATGGTGACCCCACCATTTGTCAGCCCAAAGACAGTCACGCAAGGTGTACCATCGATCGACACACGCACGCATCTTCGGAAATTTCATCACGTAAAAGCAGTTTGCGATGAATACTGGAACGGGGCAAAACAACACCCACGTTTCATCGCTTATTTGGACTAACCGGTATTTCGTCATCATAGCATAGTTTCGGTAAATCGATTAATCTGAATGATTCCTTATTCATCTTCGTCCTTTGCGACACTGTGCTCAGACACTGATGACCTCGTTCTCGATGGGACTTTTATCCTAATCTATCTCCCGTCTTTAGAGCTTCTTTCAGATTTCTGCTCCAGCGCCGTATCCATTTTACTGAGACGTTAGACGCCAGTCTGGTGTATCACAGGTCAGCGCATGCGCCTGCGCCTACGCCTGGCCGCGGTTATCGCACACACTCAGAAGTATGCGGCGAAAGTGGAGTGTGCTAGCCTAGGGCAGTGGCCCCTGACCGCTCCACGCCCAGTCCACTGTCACCGTTCACCGCTGCCCGCTGCTCTAGGCAAGAATGTCACTGCGGTTACTCACCCCCGCCCAGCAAATACACCGGTCTATTTCGTCAGCTACCTTCCCAGCTCCATCTTCTCTCACGTAATAGGTTTGTCCTATATTGTTCTGTGTCTAAATGGTGTGGCACCTGAGTGAAGTTATATAACCTGTTACAGCATCGTAGCACAATGATAGCACGATTTCAGGAGTAGTTTTTAAGGGCAGCACCGAGCCACAAGATGTCCAGGGCGTTGGTCAAGACAGCAATACTGATATAATAGGAGATCGCTGTTTTCAAACGCAGCCCCGCCTTCGTTGCATCAGACTAGAGTCGTTACCTCGCAGCGAGAATGTCGTTGGTTCGAGCGAACCGCTGCTGAATAAATACCCTCCTCTGGACTTTTCCACGCTTTACGGGCTTGAGCCACACCTGCCCATGTTCGTCAGAGCACCTGATGATAGCAGCGAGGTGGTTTGTCGAAATGTTGCGCTCGTTGTACATACGTGCGGCCGTTCATCCGTGAACTATTTCCTAGCATCCCCCTCACTCCTATGTATTTTCAAATTTCGCTACCAACTCTTCATTTGCTTGTCGTCTGTTGGCATCCAGCGACTAAATTTCTTGGTTCATCTACCAGCTGTTCACTTGGTCGCACGTTTTTCCTGTCTCCATTTCATTTTCACTATTGTTATATCTAATAATTTTTGATTATCTAATTTGAATGTCAGCGATCTTCTGTCGCAAGTAACAAAAAACAATCAGCAGCTGACGACATGTGCCTCTTGTACCTACAACGGCTCCCGACATCGACCGCACTTACCAATAATGGAGACATTATTGGTATATGTACGACCGAAACCGCTTATCATGCCATAAAAGCGAGCAAGGTGGCGCAATTGGTAGCACACTGGACTCGCATTCGAGAGGACGACGGTTCAAACCCGCTTCCTGCCATTCTGATTTAGGTTTTCGTGTTTTCCCTAAATCGCTTCAGGCAAATACCGGGCTGGTTCTCTCAAAAGGGCGCGGCCAGTCTTCTGCCCCATCCTTCCCCAATCCTATGGGAGTGATGACCTCGCTGTTTGGTCCCCTCCCCCCTCCCCCCTCCCCGACCAACCAACCAACCACACCATAAAAATAAACACAATTTGCTACCTGGACTGAATGCTTTTTGTTACGTTTTAATAATTATATCTTCCATTCTTCTTTGTTCCCTTATTAATATGTTTGTCTTTCTGTCTCTGGTATTAACTTACAGTATGCAACTCTCCCGTACTCCTGGAGGTTTTGAAAGACCTTCACATTAAAAAATACCATGTCCCACTACCGTAAATCAAAGCTATTATATACCGATTGTAAACTGTAGATGAAAACTAAGACTTGTTGCCAAATTTCATGCAGTGTACCTCCTTATTTGAAACAAAATCTCGTAATTTACTGCCCCCCCCCCCTCGTTCGATGAATCTCTTTGTAGCCTGGCATCTAACTTTGCTTATTCGAGTTTACAATTACACACATTTCTAAAGTGGTTTAGGTCCGTCACATCCTCTACGATTTGTCTGATAAAATACTGACTCTTTCAATTTGTTCTTACTAAATCCAATTTATATTTGTTTCCATGTAGAAGATTATGCTACGGACAAATGGCATTGTTCATAATTTGTTAATGTTTCCGTGAGTGCTGCATATGATTTTACAAACCATTACCTACACTAGAAGGAGCAATTTTCATATAAACATAAAAAATAACATGTTACAATATGCGAATAGTATTCCAACATTTTGTATGCCTCTCTAATATTTGACTGTACATAATTTCAGTGGAACATTCAAAAGATTTGTTCGCACATCAGCAATGTAACAAATGTGATTTCACTGTAATGTAATGCTAACGGCATATCCAAAACTCGACAGGTGTCTTTATTTGTCTATACAATCAAAATTTGACAGGCGCCTTCAGTTGCTTATTATGTATTCATATGTTCTGTTCGTCCAGAGATTATAAAGTTAAAATTAAATACATGCTCAGACACGCAGTAGTAGCGAATGGTTTAAATACAGGTTTAGTTTCACAGAGTCTCTAAAAATATAAACGCGACGATATCCACATAAGGAAAAATAGTGTATTACATTAAAGTATTATGGCCGTATTACGGAAAAATTACCTCATGCTTTTCCTAAGCAGTACAAAATAGTATTTCGGACATCGTGGTCTGAGGCGCCTTGTTGCGCTTCGTGCGGTTCACCCCGTCGGAGGTTCGAGTCCTCCCTCGAGCATGGGTGTTTGTGTTGACAATAGAGTAAGTTAATACAAGTTAGATTAAGTAGTGTGTAGGCTTAGGGACCGATGACCTCAGCAGTTTGGTCCCGTAAGACCTCACCACAAATTTCCAAATTTTTCAAATCACGTATGTTGTATTGATCTGATGTATAAACAAATCTTTTGAATGTTTCATTGAAATTATGTACAGTCAGATATTCGAGATGCATATAAAATGTTGGAGTAATTTTCGTAAATTGTGACAAGTGACTTATGAGAATTTATTTCAAGATGAGAACGTACACTGCATTAAATTTGGCAACAAATTTTACTTTTTATCTGCGGTTTACAATCAGTATATAGTGGCTTTGATCTGTGGGAGTACGAAATTTTTTTTGTGTGAAACTCTTCCAAAAACTCAAGGCGTACTGGAGAGGTGCATGTTGAGAATTAATAGGAAAGACAGAAAGACATATTAATAAGGGAACAGAGAAGAGTAGAAGATATAATTATAATGTCTATAATGTAACAAAAAAAAATCAGTACAGATCGCTAATGGTATTGGTTTTTATGGCATAGTAACCGGTTTCAGTCGTACATAGACCGATAATGTCCCCATTGGTGACATCTGTGGTTGATTTGCGGAGCCGTTGTAAGCACAAGAGGGACCTGTCGTTGACTACTGATCGTTTTTTGTTGCATTACGATACAAGATCGCTGACATTCGAATTAGGTCAAAAATTATTTGCTATGATTATGACGATAATGAAAACGAAATGGAGACAGAAAAAAACGTGCGACCAGATGAATAGGTGGTAGACGAACTGAGGAAGTTCTTAGCTGGATGCGAACTGATATAAAAAGACCGAGACGACAAGCTAATGAAGAGCGAGTAGACAGCATTGGAAAACACGCAGGAGTAATACGGATACGACGAAATTGTTCAAGAATGAAGTGTGTCGGGCCGGGAATCAAACTCACGACCTATGCATTTCGCGAGCAACTGCTCTACCAACTGAAATACGGTAGAACGACTCACGGCGCGTCCCTACAGCTTTACTTCCGCTAGTTCAAACTTCAGAAATGTTCCTGCAAAACTTGTGGGACTAACATTCCTCGAAGAAACGACAAAATTTCGCCCAGTAGTTGAGTGTCGATTTATGACTGTAGCTTCAGAATGGTGCATTTCTGGAGAATTTTGCTCGATTCGACGTCCTCTAACTCGTCCTGATCTTATTATCAGGTTGTTTATTTCAGACCTGTACATGGATATATACAGACACACAACAACGGCTCACTTAATATCCACGTTCATTCCCTGGGTGGGGGTCGACCTCCTCATTCTTAGGTAACAACGCTACCCTTTACCCTTACGACCCCGAGGTAGCAAAAACCAAAATTCTTTATTCATTTCAGCTAGCGCTCGGCCTTTAGTAATCTCAACGGGCCGCCAAACACTAATCTTCCCTAAAATGTTTCCAACCAATGAGTTGCTTGTCTAGCCTGGCAGTCTACTTACTACGTATCAGGCGCCGATATGGAATACTGTTCCGGAAGGGGATACAATGAGTTATTGTCTGCCTCCCCCCCAACCCTCCTCTAATGTAACTTACTGTCACCCCCGCTTTTAATATGTCATAAATGCCTAAGATTATTAGTAATATAATTATATAAAAGTTTTAATACAATAATAATAATAAAAATTTGGTGCCATCAATACTCAGTACTCTAGAAACGGCAGTTAAGAGAAATACAGAATTTTGAAAGCAATCCTACGAAAATTTGAGTACATTGTCATGTAATTGATTTAAGAAGTACAGTGGTGTGCAAAACTTATGCTCGATAGTAGCTTTTGCATGATGTGCCACTACCTATTAATATAGTTTCAGGTGACTTGGACCACACATAGAACGAATTACTACAGTATACTACAGAAGGTAACTGAAAGAAATACACAGTGAGTCGACGAGAAGTGACACTTTTACTGAAAGCCAATAATTACAGTGATATAACGTGGACGTTACAAAACGCGTTACATGGTCCTCATAACCACCATGGACGGCAGTGCGTTCTCTCCAACGCATTTGAGATGTGGCGCTACAAACTAATGTTGGAAATTAGTTGGACTGATAAAGTAAGAAATGAGGAGATTCTGCGCAGAATCGGAGAGGAAAGGAATAGGTGAAAATAGAAAAAAACTGACAAGGAAAAGGGACAGGATGATAGGATATCTGTTAAGACCTCAGGGAATGACTTGAAGGGTACTAGAGAGATATGTAGAGGATAAAAACTGTAGAAGAAGACAGATATTGGAAAACATCCAGCAAATAATTGAGGACTTAGGTTGCAAGTGCTACTCTGAGATGGAAAGGTTGGCACAGGAGAGGGATTCGGCGTGAGTCGCATCAAACCCGTCAGAAGACTGATGATTTTAAAAACAAAATACGTACCATGCAACATTATGACTCCTCTCACAATAGAGCCTGGACCAACAAAATGTCCGATAATGCTAAACGTACCCCCATATGCGAGAACGTAGGAACACGTAATGCTTTCAATAACAGCGACTTCCAACAAACTTTACACACGATTTCAAACCTTTTCGACACTTTTTCTCGCTGACATCCCCAACACAATAAGGAGAGGAAAAAAGTTTGTCGGTTATCACATTTTCCCTGTTCATGGAATAAAATTTTAGGATCAGGCATGGCGTTTTACTTTATTGCTTCTTTGCTATGAAGCTCATTTTTCAGACCGTATCCACTTACTGTACGTACCTTCAAACGTGTATGACCCGTATTTGAGGAGATATAACTTCAAAAAATATGAGATGCGTGACAAAATACTTTTTTTTTTTTAACGGAGCGCAAATTACTGAGTTATCTTCATTCATTGTTTTATAACGAAGGCAGTTTTGGCTTGGGCGTTTTCATTGGTCTACGGATGAATAACCCGAAATTAATAAAACTAACGTAGCAAGAGTTTCATGTCTTCAGGAACAAAGATTTTAAGTTTCTATATGTCCATCCTTATGACCGATGGGCCGTAGGACTTCGGCTGTTTGCTTGCGTAATAAAATGAAATAACTGCACTCGTCGTTTATTTTATTTTTTTATATGACAACCAGTTTCCACGATCCCATCAGTGGCGAACATCTATGAACTGGCTTAAAAAAAAAAAAAAAAAAAAAAGGTTCAAATGGCTCTGAGCACTATGGGACTTAACTTCTGAGGTCATCAGTCCCCTAGAACTTAGAACTACTTAAACCTAACTAACCTAAGGACATCACACACATCCATGCCCGACGCAGGATTCGAACCTGTGACCGTAGCGGTCTACATCTACATTTATACTCCGCAAGCCACCCAACGGTGTGTGGCGAAGGGCACTTTACGTGCCACTGTCATTACCTCCCTTTCCTGTTCCAGTCACGTATGGTTCGCGGGAAGAACGACTGTCTGAAAGCCTCCGTGCGCGCTCTAATCTCTCTAATTTTACATTCGTGATCTCCTCGGGAGGTATAAGTAGGGGGAAGCAATATATTCGATACCTCATCCAGAAACGCACCCTCTCGAAACCTGGCGAGCAAGCTACACCGCGATGCAGAGCGCCTCTCTTGCAGAGTCTGCCACTTGAGTTTGTTAAACATCTCCGTAACGCTATCACGGTTACCAAATAAGGCTGTGACGAAACGCGCCGCTCTTCTTTGGATCTTCTCTATCTCCTCCGTCAACCCGATCTGGTACGGATCCCACACTGATGAGCAATACTCAAGTATAGGTCGAACGATTGTTTTGTAAGCCACCTCCTTTGTTGATGGACTACATTTTCTAAGGACTCTCCCAATGAATCTCAACCTGGTACCCGCCTTACCAACAATTAATTTTATATGATCATTCCACTTCAAATCGTTCCGCACGCATACTCCCAGATATTTTACAGAAGTAACTGCTACCAGTGTTTGTTCCGCTATCATATAATCATACAATAAAGGATCCTTCTTTCTATGTATTCGCAATACATTACACTTGTCTATGTTAAGGGTCAGTTGCCACTCCCTGCACCAAGTGCCTATCCGCTGCAGGTCTTCCTGCATTTCGCGCGGTTCTAGACTGTAGTGCCTAGAACCGCTCGTCCACATGGGCCGGTGAACTGGCTTCTGCAGAAAACTGCATCAGCGATGTAGATCTGGCCACCGATGGTGTGATGTATACGACCGGAGTTCACCCCCTTAGCGTTAGCTAATGCCTAGATGCAGATGGTGTACTGAGTCATCAAAACTGGTTGCCATGTAATAAAATAAAATCTAAACGACGACTGCAGCTATTTCATTTTATTACAAAGGTTTTACGTGCTTAGAATCAGATATTAAATACATTAATTCATTTGTAAAGTAATTAGACGTTAGAAGATGTGTTATACATGAGCGTTAGTTTATTTACGGAATAACGAATCGAATTGGGGGGGGGGGGGGGGAGAGCCATTAAGGTGTATTGATTTTCAGAATGACCTTTTACAAGAAGTGGAGCAAATATGCGTTCGTGGTCAAAACGCTGTTAGCGCACCCTCGGTTTCCTGTTCTCTTACCAGGCAATTTCGTGACGGCAGCTCGCACGTGATTACACGCAACAGTCGATTGCCAAACCTCAGCAGACCTCACACTGGCTTCTTCCGCCTCCTGGGAGGAGCAGGACCCGTAACGACGGATCATTCCGCGGCAGTCCTCTCGTAGGGCCCGTTCCAGTTTTCCCTCAGCCCGTTTCCTGCCGAATAATCAGTCACCGAAAGCGTTCCCAGGCGGCAGTTCCTTTTTTGCAACCCGATACGTGCTGCGGCGGGGAAGAAGCCGGTAATTTTGGGGAATTTGGTGCCGTTAATTAGGCGGTCGGCGCGTGTCCATTACGCGGGCGGAGTAATTCCTTCCGCGGCTGGCCAAATAACAAGTTCGGCGCTACTCTGCGCCGGAGGGCGGCGCTCCGGCGTTCTTGTTTCGCTGCTCGCCACCGGCCTGCCGGTGACGTAACGGGGCTCCGTTATGGCTGAAAGTGAAACTGTAGCGCCCGGGGAAGGCGCAGGCGAAGCGGTGCGGTGCGGAGGCGTGCCCCCGCCGCCGGCGCCGCACACACCGCGCCAGTGATTGACTTAATCCGGCCGCGCGCTCGCACCATTGCAGCGGAGCGGGCCGCGCACCAAAGCCGCCCCAGTTGATGGATGGCGCTGACACGGCCAAGTCGTTACGCAGTTGCGACGGATTTTTCACGCAGCTATCTCACAAGGCAACTACTCATCGCAACCCCCTCAGATTTAGTGGAAAGAGGGCTCAGTGAACAGCCCTTCAAACCATGAATATTCGAGGGTCGTTCAATAATTTATGCCCAACATTTTTTTCTCAGAACATATTTATCGAAAGAGTAAGTATTTGGTGACAAAATATACTTCAATATACGCTATGTCATCAAAAGTATCCGGACACCTGGCTGAAAATGACTTTCAAGTTGTGGCGTCCTCCATCGGTAATACTGGAATTCAATGTGGTGTTGGCCAACCCTTAGCCTTGATGACAGCTTCCACTCTCGCAGTCATACGTTCAATGAGGTGCTGGAAGGTATCTTGGGGAATGGCAGCCTATTCTTCATGCATTGCTGCGCTGAGGAGAGGTATCGATGTCGGTGGTGAGGCCTGGCACGAAGTCGGCATTCCAAAACATCACAAAGGTTTTCTATAGGAATCAGGTCAGGACTCTGTGCAGGCCAGTCCATTACAGGTGTTATTGTCATTTAACCACTCCGCCACAGGCCTTGCATTATGAACAGGTGCTCGATTGTGTTGAAAGATGCAATCGCCATCGCCAAATTGCTCTCCAACTGTGGGAAGCAAGAAGGTGGTTAAAATATCAATGTAGGCCTGTGCTGTGACAGTGCCACGCAAAACAGAAAGGGGTGCAAACCTCCTCCATGAAAAACACGACCACACCATAACACCAACTCCTCTGAATTTTACTGTTGGCACTACACACGCTGGCAGATGATGTTCGCCGGGCATCCGCCATATCCACACCCTGCCATCTGACTGCCACATTGTGTACCGTGATTCGTCACGTCACACAACGTTTTTCCACTCTTCAATCGTCCTATGTTTACGCTCCTTACATCAAGTGAGGCGTCGTTTGGCGTTTACGGGTGTGAAGTGTGGCTTATGCGCGGCCGCTCAACCATGAAATCCAAGTTTTCTCACTGCCTGCCTAACTGTCGCAGTACGTGCAGTGGATCCTGATGCAGTTTGGGATTACTGTGTGATGGTGTGTATAGATGTCTGCTTATTACACATTACGACCCTCTTCAACTGTCGGCGGTCTCTGTCAGACCACAGACAAGATCGGCCTGTACGCTTTTGTGCTGTAAGTGTCCTTTCACGTTTCCACTTCACTATCACATCGAAAACAGTGGACCTAGGAATGTTTAGGAGTGTGGAAATCTCGCGTACATACGCGTGACGCAAGTGACACCCAATCACCTGATCACGTTCGAAGTCCATGAGTTCCGCGGAGCGCCCCATTCTGCTCCCTCGCGATGTCTAATGACTACCGTGGTTGCTGATATGGAGTACCTGGCAGTACGTGGCAGCGCAATGTATCTCATATGAAAAACGTATGTTTTTGGGGGTCTGACATTTTTGATCACGTAATGTATCTTGTTCACGTCCTATTTTTCTACGTAGTCTCCACCACATTTTATGGACGTACGCCAACGTTGTCGAAAAGCATGTATTCCCTGCTGATAAAAGCTCTTGTGCTGTATGCGTAGCCATGTGGCCACTGCATGACTGACACTCTCGTCATCTTCAAAATGTGTTCCCGTAGAGAATATTTAAGCCGCCCAAAGAGATGGCTGTCCGAGGGTGCACGATCCAGCATGTCTGGAGCAGCGGCTGTGACAGGGCGTCCCGAGCGTGGCTGGTCATGGAGCTCCGTTTCTTCATTTCCTGAGGATGTACCTTTCTTTACCCATCGCCCAATTGTTCTCCTATCAACTGCAGCATCCCCATAAACTGCACACAAACGTTTATGAATGTTCACCACGATTTCTTTTTCTGCACACAATAATTCAATAACAGCACGCTGCTTGTAACGTGAGTCGTATGTAGACGCCATTTTGACGCTGTACCACGGCTCTGTCACCTGCTAGGTTGGTTCTAAACTTCACTGGGACACAGAACAAACATTAAATGTGAAGCAAAAAAAAAAAAAAAATAGTGAACGGTCGAAGGATAAGAAATGTAACATAGAGCGTCCATGCTATGCAACGGCGTCGTGATTATGTGGTCACGGTGTTCGACTGCCACGGGGGCCAGCCGTGTTAAGTTCTCCATGGATGTGGTCATGGACGGAAGCGCGGTTCTTTTTTTGTTATTATTTGTTTTTTTCTTTTATTTTTTTGAAATATTGTACTTATTCTTATGTCAATTCGTTTCTTTTTTAAATTGCTGTTCGCTGTGTTCAAATTTCTGTTCGTGTCGTGGTGTAACGTCCGTTTTCAACAGGGAGGTGTAAGGAAGGGACCTATACGAAAGTTGATTCTGCACAACTACTCTGTTAGCAGCCGAAACGAAGTGACTTTCAAATGGGAACCGCAAATGTTTGATGATGACAAGGCGGCAAGTCAACCGAATCCTCCACCGGTAAGCACATCTTGTGTGTCATACACGCATTACTGGCAGTACGTGTGTTATACGACACGAATCTCTTCCAGAGGGCCGTGCGGGGCCACAGATTTCCAGATTTTCTGCCCGAGGCACCTAATTCGTAGGCCTGGTCAGTGAGGAGTCAGATACGCCTGCTTGCCCGATTTAGGTGTTCTTATGAATGTGATAACTCTCAAGGAAATGATGAGAACGTAATTTTTTGTGACATAAGCTGCAACAAATGAACGCAACAGTTTCGCACAATCACACAGTTTCTTCTGTGCGCTGTCAAAACACATGATTTCAATGTTTTCTTTTTTAAGATGCGTTCCATTTTGGAATTTTTGACAAATAGAATATATGTTGTGAAAAAATGAGTTTACAACCATCGCAGATTAAAATGTTACACGGGTGTCACCAAATACGGATATAATGACATACAGCGGAATCATTAGGTAAGATTCGATGGGTGACAACAGCCTGAAATAACAAGGAAGCTAATACTACAATTAAAAGGATATTTTTTTTAAATTAATGGTATAGTATTAGATCGTAATAACAGTTACCAGTTTATACCCATCACAAAATAAAATGTTACAAGAGTGTGTCCAATATATCAAGTAATGAAATTTTGTGATTGTATTGAAATAAAAATTTATACAACTTGGCACAACACAATAAGCAGGACTTTTTCTTATATGCAAACAAAAACTAACTATCTCCAAAAATGATTCTATTAAAGCAGGTTAACCAATAACATCGTCAACTTGCTCCAGTCACCCCTATATACGTGTTGCAAAGAATGTTGCTTTAGTATAAGACAGATTTAGTATAAGACAGCGCCAGCCGTGATGAGTGGCGGGCAATCGGCTAAGGGCGCCGACTCAAAGAGTGGGCGTACTGTGTTCGAGTCGTGTTATTCTGGTTGCCTTTCTTTTTGTTAAATCGAACAGATGTATCGTCACAACTTATCTAATATTCATTTTAATCAATACTCATAAAACTGTTTAGCGTTTGTGCCAGATTAGACTATCTAGTGATTTTCTGCAAACCATAAATATATTGCTGGACGATGGCTCCCTTAAAACACACAAAATTCTGTCAGATTCCTCATGTAGAAATTCTCTAGTAGGACATTTCTTGAACCATCGGCTCCTAACCGATTTGAACAGAAGTAAACATAAGCCATGAAAGACTTCATTTGTTTAACGATGCAAATAATTTTGTAACACTCCATGTTCTTTCGGTGCTGACCTAATCTGAGTCTTCCGAGGCAGTCGAATGATCCTCACTTCCAAAGAAATAGGCGCTTCACAGCCTAAATCGAATGTGTACTACGTCAATAAACTCCTAAGCAAAAGAAAGAAATACAAGAGGACAAGCCAAAACCCTAGCCTACACACTGCTGTGTCGGCCACATCTGCGAAGATCAGCACAATTCTAAAAACACTGCGTAGAACATATGATAAGCCAAATTACCAAGACAGTACGCCTATTTGGCAGTTAAAACGACGAAATAGTCTTACGAAAGTCAGGCATCTACAACATACATTACTTGCCGCACATTGGCCGAACAACCACAACAGCGGAATTTCGATGTGAGGAACACCAAATCCACACTAGTGCAGGACAACCCAGTAAAACAAGCAACTGAGCACTGTCTCGAATACAAGAACTCCAAGAAGTATGAGTAGACGGTAATTGTGGAGCACATTGCCAGGTCCTTGGACAGTAACATTAAGAAGACGACTGAAAACTAGCTGGGATAAAACATCATTTGGGACGCTGGGTACCAGCCTAGAAAGACAAGGGAACGACGTGTTCAAAATACTGAAGGAGCAAGGATTCTGCACTTAGTGAAGTCTGTGACAGCGGAAACGGAAGTAGCACTTCCTCGAGGCATCCTCTGGAGGCGATAATTCGTCCGCGAGAGATCGCGGGCGCGGACGAAAGAGCAGACTGTATGAAGGAACACCGTCGTCTGGTCCTTAGAACCCGAGTGTTGAACATAGAGGATAGGTATAAATGGAGGAGCAGCTCCCACGACAGCTCATTATATTACCTGATGATAACAGCGGCCGGCCGGGATGGCCGAGCGGTTCTAGGCGCTACAGTCTGGAACCGCGCGGCCGCTACGGTCGCAGTTTCGGATCCTGCCTCGGGCATGGATTTGTGTGATGTCAAAATGTCCGAGGCAGGATTCGAACCTGCGACCGTAGCGGCCACGCGGTTCCAGACTGTAGCGCCTAGAACCGCTCGGCTACTCCTGTGTGCGATGTCCTTAGGTTAGTTAGGTTTAAGTAGTTCTAAGTTCTAGGGGACTGATGACCTCAGAAGATAAGTCCCACAGTGCTCAGAGCTATTTGATTTGATAACAGCGAGCTACGTCTAGGAAATATTTCGCTAGCCGGACACGATCATATGGACTGAAAGCAGGGAGATTTAAATTTAATGCCTGAAAGAAACTGAAGCACCCAGAAGGGGAGAAGGACACTTAATTTCAAGTTTTGACAGAGTATGTGATGTTATTTCTGATATTACAAAAATGAGTCAGACTTACGAAGAACTTGGTGCAATGAGCCTACTAAACAGTATGACGTTGCGCCCCTCTGATCTAGTTGCCTTCACTGATTCGGTTGGGAAGAGTTTCATGAAGCCGTTGCATCTTCTCCGGAGGCAAGTCGGCCCACATCTGTTGCAAATGGCCCTTAATGCCCTGGATATTGACAATGGGACGGAGTTGATATCCCACACATGTTCTACTAGGGACAGATCTGGGGCTTTCGTTGACCACGAGGTACCTCAACATCATGCAGACAGTTCATAGAGACATGTGCCACGTGTGGACGAGCATTGTCCTTTCGAAAAATGGCCCCACCGTAGGGCCGCATGAGAGGTAACACAACCTAACGTACCATCGAGTCCTCAGGGTTCCCCGAAGAACTATCATCCATGACTGGTAAAATTAATCCAGTTTCTACATCGAAGAGCCGGTTGCTGTGGCCGAGCGGTTCTAGATGCTTCAGTATGGAACCGCGCTGCTGCTACGTTCACAGGTTCGAATCCTGCCTCGGGCATGGATGTGTGTGATGTCCTTAGGTTAGTTAGGTTTAAGTAGTTCTAAGTTCTAGGGGACTGATGACCTTAGATGTTAAGTCCTATAGCGCTTAGAGCCATCTCAACCATCTACATCAATGGTCAGAAAGATTGCAGCAATTACGAAAAATCGAAGGTCTACTAGCCTTGACGTGAAGTGACACCATGTGGCTTCTCACACCATGAAACCAGTAGAAACACCGCTGTACCTCTCCAAAGTTTGGAAGAATGGAAACTCTCCTCAGGTAGTCGCGAGACTCGTCGTCGAGGCCATCCAGGGTAGTGCAGAACAGCGATTCATCGATGAACAAAATTCGGTGCCATCCGTCAGCATTCATGCTTCCCGGACACGGCACCTTTCCAGTCGCAGCCCTTTGTGTTGTGGTGTTAATGGCTGCCTACTTGTGGGACAGGAAAGTCCATTTCTTGCTCTCGGCAGACGCAGATATGAAGGGGTAACGATGAACCTGATGCACAATCATCCCTTATAGTTGTTAGGAGCGGTTAACAAAAACCTTCACGACGAGTGTTCTTGCTCTCGTATTCACGTGCAGTCCAATATCGCTCTATTTTCACCTCGGAATAATTCACAGATCAGGATACTGTACGACTCAACCAGCCGTCCAAATGGTGAAACTGTCCAAACCCCTTATACACCCTACCAAGCCCGGGTAACAACGTTCAACACAAACAGTACTAATGCACACTGGTGTTCGTTCTACCTATCACCCACTATTATCATTTGCATACCCGCTGATGTTGAGATCGTGTGCGAATTTACATTGACATCTAACCGTGTCTGCTAGATGATTCACTGTTTTGCTAAGGCAGTCTAGGTCTGTCGTTTACTGTGTTGAAAATTATGGATGAATTTTGATCAGAGTCGTTATCTACAAATAAGGATTGTCAAACGTTATCTACCGCTTGGCTTGGACTCTTTATTTATCTGTTTCATTTGGATAGAGAATAGACACAGAAACGTTTAGCTTTTGTTAAGTGACGTCTTCTGGAGGCTATTCGTAGCTTCCTTCAGAATATTCGGTTATAATGAGTGAAATACTGAGTATATTTGGTTGTTAACGATTGTAATTTTATGGTAATGAAAGAGTACATTCACCGATAGTCCATCATTAGAAACGGAATCGGATAACAAAAAATACAGTTCATAGTGTTTAAGCCAAAGTTTATTTTGTCAACACATGCAAGTCGTGCAAAATTTCGTGTGGGAGTTGTAAATAGTTTATATTTTTCCAGCGTGTTGGTAACTTCATTGTAAAAAGTATAAACGTTGTGTCTTGCTTGGAAAAGTTGAGTGAAAATCCTTCTCATGAGCCTCCGCGCTCGGAATTGTAAATTACGTACCCATAATCATAAGACGGGAAATGTAGTGTCCATATTTTTGTTTCTGTTTACGAAACTGAGCAAGAGAAATGAATCACGGTTCTGGCTCATACGCATTCACTGCTTAATATTTTCATGCGGGGTGCATCTGACTGACCTATCGTTCACAGAACTTGACGTCCTTCTTTCGTGGCCCCCGCCTTTCATAAACCTCCTTCCTTACCGGATAATTTATTTCCACGAATTGCTATTAGGCAAGGTTAAACAACCAGTATGCAATATAAACTGCAAAAATATTCTGTTGAAGAATAATGGCGAGTTATCAGTTTTGTTTCTGAGTATGTCTCTGACAGACTAGGACTAAACGTTAGTTAATAACATCTTTAATCTTTCTGTCCTGTCATCCTCAGCTCCGTGTAACATTATTTCGATATGCTTTTGATCCGTCTAATTGCAACTGAATGAAACGCATTTCTTCTTTATAATCTGAAAGTCCTTGAATGGCCTGAAATACGCTCTAAGGGAAAAGAACATACACAAAGGACTTACACACCATGAAGGAATTATCCGAATCCAACGGAAATTGGTAGATGTGATGATTACAATTTCAGAAAAATTAACTAATTTATTCAAAAGAAAGAACAAGGCAATAACGCGTTGGTCCACTTCTGGCCATTTTCCAACCAGCTATTCGGCTTGGCATTGATAGGGTTGTTGGATGTCCTGTTGAAGGACATGGCGCCAAATTCTGTCTAATTGGCACTTTAAATAGTTGTTGGAACCCTTACCCGTAATGCTCCAAACGTCCTCAGTTTGGGAGAGATGTGGCGACCTTGTTGGCCAAAGTAGGGTTTGACAAACACGGAAACAAGCAGCAGAAACTCTCGTGTAAGAGCAGGCATTGTCTTGTTGAAATGTAAGCCCAGGATGGCTTACTATGAAGAGGAACAAAAAGGGGGTAGAATATCGCCGACCTGTCGCTGTGCTTTAAGGGTGCCGCACATGACAACCAAAGGGTGTGAATGAAACGGTATCCTAGACCATCACTGCTAGCTGTAAGGGCCGTATGACAGTCGACAGTCAAGCTGGCATCCCACTGCTGTCCGGGGCGTTTCCATACACGTCTTTGGTGGCCATCAGGGCTCATATCGAAGTGGGGCTCATCACTGAAGACAATACTACTCCAGCCAATGAGATTCCAGGCCGAAGCGTGCCTGAAGTCTATCTCGGGATTTTGACGGTCTAACGCGTCAGATGGAGTTTGGCATAATATCCCTCAGGACGACACGCAATAACTCCAACAGTCAAAGCCGAGACGAATGAATGCTTGCATAAGTGCCAGAGGTGGACCAACGCGTTATTTACTTGCTCAATTAGTATTCTTTCTTCTGAATAAATCGTCCAATTTTTCTGAAAATGTAATTTTTTTTTTTTTTTTTTTGGTCCATGTGCATCATATCTACCGAGTTCCGTTCCATTCGGAGAGTTCGTTCCTGTTGCGCCTTTTTCTTTTTCTTTCTTTCTTTTTTTTTGTATACTTTGTATGCATATTTCTGTTTACACTGTTGTGTTTTATATATTGGACATTTACCGTGCAAATAAATTTTAGAAAGGCATGAAGCGAAAGAAGAACAGCTCTACAAATGGAAACGAACATAAGTACAACAGTATCTACTAAATTTGTAACTCGATACGACATAGAAAATCAAGAAGTGTCAGATTTATAACTCCAATGTAAAGGTCCAATATGTAAAACAAAATAATATAGACTCAGACACACACACACACACACACACACACACACACACACACACACACACACACACACACACATATAATATATATATGCCGAACGCGTGTAGCGCAACAACTTCGTTTTATTCAGTTATAATTAGATGCATCTAAAGTGCTCAGCATCATCATAACATTAATTTATTGCTTTATACATCGACCACTTTGAGTCCGGAAGTTTTAATAGATGTGCTTAAAGTGTTTTAAAAGAACACTGGTGGAATACTTGTGATAAAATTTGAAGAACCTACACTGAGAAGTGGATAATTTATTAGAGGGGAGGTTTATGGTGATATATGGTGTGAGCTGTCAGTGGAGCACTGATTTGTATTTGGGAACGTGTGACATGGGACAGACTGTGGTAGGGAAGGTGAGATTTGGGACGGGCGTAACTGGGATGTAGACCTGGTTGTGGTTCAGAGGAGGAAAGAATAAGAGAAGAGGGAATCATGGTGTTTGGGAGGACAGATTCAATCTCTTAGATTATATTTCATGGCTTGGGAACGGGAATCTGTTGCGTAAGGAGAGAATATGGAGAAGTGTTAAGTTACTGGGATGTTGTGGTACGCGCACGGCAGCATGAGAATATTGAAAATCAGAAGAGAAAAGTTATTGGAGTTCGCTAATGTGTAAGGTATAAGGAGGTGGCCAATTTGTGCGAGGATCGAGGGAAAAGTGGCGAGCTGGTAACGGATTTGTGTAGGGGAGAGTAAACGGACGTGAAATGGCAGACGGCATGTGTGGTGTCCAGGGATCTGGAGAGTGGTATGGGTTTGATGGAGCGAATGTACAGGTTACAGTGGAATATCACTAGATGGCACGGATCAAGGTTTTGTAGGTACGGAGGATGATAGAGGGTGCAACCCCATGTTCAGCAGTTTAGCAGTTTAATTGTATTGTGGGCTTTCTGTTGGATGAGCAGTAGGTAGACGTACCGAGCTACATGACGTAGTAGTTATTATCTGTCATTATGTGTAGTGCAAACAGTGCAGATGTTACGATGTGGAGGTGTTTTCCGTAGTTATGGTATGGTCCCCATATTGCGCTTAAGAAAACGCTAAATAATGAACGATATGAACATATTTTACAGCATAGTGTACTGGGTAAAGTAGGAGATGGAAAGTAATCGGGTAAAACAGGAGTGATTTCCGGCGTTCCCCAAGGTAGTGTTAGAGGCCCTCTGCAGTTCCTTACCTAGATAAACGATTTAGAAGACAATCTGAGCCGCCGCCTTACGTAGTTTGTAGACGATGCTGTCATTCATCGTCTAGCAAGCTCTTCAGAAGATCGAAACAAAGTGAAAAACGATTTTCAAAATATTGTCTATCTGATTGGTACCAAAATTGACAATTGACCCTAAACAATGAAAAGTGTGGGGTCATCCACACGAGTGCTAAAAGCAATATGTTAAACTTCGGTTACACGATAAATCAGTCTAATCTAAGGGGCGTAAATTCAACCAAATGCCTATGAATTACAATTACGAACAATTTAAATTGCAAAGAACACATAGAAAATGTTGTGGGGAAGGCAAACCAAAGACTGCGTTTTATTGGCAGGACACTTAGAAAATGTAACAGAGCTACTAACGAGACTGCCTACACTACGCTTGTCACTCCTCTTTTGGAGTACTGCTGCGCGGTCTGGGATCCTTCCCATAGGGGATTAACGGAATACAGCGAGATAGTTCAAAGACGGGCAGCACGTTTTGTATTATCGTGAAATAGGGGACAGAGTGTCGCGGACATGATACAGGATTTGGGATGGACACCATTAAAACAAAAGCGTTCTTCGTTGCGGCGGAATCTTCTGACGAAATTTCAGTCACCATCTTCCTTCTCGGAATGCGAAATATTTTGCTGATGCCGACCTACATAGGGAGAAATGATCATCATAATAAAATAAAGAAAAACAGAGCTCACCCGGAAAGATATAGGTGTTCGTTTTTTCCGAGCGCTGTTCGAGAGTATTATTGTGAATGTGGTTCGATTACCCCTCTGCCAGGCACTTGAGCGTGATTTGTAGAGTATTGATGTAGGTGAAGATGTAGAGCAGGATGATAGTTCACCCTGTCATAACGGAGCCTACGTGACGCAGTGGTCTGTGGACAATAATATTGCCGAAATGGAATGGCCTGCCCGGAGACTCTACAGAGCCCAACGGATTCCACTTTGGGATGAGATAGAACATCGACTTCGATCCAGATCCTAATGTCATACATCAGTACTTTCTCTGGTTTCGTCGCTTGAGGAAGAATGGGCTGACGTTCCTCCACAGACATTCAGACATCTCACTGAAGGCGTCCCCGACAGAGTACATTCCGCCACGAAGGGGAAGGATGGAGACACCCAACACTGATGTACTAACAGACGTCCGAATACTTCTAATGCCGGCCCCTGTAGTCGAGCTATTCTAGGCGCTTCAGTCCGGAAACACGCGACTGCTACGGTCGCAGGTTCGAATCCTGCCTCAGTCATGGATGTGTGTGATGTCCTTAGGTTAGTTAGGTTTAAGTACAGCAGTTCTAATTCTAGGGGACTGATGACCTCAGATGTTAAGTCCCATGGTACTTAGGGCCATTTGAACCATTTGAAGCAATACTTGTGATCAGATAGTGTACAATTGGCAAATGGAACTCGAGAGGCATTAACTCTAATTTTCCTTCATTCAAACCAAAGATACCGGCGAGGCATTCGCCGAGGCCGCCATGTGCCCGGCAGATTGTGTTCCGTTTGTTGGCAGGCTGCGTGCGCCCCGCCGGGGTATCTGTCAGGTAGCGGGCAGAGCGCAGCCGCCATATACGGGCTCGGCCACTCCCCACCGCCCGCGGACAACGCCCGTTCCTCCCAACATGGCCCTGAGCTTTCAGTCCGCCACAAGGCTGTCCCTCCATACATAAGACCTGCCCAGCAAACACAGTCCGCGTCCCTTCTGGTGGCCCCAAACATATGCAGAACTGAGGCCAGTGTGAACTCACTACTCTGTTACGACGATAACCTGAACAGAGGCAGAGTCTTGCAACGTCAGTATCAGTTAAGATTAAAAGTCCTTACGGGATGCAGAGCGGGATTTAAGCGGCCACGTAGCTCACACAAGAGGTCTGCCTGTTGGGGTTTTACTTTGGTCGGAAGGAATCTCTGCGTATAACAGCTGAGACTGATACATCTACAGCTACATCTACATCTACATGATTACTCTGCAATTCACATTTAAGTGCTTGGCAGAGGGTTCATCGAACCACAATCATACTATCTCTCTACCATTCCAATCCCGAACAGCGCGCGGGAAAAACGAACACCTAAACCTTTTTGTTCGAGCTCTGATATCTCTTATTTTATTTTGATGATCATTCCTACCTATGTAAGTTGGGCTCAACAAAATATTTTCGCTTTCGGAAGAGAAAGTTGGTGACTGAAATTTCGTAAATAGATTTCGCCGCGACGAAAAACGTCTTCGCTTTAATGACTTCCATCCCAATTCGCGTATCATATCTGCCACACTCTCTCCCCTATTACGTGATGATTCAAAACGAGCTGCCCTTTTTTGCACCCTTTGGATGTCCTCCGTCAATTCCACTTGGTAAGGATCCCACACCGCGCAGCAATATTCTAACAGAGGACGAACGAGTGCAGTGTAAGCTGTCTCTTTAGTGGACTTGTTGCATCTTCTAAGGGTCCTGCCAATGAAACGCAACCTTTGGCTCGCCTTACCCACAATATTATCTATGTGGTCTTTCCAACTGAAGTTGTTCGTAATTTTAACACCCAGGTACTTATTTGAATTGACAGCCTTGAGAATTGTACTATTTATCGAGTAATCGAATTCCAACTGATTTCTTTTGGAACTCATGTGGATCACCTCACACTTTTCGTTATTTAGAGTCAACTGCCACCTGCCACACCATACAGCAATCTTTTCTAAATCACTTTGCACCTGATACTGGTCTTCGGATGACCTTACTAGACGGTAAATTACAGCATCATCTGCAAACAACCTAAGAGAACTGCTCAGATTGTCACCCAGGTCATTTACATAGATCAGGAACAACAGAGGTCCCAGGACGCTTCCCTGGGGGACTTCAGTTTTACTTGATGATTTACCGTCTATTACTACGAACTGCGACCTTCCTGACAGGAAATCACGAATCCAGTCGCACAACTGAGACAATACCCCATATGCCCGCAGCTTGATTAGAATCGCTTGTGAGGAACGGTGTCAAAAGCTTTCCGGAAATCTAGAAATACGGAATCAACTTGAGATCCCCTGTCGATAGCGGCCATTACTTCGTGCGAATAAAGATGGCTCTGAGCACTATGGGACTTAACATCTGTGGTCATCAGTCCCCTAGAACTTAGAACTACTTAAACCTAACTAACCTAAGGACATCACACACATCCATGCCCGAGGCAGGATTCGAACCTGCGACCGTAGCAGTCGCGCGGTTCCGGACTGAGCGCCTAGAACCGCGAGACCACCGCGGCCGGCGCGAATAAAGAGCTAGCTGCGTTGCACAAGAACGATGTTTTCTGAAACCATGCTGATTGAGTAGCAATAGATCGTTCCCTTCGAGGTGATTCATAATGTTTGAATACAGTATATGCTCCAAAACCCTACTGCAAACCGACGTCAATGATGTAGGTCTGTAGTTCGATGGATTACTCCTACTACCCTTCTTAAGCACTGGTGCGAGCTGTGCAATTTTCCAATCTGTAGGTACAGATCTATCGGTGAGCGAGCGGTTGTATATGATTGCTAAGTAGGGAGCTGTGGATGTCCTCTCGCTGCATTTGGATGTTGGATGTTTACTTTGAGAAGCATGCCAGCAACAACTGGACAGTCGTCACTTGCCTCTGCCTGCGCGGTAGCAGGCCATTTTCTTGAATTCAGCTAGGCCTGTATCCTGTTTCCTTGGTTGGTGGACACTGGCAAATGCACCGTCCTTAATTCTCCTAGTCAACACAGGGATAACGGTGAGCATCATTTCTTGTACTCGGTGAACTTAAAACCGCTGAGCTTTCATACTGAATTTCATTCGATGTTCTTGTCATGAGCTGGTACAATTTACACTGGTGGCCGTTGTTTTAATCTAAGTCCTTAATGTGGGTCAGCATTACAGTAGTAGAGATATTCCCGATTTAAACATTTATTTGATTCTAAGAGTGCATCCATTTTACCATGTTCTGTTTGTGAGAACCTGGACTTGCTTTTACCTGCACTACTGGTGCACATATTTTTTAGGTTGAGACATCTTTTTTAAAACATTATTGTCTGTTAACCTTGATCTATTATACTACTGGAGCATGTATTTTCTGGGTTAAAGTATCTATAGAATTTTTGCATTAAGTATTAACCTGAACCTAGAAAGATTTGTCTTTACCTGCACTAGTGCTGCATGTATTTGCTATGTGCACACTCGCAACCTTGATTCCTTGTGTAGCCGCGTCAACTCGTTTGGGACCAATCTCGCACATGTTTTGCGGTACTTCAGCTTGTTACAGATAATGTTATGAACTGTATCAGTACTAACTTGAACCTTATCAACTATCCACAGCGAAACGGTGGTCGGCACGAATAATGTCATCAATTCGACTTTCAAGTGAGGGAGTTGAAACTGCAACTGGTCGTCCAGAACGGTGTTTGTCACTCACTGAGTCTCGACCATTTTTGACTGCTCTACCCACTTGTAAAAATTTGCACGATTCATACAACCTTTACACTATACATCGTACAAACTTTATGTCACAGATTAATAAAGGAGGCACGTAAATTCTTATAACATAACGTTATCTTGTCGAAAGTAGACGTTATGAGAACCGTGGCTTTTATACAATAATAAGATTTATGATTTAAATCAACAATAAGCCACAAGAATGCTTTAAAAAGTTAATTTAAACCAAACCATTAACAGTTTCAGATTTTCAGCAGATCTATTACATTATAAATGGCTACCCAGTAAAATATACCATAATACTATGTATAATATAGAACGCAAATTTAGATTCGGTGTTTGTACTTTGTTTTATTAATGTCACACCAAAAAAGAACACTTTTTTTGTTCTTGCTCCCTTCACAGAGTTGGCCATCTAATACCTACGTTCAGTGCTGGTGCTACAAATATTTTATCTGATCACAGAACAACACACACCAGGTGTCATTGTATACTTGTCACCTATAAAACTGTTATTGTTTACGTATAATATTTGTTTCTATACTTGATGTTTATAGCATATAGAAACAAATATTACACATAAACAATAACAGTTTTATAGGTGTCAAGTATGCAATCACATCTGGTGTGTGTTGTTCTGTGATCAGATAAAATATTTGTAGCACCAGCACTGAACATAGGTATTACATGGCTAACTCTGTGAAGGGTGCAAGAAAGTATTTGTATGGAGTGTAGCCATGTATGGAAGTGAAACGTGGACGATAAATAGTTTAGACAAGAACAGAATAGAAGCTCTGGCTCTGAGCACTATGGGACTTAACTTCTGTGGTTATCAGTCCCCTAGAACTTAGAACTACTTAAATCTAACTAACCTAAGGACATCACACACATCCATGTCCGAGGCAGGATTCGAACCTGCGACCGTGGCGGTCGCGCGGTTCCAGACGGTAGCGCTTAGAACTGCTAGGCCACTCCGGCCGGCAAAATAGAAGCTTTCGAGATGGTGCTACAGAAGAATGCTGAAGATAAGATGGGTAGATCACATAACTAATGAGGAGGTATTGAATAGAATTAGAGAGAAGAGAAATTTGTGGTACAACTTGACTAGAAGAAGTGATCGATTGGTAGGGCATATTCTGAGGCATCAAGGGATCACCAATTTAGTACTGGAGGGCAGCGTGGAGGGTAAAAATCGTAGAGGGAGACAAGAGATGAATACACTAAACAGATTCAGAAGGATGTAGGTTGCAGTAGGTACTGGGAGATGAAGAAGCTTGCACAGGATAGAGTAGCATGGAGAGCTGCATCAAACCAGTCTCTGGACTGAAGACCACAACAACAACAACATTTGTTTCTGTAACTAAAGCCACTCAATAAAATTGCATATTAGTATTTATTGTACATAATTGTATTGTGTTTTTGACCTTTACATTAATTTCATTGCTCTCGCAAAGAAATACTTTACTGATAATGAGCCATATACTCTACACAGCATCTGTAACTTACCATCTTTACTACTCTTACATCTTTAAAAGAGTAAGTTTTGTTACTTATGTAAAGCTATGCAACGTTTTGTGAATGTTGACCCTGTGTACTGCAATAAAACATGGAATGGCGTGTGTTCAACCAGTTTCCGGCAAATTTAATATCATTCACGTAGTGCAGATATGAAATGTCTTAACTTTAAAAAGTATAACTCAAATATTGACGAATTCGACGCACAGAAATACACACCACTGAAGCTTCTGCCAATTTTTTTTAACTTTAAAAGTACTTCATGTATGGCTCTGTGAAGCAAAAATGAACATCCCTCGTATGTATTCCGAATTTTGGACGAAGAGTGAAAACTTTATTTTAGTGCACAAAAACGATAACTGCTAACAAACCAGACCCTGACAAATCAATGAGCCACCTAATATGGATTTGTGATAAATCCGAAACCAGTAGTGATTTGATGTAAATGAAGTTCTTCGGCTCATAATCCCATTTGTTGTATGAAGTAGTTGTTGAAACTCCAGATTAAGACTGCCTGAGCCTAGAATGACAAACTCTGGAAACAATTCGTAGGTTAGCTGCTGGCGAGTCTTCCTGGTTGTATGTTTTTCTGTTCCTAACGTTTCGTACAGCGATGTGCTGGAGATCTTCAGAGATACTCACGG
Organism: Schistocerca americana; assembly: GCF_021461395.2. NCBI lineage: Eukaryota > Metazoa > Arthropoda > Insecta > Orthoptera > Acrididae > Schistocerca > Schistocerca americana. The sequence continues at coordinate 332,385,216 of NC_060122.1, forward strand.
TTACGCCGAATCTTACCGGTTCACAGACCACGGCCGTAACCCCGAAGTAGCTAAGACATCCGATCGTGAAAGCGTTAATTGCACTATTGCTAGGTTGTGCTTAAGCCAAATATTCCTGATATCCTTTCTCCTGTCCAGATTCTAAAGTCGCACAATGCGCTCCAGAGTGAAAAATTAATTCTGTTAATATTATTTTATCCACCTTGGAGCTCTGTGGCCTTTCGACTATGCGTGTCGAATATACCCAGTCAAACATTCTTTCGCAAAGCTTTATTTTATATCACGACCGGTTTCGCGCTGTCATCTCCATATTTAGATGGTTAACTTTTCCAGTTACATTAATATGTTTGTCAGCAGCATGACCTCCACTCCTGCACTGCGCAAGAATATTTGAGTATTTAGCGCTGCTTCATGTGTTGTTTGGGCAGCAAAAACATGCTGTTGTGATTGCATTTTGGAACTGAAACAGATCACGATGAAACGCCGATCACTGGAACATACGGAAGTCTATACAGCTTCCATTTTATATCCAATCAAATATAGACACAGCAACATGTTTTTGCTATCCAAAGAACATGTCACATGGCGCTAAATACTCAAATATTTTTGTGCAGAACAGACGACAAATGGTTCAAATGGCTCTGAGCACTATGGGACTTAACATCTATGGTCATCAGTCTCCTAGAACTTAGAACTACTTAAACCTAACTAACCTAAGGACATCACACAACACCCAGTCATCACGAGGCAGAGAAAATCCCTGACCCCGCCGGGAATCGAACCCGGGAACCCGGGCGCGGGAAGCGAGAACGCTACCGCACGACCACGAGCTGCGGACAACAGATGACACGCTGCCTACAAGCACATTAATGTTATTGGAAAAATTAACCATCTGAAGATGGACGTGATAGCCCGAAGTCGGTAATGGCATCAAATAACGCTACACAAAAGTATTTGTGGCTGATTCCGTTCTTCAGCAACAATACCTGTAATTGTTGTTCATGAAAGACTGTACTGTTAGTCCTGAAATACAAGAAAACTAAACTTCACGGGTTGAAATATTCAGTAATTGTAATGTCGAGTGAAATTTGCAAATAAGTTGGCAGTATAAACCAGCTTACCAATAAGACGTTGCACCCTTTCTGCCCATATGCATAGACTGATTCGCCAGCTGCGGTGGCCGAGCGGTTCTAGGCGCTTCAGTTTGGAACCACGCGGCTGCTGCGGTCGCAGGTTCGAATCCTGCGTCGGGCATGGATGTGTGTGATGTCCTTAGGTTAGTTAGGTTTAAGTAGTTCTGAGTCTAGGGGACTGATGACCTCAGATGTTAAGTCCCATAGTGCTTAGAGCCATTTGAACCATACACTGATTTGATTGGGAAGGATGTCATCATAAAGCCGTTGTATCCTCTCCTGAAGCACATGGCCCAGAATGTTACAACTGATCCATAATATCTTATCATACCCTAAATACTGGAACTGGGACGGAGCTGACGTCCAAATTGGTCGCACACATCTACCAGGGACAGACCTGTGGATTTTGCTGGCCATGAGAGTACCTCAACATCACGCATACGGTTCTTCGACACACCAGCCACGTATGGAAGAGAATTGTCCTGTTGGAAAATTGCAGCACAGTACTGTTGGATGATAGGTAACACATGAGAACACAATATGTAGGTGGGTAACCGTCATTTCATCATCCAGGGCAGAGCAGAACCGAGATTCATCGCTGAACATAATGCGACGCCATCCATCAGCAGTCCACACTTTCCGCTCACAAACTGTCTCATTATTACTAAAAATGAATTATTTCGTTGTGATTGGCGGTCAACAGCTCGAAGAAACCATTCCGAGGTATTCACCGCCATTGACAATCAGTGATGACACTAAGGAATGTCCCCTCTACCCTGTCATCTTTTTACATTCTTCTGAAGACAACAAAATTTTATTTGTATTTCAGCCTTATTCATCATTTTGTTTTGCAGTTCCTTGTATTCGCCGTGTTTGCAGTTAGAATTGTTAGATGTGAGGTCCGCCAGTTATGCAAAACACCGTCTTTTCTCAGTACCCAAACATGTTGCGGCACCACTGTGCCATCATTAGTGGGATTTTGTTCATGTTTGGGTACTGAGAAAAAACGGTGATTCGCATAACTGGCGGACCTCACATCCAACCATTTTAACTGCCAACACGGCCAATACAAGGAGATGCAAAACAAAATGATGAATAAGGCTGAAATATAAATAAAATTTTGTTGTGTTCAGAAGAATGTAAAAAGATGACAGGGTAGAGGGGCCATTCCTTAGTGCCGTCACTGATTGTCAATGGCGGTGAATACCTCGGAATGGTTTCTTCGAGCTGTTGACCGCCAATCACAACGAAATAATTCATTTTTAGTAATAGAGAGACAGTTACATTCCTGTTAATCTGTGTCACCCTGTACAACTTGCTTTAAAATATCAGGTCTTTAAATTTGCAATAAACAAATAAATAAAATTCCGCTCACAGGCACCACTCTAAATGTTGCTCTTTGTGCCGTGGCACTAACGGAAGCGCACATATTGAACGGTAATTCCCAAGTCCTGCCGCCGTTAGTCTCCGACCAGTGGTGCGGTATGACACAGAATATTCTTATTCTCAGATGGCAGGCGCAGATGTAAGGCGGTTACGATGTGCTTCATGCACAATACAGTGATCGTTGCTTGTGATGGTCACGTGGTGTTCCCGTGCGGTTCCATATCGGGCCACTGTCACATCCAAGCGCCCCATAAATCTGCATGTTGTAAGATTCGACCAGCGGACCCCCACAGTGACGCCTGTTTTAAACTCTATCAGGTGCTCCTCATGCTGTCGCAGACGGGTATGTGGCTTCAATTCACAGTGATCACATATCAGCCGACGGTCTGTGCGTGCACGAAGTTACATTGACGTCACCCATGTCTTCTCGGTGCTTTCACTTTTTTTGTCAGGCAGTATACCAGTGAAAACTAGGACATTTTAAGTGGCCAACAAGAAGAACTCAAGGATTCAAAAGTGTATGTTGTGGAAAGGCTATTTTTGATAGTGGACATTTTGCCACCTGATTTACGTAAAATTTACAAGAAGAAGAAGCAATGACTTGACCCTATCCACGTTACTTGCGAGATTAAAAATGAGTCCTCTGTACAACTGTAGACCTGGCTAGGTATCTGTCGTGAATAAATTTGATTTAGCAGGTCCCTTCGATGTGACATGGAATGAAAAGAATTTTTAATAATCCGTAAACACCGCAGTGACCTTGTTATGGCTGTCTGCTGCTCATTATCTGTAATGAATGAAAGCTAAATGTAGCACGTTCGTCGTTTTCAGATGCCTTGTTACTCCAAGCAGGTCACTGTACTGATAAAGCGAGACAGATCGAGATTCATGATTATAGTGCTGTAGATAGGTTCAGACATCTTGTTTGCAGTTGTTTATTTTTTACTTTTTTGGACTAGGGGGCAAGTTTCTGCTCAAGGGATTTTCGACACACTACATTCATAAGAGGAATTCGTTCTTTATAGAAAATAATGTGGTCGGCATTAATCAGTGGAGCTCTTAGAAATAGTATTTCTGCCATTTCAAAACCTTAGTCTGCTTCTCTTAAGGCAACTTGGACTAGCACCTTTGAATTTACAGCTTGTTTTTACCTAAAACTTTCATACCTGCATTTTGGTTTTTACATTGCATCTAAGTCACCAATTGATACTGTCGTGACAAGTAAATAAAAACACCTACAGCCGTCCTCATTATTTTCTTCAAATGGCTCTGAGGACTATGGGACTTAACATCTCAGGTCATCAGTCCCATAGAACTTAGAACTACTTAAACCTAACTAACCTAAGGACATCACACACATCCATTCCCGAGGCAGGATTCGAACCTGCGACCGCAGCGGTTGTGCGGTTCCAGACTGAAGCGCCTAGAACCGCTCGGCCACCAGCGGCCGGCCTTATTACTTTATTTTATTTTATCGTTACCAGTCCCAACACTTCAGTGCGTCAACTTCAGGCTGTTTTCGATGCGATACAGGTTGATATGATCCCCATGCATACCACATCTGTTGCCAGCGTTACTGGATACGCAGATAATGTGCCAGAACTCCAAACATCAACTGCCAACTGACTCGAGAACCATTCAAATACTATTGGCAGTTGATGTTTGGAGTGCTGACACATTATCTGCGCATCCAGTAATGCTGGCAACAGATGTGGTATTCATGGGGATCATAGCAACCTGTATCGCATCAAAAATAGCCTGAAGATGACGCACTGAAGCGTTGAAACTGGTAGCGACAAAATAAAATAACATCATAAGGACGACTTTAGATGTTTTTATTTACTTGTCACAATAGTAAACGGCCGTCGTCCCAGAGACCTCCTGCTAAAAGGATGGAAATACAAAAAATTGATACTGTGGCTATCAGTGTGCCGGGGGTTCCCGCCTACCGAAATGTTAGAAGAATCGATTGGATATGAGCGTCACAAAACAACTGATTCAAAAATTTCGTAGACGTTGCGGAGTGGCATGTATTGTTGAGAATAAGAGGGACAGCTGTATATCGAAGGTGGTATGGGCACGTACTTCGAGCAGACCAAGATACAATAGCAAACCACGTGTTTTCGTTGAAAGTGGATGATAAACGACCTACCGAGAGACAGAGGCAACATTGGCCCTCCATGTACTCCTCAAGACAGAGGACCTCCACTCTGACCAAGCACAAGATCACGACAAGCTGAGACATAAAGCCAAAGAGCGGACACCGCTGCGTTGTGAGACAAACGCTGTGGAAAAAGAAGAGAAGAAGAAGAAGAAGACAGTGCACAGTATCACTGGAATGTCCAGCAGTTAATAAAGGAAATAAATTCCTTAAATCAGTCTATAATTATTATGAACTTAAGCGAATAATGCGGTCTAGATCGCTTGATGTATTTTTGATGTGAAAACATTTGCTCTTTGATTAACCTTCCTTATTCAACAAAATACCGTATGATTTGAATCGGTAGTGACTATGACACTAACAATACATAAACAATGACTAAGCCCATAACGGATAGATCGTGTCTGCAAGGGTTTGTCGCACAATATTTGTTTTGCCTGTGACGTCATCGAACTTGTGTCGGCGCATTCGCGTAGTTGTTACGAATTTTTTCTTTGTACAGTTATAAAATGTTGTAGCATAAAAACGCGTTTAACTAGGACATTGATTCGGGTGGCATTGCGAGGAGCTAGTAGAGCACAACCACGACCCAAAGTGAGACAAAAAAATATTCACCGTAACGTATGTGAAAATCGGTATTAAATTGAAAGAAGTCTCGTATGACTCATAAATACGTACAGAATTATACGAGACGGGTGTCGGAGAAAAGCTTGCATGGAAAGGGAAATGAAAAAAAAGGTGCAAAGCGAATACGTAGCTGACAGTAAAAGCAAAGTTGTGATTTATCCGTTCTGTAACTATTATACTAGTCTGTATAACTATTGTATTAAACAGATTTATAAATTACACTGGTCATTAACATGAATCATTTGTTCCAATTTCATCTCTAAATTTTCACGAAAAAATCTACGGCGCGGCCCGGAACTGTGCACCCAGAAGTTTTGTGTATTGCATCAGTAACAAGTTTCTGCTATTGCCATCATCAAATCAAAAACTTACAACTTGTGAAACAAAAAATGTAAATGAAAGTGAGATGTCAAGTGACAACAGCCAACTCGCAACTGTGATATAGCAGGTGAGACACCGGTTTGACATAGGAACTGCCAGTTGCCAACTGGCACCTACCACTAGCAGGTGACATCCCACTTTAGCAAAGCCAACTGGCAACTGGCAGCTGACGCCGCACTTCGGCATAAGTTTTGTATCACAAGTTCTAAATTTTGAATCTGATGATGGGAGTATCTGAAACAAAACAGTAATAAAATATTTTAAATGATCTAGATCAGTGCTCGTTAAACTATTTTGCTCGAGACCCAATACTGATACCGCATCAAGTCGCATATGTATCGACCTCATATGAATTGATAACCTACAAAAATTAATATTTTGTGAATCCCTAATAGAACTAACTAGTAGTGGCCTGATAAGTTGGCCACCAGCCAAAATGTCGTGTTTGTATGTAAAATTTTTAACATTCAGCACCATTTGAAACACTTCTGTCGACCATTCAGTTTCAGATTGTTGCCACCTTCAGTGATCCAAAAGTTGTGATGCTGTAATTATGTAACGAAGTGTTGTTCTGTTTTCTGTGCTAGCGGATGATAAACTGATGATAAAAGCAATTGTGGCTCTGAGCACTATGGGACTCAACTGCTGAGGTCATTAGTCTCCTAGAACTTAGAACTAGAACTTAGAACTAGTTAAACCTAACTAACCTAAGGACATCACAAACATCCATGCCCGAGGCAGGATTCGAACCTGCGACCGTAGCGGTCTTGCGGTTCCAGACTGCAGCGCCTTTAACCGCACGGCCACTTCGGGCGGCTAGAAAAGCAATTGTACTTATATTTAAATGCACGGGACTCGATCACAGATTTGCCTTAAATGTTTCTAACTGTCAATTTTCTTCTCCCCATTGAGTTGTATTACAACAGCGTTAATGTACTTTCGTATTCCCTGCTACAAATAATTACGTTATTTGAAGATAGCCTGTCTGTAATGCTGTCACCAGTCCATGGTACTTCTGCGTCAAAATTTCTACCGTAACAGATGGTTGATACGAGTCACACGCACCCCTCAGTTGATAGTACTGGAAGACAAAAAATAAAGCATTCTCTCTCACACATTACCTATCCGTGCAGTGGCCGCGCTATTTACTTCTCTGCCCTGAGGTAAGCGGCCAACTTCACTTAGATTATGGTGGCATTCAACAACGTTAGTTACAGCTAAGCACGTCTCAAAATATTACTAGTTTTGTATTTTTCTTTGTTGCTAAAAAGGAAACCTAGACTCTTAAAAAGCTCTTTACGTCGCTTAACGATTTTAGAATCAGCTGTTAGTTGCTCGACGCATATTGAAAAGTAGGGATGAGAACGACAGACTACACGAGAACTTTATTCGGGCCGCGCACGGTCCGCGGACCACAGTTTGCCGAACACAGACCTAGACGGTATCGTTAACAAAAAATAACAGTGCTTACACTGTGCAGTGCTTCTGGAAATCACATTTGCAGAAACTGCAGCCTACCGTAGTCCAGGCGCGGCACTCGGATACCAGAAGTCGTTTATAATTAGGCAGTTAGTTCCCCCTGTGTAATGGACAGGTAAATATGTAGCTAAGGCTCAAAAGCACGTCCCATTGCAATGCGACACAGTAGCGCCGCTATGAGAGCGTTACAAGCGTGCCGTCGACTGTGCATTCATTCCAGTGACAAGCCGTAACTGGTTGTGGGCATACATTAGACACGGCACGAGTTGTCGCGCGGAGCAGTACAGCACAGGCAGCCGTCCACTTTCACTAGGCTCGCCCTGGATCACTCAGGCGGCCAGCAGGTTCCTGCTTTGCTAAATAACCGCCATATCGCCGCGCTGCCGCTGCCGCCGTCCGTGGCGCCACCTCCGAGAATGCCACAGGGCGCTGGGAGGTGCAGCCGGTGCGCAAAGCCATCTGTGCAGAAGAGGGCGACAGTAATGACCCAATCAGAGAACAGCGACTAGGCATTGTAATTTCAAATGGCAAAAAAATTATCAAACTAAATTTTCTTCTTGTTCTTTCTTTGCCTTTTCTCGTTTTTGTTATGGAGTCGGCGTTGTAATATGGGCTGAGGAAACGTTAGTGGTAGGATCCCAACGATCCCCCCAGCTCCATTTCGATCATTTCTCCTCCTGGTGCAACCAGTGCCTCCTCGATGCGAGTGTGAAAGTAAGTGCAAATGGAGAACTAATCTTAACGACTAATAAATGACCACAAAGACTCCAATTTAACTATGCTTCATTAAGCCTTGGCAACAATACGCTTTTCCATAAAGTTCTCACACCTAGACACGTTAGCAAAATATTTCTTAACAATGCTCACGTTACAACTGCCTTCCTTGACACTTCTTTCAGCTATAAGCTATATCGTGCATTATAAAATTTCGACAACAAACTTCAACAATACGCAATGTTATAACAATAAGAAGCTACGCAATTACAAATATAAGATAAATTTGATTTTCTTAAAATTTGGCCTTGGTCATTCTACCGTTAATATAATTTCATTTGTGCAACATCTTTTCTCAAAAAATATTATTATTACATTTTTCTAAAAATAAGCCTGCCTTCACTGCACTGCTGGTCAGCTTCCATCCTTTTTAATGCAAGTACATTTCCAGATTGTCCAACACACACTGCCGCTGCTACTCTCTGACTTACTCTGACCAACATCTCTGGTCTCGAACACAGTCTTATAATGAATATGAATCGATACTACAAAGATTGAGTACATTTATCAAATTCGCAACTTCATTAACATTTATCGCCACAACTTCCTGAAAATCGTCTTGGCAATTACGACAATCCCGTTTCACCTTGTGCAACTGACGATCTACTTTTTTATTGTACAAAATGTGTATTTTTTTCAACGCCATGTCCATCTTTTATATTACATTTTTTTAAATTTTCCTTTCAAGCGGCTGAACAGTGGCAAATCCTATCCGCTGACAACCTATCCCCTGCCCATATGGGGCAGGGAGGCGGGGATGATGTAACGATAAAGGAAAAAATTAGTTTTACATAGGTCCGGTAAACTCGCTACTAAACGCCCACTAGATGACTCCCTGCTCACAAATCCCGCTACTCTGCTGCGCATCTACCTCCACATTCCCCCAACACTACACCTCCACCTCAGATACAGACCCTTCCTACCAGATCTAGGAGATCCCTATCAACCTCCACTTGTCAGGGCTCCCTTCCCCTCCATTCCTCTCCATCCATTTCCTAAGTCTTGTATCGGAACCGCTTTCCTCTTGACCCTTCACAAATCCCTTCTCCAAACATCCATCCACACCCCACACAACAGTGCCCCCAGCCTTGAGTATTATAAGTCCAAATAAACAGTTTGAGCATTGTGGGATTAAAGGGACCAGACTGCGATGGTCATCGGTCAGTTTGAGCATTCGTCGGCACTCTGCGGTGGTAATTAAGGAAAGCTTGTGGAGTATAATTGCTTCTAATGTCTATTGTTTATACATGGGTCATCTCGTTCTTTTTTTTTATTTATTTTTTTTTTTATTTATTTTTTTTTTTTTTTGAGTCATCGGTTTTCTGACTGGTTTGATGCGATCCGCCACGAATTCCTCTTCTTTGTCAACCTCTACTTCTCAGAGTAGCACTTGTAACCTATGTGCTTAATTATTTGCTGCGTGTATTCCAGTCCCTGTCTTCCTCTACAGTTTTCACCCTCTACTTTCCCTCTAGTATCATGGACGTTATTCCCTAATGTCTTCAAAGATGTCCTATCATGCTATCCCTTCTTCTTGAAGGTGTTTTAGTTGCTCTCCGATTCTGCGGAGAATCTCTACATCCTTACCTGATCAGTCCACCTAATTTTCAACATTCGTCTGCAGTGCCACGTCTCAAATGCTTTGGTTTACCTCTTTCCTGTTTTCCCACAGTCCATGTTTAGTTACCAAGCGATGCTGCGCTCAAAACGTACATACTCAGAAATTTCTTCCTCAAATTAAGGCCTAAGTTTGATACTTCTATTGGCCAGGAATGCCCTTTTTGCCAGTGCTAGTCTTCTTTTTAAGTCGTCCTTGTTCCGTCCGTCATTGGCTATCTTGCTGCCTAGGTAGCAAATTTAATCTACTTCACGACCAACAATCCTGACGTTAAGTTTCTTGCTGTTCTCATTTCTGCTACTTCTCATTACTTTCGTCCATCTTTGATTAATTCTTAATCCATATTCTGTACTCATCAGACAGTTCATTCCATTCAGCAGATCTTCTTCACTTTCACTGAGGATAGCAATGTCATCAGCGAATCTTATCGCTGATAGCCTTTCACCTCGAATTGTAATGCCACTCTTGAACCTTTCGTTTACTTCCATCATTGCTTCTTCGGTGTACAGATTGAACAGTAGGGGCGAAAGACCACAACTCTGTCGTACACACTTTTTAATCCGAGCACTTCGTTCTTGGTCTTCCAATCTTGTTGTTCTCTCTTGGTTCTTGTACATATTGTATACCATCCATCTTACCCTATAACTTACCCCTATTTTTCTCAGAATTTCAAACATCTTGTTCCAGTTTACATTGTCGAACTCTTTTTCCCGGTCGATAAACTCTATGAAGGCGTCTTGGTTTTTCTTTAGTCTTGCTTCCATTATCAACCGAAACGTTAGAACTGCCTCTCTGGTGCCTTTACCTTTCCTAAAGCCAAATTGATCGGCATCTAACACATCCTCAGTTTTCTTTACCATACCTCTGTATATCCTTCTTGTCAGCAATGTCGACGCATGAGCTGTTAAGTTAGCGGTGTGATGATTATCGTGCTTCTTAGCTCTTCTGAGTTGTGTGGATGATATTTCTGCCAAAGTCAGATGATACATCGCCAGACTCATACATTCTACACACGAAAGTGAATACTCGTTTTGCTGTCACTTCTCGCAATGATTTTAGAAACTGCGATGGAATGTTATCTATCCCTTCTGCTGTATTTGACCTTAAGTCTTCCAAAGCTCTTCTAAATTCTAGTTGTAATAATGGATCCGCTATACAGACTGCCGTTTCTTCTTCTGTGACATCATACAAATCTTCCCCTCATAGAGGTTTTCAGTGTGCTCTTCCCAATCTCTCCTCTGCATTTAAAAGTGCACTCTTAAAGTTAACAACCGTGCTTTTAATTTCACCGAAGATTGTTTTGACTTTCCTATGTGCTGATTAAATCCTTCTGACGATATTTTCTTTTCCGATTTTTTCAAATTTTTCTTGCAACGATTTCGTCTTCGCTTCCCTGCGCTTTCTATTTACTTCATTCCTCAGCGACTTGTATTTCCGTATTCCTGAATTTCTCTGAACATTATTGTGTTTCCTTCTTTCATCGATCAACTGAAGTATTTCTTGTGTTACTCATGGTTTCTTCGCACTTACCTTTTTTTTCCCCATGTTTTTCTTTCAGATTTCTATGATTGGCCTTGTCAGAGATTTCTCTTCAACCGAACTTCCTACTGAATCTTTATCGCAGTATCTATAGCCTCAGATAACTTCAAACGTGTCTCTTCATTCCATTGTACTTGCGTATCCCACTTCTTTGTCCATTGACTCTTCCTGACTAGTCTCTTAAACTTCAGCCTACTCTTCACCACTATTAATTTGTGATCTTAGTCTATATCTGCTTCTGAGTACCCCTTACAATCCACTATCTGGTTTCTGACTCTCTGTCTGACCATGATGTAATCTAACTGGAATCTTGCCGTATCTCCCGGCCATTCCCAAGTGTACCTCCTCTTTTTGTGGTTCTTGAATAGAGTATTCGCTCTTACTAGCTGAAATTTATTGCAGAAGTCATTTAGCCTTTCTCCTCTCTCATTACTAGTAGGAAACCCACATTCTCCGTAAGCCTTTCTTGTGTTCCTTCCCCTACAACAGCATTTCAGTCCCGCATGACAATTAGAATGTAATCTCTGTTTACGAACTGTATTACCCGTCCAATATCCTCAGATAGTTTCTCTATCTCTTCATCTAAGGCTTGCGACGTCGGTATGTATACCTGAACTATCGTTGTCGGTGTTGGTTTGCTATCTGTTATGACAAGAACAATCCTATTACTGAACTGTTTACAGAAACACACTCTCTGCTCTACCTTCATATTCACAATGAACTCTATTTCCGTTACACCATTTTCAAATGGTTCAAATGGCTGTGAGGACTATGGGACTTAACTTCTGTGGTCATCAGTATCCTAGAACTTAGAACTACTTAAACCTAACTAACCTAAGGACATCACACACATCCATGCCCGAGGCAGGATTCGAACCTGCGACCTTTGCGATCGCGCGGTTCCAGACTACAACATTTTCTGTTGCTGTTATACTACCTTATACTCATCTGAAAAGAAACCCATGTCCTCTTTCCATTTCACGTCAGTGACCCTCACTATATCTTCAATGAGCTTTTGAATTTCCATTTTCAGATTTTATAGCTTCCCTACGACCTTTAAACTTCTAACATTCCACGCCCCGACTCATAGAGCATTATCCTTTCGTTGGTAATTCAATATTCCTCTGATCATCACCTTCCCCTCGGCAGTTCCCTTCCGAAGATCAGAATGGGGGACTACTACGAAATCTTTAGCCAATGGAAAGGTAATCAATTACAGGCAACATGTCTTGTGGATACACATTATGTGCTTTTAATGCAGTGGTTTCCATTGCCTTCTGCACCCTAATGCCGTTGATCAGTGTTGATTCTTCCTCCTTTAGGGGCAGTTTCTGACCCCAAGGGCAAGGGAGTGTCCTGAAACTTTGTCCGCTCCTCCGCCCTCTTTGACAACGCCGACGGCAGAACGAGGGTGATATCTTATGCCGGAGGTCTCCGGCCGCCAATGCTGATTATTAAGCTAAATTTGAGCAGCGTCGGGATTCGAACCCATGACCAAAAACTGCTGCAGAGGTCGATAAGCAGCAACGTTCGCTGAACGGTCGTTGAGGAGACACTTTTGGTAGCTCCTCGGTTCACCTGGTCTGTCAGCCGCTCAACAGCCGTGCGTCTATTCGCACTTGCATATCTACGTAGCCGTCGCTCGCCCTTGCTACGTATGGCCCATTGTACACCTCAGCTACCTCAGCTGCCGCAGCGTCGGTTTCGGATAGCACTATTCTGCCATGCACGGTGTATTTAACCACGGCGTCACGTGAACAAACTATGCCCAAAGGCGAATGACCATGCCCTATTGCACTGTTCCCGCACTACGACAACGACTGCACTGTTTTCTGAGTCGCCGCCAGGCTTTACATTCCCTCCACTGTTAGTGCTGTCAGTGCTTTTACCTGCCATCTGGGAGTGGTTATTGCACGTTGTAGAACGTAGGTTGTGGTCACTGACATGTTCAGTTCGTAATGAATGGACTCCTCCTTCCGCCCTCGTCCGTGTTAATCGAGATGTGGAGGGCTACGGAGGGAGGGGAAGAATTAGGCAAACATGCTATGTACATCTCATCTATGCGAATCCTGTAAACATTTATCCTCCTCCACGTTTTAGTACGTGCATCCGAGGCTTAAAAAGGACGACTTATCGATCAAATGGGTGCAGTACACTTTCTATGAAATGAGGGAAACCAGTAAGAGTAATTTCAGGTGTGCCGCAGGGGAGTGTCGTAGGACCGTTGTTATTCACATTATACATAAATGACCTTGTGGATGACATCGGAAGTTCACTGAGGCTTTTTGCGGATGATGCTGTGGTATATCGAGAGGTTGTAACAATGGAAAATTGTACTGAAATGCAGGAGGATCTGCAACGAATTGACGCATGGTGCAGGGATTGGCAATTGAATCTCAATGTAGACAAGTGTAATGTGCTGCGAATACATAGAAAGAAAGATCCCTTATCATTTAGCTACAATATAGCAGGTCAGCAACTGGAAGCAGTTAATTCCATAAATTATCTGGGGGTACACATTAGGAGTGAGTTAAAATGGAATGATCATATAAAGTTGATCGTCGGTAAAGCAGATGCCAGACTGAGATTCAATGGAAGAATCCTAAGGAAATGCAATCCGAAAACAAAGGAAGTAGGTTACAGTAAGCTTGTTCGCCCACTGCTTGAATACTGCTCAGCAGTGTGGGATCCGTACCAGATAGGGTTGATAGAAGAGATAGAGAAGATCCAACGGAGAGCAGCGCGCTTCGTTAGAGGATCATTTAGTAATCGCGAAAGCGTCACGGAAATGATAGATAAACTCCAGTGGAAGACTCTGCAGGAGAGACGCTCAGTAGCTCGGTACGGGCTTTTGTTAAAGTTTCGAGAGCATACCTTCACCGAGGAGTCAAGCAGTATATTGCTCCCTCCTACGTATATCTCGCGAAGAGACCATGAGGATAAAATCAGAGAGATTAGAGCCCACACAAAGGCATACCGACAATCCTTCTTTCCACGAACAATACGAGACTGGAATAGAAGGGAGAACCAATAGAGGTACTCAACGTACCCTCCGCCAGACACCGTCAGGTGGCTTGCGAAGTATGGATGTAGATGTAGATGTAGATGTAGGTCGAGTCAGTCCAGGTCTGGTCGGCTTCCACCTCACGGAAGAAACTGCGACAAGTATTACGTTATCCGATCAAGGTGATAGTTCACATCCCTCAATATCCATGGAAACAGTTCCGTAAATAACGGTGACCTTTACAGCTGCAGCTGTCGCCAGTTTGCCCGCCCATATTAGGCTGCGCTCGAGATGCAGATGGGCGCCAGCTGCTGCTGACGGCTGTATCACCCACTCGTCAGATGGAGATCAGCTGTTCCTATGTTCCAGCAGCTGACACTGTAACACGTGCACAATACTTCTTATAGAGTTCCTAAAGTGGAAAACAACATCGTGAACGGCTTTCATTGGTTATCAAATAAACACGAATAGTATACTGCTGGCCACTGAGATTGCAGTACCATGGAGGCAGCGTGCAATAAACATCAAACTGTCATTAAGTCTACTACATGCTTGGATATGGATCTGATATGCATTTCAGCGGAACCACACGAAGTGTAGAAAGTGAAACACTCAGGAAGTGGTCTGCAATACGCTATGACAAGAGGACGTGTGGAACAGTGGAACCATAATAAGTGATTTAAATGACAGCCAGGTGGCTTTCATGTAGGCTGGACAGCGTCATCTTTTGTGTCGCCGGACAGGTCAGTGTTGTGTGATGCTCAGTCGGTGCGGAGCCATCATAGGAAATGGAGATGTGTAACCAACTGTCACAATGCCTGGTTGATATCACTAGGTGGAGTGAGTGCATTCGAACGGAGCAGAATGATTGGTCTGCGGGAGGCGCGTCTGTCATTCCGTAACACTGCTGCTCGTACGGGGCACGCTGCTTCAACAGTGAGACGTATGTGGAACGAGTGGAGAGAAGAGGGCCGTACGCTGCGTCGGCAGGGCAATGGTCAACACAAAATGATAACAGCAGGAGGTGACAGCCACCTTGTCCTCTTGGCTGTAACGGACAGAGCAGCATCGTCTGCAGTGTTGCCGCGACGCTGGAACACTGCAACGGGTGTGGACAGATCTGCGTCGACGTTGCGATACAGTCTTCTAGGGGCCAAATTGGCGGCACGCATGCCACTGCATCGGTTTCCACTGACCAGAATCCATCAATGCTACAGACTGCAATGGGCACATGAACGCCAACACTGGAGTGCTGAGTGACAAAATGCAGTGTGTTCGGACGGGTCCCATTTCAGCTTGTCCTGCAGTTATGGCCGCATGTGCGTTCAACGCCGTCATGGTGAACGCAATCGGACAGAATGAATTATTGATAGGTATAGCGGACGAACGACATATGTGATTGTTTGGGGCGCCATTGCCTATAACACATGATCTGTCATCCTACGTCTTGAGGACAATATGAACAGCCACCCCTTCATCAGGGACGTTTTATGGCAGAGACACTGCCCTGCCTGCAGGCCGTTCCATATGCAATATTTCAACAGAACAACGTCCGGTCGCATATGGTGAGAAATGTGCCAGCCTTTTTCCTGGAACGACAGGTACAACTGCTTCCCTGGCCTGCCCATTCGCCTGACTTATCTCCAATCGAACATGTCTGGGATATGGTTGGTCGGCAACTTGTTCGTTCAGGTCCTCTTGCAGTCACAGTTGATGCGTTATGGACACACCTACAAACCACGTTTCAGATTGTTCCTCAGCAGCATATTCAGGCACTCTTTGATTCCACACACTGGAACCGCGAGACCGCTACGGTCGCAGGTTCGAATCCTGCCTCGGGCATGGATGTGTGTGATGTCCTTAGATTAGTTAGGTTTAACTAGTTCTAAGTTCTAGGGGACTAATGACCTCAGAAGTTGAGTCCCATAGTGCTCAGAACCGATTCCACACACGGCCCAGCACCTAGTGTGATGTTACGAGGTGCTATTCAGCACACAACACGATCACCTCTTGTCCACATAGCCAGTATTCTAGAGAACAGTCTTTACATTTATGGCTTTGCTATGTCTTCGAGAACTCCATTGCTTTCGTGTTTCAGTAAGAAAACCCAAGACTCGACACAGAGGGCATTTTCGATTGCAGTCTTGGCCAGTATACTCTCCATTTCTCACCCCTACTGAGAAGACTTCATAATCGGTTATCGAGAGAACGACACACGACGGCTCGCCAGCCTCTACAACTGAAAGAGAGTTGAAGCCCGTCCAAGCACATTTCAAATCGATCCCCAGTCGTGTTAAGAGCAACTGTTGCTGCTAGAGGTGGCAACTCAGTGTAGTTAATTTTGCACCTGATGTGTCTCCAAATCAACAATAAATTTATCACATGTTCTTCATACTATATTGTATACACACGAAAAGAAAATTTTCTATTAGATCTTCAGTTGCAAATTTAATGACCACTGATGTAGACTGCTAGATCAAAAGGTTGTGGACACTGTTATGTAATGCGGAATCGACTACTAGATGTACCTGGAAGCTGACCCGGCAGTATTAAATTGGGCGGGGAGTATTGTGTTGCCAGTAAGAAAGCAGTAACAGCAGAATAGGTTGTTCAGGAAAGCTATTTCGAAGTTGGACTAGTCACTGGATGTCACCTGAGTAACAAGTACCTCAGGGACATTTCAACCCTTCTAATGCCACCAATAGCCGGCCGCGGTGGTCTAGCGGTTCTAGGCGCTCAGTCCGGAACCGCTGGACTGCTACGGTCGCAGGTTCGAATCCTGCCTCGGGCATGGAGGTGTGTGATGTCCTTAGGTTAGTTAGGTTTAAGTAGTTCTAAGTTCTAGGGGACTGATGACCACAGATGTTAAGTCCCATTTGAACCATTCTTGAAAGCCACCAATGTCGCCTGTTGGTGATGTGGTTGTGACCACCGATGTAGACTGCTAGATCAAAAGATTGTGGACACTGTTATGTAATGCGGAATCGACTACTAGATGTACCTGGAAGCTGACCCGGGAGTATTAAATTGGGCGGGGAGTATTGTGTTGCCAGTAAGAAAACAGTTACAGCAGAATAGGTTGTTCAGGAAAGCTATTTCGAAGTTGGACTAGTCACTGGATGTCACCTGACTAACAAGTACCACAGGGACATTTCAACCCTTCTAAAGCCACTAATGTCGCCTGTTGGTGATGTGACTGTGAAGCGGCTACATAAAACAACAACCACAGATAAACGAAGACCAGGCAGACCTCATGTACTGACAAACAGGTACCGTCGCCCATTACCAAGCATGGCTAAAAAAAAAAAAAAAAAAAATTAAATCAGCGGAGGGAATAACTTGTAAGTTCCAAAATGCTGCCAGCAGTCTATCTGGCACAATTACCTTGCATAGGAGGTTGGGTACAGCAAACATTTCTGTTGTCTCTACCAACCAACGCCTGAGCTGGCGTAAAGAGCGAGGTGGTTTTACGGTATGGGGTTGTTTTTCGTGTTTACGTTGTGCTACCCGTCCCCCCCCCCCCCTCCCCTATTGCAACTTAAGATAGTGCACTGATTACAAGACAGAAACATTTCAGAGACGATGATTGTTGGCATCAATACGAGAATGCTGTTACAAAGCAGTATCTGTGGACATTAACATTCCTGAAAAACACTGGCTTGCCCAGAACCCCTACCTGAACCCAATGGAACTCCTTAGGATAAGCTAGAATGTCAACTTCGCTCCAAATAGCAGAGTCCAACATCACTGCCTTCTGTGGTTTCGGCTCTTGAGGAAGAATGAGCTGCCATTCCTCCACAGACAGTCCGACACCTCGCAGAAAGTGTCCCCAGCAAATCTGAAGGCTAAGGGTAGACAACTCCATATTAATATCCAGTAGTAGATGTCAGGGTCAATGGCAATGTCACGGTGGATAATCCGGTTTCCATAAGATAAGCGTTGTTGGTAGTGGCTAGCACTTGTATGGGTACCATACAGGTCTGTTGAGTGCTGTTGGCAAACGGGGTGTATTCAGCCGTTGTGGGTCAAAATGAGAAGCTACTTGATTAAGAAATAGCGGCTTCGGTCACTGGGAGAGTGGTACGCTCACCACATGCCTCTCAATATCCAAGTCCAGTGACGCCTAACAGCTGAGAATGACATGGTGGCGCCGGCCGGTGTGGACGAGCGGTTCTAGGCGCTTCAGTCTGGAACCGCGTGACCACTACGGTCGCAGGTTCGAATCCTGCCTCGGGCATGAATGTGTGTGATGTCCTTACGTTAGTTAGGTTTAAGTAGTTCTAAGTTCTAGGGGACTGATGACCTCAGCTGTTAAGTCCCATAGTGCTCAGAGCCATTTGAACCATTTGACATGGTGGTCCATCGGTACCATTGGGCCATCTGAGGCAGGGCCATACAAAGTTCATGTACATGTCAGGGTCAACAGCATGTCACAGTGGAGAAACTGGTCTCCATCAGATGACCGAAGTTGAGCACTGTTAGGGTCCGCCCATGGTAGCCGAGTGGTCAGCGCGACGGAATGTCATACATAACGGCCCGGGTTCGATTCCTGGCTGTGTCGGAGATTTTCTCTACTCAGGAACTGGGTGATGTGCTGTCCTTATCGTCGTCATTTCATCCCATCGACACGCAAGTCGCCGAAGTGGCGTCAACTCGAAAGACTTGCACCAGGTGAACGGTATACCCGACGGGAGGCCCTAGCCATAAGGCAGCACTGTTGGGCATGATTGGCATTTGGACAGGGCACCATTCGGATCGCCATGCGCTGCTACCTTACTGGGAGCCACCTGCTGACCCCACGCCCCTCCGTATCCGCATCTGATGTCGCCAGTCGGCTAGGGACGACACGGCCGTCAGTCGGTACCGTTGAGCCTTCCTAGGCCTCTTCGGACGGCTAGACACTTTTGTCCTGATAGTGTTCTCCTGGTCAGCTAGTGACCCGCGGGTCAGCGTCGATCTGTATCCCGAAACACGGCAGCGGCGGGTGGACGGAGCGAGTACCGCAGCAAAGGAGTGGAAGTCCCCGAGAGGCTACGCGCACGCAGGCGACTCCGGCCGTGGCGTCCGCCCTGCGTCTGTAACGACAGGCGCACTGAATCTGAGTCACGACGCGGCTTTCAGGTTCCGGCATGCAGATGCGCTAATGCGCGGGGCTTTATGCGGCGGCGGCGGCGGCTGCGGCCGCGGCACACACGCAGCGGCCGTACCGGTTCTCACGTGCGGGATTATTCTAATTGGAGAGCGTGCAGAAAGTAGCGGGGCTGGGGCAGCGGGCAGCGGGCAGCGAGCAGCGGCCTCGGCCGGCGGCGGTACCGGCTGTGCTCGGCACTGCTGGACGCTGCAAGGCCGCCAGGGCGTGGTCGCCCGGTAGCCGCCGGCCGGCCGGCACTCCGCCAACACACTCACACACAGCCGCTCCGGGTCACGTTGTAGCCGGGGAGGCGGCCAAAGAGGAACTAGGGGATTTCCGCTCGGTCCTTACCGGAGCCGGGCACAGAAATATGGCCGAACTGCTACCAAACACTTTATGTTTATCCACGAAGTTCTGGGAGAGCAGTTTGTTTCATGCCATCAAGTTGGTGGTTTCATGTGGCCCGACAGGACTACCTCTCCTATGCCAACCGCTCCATCTCAGAGCAGCAAGAGCACTCAACATTCTCACTTATTTATTGGTTATATTCCAGTCTTCTGCTATGGTTTTTACCCTCTGAAGTGCCCTCAAGTAATATACGAGGTGTCTGTTATTTCGGATATTTCCTCTCTCTCACACACACACACACACGCATATATATACACTACTGGCCATTAAAATTGCTACATCACGAAGATGACGTGCTACAGACGCCAAATTTAACCGACAGGTAGAAGATGCTGTGGTATGCAAATGATTAGCTTTTCAGAGCATTCACACAAGGTTGGCGCTGGTAGCGACACCTACAACGTGCTGACATGAGGAAAGTTTCCTACCGATTTCTCATACACAAACAGCAGCTGACCGGCGTTGCCTGGTAAAACGTTGTTGTGATGCCTCGTGTATGGTGGAGAAATGCGTACCATCACGTTTCTGACTTTGAAAAAGATCGGATTGTAGCCTATCACGATTGCGGTTTATCGTATCGCGACATTGCTGCTCGCATTGGTCGAGATCCAATGACTGTTCGCAGAATATGGAATCGGTGGGTTCAGGAGGGTAATACGGAACGCCGTGCTGGATCCCAACGGCCTCGCATCACTAGCAGTCAAGATGACAGGCAACTTATCTGCATGGCTGTAACGGATCGTGCAGCCATGTCTCGATCCCTGAGTCAATAGATGGGGACGCTTACAAGACAACAACCATCTCCACGAACAGTTCGACGACGTTTGCAGCAGAATGGACTATCAGCTCGGAGACCATGGCTGCGGTTACCCTTGACGCTGCATCACAGACAGGAGCGCCTGCGATGGTGTACTCAACGACGAACCTGGGTGCACGAATGGCAAAACGTCATTTTTCCGGATGAATCCAGGTTCTGTTTACAGCATCACGATGGTCGCATCCGTGTTTGGCGACATCGGGGCGAACGCACATTGGAAGCGTGTATTCGTCATCGCCATACTGGCGTATCACCCGGAGTGATGGTACGGAGTGCCATTCGTTACTCGTCTCGGTCGCCTCTTCTTCGCATTGTCGGCACTTTGAACAGTAGACTTTACATTTCAGATGTGTTACGAGCCGTGGCTCTACCCTTCATTCGATTCCTGCGAAACCCTACATTTCAGCAGGATAATGCACGACCGCAGGTCCTGTACGGGCCTTTCTGGATACAGAAAATGTTCGACTGATACCCTGGCCAACACATTCTCCAGATCTCTCACCAATTGAAAACGTCTGGTCAATGGTGGCCGATCAACTGGCTCGTCACAATGCGCCAGTCACTACTCCTGATCACCTGTGGTATCGTGTTGAAGCTGTATGGGCAGGTGTACCTGTACACGCCATCCAGAGGTGGTTGTTCTGGGTACTGATTTCTCAGGATCTATGCACCCAAATTGCTTGAAAATGTAATCACATGTCAGTTCTAGTATAGTATATTTGTCCAATGAATACCCGTTTATCATCTCCATTTCTTCTTGGTGTAGCATTTTTAATGGCCAGTAGTATATACACTCCTGGAAATTGAAATAAGAACACCGTGAATTCATTGTCCAAGGAAGGGGAAACTTTATTGACACATTCCTGGGGTCAGATACATCACATGATCACACTGACAGGACCACAGGCACATAGACACAGGCAACAGAGCATGCACAATGTCGGCACTAGTACAGTGTATATCCATCTTTCGCAGCAATGCAGGCTGCTTTCCACCGACCACTGGCGACAACATCGATGTACTGTGGAGACCTCACGCCCCACGTGTTGAGCAATTCGGCGGTACGTCCACCCGGCCTCCCGCATGCCCACTATACGCCCTCGCTCAAAGTTCGTCAACTGCACATACGGTTCACGTCCACGCTGTCGCGGCATGCTACCAGTGTTAAAGACTGCGACGGAGCTCCGTATGCCACGGCAAACTGGCTGACACTGACGGCGGCGGTGCACAAATGCTGCGCAGCTAGCGCCATTCGACGGCCAACACCGCGGTTCCTGGTGTGTCCGCTGTGCCGTGCGTGTGATCATTGCTTGTACAGCCCTCTCGCAGTGTCCGGAGCAAGTATGGTGGGTCTGACACACCGGTGTCAATGTGTTCTTTTTTCCATTTCCAGGAGTGTATATACTTCTCTCCACTCGTTCCACACACGTTTTTCTACTGAAGCCACGTGCCCTGTACGAGCAGCAGTGTCACGGAATGACAGACGCGCCTCCCGGAGTCCAATGATATATATAAAATTAAAACAAGGACGGCTAATGATCTTTTCAGTGCGGATACACACCTGGCTCGAACTTTTACGAGAATCGGTGTGATGACGCGAGTAATGAGGAGCTCTACATTCGCAGTGTGGGGATATGTTGAGAATTTGGTTCTGACGGAAGGCGTGCTAGGGTAGTCCGCGCAGTTGCTACGACCACTGTGTCCGCTGGCACGATAGCTCAGCGTGTTCAGTCAGAGGGTTAGCCGGCCTCTGTAATAAAAAAAAAACCAAGTTATGGAACGACAATGTACTTGTACAAACATCATGGGACGTCCGTCACGAACAGAACGAAAATCACGAAGAAAATGAAATAAATAAAATAAAATAAAAGTGGTCGGCGCGTCTGCCTAGCAAGCAGGAGACCCGAGTTCGAATCCCAGTCTGCCACAAATTTTCAGCCTTCCCCATTGATTTAAATCAGTGCCCACTCGCAGTCAGTGTCTGTAATTTCTTTGTGTCTTTCCTCAGGTAACATGGAAGTTATTTCCTGGTGTCGTATCGTCTTGCCCCGGTTTTTTGTCACTGTTTTCCGTAATTTCCTCTTCTCGCCGATTCTGGGGAGAATCTCTTCTTCTCATATCAGTCCACATAATTTTCAACACTCTTCCATAGCGCCACATCTCAAACGCTTCGATTCTCTTCTTTTCCGGTTTCCCCACAGTCCATGAATTGTCCACATAGAGCTGTACACCAAGGTACATACACAGACATTTGTTCCTTAAATTAAGACCGGTGTTTGATTCTAAAGACTTGGTTTGGCCATGAATGCGTTTTTTGTGTGTTCTAGTCTACTTTTATGACATCTTGGTCTGTCATGTATAATACTGCTTCGAGAGTAGCAGAATTCTTCATCTTCCTCTACTTCATGACCCCCAGGTTTGATGTTAAGTTTATCGCTAGTCTCATTTCTGCTGTTCCTCGTTACTTTCGTATTTCTTTGGTTTACCGTCAGTCCGTACTCTATTCTCATTACACTGTTCGTTCCATTCATGGACCCTGCAATTCTTCCTTACTTTCACTGAGAACTGTAATATCATTCAAGAATCGTATTATTGATATCCTTTCACGCTGAATTTTAATCCCATTCCTGCCGCTGTTCTTCATTCCTGTCATTGTTTTTCAGTGTACAGGATGAATACTAGGGCGAATCACAACTGTTCCTAGTATTTCATGCTTTGTACCTTTTTTAATTTTTTTCCTCTTGGTTCTTGTTCGTTTTCTACATTACTCGTTTCCCCAACAGCTTATACTTCTTTTTCTGCGATTTTTCCAACAACATCTTAGACCAGCTGAGTTTGCCGATCGGTTTTTCTGAGTCCAAAAACCCTATGAAGCTGTAATTACAGTCCACAGATGAAAAATAATTGCTTGGTTGGAATGAGTGTTGTTCTTCCCAAACAGTAAATAATTAACGTCAGGTTTATTGGTGTGATAAGTGAGACGAAATAGAGTCCATAAGAAATAGCAAGTGATAAGACCTTTTAAACCAACAGAAGTTTAATACATCAACTATAGACAACAGCGCTTTGACCAAACTTAGTAAAGCCGAACGTGGCTGCCCACCAAGCAGAAAAGTTCTCCGACACGAGTGTCAGGAAGTTCCCTACACCGAACGATAATATATCGACTTTATTAACTGAGTGTACTCTCACAACAAAAATGAGACAAATCCTAGAAATGAGAGACACATGGCTTTCGAGAATAATGCACGACACGATTAGAGTTGCACCTGATTCGCCCTATAAAAGGAACGATTCGAACATGTTCGAAATGCCTCCCGTACATCGCGTTGTATAGACTGACGCAGCGTAATCTTACCAAAATATCGCTGAACACACTTAAGCTCCTTTGTCGTCGCCTCTGACTAGGTATTGCATTCGAAATGAAAACGTCGCTCTCTCGCGAAAGATCACTGCACTGTATCGCGGACAGACACTAGGAGACACAATAGCACGAGGAATGCTAAACTTCTGTCTCAAGAAACTATTACCAGTCGACAGGCGTCCCAGGGAAACATTGTCCAAATTAAGTGGACGATAATAATATCCGTTCAGATATTTGCAATGAATGCCTTTACCACACGTAAGTGAAATAGAGTCAAACAGATTTTCTTCAGCTACAGACAAACTGGCAGTAATTAAATCATTACCCGACGATTGCAGTCTCATCGAAATAAAGAATAGCCTAGAACCAGGGCATAGCCAATTAAATTTTGAAATGAGACGAGAATCGACAAGCTCGGCTAACTAGCCGTACAGTATGAAAGAAGGGTCACTTAAGATGATTCAGTGAAGTGCAAATATATCAGTTAAGGTATAACACTCCTGATGTCAACGAACCAGAAAGACGTGACACGTCATCTACACGTTTCACCTCTTGTCGCATGAGTTCAAAATGTACGTGCTGTGCGCATGTAATCACCACCTCGCTGCTACAATATTTTTATCTCATTTGCTACTGGTCTTCATCTACGCGTTATCTCGTTTTAATCAGTTCATTCGTGATAAGCAAGTGGTCCTGAAGTTATTGAAATCTGATTTGTGAAGTTCATTAGTAGCTCAGCCCACAGATTTGTATGACAATACTGACCGATGCGGTGTTCTGCATTCGTGTCTGGAAGGAAATCGTTTTAATTCCTCGTCCGACTTCCTCATTTTATGTTTCAGCGGTTTTGCTAAACCACTTCAGTTGAATGTCGGTATAATTGTTACAATACTTCATCCAATTACTTTTTACATCAATGCTAACGCCTAATTTCTAATGACCTGGTTTTCAACGAGACACCGCAGTCTAACCTCATTTATTTCAGTAGATATAGCATACAATTCTGCGAAAAGCCTTGAGAAAAATGAGCAATCTCCTTGTGATGCCTGCCTAGACGTGCTCTGGTTCTAATGGAAATTTCATTTCTGTCGATAACAATGCGATCATCTTTTACTTAATGTCTCTGTTAACGTTATAGATTCTCATAATCTCTTTAGGCGAATGGTTAGCAACGACTAGTCTGTGCTATTCATAGCAACAGACCAGACCACTCCGTTAGCTGTAAGGTGGCAACTCAAGGCCGTTAGAAGTCGGTTCCAGTGGCCAGCAGCCGTGCCGATAGTTCATGAGAGCAGCTGTTCCAGCCAGGAGACCTGTTCCTGTCCTCCAAATAGGGTGAAACATCGAGGTTTGTGATTACATTCCGAATTCTGAAAAGTATTTATTAACTGAGTACTTAATTCTATAGAGACAGCTTCCGATAGTTACAAAACGACTAAGAGAGAGAGAGAGAGAGAGAGAGAGAGAGAGAGAGAGAGAGAGAGAGAGAGATAGCGTTCGCCTTAGTCGATTCGGGGCAGCCACGGAAAGGTCTAAATGTGAATGGCTGGGTGGATATCTGAAACCCTCTTCTCCCGAATACTCGTGCAGAGGATTCAATACTGCACCATCTCACTTGGTAAACCCATTTCAATTAGCTAGACTTTCTTTTCTTTTTTTACGGGTCGATAATGTTGGTTCGCACTGTAACAGAAACTACAGAAAATCTAGTTCAGCTGCATCAGGACCTGCCTAGGAGATAAGTGTTCGACACCTACGAATGCATTGTTAGCAGGAGCTGCAGAAAACCCTAACATTTTACAATGAACATTAATGACAAACATGTTCTTCGCAATTGACCACCCACTAACACAGAAACTCAAAAGATTGTCTTATGGAGAAATGAATGGACAATAATAAACAATGCACAAATAACAGAACTATATATGTGCTTCATACATGTAAAGGACATTTTATCTGATCTCTGAAGATCGCGGACGTATCCTAATTCCGATTACCGACATAACTTTAGCATCCGATGTTTTCTACTTTCCAACAAAAACATTCGTTGCAGCAGTGTAATCAGCAAAAACTGTCATTGCTGATAATTTTCCGGTGTATTTCGGGGTGTATATTGACGACAACGGAACCACGGAGAATGGAAGAATGAGTTTGGCGATCCTGTCTCCAAGCAGAGGCTGTAAGGATTGTAAGGGAATGATTTCCCGTCCCAAATAAGACTTCTACACTGCGAAACAAAATTAAATGATCACTTTTTTCGAAACCCCATATTTCTCAGCCACTGCGACACTTAAGTTTGAAATTTGGCTCAAAGGTCGCAGTACCTTTCTCTGTAAACGTGCGAAAGCGTAGCGCACTGCGACTTTAACTCAGGCTCGACGACACTTGAAATATCAAGATGTCGGCGAATAAGAAATTTTTTTCGTGTATGCCACTGTTCGGAAGTTCATGCGCCTTGTCAGCTGGGTTAATGATGTCACATTGGCACCAAATTTCAACACAACGTGGACGTAACACACGATGCAAAGGTCGCCACACCTCCTCTTACCCATATTTCACTCCTTCGTTTGACAATTCTGCGACTAAGGCTAGAACGACGACGCCCAGCGATAAAATCAAGCGGTTTTCTTATGGGTGGCCGAAGAAAACATTCCAGACGCACCGCCGCTCAGAATTGGCGTGAAGAGGCCGCAGGGGGTGGTATAAATGGCATCAGTGAAACAACCCCTTTTTCTGGGGCTTTGATTCCTGCACATTTTTCCATCGAAAACGACAGTTAGCAATGCGATGAGCACAAGGAGACGTTCTTCACAAAATTGGACACTGCTGACACTCTCGGGCGTGTCTTCTCTAAGGCCATTCTGAATCTCCATCCTCATCTAACATGATCGCTCTCGTTTGAATAGCAGCGCGACCACAACCTTCGCTCTCGTGTACAGGCTGGAATACTAGAGACCGTTCGAAATCTTTCGACGAAATTTGAACGTGATACGAAGCCGAAAAGGTTGCTTATGCTTTTCCAGAGCTTCTACTTCGTGTCGTCCTGTGACGTAATGATGGGGGGAAGCGACATTGACACATGCACGAATAAGATGGCAAAGAATGAGATTTTCACTCTGCAGCGGAGTGTGCGCTGATATGAAACTTCCTGGCAGATTAAAACTGTGTGCCGGACCGAGACTCGAACTTGAGACCTTTGCCGTTCGTGGACAAGTGCTCTACAATCTGAGCTACCTTACAGCTTCACTTCCGCCAGTACCTCGTCTCCTACTTTCCAAACTTCTGCAAGGTTCGCAGGAGAGCTTCTATGGAGTTTGGAAAACAGGAGACGAGGTACTGGTGGAAGTGAAGCTGTGAGGACGGGGCGTGAGTCGTGCTTGGGAAGCTCAGATGGTAGAGCACTCGCCCGCGAAAGGCAAAGGTCCCGAGTTCGAGTCTGGGTCCGGCACACAGTTTTAATGTGCCAGGAATTTTCAAGATGGCGAAGGTTCCCTCTAAGACCTCCCTAGTCCACCGAAACCGTTGGTGGTACCCGCCCACCTTTATTGAGAATTTTAAAAATGCGCGTGCACTGATAGACCCCCTGACGAGAGTCCCAAGCGTCTGCAGGCAGGCTTCGCTGCTGCTCTTTCGCCGCCAGACTGCTGCTCTTGCGTCTGATAGCAGGGCATCCGGAATCGAAGAGTGCGGAAGGCATTGTAAAAATCAGCGGAAGAGTTACGAAGCGCTAGCAGAAGTGCGGTAACACAATGACTGCACACAGGATGTTAATACAGGGTGTTTCAAAAATGACCGGTATATTTGAAACGGCAATAAAAACTAAACGAGCAGCGATAGAAATACACCGTTTGTTGCAATATGCTTGGGACAACAGTACATTTTCAGGCAGACAAACTTTCGAAATTACAGTAGTTACAATTTTCAACAACAGATGGCGCTGGGGTCTGGGGAACTCTATAGTACGATATTTTCCACATATCCACCATGCGTAGCAATAATATTGCGTAGTCTCTGAATGAAATTACCCGAAACCTTTGACAACGTGTCTGGCGGAATGGCTTCACATGCAGATGAGATGTACTGCTTCAGCTGTTCAATTGTTTCTGGATTCTGGCGGTACACCTGGTCTTTCAAGTGTCCCCACAGAAAGAAGTCACAGGGGTTCATGTCTGGCGAATAGGGAGGCCAATCCACGCCGCCTCCTGTATGTTTCGGATAGCCCAAAGCAATCACACGATCATCGAAATATTCATTCAGGAAATTAAAGACGTCGGCCGTGCGACGTGGCCGGGCACCATCTTGCATAAACCACGAGGTGTTCGCAGTGTCGTCTAAGGCAGTTTGTACCGCCACAAATTCACGAAGAATGTCCAGATAGCGTGATGCAGTAATCGTTTCGGATCTGAAAAATGGGCCAATGATTCCTTTGGAAGAAATGGCGGCCCAGACCAGTACTTTTTGAGGATGCAGGGACGATGGGACTGCAACATGGGGCTTTTCGGTTCCCCATATGCGCCAGTTCTGTTTATTGACGAAGCCGTCCAGGTAAAAATAAGCTTCGTCAGTAAACCAAATGCTGCCCACATGCATATCGCCGTCATCAATCCTGTGCACTATATCGTTAGCGAATGTCTCTCGTGCAGCAATGGTAGCGGCGCTGAGGGGTTGCCGCGTTTGAATTTTGTATGGATAGAGGTGTAAACTCTGGCGCATGAGACGATACGTGGACGTTGGCGTCATTTGGACCGCAGCTGCAACACGGCGAACGGAAACCCGAGGCCGCTGTTGGATCACCTGCTGCACTAGCTGCGCGTTGCCCTCTGTGGTTGCCGTAAGCGGTCGCCCTACCTTTCCAGCACGTTCATCCATCACGTTCCCAGTCCGTTGAAATTTTTCAAACAGATCCTTTATTGTATCGCTTTTCGGTCATTTGGTTACATTAAACCTCCGTTGAAAACTTCGTCTTGTTGCAACAACACTGTGTTCTAGGCGGTGGAATTCCAACACCAGAAAAATCCTCTGTTCTAAGGAATAAACCATGTTGTCTACAGCACACTTGCACGTTGTGAACAGCACACGCTTACAGCAGAAAGACGAGTACAGAATGGCGCACCCACAGACTGCGTTGTCTTCTATATCTTTCACATCACTTGCAGCGCCATCTGTTGTTGAAAATTGTAACTACTGTAATTTCGAAAGTTTGTCTGGCTGAAAATGTACTGTTGTCCCGAGCATATTGCAACAAACGGTGTATTTCTATCGCTGCTCGTTTAGTTTTTATTGCCGCTTCAAATATACCGGTCATTTTTGAAACACCCTGTAAGAACGGGGTACGATGGTGGAGCAGCTCCTTAAAGCCACACATTTCTGTAGCTGTACCAATGATAAATGGAAATGTGTTACTTGGCTCCCTCTAGCAGACCGATAGAAGGGTTTGGGTTTGGCAAATGCTTGGCGAACGTTACCTGACATCATATGTAGTGCGAATAAAGAAATACAGAGGAGGTAGTGTTGCGCTATGAGGATGTCTTCCGTGTGTAGGCTGTAGAACCCCGATTACACAAGAAAGAAAAGCTCAATGCAGAAGAACAAATCATACAGCATTGTTTACTGCATACAGTAGAGGAACAGTTCCGGGACACCCAGGCAGCTATATGTACACTATCCGACAATAAGTATCCGGATACCCGTTAGTGGACACAAATATTTTGTGTGCTCTCCATTCGCCGTTATGAGAGCTCGAACTCTACTGGTGCACTTTCCCTGAGGTGTCTGAATGTTCTTGAAGGAATGGCAGCCCGTTCTTCCTCAAAAGCCCAACGCAAAGAATGTAATGTTGGACGATGAATGCCGCGTTCTAATTCATACCAGAGGACTACCACTGGGTTGAAGTCGGGATCCTGGATAGGAAAGTCCACTTCGGAAACGTTATTAGCCACAAACTGATGCCTGAGAGACGCTACATTATTACAGATATTGGTTATTCTTTTCACTGCTGTATGTCCTGTTATGTTTCTGGAGACTGGAGACCAGGTAATCCAGGGGGAACAGCGCAATAAGAATGAAGACTTACGATGGTCTCCAGCAATAGGGAACTTTTCTTCAGGAGACTGTCTTTCTCTCAACACTTCTTGTGGTGTCAGAACCGACACTGGAGACCAGATAATCCAGGGGGAACAGCGCAATAAGAATGAAGACTTACGATGGTCTCCAGCAATAGGGAACTTTTCTTCAGGAGACTGTCTTTCTCTCAACACTTCTTGTGGTGTCAGAACCGACACTGGAGACCAGATAATCCAGGGGAACAGCGCAATAAAAATGAAGACTTACGATGGTCTCCAGCAATAGGGAACTTTTCTTCAGGAGACTGTCTTTCTCTCAACACTTCTTGTGGTGTCAGAACCGACATTGCGATACGTTGAATCAGACAGGAAACACTACATCTCTTGAAAGTAATCAAAAAAATGGCTCAAATGGCTCTGAGCACTATGGGACTTAACATCTGTGGTCATCAGTCCCCTAGAACTTAGAACTACTTAAACCTAGCTAACCTAAGGACATCACACACATCCATGCCCGAGGCAGGATTCGAACCTGCGACCGTAGCAGTCGCGCGGTTCCGGACTGAGCGCCTAGAACCGTTGAAAGTAATCCCGCTTGCTCAAAACAATGACAGCATTACCCTTGTCTGCAGGTAAAATAACAATATCCGGATAACTCTTAGTGAATGTAAAGCAGCCCTCTCAGCTGCTGTGATATTACTCTTGAGTGGACGTACCCCGGTCAACACACCACATTGCGAGTAACACTGGTGCTCTGACACATTGTGTAGCAAAACATCTTGCTACTCTGTTGAGCCCTATAGTAGGTTGGTGCAGCATCACGCGGCTTACGTCGATTAGAGGGAATGCGTTTGAATGACTGATATTCTAGCGAGTTTTGGTGTGGTCTGTCTCTTCACTCGTATTCCTCTGTCTGATTCGATACGTTTTGAGATTAGGCTTGGTGTTGAATTAACAAACTTATTTCGATATGTGTTGCTTCCCACTAACTTTTTATTCGATGACCAGTTCTACGAGCAGACAGAGTTGCGATGGGAAACTCGTTGTCGCCTATTATTGCCAATTTGTTTATGGAAGACTTCTAGGAACGTTCCTTGGAGTCGTCGGCTTTGAAAACTGCGCGTTTTTTGATGTGGATGATACTTTTGTTGTTTGGCCTCACGACAGTGAGAATTTGAACGGCTTTTCAGAACACGTGAATTCAATTCACCAGAATATTTGTTTCACAATGGGGGTGGAAATGGATGGCTGTTCTCTCTTCCTTGATCTATTGGTCAGGAGGAACTGGAAGGTACGTTGGGTCATCTATTAATAGGCAGCCTACTCAGTCCTTCTAGTATCTGCATGCTGATAGCTGTCACAATCCGGTTCAACGGGAAGGGGTACTTCGTACCTTGGTTCACGGTAACCATGTCATCTCAGACCCTGGCAGTTCGTCAACTGAGTTAGTCATCTCGACATCACCTTGCGTCAGAAAGGTTACAGGGAAAGACAGATTAGACGTGCGATGGCTTTCGGCCAATTGTGTCATGGTGAGCGACGATAAGACTGAGGCGGTACCAAATTCTTCGGCCTTTTTCCTTACGCCGGGAGTATTTTGAACAGGACCGGTCGAATTTGCGGAAATATGATGCGAAATGTGTTTTAGACCATCATCTAGGATAAGGGTCTTTATAGGTTCCGTAAAGGATGACCTTGGTTTTGCGTAAGGCGGATGTCAGCCGCATTAGTTGCAGTTGTGGCATGTCATATATTGGTCAGACTATCAGTACTGCGGAGAACCGGTGTACTGGGCATAAGCGTCACACGCGCTAACAATAGCCCAGCAAATCTTCCATTGCAGAACATTGCCTTGGCAGCGGTTATCCTGCAGAATATAACATCACGGAGATTTTGTCATGCAGTTCCAGCTATTGGGAGAGTTATTACGGAAGCAGCTGAAATTAAATTAATAGGTAACCTTACACATGGAGATGTTGGAAATTCTAGGTTGAATCCACTCTCTCCCTTGTCAAAAAACGTCGGGGTGGAGTTTATAATCTCACTATCGGTTAACTTCTGACGTCGGTCATCTTTGGTTCGTGATGGCGCTAGTGTTTACAGTGAGTGAGTGTGTGTGTGTGTGTGTGTGTTAGCTTTCCAGTTTCTCTGCAAGCCGAGGTTTTAAATTCCCTTGCACCGCGCTTACTTGCTGCAGTTATGCCTTGAAAAGAACAGTATGCTACTGTCGAAACTTCAGCGGCTGCCGACGACGTCACTCAATTGCATTCCCATAAGTTATTTTTTTTTAATGATCATTTCCATTCCAATTACCAAAATATCGCTTTGGTGTCTGCTTTCCACACCATTAAGCGACATGACATACACATCTGTCGAAAGTAAGAAAAGCTACTGAAATTTTCAGATGGTTCGTCATAAAACTGGTTTGTCACCACAGAGTCCGCTAAAACGTCCATCTATCATGCTAATACGCACAATTCGACCACAGCTCTGATTTAGCAAGGTAATCAAAAATAGATAGCTGCATCATTTAAAAGAACGTGGCAATCAGGAGGTGAACTATGTTACGACAGTGCGTTTCAACCGTTGGGTAATGGCACGACGAGGAGTTCAATCACGTAATGAAGTATTTTAAGGACACACGACCAGGTACGTATCAAAGCTAATTTTATTTCAACGGGCACAATTTCAACAGCACCATGCGCACACACATCAGCAATAAATTGTTAGACAATAGCCCAAATGTCTGTCACAGCAATACTAATTTTGATAAATCATTCTGTTCCATAGGCATAAATTCCAGCGTCGGCGCCTCGTAAGTGTCAATCAACATCCAACTACTGTTAACAAGCATTCCCAACAGCACGCGTTGAACGAGATGTATACATGAAAACGAGTCAGAGTAAACAACTCATCCACATTCTCAATTTATAGGGTAAAAATTTCTGTTTGTCATATTAGATAAGCGCTATATTCAGCTTCGTCGTTTAATCTTACTAACGCTGGGGGTAAAAATATTGTAAGAAATGTAATTGGAAAAATAACATTGATTTTCACACAGCGTACAACACAAGAGAGCCCGATCTATTTTTTTCGCTAATCTAGCCTCATTTCGACTTAAAAGAGTTTATTTAAGCACAGAATGTAAAATAAAATTTCTTAAAGTATGTTAATTAATCAGCGACCAATTGGTACACCACCCCCTAAAATCATCCCATGTTTTGGCGGCTGGAAGGATATGATGTTGTCTTCTAGAAATCTTTAATACTTCCAGAGTAATGAAAGTATGAAAACGAGATTGTTCCAGTTGCATTGAATACGATAGAAACCACGACACCTCTTGTTTTTTTACGGTCGCACCTCTCGCTTGTGTCACGGCGTGCTAATCGCATTTGGAAAGCGTGTTCCGCTCCCGCTAAACCATGGCACGTGGATGGCCTACCGGAGAAATGACAAACGTTTTCCACACACGCGTGGAAAGTAGTCCAACAAAGTGAAAATTAGTTTAGCATAAAAGAACACTGCCACTGTTCTCCTTTGTCTCAAGCAACCGACTGCCGATTTGCATCTTGGTGCGATCGAATTTTTGACGAAAGTTACAACCAAATGCTCAGAGGGTTTACGCTGTTCTGAAAAACTCCAGGAAAATGTTGAGGCCCTGTAGCTTTCATGTTCGTCAGTTGCCCGCTCGCTTCAGTACCCGCTGGAGCAATTTGAGCAAAAATACCGAGCAAGGTTACACGGAATTTGGACCACTGGACTCGTTTTTGGAGCGAGCATGATTTAAATACCTATCCCGTCATTCCGAGTGACATCCTCCGTGATTTATTTGAAACATTTCTGACAAATACTCGAATAATAACATCAATAATGTTAAAACTGTTTTCTTCCTGACCAATGTAGGGATCGTGTTCCGCTAAGAAGACTTCACTAGAACATTAAACTGCAACTCTTCTTCCTGGCAGTTACCGTCCAACCGTGTAGTGCATATGATTGTATTTCAAGTGATGCAGTGTATTTTTGATTCAGACAATCGGTGCAGCTCTCGCAGTAGTCGGTGTAATTCATGACAAGCCTACAAAGAAGGAAAGATTTTCCCATTAAATCAGTCGAAAATGTCAAACTTATTCAAAATTCCCCAAAGTCGACAATTAGCTTTCCTCGCGCATTAATATTTTAAATTACCTGGGGTTCCACCGTATCGGAACAATAGGGTGCTGTGGACAAAAAGCGCTACTCTCTTTAGCAGTTTCATAATTATAGTATTCAGAAACTGATGGTTAGACGCTCTATTTAAGAACTGTTTCAGGTCTCTGAAGATGGCAACCAATAAATTGCAGGCATATGTTTCCCAGAAAGTCGTATTTAGTTCAGTTTGGCAGCAATCAAAATTGGGTTCTCACTGTTCAGATACTGAAGAAAAAATCGGCACACTAAAAGTACTCATTGCTACTGAAGACTATATTTGCAAGGTAGGTAGCACCAACAGTGTTTCGATGAAGAAACCATTGCACAAATTCCGTACGAGTTGTGAAACCGAGTAGTCCTAGTGTGTGTGTGTGTGTGTGTGTGTGTGTGTGTGTGTGTGTGTGTGTGTGTGTGCGCGCGTGATTTCTGAAGTGCCGGATTTGGAAGTTGTACTCTCGAAATACTTTCCAAATGACTGCATGAGCTTTGCCCACAGCACTTGTCACAGCACGCTTGTTTAAGATGTTTTACTAAACTCATCGCATTATCAAAATCTACTGTTCGTCATCACATCACACATTCCAGCACCAATACATCCAGAACGAAGACTTCCTGTTTCTCGGCTTATACAGTGCGAACGTTGTATTGATGTGAGAAACCACTCTCGCACATAGGAGTAACTTTTTTGACATGGCTCTTCGCCTAATCGTAACACAAGTGAATAAGGTCTTTTCGTGTAAACAGCAATAAGTGAGGGACAGTGAAGGATTAGAATAATAATGACGGGTTCGTTTTAATGTGTTTTATGCCATGAGTGACAAGCTATACTTCGGTACATAACTCATAAAAGACGGTTAAAATGAAAGGTGCATTTAAAATAATGCTCTTCATGGGATCCATTGTTCCTCAAAGTTAGTATTTGGGGTCCCGAAACACGCCGTTCCTAGAATCTACACGACTTTCCCACAGACCGCACCTCGTGGTGTAGTAGTTAGCGTAGCTACCTCTGGATCACGGAATCCCAGATTCGATTCCCGGTCGGGTCGGGAATTTTCTCCGTCCGGACAAACGAAAATGGAGAGGCTGGACAGTGTTAAGATTGGGGTTTTACACGGGCGCTGATAACCACGCCGCTAGGCACCCCCACAAACCAAAATCATCATCATGACTTTACCACAAGAGTAACTTGCCGTGACAAAGAGGTCAGCATGGTGGTGGGCATGCAAAACATGGAAACTGGTTCGTATACACCAAACACAGGGCACAGATACTTCGAAATGCAGCGTACAGTTCAACACGGTTGTGGTAGCGCTGAGTGTGAGGAATATTTCTGAGAGACAGAATGGGACTCATTGTAAGCTTGTTATCGCTCCTTGTAGGCATACCGCATACCGCTTAAAAACTATACGTTTAGGAAGACAATGAACTGTTCATTAGAGACGCACAGTCCTCAGCGTTACCGAAATCCCTCAGAATGGTTCAACGAGCGTAGCGTAGTGACGAGTGTACTCGCCTGGTGACTACTGTTACATATTCTGATCCATACTGCTCATATAAATGATACAGTCAAAACAGACGAGTGATTTCAAAATCATGTTGCGACCAAATTGCCTGAGTTCGTGTGGTTATTAATGACCACGGACTAGCGATGCTGATGCCTTCTGGTGCCTTGTGGACTATGTAATACGACGAATCAGCGGTACCGCTGTCCTAAAAACGAAGACATCGAACTCATTTGCTCGTCAGTGTAATTAATCGGACACGGTTTGTTTACAATGCATCTCCTTTTTCTTAAAACGTACGATCTTCAGAGATTTATGTTGTAACTGCGAAGA
Source organism: Schistocerca americana (assembly GCF_021461395.2). Taxonomy (NCBI): domain Eukaryota; kingdom Metazoa; phylum Arthropoda; class Insecta; order Orthoptera; family Acrididae; genus Schistocerca; species Schistocerca americana. The sequence continues at coordinate 332,421,123 of NC_060122.1, forward strand.
GAAAATTGATAGCTAACAGCAGATGCAAAGGAGAAAAGTGCTGCAGGAAAGAAATGGCACATACAGTATTCAGATGAAGTTTCTCTTCGTTTCCAAGTACTTTCAACGAGGCCGTTGTGTATTACCTTGATCTGTAGGAGGCATCTGGTTGCACAACGGCGTAGTTTAAGTGGCCGCGGTCCGTCGGAAATTGAAAAGTAGGAAGCCACCAAATTAGAGGCTTCGAAAGTTCATGGGAATGAGCCAACAGGCCACTAGAAGCGGAGAAAATTTTCTCAGGGGAGTTTCCATTTTAGTCTATTTCTAGCACCCGTTTGGTTTCCTCGTTTGTTACGCGTGGCACATACCTGCCTCAGAAGAACTCCTCCTTCTTCTTCACTTCAAGGTTTAGCCAATATGTCTGTTCCGTCTTCAGCTTTTTAAGACTATCTTTTCCTCGGTCTTCCAACACCTCATTTTCCCAAGGGTTTTCACTTATTTACAATTACTGGCATTCAGTCTTCTACCAGACGTTTAAGACGTTGCCTCCATTTCTCCGTAAGAGTTAAATGTTTCTAATTCTCATGTATTCTCATTTCTCCTAATATCCCTCCACGAGCAATCTTAAAAATCTCATTTGAACCGATTGTGTGCTGCTGCTTTTTATTTTCTTTTTTTAATCCATGGGTCATTATCACAGAGCAACACAGACACAGACATTCTCGTGTACAATTGCAATTTTTTATGTTTTTCCTCATCGTGTTCTTTAAGGTTTTATTCAGAGTTCGACATTTGTGCTGAAAGCTATTAATTCCATTTTGTACATGATTATCGCCATTTAAGTTGATATCTACATCTAAATGTCTTCTCCGTAATTCCTCTTTAGATGCCTAGTAGAGGAATCATCGTCCTGCTTTCCGACTATTTCTCTACCGTCCTAGCCGGTCGGAGTGGCCGAGCGGTTCTAGGCGCTACAGTCTGGAGCTGTGAGACCGCTACGGTCGCAGGTTCAAATCTTGCCTCGGGCATGGATGTGTGTGATGTCCATAGGTTAGTTAGGTTTAAGTGGTTCTAAGTTCTGGGGGGCTGATGAACTCAGCAGTTAAGTCCCATAGTGCTCAGAGCCATTTGAACCATTTTCTACCGTCCCATGCTCGAATATCGCGCGGGAAAAATTCACACTTAAATCTCTCTGAGCAATTTTTAATTTCTCTTATTTTATTACGATGATCATTTCTCCCTATGTAGATAGGCGTCAACAAAATATTTTTGCTTTCAGAGGGGAAAATTGGTGATTGAAAATTCGTCAAAAGATCTCGCCGCAACGAAAGACTGCTTTGTTGTAATGATTGACATCCCAATGCGGGTATGATATCCGTGACACTATCTTGCGTATTTAACAATAATAGAAAACGAGATGCCCTTCTTTCAACTGTTTCGATGTTCTCATTCAGTCCTATCTGGTGCGGATCCCATATCGCGCAGCAGTATTCCAGAAGAGGACTGACACGAGTAGCGTAGAAGTCTCTTTAGTAAGCCTGTTGCGTCTTCTAAAAAGTTCTGCCGATAAAACGCTGTCTTTGGTTCACCTTCCCCTAACATTTCCTACGCGGTCGTTCTTAATTAAGTTGTTCGTAGCTGCAATATCTAGGTACTTGGCATTTAGCCGAATATCATATTCTAAATACCTTAAACAGGAGACTGGTCCCATGCCTTGTAGTCAATGATAATTTGTGATCAAACTGTGTGTTTTCCATAGCGAGTTCTAATTTTAGTTAAAGCGGTGGATATTTTTAGATTGTAGTATTGTCTTTCTAGTTCATATAATCTACGCACGAACGTTGGAAGCTTGATTCCTTATTCTGTATTTAGACTACACCTGCATCCTCCATAACCTTTAGGCGACAGCTTCTTTTCAGTTGTATACCTTCATGTACCTTATTCTTCCATTTCCTTATGAGATCCTCAGTACAGATGTTAAAAAGCGTAGGTTTCAAGCTACATCCGTACCTAAGATCTTGATTTATTATTGTCTCATCTGTTTCCGAACTGCCTGTGTCTGTGATTATTCTGAAACTTTCATATAAGTTTTTGATTGTATAAGACGTATGGGACACCTATTTTCTTCCCTCATAGCCCCCCAGTCTGTTTTTAATGACGAGTCAAAAGCTATCTCGAAGTCAGTAAAAGTGTGATTCTAGATTAAAACTTCTTGTCAATTATTTTCCTTCGGAGAGCGAACTCGCCTAAATCCATTTCATTCTTCTACCAGCAATACATCTGTTATTGCTTTAAGGCGATCATTTAATGTTTTTGAATACATTTTATAAACTGCATTTAAAAGACTTCTCAATCCTCTGTGGTCTTCCAATCAGCGCGAACCATACAACTTCGCCAACATTCATTGAATTAGTGTAAAGGCCTTGACTCACACAACATCGCTCCATACTTAATAAGTTCGGTATTTACTCCATCTGGGCCGCACGCTTTACGATTTTTTAGGCTTTTTAGATTATGTAGGCGCCCGTCTAATGTTAGTGAGCCAATAGTATTATTATGTTGGGAGTCACGTATTCCCTACAGTTTATTATACCATATACTGTTTTATCCATTGTTCTTTATTGATTACATTAACTCTAACGTTGTCTCTTCCCGATTGTTTCATGTTTTTCAACATTTTATTGGCAATATTCTGACTTCCTTGTAAGTCGTGGTTAATTTTTGTAATCAATTTATTCCAAGAATCCTTCTATGCTTTTCTTGTTACTTTTTTAGCTTGTTTTTGTATTGCTGCTCCGTTTCTTGTGTTCTGTTTTGTAGTAGAAGTTCTTACGTTTTCTATTTTTCTTGTATGGCTTCCTCTGTTTCTGAGGTCCATAACCTCAACCCCTGCTTTCTTCTTATTTTTTTCTTTTGGCTGCTTCAAAAGCTGCTTTCTGTATGCAGTAAAATGTTATTCTACCCAGTCTCTATATCATCACCTGTTACAGTGCTTGGTAGACACTGCTGTAAGCTGTGTTAGTAAAGTTCTCTGATACTTTCCTCCTGCAGTGTACAGTTGTTGTATTGATAATACTTCACAGCGACCAACATCATTCGAACTACAGTAAAAAAAAAAAAAAAAAAAAAAAAAAAAAAAAAAAAAAAAAAAAAAAAAACTTTCTTAAGAAGCATTTAAATTCTAGTGTCTACCGTCATATTACTTTCGTTAATTTGAAACTTGATTCAGATATTACCTAAATGATGTTTTGTTATTGTCAAATGCTATCAAACCATATGGTGTATGGTAAATGAAATTATCTAAATGATGTTTTGTTATTGTCAAATGCTGTCAAACCATATGGTGTATGGTAAATGAAATATCTGTTGCTTGACAGTGAGGAGGTTATAAACGTAATGGGTATTCAAGAACAAGGCAATAAGGAATTGTCGAAGAAATTAGTTTACCTCGTGAGGATAATTTGGTGCATATTACCTTAAAGTAGATTCTATATTTTTTATGCTGATGCAGTAATTTACGGTTATGAACGTGACGTGTTACACTGTAGCCGTTCAGTCGAGGACTGTAGACTGCCTGTAGCGGTCGAAACCGATTAGAACCACCGCTGTGTAATTTGACCCTTTTCGCCCGACTTACATTATCTTTGTTACTTTGAAACATGATTCAGGAGCTACAAAGGTAGTGTTTTATTTTCGTTAATTTTTCATACTTTGAATATATAAAGGAGTGTAAATGAAACTACGTTGCAAAGAAAGTCTTGGGGTAAAGTGATTTTGTCCAAATAATCTTCTCGGACAATCGTAGTTCACACAGTTGGAGACTTTCAAGTTCCAGTCATAAATCAGACACATGAAATATTGTCCTGGCTGCTACGTATCAGGAACTGCATGTTTATTGATAGCAATAAGTAATGAATTATTAGTCTGATATCCTGTTGAATCAGACAGGATACGACAAATCAAATATCTACTGTAGTCTCAGAGACCTATGAACTTAAAAACGTAAAGAGAGCTTAAGGAAAGCTTTATTCTTAGAATGCGGTTTCAGCTGGAATCCAATTTTTAAGCAAAGTTGGATGTTTTGAGAAGGATTTTTGTGAAGTGTAGAACACATAATGCGCACGAGATTGATAATCGTTACTTTGAGTCTCATTTCGATATTTATTTTTACTATTTTGTTTTCACATTCAGTTCAAATACCTACGTTATTTGGATACAAAATTCGTCAAATATGAGCTAAGAACAAGAGAAATTTGTTAACATCGAGTATAGATTTACTTGTCAGGAAGTCGTTTCTGAAAGTATTTGTATGGAGTGTAGCCATGTATGGAAGTGAAACATGGACGATAAATAGTTTGGACAAGAAGAAAATAGAAGCTTTCGAAGTGTGCTGCTACAGAAGAATGCTGAAGATTAGATGGATAGATCACATAACTAATGAGGAGGTACTGAATAGAATTGGGGAGAAGGGGAGTTTGTGGCACAACTTGACTCGAAGAAGGGGTCGGTTGGTAGGACATGTTCTGAGCCATCAAGGGATCACCAATTTAGTATTGGACGGCAGCGTGGAGGGTAAAAATCGTAGAGGGAGACCAAGAGATGACTACACTAAGCAGATTCAGAAGGATGTAGGTTGCAGTAGGTACGGGGAGATGAAGAAGCTTGCACAGGATAGAGTAGCATGGAGAGCTGCATCAATCCAGTCTCAGGACTGAAGACAACAACAACAACAACAACATGAGCTAATTAACACATCTGCTAGTCATTTTATGGAAAATGTACGTCTCCAATTTCTAATTACATAGTGCACACAAAAGTCCAGTTTTCATTACAAACAAAAACTCTTAATTACAAGTCTTGCATAAAATATTGTTAATCTAGACTGTGTAATTCAAAAAATTACAAATCCTTTCTATCTTTTTGTATTTTAGACATCACGTAAATGCTCCTCGGACGTGCCACCCACACAGATAGCGAGCACTCTACCATTTTCTTTTACTGAAAATAACTTTTTGACAAATACCTATGACATTTCAATCCATAAAGCTCTACAGCTCTTGTTTCACACACATTACATATTCAGTACACAGATCATCAATAAATATTAAATCAGACTGTCACATTACAGTTTTTTCCGAATATCCACATCACATTATTTATTTTAATGTAGAACCACATTGGTTAACGAAATGTATACAACTTATTTTAGCATATTAAAAGTGGTCACAAACTTCAAAGTCTACTATTTTCGAGAATGTTTGTGAGTTGTATCGAACTGCTTTGGGAGAGGTATACTTTGAGTTCTAAACTCCACTGACCAGGAATATAAAAAATTACAAAGAAAACCTATTTCCCTGTGGTCCCATTATTAGATCGCTTGAAGAATTGGTGCAGAACTTCTCACCGCCTTTGCCTTTGGTATGTACTGCCCTCCATTACTTCAGAGTCAGTTCCGTTTAGAGTCATATCGGCAAAAATCTGGTCGCACGACGAGGGGATACACGTGGTCGCCGCAATCGCTCTGTATGCTCAGTGGGCAGACTGTACGTCTCACTCCGATGTTACTCGGGTAAAAGCTGCGAAGCATGCTGCCCTTTCCATTCGAGTCTCGTTTTTCTCATGGTCAACAATATTTTCCATCTTCATCTCAAAGTGGTTTCCCACTTTTATACTATTTAGAAGTCCTTTACGGGGTGGACAAACATTTTATTCATCTTTGATAAATTTCTCTTTATAATTCTTATTCCCGTGGAGAAACAGTGAAATGATTGAAAATTCGAAACTGTTAACTAGTGTTGTCCCATTATGCTTCACATTCTACTGTATTAAATGAAGTGACTCTCAGTCTTTCTTTTAGGTATTTGTGACCTTTCTCGTTCTCTTATTCTACAATATTTTCTGTCTCTAACGCCTGATGTAGGTTCGATCTCCGACGCTGACACTGTCAAGCAGACAGATCTTCAGGAAAGGCATCGTTCGTTTGTAGATGGGGGAAGAAGTAGCTTTTAGGTGAGCAGGTTAGGTAGTCACCAAAAATATTTCATCAATTAATCTAGTTATCTCTTTGACATCATTCCTATTGAGACTCATTCCGCTTCATTAAATATACTAGCTAAGTACCCGGCGTTGTCCTGGTATGTATTTATTCCAAAATCCACCTTTCCCCTTTGTCCATCTTCTCCTCCTCCTTCTCTGTCAATCTCCTCCTCCCCCTCTCTTTAAATCTCCTCCTGCCCTTCTCCCTGTTCATCCCTCTCTCTTTAAATCTCCTCCTGTCCTTCTCACTGTTCATCTGTTCTGACCGTCTCTCTCTATCTGCCCCCCTCTTTCTAACGAGATATTCCTCCCCCTTTTTCTGTCAATCATCTCTTTCCAATCTCTAACATCGTCTCCTCTTCCACCCTCTAAGTTCCTCTTCCCCTCCCTAAGTTCATCTCCTCACTCTCCTTAGTTAATCTCCACCTCCCTCTCACTGGCCATCTTCTCCTCTTTCTCCCTCTGTCATTCGTCTCTCCCCCTTCTCTCTATCTTCTCCGCCTCTCTGTTGATCTCCTCCTCATTTCTCTCTCCGTCTCCCTCAACCTTTTCCCTTTGTCCGTCCATTTCCTCCTCCCCCCACCTCGTCCTTCCCTCTCTGTGACCATCACCTTCTTTCACTATGAACAAGTTGTCATCCCAGTCACAACAGGACGCTGGTGGTTCTTATCCCCACAGGAGTTCTTTCTAGATAGTAAGTAATACGTGTACCAAGTTTAGTTGAAATCGATTGAGGGCTTTAGGAGGAGCTTTTAAGCCGGGACTCTGCCACGTCACATAGATTTTAAAAATACTTAACCTATGCTACAGATATTTGCACATATATTTCAAGTGTATACGTAGCGAATTTCGCCTTGCAGTTTCATTTTCACTCAGCTCAATGATTATGACGTCATATATCCTGAACAATGTGTCGTACAATGATACAATGTTGTAGGTGCATTCAGTGGTCTGTTTGGATACTGTCTGCAAAATTTGTTGCGAATAGATTTAGTAGCCGAGAAGAAACAAATTTAACGACATTAATGATGAGTAATCTTTCCAGTAGCTCAGTCTATATGAAGTCATATGTCCTGAAGTATGTGTGGCACAGTGATATAATTTTGCTGGTTCAACAGTGTGTTGTGAATAACTTCAGTAGTAAAGAAGTAACGGAATAAAACCTAATGCCTGATGCGTGAAATCATGTGTAAAGTAACTAAGTGCTGTCATTCTCAAATAACGGCTGAATAAAGTCTGGGTATTTGCGCGTGGCGAGCTACACCTGTTTATCACCCCCATCCCCACCTCTTTGATAAGGAAGTGGTTCTTACCTCCACAGCGATACTTCCGAGGCGATAAATGGTACGTGTACCAAGTTTGGTTGAAATAGGTCCAGCGGTTGAGGAAGAGATGCAATACGTACTTACATTCATACAAGTATATACTTACATCCATTTTTATAATATGCATGGATATAATAACAAGTGTCAACGGCTGCTAACGTAGCACTCCGATGCATAAAAGTACAAGGTCAGCAGTGAAATTATTTATGAAGAAGAATAGATATGGAGATATGTGGATGATTGTGACTTTCTAAGAATATGTGCGGTGGATGTCAAGACACTGCTCACTAAGTATGGACTGAAAAAGGTACCTTCACTCTAGCTCAGTGGCAGGGTGGCAGGATGGAAAGTCGTTTCGTTACTTGTGATACACGACAATCTTCCATCGTGGACAAGTTATTTGCCGTAGCACATGATAGACAGCTAACAGTGATCTCCATGCCGCTGCTTATTCTAAATACCTGCGCCGGGGGAACCCGTTTTCCTCGAGAATCAGCTGTCGACGGGTCCTCATCGGGGAGCACATACGACGTGTTTGGGAATACTCGGCAGAGCTCTCGTCCCTGTAAACGAGCCCCCGTGTTTGCCTCGCACTGAGCCCGCGCTTTCTCCTGTCTTTCCGTCCAGCCCTTCTACGACTGAGATACGTGCAGCGTGCGTCACGCCCGGCCGGCCAAGAGACTGACAGCTATCCGCGGCTAAGCAGGTGAGAACAGTGGCCGCCAGTGAGCAGAACCGACCGTCTGCGTTGAACCTTCAGCCTGTCAGAATACACCAAATGGAGAGAGGAAGAGGGTACTATGAAAAAGTTCCCTTCCGTCGTGATATCTGTCAAGTTTGTGTTCCCTTCACCCGGAAATAATTAAGTACACCTGGGGCTCCGATATTAATATTCTGTACCTCAACAATGAACTCAGACCACGTCGTATTAAAAGTAGTCGGGTACAGTGTCAAGAATGGTTTGACTAGCCTAATAAAAGAACAAGAAAAAATGTTTGTTTCCTAAACAACTCCCCTTACTTCACGATATAGTCTCCTTTGAGGGCTAAATTCCTGGTCCAGCAATCATCCAGCTTTTCTATCACACCGAAAAACTAGGTTCTTTCAAACTCCGCAAAATACTCGTTGAATGCAAATGCATCCGCGTTTGA